>NC_090935.1:445120238-447620238 GCF_040938575.1 Ambystoma mexicanum | reverse complement strand
ACAATTGACAAAAAGCTACCAGCGTAGAGCACGTTAGAGATACACTCAGAACTCTAGTCCACACAGAAGAAGGAATTGTTAACGTGTTCAGTAACTTCTACCAAGACCTATATAGCTCCAAAGGTGTCATAAATCCTGGGACATTGCAAAACTTCCTCAATGACACCGAGTTGTACTGGGTAGCCAATGATCTACGCAAACCCTCTAATTGCTCCCATAACACAAGAAGAAATTCTAGAGGCAATCAAACATCTCCCAAAGCACCTGGCCCCGATGGGCTTACTGGAGAATTTTATAAAGCCTATGCGGCCACCATGGCCCCTCTACTACTCCAAGACTACGAAGAGTCAATAGAGCTAGGGATTCTCCCACCCACACTACGCAAAGCCAATGTGATATTACTACATAAAGAAGGTAAACCCCCGGAAGACTGCGCATCCTATTGACCGATCTCCTTGATCAACCTGGACAACAAGATTCTGGCCAGAATTCTAGCGTCACGTCTACTTCCTCTCATGCCAGCACTGGTGCTAGGCGACCAAGCTGGCTTTATCCCAGGGCGCAGTACGTCATCAGAAGGCAATTCGGCATCATAGAAGCACTCGATCCAACACAACAAGCAATAGCTGTGTTACTCGACGCCGAGAAGGCCTTCGATTCAGTTGAATGGCCCTACCTCTTCGCAACACTCAAACAAATAGGACTGGGGAACTTCTTTCTTAAACTGGTTTTGCTGCTTTACAATGACTCAAGATCCTATATTACCCTGGGAAACACAAGATCCCCTAGCATCAAATTAGAACATGGGACTAGACAGGGCTGCCCCCTATCAGCCCTCATTTCTGCATTAGTGATGGAACCCCTAGCCTCCAGACTGAGATCAAACCAATTGCACATAGGCCTTACGTTAGGACCCCATAAACTAGTGGTCTCCCTATATGCCGACGATGTCATGTTATTTGTTAATGACCCCCAAACTAATCTCAACCCAATAATGCGGGAAGTGATTAAGCTTAGCCATATCTCTGGCCTCAAAATGAATCATGTGAAATCAGTGATATTGCCATTGACTCCGAATGCCACTAAGTTTGGAGATGATCATGGCTTTAAGTGGGAAAGCTCAAGGGTCCGGTACCTGGGTATTTACATGTCCCTCAGCCACAACGATATATACAGAGATAATTACGAGGCAACGCTTAGATCCCTGCAGGAACGGGTTCACAGATGGAAGTCGCTCCCACTAACACTCTCAGCCTCACTGACCAAAATGGTTATTCTCCCCAAACTCCTTTATTTATTCACAAATATACCAATACTCCTTCCAAGGTCCTTCTTCCAAAAAGTCAAAAGTCTCATCGTGGAACTACTGTGGGCGGGGAAGGCAGCACGGGTAGCCCACGCAACACTAATACTACTAACATCATGCGGCGGCCTCGCACTCCCAGATATAGAGAAAACTACTGGGCAGCCCAGGCACAATTTTTAAGCCACTGGTATACAATACACTTCATCCACCCGCAGGCCCTCACATCCCCCAACTTGTTGAGAGCTGTCATTATCAGCCACATTCCAGTACCATACAACACGCTGAATACTGTCCTATCCAATTATGCAATCTGGAAGAAGATCGCACGGAAATAGGATTTGAGCATAAGGTTCTCCCCCCTACTGCCAATTAAATTCATTACAGGCATCCCCCTAACAGCCAAATAAGTATTTCTGGTATGGCTGGACAAAGTTAACATCCATTCCCTTGGAGACCTCTTCCCAGAGGGCACTTTCATAACCCCACAGATGGCCAAAGAGAGAGGAGGTACCACTTCACTCGACACATTCCTCTACTTCAGGCTATGCTACACCCTACAAGCCATGTTCCCATCTTTCCCCAAACAGCCAGCGACATACGACCAATTACATAATGTAATTCAGGCAAAAGGCAAGGGGAGACTAGTGTCACTGTTATATAAGTCCCTACTAACAGACATGGTAACTATTGATCCCCGAGTGAAATTAAAATGGGAAGAGGCCATCCAAGTTACAATACCTGAAGAGTATTGGGCTTACATTCTCCGTCAAACCCAGAAAGTCGCTATAAACACCCGTTTCAAGCAAATCCATTTTAACTTTGTGCACATAACCTACTATACCCCTGCCAAAAAACACAGACACCATCCAGAACTGTCGGCACAATGCGAAAGCTGTGACACCACAGTCACAGATTTCTTCCACCTCACCTGGAACTGCGCCGTGAGACACCATCCAGAACTGTCAGCACAATGCGAAAGCTGTGACACCACAGTCACAGATTTCTTCCACCTCACCTGGAACTGCGCCGTGATTTATCAATTCTGGATTTCTGTCTTACAAACAATGGCCGACATATTAGGAGAGGAGATGCCCCCACTCCCGCTGGTGGCCCTCTGAGGTTTGACCAAATACCTGCAGCCCGCATCAAGGAAACTAGCAGCCCTTCTCCTGTTGTTGGGGCGCAGGAGGATTGCTATAGCATGGGGTCGCGGCCCAGTTCCCACACTCGCAGCCTGGAAAAAAGAAATGTTGTAATGTCAAGATATGGACACTGAATTTATACGGACACTACCACTGCATGCACGACCCCCTGACATCTGGGGTCCGTACATAGCATACTTGCTAAATAGCACGGAGATCTCAGATTCGCAAACTTAAGCTACGTAAACAAAGAGAGAGGACGGGTATCAACCAGAAGAGCAGCCCAAGGCAGACTAAGTTAATGGGGACAAGTAAACAATAAATAACCTTTAAGTTGAGCGTCAGGGGTGGGGGGAACTAGATCAGAGTAGATTGTATATTGAGACTGATATGACTGCACCCGGTTGGTGCAAATGTGTTTGTTTGTGTATGTAAACTCCAAAAATAAAGCATTTTAAAAAAAGAAAAGGTTTATTTTGGGGGAATGTGGTTGCACAATTTCTTTTTATTGTACCTTCTACACATGATACATCATTTTCATTAGCCAAATTCTCTGTATAATTAATGTCAATTATCTATGGAATAACAAAACCCTTGAAATTGAAGGAAAACATTTTAGTTGCAGGGAGGTTAAGTTGAGCAATACATTGTGAACCAAAAACTTGAAATTCAAGGAAAAAACTTTAGTTGCATGAAGGTTGATACAAAAAAGGTAGCAGACGCTCCTTACTAGACAGAACACAGCATGATGACCTGTTCTGTGATTTCTTCCCACTTTGACAGTCTGCAGCCATCACTTTTTGCTCACCGTACTTTTCACAAAGGAGGATTAACCATTTGCATATCAATCTTTGTCCCGCCCACATGGCAGTCCAGCACCGAAATGCCAGGCAAACCTCCTTTGAACAAGAGTACCAACAGCAACCCCATGCACATGTTTCTGCTTTGTTGGGCCTCATCAGTGAGGTGGAGCTGTGCCTCTCTGAGCACAGTGAGCAAGAGGTCCAGGCCTGGGTTCCACCAGGTAACTTAGGGTGACCAACCCCAAGTTCCTTGCAAAAATACAAAAAAGGTAGCAGGTGCCCTTTTGCAATCCATTCACACTTTGCACAACCATTCAAGGTTGAGTCTATGATGTTTCTGAAAACATTTGTGCTTATTGGTCAAACCCCAATAAAGGTAAAATGTGGCTACAAATTTTGAGAGCCCCACTCTAATTCTATCCTCTCTTGACACAATCCCACCAAACATTGCAAAACCCAAATCATCAAATGACACCATATTTATAACCCTTTAAAATATTTTGGGATCCCGCTCTAATTTGGTTGCCGCTTGGCAAAACTGCACCAAGCTTTGCAGAACCATTCAGAGTCAGGTCTAAAATGAAATTGCAAAATCTCATGCGGTTTCATTAAGTGGCGCTTGATTTATAAGCCTTCCAAAAAGTGCTTTTCACCATCCCTGTAAACGAGAAATAGGCATGCACGCCCCCGAACATTTCAGACATCTGCGAACATCACAGGACTGCTCAGGCATCTGGACTGTTTGCGCACTTCGGAGATGAAAAAAACACCAGTTTTTGAGCTTTTTATGGCCATAGCCTACTCATCCTCATCACCACTCACCTTCACAGAGATTGTTTCATTAGTTTGACAAGCGCAATGTTGTGTTTTTTTAACATGTTTTTACCACGATGTTCATGGACAATGGCAGCTGTCCATAAATCATACATGGGGGCATTTAAAAAAATATGATGCACCTAACATTTTTTACCATCCTATCAGTGGGCAAATCTGATATCTGTGAACATCGCGACACCCTCGGGACCAATCGGAGGCCCATTCATGGACCAAACAGCGAAGTGAGTCCGTGGGCCTAAGTCAGATATCAGGTCTCCTAATCACTCATGAAATCTTGTTAATAACATTATAAACATAACCCTTTTTAAGGACTTTTTATCAAAGATAATTTCATATGTGATGTCATCGGTGTTGTCATTAATGATATTTGTGATGTCATTTTTGATGTCCTGCCTATTAGTTTTAGCAGTGTACAGAGGTGGCGCGAGTGATGTTTGCTTGTCTTACCATAAATGGCAAATTTCAAGGGGTTAACGTCTCTTTAATAAAGTTTCTCCGTGAATTTCATGGGGTTTTATTAGTGCAACTCAACCATAACGTCCCTTTAACAATGTTTTTTTCAGTGAATTGTATAGGTTATTACAAGTGCACCCTTCATTTGCTACAAGTTCCTCTTATTATATTCACCCCCAATGTGGCAGATATGGAGAGTGCGGTAGTCCACGGACGTCGGACAGCATTCACAAACCCTAGAATCATAGGGGAGACCCAAAAAGTTGTCAACCATCAACCAAAAACAGATGCAAATAACATCATGACTAATGTTTATGACAAGCACATATAACTATTTGTACAAACAATTACTTAACAAAATGTGAATTCTTTTTTATTTAGCACACATTATAATGGAATGCACCACTCAGAAAGCATAACTGTACACTTCATATATTATCCTCAGTACAACTCTGCACACAGATTGAGAAATACCAGGTGCTTATTGGAAAACAAATTCTCACTAAATAATAAGTTCATTGTATTTATTTCTCTATTATTAGCATTCATTATATAAACATTTGTTATAAGACAGAAGTACTTTTCTTTTCTCACAGAAATGGCAAACACACTTGAGTGGTTAGAGGAGAACTTCCCAAAAGATGAAATGAGTCACAATAACATCTCTAATGGTACACAATACATATTTTAATATAAACAAAAACATGTCATTTGTACACACCTTCGTAAAATAATTATTTCTATTTTTTCTTAAAGTACATCGTTTTCATGACGAAACAACGCCCCAATTCAATTATACACAATTCCAATCATCACAAAGAGAAGCCCTATCCCCAACTGTACATAATCCAATTATAAAGTTGTCTACAAAATTGGATGAACTAAGTAATGATTTTGAAGAACTTTCACAATGTCAGAAATCATGTCAGAAATCATGTCATTACAAATGTTCCCTATCACTGTCCTTCTTGTACCTTTGATTTGATTTGATTTGATTTACGTATTACCTATGGTTACAAATTTGAAAGGTTACAGGATATAGTTACAACATGAGTAGTATGCAAATACAGTGATATACATACATAAGTTATGTACAAACATGCAGCAATATGAAGTGGAGACATCAAATATATAGGTAGAATGTAAAAGTTATATACATCATATGAACAGGTACACCAGTGGCAGTAATTACAGAGTTGACAGTTAATTACAGATAAGCAGGAGGAGCAGACATTGTATGGCATCTCCTGGGTGGGAAGCCAATTTTTTGACTTTTTCTGAAATGGGAGAAAGAAGGTATACAGGTAGGGAGTTCCACAGTTTTGATGCCAAAACCGGGAAGCTGCTGCCCCCTGATTGCTGTAGGTTAAATCTAGGGACTCTGAGGCAGTGTTGTGACAATCTGGTAGGTCGGTCTGATTGGCTTTCAGTACATTTGCATGTCAGATATTTGGGTGCTGAGATGGACAGGCATTAGTGGGTGAGTGCTAGAGTGTTGAACGAGATTCTGTTCTTGACTGAGCCATTGGGAGTTACGTCTGGCAGCTGATATGTGATGAGATCTTGATATATTAGGGGTAGATCTGAGCACATTATTTTGAAGTATTTGTAATTTTATTAAGTTTCTCTTGTTCGTAACTAGGTATAATGCATTACAGT
This sequence comes from Ambystoma mexicanum, assembly GCF_040938575.1. NCBI lineage: Eukaryota > Metazoa > Chordata > Amphibia > Caudata > Ambystomatidae > Ambystoma > Ambystoma mexicanum. The sequence continues at coordinate 447,614,038 of NC_090935.1, read as the reverse complement.
AATTCAATTGGGATAAATAGGTGCTCTGCCTAACGTAAAGCCGCTTGCTGTCGACATGAAAAGTCTGCAGGCGTTTATTAGTTTATAGGTGTAAGCTGTGGCAGAGGCCATCGCAATCACTTGTCTGGTCAAGGCTGAGTCGAGGTAGAACCGAAGTGTTTTGACTTCCTTGGAACTGATATATTGATGCTATCTATGTTAACAACTTTAAACTTGTTGTTTAGTTTACTTAGCCTCAATTGGGAACCAATATGAAGTAGTTCAGTCTTGTCATCATTGAAGCAAAGGCCGTGTGTGGCAATCCATGCCCGGATGGCAAGATATATTTTGTTCAGTAGTTTCGTGTCAAGGTCATAATTACCAGTGATGGGGATGAGCATTTGGGTGTCATCTTCATAGTTAGCGTAGGTGACACACAAATAGTCAAGGTCATCAAACAGGAGCTTGGTAAAAATATTATACAGAGTCAGTGAAATGTAAGACCCATGTGGGACTCCGCATGCCACCAGTGCTCGATCAGCCAATGCAGTAGCTGCAAAGACTCTCATTGTTCTATTGTACAGGAAGGATTGTATCCAGGCCGTTTCTTTGTCTGAGAAATGAGCTGAGAAAGTTAGATGATTGCACAGGACTTCATGATTGACATGGCCAAAGGAGGCTGAAAGATCTAACAATAGTAGGAGGGCTATGTTTCCTTTGTCTTTTTGGTCGTCCAATTGTGTTTTCAAGTCTATTAAGGCAGTTTTGGTGCCATTCCTATGTCTAAACCATGATTGCTGCAGGCCCAGAAGATTGTTAGTTTCTAAGTGAGACTGTATCTGTAAATAGGTAGCCCTGTCTAAAATGTTCAGTAGGAATGGTACTGTGGTGATAGGTCTGTAGTTTATGGGAATGTCCGGGAATGTCCGGATCAAGGTTCGTTTTTTCAAGAGAGGGATTGCCCAAACATCTTTCAGGTTAGGACCGTGTTAGTTTTGCATGATGTATTTATAAAGGAGGTGATGAAAGGTGCATGATCTCTCGCTGCCTCTTTCATGTCACCCCGACATCTTGATGGTTTGAGGGTGGTTATTAAGTTTTCATTAATGGAGATAGGTGAGAATTTAAATAGGCTATGGGGTTTTGCAGTAGAAGCCTGGGACATTTATAGCGGTGGCTCCGTGGAAATGCTAAGTTTTTTATTTTCAATTTTAGCTTGGAGCATCGATATTTTATCGAGCAAGGCTTCTTGATTCAAAGAGATATGATGAACCCTCTCCCCCTTTCACACCTAATTATTATTTTACAGACATTCCAATTTCTCCCATTTATGTTTATCATTCAGATACCCCATCCCTTTCATAAATAAATATATTTTGTATACTATTTATTTTACTTTATTATTCATTTCAATTTTTGTAACGTGACAACATACCCGTAGGCCTCAGGGTGCACACAAAGACGAGACAAGGACAAACAGGAACATGAGGCAGAAGAGAAGGGCAGCGTCAATGAGTTATTCCAAGTTAAAAAAGTGAGTTTTCATGGCGCATTTGAACACAGTATAGCTCTGGATCTGCCATATCCGGGCTGGTAGTGTATTCCAAAGAAGGGGACCCTGAGCATCGAGAGTGGTACCTCCAAATTTGGCTGTCCTGAATTTGGGGTGTTTAACGACAACCGCAGTGGATGAGCAAAGATTCCTCTCATTAGGCCTGGTACTAGTACGGGCTGACAGGTATGTAGGACTGCTGAGATTAAGGCATTTGTGGGTCGTACTAAGCACCTTGTGTGTTATACGATGTTTGACCGGAAGCCAGTGAAGATTTTTCCTAAAGGTGCAGATGTGTGTTCAACGAGATTGGTTGAAGATATTACGCACAGCATTATTCTGAGCCACTTGTAGTGATTGAAGGTTGGAGGCTGTGGTGCCAGCTAGGAGACTATTACAATAGTCTAATGTAGAATTAATCAGTGCCGTGGACAGGAGGGCACAGTTCTCTTCCGAGATGAATGGGCAAATGTATCCTATTCGCTTGTTTATGAGACCACAGCTAGACTTAATGCTGGAAACGCGGGACTTCATGGATAGTTCTTTGTTTTTAACAACTCCTAGGGTCTTGACTTTCTTTTGGACAGTGATAATATTATCTGCAATAGGGAACCTGGCATATTTGGAATCAAGTTTAGCCTGAATATTTTTAGATGACACAATAAGGAGTTCGTTTTTTTTGTCATTCAGAGCAAGGGAGTTGCAGGCCATCCAGTCCTGTATGGCTTTGTATATTTTATTGATGGTTTCAATGTTACTGCTATAAGAGCCACTCAGCTGTATGACTACCTGAGTACCGTCAGCGTAGTTTGTGGATTGCACTCCTAATTTGTTTAGGAGATCGAGAAGGGGACGATGTATAGGTTAAAAAGCAAAGGCGACAGACAGGAGCCCTGAGGAACTCCACATGTCTGAGAAATGGGGGAAGATTGATTGTTGCCTACGCAAACCCTAACTATTCTGGGGCCCAGAAAGGAGGCTATCCATCTAGATGCTGTTACGGAGCAGTTGGCGACCTCTCCACACCAGTAAGCTGTGATCAACTAGGTCAAAGGCTGCAGAGAGGTCCAATAGCATGAGCAATGCAGCTTGGTTTTTGTCAGCTATGCTAGCTAGGGTGGATTTAAGATCTAGCATAGCTGTCTCAGTCCCGTGACAAGCTCTATAACCTGACTGATGGGTTCCCAGAATGTTATGTTTTTCAACATGGACCTATAACTGCAGGTAGGCAGGTTTATCTAGTAATTTGAGGATAAAAGGCACCTTTTTTATGGGCCTGTAGTTGTCATTGTTGGTTGGATCAAGGTTTTCCTTTTTTAATAAAGGTGTAATCCAGGCCGATTTTAACAGGTCCGGCACCAGACCCTCGTCGAAGGAAAGACTTACCAGTTTGGTAATCCATGGAACTAAGGTTTCCGAGGACTTCGTAAGAATGCTTGTGGGACAGTCATCTGCAGGACAAGAAGTGGCTTTGAGGTCTTGTGTGACTTTGGAGTCTTCATCTTCGGTATAGTGCGTAAATGAGAATTGAGGGATGGAGTTTTCAATTGTGTTGGAAGGAGTGGAGTCTGTAGAAGTTTGAGTCAGTGTTACATTGCCATTTCTTTGTGAGAGTCGATCTTGGATAGAAAGGCATTATGAATGCCATGACACCACTTATCATCCTTGATGATGTTATTAGTGGGTGGAGGCTGATTTTGAAACTCTGCTAAGATTTTAAATAGCTCACCAGTGTTGGATTGTGTGTTCACAATTCTTTCATTATAGTGTAATGAGTTTTTTGTAGCTAAGGATGGATTTTTTATAGTTTGTTAAGGTGTTGTCATTTGGATCCTTCATCCAAGCTCTTTCGAAAGCTCTTTTTTCTTGTCTGGCATCAAGAATGTCATTAGAGAACCAATTGTTCTTTATGGTTTCAGTCTTTATTGCCTTCATTTTCAATGGGGCAAGGTCGTTGACTGCTTCCTTAATATTAAATGACAGATGACTGATAAGTTCAGAGGAGTCAGCAAATTTATCTACGGATTGAAGCTTGGTTGACAGCAGCATAGCTAGTTTAGGGGCTGTTAGGTTTTTAAGGTTGTGGGACATTTTATGAATGCGCGGATGGGTGTTAAGTTTAGGAGGGGAGTGAAATCTTGGCCTGGATAAGAAAGTGATCAGACCAAATGCATGGCGTGGCCGAGATGTCAGAGATGTTGGTATTTTGAGACAAGAGCCAGTCCAGGGTGTGACCCTTATTTTGCGTGGGAGACTTCATCCACTGAGTAAGGCCGAAGGAGGTGATGGTGTCAAAAAGATTGGTGCCCACTTTGTCCTTTTGGTCATTAGCCCAATAGTTGAAATCACCCATGACAATAAAGGGGCATTTAGTGGTGCAAATCTGAGCCAGCAAATCATTCTTCAAAGAGGGGCATGACTCTGCGTGGACGATAGATCGTGAGTGTATGTAAAGTTGTATGTGGGGGGTTTTTATTTTCACCCATAAAGTCTCACAGCCTTCCGGAGAAATATGGGGAATTTCATGACATTCAAGGCTGGACTTGCACATCAGTGCAACTCCGCCACCTTTTCCCTGCAAGCAATCTGTTCTGAAAAGGGTGTAATCATCGGGCGTGGAGAGTGTGTTTGGGTAGGTAAATCAGAATTGAGCCAGGTTTCGGTTATGCCAAAGAAGTCTGGTTTGAGATCATTGGTTAAATCCGCAATTTCCACGCCGTGTTTGTATAACCAGCATGTATCGAGAAGGGAGAGAGATAAGACCAACAATGGTGCAATCTTGGGTCCTTTCGTGTTGGACCAGCGCAATGTTTTATTCAAGCACATGATGGAACAGAAGCGAGAAGCGTGTCCAACTTACTAAGAAAGAAGCAGCAAGCAAGCAGGAAAGTCACAAGCCTCGCAGAAGCAGAGATTTGCAGTGAACCGGCAAGCTGGGGCGATGACCGGTGAAGACCGGCGCGACCCAGAAGCACTGGTGCTGAAGCGCCTGGACAAAGATGAAATACCCCAGGAGGTCCTGGGAAGTGTTGTTTCAACGAACTACTCTCAGTTCAACACACATACACGAGAGTGCTTTGCTCTCAGCCATGCATACAATCAAACACACAGATTGGCTCCCTAGCACTTGTGAGCAGCAAAATAAAAATATGCACTGACGGTGTTGTTAATTAGGGACCAAGTGACTATACTACCAAATACCAAATACTATAAAGATGTTTATTATTGTGTGAAATTAATTTTTTTAAGCCCCAATTATGAATCCGCAGACACTATGACTGTCTGGGGTGTCCACACTCAAAATGGGGGTGTCCCGGGATTGACGCGATGACCAAACATGTCTGTTTCGCATGACATACTTTTAATTAGTCTGCGGATACCGCACATGTTCTTCGGACACCCAGCGCATGCGCCCTGCAGTTTCCACCCGATGAGTGTCCATGGACAGCCATCAAGATCGCGGATGGCTGCAGATGTCATCATGTGACTGCACCAGTATGCGTGATGGCGTGTCCGCAAATGGTGTCTGTGGCAGGGGACAGTTTAAAAGTGCATTTTTTTATGCCAATCGTTGAAGCTGAAACATTACGCTTCTACAGCTCCCAGACCTATTCTTGGTTGATCTGGCACCTTTTCACAACTTTTCAAGGCCTTTTTGCAAGTTGGTGCTCCGTGGACAGCAAGACTGTCTGCCAATGGATCCTCTATAGCAACCCACCCATAACTTTTCCTAATTCTTGATCTGGCTATCCAGGAGAGAGCACCTGCTAGAAGTTACGTTATTTCCTGCTATACTGCTTTTCACATCTGTTTTATGGAGACCATCATGTCATCTACTATGGCCACTACTGCTCCCCAACCACCATCACCACCACAACCACCATCTCGAGGGCCTGGAGAGTGGAACAGGTGCAGTTATATAGAAGAGGAGGATCAAGAAGATGACGATCAGCTAGAGGAAGTACCTATTTCCAGCACCCAGAGTGAGTCATGGGTGTGGCAATTTTTCACCACCTTAGGGCAGTGATCTTTAAACTTTTTATGCCAAGGACCCCCTGAGCGAAAAATAAATTGTTCAGGGGCCCCCTGCCCCGCCCCTCTGTGTTGGTGTTTTTTGTTTTGTTTTAAATAGATGGCTGCAGAATGTGTGGTGCCATCATTTTTAAGGGATATGTTGTTGGGGAGACATCCCAAGACAGTAGGACGATCACTACCAATCCAAACATAGAAACTGTGCAGGTAAACACAGAATTTTCCAGTAGGGCTTATATTTTTTCAAAATACATTCCTATTAGTATATTTAGCAGAAGGCAATTTGATTTTACAGAGCAAGTACTAATGGGAAGGAAGGCCCTGTCTCTCTGCAGAAAGTGAGTCAATGTGTGGCTTTATTTTTTCGACCGCCACTCTGAGGTTGTCCTCCACTTCCATCCTTGTTTGGTATTTAGTTTTCAGTACAGTCAATGGTGAAAACCCTATTTCATACAAGTAGGAAGTCCCAAAGGGTAAGATAGACTGTATAGCAATGTAGGATACTCCAGGATTTCCTTCAACCATAAGTCACCCACTGCAATGTTCCTAAATTCAGATTGCAGAGTAGTGTCAGACTGAACCTAAATCAGCTCCTCCCAGACATCAAATGGAAGATGCACCACCTCCTCTGCCAGAAAAGGCTGCATCACCCAGTCATTAATACCAACATTTTCTTAAACGAAGTATTAATCAAAGCTGGACCGTAATGTTGTTAGGTGACTTGATCAGCATTCAGTGAGTAAAATAACCTTGTAAAAATAAAATGCAGGTTTGCATAAAATTAAAGATATTTTTGGGATTATCAGGCACAGTGAAGGCCCCTCAAATGAAAAAGATGAAATGCCCTGGCGCCTCTAATTTGAAAAGGATGAAATGTCCTGATGCCTTCCGTGGCCACTGCTGCTGCAGGAGAAATGAGGACCATGGAGCCTTTGTTATATTCACTTGTACAGAGTCTCCACAGTCCTCATTTCTCTCCCGCTTAGAGTGGAACCAGTCTGCGGCACACAGCTTGTAATGCAAAGCGCACATTTTAAGCTCTAGGACAAAAAACAGAGAACTGAACACACTGCTGAGCTAAATGAATTCTGACTGGCAACAAGGGGGCAGTTTCTCCCCCTTAACACCCCTGCCATCTGAAAGTAGGGCAGTATGTGACTAATGAGCCATCATTAGTGATTTTCTGTTCTGCATTCATTTGGGAGGAGCTGGTCATCCCCGCAAAAGAAGATGTGTGCTATAATCAGGGCAGTTATTAGACAACGTGGTGCCCAGGGCGAAACATCAGAAACAACAGAATACATCCCCTCACCCCCACTGACTGGCACACGTCACTTCCAAACTACACCTCTGTCGTGCGACAAAACCCCTCCTCAATGTCAATAAATAATTGCTATAAATGAAGCTGGTTTCATTACATTGTAATTCTAGTACTTTACAGAAGAATTGTAATGTGAAAACACAGCTGTTGCTGCCCAAGTAAATGGTTTTGCCGTAACCTGCTCTTAATGAAGGCCTTGCCTGAATGTAGTTTAAAACTCTCTGTACTGGCACACTGCGGTGTGAACAGCCTGCCAGTTTAGGGGCCCACTGACCTGGCCCTGTGATGCAGGTGTTCTTTTCGTAACACCTCACTTATATTTCGCAAGGGGCAATACTAGACGAACCATATGAATTATTTTCTGTTGGAAGGTTATCATTCCAAGATGGGCAGTCTTGTACACTCTGATTGTACTCTTTCAAAATACCTCTCTGAGAGTGAGAAAGTGGGCAAATAGCACCAATGAGGATTCATGTATATGTTGCATTAAATCACAGAGCATTTCAGGACTATAACAGTGATCAGATATCTCTACATTTGATAAACACATTTGTGATTAAAGGATTGTATGTATGAATCTCTAAATGCATAACTGATGCATGACTTGGTGCTCACATCACAGGTCACACTACTCACCCTAACATTAAAATGTTTGTAACCATGAACCATACATGCTCATTTGGACAGCTTACATTTTGGATGCAAGTATAAAATGGCTGCAACATCAGCCACTCAAATGGGGTACAAAGCTGTCTTGCTTCTTGTTTCTGAAGCATTTTAGAGGAGGAAGGACTGTGTCTCAGTGTGGGCATGCCCGACCCCAATACAGAAACATCTTTAGCAAATTATATCTACAGATAGGGCAGGATACTGCACAAGAGAGACCCAATAAACAATGCACAGACTACACAGAAAGGAGTGTACCTCTTTCAAATTTTAGCCTGACCACTAATAAGCTGATGAAGAATTTTATACAAAACCAGCTTCTGATGCCTGGTAAAGGGCCCACAGTTCCTCAGCCACTACCTCCTCGCCATTATGCAGGCCTTAGGGGTTATTTCAGCAAAGAAGAGCATGCCTATGTATTATGTAACCAAGGTGGCATTAGCATCTGTTATTATTGCTGGCCTGCAGTTAGTGAAAATCATGGCGTGGCAGTGTAGAAAGGGCGTTTGGCCTTGTGGATTTACAGTTTGAGGCAACTTCTTTCATTGCTTTATTTGTTTAAGTGTGGGCACAGTATGGCATACTGGTCAGAGTCACATATACAAAACAGTCAAGTGTGCTCTTGTATGGATATTGGGCAAACAGGTATATGTGCTGTTACATAAGGGAGCACCACATAGACACCATTAACCAACAGTGTGGCGACTTGTTCAGCGCACAAATCCTTGCTGCACACATCACTGCATTGATTTGCCATGGACTACCTTTTGCATGGTGACACACATTGAACTCAACTTTCCTAATCAAGGTGCCAAGTGACATTGAGTTGCCATCTGGTGTGCTCGCTAGTCAGTGGCTGGCTTTAGACAATTAAAAGACCTTTGATGCTGAGAGAATGCATTTAGTTCATGTCCCATAGCAGCCACTAGAATACGTAAGCAAGAAAATTACAGTTAATATTTCCAGGGATGCGCCATATGTAACTAAAAGGTTATAAAAAAAGAAGAAGTGTTGGTGTGTGAAATAAAGAGACATGAAAATGCAGAAAATAGTTTTAAACTGTTCTGTGTGGCACATTAATTCTCTTTTGCAGAGGTTTGGTCAGCTAACTGATACTTGTGCTGGCCTGGTGAATAAAAATGACCCAGTTCTTAACACTGAAATGTTAAGCATATACTGCATAAAAACAATGGCTTGTTAAGTGAGCTATTACTTATAAATTGCCCCACTTGAAAGGCTGTCAACACAAAGAATGAGGGTGCAGGTGGTGTGACAGGTTGTGTGACTCCAGAACATCTCACATGCTGCGTTCCGAATATGCAGTCCTTTGTTTGCATATTCCAAACACATCGCGGCCAGCAGCACATCGCAGAGCAGCTCTCACCGGCACAGCAGGCTGCTTAATCTGTTGTCCGGCAGCTTTTCAGGCTGTGGAAGTGTGTCCCCCTGGACATGAGGCTGCTACCCACAAGGTCGGCATGCCCCACAGTTTAAATACCGCTGACTTAGGGAGTGTACCAAAGGCTTGGGCAGCCAAGGTTCAATGCACTGAGTGGAAACTTGTACTCAGTCACGGAAATGGGGTTTGTACTGCTATGGAACCACCTCCATGCGGCACCACACCAAGTCCAAAAACCCGGGGACACTGAGGAAGGCGGCATCTTCCTCAGGGAAAAGTTGTTTGGCGCCCTCTACCCCATATTTTTCGACTGCTCATGTCACCACAAGGGATACTCTTTTGGGGCAGTGGATCTCAGCAGCGGCCACACAGGTCATAAAGTTTTACCCAGTTAAATACCAGGTGTAGGATTTTTTCTAGATTGCGCAACGCTAATTAATTTGATTAAATGCATGTCAGATGTTCCCAGATAAGGCAACGTTCTTAGTAGTGATAGCACACACTAACTATTGACATTAGAAGATCAAACCACAGGAGCTGGACCTGCCCCCACTACCTCAAAGTGTGATACAATCTGGGTGGCCTGAGGGAACACAAACGTGATATCTCCTCAAACCTCTACAATTATCAGTAATTGACATTTTACCCTTTACATAATAAAGAGGATCTTTTCAAGTACTGGCTTTTTCTTGCACTGTTGAGGAATTTGTTTTCTAGACTATGCCATTACTGTGTTTCTGGCTTACCAAGACATCAATGAGACGCTTACAGCAAGTTCTGAATGCTGATGCCCACATTTTGCTAATCGTCTGGGCTTTGGATGTGCTCGATATGCTCTAGAGTCATTATGTAAGAACTACCTGGCAGGGAGTAAACTTCTCCTTGCCAGTTTTCAGGCCTTATACTCCAGTACTCCAGGTTGTTCCTGATGCTACACAAATGCTCTGCTTCTGCTGATTCCCAACAAAGCGATGCAGAGGAAGGAACTGTGCAACCAAAATGTGCAGTGGACTACCAATGTCGTTGAAACTTGAAATATGTGTGTGTAATAAAGATGTACGCATACCCGTAATATTCAACCACTTTTTGGCTTTTACGTACTGCTGGTCTGTAAACTATTTCTTCAGCAACAGGAGACAGTTTTGGCAGCAGCCGGTGGGTTTAAGAAGAATTTTGGTACATAAGATAATATTTGCACAACTATTGATAGTTTTGAAAACAAGTAATCTGGAGATTTAGCATGTGGCCTTCCCAACATATTTCTGTTTTGAAATTGCATCATTCATCTTGTCTTTGTTTCCACCATTATCACTGCGGAATGGAGCGTTAGCCAATCTTTGTTCAAACCTCAAACTTTATTCACTGTTATAAGCCTGTGCTCTGAGCAGCCTGAGTGCTACTTGGCCTGTGCCCCCTTCCTAACTCCTCATTAACCCCTTACCACCCATGAAGATCACACACGGGTGCTAAGTGCTCGTAATTGTACCCTGCTTCCCCATGCTGTACTGTATTTTTTTTTAACAACTTTATTTATATTTGCACACAGGTTATGCACATACTTTAGCAGCTTACTTTGATTATACAGACATATTACTTATACAGTTTATTAGCCTTCTGTGTTCAGGTTCTCTGATTCACTGAGGTCAGCCAGATATTGCTTGTATCGCGACCATATGTTTCTGGGTCTACTTTGTGGCGTGACCAAGTCAATATACAGTTCCTCAGTGTCATTAATCCACACCATATCTCTGTTCCAGTCCTCTATTATAGGGGGTTGTACGTGCTTCCATCTCATCAATATGACTCTTTTGGCTATGAGCAAACTCAGATTCAATAATTTCCGCCACGTCGGATTCAATTTCCCGTCTGCCCCCAACATACAGATCCATGGTGTCCATGTCACCGGCTGGTCTGCCATCTTGTCTAGTGCCCTGCATACCCCTGACCAATAATGTCTCAATTTGGTGCAGTCCCACAGCATATGGAATATATTAGCGTGTCCAGCATTACATCTTGGACAGGCACCATTTGATGTGGGGTATATCTGCTTAAGCCTTAATGGAGAGTAATGTATCCTGTGCACTATTTTATAGTGTATCAATTTGAACCTTGAGTTACACAATATCCCTTTAGTCAGTGCGCAAATTCAAGACCACTCTCGATCGTCTATCAGTTGCCCCAAATCCTGTTCCCATCTCCCTTTAGCTGTGTGCTTTATCGCAGGGCGTGTTTGTATTATAGTTTTGTACAGCGTAGAGGCAGTGACCTTTTGGGTACCTCCTGTGAATATATAGCCTAATGCCATATTTATTTCTGGTTCTTCTGGAAATGTTGAGTGGGTTTGTTGTGCCATGGCTGCAACCTTGTGGTATTGCTGCTTGTGTGTATGTGTGTCTCCCAGTGTATCCTCAATATCCTCCCAAGATATAAAATGTTGGTCCAAGAATAACTGGCCCCACTGTGTGATGCCATTAGCGCTCCAGTGCCGTGCTATTTCACTATCAACACTGAGTGATGTGTATGGATCTCCCCATATTGGCATGCTTGGATGATATAGTTTACTGGCACCATATATGTCAATGATTCTGGACCATGCCGTGGATGTGACTTTGGAGGGGTTGATTGTATTGTATTGTTTCGGGGTGGGTCTGGACATTCTTTGCAGCGCCCCTATCGCCTCTCTCTCTTGTGGCGACAGGGAAACGTCAGCAGGGTTAAGAAAGGATGTGGCCCATCTTGCCGCCTGTTGTGCCTGTGCCGTCCAGTAATAAAGTTCCATGTCCGGTGCCATCAGTCCTCCCCTTGGATATGTGTCTGTCAGGACTCTCCAGCTTAGTCTGGGGTGTCCGCCCCAAGCAACATTTGCACAGGCGCTATTGATTTTGGTGAACAGAGCGCGGCCGGGCCACACCGGAACCGTGCTAAAGAGGTAGAAAAGTTTTGGTAGTATCAGCATTTTGATTAAGGCTAATCGTCCCGCCATTGATATTGGGAGTACACTCCATCGTTTAATTTTAGCGCAAAGGGTGCCCGCTAGTGCCGTGTAATTTAATGCTCGGGATAGTTGGGCCATTCTGGCTATGTGGGCCCCTAGATACACTATGTGTATCGGACTCCAAATAAGTCTGTGAAGATTCCGGGGTTGTGGTGTGGCGTCTGTGAGCGGGAATATTTCAGATTTGTGGGGGTTGAGGTGTAGTCCTGAGCATTCGCCAAATCTTTCTACTTCTGCCAGGATCTTGCCGAGCGTTCTGTTCGGGTTTTTTAGGTATAAAAGAATACATCTGCATATAGCATTATAATTTGCAGTTTGCCGTCAAGCCATATCCCAAACGAGCTGTAACGAGACCTGAGGATATCTGCCAGTGGTTCTATAACTAGGGCAAAGAGCAAGGGGGAGAGCGGGCAACCTTGTCTGGTGTCTCCCAATAGCTCCAGTATGCCCGTGAGGGCTTCATTCACTCTTATCCTCGAGTGAGGCCGAGTATATAGCACCCTGATCCACTTTATAAATTGTGGGCCAAACCCATAGTTTCGCAGTACTCCGAATAGAAAGGGCCATGAGACTGTATCGAAGGCTTTTCTCATGTCTAGGGACACCGCTATCCCTTGAGTGGTGGCAGGAATGGAGGTCATTATATGATGGCATCGTCTAATATTAGTGGCTGTGGACCTACCCGTTATAAGCCCGGCCTGGTCTTCATGTACCATGTATGGCATATATGGTGTGAGTCTCGTAGCAAGTATTTTGGCCAGGATCTTGGCGTCAGTGTTTATTAGTGATAGTGGGTGATATGATCCACATTCTGTAGCTGGTTTACCGGGCTTCAGTAGAAGCATGATTATTGCTTCTCTGGTGGTTTCGGGGAGTTCTCCTATTGCGTGCAGTCTGGGTGTAAGGACTTGACTAAACTCCTTATAGAACTCTGCTCCTGGCCCATCTGCGCCCGGAGCTTTTCCATTGGGAAGAGCTTTAATTGCTTCATGTATTTCGGCCTCCGTAATGGGTGCCTCTACTAATCCTCTAGTAGATTCTGATATAAGTGTTGTTGGTATCTTGGAGAGGTATTGTTCAATCTCGTTGTCTGTGACCGTGCCCTGGGGGGAGTATAATTCTTTATAGAATTTATAAAACGTGCCTTTCACTTCATTCTGGTCTTTGGACACCGTACCATCTTCTATTTGTATACAGGGTATGCTAGTGAGTCCCCTTTCTCCATGTACTATTCTGGCCAGTAATTTCCCAGGGCGCTCTCCCTCCCCGTATCTGCGTGCTGCTATAGGCCTATCAAAGTATCTTATCTCTTGGTCTGCCGCATCCTGGTACTGCTCCAGTTTAGTTTTAATTTCAGCACCCAATTGGGGGGTCGGGGTCGCGGCATATTGGGTTTGTAGTGATGCTAATTGCGTCTCAAGCCTCTCTAATCTGGCCCTGATGTCTTTGAGGATTCCCCCTTCGATGGATATCGATTGGCCCCTTATACAGACTTTAAACGCTTGCCAAAGCGTGGCCTGAGTTGAGACTGAGTGCTCGTTGATCTCAAAATAGTCCTGCACATATTACGCCATCGAGTTTTTGTATACTACGTCCCTTAGTGCTGCTGGTTTAAACCTCCATGGCGGTCTTGGAGTGGCCTTGTTCATGATTTGCAATGTTAGTTGTATCGGTGAGTGGTTGGAGTAGGTTCTGGGGTATATGTGAGATTTAGTAACCCAGGCCATGCTATCCGTGTCTATTAACCACAAGTCGATCCTGGAATGCATATCGTGGACTGTTGAGTAGTATGTGTATTCTCTGCCAGTAGGGTTTAGCGTTCTCCAGACATCTTTTAGTTGCAGATCTGTCATTTGTGTGTTTATTGTCTGTGCTGCCTTGGTTAGTGTTCTGGTTTTTAACTGTATCTAACTGTACGTCCAGAATTGTGTTGAAGTCCCCACCACATATTACCCGAGCTGTGGGGTATCTCACTAATTTTTCAAACACTGTGATGTAGAATTCGGGTTGGTCAATATTTGGGCCATATATGTTCAGAAAAATTATTTCTTTGTCGTATAGCATACCATGTACTATAACATATCTCCCTTCGGGGTCGCGTTCAGTCCCTTTACATACGAACGGAATTGTTTTGTGTATTAGTATCGCCACCCCCCTTGCCCTAGTGGAGTAGGTCGTGAAGTATTGATGAGTGCCCCAATTCAAAATCAATTGGTCGCCCTGTCGAGGGCCTATATGTGTCTCCTGGAGGAAAATTATCTTGGCTTTTTGTCTATTGAGGTAAGCCATGATCTTCCTTGTCTTAATCCTAGATCCCAACCCCCTGACATTCCAGCTCAGAGCATTGATAGTTTTGGTGTTAGGCTTATCCATTATCTATGTAGTATTTGCAATGTTGTGTGTCTCTATATGTCTGTATTTTGGCCTGAGAGTTTCTGTGCCTGGTACTTGTGTACTTTTTGTGCTTACAACCTTGCTTTTTTAAACAATAATCAAACTCCCCCAGTCTTTTCCCTCCCCCTCCCTCACAGTTCCCCGAACTTCAACCGTGCCTTGATTTCCTCCCATCTTCCCACTCCACATCTTCTCTAGCACCTGCTCCAGAGGGGGCTGCAGCGTTTCCTGTGCCCAAGCCATCTATTATTATCAGCGTTGTCTCCAGTTCTGGTGTGTTACTCTCCTTTAGTTGGCATCTTCGAATCAGCATTTGTGTTATGTTTCTTTTCGTTGTTTCTCGACATCCGTAGTATGCGGCTCCTGACTTGGAGCTGTCTCTTCGCTGGTCCTGTTTTCTTCTTGATCATAATGTCTGCGAAGTTGACTCAAATTTCTCCTATTGATTTTACTTCCATTTCAGGATTGTCCTTTATTCAGCGGTATGTGCGTCTCAATGAAGGTCGTGGCTTCCTCAGGAAATGTAAAAAAGTACGCCTTATTTTGATGTTGGATCTTGAGTCTGGCAGGGTAGAGCATTGCATATTGTATCTGCCAATCACGTAGCATCATTTTGATTCCTGTGAAAAGCTTTCTGTCCTGCTGGACTGCTAGGGTGAAGTCTGGGTAGATGCGTATTGTGCTGGTTTCCCACTTAAGCTCTTGTTTTTCTTGTGCAGTTTTTAGGATCAGGTCTCTGTCTCTGTAATTAAGTATACGAGCTATAATGGGCCTGGGGTATGCTCCTGGTTTCGGTTTTGAGGCCAATGTTCTGTGCGCCCTTTCCACCATGAATACTGGCAACCATCCTGATTCTCCTACTAGTGTTCGCAGAAGATTTTCCACCGCTATCTACATCGTTCCTTTAATTGCCTCTTCCGGAACACCTATTATACGGATATTATTCCTCCTTGATCTCGCCTCTAACTCTTCACACTTAGGTTTAACTGCACCTAGTTCAATGGCCATCGTGGACACCGTGTTCTGCAGTGTTTCCATCTTGTCTTCTACTCCTGATATTCTGGTTTCTGCCTCCGTCATGCGAGACGTCGTTTTGTCAAGCTGTGTTTTGATGCTTGCAACACTTGCCGTGATTCCGTCCAGCTTGTCTGTTAGCATCGCAAATCCCTGCTGCATAGCTTGGAACACCGCTTGTGGGTCCATCATGGAGGCAGCAGGGGTCTGTTCAACCTGTATTAACATTGCCTCTTCTTCCTCGGGCTCAGAACCTTTCGGCATTGTGGTTGTGTATTTCTCAATTGTACCCTTGTTCCTTTTCGGGCCAAAGCTTTTGGGCATTGTCTCTGGTCTGGGAGCCATGCCGGTGTATGTCTCCTCTGTATACCTTGTTATTATATTCACGTAGCATGGGTTTGGTCAGTGTCCCGATATTCGTTGCGTAGTTCTCTGCCAGGATCGGGGTGTTATCGGCCGACTGGGGGATTTGTTCAAGTCCAGTTCAGTGTGGGTTGCATTGGCTTCAATCCATGGGGTCGCCGAGGCGCAGGTTTGTGTAGTATCGTGTCACCTCGGTGGCAGGGGGGAGGCAATGTTATTTGCGCCCCTTATTTAGTCACTCTTTAGATGCGGGGGGAGCTGTCTCAAGCCGGCCTTACCCCGGTTTCAATCATCAGTCTCTTAAGGCCAGCACCGGTAGGTCGACAGTCGTCCGCCGGCCTTCCCAACTCGTCAGTTGAACCGCGGTCCCACCCGCAACCCAGCAGTGACACGCTGCAATGGCCGTGCGGCCTACCTTTCTGCTGTGGGCCGGGTTCTCGGATATTCTCCTCTTGTGTGGGGAAGTCGCTTTGTTGTGGGCAGCAGGGGGTCGGCAGGGTGCTCTATGAGGAGCGGAGCACCCACGACACTTCCTTCCGCGCCGAGCGGTCTCCGTGCATCGGGTTCCGCCTCCGCTTTTACTGCTCCCGTGCCGGGCTCCTCCTCTCGATCTTGGGCGATTGCGCCACACCGAGTCCCACTCAGCTACGGAGTCCCGATCCTGCGAACCGCTGTACCTTTTTCCCAAGATTTCGTGTGGGTGGTCTTGGTTCACTGAAGCATGTTTCCCTTAAAATTTGTGCCGAACCGGAGTGTATAAATGTTATAAGCAGGCTTTGTGGCCCAGGATATCGCCGGAGCTTACACGGACGCCGCCATTTTGTTCCGTGCGCAATAGCGCCTCCCTGCACTGTATTTTTGAAGTCTCCTTTCCTTGTTGATGACGTCAAGGTCATCAACAAGGAAACCGGACTTCTAAAATAATGTGCGACACTGGGAGATTGCGTAAGATTTATTATTATTTTTAAAAATGTATTTCATAGAGTCTCTTTTCCCGCAGTTGTTTGCTACCCTGGTGCTATCAGTAATATGAACTGCATAACCCTGGCCAATGCTATTGGTTATTGAGCATACTGTAAACGATCTGACTTAGACTGATGATGGTTTCCTTAAACACAGGCTCACTGACTTCCTCAGTGACTTCTAATTGTCCCTACTCGCACCACAGGTGAGTGCTCTAATGGGAAATGGGGTTGTGCTTTTTTATTAATAGTAACATTACAATATTTATTGAGCATAGACCTAGCTTCAAGAAGCAACGGAGCGCTTTACAGAGCCATACAACAATACAGATACATAACACAATGCTTTACAGAGTTATGCAACAGTACAGATACATATTGGAGGACTTTTCAGAGGTAATACCAGAACAGATATACAACAGGGGGGTAGGATACAGAGGACCATAGAGGAGGGATACATCTGTAGCGGGTGGTGGGGAGGAGAGTGGTGGGTGGCATCTAGTGAGTCAGATGAAGTGAGTGGTGATATGATGGTCTAGGTGTTGAGTAGCAGAAACCCCTTGAAGAGGTAGGGCTTGAGTTATTTTCTGAATTGTCGGAGCATGGGGTGAGTCTGATGAGGATGGGAGAAAATTCCATAGTCTTGGGGCGTGGGCAGAGAAGTCTTCTTTTCTGGTCCTTTCATGTTTGCAGCAGCTCATTTCAAGTCTGAACATGTTCTGGCTTCTTGTGGTGCACTGTCCACCGTAAATGCTAGTTTCTCCACAAGATTGTTGGGTGACTTGAGTGTGACTGCCTTATAGATGACGCTGAAAGACTTCAAGGTGATTTCTTCGTGCAGTGGGAGCCAGTGAAGATCGATGAGGGTTGGTGTGATGTGTTCATATCTGCATAGACTCTTGATGAGGAATGCATCCATATGTAGGACTTTTCTCAGGGGCACAAGGGAAGATGACTTGAGGCCTTCGAGGAGTACATGGCCCCCATCCTGTTGGGATAGGAACAATGCCTATATGGTGGATCTAAAGCTGCCTGGAGGGAGGAAGGGCTGGGCTTTCCACAGAAGGGAGAGTTGATAGCAAGCAGTCTGAGTTTTCCTAGCTATGTGTGTCTTGATGGAGAGGTATTTCTTGATGTTGAACCCAAGGGACTTGGCACAAGAGGTTATCTCGGGTGTGACGCCCTCAGAGTTCATGGTTGTTTGTAGGTCTGGATGTTCGGTGTTGTTGGTGAGGAGTAGGAATTCAGTCTTGGAGAGGTTGAGCTTCAAGTGTGCACTGTACATTCAAAACTGGATCTGTGAGAGACAGGTTTTGAGACTATGGATGCCCTTGATTGAGTCGATCTTGAGGTATAACTGTGTGTGATTGGCATATTGGTGGATGTGGATGTATTGTGTGGCTAGGAGGGCTCCCGGCAGCTCCATGTATAGATTGAAAATCACTTGGGTGTGGATGGAACCTTACAAGAATCCACAGGTGATGGGTAGCATTGACAATCTAGACAAGTCCATCTGAACAAACTGATGTAGGTTGGCGAGGTAGGACTGGAACCAGCATAGAACAAGGTTGCTGACTCCCATGCACCAATGTAATGTGTCCGTAAGCGCCTGGTGGTCTACTGTGTCGAATGCGGGCAAAATGTTGAGTACATCCAGGAGGCAAGACTAGCTGCTGCCAAGGATGTTGAGGGCATCGTCGGTCACCTCCATGCTTGCACTCTGCGTGCTGCATCTGGGTCCTAACCTGGATTGGTAGGTTCAGAGGAGACTGTTTGTGTTGATGTGTTGCTGCAGTTGTGCGGCTACCGCTTTCTCAATGATCTTACCTAGGAAGGGAGGAGGGGAGATTGGGCGATAGTTACCTATGTTGTCTGGATCCAAAGTGGGTTTCTTTGGTAGAGGCAGGATGTGTCCCGTCATTAGGGTAAATGTGAAGGTGCCTTGAATTAGGGAACTGTTGATGAACTCCCAGTAGGAATGGAGAGCTTCTGTGGCGACAGTCATGATGATGGATGCTGGCAGGATGTTGTCTGTATACCATGTTGCTTTGAAGGTTTGCCAGGGTTTCCACCAGGTACTCTTTAGAGAGTGTCTTAAATGTTGTCCAGGGTGGGGAGAATTTGTGAGGAGGGACGCAAGGTTGGTCTGTGGATACAGAGCTGGTGTCTATGTGCTTGCAAATCATGCTGATTTTGTCAATGAAGAAAGTGTTCACGGCATTGGATTTTTGATGGAGTGTGGTATGGCGGTGTCATTTAGCGGGTTTATTCTGTTCTTGGTCACTTTGGGGAGGGCTCTGCATTTGTTGTCAGCTTCTTCTGTGGTCTGATAGTAGAAGGCCTTGGCTATGTTGATTAGTTGTCAGAGCATTGCTCAGAGTTCATTGAGAAGTGCCAGGTCAGATGCGGTCCTGGAGTGGTGCTAGGTTTTGTCTTGTTTAATGATTGCTCTTTTGCTGAGGTTGAATTCCAGGGTGATTCCGGTTTTGATTGGCAAGTGCGTTGTTTTAGAGGCATGTGTCCGTCAATGGATGCTGAGAGGGTGCGGTTGAGTGCTTCCAGTTGAGAGTCACAGTCCGATTGGAGGAGTTTGGTCCATGTAAGGTGGAGGTTGGCGAGGTCTCGCATGAGGGTTTCCACCAGAAAGTTCTTGAAGGGCCTGAAGGTTTATCTGATGGGTTTCTGCTGTGAGTTCTTGACTGGTGTGAGGTGCAGGATGTTGAACAGAACAGCTAGGTGGTCAGACCAGTCAAGCCGGAGACGAGAGCTGTAGTGGAGGGAAGACAGCGCAGTGATGATTAGGTCGAGTATGTTACCTTTCTCATCTGTTGGGTCTTTCATGTGCTGTGTGAGGCTGAGGGTGTTGAGAAGAGGAGCACTTCTTTCATTGGTTTCGTGGCCTTGTAGCCTGGGAGTTTTAAGTTGACTAGGAAGAGTTTGTTGGTGTGCGTGAGGGAAATGGTGGTCACTAGGTCGGTGAAGTCTCAGATGAAGATGGTGTTGGCTTTCAGTGGTCTGTAGATGAGATGGAAGGTAACTGTGTCTGTTGGGGCAAGTGGCAAGTGGCAGGAGAGGATTTTGAAGGAGCCAATGTTGTCTGGTTCAGTGCCAGAAGGTCTTGTGAATGACTGTGATGCCTCTGCCTGTCTTATTCAGGCAGCCTCTGTGTTGGATGCTGTAGCTGTCAGGGACAAGGGGGTCTAGGATATGGGTGGAGGTGGGTGTCAGCCAGGTCTCAGTGATGAAGATGGCATCAATGTCATGTGTAGTGGTGAGGCCAGCTGTGTCTGCTGCATTGGTGATAGCTGAGCATATGTTTGTGAGCATCAGCTTCCATGTTGTGGATGTTGAGGGGGTACTGATGGGCTTGGGCCTGATGGCGTGAGTTTTCTGCATTTTGGAGACCATGTCTTTGAGGAAGGGCAGTGTCATTGATGTAGGCATTGCTTGGTGATTGTGGGGATGGCGTGTGGGGGTCAGAGGAGGAAAACACATGTTGGTGCATGCTTACCATTGTCTGAGCAGTGGTTAGGGTCCTGGTTACTCCAGGTATGAACAGGTTCTAACACAAATTTCCCTTTTTGTGTCTGCCCTTCTCTTCAGACACCTGGGCTAGAGAAGCCTGCAAGCCAGGAGTTAAGAGCAGGAAGGAACAGGCAGGGCAGAGAATGTGGGTGGCACCAGCTCACCAACTGCAAAGGAAAAGAGACTGGAGGTCTTCTTAAGTAGGGAAAACGGGTGGAAAACAGGAAGGCACCAACAGTTCAAATTGATTGTGTTGGATATATTTGTGGGTTATATCTATTACTTTGTGGTATTTTTTATTATGGTGGTATTTTTTTTTTAATCCATGGTAATATATTGTGGTAACCTTTTTGGGTATTTTTATAGTGGTGAGACTAATTTTAGCATACTGCGTAATAATTATTGTTACCTGGGTCACGAACAACAAACAAAATACTAGACTTGATACACTCTGGATAGATGGCTCATGCCCTCCTGTGTTACCTTATGTACAATACCACACTATGCCCTTTTCGCTGAGTTTCAACAATTGTAAAGCATGCACTTGAAATAATGCACATTCATTCAATCTCTCTAGATAAACAGATAAACAGCTCGCAGCGACTACTTTACTTTTAGATATTTCTTACCGCACATTTGTCTCCCTAAACATGTCAAATTAAATGGACTGAATGCAGTATAAATGTAATGCTGCTAAGTTACTTTTAAATCTGTTTTTATTGTAAAATAGAAATATGCAAGTTACACAGAATGACACTTATGCCCACATTGTATTTCACACTGCAATAGCTTTCAGCACTTTCTCTGTGCAGAGTCCATGGCCTCGTGAAATTTGGCCAGAGAATACACAGTACGACTTTGAGAAATATAAACACAGGATTACATGCATGTTAAAAATAGACAGCACCTAAAATGAAATGAACTACTTAACCTAAACTACCTCATTCACAACAGCAGCCCCTCACTTAACTTCATATTTACCTATATTTGTTGGTGGTATTTCTGATTCATTTTGGCATGGAAATTGTCCCCAATCATTCCGCCTGCTTTACACAAAGTCAACCCATTTCCGCATCAGACAGCTTGCCAGCACTGAATTCCATCTGCCTAGCCAGCACTCTGCCCTTTGTGTCTCATTGCCCGAAGATGAATGAATCCAGTGTGAACACCTCCACTTGAACAGATCATTCCACTGAAATGGCATTTGATTGCTGGAGAGCAAACAATACATCTTTCTTGTGCTTCCTGCCCTAATACAATGCCCTGTTTTCAGTAGAATGGATCATCACTTTTTTTTTTGTTTATCACCCAGCGCAGAATGAAACTCCATGTTTAAATTCCCAATCTGCATTCAGCTTGTTTCATCATTAACTAATTTGTACTAAATTTTATTAAGGGATTCAGTTACATTTTAGCTGAAGTTGGAGTTGGGTTAAATTAGTATGTTAATTTATGTTAGTATCACATTCAGTGCAGCTTAGTTTCTTTGAAATATCCTTTAAAAAAGTGCATTGGCATCTATTTAATTCTGCCTGAGACTCACACTCTTGGGTTCAGTAATGAGTTTCACACCCTGGGACCCATTTGCAGTTCAAACCCATGCTAACATGTGCATTCTGAAATGGTGAACCTAACTGTTAAAATGCAGATCCCCTACTCCTGCACTGCCTCCTTTTTTACTGCTGGGCTATAACCCAAAATCACTGCAGGATTAAACAAACACAGATGTACTAAAACACATATGCTTCTCCAAATTGGATCTTCTCTTAACAGTTGAAAATAAATAATATGCAAATGGCAGAATTAATAAATGATAAACATTATGTATAGATTTCTAGTCTTGAGCAAAAGAATTATGAGTCTTCAGCAAAAAAAAGAAACAAAATCTTTTTTAAAAAAAAATACAAAAATTGATAAAAAATACAAAAATCTTTTTTAGAATGGGTTGCTTTTTTGTTTTTGATCTCTTGATCTCTTGATCACCTTTATCTTTTATATTTTTTGGTTTTAATTGCTGATCTGTTCATTTTTCTTGGAATTGTTTTTTTGTCTCTTGATCACCTATATCCTTTTATTTGTTTTCTATGGGTGATCCATACCTTTTATTATGATTTTTTACCAGTGTATCTTCTTTTTTTTATCAAACATTAAAGAAAAGCATTATCATTTTCAGAAAACATACATCCAACAACAGCTGACTCATTGGCTTCAGTCAAATGTAAAAACAAGTACAAAATGCAGTTTGTAATAAAAATCAATGTGTGATCAAAAAATAGTCTGTGATAAAAATAGTTTGCAAATAATAGTCTGTGAATAAAATAGTTTGGGATGAAAATAGAAATCACACAGAAATCCATTCTTGGTGGAACTCCTCCATTCCAGGACTCCATTGGGATGGGACTTCTTTTGGGGTCATCGGGCCTCAATCCAAGATTGGTGCTAGTCATGGCACTATTAGCGCCATGACTAGCACCATTACCGGTCCAGTGTCCGCCCTGGTTTGATGGGGACTTACCAGTTAGTCCGACCTTTACGGGACCGGTAAGTCCCCATTGAAAATGACAATCCCTATTCCCATTTGAGCCCCCATAGGGCTCAATGAGAATGGGGAGGGTGCTAATAACAGTACCGTAAATTACATGTCCTTGTACATGTAAATGTCCTTAACGGTGCCCAGTATCCCTTTGCGCCCTACTCGGAATGAGGCCCATCATCTCCAAATATTTTGGGGTCATCATCTTCACACCCTTCTTATGTCCAGCCGGCTTTCCAGGGGACTCTAATCCACTGGTATTCTCCAGGGATCCGACGCTGCAAGGATCAAGCGCTGATGGGGTTTTAACAATTACTTTTCTAGAGTAAAAAGAAAAGCCAAATTACATCAAACCTTTTACTTTCCTTTCTCACTGGAGCATCTGAAACCAAATTTAGTCACGCACACATAAGCACATTATAAAAATAACATGCCATGCAGCCAAGACATTTTCCGAATGACTACTAAAAACAACATGAAGTAATCACACTAATATCTCATGGTATTTTAGATAACATTCTCAAACACAACACTTAATATAACGTACTCTTTTTTTACCTCTTTAAATCTCCTTTTGACATTTTCACACTATTTACACTTAACCACTTGCTATGACCATTTGTTTAAGTCCCTGCTAATTTCAACTCACTCTAGTATTTCACTTCCTGTGTTTGGCGCTGTATGGGAGGACAGGTCTTTAGGACCCCTCTCCCTCACATTCCCCTCTTACATAAGACTCATGACTCGTCGGCAGCCACTCTATGCACCTGGGCTCGAGATGCAGGATGGCTGAGGATCAACCTGTGAGGCTGCACGGCTCAACTTGTAACGTAACATAGACTCCATTTTGTGATGCATTTGGACTCCATTTTGAGTATTCTAAACCCAGGCCTCTGTGAAACAGGCTGCCTACAGAGGCTGCAGCTCACCCCCACTTGATCGTGCACAGCGAGCCTGCACTTTCCCCCATCCTCCTCCCCATGGCAGCTCTGCTGAAGGCCCATTCTCATGAGCAACTAGATGAGAACAAGTAACAGAACAAACACTGTATCATTTACCTTCCGCAGTACATCATTGCCCTGGCGGTGACATGACTTTTAGTTGGGGTCTGGAAAAGGACAAAGTTGTCCCTATGAAAGATACCTTGAACCCCCCATGATATGTACTGTTCATGACCCACCAACCCTGTCCCCCTGGGTGAAATGTTAAACCTGCATGTTAAATCCCTGTGCCTCCCAGTCTTATTCTTGCTGCTAAGCCATTCGCGAAAAATGTTTAAAACCTGCATTGCCAATTGCCATGTCAAAGTGGTATGACTCTTGCTCACTCCAAGACATCTCCGTGCAAAGATGTGAAAAGTATGTGCACATGAATCTACCCTTTACTGACCCATGTTCATGCTGTTCAGTAAACAGGGACCCGCAAAAAGTTACAAAGCCATCTCCACCTCCTTCCGGAGAGCTGCACACCCAACTCCCCTCCTCCCCCCAAGACTCCACAGGGCTTGAATGTCCCTAGTTTTCTGTTGCTGAAAGCGTTACAGCTGCACCTCCCTGCATTCCTCCTGGGCACGCACCAAGTATTTACCTCACCCCCATATCCCCGACACCAGATGCCATCATAAAATCACGGTGTAACGCCATGACCAAGCCCAGAAGAATTATGAGCCAACCGGCCCTGAATCCCGCCACCTTTGAGGTGCCAGCTATGTGCCCCCACTGACCCAATAGTATTTCAGTTCACCTTAAGCCTAACGGGCCATGGAGACAGTTATTCATCCCTGTGCTAACATACCGTAAAACTATAACTCACTACATCTGACAGAATAGAATAATAAAGTCAGCCTAATCCGTGCCCCCTGATAAGACACTTGGACTCATGAGACGGCAAATTTTATGCTGATGTATTACGAAAGCCTCGTATTATATACTGTTTTCCTGTGTTCCCCCCTGGTATTAGATTGACATGTTGTAGGATTTGTATGGTAATCTGACATAGCAGTTTGTGATGAATACGTACGAATGGCCGCAAGGGCAAATTGTTATTATTGTAGAAATGTATCTGCATGGACAGCTCGGACCCTGAATCTCCACCCTGATGAGCCCAGCTGACCTAAGCACTCTGTGATGCCACCACATGGCTCTCCACCAATCACGCATGGAGCACCGCACCTACACCATGCATAGTAGCTAGTCATCGCCATCCAATCCCCACGACAATGTGCCCCCTATAGCTTATCTCGCGCATTACGTGTATTTATAATAAACATGACTGTCTTTGCTATTGTCAGACAGAGCGCTCTCGGAGTTTGCAGAGTCCTTTGCATGCCCTATATTCATTTAGATAAAAGACTTTTACTTTCAACCGCACTTGGTCTTGGTCTCATTCCCTCCAGGGGTGTGTCCATCATTGACTATCATTGCGGAGTGTTATATGCCTTTTTGGGGGACGCTCACTTTCAAGTGGGGACCCCTTGACGTGATTTGTCTTTTTGTCTCCTTTTGACACGAGACATCACTGGCCACAGTGGAGACGCATGGCGCGCCCCCTCAAGAGATCTCCCCGCCTCCAGCAACTGGTATGCTTAGACGTGTGCACACAGTAGGGTGAGAGGGTACAGGTTCCACTTCAAAAAACCCTTAGTACCGCTCGCCGGGGGCAGCCATTGAGTGTGAGGCAGCACCGCCTGGATGGACCGAGTCCGGAGAGTCTCGGATCAAGACGGGCACGTGAGTATTAAGTGCGAGTGACATTAAAAGGAGTTGGATATTGATAGAAGTGTACGAGGTTAAGCTAAGCCAAAGGGGGTTCTCTTAGGGGTAAATTAACTGTTGATTCCATGCTTTTCTCTTTCTGTTGCATATAGCCATTAGGATAAGTTAAAAAGATTACGAGGTAAAAAAGGAAGATGGGAATCTAGCTCTGCAAGGGGGTAAGTGAAACAAGGGACGATATAAGTAAGAGTCTCAGAGGAGGAAGACTTGGTGTAAAAATTAGAAAACACTTTTTCTTTCTAATTTTTTCTAAACCTATAAGGGGAAAAGGTCTGACTTTTCAAGAGGATGAGTGTGTAACGGGTCAGCGAGAAAGGGATCCTTAGAATAAGAAACGTTGAAGGAAGGAAAGGGGGTGTACGTTGTGTGTTGTAATTAAAACGTTTGTCAAAGTGACGTCATATGTTGAATATGTTATGCTCCCTTTTTACTACAAATTTGGTGACAAAGTGATAGATTGATTGTATCAGGATTTGGTGAAAAATGGTCATGATAAGTGTGACCTTTTGAAATTAAGTACCCAGTGTGTGACAGAGATATATAAGTATCTAAGAGCTGCTATCATTATAAGTATACGCACAAGGTACCCAAGTGGGTGGAAGACAGGGGAACAACATGGGGGCCGAAACACCCCTGGCCCATTTTTGTAAACCTTTACCAGGTTACGCAGAATGCATAACAATGTACCATGACGATGGGTCACGGAACTAAAGGGGGAAGGGCTACCCCAGGTATGGCCCCAAGGAGGGTCATTCCATAAAAGCATGCTGGACATGGTGGCCACATGCTTGTTTATAAAATACAAAGAAAAACAGTTCCATAACAGAAGAGAGATTGTTACGCTCACCTGGTTCCCACAGGGGCGTCGATCGGACCCGGACAGCTGCGGTCTCCACCAAGGTGATGCGTAGTGAAGAGATGACAGTCTGTACTGGCCCGCCTAATCTTGTCTGCTGGACTCGTAGAAGTATTCTCCTGCAAGTGGAGAAAAGGATTTAGCCACCCGTGGACTTTAGTGATGGCCCCCCAACAGTTCTCGTTCTCCCCACTAATCACCTCCGATATTCCCTTTTGGTAACCTCACCTTATGTTTTTAAATGATGAGCTCTCCATCCTGCATGGCATGCAGGGTCGCGTAGATACCCGTTACTTCACTGGGTTGAAGGTACTGGAGGAGTTCCGGAGGAATATTGACTCCAGTGTCTATAAAGTTCAAAGAGTTCAATATGTCCGATGTTCACTCTTGTTCCATTCCCTCGTTAGGTTGCAGCTGGGTCCAAAAGAATTTTGCCTGGAGGCAGCTGATGGCGTTCAGGTAAGAGTCTGTATTACCAAACACTGTCCGGTAAAAGTTGCATGAGTTTAACTTGCTGTTTTCTCTCCCTTTATAGGTGTGGCATAGGAAGATGCAGCAAATTAAAGAATAATACCTCTGGTGGTAAAGCAGGTAAGCCTATGGCGGCAAAGAGATTGTCCTTGTTGGTTTTCTCGGCTCACCTTGTTATTCTTTTTGTTTCCCCCCAGGTGCTTTGTTTCGATGAAGAAAATGATGGAGGCAGCGCCAAGTCGAAAGATGAGGTGGACTGATGAGTATAACGCGGCGCTGCTGCTGGTGAAGCGACGCGTGCTGAAATAATGTCCTTTACAGGCTCGGAGATGTGCTGGGTCCGGAATCAGGTAAGGAATCAAATAATGTCTGTGATCTAACCTCTTCTCCTTTCTTTGCCTTTTGTCTAGGAGCTCCGGATTTGAGGCGGGCGTGGCAGAAGACTGGATGCTGACTTGCAGACACAGTGAGCATCACGCTGCTGGATGCAGAATAACGCAAAGCCTCACGTTGGCTTGGACTCATTTGCAGCATGGTCTGCATAAGGTAAGTAAAGTCTATGAGCCTGGCGCCTATGGTGCCAGGACTGATTTCTATGATGAGCCTGGCGCCTAAGGCGCCAGGACTGAATCCAAAAAGCCCCCAGCCGAGGCCGTTGGGGTTTTAATGAGTATCTGGATGCCTGCTCCCGGGCCTGACGGACTCGATCCGGATGCCCGGGGGTAGGCATCATGACAGAGATATTAGATTTATGAAGGCTGTTTGAAGAAGTGCCCCAACTAAAAGAAAGGAATTGGCGTGGGAACAAACTACCTCTCCCCTGGCAATAGAAGAAAGTGAAAGGGAGGGCAAAGGGAAGGAAGGGTCAATAGAGGTAACACGGTTGTATCCCCTGCTAAATAAGCCAGTAGCGGCTAAGGAATATAGTGATCCCGTGTATGTGTCCGCAGTTGCCACACAATCGACTGCACCCCCGCCATATGAGTGTCCTAGAATGAGTGGACAGGTAAGTACTCCCACAGTAGATATTGAAAAGTTAACAGAAGACTTAGATTCCCGACTCTCAATGGCCTGAAGTGAACTGTCTAGGCTACGAGATATATGTGAGCAAAGTGGATCAACCACATCTAGGACAGGTCCATAGAGGAAGAGTGGAAGAAGGGGGGGATACTATATAATACAAGAAGAGCCAACCAGAATAATCGAGTTAGAACAACACACGCCCGGAGAGAACCCAGGGGAAGAATGGCCACAGGAGGGATGGAGGAGTTGTGGTGTGACATAGAGGAAGATGAGTTGGAAGGAAGAAGATTAGGACAGGCAACAGGAAGGATGCCAGTGAGGCTAGACAAAACACCATTGGGGAGGGCCATGGAAGAAGAATGGACTGGGAGATTGAGGAATAGAGTGGGAAGAATGGCACCATTGGGAAAGAAAGGGGCAATGGTGAGTATTGGGAAAGGAACAAAAAGTAGGTTACAGCTACCCCTGATGCATAGAGGAGATGGGAGGCCAAACTATATTCCCTGGGTTCAGGTGGATAAGGCCAACTTATTGAAATCATTGCCCCTGCTGTCGGGGGGATCAAGAAAATTGATATATGCATTCGAAAAGCACACAGCAGAGGTCCCATTAGCTGTTGGTGATGTTAAAAGCTTGTTAGTGTCAGCAGTAGGTGACCAAGCTGACAGGGTTTGGGCAAAGGCCGTATTCCCAGGGATAACATTAGATTGTGACCGCAATGACGATGCCTCTTTAAATACAGTATGCACCAGGATCTGGGACGCATTGAGGGACACCTTCCCAGACACACCATATTTGGAATCAGTCATGTACAATGAATGACGGGGAAGATGCTATGGATTTCATTTTACGGATGCAGGAGATGTGGAGAGCGGAAACGGGTACAGCCTGGGTACGGCCTGGCATCAATCAACATCTTTGTTTTACTTTATAATAAAGAGAGGGCTCCCAAAAGAAGTTCAGAAAGCGCTTGACAAAATAGTCAGGATTGACGCGAAAGGCTGGCCTTAAATACAAAGTATAATAGTACACCACTGCAAGAGGATCAAGGAGAGGGAGAAGGAGATAGCACAGAGAAGGTTGGCAGACAAGTCAAAATTAATACAAATGAAACTGGTGAAGGTCGCAGCAGCTGTAGCTGTACTCCCTCCACATAGAGACGCAGAGGAGGAGGAGGGATCAGTAGCAATACAAGGGCGAATGGCAGCAAATTGGGCAGGCAATGGGCAGCCACTGTCGAATGGACAAGAACAGTACGGAGGACAGCAGTGGCAAGTGCGGAGCGCCCAGGGAGGAAGAGATGGGTACAGAGGGAACAGAGGGGGTGGCCCCGGTTACGGAGGGAATGGTGGGGATATGGGGACCACAAGGGCCCGGGTGAGGACAATGAAATTGTTGGAATTGTGGGAGGTGGGGGCATTTCTCGCGTGAATGTAGAAGCAGGCCAATGAACAATTACCAAAACGAACATCAGTACGGCCACCCCCACCCGGGAAGCCAATACGGCCTACTGATGGGCGGTGGAGGGGACAAGAACGGCAAGATCAAAGGTACCCAGAAGAACGTAGGGAGCACAGACACAATGTCCAGCAACAACCTCAATGCCACAAGCACATGCCATACACCCAAGGCAACCCCTTTGCCACAACCGCAAATGGAGCACCTGCACCCTTTGGGGGTGGCCATGATATCAGGAAATGTTTTCAGCCAAGGGGGGACCACGAGACACCCGGCATAGGACAGCCCACAGAGAGTAATTGCGTGTCCAGTACTATCGACGACCCTCGATGTATCAGAGGAACCATTGACAGGAGCGGAGATAGGGAACAAACTATTCATTTTTATGGTAGATTCGAGAGCTGAAAAATCATGCCTACGTGAAGGCAGGTTTCCGCTATCTAACCGTAAATTGGAGACGCAGGGGTTCTCTGGGGCGGTGGTCGAAGTTCCTTATACAGAAGATTTGGATGTAACTGTGGGGGGAAAAACAGTACGAGCTCCCCTGTTGTATTATGAACAATCCCCGATCAACTTGCTGGGGAGGGCCCTCCTCAGCAAGCTCAACATGACTATTTCTTTTACCAAAAGGGGGATAGTTTGCTCGACCCCCGGGATCTGCCCATTACGAGTGATGTTGGTAGTACACACACGAGCAACAGCGCCAGAAGTATGCGGCATACCAGTAGACCCACACATGTCCATCCAGGGGTTGAAAACACTGGCACGAGTGGTCCCAGAATTGAAGCGCGAGGAATGTAGGGTGCCTGCAGAATTTGTTTTCCGTCCCATTGCACGGCCAGAGATAGTGCCAGGGAAAGTGATGTCATTAGATTTACATGCAGTACAGGTCTCAGCACAGAGAATAGCGGTCATTGGAATGGACATACATGGCTGCCAGGGTGTCCGGTCAAATGGTCGAAAATAAATGGTCGAATGACCATTTGATCAAATCAAAATGGTCGAAAAAAAAGGTCAAATGTTTGTATTTATTTATTTATATATTTTTTTAAGTTTTGGTTGCTTAAAAAATATTTTTAATAAAGAAAAAAGGGGGTAGAGGGGGAAACCCCCTAAAAGAAAAAAAAAAATTCGACCTTTTTTTTCCGACCATTTTACTTCGATCAAATGGTCATTCGACCATTTGCTTTTCCACCAAATGACTGGTAACCATAGGCTTCCAGTGGCGCACAGTGTTGTGCATCAATGCCAACATTGAGCTGCGAGATTTATCAGACAAAGACATTTTCACTGATTCAGACAGTGATGGGGAAATAATAATGGAGACATCATGATACAGACAAGACTGGTGCCAGTGCAGCAGATGGCAGTGGTATGAGTGCCACCTTTATTTTTTGACAGTGACATGCAATCAGTACCGGGGGACTTGTGGACTTGTGGAACACCGGCCCGCATGATGTGGGGCTGTTGCATGAGGTAACACCTGTTAAGATAAAACTAAAACAAGGAGACTTACTGCCCAGAGTAAAGCAATACCGCATGTCCCGGGAAGCAGAAGAAGGGATAAAAGAAACAATAACGGCCCTATTAGCGCAAGGAATAATTGTACGATCAAATTCACCTTGCAACACATGTATTTACCCCATTAAGAAATGAAATGGTGAGACTTGGAGGATGATCCAAGATTTATGCCCACTCAATGACGTCATACAAAAGGAGTTCCCATTGGTCCCCAATCCTGCATCAATTCTGAGCAGTATACCAAAAGATGCATCTTGTTTCACTGTGGTTGACTTGAAGAACACATTCTTCTCAGTACCACTAGCTGAGGAATCACAATACTTAACAGCATTCACGTTAGGAGGAAAGAGGTACGAACACTGTAGGTTGCCCCAGGGGTACTGTGAAAGCACAAGTATATTCAACAGGATTTTACACGAAGATATAGGAAATGTGGTCACAGACAGCCCAATTATCCAGTACGTGGATGATTTACTGATTTGTGGGAAAAATGAGGATGAGTGCAGGAAAGATTCTATCACACTCTTGACATTGTTGGCCCACAAGGGTTACAAAGTAGATAAAGGAAAACTACAATACTGTCAACAAGAAGTGTTGTATTTGGGACAACTGATTTCAAAGGATGGTAAAGGAATCATACCAGACAGGGTGGCTGCCATCAAAGCAGTGAGCAGGCCAAAAACAGTGAAGGAAATGCAGAAATTCCTCGGCATGTGTAACTACTGCCACGCTTGGATATTAGAGTATGCAGCACACACAAAGCCATTACTGCAGGGGCTCAAGGAAGCGCAAAGAGAAAACACAGAAATGCAATGGACAGCAGAGATTGATGAAGCTTTCCCAACACTTAAGGAACTGATTTCAATGGCAGCAGTACTCGCGAACCCAGACTACGAGCACAAGTTTTATTTATTTTCGCATTGCAGCGGGATACTCATGACAGCAGTACTGACACAAAAAACATCCTTGGGGCACAAACCATTGGCGTATTACAGCGGAACGTTGGACGTAGTAATGCAAGGGCACTTTGCATGCGAACAATCTCTCGCAGCCACAGCATTCGCGATTGAAAAAAGTGAAACAATGGTGATGGGATGTTCTGTGACACTGTTCGTGGGACATTCCCTATTTGCCATATTGGAGAGATCAAAAAGCACACTAACCACTCAGAGAGCCACAGCGTATGAAATTATTCTGTCCAGCGCTAAGATACACATAGTGAGATGCAAAACAGTCAATCCTGCAACATTCATCACAGAAGCATGCACAGTGGAAGACCTGCAAGCACATGATTGTGCAACATACAGAGGAGAGGAAGGGGACACGCCCACAGTAAGTGAAAATACATTAGCTGAAGGCAAAACATATTTTGTAGATGGGTCAGCGTCAATAAACTCAGAGACAGGAGATAAATACGTGGGACTAGCTGTTGTAAGACTAGAGGAAGAGGAATATGAGCTGCTAGTACAGCAGCGATTACCAATCCATTATTCTGCACAGGCTGCCGAACTGGTAGCACTTATTGTAGCCTTACATGCCGCCAAGGGGTGTGCTGTCACAATTTACACAGACTCAGCCTATATGACTACCACAGTACACGGGGGACTGGCCCGATGGGGCAGAAGGGGATTTCACTGTGCAGGTGGTTCGCCCATGCAACACGCAGAAAAAATACTCAAGGATCTGATAGAAGCCTTAAAAGACCCTACAATTGTAGCTATAATGAAATGCCAGGCCCATACAAGCAACACTGATTTTATCTCTTTGGGGAACGCGGCAACGGATGCTGCTGCCAAGGAGCCATCTTACATAACAAAAGAAAGGACAGGTGAGTACTTGATACAGAAAAACCTGGAAGAAGATCTCCCAGACGGGTACAATACAATGCCCGTATCACAAATATTAGAACTCCAAGAAGGGGCAACAAACGAGGAAAAATAGTTGTGGGAAAAAAGGGCGTGTAGCCAGTCACCCACAGACCTCATATGGTGCCAGAACAACACAGGTAAGGTAGTGATGCCCTGCAGGCTACTAGAAATAACGTTCCAACAAATTCACTTTCCAGCCCCCAATTCAAAACAGCACATTGCCGCTGAGATACAAGAGAATTGGTTTATCGCAGGGTTGCAAGAACCCATTTCCAAACTTGCAATGGAATGTACAACATGCCAAATATATAATTCAGGAATGACATTGATAACACGGCGGGGAACATTACCCAAACTGTCAGGCCCCTTCAGAGAACTGCATATTGACTATGCAGACATGGGAGAAAGGTGCAATGGGTCACGCTACATGATCGTAGTAGTGTGCCCATTTTCAAGATGGGTTGAGGCAGGACTGTGTGCCCACCCGGATGACAATTGTGCTGCGAAGTTCTTGGTGCAGGAGGTATTCCCGCGCTGGGGAATTTGTGACACGATTCGCTCAGACAACGGCACACACTTTGTAAATGATCTCTTCAAGGAAGTAACGGCTCTGATAGGTATAAAACATAAGCTACGTTCTATTTATCACCCACAAAGTAACGGCCTGGTTGAGAAGATCAACAACCTCCTTAAGGGGAGATTATCGAAACTATGTTTTACACTAAACAAAAATTGGGTGCACTGTTTCCTTTGGCCTTGTTTCAGCTGAGAAATCAGCCCTGCAAGGACCACCATCTGTCACCCCATGAAATTGTAACAGGAAGACGCATGCACACGGCAAATTCTCCACTCCATGGGCATTCAGACCCCCACAGAAGTGCTACAGTATTAGGTGAAGAATTCAATGACAATCTGACAAAGCTCACAAAAGCAGCCCATATGATAGCAAGAAAAGCTCGCACCCCCATTCACAAGTGAAGAAGAAAGTGAGACAACAACACTTAGCACAGAGAATCCAACAGGCCAACTACTGCCAGGGGAGACGGTCTATGTGAGAAGTTTTGTACATAGGTGGAATGCTTCAAGATTTCATGGCCCATATGAGGTAGTGTATTGCACACCGACAGCTATGAAAGTTAAAAGCCTGAGATACTGGGAACATTTAAAAGACGTTCGAAAAGCATATGAAAATGTCATACAGGGACAAGACGGGAGGGTGGATGAGGAGGAAATACAAACGCACTAATTAAAGAGAAAAATGTATCTGTTCTACTGGTAGCCAGTGATAAAAAATAAGAAGTACTAAATGAATTATTACTGGATTGTACATAATGTTGATAAGTGACTGCGGAAATGTCTCTCTCTCTCTCTCTCTCTCTCTCACCACTCCCCAACCCCTCTTCATAATGGCCCTACCACCTCTTTTCTTTAAAATGGACAAGTGAAAATGTTAAAGTAACTGTATTCAGATTCCTTTTTCTATGCTTAATACGCTTTTATGTTTTACTATATAGGAGAAACCATGACAACGGACGGGGCGCCCGCTACGAATAGTGTTAGGGCTGATAGAAATGAGAATGTACATTTTGACCTGCGTAGATATTCGTATGAGTGTGGCCTGTTTGTATGCGCTGTTATATTTTTTTACGCTCATGTTTGGCCTGGTTTTATACTGTGCTGTTACATTGATATCGATAGATATACATGAGGGGGGAGAGAGCAGAACAAACATGATCAATGGGACTAGCATGACCAAACAGGGGACCTATCCCATATGGGATGGTTTCCAGCTCATATGGGGGTATGACACCCACCATGATAGTGCACACAACTTGAATAATACGAACGATAAGTCAGTAACTCCACGCCCAATTGATGCCCACAATGCCTCCGAATTCAGTGTCTATGAGTTAAATGATCGAAACCCCTCTGTTTTATCATGGTTATATGATACCACATCTACTGCTGTCACGCCAACAGCCCACCCGCCTATAAAATATGAATCCCCGCCAAGTATAAAGGAAGACAATGCAGAAATGACTGAAAGGTTTATAGCCCATATGACGAGTGGGAAAGGGGGGGGTGGGTGAACAAAGTACAATGTAACAGACATCAAAGTATGAGAGAATATGCCTCAAAAGCAGTAGGAGAAAGAGGGAGGTTGAGAGGAGAAAATATGACAAATACTCCGGGCTGGAGCTAGACACAATAGAGGACCCCAGCACCCGCCCCAATCAAATAAATGGTACATAGACATGAGTTCCACTGCCAAACAGACAACCAACCAGAGCTGTTATGTATGTTCTCTGATACCCCATGCCTCAGGTACCCCTAAGTTGCTCCTGCCCCAAGAACTGCCTCTTGCAGACACCCAGTGTCTCCTTCATCTTACCTTATGTAGAATAAAGAACACCTTCCAGGCACACATAGTCTCTTTCGAAATGCTGCAGAACGAGAAAACGTGCTACTCAAGACCTAAAGGAGTGATATATTTGAAAGAACCTTTTTTGGTAATTAAAGGAACACTGTTTTCAGAAAACAAATGGAAGGAAGAACAAGTAACATGCAAAGCAGAAGCACTACAAGGACTGGCGGCAGAAAACCTGCTATGGATCGAATTCCATATGAACTATGCTTCCTCGCTGAAGGGAAAACTAACATGGGCACAAACAAGAACTGTAACAAAACACTCATCATCCCGGATATTAAGAAAGGGACAGCAGCCCTTATGGATACTTACTGGGTCTGAGGTAAACATGCATACTTGCACCTCCTACAATCCTGGAGGGGTACATGTTCTTTGGCAACGCTGCACTCCTCCCTGATGGTGGTTCTGGAGAGCCATATCAAAGAGGGAATGGGACTGCAAGCCATACAAGTTCCAGAGCACTGGCACCTAACGGAAGAAACGCCAACGTATGCCCCATCCGTGGACAACATCCAAAGCCTGATGTCGAGAAAACAAAGGTCATCGAACTACATATCCAAAGCCTCCACAGAACTTTTGGCACAAATCCCTGACAGATTCCGGCTATTCAACTCCGCTGAAACATTCTTTGCCTCCCTTGTCCCCAGTATCCAAGCGCGGGCCAACGCAAAATGGCTGCAAATAACGCGCTGGGAGCTGATCCAACTGGCCAGCGACACTGAAGAAGGATTCAACGTAATCAAGGTGGAGCTAAGGGCTCTACGGCTAATGACAATGCAGAACAGGTATGTCGTAGACCTGTTAACGGCGATGGATGGTGGTGTTTGGCGAAAAATCGGGTGCACATGCTGCACATTCGTGCCTTCTGCGGATGCGGACAACGGAACACTGTCAAATGTTATCACGGTAGTGCACAACTTGGGAGAGCGGATGAAGAAGGAAGGTGGAGTGGACCTGAGCACTTGGTTGGACAACATTTTTTCATGGGTACCTTCCTGGTTCGGAATGACGGTCAAAATGCTGATACCCATCATCGTATTTTTGTTCTTGATTTTTTGTGTGTGCCAGCTAGGTCTTCGGTGCTGCGCAAATGCAGTCGCTAAATGTACAATGATGATGGTGACAATGGGCAGCACTAGAGGAACAGCGCAAACTATGCAGGAGGCACAAGTACAAACAGATGAGGATCCTGAACCTAAATATAGAATGGTGGCTTTGTACTATGATGGGGGCATAGTGGATACACTGTATCACACGGCAATAAAGGAGCCCTTGGAACAACGAGAGTGGTACAAGGAAGTATGGGTAGACCTAGAGGGGGATGGGGGATGCATATACATGACCTGCACCCCTGACGAGTACGCACGGGCAGGTGAGAGTCTCCGTGGGGTGTGTAGAGCCTGGATGCCAATTAAGGGGACACCAGCATGGGACGAGGCAGTAGCTAATGAAAAGGAACACCAGAGGTTGGGTGAGTTACAATATTTGTTACTTAAGTAACGAAAGGGGGGAAATGTATGGGAGGACAGGTCTTTAGGACCCCCCTTCCCCACATTGCCCTCCTATGTAAGACTCATTACTCATCGGCAGCCACCCTATGCACCTGGGCTCAAGATGCAGGATGGCTGTGGATCGACACTTGAGGCTGCATGGCTCACCTTGTAACGTAACATAGACTCATTTTGTGATGCATTTAGACTCCATTTTGAGTATACTAAACCCAGGCCTCTGTGGAACAGGCCACCTACACAAGCTGCAGCTCACCCCCACTTGATCATGCTCAGCGAGCCTGCACTTCCCCCCAGCCTCATCACCATGGCAGCTCTGTTGAAGGCCCGTTCTCACGCGCAACTAGATGCGAACAAGTAACAGAACAAACACTATCATTTACCTTCCGCAGTAAATGACCTGACTTTTAGTTGGGGTCTGGAAAAGAACAAAGTTGTCCCTATAAAAGATACATTAACCCCCCACAGACCACCACTTTCATGCTATGTAGTGTTCATGACCCCCCAACCTTTTCCCCCTGGGTGAAATGTTAAACCTGCATGTTAAATCCCTGTGCCTCCCAGTCTTATTCGTGCTGCTAAGCCATTTTCGAAAAAGGTTTAAAACCTGCATTGCCATTTGCCATGTTAAAGTGGTATGACTCTTGCTCACCCCAAGACATCTCGTGCAAAGATGTGAAATGTATATGCACACGAATCTATCCTTTACTGACCCATGAGTGCCTCTATCGTAAAATGGTTAAAAAAGTAATGCATAAAAAGCCTGTGTATGATATGATTGTAAGTGACATATGTGAACCTATTGAAGCAGTGAACCACATATGATGTTGATTGGAATGTTAGTTGAACTTGTTATTCGATCAGAAGTATGATGCTGTAATTTGTCACTGGGATCGATGCAGCCACCAACCTGGTTCTACCTCACGTTTTATGTTCATTTTCTTCATGGGCTCCAAGCAACAGAATGAAAAACGTTGTAAATGATAATTCTCCCTCTCTATTGAACCAGAAAACATGAGCACACGCGAGTTATAGAGATATGCAATTAACACAATGCCCCCCAAGTCTAAGCAACCCGTCTCTATAATAATGTTCATGCTGTTCAGTAAACAGGGACCCACAAAAAGTTACAAGGCCATCTGCCCCTCCTTCCAGAGAGCTGCACACCCAACTCCCCCCAAGGCTCGGCAGGGCTTGAAGGTCCCTAGTTTTCTGTTGTTGGAAGCGTTACTGCTGCACTTCCCCGGATTCCTCTTGGGCCCGCACCAAGTATTTACCTTGCCCCCTGATAAGACACCTGGACTCATGAGACTGGGTCCTTTGCTAAGGCAACTTTTATGGTGATGTATTACGAAAGCCTTGTATTATATACTGTTTTCCTCTGTTCCATCCCTTGTATTAGATTGACATGTTGTAGGATTTATATGGTAACCTGACATAGCAGTTTGTGATGAATACGTATGAATGGCCACAAGGGCAAATTGTTAGTATTGTAGAAATGTATCCGCATGGGCAGCTTGCAACCTGACCCTGACGAGACCAGCTGACCCAAGCACTCCATGATGCTACCACATGGATCTCTGGCAATCACAGAGCACTACACCTACACCATGCATAGTAGCTAGTCATCGCCATCCAATCCCCACGACCATGTGCCCCCTATAGCTTATCTTGCGCATGACGTGTATTTGTAATAAATATGACTGTCTTTGCTATTGTCAGACAGAGCACTCTCGGAGTTTGCAGAGTCCATTGCATGCCCTATATTGATTTAGATAAAAGACTTTTACATTCAACCGCACTTGGTCTTGGTCTCATTCCCTCCAAGGGTGTGTCCATCATTGACTCTCATTGGGGAGTGTTATATGCCTTTTTGGGGGATGCTTACTTTCAGTGCAAGGGCTTGATTTGATTAACATGGACAAACTATTCCATTCTTAAGTCTCCATCCTTTTTAGCAATTCTTTAGACCACAGGTGAAACCTCATCTACAATTCTATGTGGTCCTTGCCATGCTGCAAGAAATGTAGAGTTTTTATGTGTCCCATTCCCAAAATTAAACTTGTAAATTTGGGCCCCTACTTCATATTCTCGCACAGATGCCTTCCTATAATAATTTGTCTTTGCATCTTCAGCAGCCTCTTCCAAATGCAAACGCATATTGCAAGTGCTTTCTCAATTCCTCCACATATTCATGAATTGTGGACACATTTACAAACACCTGTCCTCTAAAGTAGGTGTTGTGGCAGAACCATTTTCTTGCCTGTCAATATTTCACGATATGATATTTGTCGATTTCGAGGGCATCAAACTGATTGCCATTAGTACCAATGGAAGCCCCAAATCCCAACTAGATCCTGCTTCAGCTACAAACTTTGTGAACATATCAACTATCGATCTGTTACACTGTTCTACTCCCCCTGAAGAGGAGGGCCAGTAAGAAATGTGTAGCTTTCTATTCACACCCAGGATTTTCCATATTTTTGTCATCAATGCACTAGTGAAATGACTTCCACGCTCTGACTCTATTCTTTGAGGTAAACCAAATCTTGAAAAAATATGATTTACAAGTAAAATGGCCGGAGTTTGCCCACTGCAGTCTGGAGCTGGAATGCACTCCACCCATTTGGATATTAGACACATCACTGTCAGCATGTACATGTTTCCCATTGCTGATTTTCTTACAGGCCCGACGTAATCGACTTGTAAATCAGACCATGGGAGTACTAAACCCCTTTGCATCAACAGTGCTCTATAAGCCAGTGACACGGGTTGAAACTGTGCACACACTAAACACCCACTGGTGTAGAGCTCAATATCTTGGGACATGTGTGGCCAATAGGAGTAATCTTTTAAAATCTCCAATGTTTTTTGTGAACCTGTGTCTCCTGCAGTTATGGCATCATGGACATGATGTAACATCAATCCCCGAAGTGATACAGGTACTCCCCATTGGATTTGGACTATCACAGATTCTCTAATCATCAGTCTGTTTTGTAACCTAATTCTCTATTTTCTTTTTAATAGCACTCACAATTCCTCTTTCCCTTTACAGACTGCTTCATTTAGAGGATGTTGTTCTGCGCTTAGCAAATGGCTATAAAATAGGTCTAGAATTAGGTCTTCCTTTTGCACTTTGATGAATTCTTGATCAGGAGTATCAAAACTCCTTTGTGCCACAGGCTGTTCAACTGCTTTTGGAGTTTGGGGGCGTATTATCGCATCTACCTGTATTTCACCAAGCAGGTGTTCAATAGGACACAACTTGATTACAGCTCCAATTTTGGCTAATTGATCTGCCTTATCATTTCCCTCCTTAGCCACACCTGATGTTTTCAAATTTCCAAATAATTTCCTCCAATCGATTATCATATCATTTCCTGACACAAGCTTTTTTTACAGCCTGAATCATCTTGCTATGTTTTAGTGGTTCCTTGTTATAGGTAAGCATGCCTTTCTCTTTCCAGCCAGGTAAATACTTTACTTTACAAAATCATTTTGTGCATGGTCAGAATCAGTTTCTAGAACTATTTCTTTGAGTTTTTTTTTTACTGCTGTAGATTGTGTCTTATAAATAGCAGCCAATTCTGCCACTTGACTACTTTTGGGACCTATCCTCGTGCTTACTCTTGGAATGTTGTCACATTTAAACCATATGTGTCCTATTCCTGCTACAATCTCTTTTTATGCATTATTTTCTACATGGTATGCACATCCATCTACATATACAGTCGATAAATCCTTACATGTTTCTTTGTTGAATGTGTTGTATTGGAATTGCTCAAATTCATTCCAACTTGCCTCTATCTCTGTGTCATCAGGTGCAACTCTGCTAGTCCTTGAGAAACTGGACTTTTTTTTTTATTGTGTCCACACTTCACTTCTACAGGAAATCCCTGAAGTGCTAATGTCCAGGAAGTAATTCTTGACTGGGTCAAATTTGCTGATCTGTTTCTCTTACTTTGCAAAAATTGCAGATACTGGTGATTTGTTTCAATAATGTTGTAATGTCAAGACAGTGGTCAAAAGAGCTTTTTCGCATTCACTAAATTTATTCTCTACTTGTGAACCAGAACTGCCACCTACCTTCTCGGTTATTCAGTCCATGAAACGTGTTTCAGTGGATGCCTTTGCCTGTATTTTCTCTGCTTCTCCTACTCCTGTGGCTGACTCACACCCTGTACCCAATACAATTGGTCCGGGTGTTTCTGGACGTGCAAACAAGTAAAGAAATGAATATGTGTATACAGTTCTTTGATCACATTCAATTGTATGATTTGTATATACATTTTACACTAATAACCTTCACCATCTTCGTGTCGTGAGTCTCACACCTTCCCATAAAAACATACACATATGGTACAGGTTATAACATAGAAAACAAAATATCTTGACATTATACAGACGGACCTTGTACTGTCAAGGTTTATCAATGAGGTAATATACAATGCAACAAATATCTATCTATTTTTGGCACATTTAAACAAAAAAAACAAGTTGACACTGCTGTGTTTTTCGGCCTATGTAAACCTATTAGCTCCAATTATGCTGGCCTTCATCAGGACGGGATACTTGAAAGTGTTGCCTCACTGCCTGTGGTGTAGATCGCATCTTGTGATCAGACAGTGGGTCTGGTTTCTCCAGAGTCTGCACTTTGTGCATTGAAAACAGAGTCCAAGGGAACTTTAGATTCTGTAGACCAACGCAGAAAAAATGCCTTGTGTATCTCCAGATGAATTAAATTGACTGTATTATAGATGCCCAGTCCTCAATTTGCCCAAAGTAGTGACTGTTGGGGGCGAGGTTGCACATGTATTGGCTTTGTCACATCATAAGGATGAAATCCTCTTTTTTAAATGTGCAAGTTAATTGAATGTCATAGTCATCTGCTCATCAATAAGTTATTACAAATTATAATAAATTCAGAAAAAAAGACTAAGCAAACATTCCTGAAAGGATTTATAGGAAGCCTATTGTTGTTCAGTTTAAAATAATTTATGTGTGTTTGCATAACTTACTACAAAAGCAGAAACAGTGCTTGTCACCTAGTGCATGTTGGAACCTATAATTAATGCAGCAGTGACTGAATAGCACGCCTATATAAGTCTTAGACATTGTCAGAACATTACAAAATTATCTGTATTTTTTAGGAACAAGCTTAAATGATATTACTTAGATGTGAGCAAGGAAAGAGGTGTGAAAGCATGTAAACATATATGGAAAAGCCTCCCTGCCTCCCTGAAACTTGAGGAGAACCATATCGGGTTCCGGAAGCACCTCAAGACCTTCCTCTGTGCTTCTGCTTTCTCTCCTCTTCTCCCCTGCTTAACTCCAGACTGAAACTGCACTGGTCACCTGGCTACCCTCTGATCTCGGGCCCAGGCACCCTGCCCTGCCAGCTGCTCACCTGCACTGCCTCCCGGGCATCTCCTGCACTTGGGGGTTGTTTCTGTATCCCTACAGTCCCCACCAACTCTTGACACGGTTTGTCCGCACTTACCCCTGCACTTCTATTTATTTATTACTGTTGTTCCTATTTACTGCACTGCCCCCTCCTTCTTCCCCCGCACTTTCTCTCTCCCCTGTCCCCTTCACTTACACAATCTCAATGTCACCTGGCCTAGTAAGATCATTGACTCTTTCTTCCCTCTGTTCCCCCCTCCCTTGCCTCGTCGTGCCTTGAAACACTTGTGCATAGGCGTGTTATAAATGCCATATCATATCATATCACATCATATGCGGGATGTATGAAGTAAGAAAAGGTATGTGGTGGAAACTCAATTGGGAGTGAGAAAAAACAACACAGGTGCAAGTCCAGTTTTACAAGGTATTTGCACTAGGGCAAAGTGTGCTCTATATTTAAAAACACTGGGACATATTAGAAAACCTTTGCACCATGAGAAGTGCAGTTTGGCATGGCACAAGCACGAGGGCAAACATTGCCCTGCTGCAAAATAGATACTTTTTGAATGCATTGAAAATGATCTTTTATTTGCGGAAGTGACATTTTTTCCCTTTTGCTTATAACATACAAAATTGTGCTTGTCACAGTGCAATGGCTCTCTAATATTTCCCAGTGTTTTTAAAAATAGGGCAAACTTTGCCCTAGTGCTAATACCTTGCAATTTTTCACTTGCACCAGTGCAACATTTCTGTAATCTGGCCACAGGTGTAGAAGCAATGTATACCCAGTGTAAAGTGTGGAAAAGAGGATTTTTATGTAAGGGCCATGTTGATTCTTTGCTGGAAACAACTAGACAAATGCTCTATCATATTGCAACAATTTCTACACATTTTTAAAGCTAAGCGAATCTCGCCGGAGCTGCAGAACCTTACAATGTCATATAGCTAATAGTTGATACAGTCCAACACAATTACTGTTTACAATTATTCCCTACTTGTCTTGTAATATGGTAATACATGGTGTCTGGTAGTTATCTTCACATCGGTGTGATGTGCTATGAAAGATCCAAATATTGACTAAGGCAGGAGCTTGAGTCTCTTCTGATTGTGTGCTTCCGTCCGCGGGTGAAAGGTATTGAATCCGCTTTTCATACCATAATTGATTATATGAATTTCAAGACTTGTATTTACAAATATTGTCTATGAGTTCCTTTTGGTATTGACAGGCCAGGGCTTTCTCTTGCCAAGTCTCCATGGCAACTCGTGCACAGCTTGTTCATTAAAAAAGATCTCTGTTTAATTGATCTGCTAATGTATTGCTTAATAGTAACTGTTAAGAAGTCTTTTGTTTCCAGGTCATGTTTGGGGTCCGCAAATTTGCATAAAAGCATTTCATTAGCCGAAACCAACCATTATTAGCAATTTGCCGACTACAGTTTAAAATAACTAAGCCATCATTGAGGTTTCAGAATTGCAAATATTTATATATGTAACATGGATTCTTTCCACATAGCCTGAAAGCCTTTTGTTTTTACCATCATCAAGAAAATTACTGACTTTGGAAATTGAAATAGGCACGACAAAAGAGGTGTGCTTTGTTTCTGCTATTAAATATGAAAAGCCACCAAAGATACACATAAGCCACCTGCAATTTTTTCTTTTTTAATGAAAATCACAGAGAGCATCTGCCATTTGAATTCAAAGAAATATTCAACTTCAGAATCATTAATCTGCACAGGACTCTTGAGAGTCTTGCCATGGAATGCTTCAGTGAAGCCACGCAGAGAATGCCCACTTGGGTCAGATAGGCATTCATCTACTCCTTCAACATCCATGACAAAGTGTTGCTCTGACTTTTCATAGGGTTTTCTGAATTATTTGCTTTTTGGGACAAGCAAACATTTATTTTTACAAACTGTTATTTTTTTACAATGAAAGACTGAACAGTGGTCAATTGGAGCTGGATTCCTACGAGATGTATGCCAGGTCACTTCACTTGTTAAAGTGTTTGATGTTTGTTTCACATGCAGCTTCTGCGGTCTGCAGAATTGGCAGATGCATGGGTGTACTGAGGGTCAATAATGTTGATTAGTTATTTTGCCCTGCCGGAGGAGTACCTTTACTGACAATGAGAATGCAATGTCAGAATACAAATGTTAAGTAAGAGAACACAAACTGGAGTAGTATGTGTTTTACGGTCCATTGAGATGTCAACAACACAAACACATGGGATGCGCTTTCTCACACCCGGCACATAGACATGTAATTCTAGTGCAGTCTGAGCCTCCTTTGCAACACAAGTAGCCTCTGTGAATAAATGGACCTATGTTCAGACACTGCAGGTTGCAAGATATGGCAAGTACATTTTTGTTGCATCTTGCAAACAGAAGGTACTCTGAATAGAGAATAGCATGCCAGGCCACTGATTGACTGCTTCAGCATGCTTGTTGACTAGTTGATTATCTGATAAGTAACGCCCTATTGGCCTTTTTCGCTGAGAAGACCTCACCAGCTTGTACTCTTCTGCAAAGTCAAGGCTTTTATCCCAGCTCCAAGCATCACAATAGTTGTGCAGGGCCCGGTCATCCCCCATCTTGATTGTGGCAACTGGCAACGCCTTACTTGTAGGAGTCTC
Organism: Ambystoma mexicanum; assembly: GCF_040938575.1. Taxonomy (NCBI): domain Eukaryota; kingdom Metazoa; phylum Chordata; class Amphibia; order Caudata; family Ambystomatidae; genus Ambystoma; species Ambystoma mexicanum. The sequence goes on along the minus strand of NC_090935.1, from coordinate 447,569,358 downwards.
ACATGGCACACAGGCCCATCTGAAAGTGGTACAGCATGTTGTAACATGGCTCATGACAGGACTAAGAACATTAAAAGAAATCACCCCATTCTCAAGGAACTGCACAGGCTACCCAACCAAGCATGCATCATGTTTATGATACAATGCATCACCTACAAAGCAGACAAAACCAAACACCACTCTACCTGGCACTGGAGGCCAGTGCACTACCAGAAGCCACAACATCACCAAACTGGAAACAAAGAATTGTAAGAAAATACAATATTTCAGACATATGTCTATGTCCTAAAATATCACAATGCATGTCTGACATTAGTACAAGATGTCAATTGTTTCGCAACTAGTGGCCAAATTACAGAAACGTTGTGATACTTCATGACTTCATACTGTTATAAGCCTGTGTTCTGAGCAGCCTGAGTGCTGCTCTGCCTGTGCCCCCTTCCTCAGTCCTCATTACATTATAAGCAACTTTGCCCCAACATGAAAGCCTCACCATTGCAATACCTTACACTCTGGCCTGTGGTGGACTCTAACTATTAACCTGTCATATGTGCAAACTTCTCTTCTTTCAGAAGTCTCGTTTCCTTCTCTCCCCCATCTCTACTCTTCCCCGTTGCACCCTAATTAAGGAGCACTCAGCTTTTCCTCATGGCCCTTTGTCCATTGTCATGGTTTTCAGCTCCACTGTCGGGCTCATGTTTCCTTTTTTCACTTGTTCCGTGGGTTGTCTGCATCTCAGTGTGGTACCATTTGTTCTTCGAAGGAAAGGCGCAGTGGAGATTAAAGTGAACACCACTATTTGATTGAATATAGGATTGATTGAAAATAAATGTTAGATTGAAAATTGTTGGAGCAAACCCTTCGACCTTGGACCAAGGTAACTTTTTTTTTTTAATGATGTTTGGTTTACGTTCAAAACTCTCATCTTTTTATCTTCTCTTCTGTTTAATGCTCAAGTTACTTAAAATAAGCTATCAAGGCTTTGGTAGTAGTGTTCCTCATGTTAGTTGATTTTTACTTCAAATTCTTTTTTTCTTTCGTCTTAGAGTTGCATTATCCTGTGTGTCTATTTTTCGGAATGTTGTTCCAGAATGATGTTAGTGCAAACACCAATTTCTTTTCATTTCCAGCAATCATCGTCGCCCAACGATCATCAGGTGTTAGAGTTATTTGGGTTTTCATGAACCATTCTCTGTGTAGATGTCTTTTTTCATTCAGTGCTGGACATATCATGATTATGTGATGTAGACTCTCTGTCATCGTTAAAACCTTACAAAATCGGCAGTATTTTTTACTTTCCGGGATTTGTTTCCTAGCTGCCATTATTTCTCGAGTTGGGAGGATGTTTAGCCGTAGTCTCATGAATGTGTCTCTTATTTTAGAGGACAGGAAAATGTGCAAGTACGATGGTAGTTGGTTAATTCTTCTATTGTCGAGTGCACAGTGTATGCCATTCCGGTATTTAGCTTTGGCTTGGTTGGTGTTCAGCCAGACATTCTCTCTTAGTTTGATCTTCGCTTTTTGTGGTCTTTGTAGTAACATTTCCATTGTTATGTCTTGTTTTTCTCTTTTTGCTTCTGTCGATCTTTTCCAGATTTCTAAGGCATGTTCTGTGTTGACTATTTTCTCGTTTCTGAGTATTTCAAGCTGGGGGCATTGGATTTGCTCATGATTTTCCGATATAAATCGAGCTGTTTCCACAGGACGATGGAGTCGAGCGATTGGAGCTCGGATGCGTGTAGTGGGCAGTGACATAGGCAGGTTTAGCACTTTCTTCCAGAAACTCCCTTCCAATTTATCCCAGATGGTGCTGTTGATGTTTATCATGGATTCTGCTCCGTATGCTAGAACAGCCGTTACTTTTTGCTTATAGGAAGTAACTACTGGGATTAGGGAGAATTTTCCGTACTTTCGGTGTATTACTTTCGCCTGGCATGCTAAGGACAGTGTTTTTTCTTTGAGATGTAGGGCCCATTCCTCTTCTGTTGGAGATTGAGAGATCCATATTCCCAGATATTTTATTGTCTTTACTTGTTCCATTCTGTCTTTTCCTATATGAAAGCAGGGGAGCAATCGGTTTTTCTTAGTGTCTTTCTTTACTGACATGACTTTAGTTTTCTGCATGTTTATTTCCAGCTGATTCTTTCTCATGTATTCTTCTAGTTTTTCTTTTGCAATCTGTAGTCCTCTGGGTGTTTTTGCCAGTAGCACTATATGGTCAGCATACAAAATACAGGGTATTGCTGTGTTGTTTATTTTTGGAGGGTTTATTTGAGGTGTGTATATGTTTGTTTCAAGGTCTGCCATATAAAGATGGAATAAAGTAGCTGCAAGTGGGCATCCTTGTTTCAGGCCATTCCATGTTCTAATTTGTCCCGTGAGTGTGCCGTCTCTTGATAGTCTGACTCTTACTGGTGTCGTCGTACAAGAGTTTGATCGGTTCAATGATGTCTGTTGGGCACTTGCATGCATTCAGTTTTTCCCATAGGTGGACTCTGCTCATGGAATCGAAGGCCAGCCGTAGATCTACGAAGGCAGCACAGATCAGCGTTTTTGATCTTATGGCTTCTTGTTTCAGTATGTTTAGTAGTAAGAGATTAATATTGGTGCCTATTGTTTTGACGAATCCTGTTTGTCTTGTTGCGTATCTCTTTTCTTTAGTTGCCCATCTGTCCAGTTTCCCTAGTCAGAGTTTTGCAAAAATCTTTCCAAAGGGGTCGAGTAAAGCTAGGGGTCGGTAGTTTTGTGGTTCTTTTGTGGATCCATACTTGAATATGGGTTTTATTGTAGCCTGCTTCCATGTGTTTGGGATTGTTTTTGTATTCTTGAATACGCTCTCGCATATTGCTCCCCAGACTTCTGGATTCTGTTTGATTACTATATTTGATAGACCATCTGGTCCTGGGGCTCTGGAACTATTTAGAGTACTTATTGCCTTTTGTAGGTCTTCTGGGTCCTATTCCCATTGCCATACTATGTTTTTTGTTGTATGGATTTTTTCTTTTGAGGACTTGTTGTTTCCATATATCTCTGTAAAATATTCTGTCCATCTTGCCTCTGGTACATCAGTATTTGTGTTTGATCATGTAGTAGCGTCCATAATTGTCTCGTGTTTCCGTTTTTTAGGTTCTGGAGCATCTTCTCCGTGTCATCTTGCATTATTAAGGCTCTGTTGTTCTCTGTCCAATTTCTGTATTCTTGCTTTGTCGCTTTGATTTTCTTATATTTCTCGGCTAGGTTTTGTTTCATTATCAATTTCATTTTTAATCTCAATTCCTTTTTTTTTTTATTATTTCTCATTGTATGCATGAGTATGTTTCTTTGTTAATTGCTTTTCATTTGTTGTATTCTGGCACCTATATGGTAGAAGTAACCATCCATAGTTGATTTTTTTGATTTCGTCTAGTGATGAGTTATTCATTATGTTTGGCAGTTCTTTCATTGTTTTTTGTCCGATTCTTATTCTGTTTCTTCCATTATTTATATCGATTTTTGCTGGTTCCATTTTTTTATTAATCATTTTCTCAGTGTTCCATGATCTTTTCATTATGTAGTGGTCGCTCGTTTCTGTTTTGATGTTTAGGGATTCACTCAGTTCTTCATATATATCTTTAGTCATGTATATATAATCGATTATGGCAGTGGAGATGTCTCTTGCCCAAGTTTCCATTTGTCTTCCAGTTGATGGGTTGAGGCTGTCCGATCTTCTCAGGTTCCTGCATCTTAATTCTTTGGTCCAGCATTTGGCTCGGGCATGAGATGGCTTTCCTCTAGTTCTTCGCCTTTTTTGTCGAATATGTGAATATTTAAATCACTGCATATTATACATTCAATCGCATTGTATTTTCCTTTTGTGGTGTCTATTGCCAATAGCACCATGTCTATACATTTCTTATCTGTTATGCTTACTGGATTCCAGTACAGGTTCATTAGTGCCCATATTTGGTCCTTCCTGTAATTCCTGGTTGGAGATTCTTTCTCTTTGTTTTCTGTTTTGCATTTGAGTATTGTGATTTGTATCCGTGGGTTTAGGTTTTCGGATTCTATTATGTCAAATTTTCACCCATTTTTGATTATCGTTAAGAGTCCAGATGACGGTCGGCCTTTCTTCTTCTGGATTGCTGGGTTCATTATTATTGTATAACCATCATATATGTGTTGTTCTGTTATCCATGATTCCTGAATGTAGATTATGTCAGCCATTATGAGAGTTGCGTTTGTTGTGTTGAATAGATGGCTATTACCCCGGGTATTCCATGAGCATAGTGTGGTGTTGTGCATATTCTCTTATTTTGATTGTTATCTTCTTCGGTTGTGAATTTCTTCTGTTTCCGTTATTGGTTCATCTTGATGTCTCCATATTCCATATTTTCGATATAGCTCATGCCGGTTTTGATATTCTTTATTGTCTTTTGCTTTTGTCTTGTGCATGTACTCTTCATTCTCATATTGAATTGGTTTGCTCTCGTAATCATCAGCCTTTTATGTGTACTTTCATTGAGCATTGGTTGTCTCCAGCTTGGCTTTGCCGTTTGTTTTCTCCTTCCTGTGTTTGGCATTTCTTCGATCAGCTCAAAGCCTAGCTGCTTGAAGATTAGTTTATTATCTATCATTCTGCTCAGTGTTTTTTCAGACTTGAAGTTGATCTTCACTTGGTCCATTGTTGTGTCGTCACAGAATTCTACTGTTCGTATATCTTTCGTTGTGATTTTGTTCATGTTTGGGATTGCTTGTATCAATCTTAGCATGTTTGTGTGATTCATTATCAGGTTGTCGCTTTTTGTTGCAGCTCTATTTAGTTTTTTTTTGTCTGCTTTTTTCTATTTGTTTGTTTTGTGGGTGGACAAAGGTTGGCAGTTTTATTGCTTTTTCTGTTTGCCCAAGGATTGCTTTGTTCTGATCATTCGTTCTTATCATTGTTGTTTTCATGTCTCCTTGTCGGTTTTAGTTCATTATTCATATCTGGTGTTGGTTCATCATCATCTTCCCAGTCGACTTTAGATATCTCGTCAAGGGTCATTTCATATCTGGAGCTTTCTTGAGTTTGATCTTCTTCTGGTTTCTCTTCTTCGTATTCGTACAGCGTGATCATGGAAGCCACTTCAATTTCGATTTGCCCTTCTTCTGATTGATCGATCACATCTTCCATATACGTTGATAGATTGATGAGTTCTTTTATTTCTGAATCTTCACTTTTATGGTCTGAGATTTGAGTTTTCTCTTTAGCTTTGGTGTTTTCCTGTTTGTTGTGTTGCAGTGGTTTTTTGTTCATCTGTATTTTGTTATTCTTTTTCATCTGGGGTTCCTTTACGAGGTTTGTTAAGTTTCTTAGAAAGGCGCGGAGTCTCTTTGTGTTCTTTTTTTGGGGGTTATTCCTTTTTTGGCAGGCTCTCTCTTTGCTGTTATCTTGTTTCCTTTTGCGAAAATCTCTTACGTTTCTGGTTCATTCAATTTAGATTTGGCTGTTTTTTGTCTGTTGTCCTGTTCTTATTTTCTTTCTCTCTGTCTATAAGGTTGTTTGTCTTCATCTCTTTAAGAGGTTCTTCACTCAGGTCAATTGGTTTGCTTCTTCTGATGTGGTATTGCTTTTTGCTTATTGCCTTCCAGCTGTCTTTGTTAATTCATTGTTCTCAGCCTTTTCCTGCTCTTGTGTCACTTTGGTTGTACTATTTTGATTTGGTAGAAGCATCTGTATTGATTTTTCTTTATTTGTTGTTGTCATCATTGTAATTAATGCATGAGTCAAATCTGTTTTTTCCGCTCTGTTGCTGCATGCAATATCAAATAGCCTTGTTTGCCATAAGTGGCTATTTTGTGCTTCAATTTCAAGCAATCCTTTCAGGACATCAATTGTGTTCTTAGAACATTTAACTTGCTAGCGAACATTACGGACAGGTATAGTGTTCTTTAGGACACCTCCATTTTCGTTTAATTACGAACATTTCAGGACACCAATTGGGTTCTTAGAACAGTTTGAACTTGCCAGCGAACAGTACGGACAGGTATAGTGCTCTTTAAGACACCTCCATTTTCGTTTAATTACGAACATTTCAGGACACCGCTTGTGTTCTTAGAACAGTTTCAACTTGCTAGCGAACAGTACAGACAGGTATAGTGTTCTTTAGGACACCTCCATTTTCGTTTATTTACGAACATTTCAGGACACCGCTTGTGTTCTTAGAACAGTTTCAACTTGGTAGCGAACAGTACGGACAGGTATAGTGTTCTTTATTAGGACACCTCAATTTTCATTTAATTACGAACGTTTCAGGACACCAATTGGGTTCTTAGAACAGTTTCAACTTGCTAGCAAAAAATAGGGACAGGAATAGTGTTCTTCAGGACACCTCCATTTTCGTTTATTTACGAACATTTCAGAACACCTGCGCTGTCCGTGGACATCTACATTGTTTTTAAAAAAATAATAAAAAATGGGAAGTAATTACAACACAATATAAAAATGTAACCTTATTTCACATATATTAATAATTTATGACAGAGAAGGTGAGGCAGAAACAGAAACAAAAACAGGAGAATTAGGGGTTTCAACATGATTGATATTAGGTGAAGAAGGGATAGAAGTCTCATCAAAACGTTTTGGATTATGGAGAGGGTTTGGGGATAATTGACTGGGATATGGTGAGGTGGGACAAGTACATGTGGTACAATGGTATGATGTTTTTGATTTAAAATGATCCTCAACAAAAGTTTTCAAATTATTAAAATTGCTCAATAATAAATCCATGTTTTCTTTTAAGCTGTCAAGCATGTTTTCCATAACAGTTTCTTCAGACATATTTTCTATTTTGGTATGCTCTGTACAAAAAGAAATATGTATGTTAAATACATATAAAATAATAACACTTAAATGGTTTATATTGTAAAGTGTGTACCATTAGCTTCACTATTTTCTGACATTTCGTCATGTGCGAAGTGCTCCTCTAGCCATTCCAGAGTACTAGACATTTCTGTGAGAAAAAAAATAAATATATAATATTTTTTTAAATCTAATACAGAAAGTTTATAAAGATATGAGTAAACACTTACTATTTCAGGTAAGATATGTTCTGAGTAGTCTGTAGGTCTGGTCTTGGTCTTAGTAGTGGAGTGTCTGGCAGGTAATTATGTTGGAAGTCTATTTATCTTCTCTTGATATCTTCCATTTTAGAATATATTGTATTTAAATGAATGGTTAGTGTGGTACATATATGGGTTACATTTCTTATGTATTACTACATATAATATGTATGTGTACTACTTTGTGAATTTTTTAAATGTTATCATATTGTAATATAACAATGAAACATGCCCCCCCCCCAATCTTTTTAGGTAGTGGTACTGTTGTCCGAATATGTCCGCGGACATCAAAAATGTTTGCGGACATTACATTCAGTAGAAGTGGTTCAGTATGTTCCATATTACATGTACATAAAGTCAAAGTTACTATTGTTCAGCTTTGTTAAGCTTTGCTACTAAAAACCTATGAAATTCAGTTAAAAATCTTTGTTAAAGGGACATTATGGTTAAGTTGTGCTACTAAAACCTATGAAATTCAGTTAAAACACTTTGTTAAAGGGACATTATGGTTAAGTTGTGCTACTAAAAACCTATGAAATTCAGTGAAAAAAACGTTGTTAAAGGGATGGTATGGTTAAGTTGCGCTACTAAAAACCTATGAAATCCAGTGAAAAAACTTTGTTAAAGGGACGTTATGGTTAAGTTGTGCTACTAAAAACCTATGAAATTCAGTGAAAAAAACATTGTTAAAGGGACGTTATGGTTAAGTTGCCGTACTAAAAACCTATGAAATTCAGTGAAAAAACTTTGTTAAAGGGACGTTATGGTTAATTTGTGCTACTAACAACCTATGAAATTCAGTGAAAAAACTTTGTTAAAGGGATGTTATGGTTCCATGTAAAACCGAAAAAACCCTTGAAATTCGCCAGTTATGGTAAGCTAAGCAAACCATAACTCGCGCCACCGCCGTGCACTGCTAAGACTAACACCCAGGACATCAAAGATGACATCACAAATGTCATTGATGACATCACTGATGACATCACATGTGCATTTATCGTTCATTAAAAGTCTGTACAAGGGTTTCTTATTGTAATGTTAATAAAAAAAAGTGTTTCCATTACTTGGAACCATAATGTCCCTTTAACAAAGTTTTTGCACTGAATTTCATAGGTTTTTAACAGCGCAACTTAACCATAACGTCCCTTTAACAAAGTTGTTTCACTGAATTTCATAGGTTTTTAGTAGTGCAACTTAACAATAATGACTTTGACTTCATATACATATCATATGGAACGGACTGAATCGCTTCTACTGTACTTGATGTCCGCGAACTCATTTAATGTTTGGGGACATGTTCGAAGAACAGTACCACTACCTAAAAACTCTGGGGGGGTATTTTTGATTGTTATATCATAACATAGGAACATTTAACACATTCAAAAAGAAGCACACAAACACATTATATGTACTAATACATAAGAAATGTAACCCATATATACAACACACTAACCATTCATTTAAATGCACTATGTTCTAAAATGGAATATACCACAAGAAAATAAATTGGCTTCCAACATAATTACCTCACAAACATGACAGAACTGAGAACAAGAGCAGACCCACTGAGTACATAGGACATATCTTACCTGAAATAGTAAGTGTACTTAATTTTATTTATATATTTATGAACTTTCTGTATTAGATAAAACACATATATTATCTTTTTGTCTTTTCTCTCACAGAAATGTCTAGTACTCTGGAATGGCTAGAGGAGCATTTCCCACATGAAGAAATGTCACAGGATAGTGAAACTAATGGTAAACACTTTATAATATAAACCATTTAATTATTATTATTTTGTATACATTTAACATATATATATATATTTTTGTACAGAGCATACCAAAATAGAAAATACTTCAGAAAAACCTGTTATGGATAACACTTTTCACAGTATAGAAGAAAACATGGATTTATTGTTGACTCATTTTCATAATTTGAAAACTTTTGTGGAACCAAAAACCTTGTACCATTGCCCCACATGTTCTTCTCCCTCCTAACCATATCCCAGTCAATTATCCCCAAACCCTCTCCATAACCCAAAACGTTTTGATGAGACTTCCATCCCTTCTTCACCTAATAACAATCATGTTGAAACCCCTAATTCTCCTGTTTTTGTTTCTGTTTCTGCCTCAAATTCTCTGTCATAAATTATTAATATATGTTAAATAAAGTTTAATTTTTATATTGTGTTGTAAATATTTTCGTTTTTTTTTAAAAAAAAACAATGTAGGTGTCCGCGGACAGTGCAGGTGTTCTGAAATGTTCGTAAATAAACGAAAATGGAGGTGTCCTGAAGAACACTATACCTGTTTGTACTGTTCGCTAGCAAGATGAAACTATTCTAAGAACACACGCGGTGTCCTGAAACGTTCGTAAAAAAAAAATTAAAGTGTCCTAAAGAACACTATATCTGTCCATAGTGTTCGCTATCAAGTTTAAACTGTTCTAAGAACACAATTGGTGTCCTGAAATTCTCATACGTAAACGAAAATGGAGGTGTCCTGAAGAACACTATACCTGTTCGTAGTGTTCGCTAGCAAGTTCAAACTGTTCTAAGAACACACGCAGTGTCCTGAATTGTTCATAATTAAAGAAAAATTGAGGTGTCTTAAAGAACACTATACCTGTCCGTACTGTTCGCTAGCAAGTTGAAAATGTTCTAAGAACACAATTGGTGTCCTGAAATGTTCGTACATAAACGAAATTGGACGTGTCCTGAAGAACACTATATCTGTCCTTACTGTTCGCTAGCAAGTTTAAACTGTTCTAAGAACACACGCAGTGTCCTGAAATGTTCGTTTCACGTGTGACGCAATTTTAATTAGTTCAGGACCCGAAACAGTGTCCGTAGAACATCAACGCGCATGCGCTAGCCAATCTCCGTGCATTTGGTGTCCTGCGGACATGCGCTTCCTTTGCGGACTTGTTCGCGAACGGATCATATGACCGTGCCCACTCTGATCGCGTGTTCTGAATGCGGACACTGTTCGTGTCCCCGAACAAATTAAAAGCACATTTTCAATTAATCCATAATATTTTTCAATAAAATCTCACCATGGCACAAGTCCCACATAGTAATCCTGAGTTTCTACATACCTTTTGAAACTTTACGAACTTTTTTTTGTGTGCGATCTGTCCGCGGACAGTGCGCATGTCCACAGACCACGCACAAGCACCCCTATAAAAGTCCACGCTCTAGAGCTTATTCTCATTGTGTTTCTGGCTATTCTTCAAAACACAGCGATTTTTGCTGCCACCTGCAGATTACACCATCATCGAGATGGCATCCCTGGCTGCTGAACTGCCACCTGGTGCTGCACCTGCTTCAGCACCACCCCCACCCCCTCCACCACCACCACTTCCCCAAGGGCCTGAAGAGGGGAACAGGAGTGAGGATGCAGAGGAGGAAGAAGAGGATGATGAGAATGAGGTAGAGGAAAACCCTACTACCCGCACTAGGCATGAGTCTTGGGTGTGGCGGTTATTTACCATTCATGGTCGCAGGAAGCACGGTAAGTACAGCTTTGGGACCACTACTATGAAGCGACACCTGAGGTCATTTCACTCTGGGGCTATTCACAGGGTTGTACCTTGCGAAGAACATAGCAGGTTGATTTCCTCTACTTCATCCTCTGTTTCAGATCTTGTCACCACAAGGACCACCTCTGTGGGACAGCGTCTTCCTCAAGCTGTCTCACAGGCCATACAGAATGCTGATGACCCTTACCTTTCGAGGGTCACAGTTGTATGTATGTACTGTGACACAGTACTCTGCAGGGGGGAGCGACTTCGTAGTGCTTTTGAGACTATTGTCTCAGAGCACGAGAAGATCTGCTCACTACCCAAATAAAACCCACTCTACATCTTCCTCTCAGCTCGCCCTTTTTTATCCCTGTGGTTGGTGTCCCCCCTTTACCTTCCATTCCCCTCCTCTCCTAGTGTGTTGTGTATAAAAAAACAAAAAAATACAAAATATCAAAAATCAAAAAAGAAATAAGGCTCTTTTCAGAGCCGCCTTTCACAGTTAAAAAATAGAAGTGAAAATAAATGAAGCAGAGCCCTTTGTATTTTTTAGAAGTCCACGGACGGTTCGCGAACATTTCAAAAATTGGGTTGCTACCCTATCACAAACATTGCAATTTTCTCTGGGAGGAAGTGGTGGCTCTGAAAAGAGCCTTTAGGAGGTATTTGTAAGTCAAACATTCTAAATGTTTAACACCTACTTCAAAATGGATGTTTTATTCCAAAAAAGGTTGCAATGCATTTTGTACATTTCTCAGAAAAATCTGATTGCCACCATAAGTAAGATGGACTCCATCTTTGCAAAAAATGTTTGTGCTACGAAACTGAATATTTTCATTGTGAAAAGAAGACATGCCAAAATCTTTTAGAAAGGCACAAACAGCTTTATTAACATTGCGCCTTGCTTTTTCCATTTGTGGACCAAATGAAGAAGAACGAAGCCCCATTTCTCTCTGCGCAATCCGTGAAAATATCACTTGAGAATTAGGAAACATGCCCATAACCTTCCCAAGTCCTTCTTTCATAGCAAATTGCAAAAAAATTCCAGTCACATGTCCTAAACTGTTCCCTCCACAATGAATTACAATTATGTCTGGATGTTGCTCTGTCTCCAAAGTAGCACAGAGAGGTAGTAAGTCCAACCACTTCATTCCACGTGCTCCATGCCAGTGTACTTCCACATGTGGGAATCCAAGATCTACAGCTACTCCACAGCTTTCTGCATGCACCTTCAACCAATATATCCATGCATCTCCCAAAATCCATACAATCTTTCTCCTAAAATACACAGACATAGCTATCTTTTGTTCTCTCCGCAAAAACAGTATATGAGAAACTCTCTTCTGGCACAACACACCCACTAAACTTTCCTGACCAATCCCTTTTAGTACTCATTCTCATTTGCATGACTTCTGAACCCAAAAATCCCCGGATGTAACTCCCGATGTCCGCGAACTACCGCCAGGTCCGCAGACATATCGTAACATGAACAGACCTTCTACCATTTCCACTTCACTCTCTCTGCCATTCCCTCATTGGATGGAGCTAAGAAATCACATGACCATGCACCAATCACATTCAAGACCTCTACATCTAACTGCATCATCATAGATCAGCACTGCAAATGTATTGTGAATCTCTCTGAGTACAAGTGTCATATCATTGGCAAGCACCATCTACCAGAAATACTGTACAAGTCTCCAAGATTTCTACTTGCAGCTCCATGCATATCCATATGCATGAACACAAACTTCAGGTATGCATATTTTCTGTTCAGTAGATGGACACATTTTCAAACAGACTTTTAGCTTGTGTAATCTGTAAAATGAATTTACTGTATTTTTTTCAATTTCCTAAAATCAACTATCACTTATAAACCTTTATACTATTTACTTTCTTTATACACACACACTCAAATCATGTTAAACTAACATTTTTTAAATTAAACATATAGACTACATATATTCAAACAAAATTGCATGCAAGCACAATCTATGTTTAAATCTTTAAAAAAATACTTATGCAATTTCATATTTTTTTATTTTATTTATTTATTTACTTAATTACTTTTATTTAGACATGACATTGAGGCGCTATTACCAAGAACAGCTTAGTTACAGAAATAGTGGTATTCACTGGCATATTATAAATTTCACAAGACATAGTAAAGATATTTTTTTGCTACAGTTAGTCATTCAATACAATTTGTTCATTAAGAACATATCATATGTACTGAAATGAAGAAATGTGTCCTATGTAAATAAATTAGTTTAATGGTTTTAAAGAAGGCACTGAGGATTTCAATTAAAAAAATCAATATCTAAATTAAAACAGCGCTATATACAAACAAAGTTACTAATTTGAAGCTTTTACAATTGCAGTGAAGACCAGTCTCCTGAAAAGAAGCAGCCGAATTTGAAGAACAAAGAAGAACTAAGAAGTTACCTGTTAAATTTTTTAAAAAAGTAAGTAGAATATCACCATAATATTTGTATTATTACTCAACCATACTATAACGTAAATACAAGATATTTCTGTACCTAAAAATAGAGATTGTGTACCATTTTGTCCAAAAATCTCCATGTCTTAAACAGCGATTTACAGCCAGAATGGCCCACAAATTCCCATTTTTGGACACACAAATTACCCAACTGAACCGCTTCAATTTTCATATTATAGAACAAACAACTGTTTTAATTGTATACATTACATTTACTATTTGTACTTTTCCACACCACTAGCTTACTTTTTTTTGTCATCTGAACCCCAGTTTAGTAACACATAAATTCAAGAATACCTATCCCTACTAGTTGTAGTTCACAATGCACAATCACACACCATTACATACATCTTTATCATCTTTCTCAAACACTCATTCACACAGCACACATACATTCCAGAACACCCCAACCCATATCTTCTTTATTTTTTTCAACAGACCCTAAAGAATGCCTACCAAAAGTCAAGTCTGTAGAAAGCAACGCAAAAGTAGAGCAAATGAAAATAAAAGTGTCCAACATAAGCATCCATCTCTAGCAGAATTTGTAAAAAACAATGAAACAAAACAGCTAATACAGTCATTTAGTGAAACACAAGAAGTTTCAAGTACAAAAACGTTGCCTCCTCTATCAAAATGTAAACAAACCAAAAAATAATTAACAGAAAATCAGCTATCACTACAGATAAAACTACTTCTTCAAATTTTTAACATAGTGCAAAGTAAGCATACCAAGAAAAAGTATTTTAGCCAAAAAGGTACTGTCACAAAGTCCTTGAAAATCTTGTAAAAACAGGAGAGAAATCAAGTTCAATGCTTAAAAACTATCGTAGGAAATTATTCTTAGAAGCGTTCATGGACAGTGCAATTCTTCTCAAAAGAAAGGTATTTATTTTACTGTTAAACAAAATGAAACCGCTAACAAAACTAATAACTAAATTACAAAAAAGACTTCTCAATAAGCGAAATGTCAACAGAAATAACTTCTTAAGTATCTGCGGAGGTGAATGGAATCACACTACGAGCACAGAACAATATTTTAATGAAGAAGCGTGCAAACAAAAGCAAACAAATACAATTGCCATACATAGCAGTGGTCGAGGTTATGAAAAAGTGAATAATACCGTAATGGAACAAGAAGTACTCCTTACAAAAATATGCCCTGAAAACTTAGAATTACCCCTCCATTCAACTGAATAAGAATGTCTAGTGTACAAATGGCCATGCACGTCAATGTGTAACATTCCCAAACAATGTTTCAAATCTTTACGCCAATTCCTCAATAAATATGTAAAAAGCAAAGACAAAATCAAAATTAAATTACTGCAAAATATGGATACCTGTCCAGTGCGCAAGTACACAGGACTACAAGGACATTCATTGGCCTGCATTACACAACCTACTTGTAAAACCACTTTCCATGATATCAAAAGGATATCAACACATCATTCAACTATAAGAAATCTAGTCTATAAACTGTGCTATGCTAAAAGTCCTGCTTTAGCACTAGCAAAGTTAAATAACATCCTTCTACATTGTACAGCAAAAGACCTACTTGAAGAAATTCACTATATCCAGAAAAAATATTTTGGAAGTGAAAGCCATTTACAGAATGAAATAACTTTAAACCAATTAAGCAACAATTCTACACATGGCAAACTTTTGCTAAACACATACAAAAAAGAAATACTAAAATGTAAAAGTACATCAGCTGAAGTACCAAACCATGTATGTGTATGTTACCGTAGAACTTTTTTTATAAAAGTAACACAAAAACTGTAGACCTATCATACAAAATAGAAGACAATGACTATTCTAAATGGTTTGAATTAGCTCTCTACCTTGTAGCAGAAAACAAATAAGAAATAACTGAGCCCTTAATACTTTGCAGTTACTGCACTACAAAACTTGACAACAACCAAAATCCTTCACGTGCTATCACAAATAATTTGGAATTATATCCAGTACCAAAACCCCTACAACAACTTAATTTATATGAGAGCATCATAATTCAAACAGTACACCCATTTCAAGCAATAATACGCATACAACCAAAAACAACAAAATTACCTCCCTCTGAATTGGTAAAAGGCATTCGTGGAAAAGTAGTTTATTTACCATTAGATCTAAAAGAAAATGTGCATACTCTAGGAGTGCAATGTCCAATAAAGCAATATTTAATTATCTTAGTAAATGGAGTACCTACAAAAGACAAAAAAATATGGCAACAGTTGGTAGATTTATAGAAAGTTAGACAAGCCTTCCAATATCTTAAAGAGAATAATGAATATTACAAATAAATTAATATTGAAGAAAACTAGAAAGATACAACTGAAAAAATTCAAGAAACATAAGAAGCTGGTCAATTTGAGCTACTAGATCCTGCTACAATATCAAATACTTTAGACCATTATACAATTCATCCTTTGCACTCTAATGACACCGTAGAAGATGTACTGGAAACGTACCAAATGCGTCAAACAAAAGGATCGCCAATCAGCATATGGGAAAAAAGTATAGAAGCACGTGCTTTTCCTCTACTCTTTCCTACTGGCAAAGGAGGTAGGTATGATGATAGACCTATTCAAATATCAGCTTTAGAATACCCCCCATTACGGATGTATTCTGAAGATCCCAGATTTAGACAAAATGTGGAATACTTATTCCACCTATTCTTTGAAAGTGAACTAGCAGCTTCATGTTACGGAGTTGCACACATATTAAAATCAGGATCACACTTTCAAAATATGACAGCTACACAATTATTATAGAAAGTACAACAAAAGGATGAGGTTTTACAATCAAATATTACAAATCTATTAGCAAATATGCGTGGTACTAAAGAGTACTGGTTTCAACGTCATGGAGATGTAAGTTGTATGATCATAAACCTTAGCCCACCCACTTGGTTTGTTACATTAAGTTGTGCAGAATATGCATGGGAAGATTTACTTGATTTCCTACGCATATCAAATAAAAACAAAACAAACATAGATATACTAACACCTGGAGAACTTTGTTCTTTGGATCCTGTTAATGTTTCAAGGTATTTTCACCATCGCTTCATTTATTTGTAATAAAACTGTTCCTCCCCTTGGATAAGTGCAACACTTCTTTTGGAGAAAAGAATACCAAGCTAGAGGAGCACCACGTATCCACATGTTTTTATGGATTAAAGATTCTCCTAAATTTGGTCAAGACAGTGATGCCACTGTTTTACAGTTTATTGAAAAATATGTCACTTGTGAAATTCCATCAGAAGGCACAAATAGTGATCTTCATGCACAAACTTTACAATTTCAAAGACACAAATGTGGAAAATATTTTTGTTCGCCAATACAAAAACAAAGGGAAATACTACACCAAATGCTGATTTGGTTACCCTAGACCAGTTACAAATACAGGTCAAGTGAACAACCTCATGTCTTCAGTTAGACATAGTGTTAAAGGTAAGTCAACTAAAAATGCTTATTACATAAAAAGAAAAGAAGAAGAAAAATATATCAATGATTATAATGCAATCATTGCCCACTTATGGAATGCAAACAAAGATGTGCAGTACATTGCAGACAATTCTACTGCAGTTGCACGATATGTCACAGCATACTTAACTAAAGCAGAAAAGACAGAGCTCCAAGACCTCTGGAATGACCTGTCATCAGATAAAACAGTATCTCAGAAATTATACAGCTTGGGCATAGAAATGCTCACCCATGGAGAATGTGGATCATATGAAGCAGCTGATCGTTTAACTGGTACTGCATTGTGTGGTAAATCTGAAAATATAGTATGGCTAAGTCTTGGTCCAGCTAAATCTAGAAAAAGAGTTCTAAAATCATATGAAGATATAGAAACAATAGCCAAACATGATCCCAACAGCCAAGACATTTTAAAAAACAATTTATTTGACATATACTACCCACACAGAAGTAATACTTTGGAAAACATGTGTCTATACCACATAGCCAAAACTACACATACAAAAATAATATGAAACCTGATGAAAAAAAAGGTAAATATAGAGTGACAAACTGTGAAGGCAGCTTAGTTAAACTCACTAAACCAAATTTAATTAATCATATCAAATTGTCATTAAAGACTCCTCAACATAAAAAAAGTATATTACATGTCCCTGCTACAACTCTTCAAACCATGGAGAAAAGAAGAACAATTACTAGATAACTATGACTCATATGAGGATGCTTTCAAAGCAAATGAAAGCACTATAACTGATATAAACTTTACACAGTACAAAGCAATGTAGCACAATGAACAGCAACACAAAGAAGAACTCCAAGCCAAACTAGATAAGGACACTCCTGACAGTAGTCAACCTTCTGTAACAAGAAGCCAAGAACCACTGGGATAACCACTACTAATAAATGAGGCAGAATTAGCTATGATAGAAGTAGAAAACACCATGTGTCAGTATGAAGATGAAGAAGACTTAACTATACTACAATCAAAACTAAACAATGAGCAAAGTAGCATTTTTCAAGAAGTAACAAAACAAATTGCACATGGTGTAAAACATGAAAATAAAGAATGTTCTTGCCATAATTATAAACTTGTACTACTGTACGTCAGTGGTGAAGCTGGTTCTGGCAAAACATTCCTAATCTAAATCATTAGTAAGTTCCTTCAACAATTGACAAACAACAAACTGTCAGCTGTTGTCACTGCCCCACAGGTTTAGCTGCCTACAACATAGTGTTACATTACACCGATTACTACTATTACCAGTAGAACACCAGAACAAATTAGACTATTACAAACTTTCTGCAGAAGCTGCAATCGAATTACGCAGAGTATTGAAACAAATGAAAATGCTACTAATAGATGAAGTGAGCATGGTCTCCAACCTGATGTTAGCTTTGATTCACCTCAGATTACGAGAAGTACTCAAAACAGACTATGAAGAGCTCTTTGCAGGAAAACACGTTATTGTTTTTGGAGATCTGCTTCAATTAACACCAGTAAATGGTGAGCCTATTTTTAAAACATTAGGACACAAACTCTGCCATACAACTGTTGGCAGCATTGGAAATGTCAACCTTTGGCAACATTTCCAATACAGAGAATTAACAGAAAACATGCGGCAATCTGCAGATCTCACTTATGCCAACATTTTAAAAAGTATCAGAGTTGGTATACTTACTAAAGAAGCAGAAGCAATATTGAAAACCCGGCACAATAATGCACTTTATGGCGATAATGCATGTGCTACAGATGTTATGGAACAATTAGCCCCCAAAAATGTCAATTGTATGGCCTTAATGCCAACTCTTGTAAGCTGTTTCGAATTCAATGAAATCATGCTAAGTAAAGAAATGCAACCAATCATAGAAATTAGCGGCACAGACAAACTAGATGTACATGGTATGACACTACCCATGTGTGACCAAGCCACAACAAGACTATATAGTTTAGAAAAATCAATCTCAAACACAGCAGGCTTAGAAAAGATATTAAAATTATCCTTAAATTGCAGAGTAATGCTTAAATGTAACCTTGACGTGGACCAAGGACTAGTTAATGGAGCACTGGGAACAGTTGTTGGCTTTCAAACATACCCACGCGACAACAAAATTCAGTTTGTCAATATACTCTTTGACAAACTTTCAGAAGTAAAAAGGATAGGACACTCAACAGCTAGATTCCTTCTCTTCAAAGATATGTATGTACGCAGAGAACAATTTTCTCTAACTCTTGCATACGCAGTCACGATTCATAAATCACAAGGTCTTACGCTAGACAAAGCAATGATAGATATTGGTAACACAGTCTTTAAAGAAGGCATGAGCTACGTAGCACTATCATGCTTATGTACACTTGACGGTCTATTTCTAATCAACTTTGATGCAAGTAAAATAAACGCTGATATTCCTTGTATTTTAGAATACAATAGACTTCGCTCACTATACACCCCCCACCTAAACACATATTCTGTTCCACAAAAAGTAAAACGTTATAAAAGAAAAATAAATCAAACAGAGATGCAACAGGATGTCACTGCAAATCCTCCAAAGAGAGTAAAGGAAACTAATACTTCATCAAGTACCACAAGCAAAAGAAAATCAATTAGGGAAAGTAAACCAGGTACTTCTTTAAAGAAGGAAGACAAACTCCAAAAAAAGCAGTTAGATACAGAACTACCTGGACCATTTAAATTCTCAAATATAGTTGGTGTAAGTTGCTACGCAAATGTAGCAATGAATATTCTATTTCAATTACCACCAATTGTTGACAACATTTACTTACACAGTACAGACCCATTGTGTTTGCAAATGTTAGTACTTCACAGAAATGCAGCAAACAATCCTGACAACAAGTATAGTGTTTATGGAATAAGACAACAATTGGACTACTGTGCTGGAATGGTGAAATTCACTATAAACTCACAGGAAGATCCACAAGAATTTCTAATGTACTTACTACAAGTACTGGAAAACGAAATCATACCTATAAATGAAATCTTTCAGATTTCATACATGTGGAAACATACATGCACTCTCTGCAACAATGTAACACAAGAAGAAATCCCCAATGAACGCTTCATATATATATAAATACCAAATTGTGAATCCATTCCATTTCAGCGACTTGTACAAAATGCAATCCATGGTAGATTATGCTCTACCTGCAATTCAAATAATCGCTCCACGTTAGTAATACAAACACATAGTAAATACATATAATGCTTCTACGTTACAATGCAGATGGTACCAAAAACAACTGCAAGCTGACTGGATTCACACATGGTCAAATATCACTTGGTAAGAAAACCTTCACAACAATAGGTATAATCTACCACGCAGGAGCCACAACCAATTCAGGGCACTACACTGCATATATAAAAAAGAAATGTGGATGGTTTGAATGTAATGATAGTACCATTACTCTAAAGCAGAGATTACCAGGAAATCTTACAATCGCTTATTTGATGTTCTTAAAACCAAAATTTGATAACTAAACTGTATTTAAACAATAAATAAACTTGTGTTAAAAAAATATAAACTGTTGGAATACTCCAAAAGCTATCTAACTGCTCAAAGATTCTACAACATCGAATCAGATAAATGAATACCACTAAATTAGACCAAAAAATACACAGTTAGAATACGCCAATTGGTATCTAACTGTCCCAAAATTTAACAACATCCAAATAGGTAAATCAATACGACTAAAATATATAAAAATAAATAGACAGTTAGAATACACCAATTGGTAT
Organism: Ambystoma mexicanum; assembly: GCF_040938575.1. NCBI lineage: Eukaryota > Metazoa > Chordata > Amphibia > Caudata > Ambystomatidae > Ambystoma > Ambystoma mexicanum. The sequence continues at coordinate 447,549,025 of NC_090935.1, read as the reverse complement.
CTAACTGCTCCAAAATGTTATAATATCCAAACAAATAAATAATATGTTACTGCTCCAAGAAAATGCAACAAGCAAAAGTATAAAGCATTAGCCATAAACAACAAGTGAACACTGAAAACAAACAAACAAATAAACTGTAGCATAACAGAAAAAGGTTTTTTTTAATCCAACATGGATTTTTTTTCTCCCACAGACCCAATGATTTTAGCAACAAATAGAGAAACTGAGCAAATTGCACAGTACTCTGATTTGTAATCTACGAAATATGAGGGTCCAAAAAAAAAAATATGTTGATTATACAATGTAATAAGTCATTACAAAATACTAATACAAACATGCTATTTTCTTTTATCACAGAAATTAACAGGAAATACATGTACTCCGGTTACTAGACCAAACAGTAAGTATACAATAATAAGGAGAACCACAGCAGCATTTCACATCCATAGTATCTAATACCTTTGTTCCTTATACATTTGTTTTCACCCAAAGTTATAAGCAAATATGAATGTGATATGCTGCAGTGGTTGTTGCCAGGGCATAGAGTCTTGGGTGCATGGCCAAATGGCCATGCCCCCAAGACTCTATGCCCTGGCAACAACCACCGCAGCATATCACATCCATAGAGTCAAACATTTCAACTATGGTCTATGGAAACTTTTAATGTCCGTGGACATTATGAGTGTTCTTAGAACACTTTCAACTTGCGAGCGAACAATACGGACAGCGTTTTCAGGACACCCCCTAAGAACATTTTAGAACAACACGATAGTTCTTAGAACACTTTCAACTTGACAATGAACAATACGGACAGTGTCCTCAGAACACCCCCATTTCGTTTATGTGCGAACATTTCAGCACACCATGTGTGTTCTAAGAACACATTCAACTTGCCATCGAACAATACGACAACATCTTCAGGACACCCCCTACGAACATTTCAGAACAACGCAAGAGTTCTTAGAACACATTCAACTTGACAAAGAGCAATACGGACAGCGTCCTCAGGACAGCCCCATTTTGTTTATTTGCGAACATTTCAGGACGCCGCAAGTGTTCTTAGAACACATTCAACTTGCCGGCAAACAATACGGACTACGCCTTCAGGACACCCCCTACGAACATTCCAGGACACCGCAAGTGTTCTTAGAAATGTCTTCAGAATACCCCCATTTTGTTTATTTGCGAACATTTCAGGACACCGCAAGTGTTCTTAGAACACATTCAACTTGACAGAGAACAATCTGGACAGTGTCCTCAGGAAGCCCCCATTTTGTTTATTTGCAAATATTTCAGGACACCGCGAGTGTTCTTAGAGGCGTCTTCTGAACACCACCATCTTGTTTATTTGTGAACATTTTAGGACACCGCAAGTGTTCTTAGAACACATTCAACTTGACAGAGAACAATACGGACAGCGTCCTCAGGACACCCCCATTTTGTTTATTTGCGAACATTTTAGGACACCGCGAGAGTTCTTAGAACACATTCAACTTGCCAGCCACAACCCCCATTCATATTTGCGAACACTTCAGGACACAGCGAGTGGTCGACAAATTCTTCAGAACACCCCTATTTTGTGTATTTGCGAACATTTCAGGACACTGTGAGTGTTCTTAGAACACATTTAACTTGACAGAGAACAATACGGACAGCGTCCTCAGGAAACCCCCTACGAACATTCCCCGGACATCGCAAGTGTTCTTAGAAATATCTTCAGAACACCCCCATTTTGTTTATTTGCGAACATTTCTGGACACCGCAAGTGTTCTTAGAACACATTAAACTTGCCAGCCACAACCCCCATTCATATTTGCGAACATTTCAGGACACAGCGAGTGTTCGACAACGTCTTCAGAACACCCCCATTTTGTGTATTTGCGAACATTTCAGGACACGGCGAGTGTTCTTAGAACACATTCACTTGACAGAGAACAATACGGACATCGTCCTCAGGACACCCCCTACGAACATTCCCCGGACACCGCGAGTGTTCTTAGAAGTGTCTTCAGAACACCACCATCTTGTTTATTTGCGAACATTTCAGGATACCGCGAGTGTTCTTAGAACACATTCAACTTGACGGACAACAATACGGACAGCGTCCTCAGGACACCCCCATTTTGTTTATTTGCGAACATTTCAGGACACCACGAGTATTCTTAGAACACATTCAACTTGCCAGCCACAACCCCCCATTCATATTTGCGAACATTTCAGGACACAGCGAGTGTTCGACAACGTCTTCAGAACACCCCCACTTTGTGTATTTGCAAACATTTCAGTACACCTCGAGTGTTCTTAGAACACATTCAACTTGACAAGGAACAATACGGACAGCATCCTCAGGAAACACCCATTTTGTTTATTTGCAAACATTTCAGGACACCGCAAGTGTTCTTAGAACAGTTTCAGTTTGCTTGCGAACAAAACGGACACATATTGAGTCCTCAGAACACCCCCATTCAGTTTATTTAGAACACCTGTGATGTCTGCAGACAAATCGAACACAAAAAGAACGTCTAACACATAAAAAAACACAATTTTCATCCTATCTCATACACTCCCACCCTCCCTAAAGACTCCTACACACCAACACACTCTACTAAATACAAATTTTGAACGTCTGCGAATCCAAGATGGCGGGCGCTACCGAAAATCTGACGCGCTTCACGCTCCACGCCGTCCAATCAGCGAAAACGTTGCATGTCCGCGGACATCACACAAGCCGATTGGCCAATCAGGACACTGTCCGCGGAGCGAACAGGGAAGTGTGTCCGCGGACCGAACACAGATATAACTAATTTTTTTTACCTACTTTTTGGTCATTTTAAAAAAAACTACTGGACGGATTTTCACCAAATTTGCAAAAGCACGCTTTCGGGACCAAGCCGCTGCTCCTGGTCCAAATTTGGTGAAAATCCATCCAGCGGTTTGTGCTGTAGACGTGAGCAAACATTTTTTCCCATTCAGTCTATGGGAAAGAAAAAGTTTTGGGGCGCCCTACTATAACTTTGCCCCCCCTGGACGAATGCTCACCAAACTTTGCAAATTCATAGTGACCCAAATATTTTTTTTGCAAAGTTTGGTGAGGATTCGTCCAGGGAGAGCGAAGTTATAAGCCGCCCAAAAAGTGCTCTTCCTATGGAAACAGCGACTTAACCATAACTACATGGCCACGAACGTGGCCATGTAATATCACATGATGTGCCTGGTCTTTAAGGAAAGTAGTGTGAATAGATATAAAAATAGGAACATATACAGGGAAAGTACAGTAATAAAAACAACAGAACTATCAGAAAGTGCTGACAACTCTACGGATTATTTTAATACACAGAAAGGATTGCTGTCTTTCAAGCTTATGTCTTCCCCTATGTATATGTTTCATATGATATGACTGGACCCTAAGGGAATTAGTGTAAGAACATACTTGAAGGATAAGTCTACAAATATACTACCTTTTCCAATTTTAATTACTGACTGTTACTGAAAAAAAAACATGTGGCCTAGATATGTCAGTAAAGGAAAAAAGGGGGAGCCAGACATGTGATGTCATCAGTGATGTCATCAATGACATTTGTGATGTCATCTTTGATGTCCTGGGTGTTAGTCTTAGCAGTGCACGGTGGTGGCGCGAGTTAGGGTTTTTCGGTTTTACTTGGAACCATAACATCCCTTTTTTTTCACTGAATTTCAAAGGTTTTTAGTAGTACAACTTAACCATAGCGTCCCTTTAACAAAGTTTTTTCACTGAATTTCATAGGTTTTTAGTAGCGCAACTTAACCATAACATACCTTTAACAAAGTTTTTCTTTCACTTAATATATATATGTATATATATTAACAAAGTTAATATATATATAAATATATAAACAAGTTTTTTTTCACTGAATATATATATATATGTATATATATATATAACGAACATTACGGACAGGTATAGTGTTCTTTCGGACACCTCCATTTTCGTTTAATTACGAACATTTCAGGACACCAATTGGGTTCTTAGAACAGTTTGAACTTGCTAGCGAACAGTACGGACAGGTATACTGGCCGATTCATGGAATTAATGTGCGCCGAAAATTCCCGCGCAGAGGTCGCAAAACGTGCGATTTGCAGTAAAAGTGTGAAAATCGCAGTGCAACTGCGAAAATCGCAGGGAAACCAGCGCACATCGATTCATGGAAGTCCGTGCGAGAGAAAAACATTGGATGTGCGTCAAAAAAGTGCGCGGAGCACGCCGGCGCACAGGTCATCCAACGGCGTGCGCCACGGCCGCTGCAAATTGCACATAGCGCGGTGCACATCACAAAAGCAGGCGTAACACGGGGGTAACACTGTGAATGGGGAACAACGCGCGAAATTATGGGCACCAAGGGGGAAGTAGAGGAGGCAAGTGCGCAGAACGCCCACACACTCGCCTACAACTCGTATTCATGGAATCCAATAGGGCAAACCAGCGCACGGTCAAAGACACGCACAGGGCCAAACAAGTATGCCACAAGAAAGCAGGCGGTAGCGTCCCTGCGCCTGAAATAAATGTGCGTCAAAATGTGCGCTAACAAAAAGCACCCATATACAGCTATGATGAATGATCCATACAGTGGCCCTCTAGGACAAATGAGGTGGAAAGGGGTACCGACAAACACGGACACCCGCTGTGTGAAAAATAGTGTGTGCGTGTATTACGGGGTTCGCGGGAAGATCCACACGCGATTGGCCTGGGTACATGTATTTCAGGGGTGCGCGTGAAGTCTCACATGCGATTGGCCTGGGTACGTGTATTTCAGGGGTGCGCGTGAAGTCTCACACGCGATTGGCCTGGGTACGTGTATTTCAAGGGTGCACGTGAAGTTCCACACGCGATTGGCCTGGGTACTTGTATTTCAGGGGTGCGTGTGAAGCTTCACACGCAAATTTGCAGGGTACATGTATTTCGGTGTGTGCGCGTGAAGTTCCACACGCAATTTCAGCAGGGTACGTGTACTCCGGGTGCGCGGCAAATTCCACACGCAAATCCAGCAGCCTATGTGTATTTCGGGGGTGCCGGGGAGTCCCACACATAAAGTGGGCGTGTGGGTCCTCCCAGCTTTCCCTCTACACCCTCCACACCCCCTGCAGGCGGCCCACACCACAGGGGACTACCCTAGACCCCTGGACATGTCCCACAGGCAGCCCATCCACCATGGCCATGCCCCCCAGCCAACCCACATGTCACCTTGCACTACTGCCCACCAACGCATTTCTCCCAGCACCCCCACCCCCCTGCATCCAGGTGCACCCTCCACCAGGCCCCCACACCTGTCCCCCTGCACTCCCATCCCCCTGCATCCAGGGGCACCCCCCACCAGGCCCCCACTCATTTCTCCCAGCACCCCACCCCCCTGCATCCAGGGGCACCCTCCACCAGGCCCCCACTCATGTCTCCCTGCACCCCCACCCCCCACCAGTCAGGGGCACCGTCCACCAGGAATCCAAACTCATGTCTCCCAGCACCCCCACCCCTCAGCACTGTGGTGCACCCTCCACCAGGCCCCCACTCATGTCTCCCAGCACCCCCACCCCCCAGCACTGTGGTGCACCCGCCACCAGGCCCCCACTCATGTCCCCCTGCACCCCCACCCCTCTGCATCCAGGGGCACCCTCCACCAGGCCCCCACTCATGTCTCCCAGCACCCCCTCCCCCCTGCATCCAGGGGCACCCTCCACCAGGCCCCCACTCATGTCTCCCAGCACCTCCACCCCCCTGCATCCAGGGGCACCCTCCACCAGGCCTTCACTCATGTCTCCCTGCACCCCCACCCCCCAGCACGGTGGTGCACTCTCCACCAGGCCCCCACTCATGTCTCCCAGCACCCCCACCCCCCAGCACTGTGGTGCACCCTCCACCAGGCCCCCGCTCATGTCTCCCAGCACCCCCACCCACCACCAGTCAGGGGCACCCTCCACCAGGCCCCCACTCGTGTCTCCCAGCACCCCCACCCCCCTGCATCCAGGGGCACCCTCCACCAGTACCCCACTCATGTCTCCCACGACCCCCACCCCCACCAGTCAGGGGCACCCTCCACCAGGCCCCCACTCATGTCTCCCAGCACCCCCACCCCCCTGCACTGTGGTGCACCATCCACCAGGCCCCCACTCATGTCTCCCAGCACCCCCACCCCCTGCATCCAGGGGCGCCCTCCACCAGGCCCCCACTCATGTCTCCCAGCACCCCCATCCCCCTGCATCCAGGAGCACCCTCCACCAGGCCCCCACTCATGTCTCCCAGCACCCCCACCCCCCACCAGTCAGGGGCACCCTCCACCAGGCCCCCACTCATGTCCAACTCATGTCTCCCAGCAGCCCCACTCCCCACCAGTCAGGGGGACCCTCCAGCAGGCCCCCACTCATGTCTCCCTGCACCCCCACCCCCCAGCACTACGGTGTACCCTCCACCAGGCCCCGACTCATGTCTCCCAGCACCCCCAGCACTGTGGTGCACCCTCCACCAGGCCCCCACTCATGTCTCCCAGCACCCCCACCCCCCTGCATCCAGGGGTGCCCTCCACCAGGCCCCAACTCATGTCCCCCTGCACCCCCACCCCCCAGCACTGTGGTGCACCCTCCACCAGGCCCCCACGCATGTCTCCCAGCACCCCCAACCCCCCGCATCCAGGGGCACCCTCCACCAGGCCCCCACTCATGTCTCCCAGCACCCCCTCCCCCCAGCACTGTGGTGCACCCTCCACCAGGCCCCCACTCATGTCTCCCAGCACCCCCACCCCCCTGCATCCAGGGGCGCCCTCGACCAGGCCCCCACTCATGTCCCCCTGCACCCCCAACCACCTGCATCCAGGGGCACCCTCCACCAGGCCCCCACTCATGTCCAACTCATGTCTCCCTGCACCCCCACCCTCCAGCACTGTGGTGCACCCTCCACCAGGCCCCCACTTATGTCCCCCTGCACCCCCACCCCCTGCATCAAGGGGCACCCTCCACCAGTCCCCCACTCATGTATCCCAGGACCCCCACCCCCCTGCATCCAGGGGCACCCTCCACCAGGCCCCCACTCATGTCCAACTCATGTCTCCCAGCACCCCCACCCCCCACCAGTCAGGGGCACCCTCCACCAGGCCCCCACTCATGTCTCCCTGCACCCCCACACCCCAGCACTGTGGTGCACCCTTCACCAGGCCCCCACTCATGTCTCCCAGCACCCCCACCCCCCAGCACTGTGGTGCACCCTCCACCAGACCCCCACTCATGTCTTCCACCACCCCCAGCCCCCACCAGTCAGGGGCATCCTCCACCAGGACCCCACTCATGTCTCCCAGCACCCCCACCCCCTGCATCCAGGGGCACCCTCCACCAGGCCCCTACTCATGTCTCCCAGCTCCCCCACCCCCACCAGTCAGGGGCACCCTCCACCAGGCCCCCACTCATGTCTCCCAGCACCCCCACCCCCCTGCATCCAGGGGTACCCTCCACCAGGCCCCTCCTCATGTCCCCCTGTACCCCCACCCCCTGCATCCAGGGGCACCCTCCACCAGGCCCCCACTTATGTCCAACTCATGTCTCCCTGCACCCCCACCCCCCAGCACTGTGGTGCACCCTCCACCAGGCCCCCACACATGTCCCCCTGCACACCCACCACCCTGCATCCAGGGGCACCCTCCACCAAGCCCCCACTCATGTCCAACTCATGTCTCCCAGTACCCCCACCCCCAACCAATCAGGAGCACCCTTCACCAGGCCCCCACTCATGTCTCCCTGCACCCCCACCCCACAGAACTGTGGTGCACCCTCCACCAGGCCCCCACTCATGTCTCCCAGCACCCCCACCCCCCAGCACTGTGGTGCACCCTCCACCAGGCCCCCATTCATGTCTCCCAGCACCCCCACCCCCCACCAGTCAGGGGCACTCTCCACCAGGCCCCCACTCATGTCTCCCAGCACCCCACCCCCCAGCACTGTGGTGCACCCTCCACCAGGCCCCCACTCATGTCTCCCAGCACCCCCCACCAGTCAGGGGCACCCTCCACCAGGCCCCCACTCATGTCTCCCAGGACCCCCACCCCCCTGCATCCAGGGGCACCCTCCACCAGGCGACCACTCATGTCTCCCATCACCCCCACCCCCAACCCCCTGCATCCAGGGGCACCCTCCACCAGGCCCCCACTCATGTCTCCCAGCACCCCCTCCCCCCTGCATCCAGGGGCACCCTCCACCAGGCCCCCACTCATGTCTCCCAGCACCTCCACCCCCCTGCATCCAGGGGCACCCTCCACCAGGCCTTCACTCATGTCTCCCTGCACCCCCACCCCCCAGCACGGTGGTGCACTCTCCACCAGGCCCCCACTCATGTCTCCCAGCACCCCCACCCCCCAGCACTGTGGTGCACCCTCTACCAGGCCCCCGCTCATGTCTCCCAGCACCCCCACCCACCACCAGTCAGGGGCACCCTCCACCCGGCCCCCACTCATGTCTCCCAGCACCCCCACCCCCCTGCATCCAGGGGCACCCTCCACCAGTACCCCACTCATGTCTCCCACGACCCCCACCCCCACCAGTCAGGGGCACCCTCCTCCAGGCCCCCACTCATGTCTCCCAGCACCCCCACCCCCCTGCACTGTGGTGCACCATCCACCAGGCCCCCACTCATGTCTCCCAGCACCCCCACCCCCTGCATCCAGGGGCGCCCTCCACCAGGCCCCCACTCATGTCTCCCAGCACCCCCATCCCCCTGCATCCAGGAGCACCCTCCACCAGGCTCCCACTCATGTCTCCCAGCACCCCCACCCCCCACCAGTCAGGGGCACCCTCCACCAGGCCCCCACTCATGTCCAACTCATGTCTCCCAGCAGCCCCACTCCCCACCAGTCAGGGGGACCCTCCACCAGGCCCCCACTCATGTCTCCCTGCACCCCCACCCCCCAGCACTACGGTGTACCCTCCACCAGGCCCCGACTCATGTCTCCCAGCACCCCCAGCACTGTGGTGCACCCTCCGCCAGGCCCCCACTCATGTCTCCCAGCACCCCCACCCCCCTGCATCCAGGGGTGCCCTCCACCAGGCCCCCACTCATGTCCCCCTGCACCCCCACCCCCCAGCACTGTGGTGCACCCTCCACCAGGCCCCCACGCATGTCTCCCAGCACCCCCAACCCCCCGCATCCAGGGGCACCCTCCACCAGGCCCCCACTCATGTCTCCCAGCACCCCCTCCCCCCAGCACTGTGGTGCACCCTCCACCAGGCCCCCACTCATGTCTCACAGCACCCCCACCCCCCTGCATCCAGGGGCGCCCTCGACCAGGCCCCCACTCATGTCCCCCTGCACCCCCAACCACCTGCATCCAGGGGCACCCTCCACCAGGCCCCCACTCATGTCCAACTCATGTCTCCCTGCACCCCCACCCTCCAGCACTGTGGTGCACCCTCCACCAGGCCCCCACTCATGTCCCCCTGCACCCCCACCCCCTGCATCAAGGGGCACCCTCCACCAGTCCCCCACTCATGTCTCCCAGGACCCCCACCCCCCTGCATCCAGGGGCACCCTCCACCAGGCCCCCACTCATGTCCAACTCATGTCTCCCAGCACCCCCACCCCCCACCAGTCAGGGGCACCCTCCACCAGGCCCCCACTCATGTCTCCCTGCACCCCCACACCCCAGCACTGTGGTGCACCCTTCACCAGGCCCCCACTCATGTCTCCCAGCACCCCCACCCCCCAGCACTGTGGTGCACCCTCCACCAGACCCCCACTCATGTCTTCCACCACCCCCAGCCCCCACCAGTCAGGGGCATCCTCCACCAGGACCCCACTCATGTCTCCCAGCACCCCCACCCCCTGCATCCAGGGGCACCCTCCACCAGGCCCCTACTCATGTCTCCCAGCTCCCCCACCCCCACCAGTCAGGGGCACCCTCCACCAGGCCCCCACTCATGTCTCCCAGCACCCCCACCCCCCTGCATCCAGGGGTACCCTCCACCAGGCCCCTCCTCATGTCCCCCTGTACCCCCACCCCCTGCATCCAGGGGCACCCTCCACCAGGCCCCCACTTATGTCCAACTCATGTCTCCCTGCACCCCCACCCCCCAGCACTGTGGTGCACCCTCCGCCAGGCCCCCACACATGTCCCCCTGCACACCCACCACCCTGCATCCAGGGGCACCCTCCACCAAGCCCCCACTCATGTCCAACTCATGTCTCCCAGTACCCCCACCCCCAACCAATCAGGAGCACCCTTCACCAGGCCCCCACTCATGTCTCCGTGCACCCCCACCCCGCAGAACTGTGGTGCACCCTCCACCAGGCCCCCACTCATGTCTCCCAGCACCCCCACCCCCAGCACTGTGGTGCACCCTCCACCAGGCCCCCATTCATGTCTCCCAGCACCCCCACCCCCCCACCAGTCAGGGGCACTCTCCACCAGGCCCCCACTCATGTCTCCCAGCACCCCACCCCCCAGCACTGTGGTGCACCCTCCACCAGGCCCCCACTCATGTCTCCCAGCACCCCCCACCAGTCAGGGGCACCCTCCACCAGGCCCCCACTCATGTCTCCCAGGACCCCCACCCCCCTGCATCCAGGGGCACCCTCCACCAGGCCCCCACTCATGTCTCCCATCACCCCCACCCCCAACCCCCTGCATCCAGGGGCACCCTCCACCAGGCCCCCACTCATGTCTCCCAGCACCCCCACCCCCCACCAGTCAAAGGCACCCTCCACCAGGCCCCCACTCATGTCCAACTCATGTCTTCCAGCACCCCCACCCCCCACCAGTCAGGGGCACCTTCCACCAGGCCCCCACTCATGTCTCCCTGCACCCCCACCCCCCAGCACTGTGGTGCACCCTCCACCAGGCCCCCATTCATGTTTCCCAGCACCCCCACCCCCCAGCACTGTGGTGCACCCTCCACCAGGTCCCCATTCATGTTTCCCAGCACCCCCACCCCCCAGCACTGTGGTGCACCCTCCACCAGGCCCCCACTCATGTCCCCCTGCACCCCCACCCCCCAGCACTGTGGTGCACCCTCCACCAGGCCCCCACTCATGTCTCCCAGCTTGCCCACCCAACTGCATCCAGGGGCAGCCTCCACCAGGCCCCCACTCATGTCTCCCAGCACCCCCACCCCCCAGCACTGTGGTGCACCCTCCACCAGGCCCCTACTCATGTCTCCCAGCACCCCCCTGCATCCAGGGGCACCCTCCACCAGGCCCCCACTCATGTCCCCCTGCACCCCCACCGCCGTGCATCCAGGGGCACCCTCCACCAGGCCGTCACTCATGTCCAACTCATGTCTCCCTGCAACCCCACCCCCCAGCACTGTGATGTACCCTCCACCAGGCCCCCACTCATGTCCAACTCATGTCTCCCAGCACCCCCACCCCCCCACCAGTCAGGGGCACCCTCCACCAGGCCCCCACTCATGTCTCCCTGCACCCCCACCCCCACCAGTCAGGGGCACCCTCCAACAGGCCCCCTCTCATGTCTCCCAGCACCCCCACCCCCGTGCATCCAGGGGCACCCTCCACCAGGCCCCCACTCATGTCTCCCAACACCCCACCACCCAGCACTGTGGTGCACCCTCCACCAGGCCCCCACTCATGTCTCCCAGCACCCCCACCCCCTGCATCCAGGGACACCCTCCACCACCACTCATGTCCCCCTGCACCCCCACCCCCCTGCATCCAGGGGCACCCTCCACCAGGCCCCCACTCATGTCCAACTCATGTCTCCCTGCACTCCCACCCCCAGCACTGTGGTGCACCCTCCACCAGGCCCCCACTCATGTCCCCCTGCACCCACACCCCCTGAATCCAGGGGCACCCTCCACCAGGCCCCCACTCATGTCCCCCTGCACCCCCACCCCCCTGCATCCAGGGGCACCCTCCACCAGGCCCTCACTCATGTCCAACTCATGTCTCCCAGCACCCCCACCCCCCACCAGTCAGGGGCACCCTCCACCAGGCCCCCACTCATGTCTGCCTGCACCCCCACCCCCAAGCACTGTGGTGCACCCTCCACCAGGCCCCCACTCATGTCTCCCAGCACCCACACCCCCCAGCACTGTGGTGCACCCTCCACCAGGCCCGCACTCATGTCTCCCAGCACCCCCACCCCTCACCAGTCAGGGGCACCCTCCACCAGGCCTCCACTCATGTCTCCCAGCACCCCCACCACCCCTGCATCCAGGGGCACCCTCCACCAGGCCCCCACTCATGTCCAACTCATGTCTCCCAGCACCCCCACCCCCCACCAGTCAGGGGCACCCTCCACCAGGCCCCCACTCATTTCTCCCTGCACCCCCACCCCCCAGCACTGTGGTGCATCCTCCACCAGGCCCCCACTCATGTCTCCCAGCACCCCCACCCCCCAGCACTGTGGTGCACCCTCCACCAGGCCCCCACTCATGTCTCCCAGCACCCCCACCCCCCACCAGTCAGGGGCACCCTCCACCAGGCCCCCACTCATGTCCCCCTGAACCCCACCCCCCAGCACTGTGGTGCTCCCTCCACCAGGCCCCCACTTATGTCTCCCAGCACCCCCAACCACCAGCCGTGCGATTTGCCTGGGTATGTGTATTCCAGGGGTGCGCGGGTAGTCTCACACGCAATTCCATTGGGGTACGTGTATTTTGGGGTGCGCGGGAAGTTTCACACGCAAATTTGCAGGGTACGTGTATTTCGGTGTGTGCGCGTGAAGTTCCACACGCGACTGGGTCTGTGAGAGTGGGGTATGTGTATTCCAGGGGTGGGCGGGAATATTTACTCGCGACTGGGCCTGGGAGAGCGTGTTACGTGTATTCCTGGGGTGGGCGGGAAGATTTACACGGTCGCCTACAACGCGCCAAAAAATAAAAGGACCAATCCTGAAACACGTAAGCCAGCATGAAGCAGGCGCACGTCCCGCGCAGCATAAAAGAGTGCGCAAACAACAAACAAGCTCAGACGCCAGGATGAATATACCGTTCCTAGCAGCAGTGGCCGTGGGACACCGCAGGAGGAGGAGAAGAATAGTCAGGGCCAGAATCTTCACACCCAGAACCAGCCTATTTGGTATGCCTGATGACCAGGTGTATGGGAGGTACAGGTTTCCACCACATATAATACTCGACCTGGTCAGTGAGTGGGAGGATGACCTCACATCACCCACCCTGTGCTCCCAAGCACTCAGCCCCCTGGAGAAGGTCCTCAATGTACTGCACTTCTTGGCTACCGGATCATTTCAGCGGACAAGTGCCATAGTGGGGGGGGGTGTCACAGGCCACGCAGTCACGGTGCCTACACCAGGTTTTGGCCATCATCACTGCACGCCCATCAGTCCGCAGGCACATATACCTGCCCAGAACACCTGCAGAAAGGCAGGCTGTCACCCAGGATTTCTACAGGGTGGCACAATTCCCCAAAGTGCTAGGTGCCATTGATTGCACCCATGTGGCTCTACGTCTCCCCAGGGCATCTGAGCACATCTATAGAAACCGCAAGCACTGGCATTCCATCAACGTGCAGGTAGTATGTGATGCCAAGGGAATCATCACCTCAGTATATGCCAACTATCCAGGGTCCACCCACGACAGCTTCATTTACAGGATGTCAACCCTAAACCGGTGCATGGAAGCTGGGCGGCATGGCGATGCATGGCTGCTTGGTGAGTACAAATGCCACATCACACGCATGCATGACAGATACAGAGTAATGCCAATACCCCACTAATGATCCCCATCACCACCTCCCCAGGGGACAGTGCCTACCCTCTGAGCACACACATGATGACGCCAATTCGGAACCCCATCATGCCTCCCGAGGTAAGATACAACACAGCCCATATTGCAACCAGGGACATAGTGGAGCGCACATTCGGAGTGCTCAAGTCACACTTTCGCTCCCTTGACCGTTCTGGCGGGCATCTGTTATAGGGTCCCCCAGTAGTGTGCAGGATCATAGTGGCAGCATGTGTCCTGCACAATGTTGCAACACGCCGGGGCCTGGCTGTGGACATGGTGGTGCCCCCACATCCCCAACCACATGCACGCCCGCTGCGCATGGGAGGGGTAAGGGCACGGGGTGAGGCAGCCCGTACGCAGCTGGTGGCTAATTACTTCACATAGAAAGCACACCCCTGTGGAGTGCACACAGCCCTGGCACATACCATCTGACAATCAATGATGACTCAATCTGACAGTTATGATGAACAAAGGGACAGTCAACTGTCAGAACCATAGCAGCCTGAGATTGTTCATCTGGAAGTGTCACAATGTGTGCATCCCTACCTACCCAAACACCACCAATGCAGTGTCATCAAAAGACACACTTCCATGCAGCAAAAATGAATACCCACTTGCAAAATACAACATTAGAACAGTGGCATGTCACCCAACCCCTCCCCGGCACGGCCACACAACACACCATGGCATGTCATGCAATGTGAGAGCAAACAAATTAATCCCCACAACATGCCCCAAGTGTCACCAACTACAGTGTCCCTAATGGAAACTGGCCACACATGAAATGCTCACAGTAATGCAGGACCAACAACACACGTTTCCAAATACTTACCAAGAATACCAATCACCTACACAACCTCCAACCTACCATAAACATGACAGTAAGGACTTAAAAAATTGGTAGCCTCACTACCTGATAATGGCAGCACTTCGAACACTTCCAAGTATACAGTGTTAGCGCCACGCAAGATTGTAGGTGCACTGCTTACAACATGGACTCCTGTTCCAAAGTAGAACGCTTTGTGAAGACATGAGAAATGGACCTGCAAATTAGGAGGATGAGATGGATGCAGAGGCACATATCAATACACCATGCAGTGTACAATACAACAACAATATGCACTAGGAATGTATACACAGTATTGACTACAGACTGCCCACACATCAAATGGGAGTCCAAAGTCACCTTGTAAGTCAATGTCACTTGGGCACACCCGTTGCAAGCCCATGGAAACGGGAAGCAGGAGGGGTGTGTGTAACACAAACCCAAGCATCTGACCCAAATTCAGGACAAGCCTGCATGTGCCCAGCCACAATACAGCGTATGCCCACGGGAACCACACAAGGCAACACACTGTCAAAAAAATCAAAAATCAAAAATTAAAAAAATCAAGTAAAAAAATGGCCATTAATGGGCCCAGGGGGGCTGGGAGAGGCCACCCAGGTGGTCCGAGGACAGGGTGCACACCAAAACCCACCTGTGTGGATCTTGCAGAAAAAAAACACCTCCATGGGCTCATGGCCTGCACGGCTACCCTATTGTGGGAGAATCGCTGCTGTCGCTCTCCTCATCCTCTGCAGCTGCATCAGGAGGTGGTGGCACTATCGGAGGCAGCCCACGCAAAGCCCTAGTCTGGTCCTCCATGGCAGCAAGCATGTGGGTGTGGAAGGTCTGGTTCTGGAGGATAATTGTGCGTAGGTCCCCATGCAACAACTCATGAGATGCCCGGACCTCCGCCCTAGTTGCCTGCATCTCAGCTGAGAGCGTACGTGTGAGCCCCTCCAGCTGCTGTTCTGTCCTCGCATTAGCTGAAGCCTCAAGCTCAATCAGTGTTGCCCTGAGCTGACGGACTTCCACCCTCAGGGCTTCCCTGTGGCCCTGGGACTCAATGGAAATGGCTTCCCGCAGAGTCTCCAGTGCCGCCCGCCTGTCCCTGTTGGACACCAACATGTCCTCCCTGTGTGACTGGCTAATGGAGTCTGTTGCCTGCTGTAGTTGTTCAATTAGCCTTTCTTGGGGGACAATGGAAATGGCCACCCTATCCATGGCCTGAGCCATCATCTCAGTTGATGCTGCCTGTTGGTTTGCCATACCATATATGGATTGCTCCCATGCGGTATTGCCAGGTGGCGTACGGCCACCACGTCGGCGGGCACCACACCTTTCTGGGGCCACCGCGTCAGCGGGCACCACACCTTTCTGGGGCAAGGAGAACTGTGCCTTGCTGTGCCGGAACTGCCTGAGGCTGCAGAACTGCATTCCCCCTCTGATCTGCTGGCCCAGGAACAGGATCAGATGTAGCAGAGTGTGACCCTGCATCCGTAACCACCAAAGGCGGACCTACCAACACTGACATCCCCATTGAAGGTTCTACCCCTGGTGCAGGTGGGTTGGACAGTACCGAATCCCTCCCAGAAACACTTACCCGTGACGCAACATAGGTCTCATCATCTGAATCGACACCTGAATAGAGCTCGGGGGAGGTGCACCCAGAGACACCCCTTGAGATGACGGCCTGCAGCAAGTGTGGGTTCTCACCCACCACCACACCACGTCCCTCACTAGTGCCCGGTCGGGCCTGAGACCCCTCCTGGGTCTGCACCATCTCCACAACCCCAGCAGTATCAAGTGCGTCATCCCCTGCAAAGACATGAAAGAAAAGAAATGGGAACATGCATTAGCAACATGGAACACAATTAGGGCTGAGAAGCAACAGAAACAGTACTTCATTGACACATGTACCACATGACTATAACCCTCCCATGCATGCACTGTCACTGCGTATGAAGGGGAGGCAAATGGCACACATTGATGACACCAAGATGGAAGACCAACACATTTGCTGCATGCTGCCTAGCAGTGCCATCACACATTGGCCTGTGATTGGCATGTCCAATACACATACATGACACATGCCATCACACAGATGGCATGTACCTTATCCATGTCACACATGTGACAATAGGACTGAGAAACGCCTAGTGAAAGTGGTGGAATGCAGACAATCAGCCTGAATGAACACAGAATAACATGCAACTATGTTGTGGCAAGATGACAATTCAAGGGCAACTTGCGTGAGGTTGGGCTGAATGTCTACTGTTGCCAGAAGGGATACTGCAACACCCAAATCCTGGTGAGCAGAATGTATTGGATGAAGCACATGGGTGACCCAAACCACTCAGGCACACACCCCCTCACCTGGCACTCAATCAGAAGCACTCACACACACACCATGCACATGGATGACACACACATGCATGTACACTCACCGGACAATGCCTCGTAATCTGGCAGGTCTCCCACGCCTTGGATCTGTTCCTCCGTGACGTAGGTCCCAGCAACATACTCATGTGGAGTGAGTTCTATGTCCTCTGCCGGAGACCCACCTCCAGTCACTAGAGTTGCGGCATGACTTGAGGCCAGCTTTTTCTTTGCCCTGCGCTTCAGGTCATTCCAGCACTTGTAGCAATCATTAGCTGTGTGCCTCATGAATCCAAGGGCACTTATGAGTTTGCAATGGTCTGCCAGTGTGCCTGACGTTGTGCAGGTGTGGTCTTGCATCCTGCAGTAATCACCATTTTGCTGTCATGTGCGGACACATACTCCATAAGTGCATCAAGTTCGACCTGATTGAAGCTGGGCTTCCTTGGTGGGCCGGACTGTGTAGCCGTGTCTGGGGCATCAGCCTGTACTGGACGAGCACTCTTCCTCTTCCGTTTGGAAGGTGGTGGTGATACTGAGTGTCCTACGTCGCTCTGGACACTAGGGGCAGGAGCCCCGGTGGACTGTGGACTAGGAGGGTGGGAATGAACACTCACCATGCGACTTGGTGCAGGCATTAGCTGAAGCGTGATGTAGTCAGGGGGAACGTCAGAAGGATGAACTAGGACTGACACTGTCCTGTCTGGGACACTCAGAGCTGGGGTGGATGGAGCCGCAGCTGCCCCTGCAGCCTCCCCACCCTGCCTACTCGGGGCAGCAGATGACATAGCTGCCCCTGATCCACGTGGGCTGGTGACACCAACGTGCACCGCCACACGTGGCCTAGACCTGCTGACCTGGAAGTCAACCATGGAGTCACCCAGTGCCAGGTCTGGTGCCACAATGGGCTGGTCTAACAAGGGCTGAGCAGAGATGGTGTCAGCCACGTTACCCTCAACCAGGGGGAAGGGCATGGGTGTCCCTGACTGGTCACCCACACATGGGGGTCTAGGGGCACCCTGCAAGTCCTGGCCACATCCCCTACCGTATCCACCACGACCACCTCTTGTGGCTCGCCCACCTTTGCCACCCTTACCGCGTGCTCGCCTCCCAACCATGACACTGATGTAGTTGTGCGTATGGGAGTGGCAGTAAACTATTGTCCTGGGCAATTGGGGGTCAAAAGGGTAGGGTACTAGATGGAATTCATACCCTAGTGCTCTAGCAAGGCTGTATGTGACCCCGGGGGGAAGATGACGGGTCACGCAACGCACAGGCACCCCGGAAAAGGGAGATAATGTGCACGCAACCCCTCCTAGACCACGTGCATGGAAAAAAAAACCTGCACTATGCTGTGGCACCCAGAAACACAAAAATGAATGTATGCGTGTCACACGCAGCCTAGACTGACCTCTGAAGGGGCAAGCACGATGTCGAATACGTGCACGACTCACCGTCTGCCAGGAAAAATCGCGTGTAAAATACGCGCGTGTGTGCATTGGCAACACCCCCGCCAAAAGAAGAATTGTACGCTGTCTGAGGAGACAGGACAACAGGAGAAGTGAACGCTGTTTGAGGAAACAGGCCCAGGAAAAAGACAAGAAGAGAAAAAGCTGTCAGAGGTAACAGGGAGTACGAACTTGGAACGCTGTGAAGTAAATCGCGTGTGAACCGACAAGAAGTACAGATTTCACCCACTCGCTCTCCACGAAAAGCACGTACAAGGAAATGGCGTTCTACAGTACCTTTTAAACATGTCCCCACGTCCAGCATCACTTCCGTGTGTACGCACTAAGGCCCCATCCTCGAATTACATGCGCTGACACTCTGACATGCAGTCATTCGACGTGTAACATGCACCCGTGTACAGGGAAACGCCCGCGCACGCACGCCACAGACACGCATACGCGCTGTTGGCCTTTGGGCCAATTAATTTGCTTACGTGTGCTGACGCGCTTATGCGAGAAGGCACATTCGTCGAATTACACGCAGACGTGCAGGATTTTCACGTGTCAAATCACTCCGTATCAAGCTGGCCACACATAAGCACCCGGAACACCACGCTCCTGCCCAGAAGGCCGAATTACTGCCCCCCAGAACCCCGAGCACGTTCCCACCTGCCATCTGCTGCTGCCTGATTGCCTGCTGCCCACGTGCCCTGCCATTTGCTGCCTGCACATTTGCTGCCTGCACATCAGCCAGGGGTGCTGTTGCTATGACCACCCCTGCTGGAGCCGAAGACTCCCGACTGCGATTCCATCGCTCCAAAGCCCAGCCCCAGGACCCAGTTGCCCACCCACTCCTGCCTCTGGGGTTGTCATGTCGGGCATTGCAACATCTGGCACCACTGACAACCCCCGGCCAGAGAGGCAGAGGGGCACCAGCTTCACTGCCACTGAAGTTGGTGTCCTGGGGGAGCAAGTCCTGGGGCAGTATGTTGCCCTCTTCGGAAGTTTGCGCGCCGACAAGGAAGGACGGACTCAGATCTGGACGGACATCGTGACTGCCATCAATGCGGAGGGGGTGGCAGTCTGCGACTTCCAACATGTCAAGAAGCGCTGGGAGGACTTCAGGTCCAGGACCCTCAACAAGGCCAGGCGCCTCTTGAAGGCAGCGGATGCTAAGGTGCGAAGGGGCGATCAGATGAGGGTCCTGGAACGCATATCCAGAGCGCTCCACGTCCAGGTCCTTGAGAGGCAGACCCGTCTGGAGTCGAGCGGTAAGTGTACATGTATCATGATTGAAAGCTGTGCGTGTGGCGATGTGCCAGTAGTGTGCAGGTTGCACATGTGTTTGTATGGGGCCGAGTATGGGTGGGGCTTTACAGGGCCGTGAGGTTAACAGATGCGAGGGCTGTCATGTGTGAGACATGGATGGTGCTTGTGTGTGTAGGCTTGCATGCCAAATGCAGTTGTGTGGGCACACATGTTTGGATGAATGTGTTTGTAAGTAGGCATGTTCGTGATGTCACACATGGATGTTGTTTTCAGCTGCATGTATCAGCACTGTGTACATGTGCATGTGTGTGTATTTGACAAGGGTGCAACAGTGATGCAACATGGATGCATGTGACAGCGGGATGTGGAAGCCTGATTGGCAGATGTGACATGGATGCAAGTGTGGTGGTGTGTGTGCATGTGTAGTGCACTCCCTGTGTTGCATGTGATGTCTGGCTCACCTTTGCCTGCTCATGCTGTTGTATGTGTATGGATGGTGCTGGCAGTTGCGATATGGCTGTGGTATGACTCATGTGTGCAAGTTGAAATGACATGTGTGTTGGCGATTGTGATGCCATGTCTGAGGTCTGCCAATGCCACTCATGTACAACTGTCATGTGTGTATGTGTCCATTGTACAGTGCCCTGATGCCTGTGTATTATTTCTCCCTGTCTGCAGCGTCAACTGATGAAGAGGGCGGAGAAGGAGCTGTGGAGCACAGCAGCGGGGATCGCACCGCCAGCCGGAGACGCAAGGCCCGGCACACCTCCCAGGTTGTGTCCTCGTCGGGGAGTGAGGAGTCCGGTGCCGCATCCCAGGCCGCAGCTGCTGGGTGGAGGTCCAAGAGGCGGAGGTCGGAATTGGACTCCTCGGCAGCAGAAGGGGCAGCTGGGACCCCACAGGGCCCAACGGGGGAAGATGGCACAGAGTCATCTAGTTTGGTGGGGGGTTTGGTGGAGGAGGAGGCCGTGCAAGCAACAGAGATAGGGTCTGGAGGTGGGGATTCCACTGGTGCTAGAGGTGCAGTGCAGGACCAGAGACAGGAGGCAGCACAGGCCACCGTGGAGGTGCCTGTGTGTAATCCTGTCCCTGATCCTGTCACTGCATCATCTTGCACCAGCAGGGATGCCCACGTCCAGACCTGTTTTCAGGCAGGGAATGAGCGAACGACAACTGGCCTTCCTCTGCCTGCGGACGTGGCTATCCGGGTCCGGGTTGAGCCTGTCTTGACTGGTGTGGCGTTGCGTCAACGGGCCATGCGAGGTGACCTGCAGTCTTTTCATGAGGAGACTGCACGTCATCTCGAATGGCTCGTTGACCACGTCAGCCTACTGGGACAGGTCACCCAGGACGGATTCCTCCGTTTGATGGGGCTTGCTATGACCCCCTCTTCAACTGAACCCCCTACGCGGCAGTCGTCCTCTGTGCCATCTTCCCACCCATCAGTCACCTGGGTGCCCTTTGGAGCTGCCTCTGACGGTGCGGCCTGGCTGGTGGAGGAGGCATCCCTGCCACAGTCGGGAGTCGGACGTCCAGCAGGGGTGGCCACATCAATGACTGCACCCCAGCCGGCGGAGGATGTGCAGGCAGCATGAGGCAGTGCATGGGCAGAGGCACAGCAGCAGCAGCAATGTGGTGGGAGCCATGAAGGCTCGGGGCCTTCAACATCGGAGGGGCAGGCATCGGCCGGAGGGCAGGAGGACCCAGGACAGAGAGTGTCTTCTGTGTGGCAGCGGTTGGGCCACGCCATAGATGCGGAGCGGAGCGGCAGCGGGCGGAAGAGGCATGGCTCACGATGGTCAGGGCGGAGAACTCCATGCGGAAGGCCCTGAGGCGGGCCGAGTTCCTCGAGGCAATCCGCAGGGAGTTGGAGGTGAACATGTCGACAGCCCTGCAGACCCTCAGGGCCATGGAGGAGGACCGCCTCCGGGACATTGAGCAGGAGTTTGATGATGCCCTGGCCCGGAACATCCCGAAGTGAGCCGTCGGACTAGCCCGCTGCCCTTGTAAATAGTTCTGTAGTTAATGTTAGGTTTCCTTTGGTTTTGCATTTTTTTTGGACCTTTTGGACAATGGGCCACATTTTTGTATATAGTTTTTTTTTTATTAGGTAGTGTTATTAGATAGGTTTCATTTCTTCTGTTGGGATCATGGACCCTGGATTGTTTATCTGTATATAGTTGACTGTTGGATTTTCATTTTTTTTTCATGATTTACCCATGGAGCAATGGTTTTCGATTTTAATTTTGCATTGGAATTACTTTTGTGAACTGTGACTTTAGACACCTTTCCTTTGGATTATGATTTGTGGTTTTACATAATTTCACGGACATGCTGCTTTTTTTTTGGAATTCCCATTTTTGTTTGTTGATTTTTGATTCAATTTATGTTGCTTTTAATACATATTTTTTCTTCAAACTTCAATGTGTAGTATCATCTCATTGGTTTCATGCATACCATGATGTGGGTTTTGACATTCACTGACACCCATTGTGTGTATGTGAGGGACATGTGTTCATTTACAAACTTGCCATTAGGGTTCTATCATGTAATTGCCATTTCTAAGTGGGTGGATGTAATACTCGGGTGGGTGTTTGGCATTTGGAGGCTGACCATAAGGGCCAGGGATCTAGATTGTGATGACATGTTGGCTGGGGGACATGTGTGGGGGCCTGGTGGAGGGTGCCCCTGACTGGTGGGGGGTGGGGGTGCTGGGAGACATGAGTGGGGGCCTGGTGGAGGTGCCCCTGACTGGTGGGGGTGCTGGGAGACATGAGTGGGGGCCTGGTGGAGGGTGCCCCTGACTGGTGGGGGGTGGGGGTGCTGGGAGACATGAGTTGGACATGAGTGGGGGCCTGGTGGAGGGTGCCCCTGACTGGTGGGGGGTGGGGGTGCTGGGAGACATGAGTGGGGGCCTGGTGGAGGGTGCCCTTGACTGGTGGGGGGGTGGGGGTGCTGGGAGACATAAGTGGGGGCCTGGTGGAGGGTGCCCCTGGATGCTGGGGGGTGGGGGTGCATGGAGACATGAGCGGGGGCCTGGGGGAGGGTGCCCCTGACTGGTGGGGGGTGGGGGAGCTGGTAGACATGAGTGGGGGCCTGGTGGAGGGTGCCCCTGGATGCAGGGGGGTGGGGGTGCTGGGAGACATGAGTGGGGGCCTGGTGGAGGGTGCCCCTGGATGCAGGGGGTGGGGGTGCAGGGAGACATGAGTTGGACATGAGTGGGGGCCTGGTGGTGGGTGCACCACAGTGCTGGGGGGTGGGGGTGTAGGGGGACATGCGTTGGTGGGCAGTAGTTCAAGGTGACATGTGGGTTGGCTGGGGGGCATGGGCATGGTGGATGGCTGCCTGCGGGACATGTGCAGGGTAGCCCCTGTGGTGTTGGCCGCCTGCAGGGGCCATGGAGGGTGTCGAGTGAACAGCTGGGAGGACCCACACGGCCAATTCACGTGTAGGACTGCCCGGCACCCCTGGAATCCACGTAGGCTGCTGGATTTGCGTGTGGAATTGCACTTGCACCTTGGAATACACGTACCCTGCTGACATCGCGTGTGGAACTTCCCACACACCTTGGAATACACGTACCCTGCTGAAATTGCATGTGGAACTTCACGCGCACCCCGAAATACACGTACCCAGGGCAATCGCGTGTGGAACTTCCCGCGCACCCCGTAATACACGTGCCCTGCTGATATCGCATGTCAGACTACACGTGCAACCCTGATATACACGTACCTTATGGAATCGCGTGTGATACTTCCCGCGCACCCCTGAAATACACGTACCCTGCTGATTTTGCGTGTGATACTTCCCACGCACCCCTGGAATACACGTGCCCTGATAGAATCGCATGTGTTCCTTCACGCGCACCTTTGATGTACACGTACCCAGGGCAATCGCGTGTGGAACTTCCCGCGCACCCCTGAAATACACGTACCCTGCTGATTTTGCATGTGATACTTCCTGCGAACCCCTGAAATACACGTGCCGTGATGGAATCGCGTGTGTTACTTCACGCGCACCCCTGATGTACACGTACCCAGGACAATCGCGTGTGAAACTTCCAGCGAATCACTGAAATACACGTTCCCCGCTTGGCGTTTGCTGTTTGGCAGCCCTGTGAACTGGTCCAGGGTTAGCGCAGCCCTTTGCGATGAATTGGGAATTTTGAAGGCTTTTCCTTGCGGGAGGGCGTTCTTGGGGGCGTTACTGGCGCGGCTGCAGGGTCGCTGCGCCACTCTGCGCCACGGCTGGTTTTGGAGGCTGGAATCCATGAATACGCTGTGCAATGAAATGGATTTTATCACACGCGGCTGGCGCTGTGTATCGCACGGGGACACTGTGCGCTTGCCGCGGGCGCCACTTTTGTGCAAAATTCAATGAATTACCCTGATAGTGTTCTTTAGGACACCTCCATTTTCATTTAATTACGAACATTTCAGGACACCCCTTGTGTTCTTAGAACAGTTTCAACTTGCTAGCGAACAGTAAGGACAGGTATAGTGTTCTTTAGGACACCTCCATTTTTGTTTAATTATGAACATTTCAGTACACCGCTTGTGTTCTTTGAACAGTTTCAACTTGCTAGCGAACAGAACGGTCAGGTATAGTGTTCTTTAGGACACCTCCATTTTCGTTTATTTACGAACATTTCAGGACACCGCTTGTGTTCTTTGAACAGTTTCAACTTGCTAGCGAACAGAACGGTCAGGTATAGTGTTCTTTAGGACACCTCCATTTTCGTTTATTTACGAACATTTCAGGACACTGCTTGTGTTCTTAGAACAGTTTCAACTTGGTAGCGAACAGTACAGACAGGTATAGTGTTCTTTATTAGGACACCTCCATTTTCGTTTAATTACGAACATTTCAGGACACCAATTGGGTTCTTAGAACAGTTCCAACTTGCTAGCGAACAATACGGACAGGTATAGTGTTCTTCAGGACACCTCCATTTTCGTTTATTTATGAACATTTCAGAACACCCGCGCTATCCGCGGACATCTACATTTTAAAAAAAAAATAATAAAAAATGGGAAGTAATTACAACACAATATAAAAATGTAACTTTATTTCACATATATTAATATTTTATGACAGAGAAGGTGAGGCAGAAACAAAAACAAAAACAGGAGAATTAGGGGTTTCAACATGATTGATATCTGGTGTAGAAGGGATGGAAGTCTCATCAAAACGTTTTGGATTATGGAGAGGGTTTGGGGATAATTGACTGGGATATGGTGAGGGTGGACAAGTACATGTGGGACAATGGTATGAGGTTTTTGATTTAAAATGATCCTCAACTAAAGTTTTCAAATTATTAAAATTGCTCAATAATAAATCCATGTTTTCTTTTAAGCTGTCAAGCGTGTTTTCCATAACAGTTTCTTCAGACATATTTTCTATTTTGGTATGCTCTGTACAAAAAGAAATATGTATGTTAAAAATATATAAAATAATAACACTTAAATGGTTTATATTGTAAAGTGTGTACCATTAGCTTCACTATTTTCTGACATTTCGTCATGTGGGAAATGCTCCTTTAGCCATTCCAGAGTACTAGACATTTCTGTGAGAAAAAAAAATATATAATGTTTTTTTTTTTTAATCTAATACAGAAAGTTTATAAAGATATGAGTAAAATGATGTACACTTACTATTTCAGGTAAGATATGTTCTGAGTAGTCTGTAGGTCTGATCTTGGTCTTAGTTGTGGAGTGTCTGGCAGGTAATTATGTTGGAAGTCTATTTATCTTCTCTTGGTATATTCCATTTTAGAATATATTGTATTTAAATGAATGGTTAGTGTGGTACATATATGGGTTACATTTCTTATGTATTACTACATATAATATGTATGTGTACTACTTTGTGAATTTTTTAAATGTTATCATGTTGTAATATAACAATGAAACATGCCCCCCCCCCAATCTTTTTAGGTAGTGGTACTGTTGTCCGAATATGTCCGCGGACATCAAAAATGTTTGCGGACATTACATTCAGTAGAAGTGGTTCAGTATGTTCCATATTACATGTACATAAAGTCAAAGTTACTATTGTTAAGTTGTGCTACTAAAACCTATGAAATTCAGTGAAAAAACTTTGTTAAAGGGACGTTATGGTTAAGTTGTGCTACTAAAACCTATGAAATTCAGTGAAAAAACTTTGTTAAAGGGGCGTTATGGTTCCAAGTAAAACCGAAAAACCCTTGACATTCGCCAGTTATGGTAAGATAAGCAACCATAGCTCGCGCCACCGCCGTGCACTGCTAAGACTAACACCCAGGACATCAAAGATGACATCGCAAATGTCATTGATGACATCACTGATGACATCACATGTCTGGCTCTCCTTTTTTCCTTTACTGACATATCTAGGCCACATGTTTTTTTTCAGTAACAGTCAATAATTAAAATTGGAAAAGGTGGTATATTTGTAGACTTATCCTTCAAGTATGTTCTTACAATAATTCCCTTAGGGTCCAGTCATATCATATGAAACATATACATAGGGGAAGACATAAGCTTGAAAGACAGCAATCCTTTCTGACTGATTTCTTATATGTTTCATGCAGATTGCACTGCATCTGATGTCATGTTGACTCTTCAGGAAAGAAAAGTTTCTTGTGGTGCATTGATATGTACTGTAAGGAATGCATGATAGATACAGTAAGACAGACACAAGTGATTACAGTTCTAGGATGTTTATTGAACTACAATTGGGTTTGAAAAACACCTATTTAATCCTAAATCTAAAGATGGGAGCAAGCTACAACCATCAAATAATAATAATGCAGGCCTAGTTGAGTCCCTCAAAATAAAAAGGCCTATCCTAATTGTTAGGCGGAAACCTGTTCAGTTCCCTCTGGGACCACTGCAAAAGATTTAGGACTACAGGTGTTTGGCAGTAAACCCACTCGGTAGCAGTCTGTACCACACAGATTCACTTGGTAGCTGTGGTTGACTGTGGCTGAGCAGTCAGACTTCCCTCAAGAAGAGTTAGGCAGTATGTGGAGTATACAAAATAGGGCAATTTACACAGTAGAACAAGCAAACACGGAACAGAGCTTCGGTGTAAAGATATATAGTTATTTATTTATAAAAACACATCTATGGAAAACACACTGGCACTAATACGGCAGACAACTTCAATCACAATTACTATAAGTAAATCAATCCCCCTAACAATAGTTCAACAAGCCTAGGTTCAACGGCACCACTTATTTGCAGACAGAGGTGAATGCTTTAACCTAGATGGCACTCTAGTATTCGTTAGGACGGGAGAGAAAAGGCATGGTATGAAATCAACTCGGTACCAACACTTTTACGAACAAATGCAAGGCAAGTCAGGCAGGGTCTACTGTAGATCGCAAAGTTCAGAGGCCAGGCCCACTCGGAGAGAGGCAAGGCGATATGTCCCAAAAAGTATCACAGTGGAAATGCACTTCGAGTCTTTGTCGCAAATTGTTATAGAAAGTTTGGACCAGTTCAGAACAGAAAGTTAAGAAGGCTTGGAGGCGACCCAATGGATAGGCGAGGATTAAGACACCTCACGCTAAACGACACAAGGGAAGCCATGCGAACATCGTACCTTGTATGTGGAGAGACAGCTCCGGCGGGGGCAGTTGTTCCTGGTGGTGGATGCAAGTCAGGGCTTTGCCAAGAGAAGAGATGCTCTCGTCGTCGAAGGAAAGTTGAAGATCGTTGCACCACCAGGGAAGAGACCAGCCGCGGAGTGTTCCGGCACAAGGCACCACCTTTTGGTCGCGGTACGGGTTAGTGGCTATCCAGTTGCCGGGGTGCTCAGCACGGGCAATTCGACCACTATGCCCTGGAAGAGAAGAAAAAGCAAAGGTGACTGGTTGTTCCCACCAGTCAGGGGAAGAAAACTCTCCAGCCGGGAGATCTCCTCTGTCGTTGGGAAGTGGTGAGTCGGTTCAGCAGGGCCCACCGGAGGTGTCGTCATTGCAGGTCGGCTCAGCTTTGCCCTCGTAGGATTCTTAGGTCCTGTGGCGACTTCTGAAGATCCAGTCCCAAAAGCCCTGCTTTTATGCAGAAAACCCCCATTCATTCAGCCTAGGTGTCAATCAAAACACGCTAAGTGGGGAGCGGGGTGGCTCACCACTTGGGCCAATCACACCAGAGTGCGACTTGAGTTGGTAAGGCAACTCAGTCCAGGGTGCCTAAACCCCCTCCGACACCTCCTGTGGTACCCAGACAGAATGGCACCATTTTGGAGGGCCTCTGTGCAGAAGCCCGCCAAAAGTGGAACAAAGGGCTCAACCTTTGGTTTAGGAGTCACAGAGACGAACACAGACGCCATTTTAAAAACCGAGTTCTGGCAGAAAATACCAACCGATAGATTTATTTAAGATAAATAAACCAGTGGTATGTTAGAGATTAACGAGAAAGAGTATTAACCTCCAACAATGGGAAGAATCCCATAGAGTTATATTCGGGGTCGAATATAACGAGTAGTTTCCACTGCCACCAGCCAAAACTCGACGAGGAGGGACGGGACAGTGCCTCCTCGAATAACAGACCCAGGAGTGATCGAATTACCCCTACTAGTATGTCCACAATAGGAAGGTTTGTACTAGTTCTGTTAGTAAATTTAGGTCTAGTAAAGCCAATGGTGACTTTACATGCTCTGGGAGACAGTAGTCAGTCCCAGGGTATGGAGTCTATGGTGGGGATCCTCTAGGACGCCCCAGTGTTACGGCACAGAGGGTGCGGTATAACACGCATAGAAAAACATATGAGACCCTATGGAGTAAAAGACCCCATAGCCCATAGAACACATTGACATTCAAAGGAATTTACCACATTCATGTCCAAGAGTGGGAGAAAAAGAGTCTCACTCTTGGCAGGATGGAAAAAACAAACTCCAGAAATCCAGCAAAGCTGCTGGGGACTCACTAGGTTAGGAAATTCAGCCTAAATAGAGAATTCTCCCTAACACTAATATACCTATTTCCAATCCTTACTTCTCAATAGAAACAGTATGGGAAACAATGTTTTACAAAAGAAAAGTGTTCAAGAAATGATATGTCAAGATATTTATTGAAGCCATTGGCTTCCCTTCCCCACGTTTTCAGCATGGGACAGGGCAGGACACACACGCCTCGCACACTTTCTGGCTTCTCTAGCATGGGCATGCATTTCAAAACCTCAACATCACGTCCTTCTGTGCCAAAGTATCTTATTTCGGAGGGACTGATGCAACACAACAAACATTAAAGTTCCTGTCTTCTCTGGATTTCACATATACAACTTCTCAGAGCATTTACTGTTGTTATGCTTGAGCTAAAACATGGCGCTGGTGAGCAGTGTATTCTGGGGGCACTCCGAGCCATAATGGATATTTACTCCATGCCTCAGTGAAAAGCTGTACTTACTTTGCTGAGAGCTGAATTTACTTGGCTGAAGAAAACATTCTTTCCAAACCTGATATGCAGTCAAGGACATTCTGCTGGGAAAGCTGGTTTTGTTAAATGATATTTTGCGATTGGAAAAAGAGTTGGCTGCAGAAAAGCAGATTGCGCTAATGCAGCAGATTCAAATTAAACTTTTCAAAGATAAAGCTGACACATATCAGGCCGTGGCCCGGTATAAGTATAGGAAAAGACGGGGAGGGGTCGACCAAAGAAAGGTGGCAGCTGTAATCGCTACCGCCAGTGTGGACTGGGATCCGGATAATTTGGATGGTGACATTTTTGACACAACCAGTCCAGATAGCAGCTTGGCAAATGAGTCAGATCCCAAAACGGAATTTAATCAGAAGACAGTGGTGGCTAAGCCAGTTAGAAGACAGCAAGCCGGGGCCCACCTGCAGAATCCTGCGGGCGGGGTTGTGGATTTAACCATGCTGGAGGATTACACCCAGCAGGAGGTTGGGGAAATTATTACTTGTTTGAAGCAAAAATTAGGGAACCTTTATTAACAGCGATGGTGAGGTTGCTAGATGAGGGCACGGTGGGGTTGTTGGTAGATTCCACAGACTCACCGCATTTTCTACCCTTATCAACTGACACCAATGTACAGGAGGTCTTAAGGGCAGGGCTGCCCCCTGATGAGAATGGCCAAGATTCACAGTTGTCTTTGTTGCACCTAGTATCCCAAGCATGTAACCGTAAATACCCCATTACCACAGATTGGCCTAGTGAGGAAACAAAGTGGTATACTTTGAAAGAGGCAATTCAAAAGGTCAGAGAGCATTCTATGAAAGAGGCAATTCACGTAGATGCTCCAGGACACATGGGGGCGTGCCGCTCTCAGTTTCAACTAGAAATATGGTGATCAGAACTGCACCGCCCGCATACAAAAGTGTCATTATGACTTTGCTCGTAGGCATGACGGGCAAACCCACTGATGAGGTAGTGGATGCCATTCGGCAACTGGCAGATTTAGGGGAGTGGAACAAGAGTGATGACAAGCCACAGGAGAGAGAGGGTCGTAGTGAGAGAAGAACTGAAGGCAGGAGGCAAGATAGTAGAGACTCCCGAGTATCCAGGAAAGACATGTTTTTGGCTTTGTTAAAAGATGGCCACGAGAAGAAATTGATGGCATTGAAACTAGGGTAATGTATGAATTATACAAAAAGAGAGGGCTTGCAGCCACAGAGTGCTATAAACAGGTTAAGAAACAGGTTGTAACCAAGCCACAGGGGGACACCTCACCTTCCGCTCCTCCTGAGGAAGAACAAGAAGATGGGTCTATGGGGACACCTTCTCGTACAAGCCAAAATACGCTGATTTGAGGAAGGTGGTGAGTGCAATGCTAGAGGCAGAGTCAGGTCACACTCATTCAAAATTTGACTAGGGTTACGGCCAAGCTCCGGCAGCATCTGCTCGCATAAAAGTTGATAGGTGGCCCCATGTTAATGTTAAGATTTTTTGGGGGCCAGGAAATACGCAAGGGGTGCGATCATTTATGGACACCGGGTCAGAGGGTTCTCTGATTCATGGCAATGCAGCACGATTCAAAGGCAGACAATTTACTATTAGAGGTCTCGAGGGAAAGGAGACCCCCGCAGTACAAACTGAAGTGGAGATGAAAATAGGCAATTTGACCAGGCAGAAGTGTTGATTGTCCCGATACCTGAGTATCTAATTGGCTTTGACATTCTGGAGGGGTTGACTTTGGGACTTGGAGGTAAAACGTACCAGTTTGGGGTGAGTGCATTGACCTGCACACCCATTACCGTAGGCAAACTGAAGATGCCCCAGTGCAAGTGCCTGTGGCAACCAAGCGGGTAGCAATGAATCAAGCATTTTAGAGGAGTGCATATATGCAGAACCCCTCAACGGTCAGACGGGACAAGTACAAAGACCTCAGTCGGAAGGAGGACACCTTTTTCCAGCATACCTGTGGGCTGTTGTGCTCTCGGCCTGGCTGTTACTGGGGTCTTCCAGCCGCTTCTGGCGAGATGAGGGATTCAGTTACACCCACGGAGATGTATTTTCTTTTGAATTCTCTGTCTTTTCTGTGATTTATTTCTGTGTTATCACTTGTTGCTTCCAAGCTATGAATAAATAGCCGTATAAGTGCTCATTATTTTCTAAGCGTGCGTGTGGTTGTAACTCATCGCATCGTCTACTTGCGTTCAAATTATTGGCTCTGCAATTGCACTGGTGATTAATGACTGTCCGTGCACTCTGGGCAAGCAATACAACTGTTCACCCTGGATCCCTCTCTGCCAGGCTCAGAACTACTTTAACACACAACATTAAATTGGTTTCCCTCTTCTGGGCTCAGACCAAATGTATCTACTTTTCCAAACTTTCTCTACTTCATCAAAATCATTCTCTTCATGATATAACCTTTTTCTTGTTTTCATTTTTTCCACTTCTCACCTCAATACCTTACAGAGACCTTTGATTTAGCACCCATGCAGGGCTGGACCACTCTGTCAAAGGTATTGTATCTTTCTTTTAAAATTCAATAACTCATCAGTTTTAACAATGTTCTTTCCAGCACTCGCCATACAATGTTGCTGCTTGCAACCTTGGCTTCAACAGAGACCGGTCTTGTATCAGTCTCCACAACTCACCGGCTGTGTTGATTTCACTGACACTGCTATGTTCTTGGCACCAAGGATGGTACCACGGTGGCTGGTGCTTCTCCGAGCCTTCATTATTGACGCGGGAGGGCCCCGGGTATCTCTGACACACAATAAAGGATTCTTCAGTCTGGTTTCCTGGTTTTATGCTTTCTTTTCTCTATGTTTCCAGAAAGTAACGGTGCCTTGTCAAAAGGTTCAAGGGAACTTCCCTCCTTCCGATCCCCTTCTGTTTTTCTGTCTTTCTTCTCTTGGTCAGCTGCCATCTCAAAACGGCTGGTTCCTCGTGTGCTTTGCCTTGTTCAGAGTGTGCTCTCGTGCACCGCCTTTTATCAATGTGGGGAAGCTTAATGGAATTCAGGTGTGTGTGTGATGGTCAGTTATTGCCTGCCCTCGCCTGACCATTGTATTGAGATATGTCAGGTATACTGCTCGGGTATTAGTCTGTTTTCTCTCATAGCGGGCTTTCCATGTGAAAGTGTTCATGTTGCAAAAGGGGTGGTAGAGTTCCTAAAAAATCCTATATTTTAGTATGGGTTAAAGGTGTTGCAGGGAGGGGGATACTGCATCTCACCATCCGGTGTCCCACTCCCTGAAGACACCTCACCCAGGTGATTCTACCGCACTGGTTCTCCCATAAGAACTGGATCCAAAAGCGATGGCCGAGTCCAAGCCTGGATGATAGATCCCCAGGGACTAGTTGGTGAGGCTCCTTCTGGTTTCTCACAATACACTTGCTGAGTTCAATACATTCAACTATACAATGTTGCTCTCTGAGAAGCAAAATATTGTGAAGATAACATTTTATGATATTTTAGCTGGCCATTTTATGTCATTAGAGTTAGATAAAAGAGCAAAAGCTTGATTAGCTCAACTAGAGAATTCAATTTCTGAAACAGCAGGTCTAGAAGCAGATTTAAAACTATGCATCAATGCACGAGTAATGTTAAACAGGAACTTTAATGTAGAAATTGGTCTAGTCAATGGAGAAATGGGAATATTGATTGCATTTGAAACGTTTCCTCAGATCACAAATGTTGAACACATTGAAGTAAAGGTTTATTGTGTAGATGAAACTCATTTGTTTTCTCATTTGTTTACTCGGACCTCATGCAGAATTTCCATTGTGCTCCTTATTTGCAATTACTATTATAAAATACATGGGTTGACTTTAGAAGCAGCACTTATTGACATTGGTCATACAGTTTTCAAAGAAGGAATGTCATACGTAGCTCTGTCATGTTTGAAAAATATTGAAAGTTTATTTTTAATAAACGTCGATGAAAGAAAATTGACTGCCCACTTACATGATGTGCATTGAAGAATATAATAGGTTAAGTTTATTGTATGCTCCTCAATAGAGCAAGGAAACCTAAGGACCCGGTGAAACTACATTTAAATTAAATAATTACTCTCAAAACTAAATTATAAGAGAATATACCAGAGTTGGAAAGTAATTCAAATATACCATATTCCCATTGTAGATTTAGTAATGAAACAGGAGTTGAATTGTATTCTAATGCAGCTTAGTGTATGTTTTTTCAAATTACACCACTGATGCAAGAAATAGCTTCAACAGCAGACACGCAGCTAGGTGTGGAACTTTCATTTCTTAAAATATCTGTAGATGGAAGACCACAGGGTACACATTCAACATTGTCAATCTGAAATGTAGTAGCTGTTGCAAGTGAAAATATACAATTTCTCCAAAATTACCAGGAAGATATTCAAGAATTTGTAATGACTGTCTTCAATTTATTACTGTGGAAAACTGTTAGTGTGGATAGATATGTAGGAATGAGTTTACAATGGAATCATATGTGTCCACAATGTAAGAAAGATTACACTACTCAGGATATTTTTTTATAATATTTATTTACATTGTAAATGTATGGTCGCCCCATATGGGAGACAGCCCACCAAGGCCAGGGACATTACCTCCGATTATCCTGGAGCACTAGCTGGCCTGCATTGCAGCTTCTCCCTCCGGGATAGGTTGGGGACCCTGCTGGGGCTCCCTGGGACTGCCGTAGAACTTGCGGACGGTCAATACTTCTTTTCCACCAGGTAGGTGCACCCACACATGTGAGGTACTGTTTTCCCTGGGACACGTGTGGGAATGCAGGAAAGTAAGACATGTGTTGTTGGCAGTGTGTTTCGGTGGGTGTGCAGAGGTAAATGTCTGAAAATTGTGGGGTTTTTCGGCAAATTTCAGACTTTGGCGGGGATTGTGGATAATAAATTCTGGGGTGGTTCACGCAAGTCAGACTTCTGTGGAATTCCATGGTTTGTTCTTTTCAGAAATGCATGGGGTTCCCTGTTTTCCTTGGTGGCTTCAACACCCTAAGCCCAAATCTGTAGGTTGCCCACAACAGCAAAATACCGCAAAATCAGACTTGGCGTGAACAGTGGTTTAGCCTGTTCCCTTTGCACGCAGGTACGTGCATCCACACATATAAGGTTACATTTGTGTTGGGATACCTGTGGGAATGCAGGAACATAGGACATCTGTTGTTGGCCACATGTTTCAGTGGGCGGGCAGAGGCAAATAACTGAAAATTGAGGCTTTTTCTGGAAATTTCTGACTTTTCTGGGGATCTTGGGTGCTAAATTATGGGCGATTCGTGCAAGTCAAACCTCTGTGAATTCCCACAGATGTCTTCTTTTCGGAAATGCATGGGGTTCCCTGTTTTGCTTGGTGGTTTCGACAACCTAGGTTCAAATCTGTAGGTTGTCCACAAGAGCAAAATCCCTCAAAACCTGCTCCGCCGAAAGACTTGGGGTTACCAGAGGTTTTCCCTTTTCCCTTTGCATCCAGGTAGGTGCACCCTCACATGTGAGGTACTGTTTTCAATGGGGCATGTGTGGAAACGCGGGAATGTAGGACATGTGTTGTTGGCAGTTTGTTTTGGTGGGTAGGAAGAGACGACTGTCTGAAAATTGTGTTTCTTTGCCAAATTTCAGAATTTGCCAGGGATTGTGGGTAATGAATTCAGGGGCAATTTGCACAAGTCAGACCTCCTTGGATTCCTACGGGTGTCTTCTTTTCGGAAATGCATGGGGTTCCCTGTTTTCCTTGTGACTTCGACGCCCCAGGCCCAAATCTGTGTCCACAGGAGCAAATCCCCACAAAATCTGCTTTTGCCAAAACACTTGGGGTTACCAGTGGTTTAGCCTTTTCCCTTTACGCCCTGGTAGGTTCACCCACACATTGATATTGATATCTATTGCGCTCGTACACAAGTGTTTCAGAGCGCGACAAGGCAAGGGAGGGGAACAGGGGAGAACAAAACAGTGATCTTACTAGCTCCAGTGACATTGAGAACGCACAAGTGCATGGGAGAGGGGGAGGGGAAAAGTGCATGGAAGGGGGAGAAGTAGAAAGTGTGAAGCAGAGGAGAAACAGATAAATAATAATGAATGATTAAATAAATAATAAAGGCAACAAACAGTGGTAATTCAGCCAGCAATTTGCAATTGCTAGGTTTAAGGCAGCAGACAGTGTAGGTCTGATAAGTGCAGGAAGAAAAATGGGGGGCTGTATGGGTACAGATACAGAACCCAATGCAAGGGGTGGCCCGGAGGCAGTGCGGGAGGGTGGCAGGGTGAGCAGGTACCTGGGCCCGGAGGACAGAGGGTGGCCAGTTGCACGGTGCCAAGAGAGAACAGATCAGCAGGGGAGAGGGGGAGAGAAGGCAGAGGAAAAGAGGAAGGTCTTGAGGTGCTTCAGGAACCAGAGATGGTTCTCCTCAAGTTTTAGAGTGGCAGGGAGGCTGTTGCCAAGGGAGGCCCCAGTCAAAGACAGAGATCTACCCCCAGCTCGTTTCTTTGAAAAACGACTGACCCTGAGGGAGTTGGAGGTAGAGGAGCGAAGAGCTTGCGAGGGGAGGTATTTGTGAGAGGAAAGAGGTCAGCCAGGTAGAGCTGAGATATCTCATGTAACAACAATGTTACAAGGAATTGAATGGCGACATACCAAAATCACTAAAAAAGGCCCTGGCATTTGGGAGGGGGGCTTGGAAGTTAAGGGATTAATGCCAGTAAGACAGAGATCCTTCTCATTGGAATCCCTGCCCCTGCTTTTTCTCTCTCACTGTGGGCACCCGCTTTGGGCCCTCTTCCTTTGCCTTCCTCTGAGGGTAAAAACCTTGGCGTAATCTTCTACTCCACTCTCTTTTTCTCTCCTCACATCTCAGATGTTGCCAAGAAGTGCTACTACCAGTTGGACCTTCACAAAGGGACCCTTCCTTTTCTCACTTTCTCTCAGAAGCTTACTGTCACCAGAGCTCTGGTTCTCTCTAGGCTGGACTACTGCAACATTCTCTTTCTCAATGTGCCTTCCTCTACTCTCTGCTCTCTGCAACTAATCCAGAGCAGGACTGCAAGACATATCCTTGACCACAAACCCAGGGACCGTATCTCTCCAGCCCTTAAATCTCTCCACTGTCTTCCGGTGGCTTCAAGAATCAAGTTGAAGACCCTTTGCATTGTCCACAAGGCTTTATGAGGCTGTGGCCCACACTACATCCAAAATACCTTCTTTCTCGAGCCCTTTGCTCAGCTGCGTCCAACTCTCTAAGGGTTAGAAGCTTCTCCAGGCAGAGAGCGGGGTAGATCTCTCTTCTCTGTAGGTTTTTCTCTCTGGAAAGGCCTCCCCTCGCCTCTCAAACTTGAACAGGACCACTTGAAGTTCCAGAAGCAGCTCAAACCTTTCCTCTTCTCCTGTGCTTTCTCTCTCTCCCTCCCCTTCTGACCTACCTGCCTGGTGAACTGGCTGGTTGCTTGGCTACCCTCGGAGTCTCAATGGTTACCAGGTTCTTTCTTGATCAGTCACCCTTACACTGCCTCCGGGCCTACCAAGCACTTAGGGGCTGTAACTAGATCCCTGCATTCCCCTGTTCTCCTTGCACTTCCCATAGCCACCCTGACCTGGCTGCACTTACTAAGAGCATTGCTGCCCTGTTTTTCCCTCCCCTCCCCGCTGCCTTGCACTTCCCCCTCCCTTTCCCCATGTACTTCTCAGTTTCGCATTTGTATGACACAAGGCATTCTAAGATCGTTTGTCTTGTCCACCCTATCTCTTCCCTCCCTTGTCTTGTCATGCCTAGACACACCTGTGTACAGGCACGTTATGAATGACATATCATAACAAGAGTTTTAAAATATGTTTTATATTCTTTGTGAATATAAACACACAAAATAAAAGATTGAAATGCAAAAATATGCTAATAAGTGTTTTATATAAAGTAGAAGATAGATTGTTACTAGGATGTAATATAAAGTCACTATGAAATAAATGTGTAGATCAGATTCCTAACATCACATACATTTGAAGAAAAAACAGCATTCAGCAAACTTCCACTTTTGTTTTATTGTGTAAAAAAGTGTATATATACAAGTGTTTCCTATAAGTACTAGCTTACATAAGTGATTCCATGTGCATTATTTTCAGTGTTAGGGAGTGTAGAAGTTCATAACTGTGTACATCTGAAAAAAGTAAACAGTAGGATGTAGATGCAAAAGGTAAAGTACAATGTTTCTAAAATAAATGACACCTAACTTCTAATATGAGTTTCACAAAAGTCCTGCAATGTATTGTGCCATTACACTGTGGACTTTCTTTTGTTTTTTTTTTACAGTAGTTTACAGAAAAATGTCATTCATTTCTTATATGTGTGGGTGGCCAAAAAAGGACGCACACCGATTTGAAAAGAAGTATGGTTATTACTATATAGAGATCATTATTATGTTTTAAAATTAACTTTGATTTCATAGAAAAAAGGTATTCCACACTTCACACAACTATCTGTACAAAAAGAGGTTTTAAATAACAATTCCCATTTTTAAAAAATGTCAAGGATGATATGTATATTATGAAATGTCATTATTAACTTCTTATGCGTGTATGTGACCAAACCAAGGACGCACACAGATTTCACAAGAAGTATTGAAATTGCATGTGTTAGATTCTTAGTGTAGCTTTTAATAATTACACAAACAGACGTTTTTATTGTCTACCTATTATTGAAAGAAGGGTATGGCTAGAGTTTAAAAAGATTTACACTCAAAGTAATGTTACAATGTTGGCATGCCTTTATATATTTATTTGTAAAACTGAAGAAATTGTTAGGTTATATATCATGGTTTCTTCGTTAAGGTTGCATAAATTACTCTGCAAATTTGACATTATTTGATATTAAATAATGTTTATATGCAATTGAAGCCCATATATATAGTTTTAAAAAATATATTATTATTTCAATTTCTTTTTTTGAAAAACAATGTACTGAAATGCCTTTCCAGGTGCACAAACTATTGACCTTGGGGCAATTCTATTTAGAATTGGCTGTTGCAAAACCAAGTTGTAGTTACCTAAATGGTTAGTGTAGTTGATGTAACCATCCAGTGTTTGTTTTA
The DNA here is from genome assembly GCF_040938575.1 of Ambystoma mexicanum. Taxonomy (NCBI): domain Eukaryota; kingdom Metazoa; phylum Chordata; class Amphibia; order Caudata; family Ambystomatidae; genus Ambystoma; species Ambystoma mexicanum. Next base: position 447,510,922 of record NC_090935.1, on the reverse strand, counting down.
TCTTTAGTACACATTAGATACTCCTTCTCTTTAAAAGTGTTATTCTTGTAATATTACTTTTGAAATAATATTAATGTATACAATTGTAAATATTCTTCCTAAACCTGTCATATAGAGATACTTGTAGAAAGTTAGATAGCATGTAATTTGTATGTAAATAGTTATTGTTAAATATTTTACATAAGTGAGTGGAGTTTTTCTTTCTCTCCAATTAAAAGTTTGTTTCCCTCTTTATCATGATTAATGCAACCAACTTTTTTTGGTTGAGTACTAGGAATGCATTCAGTATTCACTTAGTACCTTTACGGAAACAAATAAAATCTTAATTCTTTTTATTTACTTTATAAAATACATTGCATTCTGTTTTAGAAATATTGTTGTAATAGAAGAGGACACATAGAACGATGATTGAAGTAAGACATTCTATGCATACTTTTTTAATGTATTGGATTATTTCAGTACTACTGTAGTAGTAAAGTGGCAATGTTCTAAAAAAATATAGTGGGGATGGCTGAATGTCATGTATATTGCCCATGGATGAACACTGTCTCTAATTTAAAAGGAACAAGTCTATAGAATAACAAAACCCTTGAAATTGAAGGAATAGACATCAGTTGCTGGAACGTTAAGGTGAGAACTTAACCCAACAAAACTCTGGAAATTCAGCTAAAGCCACCTTAACTTTATGCCCCGTGTTGTGCAGTGTATGAGCACAATGATGACATCACAGATTGCATCAATGATGACATCACTAACTACATTCAACAGTAACCGACATTAAGCATGGCCTTCAGCCATAGTCAGTGTGCATGGAGAAATCACTCCTGTTAGTTGCCGAAATATATTTTAACAAATTCATGGGAAGTAATCATGGCCTTCCATCATGGACACTGTCCACGTCCTTCAGCCATGTGCAATATATAAAAACGCTAACATACCACCAACAATAGTCTTTTGCCTTCACCAGAGACTAGAGCCTTCAGCAGTTTCCACTGTGTATTATGAATATTAACCAGCTTCTAGGCATGGCATTTCGGACAATACTAGCCAGTGGCCACAGCTTTTGGCTGTGCCCAATATTTATTCTAACATATAAATGGAACTCTAGCCATAGCTTTTGACCATGATCAGTGTGGACATCTTTCAGCCATGCCCACTGTATATGTCAAAATACTAATGTGCTATAAGCACTGAACATATTTCAACACTAACCAGTCATTAGCCATGGCCTTTGGCAGTGGCGACTGTATATTGTAACATTAATGGGCACTAGCTATGGCCTTTACCCATGGACATTGACAAAAGCGTGCAACGTTGCTCACTGTTTTTTATTTTAAACCAGTGATAGGCTCCTCTGCATGCCTTTTAATAATACACATTGTTTTTTGGTATACTGACCACCAGCTTTTGCCTTTGTTCATGGCAGTGACCATAGCCTGTGTTGGGGCCAGATCCACACCCTATATTGATATGAAGGTAAACAAAGTTTTTATGACCTAACTTATAAATGATGTTATATCTAATGCCATTACTGATGTAATCAGTTATATACAGCGTAATTAGTGTTGACACCAATGATGCAATGAGGATCAATACAATAAGTGTATTTAATTGTATTTTATAAAGTTGTTCATTAACTAATTATGTTTTTTTGCAGATAGAAGGATACTATTGTTTCTCATCTTCTCTATATCTAGTCAACCACTGGCCACACACACTATAGTAATATGTGTATAGTAATGATAGGTACTTTATGGAGAGTATACAGTATTTTTAATATGGTGGAATGGTATCATTGACGTGTGTATGGTATTAATGATTGCAGTTCAATTGAGGTTTACAGAATATGTATTTGTTTGTGAAGATCATAAATAGGATAATACTGTGTATGATTACTTAGTTGCATATGGTAATAAAGTTGAAATTTGATTCTTTTTCTTCTATGGCGTCTTTGGAGCGTATTGTGTGAATTGTATACTTGTCTAAAATGTTGGATGCAGTAACAGGATTTACATGTTGAAATTGGCCACCTGTGATGAATCTTGAATCATTTGGGTGGTTTCTCTTAATGTATCCTCTATGATTATATAGGTGTACTGTTCATTGTTTTCTTTGAGATAGTGTAGGGCTTGTCTAACTTTCGACTAGTTGTTGCCAATTTATTTTGTATTTTGTTGATACACCATTAACTAGTGCATTCAAAGATTGATCTATTGGCCATTGCACCCCTAGAGTTTCTACATTTTCTTCCAGATCTAATGGCAAATATACTACTTTGCCACAAATGCCTTTTAGTAACTCAGGTGGAGGACATGTGTCTGTTTTCAGTTGAATACCTTTTATAGCCTGAAATGGGTGTACTGTTTGTATTATAATGCTCTCATACGAGTTACGTTGTTGGAGAGCCTTTGGAGGTAGAATATTTCTAAGTCACTGGTGATAGCTACTTTCAAACAAAGTCAACACAGACATTCCTACTTGCATTCCCCATCTAGATATGCAACCTGTACCTCAAAAAAGAAAACTTTTAAAAAGAAAGATAATGCAAACAGAACCTGCAGCAATTCTCTGAGAAACACTACTTAAGAAACAAAGAGCAACTGCTGCTTCAACAATTAATACAATGTTCCAAAAACAACTGCACCTCAATTGAAGACAAAAAGACAAATGTCTCTTCTCAAAAAACAACTGTTGGCCCATGAACGGATAGAGAGGCACAACGCTCTGGTCCATTTAAATTCAGCAACACAACAGGAGCAAATTACTATGCAAATATAGCAATAAATCTTCTCTTTTAATTTCCACCAATTGTTCACAACATTTACTTAAACCTCTCAGACGAGTTGTGTTTGCAAAAGCTTGTATTTTGTTTTTCTTTTTATTTCCCCTGCAAAGTCATCGTCATTCATAGAAATGACGCAATTAATCTTGGCAGCACTTATAGTGTCTCAGGTGAAAGGCAAGAATTGGACTACTCTACAGGAATGGTCAAATTCAAGATAAACACACAGGAAGAACCATAGGAATTCCTAATGTGCTTACTAGAAGTACTAGAAACCAAAACATCCCTATTAATGAAATCTTCCAGATTTCATGCATGTGGAAACAATCATGCACTCTCGGCAACCATGTTTCCCAAGAGCACATTCCTAATGAATGATTTGTGTATGTATCCTTAACAATTGTGAATCCATCCCATTTCACCATCTTCTACAGACTGCAAATCATGGCATATTATGCCATCTTTGTAATTCAAAGAATCGTTTCAGCATACAAATAAACTCACATGGCCAATATGTGAAACGAATGCTTCTATGGTACGATGCAGATGGTACCAACAATAACTGTACACTTACTAGCTTCACACACAGATAAGTATCTCTTGGCAACAAAACCTTCACAACAGTGGGCATTATTTACCACAATGGTACCACCACCACTTCAGGCCAATATATTGCATATGCCAAAAGAAAAGTGGTTGGTTTGAATGTAACAGCACTTCATTTACTCCAAAACACAGGTTACCAGCAAATCTATCAAATGACTAATTAATATTCCTTCAACCCAAATTTAGTCACTAAAGTATAGTACAATAAACAGTTAGAATATACCAACGGGTATATAACTACACCCATAATACTACAATAGTACTTTTAAAACCCAAGACAGAATACGCCAACAGGAATCTAAGTACATTAAAAACACCCTTCATTGTAATACACTTAAAATATGCCATCACAGTTATTCTTACAGCAAAACTTCTTGTAAAGTCCAATATAGTTAGAATACACCAACATGTGTCTATCTACTTTCAACATCCCTTAATTACAACAAACTTCAAACAAACATACTGTCACACTTGACTCCAGCATTAAATATGTCCTCATTCTCCTTGATCTTTCCTCTGATTTTGATATGGTCAACCAATCCATCCTGATTAAGCGAATCTGTGAGAACCTGGGCATCATGGATCAGGCCCTGGAGTTGCTGACCTCCTTCCTCCTGGACCGACCATTCCAGGTCCAACTTGGGTCCTTTCTCTCCACAACCTTTATCTCCACATGTGGTGTTCCCTAGGACTCTAACCTCTCACCCTGGCTCTTCAATGTCTATTTCGTACCTTTGGCCCACCTGATCTCTACCTTCTCCCCTAACGTTCAGTGTTATGCAGATGACACTCAGCACGCTATCAGGCTCCCCTCAGCCTCCTCTCCTCTCTTGATCATTCCTGACTGTCTATCCATGATTCTGGATTGGTGCACCTCCAACGACCTATGCCTTAATGCCAGTAAGACGCAGATCCTTCTCATTAGGACGCCTGCTCCTGTGTTCCCTCCCTCACTTTGGTCGCCCTCCTTGAGCCCTCCTCCTTTGCCTTCCTGTGAGGCAAAAAACATTGGTGTCATCTTTGACTCCAACCTCTCCTTCTCTGCACACATCACAGACCTTACCAAGAAGGACCACTACCAGCTACACATCCTCAGAGGTGTTGATCCTTTTCTCACTTTCCCCCAGAAGCTCACTGTCTCTAGAGCCCTGGTTCTCTCTAGGCTGGACTACTGCAACAGCCTCTTTCTCATTCTGCCTTCCTATACTCTCCGCCCTCTGCACCTAATCCAGAAGAGGACTGCAATGTTTATCCTTGGCCTCAAGCCAGAGGACCATATCTCTCCAGCACTGAAATCTCGCCACTGGCTCCCGGTGGCTCAAAAGATCAAGTTCAAGACCCTCTGCATTGTCCACAAGGCTTTATGGGGTTGGGACCCTCATCCAACTCTCTCTTCCTAAATGCCTTCCTTCTCGAGCCCTTTTCTCAGCTACCTCTAACTCTCTGAGGGGCAGATGGTTCTCCAGGCAGAGAGTGGGGGACAGATTTCTCTCCTCTGTAAGTGCCTCTCTCTGGAATGGTCTCCCTGCCCCTCTCAAATTTGAGCCGGACCACCTGAACACTAGGAAGAAGCTCAAGAACTTGCTTTTCTCCACTGCTTTCTCTATCTCCATCCCCTGCTGACCTTCCTCTGTGTGACACTGACTGGTTGCCTGATTACCCTGATCAGTCTCCCCTGCACTGCCTCTTGCCATTCCACACACTTGTGCTGTAACTGTTCACCTCTACATTCCCCTGCCTCCTTCCACTTACCCAGAGCTGTGCTGCCACAGCTGCACTGACTTAGAACAATGCTGCCCTGTTTGCACTCCCCCTTCCCTCTCTCTGGCACTTCTCCCTCTCACTTCCACCTTGCACTCTTAATGACACAAGACCTAGTAAGACAGTTTATCTTGTCCTATTTTTATCTTTTCACAGAAAAAGTACCAGAGATTCCAGCTTTATTACTGTATGCAACTACGTAACCATAGAAAGTATGATCCTATTTGTAATCTTCACAAAGAAACAAAAAATACATATTCCATAAGCGCTAGTCTCAATTGTAATACAGTCATAAATACCATATACACTTCAATTATATCATTCCATCAAATTACAAATACGGTATACTCCCCCTACAGTACCTATAATTAATATACACATATTACTATAGTATGTGTGACGAGTGGCCAGATTCCTATGACCATGTCCCCAACAATATGGCCACTAGCCAAAACCACCACTGTATAATTAAACCATACATCAAATACATACAGTACTCCTTCAAACATCAAGACTCACCTTGAACCTCCCCAATACCACTGCCATTGACTAACATGTGCTTGTGTCTGCGGACATGAACAGTGACGACGGACATGGCGGCAGCAGCACTGTTTTGTTTCCCCTATCAAAACAACTCCCTATCAATTTATTTCACTCCATCATCCCTTCCAGCCCCTCTTACGGGCACAAAGTAAGCCCAAATCCGATTTCCAGAAATTATTTTCACTGCGCTGTCTGCGGACAATGGTGGCTGTCTGTGCATCCAATAAGGCTACCGTTTAAACAATTCTGACGACCCTCATGTTTTTGAACATCCCATCAGCGAGCGTGGTCGGTGACATCAAGGCACTCCCTGATTGGTCCATAGGTGTCCGCAGACTCCAAATTAGGATATGAGTCTGTGAATCTGTGAGTCTGTGAATCTCACCCAAATATCACTATTGGACGGATTTACAACAAATTTACAAAAACACGCTTTCGAGACCAGGCCGCTGCACATGGCACACATTTGGGCTGTAGGCATGAACAAAATATTGTTTCCATTGTGTCTATGAGGATTTCAAAAATGTTGGGACACCCACTATAACGTTCTCCCCTGGATGAAAACACACCAAACTGTGTAAAATCATTCTGAGGTGGCCATATACCTTTTTTGCGAAGTTTCAAGAGGATTCATTGAACGACGGCAAAGTTATAAGCCTCCCAAAAAGTGCTCTTTCTATGAGTTGAGCAACTTAACCATAACTACAGGGCCACTACCGCAGGCCCTGTACTATATTTAATGAGTAAGTATGATGATACTAATGTGAGCCCTGCTTCCTCCGTCCTCCTTCCAATGGTCTCGCTCCTTGTTCCACGATCTGTCATCACACTCTGGAATCCTCCCATGTCATTCCATTCTGCAGTCACGATACCACAGTCCCCCAGCGGTTCAACAACATCAGGTCTCTCCCAGCAACAGACCTAGCTGAAATCCTCAAAGGCTCTATGACACCACGAGTATTCTGCATCATTTCATATCTGTGGCACAGCTTGTATATAACTAATTTCCATGTGATGATGTAAGTAAAATTCCACCCAGTATCAAGTGATTCATCAAAGGTGATGGGTATTTCTGACTTTCTCTTAATATTTGTTCGGGGTAATTTATGGATTCATTGTGTGCTGAAATCTATAGTGCAAGTGTGAGAAAAGCAGCGCACGTGTGTGAATGATTCATGGAAGGCACTGCGCATGGCTTACCTGCGACCTGCGCTGAATCCGCGCGTGACGCACACGTCACAGCGACATCCTAGAAGCTGTGCACGAGTCGCCCAGTGAAGGTGCACAACTTCCTGTGCACACACCTAAAAAGGGGGCGGAACGCACAGAATGGGGAACAACACATGGAAATGTGGGTGTAACAGGGGATGTACAGCAGTGAAACCCTTGCAACACCCACATGCATGCTAACACGTATTCATGGAATTGAACAGGGAAAACCTGCACACGCCAAAAGACACGCAAATCCAGAAACACGTCCGGGACATGAAAGCAGTTGGAAACAGCCCAGCGCAGCATAAAAGCATGCACAAACAAAAACAAGCATATACAGCGACGATGAATGTCCCATTTCTCACAGTAGTGATTGTGGGACACCGCAGGAGGAGGATAGCCAGGCCCCACATTTTCTTACCCAGGACCAGCCTCTTTGGGATGCCTGATGACCAGGTCTATGGCAGGTATAGGTTTTCACCTCATATCATCCTAGACCTGGTCACTCAGTGGGAGGATGACCTCACATCACCCACCTTGTGCTCCCAAGCACTGAGACCCTTGGAGAAGGTGCTCAATGTCCTGCATTTTTTGGCCACTGGGTCATTTCAGCGGACAACTGCCATAGTTGGTGGTGTCTCACAGGCCACGCAGTCACGCTGCCTACACCAGGTGTTGGCAATCATGACTACATGCTCCTCAGGCCCATATACATGTCCAGAACACCTGCAGAAAGGTAGGCCCTGGTCCAGGATTTTTATGGGGTGGCACACTTCAGCAGAGTGCTTGATGCCATTGATTGCACCCACGTGGCCCTACATCCACCCAAGGCCACCGAGCACATCTATCGCAACTGCAATCACTGGCATTCCATCAATGTGCAGGTTGTATGTGATGCCAAGGGAATCATCAACTCTGTCTATGCAAACTATCCTGGGTCCACCCATGACAGTTTCATATTCAGAAAGTCAGCCCTACACCAGGACCTGGAAGCTGGGAGGCATGGCAACACATGGCGCATTGGTGAGTACAAATGCCTGTGTACATGCATGCATGAGAAACACAGACAAATAAACAAATCCAACTAATGACAACCATTATCACCTCCCCAGGGGTCAGTGCCTACCCTCTGAGCACCCACATGATGACGCCAATACGGAACCCCACCACACCACCTGAGGTAAGATACAACGCAGCCCATATTTCAACCCGGGGCATGGTGGAGCGCACATTCACAGTGCTGAAGTCACATTTCCGCTCCCTTGACCACTCTGGTGGGCAACTACTATATGCGCCCCCAGAGGGTCCTGCACAATGTTGCAACCGGGCGGAGCATACCAGTGAACATGGTGGTGCCCCCAGATCCCCAACCACACACACGGCTGCTGCGCATGGGAGGGGAAAGGGCACATTGCGAGGCACCCCGTAACCAGCTTGTGGCTACATTTTTCACCTAAACTCCCCCCCTGCGGAGTGCACACAGGCCTGGCACATTCCAGGTGACAATCGATGATGACAAAGGGACAGTCAACTGTCACAACCTTAACACCCAGAGAATGTGTCCTTGGAATTGCAGCATTGTGTGCATCCCTAGCCACTTAAACAAACACAATCCTGTGTGACCAAAAGGCACACATGCAAGCCACAGATTCCAACCCCCCCATGCGAAATAGCACATCCAAATTCTGGTATGTCACCTAAACCTCACTCAACCCCAGGTCACCCACCCCACACACTATGCCATGGCATGCAATGTGAAAACCTCAATAAAAATATCAACACACATGACACAGCTGTCACAAAGCGCACTGTTCCAAATGGAAACAGGCCACAGACAATCCCCTTAGACACACACTCTGAAGAAAAGAGTGATCAAAAACATCCAACCTATACTAAAAGTATGTAAATGCATGCCACCAAAGGCCTGAACACAAAAACCTCGAACCTTTGGTGGCATGCATTTCAGGGAATCCCAAAAAAGAAAAGAAAATGGGGGTGCTGTGGGGTTGTCCCCTGCAACACCCCACTCACTACACCACACAGCACAGTGAGTAGTGTCAGTGGCCTGTATACCCCTGCAGCTGCATAAAAAAAAACTAAGCAACAGAATGAGCCAGTGGCGCCAGTTCACAATCACGAAAGTCAATGTAAACATGTGCAGCAGGGACACAGCATGTCTCAGAAGGCCAGTACTGTGTGGGTGGGCGGGGTGGGGGTGGGGTTGCAGGTGTGTTGTGTGTGTTTTGGGGTGTTTGTAGCACGATCCAATGCTTGTTAGCATGGGAAATGCATGAACACACAGTGTAACATACATTTCCCATGTTAGCCACTCATTAGTGGACACATATGATACATAAACATATTGCTGATCCTGTGACACATCACAAGCAAAGCCAACACAAAACTATCAATTTACCAGCACAACACATCATGAACACAGGACCCAACAGTGACAATGTGAGACAGTGAGTAAACACCATAACACAAGTGCCTCAATGTCACCAAATGTCCGCCTATCATCATGAGAGTAACCTCGACAGCAAAAGTGGGTATGGGACCGCATACAGCATGAAGTGCATCACAATATATACAGTCAAGGCAATACATGATTTAGCAGAATGAAATCATGCACAGTCAACAATATACTCACCAAAATGCATTCCTACATTGCACTACAGAAACCATCATGAATCCCCAATAGGGGTGTAGGCACAAGTTGGACTTCAGACTGGCCACAGATGTGATGGAAATCCAATGCCTCTGTGTAAGTTACTGTCACACGGTGGCATCCTTGCAAGCCCATGGAAAGGGGAAGCAGGAATGGCTGCCTTCGGATGCCACATAGCACCACACTGCAACATAAATGCACAATTGACAAAAAATAAAAATGGCCATAGTGGACATAGGGGAATGGGGTGGGGGGGCCACGCAGGAGGGGGGGGAGGCGCAGGGTGCACATCAACACCCACATGTGTTGATATTGAGACTAAAAATAAAATTCTCCATGGACTCATGGTCTTCATGGCATGACCTGAGTGAGAGATAGGTAATTGTCGTTGTCACCCCCTGGTTGTACATCAGAAGGTGCACGTGACACAGGTGCCTGACCACACATAGCCCCAGCAAGCCACTCCATGGCAGCAAGCATGCAGGCCTGGTGAGCCTGGTTCTGAATTAATATGTCATGGAGGTCCCCATGCACCACCTCACGTGCAACACAGAGTTCTACAAGGGAGGACTCATGTGACAGACAGACTTCTTCCCAGCTTGCATGGAGTTCAGCCGAGTCGGTCCGTTCCAGCTGCACCATCCTCTGGTCTGTCCGTGTATCCTAGGCCATGATGAGAGCAGCCAGAGTACTTCTGAGGGAGGAGTAATCTTCACTCAGGGCTTCCCTGTTGGCCTGTGTGTCAGCAGCAATAGCAGAGCACAGAGCCACCAGTTCAGACTGGCAAGCCCTGTTGGACGCTGCCATGCCCAGCCTGAGTGAGAGGCACGTGGACTGCGTTGCCTGCTGCTGGAGCTCCACCTGCCTATCAGGGGGGAGAATGGAATCAGCCACATGTTCCATGCCTTGAGCCAAAATCTTAATTGTTCCCACAGGTAGCTGTGCAATGGCATACATGGATTGCTCCCACCCAGTGTTCCCTGGTGGCGCACGGCCACCGCGTTGCTGGGCACCACACCATCAGGGCCCAAGGAGACGTGGTTCTTGCTGTGCCGGTAGAGCCTACGGCTGCAGGACAGCATTCGTCCCTCGATCTGCTGCCGTAGGAACAGGAGCAACTGGTGTGGAGTGTGACTCTGCACCCATAACAACCACCGGCTGACACACCAACATTGACTGACCCCTTGAGGGGTCTACCCCCACTGCAGGTGTAGTGGACAGAACAGAATCCATTGTAGAATCTCCCACCGTCGACTGCATGGATTCGTGAGCATCCGATTCAACATCAGAGTCAGAGAGATCCTCAGAGCCGTACCCAGAGGCAGGCCTGGACAGGATGGCCTGGAGCACCAAGGGATGTTTGTGGCCTACCACCCCCCAACCACCACTGGTGCTGGGTTGGTGACCTGAACCTTCCCCCCTGTCTTCCATCTCCTCCTCCACTGCTTCTGGTGCATCATCACCTGTTAAAAAAAAGAAATAAAATATGCATACAAATGTCAGCAGCACATACCACACACATATACAACACAATATTGAGGGCCAACAAATGAGGCAGCCATGTCACACACAACACAAAGTCTGGCATGCATGCAGTGGCAATGAGATGGAATGGGACCTTGAAATCAGACATGGATGTGTGTCAAATGTAGAGCCCACACATGTACTGCATGTTGCATATCAACTGCATCACACACAACCTTCTGGCAGGCCTATATCTTTGCCAAAAATGACAGATGTCAACAAAGAGATGGCACGTAGCCTAGCCATGGCAAAATTCCGAAATAGTAACATCAGTAAGTCAATTAGAAGTGTCCATAACACATGCAAAATGCATGTCAACATGCACTAAAATAACATTAATATCAATAAAAGCACACGTGTCACAGGATGCAACAACACACGTGCCTTGAAATACAGGGAAGGGAGGCATATGGATACATACATGGCAGGTCACTTTGACAACACACAATTGAATAGGCATGTTGAAGGGTGAAAAATGTCTCAGAAGTTCGTGGGTGCAGTGCAGCACATGTGTACGTCTTCAACTATCGAAATAACCAGAAATGTAGTGATGTCCATCGTGTGACATGACGGCACTGTAAGGGCAAGAAGTGCAGTCATCAATTGCAAAGTGTTAGCACTTGGTTGCAGGGATGCACAGCACCCCTCACCCCCCCCAATCCCCAGGGAATGGCAGGTAGCCAGTGCATGGTTCTGAATGGCTGACCACAGTACAGTGAAGTCGCAGACAGTGTTTACAGGTGTCAATTGCATAATCTGAGACAACTGAGACTACAGCAGATGAGAGGGGGACAGAAAGCAGGACACATGAGGAACCATCACAAGTACATCTATGCAGGCAGAAGCCACAACGCCAGTTGCCTGGAGGCAGGGTGGCTGTAACAGAGGGAGGCCTGTGCTCGACACAGACAATGACACCATAAACATGTGCATGATGATGAAGTGACCCTGAGTGAGCATGATATGACATGATATGAATGAGCAAATACCACAATACGGATAAAATACAGGAGATGTGGTACGATCAATAGCCTGCACGGACCCATAGGGGCTTGCAGGGAATGCAATGGTTCAAGAATGTACACTCATGTGCACTCTGAGCCTGTGCCATCTGCACGGTCCAAGTCAGACACCCTGCATCAATGACAATGGATGTACCCCACTGCAAAAGTGTGGCAGAGTTGGACAGGGAAGTGTGTATGTACACAGGAAAGGGGAACAGGCCATTGCAGTAGTCCAACACGGAAACCATGGAGACAGTGAGCTGCAGGGTGGCGGAGAGGCAAGGAAGCATGCCCGCGAGGGGGAGCAGCTTGCAGGGTGACCTCACATAGCCGTCAGTCATGTGATGACATAGGCTGAGTGTTGGGTGGAACTACACCACAGGCTATATGCAAACATGTCAGTGAGCATATACATCGACAGGAGAGGCTGCCGAGTGACTTGCATGTAAGTAGGGTGTATGTGTGGTGATGAGGACTGCCCCCGTGTGCAGCACATCTCCTGCATGCAGACTGCATGACGACAAGCATGCATCAGTAAAGCATTACATGTGTCACACATGTCACTCATTAATACATAGCCTGAACTGGCAGTCAATCACAACACATCACACAAGCAAAACACACATGGGCTGGACAGACACATATCAAGACTCACCGGACATCTCTTCCAATCCCTGGATAAGTCCCTGGTCGATGAACTCCGCAGCGATTCTCTCGTGCAGTGTGAGTTCATCCTCCTCTGGTGGTGGCCCACTGCCAGTCACCCGAGTCAGAGAGTAATTAGAGGCTTGCTTTTGTTTTGCGCAGCGTTGGAGATCAGTCCAGTACTTGTGGCAATCCTGAACTGTGCACCTTTCATATCCCAATGCATTAACACCATCCGCAATGAACTGCCAGTTGACATGACGCTGGGCAGACCTAGTATAGCACCCTGCGCCCACCAGCATATCGTAGTTGTGTGCCGACACATAGCCCACAAGGAAGTCCAGCTCCTCTTTATTGAAAGGCCTCTTACTTGCCATGCCGGAGGACAATGCTGTGTCTGGGGTCCCAGCCTCATGCGCGGAAGCACACTTCCTCCTCTTTGCCGGTTGTGCGGACCCTGAGAGGCAAATGCCGCTCTGGTCAGTTGGGGCAGTAGCGATGGTGGACTGGCCATTGGGAGTTGGAATTGGCATGAGGACGGAAGGCCTGGATTGTGTGATTAGCTGTGGGTGCTGTTGCTAGGACCCAGCAGCACAACTGCCTCAGTGCTAAGGGCTGTAAACTGACAGTCCTGGCTGGCAGACTCACTGCCGGGTGGTGCAGGTGGCATGTGCCCATGCAGCTCCCACCACCTGGCTGCTTGGGGCAGTGTTAAGATTTATTTCCTATACTCTGGCCTGGTGGACAGATGTATAGAAGGACAAATGATATTGTGACAGGGGCAACTCTGGGAAGCTGTAGCCAAACCAGTTTAAGGTAGCAGTGACATGTGGTCTAGGCTAAGATCTTTAGAGGGGTGCGATTGTAAAGGGTCCACAATGAGGTCACACAATGGGAGTCACAAATTACCCTTAGACAGCATGTATAAAAATACAGTTATTTAATTATGTAGGTAGGGTCTCTGGGGTCCAGTGATGGATTCTTAGAGCCAGGGTTCAAGATAGACAGAGTCCAAAATTTCCCCCAACAGTTAGAAGGCAAGTATTGGCAAAACCAATAGGTTTAAGATAAAGACTATTATAAGTCCATTGACTTACAATGGGAGTGTATGGGTATGTTAAAAGCTCGATAAATAACCCCCCACACTCCGAATCTTCCCAAGACTTTCCAGAACAAAGGAAGGGTGTCCTGGCTTGCTTTTCCCACCAAATTCCGTGGTCCTCGATTTTCACGGGTTGCAGGTTCGAGTGATTCTCCTGTTAGGATCTTTTGCTGGTGCAAGGACTCTTGATGAAGAAAGGCAGAAACAAACAATGCAGCACCCTTCTCAGCACTGGAGGCGGGTCAGAAAAGCAGGTTTCGGACCGTGCACATCGCGCACAGCGATGCAGCAGGACTCAGTAGCCGCGGTCGGACTTTCTGGTCTTTCTCGGGTCCCCTTGGTGCTAGGATGCCCAAATTATGCAGAGGGTGTTGTTGCAGTGGCAGCTGAGGGTGTGCCAAGTTTCAGGTGGAAACTCCGAACGGCAATGAAGATAACCCGATAGCCCAAAAACAAAGCTGGTCAGCCACAGGACGATTCCCGGGCACTTTCGAAGGCGGTTTTTGCATTGAGCACCGAGTTAGGTTGGTGAATGGATGGTCCCTCCAATCCAGGGGTCGTAGCACCTTCGCAGGCCTACTGGAGATCAAGAGACAGACATGGCTCCACCAGGATTGCAGCAGAAGTTGGTTTCCAGGCCTCCTTCAGACAGGTTACAGGTTTCTTTGTGGGTCTTCTCAGCTGGACGGATTCTTGGCTCCTTCAGGTTCTTCCAGGATCTCTGAGAATTGCATGCAGGGGCCCTCTTCTTATCCTAAAAAACAGGTAGGAGTCGAATCTCCCACTAGCCAATGGCAGAACTAGCCCACACACACACCCCACAGTGGTCCAATGAGGTCCACTGGCAGGAACACTCATTCATACCACTCAGACACACAGAAACCAGGATATGTATTGGGGTCAGACTGACCCAGCCCACATCCTGCCTGCAAACACACAAAGCCCTCCCGTAGCCCAGCAAACACTGCTGCTTTCCCGGGCACTGGAAGTCCTTATAAGGATCTTTCTGACCTCTGAGGCCAGGAAGAAGCCTAAACAACAAGATGCAAAAAGAATGGGTGAAAAACCTTGTAGCACGGCCATGTTTGGCCAGTAGCCACAGTAAGTAGCCAAACACGGTAAACGTGGTTAGGCTAAAACAAAATTCCCCAAAAAGTGGGAAAAAGTCATTGCTGCCACCAGCCCATCTTTTAAGCACCTCAGAATAACCAAAAAATCCTTTGAGTGTTAGTCTAGGGCAAAACAAAAAAGAACCCCATTGCACTGCAGTGTAAGCTGCTGTGTGCAATGATAAAGAGTTACCACATGTGATACAAAAGTAACCACAAGTAGCAACATAGGGGGTCATTACGACCTTGGCATTAAGGGTTTAACGGCTCCGTAAAGGGTGTCAGCACCGTTAAACCCTTAACGCCTGATTACAAGGTCCCTTTGCGGGACCCGACCTTAACGGCTGGTTTTACCAGCCGTTAAAGTAGGGCGCCGCAAAGGGACCTCGGTGCTGATTACGGTACTGCAATTTGCATTACCGTACTTAGTGCCTTCCCCAGTCCCATTGAGCCCTATGGGGCGAAAATGGGAATGGGGAAGGGCCATGGTGAAATGGGGAAATACCACCCTGCCAACCTTGGAATGGGACGGTATTTCCCCATTCCACCATGGCGGACTCGTTACAACACAGACACCAACCATGGTGCTAATAGCGCCATGGTTTAGTGCCGGGGTTGTAATGAGGGCCATAGTCAAAAGACTAAGGGAAACACTGTTTCCCAGTACTGATAGCATTGAGGACATATCATTTTCTCCTTTACATGTGAGCAAAGGCCAGTACAGTGAAGCTTAAGGCTTCACTGTACTGCAAAAAGTACATGTCAGATTGAAAAATCAAAGCAAAAAGTTGGGGTCTCCATAAAGATGGACAGAAAGGTGCAGTAAAGAGAATCTTTCCTAACAGGCAGCAGATGTCAAAACTGCCCCAGGAACATGTGCCTTTGTCACAGCTACCTTGGACAGACGTGCTTGGCCTTCCTGACCTGAAAATCTGCCTGGGAGTCCTGTGGCTAGGAAGCCTGCGCTGGCTGACCCCGAGCCTGGGTGGTGGTTGCCACAGCTGCACCTGCAGCTTCCATCACCTGGGGGCCCGTGCCAGTAGATGAAAATGCCTGTGGGTTCAGATGTGTGCTGGGGATGACTGCAGCAGCAGCATCTCCCTGAGGCGCTGGGGGTGGTGGCATTGTTGTCCCATCAAGTTGCTGGACATCCTGCCCCGGTGGTACACCCTGGCCACATCCCCCTCCATGTCCACCTTGGCCTCCCTGGACTTCCTGGACTCCCTGGCCACACCGGCCACGTGCCCCACCACGCCCAGCCTTGGAAGGTCACCCAGATTTGCCACCCTTCCCTTTGGGTGTCCTCCCAACCATTGCACAGATGGTATGTTGACAATCGGAGGTGCACACAACAATTGTCCTGGGCAATTGGGGTGAAGGGAGCAGGGTATGTGATGTTAGAAGAATCCTTTGCTCCTGCAAGGCTGTTTGTGACCCCTGGTGATAAAAGATGGGTCACACAATGCTCAGGGACCCCCAAAAATAATAATAAATGTGCACACAACCCCCGGTACCCAAGGTGCATGGAATAAACCTTTCCTAGTACGCTGTGGCACCCAGGGACACAATAAATACATACGTGTGGAAAACGCAGGCTACTCTGACCTCGAAAATGGCTGCATGACACAGGGGCAACCACAGTGGGAAAAATAAGCATGCGCGACTCACTGTCTGACTTGCATGAAAAAAAACACACACACACATGTGTGTATAGACAACTCCCAGACCAAAACAAGAAGTACGAACTTTAAGCGCTGTGAAGTAAACGCGTGTGTACCCACAGAAAGAAGAAATGCACATGGTCAGTCTCCACGAAAAGCACCTACAGCAAACAGCTTACCCATGCTGACCTTTAACCCCTGGTGAAGGCAACACCCGCGCACGTCATGTCACTTATGCGCTTGCACGATAAGGGACTTCCCTCGGATTAGACACTCACGTGCTGTTTTTTCACGTGCAAACTCACTCTGCATCAAGCTGACCACGCAACAATACACGGAAGACCATGCTCCTGCCCAGAAGGCCATTTACCTGCACCCCAGATCCTGAAGCATCCTCCCACGAGCCATCTGCTGCTGCCAGCCTGCCTGCTGCCAACGTGCCCTGCTATTTGGTGCCTGCACAGAAGCCATAGCCAGGGATCTTGTACCTGAGACCCCTCTGCTGACCCAGAAGACTCCCAACTGGTGTATCATCGTTCCACAGTCCAGCCCTAGGACCAAGTTGCCCACCTACACCTGCCTCGGGGGTTGCCATGTCCAACTCAACACCATCTGGGGCCAGTGGCAACCCCCAGTTAGATAGGCAGGGGGCTGCCAGCTTCACTGAAAATGAAGTTGGCATCCTGGTGGAGCGAGTCCTGGGGAATTATGATGCAGCCTTCTCAAGTTTGCGCCTTGACAGGGATGGATGGAGGAGGATCTAGAAGGACATTGTGGAAGCCATCAACACGGAGGGGGTGGCATCCCATGACTACAACCATGTCCTGAAGCGCTGGGAGGACTTCAGGACCTCAAGAAGGCCAGGCCCGGCACCTCGTTGATGCTTGTGGAGAAGTGGGGCATCAGAACCAGTTGACCAACATCCATATGAGGGTCCTGGAGTGCATTAACCAAGCGTTCGAGATGCAGACCCCTCCGGAGTCGAGTGGTAAGTGTCCATGTGTTCATCTCCAGCTTAGTGCATGTTGAGGTGTGTCAGGTGTGTGCACCTTGGATGTATGTCTGGCATGCCCCATGTATGGATGTCAGTGTGCAGGGTAATGACAGTGAAGCATGTGAGTCTGGTCAAGCATGTGCAACGACAATGGTGTGTGTGTTGCTATGCATGATGTGCACCTGCATGTGATGATGCACACATGATTGCATGCCTGTGTCTGTACCTGGCCTTGTCTGTTGTGTGAATCATGGATGCTGATGTCACCCTCATGGACATGCATGGCGTGTTACTGAGTGGTGAGTGTGTGACTGGGAAACGCCATGGATGCATGACACATGCACATCTCGATACGTGCATTGACTGTTGTGGCCTAGCTGTCCATGATTGCACTGTGATGGGATGTGGTGGTGTATGCGCATGTGATTTGCTTGCAAGGATCCATGTGTTGTGGAAAATGATGATTGCTATGACGTACGACAGTGCCACTCATGTGCATTTGCTTTGTGTCTAGCAGGCTTACGTTCAGTACCCTGATGCTTGTGTTCAATGTCTCTGTTTTCACAGTGGCGAGTGAAGAAGAGGGCGGAGACGGCTCTGTGGAGTTAAGCAGCGGGGAGGCCTCCACCTGTGGGAGACTCAAGGCCCAGTCACTCTCCCATGTTATGCCATCTTCTGGGAGCAAGGGGACTGGTGCCGCGTCTGCCACTACAGTTGCAGTGGAAGGGGCAGGTGTGCACCCACAGGGGTAGGACGATGCGGAAGGTCGGTGGTGGGTGAGGAGCAGGAGGAGGCTGCATTAGACCCACACGTGGGGTCTGGGTGGGATGATTCTTCTAGGGCAAGTGGTTCAGTCCAGGGGCAGGGGCAGGAGGTTGCACAGGTCGCCACGGAGGTGCCTGTGTGTAATCCTGTCTCTGATTCAGCGACAGCATCACTCTGCAGCAGCAGGGATGCCTCATTCCAGGCCCGTCCGCAGGTAGAGGATGTGTCCATGTCAACTGACCTTCCTCTACCTGTGGACGAGGCAATCTGTGACAAGGTTGAGCCCGTCCTATTCGATGTGGCGATGCACACACACGAGATTCATGATGATGTGTATGATTCCAGGAAGGACAACGAACATCATCACAAACAGCTATGTGCCACCCAGAACTGGCTAGGACGGCTCATTGTCGAAGGGTTCATCCATGTGCTGGGCGCTCTTGCGACCCTCTCCTCCTCTGCACCCACTATGCGCCAGTCATCCTCCATGCCGTCTTCTGTCCCAGATGCCACCGGTGCACCCTGTGAACCTGCCTCATCCACCAAGGCCAGGCTGGTTGAGATCCCATCTCTGCCACAGTCAGGAGCCAGAGGTTCAGCAGAGGTGGTCACTCAAGCAACAGGATCCCCGGCAATGGAGGATGTGCAGACAACTTCCAGCAGGGCACGTCCACGACAGCCCCTGGGGTCATCAGCATTCCGGAGCCAGTTGTGGTGGCACAGGCAGTTGACATCAAGGCAGCAGCGCCAGGCTTGACATAGGAGGCATCCAGACTCTGGGCATACAACATCACAGGCAGGCATTGGCCGATGGGCAGGAGGACCCTGGACTATGTGTGTCTTCCGTGTGGCAGTGGATGGGCCAGCAAATGGATGCAGAGCGGCAGCGGGCAGAGTGGGCATGGCTCACCATGGTCAGGGCACAGAACTCCATGGGGCAGGCATTGAGGTGGGCACAGTTTCTCAAGAAGAATCGCAGGGAGTATCAGCGTCCCTGCGAGCCCTCGAGGACAGAGCCCAGTCCCGCCTCCAGGATATAGACTCAGAGTTTGATGATGCCCTGGCCAAGACTCTTGGTAAGAAGTGTGAGCCATAGGACTAGCCCGCTTTCATTATATATAGTTATTTAGGCTTAGGTTTCCTTTGTTTATTTTTTTTATTTGGAGTCCACGGACATTGCTCCACTTTTTGTATATAGTTGTATTCTTGTAGGATTTTTGGTACGTTTCATTTTGTTTTGGGATCATGGACCCTCAGAGTTTCATTGTGAGTAGTTCAGGTACTGTGGATTGTTTTTTTCTATTTATTTACACCCAAGAAGGAATGTTTTTTATCTTTTATTTTCTCTTTGGATTCTGAATTTTTTTACTCTGGACATGGACCACTTTGAGGATTTGCTATTTTCTTGTGGATCACTTCTATTTTTTGGATTTTGCATTTCTGGTCAGTTCACATTCATTTATTTGTGGTTGTCAGGGTTGCTTTTTATTTGGCAGATTTGTGTTTCTTAATACATTTTCATCAGTTCATAGATTTGTGTTGTCTTCTCTCATTTGTTTGGTGCATGTGTCAGTCATCATTGCTTCAGTCATGTGTCTCTGCTGTGTGGCCATGTGGATAATGTCTTTGTGTGCATGCATGTGTGCTTCTGTGAATGACATGCCATGGGGCCTGTACTGGGAAGTGGGGACAATGGATGGGTGTACAGTTGCACTGTGGGGGGGGCAGCGTGGGGTGGCATTTGGGTGGACATGTGCTACATGTATGTATGTTGTGACAATGTGTTGGTTGGGAGGACATGAGTTGGGGCCTGCTGGCAGGTGCCCCTCACTGGTGGGGGGACATGTGTTGGGGCCTGCTGGCAGGTGCCCATCACTGGTAAGGGGACATGAGTTGGGGCCTGCATGTGCATGGTGCGGGTCATGTTCTGGGGTGATGGGCTGCCTGCGGGGCATCACCTGGTGTGATGGGCTGACTGTGGGGCATGGTCAGGGGTAATGGTCTGCCTCTGGGTCATGGTAGGGGTGATGGGCTGCCCTCTGCCCCCCCCCACCCGCTTCCCATGCACCACAGGCGGCCCATCACCCCTGACCATAACCTGCAGGCAGCCCACATCACAGGGGACCATCCACCACCCCTGACCATAACCCTCAGGCAACCCACACCAAAGGGGACCACCCAACACACCTGGCGATGGCCCACAGGCAGCCCACACCACAGCGAACCACCCAACACCCCTGCCCATGCCCCGCAGGCAGCCCATCAACCCTGACCATGACCCGCAGGCAGCCCGCACCACAGGGGACCATCCAACACCCATGACCATGACCCGCAAGCAGCCCGCACCCCAGGGGACCACCCAACACACCTGGCCATGACCCAAAGGCAGCCCACACCACAGGGGACCACCCAACACCCCTGCACATGCCCCACAGGCAGTCCATCACCCCTGACCATGACCCACAGACAGCCCACACCTTAGGGGACCACACAACACCCTGACCATGACCTGCAGGCAGCCCACACCACAGGGGACCACCCAACACCCCGGGCCATGCCCCGCATGCAGCCCATGACCCCTGATCACGACCCACAGGCAGCCCATCACCCCTGATCATGCCCCGCAGGCAGCCAAAATCACAGTGGACCACCCAACACACCTGACCACACCTGTTACCACATGCACAGCCCTTTCCATGCTTTATGGCTGCCGCGTGTGGGGTACGCATATTCAAGTGGGTTCGCAGGGAGATTTTCACACGTAAGCAGGGTACGCATATTCAAGGGGGTGTAAAGGGATATTTTCACATTTTTTGGCTGCCACGTGCGGGGTAAGCATATTCAAGGGGTTGTGCGGGGAGAATTTCATGTGTTTTTGCTGGCACGAGCAGGGATCGCGTATTCAAGGGGGTGCGCAAGAAGATTTTCACGCGTTTTGGCTGCCACGAGCGGGGTACGTGTAGTTGTTCACACAATTTCAGTGTTGGGGGCTGTAGGCTTGTCCAGGGTTAGTGCGGCCCTTCGCACCATATTGGGGATTTCTATGGCTTTTTCAGGCGCAAGGGTTGTTCTTGAGGGTGTAACTGGTGCTGCTGGATATTCTCTGTGCCACAGCTGCAAATGGCTTGGGAAATACATGAATACGCGGTGCGCCTAAATGCTGGTTGGCGCATGCGGCTGGCGCACACTGGCGCACGCTCCCTCTCTGCGCCAGCTGCGTGTGCTACATCAGCACCAGATTCTATGAATTGGCCCCGTTGTCCCTGTGCCACCCCTGGTATAGGATAGATTCACTCTGTCCTTGTTGCTTGAACTCTCTACCACATGCCTGTGCAAATGCTAGAAGGAGAGAGATAGCGAGACCAGTGTCAATATGAGTGCAAACCTACTACACACTGGTGGGAGTCATCGAGCACTCACTGAACAGTGTGGCTGGGAGAATTGTAGTATGAAGTAATTGGGCCTATTCACAAACTATGGCTACATTCACCCAGCTTATGTACCTTACCCAAAAAATGGCAGTGATTGGACAATGATTTAACAAAGTCTTAAATGGCGCAACAGGTATGACATAGGAACACAATGTAAATGCGAGCGAGCAGAAAAATAACGAAATTCAAAAATCTGAATTCACTAACACTTTTATAAGCAGCTGAGAGACAACAAAGGGCCTCATTACGACCCTGGCGGTAAGTAAAAAACGATGGCGGTAAAGTATTACCGGCATCGCTTACCGCTAGGTCAGATCATGAACTGCGAAAGTGCAATTAGTTGCACCGTAATTAACGGTGCTGCTACCAGCACCAAGTGCGCGGGCACGCGACCCCCCATGCCGTAAATACCGGCATGGCGCAAAGTGGGGAACTTCACGAGTCAAGCGGACATGCTCTTAACACCCTCGCGAAGGCCGTAAAGTACCTTAGTGCCATGGTGCTAATACCGCCATCGCGGACCAACCGTAAATGGCTATGTTCAGTGCTCCCAACTGCCACAGGTGCACACAATCAGCACAGGTGGAGGCAATACAGACTGGCTAACAAAAAGAGCACACCCCCCCCTTCCCACACCCAGGCACATTCCACAATGAATCCAATACGACTAGCAATGTTGGGGCTGGAGGACCTGATTGCAATGCAAGTGCTACAACAACAACAACAACAACTACAGGCAGCACAGAGGAGACGTAGGAGGAGAAGGAGGGCAAGGCAAGGCCAGCAAGCCCCACCAGCACAGCTAGTGCCACCACGCAGGCAGCCCCCAATCCCGCGCATCCGAGCCAGTCCATTCAACCTCACCGCTGAGCAGATCCACACCTTGTACCGTTTGGACCGGGACACCATCACCACCATTGTGAACATGATACACGACGACATCGTCAGCATGATTGAAACGCCCACCGCCACCCCCCCCCCACTGAAGGTAGTGTCCGTGCTCCACTTCCTGGCCACAGGCACCTACCAGCACACAGTGGGGCACTTGCATGGCATTTCACAACCATTATTCTCACGTACGCTGATCCAAGTGCTCAAGGCCCTCCTCAAGCACACAATCAACCACATTTCCTTACCACGGTCTGCCCAGGAGATTGCTAACACCAAAGTGGGTTTCCATGCACTAGCCGGCATACCTGGGTGCATTGGTGCCATCGACTGCACCCATGCGGAATTGGTGGTCCCACATGCCATTGAGGTAGCGTACCGCAACCGTAAACTATTCCACTCAATCAACGTGCAAATGGTATGTGACTCAAAGAAGATCATCACACATTGTTGTGCCTGATACCCCGGATCAACCCATGATTCAATGGTCCTGTGTAACTCCACAATACCATGCTACATGGAGCAACATGCGGGGCCAAGATCCTGGCTACTCGGTGAGTCTCATGTCATGGCCATTGAAATGGGAAGTGGGTAGGTGATTGACGTACCAATGCATTCTTTACCTGACTGAAAGGGGGGGGTACATACTTTACCTGGCTGAAAGGGGGGGAGAGATGCATACTTTACCTGGCTGAAAGGGGGGGGAGATGCATATTTTACCTGGCTGAAAGGGGGGGAATGCATACTTTACCTGGCTGAAAGGGGGGGAGAGATGCATACTTTACCTGGCTGAAACGGGGGGGAGAGATACATACTTCACCTGGCAGCGACTACCAGAGACAATGGAGCCAGCACATACCCTAAAGCAGACCAAACTTCAGCAGACACCTGAACACATAATGCCCCATGTAAGCAGCCCTACCATGTGATTGAAGGTGTCTCCCAACCATGACACATCCATCCGCAAGTGCACTGCATTCAATCGGACCCCATCCACCTCAACGAAATGCACCTACATGCAATGACTCCAGCCAAAATACGGCACCCAACACCGTCAACTGAAAGGGCAGTCCCCAATAACTGCGCACAAAGGAGACAAATGACGGTCATCAACCTCAATACACCACTACACAGACACCGAGGATCATCAAAATAGCATAACAACATTTTAAGTCCCCAGTGAGGTCAACATGAGGCTGACAGCAATGTTGCCATGATGAGAGCATTGATATCACTGTACACCTGCCAGGCCACCAAAAGAAACACAATGGACTGACAGAGTGGATGGGCACACACAAGGCACTGGACCCCCCTGCATACACTGGCTGACGGCATGCAAAACTGTCCATGAGAGGAATACACATATACCTGTCTCATAGTGTGACTCCAATAGTGCATGTTAATGTAGTACACAGTGAGAGATGAATGCATGCCATGTAGCCAAGTCATTAATGGAATCTGATGTCATGACTGACACATACATTGTTGCCAACATACAGGTGGTGCAGGCTATGCCTTGAAGAGGTGGCTCCTTACCCCAGTCCGGAACCCACAGGACCAGCAGGAGGAGGACTTTAATCGTGCACATGCACAAACCCGTGTGGTGATTGAGCAGACATTTGGCCTATTGAAGGCACGGTTTCGCTGCCTCAGCAGGTCTGGTGGGTCACTCCTAGACCGCCATGAAAAGGTGGCAAAGATGGTCATGGCATGTGTAATGCTACACAATATGTGCATCAGACGAAATGTGACCCTGCCCCCTGACGCTGAACTGCAACCAGCAGACGATGAGGATGAGGAGGGTGAAGATGGAGCCGCACCTCATGGAGGAGGCGATGCACAGGAGGGACGTGACGTGCGACAAAATATCATCAACCAATGCTTCTAGCACACACGGCTGGTGTGTGTCACATGGAGACAGCACTTGGGGCAATGTGTGTGTCTGGGACATGCACACTGTGGACTGTACACCAATAAAGCACACATACGCAATGAACAATGTCCACACATTTGATTTGAGCAAAAGGGAAAAGTGTATTGTAAATGTAAATTTGTGTAACACACCCACTCCCCCCCTGAACTCCCCAACACACCAACTCCCCCCTCCCCCCTGAACTCCCAAACACACCCGCTCCCCCCTCCCCCCTGAACTCCCCAACACACCCACTCCCCCCTCTCCCCTCCCCCCTGAACTCCCCAACACACCCTGTGATTAAGTGGCTAATGTATTTTTACACTGGGCAGCCACTATTGGCAGCCCCCTCTCCCGTCCCCCGGGGCACCCCTGCCTGTGCTAAGCAGGTTCCTGCCCAATCGGCGGACGGGGCTGCTTGGGGTCGAACTGGCAGCGGAGGAGGTGCCTGGCTGATCATTGGGACGCATGTCCCGAATAGAGTGAGCTAGTTCAGAGAGCATGTGCCGCACGGCGGCAAGTTCGCCACAGATGTCCTTTGTGGAGGACTGCATTTCAACCCTCAGGGTCTCGGTGCTTTGCTCCATTGCTGCTCTCAGGGTCTCTGTGCATTGCTCCATTGCTGCCCATGCACCCCCACATTCAGCAACATGCTCAGTCAGGAGTGTGGAGAGTTGGTGCTGGCGTGTAATTATCTCCTCCAACGACAGTTGGTTCTTATGGGCCATGGATATTGCCAGTGCTGTTTCCATGGGGCTGCTCCCCTCCTGCAGATTTTCACCAGGTGATAGGGGAATGGCCAATCCTCATCATCTAATAGCCCCTGTGTGGCACCTTCATGCGGGCTGCTTTGGGACAGGTAGGGGGAATGAGGGTGGGCTGTGGGGGGTCCCACATCTATCTCCTCTTCATTCCCTGCATCGCTGTTGGAGCAAGCTGCAATGGCAGCAGTTTCACCCATAGTGCTGCTTCCTGCAGAACTTTTCCCTTCTGTGGGCACCATTTGGGGGATGTCTGCTGCTGCTATCGTGCTACCTGCTGGGGTGCCTGTCAGTTGCCTGTCCTGTGTTTTTGCAACGGATTTTGTCTGCTGTGGGGTTTTGGTCGCTGCAGCAGAGGTGGTGGGTTGTGGTGCTGGCACTGTGGTCCTGGCCCTCTTGGCAGGTGTGGTGGTAGGGGTGTCTTCATCGTCGAGGTTGGAATTTGAGCCTGTGGTGGAGCAAAGGAGGGAGAGTGTTATTGATCGGTCTGCGGACATTGAGCGGGCATCGTGATGACTGACATCATTTTGGTTACTAGATGCGGCACATTTGAGGCAGGGGCATACAGGTTGTCTCCCTTTTGTGAGGAAGTAGCATGGAGGTATGTGGGTGCCTGCAGTTAGGGTGTGCATACTGCATGTGTACAGGGTGGAGAACGGATGTGGCTGTAGGCAGTCTCCTGCTGATGTGTTGCATTTACACTATGGGGCAACATTGTGATTCACATGAATGGACTTCTGTGACTTTTGCATCGCTTGATTTGAGGCACCTACCTGCATCGCCTGAGGTCGGTGCTCCTCTCTCCATTCTTCCTACCCCTTCAATGCTCTCCATGCCGATTGTAGAGGCACAGATTTCCTCCCAGGGCGGCAGTTTTATTGGGGACTCCGATCCTCCCCCGGTTGCCATGCCCATATTCCAGTTTGCTGATAGGATGCTCCTGACGCGGAGGCGGAGATCATCCCACCGCTTACGGCACTGTCTCTCGTTGCGGGGTACGGTTCCCACAGCACTAACCCGCTGTGCAACTAGGGCCCATATGGCCTTCTTCTTTGCAATTGCTGGTCTGGTCATTTGTGTTGAAAAGACCACAGCGGCATTCTCCTGGAGGGTCTCCGCCAACATATTCAGCTCCTCCCTGGTGAAACGGTCTTGCCGCTGGCGGTCACAGGATTTCTTCACAACTTTTGACATTTTCTGGGAGGAAATAGGTAGCTAATGGTTTTTGCCGGGTCTCAGGGTCAGATGTCCACTGGTTGCAGAGGATGCCAATGGATTGTGTTTTTAAAGATGGCCGCTGTGCTCTTTCCCGTTCCGCCGCGATGACGATACTTCCGGTTCCGCTTATTTACGGTCACCGCTAATTGCGGTGACCGCTAAGATCGGTGGCAGGGGTGGTGGTAGTGCACCTTGCGTGGTATACAATGCCGCGCAAGGTGCACGTTTTGGGGGCATTAACACCATGGCACAGTTTACGTTACCGGCATGGCGCAATGCTCGTGCCCGATGGGTCATAATGTCCCGCTTTTTACGGCTTTGACCCAGCACCGACACGTTAATTACGCCATGCCGGTAATGTAGAATACTTACCGCCAGGGTTGTAATGAGGGCCAAAGTCCCCCCACGTGTGATCTGAATAAAATCTGGACGAGACAGAAAGCCCTTTCTCATAAGTGAGAGCGATACTACAGTCAGCTTTGTTGTCAATTTGTATGTGTCGTTTTATCTTAATAGTCAGAATTGTTGAATGCCTAATAAATGCACAGATTTTTTTAATTATGTCTCAGGGATGGCACCTTGAGTTTTACATGTTTTGCAAAGTAAAACACCGTTCCCCTGAAACCATCTAATGCATCCCTAATTCATCCCTGTAAATCGTCCCAATGTGCAGCACTCCATTGCATTCAAAAGCTAGATTTGTACTGAAAAATAAAACATAACTCTTAATAAAACACATAAAATGTAATAACAATAAAATAACGTCGCTTGACACTATAGTAATGCACACTCTTATATAAAATAGTTGCCAGATGCATATACAAATGCATAATGTTGAAGAAATAGGGAAATGTTCAGAATATATATTTTTCTTCTTTGTCCATCAGCGCATAGCAGCTGCACTTACACATGGATTCATACCTTGAGTTTCCTACAGTTCAATTACCAGCCTCATTTATTACTCTCCAAGATGTGAAATTACAGAGTGAGGTTAAAGTATCACCGAGGGTATCTTCATCACTTCAGTATCAAAGCCTTAAAAGGCACTGACCAGAAGAAGTTGATGACCTCATTTCAAAATTATTATAGTCCCAAGAACTCAGTTTCAACATTATAATTCATTTACTAAAGGAATATTTCAAATTTACGATCAGTTTCCTGACATATAATGGCTAATCGTTAAGCCCAGCCACTTTAACATAATATGAATACACATTTCTCCATAGGTAATACAACAGTTCCTGCATTAGCATTATTGACTAAGGTGCATTTAACTTCTTCGCGAATACTTAATGGAAGGTTAATGTATAAGTCAGAAGATTAAATGGCTTTTACTTAAAACAAGTATATTGATTAAAATAACTTAGAGGGGATTTAGAGCCAATAAAATAAAAGAAGTCACACTTTTTATTATTTGATATTACGTGAGAGCAAAATATGGGCTATACTAGACAAAGATTACTGGAAGCTTTTGTGCTAATTGTACTTAGAGCTATAATTATGGCTCACCGATAAAAAATGGAAACTTCAAATTGAAAGGTAGCAAATCATCACAGATAAATGTAGGGTTCCCAAAGGTAAATCTGTTCCATCATTTCAGGCATTACACCTTTTAAACGAATGTCCTCCATGTATTTCCTAATGGCAAGATGCCTTTGTAGTCATTTAACACAATGCCTGTGAACTATTAAGTGCAGCACATACAATGCATTTGATATGGCTGTGCCACCTAAAGCCTACCTCTGAGATGTGCACATGTTATATGTTCCAACCCACAAGATTACCTTACTGCACAAGCTCGCATGTTAAATTTACAGCGACATCATGTGGACAACACTTTTATACAGAGTGTCGTGTATGTGTTCTCTATGAAGCTGTAGTTTTGACAATGACGTGATGAGTTTTCTCAAGTATAGGTCTGAATAAAAGACTTATCTATGCATCCGGAAAACAACGTGCTGAATTTAAGATAAACTTGAGTGTCTTTCAGGTGAGTGTGTCATGGAGTGGAAAGGATACATGCAATGTAAATAGGGTTAACATTTACATATAATTGGGAACGTTTAATAATGCATTTCCTATCGTTATCTCCAGGGGTGGACTGGGAACCAAAAGTGGCAATGGAGATGGTTTTCCAAGTGGCCCTATTTTACACCATGTTGGCATGTCCAAACCCGCAATGTAAGGTTTGGTAGGTTCTCGCACAAGACAATGTGGTAAACATGCGCCCAAATAACGAAATCTAAATCACATTTCCCAATAAAGCAGGTTTAAAAAGTAGTTACAAAATAAATTTTAAAAAAGCTGACATATAACATTTGTTCAGTGTGAAGAATAATATATTGGTATCTTTATTATACATTCTTTACTTCAAAGGGATGTAGGGGATGAGGTGAAATGGAAGGAAGAGGCAGACATGCATGTAAGAGAGGGTAAGAGGAGCATAAAACATTTACCTACAAAAGAGAGGCCCGCTGGGAAATCCCAGAGATGTATGCCCATTAGGACAGTGGACCCCTGATTATCTCTCCAACTAGAGCTCATGTCGGCATGGTATAGACATGTGTGTGCTAACATTCACCAACATGTCATATTTCCACAGGAGGTGTAGGCAGGGGAGCCTTTACAGGAAAAGGGATTTTGTAGGTTTCAAAAAGAAATGTCAGACATGGATTTAAATGTCTTCCTAAACATAAGCATATACATGTGCACGTGTTTCCCAGGACTGTGCCTATATACATTATCTGCTGTCTACAGTACAGGGTTTGCAAAACAGAGGAGCGATACCACTGATTGTGAATTCTATACACCTTTTAATACAATATTTCCAGGTTGGATGACTTGGTTGTGTTGAATACATACAGTTATACATTAGCTATACAAATTGGCTTAACGCACATACACCTTTTATGGCACAAATACAGGGTGAGCAAAGTCTCAAAGTATTCTGCACAAGAAATGTAGCTCCGTTTTGAAAATTGGTGAACGATGGAATGACCTTGCAGGTTGACCTTCAATTGAATCCTATATCATCTGAGACCTGGGAGTAGTACTATCAATCTTATTATGTACTAATGAAAAATCAGTATTCTTCCATAAGTATCGAGGACTCAGTCAACTGGAACCATGGTATCTACTTTGAGGATATTGTAGCACTTATAAAGAAAGCTAGACCATGTGCTGAAATTGGACCTGATGTTCTGTCAATATTAGTAATGAAAGAGCAGCCAAATCTTTGGACCAGTTTACAAGTGAAACTATTTGAAACAATAATTGATTCAAATATTATTCCAAGCTGACGGCTCAATGCAAGCCTTATTCCAATTGTAAAAAAGGGGACAGAGTGTCCCCAAAGAATTATCGCTCTATTGATTGATGGCCTGCTCTAGTAAAATATTTTGCAGTGCTGTTTTCAAGAGACATTAACAGGTGGCCCGAAATAGGGAGAAGGCTAAATAAACATCCAAACTCACTTTATGACGAACATGGGAACATTGTTAAATTTACTTTTGCTACGTTTATTGCAACATCAGGTATACATGGGGGATTGTGCATCGATATATTTTGCCTGTATAGATTTGATAAGAGAGCTTGCCTATGTCAATAGAAATCTGTTATGGCATAAACCATCAAATTGGGGAATACCACAGGCCCTATTGAAGATCTTAACACTACTGCAGGTGGGTACCTATTTTCCGGTTGGGTTAAACCATGAAGGTCTGCTCTCAGGAAAGATAGATGTATCCTGCGCCCACAACTCTTTTTAACCTCTACATAGCAGACTTAGGTGAATACCTAACATCCTCAAATTCGTTTCCTCCAAAGATCAGAAATCTGCGCATACATGGGTTAGCCTGTGGTCTGAAGCCTGTAGTCTAGATTCTACAAAAAGAAAATCTGGTATTCAGCATGCAATGAATATTGTTTTTAATGGTATAATTTACTTGCATACGCTATCATTACACACGATATTCATTGCATGCTGAAGACCAGATTTAGCATATAGTATAATGGCCACAACATACAATATTGTAGCTCTCTACACTATTAGGCAATGGATCTGGTATGTTCTGTTAAACCTTGACAACAGTTAAGTGTTTTATTAAAAATGCAGATGATTTGCGGAGCACCATAAAAAGAGGGTGATTGCTGAGCAAGCTAAGGGATTTGCATCCATGGTAGGCCTTTCTAGAGGATACCCACCTTCATATGCTTGATCAAACATAGTTAGGGCTTCCTCTTTTCTGTGTTCTTCTTTTTTATTCTCGGGCTGATATTTTTTCAAAGCTTTCAAAAAATGGGAAATCTGCTTTGAACATTTTTTATCACAAACAAATGGCAAACAAAACAAGTTTTGGCAAAGCCACTGTTGGCTCTTTTATAGCTATTAGATAGCTTGCCAACCACTGCCATGCATATGCTCAGGTACTCATGTGATTCGCCAGCTGTTGTCATCTTATGGATAGAGCCCACTGTTAAGGTAGTGCCTGCAAAGGCCTATCTCCTTTCCACACAAAAGCCAAAACTGTGGGCTTTATCACTACTTGTTTAATCATGTCAGCTTAGGTTTGTAAAGACTGCATGTTAGTGCATTGTAAAGGAAAGAGATAGACATGTGTTAAATTATTCATTAACTTCAAATATTCATGAGTTTTATATTGTAACATGATGTCATCAGCAGCCATTTCAGAATGTTGTTTTTATATAGGTGATTAATAAGGAGCCACATGGTGCCAAACGTTCATTTAATAGCACAGGGTAATTGCTCTCTAGGTGTCATATGTGCACAATAGGTTTAGTGGGGCTTGTCCATTGGAAATCAGGAAGCACTGTAGATCAAAATGAGGTGCAACTTTAATTTCTCCAACAGACATTTCAAAGGAGAACCCTGCACAGGCACACCACTATTCATCAACTGGTTTTTGCTGAAGACAAATGATTTCAACTCACACCAGAGATGAGCTCTCCACTGGGGGGGACTGAGACAAGTTTACCGTCATTGCAGGTCCAAAACAAGTGAGCCTAAATAAGTAAACATCCACTTTGACGCCTTCTCTCCTTTTACTGATTCACATGATGACTCCTTTTTCTAGAAAGACGTGTTAATATGCTGTACAGTTTAGCAATGGGAGGTAAGAGTGGTAAACAGGGTTAATTTTAAAAAGTCTGCTCTAAAATACAGCATTTTAAACCATTATTTAAAAAAATGGTCCGCGGAAGAGCCCCCAAACCTTTGTTTATTGTCTCGAGCTCTCTCTCTACACTCGGTTGCTATGGAATATCTGTGGGAAATATTTATGCCCCTCCACATAATAAATTCACCGGCGACATAGAACTGTTCTGGGAGCAGGGTGTGGGGAGCCCAGTGAATGTGGTTGTTGCAGGATGGGGGTAGTCATGGGATAGTGGTGGGAGTACGATGGGGAGCGCTCAGGGACTTTGGTGGGAGCATGGTGGAGAGAGCCCAGGGTCTGTGGTGGGGTGGGGTGAGCACATGGACTGGGATAGGTGTGGGATGAGGGAATTCAGAGACTGTGATGGGAACAGTTGGGGGAGCGCAGGGATTATAATGGGAGCAGGGAGTGGTGGCGGGGCACGATAGTTCATAGCCATTTGGACTTAATGTCCAGTTGGCATTTTTGGGGGTCCCGGCCTGCCCACATTTTGCTCAGGGGTCCCAACCAAAATAGTTTGAAGACCACTCGCCTGTGTGGATGACCTGATTAAATGTGATGTTACCCCAATAGGGCTTCTACTTATTTGGAAAACCATGATCTGGTAATTAAAACACAGAATAATGTTTGATGTCTTTGACTAGAAAAAACACTCAGAAATGTACATGATAGATGGATGGTGTCATAATGTGTACTTAGCAAATTTGATTGATAAAAGACTCAATTTCACAGCCATAGATGATCGATTAAGACAAATAATTATATGTATTGTTGCTCAACTGAATACGATTCTCATTCATCCCAGTGATTCAATTGTATAGGCAACACATTGTTCTAACCTCTGTGTATGGTCTGCTACTTCCCCAAAATACAGACTGGTCCTTCTTAAATATAATGTCAGGCCTCATCTAGAGACCCATCTTACTTGTACCACCTGGAGTCCAGACACCAATAATACGTTATAAATTACATCTAATTTCATTGACAGCACTTGTCAAGCAGCAAGTCTTACTATATGCCAACATAGTATGTCCCCAAAAATGCTTTATTCAATTATATTAATTATATATAAAATCATAAATTGCCAAAATCAGTAATAAAATGTGTGAATAACTGCAAAAACATTGTAGACAGATTATTGGTGGAGGACACACTTTTCAAGGAGAATTTGGATAAAATAAAAATGGTGTTATTTGAGCACAATTGGATAAATATGCAAAATGAAATAATACATTATAAACTGTATCTGGCAATTGCCTGATGGAGAAAAAAGTGAGATTGTTAGCTAAATATTTAATTACATTTCCAGGAATTAGGTATAGATCGATATTCCTGAGAATAAGATTCAAACTTTGCTCAACACTTGAAGTATGGTTGAAAGAATGGGAAATGTGATTTAATTGTTTTGAAGACATGATTGATGGTTATATATCATTATGTATTGTTATCTATTGTAATATAGTGTAATTTAGCAGATGAGGTGGTCATCCTGGCAATACAGCAATACAAAAAATGCTTCTTTCTTTAGCAGTATTGTTCAGAGATCTGTGATAGATGCTGTTTGTATTAGTTCTCTTTTTAAACATTTCCTTTTCTGAGGTACAATGTATATATTTAGATGGATGTAAGTGCACATATCCTGTTGTATTCAAGATTGCAAGGAATGCCAGCACTGACTTTGTTTGCATCAAAGTTAACTAGGTATAGACCATTGAGTGTACGTTGAAATAATAGTGCTATGTAACTCATACCTTTTTTAAAGACTGTGCTGTCAATGTCAATCAATGCTTGATCTAGGGTTAGACCTTGTGATTTGTGAATAGTGATAGCATATGCAACAGATAGAGAACATTGTTTTGTGCGTACATACATGTATTTGAAAGGAAACGTGCTATTGCACAGCCAATTTTTTATCTTCTGCAAGTTTGTCAAAGTGGATGTTGACAAACTGAATGTTGTCAAGTGGATATGTTTTGATATGTTTGGAAGCCAACAACTGTATTCATTGCTCCATTAACTAAACTGTGTTCTACGTCAAGGTTACATTTTAGAATTACTCTGCAGTTTAGGCACAAAGTCAATATTTGTTTCCAATCCAGCTCCATTGGAGATACATTTGTTTAAGCTATTTAGTTGTACTTTTCTTGTTGGCACATAGGAAATGTTATGGTGTGCACTTCTAGCTTGTCTGTGGAGCTGATATGCAGTATGGGTTGCATGTCTTATTTTAACATCAACTCATTGAATTGACTACTGCTTGTAGGGGTTGGCATTAATTATGTACATTTTAGATTTTGTTGAGTTAATTGTTCCATGACATCAGGAGCAGAAGTGCTTTGTCCATCAAGCTCATTGAGTAGTCTCCTATTTAAGATGGATTTAGCAACCAGTTCTAATGTTTTTTTTTTAATGTTAACATAGGTGAGGTCTGCAGACTGACTAATGTTTTGAGTAAGTTCTCTGTAGTGAAACTGATGCTGGATATTTACATTTCCAATATTGCTGAGTATATTGTAGCATTGTTTGTGTCCAAATGGTTTGAAAATAGGTTCACCTTTTACTGGTGTTAACTGTAGATGGTCTCCCAATGGTTCTTTATAGGTGTTTTTTAGTACTTCTTCCATTCTGATATACATACAGGTGCAGAGGTACACGTTTCGTGTTTAAACCATGTTCAATTCCTTGAGCGACTTAAAGCTAAATTGTGAGTTTTTCATCATTTAGCTGTGATTTGAGCACTGACAAGTCTTCTTCAGGTTGTTTATATTGAAACATTGCATTTTCTACCTCATCCATGGCTATTTCTGGTTCATTCAGAATTAGTGGTTCTCCAAGTGGTTCTTGGCTTCCTGCAAGGGAAGGGTCACTGCACCCAGGAGTGGCTGTATACAGATGAGCTTCACTTTCTTCCTCTTGTTGGCGTTCATTGTCCAACAATTATTTTTATTGTTTGAAATTGACATTTCTGTTTTTCATTTGCTTTGAATAGTCATAGTCAGCTATTAATTCTTCTTTTTTTCTGCAAGGTTTAAAAAGTTGGAGTAGAGCCATGTAATACAGTTCTCTATGTTGGGGAGATTTAAATGATAACTTTGTATTATTAATTAGATTGAGTTTGGTGAGTTTCACTAGGCTTCCTTCACAAGTTGAGACTTAATAATTGCCAGTTGTCTCATTTGGTGTGACATTTTTTTTGTAGGTGTAGATTTGGGCAATGTCGTAGAGACAAATGTTTATCATAGCAGTACATTTGTTTTGGTAGTTTGTGCCAATTAAATCATTTTTTTTAAATGTCATAGCTGTTGGGATCATGTGTGTCTATGATTTCTGTCTCCTGGTAGGATTTTAGTACTCTTTTTTGGGATGAAGCTGGGTCAGGATTCAGCCAGACAATGTGTTCAGATTTGCCATATAAAACTATACATGTTAAATGGTCTGCAGCTTCGAAACACCCACATTCTCTATGAGAAAGGATTTTTATACCGAAGCTGTGCAATTTTTGTGATATTGTTTTGTCAGAAGATGTGTCATCCCAGATTAATGTGAGCTCTGTTTTCTTAGCTTTGTTTATATAGGCTATGACATATATTGCAACAACTGTGGAATTGTCTGCAATGTATTGTATGTCTATGTTTGCATTACACAAGAGGGCAATGATTGTGTTGTAGTCATTGGTGTACTTGAATTTTTTGTCCCTTTTAATGTTGTATTTGATTTTAGAGAATTTGCATTTTACGTTGTGTCTAACAGAAGACATTAAGCTATGTACTTTTCCTTTTGTGCAAACTGGTCTAGAGTAGCCAAAGAGACATTTGAAATAGTGTTTGCCTTTGTTTTGATATCTACGTTGCCAGTATTTGCCACACTTGTGTTTTTGGAAGCTTAAGATTTATATATGTAGATCACTATCTGTGGTTTCTGAAGGGATGTTGCAGGTAATATATTTTTGAATAAACTGTAATATATTTTTGAATAAACTTCATCTTTTGAAGCAGTTGGGCAGTGGACATGTTTAAATATTTAGAACCTCTTTTTAATGTTTGTGCAACTCTATATCAAAGAGTTGCTAGTTCAGTTTCGAAGAGGAGGTGGACAACTGTACAAATTGCTCCATTGACTAAACCTTATTCTACTTCAAGGTTATGTTTTAGAATCAATCTGCAGTTTAGGCACACATTCAATATTTTCTCCTATCCAGCTATGTTGGAGATACATTTTTTTAAGTTATTTAGTCATGTTTTTGCCTGTTGACACATAGGAAGTGTCATGGTGTGCACTTCTACTTTGTCTATGGAGTTGATATGCAGTATGGATTACACGTCTTTTTTAACATTGTCTCATTGAATTGACTACAGCTTGCAGGGTTGGCATTAATGATGTACATTTGATATTTTGTTGAGTTAATGTTCCATGACATCAGGAGCAGATGTCCTTCGTCCATAAAGCTCATGGATTAGTCTACTATTTAAGATGGATTTTGCATCTTTAGTAAGAAAACCAGCCATATTGCTTTTTTAAATGATTGCATAGGTGAGGTCTGCAGACTGACTCATGTTTTGAGTAAGTAATATGTAGTGAAAATGATGGTAGAGATTTACATTTCCAATTTTGCTGAGCATATTGCAGCATTGTTTGTGTCCTAATGGTATGAAAATAGGTTGACCTTTTACTGGTGTTAACTGTAGATGGTCTCCCAATGTTCTTTGTAGTTGTTGTTTAGAACATCTTGCATTCTGAGCTGAATTAAAGCCAACATGAGGTTGGAAACCATGATACTTTATCTATCAGTAGCACTGTCATTTGTTTCAGAATTCTAGGTACTTCAGTAGCAGCTACTGCTGATAATTTGGAGTAATTACACCTCCGAGTTTGTAGGCAGCTAAACCTGTTGGTGATGTTACTACAGCAGAAAGGTTGTATTTTCTACCTCAGTCGTGGCTATTTCTGCTTCATTTAGAATTAGTGGTTCTTCAAGTGTTTCTTGGCTTCCTGTAAGGGAAGGGTGACTACCAAGAGGAATGTCTGTATCTAGTTGACCTTCACTTTCTTCATCTTGTTGATGTTCATTGTCCAACATTTCTTTGTATAGTTTGAAATTGTCATTTGTTATACTGTTTTTCATTTGCTTTGAATAGTCATAGTCACCTAATAATTCTTCTTTTCTCCAAGGCTTACAAAGTTGGAGTACAGCCATATAATACAGTTCTCTGTGATGTGGAGATTTAAATGACAATTTATATTATTAATTAGATTGGGTTAGATGAGTTTCACTAGGCTTACTTCACAGATTTGCAAGTTGTCTCATTTTGTGTGACATTGTTTTTGCAGGTGTGGTTTTTGGCAATGTCGTACAGAAACATGTTTTCTAAATCAGTACATTTGTTTGGGTAGTATCTACCAATTGCATTGTTTTTTAAAATGTCCTAGCTGTTAGGATCAAGTGTGTCTATGATTTCCATCTCTTGGTAGGATGTTAGTACTATTGTTCAGGATGAAGCTGGACCCAGGTTCAGCCAGACAATGTGTTCAGATTTGCCATATAAAACTGTACCTGTTAAATGGTCTGCAGCTTCTAAGCACCTAAATTCTCTATGAGAAACCATTTTTATGCCAAAGCTGTGCAATTTTTGTGATAGTGATTTGTCTGATGATATGTCATCTCAGATGCATTTTAGCTCTGTATTCTCAGCTTTGGTGACATTGGCTGTGACATATCTTGCAACTGCAGTGGAATTGTCTTCAATGTATTGTATGTCTATGTTTGCATTACACAACAGGGCAATGATTGTGTTGTAATCATTGGTGTACTTGGATTCTTCGTCCCTTTTATTGTATGTGTTTTTAGGGGATTTGTCTTTTACACTTTTTCTAACAGAAGACTTTTATGGAAACTGATGTAGACAAGCCAAAGCGACATTTAGTATAGTATTTGCCTTTGTTTTGATATCTATGTTGCCAGTATTTAACACACTTATGTTTTTGGAAGCTTACGATTTGTGTATGTAGGTCACTTTCTGTGGTTTCTGAAGGGATGTCACAGGTAATGTATTTTTGAATAAACTCTAAAACAGTGGTACCACTATCATGGCCACATATAGGAGTATCTTTTATCCACAAAGGCATTTGTATGTGTGGTGCTGCTCTGGATTTAAATTCTTCTCTCAAAAAGATGTGTTGCACTTCTCTCTGTGGAGGGGTTGTTATATTGCAGATACAGTGCAGCATCGCAAAGAAGAGATGGTGGAAGTACCTTGATAAATTGACAAGGTCAAGAGAACAGAGTTTTCCTGGTGTTTTTATATCTAATTTGTCTTTATTTCATTTGCAGTGCGTAAAATGGTGTGCAAGTTATCCAATGCATACTCTGCACAACTTAAAGTATCAAATCATGTGGGTTGGCCTAGGTTCCTTAGCATACAACATACATCAGAATTACATTGGAAACAGTATTATTTTGTACCATGCATGTTTGCCAAGAGATTTGTGATACTTGACTGCAAAACTCAATCTTAATCAAAGAGTTGCTAGTCCTCTTTCGAAGAGGAGGTGGAAAATGTTTTCAACATTTTGTCTGAATCTGGGGTCTTCAGAATACATTCTTAAAGACTGATATTCTGATCCACTAATTTGTGTGGACCTTTCATCATATATTCCTCCTTTTCCTGTAGGAAAGAGTAGAGGAAAAGAATGTGCTTCTACACTTTTTTCTCATTTGCTCATTGGGGATCCTTTGGCTTGATGCATTTGATATGTTTCTAATGCATCATTAATGGTGTGTTTGGAGTATAGTGGGTGAAGTGTTCACTGGTCTCAAATGTTGGCTGCAATAACAGGATCTACATGTTCAATTGCCCAGTTTCTGGTGATTCTTGAAATATTTGGGCGTTTGTCTCAAGCTTTCGTTTATATCTTTGTAGTATTCATTATTTTCTGTTAGATATTGTACGGCCTGTCTAACTTTGTTTAAGTCAACTAGTTGTTGCCAAATGTAGTTTGTCTTTTGTTGTTACTCCATTATCTAGTACAATCAAAGATTGATCTATTGGTCATTGTACTCCTAGAGTTTCTACATTTTCCTTGAGATCTAATGGCAAATATACTACTTTGCCATGAATGCCCTTTAGTAACTCGTTTGGAGGCAATTTTGCTGATTTCGGTCGAAGATGTTTTATAGCGTGAAATGGATGTACTGTTTGGATTATAAAGTTGTTGGAGAGCTTTTGGGCGTAGGAATAATAAAGGTTATTGGTGGTAGCACGTGATGATATTTGGTTACTGTCAAGCTTTATGTTGCAATACGTGCAAACTATGGAGGTGTCAGTTATTTTGTATGTAGCTTCTGCTAATTGGAACCATTGGGATTCTTCACTGTCCTCTATTTTGTAGGCTATATCTACTATTGTGCTATTTTTATAAAATGTTCTTTAACATCAAACACAAACTTGGTCTGGTATATCAGTAGGTGTGTTTTGTATGTCTTTGTTAGAACGTTGGCGTTTATGAGGTTTTCGGTAATGTTTTCGGGAGTACTGGAATGTTCTATGTCAACTCTACTTGTGATGTGCTCTTTTTCTTGAAGCAGTTCTTTGTCTTTTACATGTAGGAGAATGTTATTTAAATGTTGCGGTTCTAGAGAAGGACCTTTTGCATAGTATAACCTATGCACACATTTCTGCATAGCAGAATGGTGTGTTGCTAAAATTTCGATGTGGTGGAAGATGCTTTTGCAAGCAGTTCCTAAAATGCAGGCTAATAAATGTCCTCAAAGTTCAGTGTGGCTGCGCCCTGGACAAGAGTCCATGGTTTGTAAAGTTTTCATTTTTATTTTGTCTGTTATTTTCACTTAGTGATTGAGGAATTGACATAAAGATTTGAAGGAGTGTTGGTATATGTTACACAGTAAGCTGCATGACCATTTGTGCACTTGATTGTTTTGTTTGAATGAAAGGAGCATTTGGTTGAAAGTTTTTTGGGGACGTTTTTTCTATAACGGTTTCTTTTGGCATAATGCTGTCTTTTGCTATTTCATACCCTCGACCATCATTATCTATGGCTATTGTTTTGTGTTATTCTTGTTTATAAGCTTCTTCATTGAAATATGGTTGAAATATGATTCGGTTCTGCTTGTGCAAATCCATTCAAGTTTGGAAAGGTCGCTATATTGACACTGCACATGTTTAGAAGTACTTTTTGTAATTAATTGATTAATTTAGTTATTAGTTTCATTCTGGTTAAAATCAGCATAAACAATTTTCTCTTTAGTAGCAACATGCAATTGAAACTTTGAGGATTAGTCTCCTGCGGTAGTTTTTAGAGGTAGATTGTGACTTTTCAGCAGTTTTTATAAGATTGTAAAGAACTCAACGGTGGAATGTTTTTTGTAACATAAATAGTTTGGATTGCTTTACCGTGACTATGTTAACACTGCTAGATACAGTGTTAGGTTAGTTCGTAGGTCTACTTTTCTTTTAACACATTTTCTTTACTTTCAGTTTTTGCAAGAGGGGCCTTACCGTTTTTCATCATAGCTGGTTTATTTTTTTTATTAAGGTTACTAGCTCTTTTGTTTTAAAGTTTTCTACAAATAGTTTTAGAGGTGGGTGACTATATTGTTTGGTTTTATTCTTATCTGCTCCATTTTTCCTTTCTTTTCTATGGAGTTGATTTTTAGTAGGCATGTTGATGTGTCTGTTGGGAAAAGAAAAAGTTTGGGTTTGAACGTTGTGCAATGTATATGCATTTACTGTGAATGAGCGTGTGGATGTGATTGGAGAACTTAATACAGTGCTGTTTGATAGTAAGGTGGCATTTCACATATTGTTGGGAAGGTTGTGAGAGTGAGAGGCTGTAGAGGTTTGATGACGTTGGGTTAGTGAATAAGGGAGTGCTGGTTTGATTGAATCAGTATGGACATTGTGTTATTCTCAGGAAAAAAGTGCATGTTCCAATGGTGGTGTTAAGATGGGAATAGGAAGAGTGTGAATGGTGCAATATAATGAGGTAGAGTGAAAGAAAAGGTGGTTCGAAAAGAGTAGTCTGAGTTTGGGGTAATATATAGTGGAACTGTGCTGTTGTAATTAAATACATATACATTGTTCTTCTAAAAACTGCCTCGCTTACCCATAAATCTCTCAACAATGCTGCACCCATCTACCTCTCTGACAGATTCCACAAAAGGACTTCCCTAAAACCAACTAGAACAGTAACCCGGGACCGTTTGTCCATCCCAGATTCAACTTATCCATGATTAGCAGGTAATAGCTTCCCTGTTAAAGCGGCAAAACTATGGATCTCCCGACTTCCTACACTGAGAGTAGACCAGTCCTACCAGAATTTCAGAACAATCACTATCCTGTGGTTAAAATCCACAGATCTTTAACCAGCACGATATACGATCCATGCTTGTGTATCTAAAATACAATCAGTAATACCTACCTGCTATCCCTACGGCGACAAGTTAATTTTTGTGCACAATGCGTGTTATATCTGTAAAAATCTATATAACCTGCCTTTGTTAGTAATGCATTTCATTGTATGATTCTCTATAACTAAGCTTCGCATATTCATGTAACTGCTGTGCCCTGCTACCCTTGAGTTTGGTGCACATTACAAATAATAAAACAAACAAACAAACAAACAAACATTGTACATTCATGTAATTACTTTGTAGGATGTGAACTGTATTCCTTTTTTGGTTCTTGTCTTCAGCAATGTGCTTATTTCCTGGAGTTGTTATTTATGAATGTAGGAGGAGTTGTTGGGAAAAATAGTTAAAGAAATTTCTCGACATTTAAAAATGTTTGTTTTTAGGAGCATTTTCATGAAAATTAAGAAATGTATATGTGTATTTATAGAAGCTCTGTGTGTAACATTTTGTAAAAGAGAAAAAATATTGATGGAAAAGATTTGTAGTACACTTTTAAATGGCTGGTATGTGGACGTTCAGTATGTTAGAAGCATATGCATACTTGCCAACATGATGCATTCTAATCTGTAGGTGTTTATGTAGTCCTAGATTTTTTGTTTCCTTTCTTGGACTTGTAGTTACACTTTTATGATTATAAAAGTTGGAGTACAAGTCGCAGATTGTAGAGAGAAAAAGAGGACTGCATAAGCAGCTAAAGATTGGAATGGTTTATGTTGGGAAGTACATGTTTACTTTCAATACATTAAACTGGCACACGCTGAGTGGCAATTGAACATGGCATACAAACTTTCTTTAATGAAAAAGTAACACAGTGCTGCTATAAATGCACATATGCATTTTTTTGCGTTCATCAAAATGCTTCTAAAAAGTTAAATTTTGAAATGCAGAGCATTCTAATTGTTTTCTGCTTCATGTGTGTACGTGGTGAATGCTGCATGGTGAATGATGCAATTCATGACATTTACTAGAGTGGTTACAAAAGAGAATATGCTTATTGAGAAGCTTATTACAGGGTAAGTACCAGCAACCCTCTCTCTCTATATAGATATGTGTATTACATGGCCTGCGGTAGCAGCCATGTAGTTATGGTTAAGTTGCTAAACCCATAGGAAGAGCACTTTTTGAGCGGGTTATAACTTTGCTCTCCCTGAACGAATCCTCACCACCCAACTTTGTAAAAAAAAGTATGTGATCCACTCTGAATTTTTTGCAAAGTTTGGTGAGGGTTGGTTCAGGGTGGGAAATAGGGGTGTCCCAAAATTTATTTTTATCCCATACACTGAATGGAGAAACAATTTCTGTCTCACCTGCAGCCCAAATCGCTGAATGGATTTTCACCAAATTCACCAAATTTGCGGCAGGAGCAGTGGCTTGGTCCCGAAA
Source organism: Ambystoma mexicanum (assembly GCF_040938575.1). Lineage (NCBI taxonomy): Eukaryota > Metazoa > Chordata > Amphibia > Caudata > Ambystomatidae > Ambystoma > Ambystoma mexicanum. Next base: position 447,468,352 of record NC_090935.1, on the reverse strand, counting down.
GTGTGCTTTTGTAAATTTGGTGAAAATCCATCAAGTAGTGTTTTTTAAAACAACCAAAAAGTAGGTCTCAAAAAATGTGTGATATCTATGAACGCTCCGCGGACACACTTCCCTGTTGGGTGTCCGTGACGTGTTCGCTGATTGGTTGGATTGAAGCGTGAGGTGCGTCGGATTTTTGGAACCGCCCGCCACCTTACATTGTAGGTGTCCGCGGACATCGCGGTAAAAACATATAAATAAAACACAACATTGCACTTGTCAAACTTATCAAATAATCTCTGGGGCGGTGAGGGGTGATGAGGATGGGATGGAATATGGCTGCAAGAAGCAAAAAAATTGGTGTTTTTGCCGCAAAAGTCTGCGAACAGTTCGAATGTTCGCGAACAGTCCTGTGAAGGTTGTGATCACCTCTCCATTACAGGGTTGGTGAAAAGCAGTTCTTGGATGGCTTATAATTTTGGTGCCACTTAATAAAACTGCATGAAATTTTGCAATTATATTCCTGACCTGATCCTAAATGTGTTTGCAAGGTTTGGTGGGATTCTGTCAAGAGGGGGAAAAAGTAGAGAGGGGGTCCCAAAATATTGTAAAGTCTTTTAAATGTGATGCCATTTGACAAATCTACACAAAGGTTTGCAAAAAGATTATAGATCTAGATATACATGTTTTCGTTAAGTCTGAATGGATTTTGTCAAGTGGGGGCTAGGTTATATGACGATTGTATGTGCATACATTTGACACTTTTGAATTGATTTCCAGCAAACTTGTGTAAGGAGCATTGAGAAGGACCTGAAAGCATGGTTTTGCAAATGTGCCTGTGTTTTATTTTTTGACAAGTGTCATAATATAGGTACAAAAAAAAGTGATATACCTTTGGTGATTGAGGTGTAGCCTGTGGCCATGGGCAGGGGCCAAATTGTGTGGGTCATGGAACAAGGTCATGATCCGGACAATCTGGCTACTGGCCATGACCACGAGAGACAAAACATGGGGTTAAAATGGATATGTTCTCCTGGGACTGGCTTTGTGGTAAATTTTGAAATTGGGAAATATTTGAAAAGAAAGAAAAATGTGCTTGTGGTAATATGGTCATATAGTTCTCTTTTTGCCTTCTGCAGGCTGCCATGGAAAGCGAAGAGGGGCCATGTATGGAACTCTACCTTCCCTTTCCATGGTGGCCATCTTGGAAAAGGATTTTCCTTCTTACGTGTAGGAAGAAAAATCTTTTTATTAGCACCCTGGATTCCCGCCTTGGGAACCTAGGGTGCTAAAGGCCTTCATCCGCCATTGCAGGGGGTGCAATGGGGGTATAATGGTCCAGAGACCTCATAATCTATCCTTGCTTTGCTTGGGCTAATGACCTGTTCTCCCGGGCCGGTATCCACTGTTCCAGTCACAGTAACGGAGGAAAAATGTCAACATATTCCCACTAGCATAACACAAAATGCCAATGGAAATGTTGGAAAATCGTATTGAGTCTATGTACTTTACTGCGAAATCTAAAGTAGATGCAGTCTCTACTTTTTTTAAGTTCTATTTTTGAACTGTGAAAGGTGGTTGCTAAAGGAACATTTCTTTTGTTGTTTTTGGATGTATTTGTTGTTGTCAGTAGAGCTAAGCACACAAGGTGGGAAGGGAAATGAGGGAAGAGGCACCAAACACTAACATGTAGGGGTAGGTGGACAGGGGAAAATCTTGCGTGTGTGTTATTTCAAAGGTAGTGGCAATGTTTATCATGCACCTTGATTACAGCAGTGGTGATGGCTCTTGGGGAGGAGGGATGGCATTAGCTGATACCATTTTAAGATAAATAGCAGTTTTGCTAAAAGTATGTAATCTGTACAAGATTGTTAATGAGTAGGAATAGGTGTTGGAGCTGTGCAATAGAAATTTTGAAGTTGAAAGTTCCTAGATCAGTAGAAAATGCAGTTCCAAATTATTGGATCTTATTGTGAAGTGCTGATGGGTTCTCAGACACATCATCATGCGCATGCCAGCGTATGGTCATGTGGCACTGTCTGGAAGGTCCGCAATGAAGTCAGATGTTCATAGATGGATGCAAATCTAGTTGAAATAGTTGATAAAAATATATAACAGTGTGTGAAAAATGATTCTAGAAGGTGTGAAATGGCAGAGGTCTAAGGTGACACTTTGTAAATTGGACACAAATATTGCTATATTGGGTAAGTATGATATTAGTATGTTGTAGGAAAATAGCATTCACTGTTAAAAACCCATGAAATTCACTGAAAAAACTTTGTTAAAGAGACGTTATGGTTAAGTTGAACTAATGAAAACCTATGAAATTCAATGAAAAAACTTTGTTAAGGGGACATTATGGTTAAGTTGCACTAATTGCACTAATAAAATCCTATGCAATTCAATGAAAAACCTTTGTTAAACGGATGTTATGGTTACAAGTAAATCCGAAAACCCCCAGAAATGTGCCATTTATGTTAAGCTAAGCAACCATAACTCGCACCACCACCGTGCACTCTAAGACTTGGTTTTGTTTGTGCAGTAGATCCTTCTTTGGTTGTGGTAATTGATGAAATATTAGCTTCTTTTAGTTTCTTTGGCGGTATGGTTGTTAGATCCTGTATAATTTGAGTCTGAACTAGTTTTCTTTTACAAACTTTTGCTTTTTCAGGAACAGGATAGATATTGAGATGGGGTGCGTAGAGTGCATGTAGTCTACTATATTTTAGAATGCAAGGAATATCAGCGTTTACTTTACTTGCATCAAAGTTGAGTAGAAATAGTCCTTCAAGTGTACGTAGTAGTGATAGTGCTACATAGCTCATGCCTTCTTTAAACACTGTGCTGCCAATATCTATCAATGCTTAATGTAGGGTGAGACCTTATGATTTATGAATGGTGACTGCATATGCTAGAGATAGTGGAAATTGTTCTCTGCGTAGATACATGTATTTGAAAAGAAGGAATCGGGCTGTTGAGCATCCTACCCTTTTAACTTTTGACAGTTTGTGAAAGAGAATATTGACAAACTGAATGTTGTTGTCACGTGGATATGTTTGAAAGCCAACAACTGTATCAAGTGCTCCATTAACTAGTCCTTGCCCCACATCAAGGGTATGTTTGAGCATTACTCTACAGTTTAAAGATAATTTCAATATTTTCTCTAAACCAGCTGTGTTAGAGATATAGTTTCCTAAGATATTTAGCCATGTTGTGGCTTGTTCACACATGGGTAGTGTCATACCGTGCACGTCCATTTTGTCTGTGGAGCAAATTTGAACTATTGGTTGCATTTCTTTTTTCAACATTGTTTCATTGAATTGTGCACAGCTTGCAAGAGTTGGCATCAAGGACACACAGTTTAAATATTTGTGTGCTAATTGTTCCATGACATCAGTAGCACATGAGTTATAGCCGTATAAGTCATGTATGCATCTGGTTTTCAAGATACTCTGTGCTTCTTTAGATAGAACACCAATCCGAATACTTTTCAAAATGTTGGCATAGGTGAGATCTGCAGACTGACGCATGTTTTCAGTTAATTATTTTTATTCGAAATGTTGACAAACATTGACGTTTCCTATACAGCCAAGAGTTTTATGACATAGTTTGTGCCATAAGGTTTTAAAAATAGGTAATCTTTAACTGGTTTTAATTGAAGAAGATCTCAGAAAACAATAGTCTGTTTTGAGGACCTCTTGTAATCTGAGGTGAATCAAAGCCAAAATTAGGTTGGAGACCATGCTCACCTTATCTATTAGAAGCATTTTCATTTGTTTCAAAACTATGCGTAATTCCATTGCAGCTTCTGCAGAAAATGTGTAGTAGTCTAATTTGTTTTAGTGTTCTACTGGAAGGAGTAGTAATCAGTGTAAAGTGACACCACCTATGTTGTAGGCAGCTAAACCTGTGGGGGCAGTTACAACAGCTGACAGTTTGTTGTTTGTCAATTGTTGGAGGAATTTCCTGATGATTTTTATTAAGAATGTTTTCCCTGAACCAGCTTGACCACTCACATATAGAAGTAGAGGTTTGAAGTCTTGGCAGGTACAAGTTTTAGTTTCGTGCTGCATATCATGTTTAATTTGTTTTGTTATTTCTAGGAAAATGCTACACTTTTCATTCTTTAATTGTGATTTGAGTATAGCAAAGTCTTCTGTAGTGTCTTCATACTGGTACATGGTGTTTTCTACTAGTCATGGCTGATTCAGCCTCATTTGCTATGAATGGTTGTCCGAGTGGTTCTTGGCTTCCTGTTAGAGAAAGTTGACTGCTTTCAGGAGTGTATATATTTAGTTGTGCTTGGAGTTCTTCTTCTTGTTGCTGTTCATTGTCTAACATTGTTTTATATTGTAAAACGTTTATGTCTGTTATAGTGCTTGCATTTGCTTTGAAAGCATCTTCATAGTAGAAATTGGTATCTAATAAATCTTCTTATTTTGTCCATGGTTAAAAAAGGTTGTAGCTTCGTTTGGTAAGTTTCACTAGGCTGCCTTCACAATGTTCAACTTTGTATCTACCTTTCTTCTCACCTGGTTTAATATTATTTCTGTATGTGATGTTTTGGTATAGACACATAGTTTCCAAAGTGGTACTCCTGTTTGAGTAGTATGTGTCTAGTAAATTGTTTTTCAAAAACTTGGCTGTTGGGATCATTTTTGGCTATTGTTTCTATGTCTTCATATGATTTGAGAACTCTTTCTGGATTTGGCATGTCCAAGGCTTAGCCATACTATGTTTTCATATTTTCCATACAATATGTAGTCCAAGGCAGTCTAATGTATAGCATCCATTCATAGCAGCCACATTCTCTATAGGAGATCATTTTTATGCCTAGGCTGTACAATTTCTGTGACAGTGTTTTGTCAGATGATATGTCATCCCAGACCTCTTTGAGCTCTGTTTTTTCTGTTTTGTTTAAGTAGGCTGTGAAATATTGTGCAACTGCAGTGGAAATATCTGCAATGTATTGCACATCTATATTTGCATTCCATAGGAGGGAAATTATTGCATTGTAATCATTGATGTACTTTGACCCTTCTGTTCTTTTTTTGCAGTACGTTTTCTTAGGTGATTTACCTTTGACACTATATCTAACTGAAGACATCAAGTTGTTCACTTGACCTGTTGTTGAAACCGGTCTAGAGAAACCAAAGCAACATTTGGTGTAGTATTTCCCTTTGTTTTTATATTTGTGCCGACAATACTTCCTACATTTGTATCTTTGAAATTGTAATTTTTGTGCATTTAGTTCACTAGGTGAAATTTGTGAAGTGATTTCACAAGTGACATATTTCTGAATGAACTGCAAAACAGTGGCATCACTGTCCTGACCAAATTTAGGAGCATCTTTAATCCACAAAAGCATGTGGATGTGTGTTGCTCCTCTGGCTTGGTATTCTTTTCTCCAAAAGATGTGTTGCACTTCTCCGAGGGGAGCCACTGTTTTATTACAAATGAAGTGCAGCTTGGCAATAAAGCGATGATCGAAATATCTTGATACATTTACAGGCTCTAGAGAGCAAGAGTTCTCCTGGTGTTTTCATATCTATATTTGTTTTGGTTTTGTTTACTTTGCATAGGAAATATTGCAAATCTTCCCATGCATATTCTACACAACTTAATGTCACAAACCATGTGGGTGAGCCAAGGTTTCTTATCATACACTGTACTTTTGCGTGTCGTCTGAACCAGTATTCTTTTGTACCACACATGTTTGCTAAAAGGTTTGTAATGCTCGACTGCAAAACCTTGTCTTGTCTTGCACTTTTTGTAGCAATTGTCTAGCAGACACATTTTGAAAATTGGTACCTGATTTCAATGTGTGTGCAACTCCGTAACATTGAGTTGCTAGTTCACTTTCAAAGAGAAGGTGGAATATGTAGTCCATCTTTTGTCTGAATCTGGGGTCTTCAGAATACATTCATAAAGAGTAGTTTTCTGATGATGTTATTTGTGTGGGTCTTTCATCATACCTTCCTCCTTTTCCAGTTGGAAAGAGCAGAGGGTAAGCTTGTGCTTCTACACTTTTTTTCCCATATGCTGATTGGAGATCCTTTGGCTTGCCGCATTTGGTAAGTTTCCAGTGCATCATCTATGGTGTCTTTACAGTGCAATAGGTGAATTGTATAATGGTCTAAAATATTGGATTCTGTCGTAGGATTCAGAAGTTGAAATTGGCCAGTTTCTGATGAGTTTTGAATTATTTTGTTGGTTCCCCTCATGTTTTCTTCAATGTTTATTTCTGTATAGTATTCATTGTTATCATTTAGATATTGTAGGGCATTTCTAACTGTATGTAAGTCCATTAGTTGCTTCCAATTTTTTTTGTCTTTTGTAGGTATGCCATTTACTAGGATAATCAAAGATTGTTCTATTGCCAGTTGCACTCCCAGAGTGTGTACATTTTCTTCAAGACCTAATGGCAAATAAGCTACTTTGCCAAAAATGCCTTTTAGTAATTCAGGGGGAGGTAGTTTTGCTGTTTTTGGTTGAATGTGTATTATTGCTTGAAATGCGTACACTGTTTGAATTATAATGCTCTGATACAAGTTAATTTGTTGCAGTGGATTTGGTAGTGGGAATAATTCCAAGTTATTAGTGATAGCATGTATAGGTATTTGGTTGTTGTCATGTTTTGTAATGCAGTATTTGCAAAGTATTGAGGGGTTAGTCATTTCGTATTTGTTTTCTGCTATAAGATAGAGATCCAATTGGAACCATTTGGAATCTTCATTGTCTTCTATTGTGTACATCATGTCTACAGTGTTTGTGCTATTTTTATTTAAAGTCCTGCGGCAACACACACACACATGGTCTGCTACTTCAGCAGGTGTGCTTTTAAACTTCAGAATTTCTTTTTGTATGTGTGTAGTAGAACGTTGCCATCTGTAAAGTTGTTGCAAGTCTGTTCTAAAGTTATTGGATTTTGTAACTGGCTTACACTTCCAAAATATTGCTCTATTTCTTCGAGTAGTTCTTTGTCTGTTCTATGTAGAAGATTGCTATTTAAATTGGCCAGTGTTAAAACAGGACTTTTGGCATAGTACAGTTTATGAACGAGATTTCTTACAGTTGAATGGTGTGTTGCTATCATTTTGATATGGTGGAAGGTGCTTTTGCAAGTTGGTCCAGAAATGCAGGCTAACAATTGTCCTTGCAGTCCTGTGTATTTGCACACTGGGCAGGAGTCCATAGTTTGTAATAGTGTTATTTTCAATGTATTTGTCTTGGCCTTTCACATACTGATTGAGGAACTGGCGTAAAGATGTGAAAGATTGTTTCGCTATGTTACACATTGATGTGCATAGCCATTTGCAGACTGGACATATTGGTTCAGTGTAATGGAGAGTTGATGCTAAGTTTGCTGGAGATATTTGTGTGAGCAGCATTTCTTGTTCCATGATGGTATTATTAATCTTTTCATACCCTGGTCCACTGCTATGTATGGCAATTGGGTTTGTTTGCTTTTTATTTGTATGCTTCTTCATTGAAATATGGCTATGTGCTGGTGGTGTGACTCCAATCACCTGCACAGATGTTGGTGAAGCTATCTGTGTTGATATTCGCTTTGTTGAGAAGTCCTTGTTGTAGTTTATTAGTTAGTTGTGTTAGTGGTTTCATTTTGTTTAAAATTAATATAAATTATTTTCTTTTGAGAAGGATTGTACTGTCTATGAGAGCCTCCAGGGTTAGTTATCTGTAGTAGATTTTAAGGGTTGACTATGATTTATCTCTGTTTTTATAAGGTTCTGAAGGATTCTGTGGCGGAACATTTTTTGTAAAATCATTTTTTTGGTAGGCTTACTTATTATGGCTATATGAAGACTTATAGGTACAGAGTTAGCACTAGTGGTAGCTGCAGTCTTTTTAACAACTTTCTGTTTAAATTTACACTTTGAAAGTGGAGTCAAAGTGTCTTTACTACAAGCTGCTTTAGTTTCGCTTAGTGACTGTATTAGCTGTTTTGTTTGCATTTTTTTAATACATTCTGCTAGAGGTGGATGCCTATTTTGTACATTTTAATTTTGATTTGCTCTATGTTTGCGTTGCTTTCTACAGAGTTGCTTATTGGTAGGCATTATTTGGTGTCTGTTGGAGAAAAGCAGAAAGTCTGGGTTGGGATGTTGCGCAATGTTTGTGTGCATTGTGCATGAGTGTCTGAGTATGATGGTAGGCATGTAAGTAGAGGTGTCTGATTGTTAAATGGGCTGTTAATTCAGACTGTGAAGGATATTCTTGTATTTGTGTGTTACTATACTGGTGTTGAGGTGCAATTAGTAATACTGAATCTAATTCTGTAGGGTTGATACAATTGTTTGTTCTACAATACTAGAGTTTTATAGTGTTTGAGTAACAGTTAGAACATTATGACAGCATTGCACTTACTTTGTTGGATGCAAAGAGTAGGTTTCTTCTGGGTTCTGTCTTGTACTTCAGACACTGCTGGTTTTTAGGAGTGTGGTCTTCACTGCAATTGTGAAGGAAAGAAGTTAGTACATGTGTGTGTTAATGTCACAGTAATTTCCCTTGAAGAATAGATTAGTTACATTTGCAAACGGAATTCTAGAAAGAGGTATTATATGTTTTAAATTGTATAGTATTGTATATGAATGGGGATTTTCGGAGCATCAGCTTCATTCCTGTATACCTATAAATACTCCACTAAAATAGTGGAGTATTTATAGGTGTGCCCTATGAGGTGCACTTTTGAAAGTATGTGTTGCTGTTGCACTGTTTAGTATGGTAATAGATTAGTGGAAGTCGTAGTAGGATGAGAAAGAAAGTTTGAAAACATATACAGATTGAAAAGGAGAATGTTTTTATGTGTGTAATTCCATGATTTTTTTTCCTGCATTGTTGTTTCCTACATGAGTACTGGAAACCTTTCAGTGCTTTGACTTTGTTATGCACATTCCTATTAGCACTGTTCTGAATGTACACGTGTATTTGTCTGCTTTTGCAAGTATGGCAAGTGTCATGCATTTACTTTACTTGCAATGCTTTTGTAAGATAAAAGCTGGTCTCATGTTTTGTGTGCATTCTAGGAATGTTTAATAGTGTTTTAAGGGGTAAGTGGTTGTAAAAATGACAGAAGGAAATAGGATAATTATAGGTTGGACAATGCAATGAGTAATATGGGGAAATTAAACTTTGGAAAGTAGGCAGATTTGTAAATGAACTTGATTATAGGAGATGGGAGAAATTAGAGTGTGCTTTATTTGCAGGTTGTGCAGGGTGAATGGCAGGTACCCTGTTCAAATGCATGTATAAAATAGTTGCAAGTTTACTGTAAACAAAATATTCATACCTGTAGTTAGTATTGGTGTATGTAGATGTAGTTGAATCTGGAAGGAGACGTTTTGAAGAGTTTTACAGTAGTTTTAGGTGTAGGTGCTCTGCAATCACAGGACACTTGTACTTAGAGTGATGAACAGTACATGTAAAGTGGTAAACTGCGATGAAAGAGTTTGATGTAGAGTTATTGGATGAGATTGGTGGATGGTTGTGTGACTGTTTAACAGTAGCCAATGAAGGAATGGTGCAGAGTGTGAAGTGGAAAGGAAATAAGGGTTGCCTCCGTGTTATGGGGTCCACGGACACCTTAGCTGTTCACGGACAGGGCGTGCAACATCCGGGGCTTCTCAGCATATCTAGCATGGAAATAGGACTGGGGATTAGCCAATTAGGTGCCAAGAGTGTCATTCATAGGGAGAGAGTAATCATTTATTTCATAGCTGTATACAGTGATGATGGCTGTGGTTGCTGAGATGGACAGAGTCAGAGTGTGGATAGTGGGAGATGGTTTTATAACTAATCTGCAGTGGTATGCAAACATGTGTGGCATTTCTGACAATCTTGAAATTCAGGGAGTGCAGACTATGTGGTGTGTTGTGCCAGGGAGAAATTTGCAAGGTGTATTTATGTTTTGTAAAAAATATGGCTGTTTTTAACACTCGAGATATAGTGGTGGTAAATTGTGGAGGAATGCATTTGGGGTATCTGAGTGCAATACGTTTTCAGGGAGCAGCTGTTAAAGGAAATGATGTTCCTATTTCCATCTGCAAAGATCTTCCATCTGCGAAGATCATGTTTTCCCATATACCACCTAGGACTGCATGGATGTCTTGTCATGTCTTTAATCCTCAACAAGATATAGCAAGATGTCTTGTTAATGAAGGAATATCTTGTTTTATGTATTCTGTAGGCATGTCATCACTCCAAAATGAGAACCTTTTGGAAGATGGTGCAATTTCTTGTTGTGATGGAATGACTTTCACAGATTTTGGCCAGGCAATATCTCTCAGTAATATTGAGAACTCTATCCGAAAGTTGTTGTGAAGTCATATCTGAAAAAAGCTCCAAAAAAAAGGCTCTTTTCAGAACCAACATCAAAGGGGAAGTGGAGTACTTGAAAAGTAAATGCACAGTTGATGTCATCAGTGATGTCATCAATGATATTTGTGATGTCATTGTTGATGTAATGGGTGCTATTCTTAGCAGTGCACGTGGTGGCATGAGTTATGGTTGCTTAGCATACCATAACTGGCGAATTTCAGGGGATTTTCAGTTTTACTTGTAACCATAACGTCCCTTTAACAAAGTTTTTTCACTGACTATATATATATATATATATATATATGTATATATATATATATATATATATATATATATATATATATATATATATATATATATTTGTGAAAGGGTTGAAGAAAATATTTTTGAAACTATAAGCATACCTGTACTGTCTTGTTAGATGCAGATCTTGTTGAATCTGGAAATATAAATCTAGGACCGTTTCACAGTAGCTTTTGATGCAGATGCCTTTGATTGATGGGAGATATGTATTAACTGAGTTTAAGTGTACTTCTGAAGTGTTGAACTGAGATGACAGGGTTAGCTGTAGAAGTTTTGGATGTGATTAGTGGATGGTTGTGCAACTCTTTGAAAGCACTCAGTGAGGGAGTGTTGATAACATGAAAGTGAAAAGGGTAGAAGGGCTGTCCCTGTGCCACGAGGTTCATGGACACTGCAGCAGTCCGCGGATGGCACATGCCACATCCAGGTCTTTTTAGGATGACTGGCATGGAAAGGGGACTGCTAGGTTCAGCTAATTAGGATAGCTTTGTGTGGTATACAGGAAGAGATGGTAGCAGGAGTTATGTTTGCAAAATGTGTGAGAGCACTGAAAATGGCTATGGCTATGTGTTTGAGAAGGCAGAGTGTGTTGATTTTGGGGGACTCTTGGGTCCATTGGTGAAAGGTCTATGCAGAGCAGTGTGGATTTGCAGATAATCTTGGATTCCATGATTGTAAAGTTTCATGGTATGGAATGCGAAAGATGAAGTGGGTGGGCTTACTCTCATTTTGTATACATGTGGTTAAATTGAAATATTCAGACATTATTATTCTTCATTGTGAAGTAAACAGTTTGGGTCACGTGACTGGAATTTAATTGCAGTTTGCAATGAAGGAGACATTGGGAAATTTGAAGGAAATGTGCCTAAATTCGAACATGATTTGTTCTTGCCTTGCTCAGAGACAGATGTGGATGTGTTCAAATTTATTTCGGACGCAAATGGAAAAAGCGAGGCGCAACATGAATAGAGATGCAGTCTATTTAAATGATGTGGGTAATCAGATTTTACTGGAAAACATTCAAAATGCTTTGAAGCAGTTTTGGTGAAAGTAAGACAAAATAATTAAGTTCAGTAAAATGTTTCTTAGTTCAGTTGATAAAACCAAAAATTAAAAAAATACATAAAAACCAAAAACATAATACAAGGTTCTTTCAAGAGCCACCATTTTTTAATGCAAAATAATTAAAAAGATTTTTTTTCTCCTAGCATACACTTTTTTTCTGATGTCTGCAGACCACCACGCTACCCATAGAGTCCTGTGACTTTTTTTCTTACTTCTTTTTTTAACTGTGAAAGGTGGCTCTTGAAAGAACTTTTTGTGTGTGCTTTTCTGGTTTTATACATTTTTGGGGGGTTTTGAGGTCTTTTGCAGGAAGGGCAGGTTAAGGTGGGGAAGGGAAGGGTGGGAAGGGAGAGAATGAGCACCAACCACAGAGATGGAGGTGCAGGAGGACCGGGGAAGATCTAGGGCATGCTTCAAACTTAAGGTAGGGGCAGCATTTCTCATACTCCTTGACAACTGCCTCAAAAGCACTTCAGAACTGCTCCCCCCTGCAGAGCGGTGTGTCGCAGTACATGCAGAATACTGTGATCCTCAAAAGGTAAGGATCTACAGCACCCCATGTGGCCTGCCAGGTGGTCAGTGGGATCCTCTGCTCCAAAGTAGTACCCTGAGTGCTGGCAGGGGAAACATGGTGCAGAGGTAGATAGCCTGCTCCTCCCTGAGAAAGGAACAGCCGTTTGGACGTGGAGGTGCATTGATCTGTTCCCGAAGGAGTAGTGCCCCTGTTGTCTGTGACTGAATTTCACCCCACACTCAATGCATTCAACACAGGTAGCCTTTGCCTTCGGGACCCCACCTACGGTCTTAAAGAACCACCAAACCCAGGCCTCACTCCGGGCACTTCCTCTACATCATCTATGTCTTCCTCTTGAACCTCCTCTACATCATCACGCCTGTTCCCCTGTCTAGGCCCTCCAGATGGTGATGGTGATGGTGGTGGTTGGGGAGGAGGAATGGCCATAGCCGATGCCATAAGGGTCTTCTCAGATTTGCAAAGCAGCACTGCAGCAAAGCAGGTGTTCTCTCCTGGATAGACAGATTGAGAATGAGGAAAAGTAATGGGTGGGTCCTGTCAGAAGAGCCGTCTGTGTGCCGCACTACTGTCCACGGACAACCAAGTAGCAAAAAGGCATTGAGAAGTTGTAATAAGTTGCCAGATCAACCAAGAATGAGTTTAGAAGCTGTGGAATGGTAACGTTTGAGCTTCAAACATCTTAGATTGGTAGAAAATGCACGTTTAAACTGTCCGTGGCCACAAACACTGTTTGTGGACAGACCATCACACTGCATCGGTGAGGCCACATGTATTTATTTATTTATTGTTCTTTTGTTAGGCATTTATACAACATGTACATACTTGCCGGTCGTCTGCTGACACCCATTGGACACGCAGGGTGCATGAGCTGGGTGTCAGTAGAACAAGTGCCATGTCCACGGACTAATTAAAAGTGCATCATGCAAAACTGGACATGTCTGGACATTGCACATGTGCAGGGGCATCTCCATTTTGAATGCAGCCACCCCGGACAGTCGTAGTGTCCACAGACCCATAAAGGGGGTTTAAAAAAGAAAAAGTTTAAATCACACAATTATAATCAACACATTAATGGTATAAAATATACATGTATTCATGAAAGTTATGGGCTATCAGAATGGGAAACATAAATAGGAGAATTAGGAATTGCTGTACAATAATGATGAGGTTTCATAAAAGCATCTGATTAAAAATGTTCAGAATTTGTTGGGGGTGATTGCTGGGGACAAAGGGGCAGGTGCAAGACGGGAAGTGATAGGAAACATTTTAGTGACATGATTTTTCACATATTGTAAATGTTCTTTAATATCATTACTTCATCAATTTTTGAGACAAGTTCATGATTTGCTTATGTAAAGTTGGGGATAGGGCTTCACTTTGTGATTCTTGGGATTGTGTATAATTAAACTGGGCAGTGGTTTGTTCATGAAAACTATGTACTGTAATAAAAAATGAAATTATTATTTTAGTCAGCACTATACAAATTACATTTGTTCCATTGTATACCATTAAATATGTTATTGGCACTCATTTATTCTTTTGGGAATTTCTTCTCTAACCTCTCAAGTGTGTTTGCCATTTCTGTGAGAAAATAAAAAAGTGTTTCAGCCTCATAACACCTGTTTATTTTATGAATGCTAATAATAGAGAAATACAATGCACTTACTATTTAGTGAGAATTTGTTTTCCAATAAGCACGTGGTGTTTCTCGATCTGTATTCATAGTTCTAGTGAGGAGATCATATGAAGTGTACACTTATGGTTTGTGACTGGTGCATTCCATTATAATGTGTGCTAAATGAAAAAATACTTAGAATTTTTTGAAATAATTGTCGAAAAAGGTCTTTTTATGCATCGTAAACATTAGTAATTATGTTATGTACAGCTGTTTGTTGCTTGATGGATACATATTTTTTGGCTCTCCCCTATGATTCTAGGCTTTATGAATGCTGTCTGACATCTGTGGACTACTGCAGTGCCCATGGACTCCATATATGCTACATTGGGGTTGATTATCATGTAAGGAATTAAGGTTGATTAAGGGTGCGCTAGTAAAAACCTATATAATTCACTGAAAAACCTTTTTCAAAGGGACTTTATGGTTAAGTTGCACTAATAAAAACCTATGTAATTCACTGAAAAAATGATGTTAAAGGGGCTTTATGGTTAAATTGCACTAACAAAAACCCATGAAGTCCAATGAACTGTTGAAGAGACGTTATGTTTACAAGTAAAACCGAAAAACTTTTGAAAAATTGACAGTTATGGTAACCATAACTCATGACCTCCTCTGTGCACTGCAAAGACTACTACCCAGGACATCAAAGATAACATTACACATATCATTGATGACATCACTGATTGCATCACACATTTAGGCCACTTCTTTTTGTTTACTGACATACTTAGGCCATGTGGTTTTGTTCAATGATAGAGACAATGTTAAAAATCAAAAAATGTTACATATGTAGACATTAACCTTGTTGTATGTTGTTAAGGCAATTGCCTTCAGTTCATGGTGGACATAACCAAGCCTGCGGTAGCATTCTTGTAGTTATGGTTAAGTTGCTCAACTCAGAGAAAGAGTACTTTATGGGTGGTTTAGAACTTCACACCCCCTGAACGAATACTCATGAAACCTTCAAAAATAAAAGTTTATGGCCCCTCAGAATATTGTTGAGAAGTTGGGTGTGGTTTTGTCTTGGTGGAGTAAAGTTATAGGGGGATCCCAAAATGTGTGGAAATCCTCATAGACTCAACAGAAAAAAAATGATGCTCAACCCTACAGCCCAAATCGCTGAACCAAATTTGCGGTCGGAATGGCAGCTTTGTTCCAAAAGTGTGCTTTTGTAAATTTGGTCCAAATCTGTCCAGTAGTTTCTTTTAAAATGGCTAAAAAGTAGGTACAAATCCGTCCAGTAGTTTCTTTTAAAATGGCTAAAAAGTAGGTTCAAATAAATTAGTGATATCTGGGTCCGGTTGCCAGACTCATTTCCCTATTTGGTCCGTGGATACCTTCTGGACCAATTGGGGTCTGGCATGATGTCTGCAGAAATTAGATTTGCTGGTTGATTGGATGTTGAAAAGTATTAGGTGCGTCATATTTTTTTAAACGATTGCCATGTTGGATCTGCGGAAACAGCGAATGTCTGCAGATAGCACGGTGAGGAAAATGTCTGGAAAACACATTTGGGTTTATTTGGTGGTTGAAAGGGAAGCTGGAAAGGGCAGAGGAGTGGAAAAAAGTTGATATGGAGCTATTTTTCTATTTGAAAAAAGTGGGTGTGGTTGCCGCCTGCTCTGCAGACAAGGCGGTAGTCCACAGAGTGTGCTGTGAACGAGCATCTTGCAAAACACATTTGAGGTTATTTGATGGCTCAGTGAGGGTTTGGAATGGAAAGGGTGGAGGAGTGGCATAAAGATGATATTGGGCTGTTTTTATGGGTGAAAGAAGGGTTTGCAGATTCTGCCGAGTCCACAGTCTATATTGGTATACACAGACACCATTTGGATTGCAGGGGATTCAGTGCAAGTTTTGTTATTGGAAGGTGTATTGTACATACGTGGCCCCAAGAATCTGCTCACTTGCCACAACCACCCCAGTAGTAATATGTGTATAGTAATTATAGGTAATGTAGTGGGAGTATGAATTGTTTGTAATATGGTAGAATTATATAATTGAAATGTATATGGTATTTATGATTGTAGTACAATTGAGGATAGTACTTACATAATATGTATTTGTTTATATATGGTATGGTTACTTAGTTGCATGAAGCTTGAATCTTTGGTCTGTGAAAAATAAAACAGTATCATTATAATCTGTTAATCAGGACAGTTTAAGAGCATACCATTTTATGCACACATTTATTTTTTTGACCCTCATTAACAGTACATACTATGTACTATGTTTGGTACACTAGTGTATGATACTCTGTTGTTGTATTGACATTACATAATCATTGTGTCATTGGGGAATAAAATACATACCAGATTAAAAACAACTATTACAATTATGTGATAGTATGTTTCTCTGAAGTGTGTTGTCATTAAGGGAATATTTAAAGTAGTTAGATACCTGTTGGTGTATTCTAACTACTTAAGGCATTAGAAGATGTTTTGTAGTATCAAGAATTGTGATGGCTTACTTGAAGTGTATTGTAATGAAGGGTTTTTTTATGAAGTAGTTAGATATCTGATGGCATATTCTAACTAGATTGACTTTTAAAAGTACTATAGGAGTATTATACATGATGTTAGATACCTGTTGATGTATTCTAACTGTTGATTGTGCTACAGTTTAGTGGGTACCTTTGGGTTGAAGGAATATACATAGGCATTTGTTATATTTGCTGGTAACCTATGTTTTGGAGTAACAGAGGTGTTGTTACAACTATCAAACAAACCACTTATTTATTGACATATGCGGTATAGTGCCCTGAAGTGGTTGTGGCACCAGTTTGGTATATTATGTCTACTGTTGTGAAGGTTTTTTTTTCAAGAGATATCTGGCCATGTGTAAAGCTAGTGAGCTTACAGTTATTTCGGGTACCATCTATATTGTACTTAAGAGGGATTACTATATCATATTGGCTATGTGAGTTCATTGAAATATGGCTATGTGCTTGTGGTGTGACTCCAATCACCTGCACTGATGTTGGTGAAGCTATCTGTGTTGATATTCGCTTTGTTGAGAAGTCCTTGTTGTAGTTTATTAGTTAGTTGTGTTAGTGGTTTCATTTTGTTTAAAATTAATATAAATTATTTTCTTTTGAGAAGGATTGTACTGTCTATGAGAGCCTCCAGGGTTAGTTATCTGTAGTAGATTTTAAGGGTTGACTATGATTTATCTCTGTTTTTATAAGGTTCTGAAGGATTCTGTGGCGGAACATTTTTTGTAAAATCATTTTTTTGGTAGGCTTACTTATTATGGCTATATGAAGACTTATAGGTACAGAGTTAGCACTAGTGGTAGCTGCAGTCTTTTTAACAACTTTCTGTTTAGATTTACACTTTGAAAGTGGAGTCAAAGTGTCTTTACTACAAGCTGCTTTAGTTTCGCTTAGTGACTGTATTAGCTGTTTTGTTTGCATTTTTTTAATACATTCTGCTAGAGGTGGATGCCTATTTTGTACATTTTTATTTTGATTTGCTCTATGTTTGCGTTGCTTTCTACAGAGTTGCTTGTTGGTAGGCAATATTTGGTGTCTGTTGGAGAAAAGCAGAAAGTCTGGGTTGGGATGTTGCGCAATGTTGGTGTGCATTGTGCATGAGTGTCTGAGTATGATGGTAGGCATGTAAGTAGAGGTGTCTGATTGTTAAATGGGCTGTTAATTCAGACTGTGAAGGATATTCTTGTATTTGTGTGTTACTATACTGGTGTTGTGGTGCAATTAGTAATACTGAATCTAATTCTGTAGGGTTGATACAATTGTTTGTTCTACAATACTAGAGTTTTATAGTGTTTGAGTAACAGTTAGAACATTATGACAGCATTGCACTTACTTTGTTGGATGCAAAGAGTAGGTTTCTTCTGGGTTCTGTCTTGTACTTCAGACACTGCTGGTTTTTAGGAGTGTGGTCTTCACTGCAATTGTGAAGGAAAGAAGTTAGTACATGTGTGTGTTAATGTCACAGTAATTCCCCTTGAAGAATAGATTAGTTACATTTGCAAACGGAATTCTAGAAAGAGGTATTATATGTTTTAAATTGTATAGTATTGTATATGAATGGGGATTTTCGGAGCATCAGCTTCATTCCTGTATACCTATAAATACTCCACTAAATAGTGGAGTATTTATAGGTGTGCCCTATGAGGTGCACTTTTGAAAGTATGTGTTGCTGTTGCACTGTTTAGTATGGTAATAGATTAGTGGAAGTCGTAGTAGGATGAGAAAGAAAGTTTGAAAACATATACAGATTGAAAAGGAGAATGTTTTTATGTGTGTAATTCCATGATTTTTTTTCCTGCATTGTTGTTTCCTACATGAGTACTGGAAACCTTTCAGTGTTTTGACTTTGTTATGCACATTCCTATTAGCACTGTTCTGAATGTACACGTGTATTTGTCTGCTTTTGCAAGTATGGCAAGTGTCATGCATTTACTTTACTTGCAATGCTTTTGTAAGATAAAAGCTGGTCTCATGTTTTGTGTGCATTCTAGGAATGTTTAATAGTGTTTTAAGGGGTAAGTGGTTGTAAAAATGACAGAAGGAAATAGGATAATTATAGGTTGGACAATGCAATGAATAATATGGGGAAATTAAACTTTGGAAAGTAGACAGATTTGTAAATGAACTTGATTATAGGAGATGGGAGAAATTAGAGTGTGCTTTATTTGCAGGTTGTGCAGGGTGAATGGCAGGTACCCTGTTCAAATGCATGTATAAAATAGTTGCAAGTTTACTGTAAACAAAATATTCATACCTGTAGTTAGTATTGGTGTATGTAGATGTAGTTGAATCTGGAAGGAGACGTTTTGAAGAGTTTTACAGTAGTTTTAGGTGTAGGTGCTCTGCAATCACAGGACACTTGTACTTAGAGTGATGAACAGTACATGTAAAGTGGTAAACTGCGATGAAAGAGTTTGATGTAGAGTTATTGGATGAGATTGGTGGATGGTTGTGTGACTGTTTAACAGTAGCCAATGAAGGAATGGTGCAGAGTGTGAAGTGGAAAGGAAATAAGGGTTGCCTCCGTGTTATGGGGTCCACGGACACCTTAGCTGTTCACAGACAGGGCGTGCAACATCCAGGGCTTCTCAGCATATCTAGCATGGAAATAGGACTGGGGATTAGCCAATTAGGTGCCGAGAGTGTCATTCATAGGGAGAGAGTAATCATTTATTTCATAGCTGTATACAGTGATGATGGCTGTGGTTGCTGAGATGGACAGAGTCAGAGTGTGGATAGTGGGAGATGGTTTTATAACTAATCTGCAGTGGTATGCAAACATGTGTGGCATTTCTGACAATCTTGAAATTCAGGGAGTGCAGACTATGTGGTGTGTTGTGCCAGGGAGAAATTTGCAAGGTGTATTTATGTTTTGTAAAAAATATGGCTGTTTTTAACACTCGAGATATAGTGGTGGTAAATTGTGGAGGAATGCATTTGGGGTATCTGAGTGCAATACGTTTTCAGGGAGCAGTTGTTAAAGGAAATGATGTTCCTATTTCCATCTGCAAAGATCTTCCATCTGCGAAGATCATGTTTTCCCATATACCACCTAGGACTGCATGGATGTCTTGTCATGTCTTTAATCCTCAACAAGATATAGCAAGATGTCTTGTTAATGAAGGAATATCTTGTTTTATGTATTCTGTAGGCATGTCATCACTCCAAAATGAGAACCTTTTGGAAGATGGTGCAATTTCTTGTTGTGATGGAATGACTTTCACAGATTTTGGCCAGGCAATATCTCTCAGTAATATTCAGAACTCTATCCGAAAGTTGTTGTGAAGTCATATCTGAAAAAAGCTCCAAAAAAAAGGCTCTTTTCAGAACCAACATCAAAGGGGAAGTGGAGTACTTGAAAAGTAAATGCACAGTTGATGTCATCAGTGATGTCATCAATGATATTTGTGATGTCATTGTTGATGTAATGGGTGCTATTCTTAGCAGTGCACGTGGTGGCATGAGTTATGGTTGCTTAGCATACCATAACTGGCGAATTTCAGGGGATTTTCAGTTTTACTTGTAACCATAACGTCCCTTTAACAAAGTTTTTTTCACTGAATATATATATATATATATATATATATATATATATATATATATATATATATATATATATATATATATATATTTGTGAAAGGGTTGAAGAAAATATTTTTGAAACTATAAGCATACCTGTACTGTCTTGTTAGATGCAGATCTTGTTGAATCTGGAAATATAAATCTAGGACCGTTTCACAGTAGCTTTTGATGCAGATGCCTTTGATTGATGGGAGATATGTATTAACTGAGTTTAAGTGTACTTCTGAAGTGTTGAACTGAGATGACAGGGTTAGCTGTAGAAGTTTTGGATGTGATTAGTGGATGGTTGTGCAACTCTTTGAAAGCACTCAGTGAGGGAGTGTTGATAACATGAAAGTGAAAAGGGTAGAAGGGCTGTCCCTGTGCCACGAGGTTCATGGACACTGCAGCAGTCCGCGGATGGCACATGCCACATCCAGGTCTTTTTAGGATGACTGGCATGGAAAGGGGACTGCTAGGTTCAGCTAATTAGGATAGCTTTGTGTGGTATACAGGAAGAGATGGTAGCAGGAGTTATGTTTGCAAAATGTGTGAGAGCACTGAAAATGGCTATGGCTATGTGTTTGAGAAGGCAGAGTGTGTGGATTTTGGGGGACTCTTGGGTCCATTGGTGAAAGGTCTATGCAGAGCAGTGTGGATTTGCAGATAATCTTGGATTCCATGATTGTAAAGTTTCATGGTATGGAATGCGAAAGATGAAGTGGGTGGGCTTACTCTCATTTTGTACACATGTGGTTAAATTGAAATATTCAGACATTATTATTCTTCATTGTGAAGTAAACAGTTTGGGTCATGTGACTGGAATTTAATTGCAGTTTGCAATGAAGGAGACATTGGGAAATTTGAAGGAAATGTGCCTAAATTCGAACATGATTTGTTCTTGCCTTGCTCAGAGACAGATGTGGATGTGTTCAAATTTATTTCGGACGCAAATGGAAAAAGCGAGGCGCAACATGAATAGAGATGCAGTCTATTTAAATGATGTGGGTAATCAGATTTTACTGGAAAACATTCAAAATGCTTTGAAGCAGTTTTGGTGAAAGTAAGACAAAATAATTAAGTTCAGTAAAATGTTTCTTAGTTCAGTTGTTAAAACCAAAAATTAAAAAAATACATAAAAACCAAAAACATAATACAAGGTTCTTTCAAGAGCCACCATTTATTAATGCAAAACAATTAAAAAGATTTTTTTTCTCCTAGCATACACTTTTTTTCTGATGCCTGCAGACCACCACGCTACCCATAGAGTCCTGTGACTTTTTTTCTTACTTCTTTTTTTAACTGTGAAAGGTGGCTCTTGAAGGAACTTTTTGTGTGTGCTTTTCTGGTTTTATACATTTTTGGGGGGTTTTGAGGTCTTTTGCAGGAAGGGCAGGTTAAGGTGGGGAAGGGAAGGGTGGGAAGGGAGAGAATGAGCACCAACCACAGAGATGGAGGTGCAGGAGGACCGGGGAAGATCTAGGGCATGCTTCAAACTTAAGGTAGGGGCAGCATTTCCCATACTCCTTGACAACTGCCTCAAAAGCACTTCAGAACTGCTCCCCCCTGCAGAGCGGTGTGTCGCAGTACATGCAGAATACTGTGATCCTCAAAAGGTATGGATCTACAGCACCCCATGTGGCCTGCCAGGTGGTCAGTGGGATCCTCTGCTCCAAAGTAGTACCCTGAGTGCTGGCAGGGGAAACATGGTGCAGAGGTAGATAGCCTGCTCCTCCCTGAGAAAGGAACAGCCGTTTGGACGTGGAGGTGCATTGATCTGTTCCCGAAGGAGTAGTGCCCCTGTTGTCTGTGACTGAATTTCACCCCACACTCAATGCATTCAACACAGGTAGCCTTTGCCTTCGGGACCCCACCTACGGTCTTAAAGAACCACCAAACCCAGGCCTCACTCCGGGCACTTCCTCTACATCATCTATGTCTTCCTCTTGAACCTCCTCTACATCATCACGCCTGTTCCCCTGTCTAGGCCCTCCAGATGGTGATGGTGATGGTGGTGGTTGGGGAGGAGGAATCGCCATAGCCGATGCCATGAGGGTCTTCTCAGATTTGCAAAGCAGCACTGCAGCAAAGCAGGTGTTCTCTCCTGGATAGACAGATTGAGAATGAGGAAAAGTAATGGGTGGGTCCTGTCAGAAGAGCCGTCTGTGTGCCGCACTACTGTCCACGGACAACCAAGTAGCAAAAAGGCATTGAGAAGTTGTAATAAGTTGCCAGATCAACCAAGAATGAGTTTAGAAGCTGTGGAATGGTAACGTTTGAGCTTCAAACATCTTAGATTGGTAGAAAATGCACGTTTAAACTGTCCGTGGCCACAAACACTGTTCGTGGACAGACCATCACACTGCATCGGCCACATGTATTTATTTATTTATTGTTCGTTTGTTAGGCATTTATACAACATGTACATACTTGACGGTCGTCTGCTGACACCCATTGGACACGCAGGGTGCATGAGCTGGGTGTCAGTAGAACAAGTGCCATGTCCACGGACTAATTAAAAGTGCATCATGCAAAACTGGACATGTCTGGACATTGCACATGTGCAGGGGCATCTCCATTTTGAATGCAGCCACCCCGGACAGTCGTAGTGTCCACAGACCCATAAAGGGGGTTTAAAAAAGAAAAAGTTTAAATCACACAATTATAATCAACACATTAATGGTATAAAACATACATGTATTCATGAAAGTTATGGGCTATCAGAATGGGAAACATACATAGGAGAATTAGGAATTGCTGTACAATAATGATGAGGTTTCATAAAAGCATCTGATTAAAAATGTTCAGAATTTGTTGGGGGTGATTGCTGGGGACAAAGGGGCAGGTGCAAGACGGGAAGTGATAGGAAACATTTTAGTGACATGATTTTTCACATATTGCAAATGTTCTTTAATATCATTACTTCATCAATTTTTGAGACAAGTTCATGATTTGCTTATGTAAAGTTGGGGATAGGGCTTCACTTTGTGATTCTTGGGATTGTGTATAATTAAACTGGGCAGTGGTTTGTTCATGAAAACAATGTACTGTAATAAAAAATGAAATTATTATTTTAGTCAGCACTATACAAATTACATTTGTTCCATTGTATACCATTAAATATGTTATTGGCACTCATTTATTCTTTTGGGAATTTCTTCTCTAACCTCTCAAGTGTGTTTGCCATTTCTGTGAGAAAATAAAAAAGTGTTTCAGCCTCATAACACCTGTTTATTTTATGAATGCTAATAATAGAGAAATACAATGCACTTACTATTTAGTGAGAATTTGTTTTCCAATAAGCACGTGGTGTTTCTCGATCTGTATTCATAGTTCTAGTGAGGAGATCATATGAAGTGTACACTTATGGTTTGTGACTGGTGCATTCCATTATAATGTGTGCTAAATGAAAAAATACTTAGAATTTTTTGAAATAATTGTCGAAAAAGGTATTTTTATGCATCGTAAACATTAGTAATTATGTTATGTACAGCTGTTTGTTGGTTGATGGATACATATTTTTGGCTCTCCCCTATGATTCTAGGCTTTATGAATGCTGTCTGACATCTGTGGACTACTGCAGTGCCCATGGACTCCATATATGCTACATTGGGGTTGATTATCATGTAAGGAATTAAGGTTGATTAAGGGTGCGCTAGTAAAAACCTATATAATTCACTGAAAAACCTTTTTCAAAGGGACTTTATGGTTAAGTTGCACTAATAAAAACCTATGTAATTCACTGAAAAAATGATGTTAAAGGGGCTTTATGGTTAAATTGCACTAACAAAATCCCATGAAGTCCAATGAACTGTTGAAGAGACGTTATGTTTACAAGTAAAACCGAAAAACTTTTGAAAGATTGACAGTTATGGTAACCATAACTCATGACCTCCTCTGTGCACTGCTAAGACTACTACCCAGGACATCAAAGATGACATTACACATATCATTGATGACATCACTGATTGCATCACACATTTAGGCCACTTCTTTTTGTTTACTGACATACTTAGGCCATGTGGTTTTGTTCAATGATAGAGACAATGTTAAAAATCAAAAAATGTTACATATGTAGACATTAACCTTGTTGTATGTTGTTAAGGCAATTGCCTTCAGTTCATGGTGGACATAACCAAGCCTGCGGTAGCAGCCTTGCAGTTATGGTTAAGTTGCTCAACTCAGAGAAAGAGTACTTTATGGGTGGTTTAGAACTTCACACCCCCTGAACGAATACTCATGAAACCTTCAAAAATAAAAGTTTATGGCCCCTCAGAATATTGTTGAGAAGTTGGGTGTGGTTTTGTCTTGGTGGGGTAAAGTTATAGGGGGATCCCAAAATGTGTGGAAATCCTCAAAGACTCAACAGAAAAAAAATGATGCTCAAGCCTACAGCCCAAATCGCTGAACCAAATTTGCGGTCGGAATGGCAGCTTTGTTCCAAAAGTGTGCTTTTGTAAATTTGGTCCAAATCTGTCCAGTAGTTTCTTTTAAAATGGCTAAAAAGTAGGTACAAATCCGTCCAGTAGTTTCTTTTAAAATGGCTAAAAAGTAGGTTCAAATAAATTAGTGATATCTGGGTCCGGTTGCCAGACTCATTTCCCTATTTGGTCCGTGGATACCTTCTGGACCAATTGGGGTCTGGCATGATGTCTGCAGACATTAGATTTGCTGGTTGATTGGATGTTGAAAAGTATTAGGTGCGTCATATTTTTTTAAACGATTGCCATGTTGGATCTGCGGAAACAGCGAATGTCTGCAGATAGCACGGTGAGGAAAATGTCTGGAAAACACATTTGGGTTTATTTGGTGGTTGAAAGGGAAGCTGGAAAGGGCAGAGGAGTGGAAAAAAGTTGATATGGAGCTATTTTTCTATTTGAAAAAAGTGGGTGTGGTTGCCGCCTGCTCTGCAGACAAGGCGGTAGTCCACAGAGTGTGCTGTGAACGAGCATCTTGCAAAACACATTTGAGGTTATTTGATGGCTCAGTGAGGGTTTGGAATGGAAAGGGTGGAGGAGTGGTATAAAGATGATATTGGGCTGTTTTTATGGGTGAAAGAAGGGTTTGCAGATTCTGCCGAGTCCACAGTCTATATTGGTATACACAGACACCATTTGGATTGCAGGGGATTCAGTGCAAGTTTTGTTATTGGAAGGTGTATTGTACATACGTGGCCCCAAGAATCTGCTCACTTGCCACAACCACCACAGTAGTAATATGTGTATAGTAATTATAGGTAATGTAGTGGGAGTATGAATTGTTTGTAATATGGTAGAATTATATAATTGAAATGTATATGGTATTTATGATTGTAGTACAATTGAGGATAGTACTTACATAATATGTATTTGTTTATATATGGTATGGTTACTTAGTTGCATGAAGCGTGAATCTTTGGTCTGTGAAAAATAAAACAGTATCATTATAATCTGTTAATCAGGACAGTTTAAGAGCATACCATTTTATGCACACATTTACTTTTTTGACCCTCATTAACAGTACATACTATGTACTATGTTTGGTACACTAGTGTATGATACTCTGTTGTTGTATTGACATTACATAATCATTGTGTCATTGGGGAATAAAATACATACCAGATTAAAAACAACTATTACAATTATGTGATAGTATGTTTCTCTGAAGTGTGTTGTCATTAAGGGAATATTTAAAGTAGTTAGATACCTGTTGGTGTATTCTAACTACTTAAGGCATTAGAAGATGTTTTGTAGTATCAAGAATTGTGATGGCTTACTTGAAGTGTATTGTAATGAAGGGTTTTTTTTATGAAGTAGTTAGATATC
The DNA here is from genome assembly GCF_040938575.1 of Ambystoma mexicanum. Lineage (NCBI taxonomy): Eukaryota > Metazoa > Chordata > Amphibia > Caudata > Ambystomatidae > Ambystoma > Ambystoma mexicanum. The sequence continues at coordinate 447,442,595 of NC_090935.1, read as the reverse complement.
TGATGGCATATTCTAACTAGATTGACTTTTAAAAGTACTATAGGAGTATTATACATGATGTTAGATACCTGTTGATGTATTCTAACTGTTGATTGTGCTACAGTTTAGTGGGTACCTTTGGGTTGAAGGAATATACATAGGCATTTGTTATATTTGCTGGTAACCTATGTTTTGGAGTAACAGAGGTGTTGTTACAACTATCAAACCAACCACTTATTTTTTGACATATGCGGTATAGTGCCCTGAAGTGGTTGTGGCACCAGTTTGGTATATTATGTCTACTGTTGTGAAGGTTTTTTTTTCAAGAGATATCTGGCCATGTGTAAAGCTAGTGAGCTTACAGTTATTTCGGGTACCATCTATATTGTACTTAAGAGGGATTACTATATCATATTGGCTATGTGAGTTCATTGAAATATGGCTATGTGCTGGTGGTGTGACTACAATCACCTGCACAGATGTTGGTGAAGCTATCTGTGTTGATATTCGCTTTGTTGAGAAGTCCTTGTTGTAGTTTATTAGTTAGTTGTGTTAGTGGTTTCATTTTGTTTAAAATTAATATAAATTATTTTCTTTTGAGAAGGATTGTACTGTCTATGAGAGCCTCCAGGGTTAGTTATCTGTAGTAGATTTTAAGGGTTGGCTATGATTTATCTCTGTTTTTATAAGGTTCTGAAGGATTCTGTGGCGGAATATTTTTTGTAAAATCATTTTTTTGGTAGGCTTACTTATTATGGCTATATGAAGACTTATAGGTACAGAGTTAGCACTAGTGCTAGCTGCAGTCTTTTTAACAACTTTCTGTTTAGATTTACACTTTGAAAGTGGAGTCAAAGTGTCTTTACTACAAGCTGCTTTAGTTTCGCTTAGTGACTGTATTAGCTGTTTTGTTTGCATTTTTTTAATACATTCTGCTAGAGGTAGATGCCTATTTTGTACATTTTTATTTTGATTTGCTCTATGTTTGCGTTGCTTTCTCCAGAGTTGCTTGTTGGTAGGCATTATTTGGTGTCTGTTGGAGAAAAGCAGAAAGTCTGGGTTGGGATGTTGCGCAATGTTTGTGTGCATTGTGCATGAGTGTCTGAGTATGATGGTAGGCATGTAAGTAGAGGTGTCTGATTGTTAAATGGGCTGTTAATTCAGACTGTGAAGGATATTCTTGTATTTGTGTGTTACTATACTGGTGTTGAGGTGCAATTAGTAATACTGAATCTAATTCTGTAGGGTTGATACAATTGTTTGTTCTACAATACTAGAGTTTTATAGTGTTTGAGTAACAGTTAGAACATTATGACAGCATTGCACTTACTTTGTTGGATGCAAAGAGTAGGTTTATTCTGGGTTCTGTCTTGTACTTCAGACACTGCTTGTTTTTAGGAGTGTGGTCTTCACTGCAATTGTGAAGGAAAGAAGTTAGTACATGTGTGTGTTAATGTCACAGTAATTTCCCTTGAAGAATAGATTAGTTACATTTGCAAACGGAATTCTAGAAAGAGGTATTATATGTTTTAAATTGTATAGTATTGTATATGAATGGGGATTTTCGGAGCATCAGCTTCATTCCTGTATACCTATAAATACTCCACTAAAATAGTGGAGTATTTATAGTTGTGCCCTATGAGGTGCACTTTTGAAAGTATGTGTTGCTGTTGCACTGTTTAGTATGGTAATAGATTAGTGGAAGTCGTAGTAGGATGAGAAAGAAAGTTTGAAAACATATACAGATTGAAAAGGAGAATGTTTTTATGTGTGTAATTCCATGATTTTTTTTCCTGCATTGTTGTTTCCTACATGAGTACTGGAAACCTTTCAGTGCTTTGACTTTGTTATGCACATTCCTATTAGCACTGTTATGAATGTACACGTGTATTTGTCTGCTTTTGCAAGTATGGCAAGTGTCATGCATTTACTTTACTTGCAATGCTTTTGTAAGATAAAAGCTGGTCTCATGTTTTGTGTGCATTCTAGGAATGTTTAATAGTGTTTTAAGGGGTAAGTGGTTGTAAAAAAGACAGAAGGAAATAGGATAATTATAGGTTGGACAATGCAATGAGTAATATGGGGAAATTAAACTTTGGAAAGTAGACAGATTTGTAAATGAACTTGATTATAGGAGATGGGAGAAATTAGAGTGTGCTTTATTTGCAGGTTGTGCAGGGTGAATGGCAGGTACCCTGTTCAAATGCATGTATAAAATAGTTGCAAGTTTACTGTAAACAAAATATTCATACCTGTAGTTAGTATTGGCGTATGTAGATGTAGTTGAATCTGGAAGGAGACGTTTTGAAGAGTTTTACAGTAGTTTTAGGTGTAGGTGCTCTGCAATCACAGGACACTTGTACTTAGAGTGATGAACAGTACATGTAAAGTGGTAAACTGCGATGAAATAGTTTGATGTAGAGTTATTGGATGAGATTGGTGGATGGTTGTGTGACTGTTTAACAGTAGCCAATGAAGGAATGGTGCAGAGTGTGAAGTGGAAAGGAAATAAGGGTTGCCTCCGTGTTATGGGGTCCACGCACACCTTAGCTGTTCACGGACACGGCGTGCAACATCCGGGGCTTCTCAGCATATCTAGCATGGAAATAGGACTGGGGATTAGCCAATTAGGTGCCGAGAGTGTCATTCATAGGGAGAGAGTAATCATTTATTTCATAGCTGTATACAGTGATGATGGCTGTGGTTGCTGAGATGGACAGAGTCAGAGTGTGGATAGTGGGAGATGGTTTTATAACTAATCTGCAGTGGTATGCAAACATGTGTGGCATTTCTGACAATCTTGAAATTCAGGGAGTGCAGACTATGTGGTGTGTTGTGCCAGGGAGAAATTTGCAAGGTGTATTTATGTTTTGTAAAAAATATGGCTGTTTTTAACACTCGAGATATAGTGGTGGTAAATTGTGGAGGAAGGCATTTGGGGTATCTGAGTGCAAACGTTTTCAGGGAGCAGTTGTTAAAGGAAATGATGTTCCTATTTCCATCTGCAAAGATCTTCCATCTGCGAAGATCATGTTTTCCCATATACCACCTAGGACTGCATGGATGTCTTGTCATGTCTTTAATCCTCAACAAGATATAGCAAGATGTCTTGTTAATGAAGGAATATCTTGTTTTATGTATTCTGTAGGCATGTCATCACTCCAAAATGAGAACCTTTTGGAAGATGGTGCAATTTCTTGTTGTGATGGAATGACTTTCACAGATTTTGGCCAGGCAATATCTCTCAGTAATATTCAGAACTCTATCCGAAAGTTGTTGTGAAGTCATATCTGAAAAAAGCTCCAAAAAAAAGGCTCTTTTCAGAACCAACATCAAAGGGGAAGTGGAGTACTTGAAAAGTAAATGCACAGTTGATGTCATCAGTGATGTCATCAATGATATTTGTGATGTCATTGTTGATGTAATGGGTGCTATTCTTAGCAGTGCACGTGGTGGCATGAGTTATAGTTGCTTAGCATACCATAACTGGCGAATTTCAGGGGATTTTCAGTTTTACTTGTAACCATAACGTCCCTTTAACAAAGTTTTTTCACTGAATATATATATATATATATATATATATATATATATATATATATATATATATTTGTGAAAGGGTTGAAGAAAATATTTTTGAAACTATAAGCATACCTGTACTGTCTTGTTAGATGCAGATCTTGTTGAATCTGGAAATATAAATCTAGGACCGTTTCACAGTAGCTTTTGATGCAGATGCCTTTGATTGATGGGAGATATGTATTAACTGAGTTTAAGTGTACTTCTGAAGTGTTGAACTGAGATGACAGGGTTAGCTGTAGAAATTTTGGATGTGATTAGTGGATGGTTGTGCAACTCTTTGAAAGCAGTCAGTGAGGGAGTGTTGATAACATGAAAGTGAAAAGGGTAGAAGGGCTGTCCCTGTGCCACGAGGTTCATGGACACTACAGTAGTCCGCGGATGGCACATGCCACATCCAGGTCTTTTTAGGATGACTGGCATGGAAAGGGGACTGCTAGGTTCAGCTAATTAGGATAGCTTTGTGTGGTATACAGGAAGAGATGGTAGCAGGAGTTATGTTTGCAAAATGTGTGAGAGCACTGAAAATGGTTATGGCTATGTGTTTGAGAAGGCAGAGTGTGTGGATTTTGGGGGACTCTTGGGTCCATTGGTGAAAGGTCTATGCAGAGCAGTGTGGATTTGCAGATAATCTTGGATTCCATGATTGTAAAGTTTCATGGTATGGAATGCGAAAGATGAAGTGGGTGGGCTTACTCTCATTTTGTACACATGTGGTTAAATTGAAATATTCAGACATTATTATTCTTCATTGTGAAGTAAACAGTTTGGGTCATGTGACTGGAATTTAATTGCAGTTTGCAATGAAGGAGACATTGGGAAATTTGAAGGAAATGTGCCTAAATTCGAACATGATTTGTTCTTGCCTTGCTCAGAGACAGATGTGGATGTGTTCAAATTTATTTCGGACGCAAATGGAAAAAGCGAGGCGCAACATGAATAGAGATGCAGTCTATTTAAATGATGTGGGTAATCAGATTTTACTGGAAAACATTCAAAATGCTTTGAAGCAGTTTTGGTGAAAGTAAGACAAAATAATTAAGTTCAGTAAAATGTTTCTTAGTTCAGTTGATAAAACCAAAAATTAAAAAAATACATAAAAACCAAAAACATAATACAAGGTTCTTTCAAGAGCCACCATTTTTTAATGCAAAATAATTAAAAAGATTTTTTTTCTCCTAGCATACACTTTTTTTCTGATGTCTGCAGACCACCACGCTACCCATAGAGTCCTGTGACTTTTTTTCTTACTTCTTTTTTTAACTGTGAAAGGTGGCTCTTGAAGGAACTTTTTGTGTGTGCTTTTCTGGTTTTATACATTTTTGGGGGGTTTTGAGGTCTTTTGCAGGAAGGGCAGGTTAAGGTGGGGAAGGGAAGGGTGGGAAGGGAGAGAATGAGCACCAACCACAGAGATGGATGTGCAGGAGGACCGGGGAAGATCTAGGGCATGCTTCAAACTTAAGGTAGGGGCAGCATTTCTCATACTCCTTGACAACTGCCTCAAAAGCACTTCAGAACTGCTCCCCCCTGCAGAGCGGTGTGTCGCAGTACATGCAGAATACTGTGATCCTCAAAAGGTAAGGATCTACAGCACCCCATGTGGCCTGCCAGGTGGTCAGTGGGATCCTCTGCTCCAAAGTAGTACCCTGAGTGCTGGCAGGGGAAACATGGTGCAGAGGTAGATAGCCTGCTCCTCCCTGAGAAAGGAACAGCCGTTTGGACGTGGAGGTGCATTGATCTGTTCCCGAAGGAGTAGTGCCCCTGTTGTCTGTGACTGAATTTCACCCCACACTCAATGCATTCAACACAGGTAGCCTTTGCCTTCGGGATCCCACCTATGGTCTTAAAGAACCACCAAACCCAGGCCTCACTCCGGGCACTTCCTCTACATCATCTATGTCTTCCTCTTGAACCTCCTCTACATCATCACGCCTGTTCCCCTGTCTAGGCCCTCCAGATGGTGATGGTGATGGTGGTGGTTGGGGAGGAGGAATGGCCATAGCCGATGCCATAAGGGTCTTCTCAGATTTGCAAAGCAGCACTGCAGCAAAGCAGGTGTTCTCTCCTGGATAGACAGATTGAGAATGAGGAAAAGTAATGGGTGGGTCCTGTCAGAAGAGCCGTCTGTGTGCCGCACTACTGTCCACGGACAACCAAGTAGCAAAAAGGCATTGAGAAGTTGTAATAAGTTGCCAGATCAACCAAGAATGAGTTTAGAAGCTGTGGAATGGTAACGTTTGAGCTTCAAACATCTTAGATTGGTAGAAAATGCACATTTAAACTGTCCGTGGCCACAAACACTGTTTGTGGACAGACCATCACACTGCATCGGTGAGGCCACATGTATTTATTTATTTATTGTTCTTTTGTTAGGCATTTATACAACATGTACATACTTGCCGGTCGTCTGCTGACACCCATTGGACACGCAGGGTGCATGAGCTGGGTGTCAGTAGAACAAGTGCCATGTCCACGGACTAATTAAAAGTGCATCATGCAAAACTGGACATGTCTGGACATTGCACATGTGCAGGGGCATCTCCATTTTGAATGCAGCCACCCCGGACAGTCGTAGTGTCCACAGACCCATAAAGGGGGTTTAAAAAAGAAAAAGTTTAAATCACACAATTATAATCAACACATTAATGGTATAAAATATACATGTATTCATGAAAGTTATGGGCTATCAGAATGGGAAACATAAATAGGAGAATTAGGAATTGCTGTACAATAATGATGAGGTTTCATAAAAGCATCTGATTAAAAATGTTCAGAATTTGTTGGGGGTGATTGCTGGGGACAAAGGGGCAGGTGCAAGACGGGAAGTGATAGGAAACATTTTAGTGACATGATTTTTCACATATTGTAAATGTTCTTTAATATCATTACTTCATCAATTTTTGAGACAAGTTCATGATTTGCTTATGTAAAGTTGGGGATAGGGCTTCACTTTGTGATTCTTGGGATTGTGTATAATTAAACTGGGCAGTGGTTTGTTCATGAAAACTATGTACTGTAATAAAAAATGAAATTATTATTTTAGTCAGCACTATACAAATTACATTTGTTCCATTGTATACCATTAAATATGTTATTGGCACTCATTTATTCTTTTGGGAATTTCTTCTCTAACCTCTCAAGTGTGTTTGCCATTTCTGTGAGAAAATAAAAAAGTGTTTCAGCCTCATAACACTTGTTTATTTTATGAATGCTAATAATAGAGAAATACAATGCACTTACTATTTAGTGAGAATTTGTTTTCCAATAAGCACGTGGTGTTTCTCGATCTGTATTCATAGTTCTAGTGAGGAGATCATATGAAGTGTACACTTATGGTTTGTGACTGGTGCATTCCATTATAATGTGTGCTAAATGAAAAAATACTTAGAATTTTTTGAAATAATTGTCGAAAAAGGTCTTTTTATGCATCGTAAACATTAGTAATTATGTTATGTACAGCTGTTTGTTGCTTGATGGATACATATTTTTTGGCTCTCCCCTATGATTCTAGGCTTTATGAATGCTGTCTGACATCTGTGGACTACTGCAGTGCCCATGGACTCCATATATGCTACATTGGGGTTGATTATCATGTAAGGAATTAAGGTTGATTAAGGGTGCGCTAGTAAAAACCTATATAATTCACTGAAAAACCTTTTTCAAAGGGACTTTATGGTTAAGTTGCACTAATAAAAACCTATGTAATTCACTGAAAAAATGATGTTAAAGGGGCTTTATGGTTAAATTGCACTAACAAAAACCCATGAAGTCCAATGAACTGTTGAAGAGACGTTATGTTTACAAGTAAAACCGAAAAACTTTTGAAAAATTGACAGTTATGGTAACCATAACTCATGACCTCCTCTGTGCACTGCAAAGACTACTACCCAGGACATCAAAGATAACATTACACATATCATTGATGACATCACTGATTGCATCACACATTTAGGCCACTTCTTTTTGTTTACTGACATACTTAGGCCATGTGGTTTTGTTCAATGATAGAGACAATGTTAAAAATCAAAAAATGTTACATATGTAGACATTAACCTTGTTGTATGTTGTTAAGGCAATTGCCTTCAGTTCATGGTGGACATAACCAAGCCTGCGGTAGCAGCCTTGTAGTTATGGTTAAGTTGCTCAACTCAGAGAAAGAGTACTTTATGGGTGGTTTAGAACTTCACACCCCCTGAACGAATACTCATGAAACCTTCAAAAATAAAAGTTTATGGCCCCTCAGAATATTGTTGAGAAGTTGGGTGTGGTTTTGTCTTGGTGGAGTAAAGTTATAGGGGGATCCCAAAATGTGTGGAAATCCTCATAGACTCAACAGAAAAAAAATGATGCTCAAGCCTACAGCCCAAATCGCTGAACCAAATTTGCGGTCGGAATGGCAGCTTTGTTCCAAAAGTGTGCTTTTGTAAATTTGGTCCAAATCTGTCCAGTAGTTTCTTTTAAAATGGCTAAAAAGTAGGTACAAATCCGTCCAGTAGTTTCTTTTAAAATGGCTAAAAAGTAGGTTCAAATAAATTAGTGATATCTGGGTCCGGTTGCCAGACTCATTTCCCTATTTGGTCCGTGGATACCTTCTGGACCAATTGGGGTCTGGCATGATGTCTGCAGACATTAGATTTGCTGGTTGATTGGATGTTGAAAAGTATTAGGTGCGTCATATTTTTTTAAACGATTGCCATGTTGGATCTGCGGAAACAGCGAATGTCTGCAGATAGCACGGTGAGGAAAATGTCTGGAAAACACATTTGGGTTTATTTGGTGGTTGAAAGGGAAGCTGGAAAGGGCAGAGGAGGGGAAAAAAGTTGATATGGAGCTATTTTTCTATTTGAAAAAAGTGGGTGTGGTTGCCGCCTGCTCTGCAGACAAGGCGGTAGTCCACAGAGTGTGCTGTGAACGAGCATCTTGCAAAACACATTTGAGGTTATTTGATGGCTCAGTGAGGGTTTGGAATGGAAAGGGTGGAGGAGTGGCATAAAGATGATATTGGGCTGTTTTTATGGGTGAAAGAAGGGTTTGCAGATTCTGCCGAGTCCACAGTCTATATTGGTATACACAGACACCATTTGGATTGCAGGGGATTCAGTGCAAGTTTTGTTATTGGAAGGTGTATTGTACATACGTGGCCCCAAGAATCTGCTCACTTGCCACAACCACCCCAGTAGTAATATGTGTATAGTAATTATAGGTAATGTAGTGGGAGTATGAATTGTTTGTAATATGGTAGAATTATATAATTGAAATGTATATGGTATTTATGATTGTAGTACAATTGAGGATAGTACTTACATAATATGTATTTGTTTATATTTGGTATGGTTACTTAGTTGCATGAAGCTTGAATCTTTGGTCTGTGAAAAATAAAACAGTATCATTATAATCTGTTAATCAGGACAGTTTAAGAGCATACCATTTTATGCACACATTTACTTTTTTGACCCTCATTAACAGTACATACTATGTACTATGTTTGGTACACTAGTGTATGATACTCTGTTGTTGTATTGACATTACATAATCATTGTGTCATTGGGGAATAAAATACATACCAGATTAAAAACAACTATTACAATTATGTGATAGTATGTTTCTCTGAAGTGTGTTGTCATTAAGGGAATATTTAAAGTAGTTAGATACCTGTTGGTGTATTCTAACTACTTAAGGCATTAGAAGATGTTTTGTAGTATCAAGAATTGTGATGGCTTACTTGAAGTGTATTGTAATGAAGGGTTTTTTTATGAAGTAGTTAGATATCTGATGGCATATTCTAACTAGATTGACTTTTAAAAGTACTATAGGAGTATTATACATGATGTTAGATACCTGTTGATGTATTCTAACTGTTGATTGTGCTACAGTTTAGTGGGTACCTTTGGGTTGAAGGAATATACATAGGCATTTGTTATATTTGCTGGTAACCTATGTTTTGGAGTAACAGAGGTGTTGTTACAACTATCAAACAAACCACTTATTTTTTGACATATGCGGTATAGTGCCCTGAAGTGGTTGTGGCACCAGTTTGGTATATTATGTCTACTGTTGTGAAGGTTTTTTTTTCAAGAGATATCTGGCCATGTGTAAAGCTAGTGAGCTTACAGTTATTTCGGGTACCATCTATATTGTACTTAAGAGGGATTACTATATCATATTGGCTATGTGAGTTCATTGAAATATGGCTATGTGCTTGTGGTGTGACTCCAATCACCTGCACAGATGTTGGTGAAGCTATCTGTGTTGATATTCGCTTTGTTGAGAAGTCCTTGTTGTAGTTTATTAGTTAGTTGTGTTAGTGGTTTCATTTTGTTTAAAATTAATATAAATTATTTTCTTTTGAGAAGGATTGTACTGTCTATGAGAGCCTCCAGGGTTAGTTATCTGTAGTAGATTTTAAGGGTTGACTATGATTTATCTCTGTTTTTATAAGGTTCTGAAGGATTCTGTGGCGGAACATTTTTTGTAAAATCATTTTTTTGGTAGGCTTACTTATTATGGCTATATGAAGACTTATAGGTACAGAGTTAGCACTAGTGGTAGCTGCAGTCTTTTTAACAACTTTCTGTTTAGATTTACACTTTGAAAGTGGAGTCAAAGTGTCTTTACTACAAGCTGCTTTAGTTTCGCTTAGTGACTGTATTAGCTGTTTTGTTTGCATTTTTTTAATACATTCTGCTAGAGGTGGATGCCTATTTTGTACATTTTTATTTTGATTTGCTCTATGTTTGCGTTGCTTTCTACAGAGTTGCTTGTTGGTAGGCAATATTTGGTGTCTGTTGGAGAAAAGCAGAAAGTCTGGGTTGGGATGTTGCGCAATGTTTGTGTGCATTGTGCATGAGTGTCTGAGTATGATGGTAGGCATGTAAGTAGAGGTGTCTGATTGTTAAATGGGCTGTTAATTCAGACTGTGAAGGATATTCTTGTATTTGTGTGTTACTATACTGGTGTTGTGGTGCAATTAGTAATACTGAATCTAATTCTGTAGGGTTGATACAATTGTTTGTTCTACAATACTAGAGTTTTATAGTGTTTGAGTAACAGTTAGAACATTATGACAGCATTGCACTTACTTTGTTGGATGCAAAGAGTAGGTTTCTTCTGGGTTCTGTCTTGTACTTCAGACACTGCTGGTTTTTAGGAGTGTGGTCTTCACTGCAATTGTGAAGGAAAGAAGTTAGTACATGTGTGTGTTAATGTCACAGTAATTTCCCTTGAAGAATAGATTAGTTACATTTGCAAACAGAATTCTAGAAAGAGGTATTATATGTTTTAAATTGTATAGTATTGTATATGAATGGGGATTTTCGGAGCATCAGCTTCATTCCTGTATACCTATAAATACTCCACTAAAATAGTGGAGTATTTATAGGTGTGCCCTATGAGGTGCACTTTTGAAAGTATGTGTTGCTGTTGCACTGTTTAGTATGGTAATAGATTAGTGGAAGTCGTAGTAGGATGAGAAAGAAAGTTTGAAAACATATACAGATTGAAAAGGAGAATGTTTTTATGTGTGTAATTCCATGATTTTTTTTCCTGCATTGTTGTTTCCTACATGAGTACTGGAAACCTTTCAGTGCTTTGACTTTGTTATGCACATTCCTATTAGCACTGTTCTGAATGTACACGTGTATTTGTCTGCTTTTGCAAGTATGGCAAGTGTCATGCATTTACTTTACTTGCAATGCTTTTGTAAGATAAAAGCTGGTCTCATGTTTTGTGTGCATTCTAGGAATGTTTAATAGTGTTTTAAGGGGTAAGTGGTTGTAAAAATGACAGAAGGAAATAGGATAATTATAGGTTGGACAATGCAATGAGTAATATGGGGAAATTAAACTTTGGAAAGTAGACAGATTTGTAAATGAACTTGATTATAGGAGATGGGAGAAATTAGAGTGTGCTTTATTTGCAGGTTGTGCAGGGTGAATGGCAGGTACCCTGTTCAAATGCATGTATAAAATAGTTGCAAGTTTACTGTAAACAAAATATTCATACCTGTAGTTAGTATTGGCGTATGTAGATGTAGTTGAATCTGGAAGGAGACGTTTTGAAGAGTTTTACAGTAGTTTTAGGTGTAGGTGCTCTGCAATCACAGGACACTTGTACTTAGAGTGATGAACAGTACATGTAAAGTGGTAAACTGCGATGAAATAGTTTGATGTAGAGTTATTGGATGAGATTGGTGGATGGTTGTGTGACTGTTTAACAGTAGCCAATGAAGGAATGGTGCAGAGTGTGAAGTGGAAAGGAAATAAGGGTTGCCTCCGTGTTATGGGGTCCACGGACACCTTAGCTGTTCACGGACACGGCGTGCAACATCCGGGGCTTCTCAGCATATCTAGCATGGAAATAGGACTGGGGATTAGCCAATTAGGTGCCGAGAGTGTCATTCATAGGGAGAGAGTAATCATTTATTTCATAGCTGTATACAGTGATGATGGCTGTGGTTGCTGAGATGGACAGAGTCAGAGTGTGGATAGTGGGAGATGGTTTTATAACTAATCTGCAGTGGTATGCAAACATGTGTGGCATTTCTGACAATCTTGAAATTCAGGGAGTGCAGACTATGTGGTGTGTTGTGCCAGGGAGAAATTTGCAAGGTGTATTTATGTTTTGTAAAAAATATGGCTGTTTTTAACACTCGAGATATAGTGGTGGTAAATTGTGGAGGAAGGCATTTGGGGTATCTGAGTGCAAACGTTTTCAGGGAGCAGTTGTTAAAGGAAATGATGTTCCTATTTCCATCTGCAAAGATCTTCCATCTGCGAAGATCATGTTTTCCCATATACCACCTAGGACTGCATGGATGTCTTGTCATGTCTTTAATCCTCAACAAGATATAGCAAGATGTCTTGTTAATGAAGGAATATCTTGTTTTATGTATTCTGTAGGCATGTCATCACTCCAAAATGAGAACCTTTTGGAAGATGGTGCAATTTCTTGTTGTGATGGAATGATTTTCACAGATTTTGGCCAGGCAATATCTCTCAGTAATATTCAGAACTCTATCCGAAAGTTGTTGTGAAGTCATATCTGAAAAAAGCTCCAAAAAAAAGGCTCTTTTCAGAACCAACATCAAAGGGGAAGTGGAGTACTTGAAAAGTAAATGCACAGTTGATGTCATCAGTGATGTCATCAATGATATTTGTGATGTCATTGTTGATGTAATGGGTGCTATTCTTAGCAGTGCACGTGGTGGCATGAGTTATAGTTGCTTAGCATACCATAACTGGCGAATTTCAGGGGATTTTCAGTTTTACTTGTAACCATAACGTCCCTTTAACAAAGTTTTTTCACTGAATATATATATATATATATATATATATATATATATATATATATATATATATATATATATATATTTGTGAAAGGGTTGAAGAAAATATTTTTGAAACTATAAGCATACCTGTACTGTCTTGTTAGATGCAGATCTTGTTGAATCTGGAAATATAAATCTAGGACCGTTTCACAGTAGCTTTTGATGCAGATGCCTTTGATTGATGGGAGATATGTATTAACTGAGTTTAAGTGTACTTCTGAAGTGTTGAACTGAGATGACAGGGTTAGCTGTAGAAGTTTTGGATGTGATTAGTGGATGGTTGTGCAACTCTTTGAAAGCACTCAGTGAGGGAGTGTTGATAACATGAAAGTGAAAAGGGTAGAAGGGCTGTCCCTGTGCCACGAGGTTCATGGACACTACAGCAGTCCGCGGATGGCACATGCCACATCCAGGTCTTTTTAGGATGACTGGCATGGAAAGGGGACTGCTAGGTTCAGCTAATTAGGATAGCTTTGTGTGGTATACAGGAAGAGATGGTAGCAGGAGTTATGTTTGCAAAATGTGTGAGAGCACTGAAAATGGCTATGGCTATGTGTTTGAGAAGGCAGAGTGTGTGGATTTTGGGGGACTCTTGGGTCCATTGGTGAAAGGTCTATGCAGAGCAGTGTGGATTTGCAGATAATCTTGGATTCCATGATTGTAAAGTTTCATGGTATGGAATGCGAAAGATGAAGTGGGTGGGCTTACTCTCATTTTGTACACATGTGGTTAAATTGAAATATTCAGACATTATTATTCTTCATTGTGAAGTAAACAGTTTGGGTCATGTGACTGGAATTTAATTGCAGTTTGCAATGAAGGAGACATTGGGAAATTTGAAGGAAATGTGCCTAAATTCGAACATGATTTGTTCTTGCCTTGCTCAGAGACAGATGTGGATGTGTTCAAATTTATTTCGGACGCAAATGGAAAAAGCGAGGCGCAACATGAATAGAGATGCAGTCTATTTAAATGATGTGGGTAATCAGATTTTACTGGAAAACATTCAAAATGCTTTGAAGCAGTTTTGGTGAAAGTAAGACAAAATAATTAAGTTCAGTAAAATGTTTCTTAGTTCAGTTGATAAAACCAAAAATTAAAAAAAATACATAAAAACCAAAAACATAATACAAGGTTCTTTCAAGAGCCACCATTTTTTAATGCAAAATAATTAAAAAGATTTTTTTTCTCCTAGCATACACTTTTTTTCTGATGTCTGCAGACCACCACGCTACCCATAGAGTCCTGTGACTTTTTTTCTTACTTCTTTTTTTAACTGTGAAAGGTGGCTCTTGAAGGAACTTTTTGTGTGTGCTTTTCTGGTTTTATACATTTTTGGGGGGTTTTGAGGTCTTTTGCAGGAAGGGCAGGTTAAGGTGGGGAAGGGAAGGGTGGGAAGGGAGAGAATGAGCACCAACCACAGAGATGGAGGTGCAGGAGGACCGGGGAAGATCTAGGGCATGCTTCAAACTTAAGGTAGGGGCAGCATTTCTCATACTCCTTGACAACTGCCTCAAAAGCACTTCAGAACTGCTCCCCCCTGCAGAGCGGTGTGTCGCAGTACATGCAGAATACTGTGATCCTCAAAAGGTAAGGATCTACAGCACCCCATGTGGCCTGCCAGGTGGTCAGTGGGATCCTCTGCTCCAAAGTAGTACCCTGAGTGCTGGCAGGGGAAACATGGTGCAGAGGTAGATAGCCTGCTCCTCCCTGAGAAAGGAACAGCCGTTTGGACGTGGAGGTGCATTGATCTGTTCCCGAAGGAGTAGTGCCCCTGTTGTCTGTGACTGAATTTCACCCCACACTCAATGCATTCAACACAGGTAGCCTTTGCCTTCGGGATCCCACCTATGGTCTTAAAGAACCACCAAACCCAGGCCTCACTCCGGGCACTTCCTCTACATCATCTATGTCTTCCTCTTGAACCTCCTCTACATCATCACGCCTGTTCCCCTGTCTAGGCCCTCCAGATGGTGATGGTGATGGTGGTGGTTGGGGAGGAGGAATGGCCATAGCCGATGCCATAAGGGTCTTCTCAGATTTGCAAAGCAGCACTGCAGCAAAGCAGGTGTTCTCTCCTGGATAGACAGATTGAGAATGAGGAAAAGTAATGGGTGGGTCCTGTCAGAAGAGCCGTCTGTGTGCCGCACTACTGTCCACGGACAACCAAGTAGCAAAAAGGCATTGAGAAGTTGTAATAAGTTGCCAGATCAACCAAGAATGAGTTTAGAAGCTGTGGAATGGTAACGTTTGAGCTTCAAACATCTTAGATTGGTAGAAAATGCACGTTTAAACTGTCCGTGGCCACAAACACTGTTTGTGGACAGACCATCACACTGCATCGGTGAGGCCACATGTATTTATTTATTTATTGTTCTTTTGTTAGGCATTTATACAACATGTACATACTTGCCGGTCGTCTGCTGACACCCATTGGACACGCAGGGTGCATGAGCTGGGTGTCAGTAGAACAAGTGCCATGTCCACGGACTAATTAAAAGTGCATCATGCAAAACTGGACATGTCTGGACATTGCACATGTGCAGGGGCATCTCCATTTTGAATGCAGCCACCCCGGACAGTCGTAGTGTCCACAGACCCATAAAGGGGGTTTAAAAAAGAAAAAGTTTAAATCACACAATTATAATCAACACATTAATGGTATAAAATATACATGTATTCATGAAAGTTATGGGCTATCAGAATGGGAAACATAAATAGGAGAATTAGGAATTGCTGTACAATAATGATGAGGTTTCATAAAAGCATCTGATTAAAAATGTTCAGAATTTGTTGGGGGTGATTGCTGGGGACAAAGGGGCAGGTGCAAGACGGGAAGTGATAGGAAACATTTTAGTGACATGATTTTTCACATATTGTAAATGTTCTTTAATATCATTACTTCATCAATTTTTGAGACAAGTTCATGATTTGCTTATGTAAAGTTGGGGATAGGGCTTCACTTTGTGATTCTTGGGATTGTGTATAATTAAACTGGGCAGTGGTTTGTTCATGAAAACTATGTACTGTAATAAAAAATGAAATTATTATTTTAGTCAGCACTATACAAATTACATTTGTTCCATTGTATACCATTAAATATGTTATTGGCACTCATTTATTCTTTTGGGAATTTCTTCTCTAACCTCTCAAGTGTGTTTGCCATTTCTGTGAGAAAATAAAAAAGTGTTTCAGCCTCATAACACCTGTTTATTTTATGAATGCTAATAATAGAGAAATACAATGCACTTACTATTTAGTGAGAATTTGTTTTCCAATAAGCACGTGGTGTTTCTCGATCTGTATTCATAGTTCTAGTGAGGAGATCATATGAAGTGTACACTTATGGTTTGTGACTGGTGCATTCCATTATAATGTGTGCTAAATGAAAAAATACTTAGAATTTTTTGAAATAATTGTCGAAAAAGGTCTTTTTATGCATCGTAAACATTAGTAATTATGTTATGTACAGCTGTTTGTTGCTTGATGGATACATATTTTTTGGCTCTCCCCTATGATTCTAGGCTTTATGAATGCTGTCTGACATCTGTGGACTACTGCAGTGCCCATGGACTCCATATATGCTACATTGGGGTTGATTATCATGTAAGGAATTAAGGTTGATTAAGGGTGCGCTAGTAAAAACCTATATAATTCACTGAAAAACCTTTTTCAAAGGGACTTTATGGTTAAGTTGCACTAATAAAAACCTATGTAATTCACTGAAAAAATGATGTTAAAGGGGCTTTATGGTTAAATTGCACTAACAAAAACCCATGAAGTCCAATGAACTGTTGAAGAGACGTTATGTTTACAAGTAAAACCGAAAAACTTTTGAAAAATTGACAGTTATGGTAACCATAACTCATGACCTCCTCTGTGCACTGCAAAGACTACTACCCAGGACATCAAAGATAACATTACACATATCATTGATGACATCACTGATTGCATCACACATTTAGGCCACTTCTTTTTGTTTACTGACATACTTAGGCCATGTGGTTTTGTTCAATGATAGAGACAATGTTAAAAATCAAAAAATGTTACATATGTAGACATTAACCTTGGTGTATGTTGTTAAGGCAATTGCCTTCAGTTCATGGTGGACATAACCAAGCCTGCGGTAGCAGCCTTGTAGTTATGGTTAAGTTGCTCAACTCAGAGAAAGAGTACTTTATGGGTGGTTTAGAACTTCACACCCCCTGAACGAATACTCATGAAACCTTCAAAAATAAAAGTTTATGGCCCCTCAGAATATTGTTGCCTACAGCCCAAATCGCTGAACCAAATTTGCGGTCGGAATGGCAGCTTTGTTCCAAAAGTGTGCTTTTGTAAATTTGGTCCAAATCTGTCCAGTAGTTTCTTTTAAAATGGCTAAAAAGTAGGTACAAATCCGTCCAGTAGTTTCTTTTAAAATGGCTAAAAAGTAGGTTCAAATAAATTAGTGATATCTGGGTCCGGTTGCCAGACTCATTTCCCTATTTGGTCCGTGGATACCTTCTGGACCAATTGGGGTCTGGCATGATGTCTGCAGACATTAGATTTGCTGGTTGATTGGATGTTGAAAAGTATTAGGTGCGTCATATTTTTTTAAACGATTGCCATGTTGGATCTGCGGAAACAGCGAATGTCTGCAGATAGCACGGTGAGGAAAATGTCTGGAAAACACATTTGGGTTTATTTGGTGGTTGAAAGGGAAGCTGGAAAGGGCAGAGGAGTGGAAAAAAGTTGATATGGAGCTATTTTTCTATTTGAAAAAAGTGGGTGTGGTTGCCGCCTGCTCTGCAGACAAGGCGGTAGTCCACAGAGTGTGCTGTGAACGAGCATCTTGCAAAACACATTTGAGGTTATTTGATGGCTCAGTGAGGGTTTGGAATGGAAAGGGTGGAGGAGTGGCATAACGATGATATTGGGCTGTTTTTATGGGTGAAAGAAGGGTTTGCAGATTCTGCCGAGTCCACAGTCTATATTGGTATACACAGACACCATTTGGATTGCAGGGGATTCAGTGCAAGTTTTGTTATTGGAAGGTGTATTGTACATACGTGGCCCCAAGAATCTGCTCACTTGCCACAACCACCCCAGTAGTAATATGTGTATAGTAATTATAGGTAATGTAGTGGGAGTATGAATTGTTTGTAATATGGTAGAATTATATAATTGAAATGTATATGGTATTTATGATTGTAGTACAATTGAGGATAGTACTTACATAATATGTATTTGTTTATATTTGGTATGGTTACTTAGTTGCATGAAGCTTGAATCTTTGGTCTGTGAAAAATAAAACAGTATCATTATAATCTGTTAATCAGGACAGTTTAAGAGCATACCATTTTATGCACACATTTACTTTTTTGACCCTCATTAACAGTACATACTATGTACTATGTTTGGTACACTAGTGTATGATACTCTGTTGTTGTATTGACATTACATAATCATTGTGTCATTGGGGAATAAAATACATACCAGATTAAAAACAACTATTACAATTATGTGATAGTATGTTTCTCTGAAGTGTGTTGTCATTAAGGGAATATTTAAAGTAGTTAGATACCTGTTGGTGTATTCTAACTACTTAAGGCATTAGAAGATGTTTTGTAGTATCAAGAATTGTGATGGCTTACTTGAAGTGTATTGTAATGAAGGGTTTTTTTATGAAGTAGTTAGATATCTGATGGCATATTCTAACTAGATTGACTTTTAAAAGTACTATAGGAGTATTATACATGATGTTAGATACCTGTTGATGTATTCTAACTGTTGATTGTGCTACAGTTTAGTGGGTACCTTTGGGTTGAAGGAATATACATAGGCATTTGTTATATTTGCTGGTAACCTATGTTTTGGAGTAACAGAGGTGTTGTTACAACTATCAAACAAACCACTTATTTTTTGACATATGCGGTATAGTGCCCTGAAGTGGTTGTGGCACCAGTTTGGTATATTATGTCTACTGTTGTGAAGGTTTTTTTTTCAAGAGATATCTGGCCATGTGTAAAGCTAGTGAGCTTACAGTTATTTCGGGTACCATCTATATTGTACTTAAGAGGGATTACTATATCATATTGGCTATGTGAGTTCATTGAAATATGGCTATGTGCTTGTGGTGTGACTCCAATCACCTGCACAGATGTTGGTGAAGCTATCTGTGTTGATATTCGCTTTGTTGAGAAGTCCTTGTTGTAGTTTATTAGTTAGTTGTGTTAGTGGTTTCATTTTGTTTAAAATTAATATAAATTATTTTCTTTTGAGAAGGATTGTACTGTCTATGAGAGCCTCCAGGGTTAGTTATCTGTAGTAGATTTTAAGGGTTGACTATGATTTATCTCTGTTTTTATAAGGTTCTGAAGGATTCTGTGGCGGAACATTTTTTGTAAAATCATTTTTTTGGTAGGCTTACTTATTATGGCTATATGAAGACTTATAGGTACAGAGTTAGCACTAGTGGTAGCTGCAGTCTTTTTAACAACTTTCTGTTTAGATTTACACTTTGAAAGTGGAGTCAAAGTGTCTTTACTACAAGCTGCTTTAGTTTCGCTTAGTGACTGTATTAGCTGTTTTGTTTGCATTTTTTTAATACATTCTGCTAGAGGTGGATGCCTATTTTGTACATTTTTATTTTGATTTGCTCTATGTTTGCGTTGCTTTCTACAGAGTTGCTTGTTGGTAGGCAATATTTGGTGTCTGTTGGAGAAAAGCAGAAAGTCTGGGTTGGGATGTTGCGCAATGTTTGTGTGCATTGTGCATGAGTGTCTGAGTATGATGGTAGGCATGTAAGTAGAGGTGTCTGATTGTTAAATGGGCTGTTAATTCAGACTGTGAAGGATATTCTTGTATTTGTGTGTTACTATACTGGTGTTGTGGTGCAATTAGTAATACTGAATCTAATTCTGTAGGGTTGATACAATTGTTTGTTCTACAATACTAGAGTTTTATAGTGTTTGAGTAACAGTTAGAACATTATGACAGCATTGCACTTACTTTGTTGGATGCAAAGAGTAGGTTTCTTCTGGGTTCTGTCTTGTACTTCAGACACTGCTGGTTTTTAGGAGTGTGGTCTTCA
Source organism: Ambystoma mexicanum (assembly GCF_040938575.1). Lineage (NCBI taxonomy): Eukaryota > Metazoa > Chordata > Amphibia > Caudata > Ambystomatidae > Ambystoma > Ambystoma mexicanum. Next base: position 447,422,643 of record NC_090935.1, on the reverse strand, counting down.
CTGCAATTGTGAAGGAAAGAAGTTAGTACATGTGTGTGTTAATGTCACAGTAATTTCCCTTGAAGAATAGATTAGTTACATTTGCAAACAGAATTCTAGAAAGAGGTATTATATGTTTTAAATTGTATAGTATTGTATATGAATGGGGATTTTCGGAGCATCAGCTTCATTCCTGTATACCTATAAATACTCCACTAAAATAGTGGAGTATTTATAGGTGTGCCCTATGAGGTGCACTTTTGAAAGTATGTGTTGCTGTTGCACTGTTTAGTATGGTAATAGATTAGTGGAAGTCGTAGTAGGATGAGAAAGAAAGTTTGAAAACATATACAGATTGAAAAGGAGAATGTTTTTATGTGTGTAATTCCATGATTTTTTTTCCTGCATTGTTGTTTCCTACATGAGTACTGGAAACCTTTCAGTGCTTTGACTTTGTTATGCACATTCCTATTAGCACTGTTCTGAATGTACACGTGTATTTGTCTGCTTTTGCAAGTATGGCAAGTGTCATGCATTTACTTTACTTGCAATGCTTTTGTAAGATAAAAGCTGGTCTCATGTTTTGTGTGCATTCTAGGAATGTTTAATAGTGTTTTAAGGGGTAAGTGGTTGTAAAAATGACAGAAGGAAATAGGATAATTATAGGTTGGACAATGCAATGAGTAATATGGGGAAATTAAACTTTGGAAAGTAGACAGATTTGTAAATGAACTTGATTATAGGAGATGGGAGAAATTAGAGTGTGCTTTATTTGCAGGTTGTGCAGGGTGAATGGCAGGTACCCTGTTCAAATGCATGTATAAAATAGTTGCAAGTTTACTGTAAACAAAATATTCATACCTGTAGTTAGTATTGGTGTATGTAGATGTAGTTGAATCTGGAAGGAGACGTTTTGAAGAGTTTTACAGTAGTTTTAGGTGTAGGTGCTCTGCAATCACAGGACACTTGTACTTAGAGTGATGAACAGTACATGTAAAGTGGTAAACTGCGATGAAAGAGTTTGATGTAGAGTTATTGGATGAGATTGGTGGATGGTTGTGTGACTGTTTAACAGTAGCCAATGAAGGAATGGTGCAGAGTGTGAAGTGGAAAGGAAATAAGGGTTGCCTCGTGTTATGGGGTCCACGGACACCTTAGCTGTTCACAGACAGGGCGTGCAACATCCAGGGCTTCTCAGCATATCTAGCATGGAAATAGGACTGGGGATTAGCCAATTAGGTGCCGAGAGTGTCATTCATAGGGAGAGAGTAATCATTTATTTCATAGCTGTATACAGTGATGATGGCTGTGGTTGCTGAGATGGACAGAGTCAGAGTGTGGATAGTGGGAGATGGTTTTATAACTAATCTGCAGTGGTATGCAAACATGTGTGGCATTTCTGACAATCTTGAAATTCAGGGAGTGCAGACTATGTGGTGTGTTGTGCCAGGGAGAAATTTGCAAGGTGTATTTATGTTTTGTAAAAAATATGGCTGTTTTTAACACTCGAGATATAGTGGTGGTAAATTGTGGAGGAATGCATTTGGGGTATCTGAGTGCAATACGTTTTCAGGGAGCAGTTGTTAAAGGAAATGATGTTCCTATTTCCATCTGCAAAGATCTTCCATCTGCGAAGATCATGTTTTCCCATATACCACCTAGGACTGCATGGATGTCTTGTCATGTCTTTAATCCTCAACAAGATATAGCAAGATGTCTTGTTAATGAAGGAATATCTTGTTTTATGTATTCTGTAGGCATGTCATCACTCCAAAATGAGAACCTTTTGGAAGATGGTGCAATTTCTTGTTGTGATGGAATGACTTTCACAGATTTTGGCCAGGCAATATCTCTCAGTAATATTCAGAACTCTATCCGAAAGTTGTTGTGAAGTCATATCTGAAAAAAGCTCCAAAAAAAAGGCTCTTTTCAGAACCAACATCAAAGGGGAAGTGGAGTACTTGAAAAGTAAATGCACAGTTGATATCATCAGTGATGTCATCAATGATATTTGTGATGTCATTGTTGATGTAATGGGTGCTATTCTTAGCAGTGCACGTGGTGGCATGAGTTATGGTTGCTTAGCATACCATAACTGGCGAATTTCAGGGGATTTTCAGTTTTACTTGTAACCATAACGTCCCTTTAACAAAGTTTTTTCACTGAATATATATATATATATATATATATATATATATATATATATATATATATATATATATATTGTGAAAGGGTTGAAGAAAATATTTTTGAAACTATAAGCATACCTGTACTGTCTTGTTAGATGCAGATCTTGTTGAATCTGGAAATATAAATCTAGGACCGTTTCACAGTAGCTTTTGATGCAGATGCCTTTGATTGATGGGAGATATGTATTAACTGAGTTTAAGTGTACTTCTGAAGTGTTGAACTGAGATGACAGGGTTAGCTGTAGAAGTTTTGGATGTGATTAGTGGATGGTTGTGCAACTCTTTGAAAGCACTCAGTGAGGGAGTGTTGATAACATGAAAGTGAAAAGGGTAGAAGGGCTGTCCCTGTGCCACGAGGTTCATGGACACTGCAGCAGTCCGCGGATGGCACATGCCACATCCAGGTCTTTTTAGGATGACTGGCATGGAAAGGGGACTGCTAGGTTCAGCTAATTAGGATAGCTTTGTGTGGTATACAGGAAGAGATGGTAGCAGGAGTTATGTTTGCAAAATGTGTGAGAGCACTGAAAATGGCTATGGCTATATGTTTGAGAAGGCAGAGTGTGTGGATTTTGGGGGACTCTTGGGTCCATTGGTGAAAGGTCTATGCAGAGCAGTGTGGATTTGCAGATAATCTTGGATTCCATGATTGTAAAGTTTCATGGTATGGAATGCGAAAGATGAAGTGGGTGGGCTTACTCTCATTTTGTACACATGCGGTTAAATTGAAATATTCAGACATTATTATTCTTCATTGTGAAGTAAACAGTTTGGGTCATGTGACTGGAATTTAATTGCAGTTTGCAATGAAGGAGACATTGGGAAATTTGAAGGAAATGTGCCTAAATTCGAACATGATTTGTTCTTGCCTTGCTCAGAGACAGATGTGGATGTGTTCAAATTTATTTCGGACGCAAATGGAAAAAGCGAGGCGCAACATGAATAGAGATGCAGTCTATTTAAATGATGTGGGTAATCAGATTTTACTGGAAAACATTCAAAATGCTTTGAAGCAGTTTTGGTGAAAGTAAGACAAAATAATTAAGTTCAGTAAAATGTTTCTTAGTTCAGTTGATAAAACCAAAAATTAAAAAAATACATAAAAACCAAAAACATAATACAAGGTTCTTTCAAGAGCCACCATTTTTTAATGCAAAACAATTAAAAAGATTTTTTTTCTCCTAGCATACACTTTTTTCTGATGTCTGCAGACCACCACGCTACCCATAGAGTCCTGTGACTTTTTTTCTTACTTCTTTTTTTAACTGTGAAAGGTGGCTCTTGAAGGAACTTTTTGTGTGTGCTTTTCTGGTTTTATACATTTTTGGGGGGTTTTGAGGTCTTTTGCAGGAAGGGCAGGTTAAGGTGGGGAAGGGAAGGGTGGGAAGGGAGAGAATGAGCACCAACCACAGAGATGGAGGTGCAGGAGGACCGGGGAAGATCTAGGGCATGCTTCAAACTTAAGGTAGGGGCAGCATTTCTCATACTCCTTGACAACTGCCTCAAAAGCACTTCAGAACTGCTCCCCCCTGCAGAGCGGTGTGTCACAGTACATGCAGAATACTGTGATCCTCAAAAGGTAAGGATCTACAGCACCCCATGTGGCCTGCCAGGTGGTCAGTGGGATCCTCTGCTCCAAAGTAGTACCCTGAGTGCTGGCAGGGGAAACATGGTGCAGAGGTAGATAGCCTGCTCCTCCCTGAGAAAGGAACAGCCGTTTGGACGTGGAGGTGCATTGATCTGTTCCCGAAGGAGTAGTGCCCCTGTTGTCTGTGACTGAATTTCACCCCACACTCAATGCATTCAACACAGGTAGCCTTTGCCTTCGGGACCCCACCTACAGTCTTAAAGAACCACCAAACCCAGGCCTCACTCCGGGCACTTCCTCTACATCATCTATGTCTTCCTCTTGAACCTCCTCTACATCATCACGCCTGTTCCCCTGTCTAGGCCCTCCAGATGGTGATGGTGATGGTGGTGGTTGGGGAGGAGGAATGGCCATAGCCGATGCCATAAGGGTCTTCTCAGATTTGCAAAGCAGCACTGCAGCAAAGCAGGTGTTCTCTCCTGGATAGACAGATTGAGAATGAGGAAAAGTAATGGGTGGGTCCTGTCAGAAGAGCCGTCTGTGTGCCGCACTACTGTCCACGGACAACCAAGTAGCAAAAAGGCATTGAGAAGTTGTAATAAGTTGCCAGATCAACCAAGAATGAGTTTAGAAGCTGTGGAATGGTAACGTTTGAGCTTCAAACATCTTAGATTGGTAGAAAATGCACGTTTAAACTGTCCGTGGCCACAAACACTGTTTGTGGACAGACCATCACACTGCATCGGTGAGGCCACATGTATTTATTTATTTATTGTTCTTTTGTTAGGCATTTATACAACATGTACATACTTGCCGGTCGTCTGCTGACACCCATTGGACACGCAGGGTGCATGAGCTGGGTGTCAGTAGAACAAGTGCCATGTCCACGGACTAATTAAAAGTGCATCATGCAAAACTGGACATGTCTGGACATTGCACATGTGCAGGGGCATCTCCATTTTGAATGCAGCCACCCCGGACAGTCGTAGTGTCCACAGACCCATAAAGGGGGTTTAAAAAAGAAAAAGTTTAAATCACACAATTATAATCAACACATTAATGGTATAAAATATACATGTATTCATGAAAGTTATGGGCTATCAGAATGGGAAACATAAATAGGAGAATTAGGAATTGCTGTACAATAATGATGAGGTTTCATAAAAGCATCTGATTAAAAATGTTCAGAATTTGTTGGGGGTGATTGCTGGGGACAAAGGGGCAGGTGCAAGACGGGAAGTGATAGGAAACATTTTAGTGACATGATTTTTCACATATTGTAAATGTTCTTTAATATCATTACTTCATCAATTTTTGAGACAAGTTCATGATTTGCTTATGTAAAGTTGGGGATAGGGCTTCACTTTGTGATTCTTGGGATTGTGTATAATTAAACTGGGCAGTGGTTTGTTCATGAAAACTATGTACTGTAATAAAAAATGAAATTATTATTTTAGTCAGCACTATACAAATTACATTTGTTCCATTGTATACCATTAAATATGTTATTGGCACTCATTTATTCTTTTGGGAATTTCTTCTCTAACCTCTCAAGTGTGTTTGCCATTTCTGTGAGAAAATAAAAAAGTGTTTCAGCCTCATAACACCTGTTTATTTTATGAATGCTAATAATAGAGAAATACAATGCACTTACTATTTAGTGAGAATTTGTTTTCCAATAAGCACGTGGTGTTTCTCGATCTGTATTCATAGTTCTAGTGAGGAGATCATATGAAGTGTACACTTATGGTTTGTGACTGGTGCATTCCATTATAATGTGTGCTAAATGAAAAAATACTTAGAATTTTTTGAAATAATTGTCGAAAAAGGTCTTTTTATGCATCGTAAACATTAGTAATTATGTTATGTACAGCTGTTTGTTGCTTGATGGATACATATTTTTTGGCTCTCCCCTATGATTCTAGGCTTTATGAATGCTGTCTGACATCTGTGGACTACTGCAGTGCCCATGGACTCCATATATGCTACATTGGGGTTGATTATCATGTAAGGAATTAAGGTTGATTAAGGGTGCGCTAGTAAAAACCTATATAATTCACTGAAAAACCTTTTTCAAAGGGACTTTATGGTTAAGTTGCACTAATAAAAACCTATGTAATTCACTGAAAAAATGATGTTAAAGGGGCTTTATGGTTAAATTGCACTAACAAAAACCCATGAAGTCCAATGAACTGTTGAAGAGACGTTATGTTTACAAGTAAAACCGAAAAACTTTTGAAAAATTGACAGTTATGGTAACCATAACTCATGACCTCCTCTGTGCACTGCAAAGACTACTACCCAGGACATCAAAGATAACATTACACATATCATTGATGACATCACTGATTGCATCACACATTTAGGCCACTTCTTTTTGTTTACTGACATACTTAGGCCATGTGGTTTTGTTCAATGATAGAGACAATGTTAAAAATCAAAAAATGTTACATATGTAGACATTAACCTTGTTGTATGTTGTTAAGGCAATTGCCTTCAGTTCATGGTGGACATAACCAAGCCTGCGGTAGCAGCCTTGTAGTTATGGTTAAGTTGCTCAACTCAGAGAAAGAGTACTTTATGGGTGGTTTAGAACTTCACACCCCCTGAACGAATACTCATGAAACCTTCAAAAATAAAAGTTTATGGCCCCTCAGAATATTGTTGAGAAGTTGGGTGTGGTTTTGTCTTGGTGGAGTAAAGTTATAGGGGGATCCCAAAATGTGTGGAAATCCTCATAGACTCAACAGAAAAAAAATGATGCTCAAGCCTACAGCCCAAATCGCTGAACCAAATTTGCGGTCGGAATGGCAGCTTTGTTCCAAAAGTGTGCTTTTGTAAATTTGGTCCAAATCTGTCCAGTAGTTTCTTTTAAAATGGCTAAAAAGTAGGTACAAATCCGTCCAGTAGTTTCTTTTAAAATGGCTAAAAAGTAGGTTCAAATAAATTAGTGATATCTGGGTCCGGTTGCCAGACTCATTTCCCTATTTGGTCCGTGGATACCTTCTGGACCAATTGGGGTCTGGCATGATGTCTGCAGACATTAGATTTGCTGGTTGATTGGATGTTGAAAAGTATTAGGTGCGTCATATTTTTTTAAACGATTGCCATGTTGGATCTGCGGAAACAGCGAATGTCTGCAGATAGCACGGTGAGGAAAATGTCTGGAAAACACATTTGGGTTTATTTGGTGGTTGAAAGGGAAGCTGGAAAGGGCAGAGGAGTGGAAAAAAGTTGATATGGAGCTATTTTTCTATTTGAAAAAAGTGGGTGTGGTTGCCGCCTGCTCTGCAGACAAGGCGGTAGTCCACAGAGTGTGCTGTGAACGAGCATCTTGCAAAACACATTTGAGGTTATTTGATGGCTCAGTGAGGGTTTGGAATGGAAAGGGTGGAGGAGTGGCATAAAGATGATATTGGGCTGTTTGTATGGGTGAAAGAAGGGTTTGCAGATTCTGCCGAGTCCACAGTCTATATTGGTATACACAGACACCATTTGGATTGCAGGGGATTCAGTGCAAGTTTTGTTATTGGAAGGTGTATTGTACATACGTGGCCCCAAGAATCTGCTCACTTGCCACAACCACCCCAGTAGTAATATGTGTATAGTAATTATAGGTAATGTAGTGGGAGTATGAATTGTTTGTAATATGGTAGAATTATATAATTGAAATGTATATGGTATTTATGATTGTAGTACAATTGAGGATAGTACTTACATAATATGTATTTGTTTATATTTGGTATGGTTACTTAGTTGCATGAAGCTTGAATCTTTGGTCTGTGAAAAATAAAACAGTATCATTATAATCTGTTAATCAGGACAGTTTAAGAGCATACCATTTTATGCACACATTTACTTTTTTGACCCTCATTAACAGTACATACTATGTACTATGTTTGGTACACTAGTGTATGATACTCTGTTGTTGTATTGACATTACATAATCATTGTGTCATTGGGGAATAAAATACATACCAGATTAAAAACAACTATTACAATTATGTGATAGTATGTTTCTCTGAAGTGTGTTGTCATTAAGGGAATATTTAAAGTAGTTAGATACCTGTTGGTGTATTCTAACTACTTAAGGCATTAGAAGATGTTTTGTAGTATCAAGAATTGTGATGGCTTACTTGAAGTGTATTGTAATGAAGGGTTTTTTTATGAAGTAGTTAGATATCTGATGGCATATTCTAACTAGATTGACTTTTAAAAGTACTATAGGAGTATTATACATGATGTTAGATACCTGTTGATGTATTCTAACTGTTGATTGTGCTACAGTTTAGTGGGTACCTTTGGGTTGAAGGAATATACATAGGCATTTGTTATATTTGCTGGTAACCTATGTTTTGGAGTAACAGAGGTGTTGTTACAACTATCAAACAAACCACTTATTTTTTGACATATGCGGTATAGTGCCCTGAAGTGGTTGTGGCACCAGTTTGGTATATTATGTCTACTGTTGTGAAGGTTTTTTTTTCAAGAGATATCTGGCCATGTGTAAAGCTAGTGAGCTTACAGTTATTTCGGGTACCATCTATATTGTACTTAAGAGGGATTACTATATCATATTGGCTATGTGAGTTCATTGAAATATGGCTATGTGCTTGTGGTGTGACTCCAATCACCTGCACAGATGTTGGTGAAGCTATCTGTGTTGATATTCGCTTTGTTGAGAAGTCCTTGTTGTAGTTTATTAGTTAGTTGTGTTAGTGGTTTCATTTTGTTTAAAATTAATATAAATTATTTTCTTTTGAGAAGGATTGTACTGTCTATGAGAGCCTCCAGGGTTAGTTATCTGTAGTAGATTTTAAGGGTTGACTATGATTTATCTCTGTTTTTATAAGGTTCTGAAGGATTCTGTGGCGGAACATTTTTTGTAAAATCATTTTTTTGGTAGGCTTACTTATTATGGCTATATGAAGACTTATAGGTACAGAGTTAGCACTAGTGGTAGCTGCAGTCTTTTTAACAACTTTCTGTTTAGATTTACACTTTGAAAGTGGAGTCAAAGTGTCTTTACTACAAGCTGCTTTAGTTTCGCTTAGTGACTGTATTAGCTGTTTTGTTTGCATTTTTTTAATACATTCTGCTAGAGGTGGATGCCTATTTTGTACATTTTTATTTTGATTTGCTCTATGTTTGCGTTGCTTTCTACAGAGTTGCTTGTTGGTAGGCAATATTTGGTGTCTGTTGGAGAAAAGCAGAAAGTCTGGGTTGGGATGTTGCGCAATGTTTGTGTGCATTGTGCATGAGTGTCTGAGTATGATGGTAGGCATGTAAGTAGAGGTGTCTGATTGTTAAATGGGCTGTTAATTCAGACTGTGAAGGATATTCTTGTATTTGTGTGTTACTATACTGGTGTTGTGGTGCAATTAGTAATACTGAATCTAATTCTGTAGGGTTGATACAATTGTTTGTTCTACAATACTAGAGTTTTATAGTGTTTGAGTAACAGTTAGAACATTATGACAGCATTGCACTTACTTTGTTGGATGCAAAGAGTAGGTTTCTTCTGGGTTCTGTCTTGTACTTCAGACACTGCTGGTTTTTAGGAGTGTGGTCTTCACTGCAATTGTGAAGGAAAGAAGTTAGTACATGTGTGTGTTAATGTCACAGTAATTTCCCTTGAAGAATAGATTAGTTACATTTGCAAACAGAATTCTAGAAAGAGGTATTATATGTTTTAAATTGTATAGTATTGTATATGAATGGGGATTTTCGGAGCATCAGCTTCATTCCTGTATACCTATAAATACTCCACTAAAATAGTGGAGTATTTATAGGTGTGCCCTATGAGGTGCACTTTTGAAAGTATGTGTTGCTGTTGCACTGTTTAGTATGGTAATAGATTAGTGGAAGTCGTAGTAGGATGAGAAAGAAAGTTTGAAAACATATACAGATTGAAAAGGAGAATGTTTTTATGTGTGTAATTCCATGATTTTTTTTCCTGCATTGTTGTTTCCTACATGAGTACTGGAAACCTTTCAGTGCTTTGACTTTGTTATGCACATTCCTATTAGCACTGTTCTGAATGTACACGTGTATTTGTCTGCTTTTGCAAGTATGGCAAGTGTCATGCATTTACTTTACTTGCAATGCTTTTGTAAGATAAAAGCTGGTCTCATGTTTTGTGTGCATTCTAGGAATGTTTAATAGTGTTTTAAGGGGTAAGTGGTTGTAAAAATGACAGAAGGAAATAGGATAATTATAGGTTGGACAATGCAATGAGTAATATGGGGAAATTAAACTTTGGAAAGTAGACAGATTTGTAAATGAACTTGATTATAGGAGATGGGAGAAATTAGAGTGTGCTTTATTTGCAGGTTGTGCAGGGTGAATGGCAGGTACCCTGTTCAAATGCATGTATAAAATAGTTGCAAGTTTACTGTAAACAAAATATTCATACCTGTAGTTAGTATTGGTGTATGTAGATGTAGTTGAATCTGGAAGGAGACGTTTTGAAGAGTTTTACAGTAGTTTTAGGTGTAGGTGCTCTGCAATCACAGGACACTTGTACTTAGAGTGATGAACAGTACATGTAAAGTGGTAAACTGCGATGAAAGAGTTTGATGTAGAGTTATTGGATGAGATTGGTGGATGGTTGTGTGACTGTTTAACAGTAGCCAATGAAGGAATGGTGCAGAGTGTGAAGTGGAAAGGAAATAAGGGTTGCCTCGTGTTATGGGGTCCACGGACACCTTAGCTGTTCACAGACAGGGCGTGCAACATCCAGGGCTTCTCAGCATATCTAGCATGGAAATAGGACTGGGGATTAGCCAATTAGGTGCCGAGAGTGTCATTCATAGGGAGAGAGTAATCATTTATTTCATAGCTGTATACAGTGATGATGGCTGTGGTTGCTGAGATGGACAGAGTCAGAGTGTGGATAGTGGGAGATGGTTTTATAACTAATCTGCAGTGGTATGCAAACATGTGTGGCATTTTTGACAATCTTGAAATTCAGGGAGTGCAGACTATGTGGTGTGTTGTGCCAGGGAGAAATTTGCAAGGTGTATTTATGTTTTGTAAAAAATATGGCTGTTTTTAACACTCGAGATATAGTGGTGGTAAATTGTGGAGGAATGCATTTGGGGTATCTGAGTGCAATACGTTTTCAGGGAGCAGTTGTTAAAGGAAATGATGTTCCTATTTCCATCTGCAAAGATCTTCCATCTGCGAAGGTCATGTTTTCCAATATACCACCTAGGACTGCATGGATGTCTTGTCATGTCTTCAATCCTCAACAAGATATAGCAAGATGTCTTGTTAATGAAGGAATATCTTGTTTTATGTATTCTGTAGGCATGTCATCACTCCAAAATGAGAACCTTTTGGAAGATGGTGCAATTTCTTGTTGTGATGGAATGACTTTCACAGATTTTGGCCAGGCAATATCTCTCAGTAATATTCAGAACTCTATCCGAAAGTTGTTGTGAAGTCATATCTGAAAAAAGCTCCAAAAAAAAGGCTCTTTTCAGAACCAACATCAAAGGGGAAGTGGAGTACTTGAAAAGTAAATGCACAGTTGATATCATCAGTGATGTCATCAATGATATTTGTGATGTCATTGTTGATGTAATGGGTGCTATTCTTAGCAGTGCACGTGGTGGCATGAGTTATGGTTGCTTAGCATACCATAACTGGCGAATTTCAGGGGATTTTCAGTTTTACTTGTAACCATAACGTCCCTTTAACAAAGTTTTTTCACTGAATATATATATATATATATATATATATATATTTGTGAAAGGGTTGAAGAAAATATTTTTGAAACTATAAGCATACCTGTACTGTCTTGTTAGATGCAGATCTTGTTGAATCTGGAAATATAAATCTAGGACAGTTTCACAGTAGCTTTTGATGCAGATGCCTTTGATTGATGGGAGATATGTATTAACTGAGTTTAAGTGTACTTCTGAAGTGTTGAACTGAGATGACAGGGTTAGCTGTAGAAGTTTTGGATGTGATTAGTAATGGTTGTGCAACTCTTTGAAAGCACTCAGTGAGGGAGTGTTGATAACATGAAAGTGAAAAGGGTAGAAGGGCTGTCCCTGTGCCACGAGGTTCATGGACACTGCAGCAGTCCGCGGATGGCACATGCCACATCCAGGTCTTTTTAGGATGACTGGCATGGAAAGGGGACTGCTAGGTTCAGCTAATTAGGATAGCTTTGTGTGGTATACAGGAAGAGATGGTAGCAGGAGTTATGTTTGCAAAATGTGTGAGAGCACTGAAAATGGCTATGGCTATGTGTTTGAGAAGGCAGAGTGTGTGGATTTTGGGGGAATCTTGGGTCCATTGGTGAAAGGTCTATGCAGAGCAGTGTGGATTTGCAGATAATCTTGGATTCCATGATTGTAAAGTTTCATGGTATGGAATGCGAAAGATGAAGTGGGTGGGCTTACTCTCATTTTGTACACATGCGGTTAAATTGAAATATTCAGACATTATTATTCTTCATTGTGAAGTAAACAGTTTGGGTCATGTGACTGGAATTTAATTGCAGTTTGCAATGAAGGAGACATTGGGAAATTTGAAGGAAATGTGCCTCAATTCGAACATGATTTGTTCTTGCCTTGCTCAGAGACAGATGTGGATGTGTTCAAATTTATTTCGGACGCAAATGGAAAAAGCGAGGCGCAACATGAATAGAGATGCAGTCTATTTAAATGATGTGGGTAATCAGATTTTACTGGAAAACATTCAAAATGCTTTGAAGCAGTTTTGGTGAAAGTAAGACAAAATAATTAAGTTCAGTAAAATGTTTCTTAGTTCAGTTGATAAAACCAAAAATTAAAAAAATACATAAAAACCAAAAACATAATACAAGGTTCTTTCAAGAGCCACCATTTTTTAATGCAAAACAATTAAAAAGATTTTTTTTCTCCTAGCATACACTTTTTTCTGATGTCTGCAGACCACCACGCTACCCATAGAGTCCTGTGACTTTTTTTCTTACTTCTTTTTTTAACTGTGAAAGGTGGCTCTTGAAGGAACTTTTTGTGTGTGCTTTTCTGGTTTTATACATTTTTGGGGGGTTTTGAGGTCTTTTGCAGGAAGGGCAGGTTAAGGTGGGGAAGGGAAGGGTGGGAAGGGAGAGAATGAGCACCAACCACAGAGATGGAGGTGCAGGAGGACCGGGGAAGATCTAGGGCATGCTTCAAACTTAAGGTAGGGGCAGCATTTCTCATACTCCTTGACAACTGCCTCAAAAGCACTTCAGAACTGCTCCCCCCTGCAGAGCGGTGTGTCACAGTACATGCAGAATACTGTGATCCTCAAAAGGTAAGGATCTACAGCACCCCATGTGGCCTGCCAGGTGGTCAGTGGGATCCTCTGCTCCAAAGTAGTACCCTGAGTGCTGGCAGGGGAAACATGGTGCAGAGGTAGATAGCCTGCTCCTCCCTGAGAAAGGAACAGCCGTTTGGACGTGGAGGTGCATTGATCTGTTCCCGAAGGAGTAGTGCCCCTGTTGTCTGTGACTGAATTTCACCCCACACTCAATGCATTCAACACAGGTAGCCTTTGCCTTCGGGACCCCACCTACAGTCTTAAAGAACCACCAAACCCAGGCCTCACTCCGGGCACTTCCTCTACATCATCTATGTCTTCCTCTTGAACCTCCTCTACATCATCACGCCTGTTCCCCTGTCTAGGCCCTCCAGATGGTGATGGTGATGGTGGTGGTTGGGGAGGAGGAATGGCCATAGCCGATGCCATGAGGGTCTTCTCAGATTTGCAAAGCAGCACTGCAGCAAAGCAGGTGTTCTCTCCTGGATAGACAGATTGAGAATGAGGAAAAGTAATGGGTGGGTCCTGTCAGAAGAGCCGTCTGTGTGCCGCACTACTGTCCACGGACAACCAAGTAGCAAAAAGGCATTGAGAAGTTGTAATAAGTTGCCAGATCAACCAAGAATGAGTTTAGAAGCTGTGGAATGGTAACGTTTGAGCTTCAAACATCTTAGATTGGTAGAAAATGCACGTTTAAACTGTCCGTGGCCACAAACACTGTTCGTGGACAGACCATCACACTGCATCGGTGAGGCCACATGTATTTATTTATTTATTGTTCGTTTGTTAGGCATTTATACAACATGTACATACTTGACGGTCGTCTGCTGACACCCATTGGACACGCAGGGTGCATGAGCTGGGTGTCAGTAGAACAAGTGCCATGTCCACGGACTAATTAAAAGTGCATCATGCAAAACTGGACATGTCTGGACATTGCACATGTGCAGGGGCATCTCCATTTTGAATGCAGCCACCCCGGACAGTCGTAGTGTCCACAGACCCATAAAGGGGGTTTAAAAAAGAAAAAGTTTAAATCACACAATTATAATCAACACATTAATGGTATAAAACATACATGTATTCATGAAAGTTATGGGCTATCAGAATGGGAAACATAAATAGGAGAATTAGGAATTGCTGTACAATAATGATGAGGTTTCATAAAAGCATCTGATTAAAAATGTTCAGAATTTGTTGGGGGTGATTGCTGGGGACAAAGGGGCAGGTGCAAGACGGGAAGTGATAGGAAACATTTTAGTGACATGATTTTTCACATATTGTAAATGTTCTTTAATATCATTACTTCATCAATTTTTGAGACAAGTTCATGATTTGCTTATGTAAAGTTGGGGATAGGGCTTCACTTTGTGATTCTTGGGATTGTGTATAATTAAACTGTGCAGTGGTTTGTTCATGAAAACTATGTACTGTAATAAAAAATGAAATTATTATTTTAGTCAGCACTATACAAATTACATTTGTTCCATTGTATACCATTAAATATGTTATTGGCACTCATTTATTCTTTTGGGAATTTCTTCTCTAACCTCTCAAGTGTGTTTGCCATTTCTGTGAGAAAATAAAAAAGTGTTTCAGCCTCATAACATCTGTTTATTTTATGAATGCTAATAATAGAGAAATACAATGCACTTACTATTTAGTGAGAATTTGTTTTCCAATAAGCACGTGGTGTTTCTCGATCTGTATTCATAGTTCTAGTGAGGAGATCATATGAAGTGTACACTTATGGTTTGTGACTGGTGCATTCCATTATAATGTGTGCTAAATGAAAAAATACTTAGAATTTTTTGAAATAATTGTCGAAAAAGGTCTTTTTATGCATCGTAAACATTAGTAATTATGTTATGTACAGCTGTTTGTTGGTTGATGGATACATATTTTTTGGCTCTCCCCTATGATTCTAGGCTTTATGAATGCTGTCTGACATCTGTGGACTACTGCAGTGCCCATGGACTCCATATATGCTACATTGGGGTTGATTATCATGTAAGGAATTAAGGTTGATTAAGGGTGCGCTAGTAAAAACCTATATCATTCACTGAAAAACCTTTTTCAAAGGGACTTTATGGTTAAGTTGCACTAATAAAAACCTATGTAATTCACTGAAAAAATGATGTTAAAGGGGCTTTATGGTTAAATTGCACTAACAAAAACCCATGAAGTCCAATGAACTGTTGAAGAGACGTTATGTTTACAAGTAAAACCGAAAAACTTTTGAAAGATTGACAGTTATGGTAACCATAACTCATGACCTCCTCTGTGCACTGCAAAGACTACTACCCAGGACATCAAAGATGACATTACACATATCATTGATGACATCACTGATTGCATCACACATTTAGGCCACTTCTTTTTGTTTACTGACATACTTAGGCCATGTGGTTTTGTTCAATGATAGAGACAATGTTAAAAATCAAAAAATGTTACATATGTAGACATTAACCTTGTTGTATGTTGTTGAGGCAATTGCCTTCAGTTCATGGTGGACATAACCAAGCCTGCGGTAGCAGCCTTGCAGTTATGGTTAAGTTGCTCAACTCAGAGAAAGAGTACTTTATGGGTGGTTTAGAACTTCACACCCCCTGAACGAATACTCATGAAACCTTCAAAAATAAAAGTTTATGGCCCCTCAGAATATTGTTGAGAAGTTGGGTGTGGTTTTGTCTTGGTGGAGTAAAGTTATAGGGGGATCCCAAAATGTGTGGAAATCCTCATAGACTCAACAGAAAAAAAATGATGCTCAAGCCTACAGCCCAAATCGCTGAACCAAATTTGCGGTCGGAATGGCAGCTTTGTTCCAAAAGTGTGCTTTTGTAAATTTGGTCCAAATCTGTCCAGTAGTTTCTTTTAAAATGGCTAAAAAGTAGGTACAAATCCGTCCAGTAGTTTCTTTTAAAATGGCTAAAAAGTAGGTTCAAATAAATTAGTGATATCTGGGTCCGGTTGCCAGACTCATTTCCCTATTTGGTCCGTGGATGCCTTCTGGACCAATTGGGGTCTGGCATGATGTCTGCAGACATTAGATTTGCTGGTTGATGGGATGTTGAAAAGTATTAGGTGCGTCATATTTTTTTAAACGATTGCCATGTTGGATCTGCGGAAACAGCGAATGTCTGCAGATAGCACGGTGAGGAAAATGTCTGGAAAACACATTTGGGTTTATTTGGTGGTTGAAAGGGAAGCTGGAAAGGGCAGAGGAGTGGAAAAAAGTTGATATGGAGCTATTTTTCTATTTGAAAAAAGTGGGTGTGGTTGCCGCCTGCTCTGCAGACAAGGCGGTAGTCCACAGAGTGTGCTGTGAACGAGCATCTTGCAAAACACATTTGAGGTTATTTGATGGCTCAGTGAGGGTTTGGAATGGAAAGGGTGGAGGAGTGGTATAAAGATGATATTGGGCTGTTTTTATGGGTGAAAGAAGGGTTTGCAGATTCTGCCGAGTCCACAGTCTATATTGGTATACACAGACACCATTTGGATTGCAGGGGATTCAGTGCAAGTTTTGTTATTGGAAGGTGTATTGTACATACGTGGCCCCAAGAATCTGCTCACTTGCCACAACCACCACAGTAGTAATATGTGTATAGTAATTATAGGTAATGTAGTGGGAGTATGAATTGTTTGTAATATGGTAGAATTATATAATTGAAATGTATATGGTATTTATGATTGTAGTACAATTGAGGATAGTACTTACATAATATGTATTTGTTTATATATGGTATGGTTACTTAGTTGCATGAAGCTTGAATCTTTGGTCTGTGAAAAATAAAACAGTATCATTATAATCTGTTAATCAGGACAGTTTAAGAGCATACCATTTTATGCACACATTTACTTTTTTGACCCTCATTAACAGTACATACTATGTACTATGTTTGGTACACTAGTGTATGATACTCTGTTGTTGTATTGACATTACATAATCATTGTGTCATTGGGGAATAAAATACATACCAGATTAAAAACAACTATTACAATTATGTGATAGTATGTTTCTCTGAAGTGTGTTGTCATTAAGGGAATATTTAAAGTAGTTAGATACCTGTTGGTGTATTCTAACTACTTAAGGCATTAGAAGATGTTTTGTAGTATCAAGAATTGTGATGGCTTACTTGAAGTGTATTGTAATGAAGGGTTTTTTTATGAAGTAGTTAGATATCTGATGGCATATTCTAACTAGATTGACTTTTAAAAGTACTATAGGAGTATTATACATGATGTTAGATACCTGTTGATGTATTCTAACTGTTGATTGTGCTACAGTTTAGTGGGTACCTTTGGGTTGAAGGAATATACATGTTTTTGTTATATTTGCTGGTAACCTATGTTTTGGAGTAACAGAGGTGTTGGTACAACTATCAAACCAACCACCTATTTTTTGACATATGCGGTATAGTGCCCTGAAGTGGTTGTGGCACCAGTTTGGTATATTATGTCTACTGTTGTGAAGGTTTTTTTTTCAAGAGATATCTGACCATGTGTAAAGCTAGTGAGCTTACAGTTATTTCGGGTACCATCTATATTGTACTTAAGAGGGATTACTATATCATATTGGCTATGTGAGTTTATTTGTATGCTGGAATGATTGTCTGAATTGCAAAAAGGGCATACTATGCCATGATTTGCATTCTGCAGTAGCTGGTGAAATGGAATGGATTCACAATTCGATAAGGATACATATACAAATTGTTCATTAGGTATGTGCTCTTGTGAAACATGGTTGTAGAGAGTGAATGTATGTTTCCACACGTATGACATTTTGGAAGATTTCTCTATATTTTTGTTTTCCAGTACTTGTAGTAGGTACATTAGGAATTATTTAGGATCTGCTTGTGTTTTTATGTTAAATTTACTATTCCTTCACAGTATTCAAATTGTTGCCTTATACCTGAGACACTGTAAGGATTATTTGTGGCATTTCTTTGAAGGATGAACATTTGCAAACACAACTTGTCTGAGCCATTTTGGGCTGTTTAAGTAAATTATTTGGAGACTCTGTGGCAATTACTCCAGTTGTGCTGAATTTAAATGGACCAGAAAGTTATGATATGATATGATATGGCATTTATAACACACTTGTACACAAGTGTTTCTAGGCATCATTTCGTGGGCCTGTAGATTTTTGGGGAGAATAGATATGTTTTCTCTTTCTCTTCTGATGGACTTGCAATTGAGTTTGTAGTAGACAGTTTTGTGGTTGGATTATTTGATGGAGAAACGTTTGATCATTGTTTCTTTAGTCGTATTGTTGGGGAATCTGTTATAGGGTCTATTTGTGTTAGTTTTATTTTTAAAAGTTTTCTTTTTTGAGTTAGAGAGTACATATCTAGATGTGAGCGTACATTGCACATAAACAGTTGTATTCTAGGATACAACAAATGTCATCCTTGACTTTGTTTACATCAAAGTTAGCTAGGAATAGACCAATGAGTGGACAGAGATGTGAAAAAGCTCTGTAGCTCATACAGTCTTTAAATACTGTGCTGCCAATGTCAATCAATGCCGGAGTGAGACCATGCAAATTGTGAATAGTGACAGCATATTCAAGAGACAGAGAGTATTGTTCTCTGTATATGTATATGTCTATTGTGTGGCCAATATTTTTTAACTTCTGCAAGTTTGTCAAAGTGGATGTTTACAAACTGAATGTTGTCATACGGATATGTTTGGAAGCCAACAACTGTACCAATTGTTCCATTGACTAAACCTTGTTCTACCTCAAGGTTAGATTTTAGAATTACTCTGCAGTTTAGACACTAAGTTAACATGTTCTCCAATCCAGCTGTGTTGGAGATACATTTTTCTAAGCTATTTAGTTGTGCTGTTGCTTGTTGACACATAAAGAGTGTCATGCTATGCACTTCCAGTTTATCTGTGGAGCTATGTGTTATGGGTTGCATTTCTTTTTTTAACATTGTCTCATTGAATTGACCACAGTTGGCAAGGGTTGGCATTAAGGGCATGCATTTTTTGTTTTGTGTATTTAATTGTTCCATTAAATGAGGAGCAAAAGTGTGTTTCCCATATAGCTCATGGATTAGTTGTATAGTATTAGTAGTAAAAGAACTTTATTTCGGCATCTGGCATAAAAGCACACAATAATACACTGAGTAGAATATAACATATTAAACGCAATAAAAACAATGAAAGCAATACAATCCAATTCATATGTAGCAGTTAAATGGCAGAGTGCATTTCTTTCTTAAGTGTCATGCACATGCAATATTTAGATAAAATGATTATGAGTGCTTAAGAAAAATGTTAAGGCATCTTCTGTGCCATTTAAATTATACTTTGTATATGTGGGAACAAGCCACTTAAGGCACAGGCTCCTGTACAGGGGACATAGAAACAGGAAATTAATAAGATCTTCCATAGCATTCCCACAAATCGTACACACAGCTGAGTCAACTCTGCCCAAAGAGCTGACAACCTAAGCAAGAGGGAAAATCCCTAACCTAGTTTTTAAAAACATAGTACAAGTCTCCTTATTTGGGATGCAGGATAGGTATTATAATTGGCCCAATGATTGTTTCAGCTAAAAAATATTTTGTTTTAGTGCCTACCCGACCAATCTCCAAGATTTCTGCCATGTAGTGCCAATCCTTATACTTTTGCTTAATGCAGTCTCTCGTTATCATATGATCTTAACAGTTGGAAGCAGCTATTGAGAGGAAACCAAATTTCCTACTTATACTGGAGACATATTTAACCCACTGTAGTGTTCTAGCCCTGTCTCATGCAAGGGCAACTAAATAGGATTCTATAGGTGCCGAAGTCAGGTGAAGTACACAATTTATGGTAATACAGGAAAGCCACTCCGTCCACCCTAAGCTCTAGTTTTAAAAGGGGAGACAGGGCACATTTCGGTAGAGAAAGGAGCTCTATTAGCATAATATCTTCCTTTTGTTCCCTTGTCCCAATATCAGTGTGAACCCAAATCCCTGCATACAGGGCAGACCAATTGGCACGAGCCCTCAAGACCTCCAGTGCAGAAAGCACTGCATTTCTGAAAAAATAGTGCATAAAGCCCTGCACAGCTGCACGTTGCCTTTTATAGTTAGGATTTTTCAATATGTTTCACTCAGTGGCCTCTTGCATCTAGGAAAAGCCCCAGGTATTCATAAAATGCTACCCTCTCTAACATGATACTGGAAAAATGAATTGAAGGAAACAAATTACCACCTCTCTTGGAGCAAAGCATAACCTTAATTTTAATTTAGGTTAATTTTGAACCTCAGCCGGACTGATATTGAGTCAAACAGAGAAAGAGCTTTCTGAATACTGGTTCTTGTTTTGCTAATCAGAACCGTATACGCATATAGAAGAATGCCCATGTTCTTCCCTCCTAGCATAGGGGCATCCATGTCACAGCATTCAATCTCCTGTTCTTTCTGGTTTATATATAAACTGAAGAGGGTAGGCGCGATAACACAACCCTGCTTAACGTCCTTGGATACAGGGAACGAATAGATCAAAACTTCGCCTACAGGGGTACACACACGTCTTTACTACCTTTTTTAAATACAGGGATTATAATAGCCCCACACCTACTCACACCTACTGATATAATTGTTTTCTAGCAATGACCTTGAGGGAATTTGCTGCCTGCCTTCAGGGACATTTAACTTTTTTGGGCATATCATCAAGCCCATCCTTCGAGGGTATACAAGAATCACAGTGACAGCAAGAGATATCAGGAGCGGGTTGTGGTCACTCTCCTTGGAAGTGAACCACTAACCTCCAACTTTCTATGTGTAGAAATATATACTCAATGTAGATCTGACAATTTCCTTTGATTTATGTGGGTCTTGGGGGATATCATGAGGAAGCCTACTATTGCAGGTTCTATATCCCCTTGTCATCATTTCTCAAATTAATTTGTCAAAGAAAAGCCGTCCTAGTTATAGCATGTCAGCTATGAGAGTGAGGAATCTCCCACAACTCACCGTAATCACTGTATAGGAAATAATATTCTTCAACAATTTCAAACCTCAGTATTAAAATCGCCTACAACACCATCTTATCTAGTTCTTCAAGAAGGGTTAATATGGCATCTATAGCTTCCTCCGAGGGCCTCAAATAGATGTTTACAATGACAAAAATGCTTTGGCAATCAACCGCCCAATTTACAGTTAGAATATCAGATGATACAGATAGGACTAGAATTTTGGATCCTATAAGTGAGCTTTTAAAAACATGACAACAGACCCTCACTTGGCCTACCCCTTATTGACTGCCTCGCTGGAGAGCTGAATACTTTATAGCCTTATATCTCTTCCAGTTGCAGAAGCCATGTTTCTTACAGAGAGATGATGTCTGAATTTTCCAGAAATTTCTACTATTCAAAATCTCTCTTACTCTTAAAGGCAGCTACGTTCCAGGATACAAGTTTTACAGGGTCTGGGGGCATCACATAGAAATAGTTAAAGAGGGGACAGCTTGTTTAGCCAGGAATTCCCCAGCACAGGCTTGCAAGCTTCCACCCCCAGAGTATTCATACCCCATTGAGGAGCAAGGATGTCCACCACACTCATAGTCACAGGGGGGAACATGTGACATATAGCTGTAAACCATTTCAGTAGCACACTTAGACGGGCACCCTGATTCAAGGCTAACACTTGGTTGAGCTTGCTCTCTAGTTCAGACTTAGTAAGATCGATAATCAGGGGGGCTAAAGAGCATAGTTACTTTGCCTTGCCTTACTCTTATTTGGCGCCACTTCAGCAAATGTCAATCCGGGTGAGTGCCAGGTGTCATGTAGATGACAGAGTGTTCAGAATATTTATACACTTCGATTCTCTTATATGAGTTCTTATTCCCATGAAAGAGACCTTTAAAACTAAAGATAATGTTATATTTTCTCCAGGGGGCTAAAATGTCTAGCTCATCAAGTTCAATTTCAGCTGTCCTCTCCTCATTCTTCATTCTGATGGAGCATCAGGGGTTAAATATACACAAGGTTTTTGAGCCTCATGATGCTTATAATGTAGGCCTGCATTGACCAACCTATTGTTGGCAGAGAGGCTGTCACAGGCCAGTTGAATTTACTTGTAGCAACCACCCTCTTGTCTTGAGAGAGTATTGCTACGGGCTTTGCAGACTTCACAAATAATTGAATAGGGACTGTCGATCCAATAGTTTTATCTGAGAGTACTTGAATATTGTCCCCTCCATATGGTCCCATCCACTCATCCTTGGAGGTTTGTGGCACATCGAAGCAAATAGATTCCTCACTTTTCTTCGTAGGGCGGATGACATCAGATCTTTTCTGCCTCACAGCGGCCGGCACAGTTGTCGGCAGCGAGCAGTATCAACCTTCAGCCATATGTGTAATACCTTTCAGACACTTATCAAGGCATACTTCATTTTGTTACTCATTTCGTGCCTAAGAGGTATGTAGGTTAGATATTTCACCTTTAATGGATGACAGGGTGGACATCAGATGTCTGAACCAAACTTCCACTTGGTGCATTTCTTCCCGTTTAGCAATGTTTGGTGTCCCAGTTGATATGCAATTGGTGGAGCCCTCAGATGAGTGTGAAAAATAAGGAGAAATTAAGCTGCTGGGTTTAAAAACTATTCTGCTTAGATTTTGCAGACTCCTCACCAGCTTGTATTAAACCTTCTTGGCTTATCTAGTCATGGGCCTAGACAGCCTGTTGAGAGCCCAAAGAGTCGCCAACTCCTCGTGAGGCAGAAACATGCCTCTGAAAGCACTTTCCGGATCCTTTTTAGTAAAAGAGGGAGGCCTTGTTGCAGCCACCTGAAGTTACAGAGGCATTACGATTCTGGGGGTCAGAGGATGGCGTAGACCCCGACAGAAAAGAGATGGAGATTGGTGGTAAGCCACCTAGCAGATCCATAATAATCATACTTATTAACGGTATAGCTTTAAAGTAAACATTGGATGCAGATGACTTCTGATGAGGAGGGGCCGCCCACTGCACTCCCCTGAATTTCAGGATCAATGTCCATGTTTCTGACACTTCCCTCGATAACCATTCTAAATCCTTACTAAAACCATTGTCAAAGCCACAGACCCGCACACAAGGGGTGGTTGGCTCAGTGTCAATGCTGCCATTTCTCAACCCTGGGCAGTTATGAGACAGTGTGGCATGTTGATTTAGGCCTTGCTTGCTTCTAAGGGCCCATCTGATGGTGGATTGGGTCATATGGGATGAACTACACCCCTTATTTTTAGATGGTTCTGAAGCGGGTTTGTGCATTTCTCCCCCCTCCTCACCATTCTCACCTTTCTCAATTTACAGCATGTGTTGCGCTGTGAAGGGCTGGTGTCAGGGGTCATCTACCAAAAAAGCGGGAAAGAACAGATAAAAAATGGCTTACTCATTGCTCACTCCACAGCAGTTGCAGGTATCCACTCACTGTCAACAGACAGTTAGAGTTTCCAATTTTGGAGGTTAAAACTTTAAAAAAAGTGTTTAATGACAGGGCATCCTTTAACACTCTCCAAAGTGTCCAGCACCAGCTCCCATTCACGCACAGATAAAGTCCCCCAGGAATCCCTAACAATGCCATGCAGCTAGGGTTAGCGACAGACTCCCACTTTCAGCTGCAGGTTGTGTCTATGCATTCACTGCACATGATGGGAATGTATGGGGTTGTAATCAGGGCTGGTTGTTGGAATTGGCATTTTAGTGTTTTTAGAGTTTTAGAGTTTCTGCTCTGTAGATTACAAAACTGGCCTCAGCAGCCACACCAGCTACTCCAAGCAACTCCCCACAGTCCTCCACCGAAACTGGCACTGGCTGGCAGGCAGGAGAGACAAAGGGCAGAGACCAAAATAAAGGTACCAAAAAAATAAAAGGGTGTATTGTTGCCGCACAACTTTTCATCCATATGTGGTAGGCGTCTTTGGAAATCCTCAGCCCATAGATGGTGTGGGCGGTACAGAGGAAGCTCTGCAGCACTATGCCTCAATGGCATAGGCGCCACCTGGGAGCCAAACCTGGCCGAACAGGCACAAGTGGGTGAATACCATTTTTTTATTTTTTAAAACATTTTTTTACAGACCCGGTGTTGTTCTAGTGGAGCAACCCAAGAAACCTAGAGTGACCCAAATCTAGAAACCACAGTGGGTTTGGAAAGCACTCACCAATGCACATTCCTATGTGAGTGCGTATGACAGGGATCTCTCAGTGGTCACACCTTATACCAGCCCTATGCTTCCTCCTGACGGTATTCTTGTTCAGTCTCTGGCAACACGGGTTGACGAACGCGAACGACGCAGCTGTCCCGGCTCTGGCTGTTGGAACTTTCACAGCTATCGCTGGAGACCATGTGAGCATGGCATACAAATTTTGACAAGGCAAGGAGTTGTCTACACTCATCAGCCAAGGTGCATTTGGTGCTTACCTGGCGATGAGACGGGATGTGGAGCATCTATAAAATGAAAGTCTCCCGTTAAAAGGCAAAAAGGTCTAAGACTTAGTTGTCAAAAGAAATTGAATTGTGGGTGGAAAGATATATTCTACCTAAACAAGAAATCGTTTTGGTGACTTGATGAACCACAATCTCTTGGAATTATTAATAGTACCGGCTACAATTGAGCCAGTGCATTCTCACGCCTATATTCAATATGTGTGCTTTTTGTATATGTGGTATACAACAGTATTAAAACTATACTGAAGAAATGTACCTGTCTTGAAGATGGCCATAAAATCATGGGTTCAACAAGCACGAGAGATAGTGCCTAATCTTACCCAAGGGCCAAAACATATCGACTATTGAACAAGACTAGAAAACAACTAAAGTCAAACATCTAACAGCTACAATTTATCGTAACTTGTTGTATTGATGACAAAGACCCCCACTACAGAGAATTTGGTTTTTTAACTGTTTTTGAAATTTGCAAATAACTGTATGCTTTTATGTAGATATTTTTATATTTTGTGATATTGAATAAAAATTGTTTTTTGATGAAGTAAATACTGAAGAGTGGTTTATCAGCATTGTTGAACTATGGTATGTCATTAATTTGGTTTGTACTTGGTTTGGTTTTAAAGGAGAAAATGACTTTCCGTTGCAGTGAAAATTATCCAACCCTATAGTTATAGACGATGAGTGGGGTAATTTGTTTTCTCATCTTTGTTATATGTAACACCTTATACCATCCACAACTCTCCTTGTGAGTCCTTTGTGTGTCCTGGTGAATCGCTAGAATGTTTCCACTGCTACTATAACCACTGTAACCATGGCTCTGGTTGCACACTGCTAACCAGGTGGACCATTCAAGGTCCTGGTCCACTGCCTCGCCTCCACCATGCCCGCTGCAATCACTGAAGCTGTAAAGTTGTAACACTGTACAGTAGTTAGAGGAAAGGACGTAATGAAGTGTCAAGCCGACTGCTCACTCCCTTCTTAATTCACTATCAGCAGCTGCTTCTGACACTAAGAGATCAAGCTTCTATTTAAGATGGATTTTGTATCTTTAGTAAGTAGACCAGTTAATGCTTTTTAAAATGTTCGCATAGGTGAGGTCTGCAGACTGACACATGTTTTGAGTTAGTTCTCTGTACTGAAAATGTTGCCAGAGGTTTACATTGGCAAAGCTTCCAGGTACGCTGCGGCATTGTTTTTGTCCTAAAGTTTTGAAAATAGATTGACCTTTTACTGGTGTTAACTGTAGGAGGTCTCTGAAAACAATAGTGTGTTTTCCTCCAAACAGTTCTTCATAGTTGGTTTTTGGGACTTCTTGCATTCTTAGGTGAATTAAAGCCAACATGAGGTTGGAAACCATGCTTACTTCATCTATTAGGAGCACTTTCATTTGTTTGAGAATTCTGCATACTTCAAGAGCAGCTTCTGTTTCGTAATTTGTAGTATTACAATTTGTTTTGGTGTTCTACTGGAAGGAGCATTAGTCAATGTAAAGTTATACCTCCTATGTTATAGGAAGGTAAAGCTGTGGGGGTTGTTATAACAGCAGAAAGGTTGCTGTTAGGTGTTGTAGACATGTGCTGAATATTTTAATTAGGAATGTTTTATCAGAACCAGATTCACCATTTTTTATCATTTTTTCAGGTACAAGTATTAGTTTCATGATCAAAACCATGTTCAAGTCCTTCAGTGACTTCTAGATAAATTGTGAGATGTTCATCATTTGGCTCTGATATGAGCACTGACAGGTCTTCTTCAGATTATTTATATTGATACATGGTATTTTCTACCTCAATCAGGCTATTTCTGGTTCATTTAGATTGAGTGGTTCAATCTGTGAGGGAAGAGTGACTGACTGCCCTTAGGAGTCTCTTTATCTAGTTGAGCTTCAATTTCTTCATCTTGTTGGGGTTCATTGTCCAACATTTCTTTGTATTGTGTGAAATTGGAATTTGTTGTACTGCTTTCATTTGCTTTGAATGCAGCTTCAAATGAGTCATAGGTACCTAATAATAATTTTACTTTTGTTCAAGGTTTAAAAAGTTGCAGCAGGGCCATGTAATACAGTTTTCTGTGTTGCAGATGTTTAAATTATAACTTTACATGATCAACTAGTCTTGGTTTGGTATATTTTACTAGGATTCCTTCACAAGCTGAGTCTGAATATTTGGCAGTTGTCTCATCTGGTGTGTTATTGTTTTTGCATTGTAGTATTTTTGATCTATGTCATACAGGCAAATGTTTTCCAAAGCAGTACATTTGTTTGGGTACTATGTGTCAATTAAATTGTTTTTTTAAAGGTCCTGGCTGTTGGGATCATTTGTGGCCATTGTTTCTATTTCTTGATAGGATTTTAGTACTCCTTTTTGGATGAAGCTGGACCAAGGTTTAGCCAGACAATGTGTTCATATTTGCCATATCAGGCTGTACCTGTTAAATGGTCTGCAGCTTCATAGCACCCACACTTTCTATGGGAGAGCATTTTTATACCAAAGCTGTACCATTTTTGTTACAGTGTTTTGTCAGATGATGTGCCATCCCAGATGCCGTTTATCTCTGTTTTCGCAACAGAGGCTCTGACATATTTTGCAACTTTAGTGGAATTGTCTGCAATGTATTGTATGTCTAAGAGGGTAATGATTGAATTGTATTCATTGATGTACTTGGATGCTTTGCCCCTTTTAATGTATGTGTTTTTAGGGGATTTGCCTTTTACACTTTGTCTAACACAAGGCATCCAGCTATGTTCTTGTCCTTTTTTTGCAAACTCTTCTAGGGAAGCCAAAGCGATATATATATATATATATATATATATATATATATATATATATATATATATATATATATTAATTACACGGCACGTAGTAGTTATGGTTAAGATGCTCATCTCATAGGAAGACCACTTTTTGGCCGGCTTATAACTTTGCTCCCACTGGACGAATTTGCAAAAATAAGTATATGGCACACTGTGAATTTTTTGGGGAATTTGAGTAAGGTTTCTTGGATGGGGGCAAAGTTATAGTCATTGACTGAATGGACAAAAACTTTGCACACGTCTGCAGGCCAAACCACTGGATGGATTTTTACCAAATTTGCACCAGAAGCAGTGAATTGGTTCCGAAAGCAGGCTCTGTGACAATTTCTGGCCCTGAAATCACTTCTCTGTGAGAGCTATGAAGCGAAAACTTCTCTGTTCGTGTGATGCGCTAATGGGACTGCAAGATGGCCACCCCGGCCCAGTGTGTATGATGGAGGGGGCTGTTCGGAGCCCACATTGAAAGAAGATGCCCGCATCTGCTTCACACAAAGGCCAGATCAAGAATAGCTGATCTCCACGAGCGACTGTTGATGATTTGCGAACTGCGCCAGCAATCGGTGTGCAGCTACAGAGGGAATGGCGCACTGTACAGGCACTGTCCTCGGGACCACAAAGGCGTATGAGAAAACTCCTGACAGCGCCCTTAAGGATCGGATGGATTCGTGGCAGTGAGACAAGTGAAAGGATTGCAGCACCAACCCCCAGCTCCTTCTGCAACACATCTTACTTGCGATCATGCAGCCCTCTGTGTGGCTCCTCTATCCTTCCCGTGATATGGGCAGCAACAGAAGTGGCCGAGTGGAATGGTGGTTACTGCAGACATGGTTTTTTGATTCTGCCCTCAGGACTGGGAGCACCCGGGGCGAGGTCACCACGGTGACAGCAAACTAGGATCCGCTGCACCTGTGGAGCCAGCGGAATCCCCTTCCCCTAGAACAAAGCACCTGCTGGAGACCGCTCCTCCGCACCGTCGGCACAATACGCAGCCCTATTACAAGGTTAGCAAGCTTATTGATTGCTGCATACTCACCCTTATGAGCACTTCCTTGGCTGTAGAAGGAACAACTTCGGGGGGAACTGCTGACAGGATATAGCGGCGTGTGGAGGAATAGCAGACCTATTCTCAAAATGATTCTGAGTCACAGGTAGGGATAAACAGACTTCTTGCTCTGTGAGCATATACTTTAATATACAAAAAGAAAGTCTGATATTTAAATAGGTGTCACTAAACACTCTTCCCACATCAAGTGGAATCAATTATCACAACATTTTAATAAGATTCAATACATTTCATAAAACAATCATAAAAATGATCATAGTACATAAAACATATACATTATGTTAAAACAACACAAGTAGAAACACCATGGGTGAGTGATGTTACAATTGTTTCTTTAGGCTCACACACTGTGTGTACATAGCACACACTGATTCCTATACCTCACTACTTTTGGCCTATTTCCTGTTAGTGTAATACAAACAACCCGACTTGTACAAGTTTCTGTCCTTGATATACAGTCATGTAGGACATTCTTCAGGGGCAATTGTCTTGTGCCGGAATTAAAAATCGTCTTTTGTAGGGGAGACCCTGTTAATCAAAAAATTGACAACCTATGATTATCTAATAACAAAATATCAATCTCTATTCATTCAGTTTAATGGAGTTCCATATTTCATGCTCAGCAGAGTGAGAGCAAGGAACGCTGTCTTTTTGAGATTATTTAAAAATATGAATGTGGCTGGCCTACAAGTCCCAGAGTAACACATACCTGCCGGATTTTATGTCCCCGATAAGTTTTGGGCCATTCTCGTGCACATGGCGTTGTGACGTCATGACGTGCCGTGAGTGCGTGGTGATGTCACGACATTGCGGCAGTCTGTTCTGACCTGCAAATTCTATGCGACTCTGCTGAGCCCTGTAGCACTACAGGACCAGTTTGACCACGTACATTAGGAGAGAGGAATACTTCCAAGTAAGTGGGGAAGGCCATATAGAGGTGCTTGGGGGCCTTTTGCCTTGATAATCAGAGATGAGTGGTGGGACTAAATAGGGGTTCTGCACGTTTTGACCCTGAGAGGGTAGTGAGGATGGTGCATTTACCCTTACATGTGAGAGTCCCTTTTGGAAGACTGACATGGGACCCGGATGTTGAGCCTTTTACGAAGTGACGATCATTCTTTCATCATAATCATGTATTGAGATAGGTAAGCTGGACCACCACTAGTTTTATCAGATTTTTTAAGTGAATAGAAATGGGATTAACTAGATGTCCCCATAGATTAATTTTGCCTTTATTGTATTCTACTATAGAGAAGAGAAAAAGGAAACGCAAGAATTCCTGAAGAAATTGGGAATCTGCAACAAATAACAAATAACAGAACATGCCCAAGATTTATTAATGGGAAGAGAGGTATGTAATTAATAACATACTCTATAACCCCTTTGAGGGATGAGAGTACAGTTTCATGCCAATGTGTGATCCTAAAGAAACAATTGTAACATTACTCACCCATGGTGTTTCTACTTGTGTTGTTTTAACATAATGTATATGTTTTATGTACTATGATCATTTTTATGATTGTTTTATGAAATGTATTGAATCTTAATAAAATGTTGTGATAATTAATTCCACTTGATGTGGGAAGAGTGTTTAGTGACACCTATTTAAATATCGGACTTTCTTTTTGTATATTAAGGAATAGCAGACCTAGCCAGGGTGCCAGCTCTGTGACTTGCACTAGTAACACTCCCCAACCACAGAATATTTGTGACATCTCCTGTTGTACCATTGATTTACGGTACAAAAGAGGGCTATTCACTTCCAGATTGGTATCTGTATCATTATCTGCCCCCGTTTGTGAATCTCCAGTGTGGCATATGACCAGACTTATTGACGGTGTCGCATGCGCCCTGAACATTATCAACATCCTGTGGCACTGCGCTAAATGCACCTCCTTGGGGATGGAAAGGGACATGCAGGAAATATACCAAACTTGCTGTTGTGCTGATAACAAGTCCCGCACCTGGACCCCCTCTGCTGGGACGCATGAACTTGCCTCCTCCACTTGCAGGTAATTAGCGCACCAAGTGCAGGTCCTTCTTGGGACGGACAACATCCTTCACTTCCTGTACTCCCTGCAATGATGTCACCGTGCTGACGGGCCTACCTTGGCGGATCTGAGGGAAATCAGAATCAGACCGTAACTCCCTAATATACCTCGGCACACTGGCAGAACTGTTGGCTTAAGCCAGTTTTGTCGGCAGGACTACTCCTATACTACCTGGTCCTGGTCGGGACCCGGAAGATGAATAGAACAATCAATACGAGGCTCCCCCGCAGCTGGTGCATATACTGATGACAAAATAGCTAAAGACAAAGCCAAGAAGGCCTCCACACAGAGCACTGTGGATCAATTCACAACGACCACTACCAACTTGACACCAGAGGCAGACTTGCAGCCATCCTCTGCCTCCCCATATGAGGCCCTAACGCTCAAAGACGTCAAGGCAGCCATTGCCAACTCTTGCCAACTCTTGCTCCTCGATGGAGAAGAAAATGGACAGCATCGAGGTGTCTTTCCTCCATCACGACCTCCAGAAGTTAACCTCCCGGAGCATCGAGTGTCTGAGGTGGAGGATGATCTCGGTGGGGTACATCAACAACTATACCAAGCACTGGTCCGTCTGAAGACATTGGAGGCACGGGTGGACGAGGGCGAGGGCAGGTCATGTCAAAATAAGGTCTGCATCCTGGGCCATCCGGAGAATGCAAAGGGACCCAGCATGGAACTTTTTATGGAGCAGTGGTTGGCAGACCTCTTTGCCCCCAAATCCTTCTCCAAGTTCTTCACAATAGAGAAGGCGCATTGTATACCAACGACACAGCCAATTCCTGAAGCACCCCCAAGAACGGTCATAGCTAAACTCTTGAATTATCGGGATAGAGATGCAATATTGAAAATGGCCCAGACGAAAGGATCAGTGGCATACATTGGCACAATAATTGCATTCTTTACGGACTACACATGTGAAGTTCAAAGTCCCAGACAGTCATTTGAGCACCTAAAGTAAAACTTAACTCCATGAATGTAAAATACGGTCTCCTCTTTAGGCACCAACTGACGATTCAACAAAAAGGCACAATGGTGCACTTCACAGATCCACGAGAAGCCTGGAAGTGGGCAGAGACCCATGTCGAAGGAGACTGGACAGCACATGCCCTAGATCCCGGAGGCAGATCTCGCAACAGGCCATGCAAGGATCACCCCCCCAAGACAGCAAGTGCCGCAAGAACATCCTGATCCGGTGGAAGGAGCATACCCATGAAACAGAATGCTGCATCCCGCGAACCACAATAAGAACCAGAGGACATGCTCCGATGAGTTACGTGAGGACACCTTCACTTTACCCCACTCCACGGAGCTGCAACCCGGATTAAGTTGCTGACTCTAGATACCGCTGCTTCATCATATATGCTAGATAATCCTGATAGCAACAAGGCTAGAGGAAGAAACTATATCCTTTTGAAGTAAATTAACTCATTTATATCCATTCCCTCATTGTATCGCCAAGCTACAATGTCGGCGGCTTCCGTGGCCACCACCCAAAATGCCACGCCTCTGACCGGATTAGTAAATTGTTACCTAAATGGAGGGACAGTAGTTCTTTTTATCATGTTATGCTGGCACTCTAGTTCTTGAGTGTCAACAATGTTCAGGCAACAGATACTTCATGTTGGGGTGGAGTATAGGGAGGGGGGAAGACATGCATTCTAGACTACCACATACTCTCATGGCAAATCGATCAATCTATCTACTATATGTTGTTCAGAACTATCCCTTACCGGCAACACACTCCCGTAGTGACCACTGGCTGGACTTTACCCCTGCACTCAATGCATACAGATTCTGTGAACCCTGTACCATACACTATAAATGGCACCCACACAGCCCCAATCATCACCTGTTGAAGGTCCTAGTTCCCTCAAGCTGCTCACCTGGAACATGAACGGAATGGGCTCTGGGATCAAGAGGCACCTTATCACACAGTTTTTGAACAGACATTCCCCTGACAGGCCCCTATTAACCGAAACACATCTAGCGGGCTCAAACTGCAGCTTCTTTCGAAGAACGAATTATCGTTCAGTGTTGCACGTGGGATACACTATGGGATCCAGGGGTCCTCTTATCCTGTTACACAAGCACATTCCGTTCGTACCATTGACGGTGGAACAGGACCCCAGGGGTCGCTATGTATTGGTCCTTAGTGCACTCTGGGGAGAAACACTGGCCATTGCAGCGATATACTCCCCGCCGGAACTGGGAGAAGAACTGTTAGATGAATTGACCACCATTATAGCGAAGCACCAACCGGACATGTGGATTCTGGGGGTGACTTAAACAATGTCATGTGTAACATCGTGGACCGCACTCACATTCAAAATTGTTACCCGGATATCCCTACAAAATTGGCGATGTTTGCATCGGCTTTGGGCTTCCAAGATGTGTGGAGAGCACTCCACCCTGGAATCAAGGGGGACTTGTTCCATTCAGGTGCCCAAGGCTCCCTGTCCAAGCTGGACTACCTCTTCCTCCCAGGCACAGAGACATACAGGGTGATCACTGCGGAATTGCTTCCCCAAGGCATCTTGGATCACTCACCACTAATGATGGTGATACGCCTGCAGGGAACCAATCCCCCTAGAACATGGAGGCTGAACACTACCACCTTGGCTTCCCTGAATAAACAATACTGCAGTTGACAGCCCCGTGACAGTATGGGATGCTTACAGTGCTGAGGGGGGAGATAATCTCCTGGACATCGAACAAAAAGAAAGAGCACCTTTAGAACATATCAGGAGATGGGAAATGAGGAAGCCAAATACATTCTTGATCCAACCCCTGAAACCCAAAGGTGTCTCCTGAGAGCCAGGGAGCATCTTCGTAATATTTTGCTAGATAATGCTAAACATGCACATACAGAATCTAGGGCTCAGATATATGAGTACAGGGACAAAGCGGGTAAGATGCTGGCCTGGCTCGAAAGAAGGGATGAGGGTCAAAGTCATGTCAGGGAGGTCATAAATGCTCAAGATGAGAAGTGTCAGTCGGATTGTGAAATAGCAAACACCTCGGCAAATTTTTACACCAATCTCTATCGTACCCCGACTTCCCCATTAGATCCCTCCCTCCTGGACAACATAACAATCCCATGCTTATCAGAACAGCAGAAAACACAATTGGACGGTGATCTTACTGAAACTGAGATCGCTGAGGCTATTGCACAACTCCAATCTGGGAATACGCCGGGTCCTAATGGGTTCCCGATTGAAACCTGGAAGAAACTGAGTGGTGAAAAACTGGCATTCCCCCTTCACAAATTGTTCCTTCGGGCTTAATAACAAAGCACCCTTCCACCGGACCTAAGCAAGGCCACAATTGTAGTAATTCCTAAATCGGGTAAACCTCCTGAAAATGCGCCTCTTATAGGCCCATATCGTTGATTGACGGTGAAGCTAAGGTCCTTGCCAAACTTCTGGCCAACAGACTACAATCAGTTATCTCTTCTCTGGTCCATCCAGACCAGTGTGGCTTCATGCCTCATAAGTCAACATGAATGAGCATAAGGCGCCTCCACTCCACCTGTTGTTGGAGCATGCTCCCATCATAGACACGCCTCTGGCATTGCTGGCAATTGACTTCGAAAAAACATTTGATTCGGTCCAGTGGGACAGCCTATGGGAAACCATGCGACGTATTGGATTTGGGGATACTTTCCTGAGCTGGGTGCAGCTGCTTTATACAAATTCTCAGGCAGAAGTGTAAGTGAATGGGGGGCTCTCTAAACCCTTCTCTCTCGGTAAAGGAACCCAGCAGGGTCCCCTGTCCCCTCTCCTCTTTGCTCTCACAATCGAGCCGCTTGCCTTATGGCTTCAACAAAGCAAGACTTGGACAGGGTTCAAATGGCCAGAGGGATGCGAGGACAGAACGTTGCTGTATGCTGATGATCTTTTGATATACTTGGGAGACACGATCCGATCCAGACCGACCCCATAGTAACACATGTGCTTATATGCTTCGGTGAGTTCAGTGGGCTGAGAATCAACTGGGGAAAGTCGATGGGATGCAGACTATTCCCCAAGACTGCCCATACAAAATTGAGCAAGATGGCTTCCGATACTTGGGGATTTGGATATCCGGTGACCTAACAAATGATGCAATTCACAATCAATTGTAGAGCAATTTACGAACGACGCCCACCACTGGAAACTCCTCCCCTTAACACTCATGGGGAGGGCCGCACTTTTCAAGATGATGACCCTACCACGATTCTTATACGTTTTACAAAATGCTCTACTTAGGATCCCTGACCATGAGTTTGACCGGGTTGAGAGTCTCCTCAGAGAGCTCATATGAGAAGGGGGGCAACCTTGCATCGCATTATCCACACTTCAGAGGTCGATTTGAGAGGGGGGCAAAGAGGTACCACGCCTACAAACCTATTATTGGGTTTCTCAATTGTCAGTGGTCAGTGACCTGCTCCACTGGGCCCTGGAACTACCAATGTCGCAATATCTTAGTTCACTCCCTAAGAAAAGGGTGTGATCAGGGGCAAACCACACCAAACGCAAATAGTGGCATGTCACTCCACAATGGCCAACAAGTTTAATGAAGTAAACCATATTCAAGTGCACGCATTTCTGGTCACCTCTGGTAAGAACAGAAATCGCTGTTATTCACAGTACAGACACTCTTCGCCTGATTTATTAACCTCTTAACAAACCCCCTTTACAGAGGACCGCGGCACACATTGCTGTGGTTTGGAGAAGAGCACACACTTTTATAGGATGGGCGAATAAAGTGACCACTGTACAGCCCCTGTGCCATAATGGTAAATTGACCAAACTAGGGAAACTCAGATCATGGCCCAAATGGGAAGAGGCGGGGAGTACCAAAAACAGAGATATTCATGCAGACGGGAAGATTGTCTCGTTTGATGCCCTACAACAACAATTTCAATTCCCGAATGCTGAGTATTACCACTATACACAACTGACTCTACTCCTGAGGAGGCACATCCCAGCAGGTATCACCATACCCGAGTGTACACCTATAGAACGTAACATACTTCGGCATGAATCCCCAGTAAGTTTACCTTCAGCCTGTATAGTGCTATGTCAGCCTTTGCCACCCCTGAGTTCACGAATCTCAATACCAAATGGGAGAAGGGTGTGGGTGCTATAGATCCAGAAGACTGGATTCAGGTGCTAATGCATCCTCGTGAGATTGCTATCCTAGCAGGAACAGTCTCAGATGAGAACTGTGACGCAGGCCCTCTGGCTGAACATTGCAGTTTTGAATTTCAGATGTCTTGAAACCTCATAGAAATACAGCTTCAAGCTTGCGAGCGTTGGAGAGCAGTCGCCGGTGGCCTGAGGGATCAGTAGACGTCGGCAAGCCCTTGCCAGGCCCCCGCGGGCCTCCGTGAGTCCTTGCCTGGTTTTTCAAATTGTTTTTTGTAATTTGGGAATTCGCGCTCTGAGAGCGCGTTGTGTGTTGCCTGCCCCCCCCCACCCTCTTCCTGGTCCTGGTCTCCCTTCCCGCCTCGTGATCGCCCACACACACCTCCCCTTCCCCTCCTCCCTCCGCCTTATCCTTCCCCTTCCTGGGCAGCCCCCCTGCCTGGCAGTCCCCGGCTAAGGGCCCCTTAGGCAAAGGGCGGCTGCTATAGTTGCGGCTCCCTGTGTGTCTGCAGGTGTCCGCAGGGGACGCCAGGCGCCTGGACTCTCTCGCCACTGCTCGTGTCCCATAGCTGTGGTAAACTTGGTTTTTTCCCCCTCGCAGGATTCTCAAACTTAGGTGGCATTTGTACCTAATACGCACTCACTGTCTAAATGTGATAAACCTGGGCTTGCCGCTCACTTCCTGTCTGCGAGCTCTTGTCTCGTTCTGTCTCCCCCCCCTTTCCCCTCTACTCCATGGTGCTCTCTATCTCGCCCATCTTCTCTAACTGCTTCTCTATTGACTATCCTGCTCTCCTCACTAAATCTGGTAGGAAAAAGTTTAAAAAGGACATCCTGGTCTCCAACCCAGGCCTCCCTATCGCTGACACCTACACTAGTGCCTGCTCCAAGGAAACTCTTACCGACATCCTCTTTTTCGTGCCCTCGCCTGACCTATGGACCCTTCATAGGGTCTCTGTGCTCTCTCCTTTCTCCTCTTCTCCCATTAATGGTGGCACCCGTTGGGATGTCCTCTTGGCCTCCTTCCTCTCCTCTAAGGCCATCATTAATGTCTACGCTAATGGGACTGTCCTGGTCCAAGGTCCTCAGGCCAACCTTCACCTCTTTGATAGACGCTTCCCACGCCTCATCAACTTCCTTTCCTCTCCTGCTGTCCCCCCTCATCTGTCCTCGGCTACCTTGCCTCTACCCTCCCTCCCTGCCCCCTCTCTTGCTCCTTCTTCACCTCCCTCTTCTACACCGCCGCAGGGCGTACCTCTGATCTGTACCCCTCCCCGGAAATCCTTCAAGGATGGCAACCTTCTCCACATTGCCACACTCAACGCTCGCTCTGCCATCAGGCATTCCTCTGATATCTGCCGCCTTCTTGAGGAACTGGACATTGACGTCCTCGGTCTTACTGAGACATGGTTCACGGCCAGCTCTGTCACCAGCTTTGACACACTCCTACCTGATGGCTACAAGATCGTCTCCCTGCCAAGACCCAACCGTGCAGGGGGGGGGTAGCCCTTATCTTCCCGGAGTGGATTCCTGCCACTGTCACTCCTACGCAGACCTACTCCTCTTTTGAATGTCTTGTCTGCCGACTCTCTCTCTCTCCTAGCCATTCCCTTACCGTGGCTACTATCTATCGGCCACCTGGTCAACTTTCCTCCTTCCTCTCTGAGTGGGCTGACCTCTCCTCCTCACTCCTGTCCTCTACCACTCAACTCCTCTTTCTTGGTGACTTCAACATCCACCTGAATGCCTCCTGCCCCCCACTGGACTCTTTTGTGACCTCTGCGACTCTCTCTCACTCTCTATTCTCCCGTCTGGGCCTACTCATTCTGCAGGGCACACTCTTGATGCTCTGATCTCTTCTGACCTTCCCCTCTCTGTCCCTCCCTCCACTCCTCTCTCCTGGAGTGATCACTTTCTCCTATCCTCCCACCTCACCCTCCCTACCCCACAGGCAAAGCCACCCTCATAATTGCCCCCACCTTCTCGGTCATTCGACCCAAGAAGCGCGTGTCAGTTGCGGCTTTCGCTGCCACCTTCTCGCCCCCCCCCCTCGGCTGACTCCCACCCTGACACAGCCCTCTCCTTGCTCCACTCTGCTATATCTGATACTCTTGATATCCTTGCCCCTGTCATGAAAATCCGCCTGAAGCCCAAAGCCAAATGTAACTCCTGGTATGATTCGGATCTCGTCACCCTAAAACGCAAGTGCAGGGTGGCAGAGAGGAAATGGCGTGCTTCATGTTCATCCTCTGACAAACTGGCCTGCCGCCTGCTCCAAAGGCAATACCGTCTCTCTGTTCTCACCAAGAAGAGAGCCCTTATCCAAGTCCGCATCTCTGCGGCATCTAACAACTCGGCTGAGCTCTTTAAAATCTGCAAGGAGCTTGCCAACCCTGCTGCAGTCTCTACCTCTCCTGTCCCCTCCCAGGCCCTCTGCACTGCACTGGCCTCCCACTTCATCTCTAAAACTCAGGACATCCTGTCCTCACTCTCCTCCTATCACCTCCCCCCCTCTCTTCCCTGCTCCTCCTCTGGCCCTTCTGCAGCCACCCCTCCTGCCTCCTTCTCTGCCTTTCCCCTTTTTTCTGCTGACGAGGTTTCCAGACAAGTCCGATCTATTAAAGTCTCGTCTAAACAGATTCACCCCTGTTCCTCCAAAACTATCAAGGACCACATCGACTCCCTGGCTCCTGCCCTGGCTGACTTTTGCAACCACTCCTTCGCCTCTTCCCATCCCCCCTCAAGCACTCCCTTGTGCACCCTCTCCTTAAGAAACCCTCTGCCGACCCCTCCTGTCCGGCTAACTATCGCCCAATCTCCATCACTCCCTTCCTGGGCAAGCTCCTGGAGAAACTGGCCATCTCCCAGCTTAACCTCCATGCTGAAGCTGTTGACAGTCTCCATGACCATCAATCTGGCTTCAGAGCGGCCAGAAGCACGGAAACTGCTCTCCTGAACATCCGTGAGGATCTGCTCTTAAACCTCGACTCCAACACTCCGTGTGTTCTCATTCTGCTCGATCTCTCTTCTGCCTTTGACACTGTCAACCATGCCATCCTGCTCAACCGTCTCCGTGATAACCTGGGTATCACTGGTCAGGCTCTGGCGTGGCTGACCTCTTTCCTTTCCAATCGACCCTCCCAGGTCCAACTTGGGTCCTTCCTCTCTGACATCTTTTTCTCCACCTGTGGCGTTCCCCAGGGATATAACCTCTCTCCCTGGCTGTTCAACCAGTATCTGGCACTCCTTGCCCACCGCATCGCCGCCCTCTGCCCCAACTTTCAGTGCTATGCGGATGATACCCAGCTCATTTTCAGTCTACCCTCGGCCTCCTCCTCTCCCTCCCTCATCTCTGACTGTCTGTCTGCTATCCAGGATTGGTGTGCTGCCAATGACCTCTGCCTTAATGCTAGTAAGACTGAGATCCTACTCATCGGCACACCCACTCCCTCCTTCCCTGCAGCTCTCTGGCCGGCCTCTCTTGGCCCTCTTCCTGCTCCTACCTGCAAGGCAAAAAACCTCGGGGTCATCTTCGACTCCACACTCTCCTTCTCTCCTCATATATCTGACGTCTCTAAGAAGTCACATTACCAGATGCACCTCCTCAGAGGTATTCTTCCCTTCCTCTCCTTCCCCCAGAAGCTCACTGTCTCCCGAGCCCTGGTTCTCTCGAAGCTGGACTACTGTAACAGCCTCTATCTTAATCTGTCTGCCTCCACTCTCCGCCCTCTGCAACTCATCCAGAACAGAACTGCGAGACTTGTCCTTGGCCTCAAGCCCAGTGACCGTATCTCTCCAGGACTGAAATCTCTACACTGGCTCCCAGTGGCTGCGAGGATTAAGTTCAAAACCCTCTGCATTGTCCACAAGGCCTTCTGGGGCCTGGGGCCTAAATACCTTCAACTCTCTCTTCCTAAATATCTTCCTTCCCGAGCCCTACGCTCATCCGTCTCCAACTCCCTCAGGGTCAGTCGCTTCTCGAAGCAACGAGCTGGGGGTAGATCTCTCTCCGCGACAGGTGCATCCCTCTGGAACAGCCTTCCTGCCTCCCTGAAACTTGAGGAGAACCATCTCCGGTTCCGGAAGCACCTCAAAACCTTCCTCTTCGCTTCTGCTTTCTCTCTCCCTCTCCCCTGCTAAATTCTTCACCAAAACTGCACTGATCCTGCAACTGGGCCACTCTCACCGACCTCGGTCCTGGACCCAGTCACTCTTCACTTGCACTGCCTCCCTGGCAACCCCTGCACTGCGGGACTGTCTCTGTATCACTGCAGCCCCCCCACCCCCTCCCCAGCACTTGTCTGCACTTACCTTGCACTTGCCACCAGCTGGCCCTATTTATTTATTATTTTATTTCTATTCTACTATTTGTATTGCACTCCCCCCTCCCCCTTCCCCTTGCATTTTTCCCTTCCCCCTACCCCTGCACTTGCGCGGTCTGAATGACACCTGGCCTAGTAGGATCGTTGTCTGTCTTCCCTTTGTTCCCCCCTCCCTGCCTCGTCGCGCCTTGATACACTTGTGTATAGGCGCGTTACAAATGCCATATCATATCATATCATCATATCTCTTTTAGACTCCGCCTGGTGCAATAAAAAATGTTACACTAAATCTATTACACCAGAACTGTGTTGCATGATTGGAAAAGGGTTCCAAATCCAAATTGCCTTTGATGCACTGAAGGGGAAGGGACCTTTATACACATCCTGTGGGAATGTGTATAGGCCTCTGCATGCACCCAAAAGGTTAGGCCTTGGCCACAGCCACCCCTACGTTATGCAGCCATGCATGCCAACACTGTCATACTGGTATATGGATCCCACAAATAGGTTTGTGGATTGCATTTTTATTTCCTTTGCTCGTTTGGGTAAGTTGTTATAACCATATGTTGCTCAATTGTACACCCTTTCAGATATGCATCTCTACTGTGAGTGGTCACCATTACAGAATGGTTGTGGAGGACATTGTAGACTTGGTAGAGCACCAGAGGTGGCTTTGCAGATCATATCAGGATATTTACATTGGGTGTAGTGTGCTGTGTTGACTGTGGTAAGCACCTACTGCCTTGGGTGCATGGGTGGAGCCCTTGCACTGAAGAGTTTGCCCACTGGTTGCAAGTATGTTTTACACAGTTGCCTTGTGTGTGTCATTTGTGCACAGTGTACGCATTGTTGATTGCATGGCTGTGGTGATTGTTAGCACATCCTACAGTTTCCAGTCCATGCCTGGAGGTAATGGAGTCAATAGTCCTGTAGTGTGTCCACTGGGTGAAGTGTTGCAATACTGTGTGTATAGAAGTGGATAGGGTTCCAGTGGATGGATTATGTGTTTGGGTTGTGCCCGTTGGTCAGATAACTGAGTACTGTACTGTATTTTGATGTATTGGCTATCAGTACTTAATACAGTCGGGGATGCAGGGGCAATGTTCCCAAGATTGTGTGGTTTGGTTGGAAGTAAAATAATAGTATGTGATCGTAAGTGGGTAGGGGTGCCGGAGGTTGTGCTATGTTTGTGGGTTCTGGTAAGTGGCTACATGTTTGCATGCATGGTTGTATTATGTTGTGGGGTTGGATAGGGGTGCCTGTGTTACATTTGTGGTTTGTGGTAAGTGGCCGCATGCTCAGCTACATTGTGTTGCAGTGGATGTGGCCAAAGCACAGCCTCTTGGGTGCATGGCACGATACATTTAAGTAGCCATTATCAGTGGCAGCGTGAAGTACAAGGGTCTGCGGGAAGTATGTCGTAAACAGGCACTAGGTGGCCAGGTCATGGCCTTTGGGTGATGTACTTTGTGTTATTGACTAGCATCATCTCTTCACCCACTCCCTTGCTCTCTGTTTTGTAGGTGCAGTCTCCGTCAACATGTACACGCATGCAAATCGTCTTTCAAATGTTGCAAACACAGCCTCCTTTTATGTGTTTGCTGTTCACAAAAGATGTCAGTGGCAGCGAGTGCATACATGCCAACATTCTGGGACTAAAAATGTGTAGGAATCTTAACGTTTCAAAAATAGTAATTAGTATAATGATGAGATCCTAGGAAATGATGTCACATCAGCTTGACCTGATGAAATGACAGGAGATGACATCACAGGAAATTATGTCACAAGGACTTAGAACTTACAACATCACATGCAATGACTTCACTTGACATATGGCCTTGAAAAGATCACAGGAAAGGACTGCTTGTCCTCTGACCCAACATGAGAAAGAAATGTACCAAATGTGTGAGCTGTGGGCACTGTGACCAGCTTCGTCCTCATTAAGACATAGTTTCTTGTTCAAACATATAATGAGGTGATAGCTAATCTGTATACTCCAAGTTAAGTGACGGCCACACAGGAACATGCAGATTGTAAGGTGAGCGCTGCAAAGTGCACATTTAAAGCTGCAGAACAAAAGTAATATAGAAAGAAATATATTGTTGTTTTATTAGACTGCTGACTTGCAACATGAGGTAGTTGCAGAGGGCCTCCCTGCGCCTCACGGCCACTTTCTACTGAAAGAGTGGAAAGGCCCTGATGCCATCCCTAGTTTTGACACATCAATTGCCAAATACTTTTTAGAAAGTATGGCAGTGCGAAAAGGCAATGAGGTGATAACATTTCTGTATACCGAAAAGGTAGTGACAGTTGCAAAGATTCCTTCAAATGCAGTTTGTAGGAGGAGCGCGGCAAAGCGCACATTTAAAGCCCCACAACGAAAGTAATTTAGAGAGAAATGTATTGCTGTGTTATGAGATTGCTGGTTGTGAACATGGGATTGCTTCCCCCATCCCCCTCGGGCTCAGGGCTCCTTTCAACTGAAAGAGTGGAAAGGCCCTGATGCTGTAGTGAGACAGAGCAATATTGCTGAACGTTACACATTGATGTGCAAGCCATTTGTAGGTGAGGCGTATTGATTCAGTGGAATGGACAGTGCCATCTCAGTTTGATGGGGATATTTGTTAGAGCAGTGTTTCTTCTTCCATT
Source organism: Ambystoma mexicanum (assembly GCF_040938575.1). Taxonomy (NCBI): domain Eukaryota; kingdom Metazoa; phylum Chordata; class Amphibia; order Caudata; family Ambystomatidae; genus Ambystoma; species Ambystoma mexicanum. The sequence goes on along the minus strand of NC_090935.1, from coordinate 447,380,125 downwards.
ATGGTATTGTGTACCTTTTCATACCATCATTCACTGCTATTTATGGCAATTTGGTTTGTTTGCTCTTGTTTGTATGATTCGTTATTGAAGTATGGCTCTGTGCTGGTGGTGTGACTCCACTCACCTGTACAGATGGTGCCAAAGGTATCTATGCTGACATTGCGCTTGTTTCAGAGTAGTGGTTGTAGTTTACCAATTAATTTTGTAAGTGGTTTCATTCCGTTTAAAATGAATATAAACCATTTCTGTTTCAGGACCATTGCACTGTCTACAAGAGCTTCCAGGATTACTTTTCTGCAGCATGTTTTAAGGGTTGAGCATGATTTCTCCCTCTATTTATAAGGTTCTGAAGGACTCAGTGGTGGAACATTTTTTGTAAAATTAATTTTTTGGAATGGTTCCTTGTGGTGACATTACCATTTGTACGTGCTCTGTTAGCAGTAGTGGGAGATGCACTAATTTTAGTGAATTTATTTTCATGACTACACTTTGACAGAGGAATTACAGTTTCCTTACTGGCAGGTGATTCCCTTTTTGTTAGTGAATGTATTAGCTCTTCTGTTTGAACTTTCTATGCAAATTCTGCTAGGGGTGAATGGCTACTTTCTATGCTTTTAGATTGCGCTGATCTATTTCTGTGTTGTTTTCTATGGCATTGCTGTTTGGTAGGCTTTCTGTAGAAGCTGTTGGAGAAAAAAGGAACATGTGGGTGTGCAGATTTTGAAATGTATATGTGTGCAATGTGCATGAGTGGTTGAATATGAGGGTAGGCATATACATGGAAGTGTGTCACTGTGTAATGGGCTCTAAATTTCGGTTGGGAATACTATATTACAATCTGAGGATTAGTATTATGGTGGCACACTGACAATATAGAGTGAGGAACTGTAGAGGCGGCATGAGTAAGAATGATGCACATATCAGTCGGTTGATGCAATTCTGCTGCTTACAATGCAAGAGTACTGCACTCTTTTAGTAAGACGTAAAATACTACAATGGTACGGTACTTACTCTGTTGGTTGGTGAGAGAAGGTTTATTCTAGGGTGTATTTTCAAGGTCACACACCAGTGGTTTCAGGATACAGGTAGGTACTCCAACTGTATAAGAAGATGGTAAGACAATACATGTGTTAATGGCATAGTAATTGCATGTGGAGAATACATTCTTTAAAAGTGTAGGGGGATGTCTTGGCAGGAAGAGTTAGTGTGTGTACAAAAGGATGGCTTACAATATGATTGGGGACTTGGGAACATAAGCATGTTTGGGAAGGGGGTTAAGTGGGTTATTTGTAAGTGTGTTGTATGACATGCTCTTTAGCAAGTGTCAGTATTGGCGAGGGAGTATTTACTTTGAAAATTGATTACTTCTCATTGTAGAAGGTGAGAAAAAAGTTTGGAAACATGTACAGATTGCAAAGGAGAATGTTTTTGTCAGTGCAATTACATTTACTTTTCTGCATATATATGCTAGCTACATGAGTGGATCAATTGTTTCAGTTGTTTAATTTATTTACGCACATTTACGAATGGTACAGGTGTCAATGCACATATATATTTTTTTGTTTTTTAAGTAATGTTGCCATCTTTTACATGTGCAAGGTAAGTGGCAGACACCCAGGTGTTATGCTGTATTCACTGATCATTTTCTGTGAGATTGTTACAAATTTTATAGGTGCATTAATGGGGGAAAAGGTTGTAAAATTGACTGAAAGAAAGAAGAGAGTAACTGTTTGCATATTACAGCGGCTGATTTGGCTAAATGCCAACTTTGCAAGCACATACCACTGTAGGTGATTGGAGAAATGACAGTGTGCTATTTGAGTACGTTATGGAGGTTTAGTGGCAGGTACCCTGTTGCGAGGCACTTATAACAGAGTTGCAAATGTACTGTATAAAACTTATTCATACCTGCAGGTTGTGGTGATGGGTGGCGATGTGGATGAATCTGGATGTAGAAATCGTAGATAGCTTTACAGTACTTTCCAGTGGAGGTGCTTTTCATTCACAGGACACTTACTATTTAACAGTACCCAATGAGGGAGTGCTGGAAAAAGAGTACTAGGAAGGGAAGAAGGACTGCTGCTGCTTTACTGGGGCCCACATGCTGTCCTCCTTACTATGCTTGGCATGGAAGTGGAACTGCATATTATCCAATCAGGTGTTGAGGGTGTGCTTAACAGGAAGGGGTGGTGAAAAATGTGTTTGTATTGATCTGTACCGTGATGATGGCAGACATGCAGAGAATGCAAGTGCTCATCATCAGTGATTTGTTTGCGGGTCACCTGCACACATATGCCCGGGGTGGCGGCATTGATGAACATTTTGGTGTGGAAGGAGTGTACGCTTTGTGGCGCACTGTGCCTCTACTGAGTTTGCAAACTGTGCTTGCAGAGTTCATAGACGTGGCCACTAGTTCTGTATTGTGGAGCTCTGCATGTGGCTTTTCACACCACTGCAAGTTTGCTTGGTGAACTGAAGGAGGTACTGAAAACAGTGATGTGCTTTTTTTCCCATTGCAACAGTCATATTCTCATGCATACCACCAAGTCTAGTGTGGAACAATCCCGATGTACTTTTTTCCGAGGTAGAGAAGGAAAGGTGTCTTGTAAACAGTGGCATGTCTGATTTTCTTTTGGATGCAGGGATGTTCTTTTGTGGCCATGAGAATCTTAGTAAAATTCTAATGTGAGGTTTTTCAATGGTGATGATTTTATTTTGTCCCCCATTGAAAATGCTCTTGTGTTTGCTGATCTAAAAGCTATTTTGGAGAGGTTTGTGTAATAATTTATGGAGGAGAAGAGGACAACAATACCCAACCAATACAAAAAAAAGCTCTTGTTGAGAAGCACATTAAAAAAAAAGTTTCACAGCTACGAATAAAGAGTGGATCCTCTACCCAGCTTCAAATGTGTTCCCACACCCGCGCATCAAGGACAATATGTCTGGCAGCACCGCAGCATTTGGAGGTGTGCATGTGTCAAATGCGGCTCTTTTCAGGGTGGATGAAACAGAAATGGGACTGTGCAGGTATGGAGATTGGTCAATATGTTTTCCTGGGTGTGGAGTGTAAAGAGAGATTGTGCCAGAAGGTGTGTTTGCAAATAGGAGTGCACATGGCTAAGGCTGTGCCAAGCAGGAGGCAGAGTGCATGGCTTTTGGGCGAATCCTGGATACATTGGGTGAAAGTGTATGGAGAACGCTGTGGAGTGGCTGCACACCTTAGGTTCCATAATGCGGATATACACTGGTACTGAGTATGTGGGATGAAGTGGCAGCATGTCAGTCCTCTTTGTGCCACTTTGGTGACCCTCGAGCATCCAGACATTATAATCATTATTCATTGTGGAGGGAACAATTTAGGACATGGCACCGGCATCTCACTGCAGTTGGTGACGAAGGAAACACTTCTGCAAGTCGAGGAAATGTTTCCAAAGTCGTGCATAATCTTTTCTTCCATTGCACAGAGACCGATGTGGCTGTGTTCTTCCTCATTTGAGCCACAAATAGAGAAAGCACGCCACAATCTGAACAAGGCTGTTTGTGCCTTTTTGCGAGACATTGGCATGTTCTCCTTCCACAATGAAAACATTACGTTTCGTAGTATGAACTTTTTTCTTCCAGATGGAGTCCATCTCACTGATGCTGTCAATGAGTTGTTTCCGTGTAAAATCCAGAATGCAGTGCAGCACATCTTGCAAGTCTAGCAAGCATTTCCCCAGAGGGTGTTCACCACTTCAACCTTTTTAAACACAAACAGCACAAAAATGTTCTTTTCAGAGCCACCACGTCCTTTTGGCAATGTGTGCAATGTTTGTGACTGGGCCACACCTCACAGTCCCGCCCTGTCCACAGAACTTATAGCCTGTGGGCTGGCCTACATCCTTTCATTGAAATTTTATTTTTGAACTGGAAAAGGTGGCTCTGAAAAGAGCATTTTTTGTTTTTGCATTTCTGGTTGTTTCTGGTCTCTTGTTCTTATAACACACCACACAGAAGGAAAGGAAGGGACGGGATGTTATGAAAAGGGCACTAACCACAGGGATATCAAAGGGCAATTGGAGACAAGAAGATGTTGGGTGGTCCTTACTTATGTAGGGGGCACTCCTTGTCATGCTCCCAGACCGAAGCCTTGAAAGCACTTCGAAGTTGCTCTCCCCAGCAGAGTACCGTGCCGCAGTACAAGCACAATACAGTCATCTTTGAAAGATACGGGTCTGGTGCGGTGCGTGTGGCCTGTAAGGCTGCTTTAGGGATCTGCTGCCCCACTGGAGTGTAACTAGTGGTGGCAGGAGCAGATGCGGAGGATGCTGTAAAGGAAATTAACCTACTGCCTTGTTGAAAGTGGACAACCCTTCGAACTGCTGCCTTGTGGTTTCGATTTGAGGTGCTGCCGCATGGAGGTGGTGCCGTAGATGTACAAACCAGGTTTTCCATGACTGAGTACTGTTGTGCACTCATTGCATCTCACCTGGTTCACACGAGATTTGGGCACGTCTCCTACGGAGGTAAATAGTTTGCACACCCACGACTCACGCTGGCGGCAGGCAATGGGGAATTCCTCTACTTTATCCTCGTTCTCCTCTTGATCTCTATATACATTCCACACCTGTTCCCTTGTCCATGTCCTTTAGAAGGTGGTGGTGGTAAGGGTGATGGTGTGGGTACTGCTGAGTTGGAGGCAATAGCAGCAGCAATGGCTGCTATTAGTTGCAAAGGTAATATAGCAGAGCGGAATTGCTCACAAAGCAATTTGAGCGCAAAGCAATGTGCCCCGCTGCTCTGCTCCAGAAAGCCAAACACAGAATGCAGATAACTTGACCTCTGGGGTGTGGCCTTTTATAGGGCTGTTTTGGAGCACTTGGAACCGGAAAGCGGCCCTAAATCTTTCCCCAAAAAAATGACATGTACAAGGGCAGAGTGTAGGACCTCTGTAAGGGTGCACTTTCAAAGTTACACTCCATACATTGCAGAACACAGTAATTTTTCAATGTCCAGGGGCGTGTCTGGAAAATAAGGGCCATGGGTGCGGTACCATGGTGACGTTGGGAATGTTCTCTATTGGAATGGCTGTCTGCAGGATGTGTGTTGGGCAAAATACTTTGTGTGCATGTGCATAGGTGTCCTACGGATACTGTTGGGATCCCTGGACTAATTCACAGTGCTACACACATGCACCAAACATTTTGGAATAAGCTGGGTATTTATAGGGAACAGCAGGTTGGATGTTGAGGTGCACAGCTACCCGCAGGACGTGGGTGGCCCTCTCTAACTACTAAAAGTATGTCAGAGGTTTCTTTCGATATGTTGCACAGGGGTGGTGTTACCAGTACACAGAGGAAGAGATACGCATGTGCCTAGTTGTGCAACAGACAAACGTGCGTTGCAACACCTAATTGCAGTTGGTTCACAAGATGCGGACATGTGGCCCGTAATGGTGTGCTATAGAAGCAAGGACACTTCCATCTTCCTCCCTTGCGGTCATCCCACGAGTACTGTGCCACGCAGAGTCATAACAGGATTTTAAAAACAAAGGAAAAAGCACATATACACTCAACAACAATTTACAAATTAACCTTTATTTTCACACATTCATACATACTATTCAGAAAGGGAAGGTGTTCCAGAAATGGATACATATACAGGGATTTGGGGATTTGTACAAGTTGGTCTTGAGGGGAGGAAGGGATTGATGTCTCATTGAAACGTCTCTCATACTCACTTGCGGGTATTGTGGTCTGGGAAATGGGGAAGGGATACACGTGCAGGTGAGGCAGTGGTATTTTATTTTCTCCATAATATGTCCTTGTACGAAATCTTTTAAGGTGGCAAAATTGTTCATCAGTTCCTCCATTTTGGCATCCAGTCTGTCCAGTTTGCTATTTACAGTGTTTCCTTCAGTTCTTGTGCCCCTATGCTGTTGTGGAAGAGGTGCCGATTGTGCTGCTTTCCTTTCATTCCCTGTATGTTCTGTGAAAGAAAAACAAATGTGTTGGTATACTTTTTTCACACTCTGGTGCCTACCAATCGGGTTATTATTGTTACTCATTCCATCATGCGGAAAATTCTCTTCCAGACATTCTAGGGTGCTTGTCATTGCAGTAATCGTTTTACTTTTCACACTGCAGTACCTACCAATGGGGTTACTATCGTCACTCATTCCGTCATGCAGGAAATTCTCTTCCAGCCATTTTAGGGTGCTTGCCATTGCTGTGTACAAACAAAAATACAAAATGCTTTTCTACTATTGTACACTGCATGAAGTGTGCACTTATAACACAAACCTTGGTGTACCCACCACGTTACAGTGACGTTCTGCTTTCAGTACTTTGCATTCCTAACTCAGTCTTTGTTCCTATGTAAAGCTGCAGTGTGGTAAGCTTTCACAAGGCGGACGTTACTTCTTTACTTCTCTTGTTGATGCATTCCATTGTACTGCATATCCCTATGCCTTTTCTCTATTTGTTACACAATTTGCAGACCTACTGCATTTTCCCTTCCACTTCACGTACATGGTGCTGTTTGTATATGTTCCTTGTCTTTGGTGCATGCTGCCACTATGTAAGCGCACCGCTGTCCTTCTCTGCACGTTGGATGCCACCCGATGTTCGCAAACAGACTCATAATTCACGACCACTGTGGTCATTACCGTGGAGCCAGTGGGTTAAGTATGCTGTACAGTACATCCATATAAACTAAGAGTATCCTGGTAGAAAAGTAAGAAATTCAGTGAGAAAAAACATTGTTAAAGGGACAATATGGTTAAGTTGTGCTACTAAAAACCTATCACCTTTACTGAAAAAAATTACAATGAAGCAATGTTACAGTTAAGGAGGCCTGCTAAAAACCTATCAAATTCAGTGAAAAAATGTTGTTAAAGCGACGTTACCCTAAGAAAAACCTACCAACTTCAGTGCAAAAAAAAACGTTTCTGATGTCTTTCATGTAATGGGTGTTGTGGATGTGTGGTGCTCCTCTGGATTGGTATTCTTTTCTCCAAAAGAAATGCACTACTCCGAATGGAGGGGTAGTTTTATTGCAGATGAAGTGCAGCATGGGAATGAAGTGATGGTGAAAGTACCTAGATACATTGACAGGGTCAAGAGTAAAGAGTTCTCCTGGTGTTTTTATATCTAATCCATCCTTGTTTTGGTTTGCAGTGCGTACGAAGTCATGTAAGTTATCCCATGTGTACTCTGCACAACTTAAAGTAATAAACTATGTTTGTTTGTTTGTTTGTTTATTTGGTATTGCGCGCCAAACCCATAGGTAGCCGGGCGCAGTAGAGGTCAAGACAGCTTAAGCTTGGTTACATAATGTGTACAAGAAGCATATAATATACAAAATAATTTGAAAATATGCTGCCAGGATAATTACAGTGGCATACAGAAGGAAGCAGAGACATTCAGCAAAGACAGTAGTGCAAGGTACCGAGAAGGTAAGCTAACAGTCATTCGTTCATAGCCATTTAATTATATTGAGTCTAAATTTAGGATATGGTTGTTCCTTTCTGAGGTCAAGCGGTAGTGCATTCCAGGTTTGTGCTGCAATAACTGGGAAGCTAGATCCTCCAGCTGTGACACATTTAAATCTAGGTGTTTCTAGGGTATGGGCATTGGCTGTTCTCGTTGGGCGTATGGACGATCTTCTATTTATCCTTTCAGCAAGGTAGGGTGGGGCCAAGTTGCTTAAACATTTGGAGGTAAGGGAGACTGTTTTTAGAAGTATCCTGGCAGATATTTTTAGCCAATGAACCTCCCTTCTAGCATTAGAAATGTGATGTCTCCTGGGGATATTTAGGGCTGCTCTCAGGGTGTTATCTTGCATTCCTTGTATTTTGTCGATGATATTTTTGTTGGCGCCTGAATAGAGAGCTTTACAGTAGTCTAATCTCGACATTACAAGGGCATTGGCGAGGATGATACAACTCGAGGTGGAGAGAAATGATCTGCAGGCTCGGATAAGCTTACAGGTATAAGCTGTGGATGATGCAATTGAGTTGACTTGTTTCTTAAGCGAGAGAGTAGCATCAAGATAGAAGCCGAGTGTTTTGACCACTGGCATCACCTCGATGAGATTGTTGTCGATATTGAAGGCGGTGTAGTTAGGGCCAAGATTATTTATGTTGGTTTCAGAGCCTAGGATTAGTATCTCAGTTTTATCGTCATTCAGGCTGAGGCAATGAGATGCCATCCATGCCTGAAGGAGGAGGTTTACTTTGTTTACTAAGGCTGTGTCCTCCAAAAAGTTGCCAGAAAGGGGAATGAGGATCTGGGTATCATCTGCATAGTTTGTGTAGGTGATACCCAGTCTGTCCAATTTGTCGAACAAAGGCTTATTAAAGATGTTATGCATAGTGGGTGAGACACAGGATCCTTGGGGCACTGCACAGGAAATTTGAGTTGGGTCAGCAGCTGTTAGTGGGGAAAAGACTTGCATTGTCCTGTTGGCCAGGAAGGATTGGACCCAGGCTATAGCTTCCGCTGAGAAGTGCGCAGCTGACCTAAGATGGTTGCATAAGACTGCATGATCCACTAGGTCGAACGCTGCAGAGAGGTGCAGGAGAAGTAGCATAGCTGTTTGACCCTTGTCCTTCAACTCGTCAATTTGAGTCTTAAGGTCTAGCAGGGCAGTTTTCGTTCCGTGAAGTGGGCAGAAGCCAGACTGTCGTGATCCTAGTAGGTGATTGGCTTCTAGGTATTCCTGAATTTGAATATAGGCTACTCTATCAATAATTTTAAGTAGAAAGGGGACAGTGGTAAAAGGTCTATAATTGGTAGGGATGGTAGGGTCTAATGTTTGTTTTTTAAGCAAGGGGAGGACCCAGGATTCTTTGAGGTTATTAGGTACTGTATTAGTTTTAAAGGAGGCGTTTATGAGCTTGGAGATGAATGGGGCGAGGTCTCTAGGCGCATCCTTTATAATTTGTGCCGAGCAACTGTCGCCCTTGCAGTTAGATGGTTTTAGGGCTATTTTCTGTTGGAGTGTGGTGATTTTGTTTAGGAGGGCTTTTTGAATTGCAGTGCACCATGGCTTGTCCTTCGGTACAGTGTTTGCCGGTGGAGTTGGGGCTTCCATTTCACGGAGGATAGAAAACAGTTCCTTAGTATTGGAGCTAGCTTTGGCATTTCTATCATTGAATATATATTTTTTTTTATGTTGGTTATTTCTTTTTTGTAGTATTTTGAGAGTTTTGTTAATTTAGCCTTATTGACAGTAGTCGGGCAGTGGCGCCAGATCGTTTGCAGTTTTTTTTTCTGTAGTCTTAACTCTTTAAGTTGAGGTGTGAACCATGCGTTGAGGTGAGATTTTTGTCTGGCTTTGCGCATTTTTAGTGGGGTGGTGGAGTCCAAGGCTTGGGACATGCCAGTATTGAAGATTTCCACTAGAGATTTAGGGTCAGCGTTATTGTTGATATTATTCAGAGAAGGGAGGAGGTGCCATAGTAGTTTTTCTGCTGTGATGTCCTTTTTACTTCTTGTAGGGAGTGGGGGTGCCATTTCAATAGTTTTAGGACTAAGGAGGTCGAGTGTGGCTGAGAAAGTAATGAGGTGATGGTCAGACCATAATTGTGGTACATTATCTGTAATAATAATGTTACAGTTCGAGTCAGCCACCCAATCCAAAGTTCTACCTTTGATGTGTGTGGGGGATAGGACTTTTTGTGCGAGTCCATAATCTTTGAGAAGTACAGCTAACGCTTGGGTGTGTTTGTTCCCAGCCTCATTGAAGTCGAGGTTGAAATCCCCCAGTAGCAGGGTTTGAGAGTGGTTTTTATTGTTGCTAGTCATGATAACGGTAAGGTCCTCCTCAAAGGTTCCTAGAGGGCCCCTGGTCTGTATATCAGATGGATCGTTAGAGTATGGTTATTGGATAGGGGAAGATTAGCCGTGAGAAGTTTGCATGAGGGACATGTAGTTGGAGTGGCAAGTCTAATGGAGAGGCTAGTTTTAGCTAGGTGGCCACTGCGAGAGTTAGGCCTATCCACTCTGAGTATCTGGTAGCCCTCGGGTATTGCTATCATGAGGGCAGGACCTGCCGCATCATGGAGCCAAGTTTCAGTTACGGCTAGTAGGTCTAGATTCTCATTGTGCAAAGTATCTGCAATTTCAGAGGCATGGGCTACTAGGGATCTAGCGTTGGTAAGTGATCCAGATAGGGATAGTGTGCCTTTATTTGTGGGGTATGGGGGAGGTTTGGTTTCATGTTTATTGGGACTAGAAAGGTTTTTTCCTATATTGGACGTAATCTGGTTATTAGGAGTGGGTAACACTATGCGGTTGTTGGTATTTTTAGGATCGTAGAGCCGGGATAGTCTGGATCTAAGTCTCATATTTCTATCCAGAGGAGGGCAGAGACATAGTGACTACGAGGCTAAGTGTTAGTACTAAAGGTAGGGTTCTCAGGTTGTCAAGCATGTTCAGGGCTATGCTGTGGAGTCTCGGATAGTGTTTTGGGTCCAGTGAGATTCACTTAGCAGGCTAGTAGGAGGTTAGTATTGACTAGTGGGTTGGGGTGGGAATAGAGGCAGGTGCACTTGCACAGGTAGGCTAGTATCAGTAGCATATGTGGCCAGTATCAATTGCACAGGTAGGCTGATGTGAATTGCACAGGTAGGCTAGTATCAATTACGCAGGTAGGCTAATATCAATTGCATAGGTAGGCTAGTATTAATTGCACAGGTAGGCTAATATCAATTGGCTAATATCAATTGCACAAATAGGCTAGTATCAATTGCACAGGTAGGCTAGTATCAATTGCATAGGTAGGCTAATATCAATTGCATAGGTAGGCTAGTATCAATTGCACAGGTAGGCTAATATCAATTGCACAAGTAGGCTAGTATCAATTGCACAAGTAGGGCAGTATCAATTGCACAGGTAGGCTAATATCAATTGCACAAGTAGGCTAATATCAATTGCAGAGGTAGGCTAATATCAATTGCACAAGTAGGCTAGTATCAATTCCACAGTAGTAGTAGTGCATATAATCAGGCCTGGGCTAGTTGCATGCGGCTATTGTGTGAAACAGTTGCATATATGACCCATAATAGGTTGAGAGGTGATTATCTGGATTATCTAGTCATGCAGGTAAGTAGTATACAGTTACAAGCGGTAGATGGCATTGATTCAAATTGGGTGGGAATTGGCGGGCTAGTTCACTTGTGATCCTTGGAGTTTGGGATAGCGATGAGGCCTGGGTATGTGGGCAGGTGGAGGAGTATGTGGCTCACCGTTAGTGTCCGCCCGTTAATTACTACAGATTTGCTGTTGGGTGGGTTGTGAGGCCAGTTCACCGACGTTGTGCGTGCATGAAAGAGTACATTCGTGGGGTGAGTGGATATGGCAGGCATGCGAGGCAGGGTTGGATCATACCTAAAAGTTGTCACCGACGATGGGAGCGGTGCGCATTCATGCGCATAACATGTGCGTAACAGGGCCTTTTCCTGCGGTCCTTCTCCAGAAGGGCCGCAGCCGGCGTCTTCCACCTGCCGGCGGATAGGTGCTGGGAAAAAGCACCTTGTTGCTAGGCAACATTCATTGCCTGGTTAGAGCGGGTGCCATTTTAGGATTAGGCAGGTTAGAACAATGGGCTGTGAAGGCTGCAAGGGATATTTCTGTACCTGGAGGCAACAGTGTCGAGGGGGGCAAGCCAGAGGTGCTAGGCAGAGATATTATGCCTTCGAATTGCATGCTCTGCTCACCTCGCTCTGAGGGGGGGGATCTGCCACAGTGCCGTAGCAGCTAACAGCTGTTTAGATCCTCTGTAGTGCCGTGCAGCTGATGTTGCAGAGCAGGGCTCCTGCCCTCTCCGTCGGATGTGGACTTCTGTGGGTGGGCCTAGATCCCTTAGCATACAACGTACATCAGCGTGACGCCAGAACCAGTATTCTTTTGTACCATGCATGTTTGGCAAGAGATTTGTGATACTTGACTGCAAAATGTCATCTTTGTCTTTTATTTTTTAAAACAGTTGGGTAGCAGATATGTTTAAAACATTAGAGCATGTTTGTAATATGCGTGCAACTCCATAACATAGAGGTGTTAGTTCACTTTTGAACACGAGGTGGAAAATGTATTCAACATTTTGTCTGAATCTGGGGTCTTCAGAATACATTCATAAAGAGCAATATTCTGGAGCATTCATTTGTGAGGACCTTTCATCATATCTTCCTCCTTTTCCTGTGGGAAAGGTTAGGGAAAAGAATGTGCTTCTACACTTTTGTGCCATATGCTCACTGGGGATACTTTGTTTGTTTGTTTGTATGTTTTATTATTTGTAATGCGCCAAAATACCCTAAGGTATCAAGGCACAGCAGTTACATGAATTTGCGAAGCTTAGTTGCAACAAAAGAGAAATATACATGTATGTATACACAATAATAGTAATTACAAGATTATATACAAGTATACAGGTAAACACATGTGGATACAGTAGATACAGTTGGCCAGAGTATGAGCCAATACTTTGGTTTGACATATTTGATATGTTTCTAATGCATTTTCAATGTTGTCTTTGGAGCGTAGTGGGTGAATTGTATACTGGTCTAAAATGTTGGCTGCATTAACAGGATCTGCACTTTAAAATTGCCCAGTTGCTGCTGAATCTTGAATTTTTCAGGTGGTTTCTCTTAAGTTTATATTTTAGTAGTATTTGTTGTTTTCTTTCAGATAATGTCGCACTTGTCTAACTTTATTTAAGTCAAATAGTTGTTGCCAAATGGTTTTGTCTTTTGTTGGTACACCATCAACTGGTACAATCAAAGATTGATCTATTGGTCATTTCTTTAAGAGTTAATGAAAATGTACTCCTTTGCCAGCAGATGCCTTTTAGTACATCAGATGGAGGTATTTTGACTGTTTTTCGGTTGAAGGTGTATTATAGCTTGAAATGGGTGTACTGTTCAGATTATAATGCTCTCATACAAGTTGTGCTGTTAGAGAGCCTTTGGAATTGGGACTACAATTTTTTTTTGTGATCGCACATGCTGACATTTGGTTATTGTCAAGTTTTGTGTTGCAGTATGTGCAAAGTATTGAGGGGTCACTTATTTTGTATACATTTTCTGATGTTACATATAAAGCTAATTGGAACCATTGGAATTCATAATTGTCCTGTATTTTGTAGACCTTATCTACTATTTGTGCGCTCTTTTTAGAAAATGTTCTACAACAACAGACACTTATTTGGTCTGGTATTTCAGCGGATGTGTTTTGAAACTTAGCTATTTTCTTTTGTACATCTTTATTAGGACGTTGGTGTTTGTGAGGTTTTCGGTAATGTTTTCTGAAGTAACTGAATTTTCTTAATCAACTTCAGTTCCAACGTATTTAATTTGAATGTGCTCTATTTCTTGAAGTAGTTCTTTGGCTGTTCCATGTAGGAGAATGTTATTTAAATTTTGCAGTTGTAGAGCAGGGCTTCTTTCATAATATAGTCTATTCATAAGAATCTGTATAATGGAATGGTGTGTTGCAACATATTGATGTGTTGGAAGGTGCTTTTGCAATGAATGTCCTCCAAGTCCTGTGTGGCTGCGCACTGGACAAGAGTCCCTGTGTCCCTGTGTGACTCCATTCACTTTCACAGAAGTTTGAAAAGGTATCAATATTGACACTGCAGACGTTTAGAAGTACTTTTTGTAATGTATTAATTCATTTACTTAGTGGTTTCATTTTGTATTAAAATCAATATAAACAATGTTCTCTTTAGTAGAAATGAGCCGTCAGTTAGAGCTTCGCGGATTAGTCTCCTGCTTTAGTTTTTAAGGGTACATTGTGTCTTTTCAGATTTTGTTATACGATTGTGAAAAACTCTATGGTGTAACATTTTTTGTAACATTAATTTTTTATATTGCTTTACAGTGGCTATGTTCACACTGGTAGATGTAGTGTTAGGTTCATTAGTAGGTCTGCTTTTCTTTGTATATCTTTTTTTACTTTTAGTTTTTGCAATAGGGACTTTACATTTTTTAGTCATGGCTGGTTTATTTTGGTTATATGAGGTTACTAGATCTTTTGTTTAAATCTTTCCTCTACAGTGTTCTAGAAGTGGGTGAATATATGGCTTGCTACTACTCATATCTGCTCTATTTATTTGTTCTTTTTTTCGGAGTTGCTTTTTATTAGGCATTTTCTTGTGTCTGTTGGAAAAAAGTAAGTTTGGGTTTGAAAGTTGTAGAATGTATATGTATTTATGGTGCATGGGTGTGTGGGTACGAGTGTAGAGGTGAATAGAGTGGGGTTTGATTGTGAAAGGGCATAATAGGTGTGGTTGGGAAGGTTGGAAGAGTAAGAGTCTGTAGAAGTGTGATGGCTTGGGTTAGTGAGGAAGGGAGTAGTGGTATGATTGAAAAAGTAGCGACATTGTGATGTTTTGAGGAAAACAGTGGGTGTTGTAATGGTGGTGTTTAGATAGGAATCGAAAGCGTGTGATTGGTGCAATATAATGAGTTAGAGTGAAATAAATGTTGATTCAAAAAGAATACTCTAGGCCAATATATAGTGGAAGTATATTGTTACAATTACAGAAATATACATGATACATCAAAGTACTTACTTCGTAGGATGTCAGGGGTATTCTTTTTTCGGAAGCTGTATTCAGCAATGTTTTTCTTTCCTGTAATTGTCAAAGAAATTTAGAGGGTATGTGTGGTAATGGTGAAGTACTTTCAGTAAGTGGGGTTACTATATATAAAGGAAGGAGGAGTTCTTGGGAAAAAGGTTAATGAATTTGTGTCATGGGTGGCATACTAACGTTTGTTATCTATGTTGTTAGAACAATTGGAGTGTAAGTAGTTGGGTTTTGGACTTTGGAAGGACTAGGGCAAACATGGGTTTGAGGGAAAGTGTATATCTATGTTATTTTTGTGCTGCTGATGATAACAAAAAGGAAGTTATGTGATTGTGGTATAATGTATTTGTGCTGTGTTACATTGGTTTTACAGAATAAAGAAACTCTGGTCTAGTGGTAATGCAATGGTGGATTGTTGTTGCAGTAGTGGTTGGTGTCTTATAGTAGAGGTTGAGAAAGAAGAGTACTTTATATGTGAAGTTAAGTGTTGTATATAAATACTTTAGCAGTATACAAATATGTGTGAGCAGATTGAGAAAAGTGCTAGTGTAAGGGATATAATGAGTGAGGATGGCAAGTGTGACATTTATATTGATTGAAACATGGAAAATGCTGACTGTTTCAAAATGTTTCTTTTAAGAAGTATTTTGATGAAAGTTAATGCATTCATATTCATATTTATTTATAGGAGCTCTGTGTGCAACTTCTTTGTAAAATGAAATAAGAGCAGCTGGAAACGATTTGTAGCACTTGGTGTGTGTAAGTTTAATAAGTTGTCAGTACATGCATACTTGCCAACATGATGCATCACAATATGTAGATGCTTATGTAGTCCTAGTTGTTTGTTTGTGTTCTGGGAGTTGTAGTTCTACTTTTCCCATGATAAAAGTTGGACTAGAAGTCCCAGAATGCACAGACAAAACCAGGACTTGATTAGCACCTGTAGATTGGAATGGGTTATGTTAGCAAGTATGCATGTATTGCCAATATTTTAAATTTACACACACCACGTATCACTTACACTTTTTCTACACATGTTTTGCATCTGCTCTTTCTTTCTTTTAGAAAACATAGTTGCAAACAGTGCTGATATAAATGCACATATGCATTTTCTTTACTTTCAGTGAAAGGCTCTTAAAAATATATATTTTTAAATGAAGAGTATGTTATATTTTTTATTCGATATACATGTCACACGTTCAAATCTTCCAGTCCAGACTTGTTTTTTTCTTTGGAACTTGTAGTGTGAGTTTTATAATGGTAAAAATGGATTTACAAGCACAGAAAGCAAAGAAAAAAATGAAGGCTTGATAAGCACCTAGAGATTGTAATGTATGATGTTTGCAAGTATGCACGTACTGCCAACATATTAATCTGGCACACACTAAGTGCCAAAATAAAAATGGTCTACAAATCTATTCTATCTGCTTTTCCTTTCTTTTATAAAAAAAAAAGGTTACATACAGTGCTGCTGTAAATACACATACTAATTTTGTTAAGTTCCATGAAATTGCTCCTAAGGAGAAACATGTTTAAACACACAGCATTGTAAGTATTTTCTGCTTGATGTGAGCAGGTGCTGAATGCTGCAATGCATGGATTATTCTGGAGTGGATAAAAAAGAGATCATGTTTATTGAGAAACGTATTATAGGGTAAGTAGCGGGAACCCTCTCTTTCTATATATATACATATGTATTTGTAAAAGAGTTGAAGAAGATAATTTTTTCACGTGCCAAATCACTCTGTATCAAGATGGCCACGCGAAAACACACGGAAGACCCCGCTCCTGTCCAGAAGGCCGAATTACTGCCCCCCAGAGCCCCGAGCACGCTCCCACCTGCAATCTGCTGCTGCCTGACTGCCTGCTGCCCACGTTCCCTGCTATTTGGTGCCTGCACGTCAGCCAGGGTTCCAGTTGCTGTGTCCACCCCTGCTGGAACAGAAGACTCCTGACTGGGATACCATCGCTCCACAGCCCAGCCCCAGGACCCAGTTGCCCACCCACGCCTGCCTCGGGAGTCGCCATGTCGGGGAAAACACCATCTGAGACCACTGGCGACCCCCAGCCAGAGAGGCAGAGGGCCACCAGCTTCATTGTGAAGGAAGTTGGTGTCCTGGTGGAGCATGTCCTGGGGCATTATGATGCCCTCTTCGGAACATCCCGCGCCAACAAGGAAGGATGGGAGAGGATCTGGGATGACGTAGTGGATTCCATCAACGCGGAGGGGGTGGCAACCCGTGACATCAGGCACATCAAGAAGTGCTGGGAGGACTTCAGGTCCAGGACCCTCCACAATGCCCTGCACCTCGCTGAGGGGTGCCGGGTCAGCATGAGTGACATCCAGATGAGGGTCCTGGAACACATATGCCGAGCGCTCCATGGCCAGATCCTTCAGAGGAAGACCCATCTGGAGTTGAGCGGTAAGTGGCCAAGCATTGGTGTGCGAGACAGGGCATGTTGCAGTCTGCTGGTAGTCTGATACTTGCCTGTATGTGTGACATGGGCCATGTAAGGATGTGTGTGTGCAGGGACATCATGGTCATGCATGTGAGACCAGTAATGTTCGAACCACATGGTTGGTGCATGAGGTCCAATGCTACATGGGGAGCTGTATGGCAAATGCACACATGAAAGCATGCCAGTGTTTGTTCTTGCACATGGTGGGGGTGTGACGGATGGGTGCTGTTGTCATGGACATGTATGGTGCACATGTGTGTGTGTCTGAGAAGTGTGTCTGTGACTTCAATACGCCATGGATTCATGACACATGTCCGTGATGTTGTGTAGATTCACTCATGCAGTGTGGTCACTGTTGTATGCACTGTGTCTATCCACTATGTCTGTGGTGTACAAGGCATGATGCATGACCCTCCGGTGATGTGTGTGCATGGGATCAGTGTGAGCCAGGATGCATGTGAGTTTGAAGGCAACATTTTGATTAATAGAGGCACTTGTACATGGATGCTGATGTTGATTGCAGGCGCCATGCCTGTTTATGCATGTGTGTTCATTCACCCATGTGTTGTGGAGGGACAGGATGGAAGTGATGTTAGACACTACCACTCATGTGTTATTGCTTCCTTTCTAGGGGAATATTGTACTGTACCCTGATGCTTGTGTTCTGTGTCTCCCTCTACGCAGCGTCAAGTGAAGAAGAGGGCAGAGACGGCGCTGTGGAGCCAAGCGGCAGGGATGCCTCCACTGGGCGGCGACGCAAGGCCCAGCCACCCTCCCAGGACTTGCCATCATCTGGGAGCAAGGGGGCTGGTGCCGCGTCTGCCACTACGGCTGTGGCAGAAGGGCCGGGTGAGCCCCCACAGGGGCTTGCAATGGCGGAAGACGGTATGGAGACATCCAGGTTGGTGGTCTACTGAGCTGCACATAGGGCCCGGTGGGGGTAGTACCACTGGTGCAAGTGGTGCAGTCCAGGGCCAGGGTCAGGAGGCAGCACAGGTCACCGCGGAGGGGCCTGTGCATGTCCCTGCCCTTGACCCTGTGACTGCACCACCATGCACCAGCAGGGAAGCCCCGTCCCAGGCCCGTCCGCAAGTAGGGGAGAGTGCCATGTCATCTGCCTCTCCACTACCTGCGGACAAGGGGTCCCATGAACGTATGGGCTCCATCCTGATTGGTGTCGCGTTGCACATGCGTGACATTCGTGATGACGTGCATTCTTCCTGGGCAGAGAACGCACGCTATCACGAAGAGCAGCGTCGCGACGTGGCACTGTTGGGAGTTGCCCTGGTTGGTGGGTTCCTACATGTGATGCGCACTCTGGAGGACCTCTCCTCCTCTGTGGAGATATGCGCCAGTCTTTCTCCCTGCCGTCATCTGGCCCAGATTCCACCAGGGCCCCCTGTGGACCTGGCCTGACCAACGCAGCCAGCTTGGTGGAGATCCCATCCCTGCCACAGTCGGGTGTCGGCGGTCCAGCAGGGGTGGACACCACAACTGGAGACCAGCTGATGGAGGATGTGCAGGCATCATCGGACAGGGCACATGGACAGCAGCAGCAGCAGCAGGAGCAGGCTCTAGGTGGGAGCAATGATGGCTCGGGGCCATCGACATCAGGGGGCAGGCATCGGCCAGAGGGCAGGAGGACCCTGGAATGGATGTGTCTTCCGTGTGGCTGCGGTTGGGCCAGCGTATACGTGCAGAGCGGCGGCGGGCGGAAGAGGCACGGCTCACCATGTTCAGGGCAGAGTTCTCCATGCGTCGGGCGTTGAGGCGGGCAGAGTGCCTCGAGGCGACTCGCAGGGAGTTGGAACAGGCCATGAGTGCCTCTCTGCGAGACCTTGGGGTCAGGGCAGAGGCCCGCCTCTGGGACATCGACATGGAGTTCGATGATGCCCTGGCCCGGGACACCACAGAGTGAGCTGCAGGATTTACCCGCCGCCATTGTATATAGTTAGATAGTGTTAGGTTTCCTTTCCTTTTTTTTTAATTTTGGTTGCGCTTGGACAATGCACCACGTTTTTGTATATAGTTTTTTTATTTTTGGTAGGTTTGATTTCATCAGTTGGGCTCATGAACCCTGGATTGTTCATTTGTACATAGTTCACCATTGGATTATTCTCATTTTTTTTTTTTTTCGCCATGGAGCAATGGATTTCACTTTCTTTTTTCCCTTGGATTTGCTTTGTTGGACTGTGACTTTGGTCACCAATTCTTTTGGATTTCTTTGGATTATGATTTCTTGTTTTTTCTTTTACGGACATGCAGCTTTTCTTTAATTATTCCCATTGTTGTGTGTTTTGTTTTAATTATATTCATCTTGTGTTTCATACATGTTTTTCTTCATACTTCGATGTGTGGTATTATCTCATTGGTTTCATGCATGTCATGATATGGGTTTTCACATTCACTTGCACCCA
The DNA here is from genome assembly GCF_040938575.1 of Ambystoma mexicanum. Taxonomy (NCBI): domain Eukaryota; kingdom Metazoa; phylum Chordata; class Amphibia; order Caudata; family Ambystomatidae; genus Ambystoma; species Ambystoma mexicanum. Next base: position 447,360,677 of record NC_090935.1, on the reverse strand, counting down.
TTGTGTGTGTGACGGACATGTGTTCATTTACATATTTGCTTTGGTGTTGTACAATGTAATTGGCTTTTCTATGTGGGCGGATGCAATACTTGGTTGGGTCTTTGGGCTGGGGAGGCTGGCCAAAAGGACCATGATTGAGGATCGTCATGACGTGGGGGCAGGGGGACATGAGTGGGGGCCTGCTGGCAGGTGCCCCGCACTGCTGGGGGGTGGGGGTGCAGGGGGACATGAGTGGGGGCCAGCTGGCAGGTACCATGTAATGCCGGGGTGTGGGGGTGCAGGGGGACATGAGTGGGACATGAGTGGGACATGAGTGGGGGCCTGCTGGCAGGTGCCCCGCACTGCTGGGGGTGGGGGTGCAGGGGGACATGAGTTGGTGATCAGCGGGGGGCTGCTGGCAGGTGCCCTGCACTGCTGGGGGTGGGGGTGCAGGGGGACATGAGTGGGGGCCTGCTGGCAGGTGCCCTGTACTGCTGTGGGGTGGGGGTGCAGGGGGACATGAGTGGGACATGAGTGGGGGCCTGCTGGCATGTGCCTCGCACTGCTGGAGGGTGGGGGTGCAGAGGGACATGAGTGGGGGCCTGCTGGCAGGTGCCTCACACTGCTGGGGGGTGGGGGTGCAGGGGGACATGAGTGGGACATGAGTGGGGGCCTGCTGGCAGGTGCTCCGCACTGCTGAGGGATGGGGGTGCAGGGGGACATGAGTGGGGGCCGGCTGGCAGGTGCCCCGTACTGCTGTGGGGTGGAGGTGCAGGGGGACATGAGTGGAACATGAGTGGGGGCCTGCTGGCAGGTGCCCCGCACTGCTGGGGGGTGGGGGTGCAAAGGGGACATGAGTGGGGGCCTGCTGGCAGGTGCACCGCACTGCTGGGGGCTGGGGGTGCAGGGGGACATGAGTGGGACATGAGTGGGGGCCTGCTGGCAGATGCCCCGCACTGTTGGGGGGTGGGGGTGCAGGGGGACATGAGTGGGACATGAGTGGGGGCCTGCTGGCAGGTGCCCCGCACTGCTGGGGGATGGGGGTGCAGGGGGACATGAGTGGGGGCCTGCTGGCAGGTGCCCCGCACTGCTGTGGGGTGGAGGTGCAGGGGGACATGAGTGGGACATGAGTGGGGGCCTGCTGGCAGGTGTCCCGCACTGCTGGGGGGTAGGGGTGCAAAGGGGACATGAGTGGGGGCCTGCTGGCAGGTGCCCCGCACTGCTGGGGGGTGGGGGTGCAGGGGGACATGAGTGGGACATGAGTGGGGGCCTGCTGGCAGGTGCCCCGCACTGCTGGGGGTTGGGGGTGCAGGGGGACATGAGTAGGGGCCTGCTGGCAGGTGCCCCGCACTGCCGGTGGGTGGGGGTGCAGGGGGACATGAGTGGGACATGAGTGGGGGCCTGCTGGCAGGTGCCCCGCACTGCTGGGGGGTGGGGGTGCAGGGGGACATGAGTGGGACATAAGTGGGGGCCTGTTGGCAGGGGGCCTGCACTGCTGGGGGGTGTGGGTGCAGGGGGACATGAGTGGGGGCCTGCTGGCAGGTGCCCCGCACTGCTGTGGGGTGGGGGTGCAGGGGGACATGAATGAGACATGAGTGTGGGCCTTCTGGCAGGTGCCCTGCACTGCTGGGGGGTGGGGGTGCAGGGGGACATGAGTGGGGGCCTGCTGGCAGGTGCCCCGCACTGCTGGGGGGTGGGGGTGCAGGGGGACATGAGTGGGACATGAGTGGGGGCCTGCTGGCAGATGGCCCACACTGCTGGGGGGTGGGGGTGCAGGGGGACATGAGTGGGACATGAGTGGGGGCCTGCTGGCAGGTGCCCCGCACTGCTGGGGGATGGGGTGCAGGGGGACATGAGTGGGGGCCTGCTGGCAGGTGCCCCGCACTGCTGTAGGGTGGAGGTGCATGGGGACATGAGTGGGACATGAGTGGGGGCCTGCTGGCAGGTGCCCCGCACTGCTGGGGGGTAGGGGTGCAAAGGGGACATGAGTGGGGGCCTGCTGGCAGGTGCCCCGCACTGCTGGGGGGTGGGGGTGCAGGGGGACATGAGTGGGACATGAGTGGGGGCCTGCTGGCAGGTGCCCCGCACTGCTGGGGGGTGGGGGTGCAGGGGAACATGAGTGGGACATGAGTGGGGGCCTGCTGGCAGGTGCCCCGCACTGCTGGGGGGTGGGGGTGCAGGGGGACATGAGTAGGGGCCTGCTGGCAGGTGCCCCGCACTGCCGGTGGGTGGGGGTGCAGGGGGACATGAGTGGGACATGAGTGGGGGCCTGCTGGCAGGTGCCCCGCACTGCTGGGGGGTGGGGGTGCAGGGGGACATGAGTGGGACATATGTGGGGGCCTGTTGGCAGGGGGCCTGCACTGCTGGGGGTTGTGGGTGCAGGGGGACATGAGTGGGGGCCTGCTGGCAGGTGCCCCGCACTGCTGTGGGGTAGGGGTGCAGGGGGACATGAATGGGACATGAGTGGGGGCCTTCTGGCAGGTGCCCTGCACTGCTGGGGGGTGGGGGTGCAGGGGACATGAGTGGGGGCCTGCTGGCAGGTGCCCCGCACTGCTGGGGGGTGGGGGTGCAGGGGGACATGAGTGGGACATGAGTGGGGGCCTGCTGGCAGGTGCCCCGCACTGCCGGGGGGTGGGGGTGCAGGGGGACATGAGTGGGACATGAGTGGGACATGAATGGGGGCCTGCTGGCAGGTGCCCCGCACTGCTGGGGGGTGGGGGTGCAGGGGGACATGAGTGGGACATGAGTGGGGGCCTGCTAGCAGGTGCCCCGCACTGCTGGGGGTTGGGGATGCAGGGGGACATGAGTGGGGGTCTGCTGGCAGGTGCCCTGCACTGCTGTGGGGTGGGGGTGCAGGGGGACATGAGTGGGACATGAGTGGGGGCCTGCTGGCAGGTGCCTCACACTGCTGGGGGGTGGGGGTGCAGGGGGACATGAGTGGGACATGAGTGGGGGCCTGCTGGCAGGTGCCCCGCACTGCTGGGGGATGAGGGTGCAGGGGGACATGAGTGGAACATGAGTGGGGGCCTGCAGGGCAGGTGCCCCGCACTGGGGGGTGGGGGTGCAGGGGGACATGAGTGGGACATGAGTGGGGGCCTGCTGGCAGGTGCCCCGCACTGCTGGGGGATGGGGGTGCAGGGGGACATGAGTGGGGGCCTGCTGGCAGGTGCCCCGTACTGCTGTGGGGTGGAGGTGCAGGGGGACATGAGTGGGACATGAGTGGGGGCCTGCTGGCAGGTGCCCCGCATTGCTGGGGGGTGGGGTTGCAAAGGGGACATGAGTGGGGGCCTGCTGGCAGGTGCCCCGCACTGCTGGGGGGTGGGGGTGCAGGGGGGCATGAGTGGGACATGAGTGGGGGCCTGCTGGCAGGTGCCCCGTGCTGCTGGGTGTGGGGGTGTAGGGGGACATGAGTGGGGGCCTGCTGGCAGGTGCCCCGCACTGCTGGGGGGTGGGGGTGCAGGGGGACATGAGTGGGAGATGAGTGGGGGCCTGCTGGCAGGTGCCCCGCGCTGCTGGGTGTGGGGGTGCAGGGGGATATGAGTGGGACATGAGTGGGGGCCTGCTGGCATGTGCCCCGCACTGCTGGGGGGTGGGGGTGCAGGGGACATAAGTGGAGGCCTTCTGGCAGGTGCCCCGCACTGCTGGGGGGTGGGGGTGCAGGGGGACATGAGCGGGACATGAGTGGGGGCCTGCTGGCAGGTGCCCCGCACTGCTGGGGGGTGGGGGTGCAAGGGGACATGAGTGGGGGCCTGCTGACAGGTGCCCAGCACTGCTGGGGGGTGGGGGTGCAGGGGGACATGAGTGGGACATGAGTGGGGGCCTGCTGGCAGGTGCCCCGCACTGCTGGGGGGTGGGGGTGCAGGGGGACATGAGTAGGGGCCTGCTGGCAGGTGCCCCACACTGCCGGGGGGTTCAGGGGGACATGAGTGGGACATGAGTGGGGGCCTGCTGGCAGGTGCCCCGCACTGCTGGGGGGTGGGGGTGCAGGGGGACATGAGTGGGACATGAGTGGGGGCCTGCTGGCAGGTACCCCGCACTGCTGGGGGATGGGGGTGCAGGGGGACATGAGTGGGGGCCTGCTGGCTGGTGCCCCACACTGCTGTGGGGTGGAGGTGCAGGGGGACATGAGTGAGACATGAGTGGGGGCCTGCTGGCAGGTGCCCCGCACTGCTGGGGGCTGGGGGAGCAGGGGGACATGAGTGGGGGCCTGCTGGCAGGTGCCCCGCAATGCTGGGGGGTGGGGGTGCAGGGGGACATGAGTGGGGGCCTGCTGGTAGGTGCCCCGCACTGCTGGGGGGTGGGGGTGCAGGGGGACATGAGTGGGACATGAGTGGGGGCCTGCTGGCAGGTGCCCCGCACTGCTGGGGCATGGGGGTGCAGGGGGACATGAGTGGTGGCCTGCTGGCAGGTGGCCCGCACTGCCGGGGGGTGGGGCTGCAGGGGGACATGAGTGGGACAAGAGTGGGGGCCTGCTGGCAGGTGCCCTGCACTGCTGGGGGATGGCGGTGCAGGGGGACATGAGTGGGGTACTGCTGGCAGTTGCCCCGCACTGCTGGTGGGTGGGGGTGCAGGGGGACATGAGTGGAACATGAGTGGGGGCCTGCTGGCAGGTGCCCCGCACTGCTGGGGGGTGGGGGTGCAAGGGGACATGAGTGGGGGCCTGCTGACAGGTGCCCAGCACTGCTGGGGGGTGGGGGTGCAGGGGGACATGAGTGGGACATGAGTGGGGGCCTGCTGGCAGGTGCCCCGCACTGCTGGGGGGTGGGGGTGCAGGGGGACATGAGTAGGGGCCTGCTGGCAGGTGCCCCACACTGCCGGGGGGTTCAGGGGGACATGAGTGGGACATGAGTGGGGGCCTGCTGGCAGGTGCCCCGCACTGCTGGGGGGTGGGGGTGCAGGGGGACATGAGTGAGACATGAGTGGGGGCCTGCTGGCAGGTGCCCCGCACTGCTGGGGGCTGGGGGAGCAGGGGGACATGAGTGGGGGCCTGCTGGCAGGTGCCCCGCAATGCTGGGGGGTGGGGGTGCAGGGGGACATGAGTGGGGGCCTGCTGGTAGGTGCCCCGCACTGCTGGGGGGTGGGGGTGCAGGGGGACATGAGTGGGACATGAGTGGGGGCCTGCTGGCAGGTGCCCCGCACTGCTGGGGCATGGGGGTGCAGGGGGACATGAGTGGTGGCCTGCTGGCAGGTGGCCCGCACTGCCGGGGGGTGGGGCTGCAGGGGGACATGAGTGGGACAAGAGTGGGGGCCTGCTGGCAGGTGCCCTGCACTGCTGGGGGATGGCGGTGCAGGGGGACATGAGTGGGGTACTGCTGGCAGTTGCCCCGCACTGCTGGTGGGTGGGGGTGCAGGGGGACATGAGTGGAACATGAGTGGGGGCCTGCTGGCAGGTGCCCCGCACTGCTGGGGGTGGGGGTGCAGGGGGACATGAGTGGGACATGAGTGGGGGCCGGCTGGCAGGTGCCCCGCACTGCTGGGGGGTGGGGGTGCAGGGGGACATGAGTAGAGGCCTGCTGGCAGGTGCCCCGCACTGCCGGGGGGTGGGGGTGCAGGGGGACATGAGTGGTGGCCTGCTGGCAGGTGTCCCGCACTGCTGGGGGGTGGGGGTGCAGGGGGACATGAGAGGGACATGAGTGGGGGCCAGCTGGCAGGTGCCCCGCACTGCTGGGGGGTGGGGGTGCAGGGGGACATGAGTGGGAGATGAGTGGGGGCCTGCTGGCAGGTGGCCTGCACTGCTGGGGGGTGGGGGTGCAGGGGGACATGAGTGGGGGCCTGCTGGCAGGTGCCCCGCACTGCTGTGGGGTTGGGGTGCAGGGGGACGTGAATGGGACATGAGTGGGGGCCTTCTGGCAGGTGCCCCGCACTGCTGGGGGGTGGGGGTGCAGGGGGACATGAGTGGGACATGAGTGGGGGCCTGCTGGCAGGTGCCCCGCACTGCTGGGGGGAGGGGTGCAAGGGGACATGAGTGGGACATGAATGGGGGCCTGCTGGCAGGTGCCCCACACTGCTGGGGGTGGGAGTGCAGGGGGACATGAGTGGGGGCCTGCTGGCAGGTGCCCCGCACTGCCGGGGGGTAGGGGTGCAGGGGGACATGAGTTGGTGATCAGTAGTGCAAGCTGACATGTGGCTTGGCTGGGGGGCATGCCCATGGTGGATGGGCTGCCTGCGGGACATGACCAGGGGTGCAGGGTAGTCCCCTGTGGTGTGGGCTACCTGCAGGGGCCGTGGAGGGTGTAGAGGGAACACCTGGAAGGACCCATACTGCCAATTCACGTGTAGGACTCCCCACACAAAATGCATTGAAGCAGTGCCTGTTAAGACAGAGGCCCTCATTACGACCCTGGCGGAAATCGCGGTGCTAAATGCACCGCGGAGCACGGCGGAAAGCTGCCGATAGCGCCATGGAGGTTGGCGGATTTTCCGCACCATGCCGACCTTGGCGGGGCGGTAAATCCCCATTCCCCATTTTACCCTTCCCCATTCCCATTTTTGCCCCATAGGGTATAATGGGAGTGGGGAAGGCGTTAATTGCGCCACCGTAAAATACGGTGGCGTAATTAACATCAAGGTCCCGTAGCGCCATGGATTTCTCCGCCCGGAAAAACCAGGCGGAAAACGTTCCATGGCGCTACGGAAAGTCGTAGTAGGGCGGACGGGTCCGCCGCGATTAACGCTGGCGTAAACCCACTCCGCCAGGGTCGTAATGAGGGCCAGAATATGGATTCAAGTATTTGTCAGAAGTTGCATTAAACCAAAATGAAAATTCAACAAAAAAATGAGAAGCACTATTTGAGAAAAGTTACAAAAATAATTACGTTTTTTTAGAATCTTTGTTAGTTTAGTACATAAAATGAAATGATCAACACAGATATAAAAAAAGTCAAAAAGACAAAAAAGGTTCTTTTAAGAGCTATCAATTTTGTTCAAAAATATTTTTAATGATTTTTATTCCTTCTCCCCGTGCCTGTAATGTTTGTGATGTTCGTGGCCTAGCTCACTGTCCGTGGACTATGGAGGATGCAAAAGGGCGTGTGATTTCCTTTTTCTCATTTCTATTATTTAACTGTGAAAGATGGCTCCTAAAGGAACCATTTTTTGTGTGGTATGTTTTGGGCTTTTTTGTTTTTTCAGGCGAGGCAAGGGAAGAAAAGAGGGAAGAGAGGGAAGGGAGGGAAGAGAGACCAGCCACAGAGACAGAGGGGCTGGTGGACAGAGGAGGATGTTGGCCGAGCCTTGAATTTAAGGTATGGGCGTTGTTTCTCAAGCTCCACGACCACAGCATCGAAAGCACTATGAAACTGTTCCCATTGCAGATTGGTGCATCGCAGTACATTCATAGTACTGTGACGCACGAAAAGTAAGGATGAACAGCATTATGTATGGCCAGCGAGGCGGATCCTGGGATCCTCTGCCACAGAGGAATAGTTTGTGTGGTGACAGGAGTGATTGAGGAAGATGGTGTTGAAGCCAAAAGTCTGCTTCTTCCTGAAAAAGGTACCACCAGAGTGGTTGGATGTGGTGTGCTGGTGCAGGGAGGTGGTCCCGTAGGAGTGCAGCCCTTGTTTTCTGCAACTGAGCACAACTTTGCCTTCATTGCATCAAACCTAAGCTGCCTGAACCTTTGGTACATCTCCAGCGGTGGTGAAAAACGACCACAGCCAGGACGCACTATGGGCACTGGAGAGAGGCACTTCCTCTACCTCATCTTCGTCTTCCTCATCATCCACTTATACTTCCTTGCACCTTTCAAGGCCCTACTGATGCTGAAGATGGTGGTGGTTGGGGAGGAGGCATGGCCATGGCTGATGCCATTTGCAGCAAGATAGTAGCATTTTCATTTTAGTTGTGCAAAGCTGCCGCTCTCTCCTATTAGCTAGATTGTGAATGGGTGGGATCCCTTCAGAGAGGCCGTCTGGGGACTGTGTGACTATCCGCAGACAAACAAGTTGAAACAATGCATTGAAAAGTTGTAAATAGTTACCAAATCACTTAAGAATGGGTCTATCACCTCTAGAAGTGTAAACGTTCAACTTGAAACACCCAAGATCACCAGAAAATGCACTTTTAAACTGTACGCAGAGCACAGACACTGTTTGCGGTCTGGCCATCATGCTGCACACGTGTGTCACATGATGATGTCTGGGGACATCCGTGGCCATTTACAGACACCCATCGGGCAGGAAACGCTGTGCGCATGCATATATATGTTCAAAGAACAGGTGCTCTATCAGCAGACTAATTAAATTGCATCATGCAAAACCGGGCATGTTCAGACACTGGATGCTGTCCGGGGACAGCTCCATTTTGAGTGTGGACACCCCAGACAGTTACAGTGTCCAGGGACTATGAATTAGGGCCTCATTACAAGGTGTGTGGTAAGGGTTTAATGGCGCTGATAATGGTGCCGGCACCGTTAACCCCTTATCAACCTATTACGAGGTCTCCTTGCGGGACCTGCAGTGACCGCCTGGTAAAACCAGGCGCCCTTAGTGGGTCCCGCGAGGAGACCAGGAGCTAACAACGGGCCCATTGTTAATGGGCCCGTTGTTAGCTCCCTCCCCATTCCCATTGAGCCCTATAGGGGCTCGAATGGGAATGGGGATGTACCGGGTCCGGGTTCCTCGAATGAGGAATTATTTGAGGAACATGGACCCGGACCCGAGTTTGGAGGCTGTAGGGTATTTTGTGGAGATTTGGGGCCTGACGGTATTTTATTACCGCCGAGAAATAACTTAGCAATAATCACTCTTTGTATTCAGATTTGGCCATGTGCAACAATAATACAATGAACATGCATTATTTCAGCACCCTGACCTGCATATTTGGTATACGTGGTTGGTGGTATTTTGGTGAGCATAATTCCCTTGTTTTATTTGTGGCCCCAATGTCCAGAATCCCTTATCTTCGCTTAGATTTTTCGTGTGATCACTAGAGAGACCTCAGACCTGCATTCTAGGGAAACCACAATTTCCAGGGATAGTGTTGGTGCGCCACCATGGGCAAACTCACTGACTTATTTACGACAGAGAGCTATATGTGGTAGTCTTGTGATAATTTCCACTACCTTATATACGGTAGGGAGCTATGTTCAGAGAGTCTCTCTTCCCGTTGGCTCATGTACCTCCAACAAGTTATACTACAGTCACTCACAATTATTCATACTGATTCTGACATACACACATCTGTCTTAAAATGACCATTGCACTGTTTAAAAATCTCCCCACATCATTGGCATTGTAATGGTAAATAGAAAATAAACCACCCGTCTGTTTTCAAATATTTTCTGTATTATAAAATTTGCATTTAGACATAATCTCATTCTTTACAGCAATAAAAGGGAACAATCAAAGCATTTTCAATGACACACTGCAATTATAGTGGCGGAGAACAGAACTTAAATTGCAACATTAGCACTTGATTAAGACACGCACGGGACTTTCATTTTTCTACACTGACTGCATACTTTCGTGCACACACACAGCTCCCCCAGTTAGGTAATTACCTTATCTGTTTAGAGGATTCTCTCTGTGAATGTGGCTCTCTTGGCTTAACTCCAACGAAAAGGGACGCTTGCCTTCTCAAGCCGGGGTCATTGCCTGGAATTCTCAGCTTTTTCAGATAGGACAGCCTCTGCCAGTGGAAATGTAATTCTTTCAGCTTTCCCCAGTCTCGACTGCAGCAGGACACCCCCACAGCCAGGTCTTCTCCCCAGTAGTGCAGAAAGATGTCTGCCTGTCTTTTTCCCTGCTACTGCCCACTAAAACTTTCCTCTCAGCCCTCTTTATGACGTGTTCCAATGAAATCCATCATCTCTCATCCTCCTACTTTTAAACAATAGCTTCGCTTATACATTTGCAATTGTTGCAAATCTGACTTCCTTCCTCCTGCAGTTACTGTGCACAACAACACGGATAATCAGGCAGAGAAGAGAGGAAAAATCTGCACACTCATTTAACTGGTTTTCAAAATATGCCTAATTCTGCAGTAGAGAACACATTTTATTAGTGAGTTATAATAAAATAAGGTTTTATTAGTCAGGTTAATGGTTAATATGTTAGCTGTTAATTTTCAAATGTGTCTCTAGCAATATAGGCATTTCAGGTGGAAAATAGTGTGCATTTTTAAATGAACACGTGTGCTTTTAACTGTAAAAATAGCTTTGCATCTTATATGTTAAAATCGTTTTTTGACTGAATAGTCTGTATTTCCTTGTTAATCTGTTAACCCATATAGCAATGCACCGCACCCTTGTGGTGGTGCTGCAAAAAAAAAAATGTTACTTGTGCAGTAGTGCTGTAATGCTACTTGTGCAGTAGCGCTGTAATGCTACTTGTGCAGTAACATGCCAAATATCCTTACATATACCCTCCTTTTGTTTTTAGAACTTGGCTATAATCCAAGCCAATTCCTAAAAACAACTTGTTCTATTTTTTTTTTTTTTTACAATATAGCAATCCAACAAAATGAATATTCATGTGCATCAATGAAAATTTGCAATTAACATTTCATCTGAGTCCATCAGTTCATAAAATGTTCCACATTTGCCTTCTCAGTGGAAGTGGCATTACTTTAAGTTTAAATTTTCCAAGTCAATTAAAAACAATGAAATAAAACAATTAACTAAAACAAATAAGTAATATAACAAGTTAAAATAAATAATCAAAATAATAAATACGTGGAACTTCATATGCCGGAACTTTTGCTTTGTCTCTTTTGGTATATCCCGACCAGCGAAGTTATTCGGTTCATTCGAGTACTCTTTCATCTTGGCAATCTTGAATCCACAGTAGTCATCTCTTTTGGCATTCCGGTTATTTTGTCTTCACCTCCACCTGGAGGCAGGCATCTTTTGGTCTTCATCCAGGGGACTCCAGGACTCCATCGTCTCCCGTGGCCTCTGATCCCGGAACCTCCGATCAAATAATGTTAATTGTCTAAATCAAAATAGAAAATAAACAGATTAAGTACATAGCACAATACTAACTTCATCCTTTTGCCAAAAATAAAACATGCTTGGTAAAAATACTTCGTTTTTTTTTTTTTTTTTTCTGAAATTAAACACAAGTTAAAAGAAAACAAACACATATAAAACAGCATTCAATATTTAATACACTTTCTCTCTGCACACCAACCACGAGCTTCCGTTATATGTGCATTTATTTATTTATTTATTTATTTATTTATTTATTTATTTATTTATATTATATATTTTCACATATATTACAGTGTTTATGTGCCATCCTAACAATCAACTTTTTTTTAACTTCTTTGTCACTGCCTCCTGATCACACCCATTTACTTTCTCAAGGGACTCTATCCGTTTCCACATGCTCAAGCTGCCTGATCTCATGTCTGGGATGGCATGGTTTGATTTGATTTACATGGACAAACTGCTCTATTGCTGTTTCACCTTCATTTTTCAAAATTTTATACACTACAGGAGAGACTTTATCTATAATTCGAAATGGCCCCTGCCAGGCTGCCAGAAATTTAGAATTTTTCTGTTTACTTTTTCCAAAATGAAACTTGTACACCTGATCCCCTACATTGTATTCCTTTACTGATGTCTTTTTGTCATAATATGACTTAGCACTGTCAGCAGCTCTTTCCAGATTTCTCTGCACAAAAGCAAATGCATGTTGCAAATGCCTCCTCAGTTCATCAATATATTCATGAACTGTGGATGCACTCACTAGAGTTTGCTCATGTGTTCTGTATAGTAGGTGTTGTGGTAACACCATTTTCCTACCTGTTAAGACCTCATGGGGGCTAACACCTGATGCTTTGGCAGGAGTCGACCTGATTGCCATCAAAACCAATGGTAAACGCAAATCCCAGCTGGAACCTGCTTCTGCCACAAATTTCTTTAAAATGTCCACAACAGACCTATTGCTTCTTTCAACTGTACCTGAAGACGCCGCCCGATATGCGATATGTAGTTTCCTTTTCACACCTAGTATTTGCCATACCTTACTCATTAGAGTACTTGTGAAATGACTTCCTCTGTCTGACTCAATTCTTTGTGGCAACCCAAACCTTGAGAACACATGGTTCACCAGCAATGTGGCTGCTGTTTGCGCACTACAATCTGGTGCGGGAATGCACTCAATCCACTTTGACATCAAACATACCACACTCAAAATATAGCGGTGTCCCCTGCTCGACCTTTTTAAAGGACCTACATAGTCTATTTGCAAATCTGACCATGGGAGAGTTAGGCCTCTTTTCATCAATGGTGCTCTATGCATTGGTGAAGCAGGTTTAAATTGGGCGCATACTAGACATCCTCTAGTATATAATTCCACATCTTGGGACATATGTGGCCAGTAAGCATAATCTTTTAGTATTTCTAATGTCTTTTGTGAACCTCTATGGCCTGCAGTTATGGCATCGTGTGCATGGTGTAGCATTAGTCCTCTGAATGAAAGGGGTACTACCCACTGTATTTGCCCTGTTATGGACTCTCTAATCATGAGCCCATCCTGTAATCTAATTCGTGTTTTGTTCTTTAATAACACCCTCAACTCTTCTTTTCCCATACAATCATTTTCTGTTAAAGGATTTTTTTCAGGATCTATCAAATGATTATAATAGATTCCCAAAATTTGATCATTCTTTTGTGCCTCAATCAAATCTTGGTCTGGCGTGTCATGACTCCACTGCACCACCGGTTGATCTACCTCCTTTGGTGCTTTAGAACGTGTGACTGCATCAATTTGTATTTCACCCATTAAATAATCAATAGGTAGCACTTCTCCCATCACAGCCCCAATCTTAGCCAGATGGTCTGCCTTATCATTTCCCTCCTTATCCTCTCCTGGTGTTTTTAAATGCCCACGAATTTTTCTCCAGTATATTGTTAAATTATTTTCTGACACCAATTTGTCTATGGCTTGTATCATTTTTCCATGTTTAAGTGGCTTTTTGTTGTATGTAACCATGCCTCTTGCTTTCCAACCAGGCAAATACTCCACAAAGCTATTCCGTGCATAGTCAGAATCAGTCACCAGGACAATTTCACTGAACTTTTTATCAACTGCAGTAGCAATTGCTTTATAGATGGCTGCCAATTCCGCTACCTGACTGCTCCTATCTCCAATCCTCATCCCTATACTAGGAACGCCTTCACATTTCAACCAGACATTTCCTATTCCTGCCACTAATTGTTTATTACTGTCATTTTCAATGTGAAAAGCACAACCATCCACATATACAGTTGGCAAATCCTTGCATGTTTTTTCATCAAAAGCTTTGTGTGGTGATTGTTCAAACTCCTGCAAACTAGCTTCCACTTCCATTTCATTTGGTATTTGTTCAGCTGCACAGTCATGTAAGTCAGCTAACCCTTGAGCAATTGGGCTCTTTTTATTTTGTCCATATCTTACTTCTACGGGAAAACCTTGTAATGCCAGCGTCCATGAAGTGATTCTGGATTGCGCTAGATTGCCTGATCTAATTCTTTTACTCTCTAAAAATTGCAAAGGTTGATGATTTGTTTCAATAATCACCTTTTCTCCCTGAACAATGGGGCGGAAATGTTGTAGCGCCCACACAGTGGTTAATAGGGCCTTTTCGCATTCATTAAATTTCATTTCAACTTGGGAAAATGCCTTACTTGCATATGCAATGGTTTTGTGATTCAAATCGTGTTTTTGTGATAACACTGCTGACATACAATGTTCAGAAAAGCCTATTTCTATAAAGAAATCCCTGTCCTTTATGGGGTATGCTAAACATGGTGCCTTTACAAGACATTCCTTCAATCTAGCCACTGCATCAGACTGCTCTCTTCCCCATTTCCAGGGAGTATTTAGTTTAAGCAGTTTAGTCAATGGTTGAGTGATTTCTGCATAATTCTCAATGAACTTTCTGTTATAGCCTGTCATCCCTAATAAACTTTTTACTCCTTTCACATTTTTAGGATCTTTTAATCTTTGTATGGCCTCTATTTTCTTCCTTTGTGGATTTAGCCCATGTTCAGTCACTTCATGCCCTAGAAAGTTCACTTTTTTCTTGCACCATTGTGCTTTTTGCAAAGATACTTTGGCGCCTGCTTTCTGCAATTGGCCAAGCACATGTCTTATTTCATCAAAATGGCTTTTAAGGTTTTCATTTTTTATCAAGACATCATCCACATAAACTATTGTCCCTCTTTCCGCTGCATCCGGCATGGCCTTTCTCAAAAATATGCCAAATTCACTCCCACAATTGATGTACCCGAACGGAGCTCTAAGCCAGGCATATTGAGTCCTGTCAAATGTAAAGGAAAATAGGTGTTGTATCTCCTCTGCCAATGGCACACACCAATATCCAGATGTGAGATCTAACGTGGTAAATACATTTGAACCATGTATCTGAGCTAGGCCCTGATCAATGAATGGAAGTGGCCATCTAGATACTGGTACTCTTTTATTTAACTCTCTTAAGTCTGCACACAGCCGCCATTGACCATTTGGCTTTAACACACCTAAAATAGGCGTATTGGATGTGCTATGAATGGGCCTAATTATTCCCCGTGATTCCAAATTTTTAATAATCTCTGCCAATGATTCTAAACATGCCAGCGGTAGTCTATACTGGCGTACAAACACTGGATTTCTGCTACAACCTTCTGGTAGTGTGGCCACATGTAAATCAGTTAAACCACAATCATAAGCATCTTTTGCAAATACATCCTTAAACTCCATAAATATTTCCCTCAGATTGCGTCGATCCTCATCGCTGTTACATGCATCCGCTAAGGAGATCTGCTCTTCTACCATTCTGGAAAATTCTGGAAACTCTTCTGGTAAAGGAATCTCAGCGCTTTCCTCTAACTGTGTGGCTGTGTCTTTTTGTAGAGCTGCCACTTTCAAATATTTTGGCAGATCAGCTTCCACTTCAATGGGCTGATTTCCTGTTTCATTTTCATTTAAATTAAATATTATGCAATCCTCTTGATGGCAGCACACTGTCTCATTTGAATCATAAGGATACACAGAGTGAATTTTAAATATTCCTTTGGGCTGAGAGTCCAGGTGTTCTGGCAACTCGCCCTTGGCATCTACATATTTTTCAGGAATATTCCCAATCACCATGTTATTTAAATCTGCCGTATAATGTGATTTTTGTATGGCCATTCCTAATGGGGAGTTTTCCTCTAAATGAACGTCCTGACAACCTTTATTATTTACCATGATTTTTACAGATCCCTCACCAATGTCTACCAATGGAATGTATTCATAATCCAGGCCTTGCTGTTTTATGGATTCATTCAGGCATACAAATGCATCAGAGCCTTTCATCTGCTGTCCATTTTTGCATTTCAGTGTTATTGCAAACTGTTTTGTAAATGCAGGAACAATAGTATTTTTCCTCATCTGTAATTCGACTGCATAAGGAACTAGTTGTGCACAATGATAAGCCCTTCTTTTGTCTCCAAATTCAGGCGCCGGCCCACCTAGGCGTGACCATATTTTTTGATTAAGGAAATCTAACACCATACACATTCTGTGCATGATGTCATTGCCCATGTAAAATTCATTTTGTGCTCCACTCACTATCCATACATTATGGTAAATTGCTTTCTGCCCAATGCTAATTTTAAGCATGCATCTGCCTGTAATTCGGTTTTCAAAGTCTGGACTGTCCAACCCAGAAACATATTGGTTTTTAATCCTAAATTTTGGGATTTCTTCCCTCTCCATAATTTTTTGCAACAATTTCTCATTAATGAAACTCCTTTCATGTTCAAGCGCTAAAGTGGCTTTTATTGTTTTAAGATAATCATTTATACCAGCGTGAACCCATGGTTGCTCATCTTCCATGTGTATCTCTGCCAGAGTGGTAATGTGTTTTTCTGAATCTGTTTTAGGAACAATATTCTGTTTGCATGTATTCTCTTTTAAATAGAAACGTAATGTGTGTTCGTCTATGGCAGTCTGCCAATCTTTCCTTGGGTCCAAGTATATTTGTACAGGTAGTTTTTCATTGTCGCTCTGATCTTTGTCTTGACACCTTAATATAACAGTGACACTAGGTATGCAGCTATTCTGGAGATATACCTCCACAGCATCATTTGTTTTGGCAATGGTGTGACATTCTTTTATATTGCTGTTTTGTGACTTTAGTTTCTTAGGCCTCAATGGTTTTTTTGTTAAGGACCACAGCACTCCATTCACCCCATCTATGAGAGGAGACAATCTTTTCAGGCAATCTGTCCCCATCAGAAATGGAATTTCACAAATAGATGTGATCAATACCTCTTGTTTCATTCTGTGCTTTCCTATTTTTATGTCAACCTCAGTTACACCTATGATGGGCACCTCCTCCCCATTAAAGTTATGCACTGGGCCTTGATTTGCCTTCACTGTGATCTGACTCTGTGGAGGCCTCCCTTCATTGATACTCTTTACCAGCTCCTTGGACATAATTGTGGCCTGTGCGCCAGTGTCAATCATAGCAAAGGTGTGGCATTTTTCTTCTACAGTGATGGGTGCATAATATCTGTCCTCAACTTCCTCTAATACACATAAGAAATGTGAATTCTTACTGATTTCAGGGCTCACCTTTCTCAGGTCTTTTTCACTTTTGGCTAAGCACATTGGTAAATGAAAAGACATTTTTCCCTCCTTTTTACCCATTTCTGTGCGAGATATTTTATTCATTTCTCCATGTTCAGAGGTTTTTTGGAGTGTGGCCACCGTTCGCCCATCCATCTGGGTAACATCAGAGACCACATTACAACCTTCCAACTGAACATGTGTCACAACATCATTCAGCAATTTGTCATTTTTTAATTCTGTGCATTTGTGATCATTTAGTGTAATACCAGCCCTTTCAGCCTCTTCAAAAATATGTGGCTCAAAGAATTTTTCAGGTGATTGACTTGTACCCTCCTTGTGAGTATTTCCTTTTTCTGTCTGTGTTTGGTAATTGTTTTGCTTGCCCAGGGAAGGAGCTATGGCATCCCCACTTACTCCCTGTTCACTGGTATTCCCCATGCATGAGTCATTTTTCTTAAATCTGTCCCTTTGTTCTTTTGGAATTCCTAATGTTTCTTTTTCATTTGTGCAAATCTTTACTGTTTTATTTAGCTCTAAGTTAAACCGTACCTCTTTTTTAGAAGTATTTGCACTTTCCGTCACAATTTCATTTACTGGTACTTTCATTTTTAATCCATTAGACATCTCAGAGTCGTTATGCAAAATTATATCAGAGCAATCTGTCATTTTGGCACTGCAGTTATCATGAGTACTTAGTCACTTTTCGGAAGCCCCCCGGTCATTGCTATGGCCATCAGCCCCCTCTTTGGAAGGTTGTTTTTGCGCTGTATAGAGCTTTCCTATTTGCTCAGCTAACCTTTTCACTTGGGCCTCAAGGCATTGGAACCTTTCCACCTCTCTAGGATCCTCTTTCTGTGGCCTAGGTCGATATTGGTTGTTTTCCCCCTGATTGGATCTATTCTGATACCTCTCAGGTGATTGATACCGGTTGGGATGGTTTCTGAACTCTTGATTCATTTGTGGAGGGGAGCGGGTTGCACCCATCCTTTGATTATAGTCCCCTGGTGGGGAATCATTGTACTGGCGTGGACTGTAGTTCACGTTTTGCTTCATGTCCTGTCTCTCAGATTGTGGGTACTGGCCCCTATATTGATTTCCATTATCAGTAAATCGATCCACATATCGGGGCCTATCCTGATTACCATATATCATGGTGCTGGGATCAAATCTGCTCTGTGTCCCCAATGACTGGTAGGGACCATCATTTCTTTGATCTTGATTTTGTCTCTGATTATGGTTCATACCTGCCATATCAGACCGGTATCTTACCCGGGGTCTATCTCCTAAATATCTAGGGCTGATGTAGCTCTCTCTATTACTAGGATCATGTGATTGGAATATTGGTACAGTAAATGGCGATCTTTGTTGATTACCCCTTTGTTCAGGTGTCACATTATTTTTACCTTGGCTTTGAGCAGACTCAATGGACATTTTGGCTGACCTGATTTCCATTACTGTGGCTGAGGGTTCTTTAGATTTAGGCCTAGTATCTTTCATTTTATCACTTTCTCTACCCTGACAATAGAGTACCTCATATAGCTTGGTGCTTTGATGTACAATCCATTCAAGGGACTTGTCACGGTCAAATTCACGGACCAATTGGGATATGATGTCTTTCTGTAGCCCATAGAAGTATGCGGTTTTAAACTCATTGGAATTTGAGTCAAAAGATACATCAAAGCGAGAGAATGCTCTTTTTAAGTCTTGTAAAAATTGGCGAGGTGATGTATTAGGTCCAGCAGTAATAGTGTACGCAACTTTCTTTGCCTCCTGCAATGACTGAAAAGGAGAAAAATGGCGCCTAATTTCTTTTTCAAACTCCAGCCATGTCATATTCTGCTGTTCATTTAATCCCCTTATGATGCTGGCCGTCGGGGCATCTAAAGTTAAATGAAAATATTGTCTGTACTGTTCCTTAGGTATCTGGAGCGCTTTAAAAATGTCATGCACCGCTTCTAAGTGATCCTCAATGCAGCATTCACCTCCCTTTTTAAATGGTTTGATCAGGGCTTTAATGGATTTCATTATTTTTATGGGGCTACTTGTTGCAATGCATGGAATTGCACTATTTTGTGATTCAATCCTGTTTTCAGGTGTATGAGATTGGTGGCTGCCCCCAATGGGAGTATCAAATCCCCCAAGGGCACTGCAACCAAGTTCAGTCACCGGCCCAGTCACTGGGGCACTAGCTCTTTGGGCAGAGCTAGAATTCACCTCCACTCCATTGAATGTGGTACCCTGCCGCCTCTCCTGGGACCTGGGAATGCACATTTGCTGTTCTAAGTCCTTACACTTTTTAAGGAGTCTGTTGGCTTCATCATGCAAATAATTATTTTCATCACTCATTTTATTAATTGCCTCCTGCATATCGCACATTTGCATTTGGCATTCATTGAACTCTTTACTTCTCTTGTCTCTTTCTTGGATCATTTTAATCATTTCTTGTTCTACACTCTGGAGATCACCTTCTTTTTCGCAATGTTCTTTTTGTAAAATCTGCATTTCTGAAACAACCTCATCTTTATCCTGCCTAATGTGATCCACTAAGGCTTTTAAGTGTGTCAATTCTTGCTCACTATCTTCAAATTGTTTCTTGCTTTTGGATAACTGAGTATCAAAGTCTCTGCATTTTAATTGCATGTCTTTTTGGCATACATCCAATTCTGCTCTCAACATTTCCTGATTTTTACTTGCCCCATCTAATTCAGTCTTTAACCTGTTAATTAGCTGAGTATCATTCTCTTGCATTCGCAGTGACTTGTTTAAAATAAACCATATTTTGCCGCATAGCCGTATTAAACAGTCTTTCTCTGCACTTTTATCGGCTGCATTCAATAATCTTGTAAGGCAGACCTGAATTATGCTGCCTTCTGCAAAAATATTGTCTAGTTTTTCTTTCTGCACCTCACCCTGAATGCGGTTACTCCATTCTAAGGTACTGTTCGAAGACCAATTCCCATGTGCAAATAACTTTGCCTCTAAATATTGCACTAGATCTGAGAATGTGGTTTCCCTTTGTGACATTCTGAAATTCGTTTTTAGTGGCACACTGCTATTATAAAATGGGTTCCCTTTAATGTGCAAATGGCAGTGTGAGACACGCTTGCCACGCCCAGTAGGTACTCTATGATCACTTTCCCGGCCTGCAACGCACCATAAATATGTAGGGTATTTTGTGGAGATTTGGGGCCTGACGGTATTTTATTACCGCCGAGAAATAACTTAGCAATAATCACTCTTTGTATTCAGATTTGGCCATGTGCAACAATAATACAATGAACATGCATTATTTCAGCACCCTGACCTGCATATTTGGTATACGTGGTTGGTGGTATTTTGGTGAGCATAATTCCCTTGTTTTATTTGTGGCCCCAATGTCCAGAATCCCTTATCTTCGCTTAGATTTTTCGTGTGATCACTAGAGAGACCTCAGACCTGCATTCTAGGGAAACCACAATTTCCAGGGATAGTGTTGGTGCGCCACCATGGGCAAACTCACTGACTTATTTACGACAGAGAGCTATATGTGGTAGTCTTGTGATAATTTCCACTACCTTATATACGGTAGGGAGCTATGTTCAGAGAGTCTCTCTTCCCGTTGGCTCATGTACCTCCAACAAGTTATACTACAGTCACTCACAATTATTCATACTGATTCTGACATACACACATCTGTCTTAAAATGACCATTGCACTGTTTAAAAATCTCCCCACATCATTGGCATTGTAATGGTAAATAGAAAATAAACCACCCGTCTGTTTTCAAATATTTTCTGTATTATAAAATTTGCATTTAGACATAATCTCATTCTTTACAGCAATAAAAGGGAACAATCAAAGCATTTTCAATGACACACTGCAATTATAGTGGCGGAGAACAGAACTTAAATTGCAACATTAGCACTTGATTAAGACACGCACGGGACTTTCATTTTTCTACACTGACTGCATACTTTCGTGCACACACACAGCTCCCCCAGTTAGGTAATTACCTTATCTGTTTAGAGGATTCTCTCTGTGAATGTGGCTCTCTTGGCTTAACTCCAACGAAAAGGGACGCTTGCCTTCTCAAGCCGGGGTCATTGCCTGGAATTCTCAGCTTTTTCAGATAGGACAGCCTCTGCCAGTGGAAATGTAATTCTTTCAGCTTTCCCCAGTCTCGACTGCAGCAGGACACCCCCACAGCCAGGTCTTCTCCCCAGTAGTGCAGAAAGATGTCTGCCTGTCTTTTTCCCTGCTACTGCCCACTAAAACTTTCCTCTCAGCCCTCTTTATGACGTGTTCCAATGAAATCCATCATCTCTCATCCTCCTACTTTTAAACAATAGCTTCGCTTATACATTTGCAATTGTTGCAAATCTGACTTCCTTCCTCCTGCAGTTACTGTGCACAACAACACGGATAATCAGGCAGAGAAGAGAGGAAAAATCTGCACACTCATTTAACTGGTTTTCAAAATATGCCTAATTCTGCAGTAGAGAACACATTTTATTAGTGAGTTATAATAAAATAAGGTTTTATTAGTCAGGTTAATGGTTAATATGTTAGCTGTTAATTTTCAAATGTGTCTCTAGCAATATAGGCATTTCAGGTGGAAAATAGTGTGCATTTTTAAATGAACACGTGTGCTTTTAACTGTAAAAATAGCTTTGCATCTTATATGTTAAAATCGTTTTTTGACTGAATAGTCTGTATTTCCTTGTTAATCTGTTAACCCATATAGCAATGCACCGCACCCTTGTGGTGGTGCTGCAAAAAAAAAAATGTTACTTGTGCAGTAGTGCTGTAATGCTACTTGTGCAGTAGCGCTGTAATGCTACTTGTGCAGTAACATGCCAAATATCCTTACAAGGCCCTTAGAATTTTAAAAGCAAAATATGACAGACCAATATCCCAGATATTTATAGTATAAAAAATGTATTAATTTAAGAAAGGAATGGGGCATCGAAATTGGAAACATAGATCGGAGAATTTGGAATGTTTGTCAATAATGGTAAGGGGATGAAGGGAGTGAGTTTTCGTCAAAGCGTCTAGCATTACAATTTTAGGAATTTGATGGGGGTGATGACTGGGGAAAAGGGTGACATAATTTAAAGTTCCTTAAAGTCATTACTAATTGTATACAATTTTGCAGACATCATCAATTCATGATGTACAGTTGGGGATATGGCTTCTCTTTGTTAATCTTGGGATTCTGCTTAATTAAATTGGGATGTTGTTTCTTCGTGAGAACTATGTACTATAAGAAAAAAAGAAATGTTTATTTCAGTGAGGTCTGTACAAATTACATTATTTATTTATATTAAAAGATGCATTCTATAACATTAGAAATGTTATCATCACTCATTTCTTCTTCTGGGAAGTTTTCTTCCAACCACTCAAGTGTGTTTGTCAGTTCTGTGAAAATAAGAAAATATTGCTTTTTGCCTATAAGAAATGATTATATATTGAATGGAAATAATACAGAAATAAATACAGTGTACTTACTATTTAGTCAGAATTTGTTTTGGAATGAGCATGTTGTGTACGTGAGTATGTATGCAGAGTTGTACTGGGGTGATGATATGAGGTATATAGCTATGGTTTGTGCTTGGTGCATTCCATTATTTTGTATGCTACATGAAAATAAATAATGTGTACATTTTCAAATTATGATTTTGTACAAAAAGTTAGATTTGGGCCTAGTAAATCTACATAATATTGTTTTATGTACATGTGTTTGTTGGTTTAAGGGTACAACATGTTTTGTTCTCCCCTGTGCTTCTGGGTTTTGCAAATGCTATCTGCTGTCTATGAACATTCGTACTGTCCACGGAATCCGGAGCTGGTACATTGCAGGTGAGTATAATGTAAGGAATTTGTAGCAAGTTAAGGGTGCACTGATAAAAACCTATGAAATTCACTGAAAAAACTTTGTTAAAGAAACATTATGGTTAAATTGCACTAATAAAAAACTATGAAATTCAGTGAAACATTTTTTAAAGGGACATTAGGGTTGAATTGCACTAATAAAAAAAAACTACAAAATTCAGTAAAAAAAAAATACATTGTTAAAGTGATGTTATGGTTACAAGTAAAACCAATAAACCCTAGACAGTTTGCCAGTTATTTTAAGCTAAGCAACCATAACTCATGCCACCACTGCTAACACTAACACCCATTACATCAAAGATGACATAAAAATGTCTGATGACATCATGACGTATATTACATTTATTGTGATTAAAAGTTCCTACAAGGGTTTGTGTTTACAATGTTGGTAGCTAGATGTAAGTGGTAATTAGGAGACCTATCATAAAGTATGTTATGTATTAAACAATGTTTTCATCTAAAGAAAAGATTATGTTGGAGTGCTGTTGTTTATACAGGAACATAAGCATACATCCACATAGGCAATGGCTGCAGCTTGCACCGTAGAAGTACAATATTTCTTTTTAATATGGTAATTTTGGATAGTAAAATAATGAATGCTACCTTAGAGTTTTAAATAAATGTTAAACATGTAATAAATAGCTAGCAATTCAAGACTTACTACAAACTTGTGTTAGTACAATCAATACATATAAAGACTCAAAAGGCATACAAATTAGAGGCACATGGAGGGAAACTAAAGTAATAAAGAAAGAAACATCACCAGATAATGTGAGTAACATTAAAGTTGATCTTCATGTATACAAACAAATTGTGTGTTTTAGGCCTGCTTATTTCCCCATGTAGATGCACCATCAGCTAAGAGGAAATGCTACACAAACTACTTCAAGAATATACAACAAGGTCAATGTCTAGATATATACTACCGTTTTTATTTACATATTCTGACTGTCAATGAACAAAATCACCAGGTCTAGATATGTCAGTGAACAAAACCAAGTGGCACCATATGTTATGTCATCAGTGATGTCATCAATGACATGTGTGATGCCAACTTTGATGTAATGGATGTTAGTGTTAGTAGTGCATAATGGTGGCACAATTTATAGTTGCTTAGCTGACCCTAACTTGTGAATTTCTGGGGGTTTTGGATTTTACTTATATCCATATCGTCTCTTTAACAATGGGCCTAATTCCGAGTATGGCGGTAAGGGATAGCGGCCACCGCTAACGAGAGCGGTGGCGGTAATCCCTTACCGCCATACTCCGAGTTCCCTTTGCGCCATGGAGGTTTTAACACCTGCTTTTAGCAGGTGTTAAAAACCATGGCGCTAAGGGACCTTGATGTTAATTACGCCACCGTAATTTACGGTGGCGTAATTAACGCCTTCCCCACTCCCATTATGCCCTATGGGGCAAGAATGGGAATGGGGAAGGGTAAATGGGGATTGGAGAATTACCGCCCCGCCAACCTTGGAATGGGGCGGTAATTCCGCCATCCACCAAGGCGCTGCCGGTCCGGGTACGGCGTCAACCAAGGCGTTAATAGCGCCATTGGTTAGCGCCGTACTCTGAATGAGGCCCAATGTTTTTTGCTGAATTGTATAGATTTTTATTAGTGCAACTTAATCATAATGTCCCTTTAACAAGGTTTTTCAGTGAATATATATAAATAAGAAGTCAAATTTCCCCCTAAAAATCAAATTATAAAATTACATTAGCACATTAGCATATTAGCACTGAGGTGCAATTGTTATGTTTCTATGTATGGTCAACATTATGCACTTTATAAAAATAACCAGCATTTTGGGAATGTAAATGAACCATTAATATTGTTGTTGGGTTGCCGCTGCATTATGAGCACTATGCACTTTATGCAAAGCACCAGACACCTAGATATTGCCAACATTTTTCAATGTATTTGACAATTCCAAGATGGAACTCAGACAAACAGGGATTGTGAACATGGATTATGTTTAATGCAAAGTAAAGAAGGACTTTTCTACTTGCAAAGTGTTTAAAAAGTGAAGCCTGTCATTTATGTCTACAATCTGACGAAGCCCGTAAGGGTAAAACATGTTGTTGTTTTGTTTTCTCCTGACTGTGTTTGCTAAAATAAAGGCCGTCTGATGGAGATCCTTTTGTTCGTATCCGGTTGATTTTTATTATTGAGGAGAGTGCCGCCCAGAAAGCTTCAATTTGATTTCCTTTTTTCTTTATTTGGATATTAACGCGGCCGATCGGGTATATGGGCAGGCACCCATGCTTTGCAGAACTATCAACAATTAAGTAAAGGACAGAGCGCGTTGCTTGCAAGTCGGAAAGAAATGTTTGGTTACTAAAGATCTGCGACGCAGTCGCCCATCGGAGAAACGTTCCACAAGGAAATGGGATTAAAACACATGGAGACCTGAGAGATCGTGCGGGCGCAGCTCTGCCACAATGCCATTCAAATCGGAGGACCCGGAAGGCGTTTGTAAGGTAGGCGGTGCAAAAGCACAGTGAATCTTGTTTTTCCATAATCTGTATACAAACTATTGTATTATACACATCTTTCCCGGATCTCTGGTTCAGAATCTCCGATGACCCAGCATGTCATCCGCTCAAATATCATAAGCATGGTGTCCTAAAATTCAAGGCTAATATCTAATCACATTGCCATTGAAAATACAGGGCTTTCCCACTTCGGGGGAAAGTAACATTACACACCGTTTATTACCGGACACGTTCTGACACAGCATATCATGGTGGACAAGGAGAAAAGTAGAGTTGCAGAAGCTTCTGCTTTGTTTAATGAAAGTATCAATCCAAAGAAAAATATACAACAAGCACAGACTGGTAAAATCAAGTCAATACAACAGTCAATGGCATCAATGGAAAACTTACATAAAAAAGAAACATACAAATTGTGGGAAATTAAATCTTTGCAAAATTATATTGACAATAAACGAATCCCAAGGGGTCTAAGAATTTTGACTATTCCTACATATGAAGATCCGACTCCCAGATGTTGCAAGAATGGGGAGAGGCCACCAATGAATGCTCATTTAAAATGCTAACGACCCTAATTAAATATGCCAAAAGTGACAGATCAAAGGCCTTGAAAGAAATAGAAATACTAGAATCAAATGTTTACACAGGAGCTGAATCCAAGACAGCAAATGAGCTCAAGGTACAAATGGACAAAAATATTAACAAATATGAAGAAGAAATAAAAGAGAGGAAACAGAAGAAATTCCTTTGTGATAAGGAGAATTACGCCAGTGGAAGAATAAACACTTTGTCCAAAAAATATGATTCCATCAGAAAGGGAATACAAAGTCAAAAGCAAAATCCAACTCTGATTATCTCAGATGAAGATTCAGAGATGGAAACAAGTGCAGGATCATCTACAGACACCTCAACCTCAAGTAGTACCAATGAACCTCTACCAAAACATTTTTGTTTAGAGGAAATGAAACTCCTACCTCAAGTTGGGAAAAATAGGCAAGGCAGAAATCAGCCAAGGCACACAAGAGGAAGAACAGACGGGGAGTAGGGGCCAAGGCAAATCCAAAATAAAGAGGACAATCATGAGCCCCGCAGACACGCTTTGGGAAGACCAAGAAACAGAAACAATAATGATGATTCAGAATGTACAAGTTGTTAATTTGTCAGAGGTAGTACTAACGGACATTGAAACCAAAGTTCTGTCAAAGGGTCTATCTTTCTGTCTACGTCCAATTTTGATTAAGCACAATGCAGAGTGGACCTACATCTGTTCATTAGGAAAATCAGATTGGCAAAATGTTTTGCTGGTTTAAATAATAATGATACATCTAGCCACACAAGACCAGAAATACCATCGCCATTGACTATCAGAGACATACCAACATTATGTACCTTAACATCGTTACACGAAAACGACAAAGAAACAACAGAATTAAATTCATCCGAATTAGAATGGAGTTCCAGCGTACCGAAGGATCTTCTTACCAACATGTCAGCACCTAGCCATTTAAGTAAAAAATCGAGGTTCATTCCACCAACCAATAACATGGCAAATATAGATCTCTTTGAGGATTTAATCATAGATGATTAGAAAAAATTGGCCTCTTTGAACAACACAATGAACCACGATGTAACCTCAGAAGAACGGACAGCCATAAACAATTTAAAACAAGATGAGACAATCGTTATCCGCTCATCGGATAAAGGAGGGAACATTGTGGTCTTGAATACGCAGGATTATAAGAGAGAAGCCATGCGTCAGCTCAAACAAATCAATAACTATGAAAAACTATTTGCTAATCCATACAAGCTATACAAAACAGAATATGATCAAAAACTTTCAATATGGCATGCAATGGGCCTATTAACTATACAAGAAAAAGGCTTTTTTGACAAAGGATTTTCCAATTTTACCAATTATACATTTTTTACCCGAGATCCACAAATGTAGAAGAAAACCACCGGGCAGACCAATAGTTGCATCAATTGACTCTCTGCTAGAAAATACATTGAAATACATGGACCAATTTTTGTTTCCCTTTGTTCAGACATTGCCATCCTATATTAAGGACACATCAGATTTTCTTCAACAAATCGATCAAATACCGTGGAAGCCAGGGTATCTACTAATAACATTGGATGTTGTTTCTTTATATACATGCATTGAACATCAGGAAGGCATGGAAGCTATTAGAAGGTATCTATCCACCAGGTCATTAAGCTTCAGAGACCACTCGCAAATGTTATTAGACATGCTTTTTTTCTGCCTTACACATAATGCTTTTATGTTTGACGGCCAACATTACAAGCAACTATGTGGCACGGCCATGGGCACGACAGTAGCACCCACATACGTAGACCTCCTTATGGTGGCTTGGGAAGCTAAACTGTTTTGAGAAGAAACCCTACTTATACACACCAATAAAGTGGCTCTATGGCGTCGTTATATTGACGATTTGTTTGTAGTATGGAAAGGCAATGAACAAGAATGGATGTCTTTTTTCAACATTTTGAATGCACAGGACATTAATTTTAAATTCACTGAAGAACATGACCCAACAGAGGTGGTATTCTTGGATATTAAGATAAAGATAGGAAATGAAGTAATGACGACAGAAACCTATGGAAAACCAATGAGTACAAATTCATTGCTTCATGCGGAAAATGCACACCCGAAATGGTTAAAGAACAGTATACCATACAGTGAATTTTTAAGAATGAAAAGAAACTGTAGGGAAAACAAAAAATTGAAGAGAATGCCAAAATAACAGTGACAAACTTTATGTCAAGAGGCTACCAAAAGTCGAAAATTCACAGTGCATTCAACCAGTGTGCTAAACAAACTCGAGCAGATATTTTCAGAAAAAATAAAGAGAAAAGTGAACAGAGACTACAGGAAACCACATCTGAAAGTATACGTTTTATCACAACCTATAACAACTGAGCAAAGGACATCCAGAAAATGTTGGCCAAACGTTGGTTGTTATAACAAAGAGATCCAGATATTAAAGGATGCATTCAGAAGAATGCCAGTGTGACATTTAGAAAAGAAAAGTCATTACAATCGGAGCTGTCACCAAGTCTCTTCATGACCTCGACACAGCCAACAAGTCAATGGTTAAGAAGCAATCAGGGTGGTTTTTATAAATGCACAAAATGCAAGGCTTGCAAACACGGGGTAACCCTTAAATGCTACGTACATCCACGAACCCAGAGGAAAGTGACTATTACTAAACATATAACCTGTGCAACAACTTATGTGATCTATGTAATTACATGTGATTGTAACCTCTGGTATATAGGAAGTACGAAGTTAGAAGTGAAACTTCGAATATTACAACACCTTCGAGCCATTAAAAACAAAGAACCCACTTACCCCCTTGCTAAGCATTTTGAAGAAAAGCATAATGGAGACATCTCTTCTTTTAAATACATTGGCATAGATAAAATTCAACCACACCCAAGAGGAAGCAATTCGAGAACTAAAACTGAGACAAACTGAATGCAAATATATTATTAATTATCAAACAAAAAACCCCGGTGGTCACAATAAGGACGAGGAACTCTGCACTTTTGTGGGAAACTAGACCATTCTGGGTAGATTTGTTGTATATATAAGATTACAATACTGTTGCTTAACTTTTGATACTTTTTAACACACTTTTTCATATAGTACTTTTTATATCTTTTTAACATGTAGGGAGCTTTTTAATATGTTTGCACTTTAATATGGTTGTACCTTCTGAATCTGCTACAGGCTTTTTTAACACTTGAAAAATATGCTCATTTCCTTCTTGCCTTCCTTGTGATCTAATCGTAGATAACCACAAATAGATAGAGAGCGTTTGGAATGTCTAAAAATGTCTAAATTTCAATCAATTAGAAAGTGATTTAATGAAACGGACTGAATACGTTGGACATTTCATTTTGTCCATATGGAATTTGATCAAACAAAATGCCGTTTTTTAATAATTTGTATATTTGGAAATCGAGAATACTTTGGATAACCAAATGTTTTTTTACATTGTGAGCACTATGCACTTTATTCTGAGAATTGGCTTTCTAGTAACATCAATAAGTTATTAATACTGTTGGATAATTGCTGCTATAATGCACTATGCACTTTACTCAAAGTACTAGATACCTTAGCAACATGGGAAGTGCAATATATGCATGATGCACTGTGCACTTTACTTAAAGCACTAGACACCTTAGCAATATGGGAAATGTAATACATGCATGACGCAAATATAATTGAATATAGATTACGTCGGACATTTCCATATGGTAAAGAGTAATAACTTATAATAACTTATGTGTATATAAAAAAGATGTCAAATTTCCCCCAAAAAATCAAATTAGAAAATTACATTAGCACATTAGCATATTAGCACTGAGGTGCAATTGTTATGTTTCTATGTATGGTCAACATTATGCACTTTATAAAAATAATCAGCATTTTGGGAATGTAAATGAACCATTAATATCGTTGATGGGTTGCCGCTGCATTGTGAGCACTATGCACTTTATGGAAAGCACCAGACACCTAGATATTGCCAACATTTTTCAATGTATTTGACAATTCCAAGATGACACTTAGACAAACAGGGATTGTGAACAAGGATTATGTTTAATGGAAAGTAAAGAAGGACTTTTCTACTTGCAAAGTGTTTAAAAAGTGAAGCCTGTCGTTTATGTCTACAATCTGACGAAGCCCGTAAGGGTGAAACGCGTTGTTGTTTTGTTTTCTCCTGGGCTACTTGTCCACTGTGTTTGCTAAAATAAAGAACGTCTGATGGAGATAGTTTTGTTCATATCTGGTTGATTTTTATAATTTTTATTATTGAGGAGTGTGCTGCCCAGAAAGCTGCAATTTGCTTTCATTTTTTCGTTGTTTGGATATATATATATATATATATATATATATATATATATATATATATATATATATATATATATATATATATATATTCAGTAAACAAACTTTGTTAAAGGGACATTATGGTTCAAATAAAACCTAAAAACCCCTGAAATTCGCCAGTTATGGTAAGCTAAACTACCATAACTCTCACCACCACTGTGCACTGCTAAGACTAACACCCAGGACATCAAAGATGACATCATAAATGTCATTGATGACATCACATGTGTACTTACTTTTCATGAAAAGTCTGTACAAGGGTTTCTCATTGTAATAATGATATAAAAGTGTCAAGGGTCATTGAAATAAATATCATGAGGTACGTAGTGCATCAAGCAATGCAGTGTTACAAATAGCATTCTATTATGAAGTTCTTTAGTATACTAAGATACCCATGTAGAAAAATAGGCATTGTGTGGAGCATACATGATGGAGGTGCAATATAAATAATCTTGCCATGTTGAATAGTAAAATGAAAAATGCTTTCTCATTAGAGTTTTGCGTTCTGTGAAACATGTAATAAGTAGCAAATTAAACCCAGTTATTACATAATTGCAATATTGCAAAGAAAAAAGAAACAGACAAAAGCACATACAAATATGAGCATATAGTGGGACAATGAAGTAAACAAAACAACTGCAGTATTACTAGACAATCTTCATAACCTAACTGATTATCTTCATATACTGAAATTATTGCATTGCTTTAAAGCTACTATTACTTCCCCATGTACAGGTATCACATATTGTGACTAGACCCTAAGGAAAGTAGTGTGAATACAATGTATACAAATATGAACATATCCAGGGAAAGTACAGTAAAAAAACAAACAGCAGAACTATAAAAAAGTGATATTAACCTTACTGATCATCTTCATACATGCAAAGCATTGCTGTCTTCGAAATTTGTGTTTTCCCCTATATATATGTTTCGTATGCTGTGCGTGAACCCCAAGTGAATTACTGAAAGAACATATTTGAAGTATAAGTCACCAAATATAGTACTCTTTCAATTTTTAGTTTCTAACTGTTACTGACCTACATATGTCAGTAAAGGAAAAAAGAGGGAGCCAGACATGTGATGTCATCAGTGATATCATCAATGACATTTGTGATGTCATCTTTGATGTCCTGGGTGTTAGTCTTAGCAGTGTACAGTGGTGGTGCGAGTTATGGTAGCTTATCTTACCATTATTGGCGAATTTCAGGGGGTTTTCGGTTTTACTTGAAGCATAACGTTCCTTTAACATAGTTTCTTTCTCTGAATTTCATAGGTTTTTAGTAGCACAACTTAACCATGACATCCCTACAACAAAGTTTTTGCTACTGAATTTCATGGATTTTTAGTAGTGCAACCTAACCATAACACCCATTAACACTATTTTTTCACTGAATTTCATAGGTTTTTAGTAGCTCAACATTACTATAACACCCCTTTAACAAATTTGTTTCACTGAATATAGATATAGATAATATAAATTTGATAAATGTTTACTAGGATTCCCTTAGTTTATATACATATAACATAGAACATACTGAACCCCCTGCCAGTGCTAGTGGTTCTCATGTCCGTGGATTATGTGCATGTCCTTGGACGGACTCAGCCAACATCAATACTTTACAAAAACTCAGGGGGTATATTACATTGTTGTATCATGTAATGGAAAGACTGAACAAGTTCAAAAAACAGCACATAAACACATTACATTTAATAATAAATAAGAAGTGGAAACTGTATATGTAATAGATCAACCATCCATTTAAATAGCATATGCACTAGAATGGAATCTACCAAAACAAAATAAATATGCCTTCAACCTAATTACCTCACAGAAATTGCACAGCAAAAAGCAACAGCAGACCTACACAGCAGTAACAGCAAAATTTACCAAGAAACTAGTAAGTACACTACATTTATTGTATATATTTATAAACTTTCTGTATAAGGTACACTCAAACTTTTTTTTGTTTTTTACCCATACATGTCCAGTACTTTGGAATGGCTGGAAGAAAATTTGTCATGGAATGAAAGGAGTGAAGACAGTGATACTAATGGTAGACACAATGTGCCTGATTCATGGATTATTTGTGCCAAAAAAAACGGGTTTTGTGCGCCATTCTGCCCGCAAATCCCAATTAGTTAACAGGGATTTGCGGGCAGAATGGCGCTCAAAACCTGTTTTGTTGGCGCAAATAATCCATGAATCAGGGGCAACATTTCTCCATATAAGCCAATTACCAACCATTACTTTATGTGTACTTAACAATTTTTTATTTTTTTTAACAGACCATACAGACACTAAAGATAATATACCAAGAAAGATATTAGAAAATTCCCTGCAGCGAATGGAGCTAAACATGGATATCTTAATGAAAAATGGCATTCTTTTAAAACACTTTATAGAGGACCACATAAAAGAAAACATTAAATATCACTGACACACATGTACCTTTTCCCCATCTCCATGTTCCAGTCAACTATCCCCAAACCCTCACTAGCAAGAAAAACGTTATGATGAGACTTCCTTCCCTTCCTCCCATCCCATACGTCATGGCCAAACCCATAATTCCCCTGTATTTGTTTCAGTTTCTGCTTCCCCCTCTCTTTCATAATTTTTATACTGTTATACAATAATGCAAGTTTAAGTGTGTTGTTAGTATCATTTTGTGTTTTATTGTTTTTAAAAGGCAGTTAGGGTTCCGCGGACAGCGTGGGTGTCTTGGATGTCCACAATTAACCAAAATGGGGGTGTCCTAAGGACACTATAACTGTTCGTATTGTTTGCAATCAAAATGGAAGTGTCCTTAGGAGGCACAAGATGTCCGTCTGTCTGCAACTAACCGAAAAGGGGTGTCTTAAGGACACTATACCTGTTTGCACTGTTCGTAGTTAAAATGGAGGTGTCCACAGGACACTAAATCCATCTGCATGTCTGTAATTATTCAAATTAAGGTGTCCTAAGAACATTCGCCCTGTTTGTAAAGTCTGCAACCAGAATGAATATGTCCGTAGAACACATATCCCGTCCACCTGTCTGCAAATTTCTGACGCACATTTATTTTATTCGGGGACTTGAACACTGTCCGTAGAAAACCTGCGCGCATGCGTACCACACTCTTGTGCCCTACAAACAGCGCAGCTGTCTGTAACTGTCCGCAGCACATGTGTTGCACTTTTAATTAGTTTGGGGACTGGAAAACTGCATGCGCACAACCGACCCTGCAAATTTGGTGTTCTACAGACAGCCGTCCCATTTGCAAACTTGTCAGCGATGTCATCATGTGACCGCACCCATGCTGAGCATGGGCCCTTGTTCGCAGACACTGTTCGGGCCCCCACATTTTTTAAAAGTGCTTTTTTGAGCAATCCAAGGTATTTTCCAGTAAAAGTTCAACATTGCACATGTTCCAGACAATGTCCCTTGCGATCTACATACTTTTTGGAACTTTTTGATTCCTTTCTTGGTGTTCAAAGTGGTCTTTGACGGCGTGGGTGTCCGCATAGCGAGCCCCAGCACCCCTATAAAAGGCCCCCAGAGCTGATCCTCATTCTGTCTTTCTACTACTGCAGATTGACCTGCTTTTGCTGCTTTTGCTGCTTTTGCTGCTTTTGCTATTTGCCTTTGTTGATTGCTAAGAGCTGTCCTGATGGCATCCATGGCTCGTGCTGGTGCTACTGCTTTCTCAGCACCAGCCCCACCCTGTCCACCACCACCAGCTCCCAAAGGGCCTGCAGAAGGGAACAGGCGTGAGGATGCAGAGGAGAGTGATGAAGAGGATGAGGTAGTGGAAGTCCCTACTACTAGCACTCATCGTGAATCTTGGGTGTGGAGGTTATTTCCCACTCTTGATGGAGTACCAAAAGCATGTGCAAACAAGGTGCGCTGCACCCAGTCGTGGCAAGCCTGGTTTGTATAGCCATGGTACTACATCAATGAAGTGACACCTACGGTCGTTCCATGGTGGGGCGATTCGTAAGGTTGTACCTTGCGATAAACGTAGTAGGTTGAGTTCCCATGCAGCAGCATCCGTTTCCGCTCCTGAAACCACAAGAGACACTCCTGTGGGACAGTGCATTCCTTCAGCTGCCTCCCAGGCCATACATGATGCTGTTGACCCTTACCTTTCGAGGGTCACAGTATTGTGCATGTACTGCAACACAGTGCTATGCAGGGGGAGACCCTTCAAAGTGCTTTTGAGGCTGCGGTCAAGGAGCATGAGAAGGACTGCTACCTACCTGAATAAGGTCCACCATACATCTTCCTCTCTCCACCTGCCCTTTCTTATACCGTGGTTGGTGTCCCTTCCTTACCCTCCTTTCCTTGTGTATCGTGTTTAAAAAACCCCAAAAAATATAAAACAACCACCACAAAAAAGGCTCTTTTCACAGTTCAAAAATAGAAGTGTCAATGAAATGCTGCAAGGCCCTGTGCATTTTTAGATGTCCGCAGACAATCCGCGTACTTTCAACATTTTTGAGCTGCTGTCCTATCAGAACCATTGCACTTTTCTCCAGGAGGAAGTGGTGGCTCTGAAAAGAGGCTTTTTGTGGGTTTTTTTGGGTATCGAAAACTTAAAATGGTCAACACATATTGCAAAATGGATTGCTATGATTCCAAAAAGGGTTCCAATGTTATTTGTATATTTCGCAGAGAAATCTGATTGCCATAAGTAAGATGTACTCCATCTCTGCGAAAAATGTGTATGCTACCGAACATAAAATTTTCTTTGTGAAAAGAGGACATGCCAACAACTCTCAAAAAGGCACAAACAGCCTTGTTGACATTGCGCCTCGCTTTCTCCATTCGTAGACCAAATGAAGAGGAACACAGCCACATTTGTCTCTGTGCAATATGAGAAAAAAATACTCTGGAGTTTGGAAACATGTCCATGACTCTCCCAAGTCCTTCTATCATTGCAAATTGCAAAGAGATTCAGACACATTCCCTAAACGGTTCCCACCACAATGAATAATAATAGTGTCTGGAAGTAGCACAAAGAGGTACCAAATCCAGCAACTTCATTCCACGCAATCCATGCTGTTGCACTTCCACATGAGGGAATCCAAGATGTGAAACCACTGCACAGTGATGTGAATGCACCTCCAACAAATGTATCCATGAATCTCCCAAAATCCAAACATTCTGCTTTCTAAAACACACAGCCATATCTATCTGCTCTCCTCACAGAAAAAGACTTTCTGACAAACTCTCTCCTTACACAATACACCCAGTAAACCTTATTGACCAATCCCTTGCTCTGCTAAGTCTTATTTGCATTCCTCTCGACCTCAAAATCCCTGTATGTAATACGCGCTGTCCGCCGACAACCATGGTGTCCATGGACAAATCGAAATATCTGAGAGTGGGGAATGAACATTTAAAAGAGTGCCCCATTTCCCCTTTCAGGTGGGCTCTGAAAAGAACCTTTTTTTGTTTTTGTAAGATGCTTCTGAAACACCTTTTATTTTATTTGTTTATGTTTTTTTTTCTTATTTTCCTCCAACAATCCTTCACATTAGCTTCTCTAAAGCAATCCTTATGTTCCAAAACTGCATGCTATTTCCCATAAAACCATAAAAGATAAAGACATGACATCTTCTTTAAAATAATCAACATTACCAGAGTCAATGTTGGAATTGTTGCAAAAGAACATGCCAGCTCTAAGCATAAAAGCAAAAATGCCTCGGTTGATTAAACACCTAGCAATATTTTGTTGAGGACAACAAACTGAACTATTGTCCCATATTTCCCATACGTACCAAAACAGAAGAAAATACCTTGCCATTTGGAACTAGATTCATTACTGCCTGAACCAAGTTTTCTACATCTTTCCACAAAGTAGGGGCACTGACATAGCCCAAATACAAAGCACCACATTACAGAACAACCACATCTGGACTGTTCACTTTGCCCATATCTTCACAAACTTGTACAATTGCCTGCAAATAATTGAAACCAGGCATAGTACTCCACTCCACCTCCACTCCTTTTATATCAAAATTCTTTGCCACTTTCCTATATTTAGCATGCTGCTCCAAATTATCAACAAATATATCTCTGAGCACCAACACCCTGACGTTCTCCACCTCTGCCATCTTCACTACACACAGCATCTTTCAATACAAACCACAACCTCATCACCTGATTGGCTGATCCTTATAGTCCTATTTTCATGCCAGATATGTTGAGAAGTCCCGTATGTGGCACGCACTGTCCACGGACAGCCGCAGTGTCCGCAGAGAACATGACAGCCCTTCTACCCTTTCCAATTCACACTCTGCACCATTCCCACATTGGCTACTATTAAGCAGTCAGACAACCATCCACCAATCACATGCAAGAACTCTACATCTAACTCCAGCATGACAGATGAGCACTTTAGATGTACTATTGATCACTCTCACTACAACTGGGCTGTGACCGCAAAGGACCTACATCAACAACTACTATAAAAATCCCCAAGATTTCTACTTGCAGATTCATGCACATCACATGCATGAACACAAACTACAGGTATGAATATTTTCTGCACAGTACATGTACAGCTCTTGAATGAATGCATATAAACAGAGTAACTGCCACTTACCCTGTATAACCTGTAAAATAAACCTATTGTCATTTCTCTCATCTGCTATGATCAAGTGTCACTTGCAAACCTGTCTTCTCTCCATGTTTTTGTTTACACACATAGCTATCTATAAAACTGTCATTTCATATTAAAAGATGAGAGAAATACTAGTATAATTGTGGAAAAAGGCTTGTAGTGTATTATAAAATGACACATAGCCAGTAGAGTACATGCATCTTTATTCATGTTCACAGAAAGACAATATCATTAGAAAGGCTCCCAGCTGAAACAACACCACTGCCTCTACATCAAATCCTTCGGCTATTTCCCCCACACCGTCACATTTGTATACATTGCATGGTTTGCTTTACAGTTCCTGTCATTTACCCTGTAAAAATTGCAAAAAAAGCATATGATTATTTCTTCTATCTCCTAACAGCCAATAACACAGCCTTAAGAGGCCAAGCGTGCTCTGTACGCTTACTATTATACTCATTTGTAAAACATGTTCAACTAACAGATTCTAAGTAAAATATACAGGATGCACATAGCCAAAGGAAAGTGCATGTACATACTATGCTCAGTTATCAGAAAACACTACTACTGCAAAAACAAAAAAATCAATGTCTACATTAACAACAGTGCTATAAACACACATTTACTAACTTATTTCTTTTACAATTGCAGTGAAGAACGGTCTCCTGAAAAGCAGAAGTGTCTCAAGTACGAACAAGGATTTAGAAGAAACCTACTCTTTCCATACAAAAAGTAGGTGCAACACTACCATAATGTTCTAACTGTTACTCAAACACACTAGAATTCTAGTATTGTAGAACAATCAATTGAAGTAACCCTGTACCATTAGATTTAGTATTAGTACTTCCCCTCACAAGCTGCATACTTTGTATTGACATCTGAATAGTAACACACATATACAAGAACAGCCTTCCCAACTTGATGTAGCTGCTTACCAAAAAGCAACTCTGTAGAAAGCAACGCTGAAGTAGAGCAAATCAAAATAAAAGTGTCCAGAATAAGCATCCATCTCTAGCAGAATTTGTACAAACAGTTCAAACAAAACAGCCAACACAGTCATTAAGCGAAACAAAACAAGCTTCCAGTATAGAAACTTTGCCTCCTCTTTCAAAATGTAAAACGAAACAGAAAGTAATTAACAAGACTTCAGCTACCACTATTGCTAAAACTGTACCTATATCTCTTGATGTAGTGGCAAGTAACCATACCAAAACAATTATTTTATAAAACATGTTCCGCCACAGAGTCCTTCAGAACCTTATAAAAACAGGAGAGAAATCATGCACAACCCTTAAAACCTACTGGCGAAAATGTATCTTAGAAGCTCTTATAGACAGTGCAATCCTTCTCAAAAGGAAGTTTATTTATTTTAGTTTTAAATAGAATGAAACCACTAACAAACCAAACTACTAAACTACAAAAAAGACTTCTCAATAAACGGAATATCAACAAAAATAGCTTCTTAAACATCTGTGGAGGTGAATGGTGTCACACAACGAGCACAAAACCATATTTCAATGAAGACACATACAAACAAAAGCAAACAAACCCAATTGCCATACATAGCAGTGGACGAGGGTATGAAAAACTTAATAATACCATTATGGAACAAGAAACGCTGCTTACAAAAATATACCGAGAAACTCAGTATTACCTTTCCATTCCACTGAACAAAAACATCCAGTCTACAAATGGCCGTGCACATAATATGTAACATTGCCACAAAATATTTCAAATCTTTACGCCAGTTCCTCAATCAGTATGTAAAAAGCAAAGACAAATTCAAAATGAAACTACTACAAAATAAGGATGCCTGTCCAGTGTGCAAATACTCAGGACTACAAGGACATTCATTAGACTGCATTCCAGGACCTATTTGCAAAAGCACCTTCCATTATATCAAAATGATATCAACACATCATTCAACTATAAGAAATCTGGTCCATAAACTCTACTATGGTAAGAATCTTGCTTTAGCACTAGCCAATTTAAATAATAATCTTCTACATTGTTCAGCCAAGCAACTACTCAAGAAATAACATATCCAGAGAAAATATTTTGGAAGTGAAAGCCACTTACAAAATGCAATAGCTTTACAACAAACTAGCAATTACTGTACAAATAGCAATCTTCTATTACACACTTACAAAAAAGAAATACTAAAGTTTAAAAGAAAATCCGCTGAAGTACCAAAGCATGTGTGTCTGTCGCCACAGGACTTTTTATAAAGGTAGCACAAAACCTGTAGACATATTGTACAAAATAGAAGACAATGAAGATTCCCAATGGTTCCAATTAGCTCTCTACCTTATAGCAGAAAACAAATATGAAATTACTGACCCCTTAATAATTTGCAGTTACTGCACTGCAAAACTTGACAACAACAACTTTATTTATTATTCCCACTACCAAAACCCCTGCAACAACTCAATTTATTTGAGAGCATCATAATTCAAACAGTGTACCCATTTCAAGCAATAATACGCCTTCAATCAAAAACAGCAAAATTACCTCACTCTGAATTAGTGAAAGTGATTTGTGGCAAAGTAATTTATCTACCATTAGATCTCAAAGGAAATGTAGACACTATGGGAGTGCAACGTCCAATAAATCAATCTTTAATTGTCTTAGTAAATGGCATACC
The DNA here is from genome assembly GCF_040938575.1 of Ambystoma mexicanum. Lineage (NCBI taxonomy): Eukaryota > Metazoa > Chordata > Amphibia > Caudata > Ambystomatidae > Ambystoma > Ambystoma mexicanum. The sequence goes on along the minus strand of NC_090935.1, from coordinate 447,321,623 downwards.
TACAAAAGACAAAAAAAATAATTGGCAACAACTCGTGGACTTACATAAAGTTAGACAAGCCCTGCAATCTCTAAAAGACAACAATGAATACAACAAAGAAATTAATATTGAAGAAAACCTGAAAGAAACCATTGAAATAATTAAAGAGTCAGGTAAATTTCATCTTCTAGATCCTGCTACAGAATCCAATATTTTAGACCATTATACAATTCATTAATTACTCTCTAAAGACACCATAGATGATGCGCTGGAAACGTACCAAATGCGACAAGCCAAAGGAGCTCCAATCAGCATATGGGAAAAATGTATAGAAGCACGTGCCTTTCCTCTACTCTTTCCTACTGATAAAAGGAGGAAGGTACGATGACAGACACACACAAATAACAGCATCAGAATATCGCCCTTTACAAATGAATTCTGACAATCCCAAGATTCAGACAAAATGTGGAATACATATTCCACCTTCTCTTTGAAAGTGAACTACCAACTCTATGCTACGGAGTTGCACACATAAATCAGGTACCCAGTTTCAAAATATGTCAGCTATGCAATTACTACAAAAAGTGCAAGAAAAAGATGAGGTTTTACAGACAAGTATTACAAATCGTTCAGCAAACATGTGTGGTACAAAAGAATACAGGTTCCGACATCACAGATATGTATGCTGTATGATACAAAATCTTGGCCCACCCACTTGGTTTGTTACATTAAGTTGTGCAGAATATGCATGGGAAGATTTACATGATTTCCTATGCATAGCAAACAAAAACAAAACAAACATAGATATAAAAAAACAGGAGAAATCTGCTCTCTAGATCCTGTAAATTTATCAAGATATTTCCATCATCGCTTCATTGCTATGCTACACTTTATTTGTAATAAAACTGTTCCTCCCCTCGGAGAAGTGCACCACTTCTTTTGGAGATAAGAATACAAAGCCAGAGGACCACCACACATCCACATACTTTTATGGATTAAAGATGCTCCTTAATTTGGTCTGAACAGTGATGCCACTGTTTTGCAGTTTATCGAAAAATATGTCACTTGTGAAATTCCTTCACAAACAACACATACTGACCTTCATGCACACATTTTACAATTTCAAACACACAAATATAGGAAATATTGTTGTTGCAAATATAAAAACAAAGGAAAATACTAGACCAAATGCTGCTTTGGTTTCCCTAGACCAGTTACAACAACAGGTCAAGTAAACAATTCATGTCTTCAGTTAGACATAGTGTCAAAGGTAAATCACCTAAAAACACATATTACATAAAAAGAACAGAAAAATAAAAATATATCAATGATTACAATGCAATAATTGCCCTCCTATGGAATGCAAACATAGATGTGCAGTAAGTACATTGCAGACAATTCCACTGCAGTTGCACGATATGTCACAACCTACTTAAACAAAGCAGAAACAACAGAGCTTCAAGATATCTGGGATGACATTTCATCTGACAAAACACTGTCACAGAAATTGTACAGTTTAGGCATACAAATGCTCTCTCATAGAGAATATGGCTGCTATGATGCTGCAGACCGTTTAACCGGTACTGCCTTGTATGGAAAATCTGTAAATATAGTATGGCTATGTCTTGGTCCTGCTAAATGTAGAACAAGAGTTCTCAAATCATATGAGGACATAGAAACAATAGCCAAAAATGATCCCATCAGCCAAGACATTTTCAAAAACAATTTACTAGACACATACTACCCAAATAGGAGTATCACTTTGGAAACCATGTGTCTATACCACGTAGCCCAATATTTCACATACAAAAATAATATAAAACCAGATGAAAATAAAGGTAGATCCAGAGTGGCAAATTACCTGTCCCTGCTACAACTTTTAAACCATGGAGAAAAGAAGAAGCGTTACTAGATTCCTATGACTCCTATGAAGATGCTTTCAAAGCATATGAAAGTCCTATAACAGATGTAAACTTTACACAGTACAAAGCAATGTTGCACAATGAACAGCAACACGAAGAAGAACTCCAGGCCCAACTAGATGTGGACACACCCGACAGTACTCAACCTTCTGTAACAGGAAGCCAAGAACCACTTGGACAGCCACTAATAACAAATGAGGCATAATTACCCATGACAGAAGTAGAAGACACCATATGTCAGTATGAACAATCTACAGTAGACTTCGATGTACTGAAATCAAAACTGAACAATGAGCAGCTTAGCATTTTTCAAGAAGTAACAAAACAAATTCAACATGGTGTGCAACATTAAAATAAAAACTGTACCTGCTAAGTCTACAAACCTATACTGCCATATGTCAGTGGTCAAGCTGAATCAGGCGAAACATTCTTAATCAAAATCATCAGCAAGTTCCTCCAACAATTGACAAACAACAAACTGTCAGCTGTTGTAACTGCCCCCACAGGTTTAGCTGCCTACAACATAGGTGGTGTCAGTTTATACTGATTACTACTCCTTCCAGTAGAACAGCAAAACAAATTAGACTATTACAATCTTTCTACAGAAGCTGCAATAGAACTACGCAGAGTTTTCAAACAAATGAAAATGCTACTAATAGATGAGGTGAGCATGGTCTCCAACCTAATGTTGGCTTTGATTCACCTCAGATTACAAGAGGTCCTCAAAATAGACTACGAAGAGCTCTTTGGAGGAAAAGACATTATTGTTTTCAGAGATCTTCTTCAATTAAAACCAGTGAAAGTTGAACCTATTTTTAAAAACTTAGGGCACAAACTGTGCTGTAAAACTCTTGGCAGCAAAGGAAATGTCAACGTTTGCCAACATTTCCAATACAGAGAATTAACTGAAACATGCACCAGTCTGCAGACCTCACATACGCCAACATTTTAAAAAGTATTAGAGTTGGTGTACTATCTCAAGATACACAATTGATATTAAAAAACAGGCACAGCCATGCACTCTATGGCCATAACTCATGTGCTACGGATGTCATGGAACAATTAGCACACAAAAATGTCAATTGTATGTCCTTGATTCCAACTCTTGCAAGCTGTTCAAAATTCAATGAAACAATGTTGAAAAAAGAAATGCAACCAATAATTGAAATTTGCTCCACAAGCAAACTGGACGTACATAGTATGACACTACCCATGTGCCATCAAGCACCAACAATACTAAATACCTTAGTATCTATCTCCAAAACAGCTGGTATGGATAAAATATTGAAATTATCTTAAAACAGTAGAGTAATTCTTAAAGGTAACCATGACGTGGAGGAAGGACTAGTTAATGGGGCACTTGGTACAGTTGTTGGCTTTCAAACATACCCACATGACAACAACATTCAGTTTGTTAATATTCTCTTTGACAAACTATCAGAAGTTTAAAAGATAGGACACTCAACATCCCACTTCCTTCTTTTCAAAGACATGTATGTACACAGAGAACAATTTTCGCTAACTCTAGCATACGCTGTCACCATTCATAAATAACAAGGTCTTACCCTATTTAAAGCATTGATAGATATTGGTAGCATAGTCTTTAAAGAAGGCATGAGCTATATAGCACTATCATGCTTACGTACACTTGACATACTATTTCTAATCAACTTTGATGCAAGTAAAGTAAATGCTGATATTCTTTGCATTCTATAATACAATAGACTGCATTCACTCTACACCCCATCTAAAAACCTATCCTGTTGCAAAAAGCAAAATGTTGTAAAACAAATCTACTTCAGACTGAAACGATACAGGATCTAACTGCAATTCCTCCAAAGAAAGTAGAAGAAGCTAATAGTCCATGAAGTACCACAAGCAAAGAAGAATATACTGCTCAAAGTAACTGAACTACTTCTTCAAAGAAGCAACACAAACTCTGAACAAATGACTTCGACACAGAACTGTCAGGTCCCTTCAAATTTTCAAATACAACAGGTGTAAAATTGCTATGCAAATGTAGCAATAAACATTCTATTCCAATTGCCACCAATTATTGCCAACATTTACTTACACAGTACAGACCAATTGTGTGTGCAAATGTTAGTCTTTCATAGAAATGCAACCAACAATCTTGACAACACTTACAGGGGTAATTCACAGAATTCAGCGCACAAGAGGCACACGCGGCTGGTGCACAGTGTGCATGTGCGACTTTCTGCGCCAGCCGCGTGCGCTAAAATCCATTTCCGTACACAGCGTATTCATGGATTTTAACATCCAAAACCAGCCGTGGTGCAGAGTGGCGCATCGACCCTGCAGCAGCGCCAGTTACGCCCCCAACCCCTCCCCGTGCACCATGTACAGCGCACAAATCCCATACATGGTGCACAGGCTCACAACCTCGAAAACGCCTGTAAAACTCCCCGCGCACCCCTCCGAATACATGTACCCCGCTGCGCGGGTAGTCTCACACCTGATTGTCCCTGTGCGAGCGGGTTACGTGTATTACTGGGGTTCGCAGGAAGTTTCACACGCGATTGGCCCTGTGCGAGCGGGGTACATGTATTACTGGGGATTGCGGGAAGTTTCACATGCGATTGTCCCTGTGCGAGTGGGGTTCGTGTATGACTGGGGTTCGCGGGAAGTTTCACACAAGATTGGCCCTGTGCGAGCAAGGTACATGTATTACTGGGGTTTGCGGGAAGTGTCACACGTGATTGGCCTTTGCGAGTGCGGTACGTGTATTACTGGGGTTTGCGGGAAGTGTCACACGTGATTGGCCCTGTGCGAGCGGGGTACGTGTATTACTTGGGTTCGCATGAAGTGTCACACGTGATTGGCCCTGTGCGAGCGGGGTACATGTATTACTGGGGTTTTCGGGAAGTGTCCCATGCGATTGGCCCTGTGCGAGCAGGGTACGTGTATTACTGGGGTTCGCTGGAAGTTTCACACGTGATTGGCCCTGTGCGAGTGGGTACATGTATTACTGGGGTTCACGGGAAGTGTCACACGCGATTGGCCCTGTGCGAGTGGGGTACGTGTATTACTGGGGTTCACAGGAAGTTTTACACGCGATTGGCCCTGTGTGAGCTTTTTCTGTCAGAGCGGGGTACGTGTATCCAGTGTGGTGCGCGGGGAGTCCTACATGTGAATTGGCACAGTGGGTCCTCCCAGGTGTCCCCTCTACCCCCTCCATGGCCCATGCAGGCAGCCCACACCACAGGGGCTACTCTGCACCCCTGGTCATGTCCCGCAGGCAGCCCATCCACCATGGGCATGCCCCCTAGCCAAGCCACATGTCACCTTGCAATATGATCACCAACTCATGCCCCCCTGCACCCTCACCCCCCAGCAGTGAGGGGCACCTGCCAGCAGGCCCCCACTCGTGTCCCACTCATATCCCCCTGCACCCCCACACCCCAGCAGTGAGGGCCACCTGCCAGCAGGCCCCCACTCATGTCCCCCAGCACTCCCACCCCAAGCAGTGAGGGACACCTGCCATCAGGCCCCCACTCATGTCCCCCTGCACCCCCTCCCCCCAGCAATGAGGGGCACCTGCCGGCAGGCCCCCACTCATGACCCACTCATGTCCCCCTTCACCCCACCCCCCAGCAGTGAGGGGCACCTGCCATGTCCCCCTGCACCCCACCCCCCAGCAGTGAGGGCCACCTGCCAGCAGACCCCCACTCATGTCCCCCTGCACCCCCACCCCCCAGCAGTGAGGGGAACCTGCCAGCAGGCCCCCACTCATGTCCCCCAGCACTCCCACCCCAAGCAGTGAGGGACACCTGCCATCAGGCCCCCACTCATGTCCCCCTGCACCCCCTCCCCCCAGCAATGAGGGGCACCTGTCAGCAGGCCCCCACTCATGTCCCCCTGCATCCCCACCCCCCAGCAGTGAGGGGAACCTGTCAGCAGGCCCCCACTCATGTCCCCCAGCACTCCCACCCCAAGCAGTGAGGGACACCTGCCATCAGGCCCCCACTCATGTCCCCCTGCACCGCCACCGCCCAGCAGTGAGGGGCACCTGCCAGCAGGCCCCCACTCATGTCCCCCTGCATCCCCACCCCCCAGCAGTGAGGGGCACCTGCCAGCAGGCTCCCACTCATTTCCCCCACAACATGTCAACATGACCCACAATCATGGCCCTCATGGCCACCAAAATCCCACGGCATGCCACCCCTGCCCAAATAACCAACCAAGCATAACATACACCTCACATTGAAATGCACATTACATGAAACAACCCAAATGGCATGTATGTACATCAACACATGTCCGTCACACACACAATGGGTGCCAGTGAATGTGAAAACCCACATCTTGACATGCATGAAACCAATGAGAGAATACCACACATTGAAGTACGGGAACAAATGTATTGAACAAAAAATGTGGTGAAAGAAAATCAAATACCAAACAATGGACATAAGGAAAACAATGCAGAATGTCACATAATGACAAAAAAGGAAATCAGAATCCAAAATATATGAAATCAAAAATGTCTCCAAAGTCTCCTTCCAACAAAGCAAATCCAAACAGAAATGAAAAAGTAAAATCCATTGCTCCATGGAAAAAATCCAAAAAGAAAATGCCGGCAAATCCACACTCCAACTATTTGCAAGGATGAAATCCTGGGTCCATGAGTTCAACTGTCCAAATGAAACCTACAAAAATACACTAACTAATGAAGAACTATATACAAAAATGTGGGGTATTCTCCAACCGCCCCAACACAAAAAATGAAAACCAAAATGAAACACAAACTAACTAACTAACTATTTACAAGGGCAGCGGGCTAGTCCGACGTCTCACTTTTGGATGTCCCAGGCCAGGGTATCATCGAACTCCCGCTCAATGTCCTGGAGGCGCTCCTCTTCCATGGCCCTGAGGGTTCGCAGGGACGATGACCTGTTGGCCTCCAACTCCCTGTGAATTGCCTCAAGGCACTCGGCCCGCCGCAGTGCCCTCCGCATGGAGTTCTCTGCCCTGACCATTGTGAGCCGTGCTTCTTCCGCCTGCTGCCGCTCCGCATCTATGGCGTGGCCCAACCACTGCCACACGGAAGACACTTGCAATCCTGGGTCCTCCTGCCCTCTGGCCAATGCCTGCCCCTCCGATGTTGAAGGCCCCGAGCCATCATTGCTCCCACCATGTTGCTGCTGCTGCTGTGCCTGCGCCCTGGCTCTTGCTGCCTGCACGTCCTCCTCCGGCTGGGGTGCAGTTGTCGTGGTGGCCACCCCTGCTGGATGTCCGACTCCCGACTGTGGCAGGGATGTGTCTTCCACCAGCCTGGCCGCTGGTTCAGAGGCAACTCCACAGGGTACCCAGGTGATACATGGGTGGGAAGATGGCATGGAGGATGACTGGCACGTATTGGGTTCAGGTGAGGAGGGGGTCACAATAAGGTCCAGCACACTGAGGAATCCAGCACTGGTGACCTGTCCCAGTAGGTCAACATGGTCAAAGAGGTATCCGAGATGACATGCAGTGTCTTCACGAAAACACTGCAGGTCAACTCGCATGCCCCGTTGACACAACACTATCCCAGCCAGGACAGGCTCAACACGGTCCCGGATAGCCACGTCTGCAGGGAGAGGAAGGCCAGTTGTTGTGCGCCCATCCCCTCCCTGAAAACGGGTCTGGACGTAGGTAGGCATCCCTGCTGGTGCCAGATAATGCAGTCACAGGATCAGGGACAGGATTACACACAGGCACCTCCGCGGCGGCCTGTGCTGCCTCCTGTCCCTGCCCCTGTACTGCACCACTGGCACCAGTGGAATCCCCACCTCCAGACCCCAAGTGTGTCCCTTCCACAGCCTCCTCCTCCTCCAAACCCCCCACCAACCTGGACGACTCAATGCCATCTTCCTCCGTTGGACCCTGTGGGGTCTCAGCTGCCCCTTCTGCTGCCGAGGAGTCCATCTCCAACAACCGCCTCTTGGACCTACCCTCGGCAGCTGCGGCCTGGGGTGCGGCACCAGACTCCTCACTCCCCGAAGAGATGACAATCTGGGAGGGGAGCAGGGCCTTGTGTCTCCACTGGTGGTGCGATCCCTTCCGCTTTGCTCCACAGCACCCTCTCCGCCCTCTTCATCAGTTGATGCTGCAGGCAGGGAGAGATAGAACACAGGCATCAGGGCACTGTACAATGGACTGATACACACATGACAGTTGTACATGAGTGGCAGTGGCAAATTTCAGACATGGCATCACACTCCCTAACACACATGTCATTTCTACTCACAAACATGAGCAATTCCACAGCAATTTTGCACCAGGCAGCACCATCCATTCACATACAACAGCATCAGCATCCGAAGGTGAGCCTGAAGTCACATTAAACACGGGGAGTACACAACACATGCACACACACCAACACATTTACATGCATGTGTGCATGTCCACCAACTGTCAGAGTGATGAGATCGCCATCCATGTCACATCTGGCATTCAGCCTTCTACATGTCAGTGCCACATGCATCCATGTTGCATCACAGTTGCACACTTGTCAAATACACACACATGCACATGTACACAGTGCAGATACATGCAGCTGGAACCAACATCCATGTGTGACACCACAACCATGCCAACGTACTTACACAGTAATTCAAACATGTGTGCTCCCACATCTGCATTTGGCCTGCATGCTTACCCACACATCCACCATCCATGTGTCTCACACATGAGAGGACTTGCATGTGTCAGCCTCATGCCCCTGTACATACACATCCATACATGGCCCTACAAAAACACATGTGCAACCTGCACACTACTGGCACACCACGACACGCACAGCGTCCAATCAGTATGCATGTACACTTACCGCTCGACTCCAGATGGGTCTGCCTCTCAAGGACCTGGACATGGAGCGCTGGGCATATGCGTTCCAGGGCCATCATTTGGTGGTCGGACAGGTGGCCCCGGCGCCCCTTGGCATCTGCTGCCTTCAAGAGGCATCTATGGCGTGGCCCAACCACTGCCACACGGAAGACACTTGCAATCCTGGATCCTCCTGCCCTCTGGCCAATGCCTGCCCCTCCGATGTTGAAGGCCCCGAGCCATCATTGCTCCCACCATGTTGCTGCTGCTGCTGTGCCTGCGCCCTGGCTCTTGCTGCCTGCACGTCCTCCTCCGGCTGGGGTGCAGTTGTCGTGGTGGCCACCCCTGCTGGATGTCCGACTCCCGACTGTGGCAGGGATGTGTCTTCCACCAGCCTGGCCGCTGGTTCAGAGGCAACTCCACAGGGTACCCAGGTGATACATGGGTGGGAAGATGGCATGGAGGATGACTGGCACGTATTGGGTTCAGGTGAGGAGGGGGTCACAATAAGGTCCAGCACACTGAGGAATCCAGCACTGGTGACCTGTCCCAGTAGGTCAACATGGTCAAAGAGGTATCCGAGATGACATGCAGTGTCTTCATGAAAACACTGCAGGTCAACTCGCATGCCCCGTTGACACAACACTATCCCAGCCAGGACAGGCTCAACACGGTCCCGGATAGCCACGTCCGCAGGGAGAGGAAGGCCAGTTGTTGTGCGCCCATCCCCTCCCTGAAAACGGGTCTGGACGTAGGTAGGCATCCCTGCTGGTGCCAGATAATGCAGTCACAGGATCAGGGACAGGATTACACACAGGCACCTCCGCGGCGGCCTGTGCTGCCTCCTGTCCCTGCCCCTGTACTGCACCACTGGCACCAGTGGAATCCCCACCTCCAGACCCCAAGTGTGTCCCTTCCACAGCCTCCTCCTCCTCCAAACCCCCCACCAACCTGGACGACTCAATGCCATCTTCCTCCGTTGGACCCTGTGGGGTCTCAGCTGCCCCTTCTGCTGCCGAGGAGTCCATCTCCAACAACCGCCTCTTGGACCTACCCTCGGCAGCTGCGGCCTGGGGTGCGGCACCAGACTCCTCACTCCCCGAAGAGATGACAATCTGGGAGGGGAGCAGGGCCTTGTGTCTCCACTGGTGGTGCGATCCCTTCCGCTTTGCTCCACAGCACCCTCTCCGCCCTCTTCATCAGTTGATGCTGCAGGCAGGGAGAGATAGAACACAGGCATCAGGGCACTGTACAATGGACTGATACACACATGACAGTTGTACATGAGTGGCAGTGGCAAACTTCAGACATGGCATCACACTCCCTAACACACATGTCATTTCTACTCACAAACATGAGCAATTCCACAGCAATTTTGCACCAGGCAGCACCATCCATTCACATACAACAGCATCAGCATCCGAAGGTGAGCCTGAAGTCACATTAAACACGGGGAGTACACAACACATGCACACACACCAACACATTTACATGCATGTGTGCATGTCCACCAACTGTCAGAGTGATGAGATCGCCATCCATGTCACATCTGGCATTCAGCCTTCTACATGTCAGTGCCACATGCATCCATGTTGCATCACAGTTGCACACTTGTCAAATACACACACATGCACATGTACACAGTGCAGATACATGCAGCTGGAACCAACATCCATGTGTGACACCACAACCATGCCAACGTACTTACACAGTAATTCAAACATGTGTGCTCCCACATCTGCATTTGGCCTGCATGCTTACCCACACATCCACCATCCATGTGTCTCACACATGAGAGGACTTGCATGTGTCAGCCTCATGCCCCTGTACATACACATCCATACATGGCCCTACAAAAACACATGTGCAACCTGCACACTACTGGCACACCACGACACGCACAGCGTCCAATCAGTATGCATGTACACTTACCGCTCGACTCCAGATGGGTCTGCCTCTCAAGGACCTGGACATGGAGCGCTGGGCATATGCGTTCCAGGGCCATCATTTGGTGGTCGGACAGGTGGCCCCGGCGCCCCTTGGCATCTGCTGCCTTCAAGAGGCGCCGGGCCTTGTCGAGGGTCCTCGACCTGAAGTCCTCCCAGCGCTTCTTGACATGTTTGATGTCGCGGATTGCCACCCCCTCCTCGTTGATGGCAGTCACAATGTCCATCCAGATCCTGGTCATCCTTCATAGTCGGCACGAGAACTTCCAAAGAGGGCATCATACCGCCCCAGGACTCGCTTCACCAGGACACCAACTTCCCTGGCACTGAAGCTGGTGGCCCTCTGCCTCTTTGGCTGGGGGTTGCCAGTGGTGCCAGATGGTGGTGTGCCCGACATAGCAACCCCAGAGGCAGGTGTGGGTGGGCAACTGGGTCCTGGGGCTGGGCTGTGGAGTGATAGTATCCCAGTCGGGAGTCTTCAGTTCCAGCAGGGGTGGTCACAACAACTGCACCCCTGCAGATGGATGATGTGCATGCAGCAAATAGCAGGGCACGTGGGCAGCAGGCAGGCAGGCAGCGGCAGATGGCAGGTGGGAGCGTGCTCGGGGCTCTAGGGGGGCAGTAATTCAGCCTTCTGGGCAGGAGCATGGTCTTCCGTGTGTTGTGGGTGGCCAGCTTGATACGGAGTGATTTGGCACGTGAAAATCTTGCACGCCTGCGTGCAATTCGAGGAAAGGCCCTTAGCGCGTAAGCACGTCTGTGACGTTACGCGCGGGCATTTCCCTCATGACGTGGGCATAGTGGCTCATGGCGCGTGAAAAAACTGCACGTCTGCGTGTGAATGCATGTAATCCGAGGAAAGGGCCTACGCGTAAGTGACGTGACGCGCGCGGGCGTTTCCCTCATCACGGGTGCATGTTCATCGTACATGTCCAAAAACTGCACGTCCGAGTGTCAGCTCGTGTAATTGGAGGAAAGGGCATTAGCGCGTACACGCCGCTTTAAAAGGTACGTGTAGGACCCCATTTCCTTGTACGTGCTTTTCGTGGAGAGCGAGTGGGTGAATTCTGTACTTCTTGTTGGTTCACACGCGATTACTTCACAGCGTTTCAAGTTCATACTCCCGGTAACCTCTGACAGCATTCATTTTTTTTGTTGGGCCTGTTTCCTCAAACAGCGTTCACTTCTTCTTTTGTCCGGTCTCCTCAGACAGCGTACAATTCTTCTTTTGGCGGGGGTGTTGCCAACGCGCACACACGCGTCTTTTTAACGTTTTTTTCCATGCAGACGGTGAGTCGCGCACGTATTTACCAACTGTGCTTGCCACGTGTGTCGTGTACCCCTTCAGAGGTCATTGTAGGCTGCGTGTAACACGCGTACGCTTATTTTTGTGTTTCTGGGTGCCACAGCGTAGTGCAGGTTCATTTTTCCACGCACGTGGTCTACGAGGGGTTGCGTGCACGTTATTTTTTATTTTCGGGGTGCCTGTGCGTTGCGTGACCCGTCATCTTGCCCCAGGGGTCACAGACAGCCTTGCTAGAGCACTAGGGTACGATTTCCATCTAGTACCCTACCCCTTTCACCCCCAATTGCCTAGGACAATCTTTTACTGCTACTCCCATACGCACAACAACATCAGTGCCATGGTTGGGAGGCGACCAAGCGGTAAGGGAGTCAAAGGTGGCCGACCTCCAAAAGGTGGGCGTGGTAGGCACGGTAGGGGATGTGGCTAGGATTTACAGGGTGCCCCTAGACCCCCATGTCTGGAGGACCAATCAGGGACACCCATGCCCCGCCATGGTTGTGGGAAACGTATCTGACACCATCCCAGCTCAGCCCTTGTTGGACCACCCCATTGTGGCACCTGAACCGGCACAGGATGACTCCCAGGCTGAGTTCCAGGTCAGCAAGTCTAAGCCACGTGTGGTGTTGCAAGTTGGTGTCACCAGGCCACGTGGATCTGGGGCAGCAATGTCATCTGCTGCCTCAAGTAGGCAGGGTGGGGTGGCTGCAGGGGCAGCTGCAGCTCTATCCACCCCAGCTCTGAGTCTCCCAGCCAGGACAGTGTCGGTCCAGGTCCATCAAACCAACGTTGCCCCTGCCAACATCACACTTCAGCCAATGCCTGCACCAAGACCTAATGTCATTGTGAATTCACACACTCCTAGTACCCAGTCCACCGGCGCTTCTGCCCCTACTGACCGGAGCGGCGAGAGCCACTCAGGCTCCACTCCACCTTTGAAAAAGAGGAAGAAGGGTGCTTTGGCACTACAGGCTGAGACCCCAGACACGGCTACACACTTCGGCACATCAAGGAAGCCTAGCTTTAATGACGCCGAACTTGATGCACTTGTGGCCTATGTGTCGGCACATAGCCGCGAAATGGTGGTGACTGCAGGGTGCAAGACCACACCTGGTCAACGTAGGGCACACTGGCAGACCATCGCGAACCGCATAAGTGTCCTTGGATTTGTGAGGCGCACAGCTGATGATTGCTACAAGCGGTGGAATGACCTGAAACGCAGAGCAAAGAACAAGCTGGCCTCAAATCATGCCCCTACTCTGGTGACTGGCGGTGGGTCTCCACAAGAGGACAACAAACTCACTGAACATGAGTCTGTTGCTGGGACCTTCGTCACAGAGGAACAGATCCAAGGCGTGGGAGACCTACCTGATTACGATGCATTGTCCGGTAAGTGCCCATGCATGTGTGTGTAATCCATGTGTATGTTGTTTGGGTGACGGGTTCTGATTGAGTGCCAGGTGAGGGTGTGTACTCCTGAGTGTTATGGGTCACCCATGTGCTTCCTCCAATACATTCACGTGCATTTGATTTGGGATTACAGTATCCCTTCTGCCCACAGTAGCCAATTAGCCCTGCATTACTGCTGTTGCTCTTGAACTATCATCTTGCAACAACATTGTTCTGATTTTTTCTGTCGTTAATTCAGGCTGATTGTTTAGATCATTCCATTTTTCATACACTTTTTTCATCCCTAATGCCACATATGTGACATGCTTCTGTCATTGTTTACACCCCACAAAGTGCCACATTAGTTGGTTATGTGAATGATTAGACCATTCAGGGCGAGAGACTATTGGCCTGCTGAAATTTATTTTTAGGGCCTGTTTGCATGTGGAACATGATAGTTCTTTCCTGTCATGTTGAAGTGACCAACCATTGATGTGTACATCTGCCTACAGTATACAATATTATTGTGGCACATGCATATTTTGCAACACTATTCTGCATTAATCTTCTCATCATGTCCATGTGACATGGATGTGTGACAGTACTCATTCACTGACATATCGCTGTAGTTGTCTAATTTACCATGGCTATGCTACATGACATCTGTGTGCTGGCATGTGTCATGTATGTGTATTGGACATGCCACTCACAGGCTGATGTGTGATGCCAGTGCTACACAACATGCTGCAAATGTGTTGCTTTTCCATCTTGGTGTCCTCATTGTCTGCCTTTTTGACTCCCCTTCAAACTCATTGACAGTGCATGCATGCCAGGGTTATAGTCATGTGGAACATGTGTAAACCATGTACAGGATCTCTGTCTTGTCAGCCCTTTGTGTGTGCTATGGTGCTCATGCCTGTTTCCATTTCTTGTATTTCATGTTTTTGCAGGTGACAACGCACTTGATGCTGGTGAGGTTCAGGAGATGATGCAGACCCAGGAGGATTCTCAGCCACGACCAAGCACCAGTGGGGGATGTGGTGTGGTGGTGGGTGAAAACACTTTGGTACTGCAGGCCATACTGTCGAGGGGTGTCTCTGGGTGGAGCTCCCCAGACCTCTATTCAGGTGCTGAGTCGGATGATGAGACTTATGTGCTGTCACAGGTCAGTGCTTCTGGAAGGGATTCTGTTCTGTCCAACCCACCTGCACCAGGGGTAGAACCCTCTATGTGGATGTCAGTGTTGGTAGGTCCGCCTTTGGCGGTTACGGATGCAGGGTCACACTCCACAGAATTTGATCCCATGCCTGGGCCAGAAGATCAGAGGGGGAATGCAGTCCTGCTGCCACAGGCAGTGCCAGCACAGCAAGGTGCAGATCGTCTTGCCCCGAACAGGTGTGGTGCCCGCCGACACAGTGGCCGTGCACCACCCGGCAATACTGTATGGGAAAACACCATGTACGGTATGGCAACCCAACAGGCAGAATCAGTAGAAATGATTGCTCAGGCAATGGAGAGGGTGGCCACTTCCATTATCCCCCCTGAAAGGCAGATGGAGCAACAACAGCAGGCAACAGACTCCATTTATATATCACACAGGGAAGATATGTTGGCGTCCAACAGGGACCGACGGGCGGCACTGGAGACTCTGCGCAAATCCATATCAATAGAGTCACAGGGCCACAGGGAAGCCCTGAGGGTAGAACTCCATAACCTCAGGCAGAGTCTGCTTGAACTTGAGGCTTCCTGAAATTTTAGGGCAGAACAGCAGCTGGAGCAGCTCACACGTTCCCTCTCAGCTGAGCTGCAGGCAACACGTGAGGAGATCCAGGCATCACGTGAGGCCATGCGTGCAGAAGTGCAGGCAACCTGTGAGGTGCTGCATAGGGATCTCCGCACTTTAATCCTCCATAATCAGACCTTACAGACCCGCATGCTTGCTGCCATGGAGGACCATACCAGGGCTTTGCGTGGGCTGCCTCCCATAGTGCCACCACCTCCTGATGCAGCATCAGAGGGTGAAGAGAGCGACAGCAGTTCTCCCACAATGGCATAGCCGTGCAGGGCACGAGCCCATGGAGGTATTTTTTTTTTTCGCAACATCCACGCAGGTGGGTGTTGGTGTGCACCCCGTCCTCAAACCTCCTGGGTGGCCTCCCCTGCCCCTGGCCCCCACATGCCATTTTTTATTTTTTTTATTTTTTTTACAGTGTGTTGCCTTGTGTGGCTCCCATGGGCATCCACTGTATTCCGGCTGGGCACATGCAGGCTTCTCCTGAGTTTGGGTTAGATGCTTGGGTTCATGACACACACACCCCTCCTGCTTCCTGTTTCCATGGGCTTGCAAAGGGTGTGACCAAGTGACAGTGACTTACACAGTGATATTGGGCTCCCATGAGCTGTGTGGGCAGTCTGTAGTCAATACTGTGTGGACATCCCTAGTGGGTATTGTTGTTGTATTGTACACTGCATGGTGTATTGATATGTGCTTGTGCATCCATGTCTTCCTCCTAATTTGCAGTTTCCTTCCTCATGTCTTCACAAGGCAGTCTCCTTTGCAGATGGAGTTCATGTTGTATGCAGTACACTGACACATTTGTGTGGCAGCAACACTCTACAGTTGGAAGTGGTCGATGTGCTGGCTTATTCAGGTTGTAAGACTGCCACTACTTTGACTTAGTACTGTCATGTTTTTGCAATGTTTCATGGTGTGTTGCTGTATTGTGTTGGTGGTAAATATTTGTTCATGTGTGCTGTTTGTTATTGATTACTGGGAGCATATTGTCTGTGGGCAGTTTCCATTTGGGACAGTGCACTTTGTGACACTTGTGTCAGGTCTTGTGCATTTCTTTGTTTGCTTTCACATTGCATGACATGCCATGGTGTGTTGGGTGGCGGAGCTGGGGAGGGGTTGGGTAACATGGCGCTGTTTTCATGTTGTATTTTGCAAGGGGTAATCAATTTAGCAGGATAGATGTATGTCTTATAATGACACAGCATTGGAGGTGTTTCGGTAGGTAGGGATGCACACAATGTAACACTTCCAGGTGACCAATCTCAGGCTGGTATGGTTGTGACAGTTGACTGTCCCTTATGTCATCATCATTGATTGTCAGCTGGTATGTGCCAGGGCTGTGTGCCCTCCACAAGGGTGTGATCCTGCACACTACTGGGGAAGCGTATGCCCCGGGTTGCAATATGGGCTGTATTGTATCTTACCTCGGGTGGTGTGGTGGGGTTCCGAATTGGCGTCATCATGTGGGTGCTCAGAGGGTAGGCACTGTCCCCTGGGGAGGTGGTGATGGATATCATTAGTGGGGTTGTGACATTACTCAGTATCTGACATGCATGCATGTGCAGTGGCATTTATACTCACCAAGCAGCCATGTATCACCATGCCGCCCAGCTTGTAGGTCCCGGTTTTGGGTTGACATTCTGTAATTGAAACTGTCATGGGTGGACCCTGGATAGTTGGCATATACTGAGGTGATGATTCCCTTAGCATCACATACTACCTGCATGTTGATGGAATGCCAGTGCTTGCGGTTTCTATAGATGTGCTCCGTTGCCCTGGGGCGACGTAGAGCCACATGGATGCAATCAATGGCACCTAGAACTTTGGGGAATTGTGCCACCCCATATGAATCCTGGACGGCAGCCTGCCTTTCTGCAGGTATTCTGGGCAGGTATATGTGCCTGCGGACTGATGGGTGTGCAGTCATGATGGCCAACACCTGGTGTAGGCAACGTGACTGCGTGGCCTGTGACACCCTTCCCCCACTATAGCACTTGTCCGCTGAAATGATCCAGTGGCCAAGAAGTGCAGTACATTAAGAACCTTTTCCAGGTGGCTCAGTGCTTGGGAGCACAGGGTGGGTGATGTGAGGTCATCCTCCCACTCACTCACCAGGTCGAGTATTATGTGAGGTGGAAACCTGTACCTCCCATACACCTGGTCATCAGGCATCCCAAAAAGGCTGGTCCTGGATGTAAAAATTCTGGGCCTGACTATCCTCCTCCTCCTGCGGTATCCCATGACCACAGCTGCAAGGAACAGTATATTCATCTTAGCGTCTCAGCTTGTTTGTTGTTTGCGTGCACTTTTATGCTGCGCGGGTCCACGTACACCTGCTTCCTGCTGGCGTATGTGTTTCCGGATTAGCGCGTCTTTTTTGGCGCATGCATTAGCCCAGTGTGTGTTGTAGGCGCGCGTGTGGGACTTCCGCGCATTTGCCTCCTGTACTTCCCCCGTGATGCCCACATTTTCATGCGTTGTTCCCCATTCCTCGTGTTACACCCCGTGTTACGCCTACTATTGTTGTGTGCGTTGCACTATGTGCGCTTTCGCTGTGCACCTAGCGCACGCTGTTTGAAGACATGTGCGCCAGCCACGCAGGATTTTAGCACACATCCATGGATTTAAAAGCGCACAGACTTCCATGAATCGCTGTGCGTGGGTTTTGCTGCGATTTTCGCCCTTGCACTGCGATTCGCACGCTTTCGCACGCTTGTGCAGAAATTTTCCGCACACGTTAATTCCATGAATCGGCCTGACAGTGTTTCTGGAATAAGGCAAGAACTGGACTACTGTACTGGAATGGTCAAATTCACTGTAAACTCACAAGAAGATGCACAAGAATCTCTGATGTACTTACTACAAGTACTGGAAAATAAAAACATACCTATTAATGAAATCTTCCAGATTTCATACATGTGGAAACATACATGCAATCTCTGCAGCCATGTGGCACAGGAACACGTCCCTAATGAACGCTTTGTGTATGTATCCATACCTAACTGTGAATCCATTCCATTTCAGCAACTTGTACAAAATAAAACCATGGCAGATTATGTACTACCTGCAATTCAGATAATCGCTCCACCTTACAAATACAGACACATAGTAAATACGTAATAGTAATACTTCTACGTTACAATGAAGATGGTACCAAAAACAACTGCAAGCTGACTGGATTCAAACGTGGTCAAGTATCACTTGGTAATAAAACCTTCAAAACAATAGGAACAATCTACCATGCAGGAGCCACAACCAATGCAGGTCACTACATTACATATATAAAAAATAAATGTGGATGATTTGAATGTAATGATACCACCATTACTCTAAAACAAAGATTACCAGCAAATCTTGTTAAGGCTTATTTAAAATTCTTAAAACCAACATTTAATAGCTAACTGTGCATAAGCATTAACAAAACTTCAATTTCAACACTATAAACAGTTAGAATACGCCAACAAGTATCTAACGGCCTCAAGATTCTGCAACAAGCAAACAGATAAATGAATTCCACTAAAATGTAACAAGAAATAAACAGTTTGAATATGACAACAGGTATCTAACTGCCCCAAAATTCATCAACAAGCATACCGATAAATGAATACCACTAAAATCAAACAAGAAATATACAGTTGGAAAACGCAAACATCTAACTGCCCCAAAAATCTGCAACAACCCAACAGATAGATGAATAGCATGAAACTAGAAATAAACAATTAGAATACACCAACAGGTGTGTAACGGCCCCAAAAATCTGCAACAAGCCAACAGATATAAGATTAGCAAGAAACAAGAAATAAACACTGAAAACAATGAAAGAAATATATTGTATCACAACATAAAAAGGTTTTTTTTAATCCAGCGTGGATTTTTGTTCCCACAGACACAATGATTTAATAAAAAAACTCAGAAACTAAGTAGATTGCACAATACACTGGTTTGAACTACAGTACTTCTGAAGTACTAAATATGAGGGTTGAAAAATACAGAAATGTCTGTTATGCAATGCAATAACTCATTATGAACTACCTACACTAACATATGATCTTTTATTTTATCACAGAGATTGAAAAAGAATGTCTACTCCAATTAGTCATGTCATTAAAAAACTGCATACAACCGCAAAAAGTCAAACAGTAAGTATATAATACATGGACTCACAAACACTGCTGCATAACACACCCATTCAAGCAAACATCTAACCATAGACCATAATCCAAAATGTTCACTTCCATGGGTATCTTATGCTGCAGTGCTTCTTACCAAACTCTACAATCTTAACTGCATGGCCTAGCCAAATCTTTACATATAGACTCTGCAAATGAAACAGTACACACATTGTTGAAAAGATATAACCCCTATATGCAGCCCACATACCACAGTCAAAATGTTTGGTAGCATGGGTGTGTTATGCTGCGGTGGTTGTGGCAAGGGCCTAAAGTCTTGGGTGCATGGGTGCATGGCCAGGGCCCAGAGTCTTGGGTGCACAGCCATGCACCCAAGACTCTAGGTCCTGGCCACAATCACTGCAGTATAACACACCCATGCTACCAAACATTTTGACTGCGGTATGTGGGCTGCTTATAGGGGCTAATAATTGCAATCAATGCTCTAATAACAACCCAAAACCTACATCATACTAAAGTAAAATAGCTAGTAGTGTGCCCAGTATTTAGTATGTCCCCGGACAGTCGCAGTGACCGCAGACACCGCAAACACATCAAGGGCTCCTGCCACCTAAACAAATACAGCATTTGGCCCATCTCTTACTCCCCCACCCTCCCCAAGCACTCCTACACACCAACACACCCCCCAAAATTGCATTTTTGATATGTCTGTGGATTAAATATGGTGGGCGATTCGAAACAATGTGACACACCACATGCCTCATTCCAGCCAATCAGAGAACATGTCATGTGTCCACGGACATGAAGCAAGCCGATTATCCAATCATTGTCCTGTCAGTGGAGCGAACAGGGAAGTGTGTCCGCGGAGCGGGCATAGATATCACACATTTTTTTATACCTACTTTTTGGTCGTTTTAAAAAGAACTACTGGACAGATTTCCACCAAATTCACAAAACCACACTTTCGGGACTAAGCCGCAGCTCCTACCGCAAATTTGATGGAAATCTGTCGAGCGGTTTGAGCTGTAGGCGTGAGCAACGTTTTTTCTCTATTCAGTCTATGGGAAAACAAGACATTTTGGGACCCCCCCTACAACTTTGCCCCCCCATACCAAACCTCATCAAACTTTGCATAGAAATTCAGAGTTGTGCATATACTTGTTTTGCAAAGTTTGGCGAAGATTTGTTTAGGGGGTACAAAGTTATAAGCTGGCCAAAAAGTGCTCTTCCTATGGGTTTAGCAACTTAACCATAACTACATGGCCACTACTGCAGCCATGTAATAATATATATGTATATAGATTTTTTGTTTTTATTTCTCCCTCACATCCTTTGTAAACAGACACCACAAGCATGTACTCAATATAATCACACCACAGTATCTGGTCTTCCCTTTATGTCTTTGTATGCATGAATGAGCATTTGTGTGTGTGATGCCATGTGTGTGGTGTGTATACAGAATATTTCTACTCCTAGTGTTCCACCAGTGAACTGGAAACCATTACGGTAGGTCGTACAAGCTTATTGCCCTTACTTCATGATGTAACTTAATAAAGTTCACTTACTGATTAACGTAACTGTGTCTCCAATGAGCTTTCAACACCACACATGCTTTATCTATTGACTTAGGGCCCGATTCATGGAAAAGGGTGCATATATACTGCAAAGTCTGTGGAGAGAGAATGACTATGTGCAGCCCATTGCGCAGAAGAAAATCTGCGCACTACCCTATTAATGGAATTGTTCAGACAAACTTACTCTACGCACAAGTCACGGCCAGAAAGCCCACGACACGGCCATATGCAGACCAATTCTACACAGGGATGCAGATCTTTGCACACTCCTTGCGTGTGAGGCAATGCACCCTGTAAAAATTGCCTGTGTTCCCCCACAACCAGACCAGCACCCGGTGAGGGTGCGTGGGGTCCCACATAACGTTTCCCAGCACCCTTTCATCATGTGTACCATGTATCGTACAAATTCCTAATTTCCCAGCAAACATGCGTGCAAACCCCCATAAACCGTTCCTGCACACTGCTACACTGCTTACGTGCACCCCTAATTCTGATCGGAACCCCGACTGTGTGCATGCACCCCTAAATCCAACATCCAAACTGACCTCTGCGCAGTGATTACTATTCACAAGTGTCTGTACGCCAGCCTTTGGGTGGCAGTTAGGTTGAGTGCTTTGCATGGATATTTCCCTGAGAGAGATTGCGCGGACACATCCATGAATACGCTTCGTTATGCGCACCTTTGGGCGTGTGATGGACTACCAGCGGCCGTCACTCGTAACACCCATATTTTCACTTGTTCTTCCCCATTTTTAGTGTTCTGCCTCCTACTCCGGTTTATGTGCAGGTGACGCCCACACTCTGCGTGGTATCTCGCACAAGGCACTCAGCCACTAGCAGAGATGGCCAAGCCTGTGCGAAGTCCTTGCAAAGTACAAAAAAGTCCCACGCAGTGTATTCCATGAATCGACAAACAGGGATTTGCATGCAGTTTGTGGCGCAGTGGCCCGATTTACTGCGCAAATAATTCCATGAATCAGGGCCTTAATGTCATGATCACTACTTCCAAGAATGCAGGACCTGCCCAACATCCTTGGAAGCAGGCTCATAACCTTCATTCCGGGTACTAGCCGGCCCCTATTGGGACCTTTTGGACCTTGTCCTGGCGCCGGTGGCACCAGGCTCATAAAGATCATCGGTCCTGGCACTGGAAGCGTCGGGCTCATAAGATGTGTAAAAGTGCTTGGGTGGACCTACCTACAGCAGACCATGCTGCATACTCACCAACAAGATGATGTCCACATCCTCTTCTGACAGGGACTACTTTCTTACCTGGGTGGAGCAGGCTCCACTCCTTGGATCAGGAACACTGGGACTCTTCTGGAAACTGGAACTCTTTCCTTACCTAGGCGAGACAGTGGAAGAAGATGCCTAAGCACTCCTGCACACTATTAAAACAACGCCCGATTGATGCAACGTGCTTCGCGTTATTCTGCATCAGCAGCAGGACGCTCACCGAGTCAGCTCCAGTCTTCCAGTGAAAACTCCAGCTCCAGCACCTGTGGGAACAAACTCTTACCTTCCTGGGATCCTGTCTTCAGCCGCACCTGCCAGCACAAAAAAACAACAGGTTAGCAAAAGCCAACTTAAAGCCAAAAGCCAGCATTTTTACTAACCCGATCCATCGGCATCTTCCAATCCTCACGCCGCATTCCTTGGCAGTCCATCAATCCCTGTAAAGGCAAAGAACATTGATCAGTCATTTTGCATATTTTGATCTGCTTACCTGTGCGACGCACGCTCTGGATTCCAACAAGCGCTGCATACCCGCACCTGCAAATAAAGAAAGACAGTAAGGAGCGCTTTTAAAACCATCAGCCGCCATTCTACTTACGTGCCTTCACACGTGCCATCTTCCTACTTATGCGTTTGCACGAACTTTGGCGTCCATGAACCAACGCCTACCGCATCCAAAACCTGCAAGAGAAAAAGAGACATTAAAGAGTGCATTTAAAACCATCAGCACCATTCAACTTACGTGCCTTCACGCGCGCCATCCACCTAGTTACGCGCTTGC
The DNA here is from genome assembly GCF_040938575.1 of Ambystoma mexicanum. Lineage (NCBI taxonomy): Eukaryota > Metazoa > Chordata > Amphibia > Caudata > Ambystomatidae > Ambystoma > Ambystoma mexicanum. Next base: position 447,298,740 of record NC_090935.1, on the reverse strand, counting down.
ACGTACTTTGGCGTCCATTAAACAACGCCTACCGCATCCAAAGCCTGTAAGAGAAAAGGACTTCATTAAAGGTGTTCAGATACATATAAGGAACCGATCGTGCAGTTAACGACGGCCTCACGCTCAAAGTTGTCCTCTGCAAGTAAGAGGTTTACAATATCACCAGTGGAGTAACTGGTACCCGCGCCCCTGCACCAGTCTCAGTATCTAGAGCCCAGCATTCAGCTACTTAAGGTGAGCACACCTATCCTTTGGGCCTCAAGGAAAGAGAGAGTGAGGAAGAGAAGTCTGTCCAACCACCGTTCATTAACCCCTTGTTCTTCTGCCTGCAGACACCTCACTATTCAAGTCAGGCATACCGTGAGAAGAGGTCCAGCCCAGGGAACCAGCCGAGTCCTGCGCTTTACAATTGAAGACACGGTAACAACCCAGTCCAGATCTGCGCCTCCGTGGGAATCAGGTGAGCGTTACACTTAATGTATTGGCCTTTTCAATTTGTGTTTAGTTTTTGAGTCGACATTTTCAAGGATTGCAGTTCATGTTACTGCTATTTTTTTATTTTGCATTTTGCTCCAACTATGGGCCTCATTACACGGATGGCGGTAGGGATTTACCGGTACCGGTAAAATACCGGTACCGGTAAATCCTTACAGCCTTACTACGAGGTCCCTTTTCGGGTTGGGGGATTTAACGCCTGCTTTTTGCAGGCGTTAAAATCCAACCCGCTAAGGGACCTCGGAGCTAATTACGGCACTGCAAAATTGCGGAGCCGTAATTAGCGCCTTCCCCATTCCCATAGAGCCCTATGGGGCAGAAATGGGAATGGGGAAGGGCAATGGTGGAAGGGGGATTTAATGCCCCTCCAACCTTGGAATGGGGTGGTAAATCCCCTTTCCGCCAAGGCGGTGCCGGTATTTTACCGGCATGAGCCATGGCGCTAATAGCGCCATGGCTCACTGCCTACCGTGTAATGAGGCCCTATGTCTTATGAAATAGCACCTGAGTGTTAATGTATTTATTTGCTAATTTATTTGGCGTGTGCTTTTGTGAACGTATGTGGCTTTCCTTGCCTAATGAAAACACAGCCTTCCATGTGCTTACGCATGTTAGCTTTCTGGTCCATCACACAGGTCATCGCCTTAACATATGCTTCACTATGTTGTCCTCATTTACACACGTTTACACCAGCCAAGGTGAATAAGTGATAGCAAAAGCTATATTCTGCTATCTAGAGTGCACTCATTTTGCAATGCAAATGGACAGTGCTTATAAAACGCATACGGCTAGGTCAGACATCTTGTTTTGAACGTTTGCTCTGTGAAAAAAGGTTACAGTTAATAAATGCGCAATTTGCTGTCTATTTCGCATTATCCCATGTTTTCTTTTCTTTTCTCTGTTTAGTGTGGATAACACAATCTCTAAACGGCTGCATATTACTATAAGCATTGCCAAGTGAAGAGCGTGCTTCGTAAGGTACAATGGGCCTCATTACACGGTAGGCGGTAAACCATGGTGCTATTAGCGCCATGGTTCATGCCGGTAATTTACCGGTACCACCTTGGAGGAAAGGGGAATTACTGCCCTATTCCAAGGTTGGAAAGGCAGTAATTCCTCCTTCCTCCATTGCCCTTCCCCATTCCCATTTTTGCACCATAGGGCATAATGGGAATGGGGAAGGCACTAATTACGGTACCGCAAATTGCGGTACCGTAATTAGCACCCCGGTCCCTTTGCGTGTTCGTTTTTTAACGCCTGCTAAAAGCAGGCATTAATGTACCAACCCGCAAAGGGACCTCGTAGTAAGACGGTAAGGGTTTACCGGTACCGGTAACTTACCGGTACCGGTAAACCCTTACCGCCTACCGTGTAATGAGGCCCAATGTCAAAAGTGTCTGTGTCCATCTGACATGTCTTCCTCGGAGAGTTGGTTTTCTTCTCGTCGAGATGATGAAAGAAAAGATGGGATGGTTCGTAGGTCCTTAACCACGAACTCTCGAGTATCGCCTTGCATGTACCAATACGTCTTTGTGGCCCCCTGCTCCTGTTCCTAACCCACTTCGCCGCCCTATTTTTCTTCAGGCTAAGCAGAGCGGCGGTGTGCTGTGAACCGAGCAGCCCCAGGTATTGTCGAAAGGAACCAGGCCGCAAAGTACGGACGCTGCGTGAAACTAACTGTGAATTCACCTCGATTAGCTTTTTGAACCTGTCAAAGCTTTGTGAAACCATCCAGGAAGGGATTCGTGAACCAAAAACATTCGTGTCAAATCCAAGGAAGAGCTGGTGAAATGCATTTCTCAATTTTGTTTTCTACCTGAGGCAAATCAGCCTCCATCCGACCTGTGGCAGCCATCAGCAATATCCCACCTAACTACCATAAATATGCGCTTTATTGCAGCCAAAAGACACTTGTGAGCATCCATTACCAAGTCATTTCTACATCACATGGGTGGTTTAACGTGCAGTTACCGCATTTGACCTCATAACTTTCATGTAGCTTGCGGCATCAATTCAAGCAGACACATTTGGCTCCACTGCTATGCTTAGTTAGGTGCAATTGTGTCATTATTGGAAACTTGTAATAGCAAAGCTCAGTAGGAAGCAATCATGTTTGAAGCACAACAAAGAAAGGGCTCTTCATTGCCTCAGCGGGTGTATTATTATCTATCACATTATGGCCAATTTCTTATTTCTTTGGACAATTGTGTATATTGATCCTGTTGTTCTTTCAATCTGCCATGTTTGCTGAAGCTGCACCCAGGAGCAGACATACAATTCAGGGAAGACGGCTTATTTGCAAAACAGTTGGGCAAATCAAATGATGCTGGGAATGTCTAGTCTTTTCCAATAATGTTTATTCCGATAGCTCCCATAGCTGTAAAAAAAAAACAAAAAAAAACAACATACAATTTGCAAGCAAGGGCTCATGATGAGAGAACGTGCATGCACTTTCAATATTTTATGCTTTTAAGATTATCTGGAGATCCATGTACTTATTTGCTTTCACAACTAGTCACTGCTCCTGAGCAGTAGAAAGTGTGCTGGAATTAACTGGGATATGGAATATTTAAATTAAAAGAGGACATTTGTATTGCCAGTGTCCTCCCTTCTTTGATGCCCTTGCAGTGCTCTCACATCTGACACTGATCGTGTGATATGTTCTGATTATTTGGGACGCTGCCACAAAAAGTTAGTGTAATACACGCAACTGACTTGTTGTCCATGCGTTTTTACTTCTATAAGACGGTAGAGTAGGTATCTCCTTGAGTGGGCCTAGAGATCCCTGTGGGTGAAGTGCAGGAGTATATCTGCGGGATAGCAGCTTTATTTGGCGGACACAAGTCCAAGAAAACAAAGGAAAAAGTAGGTCAGGTCCAACACTTCCTCAAAGAAATGGGATATGTTGTGACATATGGCAAGCGTGCAAACCGATGTCACATTCTCCTGTTGTATACTTATATTGTTTAACTCGTTGGACTGCGAGTTCGTAGTCTTCAAGATATTGTATTATGCTCTGTGATGTTATACCCTGCATCCGCGTGTTGGGGAATGTTGAGGTTTGAATGTGTGAGGGATCGGGGAGCAAAGAGCGTTACAGGAGCGGAGAAGCTGGTTGGACGTGTTTCAGGCGGATGCAAGCAGGGCACCAGGTTACTATACTATTAAACTTATCTGTGCTTTTCAGAAGAGTTGGTTTGCATTACCACATCTCCCGCTCCTATTCTTTTGTTGATGTCACGATTACACAGGCATTCTGTCAAAGCTGTAGTGATGCCAACACCCTTATAACAGACGTGTCATTGGGACTCTGAGACCATTTAAGCATTGGGGCTCATGGAGAAGGAGAAGTGTCATTCCAAATAGCTAGGAGCTAAGAAAATCTGACTTATTGACTTCAAGCGAGGAGAAGGCTGCTAAAGTGGAGTGTGAGTGTGACAAATCAACTTCCGGGGCACCATGGGTCCATGGGAAAATATTGGTTTCTAAACCATCAATCAGCCCCACACAAGAAGGGATCTGAACAGATTGGAATAACAAGCAAATTAAAAACCACCTTGCCCAATTTTGGTAACGTGGATAGACCCGCAGGTCTATCTCCTAAAGGTTGTGGATAGTTGGTTAGTTGCAACACAGTGAATATTACCCAATGATAAAATGGACTGTCCAGTCATGGTTATATCAAAAATCTCTACCTTATTGATATCACAACAGACAGTTCGGGCAACACTACGAAATACAACACACCCTGTGAAATAATGCAGAGGACAGACAGTTTAAAAGAAGGAAAACGGGTGCACTCTTGAGACTGACAGGAGGGTAGTCGGTAGGTTAATAACCAACAGCAGCTTAAGATTCCTTGGCTCCAGCAACAAGGGAGAAATGCATCTTAAAATGTTGATCAGGGACTTCTGGGAAGTACCAAGGGAACAGAACCACAATGTACCTTGTGCTGTTGGTGTTCTTGATGCTCAACAGAGTCAATTCGGCTTCATGGCATTTTGCAGGCTTCTGTGACAGAGTTCAATATGGGAATCAGCTGTGGGTATCAGACGGCAAGACGGTTCCGCAAGCAAAGCTGGAAAAATGGCTGCAGGCTGGCCTACACAGCGGCATGGGGTCTGGAATCCCTGTCTCAGTGCTGATCGACAGTTCTAAAACACTGGTCAAGAAGTCTCAGATGTCTTTAAGCAACTGCAGCTTGACAGCGGTTAGCATTGCAGTCGGTTACAGCTCGAGGAACTCGACTGGCTCAAAAATGTCTTTTAAGGCAGACGTTGGTAGATGCTCATTGCAGCACTTCTCCCAGCTTCTTCAAATGGCTTGTGTCTTTCTTTAAGGCAGTCGGCCCAAAGCTGAGGAATGTGTTGCAGGAAGCTGCCTTGCCTTCAGTTTCAGGTTCAGAGAGCTTCCGGGCACTTCCTACCTAGGAGGCTTGCTGCAGACTTTAGGATGGTACACTGTGTTCTGGCTGGGTAGCGGTTCTGGAGTGGCTGGAGGGTCCTCTGGATTCGATATCTCCCTCTGTTCCCTCGGAGATGTTTACGAGAATGGTCTAGATTGTGACTTTGGAGCTCCTGGCCTTCCTTCACTGGTGGAAGATGTAAGGCAGACTGTACCTTCAGTCTTCAGATGATTTGCCAAAAGAGGGGATCATCCCTCTTTTAAATCCAGGTTGGCCAGGGTGAATGATGTAGGCTAAGACTACCTTAATGAACCAATCCTGGGGTCCCTACCAACACTCTCCTGTGTGCAAGAGGTCATAACCAGAGTGATTTCTGTCTGTTGTCAATCAAATATTCTCTCTGGTTAATGGATTGCTCTGTGGTTCCTGATTAAATCGGCAGGTCTCCCTTGAAGCTGCAGTGAGACCAGACTCTCTGGCTCCCTGGCTCCTACAAATCACATTTTAGTACCTTATGAACTGGGTCCCCCTGCAGGGTGGACTACTATAAGCACACAACCCAGACATGACAGTTTACTGTCAATGAAACTGAGGGCCGTAGCTGAGCGGTTTCCTGTCTCCTTTGTTAACCTCTGTAGCCAGGGCCCATATGTTAAAACTATGTTACTCTCATTCACCAAGGTAATAAAGAGGTAACAAACTCACCATAAATGCAGAAAAAGGATACAGAATGATACTGACGCTGTTACTTTCTGTACTCAGTACCTTAATAGCCACAAAACAACCTTCCCAATGATGTACCTCACTAGCTGATAAAAGGGAAATGCTAGAGGAGTGAATCAATGGAAAGGGCACGTAACACACAATAAGCAGGAAGATGGAACCATTAGTTTTCCGTTATGGAGTAACCCCCAAACACAAATCCCCTGGACACTAGACTACCCTGAACGTTAGAATCCAGACTTCTAGGTAGCTTTGAAGAAACTGAGGCAGTCCAACAGTCCAGACGAACTAACAAACGAAACATAAGAGGAAGGGAATATGTTAGTAAGAAGAACAAACCCGGCACAAGGGACGAACTAGAGTCGAGCTGATGCACATAACTTCTCTTGGTAGCATCCAATAGTTCAAATCATGTCTGGAAACAGTAGAAAGGAAATTCACTTTTCCCCCATGGTAATGTCTTAAATGCATGAATGAATGATACAAAAATGATAACAGGAACGTCTTGATTCCCAATTGGCTCGTAAATCAAATTAAGCACCTGAACATAGTATGGGCAAGAATACGAGAAGACTAGACCCAGGGCTGAGATAGGTGTTTGGCCTTCATGTTTGTAACCAAAGAATACCGAAGGCTCACAAAGATATAATGATGTGGCCTAACTGATAATGGAAACGGTCTGTAGAACAGAACTGAGGTTACACGTACAAAGGGTGAAGGCTCAATCGGTCTGTGGAGACAATCCGTGGTCATATACCAGAAGCGTAGATGGCCATGGGCACAGTCAAATCAATCCGAGGAAGGAAAGTAATGGTTGAATGACGGGGAAACTAGCTGTTGTGAGCGGAGGCGAAAGCAACCTGCAATGCCATCCAAAGTCTGTAACCAAGGCAATGGAGAGCCGTAGACTTAAGAAAAGCTGGAGCGGAATCCACACTGTCCGACGGGAACAAGAAAACAACCAAATGAAAATTGCACAATCAGCCAGAGCTTCGGGAGTAAACCCAATCAGAAGTGGTGACCGTCTGTTCGAAGCAGATTTAAATACGTCAAGAACACAAGCAATCACGTAATGGCTGTAACGTCTGTAAGCAATGTATGGCATCTCTGGAAAGCTTGATGCCTCCATGGGTACCTTCCCATGAGCCTCCATTGTGTAAAGAACGGTCTTGCTGCCATCCTGTGAGCAAATTGCCTCTCTTCATGACACAGAAAAGCAGCTACACCAGTTTTGAAGCTACCATCTGTTTTGGGGCTACCAGTTGTTGATGCTGGTATGACACCATGTGGGTCTGTTTGAAATACACTCTATTCATATGATAATCCCTGCCACCTGCTGCAGGGCCCAACAAAAGAGCTGGGCAGATCCATGGAGCCTTTGTTAGTTAATGAGGCTGGCCATGGAAGGGGGAACATTGCCACCCCACCCCCATTCTTGAGATGAGATGGTATGCTCCTGGCTGTCATATCCCAACTAAATATGACAGAGTGGACTGTGCCGGTAGGCTATGTCCACACAGAGTACACAGGTCTATGTGTATGTCATGGTGGGAGCATAGGAAAATGTGTGGGGGTTAGCCACACACATTTTCCTGAGTGAGCGCACACCCACCGTGCGGATGGTTGAAATCCTCACAGCGAGCTAATAACTGCTATGAATAAACCCAATGGCTCATAAGGTTTTTAGATAGCCGTTAAAATAGCTCAGTGGGTTGAGTGCACGCTGCTGTGATCTGCAGGTCACAGGTTCGAATCCGGGCAAGGCCAACTCAGCCTATCATCTTTCTAAGGTCGAGAAATGAGTACCAATTTCGGTTGGGTGATATTGTATGTAAATATGTGCTTTGGATAAAGGCGCTATATAAATAACAAATCATTAACGTTATTAGCCCCCATTGGAAGCTGGCTTTGCGTCCAAAGCAGCCACAAGCCTTTTGGATGTGTCTGCAGCATCTCTTTGCACTATATATCCATGACAACCTGGCTGGATAGAGGGAAGCTGTGTTGGAGAAGAGTGTTATGGAGGTTTGTAACTGGATGAAAGAGAGCTGAATCATTAAGTCAGGTAAGTCTTATATATTATACTGATTCCATACCTTTAGTACAGTATGCAAGAACAACTCCACTGGTGGCCACCACCCAGGCCGTTTAGCTGTAACTGTGCAAAAATCGTACCATCTCACAACAAAGCATTCTCACCATTCCACATTGTCCATACCTTGACATCACTCACATGACATCACCTATTTCTAACTCAGACTGGACCAGACCACAGCAAAGAGCTGTGTGTGGAGAGCCACCAGCAAGGAGAAAACAAGTGGCAGCTTGTGTTCTGGTTTGGGCCAAAGCAAGGCAGTTAGCGGGGGCGTCAGCCACGAGAGAGGGTGAACATTGGCAACTCAGAGCAACAAGGAAGCAGATATTCTGGGAACCTGACAGCAAGTATTTCATTGAAAAAATTCTTTCTGATTGGCTGAGGTGCACCCTACATGTGTTAACGTCTGTTAATTAAAGATAAGTACAGCTTATCTTAAGAATGAAGAGTGACTAGAAATATGGCAACAAGACACGTTTCGTTAAGTGCCTATGGAAGAGATGTTGCAAATAGACTTTGAAAGGTTTAGCTCAGAGACAAATAATGAGAGAGTTTCCATTTGAGCACGTGAAATGAAGGAGAACATTAATGCAATGATGTAAGCATGAATATTTAAAGATTCTATTAGTTTTCTGAAGCAGAATTTACAGTCAGAAGAAGAATCAAGTAACCAAATCCATAAGTGATTTAAAGATGCATGGGAAAAGAAATTCTTTAATCATTATTTTCAGTACATATGGACCAATACCTCGAAAGTAAAGGCTGTTGCAGAGTAAGGAAGGAGACACTTAAGATTATGTTGTGTATCAAGGCATGAAAGTGAACTCGATCGCCTGGACATTGAGTACGTTTATGCAGAGAGATGAGAATGTGGAGTGTTCAAAACCCCCACACCCTGATAAGAGAACTATGTACCAGCACTCAACTCTTTCCAAGAAGTTCCCACCAGGCAGACAAAGGTGAGAGAATGGACTCCAAGCTCCTAAATACCTTACCTTCTCTTTGGCAGTGTGGTATCTCAACCCATACATAGAAACATAATTCATAGAGCTGCTGTATCACAGAAAGTATGGAGAATGGTGCTGCTGGAGAGGATAGGGAAGGGGTCAACATCCAGTGGAAGGGGATGGAAGTTTATTGGTTTCTGGATGAAAAGAAGTCTGAACGGATGGATAAGGCTTATTGCGTGGATGTCAATGTGTGGGTGGAGGTGATTGAATGAACGTTTGCGTGTACATGGGGAGATGAACAGAATGTTGGATGTGTGTGATGTGATGGATCATGCGTGTGATTATGGGAACTGATGGAAGGGTGAGCATATTTGTAACTTGTGTGGATTTGGTGTGGCAGATATATGAGAATAATAGGATGTATGGGTGACTGAATGGATGGATGAATGTGCGTGATTGGATACATGAATTGATATGATTAGGTGAATGATGGATGGTTGCAAATATAAACATTGGTGCGATTCTGTGATGGATGGATGCATGGATGGGTTTTTGTGTGTGATTGAGAAAGACAGTCAGGTCTCATTGTTTGGATTGGAGGATTTTGTGAAATAGTATGGATGGGTAGGATAGGATTGATTTTTTTCATGCATTGGATATTCATTTTTATAGCCAGTCAAAGATAAATAGGCATTTAATCATAACGTGTTGTAATACATCACAAACGTGAAGAACACCATCAATTAACCAAGCAGTTAGCATCGTGCAAATTAACCAAGCAGTTAGCATCTTGTAACATATCTACCCCCAACATAATTCAGCTGGCTCCTGCTCTTAAAGATGTTTCAACATGAGGGATTTGTTATGCATCACAGAGTAGCACATAGCAACCAAGCTAACTCTAAAAGCACCCTGGCAGACATATAAATGCCTCTAGCCAAACCGAAAAAGCCACAAAGAGGGACTCTCTGTTTAATCCAGTTAGGACCTTTAGAGCCTAAAGCTATTCCTCATGCCCAATAGAGGGTGACCAACACCTGTATGGTTCAACAGTGATGTGCCAACTCAGAAAAGCGTGGCATACTGTGGCACCCTCTTTCTGGTCATACTAGGTCCAAAACCCAAAGAAAAATGTGACACCTCTTGCTCCCTAATGTTCTACTCCTCGATATGTTCGTAGGCACCACTGTTTTTTTTCTGTTGCTCACTTGTGTCTACCTACCAAGGCATATTAATGGTTATTTGCAATTCACCTATCACCACACGCCAGCATATCCTCCTCCACCTATTCACCCTCTCCATATTCTTCACCAGGGGAGTCCATGCAATCCGCTGCAATACATCCTCCAATGTGTCTCTCCCTCTGTTGATTACTGCAAATCCTTTTGGTCGTTGGAGAATTAGTTGTCATTTATTTTTTGACAGGTATGATTTGCTGCATATACATGCAGGGTAGACCTGCCAAAACCTCCCGCCCGGAACCCCTTTACATTCATTTTACCCCTATATCGATCCCCCGAATATATATGCGGCAAAATGCCCAAAACGATTTGCAAACAATTCATCTATGACCAAATTGGACACGTAATAATCAACCAATCCCTCTCCCCGGCCTACAGAATATTCCATTAATCCTCTCTATCCACATCAATGATCTGGCTGCTTTAACTTATCCACTCCAAACTCATTTACCCATGTATTCTTCAACAAGAATCCCCCCTCTTCTATCAACTTCCTCTTGACCTCCTCAGTCCCACTAAAATCACTCTTGGACTATGGACTACTCTGTCTCCCTGTAACAAACTATCTTTCTTAAACTCAAAATCCCCAAAATGGCCAACGCCTAAAAGCTCCAGCTGGACTCCCCTCTCGTGTCACCCTCCATAGCCTGGCAATCTACAATCGTGGTGACTCACTTTATTGCAACTTTTTGTAGTCCTTACTCAATATGGCTGCCTCCTATGTGAACCATACATGATCTGACTATTCATTTCTTCATTTCCCATACTCTGTCTAACCACACTTATTTGCATCTCCTTAAACCTAAAAATAGAAATTCAAAATGAATATGGCTCAGTATGTCCCTTCAAAATCTCTCTCCACCTCCTGTTAACACCTTTCAATGTTCATTTCTGTATATGTATTTGCCCTTTCAGCACTGTGCCACTGCATGCTGCTTTACTAATCTCACCTATGCAACCATTATTATGCCTCAGGAGCAATCAAACGGCTCAGAGAACACCAGCCACCTCAGACTACCCCTCTGTGGCAAAACCCACTAACCTAATTGTGTTCACTACTGCTCGTCAAACAGGCAATTCCAGCAATTGAACTAACATCTCCTCTCTCTCACATCCTGACAAGCTATTGTTGAACTACAAGACATGCTTAACATCTCGTCTCCTCTTTTATTTCTCATTCTCAGCTAATGCCATTTCCACCTACGTCCTGTTTGAAATCCCTAAGGTACTTTCGGTTCTGCCTGACCTTATCTCTATTTCTTCTACTTTCTTCTCACTATGAATTGGTATAGACATTGTTTTATAGTTTACTTCTGGTAATGAGTCACTTGATATGCTGTTTATACTCTCAAGGGTAGTCTACACCCCACACTATGCATTCTGTTGGCTTATGAAATATGCGGGTCTCTTCATGTATCTTGTCACATCATTGAAAACACATTACCTATCCCAGCACCATTCCACCAAAGCAATTTTGCCACTGTCAATGTGCAGTTTATTTAATGTGTGATGGGGCGGGTGCTGAAGACTGTTTCTATGTGACATTATCAAAATATAGAAAAAAAATAGTATTTTCAGTGTAATTTATGGGCAACACGGGCTTTTCTGTAGTCCATGTTAGTTCTCTCAAAGTATGAAGGCACGAAACATATCAAGCCAAAACTAAAACAAGGGAGTACTTTGAAAAGTTACACTGAAACGGTATATCAAGCAATGTATGCTAAACAATAAAAACATTCCCGATTCTAAAATGCCATGATGCTTAGTGGGAGCAATGTGGTTTTTGTTGTTATATATCAGAGGGCATCACCATGGAATTTCCCGTTAAACACATGTTTCTGTAAAGAAATGAAAAGCCACTGGAAAATGTGAATAGAATACCACATACATATGTACGATTTCAAAAACCTTTATTAACAGTACCAATATGACAAAAATTAAAACTGCTAACACTTCTGTAATTACATTTAATTTTACCATTGTGCCCTCCACCAGTTACCCAACTAACTAGTTTATATTCCAGGTAAATATGTTTAAAACAATAATTTCTGTTTATCTTGTGGTGCATTTGTTGTGCAATTGTAGCGATGGACATTGAGACATTCTTTTAAGCCACATATGGTTTTACTGTAAGTCTTTCTGACGACACCACTGCATTTCATGCAACCTCTTAGTCTGATCTTGAAAAGTTCGCTAATATGTATTGTATGCTCTTCATCCTGTTTTCTTTTCTGATTCAAACATTCTTCAGATCAAACTCACTATATACATGTTAACACCACTTTTCAGCTTCAAAAATAATGTCTGGAGCTATGAATAGGTAGAGTATCAAAATATTAAACCTGACTGCTTTGTATATTATTGTATATTATTGACTCCTGACTGCTTTGTATATTACTGATTGCTATTCCTGTGGGCCTCTGAGTTCTTTCTAAGATTGCATTCTCCCATTGTCTGTAACGACGCCGTGATACCCCCGGGTCTGGGCGTTTAACAAATGTAATAAAATAAAGTAAAAAAAAATAAAAAATTAAAAAATATACAAACCTACCACAATGGCTGCACACACATCTCTGATAACTTTGCTCACTGTACCACTATACACAATAGCAGTGTTGAGGTCTTAGTTGATATGCCAGCTCCCCACAGTTGACCGTAAACTGTATTTGTCAAAGGTATGCAAGCTTCAAAAGAATGCAAATAGGTATCCCCATGGGCAGGGTGTCTTTTGCTTGTCAACAACAGGCTGTGTAAATGAATAAACATATGTGAACAGATTGTCCTGGTTCCAGCAAACAGTTGCCTCACATACTCTGGAGACCACTGCAAACAATTGCATGAGCTCATTAAAATCACCAGGATCTTACACGGGTCATGCCACAAGTCCTACAGAACGTGAAAACAGTCCTCTTTTCACAGTCAATTGACTGCTAAAATGGATACTAGCTTCAATGGTATGCAAATAGCTGCCACCAGAGGTACAGTTAGTGCTCCAGATACTATTTGAAGAAGGAGTATATTATTCCCTATTTTTATAATATGATATGATATGGCATTTATAACACGCCTATACACAAGTGTTTCAAGGCGCGATGAGGCAAGGGAGGGGGGACAGAGGGAAGACAGAGACAATGATCCTACTAGGCCAGGTGTCAGTCAGATTGCGCAGTACATGGGAAGGGGGAAGTGGAAAAAGTGCGGGGGTAGGGGACAGTGCAGTACAAGGGATAATAGAATAAATAAACAATAAGAAAAACGTGCAGCCAGCTGGTGGCAAGTGCAAGGGTAAGTGCAGGCATCACGTGTCAAGTGCTGGTAGTGGGACTGTAGGGATACAGAAAAAACAAAACAGTTCCCAAGTGCGGGGGTTACGAGGAGCCAGTGCAGGTGTGCGACTGGCGGGGGAGGTGACCTGGGGCTGAGATCAGAGGGTGGCCAGGAAACCAGTACAGTTTCATTTTCAGCCAGAAAATTCAGCAGGGGGGAGGAGGAGAGAAATCAGAAGCAAAGAGAATGGTTTTGAAGTGCTTCCGGAACCGGAGATGGTTCTCCTCAAGTTTCAGGGCGGCAAGGAGTTTGTTCCAGAGGGAGGCCCCAGCCTAAGAAAGAGATCTACCCCCAACTCGTTGCTTGGAGAAGCAACTGACCCTGAGGGAGTTGGAGGTGGATGAGTGAAGAGTTTGAGAAGGAAGATATTTAGGAAGTGAGAGTTGAAGGTATTGAGGCCCCAAGCCCCAGAAGGCCTTGTCGACAATGCAGAGGTTTTTAAACTTAATCCTCGCAGCCACTCTCCTGGAGAGATACGATCCCTGGGCTTGAGGCCAAGGACAAGTCTTGCATTCCTGTTCTGGATGAGTTGCAGATGGTGGAGAGTAGAAGCAGGCAGATTTAGAAAGAGGCTGTTACAGTAGTCCAGCCTGGAGAGAAACAGAGCTCTGGAGACAGTGAGCTTCTGGGGGAAGCAGACGAAAGAAAGCATACCTCTGAGGAGGTTCAGACTTCTTAGAGACGTCTAAGATGTGAGGAGAGAAGGAGAGTGTGGAGTCAAAGATGACCCCAAGGTTTTAGCCTCACAGGTAAGGAGCAGGAAAAGGGCCAAGAGAGGCCAGCCAGAGAGTGACAGGAAAGGAGAGAGCGTGTGTGCCGATGAGGAGATTCATGATTTTTTAGAGATTTTTTAGAGGACAAATGTAAGTCCCATTCCTAATGAAAATATTTTCTTGGCGAGTAAAAAATGTTTTAACTGTAAAACAGAAATGTTTTTGTAATACATATTACTTTGTACCTAGTTATCTATGCAGATTAAAATATGTTTTTTTTACCTCTTCAGATCAGACACTACTATTACAAAACATATATATGGAGCTGTGTGGGTGAAAGCAGGGGGACACACACCTGAAATGTCTGTTTCCTTTTTTTGCTGGGGGTATTTTTATTCCCTATTTTTCTTTTTTAGGGCTATTTGCCTATTTTATGGAGTTAAAATGCCAGAAACAACTGTTATCTGTAGGGCTGGGTACAGTGTTTATTGATAATTGAACAGTGACAGTGTACATGAAGAAACATGTAGACAGAAGGTCATGGCTCCAGAGAACTGTCACCTCACATCAGCTGGAAAAAGCTGCAATCAATTGCTTGATTTCATTTTATTCATCAAGATCTTACTTATTGTTGTACCAGAAGTCCTAGAGAATGTGCAAACAGTTATCATTTCACAGTTCATTCACTTTTAAGGGATACAGTGTACAATAGCATGCAATTATCTGGCCACCTCCTCCGCAATAATTTTGTCTTTTGCTGGTCAAATGCAGACGGTCAATATTCTGAAGTCTGATGGAACACAGCATGCTGTCACCACCAAACATCCCAAATCTACATCATGAGTCCATAAGCCATGACACTTGCTGAGTGTGTTCAGAAGGATAATGCACCACGTTGATGTAGTAACAAGGTGTGGTGCACTTCTTTGACGTGGCCACGTGGCACATTTGGTTACCAGTAAATCCTGCTCAGGTCATGTGACTCTTTGATGTTTGTTTCACAACTTGAAAGACATTCCACAATATGCTCTATTGTAGACTTCTTCATGTCATCATACCCTGTGTATGTTACGTAAAATCCAGAACAGTCAATTCCAAACAAATCACAGGAGTATGCATCCGCCAGCATTTAAGTAACACACCTCCTGAGCATAGTTTAAAAAGTCGTCTTAGACTCTAAAATCTAATTATCACTCACCGCTCAACCTGGAACACATCAGCATATGCAGCTGACATTGCAAATACCACCAAGCACCAACGGTAAGCTTATATTGTTTCGAGTATATTCATGTGCTGTTTATGGTCCCAGGGACACACTATCTCCTATCCTCCTCTTCATTATTTTTACCACCTACTCTTAATATTATCCAAATTGTTACTTACATTTATGTTTCAAATTGGGTTTTATGTTTTGGAGATGCATAGTTTCCATTTTTCACAACAAATTTACCAATTCTATTAACTCTTTTTATGGAATGTAATTGTGTTTTATGCAGCTGCATTGTGCATTGAAAAAATAATACAGTGGCCCTCATTACAAGTTAGCCGGTCTGGATATCGTTTTCCAGACCGGCTAACTACAAGTTCTGTGTCCGTGTGATGTTACACCCGCCAAATTTGACCTGGCGGGTGTAACCCCAATGGCCGCAGATGGACGCGGAAACACCGGCACCATTACCACATGGTGCCAGTGTTTCCACTTCCCCATTCCCCTGGAGTCCTATGGGACTCCACGGAAATGGGGATTTACAGAATGCTGGCCCCGGAATTACCGGATCACTGAGGCTGTAATGCCCCGGTAATTCCGGCAAGTCCAGAGCCGGTAAATCCCCACGAGTCCGGCGGCAGCCTGCCGGTTTTACCGGCACGGCTACTGCCGGACTCGCAATGAGGCCCAATGTGTTTTATTTCAGAACTTGCTTCGGGCACAGAATGCCAAAATGACTTCTTACATTCTCATTGGATGTCCCAAAAACACATGGCTGAAGACACCCGGATGATGCTTCACATTTTCCAAAAGATTTTATAATGAATGCTCAACTGTGAAATGTATAGCCATGCCAACGATGTTGTGTCTTATGTTTCAGTTCCAACTTTTCCTCCTGAGCATTTTATTAATCGAACAATGCATGAGACCTATCTTGAAATTTCCATGAATGTTCACCCCAACAGATAGCTCTGAAAGCATCATTTACGGCCACAATTGGTTTGCAATACATAATTTTAACAGGGCATGTCGCCAATATCACAGTCTGTAATAACTATGCCAAGTTATTGTGTTGCCCCATCAAATTTGCTAATTCTTACAACTGTGACTTTTTCTCTTAGTCACCTTCTTATCTTTGACAGAGCCGGAGTCAGGGATATCAATTACTCTCATAGCACCATACAACACTTGGTAATTGCCCATTTGGTGACTTGGCTGTTAGTAAAGTAGCAATCTGCCATATTTGCATGTGCCCTATAAGTGACTCAACCTCTTTCTCTATTTTGTATATTGTCCACAGGGAGACATGGGAATATCTTGTGCGATCACCAATCCATCTAACGCTTCTCAAGGCAGTCAGTTAAACCACTCAACATTGCTTTTTCTCTTCAGTTGAACAATTTATATGTTGACATGTGTTACAATCAATACCACTATTATCCTTGTGTTGTCTTTGAAATGTCCAATGTGTTGTCCTATTTTGTTTGCAACTGTGCTGACATCTGATTTCCCACATGTCTGTTCATATTTGTTATCTCCTAGGAAAAAGAAACCTGGCCATTGCTGATTCCTTACCCACCACTAGTTATGCAGGCCTGACACCACATGGCATTTGCAATAGTGCTAATTGCGTAGATTATTTTAAATTGAGAAGTGTTCATTTAGTAAAACCTGACTTCAGATTGTGTGGCCTGAGTAGAAACTATTTACCCCATTTAATGTTTCATATTAATAATAATCCATGTTTTTTTATCTGATATATGAGGAGACAGGAATGACAGTAGCTTCCTCAGCATCCTCAGAAACAGCTCATTGTGCACACTTAAATTGGTTTATTGTTTTAGGGATATATGTTTTGGGGTTTAAAATTGAGGACTTGAATATCAACAATGTTTGTTGTTACAGTTTGTGGATAGAGCCTTCTCTCTCCCTCTCCCCTGCTAAACCTGCTTAACTCCCCACTGAATTCTGCACCTAACCTGCATCTGGGCCACTTTCAGCGACCTCGGTCCAGGGCCCAGCCACTCTCCACTTGCACTGCCTCCCTGGCTCCCCCTGCACTGTGGGACTGTCACTGTATCCCTACAGCCCCCTTCCCAGCACTTGCTCTGCACTTACCTCGCACTTGCCACCAGCTGGCCCTTTTTATTTATTATTTATTATTTTATTACGCCACTTACCTTTTACTGCACTTACCCCCCCACCTCCTCCCCCTGCACTTTCTCCTTTTTCCTCTTACCTCTGCACTTGCGCGATCTGAATGACACCTGGCCTAGTAGGATCGTTTGTCTGTCTTCCCCTTGTTTCCTCCCTCCCTGCCTCGTCGCGCCTTGAAACACTTGTGTATAGGCGCGTTACAAATACCATATCATATCATATCATATCATTGCAGTGTCCCATCTCATTCGGCAGGGTAATATAAGTACATTTGAAAAATGTCTTTTCATTGCTTGTCCTACAGGAAATTATGCGCACATTTTTTTACCCTCCAAATCCTCCCATTCAATGCGTGTATCAGAGTCACTGTTGCTTGATTCATCACTGCTAATTTATGTTATTGTATGACAATTTTGGGCAGTGGGTTAATATTTCCTTGGTCACAGTAGTGTGTTCAACATTTAGAAAGTATTGCCCCTTCAAATTTGCTTCAGTGATAATTCTGATATCTTGTCTTGCTCACCTTGATTACATTTCAATCGATGGAGCCTTCAGATGCTCCATTCCAGAGGCTCTGCATTTCACCTTGAATCCACCACCTCATCCAAATTCACTGGGATGATGTGGATGACACCTAAAGCTAGGCTCACTGACCACAGCAGGCAGACAGACACTCAATGTCCTCCACTGCCCTCATTCGGTGCCATCACTTCTGCCTACATGTTCGGTTACTGCACCTACATGCCTGCATACAGCACCTCCACATTGTATGAAGGGCTGTGAGCTAAATAACTTTTGCAGCACATGCTGTGTGTGTTGTCTAATACATGAATTAATAACATGGATTACTAACATGGGTACCAACATAACATTTCGGGCAAAAGAGGGGGTTACTTTGGGTAGCAATAGCTAGTATAGGGGTGATTTGTGTAGGCTATATCTGTAAGCCAGAAAATGGTACTAACACTGCAGCAGGCGCACACACTTCACTGGCTGGGAAGTGCCAGCTTCAGAAAATAAGGCAAACATTGAAAATGGAACAGTGGTGAGAAGAAGTTCAGAAAGTGCAGTCACAGGCTTTGCAAATAAATGCACATTGTTCAGGATCGGGGTTGAAAGCCCATGATTCAAATATTCGAGGGAGAAAAGACCGAATATTTTTCCTAAATAATCTTCTGTATTGTAAATCTGGAAATCTGTAATACGACCCTAACCATGTATAGATGGTGTATCTTAGATGGCCGTAAACCAATATAACCATAGGGTGTCCATCTTGTGTAACTTTCGTTATTTTGCTTATTTCCTTTCTGTCAAACGCTTTTGCAAAAGAAAAAGTAAAAAAAAATGCTCTTTAAGCTCATGCATGGTACGAGGCCACCAGCTTACATGTTGATAGATCAATCCAGACCGGAATGCCGAGCAGTGCAGAAATACATTGTTTTCCTCCTTCACTAAGTCCTTGAGGGCGGGCAAGCAGAAACAACAGCATTTAATCAACAGATCAGGTGCCAGCCTGTCTCGTTGCAGCTGTAGAAATAGGCTGTTAAAGGCATGAATTATACATTTCCAGCGGTCCTCATTCACAGATCTTCCTTAGAACAGGCTAACCCCTGGTTCAAGAATAGAAACTAGTAGATGATTTGCTTTGGAATGTGTCTCCCTCTAGAATGCGATATCCTTGATGAACAAGTGCTCTGTGTTCCTAATAAAAAGAACTATGTCTGCAACTGTTGCTAAAGTATAACAAACTTGTCATATATGTGTCATATTTGTTGCAATTGTCAATCACCGAACCCTAGCCTCAGAAATATACATTATGGGCGGTTCTGATGCTCCGTGGAAGGCTGGTGTTTTGTATATATGTGACTGTGTGTACGATGTTCGCTCTCTTGCGTCTCACGAAGTCTGGGTGACACACGTTGCGAGACGTTAGACCCAGTCGGCCGACTGAGTATATTTTTGCAATAAACCATAGTACTTGGAAAATCGAACCTCATGTCTGTCATATCACTAAGTGTATGGTGATTGTGCCTTGTCTCCATGTGCAGAGGGTCTTCAGGGCCTAGCAAAAATGGTGCCCGAATAGGGACCCTCCCCCTTTTTTGCTCCATCGTACACGTTAAATTCGTGGAAGGCGAAAACGAATTGAGGACGAGGCCGTCGAGCCTGGATTGAAAGGTGTTCGGGGCACCCCTGTGAAAGTGATGAGAGAATCCTTTGCAGATCTGTACACAGCCAATCCCTGATAAACGAGCAGCGTCCAGAGAGCATCGTGGTGAGGGTCCTGGAACAAGGCAGATTGAGCCAGATACACAGACACGATGATTCTTGGTTGCGTCTGTATACAGACGATTTGCATCCTGAGTGACAAATTGATTGATCAGGTGAGTCGTGCCCCGATTCTTAATTGCCCTAATATTGATTGAGAGTTGCTCTTGCAAGATCAAACACCCAGGGTAAGAATCCAAGTAAGATCAATTATGCCTGGGAAATTGTCTTCCTGTCTAGCTGTGTTTTTCCGCAGCAGTAAACAATCTTTGGAAACTGGCCAGGTTGCGCCACCGGTAGGGTCGCCAGCGTTTGAAATGTATGTGAAGTATGGCATAGGGGCAATAATATTTAATGAAATTTGGCATAAGCAGACCAGACATGTAGAAAACTTGCAGTGGCCTAATGATGGGACTTTTAAATTGTCATGTATAGACCACTTAGAATCAGTCTTGTTACGTAAGAAGGCATGCCCAGGTGCAGTCAATGTTGTGAGAGACTGGAGGAAGGAATCTCAATTTAAGAAGTAGGAAGAAACATGCACGAAGACATAAATCAAACACAGAAAAAGCGCTAGAACTAGATGATCGCAAAGTGACAGAGGATATCAGGAGACAGGACAGGAGCTTTCAGTTAGGCATACAAAAATGATATCCAAAAAAGATTTGCACACTTCAGATGAACTAATAAATAACATTTTAAATGAACAAAGGAATGAATGTCTTCAAGATAGCATCAAACCCATTGCACCTTTGCACATTGCACCTCCACCTCCATTGACACCACCCATTCCTGTTATTCCGTCTGCACCAGCTCCCCCTGTACACGTGACACAATGTCCTCCATTACCATCAGAGCATGAGTTAGCAGCAGCTGCAGGAGGCAGTTCTGCAGAGGTGGGGCCTGTGCTGAAAGGGAGCACAAGAGTAACACGTAGTACGGTTAGTCGAGAGAGGAAAGAACAACTGAGGGAGTGGGCAGAGATGTATATGGAAGTCGACAATGAGGGATCCATGCAGAGTCCATGTTTGACTTTAAGAAGCTTGACGAACAACAGGTACTGTTAGAATGCATGGGGGAGTATCTTATAAAAGAATGGAAGAAATAGACTGGTACAATGCCACCGCAGGAGTTGCGAGATTTAAATGTTTTTTCCCGAATACCGAATTATGTGTCGGAGGTACGAGAACATGTGGGCCGACTATTTGTGTTTAGAGGTGAGCTGGATCTATTAACTGAAGAACTAAAGAAAGGTAAACAACAGGTAGTACCATATGTCAAGCAGCGATTTTTACCAACATTAAAACCTGTTAGTGAAGAGATGAAAATGTGTACACGTGAGGTTCTTAGATGGATTACGGATGCCACCATTACCCCTATGGAAGTGCATGAAACGTTTAGCGAGTATACACTAGAGATGCAAAGAAAGGTATTAAAGGCAATTGTGAGTATTTGCAAGATGAGTGTTTGAGGAAGAATTTATGTTGCCCCCTGATTTAATGACAATATACAAAAGAGAATTTTTTCTAGAAAATGGAAAGGCCGCTCTCTCTCTTGATTTAGCCCAATTATTTGGTAAGCAAACAACAAAGGAAGCCACTAGTTTACAATTGCCCATGAGATGTAATATTTACAGTGACTCCAGTAGGAAGTTTTGGCCCCCCCTCTATGCCCTTTGAAGTAAAACATTTTGATTTTATAGAAATGGAAAGGTGTCCAAATCTCAAGTACATCCTTGTAGTGGTCTGTGCATTCAGTAAATGGGTGGAGGCATATCCACTCAAAGACTGCACAGCGAGAAGCACAACAAAAGTGATGCTAAAAGAGTACTTTTCCCAATTTGGCCTGCCCCGGGTAATATGGTCAGATAACGGGCCACATTTTGCTGTGGCCGTGATACTACAAATTTGTGCAGGCCTCCAGATTGATAAACGATTCCATTTGGCCAGACACCCAATGAGTGCTGGCCTTGTTGAGCGGCAGAACTGCATTTTGAAAAACAAAATTAGCAAAATTTGTTCAGGGAGTGAGTTGAAGTGGCCTGATGCGCTGCCATTAGCTTTGATGTGTATGAGGATGTCTGTGCAGGCAAGGACTGGGCTCTCCCCCTATGAAATTATAAGGGGGTATACCAGCAAATGTTTGGAGTGCACCACAGCTTAAACGGCTGAGTGAAATTGAATATCCATTGCTCAGCACTTATTGTAAACTATTAATGCAGAAATTACGTTTGATTCATCAGCAGGTGCAGGAGGCTCTTCCGGCCAGATATACAGGCCCGGGGCATTGTCTACAGCCAGGAGACTGGGTGCTAACAAAACATTTTGAGCAAAAATATTCAGTTGCACCAAGGTGGAAGGGCCCTACAGTTCGAGTAGATGGTCGGAAGGCATGGGTTCATGCCACTCATAAGTAGAAAATCCCATTCCCTCTAGAAGAGCCTCCTGACCCAGAAGCTGAAAAAGAAACAGCTGCACTCGATCGAAAAGACACAATCACCAGTTCTCTGTCAGAAGTGTCTCGTAAACCCAAGAAAGGGCCGGTTGAGATAACAGCGATGATCAAAGGACAGGAGGTACCTCTGCCTTGTCCGACAATTGCTGCATCACCACACGTTGCATCACAGGCTGACACTAAGCCTGCCTCTGGGAATAAAAATGAACTATTCATTGATCACACTGTACCTGGAGCGATAAGGTACAACCTACGTTCTCAAACATGGAAGTGAGCTAACCTGCATATTTGTTTTGCCTCTGTTCCCAACAAGGATGAAGTGGAAATTGGAGGCCTAGGGAAGTGGATCGTGGGGGCTGTATCAATCTGCGCCAAATTGAAAGCTCTGAAACGCAGCTTACCGGTGCTACCTTTGAAAGAAGTGAAGAACCATTGCAACCTAACACGGACAAGCGGGGCATATGGTACCGACACAACTGACGCAAGCTCCACATTTTGGAGCACTGTACATAGGCTTGCTGATCGTTGTTATCAAGCAGGCCAACCAGACTGGCCTGAATGCTGTGCTGCTATTTGAATGCTCTGCTGTGTTACGAGTGCTGCTGTGAAGAAGGTCTTTGTGACAAACATTGTTGCAACTGACATTGCAGACAATGCCCATACTAACTCCTGCTCCCTCCTGCACCAATGCTGATGATGCTGATGATACCACAGAGATAGAGACTGAAGGAATATATAGAAGAAGTTGTAAGAAATGTATGTTGATGATCATAACACTACTCTGCATTCTGATTACACTGGTCCCGACATTGTGGTATCTGGAAACTGTGCATCCATTAAGTTCGCTTTTGCCTGCAACCAATACTCCTGCCACAGACAGACCGGTCCATGTGCTCTCCTACACGTTCCCTCCATTAGAGGAGAGGCACAGAAAAGGGTATGACAATAATACATTGCTTTTGATAATGAATATCACTCATGCTATCCTGAATAGAACAAATTGTTGAGTCTGCTCTCATTTACCGTAGCATGGTGGAAAAGGAATGGGTTGGTAGGTGTAACCATTACCCCGTAATGCGGCATGTTATGCATCATTGAGTGCGCTATTTTTTGGGAAGTGGAATAAAAATGATACGGGTCAATTGGATGGAGCCAATATGGATGAGTTTGAAAGGGTAATAATGGAACCAGTTGGTTGCTCCATATTCAATAGGGTTTAAGAAATAAAACCAATGGCAAGACCAGTAGAAAGACTCTTCATGCCATATACATCATCTGTAATCACTTTCTGTTAGGCGGAAACCTGTGCAGTTCCCTCTGGGACCACTGCAAAAGATTTAGGACTACAGGTGTTTGGCAGTAAACCCACTTGGTAGCAGTCTGCACCACACAGATTCACTGTTGGTAGCTGTGGCTGAGCAGTCAGACTTCTCTCAAGAAAAGTCAAGCAGTATGTGGAGTATACAAAATAGGGCAATTCTTCATGGTAAGACAAGCAAGCACGCAACGAGGCTCAGTGTAAAGATATGAAGGTATTTATTTATAACGAAACATCTATCAAAAACACTATGGCACTATCACGGCAAACAAATCAAACACAATTACTCTACGAAGAGGAAACGATCAATCCCCCTAGCAAATATCTCGACAAGTCTAGGTTTTACCGGCACCACTTATTTACAGACAGAGGTGTATGCCTCAACCTAGATGGCACTCTAATATTAGTTAGGACGGGAGAGAAAAATAGGCAGGTTATGAAAGCAACACAGTTCAATACTTCACGGGTAAAACGCAAGGCAAGAAGGCAAGAATCACAATAGATCATAAAGTTCAGAGGCCAGGCCCACTCGGAGAGAGGCAAGGCGATATGTCCCAAAAGTCTCTAGTGGAAACGCGTTCGAGTCTTTGTAGCAAATTGTTATCGGCAGATTGAACCAGTTCAGAACAATACGTGAGAAAGCTTGGAGGCGACCCAACGGAAAGGAGAGGATTAAGACACCTCACTCGAACCGATCAAAAGGGAAGCCAGGTGTACACGGTACCTTGTTTGTGGAGAGACAGCTCCGGCGGGGGCATTTGTTCCTGGTGGTGGGTGCACGTTGGGTCTTTGCCAAGAGTAGAGATGTTCTCGTGGTCGAAGAAAAGTGAAGTACGGTGCACCACCAGGGAAGAGACCAGCGGCGGAGTGCTCCGTCACAAGGCACCACCTTTTGGTCGCGGTACAGGGGAAGTGGCTATCCGGTTGCTGAGGTGCTCTGCACGGGCAATTTGACCACTGCGTCCTGAGGCGAATAAAAAGCAAAGGGGACTGGTTGTTCCCACCAGTCAGGGGAAGAGACTCTCCGGCAGGGAGATCTCCTCTGTCGTCGGGCAGTGGTGAGTCAGTTCCGCAGGTCTCCACCGGAGGTGTCGTCGTGCAGGTCGGCTCAGCGTTACACTCGTCGGATTCTTAGGTCCTGTGGCGACTTCCGAAGATCCAGTCCCAAAAGACCTGATTTTATGCAGAAAACCCCCATTCATTCAGCCTAGCTGTCAATTAACACATGCTAAGTGGTGAGCGGGGAGGCTCACCACTTGGGCCAATCACTCCAGAGTGCGACCGGAGTTGGCAAGGCAACTCGGTCCAGGGTGCCTAAACCCCCTCCCGCTTCCCTTTGGTAACTCAGACAGAATGGCATCACTTTGGAGGGTCTCTGTACAGAGGCCCGCCAAAAGTGGAACAAAGGGCTCAACATTTGGTTTAGGAGTCACAGAGACGAACACAGACGCCATTTTACAAACCGAGTTCTGGCAGAAAATACCATCCGATAAACTTATTTAAGATAAGTAGACCTTTGGTACGTTAGAGATTAACGAGAAAAAAGTATCAATCTCCAACAATGGGACGAATCCCATAGGGTTATGTTCGGGGTCGAACATAACAAGTAGTTTCCACTGCCACCAGCCAAAACTCGACGAGGGGGGACGGGACAGTGCCCCCTTGAATAACAGATCCAGGAGTAATCGAATTACCCCTACTACTACGTCCACAATAAGATGGTTTGTACTAGTTCTGTCAGTAAATTTAGGTCTAGTAAAGCCAATGGTGACTTTACATGCCCGGGGAGACAGTAGTCAGTCCCCGTGTATGGAGTCTATGGTGGGAGTCTGCTAGGACACCCCGGTGCTACGGCACGTCGGGTGCGGTGTAACACACATAGAAAAACATATGAGACCCTATGGAGTAAAAGACCCCATAGCCCATCGAACACATTGACATTCAAAGGAATTAAACACATACATGTCCAAGAGTGGGAGAAAAAGAGTCTCACTCTTGGCAGGATGGAAAAAAACAAACTCCAGAAATCCAGCAAAGCTGCTAGGGGACTCACTAGGTTAGGAAATTCAGCCTAAACAGAGAATTCTCCCTAACACTCGCCCACCCCCCAGACTAAGGGACAGGAGGATTTAATCCACTCCTGGATGAATCTCATACCTCTAGTCGATGACATACATCCTAGAGAGACCATCAGCATTTTGGTGGTGACACCCTGACCTGTGCTCAATGGTGAAATCAAACCCTTGCAGGCAGATCGACCATCTCAATAGTTTTGGGTTTTCCCCTTTCATTTGCATTAACCATCTCAAGGGTTGGTGGTCAGTCTGAATGACAAAAGTAGAACCATACAAGTACGGCCTAAACTTCTTCAGAGCCCACATGATAGCAAAGCACTCTCTTTTGATTGTTGCCCCCCTTGTTTCAGGATCCTTCAGCTTGCGGCTGATGAAGCAAACGGGGTGCTCCCTACCTTTCCCATCCAGTTGACTGAGTACGGCACCTATTCCTACATTTGAAGCATCTGTCTGCACAATGAAGTGTTGGCGGTAATCAGGAGCTCTGAGTACTGGGGATTGGCAAAGAGCCTTTTTCAGGTTTTGAAAAGCCTGATTGCACTCCTCGTTCCATCTAACCTTTTTAGGAAATTTGGGCGAGGAGATGACATTCAGTGGAGAAGCTATGGTCCCATAGTTCTCTATGAAATTCTTGTAATACCCAGTGAGGCCTAGGAAGGCTCTCACTTGGGTTTGAGTAGTCGGTGTTGTCCAATTTTGCACAGCTTCAATTTTACTGAGCAAAGGCCTTATTTTTCCACCTCCTACCTCATGTCCAAGATAGACTACCTTACTCTGTCCAATTTGGCATTTACTTGCCTTTATGGTCAGATTGGCTCGTCCAAGAGCCTGCAAAACATCTCTCTGGTGGGTTACATGTTCTTCCCAGGAATTGCTGAACACTGCAATGTCATCCAAGTATGCCATGCAGAAGTCCTCCATCCCATTCAGAACCTGGTTTACCATCCGTTGAAATGTAGCAGGTGCATTCTTCAATCCGAAAGGCATTACCTTAAACTGTTATAAGCCAACGGGGGTAGAAAATGCAGTTTTCTCCTTGGCATGGTCTGTCAGGGCTATTTGCCAATAGCCTGACGTCAAGTCAAATGTGCTGAGGAACTTGGCGGCGCCAAGTGTATCCACCAACTCATCTGTTCTTGGCAAAGGGTGGGCATCAGTCTTGGTGACTGTATTAAGAGCTCTATAGTCCACGCAGAATCTAAGTTCTTTAGATCCGGCCTTTGGTACTAACACAACTGGGCTAGACCATGGACTAGTAGAGGGCTCTATTACCCCGAGATCAATCATCTTGCTGACCTCACCTTTGATGTGGGTTCGTACGTTCTCTGACATTCGGTATCCTCTGCTTTTGACTGGCAGACAGTCACCAGTGAGTATGTTGTGCTGGCCCCAAGGGGTCAAGCCTGGTGAAAGCGAGAACAGAGAGGCAAACTGATTCAACATAGATTTGCACTCTTCTTGTTGCTCAGGTGTCAGATTGGAGGAGAGATTTACTCCTTCAATGTTTTAATCTAAAGGTAAGCCTCTGAGGAGATCCGGAAGAGTATTGCTCTCTTCTTCTTCCTCGGATGATGCTAGAAGCAACGCTCCTACATCAGTTCGTGAGATATACGCTTTAAGTCGGTTGGTGTGAAAGATTGTCGGAGCCTCCTTGGGATTGCCCAAGTCCACCAGATAGTTGACCTCTCCGAGTTTACCCACAACTCTGAAGGGTCCCATCTACTTGTCTTGCAAGGCCCTCTGCCTTGTTGGGATCATAACGAGAACGAGCTGGTCTTGAGCGAACTCAACCATGTTAGCCTTTTGATCGTGCCAGTGCTTGACCAATGCTTGTCCAGCTTTCAAGTTATCGCTTGCTTCCATCATCATGTGTGACATTCTCCTCCGGAGACCTATCACGTAGTCAGTCACTCGGACTGGCTTGGGGGAAGGAGCACTCTCACACCCCTCCGTAATCAGGGCCAATGGACCTCTGACGGGATGACCATAGAGAAGTTCGAAGGGAGAATAACCTACTCCCTCCTGAGGGACTTCTCTATAAGCAAAGAGAAGGCATGGCAGCAGAAGGTCCCACTTACGCTTAAGGGGTTCCTCTAAAGCACCTATCATGCTCTTCATGGTTCAGTTGAACCGTTCTACCAACCCATTGGTTTGTGGGTGGTAAGCTATTGAGAACTTGTAAGTAACTCCACAGGTTTTCCACATGGCTTTCATGTAGTGGGACATAAAGTTTGACCCCCGGTCAGAGATTACTTCCTTAGGAAACCCGACCCTAGTAAAAATACCAAGGAGGGCCTTAGCCACAGCCGGAGCAGTAACAGTCCTCATAGGAATTGCCTCAGGATACCTAGTAGCATGGTCTACTGCAACAAGTATAAACCTGTTACCTGAGGAGGTTGGAGGATAAAGGGGACCAACAATGTCAATCCCTACTCTATCAAACGTGACTCCCACGACTGGGAGAGGCACTAAAGGTGCCACATTCTTGGAGCCAACCTTACCAGAGGTCTGGCAGGTGTGGCAGCTCCTGCAGTGTTTTTCTACTTCGGCCCCCATCTTTGGCCAATAGAAGTAGAGCGAGAGCCTTTCCTTAGTCTTCTTGAAACTCAAGTGACCAGCCAAAGGAATCTTGTGGGCTAACTGCAAGAACTGTGGTCTGTTCTCTTGGGGTACTACAAGTTGTTTGTAGTCTCCAGTGCAGACTCGGTCGGTTCACTGTAGAAGAGGCCATCTTCCCAGTGCAACCTGTATTTCCCAGGCTCTTGCCCTTCAGCCTGAGCTTCTGCCTGGTGGCGAAGACCTTCCAGAGTTGGACATTCCCTCTGTCCCTTACTGAAGTCTGCCCTGCTGGGTCCACCTTCTGCCAGTAAAGACTGCAGCTCAGGATGGTCAACAGGATCCAGATCTCCAATGAGTTCCTGGCCTTCCATTAGCTCTTCCTCAGAGTCTAATTCTACCACACAGGGTTGTACCTCCCTCTCAGCCTGGAGGTGGAGTTACGGGTGTAACTTTGGACAACCGCGGGGAAGTCTGTGTTGGCTTCACTGAAATGCTGGCTGCGGGTTTCAGGATAGAAGTCTTAGGTTTCCCTTTCGCTTCTGATTTCTTTGAGACAGCGGCCGACAATTCCAGTGGAGCAGGAGTGATTTCTTTCTTCATCATCTCCTGGAGAGTACCGCGCATGGTCCTCTCTCTTGCGGGTCTTGTTAGCTCCTGAAACCGTTTACTAGGAGGTCTGGGAGTATGCGATACAACTCAGAGAGTTTTCAAATCGTTACCCAACAGTACGTGTCCTGGTACCTCACTCTGTATGCTGACAGGTATCTTCACAGTCATGTCGTTACACTGGATGAGAACTGGTAATTGGGGAAGCATCTGCACAGGCCCTCCAGCTAACTTGGTGAGGCGTTTGGGTGCCTTAGCAACATCCTCAGCCTGAAAAAACGATTTATCCACCACAGTTATGCTGGCCCCAGTGTCCCTAATGGCAGGAGTCTCCTGACCATTCTCCTGGACACTGTCCTTATAATACTCTTTAGTATTATCGGGGATAGAATTATAGACATCTAAATTATGTTGTTCCCACAACCCCAGAGATACTAAAGAAACGCTGGCTGAGACTCCAATGGGTTTGTCAGCTAGCAGTAGAAAGTTTCCACTTGCAATTTGGACTTCCTCCTCTGGAGCGAAGGCTAAGGAGACAAGCTGGACCCTTGAAGGTTTACCCTTACATCTGGGATCTCCTTTCATGAGGTCAGTCGAGCCACAAACAAAGCATTTACCGAATTCTTTCTGGAATGGTGGCTTGTTCTGACCTCCTTCCGGTTTGACACCAGAAGACACACTATTCTGCTGTGGTTTTTCTGGTGGCTTACCCTTCTGGTTTTGTTTGGGGCCCTCTTTGGAATTTGAGTTATTAGAATTCTCTTTTGAGTCTTTTTTAGGCTGTCTTCCCTCATCCTTTTTTCTGAGTTGCCCCAGAATCCTTATGAGTAGCCCTGTTAGCAACCCACAGGTCAGCAGCCTTAGCTAGCTTCCAGGAATCCAATTCCTTCGAATCAGCCAAGTGCTGTCTGAGCTTGGGAGAACAGGCATCATAAATAGACTCCAACATAAAAAGATTCCTCATACCCTCATAAGTGTTCACTTTGTAACCCTTAATCCATCCCTCTAAGTTTTTAAACCCTTCACTCACCCAGGTAGCCCAAGGGGTACCATCATGCTTTTTGAGGGTTCTAAACCTCTTAAGATACTGGGAAGGGGTCTTCCCGAATCTAGCTATCAAAGCCAGTTTCACACTTTCGTAATCCGTTTTATCCGCCTCCCCCAACTCCTTTACCACATCAGTCGCAACAGGGGGGAGCCTAGAGAACAACCAGGGAAGTAAATCATTCCCGGTGATGTACTGGTGCCCATGATTGTACTCAAACAGTTTCAACCAATCCAACACATCCAATCTCGGTTCGTAAATACCCACTAATTCCTTCGGCACCCGGGGTCTTTTGGGACTGGAGCTCCTAGAGGAACCAGAGGAGAGAGAAGCATTTTCCATAGACAACTTTTTCATCTCTAACTCGTGATTAAGTTCTATTTCTCTGAGTCTTAACTCAGCTTGCTTCTGCTCAGCCTGGGCATTCATTCGTCTGAACTAGAGCTCTTGGTTTCGTTCAGATTGAGCCAAGAACCGTTTGTATTCTAATTCGAGCTTCATTTTTTCAAGTTCAAAATAAGCAGGGTTCCTTGTGGGACCTGGTATGGGCCCCGTAGGCACAGCTGGCAAGGCAAGGAGAGCAGCAGGCGATACAGTTTTGTTAGCCTCTCCTTCCTCTTCAGCCTCTTCATGCTATCATCAGAATTACGATTTAGATCAACACCATCACTGTTATCTACCTTTGCTGGCGTAATTGATTCCTCTGAACCAGTACCCAGACTTTGGTTCGCCAGCAATCTCTCTATTAGTTCTTCCTTCTTGCCTCTTACAGGAAGATTCTCTTGCCTACAGAGAGCTCGCAAACTCTCAGTATTTTCACCTAACAAGGACTCTTGACTGTACGTTTCCATCGTAGACATGTTTTTTGAAAGTTGCTTTTTAGTGCTAAGTTTTGTGGTTAGTTATCCAAAAGTGTCAAAAAGCACTCTAAACTGTATACTCGATACAAATCCCACCGCTGCCACCAGTGTTAGGTGGAAACCTGTGCAGTTCCCTCTGGGACCACTGCAAAAGATTTAGGACTACAGGTGTTTGGCAGTAAACCCACTTGGTAGCAGACTGCACCACACAGATTCACTGTTGGTAGCTGTGGCTGAGCAGTCAGACTTCTCTCAAGAAGAGTCAAGCAGTATGTGGAGTATACAAAATAGGGCAATTCTTCACGGTAAGACAAGCGGGCACACAACGAGGCTCAGTGTAAAGATATTAAGGTATTTATTTATAATGAAACATCGATCAAAAACACTATGGCACTATCACGGCAAACAAATCAAACACAATTACTCTACGAAGAGGAAACAATCAATGCAAATATCTCGACAAATCTAGGTTTTACCGGCACCACTTATTTACAGACAGAGGTGTATGCCTCAACCTAGATGGCACTCTAATATTAGTTAGGACGGGAGAGAAAAATAGGCAGGTTATGAAAGTAACACAGTTCAATACTTCACGGGTAAAATGCAAGGCAAGAAGGCAAGAATCACAATAGATCATAAAGTTCAGAGGCCAGGCCCACTCGGAGAGAGGCAAGGCGATATGTCCCAAAAGTCTCTAGTGGAAACGCGTTCGAGTCTTTGTAGCAAATTGTTATCGGCAGATTGAACCAGTTCAGAACAATACGTGAGAAAGCTTGGAGGCGACCCAACGGAAAGGAGAGGATTAAGACACCTCACTCGAACCGATCAAAAGGGAAGCCAGGCGGACACGGTACCTTGTTTGTGGAGAGACAGCTCCGGCGGGGGCAGTTGTTCCTGGTGGTGGATGCACGTCGGGTCTTTGCCAAGAGTAGAGATGTTCTCGTCGTCGAAGAAAAGTGAAGTCCGGTACACCACCAAGGAAGAGACCAGCCGCGGAGTGCTCCATCACAAGGCACCACCTTTTGGTCGCGGTACAGGGGTAGTGGCTATCCGGTTGCCGAGGTGCTCTGCACGGGCAATTCGACCACTGCGTCCTGAGGCGAATAAAAAGCAAAGGGGACTGGTTGTTCCCACCAGTCAGGGGAAGAGACTCTCCGGCAGGGGGATCTCCTCTGTCGTCGGGAAGTGGTGAGTCGGTTCCGCAGGGCTCCACCGGAGGTGTCATCGTGCAGGTCGGCTCAGCGTTACCCTCGTCGGATTCTTAGGTCCTGTGGTGACTTCTGAAGATCCAGTCCCAAAAGCCCTGCTTTTATGCAGAAAACCCCCATTCATTCAGCCTAGCTGTCAATTAACACATGCTAAGTGGTGAGCGGGGAGGCTCACCACTTGGGCCAATCACTCCAGAGTGCGACCGGAGTTGGCAAGGCAACTCGGTCCAGGGTGCCTAAACCCCCTCCCACACCCCTGTGGTAACCCAGACAGAATTGCACCACTTTGGAGGGTCTCTGTACAGAGGCCCGCCAAAAGTGGAACAAAGGGCTCAACCTTTGGTTTAGGAGTCACAGAGACGAACACAGACGCCATTTTACAAACCAAGTTCTGGCAGAAAATACCATCCGATAAACTTATTTAAGATAAGTAGACCGGTGGTACGTTAGAGATTAACGAGAAAAAAGTATCAATCTCCAACAATGGGACGAATCCCATAGGGTTATGTTCGGGGTCGAACATAACAAGTAGTTTCCACTGCCACCAGCCAAAACTCGACGAGGGGGGACGGGACAGTGCCCCCTCGAATAACAGATCCAGGAGTAATCGAATTACCCCTACTAGTACGTCCACAATAAGATGGTTTGTACTAGTTCTGTCTGTAAATTTAGGTCTAGTAAAGCCAATGGTGGCTTTACATGCCCGGGGAGACAGTAGTCAGTCCCCGGGTATGGAGTCTATGGTGGGGGTCCGCTAGGACGCCCCGGTGCTACAGCACGTAGGGTGCGGTGTAACACACATAGAAAAACATATGAGACCCTATGGAGTAAAAGACCCCATAGCCCATTGAACACATTGACATTCAAAGGAATTACACACATACATGTCCAAGAGTGGGAGAAAAAGAGTCTCACACTTGGCAGGATGGAAAAAAGACATACTCCAGAAATCCAGCAAAGCTGCTGGGGAACTCACTAGGTTAGGAAATTCAGCCTAAACAGAGAATTCTCCCTAACACTTTCCACATGAATTCATTAGGAAACAAGGATGTTGTACCCCCCGCCTATACTATCAACTACAGTCCATGTGCTGTCCCATTTTGCTTACGAAAAAAGGGTTCTTATTCGGTAGGAACATTCACTAGGTGCATGACTATCACAATACTTGAGAAAGAAGAAGAGCCAATATATGCAGGCGATCCTGTTTATTTTATATGTGGAGAACAAGCTAATCCCTGGTTGCCTAGAAATTGGGGAGGGACCTGTTACTTAGGGATCCTTTTTCCCGGGGTATTCCTTTCCAGAACATCAGATATATCGATATTATCCAGATCCAGGCCGTGGCGGGATGATACAGGATTAATTACAGAAGATATAGTCAAATCATTCATACCATTTTGGGCACAAGCAATACATTCTTGGAATATAAGAAAACTGTCCAGAGTTTTGGAAAAAACGATAAATGGTAACTGATATATTACATAATATGACATTAGAAGAGAAGGCAGTTAGATTAATGACACTTCAAAATACAATGGCTCTTGATATAATCTTGTCTGACCATGGAGGTGTGTGCAAAATTGTGGGGTCAGCGTGCTGTGTATTTGTAAGCGATTCCTCCCCCACGGTTTTTGAAGCAATCAAGAAATTGACATTCATACCCCGACAGGTGGTTGGCAACTGAATATGAGTTCATGGTTTTGGGAATTGCTGCGTTAATGGGGATGGAAGCTAATTGCAATCCTGACAATGTTGCTTGGGATCCTTATGTGCTGCTGTTGCTGCATACAGTGTCTGCCGATATTTTACTCTGAAATAACAGATGAATGTGTACATGTGATAACAGAGAAACAAACTCCTAGGTTGAATAAGGATAGAAATACCGAAATTGAACAATTAAGGAATTCATGGCAATTGATATAGAAGATGATGCTTACAGTAGCATGTGTAGTTCAGAATTAGATACATGGTTGGATGAAGATGAGGTGTATGGATAATGCTCTTGGCTTACGGCCTACAGGAGGGTTTGTAAATCTGGAAATCTGTTATACGACCCTAACCAAGTAGAGATGGTGTATTTTAGATGGCCGTAAACCAATCGCATCACATAACCAACACCACGAACACAGATGTGCCAAGATAACCATAGGGTGTCCATCTTGTGTAACTTTCGCTATTTTGCTTCTTTCCTTTCTGTCAAACACTTTTGTAAAAAAAAAAGTAAAAAAAAAATGCTCTTTAAGCTCATGCATGGTACAAGGCCACCAGCTTACATGTTGATAGATCAATCCAGACAGGAATGCCGAGCAGTGCAGAAATACATTGTTTTCCTCCCTCACTAAGCCCTTGAGGGCGGGAAAGCAGAAACAACAGCATTTAATCAGCAGACCAGGTGCTAGCCTGTCTCACTGCAGCTGTAGAAA
The DNA here is from genome assembly GCF_040938575.1 of Ambystoma mexicanum. Taxonomy (NCBI): domain Eukaryota; kingdom Metazoa; phylum Chordata; class Amphibia; order Caudata; family Ambystomatidae; genus Ambystoma; species Ambystoma mexicanum. Next base: position 447,264,611 of record NC_090935.1, on the reverse strand, counting down.
TAGGCCGTTAAAGGCATGAATTATATGTTTCCAGCTGTCCTCCTTCACGGATCTTCCTTAGAACAGGCTGACCCCTGGTTCGAGAATAGAAACTAGTAGATACAGAGCTTTGGAATGTGTCTGCCTCTAGAAATCGATATCGTTGATGAACAAGTGCTCTGTGTTCTTTATAACAAAGAACTATGTCTGCAACTGTTGCTTAAGTATAAGTAACTTGTCATAATGTGTCATATTTGTCGCAATGGTCAATCACCAAACCCTAGCCTCAGAAAGATACATTATGGGCGGTTCTGATGCTCTGTGGAAGGCTGTTGTTTTGTATATATGTGACTGTTTGTATGAGGTTCGCTCTCTTGCATCTCACGAGGTCTGGGTGACACACGTTGCGAGATATTAGACCCAGTCGGCCGACTGAGCATATTTTTTCAATAAACCATAGTACTTGGAAAATTGAACCTTGTGTCTGTCGTATCACTAAGTGTATGGTGATTGTGCCTTGTCTCCATATGCAGAGGGTCTTCAGGGCCTAGCAGTCTTTTCTCCCCTGAACATTTACAACTTGGCCCCACCCACACCAAGCACCCACCACACCCGCCTCCACACCCCCACTCCCTTACTTACCTTGTGTCCCTGCAAAACCTGTTCCCTTTCACTTCTGTGATTGGGAACCGGCGCTGCAGGTACCTTTTCTTTCCTTTTATTTTTTTGGGGGATGTCTCCGTAGGACACCCCCGCCACCCCCTTTACAGTATAGGGTGCATGGGTTTTGGGATTCCCCCTGTGCCCCCCACAACCCTTTTTTTAAGGCTTCTTAGGAGGGCTGCGGGGGACACCCTCGCTACCCTAGTTCACCATAGAGTGAGCAAGAGTGTGGGGGACACAGCCCTCAGTACTGAATCCATGATTTGGTTGATCCTTTCAGCCGCTTGAAATTTTCGAATGGCCGAAATTCAGCCAAATCACGCATTCAGGCATTTAAGCTCAGTCATTTTGGCCAGTTCCTATTGTTCATACAAAGCAAGTGCAGGAAGAAAGGTTGAAAATGTTTAACTTCTTTTCAGAGCTGCAGGAAGAGATGATGACCAGGAATGCAGCTTGCGAAAAACCAAGGAGTGCAAGTTAAACTAGAAAGCGGGTGAGGAAGTCAAAAGGTGCTGGAATATGCTCAATGGTTCTGACATGTGAAGACAATGGAAGTAACTTCATGGAGCAGTGGTGAAAGCTGATGTCACAGAGGCTGGAAAATTGTAAAGGGATGTACAGGGACATAGCATAAGGGGCAGTGACCCCTGAAAGGCTTAAAAGAGGGTGACTGAAAGGAAGAGGAGTCTTCTTCCTGGGTAGCTGTTTATTCCTGATGAGCTGGTTTCCCGGGTCCTTGTTTTGTGGCATCTGCTGTTGGAATTTCATGAAGGGTGTGTGGCTGCTGGGTGATTGCTGGGCTTTGATGGGTGAATTATGTGGAAAGACAGGCTGGGCTTAGAGGAGAGCGTGTGAACGCTGCATAGACAGAGACCGCAGCAGAGACTGATGTAGCTGCCAAAGGGAGGTTGGAAGGCTGTGCAGAGCCAATGGCAGAGCTCGCCGAGTCATGTTACATGGGAGCCAGTGAAAACAAAGGATTTAGCCTGTGTAAGTATAAACAGGACATCAAACAATCAATTAATACGTTTGGATACCTTCTGCTGTGTGTTTCAATTGGCAAAGTGTCACACTAGACACAGTTGGCAGACCTTGTTTAACTCCTTTGGTACCAAGGGGTTAACAAAGTAGCCTTGAACCAAAAGTGTTAGCTGAGGCTGCTTTCATGTTCAAGGGTCACAATAACACAATCTCACAATATCACAATCTCACAATCAGATGATCATGATCCTGTCACTAATCCAACGGCAGATAAGGGCAGGGGGGAGTAAATGTGAATTGAAGCTGTATCTGTAATGTATTTGCTTTCATAGCTAAAGTGCCAGCTGGGGTGTCTCCTAATCTACTCACTGATTCAATAGTAGGCAGGGATTGGGGCACAGCTAAGTGTGAACTTGTTCCATGCCGTGTTGACTTCATTATTAATGCATGTCAGTTAGGATTTCTCAGAACAATCAGGGAAATGTCATGTGTTTTGAAATGTGCTTCCTTTTCTACAATTCACCAGTATACATATGTTGTTTTTTCACTAATAAACAAGACAAATGAAAGTGTTCATTATTTTTCTGACAGATCTGAATATCTTCATCTAAAGTGTATAGTGTAATTGTGTGCATGTGTGGTGGTTTCATATTGTGTGGCCTATTCAGTTCTTGATTTAAAGTGTTACAAGAACATTGGGTGTGTCTGTTACTAGGTCTGTGGATGTCTAGCTAAGCCAGAGCTAGAATATTGTCGAAAAAGGAAAGTGGTAGGATATTCCTAACAACATCCACCTCACTGGATGAACCTACTACATTTACTTTCTTCACCATATCCCTCCACCAGGCCCCCACTCATGTCCAACTCATGTCCCCCTGCACCCCCACCCCCCAGCAGTCAGGGGCACCCTCCACCAGGCCCCCACACATGTCCCCCTGCACCCCCACCCACCAGCATCCAGGGGCACCCTCCACTAGGCCCCCACTCATGTCTCCCATCACCCCCACCCCCACCCCCAGCAGTGCAGGGCACCCTCCACCAGTCCCCCAACCCCCAGCAGTCAGGGGCACCCTCCACCAGGCCCCCACTCATGTCTCCCATCACCCCCACCCCCCAGCAGTGCAGGGGCACCCTCCACCAGGCCCCCACTCATGTCTCAGCCGTGCGATTTGCCTGGGTACGTGTATTCCTGGGGTGCGCGGGTAGGCTCATATGCGATACCATCAGGGTATGTGTATTATGGGTCCGCGTGAACTTCCACACGCGATACCAGCAGGCTACGTGTATTACGGGGTTCGCGGGAAGTTCCACACGTGATTGCCCTGGGTAAGTGTATTTCGGGGTGCGTGTGAAGTTTCACACGCGAATTTGCAGGGCACGTGTATTTCGGTGTGCGCGTGAAGTTCCACACGCGACTGGGCCTGTGAGAGTGGGGTACGTGTATTCCAGGGCTGGGCGGGAATATTTACTCGCGACTGGGCCTGGGAGAGTGTGTTATGTGTATTCCTGGGGTGGGCGGGAAGATTCACACGGTCGCCTACAACACGCCAAAAAATAAATGGTCCAATCCTGAAACACGTACGCCAGCATGAAGCAGGCGTACGTCGACCCGCGCAGCATAAAAGTGCACGCAAACAACAAACAAGCTCAGACGCCAGGATGAATATACCGTTCCTAGCAGCAGTGGCCGTGGGTTACCAAAGGAGGAGGAGGAGGATAGCGAGGGCCCGAATTTTCACTCCCAGAACCAGCCTTTTTGGGATGCCTGATGACCAGGTGTATGGGAGGTACAGGTTTCCACCACACATAATACTGGACCTGGTCAGTGAGTGGGAGGATGACCTCACATCACCCACCCTGTGCTCCCAAGCACTCAGCCCCCTGGAGAAGGTCCTTAATGTACTGCACTTCTTGGCCACTGGATCATTTTAGCGGACAAGTGCCATAGTGGGTGGCGTGTCACAGGCCACGCAGTCACGCTGCCTACACCAGGTCTTGAACATCATCACTGCACGCCCATCAGTCCTCAGGCACATATACCTGCCCAGGACACCTGCAGAAAGGCAGGCTGCCGCCCTGGATTTATACGGTGTCGCACAATTCCCCAAAGTGCTAGGTGCCATTGACTGAACCCATGTGGCACTACGTCCCCCCAGGGCATCTGAGCACATCTATAGGAACCGCAAGCACTGGCATTCCACCAACGTGCAGGTAGTATGTAATGCCAAGGGAATCATCACCTCAATATATGCCAACTATCCAGGGTCCACCCACGACAGCTTCATTTACCGAATGTCTACCCTAAGCCGGGACCTAGAAGCTGGGCGGCATGGCGATACATGGCTGCTTGGTGAGTATAAATGCCACTGCACATGCATGCATGTCAGATGCAGAGTTATGTCACTACCCCACTAATGATACCCATCACCTCCTCACCAGGGGACAGTGCCTACCCTCTGAGCACCCACATGATGACGCCAATTCAGAACCCCATCACGCCTCCCGAGGTAAAATACAACACAGCCCATATTGCAACCCGGGGCATAGTGGAGTGCACATTCGGAGTGCTCAAGTCACGCTTTCGCTCCCTTAACCGTTCTGGCGGGCAGCTGTTATATGCGCACCCAGTAGTGTGCAGGATCATAGTGGCAGCATGTGTCCTGCACAATGTTGCAACACGCCGGGGCCTGGCTGTGGACATGGTGGTGCCCCCACATCCCCAACCACATGCAATGTGAGAGCAAACAAATTAATCCCCACAACATGCCCCAAGTGTCACCAACTGCAGTGTCCCTAATGGAAACTGGCCACACATGAAATGTTCATAGTAATGCAGGACCTACAACACACATTACCAAATACTTACCAAGAATACCAATCACCTACACAACCTCCAACCTACCTTAAACATCACATCACAGACTTAAAAAATTGGTAGCCTCACTACCTGATAATGCCAGCACTTCAAACACTTCCAAGTATACAGTGTTAGCGCCACGCAAGAGTGTAGGTGCACTGCTTACAACATGGACTCCAGTTCCAAGGTAGACCGCCTTGTGAAGACATGAGAAATGGACCTGAAAATTAGGAGGATGAGATGGATGCAGAGGCACATATCAATACACCATGCAGTGTACAATACAACAACAAAATGCACTATGAATGTATACACAGTATTGACTACAGACTGCCCACAAATCAAATGGGAGTCCAACGTCACCATGTACGTCAATGTCACTTGGGCATACCCTTTGCAAGCCCATGGAAACGGGAAGCAGGAGGGGTGTGTGTCACACAAACCCAAGCATCTGACCCAAATTCATGACAAGCCTGCATGTGCCCAGCCACAATACAGCGTATGCCCACGGGAGCCACACAAGGCAACACACTGTCCAAAAAACAAAAATAAAAAATAGAAATAAAAAAAAATAAAAATAAAAAATGGCCATTAATGGGCCCGGAGGGGGGGTATGTGGGGGAGTCCACCCAGGAGGTCTGAGGACAAGGTGCACACCAAAACCCACAAGTGTTGATCTTGCGAAAAAAAAAACACCTCCATGGGCTCATGGCCTGCACGGCTACCCTATTGTGAGAGAATCACTGCTGTCGCTCTCCTCACCCTCTGCAGCTGCATCAGGAGGTGGTGGCACTATGAGAGGCAGCCCACGCAAAGCCCTAGTATGGTCCTCCATGGCAGCAAGCATGCGGGTGTGGAAGGTCTCATTCTGGAGGATAATTGTGCGTAGGTCCCCATGCAACAACTCACGGGATGCCCGGACCTCCGCCCTAGTTGCCTGCATCTCAGCTGAGAGCGTACGTGTGAGACGCTCCAGCTGCTGTTCTGTCCTTCTGTTTGTTGAAGCCTCAAGCTCAACAAGAGTCGTCCTGAGGTGAAGGAGTTCCACCCTCAGGGCTTCTTTGTGGCCCTGGGACTCTATGGAAATGGCTTCCCGCAGAGTCGCCAGTGCCGCCCGCCTGTCCCTGTCGGACACCAACATGTCCTCCCTGTATGTCTGGCAGATGAAGTCTGTTGCCTGCTGTAGTCGCTCCCTCAGCCTTTCGGGGGGGACTATGGAAGTGGCCACCCTATCCATGGCCTGAGCCATCATCTCTGATGATGCTGCCTGTTGGGTTGCCATACCGTATATGGATTGCTCCCATGTGGTATTGCCAGGTGGCGTACGGCCACCACGTCGGCGGGCACCGCACCTGTCTGGGGCAAGGCGAACTGCACCTTGCTATGCCGGCACTGCCTGAGGCTGCAGGACTGCATTCCCCCTCTGATCTGCTGGCCCAGGAACAGGATCAGATGTTGATATGTTGCGGAGTGTGACCCTGCATCCGTAACCACCAAAGGCGTACCTGCCAACACTGACATCCCCATTGAGGGATCTAACCCTGGTGCAGGTGGGTCGGATAGAACAGAATCCCTCCCAGGAACATTCACCTGTGACGGCACATAGGTCTCATCATCCGATTCGACACCTGAATACAGCTCGGGGGAGGTGCAGCCAGAGACACCCCTTGAGAGCACGACCTGCAGCAGTTGTGGGTTCTCACCCACCACCACACCGCGTCCCTCACTCATGGTCGGTCGGGCCTGAGACCCCTCCTGGGTCTGCACCATCTCCACAACCCCAGCAGTATCAAGTGCGTCATCCCCTGCAAAGACATAAAAGAAAACAAATGGAAACAGGCATTAGCACTATCGCACACAATTAGGGCTGACAAGCTACAGAAACAGTACTTGATTGACACATATCCCACATGACTAAAACCCTCCCATGCATGCACCGTCACTGCGTGTGAAGGGGAGGCAGATGGCAAACATTGATGACACCAAGATGGAAGATGAACACATTTGCTGCATGCTGCCTAGCAGTGGCGTCACACATTGACCTATGATTGGCAGGTCAAATACACATGCCATCACACATATGGCATGTACCCTAGTCATAAAGTGAAGAGGGAGAGGAGGGCACCAATTGTTCATTCAGTCTAGTTTGCTCATGAAATTGATTATTTTCATTGAAATGGTTCAAATGTTTAACCTGGAGCTGCCAGTCCAAAATGGTCCTATAGCACAGGGACATGTCTAAACAAATCATATCCAGGAAACAAAGCCAGTCCACTGTACCATAGCCATGTCAGGCATGTGACAATAGGACTGAGAAATGCCTAGTAAAAGTGGTGGTATGCAAAAAATCTGCCTGAATAAACAGAGGAAAATAAGCAACAATGTTGTGGCAAGATGACACTTCAAGGGCAACTGGCGTGGTGTTGGGCTAGATGTCTAATGTTGGCAGAAGGGATACTGCTATACCCAAATTCTTGTGCGCAGACTGTATTGGATGAGGCATATTGGTGACCCAAACCACTCAGGCACACACATCCTCACCTGGCACCCAAACAGAAGCCCTCACACACACACCATGCACATGGATGACACACACATGCATGTGCACTCACTGGACAATGCCTCGTAATTTGCCAGTTCTCCCACGCCTTGGATCTGTTCCTCCGTGACCTAGGTCCCAGCAACATGCTCATGTGGAATGAGTTCTATGTCCTCTGCTGGAGACACACCTCCAGTCACTAGAGTAGCGGCATGACTTGAGGCCAGCTTATTCTTTGCCCAGCGCTTCAGGTCATTCCAGCGCTTGTAGCATTCAGTAGCTGTGCCCCTCACGATTCCAAGGGCACTTATGATGTCCGCGATGGTCTGCCAGTGTGCCAGACATTGTGCAGGTGTGGTCTTGGATCCTGCAACAATCACCATTTCGCGGTCATGAGCGGACACATACTCTACAAGTGCATTCAGTTCGGCCTCATTGAAGCTGGGCTTCCTTGACGGGCCGGACTGTGTAGCTGTGTCTGGGGCATCAGCCTCTACTGGACGAGCACTCTTCCTCTTCCGCTTGGTAGGTGGTGGGGATCCTGAGTGTCCGACGCCGCTCTGGACACTAGGGGCAGGAGCCACGGTGGACTCTGTACTAAGAGTGTGGGATTGCACACTCAGCATGGGAGTTGGTGCAGGCATTAGCTCAAGTGTGATGGTGTCAGGGGGAATGTCAGCAGATTGGACTTGGACCGACACTGTCCTGGCTGGGTGTGTGAGAGGTGGGGTGGATGGAGCCGCAGCTGCCCCTGCAGCCTCCCCAGCCTGCCTATGCGGGGCAGCAGATGACCTAGCTACCCCTGATCCACGTGGCCGATGACACCAACGTGCACCGCCGCACGTGGCCTAGACCTGCTGACCTGGAAGTCAGCCATGGAGTCACCCTGTGCCAGGTCTGGTTCCACAGTGGGCTGGTCCAACAAGGGCTGAGCATGGATGGCGTCAGCCACATTACCCTCAACCAGGGGGTGGGGGCATGGGTGTCCCTGACTGGTCCTCCACCTATGGGGGGCTAGAGGCACCCTGCAAGTCACGGCCACGTCCCCTACCGGATCCACCACGGCCACCACTTGGGGCTCGGCCACCTTTGCCACCCTTACGGCTTGTTCGCCTCCCAGCCATGGTACTGATGTTATTGTGCGTATGGGAGTCACTGTGAACTATTTTCCTGGGCAATTGGGGATCAAAGGGGTTGGGTACCAGATGGTAATCGTACCCTAGTGCTCTAGCAAGGCTGTATGTCACCCCTGGGGAAAGATGACGGATCACACAATGCACAGGCACCCCAAAAAAGGGAAGTAAGGTGCATGCAACCCCTCCTAGACCACGTGTGTGGAAAAATAAACCTGCACTACGCTGTGGCACCCAGAAACACAAGAATGAACGTATGCATGTCACACGCAGCCTAGAATGACCTCTGAAGGGGTATGCGACACACGGGGCAAGCACAGATGTTAAATACGTGCGCAACTCACCATCTGCCAGGAACAAAAGCGTGAAAAATAGGCGCGTGTGCTCGTTGGCAACACCCCCGCCAAATGAAGAATTGTACGCTGTCTGATGAGACAGGACAACAGTAGAAGGGAACGCTGTTTGAGGAAACAGGCCCAGGAAAAAGAGGAAAAGAGAAAAAGCTGTCAGAGGTAACAGGGAGTACGAACTTGAAACGCCTTGAAGTAATCGCGTGTGAACCGACAAGAAGTACAGATTTCACCCACTCGCTCTCCACGAAAAGCACGTACAAGGAAATGGCGTTCTACACGTACCTTGTATACACACATCACAGACGCGCATACGCGATGAGGCCATTTCCACCAATTGCACGCTTTGACACTCGGACGTGTATCTTTTTTTTTACACGCGCCATTCTCTACGCCCATGCGCGTTACGTCATAGATGCGCATGGGGGCCTTTGGGCCAATGAATTAACATACGTGTGCTGATGCGTTTACCCGCTAAGGGATTTCCTCGAATTACACGCAGATGTGCAGGATTTTCACGTGCCAAATCACTCCGTATCAAGCTGGCCACACGTAAGCACACGGAAGACCACACTCCTGCCCAGAAAGCCGAATTACTGCCCCCCAGAGCCCCGAGCACGATCCCACCTGCCATCTGCTGCTGCCTGACTGCCTGCTGCCCACGTGCCCTGCCATTTGCTGCCTGCACATCAGCCAGGGGTGCTGTTGCTGTGACCACCTCTGCTGGAACCGAAGACTCCCGACTGGGATTCCATCGCTCCACAGCCCAGCCCCAGGACCCAGTTGCTCACCCACTCCTGCCTCTGGGGTTGTCATGTCGGGCACTGCAACATCTGGCACCACTGACAACCCCCGGCCAGAGAGGCAGAGGGGCACCAGCTTCAGTGCCAGGGAAGTTGGTGTCCTGGTGGAGCAAGTCCTGGGGCAGTATGATGCCCTCTTCAGAAGTTCCCGCGCCGGCAAGGAAGGACGGACTCGGATCTGGACGGACATCGTGACTGCCATCAACGCGGAGGGGGTGGCAGTCGGCGACTTCCAACATGTCAAGAAGCCCTGGGAGGACTTTAGGTCCAGGACCCTCAACAAGGCCCGGCGCCTCTTGAAGGCAGCGGATGTTAAGGGGCGCCGGGGCCACTTGTCGGAACACATATCCCCAGCGCTCCACGTCCAGGTCCTTGAGAGGCAGACCCGGTTGGAGTCGAGCAGTAAGTGTACATGCATCATGATTGTAAGCTGTGCGTGTGGTGATGTGCCAGTAGTGTGCAGGTTACACATCTGTTTGTATGGGGCCGAGTATGGGTGGGGGTGTACAGGGCTGTGAGGCTAACACATGCGTGGGCTGTCATGTGTGAGACATGGATGGTGCTTGTGTGTGTAGGCTTGCATGCCAAATGCAGTTGTGTGGGCACACATGTTTGGATGAATGTGTATGTAAGTAGGCATGTTCGTGATGTCATGCATGTATGTTGTTTTCAGCTGCATGTATCAGCACTGTGTACATGTGCATGTGTGTGTATTTGACAAGGGTGCAACAGTGATGCAACATGGATGCATGTGACAGCGGGATGTGGAAGCCTGATTGGCAGATGTGACATGGATGCCCATCTGAACACTGCAACAGTTGGCAGAGGTGTACACATGCATGCCAGTTTGGTGGTGTGCGTGCATGTGTAGTGCACTCCCTGTGTTGCATGTGATGTCTGGCTCACCTTTGCATGCTCATGCTGTTGTATGTGTATGGATGGTGCTGGCAGTTGCGATATGGCTGTGGTATGGCTCATGTGTGCAAGTTGAAATGACATGTGTGTTGGCGATTGTGATGCCATGTCTGAGGTTTGCCAATGCCACTCATGTACAACTGTCATGTGTGTATGTGTCCATTGTACAGTGCCCTGATGCCTGTGTTTTATTTCTCCCTGTCTGCAGCGTCAACTGATGAAGAGGGCGGAGAAGGTCCTGTGGAGCACAGCGGCGGGGATCGCACCGCCAGCCGGAGACGCAAGGCACGGCTCCCCTCCCAGGTTGTGATCTCGTCGGGGAGTGAGGAGTCCGGTGCCGCATCCCAGGCCGCAGCTGCCGTGGGGAGGTCCAAGAGGCGGAGGTCGGAATTGGACTCCTTGGCAGCAGAAGGGGCAGCTGGGACCCCACAGGGCCCAACGGGGGAAGATGGCACGGAGTCATCCAGGTTGGTGGGGGGTTTGGTGGAGGAGGAGGCCGTGCAAGCAACAAAGACGGGATCTGGAGGTGGGGATTCCACTGGTGCTAGTGGTGCAGTGCAGGACCAGGGACAGGAGGCAGCACAGGTCGCCGCGGAGGTGCATGTGTGCAATCCTGTCCCTGATCCTGTCACTGCATCATCTTGCACCAGCAGGGATGCCTACGTCCAGACCCGTTTTCAGGCAGGGGATGAGCTCACGACAACTTGCCTTCCTCTGCATGCGGACGTGGCTATCCGGGTCCGGGTTGAGCCTGTCCTGACTGGTGTGGCGTTGCGTCAACGGGCCATGCGAGGTGACCTGCAGTCTTTTCATGAGGAGACTGCACGTCATCTCGAATGGCTCGTTGACCGCGTCGGCCTACTGGGACAGGTCACCCAGGCCGGAATCCTCCATTTGATGGGGATTGCTCCAACCCCCTCCTCAACTGAACCCACTATGTGCCAGTCGTCCTCCGTGCTATCTTCCCACCCATTAGTCACCTGGGTGCCCTGTGGAGCTGCCTCTGACGGTGCTGTCAGGCTGGTGGAGCAGGCATCCCTGCCACAGTCGGGAGTCGGACGTCCAGCAGGGGTGGCCACATCAACGACTGCACTCCAGCCAGCGGAGGATGTGCAGGCAGCAGGAGGCAGTGCACTTGCAGAGGCACAGCAGCAGCAACAATGTGGTGGGAGCCATGATGGCTCGGGGCCTTCGACATCGGAGGGGCAAGCATCGGCCGGAGGGCAGTGGACCCAGGACGGGAAGTGTCTTCCGGGTGGCAGCGGATGGGCCACGCCATAGATGCGGAGCGAAAGCGGGCGGAAGAGGCACGGCTCACGATGGTCAGGGCGGAGATCTCCATGCGGAGGGCCCTGAGGCGGGCCGAGTGCCTAAAGGCAATCCGCAGGGAGTTGGAGGTGAACATGTCGACGGCCCTGCGGACCCTCGGGGCCATGGAAGAGAACCGCCTCCGGGACATTGAGCAGGAGTTCGATGATGCCCTGGCCCGGAACCTCCCGAAGTGAGCCGTCGGACTAGCCCGCTGCCCTTGTAAATAGTTCTGTAGTTAGTGTTAGGTTTCCTTTGGTTTTGCATTTTTTTGGACCTTTTGGACAATGGGCCACATTTTTGTATATAGTTTTTTTTTATTAGGTAGTGTTATTAGATAGGTTTCATTTCTTCTGTTGGGATCATGGACCCTGGATTGTTTATCTGTATATAGTTGACTGTTGGATTTTCATTTTTTTTTATGATTTACACATGGAGCAATGGTTTTCGATTTTAATTTTCCATTGGATTTACTTTTGTGGACTGTGACTTTGGACACCTTTCCTTTGGATTATGATTTGTGGTTTTGCATTATTTCACGGACATGCTGTTTTTTTTTTAATTCCTCTTTTTGTTTGTTTATTTTTGATTCAATGTATGTTGCTTTTAATACATATTTTTTCTTCAAACTTCAATGTGTAGTATCATCTCATTGGTTTCATGCATTTCATGATATTTGTTTTGACATTCACTGACACCCATTGGGTGTATATGAGGGACATGTGTTCATTTCCAAACTTGCAATTGGGGTTCTATCATGTTATTGCCATTTCTAAGTGGGTGGATGCAATACTCGGGTGGGTGTTTTGCATTTGGAGGCTGACCATAAGGGCCAGGGATCTAGATTGTGATGACATGTTGGCTGGGGGACATGTGTGGGGGCCTGGTGGAGGGTTCCCTGCACTGCTTGGGGGTGGGGGTGCTGGAAGACATGTGTGGGAGCCTGGTGGAGGGTGCCCTGCACTGCTGGGGGGTGGGGTGCAGGGAGACATGTGTGGGGCCTGGTGGAGGGTGCCCCTGACTGCTGGGGGGTGGGGGTGCAGGGGGACATGAGTGGGGGCCTGGTGGAGGGTGCCCCTGACTGCTGGGGGGTGGGGGTGCAGGGGGACATGAGTGGGGCCTGGTGGAGGGTGCCCTGCACTGCTGGGGTGTGAGGGTGCAGGGGGACATGAGTGGGGGCCCGGTGGAGGGTGCCCCTTCACTGCTGGGGGGTGGGGGTGATGGGAGACATGTGTGGGGGCCTGGTGGAGGGTGCCACTGGATGCTGGTGTGTGGGGGTGCAGGGGGACATGAGTGGGGGCCTGGTGGAGGGTGCCCTTGACTGCTGGGGGTTGGGGGTGATGGGAGACATGAGTGGGGGCCTGGTGGAGGGTGCCCTGCACTGCTGAGGGGTGGGGGTGCTGGGAGACATGAGTTGGACATGAGTGGGGTCCTGGTGGAGGGTGCCCCGGATGCTGGTGGGTGGGGGTGCAGGGAAACATGTGTGGGGGCCTGATGGAGTGTGCCCCTGACTGCTGGGGGGTGGGGGTGCAGGGGGACATGAGTTGGTCATGAGTGGGGGCCTGGTGGAGCGTACCCCTGACTGCTGGGGGGTGGGGGTGGTGGGAGACATGTGTGGGGGCCTGGTGGAGGGTGCCCCTGACTGCCGGGGGGTGGGGGTGATGGGAGACATGTGTGGGGGCCTGGTGGAGGATGCCCTGCACTGCTGGGGGGTGGGGGTGCTGGGAGACATGAGTTGGACATGAGTGGGGGCCAGGTGGAGGTTGCCCCTGGATGCTGGGGGGTGGGGGTGCAGGGGGCATGTGTGGGGGCCTGGTGGAGGGCGCCCCTGACTGCTGGGGGGTGGGAGTGCAGGGGGACATGAGTTGGACATGAGTGGGGGCCTGTTGGAGGGAGCCCCTGACTGCTGGGGGGTGGGGGTGCAGGGGGACATGAGTGGGGGCCTGGTGGAGGGTGCCCCTGACTGCTGGGGGGTTGGGGTGCAGCGGGATATGAGTGGGGGCCTGGTGGAGGGTGCCCTGCACTTCTGGGGTTGGGGGTGCTGGGAGACATGAGTTGGACATGAGTGGGGGCCTGGTGGAGGGTGCCCCTGGATCTTGGGGGATGGGGGTGCTGGGAGACATGAGTTGGACATGATTGGGGGCCTGGTGGAGGGTGCCCCTGACTGCTGGGGGGTGGGTGTGATGGGAGACATGTGTGGGGGCCTGGTGGAGGGTGCCCCTGGATGCTGGGGGGTGGGGGTGTAGGGGGACATGAGTGGGGGCCTGGTGGAGGGTGCCCCTGGATGATGGGGGGTGGGGGTGATGGGAGACATGACTGGGGGCCTGGTGGAGGGTGCCCCTGGATTCTGGGGGGTGGGGGTGATGGGAGACATGAGTCGGGGCCTGGTGGAGGGTGCCCCTGGATGCTGGAGGGTTGGGGTGATGGGAGACATGAGTGGGGGCCTGGTGGAGGGTGCCCTGCACTGCTGGGGGCTGGGGGTGGTGGGAGACATGAGTTGGACATGAGTGGGGGCCTGGTGGAGGGTGCCCTGCACTGCTGGGGGGGTGGGGGTGCTGGAAGACATGTGTGGGGGCCTGGTGGAGGGTGCCCTGCACTGCTGGGGGGTGGGGCTGCAGGGAGACATGTGTGGGGGCCTGGTGGAGGGTGCCCCTGACTGCTGGGGGGTAGGGGTGCAGGGGGACATGAGTGGGGGCCTGGTGGAGGGTGCCCCTGACTGTTGGGGGGTAGGGGTGCAGGGGACATGAGTGGGGGCCTGGTGGAGGGTTCCCTGCACTGCTGGGGGATGGGGGTGCAGGGGGACATGAGTGGGGGCGTGGTGGAGGGTGCCCCTGCACTGCTGGGGGGTGGGGGTGATGGGAGACATGTGTGGGGGCATGGTGGAGGGTGCCCCTGGATGTTGGTGGGTGGGGGTGCAGGGGGACATGAGTGGGGGCCTGGTGGAGGATGCCCCTGACTGCTGGGGGGTGGGGGTGATGGGAGACATGAGTGGGGGCCTGGTGGAGGGTGCCCTGCACTGCTGGGGGTGGGGGTGCAGGGGGACATGAGTTGGTCATGAGTGGGGGCCTGGTGGAGCGTGCCCCTGACTGCTGGGGGGTGGGGGTGGTGGGAGACATGTGTGGGGGCCTGGTGGAGGGTGCCCCTGACTGCCGGGGGGTGGGGGTGATGGGAGACATGTGTGGGGGCCTGGTGGAGGATGCCCTGCACTGCTGGGGGTTGGGGGTGCTGGGAGACATGAGTTGGACATGAGTGGGGGCCAGGTGGAGGGTGCCCCTGGATGCTGGGGGGTGGGGGTGCAGGGGGACATGTGTGGGGGCCTGGTGGAGGGCGCCCCTGACTGCTGGGGGGTGGGAGTGCAGGGGGACATGAGTTGGACATGAGTGGGGGCCTGTTGGAGGGAGCCCCTGACTGCTGGGGGGTGGGGGTGCAGGGGGACATGAGTGGGGGCCTGGTGGAGGGTGCCCCTGACTGCTGGGGGGTTGGGGTGCAGCGGGATATGAGTGGGGGCCTGGTGGAGGGTGCCCTGCACTTCTGGGGTTGGGGGTGCTGGGAGACATGAGTTGGACATGAGTGGGGGCCTGGTGGAGGGTGCTCCTGGATCTTGGGGGATGGGGGTGCTGGGAGACATGAGTTGGACATGATTGGGGGCCTGGTGGAGGGTGCCCCTGACTGCTGGGGGGTGGGTGTGATGGGAGACATGTGTGGGGGCCTGGTGGAGGGTGCCCCTGGATGCTGGGGGGTGGGGGTGCAGGGGGACATGAGTGGGAGCCTGGTGGAGGGTGCCCCTGGATGATGGGGGGTGGGGGTGATGGGAGACATGAGTGGGGGCCTGGTGGAGGGTGCCCCTGGATGCTGGGGGGTGGGGGTGATGGGAGACATGAGTCGGGGCCTGGTGGAGGGTGCCCCTGGATGCTGGGGGGTTGGGGTGATGGGAGACATGAGTGGGGGCCTTGTGGAGGGTGCCCTGCACTGCTGGGGGCTGGGGGTGGTGGGAGACATGAGTTGGACATGAGTGGGGGCCTGGTGGAGGGTGCCCTGCACTGCTGGGGGGGTGGGGGTGCTGGAAGACATGTGTGGGGGCCTGGTGGAGGGTGCCCTGCACTGCTGGGGGGTGGGGCTGCAGGGAGACATGTGTGGGGGCCTGGTGGAGGGTGCCCCTGACTGCTGGGGGGTAGGGGTGCAGGGGGACATGAGTGGGGGCCTGGTGGAGGGTGCCCCTGACTGTTGGGGGGTAGGGGTGCAGGGGACATGAGTGGGGGCCTGGTGGAGGGTTCCCTGCACTGCTGGGGGATGGGGGTGCAGGGGGACATGAGTGGGGGCGTGGTGGAGGGTGCCCCTGCACTGCTGGGGGGTGGGGGTGATGGGAGACATGTGTGGGGGCATGGTGGAGGGTGCCCCTGGATGTTGGTGGGTGGGGGTGCAGGGGGACATGAGTGGGGGCCTGGTGGAGGATGCCCCTGACTGCTGGGGGGTGGGGGTGATGGGAGACATGAGTGGGGGCCTGGTGGAGGGTGCCCTGCACTGCTGGGGGTGGGGGTGCTGGGAGACATGAGTTTTACATGAGTGGGGGCCTGGTGGAGGGTGCCCCTGGATACTGGGGGATGGGGGTGATGGGAGACATGAGTTGGACATGAGTGGGGGCCTGTTGGAGGGTGCCCCTGGATGCTGGGGGGTGGGGTGCTGGGAGACATGTGTGGGGGCCTGGTGGAGGGTGCCCTGCACTGCTGGGGGTGGGGGTGCTGGGAGACATGAGTTGGACGTGAGTGGGGGCCTCCTGGAGGGTGCCCCTGGATGCTAGGGGGTGGGGTGCTGGGAGACATGAGTTGGACATGAGTGGGGGCCTGGTGGATGGTGCCCTGCACTGCTGGGGGGTGGGGGTGCTGGGAGACATGAGTGGGGGCCTGGTGGAGGGTGCCCCTGGATGCTTGGGGGGTGGGGGTGCAGGGGGACATGAGTGGGGGCCTGGTGGAGGGTGCCCTGCACTGCTGGGGGGTGGGGGTGATGGGAGACATGAGTGCGGGCCTGGTGGAGGGTGCCCCTGACTGCTGGGGGGTGGGGGTGATGGGAGACATGTGTGGGGGCCTGGTGGAGTGTGCCCTGCACTGCTGGGGGGTGGGGGTGCTGGGAGACATGAGTTGGACATGAGTGGGGGCCTGGTGGAGGGTGCCCCTGGATGCTGGTCGGTGGGGGTGCAGGGGGACATGAGTGGGGGCCTGGTGGAGGGTGCCCCTGACTGCTGGGGGGTGGGGGTGGTGGGAGACATGTGTGGGGGCCTGGTGGAGGGTGCCTCTGACTGCTGGGTGGTGGGGGTGCCAGGGGACATGAGTGGGGGCCTGGTGGAGAGTGCCCTGCACTGCTGGAGGGTGGGGGTGCAGGGGGACATGAGTTTGGGCCTGGTGGAGGGTGCCCCTGCACTGCTGGGGGGTGGGGGCTCTGGGAGACATGAGTAGGACATGAGTGGGGGTCTGGTGGAGGGTGCCCCTGGATCCTGGGGGCTGGGGGTGCAGGGGGACATGCGTTGGTGGGCAGTAGTGCAAGGTGACATGTGGGTTGGCTGGGGGGCATGGGCATGGTGGATGGGCTGCCTGCGGGACATGTGCACGGTAGGCCCCTGTGGTGTGGGCCGCCTGCAGGCGCCGTGGAGGGTGTAGAGGGTACACCTGGGAGGACCCACACGTGCAATTCATGTGTGGTGCTCCCCGCGCACCCCTGGAATACACGTACCCTGATGGAATTGCGTGTTATACTTCCTACGCACCCCGGAAATACACGTACCCTGCTGCTTTTGCGTGTGATACTTCCCGCGCACCCCTGGAATACACGTACCCAGCTGTTTTTGCCTGTGATACTTCCCGCGCACCCCTGTAATACACGTACCCTGATGGAATCGCATGTGATACTTCCCGCGCACCCCTGAAATACACGTACCCTGCTGTTTTTACGTGTGATACTTCCCGCGCACCCCTGGAATACACGTACCCTGCTGCTTTTGCGTGTGATACTTCCCGCACACCCCTGGAATACACGTACCCTGATGGAATCGCGTGTGATACTTCCTGTGCACCCCTGAAATACACGTACCCTGCTGCTTTTGCGTGTGATACTTCCCGCGCACCCCTGGAATACACATACCCTGCTGCTTTTGCGTGTGATACTTCCCGCGCACCCCTGGAATACACGTACCCTGATGGAATCGCGTGTGATACTTCCCGCGCACCCCTGAAATACACGTACCGTGCTGTTTTTACGTGTCATACTTCCCGCGCACCCCTGGAATACACGTGCCCTGATGGAATCGCGTGTGTTACTTCCCACGCACCGCTGATGTACACGTACCCAGGACAATCGCTTGGCGTTAGCTGTTTGTCAGCCTTGTGAACTGGTCCAGGGTTAGCACAGCCCTTTGCAATGATTTGGGAATTTTGAAGGCTTTTCCTTGCGCGACGGCGTTCTTAGGGGCGTAACTGGCACTGCTGCAGGGTTCGCTGCGCCTCTCCGCGCCACGGCTGGTTTCGGAGGCTAAAATCCATGAATTTGCTGTGCAATGAAAAGGATTTTTTCGCACGCGGCTGGTGCAGTGTATCGCACGGGGGCACTGTGCGCCAGCCGCGAGCGCCACTTTTGTGCGAATTTCTATGAATTACCCTCTTAGTGGCAACACCATTTGCTAAAACAAATAAAGAATCTGCAGTGTTATGCTTCATTCCTAGAGTGTTCACATTGTCTTCCAAATGTATAGGTAAATACACTACCATGTTGTTCAAGACAATTGAGGAATACTTCTTTGATTATAACACCCAACACAGTGTCTACAAACATAAATGCCTCACTTGTGTCAAATTGTTCTTCTACAAACAAATACAGATAAAGTTCTTTCCAAACACCTTCTAAACTATATATAATGTTCTCCTCAATGTCAATTAATTGCACTTGAGATTTATAAAAAGTGTGTTGACACAATACTCAAACAATGCCAGGTATTTCAGTAGAAGACAACTCAAACATCGCAATACTTATTTTGTACTGTTGAAAAATCAGATCCTTTGAAAGCATAGGATGATCATTTCCACTTCCTGTATGTGTTTCATCTATGTAAACATACTCTTTTGAATGCATGATATTTATCATTTCCACTGTAGAAACTAAACATTCTACAGTTACAGTCAGAAGTGTTTGACTTAAAAGTGCAAGGACATACTTGGTGTTTAGCACTCATGCAGTTTAACTAGAAGGTATTTCATTTTAGTTAGATGTGCAGCGAGCTTCCATATATGATGCAACTGACTCTTACATCTACTTTTATCAAGACAAGCAAGAGTGACCCAGAAGTCCTCTTTTTTCACGACTTTCACAGTCATCTATTCTCTGTAGCATCTGGATCTGTCTTTGAAAATTATTATTTTTGTGCAAAACTATCAGAAATCTCTTTAATACTTTACAAGAAAATGTATCAATATTACACAAAACATTGCACAGCTATACCTCCCAATGCTTTTTAGGTTTTATTCTAGCCTAAACTTTCAATTTCTGTGTTGTCGGACCTTAGGGTTTCTTTTTCAGAAATCACAGCATTTTGAACCTCACAGCTATGTCCGCTCTCATCAATAGCTAGGGGAACAATCTTTCCTTGAATTTAACTCTCCTTATTAAAACATCTTTCTGTATGAGAAGTGTGTTTCCACTCTCCACCAAACACGTCACAAAAGTTGTCATGTGTAAGTACATAAACTCTTATTATATTTGTATAGAATGGTGTAGTCACCTTAAGTAATTTCTTAAGTTATTCAATACGAAAATGATTAATTTTCTTTTCCAATGAAAAACTTATTTAATTATCACTTCTACTTTATTCTTTTGCAAGAAATTGCTTAACTCCATTTTGTAGATTTTGGTTTCACACTTCTCCAAAGATTTGTAAAAACTCGAGAGTGGTACATTTTCCTATATATATCTTTGTTCCTCTGTTTCAAATTGACAGCACATTTGCTAGCTTTTCTAAAAATCTTTGTTTTTTTTACTAGCTACTAACTGATTTGATACATTTCCTCTTTTCTTACTTTCACTACAAACATTCTGTGTTACATTAATTTGTTCAATTGGCACATGTTCTATTTGAAATAGCAGATTTTGAACACTATTATCAATAACTTGTATTGTTGTAGTACCTACAGTGTTTGTATCTACAGATTTAAGAATATTACTTTTTAAAATATTACATTTTAAAATGTTACTACCCTGGACATTATTCTTTCTTATTGCATGTTGCTGTTGCTTTCTTAACAGCATCTCACAATCTCACAAAAAACTTTTTTTTTAAATTGGGATGGTGAAAGTTAGTCATTATGTTTCCATATATTTTCAAAATATTTTCAATATATAATATGCATTGTTCTTTATATAAAATGTATTCAGTATATTTAAGTTTGTAATGTAATACACGTTATAGGCATTACTTGCAAAGTTGGGTTTTCCATAGTTAATTTCAGGTTTTTTTTCTGAAGAGGTTTCAAGCAGTACTCCATGTTTTGCTATTGTTAGCTATGAAAAAAACACATTTCCCATATCAAATGTCTTTCCTTCTCTTTCTATACGTATGTCCTGACAATTCCCTTAGTTGGTGCATATCTTTCATTTCATATGCGCATCCCTTATCATGATGTCTAAGGCTGTAAAACAAATGGTCACTATCATCCATACAATTATCTCAGCTTCCATGCAGTCTTACCATCTTGAATATGCACTGTTCCAACCACAAATGCATCACAAACTGAGAAACTCAGTTAGTATTAATTGAAACTCTACCTGGCTCATCTTATTTACAATACATGCAAAGCTAATCTATAAACGCTATATCTGCCTATAGGGTAAAAGGCATTTTTTCACAGAAATGTGAAAGAAGGGCACATAGTCTTCTCCATTTTAATGCATTCATCACATAAAACTGAACATTCAAAGAGTGCATCTTAGTCCTGAACACAATAAACATGGTATACATTAGCATAACTTGATATTTTTCGTACATAAAGGTGTGGCAAGATAATCTGCAAAATATCTTTGGTTTAATGTAGCAACCTGCCATTCATTAATCTCTGGTATGTCCTCAATTCATGAGGAAGGTGATGAGGTAGGAGACCTTGAACGTCCTGCACTGCCACTCAGTGCTCCACCCAGATTCAGTTTTCACACCTATCACACCTTTACTTAAAGAATGAGGTCACCTCCAGCACACAGCATTGAGTAGGCAGCTGGTCACATGTCCGCAGCCTGCCACTCACGTTCTGCTCCCACAACCTATTTAATTAGCCCTTCTTAAGTGTCCTCATCAAAACACATGCAAAGACAAGGGCCTTACCTGTTTGTGCATGTTCAGGCCTGATAAGGCTAATAGCCTTACCCACTATCCTGCATTTCACCTACAAACTAATAACTACTACTGTTACTCAACATAGGACATCACCATGCGCATCCTCCCTGCACTGCCCATCTCCACTCTCACTATGGTTTGAATCATCCACAAATACAACACACATATGGGATCATAGTGTAGAGTTTAGTATTCAACTTCAAAAAACAAACACAACAGCAATAGTTTTCAAGGGTAGAACTATGATTCTTGTTTAATTATACAAATCACCATGCACCCCTATTCATATTACAACTCCCTAGGTCAGTGCATTGTATACAAACATATGAGAATGCATAGCACGAAACCCAAATGTATTCCTTCCCTCCCAAATCACACCATTTCCAAGCCAGTTGTGTAACTGACAAATATGATTGCTGATTATTATTCCTAGATTACTACTATTAATCCTGGGAATACTGCAGTATAAAAGGATTACTCATGCAGGTCTCTCCTTTAAGTGCTTGAGTAATGTGGGATGCATTTCAGCAGCTCATATAACGTAAATAAGATACTTGACAACTGTAGGCCAACTCCAGGCAGAGAGCATTTCAGTATACTGCTGGTCATATAACTGGGCCCTGCCACACCATTGCTACTCCCACCACCTATTTAATCAGTCCTCATTAGGCATCCTCATGAAAGAACATGCAAAGGCAAGCACCTCACCTGTTTGCACCTATTCAAGAATTATAGGGCCAATGGCCTGACCAACAATTCTGAGTTTCACCTACAAACTAATCACTACTACTGCTACTCAACAAAAACATCACCATTTGCGTCGTCCCTCCACTGCCCAGCTCTACTCTCACTAGGGTTTGAATTGACAAGGGCCCTGGGCAGCCTCAGAATGCTACCCTAGCGAATCCTGTTAATAATACTCTTGCCCCCATCCCACTGAACATTTATGTAATGTAAATAACTGACATACTGTAACCCTAACATCAGAGTACAATTCCCAAACCACTTCTGAAGAGAAGAGATGTTCACTGGAAACTTACACATTGAAATTAACTTTCCCTATAACATGGCAGAATCCATGAATGGTCACAAATAAAAAAAAAATAACATTTGTCAACATCAAGACAAAGGGCCTCATTACATGGACGGCGGTAAGGAAATAACGTTACCGGTAATTGAATACCGGTAACGCTAAATTTCCTATCCAATTACGACCCGGACTTGCCGCTATTAGCGCCATCGTTAAGTACGGTGGCAATAATAGCGGCAAGTCCGTGGGCGCGCGACCCCCAGGTCAGAAATAGCGGCATGGCGATAATAGCATCCCATCACAAGGTAGGCGGACAGGGCAATAGCGGCATGGGAAAGACCCCAAAACCCCCTACCGGCATGGCGCTAATACCGGCATCGCAAACCACCCGTTAAGAGACCTGAGCAGTGTGTCCATCTGCCACAGGTGGACACATCCAGCACAGGTTTAGGCGATGGAGACTGTGGCAGAACAAAAGGGCACACAACACCCCTTCCCACACCCCTTCCCACACAAAAATGCTTCCAATACTGCCCGCATTACATGGGCTGGAGGATATGATTCCAGTGAGGCAGCATCAACAACAGGCAGCACAGAGGACACGCAGGAGGAGTAAGAGTAGGAGTAGGGCAAGACAGGCGAAGTAAGCACCAGCAGGGCACCCAGAAATACCACAGAACCAGCAGGAAGAGGACAAGAAAATTGCACATAGCCGTACCAGCGCTGTGATGGACCAAGCATCCGGCCTCTACAACACACAGCACCGGTCCCTAAGCGTGCCGGGCGAAGCCCTCCTGTACGGTCATGACAAAGTGCCGAAGACAACCATGGCATGTGTGATGCGGGACTAAATTTACATCAGACGGAATATGCCTATGCCACCTGACATGCAAGCGCAAGATTAGGTTGATGTGGATGGTGATGAGGATGGCTGAAAAGGCCCGCAGGGACATGCAAGTGGCAATGTCCAGGAGGGACACGATGTGCGTCAGCATCTGATGTATCAGATTCCATGACATCCAAGGTATGACCATTGTGCATAAAGATTACATGATACATGTGGTCAGTCCCACAAAGAACCCAATACAGTACACACACACAATGATGAATACCAAGCCAGTGTAAACTTTTCAACAGTGTATTGTGAACAAAAGACAACAATAAGTGCATGGCCCCAACTGTGAAAACACCCCTACCCCCCTCCCCCCACAACACTCCCAAAAACACCCCTACCCCCTCCCCCCACAACACTCCCAAAAACACCCCTACCCACCTCCCCCCACAACACTCCCATGTGACCCTCATGGTGTGAACGTGTCCTTCTCAACATGTGGCACCTAGTCCTTGCTGGCCCTAATTGTCAGTTCCTGCCCCGCCATTTGGTGGTTGTGATGTGGTTCGCCTCAGGTTGCGCAGAGACTGACGAAGGGGGCTAGTTTGCTTCACTGTGCATTGTTGGATGCATACACTCACCTCCACCGGACGAAGTGGGCACGCCATGCTCCATTTCTCCTACTCCCTCTATGGATTCCACTCCAATTCTGGATGCACAGGTCTCCTCCAACTACAGAGCTTAATAGGTGATTCGCTGCCTCCTACTGTGCCTGTAGCCAGGTTGCGGTTTACGGCCAGGATGTTCCTCACACGTAGCCGGAGGTCGTCCCACCTCTTGCGGCAGTCTTTAACTGTGCGGGTGGTGGTGCCTACCGCGCTGACCTTGGTGGAAACCTCTGCCCAGATGGCCGTCTTCTTCAGGATGGCCTCCCGCCGCATGTCGTTACAGAAGACCACCTGTGCATTTGCCGCCAGTGTCTCAGTCAGCATTACAAGCTCCTCCTTGCAGAATTTCTCCTTGCGTTGCCACTCTGTAGATTTTTTCATGGCCTTGAGCATCTTTAGGCTGTCCTTGAAGGAGTTTTGTTCGGGTTTCCTGGTAAGGTGTCCTGGATAAGGAGAATGGCAATGGATTGTGTTTTTAAAGATGGCCGCCGTGCTCTTTCCCGTTCCTGTGCGATGACGGTATTTCCGGTTCCGCAAAGTAACAGTCACCGCTATTAGCGGTGACCGCTAATGGCGATGACCGCTATTTGCATGTGGCGGCAGGTCGAAAGTGCTATCAGCGCTTTCGACGATGCCGTTAAGGGACTTTTTGGGGACTTTTGCGGCATGGCGGTAAGGTAATTACCGGCATGGCGCTATGCTCGTGCCCGCGAACTCGTAATGACACGCAATTGGCGGCCTCTTGCGAGGGTGGACACGCTAATTGCGCCATGCCGGTAATTGCCAATTTTTACAGCACAACATGTAATGAGGCCCAAAGTTATCATTTATCAGCTGCACTCCATCATAAAACATTCTATATATAAAATCGTCCACAGATTTAACAATCCAAATTCAAAATACAAACACAGCCGCAATATTTTTCAAAGGTAGCGGTATGCTGTGTGTTTATTTATACACATTACTATGCACCTCTATTCATTTTACAACATCCTATGCCAGTGCATTGTGCAACAACATATGAGATTACATAGCATAAAACCCAAATATGTTCCCACCACAAAATACAACATACGATTGGAGCATTCTTAGCTGCAGATCAGGTGAACCACCAGTAGCCTCATCTCCCTGTAACATTTTTACAGATTCAAAAAAACATATTGACAAGGTCTGACAAATCAAACAATATAAAGGAACACATGATGGCATAGAATCATGAACATGTGCAGCGTAAAATCAATGAAACAACATGATCAATGCACAGAAATTGGAATCACCATACCCGCGGCTAAGACGATAGTCATAGAGGCAGCTACACTCGCCAATAAAACGCAGCATCCCATTGACTTGGTGATACCCCCGGGTTATAATCAACCTGACAGGACACAATATTTCATTGGCTACAGTCGTAACTGTGATTATTTTTTTTTAAAAAGGCATCAAATGTATTTTCCTTTTACCAAATACTAAAAAGGTTCTCTGGGTGGCTCTTAAAAGAGCCTTTGGGTTCTTTAACCAATATATAACCAAAATATATATTTTCAATCAGAGAAATACTCTTCACCTCTATTACAACATTTCTCTGTGCTCTTTCTTTAAATGATTAATTATTTGTATTTTCCCGAAAAAAAAAAAAAACTGTTGTCCCAGTCAAAAATACTTCTCCACAATTGCAACATAAATCTCTCATTTCAAATACTCCATATAAAATAATATTATAGAACGTAAAAGAATTGTACAGCAACGCTTTGACAACACATCTCCTATGTCCTCAATATCTCTACGTAACCCATTCTGAAATTACCACAGTCTTCTGCACAATCAAAATCTTCTCCTTTTAAAAATGGCTGCATGTTTGAAACATCCAATTAAACAATAAATAGAACAAAAAAAATAGCACAATCTCCTACAACTACATCTCAGTCAGTGGTAATAGAAATGTACTATGTAATGCAATGATACAATATAATCTACAGTTTTATTGGCATATAAAAACATCACTCAGACAAATACATTATCTGATAGGTTCAACAATTCAACAGCATCTGAGGTACTTGACATCCTATTGGCAGCCACAGTGAGAAACCTGAAGGTGTCTTCTTAGCTAGTCCCCCGGGATCTGTCATCCAGGTGGCCAGGGCACGGCCATCGCTATTGGATACAGTTCCTGGGGGTGGACCAGTGAGGGAGGAACACCTGGATGGGGGGTCCACTAGGAGTGGGAGTGGGACACCGATGTGTGAGATGTGGTATACCCCTTCTTTCATTCTTTCAATACCTTTTCCCCATCATACCACGAAGGACATTCAAAACTACGGCCCCTGTTTCCGACACAAACACTTTCGCACAACACACCAGAGAACAGACTTACTCCAGAGCCATTTACCTGACATGTCCCAATACAAGGGTCAGACAAATTCAGGCAATTGAGCAGAATTACACACACCTGATGGCCCTTTCCCTTCCCCACAGGGATAAAAGGTGGAGCAAGAGAGCACAGTACAAGCAAGGCAGACCACACGAGACAGCTATGCACACCCAGCAGTTCAAAAGCAGGAGAAAGGCAGCACACATCGAGAGGCTGATGAGCAGACACACAACCTTGCCCTCTTCGTCAAAACCCTGGGAGCCCTCCACTGAAATAATCATAAGGCCGAGGACAATAGCCCAGGTTTGCTTCAGCGGGTGTCAATGGTACCTGTAGTGAATCAACGCTGATAAGCAAGAGCGATGGAGATTCCTGCTTCCGTGGTATCAGCCTTGACTCCAGTTAAAGAGGAATGCCAACGTGGTTCATCACAGCCGGTGGGTCGAGGGGAGAGCTGATAAGAACCGGGCTGTGGTGTATGAAAGTCGCAAAGTGGCAAAGTAAGAAAAGCTTAAGAAAGAATAACATTGTAAAAGGGGGACCAGCTGCAAAAGAGAGCTGGCACCACATGGGCGTTGTTCCGAGAAACCCTGGCCAATCCCCATCTGAATGAACAACAGTAACCAGAAGGCCATAGGAGAGCCATGAAGATAGGTCAAAGTGGTCAAACAGGAGGTCAAGCAACATCCCCGTACAGTTGAAAGCCTTTGACCTAAAAACTGTGAGAAAGCAAGGGAAGTGAATCCAGCAAGCATTGAAAGTGAATGCGAATGTGAAGTTGACAAGAGTGAACCCCCGAAGAGGGATGCTAACGAGAAGGGGGCAAGTCTAAAGTTCCAAGAAACAGTGTATTGACAAGAGTGATGTCCACCGGAACTGTTTAAAATGACATTGAGATTTGTGAAGGAAAGAAAAGCCAAAGTGAACTCGGTTGAGGGAGGCTGAAAGTAAAGAGGTGTCAGCGCCCAGAAGAGGGGGACCCAGGGGTGAAAATCTTCACCCTACGTAAAACTAGGAAAC
Organism: Ambystoma mexicanum; assembly: GCF_040938575.1. Lineage (NCBI taxonomy): Eukaryota > Metazoa > Chordata > Amphibia > Caudata > Ambystomatidae > Ambystoma > Ambystoma mexicanum. Next base: position 447,237,801 of record NC_090935.1, on the reverse strand, counting down.
AAACTTCCATTTTATTGAAGGAACTTTTGTTCTGTGATTTGACTACATCAGGCCCTCAAAGGCAAGAGAATTTCAGAAGAAAGGAGACTTGGCCATTGACGGTCGTGATAGCTGCAAGTGAACTGTTGTCTCATGCTGGGGAAGCTCTAGACTGTATTGTGCTCCAAGATCCCACCTTGCCCCATACTCAAAACGTGGGGAAGGGAGGCCCAAGCTACCACATCCTGACATATTATTTGTGAACAGTTCTTCCTTTTCTTGAGAACTATGCCACACCCCTCTTTGTATTAGTTGTATGGTTTGGCAATAGGTTTCTTAGTATGGGCCCTTTTTTATTTTGACACGGTGCCACTAGGGCTGGCTTATTTTAATTGAATGGTTGATGCTTGCTCCCATCTTAGATTTGTGTTTAGATTAGGTGCTTTTCCAACCTGTATACAGTTTCATAAAGGCCCTTGAACTGTGAACACTTGTGTCTGTCTTTACTGTTTACTGCCACAAAGAGTTCCTTACACCACCCACAAACAAAGAACAACCAATCAGAAAGTACATACAAATATTCCACCTTCTCTCTTCATGTATTCTTCCTCCATTGCAAATTCTAATATCTAGAGTGACGAGCAGCATTTCTTTCTACCCCACTTAAATGTAAAACTACATGTAATAGCTGAGGACAATTAACCTACAGAGAAAGACATTAAAAAAGAAGCCAGTGAAGAAAATGAACCAGAACAAAAAAACATCACATTCACAATTGTGTTACGTAAAATGAGACCAACGTTAATATTTTAAAGAACAAATATCAGTTACCAAACAAATATACCTCATCTACCAACTATCAAATATCTATACAACCAACACAAATATGTGTAAAGTGTACTAAATCTTCAATTGTGTAAATATATTTCGAATATTTTCAAACAGATGAAGAAGTATTTCAAGTATCATGAAAGAATCAACCAAGAAGCACCAAAAGAACTGCCCACCAAACTAATCATGGACAAATTTAAATAATTAAAACAAATATTAATGAATGTTCAAAAAGAAGTACAATTGATGAAAAAGGACATTGAAAATTTAAGACAAATCATGGACAGTAACAATCCAGATAATTGTGCTAAAGAAGATGTGTAATGTGTTACAACTAAAAGAAAAATAAAACCCAAAACCACAAATCCCCAAATAAACCTGATTTCAACAAACAATGTACCTTTTTGAAGTATTTACACATACATGTATTATTAATAAAAACAAAGTATTTCAAATGTTACAATAACTGTTGACATACATACACTCAATCCGGTTGACATGCATGATTTTTCTTCAAAATGTTCCAGAGCTGCGGCTACACAACAAATCACAACCCAGCACATTGGGTGCATTTGGGATAGCCACGGATGCCCCTAGCCGCGATCATAAATATACCAATAGTACTCCATGTTTAGAAGTTAAAAAATACATTAAAAAAATACTTGCCACACAATCAGAGCAGATGAAAAAAAATAATAAACACCATCTGATAAAAGTAATTAATATAACTAACACACACAACACTACAAATAAACCTTCAAACATGCAAATATGTAATAACACTTACTTTCACATTACCCACACTCCTGCCTGCAATCAAAAGTATGAAAAAGCAGAAAATGGTGGCTTTTATACTTTCCAAAATGAATACCAAAAAAAGAGGACTATATACTAATAAAACTACTAAAACGGATGACACATTTTCACTACAACCTGTCACAGAGAGCTACACAAATAGAACAGTAACAACAACCAATAACAAACAAAGAAACACACAGAAATCTTTTTTTTCTCCACCCAGCATCTTTCATAGCTGTGGCTATTCGACGCGGCTGCAGAACTTCCTCTGTATCCGCGGATACACGTACATTTTTTTGCAAGCTCAAAATCAAACTAAGCCGGCCTTCAAAACTTCAAAGAAAATAAGAGAACACCTAAGCAGATAAAATAACAGACACAAATTAAATTCTGTGCTGTATCATCCGCATAACAATATTATTCTTCCACTGAAAATGTATCCTCTATAGACGCAGCTCTAAATATAACCGTGCCCAAACGTACAACCATTACAATTATGAAAAGCATCAATGCGCCTAGGCACATGCTTTTCAATAGACACCATTATAGAAAAACCCTGCATCTCTGTTTCATGTTAGCCATGGCTATAACAAAAAAACTACAAATCAAAATATGTATTAGCACCGCCGCCAAAGTCCAAACAAGTCTCCCTAACATGCCTACCAACCCCCTGCCCCAACTCCACATGGTCATCCTCTACTCCCCTGGTCTCTGCAAATCCACCAAATGCTCACTGCATCAATGATGTTATTCTACCCAAAATGTCGGATAGCTGCGACTACTACACATCCACAAACACAAGACATGCCATTTGCCACAATATAGCGTCAGATGCACATGGTGCAATACCTATCCACAGATATACACATTGTGCAATGAGTGGCTAATGGATAGGCACGGATAAATACAACAGTAGCATCAACCAATTACAAACTCGAAAACACACACATCATGCATACCATGCTCATACAAACTACTAGAAATTCAAACTAAGAATCATTTTCCTGGAATAAGATAAAGACTGTAGATACCATGGCTGGTTTAAAAACTGTGTGACTAATCAGAGACAGTTGGTTATTTTGTGTGAAACTAAATATGAACATGGACCTAGGTTTGAGAGGTTTTACAATTAAATGGTTTGGATTTTGGGAAATGCAGTGGTTCCAGGTTTTTCCAAAATTGTTAAGTCTGAGAAATGCAGGGCAATTTATTGTGGAGGAAATTATTTCGGAAATGTATGAGGTGTGTCCTTTACTTTAATGACGAAACAAGACATGGGAAAACTAATGGAACTATTTCCACATACCATCTTTATCTTTTCCAATTTGAATCAAAGGCGAAAATGGAGATGGACCAACAGATTTAATAGTAAAATTGAGAAATCACTGAGAAATGTTAATGAAGAAGTTTCAGTATTATTGAGAGGCCACTACCAATTATGGATTTCAAACAACAACATACAGTACTAGATGGCCAATTTCTACAAACCTGATGGAGTACACCTCACCAATGAAGGAAATGTGGTGTTCCTTCATAACATCAAAACAGTACTCCAACTGTGCTAAAATACTACACTCAGTATACCCCAAAACAGGCCAAAACCATTTTTTGTTACACCCGCGGCTACAGTTCATTGACTTTTATTATAACTGACGTTGTGAAATGTTACTGAAAGGGGGGCTCACCTCGGGGTTTTATAGTATAATAAAACTTAGATCAATATAGTACAACACTGCTGATGTAGTAATGTAAGGTAGCTGAACAGAAGGAAAGCAGACAATAATACCTGACAGTAAATTAGGTAGGAAAACATTTAATAAGCACAAGATATAATACCATGAGTCACAATACACAGAGTAAAGTACAGTGTATGGGGCATTTTATACTACAGTATGATGGCTTATTTTTGTGTATATTTTTTATAACTATTTTCTTCTGTTTTTCTCCCCAATCTAACATGTACAAAAGACTGAAAACACACAGCCAAAATACATTAGACTCTCAAATACCTACTATATCACTAACCATGAGCTTTGGCTATGGCCAGTAAGTAAATGTTCACCCCCTATGTCACTATACCTACAAAAAGAACTTTTAAAAGAAATAAAACATTGACACCACAAAATGTATAGCCGCAACCACAAAACTACTCTTATCCACAGTAATCGGTAGTCCTTTCTAGTCCCACAAATAGCCACAAATATTTGCATAATGCTTTCCTGCCCCCCAGTCCACCACGAATAGCCACGCTCATTTGTTTCAGCTCCCCCACTCCCCAGATGTCCTCCTCACCTCCCGGCCCTCTCCCTTTCCCCCCACAACATATGCTGTTTTTGTGACGCAGTTTGCTTTCAGATGTCGGCTATTCAAGCTATAGCCGAGGCTACAGAAATCTTTGTGTTGCAAACTCAGTTCCTAGACACCCTCCAACTCCCAAATTTCACTTGGTGCCCTCTAACCACACCCCCACTTCTAGCCGGATGGCATTTGCATGTTTTTGACCCACAAATGGCTTTTTTCCTTTGTTTGAGTTTCCCATATCCTTGGCTATATTTGTGCATTTCTCTCTCTTAGAGAAAAACAAAATGGTGGTCATTTAATTTATAATATACATGATTCTGCAATGCAATATGGGAGACACAACTACACATTTTTGAGAATTGGCACCCCCTTCTCTGTCAAATATTTAAATAACTACTGCTTAGAATAACCCCAATCACGCTTGGATCGCAAGTCATCGCTTTGTGCCCAAGTTGTTTCAGAACTGGTCCAAATCTGTCCAGCGGTTTGGGTTGTGTGCTTTGCCAAAAATTGCCCTTGTTTGTCCATGGGAAAATTAATGGGAAGTGGTCAAACATAATAAATTTACAAAACTTTGCATTCTGGGGGCACGCAAGTCTATAATAACTTTAGAATTTTCAGTCAAATCTGTTACTCGAATCAAAGGTTATTAGCTATAGAATTCTGAGGGGTTCCTATGGGAGTCAGACTCACCTTAGCTATAGGGCAGCTATTGCTGCCGTATTATATACATATTTCAAATGTATATGTTTTAAAAAAAAATGTATTAACCATGGCTATGATGCAAGTTTATCGCAGCAATGATTATAGGGTGTACCCACGGCTATTATAGTGGCAATCACACGTAGGTGAAGCTATTGTCAGGGCACATGCATAATCGCGGCTATCTGCAAGCCGATGGAACGTCGTTAGCAGGAAATCATTTCTTTCCACTGTTTTCCCATTAGCTGCTACTATGGCAAACAGAAAAAAAGCTATTTCATTGTGTGTATGTATGTTTGCGGGTATGTAGCATGGCTCCAGGTGTACATAGCTTTGTTAAAGTACCATACCAGCTGATTGGTTGTTGTTCTAAATGAGGCTATGGAAAATAACCACAGGTATTAAGCCATACATTTCTGTGTGATATTCGTAACATTCTGTGGATGTTAGACTACACAATTATACATATGTTTCTGATTCCATGCCCTCACCTCTACCCTTGTGTCCTTTGAACTTTGAAACACAGAGAGAAGGTCATCGCTTTCTCTCCTCAGCGGTTTCCCTTCTTTGGAATAGCCTCCCCCTCCCTCTATGTCTTGAACTGGACCTCCTTAAGTTCTGAAACAGCCTGAAGACCGTCCTATTCACTTCTTCCTTCACTCCCTCTCTCCCCTGCTAATCACACAGTAGCTTGACTGAATTGCAGGGCCCTTATTCATCCTCGGGTCCCTGACCTTCCGCTTCTTATTATCTCAGCTGCTGTCCATCCTCTGCAGTTGCTTCGGCTCCCATTGGAGGTTGCACTTACTTGCTCCATGGAACTTCACCTGCTGCTTAGCATGAGCACCAAAGTACTTATCTCATACCCCTCACCCCTTGGCACTTGCATGTTCTGAACAGTCACAAGGCATAGTAGGTATGTCCTCCCCTCCCTACTTATCTTGTCACGTTTATTTAATTCATTTTTTTTATTATTATTGTTGTTACTAATTTTTTCTCCATCATCCCTCCCTGTTGCCCTGTGGGTGCTTTGAAACAGTATTTTATTCCTGTATAGGCGCCTAACAAGTGTACAATAAATACATAAAGGTCGGTAAAGTGGATTTTTGAGTATCTAAACATTGTCTGTAGCCACAGGTATGAGATACCCCCAGTTAGAATAGCCACGACTAGAAAGGTTGGTTTAAAAAAATGTTTTCTGTGTATTTTTGTGTTTGAAAATGACTGGAGGTACTGGTGGAATTGTGTAGATGTTTTTGATAGGTTCCTTTAGTCCTCTTTTTATACCTTTGATTTTGGAAAGTGTATTAGACACCATCTTGTAGTTTTTTGTTATTTTGACAGCAGAACTCACAGTGTCCACATGCTGATTCTGTGGCTGATTTGAAACTGTCAGTAAATATATACATATGAAGAGGTTTATTTGCAGTGTGTGTGTGTTTATGTGTGTATGTTATATGTAGTAATTGTTGTTTTGCTCTTGTAGAAGAAGACATATTAGATTTTTAATCAAGAGTATATGCTGTATTAGATGGTCATTTCTAAAAAAAAAAAAAAGGACAACATGAACATGTTAATTTGAAGTGTGGTGTGTAAGCTTTATGAAATAATTGCTTTTTTTTGTTGCTGAAGATTCCAAATTAGATTTTTAATCAAGATGATATGCTGTACAACTAGCCATAGCGAGCACTCTGGTGTCGCCTATATAACAGTGGATAGAAAAAGAAGAAATGCTGAGCTGATATAATTTAAAGGTGGGAGGCTCAATCTACTCTGATCAATATCAGTAGTGTGTCACTTCACTTCTCTTCATATCAGCCTCAAGCTCGATCATATCTTTGATACCCCAGGGATGGTGCATGGAGCAGCAGTAATCATGGATCATTATTGGGATTGTGGATCCAAGGCCTACATAAGGCTACCTAAGGACTGGGGAGGAAAATGCACATTGGTGAATGTCCATGTTCCAGCATTAGTGATTCCAAAGAGTGATCTGAATCTTGACAGTTTTCCAAAAGCAGATGCTCACCTGAGCAAGAAGAGATCTGTTGAGATGATAAAGAAGATGAAAAGAGATAACTACTTTTCAGCCAAATCAATACCAGTGATGGGAGGTGATGATGGAGAAGCAGCAGAGGCACACCGATGAAGGGAATAAGACTCTTGCATCCTCACCTTAAGGTGTTTATGCGCCTTCCAGTAGTCAGCATCAAAGTCGTTCAAGCGCACAGATGCTAGGAAATTTATCAGCACAGATGTGCTAAGCTCTGGGATTTTTTAAACAATCACATTAGTACTGTAGCCTTGGCTAGTGTATGTACCTCTGTCCATCTACTGTATCCTACGTTGTCTACATCCATCAAACCTACCTCCACCCTCTCCACTCCAACCATCCCCCATACTCCCCACTCTTTATACTTACACACTTTGCCTAACCCTGACTATGCCCAACCATGGATCCTACTGACAAGTTGTCTACCACCATTGCACCCCACCCGTCTCTTCTCTCAGCCATACTGCTTACCCATACACTCTCTACCCCTACCCAGACTATCACCACCATCTTAACCCCCACCAACCCACCGTGATACTATTGAATCTGATAATCCTTCTTTTGGGAATGGTGGTCCTTCACAAGGAACTCTCAGAAACTGTAAATGTATACTATGGATTTTCTTGTATGGGTTTTTTCAATCCATCTCAGATCTTTTTCCCAATGATTATTATATGTGAAGAGGACAACAGTGTACTACACACAAATATTGTACCAAATATAGTGCATATGATGTAATACTTATTAGGGTCAAAAAATGTAAATATTTGTGTACAACTTTAACTAATTATTTTTCATAAATGATGTTGTCTAACTAATTATATCTTCTTTTTTTTACAGACAGAAAAGCACACATTATGACATAATCTCTGTGCTCATTTTTCTTTGGTCATGGCCATGGTTGGGATAACCGTTGCGTGGCATATAGTGTATAGGATTTTCATCACTGAAAAATTGGATGCCGGTAGAATGGCAGAAGGTATATTTTAGGTACCACTAGGAGAAGCTGTGGCTTCGATATTGGTAGAAGTTGTTGCGATGGTGGATGGAGGTGCTGATGGAGGAGGTGCAGATATATGCTGACTTAACAAATTAGGCCCATGCATCCTTACCTTCTAGTGTTCCTGGGCCTTCCTGTATGCATCATCAACATCGTTCTGTTGGACACATACTAGAAGATTCATAAGCACGGATGTGACCAATCTCTGTGACAGAACAGTTGAAGGGTCACGTTGCAGCAGCTTCTGGCACAAGGTGCAGCCAATAGAGTTTCTTGACATGGAAGTATCTCCCGCTGTCTGAACATGGCTTCTTCCCTGTAGTCCTCTTCACCGGCAGGGACAGATTCGGAACCCAGACCACATCATCCTCATTGAAACCATTTCTGTCAGACATGATGACAAATGTCTGACAGGAGAGGAAAATATGAAACAACAAAAAATGACAACACAAAAAGGACAATGCCTCAAAAAAAAATGCTTACAAAGAGAAGACAATACACTAAAAAACAAGACAAGGGAAAAGAGGATTAGGTAGACATTGGGTTAAAGGTATGTAAAAATAAGGTATAAAGAGCCAAAGGATCTTGCAGTAACTCAGAACACCTGTTCACTAGCAAGGACTGAAAGCAATGATAAATATTGAGTGATTTACTATGGGTGTGCTGAATATCGGTGGCTAAGCAGCTGACACTGTCATTGGGTGACGATGTTTATGTGGATATATACCATGTGTACTAGCGTAGCCGCAGCTCGCATTCTGATTGGTCATTGCTGCACATGCAGTTTTCGTCATATGGCATGGGCGTAGCATTGGTTGGGGATGTCGACATGGATAAATGTCATGTGAACTTGTGCATCACGCATTCTGATTGGTCAATGCCGCACATGCAAATTATCTTTATAGCCATGCCTATGACACTCGACAAGAAACCACACCATCTGATTGGGCCCTGTGGTTGATGCGCCTAAATACTGCACACAATCCAATTGGTTGGCATTGAAGGTTCGAATCACAAAGCAGCATCAACAAACCACACTGGCTGATTGGTCAGATTTTGTGATACAGCCTGAAGGTAGCTGCGTTGATACAGCTTGGGCTGTCATTGGTTGGGGATGGCAACGTGGATAGAGGCATAGCTACATCTATGCAGCTCACGGTGTCATTGTTTGAAGATGTTGCCGCAGATTTATGTCATGTGTACCTGTGCATCCGCAGTGCGCTTTATGATTGGTCAATGCCGCAGATGCGGGTTATCTTCATAGCCACGCCTATGACACTCACATAATTGGTTGAAGAGTTGAAGTACCTGTGCAGTCACAGCGTGCTTTCTGATTGGTCAATGCCGCATGTGCGGGTCATCTTCATATCCATGCCTAGGAAACTTGACACATAATTGGTTGTGGATTTAGACACAGATATACATCAATGCGAATCTGTGTAGCCACGCCAACGAACCACACCATCTGATTGGGGCCTTTGGATGACATGGCTATGTAGTGTGCGCAATCCGATTGGTCAGCATTGAAGGCGCTAAAGCATATAGCAGCATCAATGAACAACATTGCCTGATTGGTCAATGCTGCACACTCAGATTTCATCATATAGTGTGAGCGTAGTACCATCCATTTACCTAGTTTACGCTGTCATTAGTTGAAGATGCTGACACGGATATATATCATGTGTACCCAGGCAGTTGCAGTGCGCGTTCTGATTGTTCCACACTGCAAGCACATTTCATCATAACCTCGGCTACAATAAGTGCACAGTGATTGGTTTGCGGGCAAAGCTACAGATACCCTCTATATTTTGTGCAAGTCCCTTTAATTTTCCTCATTGCTTTTTGGTTCTTGGTGCCTGACACATCTGTGTAATCCTCCAAGAACTTTCCAAATTTACAAACTTAATTTTTTCCAATCACTTTTTGCCCTCCCTTACTCCTAAACCTCTTTCCTTTGACTTGTGTTTTGTGGTTTGTTTACATTTATTAAGTGGCAAAGTCTTCTTTTGTGATTAATTTTTTTGAATTATTTACTTTTCCTCTCTGTTCGACATGTCGTCCGAACACAGCAGTGGCGAGTAGGTGGTTTGGGTTTCTACTGCTTTTCCTACCCACAAGAAGCAGTATGAGTTGAAGACAACAGTGGACGCCTGAAAATATTTTATGGTGGAACAACACCATAGTCGGCAGAATGTAGAGGACATCATGGATTCTTTGTGCCTAAACACACTGCAGAGGGGTCTAGCGTAGACACTGGGCCTCATTACGACTTTGGAGGTAGCCATGGTGCTATTAGCGCCATGGCTGCCTCCAAAATTGTGTCTGGGTCCAATCTGGTGGAGTGGGGACTTATCCGGACATTCCGCCCTAGGCGGACCCGGTAAGTCCCAATTCCAAATGCCATTCCCCATTCCCATTTGAGCCCCCATGGGGCTCAATGGGAATGGGGAAGGCGCTAATTATGGGCCTGCTAATGGCAGGCCCATAATTAGCACCCTAGTCCCCTAACGGGACCCGTAAGGAACATGTGGTCTGGCCATACGTCCCTTGCGGTTCCCGCTAAGGGACCTCGGAATTGTGTGGTAAGGGATTACCGGCACCGGTCTCCTTACCGGTGCCCTGTATCCCTTACCGCCCACCTCGGAATGAAGCCCGTCTCAAAGTCTGGGGACACTGGCACTAATTCAGCACTTAGTGAGAGGTTACTTGAATGATGTTGATGGGCCATACCGGCTAGCTCATTTTAAACATAAACTAAAGGCCCAACTGACCCCAGTCGGTATGGCAGTATCTTAGAAAGACCTTCACCTCTGTCCCTATAATATCTTCTGCCCTTCTGGCTACTTCAGCACCAGGAACAAGTGCATCCTAAGCTGGTACCCCATCCTCAAGGACTACTACTGAAACTCCTCCACTGCTTCCAGCCCATAATCTGACTCAGTACATGACTTTGTGTTGCATATGTCACAATTGGGTTGTGGCGAGAGAAGCCATGCCACCTTGATGGGTAACAATCATTTATAAACACCAGGTTCACTGTCACCAGTAGGCATCTTTTGTATGTGGCACTTGTTTCCCCTTTTTGGGAAAAAAACTAAAGAAAAACACAACAAAGAAAAGCCCCAAAACAATATGTGTCCTTTTTTGCCAATTGTTGTATGTATCAAACCCTGATGTTCTTTGCTTCCCAGTTTCACCCTCCTCTTTCCTTCTCTCCCAAAACTGCCCTTTTCAAGGCCAAGTTTTCAGATATAAAAGCAGGCAATAAAAAACACACACTCTACAAATGGATCAATAATCTTTAATTGGTCTATGTTAAAAAAAAAACATTTGTTTATGTTTTTATTATAGCTGTGATCATCCTTCATGGTAGCCACATCAAAAGGAGATTGTGTCAACACATTATGTGGAGAGTTGGAAGATGAATCTCATTTCTCAGAAGATTGTGAAAGAGTAGCTAATGTTGAGAATGGAACTAATAGTGATGTTGAGGACATAGGTGATATGTATTAAAAGCATTGGCTTAGTAAGTTGTTCTGGTTCTATGAGATTACTTTAGATGCAGTATTTGAAATGAGAAGTTTGTGCGCAAATTGTGGAGACATATTTTTGACAGGGAGCTCATGTTAGTTTTTTTGCTGTTTGGGAAAAGACAATTAATTAGCAATCTAAGGAAAGAGCACAGAGCCATGTTGCAAGATTTTTGGAATTGTAATAGAGGATAGGGTTACATATTGGCATAAAAACACAAAGGTTATTTTAGGAGCCCCCCCATGGAATTTATGAAATATTATTGAAAATGAAAATGCTCTCTGTTGCCTATTTTTCTGCAGCCCTGGGTATGCCCACGCATATAGTCCCAGGTACTGTGAAACTTTCACCAAATTAACTTAGTAGTTTTTAAAAAGTTGGAAGTCAAAATCTCGCATGTCACCAGTTGTTTGGATCCTCACCCCAGTCTTATGTTATTTAAACTTTGAAGCTGCTGCACATATTGGGATTTCGGTTGGCTCTCATATACAAAAATGAAGAGGCAGCAGACCATCCAAAATACTGCAGTCAGAGCCGTATGTGGCCTTTTGACATTCTGACTGCAGAGCCCACACTATGCAGATGCTGAGTCTCTGGCCAATGTGAAGATCTGTAGATCTTTTTGATTAGTTAAAGGTGAGTGATAGTACATTTTTATACAGTTGATGCTTTATTTGTAGAAGGTGTATTAAATAAGGTTAGGATTTTCAATTCGTAAAGGTTAGAACTTGGATTTTGAATGCAGGGTTTTCTGGTTTACCTGTGTGTCTAAGGAGAGTGATCAAGCAAAGGTCCATGTTACATTATGGTTATCTATCTTAGAATAGACGTTTCTCATAGTTTTGCATAAGTTTTGCATAAGGTTTTATTGATAATATGCTGGTAATGGGGGTTTGGGTAGTTTTTTTGTATCTTACTGTAATTGTTAAAATATGTGTGGCAAGAATCTCTAGAATCTGTTGATTAGGAAAGAAAATTGTTTTCAGTTTGAATAACTAGGCTGCACATTGAGAGGCATGTTATAGAAAAACTTAAGATACTTGCTACAGGGAAAATCAATAAATGGTCAAAGAGCAGTAGAATGTTTTTTTCTTTTTTTTTCTTTTTTTTCAATGGTCTTATAGCCAATTTTGTCTGGTGATTTGAACATGGCTGTGTTTTAAAAAGAGTTTGTTATGCTGCAGTGTATGTTACCGTATGGTTATATATCCTAGAACATAGATTGTATTATTTTGTTCTTTGTTGTTTTTTCCGGGTCTGGGTTCCCCATGCCCGTCGGCCGATGCCTGCCCCCGGGATGTTGTTGTCCCCGAGTCTTGACGCCTCCCACATTGAGCCTGCTGCTGCCTAGAGGACACGTGCCTGTGCCACCACAAAGGCCTCCCATACAATGGTATCCCTGGCACCATTGTGTATGTGCCCTGCTCGTAGATGCCTGCACATCCTCCATCGGCTGGGGTCCAGTAGGTGGTGTGACCACCCCTGATGGACCTCTGACTCCCGACTGTGGCAGGGATGTGGTCTCCACCAGCCTGGCCACGTGCTGAGGGTCAGGTCCACAGGGTGCCTAGGTGAGACAAGGGCGGGAAGACGGCACAGAGGATGACTGGCGCATAGGGGTGCAGTTAAGGAGGGGGTCGCAAGAGCATCCAGCACACGGAGGAACCCTGTGCCGGTGACATGTCCTGGCAAGTCGAGGCGGGAACAAAGGTATTCGAAATGACGTGCATTGTCATGCCTAGAACCCTGCATGTCATCCCGAATACCACATGTGTGCAACGCAACACCAACTAGGTTAGGCTCAATCCGGTCACAGATTGCCACGTCTGCAGGGAGAGGAAGGCCAGTTGTTGTAGACACATCCCCTCCCTGAGAACAGGTCTGTACAAAGCCATCCCTACTTGTGCTGGATGATGCAGTCACAGGAACAGGGGCAGGAGTACACACTGGCACCTACACGGCAGCCTGTGCTGCCTCCAGCCCCTGGACTGAACCACTTGCACCAGTGGAACCACCCCCTCCAGGCCCCATGCATGGGTATGATACAGCCTCCTCCTCAACCACACCCCCCACCAACTTGGATGACTCCATGCTGTCTTCCTCAGTATGCCCCTGTGGGGGCTCACCTGCCCCTTCTGCTGCTGAGGAGTCCACCTCCAACGTTCGCCTCTTGGACCTCCCCTCGGCAGCTGTGGCCATGGACATGGCACCAGACTCCTCACTCCCGGAAGACATCACAACATGGGAGGGGAGCTGGGCCTTGGGTCTCCGGCTTGTTGTGGCATCCCTGCTGCTGTGCTCCACAGCACCGTCTCCTCCCTCTTTATCAGTCGACACTGCGGACAGGGAGAGACAGAACACAGGCATCATGGCACCGTACAATGGTCTGCTAGACACATAACAATTGAACATGAGTGGCAGTGTCAGACATCACATACACCATCACACTCCCCAACACTCAGGTCAATTGAACACACACAAATGCACAAACATGCAGGGAACGTGAAACAGGCATCAGCATCAATACCCACGTAACTGCATGAACATCCAACGGATGGCATGACGTCACAAGCAAAATGGGGAGTGCCGATCACATGCACACATGCCACAAGACAGACATGCATCTGTATATCTCCACCTCCTGTCACAATGCAATCATCGGCAACTATGTCACATCTGCCAATCAGGTACCCAGATGTCCATGTCACATGCATCCATGGCATCTCACAGTCACACACATACCAAACAGACACACACACATACACCGTGCACATACATGAATGTGGGACCAGCATCCATGTAGCACACTCCGGACCATGGCATAGTACATACCCAGAAATGCAAACATGTGTGCATCTCCACATGCAGTTGGGCATCATGCATTGGAACACATACACCATTGATGTGCATAACACATGACTGGACTCACATGCAGCACGGGCATGTCCCTGCACACACACATCCATACATGGGCCATGTCAGACATATGTCCAAGCTTCACACTCCTGCCACATCTCAACATGCACTGCATGGAATGGGATAGCTCAGACACTCACCGCTCTACTCCAGATGGGTCGGACTCTCTAGTACCTGGTGGTGAAGCACTGGGTTGATGCATTCCAGGACTCTCATCTGGTCGATGGTAAGTTGGACCCGGTGACCCCCTGCATCTGCTGCACGCAAGAAGTGCAGGGCCTTCCTGAGGGTCCTGGACCTGAAGTCCTCCCAGTGTTTGTGGATGTGTTTCAAGTCACATGTTGACACCCCCTCTGGGTTGATGGCAACCACGATGTCTGACCTGGTCCGCTTCCATCTTTCCTTGCCAGCGCACGGTCATCTGAAGAGGGCATCATAATGCTCCAGGACTTGCTCCACCAGGATGCCAACTTCTCTGGCTGAGAAGCTGACTGCCCTCTGCCACTCTGGCTGGGGGTTGCCAGTGGTCTCAGATGGTGTTTGCCCCGACATGGCAACCCCCGAGGCAGTGTGGGTGGGCAACTGGGTCCTGGGGCTGGGCTGTGGAGCGATGGAACACCAGCCGGCAGTCTTCTGTTCCAGCAGGGTTGGTCACAGCAACTGGACCCCTGGCAATGGCTGATGTGCAGGCATGAAATAGCAGGGCACGATGGCAGCAGGCAGGCAGGCAAGCAGCAGATGGTTGGTGGGAGGCTGCTCGGGGCTCTGGGGGGCAGGTAAATGGCCTTCTGGGCAGGAGTGTGGTCTTCCGTGTGTTGTCGCGTGGCCAGTTCGATGCAGAGTGATTTAGCATGTGAAAAAACAGCACATCAGCGTGTAATTCGAGGAAAGGGCCTTAGTGCGTAAGCGCCTAAGTGATGTGGCGCGTGCAGGAATTTCCCTCGGCACGGGTTAAAGGTGACCGCGGGCCAGAAGTTCGTTGTACGTGCTTTTCGTGGAGACCGACACGTGTTTTGCTATGTCTTGTTGTTTCAGACGCCATCTCTTCACAGTGGATTGTGGTCGTACCACTTCTTTTGGCAGGGGTGTTGCCTACGTGTGTATTTCTTTCCCATGCTAGTCAGATGGTAAATCGCGCACACTATTTTTCCGACTGCGGGTCCCCCTGTGTATTGCGTACCCGTTTTCGAGGTCATAGTAGCCTGTGTGTCCCATGCATTTTTTGTGTCCCTGGGTGCCACCGCGTACTGCAGGAGTTTAATTCCACACACGTGGGCTACTGGGGGTTGCGTGTACGGTTTTATTGTATATTTCGGGTGCCTGAGCATTGCATGACCTGTCATTTTCTCCCAGGGGTCACAACAGCCTTGCAGGAGCACAAGGGTGCTTTTTACATCATGTACCCCGCCCCCTTCACCACCATTGCCCAGGACAATTGTCATGTGCACCTCCCATTGGCACTAGTACATCCATGGTGGGAGGCCAAAAAAGGTGAGGGGTGCCTCAGTTGGGCTTCCTCCATGTTTTGGGCATTGTCAGGGACGTGGCCTGGGTGACCAGGGAGTAGGGGGAATCCAGGGTGGCCAGGGTGGCTTCAGAGGGGGAAGATGCAGGGTTGCACACCATGTGCAGGATGTCCTGCCACATGTTGGTGCAGTCATGCCACCACCCCCTGCAGCTCGGGGAGATGCAGCTGTTGCATCCGACCCTGGCACCCATGTGACATGGCAGTCAGTTTCATCTACTGCATGGGCCCAACGGTAGTGGTAGCTGTAGGCTCTGGATCGGCCAGCACATGATGCGTTGGCACCTGTGGACTCCCAGGCTGAATTCCAGGTGGTCAGGAGGCACAAGCAAAGTGCACGCAGGGATGCTCTGACCGAGGCACATGTCCATGGGGCAGTGTTGTCATATGCTGCCCCAAGCAGCCAGCTGGTGGCAACTGCATGGGCATATGCAGCCAACATCACCCCAGCTGTGAGTCTGCCATCCAGGACAGTCTCGGTCACTGACCTTGCCAGTACAGCAGTTGATGCGCTGGGTCCTAGCAACAGCACCCAGCAGCCACTGACGCAAGTCAGAGCTTCCATCCTGGTTCCACCAGCCACTCCCTTGGTCCAGTCCACCAGCCCCACTGCCCCTACTGATCATGGTGGCATTTGCCAGTCAGGGTCCGTACCACTGCCCAAGAGGAGGAGGGTTGCTCCTGCGCAAGAGGCTGGGACCCCAGACACAGCTCCGGCCTCCGGCACATTGAGGAAGAAGCCTTTCAACAAGTAGTACCTGGACTTCCTTGTGGGCTACTTGTCCTAACACAAATGCAATATACTAGTGGTCCCTATTGCCATACGACGCCTGCCCAGCGTTGGTTCCACTGGCAGCATATTGAGGATGGTGTTAATGGATTTGGATATCAGGTGCGCACAGCTCAGGACTGCAAAAAGCGTTGGGATGACCTCTGACGCTGTGCAAAGAAAAAGCATGCCTCCAATTATGCCATGACTCAGGTGACTGGCAGTGGGCCACCACCTGAGGAGGAAGAACTCAATCCTCACGAGGAGATCACTGCGGAGTTCATCCCGGCAGAATTGATCTATGGAGTGGGAGAGATGCTGGATTGTGATGCTTCATCCGGTGAGTGTTGTTGCGTGTTTGTTTGTTGCGTGTTTCTCCGGCCCATGTGTTGTTTGATTGTGTCATGTGTTGTGCTTGACTGCCACTACATGTTATGTGTACATTGTTCTCATATGCGAGTCATGAAATGCTTCACTGATGCGTGACTGTTCTGATGCATGCTGGACATGTGAAACAGGTGGGGACTGTCCCCATAACCACACACGCACCCTACTGTCATGCTAGTCATTCAGCTGCCCCTCTGGTCCATGTTCCAGCTTACTGACATGTTTGCATGTGGCCTGTGGTGTCGTTCCACTCAGCACTCAGACTATGGCCCTCATTCCCAGATTGGAGGTAGCCATGGTGCTACTTGCACCATGGCTGCCTCTAATATCGGGTCCGGCACCGGTCTGGTTGAATGGGGACCTCCCATTCTGACCCTAGAGGACCCGGTAAGTCCCCATTCAACAGAACATTCCCCATTCCCATTTGCCCATTTGAGCCCCCATAGGGAAGGCGCTAATAACGGGCCCGCGAATAGCAGGGACCCGTAAAGGATGTGTGGTCAGACCATACGTCCTTTACGGTTCCCGCTAAGGGACCTCAGAATTGGGCGGTAAGGGATTACCGGCACCAGTCTCCTTACCGGTGCCCGGTATCCCTTATCACCCAACTCATAATGACCCCCTATGTCATCGCATGACTGAAGTGCATGTGCGGTCGGCTTGAATGCGGGTTCTCCACGCGTGCATGCTTCCTTGCCCTTCCAACCCCCTGCACCACAATTTCACCATGGCGGGTAACATGGTGAACTACTGCAATGGCCTGTTCCACGCTCCTGTGTACATGCACACTTCCCTCTGCAAACCTGCCAGACACATACTGTGAGGTACATCCTTTGTCCTTGATGCAGGGTGTCTCACTCGGACTGTGCAGATTGCAGATGCTCCCCGGGGACATGAGTGCCCATTCATGCTCCATGTGCATTGCATGAACGCCCCTATGTGTCCTTGGCAGGATGATCATTGTAGTACGTCTATGGGATTACATACGTGTAATGGCATTTTCTCATCCATTCCACGCTCACTCTGGCTCAGTCCTGCATCACACACAGTTTAGGGTGTCATTGTCTGTGTGGGACACAGGCCTCCCCCTGTTGCAGGCCCCCTGACTCTGTTGAACTGGTGAAGTGCCTTCTGCATGAATGGGTGTACTACTGAGGGTTCATCATGTGTCCTGCTTACTGTCCCATTCTCATCTGCTGTGGTGTTAGTTGACTGAGATGATGCAATTGACATTAGCCAACACTGTCTGCCAATACACAGTTCTTTGGTAAACCCTTCATTGCCATGTAATGCCTCCCTGCATTTTCCCTAATGGGTTGGGGGGTTAACTGTAGCCATGCAACCCAGTGCATGCACATTGCACATTATGGCTGAACTTGCCCTTACACTGCCGTCATGTTAACTGATTGACATCAAAACATAGTTGTTGATGTAGATTGTTGGGAATATACACATGTACTGCACTGCACCCACCCATTTCTGAGCCATGTTTCACCGTTCTAAATGCCTACTCACTGCTGCAATGTCAAAGTGACCTGGCATGTATGTTTAGATGTTCATCCCTTCACTGTTATGAAACGCACTAGCACAGGTGCATCCTGTGATACATGTACTCTGTATCAGAACACCCTAGCAGGTGTTTAGCAAAGTTGATTGGTCAATCAGCGGGCTATACTAACTGGTATAGCCCGCAGATTGATTACAGCCCACAAATCGGGTTGTTATTACCGTGGAGCTGTGTGTGTGTATGTGTACACTTTCACATACATCAAAGCAAGCAGTGTTGGAGCTGCTTGCTTTGCTGTATAGGAAGGTGTTCATAAACACCATACGGGTGTATATGACCACGGGTGTATATGAACACTTTCACATACACATGTGCAAGCAGCTTCAACGTTGGTTGTGCAACATTGCAGCTACTTACTTTCGTGTGTGTGAAAGTGTTTATTTGCACATGTGTTCTCAGCAACATTTTTGTTAAATTAAAAATATGTAGTTATTTTACATGAATGTTGCTGATATTTCTGCATTGCGCACGTTATGTTAAACCGGCACAATCCTGAAGGTGCATTGACGTGCACTACGAGTACACCCAGGCACACTTGAGAATACTGGTGGAGCCTGGGCATAGTGATTTGACCCACTGAATCATGCTTTTTGGCACATTCACTGCACAAAGTGCTGAATCAGGCTCTGAAGGGCCCTGAAGGGTGTTCTGAAAGCTCAGGCAGCAGGACCGGCAGCTCAGACAATACCGGGCGTTTTGGTCCCGCATACCTCATTAAAGGCCCTCGCTTTGCTCGGTCTTCAGGGCCCATGATGCCCGGTACGGGCCGAGCTGCAGATCGATGAAGCTATATTGGTGATGATGATTTAGTGATGCATGTCTCCATGCATATGACGTGTGTCATGGTGTGTTTTGATTCACTTGCAACTGTGGCCATTTAGCTGTTCAAACATGCTTATTCTACATGCCATCTCTTTGTTGACATCTGTCATTTCTGCCTGTGATCTGTGCCTGACAGAGGTTGTGTGTGATGCAGGTGATGTACTACATTCAGTACATGTGTAGGCTTCTCAATTTACATGCACTCATTTCTGCTTTCGGATGCCGTTGCATATCAATGCATATCAATGCCACTGGATGCATGCCGGAGTTTGAGTTGCGTGTGACATGTCTGCTTCATGTGTTGGATGTCAATGTAGTGATGTCTATGTGTGTGTGTTATGTGCTGCTGACATGTGTACTCATGTTAGTTTTGCTCATGTTACAGGTGATGATGCAATGGAGCCAGAGGATGAGTATGTCATTCCAGACACAGGGTTGATTTTACATCAACAACACAGCACAAGTGGTGGTTATGGGGTGGTAGACCATGAGAACCTATTTGTGCTCCAGACCGTCGTGTCCACGGCGGGCAATCAGTCAAGCTCTGATGACCCTTATGAGCACAATGTTGAATTGAATGTGCATCATGACGATTCATAGACGGTCAGTGATCTTGATGTGGATGACCTTCTGTCTGCGACACCTGCAGTGAGGGGCCAGGCAGTGTTGGAACGTCTGCCTGTGGTGGTTATGGATGCACTGTCACACTCCACACCAGTTGCTCATGTTCCTGTGGCATCAGGTTGATGGAGGGATGCTGTCCTGCAGCCGCGAGCAGTGCCAATCCAGCAAGGATGACGGCTCCTTGGGTCCCGCAGGTGTAATGTCCGGCAAAGTGGTGGCCGTGCACCACCAGGGAGCACTGAGTTGCAGCATGTATGCCAGTTCACAGCAACAGGGGGCAGCTTTTGAGATGATTGCTCAAGGCACGGAAAGTGTGGCCCAATCCATGTTCCCCCCTGATAGGCAGGTGGAGCTCCAGCAGCAGGCAATGCAGTCCACGTGCTGCTCACTCAGGCAGGGCATGGCCGCCACAAACAGGGAACGCCAGGCTTAAATGGTATCTCTGCGCGAAGCACTTGATTCTCAGGCAGAGGCCCACAGGGAGGCCCTGAGGGAAGAACACTGATCCCTCAGATTTACTCTAGTTGGCAGCGTACAGAAGTGAGGATGGAGCAGCTTGAAAACACGATCTCGGCTGAGCTACATGCAAACCGCGATGTGCTCTGGATGTCATGTGAGGCCATGCAGGCAGAACTTACACGTGCTACCTTGCAAGTGGAAGGTGCTGCATGCTGACCTACGTGCCATTGCCACACAGGACCAGGCTTACCAGACCTGCATGTTTGCTGCCGTGGAGGAGCAAGCTGCGGATAGGCATTGTCAGGTAAATGTGCCATGCCCACCTTCTCATTTACATCCAGAGGGTGACTAGGACGACGACTTATCTTCCACACAGGTCAAGCCGTGCAGGCTTTGAGCCCATGGAGTTTTTTTTTTTATCTCAACATCATTGCATGTGGGTGTTGAGGTGCACCCTGTGCCTCCCCCCGCCTGGGTGAACACCCCCCACCCGAACCCACCCTCCCAGGTCGTATGTGGGCATTTTATTTTTAAAAATATTATTTTTGTCTATTGTGCATTCATGTGATAGTGTGGTGCTTTGTGGCATTTGAAAGCATCCACTGTGTGTTCCAGCTGGGCCCATACAATCTTGTCTTTTGTATGTGTTTGTGGCTTGGGGTCCTGACACATATGCCACTCCTACTTCCCCTTTCCAAGGGCTTGCAAGGATGGATCGGTGTGACAGCAAATTACACAGGGGCATTGGACTTTCATCATATCTGTGGCTAGTATGCAGTCCTACTTGTGTATACACCCCTAGTGGGGATTAAGGATGTTTTCTCCACGGCATGTCTGCAATCAATTTTGGTGATGTTTTTTCATTACTTGCCTGTATAAGTGGTTGATGCACTTCATGCTTTAGACAGTATCCTGCACCCTTTAGCTGTCAAAGCCACACAGATGATGGGAGAAGGCTGTGTGGTGACAATGTAAAGTTGGTACACTTGGGCTACAGTGAATGGTCACTGTCTGACATTGTCAATGTAGGGCACTATGAACATGAAGTGGTCTGCTGGCCAATGGATGTTCCTGTGTTGGGTTTACTTTTCAGGTGTCAGGGGATTGGTGTGGTTTAACACACTGGGAAGTCCACAAGGGCAATGTTCACATATGATGTGTACAGGACACTGAGGGTCACTTCATTTCACATGCATGTATTGAGTGCATTTCCCTACTGACACACACACTTACACAATGCACCACCATACATACAACCACACATCCATAACCACACATCCATGCCCACACATGAACACAGATTGCTTTCTCTGCCATGCTGTGTCCCTGCAGCACATGATCACTTACATTTTTCCAATTGTGTACATGCATCACATGGTCATTGTTGTTACTTGTCCTTTTTTATATGATACTCAAGGTGTATCCCCAACGCAAAGGCCATTCACTGTGCTGTGTGCTGAGCGGTGTGTTGCAGGACACACACACACAGCACACGGTTTTGGTATTTGCCAATTTGGATTGACCAATGTGCATGCCAACAGGCATTCTGCCTTTTGTTGATGGTACCGCTGGTGGTAGGTGTTTGTATATGACTATGTATGTGTGGGAGGTTGTTGGTCAGTCAATTCATCTGATTCCATGTCAGGTGTAATTGTCTCAGGCCTGTTTCCATTTATCACATGGTACTTCGTGACGATTTTGTCATGTGTTGTGCATTTGGTTTGCTCTTTTGCTGTTGCATGCCATGTTATGGTGTGGCTGACGAGGGTCATGGGGGTTGGGAGGGTTTGGGTGACATACCAGTGATTTTCATGGCCTGTTTTGCAGCAGGGTGGTGGGATATGCACCTTGCATGTGTTCCTTTTGGTCACACGGGATTGGTTATATTTAAGTAGCTAGGGATGCACACAATGTAGCACTTCCGTGGAAACATGCTCAGGGTGGTAAGGTTGTGACAGTTGCCTGTCCCTTTGTCATCATCGATTGTCACCTGGTATGTGCCAGGCCTGTGTGCACTCCGCAGGGGTGGGAGTTTAGGTGAAAAATGTGGCCACAAGCTGGGTCTGGGCTGCCTCGCCACATGCCCTTTCCCCTCTCATGCACCGCACCTGTGCGTGTGGTTGGGGGTGTGGGGGTTCGCCCATGTCCACCGGTACGCCCCGCTGTGTTGCAACATTGCACCGGACACATGCTGCCACAATGATCCTGCACACTACTCGGGGTGCATATAGTAGCTGCCCGCCAGAGCGGTCAAGAGAGCGGAAGTGTGACTTGAGCACTCCGAATGTGCGCTCCACTATGGCCCTGGTTGCAATATGGGTTGCGTTGTATCTTACCTGGGGTGGTGTGGTGGGGTTCTGTATTGGCGTCATCATGTGGGTGCTCAGAGGGTAGGCACTGTCCCCTGGGGAGGTGATGATGGTTGTCATTATTTGGGTTTGTGTATTTGTCTGTGTGTGACATGCATGCATGTGCACAGACGTTTGTACTCACCAATGAGCTATGTGTTGCCATGCTTCCCAGCTTCCAGGGCTCGGCTCAGGGCAGACATTCTGTATATGAAACTGTCATGGGTAGACCCAGGATAGTTTGCATAGACAGAGGTGATGATTCCCTGGTCATCGGATGCAACCTGTACGTTCATGGAATGCCAGTGCTTGCGGTTGCGGTAGATGTTCTCAGTGGCCCTAGGTGGACGTAGGGCTACATGTGTGCAATCTATGGCACCGAGCCTTTTGGGGAAGTGTGCCACCCTGTAAAAGTCTTGGACCACGGGCTGCCTTTCTGCAGGTGTTCTGGGCATGTATATGTGCCTGCAGACTGAGGGACGCACATACATGATTGCCAACACCTGGTGTAGGCAGCGTGACTCCGTGGCCTGTGACATGCCCCCAACCTTGGCAGTTGTTCGCTGAAATGATCCAGTGGCCAAAAAATGCAGGACATTGAGCACCTTTTCCAAGGGGCTCAGTGCTTGGGAGCACAAGGTGGGTGATGTGAGGTAATCCTCCCATTCAGTGACCAGGTCTAGGATGATATGAGGTGGAAACCTATACCTGCCATAGACCTGCTCATCAGGCATCCCAAAAAGGCTGGTCCTGGGCAAAAAAAAATGCGGGCCTGGCTATTCTCCTCCTCCTGCAGTGTCCCACAATCACTGCTGCGAGAAATGGGACATTCATCGTAGCTGTATATGCATGTTTGTTGTTTGCGTGTACTTGTATACTGCGCGGGGGGTCTTCCGCCTGCTTTCATGTGGCGGATGTGTTTACGCCTGTGCGTGTCTTTCGATGTGCGCAGGTTTTCGCTATTCGATTCCATGAATACATGTTGTTCGCGAGCGTGTGGGCGTTCCATGTATTTCCCAGCAGTACTTCCCCAGTTACATCCTCATTTTCATGCATTGTTCCCCATTTCACGTGTTCCGCCCCCTTTTTGGTGTGTGTGCTACACGTTGTGCGCTTTCGTTGTGCGGGTCTCGCACAGCGTTCGGGATGTCACAGTAACGTGTAATTAGGCACAGATTAGGCACAGCTCCCACTAAAAACACGCACAGAGACTTCCATGAATCGCTTGCGTGCGAATCGCACGGGTGCGCTGGATTTTTCACGCTTGCGCCACCAATTTCGCCACACAATTGTTCCATGAATAGGCCCCTTTAGCTTGAAATCTTGTGAGATTGGTGGGATAGAAAAGCAAGATTCTTTATCACATACAGTACAGGGACGTTGTACGCATTATCACTGAAACTTTCATTGACACAACAACCAGATAAAGCATGTACCACAGCAACTTAGGTCTTGCATATGTAGAACAAATATGCTTCTGAGGTATCCACAAACACAAATCTATCACAGGTCAACATGAGCTTCCTTAATAAAATAGGTCACAATAGGCATCAGTAGCACATACATTTTCCCAAACAGATCAGGTGCACAATTCAACACAGTAGTGTAATTTTGTACAAATTGTGCACATCAATTTGGGCAAAAGAAGTGAATGTTTCCCTACAAATATGTCAGTATAGGCTACAGTATTTTAAGGTTCCCTCACACAGAACAAGTCACTGTTGACCTCAGCATTAAACCATTCCCCCAGTGGAAAAGAGTCCTGTGGCCTGTAGTGGTGCACCTTCACTCAACACAGACTGTAGGCATGAGCCATGGAAGTGAACACATTCA
The DNA here is from genome assembly GCF_040938575.1 of Ambystoma mexicanum. NCBI lineage: Eukaryota > Metazoa > Chordata > Amphibia > Caudata > Ambystomatidae > Ambystoma > Ambystoma mexicanum. Next base: position 447,213,356 of record NC_090935.1, on the reverse strand, counting down.
TCATATTGAATAGATTGAATCAGCAGTATAATCTTCCTCAAATAGAATAGTTATTGCATGGACCTGAGCAGTGTAGACATTCCTTACAAGCAATGTATATAACATTGGCCTTAGCAGTTAAAGCTCCACTCATAAAGAACACAGGAATAGTCTTAGTAGTGAAAGCTCCCCTTATGAAGAAAAGAAACAGAATGTTTTCCCAAATGCAAATTGCCTTAAGAAAAAAAAGCACAGTATGGGATTCAGCAGTGCAATCTCAGTCCACATATAACAGTTGGAGAATGGGTTTGGTTGTGCCTGCTTACCTCATGTAGAATAGGCATAGTATGGCCATCAGAAGTGCAATTGCACCCCACAAAAAACAATTATAGTATGGGTCTTGGCAGTGCCTGCTCCGCTGCATAATTTAGACATAGCTTAGGCCTTTACAGTCGATGCTCCACTCACATAGAACATACATAGTAGTGCAAGCATTGGCTGTGCAAGCTCTTTATTAATGCATAATTCTCTCAATAACAACCACATGTCTATAAATTAAGTGGTGCGGATGGATAATGGCACAAATTAAGCACGAGTTAAACTACTTCATTGTTCTTATGCTGTTAATGTGGCTTTGGTGGCTTCTTTTTTCCCTTACTTCAATGTACATGTAGTAGTGATATTTATACATTTATAAATGTGTATGATTTTGGATTGATACTGTGGCTACATTTTGACACTTGGCTGCTTATAAACATGTAGGGTTTTAAAACCTTTATGTACGTACCAGGGCAAAAGAACTCATGACAAATGTAACCTTTCTACTCTTTGTTTAATTGTGCAGGCATTGTTCTTCAAATCTCTGTAGCCCATGCACCCAATTATTCCCGCCATTTGTGACTCATTCCACTCGCCCTATTTGTTTTTGTCTTTACCGTCATACTCCCATCTTATCTCCATGCACCCTGCCAGAAAATGTTTACCACTGACTTTTGTATCTCCACTCACCCAACCTAATCCCTCCCACTATATTCCCACCCACCCATTCTACACCTGTTCTTTTCTTCCCTCTATCCATTTGCCTAACAATCACTGTTTTCTTTCTGCATTCTCTAAAACTGGACCCATCCTACTTCCATCGTGTGTACTCCCAGGCAGCCATCATACCCCAACCTTTCTATCTCCCCCCAACCTACCTCATCCTCTATGGTCCCATGCACCTATCCCCCATACCTCTGTCATCACTCTCACTTTCTTGTTTGTGCCCACTCATCCTACCAACACTGTAGCTACCCCTACCCATCTACCTTACTGTCACTCTTTCTACCTTCACCAGTCTATTCTATCCCACTCTGTCACCCATCAACTGCACCCCCATTGTCTTTATTTCCACCAACCCATCCGACATGTACCCAATGCACCCTACACACTGTACTCCTAACCATTGTACCTCCTTCCTCTCTACCTCTATCTATCCAGTCACCATATTTGTACTATGTGTACATCCACTGTCAGTGTGCACACTAATTCTACTTCCACTATGTCTACTCCCAACATGTTTATACACCCCCATTAAATGCACACCCTCTCTACCTAAACCAATCGACATTGATATCATCTGCTGTGCTCTTGCCCATCCACTCTATTTGCATTACTGTTAGACCTCTGCATACACCCTAATCTGAACTGTGTGCCCTACGACCTACTGCACTCATATTGTTTGTACATCCAGTTGCCCATGTACCCTAAATGTAATGTCTCAATTCATATCATCTCTACCCCCACTCACTGTACCCCCACCCTTTGTGCATTTTCCACTGTATTTATCTCTATTCTCTCTACTCTTGCCCAGGTATCCTACCCCCAACCTATGTACACCTACCCACTCACTCTGACCCTAAACCGTGTAAATCCATCCATTCATCCTATTTCTCTTCTTTGTACCCAAACCCGTGTTTACCCCCACCCACCAATCCTATCTATATGAGCACTACCTCCACCGTCCTATCTCTTCCTACAATACCCCCACCCATCCTACGTATCTGCACCCTTTCTATTGCCATACATACAACCTTTCTCCCGCCGTCCACTTGCCTTACATTAACTCTCTGTACCTGCCCTCTCTGTATCCTCACATATTTTACGTCCATTCTCTGTATCCACTGTATTCCCACCTTCTCTACTGCTACACATGCATTCTGTCACCAGCCTCTTTACCCTCATGCACCCACCATAGTATATTATTTTTCCACAGCCATGTATACACTGTACTTCTCTCATCTTTATTTCTATTCACTCATGCTATCTCTGCTCTGTCTATTGTCAACTATTAATTTTGAGTGGATCTTCCTTTTATGGAGTTCTTCTTTTCTAGAGGACTAGAGGTGGCATGTATGTACTAATTATATTTGTTTCTTTACAACATTGACAGCGATGCCAGCAAAGAAGTATCTAAAATTTGCCAGGAGGAAGGATTGATTTCAGGGAAGTACACTATTTCATCATCATCATCAATAACTTTATTTCTGCATCAAGCCTTTAAAGTATTGCACAACAATTACAAAACATCACAATAAATTAAACAAGACACTACATTCACATTTTTTATTAAATCACATACAATAACCCAAAGGCCCGGAAATGAACTTTGGAGAGTTGGATTCATGGCAGGAACAAGCAAGGAAATAAACACACAGCAAAGTCAGTTCAAGAATAACACATCTCTATTGGTTCATCAAGTTCTATGGGGGACTTGGCCAAAAAGTGTCACACGTGGGCCTTTTCCCAAGTGCAATGACGTTTGAGACCCAATGCGCACACCACCTAGGGCACTCCTCCGGGCCATAACCACTGGGTTTAATTGCACTATTTTCCATGGGAGGACATCTCCAAAGAAAACTGAATATGCCCATGGCAATATCAGCATCCCTAAAATGAACTCTAATAGAATCAAAGGCATTATTGCCCCACTGATGAATCCTATTACAGCTCAGAATGTGTTCTCGACTTACATGTACCTACCCTACCTGGATCTAATTAATACATTTATTAACAAGTTCTTCCCGGGTACATAGAGATCTGGTCCCAGTTTGGAGACCCTAGAGAATAATAGAGATCCCCCTGCACAGGGTTCTATTTGCCTTCTCTTCTTAACAATAGGAAGCATGGAAACATGGAAACATTGTCGAGTTTACTTGCTGCCTTATTGCTTGCAACTTTATACCTGAATACCCTATCAGCCTGTAAAACAGCTATCGGCGGCAAAGGAGCAGGGGATTACTCTTGATCTCTAGACAGATCCATTTCCTTCACCTGCCCTTTAACTACTAACACACTTGTGGCACTTGTACTTGGTTTGTTCCCTTTAGTCAGCACCCTCCTGCCCTTGCCAGCTTCAGTGGTTTTGATAGAACTGATGTTACTAGGGCAAATTGCTAAAGAGGGTGGACTAACTTTTGCTGATTTATTATAAGGCTGTTTCCCTCCCTCCTGGCTGCAGGATAACTCCCTGTTACTCAACCCTAGTTCGATAGTTTCACCAGTGACACAACAAATTTATTCAGAATTAAAAGTTCAACAAGAACAATATTACAGTGGCACTCTTTAGTTACTGAGCCCCCTTCACCAGGCAACTTGGAGGATGGTTGTGCCATTTTCTCCCATAATAGAGAAGGACTAGGAATTCCTTTAATCAGGGCAACATAACTACTTGCCTTTTGATGTATCCTGGGAACACTCAGCCACATTCCCCCTGTTATGAACCTGGGAACTTACTCATCTAACATTAGCCTGTTGTAAAATCCCTGTGTGCACTGAGTTTGCCCAAAAGTGCTAGAAGGCTCATCCTGTGTGACTGACATGAGTGACGAGATACCCCCCGCCTGTTAGTGGATTTAAATCTAGAAGTGTGGGTGCTCATTGCTTCAATCACTCTTTATCTAATGGGTCTTTCCCCTCTTTCATCAAGCACTCTCTTGTGCGCCCCTCCTGAAAAAACATCCAACCCCTCTTGCTAGGCTAATTACCACCCCATTTCCACCCCATCTCTATCACTCCCTTCCTTGGGAAACTCTTAGAGAAGCTGGTCTTCTCCCAACTGACCCAGCACACTGAGCTTGTGGGTTGCCTACACAACCATCAATATGGACTCGAAGCATCCAGAGGCACAGCAACTGCTCTCCTTAACACCCGTGAAGAACTGCTTTCATCTCTTGATTCTAATTCTCCAGCTGTTCTCATTCTACTTGATCTCTCCTGTGCATTTGATATGGTCAACCACTCCATCCTTATAAAAAGGCTCCACGATACCCATGGAATCTCAGAGAAGGCACTGGACTGGTTAACCTCCTTCCACAATGACCATCCCTCCGAGGCTAGTCTGAGCTCTTTCTCCTCCCCAACTTCTATCTCCACCTGTGCATTCTTCAGGACTCCAACATTTCTCCTTGGCTCTTTAACATCTATCTTGCTCCACGTGCAAATCGAATTTCCACTTCTCCCCTCATTTTCAGTGTTATGCAGATGGCACACAACTCTTCTTCAAACTACTCTCTCTTCCTCCCCTTAGTTCCTCCATCATTTCTGACTGCCTATCTGCCATCCAGTCCTGGTGTGCCTCTAATGATCTCTGCCTACATGCCAGCAAGACTGAGATCCTACCCATTGGGACTCATTCTCCCTCTTTCTTCCCCTCACGCTGGCCACCCTCTATGGGCTCTCCCCCTTCTCCTTCATCTGAAGCCAGAAACATTGGAATTATGTTTGACCCCTCTCTTTCCTGCCTATCTCACATCCAGGACCTTGCAAAGAAGGCCCACTTTCAACTCTACCTCCACAAAGGAATCCTTCCTTTCCGCACTTTCCCCCAGAAGCTCAATGTCTCTAGAGCTCTGGTACTATCTAGGATGACTACTGCAACATCCTCTTCCTAAATCTACCCGCTTCCTTTCTGTGACCTCGCCAGCTTATCCGGCATAGGGCTGTTAGAATTATCATTGGCCTCAGGACCAGGGACTGCATCTCACCAGCTCTAAAATCTCTCCACTGGCTCCTGGTTGCTACAAGGATCAAATTCCAACCCCTCTGCATCATCCACAAGGTTGTCTGGGGCCAGGAATAACGCTACTACAACTGGCTCTCATCAAATGCTCTCCCACCAACTCTATGTGTGTCAAGCACTTCTCTAAAGAGTGAGCTGGTGGTCAATCTCTTTCATCTGCTGGCTCCTTCCTCTGGAACATCCTCCCCCTTTCTCTCCATCTTGAGCCGGATTTCCTCAAATTCCGGAAGCTCCTCTAGACTTCCCTTTTTACCTCCTCCTTCCCCTTTTCCCCCTCCTGCTAAACCCCACAGTTCCTGTTATTGGCAACAAGAGCCTGTATGTGTCCTTCTGGGCCTTTCCCCCCAATAGCCTTCAGCTTGTACCCACTCCCAGTACTTGCCATTTGGCTCCCACCGGCCTGTGCTATCTCTTTGTCAGTTGCCCACTCTTACCAAGTGATCTATGCTGGCACTTAACAGTTGCTCGCAACTTATTCCCTAGCACTTGCCTTCATGGCACTCCTAAGCACTTGACCTCCCCCTCGCTCATCCCTTCTCTCTCTCTGCACTTGCACGTTCCGTTCTGAATGCTCACAAGGCCTAGTAGGACTGCCTCTTTCTTTCTTCGTTGTTATTAAAATTGCTGTTTTCGACTGTCTGCGATAAAAGCAAGAGATAAACTCTGGTATGAACGTGTAATTCTGTGTGCAATACTGACACGTTTTCTTGTAAACTCTGAAAGAAATGTTTGAAAGTGTTGGACAAAAATGATATTCTTCAAAGACCTATCAATATGTTGCAGGAAATAGATGCCTGTGAGGTTTGTGAGAATACAGGACGCGGTAATTCTCTAGCTTGTCTTGATAGAAGCAGATTTAAGAGTCAGTTTCATCATATACGGATGATGGCTATACATCGTACCGCCATGAGATTTCTTCTTTTTAAAGTGTCTGATTGCAAAACACCATGTATGTCCCTTGCACTTTTAAATAAAACACTAATGACTTTAACTGTTGAAAGTGTACATTCTACACATCAAATGATTAACATGATACATTTAAAAGAGTGTGTATGGGTGGATGAAGCACTTACAGGAAGTGGAAATGATGATCTTATGCTTGCAAAGGATCTGATTTTTCAAACATTCAAAAGAGGTATCACAATGTTCGAGTTGTCTTCAAGCAAAAGACCTGACATTGTGTGTCTTGTTGATGCTCTTTCTATAAAACACAAGTACAACTAGTGTCCTTGAGGAACATGTTACAGATACTGTACAAGATGTTTGGAAATACCTCTATCTGTATTAGTTTGTAGAACAGTGATTTGATACAAGTGAGAAACTATATGTTTATAAATACTGCATTGGGTTTGACAAGAAAAAATGCATTAATTCTAGAACTGTCTTGAAAGCCATGGTGGTGCCAGATATCCCGGTTTTGCTTCAGAAATTGAACATGTTTGAAGTTCTTGCATTGCAAACTATTCATCCTTTCCAGGTTATTGTTAGGTTGAAAACAAAGATGAAAAAAATGCCTAAGAATTCATTAGTGCAAGGTGTGAGAGGCAAAGCTGTGTATTTGCCTCTCGGTTTCGGTTTGCAAGAAAATGTCAACACTCTATGAGTGGAAAGTGACATTGCAGATTCTTTGTTTCTTTTACTAAATGGTGTTGCCATAAAAGATAATCAAGTTTGGCAACATCTTATAGATATCAGAAAGGTGAATTAATCTTGAGAGTTTCTACCGAAGCAAAATGATTTGTATAAAGGCAGTCTGACTGTACCAGATTTGTCTATGCTTTATGTTGATTCAACAAGCAAGAGCAGTGAAGGTCAGTACCAATGTCTAACTGTTGCAAAAGGGAATAGTTTGCATGAACATTACACTAGTCATCCTCTAGACTTATGTGAAGTCATGGGGAACAGTTTAGAATTGTACCAGATGAAACAACAAAAGGTGCACCAATCAGTGTCTGGGAAAAACCTTTTGAAGCCTTTTGTTTCCCTATACTTTATCCCACTGGAGAAGGAGGCAGATTGGATGATGGGAAGGTTCCAATTTCATCTCCAGTACATCGTTGTACATTAATGTATTCTGAAGATTTCTGATTCCGCACCACTGTTGAATTTATTTTTCGCTTACTGCGCCTCATTACGAGGTAGGAGGTAGTCATGGCGCTAGTAGCGCCATGACTATATCCAATACCAGTACCGAGTCCGCCCTCGTTCAATGGGGACTTACCGGTCTATTCCGACCTTTGTGGGACCGGTAAATCCCCATTGAAAAAGCCATTCCCCATTCCCATTTCAGCCCCAATAGGGCTCAATGGGAAGGGGGAAGGCGCTAATAACGGTACCGCAATTTGCAGTACCGTTATTAGCTCTGAAGTCCCTTAACGAGCCCTGTCCATAACGCCTGGTAAAACCAGGTGTTAAGCAAGGGACCCGCTAAGGGACATCGGAATAGGGTGCAAAGGGATTACCGGCACCGATGTCCTTAACGGTGCCCGGTATCCCTTTGCGCCCACCTCATAATGAGGCCCACTGTCTGAAAGTGAATTTTTGACATTATGTTATGCTGTTGTTTATACACTTCTGACAGGAACTACATTTCAAAATGTTTCTGCAAGTGAAATGCTGCAACAGGTTCAGGGGAAAAATGACATTTTAGAAGGAAAAATTATCAATGTCATTGCCACAATGAGAGGCCCTAAGGAGTATTGGTATCGAAAACATTCAGAGATTAGATGCATGATCAGAAATGTGGGCCCTCCGTCTTGGTTTCTGACTTTAGGGTGCACTAAGTATGGTTGGGATGATCTTGCAGAGTGGATTTGTGAAACCAATCCACAGAAAGAAGACATAACACACATGCCAGCAGGAGAACTGTGTTCCATAGACCCTGTAATTGTACTGCAATTCTTCCATTAGCGATATTTAGCCATGTTACACTTTATATGTAATAAAAAAAATGGTCTACTAGGTTCTTCAGAACTTTTCTTTTGGAGAAAAGAGTACAAGGCACGTGGGGCTCCACATATACATATGATGTTGTGGATTAAACATGCTCCTCAGTTTGGTAAAGAAAGTTATGGCTGTGTAATGGAGTTGATGCACAAATATGTTACTTCTTCCATCCCTGCTCAGCATATTAATGCTGATTTATGGAATAAGGTGGAAAGGTTTCAAAAGCACTTGTGTGGAAAGTAATGTCAGAGAACATATAATTGTAAAACAAGTACTACACTCAGATTTGACTTTCCTAGGCCTGTTACACCAGCAAATAGTCTAATGTCATCTGTTCGACGCCATGTTACTGGAAAGTCCCCCAGGAATATGTACTATTTACATAGAGATAAGGAATGCCAATTCATTAATGATTACATTCATGTCATTGCTCAGTAATGGAATACATATACTGGTGTACAAAAAAGGAATCATTTTATTTTTGCCTTCTGCAATTTCTCTTCCCATGGCGTGCAGACAGGGATGTCATTTTGGCATTGCCAGGGGTCACAAGATATCTCAGTAGTTGGGCGCTCACTGCTGCCATGTGTGTGTGATTTGCGGGTTCGAATCCCAGCAAGGCCAACTCAGCTTTTCATCATTCTGAGGTTGAGAAAAGAGTACCAACACAGGTTTGGTGACATTGTATCTGTAGTTGTTCTATACATAGCTCTTAAGTGTAAGTGCTATATAATAACACCCAATTATCATTTGCCCTTGGACTTCTGTTTGCAAACACAGCAAATTGGTAATATGGGCCTATACACACACTGATGTTAATGATACACATGGTGATCCATTATTGTATGAAATGTATATCACATCACAGTGATATCATAATCATATTTTTCATAGTGTACTTAGGAACAATGCTATGTGATGGCACTTCCTGTTTTGTCAAGGGGTGAAAGGTCAGGTACTATCACTTTCCATGATGTCACTTTGGGGTGGGGTCAAATGACATAATTTCATATGATGCAATCATAGGACAAGGGTTGTGTGATCTCACTTCTGCTACCCCCGGCATTTTGGTGAAATGACGTTCCTGCGTGCAGAGAGTGAATTGCTTGGAAGTTTTTAAACTTTTGAACAATCATTTGTGTAAAAATAGACGTAATTAGATATCAAAAATGTAAACAGTACTTACAGTTACTAGAAAAAGAACTATGTTAAAAAAAGAACCTTTGGCAGCTGAATTAGCAAAAGAGACTCCTGAGGGCAGTCAGGATTCTGCTGTAAGAAGTCAAAATGTCTTAGGGAAGCAAATTATTGAAACTGATGTGCTCACCATGGAAGACATAGAAAGTGCAATGGAACAAACTAAAGTCGCAGATGCAAATGATGATACATTAGTCAGTAAACTTAATGTAGAGCCGAAGGACGTTTATTGGACAATCAAAGATAGGTTCTTAAATGGTTGACAACATGACAAGCGCGAATGTTCTTGTGTGCAATGCAAACCTATATTGATGTATGTTAGTAGAAAAGGCTGGAACAGGTACATCTTTATTAATTAATTAATTGAAAGTAATGATAGAAAATGTAACCGATTGCTCTCTGTCATGTATTGTATGACAGGTTTAGCAGCATTCAGCATAGGAGGTGTGAACTTACATCGATTGTTGATGCTATCAGTGTAGCATGGCAATAAACTAGAGTATCGAAAACTTGTATCAAGTGCAGCACAAGAAGAATGGAAAGTTCAACAAGAATTAAATTCCTTCATTGTAGTAAGCATTTAATATGCATGGTGTCTATCTTGATGGTAGCTTTCAATCACTTGCGGATTCAAGAGTTCCTGATGAGTGACTATGACATTTTGTTTGGAGGTCCTTGTTTTTGGAGATTTTTTACAATAAACTCCTCTGAAATGTCAATAATCTTTCAAGATGCTGCAATGCAAGGAGAGTCAAAAAACTATAGGTAGCATTGGTAATTTCAACCTTTGGGATTGTTTTTTATTCCAGCAACTGACCATTAATATGAGGCAATCTGCAGACTTAGAGTATGCAGAAATGCTTAATAAGATTCTAATAGGTATCCTTGAGGAGAATATGAAAACAGTCTTAAAAGGGAGAATGATTTCTAACATGTTTCATGGAGGTTGCACTGTACCTGTCATGTTGAATCTTCAAGAAAAAAACATTTCTTGTGTTGCTTTGTTGTGTACACTTGAATATTGTGACACGTTTATCTGTACAACACTGCTCTCTGAGAAGCTGGATATTGTAATGATAACACTGTGTGATGTTTTAGATGGCAATCCTATGCCATTAGAGTTAGATAAAGAAGAAAAGGCTCAATCAATTCAATTATTTAGTTCAATTTCTAAAACAGCAGGTCTAGAATCGGTTTTAAAACTGCGCATTAATGCACAAGTAATGTTAAAGAGGAACTTGAATGTAGAAATTGGTCTAGTCAATGGAGCAATGGGAAGAGTGGTTGCATTTCTCACTGTTCGTCAGAACACAAATATTGAACATATTCTTATAAAGTTTGATCATGTAGAGGATTTCTTGGGCCACTGCATGCTTCATGCTTTTTAAGGATACTTTTCTTAAAAGAGAATAATTTCTGTTGTGCTCTACACATGTAATTACTATTCATGAATCACAAGGGTTGACTTTAGAAGCAGCACTGATTGACATCGGCCATACAGTGTTCAAAGAAGGAATGATATATGTAGCCCTGTCACATGTAAGACATATTGAATGTTTTTTTTGTACTGAAATGTCTATCAATGTTTTACTTTACTCCTCGATTGTTCCTTATAAATATTGCAACAGTAACATTCACCCCAACCCCTACCCTCTCATATCCTACACAGAAATGTGTTTGGTAACAATAATATGCACTTGCTGTCTCAACAGGTCCACAGAAGATTTACCATTTGTCCATTATGGTATAATCACATTTCAAATCACAAAATCTCCAAATCTCCTTAGCCTCCCCCAGATCATCTGACCTACAAGGACATACCACAATCCCATCAGTCCCCCCTCACAGGATCTAAACCGTCTTATTATACCAAGACTCAGGATGACAGTTGCCATATTTCCCTGTAACCACATGCCTCAGCTCTTCCCCCTCGCAATATAGCATATATATCACCTCTCCTCTGCCCATCTCGCAATCAAGATCCCAATATCTTGTGATAGGACACAAGCTAATCATTGACTGACTATAGCTGTCAATTTATCCATTCTCATTATCATTATGCCTTGTAGTTTTTTCCCATTCTTTAATGATGGGAGACTTTTATATTTCTATTTTTGTGCAAAAGATATCTTAGCTGCTCTCAATATGGCCTCCAACATTATATGCAGTCTGTACTCTGCCCTGTCTCTTGCAGGGATGTCCAACAGCATCTAAAGTGGTCCAGAGAGAGTTGCTTTCGGGTGATGTCCTTGATCCAATTCAAGATTTCCTCCCAGAAAAGCTGCTCCTTCAGACATTGCCGCCACATATGCGCTAAGGATTCCACTTGGCATAAGCTCTAGGACATAAGGGAGATTCACCTGGAAACATCTTTGAGAGCTTAATGGTATCCATGTGTCAGCTCTGGAGTACCTTAACATTGTTTACCATAGTGAAAGTAAATGCATTCCCAATGGACAGTTGTATTATAGATCGTATCCCATTCCTCCTCCAAAACGTCCCTGTCGACCAAGTCCTCCCAATACCTCTTACATTGTTGTCTCCCCCCACATCAGCCATAATGAGAGCCATGTACATTCTTGATATGATCCCTTTCCTGCTCATCACTGTGTCAAATATCATCTCAAAAGGTGTAAGGTCCCTCGAGATGGTTTCCTGCCACTACTGCGCTGTAAATATTCCTTTCAGCCTTATTTAGTCAAAGACAGGTATTTTGGCTTGAGGCATCTCTACTCTGATATCTTCAAGTGTCAGGAATTGACCATGACTTAACAGCTGACCTGCCCTGTCCAACCCCATATCTGACCATTGTTGGGAGTATCTAAAATGTTGTTGTGCCAAATCGATCAGGGGACCCACACACTAAAGTCATTGTTGTAAGTCCATGAGGCCAGATTTCTGTTCTCTTTTATCTTTTTCCATGTCCTCCACAATACCCCCACGGTAGGGTGATTCTTCAAGTATTGGGGAATATCTTTGAGCACAGCCCATAGAAAATTTCATCAGCGGTGGCATCACTAATTGCATCATCCCTAACATCACTGATGACATTACAATACTAATCAGCCATGGGCAGTGGCAACAACATTTGGCCATTTCCAATGTATATTTAAATACAATAAGGGGACACTGTAAACTGTGATGTCATCATTGTGATCATCTGCTGTGCAAAGGTTGGTGCAAAGTTAAGGATGCTTTCGCTGAATTTCAGGGGTGTTGTTGCATTAAGTTCTCACATTAATGTCCCTGCAACTAAGGTTTTTTCCTAGAATATAATAATAATAATAATATAATAATTTGCATTTATATAGTGCTACCTTGGGCATTGAGCGCTGCTTATTATTGCCCACAGTGTGTGGTGCTCATTTATCAACCTCAGAAGGATGAAAGGCTGACTTTGGCCCTGCCGGGATTCATACCTGCTTTGGCAGGCTCTGAAAAGATGTCAAAGCAGGTGCTCTACTCGCTGTGCTATCTGACTAGATATATATATATATATATATATATATATATCTGTGTGGCACTGATACACATCAGGCAAGGTGAGTGGCACTCTCCACAGCCGCTGGATGAAGAAAACGTCTGGATACAAAAAATGTTTTTTTGTAGAAAAAGTTTTCTTTATTTAAGCCTTACAACTCAGAAAACAAAATTTACAAGCCATCAAAATATGGCACTCCCATGATGCAGTAAAGGTGTGTGTTTAGTACATTAATGCGTTTCACGGCAAAACTTGCTGCTTGTTCACAACTACGAGCCCCCAACAACCTGTGAGTTTTTAAACATAGGTGCACAGCGCGAGAAACAGCTGGTGAGTGTTTTGGTCACAATTGAAAAAGGACTGCCTTAGTTGACCCACACCTTGTGTAGCAAAAGCATGGTGGCCATCTTTTAATGTGGGAGAGGTAGTACTGTTAACTCTTAAATGCTACTTTTGTTCGTGGAATGCAGGGACAGTACTCCTTACGCGGCCAGCACTTTATATTGTTTTGGTACCCAATGTTGTAATGGCTCCGTGCATTTCAATATCATACTGTTTAACGTTGCAATCTCTCATACCGTATGGATGCCCAAATTCCAGCAGAAGTGCATAGCCTTTCAATGCATAGTGCATAGTACACACATGGCAACCAATCGCTTATGTTTGTCAGCACAATATTTTTGTCCATCATGCAATGCTTTCAAAGGTATGCAGATAGCCACCATATTCACCAGAAGCAAATTGCCTCCCCTCATGACCTTTTGTTGAAAATACAGTATTTCTAATACGAAAAATAATCAGTTCATCAACATACTCAGGCATCAGTACATCAGCATACCTGGGAATTACATAATGGTTAACAGTTTTCATTGCAGTATTTTACCAGGAAGGTGCATAGTGCACTGGCAATGTTGTGGGTGGCCAAACCATTGTGTGCAAATAACAACCAATAATTTCATTAATCAACATAGTATTGCCGTCTCAAATGCTCTAGATTTTGTGAAGTATATGGTGCAATGGCAGCAATATCGGTCAGTAGTGCAAAGTGGCCCATCTTGAACTTTCAATTAACAGCACGATTCTTCTTGTACAAGATACATTAGAGTCCTAAAGTGCATAAGTATCAGTGCAATGCCTAATGGAATGGCAGCCACTCTAGTGGCGTAACTGTCTCGAATGCTCTGAATTCCATAAAGTGCATAATGCAATAACAACAATATCGGTCGGGAACACAATCTGTCCCAGCCAAAAGTTTTCCAATTAGCAACATGATGTTACTCGTGAGAAATGCCTTGGATTCCTAAAGTGCATAGATGTCGATGAATCGCATAATACAGTGGCAGCAATTCTAATAGCATTCCTGTTTCTAATGCTCTAAATTGCATAACGTGCATAGTGCAATAGCAGCAATATCGGTCAGCATCACAATATGCCACGACTGAAACTTACAGTTAGCACCATAATTGGTCTTGTGCAAAATACAATAGAATCATAAAGTGCATGAATATCAATAAAGTGCATAGTGCAATAGCAGCAATTCTAATCAGTCACATACTTGTTCCATAAAACAGTTTCGAATTTTTCAGCACATAGTGCATTTAACTACTGCATCCAATATGTCTACTTAGACAAGACCCTATTCATGTGATTCTTTACCAGGTTACACCTTTACCAGTTTCATCCGCTACATTACTTTTGGGTCCTTAAACTACCGCCAGCCCCCAAGTTCTCTGCACCACATGATAAAAATATCAACTATCACAAATGTGTATAAAACCAATGAAACAATCACCAAGAGATCAGAAAAAATCAGAAAAATGTTAAAATACTAATGTACAAATATAACTCATAGCAAATAAACATATTGCAATATTACAAATTGACATATTCGGTTGGAAAGGGGAACATTCTTTCTTATTTGATGTATTTATTTAAACCTAGGAGGGAAGGAAAGAAAATAGCTACAAATTTCATTGTCCTAAAAATGTGTAGAGTTCCTCGTCAATATTGTGTCCATTGGGAAATTTGCTTTCGAAGTCCAGAATGCACCGAGCCTCTTTTTGTTGTAAAAGATTTTCTTTGTTTCCTCCTCTGGGTCCTGTTTCAATTTTGTGAATCCCAAAGAAACCAAATCTCCCCATGGTTTTCTCATGGCAATCTGCAAAATGCTTGGCCATTGGATAATTAACATCACTGTTGATGTTGGCCCGTACGTGTTGTTGAATATGTGTCTTTAATTTGCATTTGGTATTGCCTATGTACCATTTTTCACAGGCACATTTGAGAACATAAACAACGTATTCAGTTTCACATGTGATTTTGTCAGATATCAGAACCATTTGGCCTGTGATAGGATGTTTGAAAGAACCACAGGTCTTGGCATATTTGCAGATGCAACATAGGGTACATTTAAAAAAAAACTTCTTTTTGTTTATTAACCAACTTGTCTTGTTGTTGTCTTCTTCTTTGGTCATATAACTTTGAACCAGAGTGTCTTTTATGGATTGATTCCTTCTGAAAGTTATCTGAGGGCTGGTCTTGAGATTGCTACAAAGTTCTTGGTCCACCATAAGGATTTTCCAATGTTTGTTCAGAATTCGCCTGATCGAAGGTGCCTGAGTGTCAAAGGTTAGAATTAGGCAAGTATTGTCTTTTTCAGTCTTCGTAGTATCCTTCCTATCGGACCCTGCTATGAGATTTAATTGCTCTTTAGATCTGGCTTTGAGATACGCTCTCTTGATCACTCTCTTGGGATACATTTGTCTTGCGAAGCCATGAGCTGTAATTTTGCTCTCTGTGTCAAAAGATTCCAGTGTACTGTTGTTTCATCTCAACCGCATAAATTCTCTGTACGGAACACACCAAATAAGGTTTTTAGGGTGTCTGCTATTCGCATGCAGTGGTGTGTTCAGCCAAGTAACCTTTCTGTGCAGCTCGCAAGTTATCTTCTCATTCACAATTCCCACATTGACATCAAGAAAGGTGATTAGTGTGCGACTGTGAATTTCTGTAAATTGGAGGTTGTTCTAATTGAGATTCCCACCCAACCCTGCTCCGTTCCTTTCCAGATAATGAAGAGATCATCAATATAGCTTAGCCATAAGATAACATTATCTGTGTATTCGCGATATATATATATATATATATATATATATATATATATATATATATTCAGTGAAAAAACTTTGTTAAAGGGACGTTATGGTTAAGTTGCGCTACTAAAAACCTATGAAATTCAGTGAAAAAAACTTTGTTAAAGGGACGTTATGGTTAAGTTGCGCTACTAAAAACCTATGAAATTCAGTGAAAAAACTTTGTTAAAGGGACGTTATGGTTCCAAGTAAAACCGAAAAACCCTTGAAATTCGCCAGTTATGGTAAGCTAAGCAACAATAACTCGTGCCACCACCGTGCACTGCTAAGACTAACACCCAGGACATCAAAGATGACATCACAAATGTCATTGATGACATCACTGATGACATCACATGTCTGGCTCACTATTTTTTCTTTTGCTGACATATCTAGGCCACATGGTTTTCTTCAGTAACAGTCAGAAACTAAGAATTTTATTTTATTTGTAGACATATCCTTCTAGTAGGTTCTTACAGTAATTCCCTTAGAGTACAGTCACATCATATGAAACATATACATATGGGAAAACACAAGCTTGAAAGACAGCAATCCTTTTTGTGCATAAAGATAATCACTAGACTTATGAGCACTTTCTGATAGTTCTGTTGTTTTTTTTTATGGCTGTACTTTCCCTGTATATGGTCATATTTGTATACATTGTACTCACACTACTTTCCTTAGGGTCCAATCACATCAAGTGATACATATACATAGGGTAAATAGCAGTTTTGAAACAGAGCAATCATTTATTTGCATGAAACTAATCAGTTAAGTTATGAATTGTTTCTGCTACTACTTGTGCTTTTTTGCTAACTTCACTTTCCCTGTATATACCCATATTGTTATGTGTTCTTGTGTCTTTGTGTTTTGTATATAGTAATGCAATTATGTAATACATGGGTTTTATTAGCTACTTATTACATATTTCACAGTACACAAAAATCTATTAAGAAAACAATTATCATTTCATTATTCAACATATTAACATTACAAATATCATACCTTCATCTTGTACGCTGCACACAATGTTATGTTTCTGTATGAGTAGCTTAGTATACTAGATAGAACCCCATAATAGGATGCTATTTATATCAATGCATCGTTCAATGCACTTATTAGGGTATATTTCTTGCAATTATTCTTGACACTTTTTTCGCAACATAATAAGAATCCCTTCTACACATATTTCATGAGAAGTACATACACATGTGATGTCATCAGTGATGTCATCAATGACATTTGTGATGTCATCTTTGATGTCCTGGGTGTTAGTCTTAGCAGTGCACGGTGGTGGCGCGAATTATGGTTGCTTAGCTTACCATAACTGGCGAATTTCAAGGGTTTTTCGGTTTTACTTGGAACCATAACGTCCCTTTAACAAAGTTTTTTCACTGAATTTCATAGGTTTTTAGTAGCGCAACTTAACCATAACGTCCCTTTAACAACGTTTTTTTCACTGAATTTCATAGTTTTTTAGTAGCACAACTTAACAATAATGACTCTGACTTTATATACATGTCATATGGAACTGACCAGATCTCTTCTTATGAACTTGATGTCTGCGAACTTATTTAATGTTCGCGGACATGTTCGGAGTACAGTACCACTACCTAACAACTGTGAGGGGGGAGTGGTGGGGTATGTTTGATTGTTATGTCATAATATAGGAACATTTAACAAATTCAAAAAGCAGCACACAAACACATTATATATAGTAATACATAAGAAATGTAACCCATATATGTAACACACTAACCATTCATTTAAATACAATATGTTCTGAAATGGAATATACCACAAGAAGATAAATTGGCTTCCAACATAATTACCTCACAGACACAACAGAACTGAGAACAAGACCAGACCCACTGAATACATAGGACTTATCTTACCAGAAATAGTAAGTGTACTTCATTTTACTCATATATTTATAAACTTTCTGTATTAGATTAAAAAATATATTATCTTTTTCTTTTTTTTCTCACAGAAATGTCTAGTACTCTGGAATGGCTAGAGGACAATTTCCCACATGAAGAAATGTCACAAGATAGTGAAACTAATGGTAAACACTTTATAATATAAACCATTTATTTATTATTTTTTTTATATACATTTAACATATATATTATTTTTTTGTACAGAGCATACCAGAATAGAAAAAACTTCAGAAAACCCTGTTATGGATAACAGTCTTCACAATATAGAAGAAAAAATGGATGTATTGTTGGCTAATTTTAATGATTTAAAAACTTTTGTAGAAAATCATTTCAAACCAAAAACCTCGTACCATTGCCCCACATGTACTTGTCCCTCCTCACCATATCCCAGTCAATTATCCCCAAACCCTCTCCATAATCCAAAACGTTTTGATGAGATTTCCATCCCTTCTTCACCTAATACCAATCATGTTGAAACCCCAAATTCTCCTGTTTTTGTTTCTGTTTCTGCTTCACCTTCTCTGTCATAAATTATTAATATATGTTAAATAAAGTTTAATTTTTATATTGTATTGTGAATAGTTTCCGTTTTCTTTTTTAAAAAAAACAATAAAAGTGTCCGCGGACAGTGCGAGTGTTCTGAAATGTTCGTACATAAACGGAAATGGAGGTGTCCTGAAGAACACCACACCTGTTCGTACTGTTCGCTAGCAAGTTGAAACTGTTCTAAGAACACACGTGGTGTCCTGAAATGTTCGTAAAGAAACAAAAATTAAAGTGTTCTAAAGAACACTATATCTGTCCGTAATGTTCGCTATCAACTTAAAACTGTCCTAAGAACACAATTGGAGTCCTGAAATGTTCGTAAATAAACGAAAATGATGTGTCCTGAACAACAGTACAACTGTTCGTAGTGTTCGCCAGCAACATGAAAGTGTACTAAGAACACACGCGGTGTCCTGAATTGTTCGTAAACAAACAAAAATTAAAGTGTCCTAAAGAACACTATACCTGTTCGGTACTGTTCGCTAGCAAGTTCAAACTGTTCTAAGAACGCTATTGGTGTCCTGAAATGTTCGTACGTAAACGAAAATGGAGGTGTCCTGAAGAACACTATACCTGTTCGTAGTGTTCGCTACCCAATTGAAACTGTTCTAAGAACACAATTGGTGTCCTGAAATGTTCGTACATAAACTAAATTACACATGTCCTGAAGAACACTATATCTGTCCTTACTGTTCGCTACCAAGATTAAACTGTTCTAAGAACACACCCGGTGTCCTGAAATGTTCGTTTCACGTGTGACGCACTTTTAATTACTTCAGAACCCAAACAGTGTCCGTAGGACATCAATGCGCATGCGCTAACCAATCTCTGTGCACTTGGTGTCCTGCGGACAGGCGCTTCCTTCGCGGACTAGTTCGCAAACGGATCATATGACCGTGCCCACGCTCATCGTGTGTCCTGAAATGCGGACACTGTTCGTGTCCCCGAACAATTTAAAAGTACATTTTCAGTTAATCCATAATATTTTTCAATAAAATCTCACCATGGCACAAGTCCCACATAGCAATCTTGAGTTTCTATATACCTTTTGAAACTTTCCGATCCTTTTTTTGTGTTCAATCTGTCCGCGGACAGTGCGCATGTCCGCGGACCGCGCACAAGCACCCCTATAAAAGACCACGCCCAAGAGCTTATTCCCATTGTGTTTCTGGCTATTCTTCAGAACACAGTGATTTTTGCTGCCACCTGCAGACTACACCATTATCGAGATGGCATCCTTGGCTGCTGAACTGCCACTTGGTGCTGCACCTGCTTCAGCACCGCCCCCACCCCCTCAACCACCACCAACTCCCCAAGGGCCTGAAGAGGGGAACAGGAGTGAGGATGCGGAGGAGGAAGAAGAGGATGATGAGAATGTGGTAGAGGAAATCCCTACTACCCGCACTAGGCGTGAGTCTTGGGTGTGGCGGTTATTTACCATTCATGGGAATGGTCCTAAGGCTCGTGCGAACCGTGTTACCTGCAATGAGTGCAAAATGATACTCAGTCACGGGAAGCACGGTAAGTACAGCTTTGGGACCACTACTATGAAGCGACACCTGAGGTCATTTCACTCTGGGGCTATTCGCAGGGTTGTACCTTGCGAAGAATGTAGCAGGTTGATTTCCTCTACTTCATCCTCTGTTTCTGATCCTGTCACCACAAGGACCAGCTCTGTGGGACAGCGTCTTTCTCAAGCTGCCTCACAGGCCATACAGAATGCTGATGACCCTTACCTTTCGAGGGTCACAGTTGTATGTATGTACTGTGACACTATCGTCTCAGAGCACGAGAAGACCTGCTCACTACACAAATAAAACCCACTCTACATCTTCCTCTCTCAGCTCGTCCTTTCTTATCCCTGTGGTTGGTGTCCCCCCTTTACCCTCCTTTACCCTCCTCTCCTAGTGTGTTGTGTCTGAAAAACCAAAAAAAATACAAAATTACAAAAATCAAAAAAAAATAAGGCTCTTTTCAGAGCCGCCTTTCCCAGTTAAAAAATAGAAGTGAAAATAAATGAAGCAGGGCTCTTTGTATTTTTTAGAAGTCCGCGGACAGTTCGCGAACATTAAAAAAATTGGGTTGCTACTCCATCACAAACATTGTAATTTTCTCTGGAAAGAAGTGGTGGCTCTGAAAAGAGCCTTTGGGTGGTGTTTGTAAGTCAAAAATTGTAAATGCTTAACATCTACTTCAAAATCGTTGTTGTAATTCCAAAAAAGGTCGCAATGCTTTTTGTACATTTCTCAGAAAAATCTGATTGCCAGCATAAGTAAGATGGACTCCATCTCTGCGAAAAATGTATGTACTACAAAACATAATATTTTCATTGTGAAAAGTAGACATGCCAAAATCTCTTAGAAAGCCACAAACAGCCTTATTAACATTGCGCCTTGCTTTTTCCATTTGTGGACCAAATGAAGAAGAACAAAGCCACATTTGTCTCTGCGCAATCCGTGAAAATATCACTTGATAATTAGGAAACATGTCCATAACCTTCCTAAGTCCTTCTTTCATAGCAAATTGCAAATAAATTCCAGTCACATGTCCGAAACTGTTCCCTCCACAATGAATTACAATTATGTCTGGATGTTGCTCTGTCTCCAAAGTAGCACAGAGAGGTAGCAAGTCCAACCACTTCATTCCACGTACTCCATGCCAGTGTACATCCACATGTGGGAATCCAAGATCTACAGCTACTCCACAGCTTTCTGCATGCACCTTCAACCAATGTATCCACGAATCTCCTAAAATCCAAACAATCTGTTTTCTGAAACACACAGCCATAGCTATCTTTTGTTCTCTCAACAAAAAGAGTATCTGAGAAAATCTCTCCTGGCACAACACACCCACCAAACTTTCCTGACAAATACCTTTCAGTGCTTATTCTCATTTGCATGACTTCTGAACCCAAAAATCCCCAGATGTAACTCCCGATGTCCGCGAACTACCGCCATGTCCGCGGACATATCGTAACATGAACAGCCCTTCTACCATTTCCACTACACTCTCTCTGCCATTCCCTCATTGGATGTACCTCAAAAATCACATGACCATGCACCAATCACATTCAAGACCTCTACATCTAACTGCATCATCATAGATCAGCACTGCAAATGTACTCTGAATCTCTCTGAGTACAAGTGTCATATCATTGGCAAGCAGCATCTACCAGAAATACTGTACAAGTCTTCAAGATTTCTACTTGCAGCTCCATGCATATCCATATGCATGAACACAAACTTCAGGTATGCATATTTTCTGTATAGTAGATGAACACATTTTCAAACAGACTTTTACCATGTAAAATCTGTAAAATGAATTTACTTTACTTTTTTCAATTTCCTAAAATCAACTATCACTTATAAACCTTTATACTTTTTACTTTCTTTATACACACACACTCAAATCATGTTAAACTAAACATTTTTAAATGAAATATATAGACTACATATATTCAAACAAAATTGCATGCAAACACAATCTATGTTTAAACCTTTATAAAAATACTTATACAATTTCATATTTTTTGTTTTTATTTATTTATTTACTTAATTACTTTAAATTAGACATGACATTGAGGCGCTATTACCTAGAACAGTTTACTTACAGAAATAGTGGTATTCACTAATATATTATAAATTTCACAAGACATAGTAAAGATATTTTTTTTTTGCTACAGTTAGTCATTCAATACAATTTGTTCATTAAGGACATATCATATGTACTGAACTGATGCAATGTATCTTATGTAAATAAATTAGTTTAATGGTTTTACAGAAGGCATTGAGGATTTTAATTAAAAAAATCAATATCTAAATTAAAAACAGTGCTATATACAAACAAAGTTACTAATTTGAAGCTTTTACAATTGCAGTGAAGACCAGTTTCCTGAAAAGAAGCAGCCGAATTCGAAGAAGAAAGAAAAACGAAGAAGTTACCTGTTAATTTAAAAGAAAAGTAAGTAAAATATCACCATAATATTTGTATTATTAATCAAATATACTATAACATTAATACGAGCTATTTCGGTTTCTAAAAATAGAGATTTTGTACCATTTTGTCCAAAAATGTCCATGTCTTAAACAGCGATTTACAGCCAGAATGGCCCACAAATTAGCCAACTGAACCACTACAATTTTCATATTATAGAACAAACAACTGTTTTTATTGTATACATTAGATTTACTATTTGTACTTTTCCACACCACTAGCTTACTTTTTTTTTGTCATCTGAACCCCAGTTTAGTAACACATAAATTCAAGAATACCTATCCCTACTAGTTTTAGTTCCCAATGCACAATCACACACTATTACATACATCTTTATCATCTTACTCAAACACTCATGCACACAGCACACATACATTCCAGAACACCCCAACCCATATCTTCTTTACTTTTTTCAACAGACCCTAAAGAATGCCTTCCAAAAGTCAAGTCCGTAGAAAGCAACACAAAAGTAGAGCAAATGAAAATAAAGGTGTCCAACATAAGCATCCATCAATAGCAGAATTTGTAAAAAAAGTTGAAACAAAACAGCTAATACAATCATTTAGTGAAACACAAGAAGTGTCAAGTACAACAACTTCGCTTCCTCTATCAAAATGTAAAACAAACCAAAAAACAATTAACAGAAAATCAGCTATCAGTACAGATAAAACTACTTCTTCAAATTTTAATATAGTGCAAAGTAAGCATACCAAGAAAAGTATTTTAGCCAAAGTATACTGTCACAAAGTCCTTCAAAATCCTTTAAAAACAGGAGAGAAATCAGGTTCAAAGCTTAAAACCTATCGTAGGAAATTAATCTTAGAAGCATTGATGGACAGTGCAATTCTTCTCAAAAGAAATGTATTTATTTTACTGTTAAACAAAATGAAACCACTAACAAAACTAATAACTAAATTACAAAAAAGAATTCTCAATAAGCGAAATGTCAACAGAAAAAACTTCTTAAGTATCTGCGGAGGTGAATGGAATCCCACTACGAGCACAGAACCATATTTTAAAGAAGAAGCGTACAAACAAAAGCAAACAAATACAATTGCCATAAATAGCAGTGGCCGAGGTTATGAAAAAGTGAATAATACCATAATGGAACAAGAAGTACTCCTTACAAAAATATGCCCTGAAAACTTAGAATTACCCCTCCATTCAACTGAATCAGAACGTCTAGTGTACAAATGGCCATGCACGTCAATGTGTAACATTCCCAAACAATGTTTCAAATCTTTACGCCAATTTCTCAATAAATATGTAAAAAGCAAAGACAAAATCAAAATTAAATTACTGCAAAATATAGATACCTGTCCAGTGCGCAAGTACACAGGACTACGAGGACATTCATTGGCCTGCATTACAGGACCTACTTGTAAAACCACTTTCCATGATTTCAAAAGGATATCAACACATCATTCAACTATAAGAAATCTAGTCTATAAACTGTACTATGCTAAAAGTCCTGCTTTAGCACTAGCAAATTTAAATAACATCCTTCTACATGGTACAGCAAAAGACCTACTTGAAGAAATTCACTATATCCAGAAAAAATATTTTGGAAGTGAAAGCCATTTACAGAATGAAATAGCTTTAAACCAATTAAGCAACAATTCTACACAAGGCAACCTTTTGCTAAACACATACAAAAAAGAAATACTAAAAAAAAGTACATCAGCTGAAGTACCAAACCATGTATGTGTATGTTGCCGTAGAATTTTTTATAAAAGTAACACAAAAACTGTGGACCTATCATACAAAATAGAAGACAATGAAGATTCTAAATGGTTTGAATTAGCTCTCTACCTTGCAGCAGAAAACAAATATGAAATAACTGAGCCCTTAATACTTTGCAGTTATTGCACTACAAAACTTGACAACAACCAAACTCCTTCACGTTCTATCACAAATAATTTGGAATTATACCCAGTACCAAAACCTCTACAACAACTTAATTTATATGAGAGCATCATAATTCAAACAGTACACCCATTTCAAGCAATAATACACCTTCAACCAAAAACAGCAAAATTACCTCCCTCTGAATTGGTAAAACGCATTCGTGGAAAAGTAGTTTATTTACCATTAAATCTAAAAGAAAATGTGCATACTCTAGGAGTGCAACGTCCAATGCAGCAATCTTTAATTATATTAGTAAATGGAGTACCTACAAAAGACAAAAAAATATGGCAACAGCTGGTAGATTTATATAAAGTTAGACAAGCCTTCCAATATCTTAAAGAGAATAATGAATATTACAAAGAAATTAATATTGAAGAAAACTTGAAAGATACAACTGAAATAATTCAAGAAACACAAGAAGCTGGTCAATTTGAGCTACTAGATCCTGCTACAATATCAAATACTTTAGACCATTATACAATTCATCCTTTGCACTGTAATGACACCGTACAAGATGTACTGGAAACTTACCAAATGCGTCAAACAAAAGGATCGCCAATCAGTATATGGGAAAAAAGTATAGAAGCACATACTTTTCCTCTACTCTTTCCTACTGGCAAAGGAGGAAGGTATGATGATAGACCTATTCAAATATCAGCTTCAGAATACCGCTCATTACGGATGTATTCTGAAGATCCCAGATTTAGACAAAATGTGGAATACATATTCCACCTACTCTTTGAAAGTGAACTAGCAACTTTATGTTACGGAGTTGCACACATATTAAAATCAGGATCACACTTTCAAAATATGACAGCTACACAATTATTAGAGAAAGTGCAACAAAAGGATGAGGTTTTACAATCAAATATTACAATTCTATTAGCAAATATGCGTGGTACTAAAGAGTACTGGTTTCGACGTCATGGAGATGTACGTTGTATGATCAGAAACCTTGGCCCACCCACTTGGTTTGTTACATTAAGTTGTGCAGAATATGCATGGGAAGATTTACATGATTTCCTACGCATATCAAATAAAAACAAAACAAACATAGATATTCTAACACCTGGAGAACTTTGTTCTTTGGATCCTGTTAATGTTTCAAGATATTTTCACCATCGCTTCATTGCTATGCTATATTTTATTTGTAATAAAACTGTTCCTCCCCTTGGAGAAGTGCAACACTTCTTTTGGAGAAAAGAATACCAAGCCAGAGGAGCACCACATATCCACATGCTTTTATGGATTAAAGATGCTCCTAAATTTGGTCAAGACAGTGATTCCACTGTTTTACAGTTTATTGAAAAATATGTCACTTGCGAAATTCCATCAGAAGCCACAAATAGTGATCTTCGTGCACAAATTTTACAATTTCAAAGACACAAATGTGGAAAATATTGTCGTCGCAAATACAAAAACAATGGCAAATACTACACCAAATGCTGATTTGGTTTCCCTAGACCAGTTACAAATACAGGTCAAGTAAACAACCTCATGTCTTCAGTTAGACATAGTGTTAAAGGTAAGTCACCTAAAAATACATATGACATAAAAAGAAAAGAGGAAGAAAAATATATCAATGATTATAATGCAATCATTGCCCACTTATGGAATGCAAACATAGATGTACAGTACATTGCAGACAATTCTACTGCAGTTGCACGATATGTCACAGCATACTTAACTAAAGCAGAAAAGACAGAGCTCCAAGACCTCTGAAATGACCTGTCATCAGATAAAACAGTATCTCAGAAATTATACAGCTTGGGCATAAAAATGCTCACCCATAGAGAATGTGGATCTTATGAAGCAGCTGATCGTTTAACTGGTACTTCATTGTATGGTAAATCTGAAAATATAGTATGGCTAAGTCTTGGTCCAGCTAAATCTAGAAAAAGAGTTCTAAAATCATATGAAGATATAGAAACAATAGCCAAACATGATCCCAACATGATCCCAACAGCCAAGACATTTTAAAAAACAATTTATTGGACACATACTACCCAAACAGAAGTAATACTTTGGAAAACATGTGTCTATACCAAATAGCCCAAAACTACACATACAAAAATAATATGAAACCTGATGAAAAAAAGGTAAATATAAGGTGACAGACTGTGATGGCAGCTTAGTTAAACTCACTAAACCAAATTTAATTAATCATATCAAATTGTCATTGAAGACTCCTCAACATAAAGAAGTATATTACATGTCCCTGCTACAACTCTTCAAACCATGGAGAAAAGAAGAACAATTACTAGATAACTATGACTCATATGAGGATGCTTTCAAAGCAAATGAAAGCACTATAACTGATGTAAACTTTACACAGTACAAAACAATGTTGCACAATGAACAGCAACATGAGGAAGAACTCCAAGCCCAACTAGATAAGGATACTCCTGACAGTAGTCAACCTTCTGTAACAGGAAGCCAAGAACCACTTGGAGAACCACTAATAACAAATGAGGCAGAATTAGCTATGATAGAAGTAGAAAACACAATGTGTCAGTATGAAGATAAGGAAGACTTAACTATACTACAATCAAAACTAAACAATGAGCAAAGTAGCATTTTTCAAGAAGTAACAAAACAAATTGCACATGGTGTAAAACATGAAAATAAAGAATGTTCCTGCCATAATTATAAACCTATACTACTGTACGTCAGTGGTGAAGCTGGTTCTGGCAAAACATTCCTAATCAAAATCATTAGTAAGTTCCTTCAACAATTGACAAACAACAAACTGTCAGCTGTTGTCACTGCCCCCACAGGTTTAGCTGCCTACAACATAGGTGGTGTTACATTACACCGATTACTACTATTACCAGTAGAACACCAGAACAAATTAGACTATTACAAACTTTCTGCAGAAGCTGCAATGGAATTACGCAGAGTATTGAAACAAATGAAAATGCTACTAATAGATGAAGTGAGCATGTTCTCCAACCTGATGTTAGCTTTGATTCACCTCAGATTACAAGAAGTACTCAAAACAGACTGTGAGGTGCTCTTTGCAGGCAAACACATTATTGTTTTTGGAGATCTGCTTCAATTAACACCAGTAAAAGGTGAACCTATTTTTAAAACATTAGGAAACAAACTCTGCCGTAAAACTGTTGGCAGCATTGGAAATGTCAACCTTTGGCAACATTTCCAATACAGAGAATTAACAGAAAACATGGGCCAATCTGCAGATCTAACTTATGCCAACATTTTAAAAAGTTTGAGAGTGGTATACTTTCTAAAGAAGCAGAAGCAACATTGAAAACCCGGCACATTAATGCACTTTATGGCGATAATGCATGTGCTACATATGTTATGGAACAATTCGCCCACAAAAATGTCAATTGTATGTTCTTAATGCCAATGCAAGCTGTCTCAAATTCAATGAAATAATGTTAAGTAAATAAATGCAACCAATAACGGAAATTAGCACCACAGACAAACTAGATGTACATGGTATGACACTACCCATATGTGACCAAGCCACAACAAGACTAAATAATTTAGAAAAATCAATATCAAACACAGCAGGCTTAGAAAAGATGTTAAAATTATCCTTAAATTGCAGAGTAATGCTTAAACGTAACCTTGACATGGACCAAGGACTAGTTAATGGAGCACTGGGTACAGTTGTTGGCTTTCAAACATACCCACGTGACAACAAAATTCAGTTTGTCAATATACTCTTTGACAAACTTTCAGAAGTAAAACGGATAGGACGCTCAACAGCTAGATTCCTTCTCTTCAAAGATATGTATGTACGCAGAGAACAATTTTCTCTAACTCTTGCATACGCAGTCACGATTCATAAATCACAAGGTCTTACCCTAGACAAAGCAATGATAGATATTGGTAACACAGTCTTTAAAGAAGGCATGAGCTACGTAGCACTATCACGCTTACGTACACTTGACGGTCTATTTCTAATCAACTTTGATGCAAGTAAAGTAAACGCTGATATTCCTTGCATTTTAGAATATAATAGACTTCGCTCACTATACACTCCCCATCTAAACACATATTCTGTTCCACAAAAACTAAAACGTTGTAAAAGAAAACTAAATCAAACAGAAATGCAACAGGACGTCACTGCAAATTCTCCAAAGAGAGTAAAAGAAACTAATACTTCATCAAGTACCACAAACAAAAAAGAATCAATTAGAGAAAGTAAACCAGGTACTTCTTTAAAGAAGGAAGACAAACTCCAAAAAAAGCAGTTAGATACAGAACTACCTGGACAATTTAAATTCTCAAATATAGTTGGTGTAAGTTGCTATGCAAATGTAGCAATGAATATTCTATTTCAATTACCACCAATTGTTGACAACATTTACTTACACAGTACAGACCCATTGTGTTTGCAAATGTTAGTACTTCACAGAAATGCAGCAAACAATCCTGACAACACATATAGTGTTTTTGGAATAAGACGACAATTGGACTACTGTGCTGGAATGGTGAAATTCACTATAAACTCACAGGAAGATCCACAAGAATTTCTAATGTACTTACTACAAGTACTGGAAAACAAAAACATACCTATAAATGAAATCTTTCAGATTTCATACATGTGGAAACATACATGCACTCTCTGCAACAATGTGACACAAGAAGAAATCCCCAATGAACGCTTCATATATATATCAATACCAAATTGTGAATCCATTCCATTTCAGCAACTTCTACAAAATGCAAACCATGGTAGATTATGCTCTACCTGCAATTCAGATAATCGCTCCACGTTAGTAATACAAACACATAGTAAATACGTAATACTAATGCTTCTACGTTACAATGCAGATGGTACCAAAGACAACTGCAAGCTGACTGGATTCACACATGGTCAAATATCACTTGGTAAGAAAACCTTCACAACAATAGGTATAATCTACCACGCAGGTGCCACAACCAATTCAGGGCACTACACTGCATATATAAAAAAGAAATGTGGATGGTTTGAATGTAATGATAGTACCATTACTCTAAAGCAGAGATTACCAGCAAATCTTACAAACGCTTATTTGATGTTCTTAAAACCAAAATTTGATAAATAAACTGTATTTAAACCTTTAAGTAAATTTGTGTTAAAAAAATATAAACTGTTAGAATACTCCAAAAGCTATCTAACTGCTCAAAGATTCTACAACAACTAATCAGATAAATGAATACCACTAAATTAGACCAGAAAATACACAGTTAGAATACGCCAATTGGTATCTAACTGTCCCAAAATTATAAATTTGTGTTAAAAAAATATAAACTGTTAGAATACTCCAAAAGCTATCTAACAGCTCAAAGATTCTACAACAACTAATCAGATAAATGAATAACACTAAATTAGGCCAAAAAATACACAGTTAGAATACGCCAATTGGTATTTAACTGTCCCAAAATTTAACAATATCCAAATAGATAAATCAAAACCACTAAAATATATAAATAAAATATACAGTTAGAATACGCCAATTGGTATCTTACTGCTCCAAAAGTTTATAATATCAAAACAAATGAAGAATCTGTTACTGCTCCAAAAAAAAAAATACATCAAAGCAAAGTATAAAGCATTAGCCAGAAACAACAAGTGAACACTGAAAACAAACAAACAAATAAACTGTAGCATAACAGAAAAAGGTTTTTTTTTAATCCAACATGGATTTTTTTTTTCTCCCACAGACCCAATGATTTTAGCAACAAATCCAGAAACTGAGCAAATTGCACAGTACTCTGATTTGTACTCTACTAACTATGAGGGTCGAAAAAAAATAAAAGTATATTGCTTATACAATGTAATAAGTCATTACAAAATACTAATACTAACATGCTATTTTCTGTTATCACAGAAATGAAGAAGAAAAACATGGACTCTCATTACTAGACCAAACAGTAAGTATACAATAATAAGAACAACCAAAGCAGCATATCACATCCATAGTATCTAATACCTTTGTTCCTTATACATTTGTTTTTCACCCAAAGTTATAAGCAAATGTGAATGTGATATGCTGCGGTGGTTGTTGCCAGGGCATAGAGTCTTGGGTGCATGGCCATGCACCCAAGACTCTATGCCCTGGCAACAACCACCGCAGCATATCACATCCATAGAGTCAAACATTTCAACTACGATCTATGGAAAACTTTTAATGTCCGCGAACAATGTGAGTGTTCTTGGAACACTTTGAACTTGCCAGAGAACAATACGGACACCGTTTTCAGGACACCCCTACGAACATTTCAGAACAACGCGATAGTTCTTAGAACACTTTCAACTTAACAACGAAAAATACGGACAGCGTCCTAAGGACACCCCCAATGAACATTCCAGGACACCGGGAGTGTTCTCAAAAACGTCTTCAGAACACCCCCATTTTGTTTATTTGCGAACATTTCAGGACACCGCGGGTGTTCTTAGAACACATTCAACTTGACAGAGAACAATACGGACAGCGTCCTCAGGACACCCCCTACGAACACTCCCCGGACACCGCGAGTGTTCTTAGAAGCTTCTTCAGAACACCACCATCTTGTTTATTTGCGAACATTTCAGGACACCGCAAGTGTTCTTAGGACACATTCAACTTGACAGAGAACAATACGGACAGCGTCCTCAGTACACCCCCTACGAACACTCCCCGATCACCACGAGTGTTCTTAGAAGCGTCTTCAGAACACCACCATCTTGTTTATTTGCGAACATTTCAGGACACCGCGAGTGTTCTTAGGACACATTCAACTTGACAGAGAACAATACGGACAGCGTCCTCAGGACACCCCCTACGAACACTCCCCGGACACCGCGAGTGTTCTTAGAAGCGTCTTCAGAACACCCCCATTTTGTTTATTTGCGAACATTTCAGGACACCACGGGTGTTCTTAGAACACATTCAACTTGACAGAGAACAATACGGACAGCGTCCTCAGGACACACCCTACGAACATTCCAGGACACCTGGAGTGTTCTTAGAAGCGTCTTCAGAACACCACCATCTTGTTTATTTGCGAACATTTCAGGACACCGCGAGTGTTCTTAGGACACATTCAACTTGACAGAGAACAATACGGACAGCGTCCTCAGGACACCCCCTACGAACATTCGCCGGACACCACAAGTGTTCTTAGAAGCGTCTTCAGAACACCACCATTTTGTTCATTTGCGAACATTTCAGGACACCGCGAGTGTTCTTAGGACACATTCAACTTGACAGAGAACAATACGGACAGCGTCCTCAGGACACCCCCTACGAACATTTCAGGACACCAGGAGTGTTCTCAAAAATGTCTTCAGAACACCCCCATTTTGTTTATTTGCGAGCATTTCTGGACACCGTGGGCGTTCTTAGAACACATTCAACTTGACAGAGAACAATACGGACAGCGTCCTCAGGACACCCCCTACGAACACTCCCCGGACACCGGGAGTGTTCTTAGAACAGTTTCACTTTGCTTGCGAACAAAACGGACACATATTGAGTCCTTAGAACACCCCCTAATCAGTTTATTTAGAACATTTCAGAACACCCGTGATGTCCGCAAACAAATCGAACACAAAAAGAATGTCTAACACATAAAAAACACAACTTTCATCCTATCTCATACACTCCCACCCTCCCCAAACACTCCTACACACCAACAAAAATCTGACGTGCTTCAAGCCCCACGCCGTCCAATCAGCGAACACGTTGCATGTCCGCGAACATCACGCAAGACGATTGGCCAATCCGGACACTGTCCGCGGAGCGAACAGGGAAGTGTGTCCGCGAACCGAACACAGATATCACAAATTTTTTTTTACCTACTTTTTGGTCATTTTAAAAAAAACTACTGGACGGATTTTCACCAAATTTGCAAAAGCACGCTTTTGGGACCAAGCCGCTGCTCCTGGTCCAAATTTGGTGGAAATCCGTCCAGCGGTTTGGGCTGTAGGCGCGAGCAAAATTTTTTTCCCATTCAGTCTATGGGAAAAAAAGTTTTGGGACCCCCCTATAACTTTGCCCCCCCTGGACGAATCCTCACCAAACTTTGAAAAACAATTCAGAGTGACCCAAATACTTTTTTTGCAAAGTTTGGTGAGGATCCGTCCAGGGAGAGCGAAGTTATAAGCCACCCAAAAAGTGTTCTTCCTATGGAAACAGCAACTTAACCATAACTACATGGCCACTACCGTGGCCATGTAATATATATATATAATAGTCAGCGAAAAAAGTTTGTTAAAGGGACGTTATGGTTACTCTGCACTAATAAAAACCTATCAAAACCAGTGGAGAAAGTGTGCTGAAAGGATATTATGGTCGTGTGGGAGTGAGGGGTCGTTTAGGCCCCCTCATACATTCAGCACAATGTGAACCACTTGCATGTACAATAATGGGGGCTGCATCCATTTGCTCGCATGCACACTAGCAGTTTCATGGCAGTGGCAGAGGCGACGTTATTGTGTGAGACACTTGGCTTCCATTTTGTTTACCCTCGACTCCATCTTTGGACTAGGCCTCACTGCGATAATACGAAAATTCTTCTCTACCCTCATGGCCCTCACCTTTTCTCACTGTGCTCGAAAGCTTTGCAGCTCCGTTCTCACAGCTGAGCCAGAGATAATTGCAACAAATACACCAATGTAACATCTCACTCTTCCTCTGAGATCATTGTCCTATGTGTGAACTGGTTCAACCCATCCCCTGTAGCTCATCCATCTCCACAAACCTGCCCATGCCCTCTTACCCCTGCTGTTGGAAAGTTACTGCCACTACATCCCCGTGTCCCTGCAAGGTATTCTCTTGATGTAGCTCACAGCGTTCACACTAGGGAGGAACAGATATGAACATGGTAGATTGCCACAGGAATAATGTGTAAGCCCAAGCATTTTTAATAGAATCTTGCACAAAGATCTTTGCAACATTAATGTAGAGAGCACGATAATACAGTATGTGTATGATCTACTCATCTGCAGCAAAAGTGAAGAACAGTGCAGGACTGATTCGATCACATTACTAAATTTACTAGCTAAAAAAGGATATAAGGTGGACAAGGGGAAGCTGCAATATTGCTTAGCAGAAGTGCTCTATTTAGGACAGCTGATTTCAAAAGAAGGCCAGAGAATTCTACCAGATAGAGCAGCAGCAATACGCCACTTGACGATACCAAAGACATTGAAAGACATCCAGAAATTTCTCGGCATCTGCAATTACTGCCGTGCCTGGATACTTGATTATGCAGCATACACACGACCACTGTCACAAGCCCTGAAGAAAGCACAAAAGAATAATGTCCCACTAAAATGGACAGACGAGATGATGACACAATATTTCAAATTAAAAGACCTTATTGCACACGCACCAGTTCTAGCGAACCCCGACTATGATTGGGAGTTTTACCTGTTTTCCTACTGCATTGGCATTTGAATGACTGCAGTATTGACCCACAAAACATCATTAGGCCACAGGCCATTGCCCTACTATAGTGGTACATTAGATTCAGTGATGCAAGACCACTTTGCATGTGAACAAGCTCTTGCTGCAGTGGCCTGCGCAATAGAAAAAAGCGCCACCATTGTGATGGGATGCTCAGTGACACTATACGCAGAACACTCACTCTTTGCAATCTTAGAATGTTCCAAATCTACATTAACAACACAGAGGGTAACAGCATATGAACTTATAATATCCAGCCCAAACGTTCATGTGGTGAGATGAAAGACAGTAAACCCAGCTATATTTATTACTGAACCATGTACAATTGAGAATATACAGGAATATGATTGCGCAACATATGAGGGAGAGGAAGATGATATTCCCAAAGCAAATGAAAATGCATTACAGGAGGGGTAAATATACTTTGTAGATGGGTCAGCATCAATAGACAGCGAGACAGGAGAAAAGCATGTAGGGGCGGCGGTTATAAGACTGTAAGAAGAAGGGTATGAGATTATTATGCAGAAACGCCTCCCCTCTCATTATTCAGCTCAAGCAGCAGAACTAATAGCGTTAATTCAAGCGCTGCACACAGCAAAAGGATGTGCAGTAACAATATACTCTGACTCAGCATATGCCACCACATCAGTGCATTCAGGGTTGTCACGATGGAGACGAAGAGGGTTTCAGAGGGCGGATGGTTCACCAGTACAACATGCAGCCCTACTAAACAAACTGATAGAAGCACTAGCAGAACCATCAGTGGTAGCAGTGGTAAAGTGCCAAGCACATACCAACAACACAGATGCAATCACTTTCGGAAACATAGCGATAGGGATACAACCATACACCAATTGCCCAAATAATAGAGCACCAAAAACATGTACAAACCGAAGAACAAGAGTTGTCGGGAAAGAGAGGCTGTAAACCATCCCGACAGATCTAATATGGAGACAGGAACTAACAGGGAAAGTGGTAATGCCGGTGGAGTTACTAGAAATAGCATTTCAAAAACTACACTTTCCGACACATGTAGCTAAACAACACATTTCAGCTGAGATACACGAACATTGGTTTGTTCCAAATCTGCAGAAGCACTTGTCAAAATTCACAATAGAATACACAATGTGTCAGACATACAGTTCAAGAATGACACTAAGGACGTTGTGAGGAACACTACCACGCCCAGTGGGTAATTTTAGAGAGCTCCATATTGACTATGCGGATATGGGGGAAAGATGTAACGGAGCAAGATATTTAATTGTAATAGTTTGTCCGTTCTTGAGGTGGGTTGAAGCTGGACCATGCCTCCACCCGGACACAAAGTGTGCTGCAAAGTTCCTGGTGCAGGAGGTTTTCTCAAGGTGGGGGATATGTGACATAATAAGATCAGACAATGGCACTCATTTTGTTAACAATCTATTTAAGGAGGTGACCACCTTACTGGGGGTAAAGCACAAATTATGTTCAATTTATCACCCGATGGCTAACGGAATTGGTAGAAATAATAAATGGCCTGCTCAAAAGTAAACTATTGAAACTATGTAACACCTTTAAGAAAAATTGGGTGTATTGCTTGCCCTTAGCACTGTTCCAACTCATATACACAACCAAGCTAAAACCATAATTCGAGCCCGCATGAAATAGCGGTGTGTAATAACAAAAGAACAGAAACTAAAATAATAGAGCTCTCTCTCTCTCTCTCTCTCTCTCTCTCTCTCTCTCTCTTTCTCTCTCTCTTCTCCTCTTTTTCTCTCTCTCACTATCCTCTGTTAATTGCCTCTCTATTTCTCTTCCTGCCTCACGCTTTCTCTCTCTGTCTCTCACCTCACATTTTCATAACTGAACATGATGCACGAAAAAGTGGTAATAATTATCTACATTTTCTGCAAGGAGAAATTGAGTTTATATTGATACAATTTAAAAAACAAAAGATGTATAGAATACAAGTATGAATATTAAAAGTAAAATGAATTATATAGGAACAAAGGGGAAAAATGATTGTAATAACAATGATAAAGAAATAAATGTGAGTAATAATGAAATGTATGCATGTCACTTAACAATTTTATATCGTCCCTCCAAGTGGAAAAATGGCAGAAAGCAGGGCACTTACTGACAGGGACACAGATTTAGATAGTGATAGGGTAGATAGTAGAATAAGTAAATATTATAGTTTAGACGGTGGCCTCAAATATGCTGCAATATTGTTTTCTGTGATGTTATTTTTTGCAACCTCGTGCTGGGTTGTAGCTTTCATAATTAAGGATATGAAAGAGGGGGGGAGCGGGGTAAACCTAATATGAGAGGGCTCAATGCTCATATGGCCTGGAGTTAAAACTATGTGGAGACATAATCACTCTGTAAATAGCAATCTTACTACTTTGCACAAAAATCGTACTATCACAGGCCCACGTTTCTCACCTGCTGCTATTAAACCAAGTACAGACAATGAGACCAATCAGTATGATGGGGATTACTTCTGGGAGGGTGAGCCAGACCTCATAAATACTGATGTGAAAACGACCACAGAACATACCTCACAAGACACTACAGTGCACTTTAATCTTGCTACTACAATCACACAAGAAACTCCAGAACCACAGGCCTGGCAAGCTGCTAGTGAACTCAATGACACTACATGGGCAGATGTTTTTCCCATAAAATATAGAAGGGTGAAAATGATAAATAACGGGAAAGGGGAGGAAGAGACAGGAAAGGGGAGTGGGAGGGAAAAGATATGGTGTATACCATGGCCTGGGATTAGATGAAATTGAAGACCACGCCACCCAGATCAATCAAACAAATGGTACCTCAAGAAGTGCCCTTGTCGGATGCCCAATGTTTAATTCATCTTGTTTTATGTAGAATTCAAAGCACCTTCCAGTCACACACGGCTACAATAGAATTGCTGCAGAACGAGAAAACATGCATGAGCAAACCGCAAGGAGTGATTTGTGTCAAGGAACAATTTTTATAATAAAAGGGACAAGGTTTACAGAAAACAAGTGGCAAGATGAGACAATTATGTGTAAAGCAGAAGCGTTACGAGGTTTAACTGAAGCAAACTTGCAATGGGTTAAAGAAACGTGTTCTCCAGCCTGGTTCCAGCACATTGCAAAGCTCACATGGGTTACTGCACTTGAGAAACCCATCAAAATCCAGAGAGAAATACCACACAAACTTTGTTTTCAGTGCGAGGGGAAGGTGCAGATAGGGTCCAACAAACAATGCAAACAATCATCCCAAATATGAAAAGGGGTACATCAGCGCTCATGTATGTATAGTGGGTGTGCGGCAAACAAGCTTACTTGCATTTACCAGCATCATGGAAGGGCACATGCAGCCTGGCCACCCTGCACTCAGCGCTAATGGTAATCCCAGAAAACCATATCCAAGGGGGGAGAGGTTCGACTGGCATATCGGCAGCAAGGCACTCGGCTGACAAATCAGCAGCAACAGATCCGGCTGGCACATCGTCAGCGCTCCAACCAGCAACCATAGGGCCTTCTACATATGACATTTTGCCTGAAAATGAGCTTCAAGACAGAGTATCCCACAAAAAGAGGTCAAATTATATCTCCAGCCACTCATCCAAACTTGTATCCGAGATTCCTGCAAAATACAAATTATTTAATTCAGCAGAGACTTTCTTCGCCTCCCTCCTAACACCAGGACTTCAGGCACGAACAAACACCAAATGGCTACAGATAGTGCTCTGGAGCTGATCCAACTGACCAAAGACACTGAAGAAGGGTTCATTGTAATCAAAGTGGAACTTCGCTCCTTGCTCCTAATGACAATGCAGAACCAGTACGTCCTGGACCTTCTCACAGAAATGGACGGCGGTGTTTGCTGAAAAATCGGGAGTGCATGCTGTACATTCGTACCTTCTGAAGATGTGGACAATGGAACTCTCTCCCACATCATCTTGGCAGTACACAGCCTGGGGGAGAGAATGCAGAAGGAAGGAGGAATAGAGCCGAGTAAATGGTTCAATAACATGTTCAATTGGATACCGTCCTGGTTCAGCACCATGATGAAGATTTTTGTTCCAATCGTCATTTTAATTTTACTATTTTTCTGTGTGTGCCAATTAGGAATCCGATGTTGTGCAAAATCAATGCCTAGTTCAACAATGATGATGGTAACAATGGGCAACCAGACAACGGTAGCAACCATGATAGATGCACAAATGCAGACTGGAGAACAAAACACACCAAAATACCGCATGACAGCTGTCTATCGCAAACAGGGGGATAGAGTGAATAGTTTATATCACACAACAATTAAGGAGCGCCGGGAACTGCAATGGTACAGGGAAGTGTGGGTGGATCTGGATGGGGATGGAGGTATATATATGACATGTACACCTGATGAGTACGCAAGGAGAGGGCACAACCTGAGAGGTGTATATAGAGCTTGGATGCCAATAAAGGGTACACCTGCATGGCACGAGGCGGTAGTAAAGGCAGAATATTATCGGAATGAGAACAACAATCAAAAGTAGTTTGTTACTTTAGCTGTAATGAAAGGGGGGAATGTGTGGGAGTGAGGGGTCGTTAAGGCCCCCTCATACATTCAGCACGATGTGAACCACTTGCTCGTACAATAATGGGGGATGCTTCCATTTGCTTGCATGCACACTAGCAGTTTCATGGCAGTGGCAGAGGCGAGGTTATTGTGCGAGACACTTGGCTTCCATTTTGTGTACCCTCGACTCCATCTTGGACTAGGCCTCACTGCTATAATACAAAAGGCTTCTCTACCCTCTTCAGCGCTGCACACACCACGCTCATGGCCCCCACCTTTTCTCACTGTGCTCGAAAGCTTTGCAGCTCTGTTCTCACGGCTGAGCCGGAGATAATTGCAACAAATACACCAATGTAACATCTCACTCTTCCTCTGAGATCATTGTCCTATGTGTGAACCGGTTCAAACCATGCCCTGTAGCTCATCCATCTCCACAAACCTGGTTAGTGCTTTGAAGATAATCTTTTCCTTTATGTGGAGCCAGTGGGATGCTTTTCTGGCAGCAGTGATGTGCTCTCTCTTAGCAATGCCTTGTGCTGCGCGCAGGGTGCTATTCTGATTTACTTGTAGTTTCTCCAGGCTTTTGTTGGAGGTCCCTAGGAAGAGGTCATTGCAGTAGTATAGCCGGGATTGTAAGATATTTTGTCTTACTGGGGTAAATTTGGGATTTGGCAGTATTTTCTTACCGTAAAAATAGTGGCGGTAATTTGGTGGTAAATTAGTCTTGCACTTAGATTGGATTTGGCATCACATTATTTTAGTAACCATACCTTATTAGCTTATATTCGTGGTAATTGTAGTAGTATTTTGTTTTGCAGTAATTACTTCTGTTGTATAGTGATGAGCATGGTTTTCTTCCTTATACTGTAACTCCATCATAAAACAAAACTTTCTTTTCTATTAGAATACCTCCCAGTGGTCTATAGAGAACCTCAGGCGTATGCACTGTTAGAACCCAATGATTTTATTTAGAGCACCACCTATAGTTTGTGGTTGGTATCACTGGCTTATATACATCCAGTAGTCTATGTGTCATAAAGTATCACTGGCTTATTTCCATGCAGTACTCTATGTGTCATAAAGTATCACTGGCTTATTTACATCTAGTAATCTATGAATCAGATGCTTTCCCATCAGCATGCAAGAAAATGGCATTCATCATACCGCACACAAAACTTCTCTTATCTGTTACTTTACTTGCGTTGGTAAATTGGCAAATGCACTACTGCACTAACATGAGCCTCCCCTTTAGACATCATCTATTGAAAATAATTCACAGATGCATGAATGACACAAACTCCCATTTGTTTTTATAGGTACTTATTATATTGAATTATATTTACATGTCATCAAGTCTTAATGTGGTTATTTACAGCAGCCTCTGGAATACAAAAGAAAGCAGAACAGAACAAGCAGGTCTATTTAAAATGTAGATTAATGTTCCGACAATCTGAAAATGACAAGAATAAACATGCAGTGATTTCCTAACCTTTCTACACTGTAATACATTTTAGCCAAACATACAGCATTCAAATGATCCTCACTTGGCACAAATCTTACCAACATTAGCAGTTCTTTGAAATTCTCAGCACGACCTTGCTCCACTCACAAACGCAGGCCCAGTGACAGCGCACAATTCTTCTGTAAATCTTGTGTGGGGAGCACCAGCAAGATATCTCTCATAGCCAGTGCTCTAACCCCTTTGAACTCCGTATGTCTTCACAGCCAGTCTGAACAAACTCATCTCCGCAATTTTGCCATTAGGAAAGCTCAGATCCTTCCCATTTTGACGTGGCATGTATGTCTATAATTCTCCCCCAATCAGGTTAACAAGGATGTGTTCTGTAACAACCCTCATGTTCAGAACAATAAGAGCTTCAGAACAGAATTATTGTTTCTTTTTGGTTTTCTGCTGCAGCATTCGTTCTTCTCCCTGCAAGCTAAAGTAAACGCCAGTGTGCATTTAAAATGCATTTCAGTAGTGCCACCAAAACATGTATTTTCACCTCATTTTGCACATGAGACTACATTATAATGTTAGGGAAGTTAGCATTCATATTTAGCAATGTTACTTATGTTAGTCAGTTATATGATTAATGTACTCTCCATGTAAAAGGCATACATAAAAAGAAATTAGTGCACTTCAATATTTGGCCTGGCAGCACTAAGCTTTTCTATCCGTGCATTTCATTCTCTGCAGTTTCAAGTTGGGATTAGCTGTGTTGTAAAACCTGTACTTTGCATGCCACCAACAAAATATTTACAAGTCGTACTGGCAAAATAAAATAAATATATATTTGCCATATTACTGCTGGCAACAAAATGCCATTACATTGTGCAATAAATGCAATAAAAACGCCATCACATTTGGTAAAATGCTATATATATATATATATATATATATATATATATATATATATATATATATATATATATATATATATATATATCCTTACATGCCCTCCTTTTCCGACAATTCTGGCTACCCAAATCCACAATTGGAGGAAACCCAAATTGTGCTTCTCTTTTTTTTTATTACCTTAGAATGTATGTGCATTGGGATATCTTTCATTTCCCATTGTTGCCAATATCATAAGTAACATCTTCATCTTTATAGACAAACTAATCAACCATCCTCCCATTGCTAACACTAGTACTGCTAAACCCACTATAGTGCGTTCCACCCAGGTTCGCCAATTAAGCACATCCACCTCCATTACACCCAGGCTACTAACTGTACTGTTGCTCTTTCTCAGATTCATCTAAATAGTATGCTTTTCCTTATGACTCAACAAATGTCTACATCCAGTTCTATCGGAAATGTATGCCTTTGAAAAAACTCAATATTTTCCACTTGGTTTTCCCAAATATCATTTGTAATATGGAATAATGTTAGACCCCCAACTGAAACAACTGTATCCTTTGGAACCTGCAAGTAAAATACATTGGCCCTCATTACGACCCTGGCGGAAAGTAACTGACCTGACCGCCATAGCGTAAATACCGTTTCCGCCATTGCACGACGGAGTAAAGTGCGGCTAATTCCGACCCATCGGGCACGAGCACTACGCCATGGCGGAAGTGCAAAGTCCGCGATGGCGGAAATGTACCCAAAACGCCCCTCACCGCCGTCGTACGGCGCCCTAGGTGCAATTCCGCCACCCATCATAGCGGTCACCGTAATGAGCGGCAATCGGAAAATACGGTGACCGTAAATATACGGAAACGGAAGTAAAAACATGGTCCTGGAACGGGAAACAGCACGCCGTACACCTATAAAATCAGAATTCCCACACAACCATTAAAAATACTACCCTGAGACACATCCCAACCCGTCATCCACCCTAGTGAAAACAATAAAAATGGGAAAAGTAGCGAAAAAAGTGTGCGACCGCAAGCGGCAGGTCCACTTCTCCCGTGAGGAACTCACCGTGCTCACAGAGACCCTCCAGGAGAATGCTGCCGTCGTCTTCTCGACGCAAATGACCAGGACGGCACTTGCGAACAAGAAGGCCATATGGGCCCTGGTGGCACAGCGGG
Source organism: Ambystoma mexicanum (assembly GCF_040938575.1). Lineage (NCBI taxonomy): Eukaryota > Metazoa > Chordata > Amphibia > Caudata > Ambystomatidae > Ambystoma > Ambystoma mexicanum. Next base: position 447,171,693 of record NC_090935.1, on the reverse strand, counting down.
TAAGTGCGGTGGGGACCGCACCCCGCAACCCACAGCAATGCAGAAAGCGATGGGATGACTTGCGGATACGCTTACGGAGCATACTATCCGCCAACCGTAACATTGCCACAGCTACCGGGGGAGGATCGGAATCACCCATCAAGTTGACCCCCTGGGAAGAAATCTGTGCCTCCACCATTGGAATGGAGAGTATAGAGGGAGTCGGAGGGATGGAGAAAGGAGTGCAGCCATCCGAAGAATCAGGTAGGTGGCCCAAATAAAACAATGCTAAATCCACAATGTCCAATCATGTGAAGTACCATGTGTCCACATAGTGCAACAGAAACACATGGCCAGGAGAACGTCCACATACATTGGCCTAAAAACACCCTCTACACGTGCAGCAGGCACACCCTAACTGCAGGCTGCAAAACAACTGCATCCTCAATCCACACAAAAATGAAACCACCTCCAAGGCCCTGACCCAAATCACCCTCAGGTACCACCCCAATGCATGTGATACATTGCCATTCCAATTTCCACAGACCCATTAATAACGCTCGCCCTCCTTTACTCCACCACAGGGTCCGATTCAAACGACGAGCTCCAGGACACCCCTACCAGCACACCTGCAAAGAGGGCCAAGACCAACGGCCAAAGACCCTCCACCTCAGCTGCACGGATCAAGACACGGCAGCAGCACAAATCAAGTGGCAGCACACAGGAGGGGACTTCAACAGGCACCCCAGCAGCCAGCATGCCCACAACAGCACCACCACAGGTCCCCCCAATGGATGCCACAGAAGGCACTGCTTCTGGTGGCAGCAGCACCATAGGTGACACTGCATTAATGGCAGCATGCTCCGACACAGAAAACGGTGATGTCGATGTAGGATCCATCCATGACCTGTCTCAATCCCCCTGTTTGTTTCATCCCGTACACCATGAGGATACCACGCAGGGGCACCCACAAGACGACGACTGGCCATCCCCCACAAGCCCTGTGGCAAGGCAACATGAGGTGATCAGCCCCTCTGTGACACCACCGCAAATGGCCATGGCACAGCAGAGGCAACAGTTCCTCGACCAGGTGATCGTGCAACAGCAGCAACTGGCCACGCTCCTCAAGGACCATGCTGATGAATGTGGGGGTACTAAGGCAGCCATAGAAACATCTACTGAGACACTTAGGGCAGAAATGGAGAGAAGTACAGAGACACTAAGGGCACAAATGGAGAGAAGCACCGAGAGCCTGAGGGTACAAATGGAGAGAAGCACCGAGAGCCTGAGAGTACAAATGGAGAGAAGCACCGAGAGCCTGAGGGGGGAACTGCATGCGACGTCCAAAGACGTATGTGCTGAACTTGCCGCTGTGCACCGTGTGCTCACTGAGCTCTCACAAACCCTTAGGGACATGCATGGACGTGAGCAGGCAGAGACATCATCCGTTGCAAGTTCCGTCCAGGGCAGCCCCCAACGTAGATCTGGGAGGAACCTGCGCTCCACAGGCAGGGGTGCCCCTGATACCCGGAGAGGGGGCTTGCAATAGCGTCTGCCCACTGACAATGAGCATCTTTGGACACTGGTGTTCGGGGGGAGGTAGGAGTGTGTTGGGCTTACTTGGGTGGCGGGTCGATGGGGTGTGTAACATAATTTCACATATGCTATAAACATTGCACAATCATCCAATGAGATGTGTGGACATTGATCTTTGTGTACGAGGCCTTTATAGGCGTACAGTCCATATTGTGCATGTTCCAGACACACACAGTGCTACAAGTCCCGTGTCCATGTATCAGCCACCAGGCGTGAGTGCTAGAAGCATGAATCTATGATAATCTGACGAATTTCATGGGCCTCCTGTGCCTCGCGGACTCCTTGAGGTGCTGCCACATCCCCACCCTCATCATGACCATCTTCAGGTGCTTGCAGTTCTGCGTCAGGGGGCATGGGCACATTTCTACGTACGCACATGTTGTGTAGCATGACACATGCCATGACCATCTTTGCAACCTTCTCATGGCGGTACAGGAGTGCCCCGCCAGACCTGCTGACGCAGCGGAAACGAGTCTTCAGTAGGCCGAATGCCTGTTCTATGACTACACGGGTACGTGAGTGGGCATGGTTGTAGTCCTCCTCATGCTGGTTCTGTGGGTTCCGGAGTGGTGTAAGGAGCCATCTCTTCAGTGGATACCCGGCATCACCTGTATGTGGACAATAAAGGATGTTTGTGGAATGACATTGCTACGTACGCACCCCCCCCTTCCTGCCAGGTCATTGCCGCATCACATACCCCACATTATCATGCATGAAATGAGACTCACCGAGTAGCCAGGATCTGTACCCTGCGTGTCGCTCCATGTAGCGTGGTATTGTAGAGTTCCTCAAGACCATAGAATCATGGGTTGATACAGGAAATCGGGCACAACAATGTGTAATGATCCTGTTGGAGTCACACACCATTTGTACATTAAGAGAATGATATTGTTTTCGGTTGCGGTACTGGGCCTCCATGGCATGTGGGACAACCAATTCCACATGGGTGCAGTCGATGGCACCAATGCAACCCGGTATGCCGGCAAGTGCATGGAATCCCACTTTTGTGTTCGTAATTTCCTGCTCCGAGCGTGGTAGAGAGATGTAGTCGTCTGCGTGCTTCAGGAGGGCATCGAGCACTTGCAATAGTGTCCGTGACAACAGTGGCTGTGAAATGCCATGCAACTGTCCGACTGTGTGCTGGTAGGTGCCTGTGGCCAGGAAGTGGAGTACAGACACAACCTTCAGTAGGGGTGGGATGGCGGTTGGGCTATCTATCATGCTGACAAGGTCAGCGTGTGTCATGTCCACAATGGCGGTTATGGTGTCCCGGTCCAAACGGTAGAGGGTGTGGATCTGCTCATCAGTGAGGTTGAACGGATGTGCTCGGAGGCGTGGGATTGCGGGCTGCCTGCGTGGTGGTAGTGGCTGTGCTGGTGGGCCTTGCTGGCCCTGCCTTGCCCTCCTCCTCCTCCTGCGTCTCCTCTGTGCGGCCGGTTGTTGTAGTAGTTGGTGTTCGTCTTCTTCTTGAAGTTGGAGTACTTGCAGTGCTATCAGGTCCCCCAGGGCCAACATCGCTAGTCCTGCCGGTAGCATTTTGGAGTGGGTGTGGTTGTGGGAGGGGGTTGGGTGTGCAATTTATGTGTTTTCAGGCTGTATAGCCTCCACCTGTGGTGATTCATTCCACCTGTGCAAGCTGCAATCCCCTTTGGGCGTGCACGTCCCGCACACAACGCTGCAATTCGACGCATGGCATCTTGCTATTACAATCATATATTTAATCCCGATGGCAGTGAAATATTGGTTCATATGTTCATTCTGATATGGTCCCATTGTTTCACATACTATCTTTGCAGTCGCGAACAAACTTGTGAAGGGTCAGTGGAATGTAGTACTCGATTGACGGTGGACCCTCATGCAGCACTGTACCGAGGTTCACCGACGGGCGGGGCGTCCCATTTGTGAGTGAAGCCAGTTGCCATTTTCACACACTGCCGCACTACATGGATGGATTTGTGATTTCAAGCAGTCACAGATGCCTTTTCGATGTGATGTTGCAAATGAGGAATTCGAAGGACAGCGCTTTCGGTTTTCAGCTAGCGGCGAGGAGACGCCCACAGGTCTGACTGCAGATATAAAGTTCTATTGTTTAATGTCCTTCGGACAGGGGCCATGGCGAGAATGCAATGATTGATATGAATAGTGTGGGATGCGCAATAGCGTAGTGGACGATAAGGCAGGACGTTCCCAAATACATGTTACTTCACAACACTGGAATTCCGGGCTGGAGCACAGTGGATTTTGCAGACTGCATTACGCACAGACTCAATGGAAATTTCACATGTTATGTGAGTAAATAATCAGGAGTTTTCATACCGGGATGAGGGAATGATGTATGGATGCATGGACAGATGATTTAATAGAGAGTTTGCCATGTACAGGGCTTTTTGGAATCTATCCACTTCCCCTGCGCTATGTGATGCAGGGCTGCCATAGTGGGACCATCGTCCATCTGCCCTTGTTGAACCCTCCCTGTCTCGACGCGCCTTCAAACACTTGTGTCTATGCACGTTACTAATCCCATCTAATGGATTCTGTTTTAACAGACGCATGCACACAAACACTCGTTTGTAATAGTGTTTTCACCTCGATTTATATAGTTATGATTCGCAAGTGATTTTTGGGTGGGAATAATCCTTTTGAGTGGGCTAGCATGCATATGGCTGTGGATTTAGTGTGATCATTGAAGTGAGTAATTCAAATGAAGTTCTGATGCCCATACTATTCTTTTTCATTTCATTTGGGTGACAGGTATCTCCTCCCCTTTTGCCGCTGCCATCTGTATGCCACTCCTGCAGATGGCTTTTACTCCCGACACCTGCTGCTTCGTGTTAATCAGTGGAGCACCATTACGATCTTATGGGACGATCGCCAATGGGCCACATGCCCTTACGCAGTACTAGTGGCTAGGAGCAACATATCGACCTTTCAGCTGGACTAGTGCCTACCTAATGGGACGGCCCTGCGGTTCTAGGCGCTTCCATGTTGCCTTTTTGAACGTGAATGTAGCCCCTGTGTACCATGAAGGAACAGGGCGTCACACAAGAAGAAGCTGGTCATTCATTGCGGATGCAGCCCACAATAATGAAATATATTTTGGAGTTCATGACCTAATAGCTGTATGGGCTTGGTGATTTTGTTGTGCATTAAATTTTGATTATGATATTGACCGCGTAGCGTTATTCTTTGCAAGTAATGTAGCATATTCCTATTTGTGGAGCGATGTATTGTGAGAAGATCTGCATTGGGTTCCGGCTTCTGAGTATAGTTGCGTGGTACTGTACTGGGCGCGTTTGCCTACGAAGCCCAGTGAGGTCAGGGATAGGGGCTGCCATTATGACTGTTTTAATGATGTCATGCTCAGGGGCGGGGGATTAGCTTTTGTGTAACAGATGCCGGTCAGCCAGGTGGATTGGTGGAATGATGTGATTATCAGAATATGGCTGGTCACAGGTGCCTGTGTTTGCGTGCGTTTCTTGGAGGGAGACTGAGGTCATGTCCATTGGAATAGCTTCTGTATTCGTGCCATCTGTGCCCTGCAGCTCCCATTGGCCCCTCTTGAGATGAGCCTGGCTGCTCAGTCACTCTGCCAACTTGTGTGGTACATGCTTATGCTGATGGTTGGTTTGTTTACTGGCAGGAGTACAGGGCTGGTGCAGTCTCACTCAGGATACTGCTTTGAATGTTGCCTTACACTGGTGTCAAGCGATGGGGGTCCTGTTTTTGTTTGTCTCATATTTCAGTTCATGTTGCTGGACTTGAACCTTCACATGCCTGTGCTGCATCAGTACGGCAATGGTGCCATGGCAAATATGGATGGCCACTCACAAGGCACTTGGAGCCCCTAGATTCATTTGTTCGTTGGCATGCATGGGTGACTTGTACATTTCACTGGTTGCATTGTGTGACTTCATTGCACCTACGAGGAGTTGTGCAATGTGGCCAGGGAGTGGTGTACAGGCACTCAGTAGGGCCTTTTACGGTTGGTTCGCGATGCCGTACTTCTCACCATGGCGGAATGGTACTTTCCGCCATGCTTGATGGCGTTAGGTATATGTCCGCTAGGGTCAGAATTTGCGTACCGTTGCGCCATGGTGGTAATTACGGTTTCGCATGGCGCGCGTGCGCGTACTTGGTGCAGTTAGCGTTGGCGTTCACTACGGTGTCGCTAATGGCATCGTACTTTACGGTGACGGGTCATAATCGCACCGAGCGCTATTCGATGGCGGTATTGCATTTACGCCATCGTTTTTCGATTTCCGCCAGGGTCGTAATGAGGGCCATTATATTTCAATTGCTTGACAACAAATGTTCCATGATTTAGATGCGTGAAAGTCATATTATTCATAAAGGTGCTGACCAACCATCTATTTTTAACCATTTTGGCTTGTGCTAACTCCTCACCACCCGAATTGCTAATGACCACTTCACACCCTCCTGATACACCTGGATCAGATTTGAAATCACAAATAGCCTCTGTAGCATCAGGAACAAATGGTTTACCGGGACACATGTAATTTTTTCTTTAAACTTTATACATGTTTCCAGGTTTGGAATCAAGTAAATCTCAGGCTCCTATGACTGAAATGCCACCACCTCTGGAGTTTTAATTTTTATAAATTTCCCTTCTTGCCAAAATCCCACGTCATCTACCCACTTTGTTTGATAAATAAGTTCAGGAGCTATGTATGGGATGCACAGGAAAAATCCGATTTTCATTTTTTCTAAATTCACATATAGTGGTGTAGAGGAGGTCTGAAATGTGGCCTATACTCCGGCCACCCATGTCGAGATGCCAGAAGCATACTCGCCAAGATATTTGTCGTATAAGGAGCAAATGAACCAACAGAGAGCCACAGTGGGGCTCGGTCCAGTATCCATCAGAAGGACATGTATACCAATTGAAGCGCCAATAACCAGACAACCATGGGCTGCAAGGTACCCATTGAGACAACCATACCAGCAGTTAACATGAAATGAAGAATACTTGCAAACTGTCCCCGAAGAGACCCAAAGAACCTTAATGGAAGGGGAATGGTGATGACCCAAGGGCCCAGACAGACGTACAGATGAACATAAACTACAATCGAAAGATGACACATAAGGACGAAATGTGAAGAGTAATGACGTAATGGACTTGTAAGAGGAAACGATGATGAGATATAAAGAAACGTAACTATGAAATTGAGATGAAATATGCAACTAACTAACACCTGTAAATAGGCTTGGAACGCAAGAAGCTAAGGAAACGGTACTACTTGCAATGCTTAGTAGAAGAATAGAGTGGTGAGCGCCAACTATATACAATTATATATCTACCTCAATGAAGCACATTATACAAGTGTGACTCCATTTTGTAAAAGCAGAATTAAGCCCAGGCTACAAGGGGCCAACCGGGCCGAGATTCATATTCCATCGAAAATCAGAAGGAAAGAGCGGAATCGAAACTGAGCACAAGGCAGCTCATGCCTGGTAATTCGAGATCAATTCCAGGAAGGGAGGAGAGCAGCAACTTCGAAGAAACAAAACTTAAGAGCATAGCAGCCAGCGAGTGAAGGTCGAGATAAGGAGGCCCCAGGCAGGTGGCGAGGCCGAACAAAGAATCAAATACGCAAATAGATGGAAAATGAAGCTGCTTCGCAGTGTACAGACACGTGACCAGCCAAGCGCGAAGAGGTACCAACGTCTGATGTCACCCAGAACCCGAGGATGCCATAACATTTCCAGATAAGAAGCTACAGTTTCGAGGCCATCCTCAGCCAACTAATTGACACAAAGCCCTAAAGTACTGATTGATGGAAGGAAGGCAGGGTGAATCTTGGGGCACACCACATCTGGGTGTCCATTCTGCAATGCTGCTAATTAAAGTTGAGATTTATGCCTAGGGGTGTAACCCACCCAATCACAATGGACAAAATAATCTAGGATACTATAGCTATTAGAACCAATGAGATGTCGTACTTGTAGTGACGCCTATCACGAGTGATGTAGAGGGTGGTTGAGAATTTTCCAGAAAAGTTACTGTCTGAATGAAGAATTTTTAAGTTGAAGCGAGACAGACGTTTGCAGCTCTGATGATTTCCATTTGTTTCCCTGTTTTTTGTACTTGTCATTAAACAGACTTCCCTTTGTCAAACCATTGACTTGTCCTTATTGATTTGTGTTGGAGAAAGTGACTCCTGCACCCCACCTTTCTCAAGGTGCAGCTATCTCATTTTAAGGTGCCAGGGGGCGAACTCTGAATCTCATGGGCCCGTTCAGAGGTCGCTCCGCCCTCCAGTACACTTGGTACCGGAGAGGATGGTTGTGACCATCGACTATTGAGTATCGATTATTGATAAGACAACTATTGACCGTCGACACGAAGTTACTCTAGGTCTTTGGCAACATCACAAGTCCTTCGCCATTTTGGGCGAGTAGGCTATGAAGCTTCCCGTGGACAATGATAGTATAAACTTGTCCTAAAAAACTGCAGTGGGTTTGAAGGCACCCGTTTTAAAAACAGAAACCCTTCAATTCCTAGGGGCAGTGAGCAGACGAAAGACCAAAAAAAGGCAGTAACGGAGGCAGTGATCCCGACAATCCAGAAAGGAACCATGTGAGCGGTGAGTGAAACAAAATAAAATTCAATTCTTTGGCAAATGTTTTTGTAGCCAATAGAACAAGTAAGGGAAAGGTAACGGAGGGAGGCGGAAGAAAAAAAAATAGTCCGAAATAGAGAAGACGTTATATATATATATATAGGGGAATAATGACTCTAGGATAATTGAATAAAAACAGAGTATACCGGGATAGACACCCGAGAGAAAAACAGAGTATACCGGGGAGGACACCCGAGAGAAAAACAGAGTAAACCGGGGAGGACACCCGAGAGAAAACAGAGGATACCATGGCAGACACCTGAGAAGAGAGAGGATACCGGGAAGGACAGCCGAGGTAAAGGATTCGCCTTGTTCATGTGCTTTAATATAGCGGTCAGAAGAACAGTGAACTCATAGCCCCACCTAATTGCGAAAACTAGGCTACTATGACAATTAAAGACGTCATAGAAGGAGTTAGTTTAAACTCCATGTCGGGGTATTGATTAGAAGGCAGAGATATCTGTGTCCAGCTGGTGTCTGTCTAGTCTGTTTAATGTTCATCATACATGTTCTGTTGATGTGTCACATATAAGAAAATGTGGTTCCATGTTGTTTGAAATTGATTAAGGGTTTTTCGCAATTCTATAATTAAGAGGGAATCGCACATGAATTGATGTTCTTGAATGAATTGGTGATATAAAACATTTTTGGTGGGAAAAGATTAGATTGGAGCTTGCGGTGTGTGGTACTCGCTCATATTGTTGGGTGCGGTGAAATTCCATGATAGTAGTCCTAAACCAGATTTGAGAATGGAAGATATTACTCCGCTAGCTCACTTGTGTAAACAATTGCCTAAACATGCACCCAAGCTTAAGAAATACAATACAGAGTGGGTTAAGGGCACCACCCACAAGATGTTTATGCCGTGGCCACAGAATGGGTCCTTATCTAAAGCCGTCTTACAACATATGACGACTTATTTGAATGCCATGTATACAGGCAAGAAACTAGAGAAATGCCTTGTTGTTCTAGAACTTTGGAAAATGTTCAAACAGGCGAAAGAAGAAGAGCCACCTGCAGATTGGATATTAAATGTATGCACAGAGGGGGGTGAGATGCCTACCGCGCCACCAGCCCCGCCTGAGCAGAAAATCGAGGGAAGTAAGTCAGAGGGACTCTACCCATTAAGAGAGCTCAAGGCAGCTACAGGATACAGCAACCCCGCATATGAGTCACCTACGTGCAGTAGTGACGAAAATAAAGGGAAGGATCAGGATAAGAATCTCACCTCCGTAGTCCCGAGGGACAAGGAGGGACGCAAGGATGAAAAGAAGGATAAGGCACAGACAAGTGCACCTCTCGATAAAGAGAGAGAGGGAACAAAATGGAAAGGAAGTGAAGACAGAACTAATGAGACAGCATTCGCAAAAGACGAATGGATGGGAGGATAGATATTGTTAAAACTCGATGGTAAAGGAAGTGATGATGTGAGACTGAGAGAGAGGTCTGATGAGGCACAGAGAAGGGAGAAAGAGAAGGAAAAGCAAGTAAGGGACGAAAGAATAAAGAGGAAAGATGGGCTGAGGCGAGAACAGCTATATCGTGAAGAGCAAGGAAAGCCGCTCAGTCGCAAGCAGTGCGCAGCCTATGACAAGTACAGGCAGAACCTGTAAAGGTTGGAAGAAGAACAAAGAGTATGTGAAAAAAGAGTAAAGAGACGGGAAATGAGGAAGTTAGAAAGGCAAATGAATGTAGAAATGAAAGGAAAAGGGAAGAAGATAAGGGCAGAGAAGAGGCGAGGAAGCGCAAGGAATTAGATGATGATATTGAACGTTAGCGTAGACAGAGGGCACACGATCTCGAATATATTGAACGGGAAGTTAAAAAACCCAATCCTTTTGTAGAATGGGAAGACACTGAAGAATTGTTCCCTGCGTACGATTCAGTACCAGGCAATAGCGGGACGAATATTGAGGATGACTTCGACACCAGAAGCATCAGGGAAACGATCGATAAAATATATGATGAAATGGGGTTAGAACGAGTATCCCAAGGGGAAAGGGAAGACTAGTGCTTAGAAAGCATTCAGCTGTATGACACTGAGGATGTCACCCAAATGTAGTGGGAGCAGGAGACTGTCCCTGGATAGGCTAGAAATCAGTAAGAACGAAGATGATGCAAGGAGTTGCATGAATTGGGAATAATCAATGTCTGACTCTGGACAGGAGATGGAGTGCGAGGCAAATGAAGAAGGGAGACAGTGTGAAAAGCGGCTTCCAATTGACAAAGGGGTACGATGGTCAGACACTAGCGAGTCCGCGCCTAGGACGTCAGAGTCTGCCGCGCAGTCTGACCAACACGAAAGAACACCCCATGGTCAGTGGGGGGTGCCGGCGCCCGCCTATGCAGACAGATTGAGGACAGTGCCAGGTAGACGCCGATGCAGGAATGTTACCCCAGCGGTAGACAGGAGAGCTGTGGGGAAAGAGAAGGGAGTCTGTGCATTCAATTTCCACTGCTAGAAAAGGGGGGAGCAAGACCACAATATATTCCATGGCCACACATGGATCGAGAATAAGGTTCCAATGCTGACATCGGGAGCTGGAAAGTGGATACACGAGTTAGAAAAGATGACAGGGGGTGTCACGTTAGCTATAGGGGAGATAAAGGTCTCCATATTGCAATACTCAGTGAGAGAGCAGACGATGTATGGGCACGGGTTGGTTACCCTGGTGTTACCATAATTAACACTGCTCATGACAGAGCACCATTTAACAATTGTAGAGCAGCAGTATGGAAAGCGCTGTGAGTGCTTTACCCAGATACTTCCGATATGGGAGCTATATTGACTCAAAATGAAGGAGTCTGAAGATCCATTAACTTAATTTATATCCAGAATTTCCAAGACGTGTGGGTGCTCGAAACACATGAGTCTATACCTGTGTTTTACCACATTCTATGCCAAGGGTTACCAGAGCCTGTACAAAAACAGCTTAAGAAATTGGTAGGATTTGAGGCTAAACCTTGGGCCGAAATACAGTTGACGATCACACATTATTGCAGACTGTTGCAAGAAAAGAATTGGAAAAAGGAGGCAACTCTTAAAGGTGCCATGCTAACTAGCCCAGCTGAACAGAACGCACAACAGGTGGCTATCCCACAGCAGAATAACCAAGGTTTCGTAGGACAATACCCAAGGGGAAGGGGATTTAGAGGAAGGGGGTGGCAGAGTAATCAAGGAGGTTTCCAGAGTAATCAAGGAGGCTTTCAAAACGTGCAGACGGGCAGTCCAGATATGTCAAACGGACAAATAGCCCGACCACTGCCGGTGTGTTGGCTGTGTGGAATGACGGGGCACCTGGCGCGTGCGTGCAGAAGCCAAGGCGTGTGGAAAAATAGCCCAGGATTGTGAGCAGGAACGGTGAATCCGCCTGCAATCTCCCAACATGTGGTGCACAGAATCACACAGTGCAGCAGCAAGCACCAGGCATGCAGCAGGATGCACAGCAGGGGTTCAACCCCCGAGCATGGGGAACTTGCCACAAGGGCAATTCCAACAGGCACCGCCGCAAATGTCTCAGGGCACAAACTCCGGAAGGGGAGGCAAACCTCGGAATGGAGAAAATACACAGGTATACAGTGGACCGAATTTATATATGAAATAGGACAACTCACTTGGAACCCTGTTGTGCTCTATACGATCAGTGACACCAGACCCCAATAGGGAACCTAGGGTGAATGTCGCAATAGGGGGTAAAGAATATTCCTTCTTAGTTGAAACGGGGGCAACTCGAGAAGGCAAATTGTCCTTGTCCGACGAGGCTATAGATACTCAGAGTTTTACAGGAGCTCACAGTCGAGTTCCCTTTACAGACACACTCCCAGTCTCCATAGGGGAATGTGAAATGAATGTACCTTTGTTGTATTTGCGCAGACCCCTGTAAACATCTTGGGTCGAGATTTAATGACAAAGTTAAATATAACCATCTCGTTCACGGAGGAGGGCATAGTATGCTCCACTCCAGGAATGCATTATTCAACGGTATGCAAAATGGTCAGAGCATACTCAGGACGCATAGCCATGAGAGCTATACCATTAGAACGAGAAGTCTTTGCATATAGCATGCGTGTGCTTATGGCGGGATTGTCAGGCCTCACAGATAAACCTATGAGAACCCCAGATGAGTTCCTATTCAGACCAAGAAATGAAGAAGAAGGAAAAGTATTTCCCTTGGCGATACAAATTGCAGCAGTGCGAGGGAAAGTAGCATTGATCGAAGGATACGATGATGAAGGCAGACCGAATGGTGCGCGGTTATCGACATTGAAGAAGAATATCGAGTGACAGACGTCACCAATGATGATCTGTTTGAAGAACAATCTGACTCAGAAGAGATGAGGGTGGAAGTGAGTCTCATATTTTGGGTAAAAATGATCAAAAGAGAAGTGCCCCATAGAATGATGTTGGCACTGATACGTCCAGAAAACTTTGATGACGACATGGTTCACGTGCCTGTCTCAGTATGAACTACAGGACCTTATGACGTAGGCCTTCTGAAGGGGTTGGGAGAAGTGAAAATTAAACTGAAACCAGGAGCAATTTTACCAAGAGAGCGACAATATCCCATGTCCAGAGAGGCGGATGAAGGGGTCGCAAAGACTATTTCCGCCATGATGGAACAGGGCATCCTTGTGACGTCAGAATCACCCTGTAATACAGTGATTTATCCTGTCAAGAAGTCAAAAGGAGGGTCTTGGTGTTTAATCCAAGATTTAAGAGCATTAAACGATATTGTTGAAGCCGAGTTCCCTCTAGTCCCTAACCCATCTACGAACCTGTGCAACATACCGACCGAGGTGAAATATTTCACGGTGATTGACTTGAAAAATGCTTTTTTCTCAATCCCGTTGCACCGTGACTCACAAGATCTGACGTCATTTACATTCAGACAAATGCGCCTGAAAAGCACAAGGTAGCCACTGGGGTACTGTGAGTCACCGTCCATCTTTAACAGAGTCCTCCAGATGGACCTGAGCAATATTTCAGGAGAAAGCATCATCTTGCAGTATGTGGATGACATTCTGATCTGCAGCATGACAGAAGAACAATGCAGGTGCGATTCAGTTCAGCTACTGACTATACTGGCTGAGAAAGGTTATAAGGTTGACAAGTAAAAACTACAATATTGTCAACAGGAGATGCTGTACATAGGCCAGTTAATTTCGCATGAGGGGAAAAGGGTAACCCCAGACAGGGCTGAAGCTATCAGCAACACGGCAAAGCCGCTCACGGTAAAGTAAATGCAAAGCTTTTTAGGCCTGTGCAATTATGTTAGGGCATGGGTCTTCGATTAGAGCTCATATACCAAGCCCTTGTTCCAGGCCCTGAAGAAGTCCCAGATGACAAAGGAAAAGATTGAATGGACTGAGGCAATGGAAAAGCGGTTTACCGAGGTCAAGAGAGCGATTTGTACCGCCCCAGTTCTCAGGATTCCTAATTATGCAGAGGAATTCTACCTGTTTTTTCACACGAATGGCAGCGTTATGACGGCATTGCTCGCTCAAAAAACCTTGTTGGGGTACAAGCCCCTGGCATATTACAGTGGGAATCTGGACCCAGTAATGAGAGGCCAATTCCATTGTGAACAAAGTTTAGCTGCCGCAGCGTTTGCCATAGAGAAGGCGACAACTATTGTAATGGGATGTTCCACTACGATATACGTCGAATACTCATTATTTGCCATCTTAGAGAAACTGAAAGGCACACTGACATCACTGAGAGCGTCTGCCTATGAGGTGATTTCATCTAACCCATCGATCAAAATAGTTCGATGTAAAACAGTAAACCCAGCTACATTCATAGCTGAGCGAGTCACTGAAGGAGAACCGATACATGACTGCCCAAACTATTAGGAATTCTATGATGAAATCCCAAGGGTAAAAGGAAATGCCCTAGCAGGAGGGGAGATCGTTTTTATTGATGGTTCTTCAAGAATCAACCAAGAAGACTGACAAAGATATTCAGGCATTGCCGTGATGAAACACATAGCAAACAGAGAATTTTGAGTACTTGTCAGTGCATGAATACCATCTCATTTCTCAGCACAGGCTGCAGAGTTATTGGCATTGATACTTGCCATTGAGAATCACGCAGACCAGGAAGTAACGGTGTACAGTGACTCCACCTATGTGACATCCACAGTGCACGCAGGCCTAGCACGATGGAAAAGGAGGGGCTAACTCTGAGCGGACGGCATGCCAGTGCAGCACGCAGCCTTATTGGACAGGCTGATTAAGGCACTTCAGCTCCCAGTGGGCATAGTGGTCGTGAAATGTGCCGCCCATACTCACGGGACAGATTTTGTGTCGCGTGGAAATCATGCAGCAGACACGGAAGCCAAGCCCGAAGCCTATAGTAACATGGGGCAGACACAACTGATGGAGCATCAAGGGGAGGCCCCTCAGGACGAAAAGAACCAATGGAAACGTTGAGGGTGTATTTAAACCCCTCTGACGGATTGTGGCAGCAAGACAGCACTGGTAAACCAGTCATGCCTGTAGCCCTACTGAAAATAGCACTGGAGCAATTACATTACCAATTACGTATGTCGAAAGACAATCTAGCTGCAACGCTCGCGGAAGACTGGTTCATAACGAAATTAGCAGACCATGTTGCATTCTTTATGGTGAACTGCATAATCTGCCAGCAATTCACCGTTGGGCACACATTAAAAGTAGTAAGAACGCCCCTCATGCAGGGAAAAGCCATCAAAATCCCCAATCCAGCGCAAAGGGCTGCGCTAACCCTGTACCAGTACGGCAAGCAGGGAACATGTATTACTGGGGTTTGCGGGAAGTTTCACACAGGATTGGCCCTGTGCGAGTGGGGTACGTGTATTACTGGGGTTTGCGGGAAGTTTCACACGTGAAAAGGCCTGTGCGAGTGGGGTACGTGTATTACTGGGGTTCGCGGGAAGTTTCACACGCGATTGGCCCTGTGCGAGTGGGGTACATGAATTACTGGGGTTTGCGGGAAGTTTCACACGCGAAAGGGCCTGTGCGAGTGGGGTACGTGTATTACTGGGGTTCGCGGGAACTTTCACACGCGATTGGCCCTGTGCGAGTGGGGTACGTGTATTTCGGGGTGCACGGGAAGTTTCACACGCGAAAGGGCCTGTGCGAGTGGGGTATGTGTATTACTGGGGTTCGCGGGAAGTTTCACATGCTATTGGCCCTGTGCGAGTGGGCTACATGTATTTCGGGGTGCGCGGGAAGTTTCAAACGCGAAAGGGCCTGTGCGAGTGGGGTACGTGTATTACTGGGGCTTGCGGGAAGTTTCACACGTGATTGATCCCTGTGTGAGTGGGGTACGTGTATTACTGGGGTGTGCGGGAAGTTTCGCACGCGATTGGCCCTGTGTGAGTGGGGTACATGTATTTCGGGGTTGTGCGGGAAGTTTCACACGCGAAAGGGCTTGTGCGAGTGGGGTGCATGTATTTCAGGGGTGCGTGGAAAGTTTCACACGCGAAAGGGCCCGTGCGAGTGGGGTACGTGTATTACTGGGGTTCGCAGGAAGTTTCACATGCGATTGGCCCTGTGCGGTGGGGTACGTGTATTACTGGGGTTCGCGGGAAGTTTCACACGCGATTGGCCCTGTGCAAGTGGGGTACGTGTATTTCGGGGGTGCTTGGGGAGTCCTACATGTGAATTGGCAGTGTAGGTCTTCCCATGTGTTCCCTCTACACTCTCCACAGCCCCTGCAGGCAGCCCACACCACAGGGGACTACCCTGCACCCCTGGTCATGTCCCGCAGGCAGCCCATCCACCATGGGCATGCCCCCCAGCCAAGCCACATGTCAGCTTGCACTACTAATCACCAACTCATGTCCCCCTGCTCCCCCACCCCCCAGCAGTGTGGGGCACCTGCCAGCAGGCCCCCACTCATGTCCCCCTGCACCCCCAGCCCCCAGCAGTGCGGGGCACCTGCCAGCAGGCCCCCACTCATGTTCCACTCATGTCCCCCTGCACCCCCACAACCCAGCAGTGAGGGGCACCTACCAGCAGGCCCCCACTCATGTCCCACTCATGTCCCCCTGCCCCACGTCACTATGATCCTCAATCATGGCCCTTTTGGCCAGCCTCCCCAGCCCAAAGACCCAACCAAGTATTGCATCCACCCACATAGAAAAGCCAATTACATGATACAACCCCAAAGGCAAGTATGTAAATGAACACATGTTCATCACACACACACAATGGGTGCAAGTGAATGTGAAAACCCATATCATGACATGCATGAAACCAATGAGATAATACCACACATCGAAGTATGAAGAAAAAAATGTATTAAACACAACATGAATGTAATTAAAAGAAAACACACAACAATGGGAATAATTAAAGAAATGCTGCATATCCGTAAAAGAAAAAAAAACAAGAAATCATAATCCAAAGAAATCCAAAAGAAATGGTGTCCAAAGTCACAGTCCAACAAAGCAACTCCAAGGGGAAAAAAGAAAGTGAAATCCATTGCTCCATGGTGAAAATAAAAATAAATGAGAATAATCCAATGGTGAACTATGTACAAATGAACAATTGATGAAATTAAACCCACCAACAATACTACCTAATAAAAAACTATATACAAAAACGTGGTGCATTGTCCAAGCGCAACCAAAATAAAAAATAAAATGAAAGGAAACCTAATGGTGGCGGGCAAGGCCTGCGGCTCACTCTGTGGTGTCCCGGGCCAGGGCATCATCGAACTCCATGTCGATGTCCCGGAGGTGGGCCTCTGCCCTGGCCCCAAGGTCTCACAGGGAGGCACTCATGGCCTGTACCAACTCCCTGCGAGTCGCCTCGAGGCACTCTGCCCGCCTCAACGCCCGACGCATGGATAACTCCGCCCTGACCATGGTGAGCCACGCCTCTCCCGCCCGCCGCTGCTCCGCATCTATGCGCTAGCCCAACCACAGCCACACGGAAGACACATGCATTCCAGGGTCCTCCTGCCCTCTGGCCGATGCCTGCCCCCCTGATGTCAATGGCCCCAAGCCATCATTGCTCCCACCTAAAGTCTGCTCCTGTTGCTGCTGCCCATGTGCCCTGTCAGATGATGCCTGCACATCCTCCAGCAGCTGGTCTCCAGTTGTGGTGTCCACCCCTGCTGGACTGCCGACTCCTGACTGTGGCAGGGATGGGATCTCCACCAAGCTGGCTGTGTTGGTCAGGCCAGGTCCACAGGGCACCCGGGTGGAATCTGGGTCAGAAGACGGCAGGGAGAACGACTGGCGCATAGTCTCCACAGAAGAGGAGAGGTCCGCCAGAGTGCGCGTCACATGTAGGAACGCACCAACCAGGGCCCCTCCCAACAGTGCCACGTCGCGATGCTGCACTTCGTGATGGCATGAGTTCTCTGCCCAGGAAGAACGCACGTCATCACGAATGTCACGCGTGCGCAATGTGACACCAATCAGGATGGAGTCCATACGTTCATGGGACCCCTCTTCCGCAGGTAGTGGAGTGGCAGATGACATGGCACTCTCCCCTACCTGGGATCGGGCCTCCCTGCTGGTGCATGGTGGTGCAGTCACAGGGTCAAGGACAGGGACATGCACAGGCCCCTCCGCGGTGACCTGTGCTGCCTCCTGACCCTGACCCTGGACTGCACCACTTGCACCAGTGGTACTACCCCCACCAGGCCCCATGTGCGGCTCAGTAGCTGGCTCCTCCTCCTCTGTGGAGACCATCAACCTGGATGTCTCCGTACCGTATTCCGCCATTGCAATATTCCCCTAGACAGGAAGCAATAACACATGAGTGACAGTGTCTAACGTCACTTCCATCCTGTCCCTCCACAACACATGGGTGAATGCACGCAACACACATGCATGAACAGTCATGACGCCTGAAATCAACATCAGCATCCATGTACAAGGGCCTCTATTAATCAAAATGTTGCCTTCAAACTCACATGCATCCTGGCTCACACTGATCCCATGCACACACATCACCGGAGGGTCATGCATCATGCCTTGTACACCACAGACACAGTGAATAGACACAGTGCATACAATGGTGACCGCACTGCATGAGTGAATCTACACATCATCACGGACATGTGTCATGAATCCATGGCGTATCGAAGTCACAGACACACTTCTCAGACACACACACATGTGCACCATACATGTACATGACAGCAGCACCCATGCCTCACACCCCCACCATGTGCAAGAACAGACACTGGCATGCTTTCATGTGTTCATTTGCCATACAGCTCCCCATGTAGCATTGGAACTCATGCACCAACCATGTGGTTCACACATTACTCGTTTCACATGCATGACCATGATGTCCCTGCACACACACATCCATACATGGCCCATGTCACACATACAGGCAAGTATCAGACTACCAGCACACTGCAACAAGCCCTGTCTCGCACACCAATGCTTGGCCACTTACCGCTCAACTCCAGACTGGTCTTCCTCTGAAGTATCTGGGCGTGGAGCGCTGGGCATACGTGTTCCAGGACCCTCATCTGGATGTCTCTCATGCTGACCCGGCCCCCCTCCGCGAGGCGCTGGGCCTTGTGGAGGGTCCTGGACCTGAAGTCCTCCCAGCACTTATTGACATGCTTGA
Organism: Ambystoma mexicanum; assembly: GCF_040938575.1. NCBI lineage: Eukaryota > Metazoa > Chordata > Amphibia > Caudata > Ambystomatidae > Ambystoma > Ambystoma mexicanum. Next base: position 447,152,893 of record NC_090935.1, on the reverse strand, counting down.
TGTCGCGGGTTGCCACCCCCTCCGTGTTGATGGCAACCACTACGTCGTCCCAGATCCTCTCCCGTCCTTCCTTGTTGGCGCGTGATGTGCCAAAGAGGCATCATAATGCCCCAGGACATGCTCCACCAGGACACCAACTTCCTTCACACTGAAGCTGGTGGCCCTCTGCCTCTCTGGTTGGGGTCGCCAGTGGTCTCAGATGATGTTTGCCCCGACATGGCGACCCCCGATGCAGGCGGGGGTGGGCAACTGGGTCCTGAGGCTGGGCTGTGGAGCAATGGTATCCCAGAAATGGCCTTCACGGCTGGAGCGTGGTCTTCCGTGTATGTACGCGTGGCCTGCTTGATACGGAGTGAATTGGCACGTGAAAAAAGTGCACGTCATTGTGAAATCCGAGGAAAGGCCCTTAGCGCGTAAGCACGTCAGCACACGTACGCGATTTCATTGGACCAAAGGCCCTTAGCGTGTAAGCGCGTCTGTGACGTATCGCGCACGGGCCTTGCCCTGGCACGGGTTGAAGATCCCACGTGGCTTTCCATTGCTCTGTATGTGCTTTTCGTGGGGTGTGGGCGTGTGTTTACCAGCCGTTGGGGTTCACATGCTATTACTTCACAGCGGGTGGGTGTTGGCTACGCGTTCTTCTACACACAAGGCAGAAGGTGAGTGGTACCCCACTCGCACAGGGCCCTTTCGCATGTAAAACTTCCCGCGAACCCCAGTAATACACGTACCCCACTCGCACAGGGCCCTTTCGCGTGTAAAACTTCCCGCAAACCCCCATAATACACGTACCCCACTCGCACAGGGCCCTTTCGCATGTAAAACTTCCCGCGAACCCCAGTAATACACATACCCCACTCGCACAGGGCCCTTTCGTGTGTAAAACTTCCTGCGAACCCCAGTAATACACGTACCCCACTCGCACAGGGCCCTTTCGCGTGTAAAACTTCCCCAGTAATACACGTACCCCACTCGCACAGGGCCAATCGTGTGTGAAACTACCCGCAAACCCCAGTAATACACGTACCCCACTCGCACAGGGCCCTTTCGTGTGTAAAACTTCCCGCGAACCCCAGTAATACACGTACCCCACTCGCACAGGGCCCTTTCGTGTGTAAAACTTCCCACGAACCCCAGTAATACATGTACCCCACTCGCACAGGGCCCTTTCGCGTGTGAAACTTCCTGCTAACCCCAGTAATACACGTACCCCACTCGCACAGGGCCAATCGCGTGTGAAACTACCCGCAAACCCCAGTAATACATGTACCCCACTCGCACAGGGCCCTTTCGCGTGTGAAACTGCCCACGCACCCCTCAGAATACACGTACCCCACTTGCCCAAGGCCTATCGCGTGTGGAACTCCCCGCGGACCCCTCAGAATACACGTACCCCACTCGCCCAAGGCAATCGCGTGTCAAACTTCCCGTGCACCCCCGAAATACACGTACCCCGCTCGCACAGGGCCAATCGCGTGTAAAACTTCCCGCGAACCCCAGTAATACATCTACCCCACTCACACAGTGCCCTTTCATGTGTAAAACTTCCCGCGAACCCCAGTAATACACGTACCCCACTCGCACAGGGCCCTTTCGCGTGTAAAACTTCCCGTGAACCCCAGTAATACACGTACCCCACTCGCACAGGGCCCTTTCACGTGTAAAACTTCCTGCGAACCCTAGTAATACACGTACCCCACTCAGTATATACATGCTTTTTATTTGAGCACACTTTTGTGATGCGCAGGGAAGCTACCGCCTGCCTTCATGTGGCGGACATGTTTAGGCCTGTGCGTGTCTTTGCCCGTGCGTGGGTTTGCCCTATTGGATTCCATGAATATGTGTGATTCGCGTGCGTGTGGGTGTTCCATGTACTTCCCAGAAGTACTTCCCCAGTTACACCTTCTTTTTCACGCGTTATTCACCATTCCACGTGTTACGCCCCCTATTCTGCCTACTTTTCTTGTGTGCGCTGCGCTATGTGCGCTTTCGCTGTGCGCTTAGCACACGCTGTTTGGAGACGTATGCGCCAGCATGCGCCATGCACGGATTTGGCGCACAACCAGTGGGAAAGTAGCACAGCGCCTTCCTTGAATCGCACGCGTGAGCGTGCGCTTGCTTTCTCACACTTGTGCCTCCTTGCGCCTGCTTGCACTGGGATTTTCGGCGCACGTTTGTTCCATGAATCGGCCCCTAAGAATCAAGAGAAGCCCACATGAAGATGACAATGAACTAAACAATTACCTGGACAGCACAGCACATCTAGGAAACAACATTTGGTACCAACACATGAAAGAGGTCAGAAGAAGAAAATCAGAAGGAGAATGCTTCGTTTGTGCACTTCTACTGTACAGCATGGGGAAATCCAAGATCTTTGTGGCTGTAGAAATTGACGTCCCGACAGCACACTGTCTTTCACACGTAGCGATGTGCAACACCAGAGGACAGTTCATGGGAAGGGATGCCTCATTGATATGGGCAACCGAGACAAATTACCCCGATGAAGATTATTATATACAGAACATTAAGACGAGAAACAGAGCCCATAAAAAGAATCATGTGATCAGGTACGAGAAGCCTGGAGTTAAAGGAACAGCAATCAGATGGGAAGTGAACCCAAAGCTAAATGTCGAAGGAAAACTTCCAGAAGAGGCGAAAAATTGGAAGAACAGAGGCCAAATGCAGATTTGGGGAACAATACTCTCCCCAAACAGATGGGAAGAAGGAGTGGTGATCTGCCAAGCATGGATATCCTATGGAACATATAAGGAAGCAATAGAGAACTCGCAGAGGTTGTGCAAACCTTTATTGCCGAAACTCACAAGATTACTGACATGAGTCGAAGACAGAAGAGGACCGTTGCAAATAGCGCCACTGCAAAGCCCGAAATTGTGCTTCAGGAACAATGGCACGAGGAAGATGGGAGAGAATCAAAACTGTGGATGAATCTTTGAAGCTCCAGGAATGATTCACGGGACCGCAGTAATTATGGATCATTACTGGGCTTGTGGATCCAATGCATATATAAGACTACCGAAAAACTGGGGAGGCATATGCACAATAGTGAACGTCCACGTTCCTGTATTAGTGATCCCAAAAAGTGACCTGAATATTGACAGTTTACCGAAAACAGATGCTCACCTGAGGAAAAGGAGATCTGTGGAACTGGTATCCCGAAGAAAGAGAGAGAATTACTTTTCTGCCAAATCAGAGGAAGCATTTCATGCAATCCCATACGAACACAGGCTGTTTAGTCTCACCTCATCAGTGTTAGCAACAATCATCATGCCAAGATTCCAGGTTGGAGCAAATACGAAATGGTTGCAGATAACCATATGGGAGTTATTGCAGACCATTAACACTACCATAAAAGGATTCAATGCTATTTAGGAAGAACTAAGAGCTATCCGACTAATGACCCTCCAGAACAGATATGTACTTGACATGATCACAGTGATGGATGGAGGTGTTTACACAAAAATTGGAGAATCATGTTGCACATTTATACCTTTGCATGATGAAGAGAATGGAACTTTAACAGAAGACATAAGTATGCTGCCAAACCTACAGAACCAGATGATCGATGAAACTGACAAAGTTGATGATGACAGCTGGTTCCGAACTCTATTCTCATGGGTCCCACAATGGATGGCGGACATATTCAAGTTTCTGGGAGCCCTACTATTAATGATACTACTAGGATTTTGTGTTATCAAGATAATCATCACACAATGCCAGAAAACTGCGAAGAAAGCAAGAGGGATGAAGATCATGATCAATGTCAAACCAGGATGGAAGCCGAGAGACCTGACTGATGAAGAAATAAGAGAATTTGTGAAGGCCAGCGAACTTGCGCCAGAAGGAACAAAATTTGAGTATCCCAGAAGACGTAGACATTATGAAGGAAAATGGATCTATTGCAGCCCAAATGGTCAGTGTCAGCTTATGACCTGGAACAAAGACGAACATGTAAAAACAGCAGGAAGCCTGAAAGGAGTGATAAAAATATGGACTCCAAAGAAACACACATTCACACCATCATGTACAAACCCAGAAGACGAAGAATTGGATATAGAAAAACCAAGTAAGAGTAATCTAAAGGAAGAAGAAAAGGTGGTTGATAAACCGACCAGAGGAGGGTGTGTAGATATGTAGAGGAGGTCCCAAATATGACCTGCACTCCAGCCATCCATGTCAAGATGCCAGAAGCATACTCACCAAGGTATGTGATGTATAAGAAGCAAATGAACCAACAGAGAGCCACGGTGGGGCTCTGTCCAGTATCCATCAGAAGGACATGTATACCTATTGAAGCGCCAATAACCAGACAACTGTGGGCTGCAAGGACCCATTGAGACAACCAGCAGTTAACACGAAATGAAGACTACTTGCAAACTGTCCCCGAAGAGACCCAAAGAACCTTAATGGAAGGTGAGTGGTGATGACCCAAGGGCCCGGACAGACGTACAGATGAACATAAACGACAATCGAAAGATGACACATAAGGATGAAATGTGAAAAGTAATGACGTAATGGACTTGTAAGAAGAAACAATGTTGATATATAAAGAAACGTAACTATGAAGTGAGATGAAATATGCAACTAACTAATGCCTGTAAATAGGCTTGGAACGCAAGAAGCTAAGGAAATGGTACTGCTTGCAATGCTTAGTAGAAGAATAAAGTGACGAGCGCCAACTATATACAATTATATATCTACCTCAATGAAGCACATTATACAAGTGCGACTCCATTTTGTAAAAGCAGAATTAAGCCCAGGCTACAAGGGCCAACTGGGCCGATATTCATATTCCAGCTAAAGTCAGAAGGAAAGAGCGGAATTGAAACTGAGCACAAGGCAGCTCATGCCTGGGAATTCGAGGTCAACCCCAGGAAGTTAGGAGAGCAGTAACTTCAAAGAAAAAAAACTTAAGAGCATAGCAGCCCGCCAGTGAAGGTCGAGATAAGGAGGCCCCAGGCAGGTGGCAAGGCCGAACAAAGAATCAAATACGCAAATAGATGGAAAATGAAGCTGCTTCGCAGTGAACAGACACGTGACCAGCCAAGCGCGAAGAGGTACCAACGTCGGATGTCACCCAGAACCCGAGGATTCCATAACTTTTCCTTATAAGAAGCTACAGTTTCGAGGCCATCCTCAGCCAACTAATTGACACATAGCCCTAAAGTACTGATGGATGGAAGGGAGGCAGTGTGAATCTTGGGGCACACCGCATATGGGTGTCAATTCTGCAATGCTGCTAATTAAAGTGGCGATTTATGCCTAGGGGTGTAACCCACCCAATCACAATGGACCAAATAATCTAGGGTCCTATAGCTACTAGAACCAATGAGACGTTGTACTTGTAGTGACGCCTATCATGAGTGATGTAGAGGGTGGGCGTAGACACCCACCCAATAAGAGTTATCCAATCCTCATGCTCTGTTACCATATACAGATATAGAACCTATACTTAAGTTACCTTTCCCAACCAATAGGATTGCATGACCATTTTGGAGTTTTACACGTCAGTGATGATGAGAATTTGCTATAAAAGTTACTGTCTGAATGAAGAATTTGGAAGTTGAAGCGAGACAGGCGATCGCAGCTCTGATGATTTCCATTTGTTTCCCCGTTTTTTGTACTGGTCATTAAACGGACTTCCCTTTGCCAAACCATTGACTTGTCCTTATTGATTTGTGTTGGAGTAGGTGAATCCTGCATTCCACCCTCCTCAAGGTGCAGCAATCCCGTTTTAAGGTGCCGGAGGGTGAGCTCCGAATCGAATGGGCCTTTTCAGAGGTTGCTCCGCCCATTTCGAATGTAACTTTCACCTGCATTATTTCAATTTCTCTTTTAGTGATTCTTTCCATCATTTGATGAACAATATCTTGCAAAACAAAATATAACGGTATATGTCCTTGAATTAATTGGGAAATTGCAGTTTGAACCTGCCTCATGTAATTTGTCAACAATCTATCAGCAGGATTTACTACATTCATAATCTCATTCAATATTTGGTCATGCTTAATTATCACTTTGGTACTATGTTGTATAATTTCAGCCTGTTAATTTAGTAACACTACAGTTTCATTAATACATTTCACTTGTTCATCCAATCCACCCCTAATTCCATCCAAGATCTTTTGGATCTTTGCCAGATCGTGGTTCAATTGTTTTGCTTTGGCTCTGAATGTCTCTACTGAAATGGCATTAGCGGTTGACATTGTAGTACATATTACAGCTCCAATAATAGACATTACCAAGGAGACCACATTACTGCCCCTCTCTTTCCCCTCCTTTTCTTTTTTACGCTGAATTCACAAATGTCTTTTGTAATTGGATTAATATATCTCTTATTGTCTGCTTAGCGTCCTCTTTTCTCAGTTCTAGCCAATCTTTAGTCTGGTCGGTTACGATTTCTTAATACCTTTCTCAATCAAATTATCAGGATTCATGGGTATATATATATATATATATTCTGGAAAATCATCCTTCGTTTGCTCATAATAAACCCAGGCACTTCTTCCACTGCAATGCCCGATGCTGGTCCAGGCTCAATGATAACCTGTGCTTCCATAGCTTTAAGATCCACTTCAACCATCAGAACCGTTATCCATGTCGCTGGCGCCATCATCAATGACATCCGTCTTATAGACTTGGTCTTCGCCCCCGACCGGGGCTTTTTTGGAATTTCCTCCCACAGACTCCAGGACTCTGTCATCTCTTGTGTCCTCCGGTCCTGCGACCTCTGACCCCAAAAGATCAATTAATTGTTCTAAATTAAATAGAAAAGAGACAGATTAAGTACATAGCACAATACCAATTTCACCCTTTCTACCAAAAACAAATGTAGTTCAAAACATTCTGCTTGATTTCTGAAACTAAGCACATGTTAAAGAGAAAACAATAATATAAATAAGATACCATTATGCATTAAAAAAAAAAAAACATTTCAATATTGTACCATAGTAATTCAACCTGATTCAATACCTTAAATCAATGTTTATCACCTATGGTATTTTCATTGACATTTATCTCTACAATAAACATTATATCTATTTTTATTTCTATGCTGTGGGACACTATGAGGACAGACACTGTGTCTTCCTTTCCATTTCTTCAGGGCACTTAAGCTGTTTCTACTTGCTCAAGTCTCCTGATTTTATGTTTGGGATGACAGGGCTTGATTTGGTTAACATGAACAAATTGCTCAGTCACCGTTTCACCCTCTGTTTTCAATATTTTGTAAACTACTGTGGACACCTTATCCACAATTTCAAATGGCCCTTGCCAAGCCACAAGAAATTTAGAATTTTTATGTTTACCTTTTCCAAAATGAAATTTATATACCTGATCCCCTACATTATACTCTTTCACAGACGTCTTTCTATCATAACATGACTTTGCACTGTCAGCAGCCCTTTCCAAATTTTGCTGCACAAATGCAAATGCATGTAGTAAATGCTTCCTCAGTTCTTCCACATATTTGTGAATTGTAGATACACTTACAAGTGTCTGTTCATATGTCCTGCATAATTAATGTAGTGACAGTACCATCTTCCTTCCTGTCAACACCTCATGAGGGCTGATACCTTTTGCTTTGGCAGGAGTCGATCTGATTGCCATCAAAACCAGGGGTAATTGTAAATCCCAGCTGGAACCAGACTCCGCTACAAACTTCTTTAATATCTCCATAACAGATCTGTTGCAACGTCCAATATTCCCAGAAGAGGCGGGTCGGTATGCAATATGCAGTTTCCTTTTCACCCCCAGTATCTGCCACACTTTACTCATTAAAGCGCTTGTAAAATGAATTCCTCTGTCTGACTCTATTCTTTGTTGTAATCCAAATCTTGAAAATATATGATTTACCAGTAATGTAGCTGCGGTTTGCCCACTACAATCTGGTGCAGGGATACACTCTATCCATTTTGACATCAAACAAACCACGCTCAAAATATAACGGATCCCCCTTCTTGACCTTTTTACTGGCACTACATAGTCAATTTGCAAATCTGACCATGGAAGGGTTAAGCATCTTTTCATCAGTGGAGCTCTATGCATTGGTGAAGCGGGTTTAAATCGGCCACATACCAGGCACCCCCTAGTATATAATTCCACATCTTGGGACATATGTGGCCAGTAAGCATAATCTTTCAGTATCTCTAAAGTCTTTTGTGAACCTCTGTGTCCTGCAGTTATTGTATCATGTGCATGGTGTAGCATTAGCCCTCTGATGAAAGGGGTACCACCCACTGTATTTGTCCTGTTATGTATTCCCTGATCATGAGTCCATCCTGTAGTTTAATTTGTGTTTTGTTCTTTAATAATACCCTCAACTCTTCTTTTCCTGTACAATCATTTTCAGTTAAAGGATTTTGTTCGGGGACCATCAAATGATTATAATAGATCCCCAATATTGGATAATCTTTTTGCGCCTTAATCAGATCTTGATTTGGTGTATCATAACTCCATTGCACTACTGGTTGTTCTACTTCTTTCGGAGTCTTAGAGCGTGTAACTGCATCTACTTGTATTTCACCAATTAAGTGTTAAATGGGTAACAACTCTCCCTTTAACAGCCCCATTCTTGGCTAATTGATCTGCTTTATCATTTCCCTCCTTATCTTCTCCTGGAGTTTTCAAATGCCCACAAATTTTCCTCCAGTACACTATTAAATCCTTTTCTGACACTAATTTGTCTATAGCCTGTATCATTTTTCCATGTTTGAGGGGCTTTTTTTATTATATGTAAGCATGCCTCTTGTTTTCCATCCAGGCAAATACTCTACAAAGCTATTTCATGTATAATCAGAATCAGTCACCAGGACAATTTCACTGAATTTATCATCAACTGCAGTAATAATTGCTTTATAAATGGCTGCCAATTCCACTACCTGACTAGTCCTAGCCCCAATTATCATCCCTATACTAGGAATGTCCTCACATTTCAACCAGACATTTCCTATTCCTGATACCAACTCTTTACTGCTGTCGTTTTCAATGTGAAAAGCACCTCCATCAACATATACAGTTGGTAAATTCTTGCATGTCTTTTCATCAAAAGCTTTGCGTGGTGATCCAAACCAGCAAACCAGATTCTACTTCTATTTCGTTTGATACACATTCAGCTGTACAGTCATGTAAATCTGCTAACCCTTGAGCAACTGGGTTCTTTTTATTTTGGATATATCTCACTTCCACAGGAAAGTATTGCAACGCCAATGTCCATGAAGTAATTCTGGACTGTGCTAGATTGCCTGACCTAATCCTTTTACTTTGTAAAAACTGTAATGGTTGATGATTTGTCTCAATAATTACCTTTTCACCTTGAACAATGGGGGGAAAATGTTGCATGGCCCACCTAGTGGTCAAAAGAGACTTTCACATTCACTGAATTTAATTTCAACCTGAGAAAATGCCTTACTTGCATAAGCAATGGTTTTGCTGACCTACAATATTCAGTGAAACCTATTTCTATAAAGAAATCTCTGTTTTTTATGGGATATGCTAGACATGGTGCCTTTATGAGACTTTCCTTTAATTTAGCAACTGCCTCAGATTGCTCCTTTTCCCATTTCCAGGGTATATTCAGCTTCAATAATGTATTTAATGGTTGAGTAATTTCAACATAATTCTCAATACATTTCCTGTTATATTCCGTCATTCCTAATAAACTTTTTAAACCTTTCACATTTCTAGGATCTTTCCATTTCTGTATGGCCTCCACCTTTTTCTTTTGTGGATTTAGCCCATGTTCAATTACTTCATGGCCTAGGAAAATCACCTTTTTCTTGCACCATTGGGCTTTCTGCAAAGATACTTTGGCACCCACCTTTTGCAATCGGCCAAGTACATGTCTAATTTCATCAAACTGACTTTTTAAACTTTCATTTTTTATCAGGGCATCATTTTCATAAACTATAGTTCCTCTTTCCACTGCATCTGGCATAGCCTTTCTCAAAAATATGCCAAATTCGCTTCCACTACTGACATACCTGAGTGGTGTTCTAGCCCATGCTTATTGCGTTTTCTCAAATGAAAATGAAAATAAATTCTGAAAATCCTCTGCCAGTGGCACACTCTAATATCCAGATGTGAGATCTAATGTAGTAAAAACCTTTGACCCATGCACCTGAGCAATGCCTTGATCAATGAATGGCAGTGGCCATCTAGACGCTGGCACTCTTTTATTTAAGTATCTCAAATCTGCACACAGACGCCATTGATCATTTGGCTTTAACACACCCAAAATAGGAGTGTTGGAGGTGCTATGAATGGGCCTAATAATTCCCCTAGACTCCACATTTTTAATGATCTCTTCCAATGACTCTAAACATGCCAGTGGTAACTGATATTGGCACAAAAATACTGGATTTCTACCACACCCCTCCGGTAATGTGGCAACATGTAAATTAGTTAGGCTGCAATCATATGCATCTTTTGCAAAAACGTCTTTAAATTCCATAAATATTTTTCTCAATTAATTCTTATCCTCTTCGCTATCACATGCGTCTGCTAACAAAATCTGCTCCTCTACCATTTTTGAAAATTCTGGGAAATCCTCCAATGGAGGAATCTCTGTGCTTTCTTCCAACTGTGTGGCTGTTTCTCTCTGTAAAGCTGCCACTTTTAACTATTTTGGCATATCAGCCTCCACTTCAATGTGCTTATTTTCTATTTCATTTTGATTTAAGTCAAATACTATACAATTCTCTTGGTGACAGCACACTGTCTCATTGGAATCATAAGGATACACAGATTGAATTTTAAAGATCCCTTTGGGTTGAGAATCCAGATATTCTGGCAACACACTGTGTGCATCTGCATATCTCTCAGGGATATTTCCAATCACCATGTTATTGAAATCTGTGGTATGATGTGCTTTTTGTATGGCCATTCCTAATAAAGAATTCTCTTCTAAATGAATATCCTGACACCCTTTATTATTCACCATAATTTTGACAGACCCTCCTCCAACATCTATCAATGGGGTATATTCATAATCCAGGCCTTCCTGTTTCATGGATTCATTCAAACACACAAATGCATTCGAATCTATCATTTGTTGTCCATTCTTGCACTTTAGTGTTATAGCAACCTGCCTGGTGAGTGCAGGAATAGTAATATCCTTCTTCACCTGTAATTCAATTGCATATGGGACCAGTTGTGCGTGATGATAAGCCTTTTTCTTGTCTTCAAATTCGGGCACAGGCCCACCTAGCCGGGACCATATTTTTTGGTTAAGGAAATCTAACACCATACACATTCTGTTCATAATATCATTACCCATGTAAAAATAATTTTGTGTTCCACTCACTATCCACACATTGTGGTAGATGGTTTTTTGTCCAATGCTAATCTTTAGCACCACCTTCCTGCAATTCGATTTTCAAAATACGGATTGTCCAAACCAAAGACATATTGGTTTTTAATTCTACATTTTGGGATCTCCTCCCTCTCCATTATTTTCTGCAGTAGTTTCTCATTAATAAAACACCTTTCCTGTTCAAGCGCCAAAGTGGCTTTTATCATTTTAGAATGGTCATTTATACCAATATGAACCCATGGCTGCTCATCTCCCATGTGTATTTCACCAAGCGTGGTGATGTGATTTTCTGTATCTGCTTTAGGAATAGTGTTCTGTTTGCATTTCTTCTCTTTTAAATAGAAGCCCAATGTGTGTTCATATATTTCAGTTTGCCATTTCTTACTAGGATCCAAATACATCTACACAGATTGTTTTTCTTTTTCCCTTTGCATTTTATCCCGACACATCAAAATAACAGTGACATTAGGCACACAGCTATTCTGTAGGTACACCTCCACTGCATCCTTCGTTTTAGGAACAGCGTGGCGTTAATTTATGTGATTTTATTTTCTTAGGTCTTAATGGTTTTTTTGGTTAAAGACCACAGTCCCCACTTACCCCATCTATGAGAGGAGACAATCTTTTCAGGCAATCTGTTCCTATCAGGAATGAAATTTCACAAATATATGTGATCAACACTTCCTGTTTCATTCTGTGTTTTCCAATCTGTATATCAACCTCAGTGACACCCACGATAGGCACCTCCTCAAAGTTAAAGTTATGCACTGGGCCTTCACTTTGCCTCACCGTGATCTGATTCTGTGGAGATCTCCCTTCATTGATACTTTTTACCAATTCCTTGGACATAATTGTGGCCTGTGCGCCTGTGTCAATCATTGCAAATGTATTGCATTTCTCTTCCACATGAATGGGAGCATAATATCTGTCTTCAACTTCCTCTAACACACACAAAAAGTGCGATTTCTTACTGATTTCAGGATTCACTTTTCTCAGACCTTTTTCACTTTTGGCTAAGCACATTGGTAGATGAAAGGACATTTTCCCCTCCTTTTTGTCCATTTCCGATTCAGAAACCTTACTCATTTCCCCATATTCAGAGGTCCCTTGGAGTGTGGCCACTGTTCACCCTTCCATCCGGGGATCATCAGAGTTCACAATACAATCCTCCAACTGAATATGCGTAGAAACATTACTTGATAATTTGTCATTTTCTAATTCTGGGCATTTGTGGGTATTTGGCATGGTACCAATCTTTTTAACTTCCTCAAAAATCTTTGGCTCAAAGAACTCTTCAGGTGACTGATTTGTACCCTCCTTTTGAGTATTTATTCTTCCTGCCTGTATTTTGTTTAGTGTTTTGATTGTCTAGGGAGAATGCTCTAACATCCCCACTTACTCCCTATTCAATTGTATTACCCATGCATGAGTTGTCTTTCTTAAATATGTCTCTTTGTTCTTTTGGAATGTCATGTTTTCCTTTTTCATTTGTGCAAATTTCCAACGTTTGATTTAACTCCAGGTTAAACCGAACTTCTTTCTTAGATGTATTTTCAATTTCTGTCACATGTTCTTTTGCCAATATTTTCATTTTTAAATCATTGAGCATCTCAGAGTCATTATGCAAAGCCAGATCAGGGCAATCTGTCTTTGCAGCATTGCAGTTATCATTAATATTTAGTCACTTATTATCAGAAACCACCCGGTCATTGCTATGGCCTTCTCCCCCCTCCTTTGATGACTGTTTTTGAACTGTAAATAGTTTTCCTATTTGTTCAGCCAACATTTTCACTTGGGCCTCGAGACACTGGAATCTTTCCATCTCGCTAGATTCTTCTCTCTCCGGCCTAGGTTGATATTGGTTGTTTTCACCCTGATTGAATCTATTCTGATATCTCTCAGGAGAGTGATTTCTATTGGGATTGTTTCTGAACTCTTGATTCATATGGGATGGGGAGCGGAATGCACCTATCCTTTGGTTGTAGTCCTCCGGTGGCGGTGATTGATTGTATTGATGTGGGACATAATTCATACTCTGCCTCATGTCCTGTCTCTCATTTTGTGAGTATTGTCCCCTATACTGATTCCCATTTTCAGTAAATCGATCCACATATCGGGGTCTATCCTGATTACCATATATCATGGTGTTAGGGTCAAATCTGCTATGTGTCCCCAATGTCTGGTAGGGACCATTATTTTGTTGATCCTGACTTTATCTCTGATGATTGTTTATACCTGACATATCAGGCCGATATCCTGCCCGGGGCCTATCTCCTAAGTACCTAGGGCTAATGTAGCTCTCCGTATTACTAGGATCATATGATTGAAACTTCGGTGCAGGGAGTGACAACTTCTGTTGATTACCCCTTTGTTCAGGTGTCACATTATTTTTGCCTGGACTTTGAGTGGACTCAATTGACATTTTAGCTGACCTGATCTCCATCACTGTTGCTGGGGATTCTTTAGATTTTGGTCTGGTATCTTTCATTTTATCATTCTCTCTGCCTTGACAATATAGCATTTCATATAGTTTTGTACTTCCGTGCACAATCCACTCAAGGGACCTGTCACGATCAAATTCACGGACTAACTGTGATATAAGTATTTCTGCAACCCATAAAAATAGGCAGTTTTAAATTCATTGGAATTGGGAACAAAAGATACATCAAAGCGAGAAAAAGCTCTTTTTAAATCTTGTAAAAACTGATGAGGGGACGTATTTGGCCCAGCCGTAATCGTGTAAGCAACTTTCTTCGCCTCCTAGAGAGAGTTAAGTGAAAGTATTGTCTGTATTGTTCTTTAGGTATCTGGAGGGATTTAAATATATCGCGCACCGCTTCTAAGTGGTCTTCTATGCAGCACTCCCCTCCTTTTTTGAATGGTTTGATTAGGGCCTTGATTGACTTCATTATTTTGATAGGGCTACTTGTTGATATGCATGGGACTGCACTACTTTGTGATTCAACCCTTGTTTCAGGCGTATGGGATTGTTGGCTGCCCCCAATGGGCGTTTCACATCCCCCAAGGGTGCTGCAACCAAGTTCAGTCACCGGCCCAGCCACTGGGGCACTAGCTCTCTGTGTAGAAATAGAATTCAGGTCAACTTCATTGAATGTGGTGCCCTGTCGTTTGTCCTGGGATCTGGAAATGCATGTTTGCTGTTCCAAATCCTTGCCCTTTTTAAGGAGTCGATCTACCTCCTTATGCAAGTAATTGTTTTCATCACCCATCTTGTTAATCACATTTTGCATATCGCTCATTTCCATTTGGCATTCATTGAATTCTTTGTCTCTTTTGTCTCTTTCTTGAAACATTTTAACTATCTCTTGTTCAGCATTTTGAAGATCACTTTCTTTCTCAAAATGTTATTTTTGTAAAATCTGCATTTCCAAAATAAACTCATCTTTCTTTTGTCTGATATGATCTACCAACCCTTTCAAGTGTTTTAATTCTTGCTCACTATCCTCAAACTGTTGCTTTCTTTGGGACAATTGAATGTCGAGGTCTTTACATTTTGACTGCATGTCCTTTTGACATACCTCTAGTTCTGCTCTTAACTTTTCCTCTTGTTCACTAGCTCCATCCAGTTCAACTTTTAATCTGCTAATCAGCTTGGCATGATTTTCTTGGATGCGCAAAGACCTATTTAAAATGAACCATGTCTTGGCACATACCCGTATCAGACAATCTTTCTCTGCATGTTTATCAGCAGCATTTAATAATCTCAAAAGACAGACCTGGATTATGCTACTTTCTGTAAAAATGCTGTCCAATGGTTCTTTC
Source organism: Ambystoma mexicanum (assembly GCF_040938575.1). Classification (NCBI taxonomy): domain Eukaryota; kingdom Metazoa; phylum Chordata; class Amphibia; order Caudata; family Ambystomatidae; genus Ambystoma; species Ambystoma mexicanum. Next base: position 447,137,781 of record NC_090935.1, on the reverse strand, counting down.
TGCACTTCACCATAGATACGGTCATGCCACTGTGTGGCATTATTTGATGACCATGTCCCATGTGCATATAACTTTTCCTCCAGATATTGCACTAACTCTGGGAATGTGGCCTCCATTTGAGACATTCTGAAATTCACTTCTAGTATCACACTGCTCTCATGAATTGGGTTCCCTTTAATGCACGTATGGTAGTGTTAGACACACTTGCCATGCCCAGTAGGTGCTCTACAGCCACTTTCCTGGGCCAATGCACCATTATTTGTAAAATATTTTATCTTACTGGGGTAAATTTGGGATTTGGCAGCATTTTCATACTGTAAAAATAGTGGCGGTAATTTGGGGGTAAATTAGTCTTGCACTTAGATTGTATTTGGCATCACATTATTTTAGTGACAATACCTTATTAGTTTATATTGGTGGTAATTTTAGTGGTATTTTGTTTTGTGGTAATTACTTCTGTGGTATAGTGATGAGCATGGTTTTCTTCCTTATACTATAACCCCATCATAAAACAAAACTTTCCTTTCTATTAGAATACCTCCCAGCGGTCCATAGAGAGCCTCAGACATATGCACTGTTAGAACCCAATGATTTTATTTAGAGCGCCACCTATAGTTTGTGGCTGGTATCACTGGCTTATATACATCCAGTAATCTATGAATCAGATCCTTTCCCATCAGCATGGAAGAACAGGGCATTCATCATACCGCACACAAACCTTCTCTTATCTATTACTTTACTTGTGTTGGTAAATTGGCAAATTCACTACTGCACTAATATGAACCTCCCCTGTAGACATCATCTATTGAAAATAATTCACAGGTGCATGAATGACACAAACTCCCATTTGTTTTCATAGGTACTTATTATATTGAATTACATTTACATGTCATCAGGTCTTACCATGGTTATTTACAGCAGCCTCTGGAATACAAAAGAAAGCAAAACAGAACAAGCAGGTCTATTTGAAACGTAAATTAATGTTCCCACACTCTGAAAATGACAAGAATAAACATCCAGTGATTTCCTAACCTTTCTACACTGTAAAAGATTTTAGCCAAACATACGGCACATACGGCATTCAAATGATCCTCACTTGGCACAAATCTTACCAAGATTAGCACTTCTTTGAAGTACTCAGCACGACCTTGCTCCACTCACAAAGACAGGGCCAGTGACAGCGCGAAATGCTTCTACTGCACTACTTTGTGATTCAACCCTTGTTTCAGGCGTATGGGATTGGTGGCTGCCCCTCACTACTCCCTCCACCTCCATTTGAAGCAGGAGGGTAGGGGAGGGGCGGGCAGGTCGGGGGAGCCAATTACAACTCAGGCCTGCAGTGGTGATGGTCACGGGTTGCAGGGAAGCTCCGGTCATCATGGGAACATCGACAGTCATTTTAGGAGCTGTGTAGCACACGGATGTAGAATGAATGGAAGCAGCTGATCCAAAGGAGAGCAGATCAGCTGTTAGGGCCTCGGCGTGCAGATGCGCTCGCAGCGGAGCTGCTAAGAGGAGCACTGGCCTTTTTCTGCAGCCTTCTTCTCCCGGCTTCACCTCACGGCTCCCTCCACCTCCATTTAAAGCAGGAGGGGAGGGGCGGGAGGTCGGGGGAGCCAATTACAACTTGGGCCTGCAGCGGTGATGGTCACGGGATGCAGGGAAGTGCTGGTCGTCATGGGAACATCGGCAGCCATTTTAGGAGCTGTGTAGCACGCGGATGTAGAATTAATGGAAGCAGCTGATCCTTATGAGAGAAGATCAGCTGTTAGGGCCTCGGTGTGTAGATGCACTTACAGCAGAGCTGCTAACAGGAGTGTTGGCCTTTTTCTGCGGCCTTCTTCTCCCGGCTTCTATAGTGTTGGCATGGAGCCTTTTGAGAGGGGGTTCTAGTCAGCAGACTTCTTTGCCATTGCCAGATGGCAATCCTTCACAATCTAGAGAAGGAGCAGATTTGGGAGAAAAGGGTAGTAGGGCACAGATAGGGTTTTGAAAGATGAGGACTGCAGAATCAGAGAGAGGTAATGTAGAATGATACAATCAACAAGGTAATGATAGGGAAGCTCGTGGATATATTTGAAGGGGAGAAGAAGCTTACAGAGGGAGATGTTAGTATGGTTTTCCATCCAGCGTGGTGGTGATAGATTGAAGAGGGACATGATCTGGGTATGTGGTAGAGGGTAGGCTAGGCAAGTAGCCTAGTTTTCAGAGTATCACGGTAGACATGATAGTTTTTGCAGAGTGGTCTATGAGCTGCAGCCACATATTCCTTATATTTAGATGTTTAGGCCTGACTGTGGTAGCAATGAGTATAATAAACCGATAGAGTTTAAGTCACTATAAAAGATGACAACAAAGTTCCAAACAATGGGTGATGGGTCAGGAGGTCAGGAGTGGAGGGGACGGGAAACAGGAGAGTGGAGATTGCATAAGGGGCTGGGAGAAATGTGACTACTGTCATGAAGGAGTTTAGCATCATTCAGGTATAAAGCCAGCCAGTGAGGGGTGGTGGTAGGGCAGCAAGTGTCACATCCTGACATAGTAGGGTTATGGAGTGAAAGAAGAAACATATTTCATTATCATCAGCAAAAAGGTTGCAGTGAAAGCTGATCGATAAAGAGGAGTGGACTAAAGGCTAATCCTTGAGGGACACCAACTGCACGTTGTATGGGGAGAGGATGATAGAGTTGCAAAATATGGAGTAGAAGGGATATGAGAACACCAAATCATTTGAATCAAAGGGAGGACACACTTTGGCAGTGGTGAGCAACTGCGCCAAAGGCTGCAGAGAGATCAAGTAGATTGAGGCTGTGTGCAAGTTGAGAGTGGTGATCTGTGGTTACAAAGTTGGAGATCTGGCTGATAGTCTTTTCAGTGCTGTACTTTGCTTCTAAATGTGGATTGGAGAGGATTGTATAGTGCATCTACTCAAGGTTGTTGTCAATGATAAGCATTAAAGGCAACTTTGTTGATGATTTTAGTATGGCAGGGTAGGAGAGGAACAGGTCTGGAGAATGAGGGAGTGCTGGGGTCTGCCATGGGTTTCTTTAATCATTGCATTATTGTGGCTATTTCTAACATGCTCAGAACCTGATGAGATAAACAGATTGGAAAGGGAGGAAAGAAGAGGTGAAAGCTCTTTGATAGTCTGGGTGCAAAGGGATCAACTGTACTAGAGATTTGGTTGGCTGATTAGAAGATGAGTATGAGTTCAATGAAGGTAGTTGGAAAAAAGTGGGATAGTGAGTAATGAGTAAAACTGATTTGAACGGGTGCGAAGGATGGATAGGATACGAAGGAAAGAGGGGACAGAGAATGTTGAGTATTTAATATATTTTAGAGGGGCAGGATGCAAAGCAGTCATCAGAGTGACTATAGAATATAGATGAATCATTTTTTTTTTAATGGTAAAGAACATGGCCGGTAGGGTCAAGGATAGTTTGTGAGGATGCAAGCAGAGATTATATAGCAACATATATCAACATTGTCCAGTAAAAGTATTTTCCATAGACAAAAGCAGGAGTCTTTATAGGTAGTCTGAAAACTACAGGAGTGATTTATGTCACAAGCGTGCATGTTTGTCCTCAGCTGTTGAACGGCTGGAGAGATACATGGATGAGGGTGTGGGTGTGAGAGGGTGAAGGAGCCAGCAGGATGTTATCTTTTAAGGGCTAGCCAATATTTTATTGAATTGAATGCAGGAGAGTTCAATATATTGGTCAGGTTAAGGAGTGAAAGCTTGCAGAGAAGATTTGTCCAAGATAAGTGGGCATGGGATTCTTTGGTTATGGTAAGGGGGAGTGGAGGGAATACACATATGTGACTGGTAAGAGGGAAAGGGATAAAAAAAGAGTATAGAAATTTAGGTTGGAAGATAGGGGAATGAGTTCAAGGGAACTATCATGGGTTTGACTAAGAATGTTATGACCAATGAGTTGTTAAAGAGAGTGGTTTACAGTTGTAGTTGACAGGCCGTGGTTATATTTGAGAGGCTGAGCTCCCCATTAATATGCAGCTCATCAGCTGGGAGCATTTCAAGTTATTGGCTGAGATCATAGAAGAAGAGATTGAAATTTCTATGTGGGGTTAGATGAGGAGGCCAGAAAGAGGAGTAGGAGCCAAAGGTTGGCTAGAGATATGTTTGAAGGAGGAGAGATTAAACATACAGGGGGAGAGAGGCCAGTGTAGTGCACACGCTTAATCTAAGAGAAATATGTCTTACATACATGGCTTATCCTTTTGACTCCCAAAGCCAATAGACTCCTCTTTATTCAACTAAGTGCAACCTCTCATGACCCAACTCACCTACCAAACTGTATGTAACAATGGTAATATTTCTTATTCTCGCATTTTTTTTTTTTTTTTTTTTTTTTTTTTTATTATTTTTGTTTTTGATGATACATCTTTACAACATCCAATTTGTCTTCAAGGATAAAATTCAAATTACAATGATACATAATAAACATATTTTTTCAATGTATAACATAGTTATTCTTAAAATATAACATATAACAACCAACATAAACAACATCATTTAAAATTAAGGTCCAAACACTTCAAGTCTAACAGTATCATGAATGCTGTCAGTATATTTAGGTAATAAATTTGTAGAATTCACATCTATTTTTTTAGCACAATTCTCAACCAAATCAAGTTTTTTTTCAATAATTTGTAGGACTTTTACTAATGCAAATATAAGTGAAATCCTGTTTCCCCACATACATTGTACCCATAACGATTCTCGGGTAATTCCCATGATACCAACTAGGAATTTACCCAAGTATTTTTGTCTGTCTTCCTCGAGAGAAGTACAGTATAATACTAGATGTTTCAAGGATTCATTTACATTGGTCATGCAAAATCTACAATTCAGGTTGTGCCGCTCGTTTTTATTATGTTTCCAAGATTTCATGCGGTCTTTAGTTAGCATTAGATTAAATTTGAATCGCATGTACGTTGCTCTTATCAGATTACTAGGTACCTGCCTAATGTATAGTAATAGTGGTTTTTGGTTATGCATAAATTTAGAGTATTCTTCATACATTTTATATTGTCCAATTAGATCAGAAGTATTCGCCCAATCGTATATATATAGTTTTTTTTTTACTATTTGAGGGAAGGTAGCTAGATCTGTCGTACTTTGCGCAATCAACACTAATACCTGTTGTGTCTCCTTGTAAGCCTTCTGTAGAGAGTCTGGTTTACCCCTCTTAATCATAACTGCCAAATCTTCATATAGCGAGTTTTCCATTGGTTGGAGAATTTTGGCAAAGTTTGCCAACCTGCGCCATGTCATTTTTGACGCTAAAGATGACAGCCCCAGTTCATAGATTATTATGGGATTTGGCATCGAAAGGGGCAGATGTAATACCTTTTTCCAAATCATTCCCTGTAAGGAATTTAGAATGTGCCCCATCGCTAGTGTGCATAAATCTAAACCATATAATATGATTGCCTCTACTTTAAGCAGGTAAAACTCTATTAATGGAATGAGAGAAAATCTACAAAGCTTACGATGGATAATCTTCATTTGTGCTATAAGCGGCAGTGCTTTGATTGAAATTGCTTTTTGCCATTTTACCAGTGAATCAGAATTCGTTAAGTTATATCCTAAGTAGATCAACCCTAGTGTACGAGGAATCAAGTTTCCATTAATTAGCCATTTAGTTGATATTGTTTTCCTTTTATTAGAGAAAATCATTATATTCGATTTACCAGGGTTGACTGCCAAATTGTGTTTTTCACAGTAGCCATAGAACAAATGTATTTTGTTTTGTAGTCCAAATGGCGTGCGATCTAAAAGAATGATATCATCGGCAAAAGCCAGCCAGTTTATGCTTAGATGTCCCAGTTTTGCAGCAAAGCTATTCGAGTGTTCCCACAACTTATCAATATCTGCTAAATACAAATTAAATAGGGTGGCCGCAAGATTACATCCTTGTTTTACCCCAATAAATGTATTTATTGGGTCAGTTAGCCGACCCGTACCATCAATTCTTACACTATAGCTTGTGTTAGTATGGAGCATGGCTATCATTGTTATTATAGGCGCTGGGATCTGCCATTTATGCATCTTTGCCCACAGTATTTCTCTAATCACACAGTCAAACGCTGATGACAGGTCCACAAATGCCATGTATATCGGACCATTAAGAGCTCCTGTTGAGCTCATTAATAAATGCGCGAGAATAGTTGCATTCAGTTGTGTTCCCATGCGTTTTCTAAACCCTGTTTGAAAGCGTGAGAGAATACGTAAAGCCACTATGGATTCATTCAATTCTCTAAGGAGTAAGCTGGCAAAAATTTTTGCCGGAGTATCTATCAAAGCAATCGGTCTAAAATTTTTTGGTTCAGCTGTTCCTCCTTTTTTGTGTAGAGGAATAATTAAAGCAGATGTCCAGGAGACTGGTAGTTTTTTGGTCTTAAAGATATTATCAAAGCTGCGCATTAAGTGTCCTGCCCAGAATTTTGGGTCATCCTTCAACAAACATGGAGGAATTCCATCTGGGCCCGCTGCTTTTGAGAACTTTATGCTCTTAATCACTGACTCAATTATTTCGACGTCCCATGGACAAGTGTCAGGCAGCAGTGATACATTTACAACGTACTTAAGTGACTTGAACTTATCTGGTACTACATATTTATTAGTGTAAAATTCGGTCCATAGTTCGCCACTCACTGTGGAGCATTTCTCCGCTAGACTTCTTTCCATAGGATCTCTTAGTATAGCCCAGATTTCACGTGTTTTCCTACCTATCATGAGCTTAATCATATTTTGATTTTTTCTCAGATATGCCTTGAATTTAATCATTCTAATATCTTCTTTATATTTACTCAAAATTAATTTTTTCTTATGCAATTTTTGTTCAAAATGATTAATATAATCCTTTGTAAGATTTCTAATTACAGCATTTTTTTCTCTTTTTCTTTTCATTATCTCCAAGTTATAGCCTTCAACTAGAACTGTAGATGTTTCTTGCTTATTTCCAGTGCCAATCTGACTCAGATGGTAGTGAATCATATTCTCATTTATGAGATCTAATGAGCTACACTCTACCGTTGACAACTGTTTAGGATTATATTTTAATATGTCACGACTGACTAGACTGTTCAATAGCCTACAGGTTTTCGAGTTCCACCTTACTGATAACATCTGTCTGTCGGATTCAGGTAATGCCAATGGTTTATACATAGAATAAACACCAAATTTACAACTAAAAGTACATGTCAAAATCGAATGGTCACTCAGGGCAGACCATTCAATTGTACAGGGAGAGGCCATCGTGGCCAGGGTTTTTGATGTAACGATGTAATCAATGGAGGAGAAATATATTCCCCTACTCCAGGTCACTTTTGACCCATCACTTGCGAAAGGAATAACAGCCATATCCCATTCTTTAAAAAAGTCTGACCACAACTGGCCCCTCTCACATGACAAATTTACATACTGAGCATTATGACATTCTTCTTCCAGATTTTCTTGTGTAAGGGTGGAATTGAAATCCCCACCCACTATAATTTCAATGTTGGGCATTTCATCCACCACCTCCAAGATTAATGCATTCAATCTTTCAAGAATACCATCAATGTATGCTCCATTTGAGTTCCAGTATAGTCCTATTATCAACAATGGAGCATTCTGATTATTCCTTGACATTACAGTAATTGCTAGCATCTCTTCGGAGGAATATATCTGCCTTGTTTCCACATTGTATGCCAAGGAGACATAAATGGCAAGACCGCCCTTTGGGCGTCCAAGTTGGCCCTTTTGGGCATGACTAAAAAAGCTTGTAAAACCCTCCATAGGAATATCTATGGTGGCCATGGTTTCTTGCAGGATGATAATGGCTGGGCGATTCTCACAGTCTAGCATCCGAAACCACGACTTTAGGTTTTTAAAGCCACAGCAGTTCCATGATTTTACTAAAAAAGAATCATTTTATGATTTGTCGTCTCCTGGGTTCTCTTTAAGGATTGATTTCATCAATGGTTCTAGCCATGCTAAACTTTTTATGATTTGTTCCACAGACTCTGCTTGTGAGTTTACCTTTGCCTGCAATATTGTAAGTTGTCATTGCGTTCACTTTGTATATTTTGCTGACTTTCTATTTCTTGAAATTCTAGAAACTCGATTGCCTCATCCATTGAATGAAATACAAATAACTTGTAACCCAGAAACTCCAAGTCACCATAATGGGACCGAATCAGGGAGGCAAATATAGGTGATTTAAACTTGCATATCATCCGGTAATTACATGAGGATGGTAGTTTTATCCAATCAATATCATTTGATACCAGATTACGGAAAGCCGGGATTTGACAGAAAATCTTCATTACTGCACCACGATTTAAACTGGGATTGTCAAGCACTGCTTTATCAGCCCACCAGCCTAGCACAGATCTCATTTCCAACGGGATATCTTTTGGGGACGCTGTTATTCCTTGCTTTTCTATCTCATTGTTTTTTTTTTTTTCTGATACTGCTGGGAGGAATGCCTCTATTGGCCCTTTCATGACAGGAACATTTTTCTCCAAAATTGGCAACGAGTTGCCATCGTCGTTTATGTCTTGTGCACCCCTCTCAATATTCTTTATACTATAAGCCTCCTTCTCTACTATGCACTTTGATTCTTTAGAACCCTGAACAGTCATGGTGGTAAGTTTTTTATCAATTTTATCGAAAAAACTTTGTAATTGTGTTTGAATTAACAAAGGGGCGTGATCCTGCAACCCACCCATGTTAGATATCTTTAAGGCAGATCTTGCATCATGTGGCGCTTCGGGTGCCTGGATCAAGGAGGGTAAGGAGGAATCTGCTTCGACAGCCTGTGAATTTTTTTCCTCCAACTGTGGCAGTTTTTCTTTGTCCAATTCCTTTATCTCAATGCCCATATCCTCTAAATGCCTTTGGCCAAGACCTATAGAGGCGTTAGGACTGGAATTAGGACTGCATGATTTTATATTCTTTGTTTTTTTAGAGTTTTTTTTTGTTTGTTTTTCTATTGGCACTAGTGGGACAGTAGATCCACCCTTTCTTTTCTGAGCTCTTGCAAATGCTTTTTTTGCTTTTCTAGACATAAAAAACGTGGATTGTTGTAGATCACCTTTTTCAATATCATTGATAGATTTATCCACGGTTGACACTTGATTCGCTATATCTAGATCAATCAAGTCTGTCAAAGCCGTGGGACTATCAGGTCGTTCCGGCAGTTCTTCTACTATTGTCTGTGGAATTCCACCGTCATTTTTCATTAACTCTAAAGGTATTAGGTTTGCAGCTACTATGATGTTTTCAAGGACTAATATACGATCATGTTGAAGTTTTGCAATTTCTAGGTATTCGGAGGCAACAGGTGCGGATTTTCCGATACCCAATGGTGTATGCAAGTTTCGATCATTTGCCGTTAAATCTGTATTCTCCTCTGTTTGAGAGGATTGATCATGCTGAGTGGTATGGATCTTCTTTACTTCCTTATGCCCCAGCTGTTTTACAATCATCAATTGAGATGCCCAAAAGTTGTTACACTTTTCTTGGGAGATCATGAACCCTTCCATTCTACATAGTGTATTCATAATTTCCGTATTAGAATTACTCAACGCATGAATTGCGCCATGAGTGTACTCGTGGCCCTTATCAAGAAGGTTCAGAATTCTGGTTAGAACCGGCAAATTCTGAAGCTCGTGATTATTTAAGTCCATAAGAGTATCCTCAAGGGGAAAAAGTGGAAGAGATGAGTTTGGACGACGTGATGGATTATTTCTTCCCTTTTGCTGATTGATGTCCCCACCCAGAACCGGAGAAGGGACATAGCTAATTTCGTCATGGTTATTTCCAGACTCATAAGCAGGGGAACTAGCCTTAGGTGTTATGTTTTTTCCTAGAATCTTCTCATCCTTTTTTAGATTCTCTTTTAACTCTTTCAAGTTTACCTCTATTGCAGCATGAAAATGGACCTGATCCCTCAAGCCATGAGAACTTGCCGCGGGTGTAGATGGCCCATTAGACAGTCTCATTCGGCTGTGTAATTCTGCCAATACTGCAGGGGCTACCAATGATGTATCTGATGCCGGCAGAATAGACACGTCTGCAACCGCACCCAAAAGAGAATTATCATTGATTGGTATATTACATATGAAGTTCTTTGGGTGAGTAATAACATCAGACGCCTCAGTACATACAATGTTAGAAGCAACCGGTAATACTAGTATTTCGTCTGTGGACACTATATCACTGTGCACTACCGGAACACCCAGGTGAGTCCCAACTTGTGATTTAACATGCTCAGATTGTGACATATTCGCATTGGTATTACCTATATTGCGCCCTTTTTTTTTTATTTGATACATAGATTCTTCATAGTACTCATCCTCTAAGATATTTTCCTCATTTGAGGCAGCTGGTGAGTTATTTAGACAACGTTTCCCACTCCGTAAATTTTTTACCATGATGGACTATTTTTCCAAATCGTGCCACTCAGTTAGTTAGACTTTACGGGAGTTCTCATACACTCCTACACCAGCGGTGTAACCACGCAATACTACAGAGAAAATAGTCACAGACAGAAAGTAATAAAACTTGCAACTTTCTCCTACTTCTGTGTTTGTTGTTATCTACACTTTACAGTGTAGTAATTAGGTGTGAATTAAGAGGTGAGTTTTTTACCTGTAGCTGATCACAGACCCACACCTCCACACAACCAAACAGCCCAACAGCCACTTTGAAAGCCCACTTCGAATGCGCGCGCGCGAATGCGCGCGCGTTCCCTAGATATTAGAAGTGAGGCTTGGCTGGGCGGAGCGGGCCACGGGCGGGAGGCGGAGACAAGGTAGCACTTGAGGACTGTGAGGGGAGAGGAAAAGAGAAGGGAGGGACTCGGGTAAGTAATATTACTGTGTGCAGCCACAGCGCGTCGCGGCAAAGCCGCGATTCTTTGAAATAAAGTACACAGAATCAAGTTCCTTAGTTACTTGTTAGATAGTAACGGTGACACGTTACGACACACTTGTGATTCCTCTTGCAGACGGCTCGATTCGAAGTCCCTCGAGGTCCTCACTCAGCAGCAGACAGCAGTCAGTCAGCAGCCCAACGACAGCCCAACAGCCACTTTGAAAGCCCACTTCGAATGCGCGCGCGCGAATGCGCGCGCGTTCCCTAGATATTAGAAGTGAGGCTTGGCTGGGCGGAGCGGGCCACGGGCGGGAGGCGGAGACAAGGTAGCACTTGAGGACTGTGAGGGGAGAGGAAAAGAGAAGGGAGGGACTCGGGTAAGTAATATTACTGTGTGCAGCCACAGCGCGTCGCGGCAAAGCCGCGATTCTTTGAAATAAAGTACACAGAATCAAGTTCCTTAGTTACTTGTTAGATAGTAACGGTGACACGTTACGACACACTTGTGATTCCTCTTGCAGACGGCTCGATTCGAAGTCCCTCGAGGTCCTCACTCAGCAGCAGACAGCAGTCAGTCAGCAGCCCAACGACAGCCCAACAGCCACTTTGAAAGCCCACTTCGAATGCGCGCGCGCGAATGCGCGCGCGTTCCCTAGATATTAGAAGTGAGGCTTGGCTGGGCGGAGCGGGCCACGGGCGGGAGGCGGAGACAAGGTAGCACTTGAGGATTGTTAGATAGTAACGGTGACACGTTACGACACACTTGTGATTCCTCTTGCAGACGGCTCGATTCGAAGTCCCTCGAGGTCCTCACTCAGCAGCAGACAGCAGTCAGTCAGCCTCGCATTGGGCCACATGTAACCGAATCAGTGTTCACCAACGCCCTGATGCCTGAGGGTTTGGGTTGGGCTATATAAATTAAATAAATACATAATAATTAATTTTCCTCACATGAAGCTGTTTTTCCAGCATCTCTTGACTCTGCAATGCTGGTCTGTCTTCGAGGTAGCTTGAATTGTTTTAATATGAGTCTGACATCCCGCTTTCCATCATGGCCCGCTCTAGCCATGATATGCTTAACTATGCAGGAAACTTCATTTTTGTCATCTACCTCGCGTTTCTGCATATATACATTTATTAATCAGCAGGTTTCTTTATCTTCTTTGCATATACGATTTCCTCATATTCAATTACATGTTTCTCTTGTTGCTTCAGTTACATCTTTATTTCTTGAGTATTTGCATATCATTTCAGCAAATCTTAGTATCTCTCCTCTATGACATAACTCTGCTCTTGCCAGATTTCACATATAGCTCTATGATGTCCAATGGTGTTTCCAGACATCCTTCCACCCTTTCAATGCGAGGGTATGTATGATACTGATTATAGTGGAATAAATGGCAGCTGTTTGGTTTTAGCAACGTTGTATAGCATGTTGCTACAGAGACCATACGATTGGTTGGCATGCTTTTCCAACCTAGGCCATTTGGCGCGTTAGCAGCAGGTAATCAAAATGAAACTCAGGTGCCGCTAGCAACATCGGACTACTCCCCACTTACCCAATTAGTCCATCGTCTCTCATCGGTCAGGCCCGAAGCCAACGGTTCTCCTTTGTAGTTGACCTTGAAGCCTGCTCTCGCTTCTGGGACATTCAAGGGAGTGTAGGCACACTATTACCTTGTTTTCAGCTTCTGAATCATGGGTGAGGAAATCACACATTTATCCATCTCGACATTGTATTTACTGCTATTTGATTCAATTGCGCTGGTTGTCATTACACTTCTCGGCCTCTGGAGACTTGCCAATCCACCTTACATGGGTTTTCCGCATCTTTAATTGTCTAATACTTGGCTCTTGAAGATGGTTTCTCCTTTGATTAATCTAAGAGAAAAATGTCTTACGTACATGGCTTATCCATTTGACTCCTCTTGTGCTTTGCAATTATTCTTTGAAATAGCACCCTTGATTCCAAGACAATAGACTTGTAATGCCATTTGGAATCTGTCGTTGTTGTTATTAAGCTCCCATACATTTCTGATGTTGTTCTTCCCGACAGCTTTTAGCATGTGTTCGGCATCATGAAGCGATCTTAAAGCTTTAGTTGCAATTAGCCAGTTTTATACTTGTGTTTCTTTTTTTCATGAGTGAGGTCATTCCCAGTACATTCTTTTTAATGATCTTAACAACAACATGGCATAAATATACAATAGAGACTGTGAAATAACAACATTAGGTGTAGCAAACCAGGTTACAAGATGGTCGACAAGGACAAGTGGAGAAGAAGTACATTAAGCAGAGTTTTTGTTGGCAAGCCATGTTTTAGTATTGGCTCTAAAGGTCCAAAAGGAGGGTTCTGCTCTAAGGATTAGAGGCATAGCGTTCCATAGTTTGGCAGCTAGGACCGGGAAGCTGGTGCCACCTGCTTTTTTTAGGGAGAATTTGGGAATGGAGAGGCAATGTGAGTATGGCGTTCTAGTTGGTCTAGTTGATGTGTGATTGTGGAACTTGTCTGCCAGGTATTTGGGTGCATCATTGGAGCGGCATTTATGGTCGATGACGAGGGATCTGAGAGTGATTCTGTCCCCTACAGGGACCAGTAAGCATCTTGCCTGATGCTGGAGATGTGTGCGTGTCAGGGGATACTGAGGGCGGCTCTGAGGGCATTATTTTGAAGCACCTGTAGTTTGTTTAGGTTGCGTTCTGACGTGCCGAGAAAGAGTGTATTACAGTAGTCAATTTTTGAGAGTACTAGCGATCTGGCTAGTGTAATGCAGCTGGACGGAGATAGGAAAGGTTTGCAGGCGTTGATAAGCTTATTTGTATAAGCAGTGGGTGAGGCTGTGGCATTCACCTGTCTTTTGAGCGAGAGAGTAGAGTCTAGATAAACCCCAAGGGTTTTCATTTCTTTGGCTACTGTGATTAGGTTACCGTCTATGTTGATGGACGCGTAACGGGGGTCTAGTTTGTGTAGCTGTGGTTGGGAGCCGACAAGAAGGAGCTCAGTTTTCTCGTCGTTGAGGCATAGGCCGTGCTCTGCCATCCAGGCTTGGATCTCCAAATATAGGTTGTTGATTCTGGTGGAGTCCTCATCGTAGCACCCTGATAGGGTGATGAGAACCTGGGTATCGTCAGCATAGTTTGTGTATGTGACACCCAGGTTATCTATGCGGTCAAACAATAGCTTAGTGAAGATATTGCATAGGGTCGGCGAGACACACAAGCCTTGAGGGACACCGCAGGTGATGGGGACAGGGAGTGCCAAGGCCCCCGGGGAGATGACCCAGGTGGTTCAGTTGGCTAGGAAGGACTGGATCCAGGCAGTCGCCTGGTTAAAGAAGGCCACTGAGGTCATCAGATGTTCTGTGAGGATCTGATGGTCAATGAGGTTGAAGGCTGCTGGTAGATCTAGCAGTAGGAGAATGGCTAGATTCCCCTTGTCCTTTGCCTCATCCATCTGGATCTTTAGGTCCAGTAGGGCTGACACTGTTCAGTGCCTTGGCCTGAAGCAGGATTGTCTGAAACCCAGGAGGTTGTTGTCTTCCAGGTGCTTCTGGATTTGTAGGTAGGCCACTCTGTCACAGATCTTTAGGATGTAGGGAACGGTGGTGATAGGCCTGTAGTTGGTTGGGTTATTGGGGTCTAGATTAGGTTTTTTTAGTAGTGGCATGACCCAGGCCTCCTTGAGGCTGCTAGGCACTGAACTTGATTTGAAGGATGCGTTGATAAGGGCTGTTATGAAGGGCGCCAGAATGTTGGCCCCTTCTTGGATGATGGGAGCTGGGCATCTGGAGGGTTTGAGGCCCTTAATGATGCTTTCTACTTCTTTAGCGGATACTGGTGAGAAGGATAAGGGGGGGCAAGTGGGAGTATTGGGAGTGGTGGACGGTGGATGGTTTGTTTTTTTGGATAGGCTAAGTTTTTTCTGTTTGATTTTGGATTGTAACATGGTGATTTTGTCTGGTAGGGCTTTTTGAATCCTCTCACACCAGTCTTCATCTTTCACGCAGGTTTCTGCCAGTGTAGGGGGGATTCGAGTTCCCTGAGGATATTGAAGAGCTCTTTTGTTTTGAATTTGGCGCTCTCAATTCTGTTGTCACAAGTCTCTTTTTTGGCCTTGAGGATGGCGGTTTTGTAGGTGGCGGCTGCTATCGAGAGTTGTGTTTTGTTGGATAGGCTGGGTGTTTTTCTCCAGGTGGCTTCTGTGGCTCGTTTGGAGTTTCAGAGGATTTTTAGCTCTGGTGTGAACCATTTGTTCATGTGGGCTGCCGGTTTGGCTTTGTAGTACTTTCTTAGCTTCAACAACTACTAAGTTAGTTAAGTGCATTGGAGCAAAATATGATTTCTTGTGGGCTCTTCTAGATTCTTGAAAGTCTTGAAGTAGCCACACATATTCTCTTTCACTTCCCTTTGCCTCCTTGCCTCTTCCTCTATCTCCATATGTATGTCCTGTCTGTCCTTTCACTCATCATGCTGTTTACTTTCGTCGCATGCTGGCATATATTTGCATTCTCTACTTTTGCTCTCTTTCCACATTATCCTCACTGTTATAAGCGGGGGGCTTGTATGTCGTATTAAAAAACCCTGCCAATGCTTTCAATTCCTTTAAAAGATAAAAGGGGAAAGATGAGCTTTTTCAGGAGTAGAAAGAGGAGCCGAGGGCATTTTAGCCTCCTCCTTATGCTGATTAAGCATCCACTCCTTCTGAAGCGGATCTTCTTTCTCGCTCTGATGCATTTTCTGAAATTCTAAAATGGCCAATCTTATCTGTAACTTCTTCGCCTTGTATAAAGCATGTAAACATGTTGTCATATGCACCGGCATGAGTGTTTTATTAGTCGTGCCTCTAACCCACTCCTCGTGAAATTGTCTTATCTTGTGTGTGTATCTCGACAGCGTCCTAATTAGATGTAGAGGAGGAGTGTCCCCCATGATGACAAGTCGAGCTTGATTGTCAATACTTATCAGATCTTTCATTCTCTTATTTATTTGATCAAGTATGTCACACTGATTAATTTGAGCAGGCAGCGCCAATCGCCACTTATTACCAAAAACTATTGTTTACCCCCTTTAAAATCTATACAATGATGTTCTTTGTGTTCCTTCATTTTCACTTTCTATTAATTATAACTGCTTTTTTTATTATTGATATGTTAAATCTCTTATTTATTTATTATTCTCCTTTAATTTTTACCCTCCTTATTGAGGTCAATCTCTTGATCTCCTTAATGTTTTACTATCGTTTTAAATCTCCTAGTCTAGAGATAATAAAAGTTGTATACTGACAATTGTATAACACCATACGTGTGTGCACTTTTACATTTTATATGTGCACCTTCCTTTACTTTCTTTACTAAATTTATCTTATCTGATTTTTTACTGCATTTTGGAGTGTGATATGCACTCTTCTTCTTGGCCTTGCCTCAGGACTCCTTAAATAATATCCCTATTTGGAGTTTTATTGCATACCCTTCTGCCCCTCTTGGAACCGGCAATCAAGGTATCTATTTCTTTTCTTACGTATCCCTAAAAATCACGTTACTTTTATAAATATATTTGCAATACAGTCTCTGCCTCCTATTTTTGCCACCTTTAATGTTCTACTTGCATCCATGACTTAGCTGGAGTCCCTTGGCATCGACTCTTCCGCCATCAACCAGTTCGACCTTGAGTCCGGGGGTTACCTGCGGTGAACGGACAGAAATTTCATCAAAGGGGCACCTGTCGACCGATTCTTCTCACACATGTGTATTTGCTCGCCGATCTCTACAGGAGGCTCCACAGTCTTCTGGCTAATGGCAGGATCAATCAAGAGCCTGAGAGTCTATATCTGTGCATAGGTAGATTAGACCCGAACCATCCTCTGCTGCCAAAATAGGCTCTGGCACCTTGAAGCGTCTCATGTGCTAGATGGAATTACTGATAATGATCTCCAACAAAATAAACAGACAGGCTGTAAGAATAGGGCAAAATACTACTTTATCAGTATCAAATAAGTAGGGCAATCTGGCGAATAACAGGCACTCATTCACACACTCACCCCTAAAGGTTTTATACATCAATGTTTGTTTTCTATGACGTTATCCTATGTGGCATACTAATGCCTATTGAAGTGAGGGATTGGTTAGGGGAACATATTTACCTATAATATACTTGAGTGTTAATATCTTAATTGGCTGCCTTAATTGGCTGGTGGGCACGCCTCAAACTACCTCTAAATACGTATAAAACTGATTATAGTGGATAAAATGGCAGCGGTTTGGACCTTGCAACTTTGAAACTCAGGTCCTTACTTTCCCAATTAGTCCATCGTCCCTCATCGGTCAGGTCCTCGAAGCCTGCTCTCTGTTCTGGGACATTCAAGGGAGTGTAGGTACACTATTATCTTTTTTGGGCTTAACGAATAGCCCTTGTTTTCAACTTCTGAATCATGTGTGAAGAGACCACAAATATGTCCATCGTGACCTTCTATTTACTGCTATTTGATTCAATTGTGCAGGGTGTCATTACACTTCTCTGCCTCTGGAGACGTGCCCACTCCACCTTACCTGGGTTTTCCGCATCTTTAGTTGTCTAATAGTTGGCTCTTGAAGATGTTTTCTCCTTTTCTTAATCAAAGAGAAATATGTCTTATGTACATGGCTTATCCTTTTGACTCCCTATGCGATTATTCCTTGAAATAGCATCCTTGATCCCAAGCCAATAGACCCCTCTTTATTCCTCACATGAAGATGTTTTTCAAGCGTCTCCTAACTCCGCAGCCCTGGTCTGTCTCTGAGGTAGTGTGAATGGTTTGGATACAAGTCTGACGTCCATCTTTCCATCATGGCCGCTCTAGCCATGTTATGCTTTGCTCTGCAGCATGCTTCTACATGTCTCATCTAACTTGCGTTTCGGAGTATATACATTCATTAACCAGCAGTTTACTTTATCTTCTTTGCATACATCATTTCTTCATATACAATTGAATGTTTCTCTTACTTCAGTTACATCTTTATTCTTTGAGTTTTTGCATATTGTTTCAGTGAGTCTCAGTATCTCCTCTCTGCATCACTCTGCTCTTGTCAGATTAGACTTATAGATCTATGATGTTCAATGGTGTTTGCAGAAATCCTTCCACCCTCTCAGTACGAGGGTACATTCGATACGTTTGTCTGAGAGCATATTGTCTCTCATACACTCAATGTAATATTGGGATGATACCTGGTGTCCCAGATAGGGCTCTTCCCCTACTATTCCAGTATGATGGAGGTGAGAGGGCGGGAGCTAGGGATAACATGTTCACCTCCTCCTCTACAAAAGCATCATGGACTCATTCGGATAGGAGGACCCAGAGCTACCATAGTCTGATAATTTGGATGACATTTCATTGTTTAAGATTCTGTGATTTCTTATTTTGTTTATCTGTATACATGATTTATTTATCCTATAGGCTGGTGCGATTTTGGCTTCCTCAACGGGAATCAGAAGGTGAAAGTGCATAGATAGCTATTTGCAAAAATATGACTATGCACTGTATTAATAAAAAAGGGTATTAGCTAAATCTATGCACCATTTAAGTTATCAAATATTCACCGTATTTATAGATTTCTCCAGCCTTTCTGTCCACAGTGATTTAATACTTCGTTAAACCAGGACCTAGTGAGCCATCATATACAGCTCTTGTGTAAAAGGGCATTGTGAAGGGGAGCCTTTAATCTGATTGATGAAATGAATGAAAAGTAATCTAGCCCCCATTCAGCAGTCTGCGGATGATACGAAAGAATCCCCTACTCGAGCAAGTAAAGCTGCAAGGAGAAAGGCCTCTTTCATCCTGTCAGCCTCTGATTTTTGAAAAAAAGTTAAGTTTTTCATCATGGTTCAGGGAAGCGCTTGTAAAACGTTCATTGAAAATGTAAGAGCAATTACAGTGTCAGACAGCTGGAAAAATTGCTTTTACTGAGTGAGTGTTCTGTGGCAGATGCATTGTGGGAGAATTGATTCTTCCTCTGGGAGAAGTGAATTGTCATTGTTCGACTTCTCTCGTGCCATCTCGCTGGATGTCATCTGCTTTGTAACAGAAGATTTGGATCGGACAACTGTGTTTATCACTGCAGAGTATCGAGAGATTAACCCAGTCAAGAAAAGAACCCATCCTCTTGCACGGCGTCAGCTGTGTTTTATTTCGTATTCCAGTGAGCAAAGGTTCCAGAAAAGGTTTGAGGAAAAAGCGCAAAGATGCATAGCCACTTCACAAGGTCTCGAAGTTTCAGCTTGCCCGGAGGTCTGTCCGAATTACATACAGCTGAGCATAGAAGCGTGTCTTCTTCGAAAAGAAGGAGGTGGGAGAAAACTCCGTGAATCACAAGGAATTCAGCATTGTATTGAGTTGCTGGATCGTGCAACAATGATGGGTGCAGCGTCATGCATCCGAATTCGTGAGGTGAATTCACAGGCAAAGGGCACATGGCTGTTTCAAGGGAGCTGTGTGCTAGTTTATCAATATGTGCATACGAAAAAGCCACGCGAGTCATCAATTACTATTTGTTTTCAATTTAATTGGTTGTTTATGACGCGCTTAACACCCAGAGGTTTCTAAGTGCGGACCGAACCTGTGTTGCTTCACATCGTCTCACTTCCAAGGCGAGCGCGTTGCCCCTGAGCTATCTTCCCAGGACAAGAGAATCGTCATGATGCATGAAATACACATGCATTGACATAGGATGCATATGTTAATCACGCATCCCTTTTCGTGAGCACACACAAATGATGCTTGAAAAATTTAAATGTCTGCATAAGAATCCATTCAAGCGTGGACGAAACCAATAGTTTTGGACGTTGCAGTTGTTTTATGCATGCTTACATTTGAATGAATGTGTGTTCACGCCATACATAATGAGCTGAGCTCAAAGAGAGTGCACGGTGAAGTCTCACGTGACTATTGGAGAGGTGTTCATTCCTCATGGCTGACATTTTAAAGCAGCAGCTCAGGTATAAACACTGCGTTTTACACAGCCGAAGCCTGGTACAATAGCCTATTCATTGTTTTTATTTGGGTAGCATACAGTATTGCATTATGAATTTGACAACACACCTTTAGGTCCCCTGCCAGTCAATGATCACTGCACTCAAACATAATGGTGTACCCGTTGAAGCTTCACGCGAACCTGCACCCCCAATCCATGCCAGTTCCTCTGCAGCCCCATCCTATTACTTTTAAACCCCTCAAATGTGTCCCCTAAACACGTCACTCTATGGTTTCCTATGCAGGTATTTACATTGTAAATCCCATACATACCCATATGCATGAACACAAGTCCCAATTGTCAGGGCTGTAATGAACAGATCAGTATATATCCGAACAAACCAGATACTTTGAGTCCAAAAAGTGGAGATGTGCCCAGTAATCCAGAAAATATTTGAAAGTGGTATTATGTTTATCCATATTTTTTTAAGGTTGGGAGTAAAATTATGTTTTAGTCACTAGATAAGTGCCTTTCTTCTCTTTATTGGGCTATTGGCCTATTTTAAATTCCAAGTAAGGAATTTCAATCTGCACAAGTCAGAAAGTAAACCTACTCTCAAAGAAAGGCCTCCGCATGCTAAGGGGGGAGAGGGAGACAAGGTACAAGCCATACCACTGACGACATGTTCAGCAGGCCAACATTTCCCACCAATCTCCAACATCATATGAGACCATTTGTGGAAACATCCAAGAGATTAGACCAAAGAGAGTAAGAAATAACATAAAAGAGAAGGGGGAAATAACATAATAGGCAGGTATCAGAGGCTAAATCACGCTGCTCCTCATGTAAATGTTATTGAAATATACAAAATTATGGAATCTAAAATGAGCACCTATCTAGCCACTCTGCTAGCACTGCTTCATGTTAGTCAGCAACCCAACCTCTTATTTCCTTTTCGACAGCATACATGACTTATAAACACTTCCATCCACCCACTCAACCTGTGGGATGTTTTAACCCACTAGGCTCTGCCCTGCAACATCCCTATGTGCTAATGGTGAAAGAATCATCAGAAATGGCCGCAAAAGCCCTACGCGCGCCAAACCTATGAAAATTCCGCTTTGAAACCAGAAAAGATGGCTGCCAAATCTACTTTGCCTGTTGTCAGGAGTGGGGAGGAGACCTCACTGCTGAAACCTGTCACTGGGCTGCCTACCGGGTAAAAATGGAAACTGCATGAAAGGCAGTGCTTTATTGCAAGAAACCCAGAAATTGCTCTTAAATCCCTTTTTCTTGGGTGCAGAAAATATAAAATACCAGACCAAAACACCACAAAACATCCAATGTCTTTGCTGGGTGTTACCCGCCATTTCATTTAAGGAATCAATATGAATCCACAATGTCAGGAAAAGCAGAATCTATCATCAAAATATCCACAGTAAAAAGTGTGCTTGCCTGTGAAAATCTGTCAAAAGATGGGCGCAGTACCATCGGCCGCCTGTGACTGTTTCAAAAGCCTGCATTTAAACTGCAAAGTTGCACCATTAAGATCTAATGTCTTAAATCTAAGTGACCTGTCCTTAAGAGGAACATAGGTTGTAACTATTTAATCTCCATGGTTTAGAGACTGGAATCAGAGTTCTAGCTGCTTGATTAAAAATTGCACGTTTTATTTTAAATTAAGAAAATGTTATAATTTGACAGTTAATTTAGCTGAAACTCAGAGTCATCAAACCAGTTCCCCCAGCGTTAACCAACAAAAGGCATCTCTCCTGCCATCAAAGGCCAGGAACTCACATTCAGGTGTTGGTTAAAACGGGAGGAGATTTGGGCTGCTGCTCCTGGAGGAGACAATGAACCTTCCTTGGCTGAAAGAATATGCTGATTGTAAGTGTCAATAAGGGCCTCTGCCAGAGGAAGAAGGCAGGGATTGCTCTTGAGCTACAAGAAAACTTTGGAGGCGGGGAAAGACATGTTTGTTGATTCTCAATGGACAGAAAGCATATTTTTGGAAAAGACTGACAAAGGACTGTGCAAATTTGTAAAAATTGTAAATGTGATTCTTTTGGGCACATTTTAAAAAGTCCCAGAACTCTGTGCAATGTTCTGAGAAGGCGTAGTGAAAATTCTGGTTTTGTAGCAATTGTATTCATGTCAGAAGCATTCAACTTTATACAATTATGCTCATATACAATGCGCACATGTGTATAAAATTGTGGACAAATCAGATGTTGTGGCCCGGATAAAAAGTGCGAAAAATTGTTAAATCCAGACCCAAGACCTCACAGCTATGGGGTTTGGAAGAATATGTGCTCCAACAAATATGTGATCTATGTATGTCATTGTTATAAAGATTGTACACATCTAAAGAGGTATTATATCAGAAATAGATTTTATGTGCAAAAAGCGAAGGGGAGGTATTCCCTGCCTCATAAACTGCATCATCATGATGACACTCGGTTTTCCCCTCCAATCAAGGGAGAGGGCAGACTTTAGCCAATGGCCTACCTAGGGGGTGCGCCTAGGATAATTCAGCTTACCCACCCCTTTATGAAACACATAAATAGAGACAGTTTAGGACCTAGAAAAACACTGATCCACCCACCATCTCGAGACTGGTGAAGCACTTTGAAGGAGGTCCATCCATACTCCTTGTTCCAGACTCCAAAAACTTTGCAAGCAGAAAGGCTCAGAGCATAGCTGAACCACTTTCAGCTGGGCCTAATATCCAGAACCCATCCCTAAACTTAAAGGGGAAACCAAAGAGCAGCCAGGTTGTGCTGTAACTGCTTGCCTGCCAAAGAATCATTTTCATAACCAGAAGGACAGATTATACCCCGTCTCGTGCCGTGCTGTGCTGTGCAGACCAGAGAGCCATTGCAGATCCAGCACAGTCCCGCCATGCAGTGTCCAGAGGGCCATGCTTATCGCTGACCCGTCCAGTCTGGTGTGCCCAGCAGTCTGTCCCAGAAATCTTTTACCAGAATCCCTGACGGTTCTATTCAAAAAAGTTGGTAGTGAGCATCCATAGTACAGGATTGTTTCTAGCCTATGTACTGTCCAAGTCATCCCTATCCAAATCCATCTATCTTCTATCCAGAACTGTAGTGTTAGAAATACTTTTTGTCTTGCCTGAACTCTCTCTCTTATCCTGCAGTCCTTCTGTAATAATATTCTTAAAATCATCTTTGCGCTGATATATTGCATCTGAAGAAAGGCAAAAACCTGATCGGTGACGTCCTGGTCTGGTGGCTGTGCTGTCGTGTAGTTTGCATCTTCCTAGTCCATTCCTAGTGTAAAGAAACCTTGTTTGTATTTTAAGAAGCGCATTCTTGTTTTACATTTTTCCTCTTTCTGAAAAAAACGACCTCCACGGAAACGTCCATAACTTTGTAATACTTTATGCTAGAAATGAAGCTTTCTAAAGAAGAAACTGCTTATAGTTTTTCCGCAATTGCGTTTACCGTGCGCGGAAAGGTTTGGCGCAAATTTTTCATTTGGCTCAAATCTATAACATGTGAAATAGCTTTTCATTGCACCCGACCTCACAATTAACAGGGTAATTCATAGAATTTCGCACAAAAGTGGCGCACGCGGCTGGCGCACAGTGTCCCCGTGCGATATTCATAGACTTTAGCCTCCAAAACCAGCCGTGGCGCAGAGTGGCGCAGCGACCCTG
The DNA here is from genome assembly GCF_040938575.1 of Ambystoma mexicanum. NCBI lineage: Eukaryota > Metazoa > Chordata > Amphibia > Caudata > Ambystomatidae > Ambystoma > Ambystoma mexicanum. The sequence continues at coordinate 447,114,272 of NC_090935.1, read as the reverse complement.
CAGCAGCGCCAGTTACGCCCCCTAGAACGACCTCGCACAAGGAAAAGCCATCAAAATTCCCAATTCATCGAAAAGGGCTGCGCTAATCCTGGACCAGTTCACAGGGCTGCCAAACAGCAAACGCCAAGCGGGTAACGTGTATTTCAGTCGTTCGCAGGAAGTTTCACACGCGGTTGTCCTGGGTACGTGTACATCAGGGGTGCGCGTGAAGTAACACACGCGATTCCATCAGGGCACGTGTATTCGAGGGGTGCGCGGGAAGTATCACATGCAAAATCAGCAGGGTACGTGTATTTTAGGGGTGCGCGGGAAGTATCACACGCGTTTCCATCAGGGTACGTGTATTTCAGGGGTGCGCGGGAAGTATCACACGCGATTCCATAAGGGCACATGTATTTCAGGGGTGCGCGGGGAGCACTACACGTGAATTGGCCATGTGGGTCCTCCCAGGTGTTCCCTCTACACCCTCCACGGCCCCTGCAGCCAGCCCACACCACAGGGGACTACCCTGCACCCCTGCTCATGTCCCGCAGGCAGCCCATCCACCATGCCCATGCCCCCCAGCCAACCCACATGTCACCTTGCACTACTGCCCACCAACGCATGTCCCCCTGCACCCCCACCCCCCAGCATCCACGGGCACCCTCCACCAGGCTCCCACTCATGTCCAACTCATGTCCCCCTGCACCCCCAGCATCCAGGGGCACCCTCCACCAGGCCCCCACACATGTCCCCCTGGACCCCCACCCCCCAGCACTGTGGGCCACCCTCCACCAGGCCCCCACTCATGTCCCCCTGCACCCCAACCCCCCAGCACTGTGGGGCACCCTCCACCAGGCCCCCACTCATGTCCCCCTGTACCCCCACGCCCCAGCACTGTGGGCCACCCTCCACCAGGCCCCCACTCATGTCCAACTCATGTCTCCCAGCACCCCCACCCCCCACCAGTCAGGGGCACCTGCCAGCAGGCCCCCACACATGTCCCCCAGCCAACACGTCATCACAATCTAGATCCCTGGGCCTTATGGGCAGCCTCCAAATGCCAAACACCCACCAAGTATTGCATCCACCCACTTAGCAATTACATGATTACATGATACAACCCCAATGGCAAGTTTGTAAATGAACACATGTCCCTCACATACACACAAAGGGTGTCAGTGAATGTCAAAACCCATATCATAATATGCATGAAACCAATGAGATGATACTACAGATTGAAGTTTGAAGAAAAAATATGTATTAAAAGCAACATAAATTGAATCAAAAATAAACAAACGAAAATGGGAATTAAAAAAAAGAAAGCAGCATGTCCGTAAAATAATGTAAAACCACAAATCATAATCAAAAGGAAAGGTGTCCAAAGTCACAGTTCACAAAAGTAAATCCAATGGAAAATTAAAATCGAAAACCATTGCTCCATGGGTAAATTCTGAAAAAAAAAATAGAAAATCCAACAGTCAACTATATGCAGATAAACAATCCAGGGTCCATGATACCAACAGAAGAAATGAAACCTATCTAATAACACTACCTAATAAAAAAAACTATATACAAAAATGTGGCCCATTGTCCAAAATGTCCAAAGAAAATGCAAAACCAAAGGAAACCTAACACTAACTACAGAACTATTTACAAGGGCAGCGGGCCAGTCCGATGCCTCACTTCGTGATGTTCCGGGCCAGGGCATCATCGAACTCCTGCTCAATGTACCGGAGGCGGTCCTCCTCCATGGCCCCGAGAGTCCGCAGGGCCGTCGACATGTTCACCTCCAACTCCCTGCGGATTGCGTCGAGGCACTCGACCCGCCTCAGGGCCCTCCGCATGGAGTTCTCTGCCCTGACCATCGTGAGCCGTGCCTCTTCCGCCCGCTGCCGCTCCGCATCTATGGCGTGGCCCAACCGCTGCCACACGGAAGACACTTCCCGTCCTGGGTCCTCCAGCCCTCCGGCCGATGCCTGCCCCTCCGATGTCGAAGGCCCCGAGCCATCATGGCTTCCACCTCGTTGCTGCTGCTGCTGTGCCTGTGCCCGTGCCCTGGCTCCTGCTGCCTGCACATCCTCCACCGGCTGGGGTGCAGTCGTTGATGTGGCCAGCCCTGCTGGACGTCCGACTCCCGACTGTGGCAGGGATGCCTCCTCCACCAGCCTGGCCGCACCGTCAGAGGCAGCTCCACAGGGCACCCAGGTGACTAATGGGTGGGAAGATGGCACGGAGGACGACTGGTGCATAGGGGGTTCAGTTGAGGAGGGGGTCAGAGCAAGCCCCATCAAACGGAGGAATCCGGCCTGGGTGACCTGTCCCAGTAGGCCGACGCGGTCAACGAGCCATTCGAGATGACGTGCAGTCTCCTCATGAAAAGACTGCAGGTCACCTCGCATGGCCCGTTGACGCAGCGCCACACCAGTCAGGACAGGCTCAACCCGGACCCGGATAGCCACATCCGCAGGCAGAGGAAGGCCAGTTGTTGTGAGCTCATCCCCTGCCTGAAAACGGGTCTGGACGTAGGCATCCCTGCTGGTGCAAGATGATGCAGTGACAGGATCAGGGACAGGATTGCACACAGGCACCTCCGCGGTGGCCTGTGCTGCCTCCTGTCCCTGGTCCTGCACTGCACCACTAGCACCAGTGGAATCCCCACCTCGAGACCCTGTCTCTGTTGCTTGCACGGCCTCCTCCTCCACCAAACCCCCCACCAACCTGGATAACTCTGTGTCATCTTCCCCCGTTGGGCCCTGTGGGGTCCCAGCTGCCCCTTCTGCTGCCGAGGAGTCCAACTCCGACCTCCGCCTCTAGGACCTCCCCCCGGCAGCTGTGGCCTGGGACGCGGCACCGGATTCCTCACTCCCCGACGAGATGACAACCTGGGAGGGGAGCCGGGCCTTGCATCTCCGGCTGTCGGTGCGATCCCCGCCGCTGTGCCCCACAGCACCTTCTCTGCCCTCTTCATCAGTTGACGCTGCAGACAAGGAGAAATAAAACACAGGCATCAGGGCACTGTACAATGGACACATACACACATGACAGTTGTACATGAGTGGCATTGACAAACCTCAGACATGGCATCACAATCGCCAACACACATGTCATTTCAACTTGCACACATGAGCCATACCACAGCCATATCGCAACAGCCAGCACCATCCATACACATACAACAGCATGAGCAGGCAAAGGTGAGCCAGACATCACATGCAACACAGGGAGTGCACTACACATGCACACACACCACCGCACTTGCATGCATGTGTACACCTCTGCCAACTGTCGCAGTGTTCAGATCGGCATCCATGTCACATCTGCCAATCAGGCTTCCACATCCCGCTGTCACATGCATCCATGTTGCATCACTGTTGCACCCTTGTCAAATACACACACATGCACATGTACACAGTGCTGATACATGCAGCTGAAAACAACATCCATGTGTGACATCACGAACATGCCTACTTACATACACATTCATCCAAACATGTGTGCCCACAAAACTGCATTTGGCATGCAAGCCTACACACACAAGCACCATCCATGTCTCACACATGAGAGCCCTCGCATGTGTTAGCCTCACGGCCCTGTACACCCCCACCCATACTTGGCCCCATACAAACACATGTGCAACCTGCACACTACTGGCACATCACCACACGCACAGCTTACAATCATGATACATGTACACTTACCGCTCGACTCCAGACGGGTCTGCCTCTCAAGGACCTGGATGTGGAGCGCTGGTGATATGCGTTCCAGGACCCTCATCTGATCGTCCGACAAGTGGCCACGGCACCCCTTAGCATCCGCTGCCTTCAAGAGGCGCCGTGCCTTGTTGAGGGTCCTGGACCTGAAGTCCTCCCAGCGCTTCTTGACAGGATGGAATAATCGGACTGCCACCCCCTCCGCGTTGATGGCCGTCACGATGTCCGTCCAGATCCGAGTCCGTCCTTCCTTGTCGGCGCGCAAACCTCCGAAGAGGGCATCATACTGCCCCAGGACTTGCTCCACCAGGACACCAACTTCAGTGGCAGTGAAGCTGGTGCCCCTCTGCCTCTCTGGCCAGGGGTTGTCAGTGGTGACAGATGTTGCAGTGCCCGACATGACAACCCCAGAGGCAGGAGTGGGTGGTCAACTGGGTCCTGGGGCTGGGCGTGGAGCGATGGAATCCCAGTCGGGAGTCTTCGGTTCCAGCAGGGGTGGTGACAGCAACAGCACCTCTGGCTGATGTGCAGGCAGCAAATGGCAGGGCACGTGGGCAGCAGGCAATCAGGCAGCAGCAGATGGCAGGTGGGAGCGTGCTCGGGGCTCTGGGGGGCAGTAATTCGGCCTTCTGGGCAGGAGCGTGGTCTTCCGTGTGCTTACGCGTGGCCAGCTTGATACGGAGTGATTTGGCACGTGAAAATCCAGCACGTATGCGTGTAATTCGAGGAAAGGGCCTTAGCGCGTAAGCGCATCAGCACACGTACGCGAATTCATTGGCCCAAAGGCCACCAGCACGTATGCGTGTCTGTGACGTGCGTGCACGGGCGTTTCCCTGTACACGGGTGAATGTTACACGTCCAATGACTGCACGTCAGAGTGTCAGCTCGTGTAATTGGAAGATGGGGCCTTAGCGCATACACGCGGAAGTGACGCTGGACGTGCGGGCATGTTTAAAAGGTACATGTAGAACGCCATTTCCTTGTACGTGCTTTTCGTGGAGAGCGAGTGGGTGAAATCTGTACTTCTTGTCGGTTCACACACGATTTACTTCACGGCGTTCCAAGTTCGTACTCCCTGTTACCTCTGATAGCTTTTTGTCTTCTTGTCTTTTTCCTGGGCCTGTTTCCTCAAACAGCGTTCACTTCTCCTGTTGTCCTGTCTCCTCAGACAGCGTACAATTCTTCTTTTGGCGGGGGTGTTGCCAACGCGCACACGCGTTTATTTTTCACGCGATTGTTCCTGGCAGACGGTGAGTCGCGCACGTATTTGACATCTGTGCTTGCCCCGTGTGTTGCCTACCCCTTCAGAGGTTAGTCTAGGATACTTGTGACACGCATACGTTCATTTTTGTGTTTCTGGGTGCCACAGCGTAGTGCAGGTTTTTTTTTCTACGCACGTGGTCTAGGAGGGGTTGCGTGCACATTATCTCCCTTTTTCGGGGTGCCTGTGCGTTGCGTGACCCATCATCTTCCCCCAGGGGTCACATACAGCCTTGCTAGAGCACTAGGGTATGAATTCCGTCTAGTACCCTACCCCTTTGACCCCCAATTGCCCAGGACAATAGTTTACTGCAACTCCCAGATGCACAACAACATCAGTGCCATGGTTGGGAGGCGAGCACGCGGTAAGGGTGGCAAAGGTGGCCAAGCCACAAGAGGTGGCCGTGGTGGATACGGTAGGGGACGTGGCCAGGACTTGCAGGGTACCCCTAGACCCCCATGTGTGGGTGACCAGTCAGGGACACCCATGCCTCCCCCCCCGGTTGAGGGTAACGTGGCTGACACCATCCCTGCTCAGCCCTTGTTGGACCAGTCCATTGTGGCACCAGACCTGGCACAGGGTGACTCCATGGCTAACTTCCAGGTCAGCAGGTCTAGGCCACGTGTGGCGGTGCACGTTGGTGTCACCAGCCCACGTGGATCACGGGCAGCTATGTCATCTGCTGCCCCGAGTAGGCAGGGTGGGGAGGCTGCAGGGGCAGCTGCGGCTCTATCCACCCCAGCTCTGAGTGTCCCAGCCAGGACAGTGTTGGTCCTAGTCCATCCTGCTGACGTTCCCCCTGACTACATCACACTTCAGCTAATTCCTGCACCAAGTCCCATGGTGAGTGTTCATTCCCACACTCCTAGTCCACAGTCCACCGGGGCTCCTGCCCCTAGTGTCCAGAGCGGCGTAGGACACTCAGTATCACCACCACCTTCCAAGCGGAAGAGGAAGAGTGCTCGTCCAGTACAGGCTGATGCCCCAGACACGGCTACACAGTCCGGCCCACCAAGGAAGCCCAGCTTCAATCAGGCCAAACTTGATGCACTTGTGGAGCATGAGTCCGCACATGACAGCGAAATGGTGATTACTGCAGGATGCAAGACCACACCTGCACAACGTCAGGCACACTGGCAGACCATTGCGGAACTCATAAGTGCCCTTGGATTCGTGAGGCGCACAGCTAATGATTGCTACAAGCGCTGGAATAACCTTAAGCGCAGGGCAAAGAAAAAGCTGGCCTCAAGTCATGCCGCAACTCTAGTGACTGGAGGTGGGTCTCCGCAGAGGACATAGAACTCACTCCACATGAGTATGTTGCTGAGACCTACGTCACGGAGGAACAGATACAAGGTGTGGGAACCTGCCAGATTACGAGGCATTGTCCGGTGAGTGAACATGCATGTGTGTGTCATCCATGTGCATGGTGTGTGCGTGAGTGCTTCTGATTGAGTGCCAGGTGAGGGGGTGTGTGCCTGAGTGGTTTGGCTCACCCATGTGCTTCATCCAATACATTCTGCGCACCAGGATTTGGGTGTTGCAGTATCCCTTCTGGCAACAGTAGACATTCAGCCCAACCTCACGCCAGTTGCCCTTGAATTGTCATCTTGCCACAACATAGTTGCATATTATTCTGTGTTCATTCAGGCTGATTGGCTGCATTCCACCACTTTCACTAGGCATTTCTCAGTCCCATTGTCACATGTGTGACATGGATAGGGTACATGCCATCTGTGTGATGTATGTGTATTGGACATGCCAATCACAGACACTTGCTGCAGGCCGTCATTTCAAAGGGTGTCTCTGGGTGCACCTCCCCCGAGCTCTATTCAGGTGTCGATTTGGATGATGAGACCTATGTGCCGTCGCAGGTAAGTGTTTCTGGGAGGGATTCTGTACTGTCCAACCCACCTGCACCAGGGGTAGAACCCCCAATGGGGATGTCAGTGTTGGTAGGTCCGCCTTTGGTGGTTGCGGATGCAGGGTCACACTCCGCTACATCTGATCCTGTTCCTGGGCCAGCAGAACAGAGGGGGAATGCAGTCCTGCAGCCTCAGGCAGTGCCGGCACAGCAAGGCGCAGTTCGCCTTGCCCCAGACAGGTGTGGTACCCGCCGACGCGGTGGCCGTATGCCACCTGGCAATACCACATGGGAGCAATCCATATACGGTATGGCAAACCAACATGCAGCATCAACTGAGATGATGGCTCAGGCCATGGATAGGGTGGCCAATTCCATTGTCCCCCAAGAAAGGCTAATTGAACAACTACAGCAGGCAACAGACTCCATTAGCCAGTCACACAGGGAGGACATGTTGGCATCCAACAGGGACAGGCGGGCGGCACTGGAGACTCTGCGGGAAGCCATTTCTATTGAGTCCCAGGGCCACAGGGAAGCCCTAAGGGCGGAACTCCGTCAGCTCAGGGCAACTATGGTTGAGCTTGAGGCTTCAGCTAACACGAGGACAGAACAGCAGCTGGAGCGGCTCACACGTACGCTTTCAGCTGAGAAGCAGGCAACTAGGGAGGTGGTCTGGGCATCCCGTGAGTTGTTGCATGGGGACCTACGCACAATTATCCTCCAGAACCAGACCTTCCACACCCGCATGCTTGCTGCCATGGAGGACCAGACTAGGGCTTTGCGTGGGCTGCCTCCCATAGTGCCACCACCCCCTGATGCAGCTGCAGAAGGTGAGGAGAGCGACAGCAGCAATTCTCCCTCAATAGGGTAGCCGTGCAGGCCATGAGCCCATGGAGGTGTTTTGTTTTCGCAAGATCCACACAGGTGGGTTTTGGTGTGCACCCTGTACTCGGACCTCCTGGGTGACCTGCCCCACCCCCCCGGGCCCATTCATGGCCATTTTTGATTTTTGCTTTTTTTCTATGTTTGTATTTTTTTTTTTGATTTTTGATTCTTGATTTTTTTGACAGTGTGTTGCCTTGTGTGGCTCCCGTGTGCATACGCTGTATTGTGGCTGGGCACATGCAGGCTTGTCCTGAATTTGGGTCAGATGCTTGGGTTTGTGTGACACACACCCCTCCTGCTTCCCATTTCCATGGGCTTGCAAAGGGTGTGCCCAAGTGACATTGACTTACACGGTGACGTTGGACTCCCATTTGATGTGTGGGCAGTCTGTAGTCAATACTGTGTATACATTCCTAGTGCATATTGTTGTTGTATTGTACACTGCATGGTGTATTGATATGTGCCTCTGCATCCATCTCATCCTCCTAATTTTCAGGTCCATTTCTCATGTCTTCACAAGGCGGTCTACTTTGGAACTGGAGTCCATGTTGTAAGCAGTGCACCTACACTCTTGCGTGGCGCTAACACTGTATAGTTGGAAGTGTTCGAAGTGCTGGCCTTATCAGGTAGTGAGGCTACCAATTTTTTAAGTCCGTACTGTCATGTTTATGGTAGGTTGGAGGTTGTGTAGGTGATTGGTATTATTGGTAAGTATTTGGTAATGTGTGTTGTTGGTCCTGCATTACTGTGAGCATTTCATGTGTGGCCAGTTTCCATTAGGGACACTGTAGTTGGTGACACTTGGGGCATGTTGTGGGGATTCATTTGTTTGCTCTCACATTGCATGACATGCAATGCCCGTGCCGGGGAGGGGTTGGGTGACATGGCACTGTTCTCATGTTGTATTTTGCAAGTGGGTATTCATTTTTGCTGCATGGAAGTGTGTCTTTTGATGACACTGCATTGGTGGTGTTTGTGTAGGTAGGGATGCACACATTGTGACACTTCCAGATGAACAATCTCAGGCTGCTATTGTTCTGACAGTTGACTGTCCCTTAATTCATCAGAATTGTCAGATTGAGTCATCATTGATTGTCCGATGGTATGTGACAGGGCTGTATGCACTCCACAGGGGTGTGCTTTCTATGTGAAGTAATTAGCCACTAGCTGTGTACGGGCTGCCTCACCCCGTGCCCTTTCCCCTCCCATGCGCAGCGGGCATGCATGTGGTTGGGGATGTGGGGGCACCACCATGTCCACAGCCAGGCCCCGGCGTGTTGCAACATTGTGCAGGACACATGCTGCCACTATGATCCTGCACACGACTGGGGGAGCGTATAACAGCTGCCCACCAGAACGGTCAAGGGAGCGAAAGCGTGACTGGAGCACTCCGAATGTGCGCTCCACTTTGCCCCGTGTTGCAATATGGGCTGTGTTGTATCTTACCTCGGGAGGCGTGATGGGATTCCGAATTGACGTCATCATCTGTGTGCTCGGGTAGGCACTGTCCCCCCCAGGAGGTGGTGATGGGGATCATTAGTGGGGTATTGGCATTACTCTGTATCTGTCATGCATGCGTGTGCTGTGGCATTTCTACTCACCAAGCAGCCATGCATCGCCATGCCGCCCAGATTCCATGTCCCGGCTTAGGGTTGACATCGTGTAAATGAAGCTGTCGTGGGTGGACCCTGGATAGTTGGCATATACTGAGGTGATGATTCCCTTGGCATCACATACTACCTGGACGTTGATGGAATGCCAGTGCTTGCGGTTTCTTTAGATGTGCTCAGATGCCCTGGGGGGACGTAGAGCCACATGGGTGCAATCAATGGCCTCTAACACTTTGGCTAATTGTGCCACCCTGTAGAAATCCTGGCTGACAGCCTGCCTTTCTGCAGGTGTTCTGGGCAGGTATATGTGCCTGCGATCTGATGGGCGTGCAGAGATGATGGCCAACACCTGGTGTAGGCACCGTGACTGCGTGGCCTGTGACACCCCCCCACTATGGCACTTGTCCGCTGAAATGATCCGGTAGCCAAGAAGTGCAGTACATTGAGGACCTTCTCCAGGGGGCTGAGTGCTTGGGAGCACAGGGTGGGTGATGTGAGGTCATCCTCCCACTCACTGACCAGGTCGAGTATTATGTGTGGTGGAAACCTGTATCTCCCATACACCTGGTCATCAGGCATACCAAATAGGCTGGCTCTGGGTGTGAAGATTCTGGCCCTGACTATCCTTCTCCTCCTCCTGCGTTGTAGGCGACCATGTAAATCTTCCCGCCCACCCCAGGAATACACGTACCCCACTCTCACAGGCCCAGACGAGTGTGGAACTTCACGCGCACACCGAAATACACGAACCCTGCAAATTTGCGTGTGAAACTTCCTGCGCACCCCGAAATACACGTACCGAGGGCAATCGCGTGTGGAACTTCCCGTGCAGCCCCGTAATACACGTACCCTGCTGGTATTGCGTGTGGAAGTTCACGTGGACCCATAATACACGTACCCTGATGGAATCACGTGTGAGACTACCCGCGCACCCCTGGAATACACGTACCCAGGCAAATCGCACGGCTGGGGGAAGGGGTGCAGGGAGACAGGAGTGGGGGCCTGGTGGAGGGTGCCCCTGAATGCAGGGGGGTGGGGGTGCAGGGAGACATGAGTGGGGGCCTGGTGGAGGGTGCCCCTGGATGCAGGGGGTGGGGGTTCAGGGGGACAGGAGTGGGGGCCTGGTGGAGGGTGCCCCTGGATGCAGGGGGGTGGGGGTGCAGGGGGACATGAGTGGGGGCCTGGTGGTGGGTGCCCCTGGATGCAGGGGGGTGGGGGTGCAGGTAGCAGGAGTGGGGGCCTGGTGGAGGGTGCCCCTGGATGCAGGGGGGTGGGGGTGCTGGGAGACAGGAGTGGGAGCCTGGTGGAGGGTTCCCCTGGATGCAGGGGGGTGGGGGTGCAGGGGGACAGGAGTGGGGGCCTGGTGGAGGGTGCCCCTGGATGCTGGGTGGTGGGGGTGCAGGGGGACATGAGTGGGGGCCTGGTGGAGGGAGCCCTACAGTGCTGGGGGTGGGGGTGCAGGGGGACAGGAGTGGGGGTCTGGTGGAGGGTGCCCCTGGATGCAGGGGGGTGGAGGTGCAGGGGGACATGAGTGGGGGCCTGGTGGAGGGTGCCCTACAGTGCTGGGGGGTGGGGGTGCAGGGAGACAGGAGTGGAGGGTGCCCCTGGATGCAGGGGGGTGGGGGTTCAGGGGGACATGAGTGGGGGCCTGGTGGAGGGTGCCCCTGTATGCAGGAGGGTGGGGGTGCAGGGGGACATAAGTGGGGGCCTGGTGGTGGGTGCCCCTGGATGCAGGGGGGTGGGGGTGCTGGGAGACATGAGTGGGGGCCTGGTGGAGGGTGCCCTACAGTGCTGGGGGTGGGGGTGCAGGGGGACAGGAGTGGGGGCCTGGTGGAGGGTGCCCCTGGATGCAGGGGGTGGGGGTGCAGGGGGACATGAGTGGGGGCCTGGTGGAGGGTGCCCTACAGTGCTGGGGGGTGGGGGTGCAGGGGGACCGGAGTGGGGGCCTGGTGGAGTGTGTCCCTGGATGCAGGGGGGTGGGGGTGCAGGGGGACAGGAGTGGGGGCCTGGTGGAGGGTGCCCTACAATACTGGGGGTGGGGGTGCTGGGAGACATGAGTGGCGGCCTGGTGGAGGGTGCCCCTGGATGCAGGGGGGTGGGGGTGCAGGGAGACATGAGTGGGGGCCTGGTGGAGGGTGCCCCTGGATGCAGGGGGTGGGGGTTCAGGGGGACAGGAGTGGGGGCCTGGTGGAGGGTGCCCCTGGATGCAGGGGGGTGGGGGTGCAGGTGGACATGAGTGGGGGCCTGGTGGTGGGTGCCCCTGGATGCAGGGGGGTGGGGGTGCAGGTAGCAGGAGTGGGGGCCTGGTGGAGGGTGCCCCTGGATGCAGGGGGGTGGGGGTGCTAGGAGACAGGAGTGGGAGCCTGGTGGAGGGTGCCCCTGGATGCTGGGTGGTGGGGGTGCAGGGGGACATGAGTGGGGGCCTGGTGGAGGGTGCCCTACAGTGCTGGGGGTGGGGGTGCAGGGAGACAGGAGTGGAGGGTGCCCCTGGATGCAGGGGGGTGGGGGTTCAGGGGGACATGAGTGGGGGCCTGGTGGAGGGTGCCCCTGGATGCAGGGGGGTGGAGGTGCAGGGGGACATGAGTGGGGGCCTGGTGGAGGGTGCCCTACAGTGCTGGGGGGTGGGGGTGCAGGGAGACAGGAGTGGAGGGTGCCCCTGGATGCAGGGGGGTGGGGGTTCAGGGGGACATGAGTGGGGGCCTGGTGGAGGGTGCCCCTGGATGCAGGAGGGTGGGGGTGCAGGGGGACATGAGTGGGGGCCTGGTGGTGGGTGCCCCTGGATGCAGGGGGTGGGGGTGCTGGGAGACATGAGTGGGGGCCTGGTGGAGGGTGCCCTACAGTGCTGGGGGTGGGGGTGCAGGGGGACAGGAGTGGGGGCCTGGTGGAGGGTGCCCTACAGTGCTGGGGGGTGGGGGTGCAGGGGGACAGGAGTGGGGGCCTGGTGGAGTGTGTCCCTGGATGCAGGGGGGTGGGGGTGCAGGGGGACAGGAGTGGGGGCCTGGTGGAGGGTGCCCTACAGTGCCGGGTGGTGGGGGTCCAGGGGGACATGGGTGGGGGCCTGGTGGAGGGTGCCCTACAGTGCTGGGGGTGGGGGTGCTGGGAGACATGAGTGGCGGCCTGGCGGAGGGTGCCCCTGGATGCAGGGGGGTGGGGGTGCAGGGGGACAGGAGTGGGTGCCTGGTGGAGGGTGCCCTACAGTTCTGGGGGGTGGGGGTGCTGGGAGACATGAGTCGGGGCCTGGTGGAGGGTGCCCCTGGATGCAGGCGGGTGTGGGTGCAGGGGGACAGGAGTGGGGGCCTGGTGGAGTGTGCCCTACAGTGCTGGGGGGTGGGGTTGCTGGGAGACATGAGTGGGGTCCTGGTGGAGGGTGCCCTACAGTGCTGGGGGGTGGGGTTGCTGGGAGACAGGAGTGGGGGCCTGGTGGAGGGTGCCCCTGGATGCAGGGGGGTGGGGGTTCAGGGGGACAGGAGTGGGGGCCTGGTGGAGGGTGCCCCTGGATGCAGGGGGGTGCAGGGGGACATGAGTGGGGGCCTGGTGGTGGGTGCCCCTGGATGCAGGGGTGTGGGGGTGCAGGTAGACAGGAGTGGGGGCCTGGTGGAGGGTGCCCCTGGATGCAGGGGGGTGGGGGTGCTGGGAGTCAGGAGTGGGAGCCTGGTGGAGGGTGCCCCTGGATGCAGGGGGGTGGGGGTGCAGGGGGACAGGAGTGGGGGCCTGGTGGAGGGTGCCCCTGGATGCTGGGTGGTGGGGGTGCAGGGGGACATGAGTGGGGGCCTGGTGGAGGGTGCCCTACAGTGCTGGGGGTGGGGGTGCAGGGGGACAGGAGTGGGAGCCTAGTGGAGGGTGCCCCTGGATGCAAGGGGGTGGAGGTGCAGGGGGACATGAGTGGGGGCCTGGTGGAGGGTGCCCTACAGTGCTGGGGGGTGGGGGTGCAGGGAGACAGGAGTGGAGGGTGCCCCTGGATGCAGGGGGGTGGGGGTGCAGGGGGACATGAGTGGTGGCCTGGTGGAGGGTGCCCCTGGATGCAGGAGGGTGGGGGTGCAGGGGGACATGAGTGGGGGCCTGGTGGTGGGTGCCCCTGGATGCAGGGGGGTGGGGGTGCTGGGAGACATGAGTGGGGGCCTGGTGGAGGGTGCCCCTGGATGGAGGGGGGTGGGGGTGCAGGGGGACAGGAGTGGGGGCCTGGTGGAGGGTGCCCCTGGATGCAGGGGGGTGGGGGTGCATGGGGACATGAGTGGGGGCCTGGTGGAGGGTGCCCTACAGTGCTGGGGGGTGGGGGTGCAGGGGGACAGGAGTGGGGGCCTGGTGGAGGGTGCCCCTGGATGCAGGGGGGTGGGGGTGCAGGGGGACATGAGTGGGGGCCTGGTGGAGAGTGCCCTACAGTGCTGGGGGGTGGGGGTGCAGGGGGACAGGAGTGAGGGCCTGGTGGAGGGTGCCCCTGGATGCAGGGGGGTGGGGGTGCAGGGGGACAGGAGTGGGGGCCTGGTGGAGGGTGCCCTACAGTGCTGGGGGTGGGGGTGCTGGGAGACATGAGTGGGGGCCTGGTGGAGGGTGCCCCTGGATGCAGGGGGGTGGGGGTGCAGGGGGACAGGAGTGGGTGCCTGGTGGAGGGTGCCCTACAGTGCTGGGGGGTGGAGGTGCTGGGAGACATGAGTGGGGGCCTGGTGGAGGGTGCCCCTGGATGCAGGCGGGTGGGGGTGCAGGGGGACAGGAGTGGGGGCCTGGTGGATTGTGCCCTACAGTGCTGGGGGGTGGGGTTGCTGGGAGACATGAGTGGGGTCCTGGTCGAGGGTGCCCTACAGTGCTGGGGGGTGGGGGTGCAGGGGGACAGGGGTGGGGGCCTGGTGGAGGGTGCCCCTGGATGCAGGGGGGTGGGGGTGCAGGGGGACATGAGTGGGGGCCTGGTGGAGGGGCCCTACAGTGCTGGGGGGTGGAGGTGCAGGGGGACAGGAGTGGGGGCTTGGTGGAGGGTGCCCCTGGATGCAGGGGGGTGGGGGTGCAGGGGGACAGGAGTGGGGGCCTGGTGGAGGGTGCCCTACAGTGCTGGGTGGTGGTGGTGCTGGGAGACATGAGTGGGGGCCTGGTGGAGGGTGCCCCTGGATGCAGGGGGGTGGGGGTGCAGGGGGACAGGAGTGGGTGCCTGGTGGAGGGTGCCCTACAGTGTTGGGGGGTGGGGGTGCTGGGAGACATGAGTGGGGGCCTGGTGGAGGGTGCCCCTGGATGCTGGGGGGTGGGGGTCCAGGGGGACAGGAGTGGGGGCCTGGTGGAGGGTTCCCTACAGTGTTGGGGGGTGGGGTTGCTGGGAGACATGAGTGGGGGCCTGGTGGAGGGTGCCCCTGGATGCAGGGGGGTGGGGGTTCAGGGGGACAGGAGTGGGGCTCCTGGTGGAGGGTGCCCCTGGATGCAGGGGGGTGGGGGTGCAGGGGGACAGGAGTGGGGGCCTGGTGGAGTGTGCCCTACAGTGCTGGGGGTTGGGGGTGCTGGGAGACATGCGTTGGTGGGCAGTAGTGCAAGGTAACATGTGGGTTGGCTGGGGGGGATGGCCATGGTGGATGGGCTGCCTGCGGGACATGTGCAGGGGTGCAGGGTAGTCTCCTGTGGTGTGGGCCGCCTGCAGGGGCCGTGGAAGGTGTAGAGGGAACAGCTGGGAGGACCCACACAGCCAATTCAAGTGTGGGACTCCCCGGCACCTCCGAAATACAAGTAGGCTGCTGGATTCGCGTGTGGAATTTGCCGTGCACCCGGAGTACACGTACCCTGCTGAAATTGCATGTGGAACTTCACGCGCACACCTTAATACACGTACCCCCAAATTTGCGTATGAAACTTCCCGCGCACCCCGAAATACATGTGCCCAGGCCAATCGCGTGTGGAACTTCCCGCGAACCCTGTAGTACACGCACACGCTATTTTTCACACAGCGGGTGTCCGTGTTTGTCGGTACCCCTTTGCACCTCATTTGTCCTAGAGGGCCACTGTATGGATCATTCATCATAGCTGTACATGGGTGCTTTTTGTTAGCGCACATTTTGGCGCACATTTATTTCAGGCGCAGGGACGCTACCGCCTGCTTTCTTGTGGTGTACTTGTTTGGCCCTGTGCGCGTCTTTGACCGTGCGCTGGTTTGCCCTATTCGATTCCATGAATACGAGTTGAAGGTGAGCGTGTGGGCGTTCCGCGCACTTGCCTCCTGTACTTCCCCCGTGACGCCCATATTTTCACGCATTGTTCCCCATTCCGAGTGTTACGCCCCGTGTTACGCCTACTTTTGTAATGTGCGCCGCGCTATGTGCGATTTCGCAGCGGCAGTGGCGCACGCCGTTGGATGACCTGTGCGCCGGTGTGCGCTGCGCACTTTTTCAGCGCATATCCAATATTTTTCTCGCGCACGAACTTCCATGAATCGATGTGCGCTATTTTCCCTGCGATTTTCGCAGTTGCACTGCGATTCTCGCACTTTTACTGCGAATCGCACGTTTTGGCACCTCTGCGTGGGAATTTTCGGCGCACATTAATTCCATGAATCGGCTCGTTAGTTTTCAACTTGCTCATTACTCCCAAATCATTGCGAGTGTGTGTCTGAAACCATACAACGTGGCTTCCATTAGAATTTCAACAATTTTAGTGATTTAAACCATTTTCCGTGTTTTACTCATTCCATTCAAGCCAACTTTCAAACCATTTTTGACAGTTTGCCAATCATTCCTGTTTCTCTCTCTATGTTTGCTGGGGGAAACCTGTTCTCTCTCCTTCTATTTCTTCATACTGCATGTTGGGGGGATTGAGGGGTGTGCAGGGGGAAATAGTAATCACATTTTCAATTGATTGAACACACACACAAGAGTATTATTTCTGTGCTGCATTATTTTTCCCATCATTGCTCCTTGTGATTAAGGAGATTGTTTAGTGTAACATCACCCATTGGTGATCATTGTATACCCATTAAAAATAATGTGATATATGTATTGTGAAAAATAAAATAAATATTTTAACTTTGCAAACCATCCTGATTCCTGGATCAGTTTGACTGGGGGGGATTAAAAGAGAGGAGTGTGATATAAGTGGTACATCGTTCAGAAATAAAAGAATTTATAGACACAAATAATTAATTAAGGGTTTCAGCTGTGCATCACATGCTAGGCATTGACTTAGGTGAAGTGCCGGGTTGAAATCACTTACAACCCACCAACGCCCCATCCCATCAAATCCATTGAAGGGAACATGTTGCAGCCCTGAGTGCTATTTAACAATACTTAGCTATTGAGAATGGTGGAGGCTAAGTAGGTGAGTCCATATATCATGCTCCAACATAATTCATTGCTCAACTCCACCTCACCCCCAGGAGGAACATGGAGAGAGGGCACGTGGTCCACACCTGATGAACCCTCTGAAAACCTAAACAGGCTCTGGCCTCAACCCCTTATGTCCAGCCAGATTAGTTACATAAATGTTCAGTCTTTGGAGGGTGCAAAGTCAGTGCTGAGAGGCACCCGCCACACCATCCCAGCCCTTATCTGCTTGGCATTGGGGTTCATGCTAGGAAGGCTACGTTTGGATCCCTACAAAGGACCTCCTCCAACTCTCACTGCAATAACACAGAGGTGAAACCCCAGCAAGGGACACAGTCCACTCTGGTAGACGTTCTCCGCATCATGTCAGTCTATATTAGCCCTGACGCAGTCACTTCTCATCTCAGTTCACAATTGTGCAAACACCAATTCATGTTGGCAAAGTATGACTTGTAGAACAGCTGGTCAGATAGCACAGGGAGTAGAGCGCTCGCTTTGACATCCATGCAGAATTCTCCGACGCCAGGGCCAAACTCAGACTTTCATCCTTCTGAGGTCGATAAATGACCACCACACACTGTGAGTAATAATAATTAACAGTGTATAAATGCTAAATTATTATTATGACAATTGCCGTTTCGAAGTTAACACACAGCACCTCCAGGTCACATCATTAACAACTGAAACAAATTGGTAATGAAAGGAAAGGAAAAAACATCTTAAATTTAAGATTACATAACGAGGAGAAAAGGAACCCAAAACTGTTCTCAAGAGACATGGGATTATTTCATTATTTGCATTTCAATCAAGGGACTTCCATAGATTTCCTGAATCCACCTGAAGTGGGATTAGTCTGTTTTAGGAATAGCAGAGCTTTAACATGCTAAGAAAAACTTTACGTTTCCCACTCAACGACCACATTCATAATTGCAGGGAAAACCATGTAATAATGCAATCATTTGTTATGTTTTGCTGGCTGTTTAGCATCTGCAAACAGCTTACTCTGGGCTACTATTTCCCTTCCAAACTCACTGAAGAAGAAGATGCTTCAAGTGTTTCCCCACTCAGTTAATTTCTCCCATTTTTCTCTAGCAGTCTTCAAAACCATTTTCATTTATTGAAACCTTCAAATCTGATGATAAAGTACCTTGGAGGTTGGCCCTTTGCCTGATTATGGGTAATAGTGTAATGTGTCTACACTATAAACTTTCCATGAGGAAGATGAAGAATGTAGGGAGAGATTTATGCAAAGAAATCGATCAGTCTGCCTTAGTGCAATCCTTCAGGGAATGTCACAGTTCTGATATACAATCTACTAGTGGAGTGTTCCTGTTGTGATGTTCTCTTGTTGGCAGCTGCAACCTGTAGAATAAGATAATTAAATTTCCTTTCCAAGTCTAGGACCTTACTCCCTGTCTCTGAGGATCTCCCTTACAGCTCCACTATGCTGAAATTGTGTGTCTGCAAGATACACACCCCCTGGTGCAGAAAAAAAATACATTTTGAATAAGAGATATTTATGGGAGGTATCTAGTTGATATTCTAGTAGAACAAGAGATGTAAGAATGATTGTATAGGGGGAATGTGAGTGTGACAATGTGAAAAACAGAAATTGACCAGGATATGTTGCAATATAAGTATGGGCTGAGAACACACCAATGACCATGATGCATGTGTACTCAATGAATATTAACCCTGGGACACATCTAGATAAAACTGTAGGCTTACACCTTTACCCACAAGGGCAAGCTAACTCTACTGAGATTGTGGGGCATGCAAGATTCCTGGAGAGTTTCACACTCGTAGAAATAAAGCATCATACATTCTACTCGAACCCATAAGGAGTCTCATCACTCATTGGCCTAATTTTGTCCTCCAAGGATACTGTGGGGGATATTGTCAAGAGTGAGTTTGGGGATATTGTGATCTCGGACCAAGCAAATGTTGGGCTTGTTCTGGAATGCTCTCTGCCAGGGATTGAGGAAAGTAGGCATTGGAGATTGGATACATTTCTTTTATAGATGTGGCTTTTGTCAATTACATTAGGGAAACAAAAGATTTATTTTTGATTGCTAATGAGGTATCAATTCCAGATCAGTTTACTCTGTTAGATGCACTGAAGCAACTATTAGTGGTAAAATGATCAGCCTTAATGCGTATACTGCGTTTGGCTCCTGTCCAACATGGACGTGCCACAGAGTCTTTTGTTTGTTCTCTTGGCCATTTTGTCCCTTTGCCTTTGCCCTTCCCTTGCAGGACTGGGATTTCCTTTTTTGGGCATGCATTGCCCACAAAATCCACTTCTTTCACTGGAATCTGCACGTCACATGTGTAAGCACCCTGGTAGTGGGCTGGGACTGTCTAGTCCCAATCCACATTACTGGTGCCAGGGTGGGTGGTGTGCAAGAGAGCATGAGAGCATGAGGACCACAGTAGTCCCTGATTGGATGACTGCTGGTGTGCATTCATGGAGCCGATCTTGTCATTGGTGTGCTGGGTGCGAGCACTCACCTGACTCCGGATAAAAGGAGGGGTCCTGCATTCATTCACCAGATCTGAAGAAGGAGGCAAGTATCCTGAAGAGCCTAGCAGAACTAACGATGACCCTGAGATGCACTTGAGGAGGCCTGGCTCAGAATCCCACTGCTGTCCCAGTGAAACCCTGCTTTGGGATTGATCTCAGAAGACCTGTAAATGTGCTTCAAACCCTTGAACTGGTGGGACCAATCACTCTCTATGCCTCTTGGATACCCTGAAAGCGATGCTGTTTGGAAGTGTGTTTGGAAGTGTCACTGTGCCCTCAAGTGGGCTGTCTAGCTCAAACATAGGTTATTGTGCAGGGGAGTCACCATGTTGAGATTCAACCAGAAACTTTGGGGATTCTTGTTCAACAAGGAATCCTTTTGCCAAATGTTGTCATCCCAACACTTTTCGGTTTTGAGATAGAAGGCTGTGTCATACTATGAGAGCTGGGTCCCCTTGCATCACTGTGCTGTGGCGATCACAAAGATGGGTTTCCTGCATTCATTGCAGTGCTCCGGGACTTGCTGCATTGGTGTTTTCTTTCCTTGTAGCAGCTCCAATGCCATACCGGACCTGTGCCTGCACCTATAGCGCCTGTGCATCTGCAAGCTGAATGGAGGTGGGAAATCGTATCTCTGTACCTGCCAAGTCTGGACCAAAACTGAACTAAAGGTACTGAGTATTAAAGTTGCCTTCCTTTTAGCTTGGGTAGTGTTTGCCACTTAGAGCCCTCTGAAAGTTAGGATCAGCTTTGTTAGCATTAACAGATCCTCACCTGACCTTTGGAACTCGTTTCACCCCTTCAGAATTCTTCTCCTAACTTTTTCCTGCTCCCTAAAAAGGACTTGTGAAGTTTACGCACAACCACATGCATCACAGATGCATTGAACATTGAGCACAAGGCCCCACTCATCTTAGGGCTCTGTAAGGAACTCATGGTGGCAACAGTAAAGATAGACACAACTGATCACAGTTCAACAGTGTTTATTAAACTGTAAATGTAGGGTGTAAAAATGCCTAACCAAAACCTAAAACTAAGATGGGAGTAAGCTTCGACAATCAAATGAAAAATAAGGCAGACCTTGTGGCATCTTGTCAAAGTAAAAAGGCCTATACTAAAACAAAAAAAAAACATTACCAAATCCTTACAACTAATTACACAAATAGTGTTTTCAATGAAGAAAGAAGTGTTTGCAAATAATAAGTCAGGATGATGACTGCTAGGGTTCTCCCTTCTCCAAGTTTCGAGCACGGGTCAAGGTGGACATCCTGAGCACAGCACACACTCGAGCTTTCCCAGCATGAATCGACAGTTTCATACCGGCTATCAAGTTCTTCGATGGTTAAGACTCTTTTCAATAAAAAAGTCTCTTGCCTTTGAGGACCTGATGTATTCAATAACAAACAAACAAACACAGAGTTCCTCACCAAGTGGACTTTGGGTGATTACTTTTCACCCCTGGATCTCCCTCAGCCGGGTTCAGACCAAAATGACTAGGGGAACAATTAACTTCCCCTGGTCTTCAAATACTTCTTTATTCAGGAATCTTAATGTATTTCTAAACAGTTTGTCAGGTTACGATAGTCTCCACCATCGAGTAATTGGCAAGAGTTTCCTTGGTGAGCACCCACGTGGTGTCAGACAACTCTGTTGCTGGATTTCCCCCTCTTTCATCAATAGATTATTTAAACCTTTCAAAGTACAAATTAGCCATTGGCCACAATTCTTTCAACACAGTTCAGTTTCTTTTCGACTCTCCCCTCGAATCACAAGCTGTGATGAACTACTGGCTTTCTTTCTTGTCCCCATCCAGCCATGTAGGATATGTACAGAAGTGTTAAAAATTATTCTAAAAGGTGCAAAGTGGCAGAGTTTTAAGGCGAACGTTGTAAATTGGACAACAATTTTGCTATATTGTGGTAAGTATGACATTAGTAAGTTGTCGGAAAATAACATGCACTTGTAAAACCCATGAAATTCAGTGAAACAACTTTGTTAAAAGGATGTTATGGTTAAGTTGCACTAATAAAAACATATGAAATTCAAAAGGGAGTCATGGTTACAAGTAAAACCGAAAAACCTCAGAAATCCACCATTTATGGTAAGCTAAGCAACCATAACTCACACCACCAATGTGCACTGCTAAGACTAACATCCAGGACCTCAAAGATGGCATCAAAATATCAATGATGACATCACTGATGAAATCACATGTCAAATTCATTTTGATGAAAAGTCCCTACAAGGTGTTGTGTTAATAAGTTTGGTAACAAGATGTCAGGGCGGATCGGGAGACCTATCATTAACTACTTAATCTATTAAAGAATGTACTCATCTAAACTACATTGTATTGGCATGTTGTTAATTCAGGAACCTAATTATACATATACATAGGCAATGATTGCAGCATGCACCATAGAAGTACAATATGTCTAATCTTGTAATTTTGGATAGTACAATAATGGATGCTACCTTATAAGAGTTTTGAGTAATGTTAAACATTTAATAACAAACTAAGAATTCAACACTTACTACACACTTGTGCTAGTACAGACAAAACATATGAAGACCCACAATGCATACAAATCAGAGGCACATACAGGGAAACTAAAGTAAGGAAGAAAGAAACAGCATCATCAGAAAATGTTAATAACATTAAAGCTTATCTTCATGTGTACAAATGAATTGTGTGTTTGAGGCCTTCTTATTTCCTCATGTATGTACACCATGAGCTGATACTAAACCCTAAGGAAAGTGCTTTAAGAACATATGACAAGGTTAACATCTAGATATATAGCACCTTTTGAATTTCAATATTCTGACTGTCAGTGAACAAAACCACCTGGCCTAAATATGTCAGTGAACAAACACAGGTGGCCCCGATATGTGCGGTCATCAGTGATGTCATCAATGACATTTGTGATGTCATCTTTGATGTCCTGGTTGTTCGTTTTAGCAGTGCAAGGTGGTGGTGCGAGTTAGGCTTGCTTAGCTTACCATAACTGGCGAATTTCTGAGGTTATTCGGTTTTACTTGTAACCATAACGTCCCTTTAACAAAGTTTTTTCATGAATTTCATAGGGTTTTATTAGTGTAACTTAACCATAACGTCCCATTAACAAAGTTCCATATATTACATAGTATGCTGTTTGTGTAGTATTTTCCCAGAACAATTCATTATTCTTTGTGTTGTAGTTGGGCTTATAATAAATTGTATATTTTTATATACTTCATTCTTATTGTAATTCTTGGTGTTTCACTGAGTGTGTTCATTGGATACCCCTGATCACCCTCACTTCTCCTGAGATTTAGCCTTGACTGCTCTCCAAGCTACTGTGAATTGGGCTGGCTACCTCCCCAGAGGTGCCCACTGTTCATATAACAAGGGTGGCCTCCTAAACATCTGCCCAGCAGGGCAGAGTTTAGAAATCCATTCTAACAGTGGCCATGATGTTCTGCTCAAGCTATTTGTGGGCAATTTCATACTATGCACTCCCATAAAAGTAGTATCTATTGAAATTACTACATTTGAAAAAAGCTGTTAATTTAATGTGAGAAAGGGCGTTGCATTGGGCCTAGTTAAATTCCCCAGGAAACTATTTTCAAAAAAAGTTATATGTTTTAGTGTATTATCCTACTTTGAATATTAGGATGTTGTGAAGGATTGCCATTTGGCCAAAAGAAGTGTGTTTGTGTACCTTGCTGCATCAGTATCCTGATTCACAGCACCTTCTCTAACAGTAGCACAGAGCAGGTTCACAGGTCGCAATCTCTACAGTGCAGGGGCTGCATTTAAAAACAATATAGGCCCCTGTTCCAGAAATGACATAACTATGATGATGTTGTCCTGGTGATATATACAACTGTAAATATAAGTCATACCTGAGTTAGGGTATGGTGGCCAGCATCCCTCAGATTTATACCAGCCATTGATGTTGCCAATTGATGGCTCGCATGTGTCAGCCCTGTTGGCTCAGTTCAACTGTGGAAAGGTTATGGGTATTCCCCCAGACAGGCTGTACCCTTCCCTACTGCCGGGAAGGTAGTCTGCTGTGGTCCATCTCTTTTTTTGTTTGCAAAGGCAGATAACAGCATTCTCCCTTGCACAGCCACTCCACTGGATGCTGGGCTGGGAGAAGAAATTAAGAGGCACACCCAAACAGAGAAAGCCAGGCCTCACACCAGGGTGCTGCATTTCTAAAACCCTTTGATCCTATTGAGAGGGGGAGTGGCGGACCTAGGATAGCCAGAGAGGGATCTGTACAGTTCTGGGAGGGTTCTGCCATCTTGATTCTCTATACCTCTCTTTCTCTTTCCGGTACCCCCGCCTTCGTCTGGAGCAAAGCGCTTTGGGTGTGACATCTTAAGGCCAAAAACCACATATTTCAAGAGCGGTGATTGGACCCTTTATGCATGCTAGCTTTAGTCCAATCACCTGAGGGCTTTTGCCTATATATGAAGGGTCTCCCATCACTTCTTTTAATCATCTGGACTCTGCAGAGCGAGCAATCATTTTTTTAAATTGTGTTAGGATTAAAAAAAAAAAAACATACACAAGTGTTCAGTCTTTAAAACGAAAAACAAGAATGGCAATAATATAAAAAGTTTCAACACATTAAATACAAAAATATTTTTCAAAAATTATCAAAAAACGTTATATACAAATTTACAAATCTAGCATAATATTAAAATAGAATACACATCATTCCAATAATTGCATAAGCATTTGCCATATTTCAACCATCAAAAATTGGAAAATGGTAATTATAATTTAACCAAAGGTAACTTGCACACCTCTTAATTCTGAAAGGAATTTCATTCACAAAAATCTACCGGAGTGAAAATAGATACCAGTTCTTTGAATGAATGTCATTGCATTAAAATCAATTACATCTCATTCATTCATCTCAAAGCTTCTATAGTTAACAATGTTTCCTAACCACTCCTTACTCTTAACCAAAAGGTCTATCCAAGAGAGTTCACTGATCATGTACAGATCTGCCAAACAATGTCACTCTGGAACTAGGCAAAGCAGAGCAATGCATATACAAATGCTCTCTCGTTTGAGCCACCTCTTTCTGCATTACAGAAATGACATATCTTATTAGTCTCTTTCTCATGAGAGTGCACTAAGATGATTTTAATGGTTTTTAAAAGATTCATTCTAAACTGGAAAAACAGAATTTGGGAATCTTTGCAAATAAAATGGAAGTGCCCCTAGTGTTTTATCCCACCTAGTGAGACTATTGTACAGCTTGGAAGTCCTTAATACCTGTATGGATGTGATCCAATCCTCATGGGATAGGATCTTCTTCACTAGCCATGGACTGTCTCTCATCATTTCTTCTAACATATAGATGTGTGCTAAGCTTTTTAATGCCTGAGTTCTAAAAACTTGGAGTGGCCTGTTTTTGTTTGCTTTCATATGCAGGTTTACTTCTGCTAATAATGAGTTTGGCAAAGGAACTAACAAGTTCCTAAAGAAATGACAGAATTTCCATCTATTCCACACAGACGGTGCCTTGCTTCTTGTTCAGACATGCTGTTTTGCTGTCTGTTCTCACTGTTTACTTCCCCTCAGTGGGAGGGGTTTGGCATCTTTCTGCTCTTAGCTGTAGCTCCTGCCTCTACTGAAGCAGACCATCAGGTACGGCCAGCTCGGCTGGAAGTTATTTGTATTATTTTCTTTTTAGCTCACGACTGCATGCAGGTGTGTGACTGGACGCCTAATTGCTGTTCCACTGTCCGACCAGCATTTCAATCTTTGTCTCCTTGTACTTGCTGCCTGTTAGCTGGAAGGTGCTTGACTTCCTGCTCTGATATGCTGTTTTGTGGTCTGTTCTCACTGTCTACTCCCATCAGTGTGAGGCGGGTGACTGGATGCCTAATTGCTGTTCTTGGGTGTCTTTGTCTCCTTGTACTTGCCGCCTTTCGGCTGGAAGGTCTGGGCTTCCTGTTCAAAAACGCTGTTTTGTGATATGTTCTCACTGTCTACTCCCCATCAGTGGGAGGGGTTTGGCATCATTCTGCTCTTTGCAGAACCTCCTACCTCTACTCGAGCAGACCATCAGGTACGGCCAGCTCGGCTAGAGGTTATTTGTTTTATTGTCTCTTTAGCTCACAACTGCATGCAGGTGGGTGACTGGATGCCTAATTGTTGTTCCTCTGTCTGACCAGCTTTTTAATCTTTGTTTCCTTGTACTTGATGTCTGTTAGCTGGAAGATGCTTGACTTCCTGCTCTGACATGCTGTTTTGTGGTCTGTTCTCACTGTCTACATTGAAGCACAGCGGACGGGCACAGCAGACGAGAGTCATGCACACCAAAATTGCGCCTAAATGAAGCCCATCTTTGCTGGTCCCTATGCAGATCAGGCTTTGGGCCTCCCCCATCATGATTTGTAATATGTCCAGGTCTGATTTACTAAACATAGCTCCCGACTCTACTGTTTTTCCTCCAGAGTTTAATAAGGCCCCACCGAGTATGCCACTTACGTGTGGAGATGTGGACTCTCCTCCGACTTGTTTTTTACTTAATGCGCGTTCCCTGGTAGCCCATGCTCAGGACTGCTATAATCTCATTGACAATCATAAACCGGATCAGCTTTGCATTTCCTAAACCTGGCTTCGCGACCACTGTGATCCCTTAGTCCTACAAGCTCTCCCTCCAGGCTATGCCATTCTGCATAGTGATTGTCTCGCCTCCCATCCTGGGGGTAGGGGGTATTGTGTAGATTTTTAAAACTTCTTATAAAGTTACTCCTGTTGCGATCAAATGTAATATTAAAATGGAATTTCTACTGCCCGTATTCAAACATCTGCAACCTCTACTGTGTATGTTTTACTTATCTATCGTCCTCCGGGTCTTGACCGACCGTTCTGTGATGATGTTCCAGTTTTTGTGTCGGAACTCCAGCATAAATATTCTAACCTTTCAATTGCTGGCAATTTTAATCTTTCAGCTGACAAACCTAGAAAGTATATTTTATCTCAGTTTTTAGCATCCTTACTGGATCTAGACTTAATCCAACATATCACCTATCCGATAACACCCTAGATTTAATTTTTGGCCTGGTATCTACCATCTCTGTTTCTCCAGCTCTTCCTATCTCTTGGACTGACCATAATGTTGTTCCATTATCAGTGCAGTCTGCATCCACTCTGTCACCGCGACCTGGACGAACATCCAGGAAGTGCAGCTGGCATTCTGCCTCTCATCAAGATTAAGCCAATCAAATTGTCTCTTATTGCACTCTGCCCGATTTCTGCGATTTGAACTCTCTGCTGTATTCACTAAGGCAGCTGACTATATTGCTCATATTAAGCAATGCAAATTAAAAACCTGTTCATCTGTACCTTGGTTCACTGATGACCTTAAATATCTTAGGCTATCTTGCATGCTGGCAGAAATGAAGTGGAGAATTAGCTATGGCCCAGATGACAGAGTCCTCCTTTGCCAAGCCACAGGACATATCAGAAGGCCATCCTCTCTGCTAAACAAACTTATTTTAGCAAGAAGGTTGAAGCTGCCATTAATCAACCTAAGGCGCTATTTAGTCTAGTTCAGTCTCTATCCTCATCTACTCAGTCACATTCAAATATTATTCCGTCACAGGATCTTTGTGACTCCCAAGATCACCACCATTCTGAGCAAGATCACTGGGTCCTGCCCTCATCTTCTTATGTCAATTGTGCCCTCCTTAAATATAATTTAGAATTCAACCTGGTCCACATTTCCAACTTTTTCCCCACCAGACGTCATGTCAATCTTATTCTTCTACTTGAATCCAAGTAAGAGGGGTCGGTCACATATAGATTTGTGAACTTAGGCCAAGGATCAAATGCCCAATTAGGGAATTGTAACCATTTACAAATTCTGAATTCCACCCAATCAGTGGCTGTCACCACATTCAAACATTGTAAGATTAATCTCAGGAAAATGCTCAAGAGGTGGGTTCACAGAAGACACCAACTATCCCAGTCACTCTATTAATCAAGTTAGTACTAGTCCAGTTATGACCGCTGGAAGTTTTGTGCGTGTCACACAACAATGTTCATAAAAATATATCAGGCCATTGGACCTGAACATTAAATGTAAAAGGGATGGCCAGAAGAATTGTGCATTGAGTGCAGTCAATTCAGAGGCTAAGAAACTGGTAGCACTGTCAGTCAAAATGATTTCAGAGGTATGGGGTAAATCGGGTACTTAGTGTTAGCTCTATTCTCATACTGAATCAAACTTCAGGGATTGAGTCCTTAACAAGCAATAGCGTTTAGGGACCATGGAAAAATGTTTGAAAAATTAGGGGAACCAAAGGAAGATACTGCAGGAAAATGCTGGAGCTCTGTTGCAGAGTTGCAGCATTAGTTATTTCAACTTCTATGCACCCAAATTTATATACAAATTGTGTAAACAAAGCCGGCTCACCATTGCTTGAAAGCCTACATAAACAGAACAAGATGAGAAAAAATGAATTGAACTAAAAGCAACTTCAGACCATGAAATCAAAAGACAAAAACAACCAAATAATAACAACAATACAACAATTTGGGTTTAACACATCAGTACCCTGACCATTATCAACATGTGTATGCCTCAAAAGGACATAGAGATACATTTAAAGAGAAAGTTGCAGCCTGACTACAAGGTAGTATCAGTCCCGAATAAAATATAGCACTATTTTAGGCTTGTTGAATGATGCAGAATGACAAGACAGTTCCCCATATAAATTGTGATTCAATGTATGGTTTGATGAACACATTTTTACTCACTATCTATTGATCAACCAAAAATTGTGGATTATAGTATTTAAAGGTACGCTCTGAAGATAAGTAGCAAAAACATTCATATACACCATTGCAACCGCGCATATCCAAATAAAACAGTGTTTCCATTGTGCTGCTCGAGATCTCTGGAGCATAACTCTCGAAAGACTCTGTGAAGTGGCATTAGATTCTATGTGCCAGTAAACATTGATGAATCAAGAATAGATGTCCAGCACACTAGTGTGAAGTGGTGTCTAAGTGGTCTGGCGTGGTCGGAATCTGTTCTTCATTGCCACTGTTTTGAAGGAGGAGCTGCAACAACTATAAAACACCATCCGCGGCGCGGAGCGCGCGCGGTGCGAAGTGGTGTCTAAGTGGTCTGGCATGGTCGGAGTCTGTTCTTCATTGCCACTGTTTTGAAGGAGGAGCTGCAACAACTATAAAACACCATCCGCGGCACGGAGCGCGCGCGGTGCGAAGTGGTGTCTAAGTGGTCTGGCGTGGTCGGAGTCTGTTCTTCATTGCCACTGTTTTGAAGGAGGAGCTGCAACAACTATAAAACACCATCCGCGGCGCGGAGCGCGTGCGGTGCGAAGTGGTGTCTAAGTGGTCTGGCGTGGTTCGGCGGAGGGCTGCGGTTGGGTCGGTGCCCTCATCCACAAACACAAGCTCAACTCATGTGGTAAGATCTCTTAAGCTTTCTTTGAACCCAGCCCCACAAGCTCCAAATCCAACACCCATCCCTGTGGAAATCATTAACATTGCAGTTCATTAACTTAAAACACATGCACTTAAGTTCCTAGCGCA
The DNA here is from genome assembly GCF_040938575.1 of Ambystoma mexicanum. Classification (NCBI taxonomy): domain Eukaryota; kingdom Metazoa; phylum Chordata; class Amphibia; order Caudata; family Ambystomatidae; genus Ambystoma; species Ambystoma mexicanum. The sequence continues at coordinate 447,085,579 of NC_090935.1, read as the reverse complement.
CAAAATCAGCTTACTCCAAGCATGGATGAAGAAGACGGGCTTCACCTCCGTAGCACGAGGAAAGGAGCGGGAGGGCCCCGAACCGGTGTGGCTATTGAAAGTAACGAAACAAATAGACCAACAAAGAAGAATGACGCTCCCTCTGAAGTCATCCATGCACCTTTAACACCCCTCATGCAAACGAGTTGTGAACACACCAGCCCGCTGATAGTCAATCTTGAAAAAAACTACAAAACCGTGCACACTCCCACCACAATTACAGAAATTACTGCAAACGAGGAAACAACAACTAGCGTCAAAAGTCGTAACCAGTTGGATAATGAAAAGAGCGAGGACGGGAAGACGTCAACTTCCCCACAACTCGGCACTCTCAAGCTAGCCACACCGTCAACCCCCGGAGGGGGGTCGGAGTTCAGGTATGAAGAGAGCCTAGAGCAAAGTGAGGAAATAGACACATGCCCACGAAACGAAGACGCCGAAGAAACGTTGCAATCGAGTCCCACCAAGTTTCGACTGTCAACAGTCACCACTGAATTGCCGTCGGATGAGGAAGATCGTGCGCACATGAAGGAGACACGACTCGCAACCGAAGTAGAGAGCTCTGAATCGTGCAAACGGAAAGGAAAAAAATGTGAAAAACAGACTCAGGACCAATCACCAACGAGGGCTCATCAACGAGTAAAAGTCCTAGTACACGCCTCAAACAATGAAGAAGATCTCCAAGAAAGTGTAAATTGTATGGAACACGCTCCACCAGAGAAGAACTGCGTAGAAAGCGCACTAACATCAGCGCGAAACATGAATAAAAGAAGCAGAGATTGTTGTGAAACCATACTCGGACAATCGAGCTCGCATAAATTCACCAATCAGAAGAATAACAAATCAAACATGCATGCAAGAACCAAAGTGAATCGATCCACCAAAAACGCATCACACACTGTGAAAGAGCGCATGATTAAAAGCACAAACATCGCAAAATCGAAAAAAACACCATGCGTATGTTGACTGACTTTTTTGAACTCCAGCTACTAAAGAAATCACGAAACTTCGCGGAAATTTCTGATGCAGATATGTTAACAGCCATAAGCGAAAACATACCACATGCAAAACAACGAAGAATGGACCTCCCACCTGAAGCAGGTTTGTCACAAGCAGACAAATCCGCAGCTCAAAGGCTCATATCAACAGACTCTAATCTTGAGGAAGGCGAAAAAACAAATGAAAGCGATGAGAATGCAATAAGATAAATGTCAAAAGCCGACCTCTTCAAGAATATAGGCGAAGACATACCCAATGGAAAAAATGCACCTAACCAAGACAATGTAGAAGGTGAGCCCTCAACACCGTTTAACATGGACCAGGAGAGCACGACGAGCGACGAACAACTGATTCAAGGCAGGAAAGAATCCAAAGAGCCCCAAAAGGCCACTGCGGTCCCGGCCAAAACACAAGAACGAGAAAGCCTTCCCCAGACCTCTGCGTCAGAAGCATCTACATCACCAGCTGCATCCAGTCAGAATCTCAGTCCATGCTCAACCAGTCATCACGTGGCAGATGCAAGAGAACCACATAAACGCCCAAAGATAGTGGAACTCGACATTCAAGTGAATAAAACAAAAGACAGACCCCAATGGATTCTTCCGACAGAAAAAATAATACAAACGGAATCAAGAAGCTCACAGCAACCACGAACATCCAGGAGAAGTCATAGTGAGTTTGAACATCAATCAGGCAGAACTTCATGCCCACAAACGCCAAATGCAGTACAAGAGGCATCCTCGAAAAAAACGGACTTACAAGGAATCATGTCCGTCATAACTATTGCACTCAATCCTTTTTGCAAACTATACGAGACCATGAATGATGCAGTAAAAGATCAACAAGTCATCCTAGCAATGCTTCTGACGAAAATAGTATACTTGGAAGGCTACATTACAGCAAAAGAAAATCCTATAAACAACAAAGGTACGTCTGAGCCACGCATCGATGAGATGATTAACAACTGCACAGAAATGACAAATGAAACAACACTGTCCAATCGACTGAGCAATTCAGTCAATACAAATCAAGTAGGAACACAGAGACCATCATTGACTTAACAGTCGATACAAAAGCAACTGACAAAGAAAAAACCCAGCAAAACACAATAAGCAATAACGATATAACAAACAGTAAAAACAATGTGACCACGGGACAACAAACGCCACCGGTAATGTTGGTGTTAAATCAAGCAAACGCCAAAGACAAAGGTGAGATCAGAGTTGCAACCCCCTCATATGGCATTTTCGAGGTAACTGGCCGGAAAGACAAACCGAATAACGATTTAGAAACAGCTGCAACCCGCACTAAAAAGGATGTCCCAAAAAATACCTCCAGTAAACAAAACATAGAAAAAGAATCAAACTCAAGTCTTGAAATAAGAGCACCAGTCGCAGTACCAAAATGGAATGCGAATAACTCAACGGCCACCACAATGAGGGAAAACGAAAATTCAGAAAACTTGAAAAACTATAAAAATAAACTGACCAAAGAACGGAACTCCAAGGATAAACTGGATTTAACGGATCCCCTAACGAACCTGAGCACATATTCAGATGAAGTCATTGATTCACCGACAGCATTAGTTGCAGTCAATCAAAAGGCGGAACAAACACAATCACCGAAACAAAAGACTGCAGCAACTACAGAAGAAAAATATGCGGAAATGCTGCAAGAACGCGACTTCGAAACCCTGGAACAAAAACGAAATCGTCTAACAAAGTGTGCAGCATACCGTGAGAACAAAAAAGAGCACAAGCAAATCCATATCGCAGATGGATGTACGGAGACTATCCAAAGTAAGAACATCAATAAAACAAAATATATCAGAAACAAATCAGAAGAACGCCTTACAAAAAAAAAAACAACAACGGACAGAGAGTCAACAACCACTCTACGAACACAAAACAAAACACAAGAACCTCAAGGAGAAAAAAAACTAACGCTAAAGGTGTACAAAGATACACCCAAGAAACGAGAACACGAAGTAAGAAAAACTAACAACAATACCAAACATGATCCCAGCTCAGGACATAAACAACAGAACGATCCACACAAACGAGCATCTCACGCTCCAAACACAAGAAACACAGAAATTGAAGAAAACGACGGGAGATACCCCACAAAAAATGTCTCAAAATATTCAATTAGAATGACCCAACAAAGTTGCATCAAAGAAGAGACTATTTTAAATCGAAGAACGGTCTTGAAAATACTGCGTCAAATTAAAGATTTACAGAGACTTCACACAGACGACTTGAAAATCGTTGAACCATGGCATACGCAACATGGGGCAGTCACAATACTGCATCTAACGTCCTCAACGATATTCAAAAAAATTCTAAAACATAGAAGAGACATCTACAATTCTGGTTACTATGTGGAAGACCTCACAGTACCCAGTAACGAAGAACGCATCGAATCAGCTAAAACTAGAGAGACTGACGCCATGGAAAACAAACCCTTAACCACGAAGTACAAGACGCATGCCAAAAAAGATACAGAGGATTATCCTCAGAAAGACCACAAAGTAACAAAGGGACTTGAAACATCAAAGAAATATCAGAGATCACATTACGATAAGAGCAAATATGAGCACTATAAAACCAAGAATGACTCAGTACACAACAAAACAACGGAGAAAGAAAAGATGGTAAAGCCACAACGGACACCAATCATAGATGGTACCACAAAAATAACCTGCATGCAAAGAGTCGGCTCAACACCGATGGCTCAATTCAAGCAAAGCCCAAATACAAGCAGTAAAACAGGAATCTGGGCTTGGTTGCCAAAAGCACTAAACCTACATCGCAAACAATAGCCACTCAAGCGGGCGGAAGCAGTCACATGTAATGAACCCATAGAAGTCATCAATGACATCAAGTTATGTTCATGGAATACACTAGGTCATATGCATCTGACTGCTCCAGGAGGCCCCAATCTTGGAGAATTTCACATAATCTGTCTACAGGAAACTTGGCTTCAGCAAACCCCCACACTAGAAGGATATCAGATCATTCTATCCCCTGCTGCAAGAGGAACCAAAGGACGTCCAACTTCAGGTCTCCTGATAGCCTGCCGAAACGGTTCTGGAGCCTCCATCGTACAAACGATAATTGCAAATCAATCAATTTTGGCAGTAGAAATTGCCTGGCAAGGCGACGAAAATCATAAAACAGATTTACCAAAAATTGTTATAATAAATCTTTACTGGAACCCAGCTGCAATCATCGCAAAAAAATTCATAGACCTTTGTGAAAGGACAATTGATGCAGTAAGAACCGAACATGACATAGAGAACATTTTGATATGTGGAGATCTAAATGTCACCCAAACAACTAGTATGAATGCAACGGAACTACAAAAGGCGTCCGCACACCGTGGCAAAATTTGGCGAAAGTTCACCGACTCGCGTGAGCTATACAACTTGGATGAAGTGTTTGTGGAAACAGACAGAATAGCAACTTGGGAGCGAGCATCCTCGGCCTCCACGATCGATTACATCTATGTATCCAAATCCATGTTGCACTGCCTACAACTTTTTAAAGTGCGGCACACTCCAACAAGCGACCACAACCTGCTTGAAACCGCGTGGAACCTCAAAACCAACAAAAACTGTCAAATGAACACACACATTGAGGCAAATGCGAAAGGCACCAGAATCAAACTAAGTACTGCTGAAATTCTCAAAATCACAGCAAAATACAAGGCTATCACCACCTCAGCGACATGCCCAAGCATCGACTACCAACCTTTACTGTTGCTGTATATACAAACAACAAAAAGAAAAGGAAACGCAACAAACAGAAATACTAAACACGCACACAATAAAGTTCTAATTGATAAAAGGCGCAAGCATAGAAGAGCTCTTCGAACAGCCTCCAAGCAAATTACCACAGACGGTACATCAGAGATTCAAAGTATCAAAACAAAATACAAAGCCTGGGTAAGATCATATAGACATAAACTGTACCAAGAGGACGCCGAACAAATAACAAAAGTGCTTATCAACAACAACAGTAGGAATTTCTGGTCCTTAATACATAACGTTGAACAATCCCAGGATAATCAAATTTTAAACAACATCAGTCAACACACTTGGGAAAGTCACTTCAGCAAAGTCTTCAAATCTGATTTAAATGTAAAACCACAGGCGCAACAACTAAAAGCTGTACAATGGTCGATACTAGATAGAAAAGGGGATATTATCGACATCATCAAAAAATTGAAAAACTCACGTGCACCAGGCCCAGATGGCATCAGTAATGCAGAACTAAAAAGTCATCCAGAAGAATGGGCTACCTTGCTAAGCGTCATCTTCAAGCGATGCACTGAAACGAGATCAGTGCCACAATCATGGACCAAAGCAATCGTGGTACCGATTTATAAAAAAGGCAGCCACACGGATCCAACGAACTTTCGACCGATCGTCCTACTAGATGTCATGGGGAAAGTATACGCCTCATTACTCTTGACAAGATTTCAAAGATGGGCGGCCTCTGCAGAATGTAATGATGAAATGCAAACTGGTTTCAAGAAACACACAGGTACAACATGCAATATACTAGTGTGCAGTATACTAAAAGCAAAAACCCTAGAAAAGAAGCACCGTATGTTCGCAGCTTATATTGACTTCTCTCAAGCCTTTGACAGAGTTGAAAGATCCCTCTTGTGGAACAAACTTGAAGCATGGAAATGTCCCCACGCTCTGTTATAGCCAATTCAAGCATTGCATCATGACACATCCATAAGAGTCAGACTCAGCCGTGAAGGAGACCTATCAGCCAAAATAAACACCACACGAGGAGTCAAACAGGGTTGTCCACTGGCATCAGCACTCTTTATCACCTATATCGGCGACATTCAAAATATGGGAAGTCAAACACGAGTCTTTCCACCAACACTGGGGAAAACGCAAATCGGACACCTACTTTATGCTGATGACCTAACAATTTTTGACCAGACCCAAATTGGGCTGCAGCGCAAACTTGACGCCCTTCTAATCTACGCCAACAGAAATTATTTGGAAATCAATATAAATAAAACAGAAATCATGATTTTCCAATGTCACCCGAGAAAGGAAAACTTTCAGTGGCATTTGGACAAGACCAAAATTGAAGTGGTCTCAAACTTTAAATATCTAGGAGTCTACATGGATAGTTCCCTCCATGAAACCACAATGCAGCAGGAACTACATACAAAAATGAGTAAACTAGCAGCTCAAGCAAAAACAAATTGACAGCAAATTTGGAAAATTCTCCCTGAAACCAATAATAAACTTCTACAAGATGAAGGTCGTACCCACCATCATATATGGCATAGAAGCCATGCCGACGATTCCACAGAAAGTTTGGTGCAAATTAGAAGCACATTTCTGGCGCAAAGTTCTTAAACTACCAAATTCGACTCCTGGGGTAGCAATACGACGCGAATTAAGTTTACAATCTCTAGAATGTGCCACAACTTGCAATGCCATCATGTTATACCACAAATGCAGAATAGACAGCAAAAACAAAATCTTCAGCATCATTAAACAAGAAATGAACAACAATACTTGTGATATGATAACCAACTGGCAAAAGCAAAATCAAAAAGTATTAGATGCAATCATCTCAGATGAAGACGAACTCATCACAAATCCATGTAAAGTGCTAAAGAAAATAAAAGATATGGACTGGGCCAAAACGATTGACGATACCGCGACATTAAAACTCATCGCTCATTTACCAAGTTTCACTGTAAAAAGAAATGAACTGCAAAACTACATAAAGCAATTTCCAAATAGGCAAGCACAGAACCTAATTCTACGAGCTAGGCTCAACCTGTTCAAAACAAATGAAATAAGATATGTTCGAGGACAAGCACAGTCAAACACCTGCAGATTCTGTTCCAACGACACACAACCTCCAAAGGAGACAATAAGACATTTACTTATGGCATGTGCAACGACTGCAGCACTTAGACAGTGCTATCTGCCAATGATACCGGGTTTCAGCACACTGCCAGAAGAGCAATTGTGGTGGTGCAGACTCATTGGGGGAGATAAAAAAACGTGGCAAATAGCAACTGCAAAAATGCTAGAACACATTGGGCCTCATTACGACCCTGGCAGAAATCGAAAAACGATGGCGGAAATGCAATACCGCCATCGAATAGCGCTTGGTGCGACTATGACCCGTCACCGCAAAGTACGATGCCATTAGCGACACCGTAGTGAACGCCAACGCTAACTGCACCAAGTACGCGCGCGCGCGCCATGCCAAACCGTAAATACCACCATGGCGCAACGGTACGCGAATTCCGACCCTAGCGGACATGTACCTAACGCCATCAAGCACGGCGGAAAGTACCATTCCGCCATGGTGAGAAGTACGGCATCGCGAATCAACCGTAAACGGCCCCACTGAGTGCCTGTACACCGCTCCCTGCCCACAAAGTACAACTCCCCGTAGGTGCAATGAAGTCACAATGCAACCAGTGAAATGTACAAGTCACCCATGCATGCCAACGAACAAAAGAATCACAAGAGGGGCCAATGGGAGCTGCAGGGCACAGATGGCACGAATACAAAAGCCATTCCAATGGACATGACCACAGTCCCCCACCAAGAAACGCACGCAAACACAGGCACCTGTGACCAGCAATATTCCGAAAATCACATCATTCCACCAGTCCACCTGGCTGACCGGCATCTGTTACACAAAACCCAATCCCCCGCCCCTGAGCATGACAACATTCAAACAGTCATATTGGCAGCCCCCATCCCTGACCTCGCTTCGTAGGCAAACGCGCCCAGCACAGTACCACGCAACTAAACTCCGAAGCTGGAACCCAATGCAGATCTCCTCACAATACATCGCTCCCCAAATAGGAATATGCCACATCACTTGCAAAGAAGAACGCTACACGGCCCATATCAGAATAGAAATTTAATGCACAACAAAATCACCAAGCCCATACAGCCATTAGGCCATGAACTCCAAAACACATTTCACCATTGTGGGCTGCATCCGCAAGAAATGACCAGCTACTACTTGTGTGACGCCCTGTTCCATCATGGTACACAGAGCCACATTCACGTACGAAAAGGCAACATGGAAGCGCACAGAACCGCAGGGCCATCCCAATGGGGAGGCACTAGTCCAGCTGAAAGGCCGAAATGTTGCTCCAAGCCACTAGTACTGCGTAAGGGCATGTGGCCCATTGGCGATCGTCCCATAAGATCGTAATGCTGCTCCACTGATTAACACGAAGCAGCAGGTGTCGGGAGTAAAAGCCATCTGCAGGAGTGGCATGCAGATGGCAGTGGCAAAAGGGGAGGAGATACCTGTCAACCAAAAGAAAAGAAAAAGAACAGAATGGCCATCAGAACTACATTCGAACAACTCACTTCAATGATCACACTAAATCCACAGCCATATGCATGCTAGCCCACTCCAAAGGATCATCACCACCCCAAAACCACTTGCGACTCATAACCATCTATATCGAGGTGCAAACACCATAACAAACGAGTGTACCTGTGCATGCGTCTGTGAAAACAGAATCCATCAGATGGGAATGTTAACGTGCATGGACACAAGTGTCTGAAGGCGCGTCGAGACAGGGAGGGCTCAACAAGGCCAGATAGACGATGGTCCCACTATGGCAGCCCTGCATCACATAGCGCAGGGGAGGCGGACAGATTCCAAGAAGCCCTGTACATGGCAAACTCTGTATCAAATCATCTGTCCATGCATCCATTCATCATTCCCTCATCCCGTAATGAAAACGCCTGTTTCCATACTCACATAACATGTGAAATTTCCATTGAGTCTGTGCGTTATGCAGCCTGCAAAATCCACTGTGCCCCAGCCCGTAATTCCAGTGTTGTGAAGTAACATGTATTTGGGAACGTCCGGCCTCATCGCCCACGTCGCCATTGCGCATCCCAAACTATTCATATCAATCATTGCATCCTCGCCATGGCCCCTGTCTCAAGGACATTGAACAATAGAACGTTATATTTGCAGTCAGACCTGTGGGCATCTCCTCGCCGCTAGCTGAAAACCGAAAGCGCCGCCCTTCGAATTCCTCATTTGCAACATCACGTCGAAAAGGCATCTGTGGCCGTTTGAAATCACAAATTAATCCATCTAGTGCGGCTGTGTGTGAAAATGGCAACTGCCTTCACCCACAAATGGGACGCCCCGCCCGTCGGTGCAACTCGGTACAGTGATGCATGAGGGCCCACCGTTACTCGAGTACTACGTTCCACTGACCCTTCACAAGTCTGTTCGCGACTGCAAAGATTGTATGTGAAACAATGGGTCCATAGCCGAATGTACATATCAACCAATGTTACACGGCCATCGGGTACAAATACATGATTGCAATAGCAAGATGCCATTACTCGAATTGCAGCGTTGTGTGCGGGACGTGCTCGGCCAAAGGGGAGAGCAGCTTGCACAGGTGGAATGAATCACCACAGGTGGAGGCCATACAGCCTGAAAACACATAAATTGCACACCCAGTCTCCTCCCACAACCACACCCACTCCGAAATGCTACCGGCAGGACTCGCGATGTTGGCCCTGGGGGACCTGATAGCACTGCAAGTACTCCAACTCCAAGAAGAAGACGAACACCAACTACAACCGGCCGCACGGAGGAGACGCAGGAGGAGGAGGAGGCCAAGGCAGGGCCAGCAAGGGCCGCCAGCACAGCCACTACCACCACGCAGGCAGCCCGCAATCCCACGCCTCCAAGCACATCCGTTCAACCTCACTGATGAGCAGATCCACACCCTCTACCGTTTGGACCGGGACACCATAGCCGCCATTGTGGACATGACACAGGCTGACCTTGTCAGCATGATAGATAGCCCAACCGCCATCCCACCCCTACTAAAGGTGGTGTCTGTACTACACTTCCTGGCCACAGGCACCTACCAGCACACAGTCGGACAGTTGCATGGCATTTCTCAGCCACTGTTCTCACGGACACTATTGCAAGTGCTCGATGCCCTCCTGCAGCACGCAGACGACTACATCTCTCTACCACGCTCGGAGCAGGACATTACCAACACAAAAGTGGGATTCCATGCACTTGCCGGCATACCGGGTTGCATTGGTGCCATCGACTGCACCCATGTGGAATTGGTCGTCCCACATGCCATGGAGGCCCAGTACCGCAACCGAGAACAATTTCATTCCCTGAATGTACAAATGGTGTGTGACTCCAACAGGATCATTACACATTGTTGTGCCGGATTCCCTGGATCAACCCATGATTCTATGGTCTTGAGGAACTCTACGATACCACGCTACATGGAGCGACACGCAGGGAACAGATCCTGGCTACTCGGTGAGTCTCATTTCATGCATGATGATGTGGGGTATGTGATTCGGCAATGACCTGGCAGGAAGGGCGGGGGGGGTGTGCGTACGTAGCAATGGCATTCCACATCATACGTTTATCGTCCACATACAGGTGATGCTGGATATCCACTGAAGAGATGGCTCCTCACACCAGTCCGGAACCCACGGGACCAGCATGAGGAGGACTACAACCATGCCCACTCACGTACCCGTGTAGTCATTGAACAGGCATTCGGCCTACTGAAGACTCGTTTCCGCTGCCTCAGCAGGTCTGGCGGGGCACTCCTGTACCGCCATGAGAATGTTGCAAAGATGGTCATGGCATGTGTCATGCTCCACAACATGTGCGTACGTAGAAATGTGCCCATGCCCCCTGACGCAGAACTGCAAGCACCTGAAGATGGTCATGATGAGGGTGGGGATGTGGCAGCACCTCAAGGAGTCTGCGAGGCACCGGAGGGCCGTGACATTCGTCAGCATCTCATAGATGCATGCTTCTAGCGCTCACGCCTGGTGGCTGATACATGGCCACGGTACTCGTGGCACTGTGTGTGTCTGGTACATGCACAATATGGACTGTACGCCTATGATGGCCTAGTACACAAAGATCATTGTCCACACATCTCATTGGTTGATCGTGCATTGTTTATGGCATATGTGATATCATGTTGAACACCCTATCGACCCGCCACCCAAGTGAGCCCAACACACCCCCTCCACCCTCCTACCTCCCCCCCGAACACCAGTGTCCAAAGATGCTCATTGTCAGTGGGCAGTCGCTATTGCAAGCCCCCTCTGCGGGTATCAGGGGCACCCCTGCCTGTGGAGCGCAGGTTCCTCCCAGATCTACGTTGGGGGCTGCCCTGGACGGAACTTGCAACGGATGATGTCTCTGCCTGCTCACGTCCATGCATGTCCCTAAGGGTTTGTGAGAGCTCAGTGAGCACACGGCGCACTGCGGCAAGTTCGGCACATACGTCTTTGGACGTCGCATGCAGTTCCCCCCTCAGGCTCTCGGTGCTTCTCTCCATTTGGACTCTCAGGCACTCGGTGCTACTCTCCATTTGTGCCCTTAGTGTCTCTGTACTTCTCTCCATTTCTGCCCTAAGTGTCTCAGTTGATGTTTCTATGTCTGCCTTAGTGCCCCCACATTCATCGGCATGGTCCTTGAGGAGCGTGGCCAGTTGCTGCTGTTGCACGATTAACTGGTCGAGGGACTGTTGCCTCTGCTGGGCCATGGCCATTTGCGGTGGTGTCACAGAGGGGCTGGTGACCTCATGTTGCCTTGCCACAGGGCTTGTGGGGGATGGCCAGTCGTCGTCTTGTGGGTGCCCCTGCGTGGTATCCTCATGTTGTACGGGATGGGACAGACAGGGGGATTGGGACAGGTCATGGATGGATCTGACTTCGACATCCCCGTCTTCTGTGTCGGAGCATGCTGCCATCAATGGGGTGTCACCTATGGTGCTGCTGCCACCAGAGGCAGTGCCTTCTGTGGCATCCATTGGGGGGACCTGTGGTGGTGGTGTTGTGGGCATGCTGGCTGCTGGGGTGCCTGTTGATGTTCCCTCCTCTGTGCTGCCACCTGATTTGTGCTGCTGCCGTGTCTTGATGCGTGCAGCTGAGGTGGAGGGTCTTTGGCCGTTGGTCTTGGCCCTCTTTGCAGGTGTGCTGGTAGGGGTGTCCTGATGCTCGTCGTTTGGATCGGACCCTGTGGTGGAGTAAAGGAGGGCGAGGGTTATTAATGGGTCTGTGGGAATTGGAATGGCATTGTATCACATGCATTGGGGTGGTACCTGAGGGTGATTTGGGTCGGGGCCTTGGAGGTGGTTTCATTTGTGTGTGGAGTGAGGGTGCAGTTGTTTGGCAGCCTGCAGTTAGGGTGTGCCTGCTGCACGTGTAGTGGGTGTTTTAGGGGTTTTTAATTATTTATGTATTTATTGTGAGTTTTAAAGTGCGCTATCAGGCCAATGTGTGTGGACGTTCTCCTGGACATGTGTTCCTGTTGCACTATGGGGACACATGGTACTTCACATGATTGGAAATTGTGGATTTAGCATTGTTTTATTTGGGCCACCTACCTGATTCTTCGGATGTCTGCACTCCTTTCTCCATCCCTCCGACTCCCTCTATGCTCTCCATTCCAATGGTGGAGGCACAGATTTCTTCCCAGGGGGTCAACTTGATGGGTGATTCAGGACCTCCCCCGGTGGCTGTGGCAATGTTGCGGTTGGCAGAAAGTATGCTACGGACGCGTATCCGCATGTCGTCCCATCGCTTTCTGCATTGCTGTGGGTTGCTGGGTGCGGTCCCCACCGCACTTACCCGCTGTGCCACCAGAGCCCATATGGCCTTCTTGTTCGCAAGTGCCGTCCTGGTCATTTGCGTGGAGAAGACGACGGCAGCATTCTCCTGGAGGGTCTCTGTTAGCACGGTGAGTTCCTCACGGGAGAAGTGGACCTGCCGCTTGCGGTCGCACGCTTTCTTCGCTACTTTTCCCATTTTTCTTGGTTTCGCTAGGGTGGATGACGGGTTGGGGTATGTTTCAGGGTAGTGTTTTTAGTGGTTGTGTGGATTTTGTGGTTTTATAGGTGTACGGCGGGATGTTTCCCGTTCCGGGCCCATGTTTTTACTTCCGTTTCCGTATATTTACGGTCACCGTACTTTCCGGTTGGCGCTCATTGCGGTGTCCGCTAAGATGGGTGGCGGTATTGCACCTAGGGCGCCGTACGGCGGCGGTGTGAGCCGTTTTGGGGTCATTTCCGCCATCGCAGACTTTGCACTTCCGCCATGCCGTGGTGCTCGTGCCCGATGGGTCGGAATGGGCCGCACTTTGCTCCATCGTGCAATGGCGGAAACGCTATTTACGCTGTGGCGGTCCGGTCAGTCACTTTCCGCCAGGGTCGTAATGAGGGCCATTGACTCGAATCTACTAAATGTTAACAGCGAACAGTAAAGAATAAGCCTCCAAAACAGAAAACACAAAGACATGTTTATTGTAGTTTACTACAAAGTTTCAGTATTGTAAAATCACATTTTGATCAAACAATAATAATAAAAAAAAAAAATAGAACAAAGCACTCCATATCAGCAAAGAAATAGCTGGCATTTTAATTATAATATAGAAACAGGTAATTTGCCAAAACTTCAGAACTTGTGCACAAGCCAATGCGTGTTTCGACCAATCGTGGTCTTTTTCAAGGCTGTCTAATGGCAAATAATCTCCTAAACAAGAATTTCCATCATTTTGCATTCAGTTCTATACTATGCTTTCAAAGTGTGTTGTTAAGTGGATTGATTCACAGTTTAAAGCGAAAATGTATCTCTGTGTAAAATAGAAATTATCTTACAATTATAATAATGCGCTCAAATGCTACTAGTACATTGATATCCTGAGATGGTGAGGAGTCGTCTATAGTGGTTTCCTTGTCTTTGATCATTTTCTTTTGCTACTGGTCAATTTAACAGGATTTAGGCTGAGCCTGCTATACACAAAACACGGAGCTGTCCACACTTAATTAGATTGGAGACACAGCATCAACCTTCGATAGGTGCAGCAGAGATCAGTTTGCCCAAGTAGTTTAATTTTGTTATACTCTGAAGATAATCTCAGATAAGGAGGGAGAAACGAGTGGTGCCCAAATAACCAAAACACCATAATAGGGATCACTTTTGTTATTGTCTCTCTCATTTCAGGTTTTCCACCATTAACTATCCACAGCTTTGCCACATGAACCTCCTTAGAACTATATCCATTTTGGTGTAGTTAATCAAAGTGTAAGCCTGAAACTAGCATTACCTTATAACAATCAATTTAGGATTATTTTGGATGCATTGCCCTCCTGCATTTCATGCATATCTCCACAAAAACGGAATGTTTAATATTGTAAACGATTTTGTGGTATTTATATTTTTACCAGAACCACATCATTTTCATTTTATTTTGAGTTTAGCTCCTTTTGGGAAGGTGCCGGACAGATAAAGGCAGGCCCATTGCTACGGAGAGCTGTTGCCTGTGTCTTGTATTAGACTATGACCACATTCCAATTGTGTGTGCTCTTCCACAGCATGCCACACCCAGGCTTCTGTTCAGAAAATGCTAGTTGCTAATTAGCTTCGGTGTTGCATTGGAATGAGACAGGCCTGTCGTCTGTCTCCTCTTTATATGATGTTATGGAAAGCGAAGACAACGGCAAACATTTGGTCACATTCAAGCACGTCCTGGGAGAAGGAGGCGCACGTGCAGCCTTTCCCACCTCACTGATAACACTGCCTGTGACACCTGGACTGGACTGCACTTGGACTAAGGAAAGCAAGAAAAGGCTAAACTGCAGAGTAACTACACTGCCTTTGCAGTTCACCTCCCTCGCTCATTCTATCAATGGTGATATAGATGAGAAGTATGCAGAGCCAGCAGAGCACAGTAACGCTGCAGCCTTTTGCAGTAGCCACCTCCTCTTCAAGGCCACTGGACAATAGAAGAGAATCGTGATACTCCACAGTCCTCTCAACACACGTGTTGAAGGGAATTGGTCATTGTACTGGAGCAAGAGGGTAGGTTTCATGGCATTTCACGGAAATCCTTGGCAGTGAGGTACCTTGTACATTATGGCAATCATCAATATTGGGAAAGGTTTCTGGGAATGTTATGGTAAATTATCCAAATACAAAAACACAACAGTGATGGCTTGAAAGTTTAGAATGACTTGTAAACTATACCATTGTTCTGGGCATCCCTCCCGACCATTAGACAGGAACGATTAGATGTGATGCTGAACTTGCAGCATCTAAAGATCCAAAATGCACCTCACTGAAGAAGCCCAATGAAGCAGAAACAGGTCAGGGGTTTCTTGTGGTCATGTGCAGAACAGATGTGACCTATTAGTTCAGGCTGGACTGTCCTGATTGAGTTGAGAACAAGTCTAATTAAAATATGTTCATTCGGCCTCCTGAAATAGTAAGGCAGGCTGAAAAACAATGGGGGTCATTACGAGTTTGGCTGCCCCCAAACCCGGGTCCGGTCTGACTGAATGGGGATTTACCGGGTCATTCTGACCTTGGAGGACTCGGTAAATCCGCATTCAGTAAACCATTCCCCATTCCCATTGAGCCTTGATAGGGCTCAATGGGAATGGGGAAGGCGCTAATAACGGGCCCGCAAATTGCGGGCCCGTTATTAGCTCCAAGGTCCCTTAACGGGACCCGCAGAGAATGGCTGGTCAGACCTTGGAATAGGGCGGTAAGGGTTTACCGGCACCGGCATCCTAACCAGTGCCCGTAAACCCTTATGCCCAACTCAGAATGACCCCCAACGATATGGAAGGTTGCCAGTATCAATTCCAGAGGTTATAATTAAAGATGATTGTATATAAATCGAAAAGTGCAAAGAACGTTTGATTTGACTCGAGCCATTGCACATGGATGGATGAATCGCACATGGAAATGAGCAAAACTGGTAAGTGTCTGGTTACATTTGCACAAAAGTCTAATCAGCTATATGTAAGTCAAGCCAATAGCTCACAATAGTTTTAATTGGTTTCAATCTTTTTTGAACAATACAATGTATATATTTATTTGAATCAATTTAGTCGTTTTTAGAATAATAAGAAACTATCGATTCGAACCGTATGAGAAAATCTACAGCTTGCAAACGGGTTCCGTGGGTCTCATGATTTTGGCAGTAGAACAAAACATGTTGGCAATTTCGTTATGGTAACTTTTTCTGGCAACAATGTAAATACTGTCATTTTTACCACACAACCAAATTACCAATGTGACATTAATGTGGAGAAACAGCTCTTGGGAAAATGCTTCTCCTCCACTTTCATGCCAAAAAGTGGAGGAATTACCATAGCCAAATACTCCAGTGTGGTATTTTATCCCAAATCCCTTGGTTTACATTGCGGTAGTTGATAAGGGTCCCACGGGTAAAGAGAAGTTTGAATTGCGCTTGCCGTATTAGTGGCTAGGGTGACAGCAATGTTGACATAATGTGGCAATTTAGCATGATTCCAGTGTATCTAACGGGAATGAGATATGCATTATTTTTAGTGTTTGTGTTTTAGTTGATACATTTTGCTATGATTCACTGTGCCAATCTGATTTGCTCGGTTTTGCCCCTTATTATACTGTTAACATTGAAGCCGTATTACTGCGTGTCTCCATTTCCCCTATTACCACACTTCCATTTTTATTGATTTATCTTCCTCCTGGACCTGATTCTCTTTTTTCTACTGAGATATCTGTTCTTGTGGCTTACCTCAGACTACAGTTGGTTTTGTTTGTCTAGGGGGATTTTAATCTTCATCCTAAGGACCCCAATGATATTCAGGCGAATCCCCTTATCACTGCTATTGCAGAGCTGGGCCTTACTAGCTAGTGGTTGGTCCTACCCACAGGCTGGGAAACACCCCATATCTTATTATTTCTCTTTCTATTTTGACCTCTTTTGCTCACTTACCTGTTTTGTGTTCTGATTCCGCCATTATCCCCTTTTTAGGTCTGTCCTTGCCCTCTGGTATTACCCAGCCCCCCTAAATTGAACTGTGATAAGATTAAACACTCTGACATTGCCTTGGGTATTATGCAGCAGCAGCTATATCTCGTATGATTTTCAGTCTTTCACTTCTATACTGTCTGCCGTTGCCGTCTCCTTGGTGCCTCTTAAAGTTTGTACACCTTGTGCTCGTCCTTCTGAACCTTGGTTCTCAGCCGAAGTTGACTAAACTTCGCCTGATCCGCAAGCAAGCTGAACGTAAGTGACACATTTCTTACTGTGACCAGTCTCCTCCTGTCCTCTGTCAGGCTTCTGCTTCCTATCAGACAGCCATCACGCAAGATAAGTGTGCATTTTTTGCCTCTCGGGTGGAAGCTTCTACCAACTCCTCTAAGCAGATTTAAGGCAGTTTGTTCTCTATCTTCTCCTTCTGCTACTAATGAGGTGGCTCCCTCTCAAAGGCTTTGTGATTCACTGCCTCTTTTTTCGATGACAAAATTGTCATTATTTGTCAAAAAATCAATGCCTCTTCCATTCCTTGTTCATCCTTGGTAACACCAGTTTCCCTGAACCTGCCTTCTCCAGGCCGGTCTTCTTTTCCAGTCTTTTCAGAGTCTGCTGTGATCTCAGCAGTGCTTGCTCTTAAAATGCCTTCCCCCGCCAATCCTATTCTGCTCAGCATTCTCAAGGATATTTCTCCTAGCATTTTGTACCCTCTGATGGCTGCGGTTATTGCCTCATTTTACTCCGTTCACATTCCTAGTTCCTTTAAGCACACTTTCATCTTTCCTCTTCTCAAAAAACCTAATCTTGACTCCTTCTCACTTTCAAATGTCCATCCTATTTCTCTCCTCACTTTCCCTTTGATAATTGCTGGAAGCTCTGGTTACACCTCTTCTTTGTTCCTTTCTGGAGAATTCTGGATGCTTCAACCCCTTCCAATCCAGATTCTGGTCCGGACACAGAACTGAATTGGTCCTGGTGGTGGTGGTTGATGATCTGGCTCATATTTTGGATCAGGGTGGCACTGCTGCCCTGATCCTGCAAGATCTCTCTGCCTCTTTCGACATCGTTGATCATGAAATTCTGCTTGAGTGGATGTCCGCTGCCAGTTTCTAGGGACCTGTTTTGGATTGGTTTGCTTCATTTCTTACTGGCCACATCCAGTCTCTCTCCATATCTCAATTTATCTCTGCTGCAAAACCCGTCTCTTGTGGTATTTCTCAGGGTTCTGCTCTTTCTAGCCTTCTTTTTAATCTATGTATGCAGCATTTTATGAAGTTGATTCACTCTTTTGGTTCCGGTGCTCCTCTTATGCAGACAACATGCAGATTCTGGTGAGGCTAGATCTCTCTCGCCCTGCTTCAGCTGAACATTGCCGCTCTTGCCTTCTCGCTACCCACCTGTGGATGGGCAGAAATTGGCTCTGCCTTAATTGCGACAAAATTGAGGTACTGGTAGTTGCTCATTTTTGTCTTCTTGTTTGTCTTCAGCCTTTTGGCCATATGTTCTCAGCCCTCTGCTCATTCCGTCTGTAGTAGTGAAGAATTTGGGGCAAAATATTTCGGCTCACCCTCTATGCAAAATCAGATCAGCGCAGTCTGCCAGTCAGTTCATTTTAAACTCTGCATACTGCGTAACGATCTTCCTTACCTTCCTCTGCATCTCTGGTCATTGGTTGTATCTTTTTGTATTTCTGGCTCTCTAGATTATTGCAATGCGCTCTACTTGACACAGCGGGTATATTTTCTCCAATCACTTCAAGTGCTGCAAAATTTAGCCATTCGGTTAGCTGTAGGTGCTCCTCGGTCCAGTCCGACGACCCCAATTCTGTTAAAATTGCATTGGCTTCCAGTGGCCAAGCCCATTCAATTGAAGACTTTTTATGTTGTCCATTGCACTTTTATGGTAAAGGGCCTGAATTTCTACAAGCTAAAATCTAGCCTTATGTCCATGTTCGACATTTGCCTTCTACCTCGTCTCTCAGGATTACGGATCCCCGTTTCAAACAGGCACAGGTTGGAGGTCAATCTTTCCCTGTTGCAGCTTCTACATCATGGAATGCTACACTTCTGTCTTTGCAGACCTTGGAGGACCATCTTTCCTTTTGCCGGGCTCTGAAAACCTATATTTTCACAGTCTAATTGTCTGCCTCTGTTCAGTCCCTGTACCCTTAGTGCCATGATGCGCTAGCTGGTGTAGGCGCACTCTTCAAATTCTTTTTACATTACATTTTCGAATTACATGTGCGCAGCATGATAAATGTCAAAACTGCTGATAAAATATAAAAATTAAATATGTGTGTCAGGCCACATAGCACTTAACAACCAGGCAGCGAGGAGCTTTACATGTGCATGTGAGGTAGGAGATTTGCAATGTGAAAATCAGTTTGAGGGGATAGAGTAGTCCTGAACATACATGAATAGGTACTCATACATGGGGGTCTCTAGGGAAATAGGTTTTGGGAAGCAGGAATATACATATCTGTTCTCTGATAAGTTAGGAATTATGCTGGCTAAAAACTTGGGTCGAGCAATTGAACTCTGTGTTACTGTGAAACTATTTTTGCAAGGCTGGGGAAAGACAGCGGCAGCAGTAATGAATTTCAGATGGTCAGTTTTGAGCAGGCCTTTTTTATGGCCTAGGTGCATTGTGAAGGAGAGATGCAATCTCGGTAAGTATATAGGAGTCTGTTATTGAATTGCAGGAAGATTTCGGCCATGTGGTAGGGCTGGATGTTAGGACCAGACAAACCTGATGCGGGTTGCTTGCGGGGAAAGGATCACTGATAGATCATGGATTTTCAATTGAGATGTCAAAGAGTGGGTTGTGACCATGTGGGCTGGAATGATAAGTCCCATAGTTTAGAATGAAATGTGGACACCAATATGTTTGGGTGATAAAACCAGCAACCAAGATCAAAAGGAAATTTGTTTACCCTCCCCCTCTTCACATCAATGGTATTTTCATAGAATATCCACGTGAGTCACAAGTAGGAGTAAAGGTTTCTAACCAGATTGAGCCTTGGATAATGGAAATTGTTTGTAAGATGTGTTAACTGTGTAAGTAGGAGATGAAGCCATGACCAAATATGAAAGGCCCCAGAGAAGGGTGTAGTGTAAATATGAAACATGCAATTATAAGTTGAAGATGATGGTGCTTAGATGAATGTATCTAATAAGAAGTGAATAAGATTATATGGTATAGGTTTAACCAATCATGTGTGGTGGTATTGACTCTGTAACAAAACCTTTGGGAGTGTTTTAACTGTTGCAAATTCTATTAAATGCATGTTCTTTATGTGGTTTGGAGAGACAGGTTAGTTTGACTCTTTGATGTCATCTAACTGCTCTTGGCTGTTTGTACAATGAACTTGCTTTACAGACAAAGTGTCTATGTACTCTTTAAGGGTGTGCCTGCTTTTGGTTATGGTGATCAAAAGGCCCACTTCTACATTTGGTGACCCTGGTTGGGCCCCAGTGTCTCTGAGAAATTAGGGGTCTCCGGTCTGCCCAGCTTGGCTGCAGAGCTCATCCATGGGGACCAGTCTTCATGCTTGATAAGGAGGAGGCCTGCAGGCAGCAACAGGGTAATTCATAGAATTTCGCAGAAAAGTGTTGCAAGCGTTTGGCGCAGAGTGTCCGTGTGCGATTGTCTGCGCCAGGCACGTGCGCTAAAACCGATTTCCGCGCACAGCGTATTCATGGATTTTAGGCTCCCAAACCAGCCGTGGCGCAGAGTATCGCAGCGACCCTGCAGCAGCGCCAGTAACGCCCCCAAGAACGCCCTCGCGCAAGGAAAAGCCATCAAAATCGCTAAATCATCGCAAAGGGCTGCGCTAACCCTGGACCAGTCTACAGGGCTGCCAAACAAGGAACGCAAAGCGGGCAACGTGCATATCAGGGGTACGTGTGAAGTTATACACGCGATTAGCCAGGGTACGTGTATTACAGGGGTATGCGGGAAGTTCAACACGCGATTGGCCAGGGTACGTGTATTACAGGGGTACGCGTGAAGTTTTACACGCGATTAGCCAGGGCAGGTGTATCACAGGGGTACGCGGGAATTATCACACGCGATTTGGCTGGGTACATGTATTACAGGGGTACACGGGAAGTTCTACAGGCGATTCGGCTGGGTACGTGTATTACAGGGGTGCGCGGGAATTCTCACATGCGATTTGGCCAGGTACGTGTATTACAGGGGTGCGCGGGAATTATCAAACGCGATTAGGCTGGGTGGGTCCTCACAGGTGTTCCCTGTACACCCTCCACGGCCCCTGCAGGCAGCCCACAAAACAGGGGACTACCCTGCACACCTGCTCATGTCCCCCTGCACCCCCACCCACAGCAGTGCAGGGGCAGCCTCCACCAGGCCCCCACCCATGTCTCCCACCACCCCCACCCCCCAGCAGTGCAGGGGCAGCCTCCACCAGGCCCCCACTCATGTCTCCCACCACCCCCACCCCCCAGCCACCAGGGGCACCCTCCACCAGGCCCCCACTCATGGCTCCCACCACCCCCACCCCCCAGCAGTGCAGGGGCACCCTCCACCAGGCCCCCACTCATGTCCCCTATCACCCCACCCCCCGCCACCAGGGGCACCCTCCACCAGGCCCCCATCCATGTCTCCCACCACCCCCACCCCCCAGCAGTGCAGGGGCACCCTCCACCAGGCCTCCACTCATGTCCCCTATCACCCCCACCCCCCCGCCACCAGGGGCACCCTCCACCAGGCCCCCATCCATGTCTCCCACCACCCCCACCCCCCAGCAGTGCAGGGGCAGCCTCCACCAGGCCCCCACTCATGTCCCCTATCACCCCCACCCCCCCGCCACCAGGGGCACCCTCCATCAGGCCCCCATCCATGTCTCCCACCACCCCCACCCCCCAGCAGTGCAGGGGCACCCTCCACCAGGCCCCCACCCATGTCCCCTATCACCCCTACCCCCCAGCCACCAGGGGCACCCTCCACCAGGCCCCCATCCATGTCTCCCACCACCCCCACCCCCCAGCAGTGCAGGGGCAGCCTCCACCAGGCCCCCACTCATGTCCCCTATCACCCCCACTCCCCGCCACCAGGGGCACCCTCCACCAGGCCCCCATCCATGTCTCCCACCACCCCCACCCCCCAGCAGTGCAGGGGCACCCTCCACCAGGCCCCCATCCATGTCCCCTATCACCCCCACCCCCCAGCCACCAGGGGCACCCTCCACCAGGCCCCCACCCATGTCTCCCACCACCCCCACCCCCCAGCAGTGCAGGGGCACCCTCCACCAGGCCCCCACTCATGTCCCCTATCACCCCCACCCCCAGCCACCAGGGGCACCCTCCACCAGGCCCCCAACCATGTCTCCCACCACCCCCACCCCCCAGCAGTGCAGGGGCACCCTCCACCAGGCCCCCACCCATGTCTCCCACCACCCCCACCCCCCAGCAGTGCAGGGGCACCCTCCACCAGGCCCCCACTCATGTCTCCCACCACCCCCACCCCCAAGCCACAAGGGGGCACCCTCCACCAGGCCCCCATCCATGTCTCCCACCACCCCCACCCCCCAGCAGTGCAGGGGCAGCCTCCACCAGGCCCCCACTCATGTCCCCTATCACCCCCACCCCCCCGCCACCAGGGGCACCCTCCACCAGGCCCCCATCCATGTCTCCCACCACCCCCACCCCCCAGCAGTGCAGGGGCACCCTCCACCAGGCCCCCACTCATGTCCCCTATCACCCCCACCCCCCCGCCACCAGGGGCACCCTCCACCAGGCCCCCATCCATGTCTCCCACCACCCCCACCCCCCAGCAGTGCAGGGGCAGCCTCCACCAGGCCCCCACTCATGTCCCCTATCACCCCCACCCCCCCGCCACCAGGGGCACCCTCCACCAGGCCCCCACCCATGTCCCCTATCACCCCCACCACCCCAGCACCAGGGGCACCCTCCACCAGGCCCCCACTCATGTCCCCTATCACCCCCACCCCTCACCACCAGGGGCACCCTCCACCAGGCCCCCATCCATGTCTCCCACCACCCCCACCCCCCAGCAGTGCAGGGGCACCCTCCACCAGGCCCCCACCCATGTCCCCTATCACCCCCACCCCCCGCCACCAGGGGCACCCTCCACCAGGCCCCCACTCATGTCCCCTATCACCCCCACCCCTCCGCCACCAGGGACACCCTCCACCAGGCCCCCATCCATGTCTCCCACCACCCCCACCCCCCAGCAGTGCAGGGGCATCCTCCACCAGCCCCCCACCCATGTCCCCTATCGCCCCCACTCCCCCGCCACCAGGGGCACCCTCCACCAGGCCCCCATCCATGTCTCCCACCACCCCCACCCCCCAGCAGTGCAGGGGCAGCCTCCACCAGGCCCCCACTCATGTCCCCTATCAACCCCACCCCCCCGCCACCAGGGGAACCCTCCACCAGGCCCCCACTCATGTCCCCTATCAACCCCACCCCCCCGCCACCAGGGGCACCCTCCACCAGGCCCCCATCCATGTCTCCCACCACCCCCACCCCCCAGCCACCAGGGGCACCCTCCACCAGGCCCCCACCCATGTCTCCCACCACCCCCACCCCCCAGCAGTGCAGGGGCACCCTCCACCAGGCCCCCACCCATGTCTCCCACCACCCCCACCCCCCAGCAGTGCAGGGGCACCCTCCACCAGGCCCCCACTCATGTCTCCCACCACCCCCACCCACAGCCACCAGGGGCACCCTCCACCAGGCTCCCATCCATGTCTCCCACCACTCCCACCCCCCAGCAGTGCAGGGGCACCCTCCACCAGGCCCCCACCCATGTCCCCTATCACCCCCACCCCCTGCCACCAGGGGCACCCTCCACCAGGCCCCCACTCATGTCCCCTATCACCCCCACCCCTCCGCCACCAGGGACACCCTCCACCAGGCCCCCATCCATGTCTCCCACCACCCCCACCCCCCAGCAGTGCAGGGGCATCCTCCACCAGCCCCCACCCATGTCCCCTATCACCCCCACCCCCCCGCCACCAGGGGCACCCTCCACCAGGCCCCCATCCATGTCTCCCACCACCCCCACCCCCCAGCAGTGCAGGGGCAGCCTCCACCAGGCCCCCACTCATGTCCCCTATCACCCCCACCCCCCCGCCACCAGGGGAACCCTCCACCAGGCCCCCACTCATGTCCCCTATCACCCCCACCCCCCCGCCACCAGGGGCACCCTCCACCAGGCCCCCATCCATGTCTCCCACCACCCCCACCCCCCAGCCACCAGGGGCACCCTCCACCAGGCCCCCACCCATGTCTCCCACCACCCCCACCCCCCAGCAGTGCAGGGGCACCCTCCACCAGGCCCCACCCATGTCTCCCACCACCCCCACCCCCCAGCAGTGCAGGGGCACCCTCCACCAGGCCCCCACTCATGTCTCCCACCACCCCCACCCACAGCCACCATGGGCACCCTCCACCAGGCTCCCATCCATGTCTCCCACCACTCCCACCCCCCAGCAGTGCAGGGGCAGCCTCCACCAGGCCCCCACTCATGTCCCCTATCACCCCCACCCCCCGCCACCAGGGGCACCCTCCACCAGGCCCCCACTCATGTCCCCTATCACCCCCAGCCCCCTGCCACCAGGGGCACCCTCCACCAGGCCCCAATCCATGTCTCCCACCACCCCCACCCCCCAGCCACCAGGGGCACCCTCCACCAGGCCCCCATCCATGTCTCCCACCACCTCAACCCCCCAGCAGTGCAGGGGCACCCTCCACCAGGCCCCCACTCATGTCCCCTATCACCCCCACCCCCCAGCCACCAGGGGCACCTTCCACCAGGCCCCCATCCATGTCTCCCACCACCCCCACCCCCAGCAGTGCAGGGGAACCCTCCACCAGGCCCCCACTCATGTCCCCTATCACCCCCACCCCCCCGCCACCAGGGGCACCCTCCACCAGGCCCCCATCCATGTCTCCCACCACCCCCACCCCCCAGCAGTGCAGGGGCACCCTCCACCAGGCCCCCACCCATGTCCCCTATCACCCCCACCCCCCTGCCACCAGGGGCACCCTCCACCAGGCCCCCATCCATGTCTCCCACCACCCCCACCCCCCAGCAGTGCAGGGGCACCCTCCACCAGGCCCCCACCCATGTCTCCTATCACCCCCACCCCCCGCCACCAGGGGCACCCTCCACCAGGCCCCCACTCATGTCCCCTATCACCCCCAACCCCCGCCACCAGGGGCACCCTCCACCAGGCCCCCACTCATGTCCCCTATCACCCCCACCCCCCTGCCACCAGGGACACCCTCCACCAGGCCCCCATCCATGTCTCCCACCAACCCCACCCCCCAGCAGTGCAGGGGCATCCTCCACCAGGCCCCCACCCATGTCCCCTATCACCCCCACCCCCCCGCCACCAGGGGCACCCTCCACCAGGCCCCCACTCATGTCCACTATCACCCCCACCCCCCCGCCACCAGGGGCACCCTCCACCAGGCCCCCATCCATGTCTCCCACCACCCCCACCCCCCAGCAGTGCAGGGGCAGCCTCCACCAGGCGCCCACTCATGTCCCCTATCACCCCCACCCCCCCGCCACCAGGGGCACCCTCCACCAGGCCCCCACTCATGTCCCCTATCACCCCCACCCCCCCGCCACCAGGGGCACCCTCCACCAGGCCCCCATCCATGTCTCCCACCACCCCCACCCCCCAGCCACCAGGGGCACCCTCCACCAGGCCCCCATCCATGTCTCCCACCACCCCCACCCCCCCGCCACCAGGGGCACCCTCCACCAGGCCCCCACTCATGTCCCCTATCACCCCCACCCCCCCGCCACCAGGGGCACCCTCCACCAGGCCCCCATCCATGTCTCCCACCACCCCCACCCCCCAGCCACCAGGGGCACCCTCCACCAGGCCCCCATCCATGTCTCCCACCACCCCCACCCCCCAGCAGTGCAGGGGCACCCTCCACCAGGCCCCCACTCATGTCCCCTATCACCCCCACCCCCCAGCATCCAGGGGCACCCTCCACCAGGCCCCCACTCATGTCTACCACCACCCCCACCCCCCAGCCAAAAGGGGCACCCTCCACCAGGCCCCCATCCATGTCTCCCACCACCCCCACCCCCCGCCACCAGGGGCACCCTCCACCAGGCCCCCATCCATGTCTCCCACCACCCCCACCCCCCAGCAGTGCAGGGGCACCCTCCACCAGGCCTCCACTCATGTCCCCTATCACCCCCACCCCCCCGCCACCAGGGGCACCCTCCACCAGGCCCCCATCCATGTCTCCCACCACCCCCACCCCCCAGCAGTGCGGCGGCAGCCTCCACCAGGCCCCCACTCATGTCCCCTATCACCCCCACCCCCCCGCCACCAGGGGCACCCTCCATCAGGCCCCCATCCATGTCTCCCACCACCCCCACCCCCCAGCAGTGCAGGGGCACCCTCCACCAGGCCCCCACCCATGTCCCCTATCACCCCTACCCCCCAGCCACCAGGGGCACCCTCCACCAGGCCCCCATCCATGTCTCCCACCACCCCCACCCCCCAGCAGTGCAGGGGCAGCCTCCACCAGGCCCCCACTCATGTCCCCTATCACCCCCACCCCCCGCCACCAGGGGCACCCTCCACCAGGCCCCCATCCATGTCTCCCACCACCCCCACCCCCCAGCAGTGCAGGGGCACCCTCCACCAGGCCCCCATCCATGTCCCCTATCACCCCCACCCCCCAGCCACCAGGGGCACCCTCCACCAGGCCCTTACCCATGTCTCCCACCACCCCCACCCCCCAGCAGTGCAGGGGCACCCTCCACCAGGCCCCCACTCGTGTCCCCTATCACCCCCACCCCCCAGCCACCTGGGGCACCCTCCACCAGGCCCCCAACCATGTCTCCCACCACCCCCACCCCCCAGCAGTGCAGGGGCACCCTCCACCAGGCCCCCACCCATGTCTCCCACCACCCCCACCCCCCAGCAGTGCAGGGGCACCCTCCACCAGGCCCCCACTCATGTCTCCCACCACCCCCACCCCCAAGCCACCAGGGGCACCCTCCACCAGGCCCCCATCCATGTCTCCCACCACCCCCACCCCCCAGCAGTGCAGGGGCAGCCTCCACCAGGCCCCCACTCATGTCCCCTATCACCCCCACCCCCCCGCCACCAGGGGCACCCTCCACCAGGCCCCCATCCATGTCTCCCACCACCCCCACCCCCCAGCAGTGCAGGGGCACCCTCCACCAGGCCCCCACTCATGACCCCTATCACCCCCACCCCCCCGCCACCAGGGGCACCCTCCACCAGGCCCCCATCCATGTCTCCCACCACCCCCACCCCCCAGCAGTGCAGGGGCAGCCTCCACCAGGCCCCCACTCATGTCCCCTATCACCCCCACCCCCCCGCCACCAGGGGCACCCTCCACCAGGCCCCCACTCATGTCCCCTATCACCCCCACCACCCCGGCACCAGGGGCACCCTCCACCAGGCCCCCATCCATGTCTCCCACCACCCCCCACCCCCCAGCAGTGCAGGGGCACCCTCCACCAGTCCCCCACCCATGTCCCCTATCACCCCCACCCCCCGCCACCAGGGGCACCCTCCACCAGGCCCCCACTCATGTCCCCTATCACCCCCACCACTCCGCCACCAGGGACACCCTCCACCAGGCCCCCATCCATGTCTCCCACCACCCCCACCCCCCAGCAGTGCAGGGGCATCCTCCACCAGCCCCCCACCCATGTCCCCTATCACCCCCACCCCCCCACCACCAGGGGCACCCTCCACCAGGCCCCCACTCATGTCCACTATCACCCCCACCCCCCCGCCACCAGGGGCACCCTCCACCAGGCCCCCATCCATGTCTCCCACCACCCCCACCCCCCAGCAGTGCAGGGGCAGCCTCCACCAGGCCCCCACTCATGTCCCCTATCACCCCCACCCCCCCGCCACCAGGGGAACCCACCATCAGGCCCCCACTCATGTCCCCTATCACCCCCACCCCCCCGCCACCAGGGGCACCCTCCACCAGGCCCCCATCCATGTCTTCCACCACCCCCACCCCCCAGCCACCAGGGGCACCCTCCACCAGGCCCCCACCCATGTCTCCCACCACCCCCCAGCAGTGCAGGGGCACCCTCCACCAGGCCCCCACCCATGTCTCCCACCACCCCCACCCCCCAGCAGTGCAGGGGCACCCTCCACCAGGCCCCCACTCATGTCTCCCACCACCCCCACCCACAGCCACCAGGGGCACCCTCCACCAGGCCCCCATCCATGTCTCCCACCACCCCCACCCCCCAGCAGTGCAGGGGCAGCCTCCACCAGGCCCCCACTCATGTCCCCTATCACCCCCACCCCCCGCCACCAGGGGCACCCTCCACCAGGCCCCCACTCATGTCCCCTATCACCCCCAGCCCCCTGCCACCAGGGGCACCCTCCACCAGGCCCCAATCCATGTCTCCCACCACCCCCACCCCCCAGCCACCAGGGGCACCCTCCACCAGGCCCCCATCCATGTCTCCCACCACCTCAACCCCCCAGCAGTGCAGGGGCACCCTCCACCAGGCCCCCACTCATGTCCCCTATCACCCTCACCCCCAGCCACCAGGGGCACCTTCCACCAGGCCCTCATCCATGTCTCCCACCACCCCCACCCCCAGCAGTGCAGGGGCACCCTCCACCAGGCCCCCACTCATGTCCCCTATCACCCTCACCCCCAGCCACCAGGGGCACCTTCCACCAGGCCCCCATCCATGTCTCCCACCACCCCCACCCCCAGCAGTGCAGGGGCACCCTCCACCAGGCCCCCACTCATGTCCCCTATCACCCTCACCCCCCGCCACCAGGGGCACCCTCCACCAGGCCCCCCATCCATGTCCTCCCACCCCCCCCCACCCCCAGCAGTGCAGGGGCACCCTCCACCAGGCCCCCACCCATGTCCCCTATCACCCCCACCCCCCCGCCACCAGGGGCACCCTCCACCAGGCCCCCATCCATGTCTCCCACCACCCCCACCCCCCAGCAGTGCAGGGGCACCCTCCACCAGGCCCCCACCCATGTCTCCTATCACCCCCACCCCCCGCCACCAGGGGCACCCTCCACCAGGCCCCCACTCATGTCCCCTATCACCCCCACCCCCCGCCACCAGGGGCACCCTCCACCAGGCCCCCACTCATGTCCCCTATCACCCCCACCCCCCCGCCACCAGGGACACCCTCCACCAGGCCCCCATCCATGTCTCCCATCAACCCCACCCCCCAGCAGTGCAGGGGCATCCTCCACCAGGCCCCCACCCATGTCCCCTATCACCCCCACCCCCCCGCCACCAGGGGCACCCTCCACCAGGCCCCCACTCATGTCCACTATCACCCCCACCCCCCCGCCACCAGAGGCACCCTCCACCAGGCCCCATCCATGTCTCCCACCACCCCCACCCCCCAGCAGTGCAGGGGCAGCCTCCACCAGGCGCCCACTCATGTCCCCTATCACCCCCACCCCCCCGCCACCAGGGGCACCCTCCACCAGGCCCCCACTCATGTCCCCTATCACCCCCACCCCCCCGCCACCAGGGGCACCCTCCACCAGGCCCCCATCCATGTCTCCCACCACCCCCACCCCCCAGCCACCAGGGGCACCCTCCACCAGGCCCCAATCCATGTCTCCCACCACCCCCACCCCCCAGCAGTACAGGGGCACCCTCCACCAGGCCCCCACTCATGTCCCCTATCACCCCCACCCCCCAGCATCCAGGGGCACCCTCCACCAGGCCCCCACTCATGTCTACCACCACCCCCACCCCCCAGCCAAAAGGGGCACCCTCCACCAGGCCCCCATCCATGTCTCCCACCACCCCCACCCCCCAGCCACCAGGGGCACCCTCCACCAGGCCCCCACCCATGTCTCCCACCACCCCCACCCCCCAGCAGTGCAGGGGCACCCTCCACCAGGCCCCCACCCATGTCTCCCACCGCCCCCACCCCCCAGCAGTGCAGGGGCACCCTCCACCAGGCCCCCACTCATGTCTCCCACCACCCCCACCCCCCAGCCACCAGGGGCACCCTCCACCAGGCCCCCATCCATGTCTCCCACCACCCCCACCCCCCAGCAGTGCAGGGGCAGCCTCCACCAGGCCCCCACTCATGTCCCCTATCACCCCCACCCCCCCGCCACCAGGGGCACCTTCCACCAGGCCCCCACTCATGTCCCCTATCACCCCCACCCCCCAGCAGTGCAGGGGCACCCTCCACCAGGCCCCCACTCATGTCCCCTATCACCCCCACCCCCCTGCCACCAGGGGCACCCTCCACCAGGCCCCCATCCATGTCTCCCACCACCCCCACCCCCCAGCAGTGCAGGGGCACCCTCCAGCAGGCCCCCACCCATGTCTCCTATCACCCCCACCCCCCGCCACCAGGGGCACCCTCCACCAGGCCCCCACTCATGTCCCCTATCACCCCCACCCCCCCGCCACCAGGGGCACCCTCCACCAGGCCCCCATCCATGTCCCCCACCACCCCCACCCCCCAGCAGTGCAGGGGCACCCTCCACCAGGCCCCCACCCATGTCCCCTATCACCACCACCCCCCCGCCACCAGGAGCACCCTCCACCAGGCCCCCACTCATGTCCCCTATCACCCCCACCCCCCGCCACCAGGGGCACCCTCCACCAGGCCCCCATCCATGTCTCCCACCACCCCCACCCCCCAGCAGTGCAGGGGCAGCCTCCACCAGGCCCCCACTCATGTCCCCTATCACCCCCAACCCCCCGCCACCAGGGGCACCCTCCACCAGGCCCCCACTCATGTCCCCTATCACCCCCACCCCCCCGCCACCAGGGGCACCCTCCACCAGGCCCCCATCCATGTCTCCCACCACCCCCACCCCCCAGCCACCAGGGGCACCCTCCACCAGGCCCCCATCCATGTCTCCCACCACCCCCACCCCCCAGCAGTGCAGGGGCACCCTCCACCAGGCCCCCACTCATGTCCCCTATCACCCCCACCCCCCAGCCACCAAGGGCACCCTCCACCAGGCCCCCATCCATGTCTCCCACCACCCCCACCCCCCAGCAGTGCAGGGGCAGCCTCCACCAGGCCCCCACTCATGTCCCCTATCACCCCCACCCCCCAGCATCCAGGGGCACCCTCCACCAGGCCCCCACTCATGTCTACCACAACCCCCACCCCGCAGCCACCAGGGGCACCCTCCACCAGGCCCCCATCCATGTCTCCCACCACCCCCACCCCCCATCCACCAGGGGCACCCTCCACCAGGCCCCCGACCATGTCTCCCACCACCCCCACCCCCCAGCAGTGCAGGGGCACCCTCTACCAGGCCCCATCCATGTCTCCCACCACCCCCACCCCCCAGCAGTGCAGGAGCAGCCTCCACCAGGCCCCCACTCATGTCCTTATCACCCCCACCCCCCCCGCCACCAGGGGCACCCTCCACCAGGCCCCACTCATGTCCCCTATCACCCCCACCCCCTGCCACCTGGGGCACCCTCCACCAGGCCCCCATCCATGTCTCCCACCACCCCCAGCCACCAGGGGCACCCTCCACCAGGCCCCCATCCATGTCTCCCACCACCTCCACCCCCGAGCAGTGCAGGGGCACCCTCCACCAGGCCCCCACTCATGTCCCCTATCACCCCCACCCCCCCGCCACCAGGGGCACCCTCCACCAGGCCCCCATCCATGTCTCCCACCACCCCCACCCCCCAGCAGTGCAGGGGCACCCTCCACCAGGCCCCCACCCATGTCTCCTATCACCGCCACCCCCCGCCACCAGGGGTACCCTCCACCAGGCCCCCACTCATGTCCCCTATCACCCCCACCCCCCGCCACCAGGGGCACCCTCCACCAGGCCCCCATCCATGTCTCCCACCACCCCCACCCCCCAGCAGTGCAGGGGCACCCTCCACCAGGCCCCCACCCATGTCCCATATCACCCCCACCCCCCCGCCACCAGGGGCACCCTCCACCAGGCCCCCACTCATGTCCCCTATCACCCCCACCCCCCCGCCACCAGGGGCACCCTCCACCAGGCCCCCATCCATGTCTCCCACCACCCCCACCCCCCAGCAGTGCAGGGGCAGCCTCCACCAGGCCCCCACTCATGTCCCCTATCACCCCCAACCCCCCGCCACCAGGGGCACCCTCCACCAGGCCCCCACTCATGTCCCCTACACCCCCACCCCCCCGCCACCAGGGGCACCCTCCACCAGGCTCCCATCCATGTCTCCCACCACCCCCACCCCCCAGCCACCAGGGGCACCCCTCCACCAGGCCCCCACTCATGTCCTTATCACCCCCACCCCCCCCCACCAGGGGCACCCTCCACCAGGCCCCCACTCATGTCCCCTATCACCCCACCCCCCTGCCACCTGGGGCACCCTCCACCAGGCCCCCATCCATGTCTCCCACCACCCCCAGCCACCAGGGGCACCCTCCACCAGGCCCCCATCCATGTCTCCCACCACCTCCACCCCCGAGCAGTGCAGGGGCACCCTCCACCAGGCCCCCACTCATGTCCCCTATCACCCCCACCCCCCCGCCACCAGGGGCACCCTCCACCAGGCCCCCATCCATGTCTCCCACCACCCCCACCCCCCAGCAGTGCAGGGGCACCCTCCACCAGGCCCCCACCCATGTCTCCTATCACCGCCACCCCCCGCCACCAGGGGCACCCTCCACCAGGCCCCCACTCATGTCCCCTATCACCCCCACCCCCCCGCCACCAGGGGCACCCTCCACAGGCCCCCATCCATGTCTCCCACCACCCCCACCCCCCAGCAGTGCAGGGCACCCTCCACCAGGCCCCCACCCATGTCCCATATCACCCCCACCCCCCCGCCACCAGGGGCACCCTCCACCAGGCCCCACTCATGTCCCCTATCACCCCCACCCCCCGCCACCAGGGCACCCTCCACCAGGCCCCCATCCATGTCTCCACCACCCCCACCCCCCAGCAGTGCAGGGGCAGCCTCCACCAGGCCCCACTCATGTCCCCTATCACCCCCAACCCCCGCCACCAGGGGCACCCTCCACCAGGCCCCCACTCATGTCCCCTACACCCCCACCCCCCCGCCACCAGGGGCAACCCTCCACCAGGCCCCCATCCATGTCTCCCACCACCCCCACCCCCCAGCCACCAGGGGCACCCTCCACCAGGCCCCCATCCATGTCTCCCACCACCTCCACCCCCCAGCAGTGCAGGGGCACCCTCCACCAGGCCCCCACTCATGTCCCCTATCACCCCACCCCCCCGCCACCAGGGGCACCCTCCACCAGGCCCCCATCCATGTCTCCCACCACCCCCACCCCCCAGCAGTGCAGGGGCACCCTCCACCAGGCCCCCACCCATGTCTCCTATCACCCCCACCCCCCCGCCACCAGGGGCACCCTCCACCAGGCCCCCACTCATGTCCCCTATCACCCCCACCCCCCCGCCACCAGGGGCACCCTCCACCAGGCCCCCATCCATGTCTCCCACCACCCCCACCCCCCAGCAGTGCAGGGGCACCCTCCACCAGGCCCCCACCCATGTCTCCTATCACCCCCACCCCCCACCACCAGGGGCACCCTCCACC
The DNA here is from genome assembly GCF_040938575.1 of Ambystoma mexicanum. NCBI lineage: Eukaryota > Metazoa > Chordata > Amphibia > Caudata > Ambystomatidae > Ambystoma > Ambystoma mexicanum. Next base: position 447,052,122 of record NC_090935.1, on the reverse strand, counting down.
AGGCCCCCACTCATGTCCCCTATCACCCCCACCCCCCCGTCACCAGGGGCACCCTCCACCAGGCCCCCATCCATGTCTCCCACCACCCCCACCCCCCAGCAGTGCAGGGGCACCCTCCACCAGGCCCCCACCCATGTCCCCTATCACCCCCACCCCCCCGCCACCAGGGGCACCCTCCACCAGGCCCCCACTCATGTCCCCTATCACCCCCACCCCCCCGCCACCAGGGGCACCCTCCACCAGGCCCCCATCCATGTCTCCCACCACCCCCACCCCCCAGCAGTGCAGGGGCAGCCTCCACCAGGCCCCCATCCATGTCTCCCACCACCCCCACCCCCCAGCAGTGCAGGGGCACTCTCCACCAGGCCCCCACTCATGTCCCCTATCACCCCCACCCCCCAGCCACCAAGGGCACCCTCCACCAGGCCCCCATCCATGTCTCCCACCACCCCCACCCCCCAGCAGTGCAGGGGCAGCCTCCACCAGGCCCCCACTCATGTCCCCTATCACCCCCACCCCCCAGCATCCAGGGGCACCCTCCACCAGGCCCCCACTCATGTCTACCACCACCACCACCCCCCAGCCACCAGGGGCACCCTCCACCAGGCCCCCATCCATGTCTCCCACCACCCCCACCCCCCATCCACCAGGGGCACCCTCCCCCAGGCCCCCACCCATGTCTCCCACCACCCCCACCCCCCAGCAGTGCAGGGGCACCCTCTACCAGGCCCCCATCATTGTCTCCCACCACCCCCACCCCGCAGCAGTGCAGGGGCAGCCTCCACCAGGCCCCCACTCATGTCCCCTATCACCCCCACCCCCCCGCCACCAGGGGCACCCTCCACCAGGCCCCCACTCATGTCCCCTATCACCCCCACCCCCCTGCCACCAGGGGCACCCTCCACCAGGCCCCCATCCATGTCTCCCACCACCCCCACCCCCCAGCCACCAGGGGCACCCTCCACCAGGCCCCCATCCATGTCTCCCACCACCTCCACCCCCAGGCAGTGCAGGGGCACCCTCCACCAGGCCCCCACTCATGTCTCCTATCACCCCCACCCCCCAGCCACCAGGGGCACCCTCCACCAGGCCCCCATCCATGTCTCCCACCACCCCCACCCCCCAGCAGTACAGGGGCACCCTCCACCAGGCCCCCACTCATGTCCCCTATCACCCCCACCCCCCGCCACCAGGGGCACCCTTCACCAGGCCCCCATCCATGTCTCCCACCACCCACACCCTCCAGCAGTGCAGGGGCACCCTCCACCAGGCCCCCACCCATGTCCCCTATCACCCCCACCCCCCCCGCCACCAGGGGCACCCTCCACCAGGCCCCCACTCATGTCCCCTAGCACCCCCACCCCCCCGCCACCAGGGGCACCCTCAGCCAGGCCCCCATCCATGTCTCCCACCACCCCCACCCCCCAGCAGTGCAGGGGCACCCTCCACCAGGCCCCCCACCATGCCATGTCTCCTGTCACCCCCACCCCCGCCACCAGGGGCACCCTCCACCAGGCCCCCACTCATGTCCCCTATCACCCCCACCCCCCCGCCACCAGGGGCACCCTCCACCATGCCCCCATCCATGTCTCCCACCACCCCCACCCCCCAGCAGTGCAGGGGCACCCTCCACCAGGCCCCCACCCATGTCCCATATCACCCCCACCCCCCGCCACCAGGGGCACCCTCCACCAGGCCCCCACTCATGTCCCCTATCACCCCCACCCCCCCACCACTAGGGGCACCCTCCACCAGGCCCCCATCCATGTCTCCCACCACCCCCACCCCCCAGCAGTGCAGGGGCAGCCTCCACCAGGCCCCCACTCATGTCCCCTATCATCCCCAACCCCCCGCCACCAGGGGCACCCTCCACCAGGCCCCCACTCATGTCCCCTATCACCCCCACCCCCCCGCCACCAGGGGCACCCTCCACCAGGCCCCCATCCATGTCTCCCACCACCCCCACCCCCCAGCCACCAGGGGCACCCTCCACCAGGCCCCATCCATGTCTCCCACCACCCCCACCCCCCAGCAGTGCAGGGGCACCCTCCACCAGGCCCCCACTCATGTCCCCTATCACCCCCACCCCCAGCCACCAAGGGCACCCTCCACCAGGCCCCCATCCCATGTCTCCCACCACCACCACCCCCCAGCAGTGCAGGGGCAGCCTCCACCAGGCCCCCACTCATGTCCCCTATCACCCCCACCCCCCAGCATCCAGGGGCACCCTCCACCAGGCCCCCACTCATGTCTACCACCACCCCCACCCCCAAGCCACCAGGGGCACCCTACACCAGGCCCCCATCCATGTCTCCCACCACCCCCACCCCCCATCCACCAGGGGCACCCTCCACCAGGCCCCCACCCATGTCTCCCACCACCCCCCACCCCCCAGCAGTGCAGGGGCACCCTCTACCAGACCCCCACCCATGTCTCCCACCACCCCCACCCCCAGCAGTGCAGGGGCACCCTCCACCAGGCCCCCACTCATGTCTCCCACCACCCCCACCCCCCAGCCACCAGGGGCACCCTCCACCAGGCCCCCATCCATGTCTCCCAGCACCCCCACCCCCCAGCAGTGCAGGGGCAGCCTCCACAGGCCCCCACTCATGTCCCCTATCACCCCCACCCCCCCCGCCACCAGGGGCACCCTCCAGCAGGCCCCCACTCATGTCCCCTATCACCCCCACCCCCCCGCCACCAGGGCACCCTCCACCAGGCCCCCATCCATGTCTCCCACCACCCCCACCCCCCAGCAATGCAGGGGCACCCTTCACCAGGCCCCCACTCATGTCCCCTATAACCCCACCCCCCAGCCACCAGGGGCACCCTCCACCAGGCCCCCACTCATGTCTACCACCACCCCCACCCCCCAGCCACCAGGGGCACCCTACACCAGGCCCCCATCCATGTCTCCCACCACCCCCACCCCCCATCCACCAGGGGCACCCTCCACCAGGCCCCCACCCATGTCTCCCACCACCCCCACCCCCCAGCAGTGCAGGGGCACCCTCTACCAGACCCCCACTCATGTCTCCCACCACCCCCACCCCCCAGCAGTGCAGGGGCACCCTCCACCAGGCCCCCACTCATGTCTCCCACCACCCCCACCCCCCAGCCACCAGGGGCACCCTCCACCAGGCCCCCATCCATGTCTCCCACCACCCCCACCCCCCAGCAGTGCAGGGGCACCCTCCACCAGGCCCCCACTCATGTCCCCTATCACCCCCACCCCCCAGCCACCAAGGGCACCCTCCACCAGGCCCCCATCCATGTCTCCCACCACCCCCACCCCCCAGCAGTGCAGGGGCAGCCTCCACCAGGCCCCCACTCATGTCCCCTATCACCCCCACCCCCCAGCATCCAGGGGCACCCTCCACCAGGCCCCCACTCATGTCTACCACCACCCCCACCCCCAAGCCACCAGGGGCACCCTACACCAGGCCCCCATCCATGTCTCCCACCACCCCCACCCCCCATCCACCAGGGGCACCCTCCACCAGGCCCCCACCCATGTCTCCCACCACCCCCACCCCCCAGCAGTGCAGGGGCACCCTCTACCAGACCCCCACCCATGTCTCCCACCACCCCCACCCCCCAGCAGTGCAGGGGCACCCTCCACCAGGCCCCCACTCATGTCTCCCACCACCCCCACCCCCCAGCCACCAGGGGCACCCTCCACCAGGCCCCCATCCATGTCTCCCAGCACCCCCACCCCCCAGCAGTGCAGGGGCAGCCTCCACCAGGCCCCCACTCATGTCCCCTATCACCCCCACCCCCCCGCCACCAGGGGCACCCTCCAGCAGGCCCCCACTCATGTCCCCTATCACCCCCACCCCCCCGCCACCAGGGGCACCCTCCACCAGGCCCCCATCCATGTCTCCCACCACCCCCACCCCCCAGCAATGCAGGGGCACCCTTCACCAGGCCCCCACTCATGTCCCCTATAACCCCCACCCCCCAGCCACCAGGGGCACCCTCCACCAGGCCCCCACTCATGTCTACCACCACCCCCACCCCCCAGCCACCAGGGGCACCCTACACCAGGCCCCCATCCATGTCTCCCACCACCCCCACCCCCCATCCACCAGGGGCACCCTCCACCAGGCCCCCACCCATGTCTCCCACCACCCCCACCCCCCAGCAGTGCAGGGGCACCCTCTACCAGACCCCCACTCTTGTCTCCCACCACCCCCACCCCCAGCAGTGCAGGGGCACCCTCCACCAGGCCCCCACTCATGTCTCCCACCACCCCCACCCCCCAGCCACCAGGGGCACCCTCCACCAGGCCCCCATCCATGTCTCCCACCACCCCCACCCCCCAGCAGTGCAGGGGCAGCCTCCACCAGGCCCCCACTCATGTCCCCTATTACCCCCACCCCCCGCCACCATGGGCACCCTCCAGCAGGCCCCCATCCATGTCTCCCACCACCCCCACCCCCCAGCCACCAGGGGCACCCTCCACCAGGCCCCCATCCATGTCTCCCACCACCCCCACCCCCCAGCAGTGCAGGGGCACCCCCTCCACCAGGCCCCCATCCATGTCACCCACCACCCCCCAGCAGTGCAGGGACACCCTCCACCAGGCCCCCACTCATGTCCCCTATCACCCCCACCCCCCTGCCACCAAGGGCACCCTCCACCAGGCCCCCATCCATGTCTCCCACCACCCCCACCCCCCAGCAGTGCAGGGGCACCCTCCACCAGGCCCCCACCCATGTCCCCTATCACCCCCACCCCCCCGCCACCAGGGGCACCCTCCACCAGGCCCCCACTCATGTCCCCTATCACCCCCACCCCCCGCCACCAGGGGCACCCTCCACCAGGCCCCCATCCATGTCTCCCACCACCCCCACCCCCCAGCAGTGCAGGGGCACCCTCCACCAGGCCCCCACCCATGTCCCCTATCACCCCCACCCCCCCACCACCAGGGGCACCCTCCACCAGGCCCCCACTCATGTCCCCTATTACCCCCACCCCCCGCCACCAGGGGCACCCTCCAGCAGGCCCCCATCCATGTCTCCCACCACCCCCACCCCCCAGCAGTGCAGGGGCACCCTCCACCAGGCTCCCACCCATGTCCCCTATCACCCCCACTCCCCCGCCACCAGGGGCACCCTCCACCAGGCCCCCACTCATGTCCCCTATCACCCCCACCCCCCCGCCACCAGGGGCTCCCCCCACCAGGCCCCCATCCATGTCTCCCACCACCCCCACCCCCCAGCAGTGCAGGGGCAGCCTCCACCAGGCCCCCACTCATGTCCCCTATCACCCCCACCCCCCAGCATCCAGGGGCGCCCTCCACCAGGCCCCCACTCATGTCTACCACCACCCCCACCCCCCAGCCACCAGGGGCACCCTCCACCAGGCCCTCATCCATGTCTCCCACCACCCCCACCCCCCAGCCACCAGGGGCACCCTCCACCAGGCCCCCACCCATGTCTCCCACCACCCCCACCCCCCAGCAGTGCAGGGGCACCCTCCACCAGGCCCCCACCCATGTCTCCCACCACCCCCACCCCCCAGCAGTGCAGGGGCACCCTCCACCAGGCCCCCACTCATGTCGCCCACCACCCCCACCCCCCAGCCACCAGGGGCACCCTCCACCAGGCCCCCATCCATGTCTCCCACCACCCCCACCCCCCAGCAGTGCAGGGGCAGCCTCCACCAGGCCCCCACTCATGTCCCCTATCACCCCCACCCCCCCGCCACCAGTGGCACCCTCCACCAGGCCCCCACTCATGTCCCTATCACCCCCACCCCCCTGCCACCAGGGGCACCCTCCACCAGGCCCCCATCCATGTCTCCCACCACCCCCACCCCCCAGCCACCAGGGGCACCCTCCACCAGGCCCCCATCCATGTCTCCCACCACCCCCACCCCCCAACAGTGCAGGGGCAGCCTCCACCAGGCCCCCACTCATGTCCCCTATCACCCCCACCCCCCAGCATCCAGGGGCACCCTCCACCAGGCCCCCACTCATGTCTCCCACCACCCTCACCCCCCAGCCAACAGGGGCACCCTCCACCAGGCCCCCACTCATGTCCTCCTGCCCACAGGCCCTGACAATCCTCAAGCATGTGCCTCATGGCCAGCCACCACAGCCCAAAGACACAACCAAGTATTACATGTGCCCATGATACTACTCCAATGGAAACAATGTAAATCAACACATGTGTCTCACACACAATGGTTGCAAGGGAACCTGAAAACCCATATCATGACATGCATGAAAACAATGAGATGAAACCACACATTGAAGAATGAAAAAATAAAAATAATGTATTAAAAACAACAGCAATGGCTATCAAAATCAACCAAAATACACAAGTAAAATAATTTAAAAATTAAGCAGGCTGTCTCTATTCAAAATGAAATCAATAAATGACAATACGAAAAAATATCTTCCAAAGTTCAAGTCCATGAAAAGTAAATGAAGCTAAAAAAGAAATAGAAAACCATTGCTCCATGGGAAAAAATATTAACAGTCAAAAAAATATCCAAATCCAAAGTCCAACTATGTACAAAGTATTCAGGGTCCATCATCCCAAGAGAAGAAATGAAACCTACCAAAAAACCTATCTAAAATGGAACTATATACAAAAGGTGGAGCAGTGTCCGTCTACTCCAAAGAAAAATAAACTGGAAAGGAAACCTATCACTAAATAACTATATACAATGGCGGCGGGCCAGTCCAGCGGCTCACTTAGTGGTGTTCCGGGCCAGGGCATCATCGAACTCCTCGTCTATGTCCCGGAGGCGGTCCTGTTCCATGGCCCCGAGGGTCCGCAGGGACGCCGACATGTTCACCTCCAACTCCCTGCGGATTGCCTCGAGGCACTCGGCCCGCCTCAGGGCCCTCCCCATGGAGTTCTCCGCCCTGACCATCGTGAGCCGCGCCTCTTCTGCCTGCCGCCGCTCCGCATCTATGGCGTGGCACAACCGCTGCCACACGGAAGACACTTCCCGTCCAGGGTCCTCCTGCCCTCCGGCCGATGCCTGCCCCTCCGATGTTGAAGGCCCCGAGCTATCGTGGCTCCCACCAACAGCCTCCTGCTGCTGCAGCTGCTGCTGTTCATGTGCCCTGTCCGATGGTGCCTGAACGTCCTCCTCCAGCTGGGGTGCAGTCGTTGACGTGGCCACCCCTGCTGGACGTCCGACTCCTGACTGTGGCAGGGATCTGTTGTCCACCAGCCTGGCCGTACGGTCGGAGGCAGCTCCACAGGGCACCCAGGTGACACATGGGTGGGAAGATGGCATGGAGGACGACTGGGGCATAGGGGGTTCTGTGGAGAAGGGGGTCGGAACAAGGTCCAGGAAACGGAGGAATCCAGCCCTGGTGAGCTGTCCCAGTGGGTCAACTAGGTCAACGAGCCATGCGAGAAGACGTGCAGACTCATCATGAAAAGACTGCAGGTCACCTCGCATGGCCCGTTGACGCAACGCCACCCCACCCTGGACAGGCACAACCTGGTGCAGGATAGCCACATCCGCAGGGAGTGGAAGGCCAGGTGTCGTAAGCCAATCCTCTCCCTGAGAACGGGTCTGGAGGTAGGCATCCCCGCTGGTGCAAGATGATGCAGTGACAGGAGCAGGGACAGGATTGCACACAGGCACCTCCGCGGCCGCCTGTGCTGCCTCCTGTCCCTGATCCTGCACTGCACCACTAGCACCAGTGGAATCCCCACCTCCAGAACCCGCCACTGTCGCTTGCACGGCCTCCTCCTCCACCAAACCCCCCACCAACCTGGATGACTCCGTGCCATCTTCCCCCGTTGGGCCCTGTGGGGTCCCAGCTGCCCCTTCTGCTGCCGAGGAGTCCAACTCCAACCTCCGCCTCTTGGACCTCCCCTCGGCAGCTGCGGCCTGGGACGCGGCACCGGACTCCTCACTCCCCGACGAGATCACAACCTGGGAGGGGATCCGGGCCTTGCGTCTCCGGCTGGTGGTGCGACCCCTGCCGCTGTGCTCCACAGCACCTTCTCCGCCCTCTTCATCAGTTGACGCTGCAGACAGGGAGAAAGAAAACACAGGCATCAGGGCACTGTAAAATGGACTCATACACACATGACAGTTATACATGAGTGGCATTGGTAAACCTCAGACATGGCATCACAATCCCCAACACACATGTCATTTCAACTTGCACACATGAGCCATACCACAGCCATAATGCAACAGCCAGCACCATCCATTCACATACAACAGCATGAGCAGCCAAAGGTCATCCACACATCACATGCAACATAGGGAGTACACTACACATGCACACACAACACCAAACTTGCATGCATGTGTACACCTCCGCCAACTGTCGCATTGTTTTGATTGACATCCATGTCACACCTGACAATCATTCCTCCACATCCTGTGCCATGCAAGCCCACACACACAAGCACTATCCATGTGTCACACATGAGACCCCTCGCATGTGTCACCCTCACGGCCCTGTACACCCCCCCTACTTGGCCACATAAAAATACATGTTCAACTTGCACACTCCTGGCACACCACCACACGCACAGCTTACAATCAGTATGCATGTACACTTACCACTCGACTCCAGACGGGTCTGCTTCTCAAGGACCTGGATGTGGAGCGCTGGGGATATGCGTTCCAGGACCCTCATCTGATCTTCCGACAAGTGGCCCCAGCGCCCCTTAGCATCCGCTGCCTTCAGGAGGCGCCGGGCCTTGTTGAGGGTCCTGGACCTGAAGTCCTCCCAGCGCTTCCTGACACGTTCGTAGTCGCGGACTGCCACCTCCTCCGCGTTGATGGCAGTCACGATGTCCATCCAGATCCGAGTCCGTCCTTCCTTGTCGGCGCGCAACCTTCCGAAGAGGGCATCATACTACCCCAGGGCATGCTCCACCAGGACACCAGCTTCGGTGGCAGTGAAGCTGGTGCCCCTCTGCCTCCTTGGCCGGGGGTTGCCACTGGTGCCAGATGTTGCAGTGCCCGACATGGCAACCCCAGAGGCAGGAGTGGGTGGGCAACTGGGTCCTGGGGCTGGGCTGTGGGGCGATGGAAAATCAGTCGGGAGTCTTCGGTTCCAGCAGGGGTGGTCACAGCAACAGCACCCCTGGCTGATGTGCAGGCAGCAAATGGCAGGGCACGTGGACAGCAGGCAGTCAGGCAGCAGCAGATGGCAGGTGGGAGCGTGCTCAGGGCTCTGGGGGGCAGTAATATGGCCTTCTGGGCAGGAGCGTGGTCTTCCATGTGTGAACGCGTGGCCAGCTTGATACGGAGTGATTTGGCACGTGAAAATCCAACACGTCTGCGTGTAATTCGAGGAAAGGCCCTTAGCGCATAGACGCGTCGCCAGCGTATGCGCGTCTATGAAGTCACGTGCACGTTGAATTTGGCACACGTTGGAAAATGTTGCGTGTGAAAAAAATGAAAGACACGTCCGAGTTTCAAAGCGTGTAATTGGTGGGAATGGGCCTAGCGCGTACACGCAGAAGTGACAAAGCGTGTAATTGGTGGAAATGGCCCTACACGCAGAAGTGGCAAAGCGTGTAATTGGTGGAAATGGCCCTACACGCAGAAGTGACAAAGCGTGTAATTGGTGGAAATGGCCCTAGCGCGTACACGCCGCGTAAGTGACGCTGGACGTGTGGGCCTGCATAAAAGGTACGTGTTGAACACCATTTCCTTGTACGTGCTTTTCGTGGAGAGCGAGTGGGTGAATTCTGTACTTCTTGTCGTTTCACACGCGATTTACTTCACAGCGTTTCAAGTTCGTATTCCCTGTTACCTCTGACAGCTTTTTCTCATTTTTCTCTTTTACTGGTTTACCTGGGCCTGTTCCCTCAAACAGTGTTCCCTTCTACTGTTGTCCTGTCTCCTCAGACAGCGTACAAATCTTCTTTTGGCGGGGGTGTTGCCAACCAAACGCGCTCCTTTTTCACGATCTTTTACCTGGCAGACGGTGAGTCACGCACGTATCTAACATCTGTGCTTGCCCCGTGTGTAGCCTACCCCTTCAGAGGTCATTCTAGGCTGCGTGTGACACGCATACATTCATTCTTGTGTTACTGGGTGCCACAGCGTAGTGCAGGTTTTTCTTTCTGCACACGTGGTCTAGGAGGGGTTGCGTGCACGTCATCTCCCTTTTTTGGGGCTCCTGTGCGTAGCGTGACCCGTCATCTTTCCCCAGGAGTTACATTCAGCCTTGCTAGAGCACTAGGGTACAATTACCATCTGGTACCCAACCCCTTTGACCCCCAATTGCCCAGGACAATAGTTTACAGCCACTCCCATATGCACATTAACATCAGTGCCATGGCTGGGAGGCGAGGATTCCGTAAGGGTGGCAAAGGTGGAAGAGCCACAAGTGGTGGCCATGGTGGATCCGGTAGGGGACGTGGTCGTTACTTGCAGGGTGAGCCTGTCCCCCTATGTGTGGAGGACCAGTCAAGGGCACCCATAATCCCCCCGCCCGTTGAGTCTGATGTGGCTGACACCATCCATGCTCAGCCCTTGTTGGACCAGCCCATTGTGGCACCAGACCTGGCTGACTCCATGGCTAACTTCCAGGTCAGCAGGCCTATGACACGTGCGCTGGTGCACGTTGATGTCATCATGCCACGTGCATCTGGGGCAGCAAGGTCATCTGCTGCCCCAAGTAGGCTGGGCGGAGAGGCTGCAGGGGCAGCTGCGGCTCCATCCACCCCAGCTCTCACACACCCAGCCAGGACAGTGTCGGTCCTAGTCCATCCTGCTGACATTCCCCATGACACCATTACACTTGAGCCAATGCCTGCACCTACTCCCATGCTGAGTGTGCAATCCCACACTCCTGATACAGAGTCCACCAGGGCTCCTGCCCCTAGTGTCCAGAGCGGCGCAGGACACTCAGGATCACCACCACCTTCCAAGCGGAAGAGGAAGAGTGCTCGTCCGGCACAGGCTGATGCCCCAGACACGGCTACACAGTCCGGCCCGTCGAGGAAGCCCAGCTTCACGGATGACGAACTGAATGCACTTGTCGAGTATGTGTCCGGACATGATAACGAGATGGTCATTGTTGCAGGATCCAAGACCACACCTGCACAACGCCAGGCACACTGGCAGAAGGTTGCGGACATCGTAAGTGCCCTTGGAATCGTGAGGCGCACAGCCAATGATTGCTATAAGCGCTGGAATGACCTAAAGCGCAGGGCAAAGAGTAAGCTGGCCTCAAGTCATGCCGCAACTCTAGTGACTGGAGGTGGGTCTCCAGTAGTAGACATGGAACTCACTCCACATGAGTCAGTCGCTGGGACCTACGTCACGGAGGAACAGATCCAAGGCGTGGGAGATCTGCCTGATTATGAGGCATTGTCCGGTGAGTGCACATGCATGTGTGTGTCATCCATGTGCATGTTGTGTGTGTGAGGGCTTCTGTTTGTGTGCCAGGTGAGAGTGTGTGCGCCTGAGTCGTATGGGTCAGCCATGTGCTTCATGCAATACATCCTACGCAGCTGCATTTGGCCATAGCAGTATCCCTTCTGCCAACAGTAGACATCTAGCCCAACAGCACGCCAGTTGCCCTTGAAGTGTCACCTTGCCACAACATTGTTGCTTATTTTTCTCTGTTCATTCTGGCAGATTGTTTGCATTCCACCACTTTTACTAGGCATTTCTCAGTCCTCTAGTCACATGTCTGACATGGCTATGGTAAAGTGGAGTCACTTTGTTACCTGGATATCATTTGTTCACACATGTCCCTGTGCAATTGGACCATTTAGGACTGGCAGCTCCAGGAGAAAAATCTCACCTGTTTGAATTAGAAAAGCTACTACATGCGGGAACTGGACTGAATGAATAGGTGCTGCCCTCCTCTCCATCTTCACTCAATAGCAATGGTACATGCCATCTGTGTGATGGCATGTGGGTATCACCTGGCAATCACAGGCCAATGTGTGATGCCACTGCCAGGCAGCATGCAGAAAATGTGTTCATCTTCCATCTTGGTGTCATCAGTGTGTGCCATTTGCCGGCCCTTCATATGCAGTGAGGGTGCATGCATGGGAGGGTTTTAGTCATGTGGGACATGTGTCAATCAAGTACTGGTTCTCTTGCTTCTCAGCCCTCATTGTGTGCCATGGTGCTAATGCCTGTTTCCATTTCTTTGTTTTTATGTCTTTGCAGGGGAAGACGCACCTGATACTGCTGGGGTTGTGGAGATGGTGCAGACCCAGGAGGGGTCCGAGGGCCGACCAACCACCAGTGAGGCACGTGGTGTGGTGGTGGGTGAGAACCCACAAGTGCTGCAGGTCGTGCTCTCAAGGGGTGTCTCTGGCTGCACCTCCCCCGAGCTGTACTCAGGTGTTGATTCGGATGATGAGACCTACGTGCCGTCGCAGGTGAGTGTTCCTGGGAGGGATTCTGTTCTGTCCCACCCACCTGCACCAGGGTCAGAACCCTCAATGGGGATGTCAGTGTTGGCAGTTCAGCCTTTGGTGGTTACGGATGCAGGGTCACACTCCGTGACATCTGATCCTGTTCCTGGGCCAGCAGATCAGAGGGGGAATGCAGTCCTGCAGCCTCAGGCAGTGCCGGCACAGCAAGGCGCAGTTCGCCTTGCCCCAGACAGGTGTGGTGTCCGCCGACGTGGTGGCCGTACGCCACCTGGCAATACCGCATGGGAGCAATCCATTTACGGTATGGCAACCCAACAGGCAGCATCATCCGAGATGATGGCTCAGGCCATGGATAGGGTGGCCACTTCCATTGTCCCCCCTGAAAGGCTGATGGAGCGACTACAGCAGGCTACCGACTCCATCTGCCAGTCACACAGGGAGGACATGTTGGCGTCCAACAGGGACAGGCGGGCGGCACTGGCGACTCTGCAGGAGGCCATCTCCATAGAGTCCCAGGGCCACAGGGAAGCCCTGAGGCAGGAGCTCCTTCACCTCAGGACTACTCTAGTTGAGCTTGAGGCTTCAACACACCAAAGGACAGAACAGCAGCTGGAGCGTCTCACCCGTACGCTCTCAGCTGAGATGCAGGCAATGAGGGCGGAGGTCCGGGCAAACCGTGAGTTGTTGCATGGGGACCTCCGCACACTCATCCTCCAGAACGAGACCTACCACACCCGCATGCTTGCAGCCATGGAGGAGCAGACTAGGGCCTTGCGTTGGCTGCCTCCCATAGTGCAACCACCTCCGGATGCAGCTGCACAAGGTGATAATAGCGACAGCAGTGATACTCCCACAATAGGGTAGTCGTGTGGGCCATGAGACCATGGAGGTGTTTTTTTTTCCCAGGATCCACACAGGTGGATGCTGGTGTGCACCCTGTCCTCGGACCTCCTGGGTGGCCTCCCCAACCCCCCCGGGCCCATCAATGGCCATTTTTGATTTTTTTTTATTTTTATTTTTATTTTTATTTTTATGTTTCCCAATTTTTTTGGGACAATTTGTTGCCTTCCGTGGTTCCTGTGGGCATACGCTGCATTGTGGCTGGGAACATGCAGGCTTGTCATGTATTTGGTTCAGATGCTTGGGTTTGAGTCACACACACCCCTCCTGCTTCCCGTTTCCATGGGCTTGCAAAGGGTGTGCCCAAGTGACATTGACGTACATGGTGACATTGGACTCCCACTACATGTGTGGGTAGTCTAGTCAATACTGTGTATACATTCCTAGTGCATATTGCTGTTGTGTTGTACACTGCATGTTGCATTGATGTGTAACTCATCATCTGTGTCTACCTCCCAATTTGCAGGTCCCTTCCTCATGTCTACACAAGGCCCTCTAGTTTGGAGATGGGGTCCATGTTGGCAGCAGTGCACCTACAACTCTACATGGCGCCAACACTGCAGTTGGAAGTGGTGGGAGTGCAGGCATTTCCAGGTGGTGAGAGTACTAATTTATTACATTTGTGATGTCATGATTTGTGATGTCATGTTAATGGTAGTACCTGCTCAAGTGTGTTGTTGGTCCTGCATTACTGTGAGCATGTCAGGTGTTGCAAGTTTCAATTAGGTACACTGTACATTGTGACACTTGTGTCATGTTGTGGGGATTACTTTGTTTACCTGCAAATAGCATGACATGGCACGGTGTGTCGTGTGGCGGTGCTGGGGATGGGTTGGCTGACATGGCACTGTCCTCTTGTTGCATTTTGCAAGTGGGTGTTCATTTTAGCTGCTTGAATGTGTTTCTTCACAAAACTGCATTGGTGGTGTCTGTGTGGGTAGGTATGCACACATTGTAACACTTCCAGGTGAACAATCTCAGGCTGATATGGTTTTCACGGTTGATTCTCCAGACATTCAGGATCAGTGTCAGGTTGAGTCATCATTGATTGTCAGATGGAATGTGCCAGGGCAGTGTGCACTCCACAGGGGTGTGATTTCTATGTGAAGTAATTAGCCACTAGCTGTGTACGGGCTGCCTCCCCCGTGCCCTTTCCCCTCCCATGCGCAGCGGCTGTGCATGTGGTTGGGGATGTGGGGCCACCACCATGTCCACGGCCAGGCCCCGGCTTGTTGCAACGTTGTGCAGGACACATGCTGCCACTATGATCCTGCACACTACTGGGGGAGCGTACAACAGCTGCCCGCCAGAACGGTCAAGGGAGCGAAAGCGTGACTTTAGCACTCCTAATGTGGGCTCCACTATGCCCCGGGTTGTAATGTGGGCTGTGTTATATCTTACCTATGGTGGCATGGTCGGGTTCCGAATTGGCGTCATCATGTGGGGGCTGAGAGGGTAGGCACTGTCCCCTGTGGAGGTTGTGATTGGTATCATTGGTGGGGTTGTGACCTTGCTCAGTATCTGACATGCATGCATGTGCAGTGGCATTCATACTCACCAAGCAGCCATGTATCGCCATGCCGCCCAGCTTCTAGGTCCCGGCTTAGGGTGGACATTCGGTAAATGAAGCTGTCGTGGGTGGACCCGGGATAGTTGGCATATACTGAGGTGATGATTCCCTTGGCATTACATACTACCTGCACGTTGATGGAATGCCAGTGCTTGCGGTTCCTATAGATGTGCTCTGATGCCCTGGGGGGACGTAGAGCCACATGGGTGCAGTCGATGGCACCTAGCACTTTGGGGAATCGTGCCACACCGTAAAAATCCAGGGCAGCAGCATGCCTTTCTGCA
Source organism: Ambystoma mexicanum (assembly GCF_040938575.1). Classification (NCBI taxonomy): domain Eukaryota; kingdom Metazoa; phylum Chordata; class Amphibia; order Caudata; family Ambystomatidae; genus Ambystoma; species Ambystoma mexicanum. The sequence continues at coordinate 447,037,021 of NC_090935.1, read as the reverse complement.
GGTGTTCTGGGCAGGTATATGTGCCTGCGGACTGATGGGCGTGCAGTGATGATGTTCAAGACCTGGTGTAGGCAGCGTGACTGGGTGGCCTGTGATACCCCACCCACTATGGCACTTGTCCGCTGAAATGATCCAGTGGCTAAGAAGTACAGTACATTGAGGACCTTCTCCAGGGGGCTGAGTGCTTGGGAGCACAGGGTGGGTGATGTGAGGTCATCCTCCCACTCACTCACCAGGTCCAGTATTATGTGTGGTGGAAACCTGTACCTCCCATACACCTGGTCATCAGGCATCCCGAAAAGGCTGGTTCTGGGTGTGAATATTCTGGCCCTGACTATCCTCCTCCTCCTCCTTTGGTAGCCCACGCCCACTGCTGCTAGGAACGGTATGTTCATCCTGGGTCTGAGCTTGTTATTTAGTTAGCGCGCAAATTTATGCGTTGCGCGTGTTGTAGGCGAGCGTGTGACCCGCGCACCCCTGAAATCCAGTACCCAGTCCAATAGCGTGTGGAAATTCCCGCGCACCCCGGGATACAGGTACGCTGACGTACTTGCGTGTGTAAGTGCCCGCGCACCCCTGAAATACACCTACATAGGCCAATCGCGTGTACGCGCACTTTTGTCCAATTACACGCGATGACACTCTGACGTGCAGTCTTTCCACGTGTGCTCCGTCATCACGTGCTGTGTGGGAAACACCCGTGCGGGTCACGTCACAGACGCGCTTACGCGCTGAGGGCCTTTGGTTCAATAGAATCGCGTATGCATGCTGACGCGCTTACGCGCTAAGGGCCTTTCCTAGAATTTCACGCTGACGTGCAGGATTTTCACGTGCCAAATCACTCCGTATCAAGCTGGCCACGCGAAAACATACGGAAGACCACGCTCCTGCCCAGAAGGCCGAATTACTGCCCCCCAGTGCCCTGAGCAGCCTCCCATGTGCCATCTGCTGCTGCCTGCCTGCCTGCTGCCACCGTGCCCTGCCATTTGGTGCCTGCACATCAGCCATCTGCAGGGGTCCAGTTGCTGTGTCCACCCCTGCTGGAACTGAAGACTCCCGACTGGGATTACATCACTCCACAGCCCAGCCCCAGGACCCAGTTGCCCACCCACACCTGCCTCTGGGGTTGCCATGTCAGGCACTTCCACATCTGGCACCAGTGGCAACCCCAGGCCAGAGGGGCACCAGCTTCACTGCCACCGAAGTTGGTGTCCTGGTGGAGCATGTCCTGGGGCAGTATGATGCCCTCTTTGGATCGTCCCGCGCCAGCAAGGAAGGACGGGAGAGGATCTGGGCCGACTGTGTGGTTGCCATCAACGCGGAGGGGGTGGCAACCCGCGACGTCCAGAAGATCAAGAAGCGCTGGGAGGACTTGAGGTCCAGGACCCTCGTGAAGGCCCGGTGCCTCGTGGAGGGGGGCCGGGGCCGCATGAGTTCCATCCAGATGAGGGTCCTGGAACGCGTACGCCCAGCTGTCCATGCCCAGATCCTTGAGAGGGAGACCCGTCTGGAGTTGAGCGGTAAGTGTCCAAGCATTGCTGTGTGAGACAGGGCATGTTGCGGTGTGCTGGTTATCTGATACTTGCCTGTATGTGTGACATAGGCCATGTATGCATGTATGTGTGCAGGGACATCATGGTAATGCATGTGCGACCAGTGATGTGTGAACCACATGGTTGTTGCATGGGTTTAAATGCCACATGGGGAGCCCTATGCAGATTTTAAACATGAGAGCATGCCAGTCTCTGTTCCTGGACATGGGTGGGGGTGAGGGATGGGTGCTGATGCCAGGTACATATATGGTAGCCATGTCTGTGTGCCTGACCTGCGTGTCTGTGACTTGTGCATGCCATGGATGCATGACACATGTGTGTGACAATGCACAGATTCACTGATGCACCCTAGTTACCCTTGTATCCGCTGTGTTTGGGGTGTATGGGGCCAGATGGATGTGACTGAGGTGAAGTGTGTGCATGTGATAGGCATGCCCCATGATGCATGTGAGTTCCATATCATTGTATGTTTCAAGAGTCCATTGGACATGTATGGAAATGTCCATGGCATGCACCATGCCTGTTACTGTGTGTGTTTTGCCTGGACTGACCCATGTGTTGTGGAGGGACATGATGGAAGTGTACTTTGACAGTGGTACTCATCTGCTATTGCTTCCTGTCTAGGGGACCATTGTACAGTACCCTGATGCTTGTGTTCTTTGTCTCCCTCTACGCAGCGGCTAGTGAAGAAGAGGGCGGAGACGGCGCTGTGGAGCAAGGCGGCGTGGATGCCCCCACGGCTGCAGCGGAAGGGGTGGGTGAGCCCCCACAGGGGCCTGCTACGGTGGAAGACGGTGAGGAGCCATCCAGGGTGGTGGTTTCCACAGAGGAGGATGAGGCCGCCACAGGGGCACACATGGGGCCTGGTGGGGGCATCCCTGCTGGTGCAAGTGGTGCAGTCCAGGGCCAGGGGCAGGAGGCAGCACAGGTCACCGTGGAGGGGCCTGTGCATGTCGCTGTCCCTGACCCTGTGAGTGCACCACCATGCACCAGCAGGGTTGCCCCGTCCCAGGCCCGTCCGCAGGTAGAGGGGATGTCCATGTCACCTGACTCCCCTCCACCTGCGGATGAGGGGACCCGTGTCCGTATGGAGAAGGTCCTGATTGGGGTTGCGATGAGCGCAGGTGCAATTCGTGATGACGTGCGTGCTTCCCGGGAGGAGCACGCACATCATCACAAAGAGCACCGTGCCGACGTGGCCCAATTGGGATCTTCCATGTTCGGGGGTTTCCTGCATGTGTCGGCCAATCTGGCGGCCCTCTCCTCCTCTGTGGAGGCTATACGCCAGTCGTTCTCCTTGCCGTCTTCCGGCCCAGATGCCACCAGGGCCCCCTGTGGACCTGCCCTGACCTATGCAGCCAGCTCGGTGGGGATCCCATCCCTGCCACAGTCGGGAGTCGGAGGTCAAGCAGGGGTGGACACCACAGCAACTGTACCCCAGCAGATGGAGGATGTGCTGGCATCATCAGGCAGGGCACGTGCACGACGGCGTCGGTGGATTCCATCAGCCTGGATGCCGTCGTGCTGGCAGAGGCAGTTGCGTCGGAGGCAGCAGCAGAGTCAACGTGGGAGGCATCATGGCTCGGGGCCATCAACATCGGAGGGGCAGGCATCGGCCGGAGGGCAGGAGGACCCAGGACAGGAAGTGTCTTCCGTGTGGCTGCGGTTGGGCCAGCAGATTGGTGCGGAGCGGCGGCGGCGGAAGAGGAGCGGCTCACGATGGTCAGGGCGGAGAACTCCATGCGGAGGGCCCTGAGGCGGGCCGAGTGCCTCGAGGCAATCCGCAGGGGGTTGGAGGAGCAGATGGCGTCGTCCCTGCGGACCCTCGGGGCCATGGAACAGGACCGCCTCCGGGACATAGACGAGGAGTTTGATGATGCCCTGGCCCGGAACACTACGGAGTGAGCCGCTGGACTTGCCCGCCGCATTTGTATATAGTTCTTTAGTTTTAGGTTTCATTTGTTTATTCTTATGATTTGGAGTCGACGGACACAGCTCCACTTTTTGTATATAGTTGAATTTTTGTTAGGGTTTTTTGTAGGTTTCCTTTGTTCAGTTGGGCTCATGGACCCTTGGATATTTTGTACATAGTTCTTCATTGGATTGTTTTATTTTTTAATTTTTTATTTCTTCTCCATGGAGCAATGGTGTTTGGATTTATTATTTTTCTGTCGGATTGATTTCATTTTTTTTGGATTTGGTGTTTTTAATTTTTTGTGACGGACATGCACCTTTTGTTTTTTTCATTGGCATTGTAGTTTGTTTCATTTCATTTGCATTCTTATTTTTTTAATACAATTTTGTTTTCATACTTCACTGTGTGGTATCATCTCATTGGTTTCATGCATGTCATGTTGGGTGTTTTCCAATTCATTTGCAACCATTGTGTGTGACAGACATGGGTTCATTTGCTTTATGTACGTTGGGGGTGTAACATGTAATTTCCATTTCCATGTGGGTGAATGGGTTACTTGGTAGGGCCTTTTGGCTGTGGAGGCTGACCATTACGCACATGGTTGGTGATTGTGAGGACCTGGGTGCAGGGAGACATGGATGGGGGCCTGGTGGAGGCTGCCCCTGCACTGCTGGGGGGTGGGGGTGGTGGGAGACATGAGTGGGGGCCTGGTGGAGGGTGCCCCTGGATGCTGGGGGGTGGGGGTGGTGGGAGACATGAGTGGGGGCCTGGTGGAGGGTGCCCCTGGATGCTGAGGGGTGGGGGTGGTGGGAGACATGAGTGGGGGCCTGGTGGAGGGTGCCCCTGGTGGCGGGGGGGTGGGGGTGGTGGGAGACATGAGTGGGGCCTGGTGGAGGCTGCCCCTGCACTGGTGGGGGGTGGGGGTGGTGGGAGACATGAGTGGGGGCCTGGTGGAGGCTGCCCCTGCACTGCTGGGGGGTGGGGGTGGTAGGAGACATGAGTGGGGGCCTGGTGGAGGCTGCCCCTGCACTGCTGGGGGGTGGGGGTGGTGGGAGACATGAGTGGGGGCCTGGTGGAGGGTGCCCCTGCACTGCTGGGGGGTGGGGGTGGTGGTAGACATGGATGGGGGCCTGGTGGAGGGTGCCCCTGGATGCTGGGGTGTGGGGGTGGTGGTAGACATGAGTGGGGGCCTGGTGGAGGCTGCCCCTGCACTGCTGGGGGGTGGGGTGGTGGGAGACATGGGTGGGGGCCTGGTGGAGGGTGCCCCTGGATGCTGGGGGGTGGGGGTGATAGGGGACATGGGTGGGGGCCTGGTGGAGGCTGCCCCTGCACTGCTGGGGGGTGGGGGTGGTGGGAGACATGAGTGGGGGCCTGGTGGAGGCTGCCCCTGGTGGCTGGGGGGTGGGGGTGATAGGGGACATAGGTCGGGGCCTGGTGGAGGCTGCCCCTGCACTGCTGGGGGGTGGGGGTGGTGGGAGACATGAGTGGGGGCCTGGTGGAGGGTGCCCCTGGATGCTGGGGGGTGGGGGTGGTGGGAGACATGAGTGGGGGCCTGGTGGAGGGTGCCCCTGGATGCTGAGGGGTGGGGGTGGTGGGAGACATGAGTGGGGGCCTGGTTGAGGGTGCCCCTGGTGGCGGGGGGGTGGGGGTGGTGGGAGACATGAGTGGGGCCTGGTGGAGGCTGCCCCTGCACTGGTGGGGGTGGGGGTGGTGGGAGACATGAGTGGGGGCCTGGTGGAGGCTGCCCCTGCACTGCTGGGGGGTGGGGGTGGTGGGAGACATGAGTGGGGGCCTGGTGGAGGCTGCCCCTGCACTGCTGGGGGGTGGGGGTGGTGGGAGACATGAGTGGGGGCCTGGTGGAGGGTGCCCCTGCACTGCTGGGGGGTGGGGGTGGTGGTAGACATGGATGGGGGCCTGGTGGAGGGTGCCCCTGGATGCTGGGGTGTGGGGGTGGTGGTAGACATGAGTGGGGGCCTGGTGGAGGCTGCCCCTGCACTGCTGGGGGGTGGGGTGGTGGGAGACATGGGTGGGGGCCTGGTGGAGGGTGCCCCTGGATGCTGGGGGGTGGGGGTGATAGGGGACATGGGTGGGGGCCTGGTGGAGGCTGCCCCTGCACTGCTGGGGGGTGGGGGTGGTGGGAGACATGAGTGGGGGCCTGGTGGAGGCTGCCCCTGGTGGCTGGGGGGTGGGGGTGATAGGGGACATAGGTCGGGGCCTGGTGGAGGCTGCCCCTGCACTGCTGGGGGGTGGGGGTGGTGGGAGACATGGGTGGGGGCCTGGTGGAGGGTGCCCCTGGTGGCGGGGGGTGGGGGTGGTGGGAGACATGAGTGGGGGCCTGGTGGAGGCTGCCCCTGCACTGCTGGGGGGTGGGGGTGGTGGGAGACATGAGTGGGGGCCTGGTGGAGGCTGCCCCTGCACTGCTGGGGGGTGGGGGTGGTGGGAGACATGAGTGGGGGCCTGGTGGAGGCTGCCCCTGCACTGCTGGGGGGTGGGGGTGGTGGTAGACATTAGTGGGGGCCTGGTGGAGGCTGCCCCTGCACTGCTGGGGGGTGGGGGTGGTGGGAGACATGATTGGGGGCCTGGTGGAGGGTGCCCCTGCATTGCTGGGGGGTGGGGGTGGTGGGAGACATGGATGGGGGCCTGGTGGAGGGTGCCCCTGGATGCTGGGGGGTGGGGGTGGTGGTAGACATGAGTGGGGGCCTGGTGGAGGCTGCCCCTGCACTGCTGGGGAGTGGGGGTAGTGGGAGACATGGGTGGGGGCCTGGTGGAGGGTGCCCATGCACTGCTGGGGGGTGGGGGTGGTGGGAGACATGGATGGGGGCCTGGTGGAGGGTGCCCCTGGATGCTGGGGGGTGGGGGTGGTGGTAGACATGAGTGGGGGCCTGGTGGAGGGTGCCCCTGGATGCTGGGGGGTGGGGGTGGTGGGAGACATGAGTGGGGGCCTGGTGGAGGGTGTTCCTGGTGGCGGGGGGGTGGGGGTGGTTGGAGACATGAGTGGGGGCCTGTTGGAGGCTGCCCCTGCACTGGTGGGGGGTGGGGGTGGTGTGAGACATGAGTGGGGGCCTGGTGGAGGCTGCCCCTGGATGCTGGGGGGTGGGGGTAGTGGGAGACATGAGTGGGGGCCTGGTGGAGGGTGCCCCTGGATGCTGGGGGGTGGGGGTGATAGGGGACATGGGTGGGGGCCTAGTGGAGGCTGCCCTGGATGCTGGGGGGTGGGGGTGATAGGGGACATGAGTGGGGGCCTGGTGGAGGCTGCCTCTGGATGCTGGGGGGTGAGGGTGGTGGTAGACATGTGTGGGGGCCTGGAGGAGGGTGCCCCTGCACTGCTGGGGGGTGGGGGTGGTGGGAGACATGGGTGGGGGCCTGGTGGAGGGTGCCCCTGGTGGCGGCGGGTTGGGGGTGATAGGGGACATGAGTGGGGGCCTGGTGGAGGCTGCCCCTGCACTGCTGGGGGGTGGGGGTGGTGGGAGACATGGATGGGGGCCTGGTGGAGGGTGCCACTGGTGGCTGGGGGGTGGGGGTAATAGGGGACATGGGTGGGGGCCTGGTGGAGGCTGCCCCTGCACTGCTGGGGGGTGGGGGTGGTGGGAGACATGGGTGGGGGCCTGGTGGAGGGTGCCCCTGCACTGCTGGGGGGTGGGGGTGGTGGTAGACATGGGTGCGGGCCTGGTGGAGGCTGCCCCTGGATGCTGGGGGGTGGGGGTGGTGGGAGACATGAGTGGGGGCCTGGTGGAGGCTGCCCCTGCACTGCTGGGGGGTGGGGGTGGTGGGAGACATGAGTGGGGGCCTGGTGGAGGCTGCCCCTGGTGGCTGGGGGTGATAGGGGACATGGGTGGGGGCCTGGTGGAGGCTGCCTCTGCACTGCTGGGGGGTGGGGGTGGTGGGAGACATGGGTGGGGGCCTGGTAGAGGGTGCCCCTGCACTGCTGGGGGGTGGGGGTGGTGGGAGACATGGGTGGGGGCCTGGTGGAGGCTGCCCCTGTTGGCTGGGGGGTGGGGGTGCTGGGTGACATGAGCAGGTGTGCAGGGTAGTCCCCTGTGGTGGGTGCTGCCTGCAGGGGCCGTGGAGGGTGTACAGGGAATACCTGGGAGCACACAGCCAAATCGCGTGTAGAATTTCCTGCGTACCCCTGTCATACACGTGCCCAGCCAAATCGCGTGTGGAACTTCCCGCGCACCCCTGAAATCCACGTACCCGGCCAAATCGCGTGTGGAACTTCCCGCGCACCCCTGAAATCCACGTACCCTGACAAATCACGTGTGGAACTTCCCGCGCACCCCTGAAATCCACGTACCCTGACAAATCGCATGTGGAACTTCCCGCGCACCCCTGAAATCCACGTACCCGGCCAAATCGCGTGTGGAACTTCCCGCGCACCGCTGAAATCCACGTACACGGCCAAATCGCGTGTGGAACTTCCCGCGCACCCCTGAAATCCACGTACCCTGACAAATCGCGTGTGGAACTTCCCGCGCACCCCTGAAATCCACGTACCCTGACAAATCGCGTGTGGAACTTCCTGCGCACCCCTGAAATCCATGTACCCTGACAAATCGCGTGTGGAACTTCCCGCGCACCCCTGAAATCCACGTACCCTGACAAATCGCGTGTGGAACTTCCCGCGCACCCCTGAAATCCACGTACCCTGACAAATCGCGTTTGGAACTTCCCGCGCACCTCTGAAATCCACGTACACGGCCAAATTGCGTGTGGAACTTCCCGCGCACCCCTGAAATCCACGTACCCTGACAAATAGCGTGTGGAACTTCCCGCGCACCCCTGAAATCCACGTACCCTGACAAATCGCGTGTGGAAATTCCCGCGCACCCCTGAAATCCACGTACACGACCAAATCGCGTGTGGAACTTCCCGCGCACCCCTGAAATCCACGTACCCTGACAAATCGCGTGTGGAACTTCCCGCGCACCCCTGAAATCCACGTACCCGGCCAAATCGCGTGTGGAACTTCCCGCGCAACCCTGAAATCCACGTACACGGCCAAATCGCGTGTGGAACTTCCCCCGCACCCCTGAAATCCATGTACCCTGACAAATCGCGTGTGGAACTTCCCGCGCACCCCTGAAATCCACGTACCCGGCCAAATCGCGTGTGGAACTTCCCGCGCACCCCTGAAATCCACGTACCCGGCCAAATCGCGTGTGGAACTTCCCGCGCACCCCTGAAATCCACGTACCCTGACAAATCGCGTGTGAGACTTCCCGCGCACCCCGGTATACACGCACACGTATTTTTTTTCAGCGGGTGTCCGTGTTTGTGGGTACCCCTTTGCACGTCATTTGTCCTGGAGGGACACAGTATGGGCCATTCATCATGGCTGTATATAGGTGCTATTTGTTGGCGCACCTTTTGGCGCACATTTCTTACAGGCGCAGAGACGCTACCGCCTGCTTTCTTGTGGCGGTCGTGTTTGTGCCTGTGCGCTGGTTTGAGCGTGCGCTTTTTTGCCCTATTCTATTCCATGAATACGTGTTGTAGGCGAGCGTGTGGGCGTTCCGCGCACTTGTACCCTGTACTTCCCCCGTGATGCCCACATTTTGGCAAGTTGTTCCCCATTCTGAGTGTTACGCCCCGTGTTCTGCCTACTTTTGTTGCGTGCGCCGCGCTATGTGCGATTTTCGCTGTGGCCTGTGCGATTTTCGCTGTGACCTGGCGCACGCAGTTAGATGGCCTGTGCGCCAACGTGCGCCGCTCATTTTTTTTATCGCACATCCGATGGATTTCTCGCGCACGGCCTTCCATGAATCGATGTGCGCTGCTTTTCGTGCGATTTTCCCACTTGCACTGCGATTCGCACGTTTTTGGCCAATTGCGCCGCGCTAATTATTCCATGAATCGGCCTGCAAATCGGATAAAGGCCTGTCTGCCCCCCCCGGAGGTGTGGTACTGTGGCCATGCTGCGCAGGAAAGTTTACATGAGCACCACGTTGGAGCACTTTGGGGTTCACTTTCATGAGAGTGCATCCTTGCCAGGTAAAGCAAGAGGGTAACAGGGGAGAAGAAATAAGGGGTCCTTTTTGTTATTCTTGGATAGGGCAATATAGTTGTGTGTAATTTAGATGAGGTCAAGTAGGTTGAAAGAGTGAGTGTTTTTGGAGGAATGCATTAATTGTTCAATGTCGTTAGCTTTTACCTATGTTGCTATTTTAGAGGTGTGGTCTACTGCACCTGCACGTCCAGTGTAAGGATAGTCTTAATACCCTTTAGGTTGCCCGTCTGGTTGGCAGGAGTCCTCGCCTTAGGGTGAGGTGGCATTTAATGGTAAGAACACCTGTAGATACCTTTCTGTAGTGTACCCTTGGGAGTATGTAGGATATTTTGTGTAAATTTGGGGTTTGGAAGTATTTTTCTTACCGCCAAGATATGAGCGGTAGTTAGTGATAACTTATCCTTGCATTTAGATTGGGTTTGGCCTCATATCATTCTAGTGACCATACTTTGTTATATTATATTGGAGAATCTAGTAATATGTATTACTTGTAGTATTTTCCGGTAATAGGTTATTTGTGGTATTTAGTGGTGAGCATAGTTTCCTTCCCTACATTATAACCCCATCATAACAAACCTTCCATTCTATTAGAATACCTCCTAGTGATCTATAGAGGGCCTTGGACCTCTACCTACAAGAGAACCCAACACTTTTATATAGAGTGCGACCTCCAGCCTGTGGCCGGTATCACAGGCTTATCTACACCAGTGATATATGCGCCCATAGGCATCATTACTGGCTCATAGACCTCCAGTAATCTAGGTGTTATATTAGAATCCCCCAAACAACATGCAAACAGGACACGCGCGCGCACACACACACACACACACACACACACACACACACACACACACACACACACACACTTATTTTATCACTGCTTATTCTGTTTGTTATTCTATCTGCATGGGCAAATTGACAAATGTATTACCAAAGATAATGAATCTTCCCTGTGTTCACATCTAAAATCCCAAATACAATAAAAGACTCTAAACAGTTTGTTTTTATATACTGGTTATATTGCAGACAGGTACAATTCACAATTCAAATCTTACCATGTACATTTCACCATTATCTGTAACAAAAGAAGAAGAGAAAAAATAACAGAAACAAAGCAAACAAGCTTTTTTAAAAATATGATTCACTTTTTAACATTATAAACATGACAAATTAAAATGCAGGGGATTTCCTTTGCTGCTCTCCCTCCATGACATTTTTAGATCGTCATCCATCCAACAGCGCACAGTGACCTCACTTAAACTATGTCTGCTTACCAGAGGTATGTGTTTGGATCTCTCCCCGACGACCTTGTCGTTGCTCCCCTCAGAAAAGCAGTCCCAGCCAATGAACTTGCTCCTGTAATCTTGGATGCTTGGAAAGCGCAGCAAGAACGAGGGGTTCTCCAGCCAGCGCTGTGTGACCAGGCACTTCTTTCTTCAAAGCCCAGTCAGCACAAACTAAACTTCCCTCTGTCATATTTCCATTACAAAAACTCAGAGCCACCCCACATGTGATGTGACATATCTGCATACACTTTCTTCCAATTATATTAGCAGAAAATTATTCTGTTACCACCCTCATGTCCCAAACAATGAGAGGTTCAGATTATAATAACTGTATATTTTTCCGTTTCCTGCTATACATACTTTATGCTTTCTGCAAACTGAACACAGAAGAGAGAGAAAAAAAAATGCCAGTGCACGTTTAAAAAACAAATTTCAAAATATGTATTTTCACCTCATGTTGTACATGGGACTACATTATAATGTTAAGGAGTTAGCACTGGTGATTAGTAATTGTTAATTAAGTCAGTCAGTTATATAAATAATATAGTCTTCTATGCATGAGGTATTCAAGAGAAAAAAAATGCTGCACTTTTACTCTCTGCAGTTTCACATTAGGCTTTTGCTGCATTATGAATCCTGTACCTTGCATACCACCAGCCACATATTCACATGTTATACTGGCAACATAAAAATGACTATATGAGTGTGCCACTTTATTGCTGGCAACAAAATGCCATCACATTTAGTGAAGCGCTATATATTCTAAAGCGCTATAAATATTATAAAGCGCTATATATATTACTACAAGCCCCTTACTTTGTATTGATTGTGTGGTGGTAGAACACCCCTGCAACCCCTGGCCCCAATAAGCACATACATTAACCCCACTAACAATATTACCTATGGCCTTACCCCAAAGCCATATATATATATATATATAGCGATATTATTGGTTGGGATAATATTACCTGATACCCAACAGAGCAGGAGTAAAGAACAGGAATATGTTGATAGGCAAGTGAAGGCAGTTGAGAAAGTGAGATGGAGTCATGGTCACATCCTCGTTAGGTTAGATAAATCAGTTATAAAAGGAGTAAATGTGGATTTTGAGAAAGGACATGCCATCACAGGTACAGAATCAGAAACAAGAAGAAAAAAAAGTGGCATGCTGTGGCAGTGCCAAATACGTTCTGCACCCCTAGAAAGATTAGGGCATGTGGTACTTTGAACAGAGGAGGAAGAGGTTGAATGGGAAACTGATGACGAGATGGGAGGAAAAGAGGTAGTAGTTGTGCCTCCTGCTCCAGCAGTAATCAGCGAAAGCACATCATGGGGCCTTTAGACATGCTATGGGGCTCACATGGCTGTAGGGAGAGGCTGAGAACAGATGGGAAAGCCCCATAAAGGTAGCAGTAACTGAATTCCCATTACTCTAAAAGGGTCAGGGGAAGGCGTACTATGTCCTGTGGTCTCACATTGACCAGAATAATCTAATGAAGATGCTTCCTTCACTCACTGCAGGGGCGGGGAAGTGGATTTATGATTTGGAGAAATAAAACTGTTATCGATTGGGGACATGAAAAGCCTTTTCACAGCCTTGATGGGGGAACGGGCAGATGAGCTCTGGAAAAAGCAAATGGGACCAGTTGAAGGATGCTCCACGATTTGAGACCTCTGAACAACATTGTTGAAGTAGAGTTTCTAGTGGTACCAAATCCTGCCACCATTCTCTGTAACATCCCTACTGGGCTGACCCATTTTACAGTAATTGATTTAAAAAACACCTTTTTCTCACTTCCCTTACGCCCCGATTCCCAGCACATCACAGTGTTTACATATCGTGGGCAGAGATTTGAGCACACAAGGTTACCCCCGGGGTACTGTGAATCCGTGAGTGTTTTTAAAAGGGTTATTGAAATGGATTTGGGAAACTTACAAATTGCCCAGTACCATAATTCAATATGTGCATGACTTATTGGTCTGTAGTGCTTCATAGGAGTAGTTTACAATCAAGCTCCAAACCCTGCTCGCAAAGAAGGGTACAAAGTGGACAAAGATAAATTGCAGTATTGCCAGACAGACAGAGGTAGTATATTTGGTGACAGGTAATATCAAGTTCAGGGAGAAAGGCGATGCCTGAGAAAACCACTGCAGTTTGGAATATGCTTCAGCCAGTTAAGGTAAAACAGATGCAGCAGTTTATGGGGCTCTGTAACTATTGTAGATCCTGGATCTTTGACTACTCTAGTTACACAAGGCCCCTACTTCAAGCACTTCAGGAAGCACAGAAGTAGAAGGGTTCAATAAGATGATCAGTGGAAATGAGAACAAGTTTTCGGAAACTCAAGACTGAGATCAATAGTTGTCCAATGTTGGCGATCCTGAATTACCAGAAAACATTTCTTCTATTTTCACATACAGATGGAAAAGTAAGGACAGGAGTCTTGGCTCAAAATGCTATTATGTGCTGCCCAGTGACGTTGTATGTGTAGAATGCAGTGTTTGCTAACTTGAAAAAGTCCATGTCCACTTTGACAACCCAAAGAGTATTAGGGTATGAAGTTATTTTGTCAAATGCCTCCATACATCTGGTAAATTGTCACATAGTCAATCCAGCAACATTCTTAGCTGAACCAGTGAAACCTGACGATGTTGTCCACGACTGTGCAACTTATGAGGGAGAAGAAGAAGAGAGGATGAATGTTAAAGAGGATGCCTTGGAAGAAGGTGAGGTGCTCTTTGTTGATGGGTCATCAAAAATTGATCAATGCACTAGTGAGAGGCACACAGGGGTGGCTTTTGTAGTTTTTGTGGATGGGGAACACCGGGTGGGAGTGGAGAAATGACTGCCTCCCCATTACTACATGCAAGTGACAGAACTAGTTGAACTCATCGAGGCACTAGAGATGAGTAAGTGGAATGCAGTCACTATCTAATCTGACTCTTTGTATGTCATCTGCAGGGTACATTCTGGGTTATCTAGTTGGAAGAAAAGAGAGTTTAAAAGATCTGACAGGACCCCAGTCCAGCATTCCGCACTGCTATCCCAACTAATCAAAGCACTAACATTGGCCTTAGAGGTAGGAATAGTGAAGTGCATGGAACCTACTAATAGAACTGAGTAATGACTCTTGGTAATGATCCCGCAGACAGAGTAGCAAAGGAAGCAGCATATTTGCCCTTTTCAGAACCTCCAAAAATGGAAATGGTTTCCCAACAGGTACAATTGCAAGTCCTATATACTGAAGTCACTTTGCTTCAAATAGTAGAAATGCAGGGAATGGTACCTCAAGAGGAGAAGGAGCTCTGGGCAAAGAGGGGATGTATGCTTTCGCGTACAGACTTGTTGTGGAGACAGGAATTAACAGGGTAGGTAGTAATGCCCATAGAACAGCTTCTTGTGGCTCTAGAGCAACTACACTACCTGTCACATATGTCCCAACAAAAGATAGCTACAGAACTCCAGGAGGAGTGCTTCATACCAAACATTCAAATCGGGTAAGTAGGTTTGTAGGGAATTGTACAGTTTGTAAAAAAAACAGTCCCATTAACACCATGAAAGCAGTAAAAATGGTAATTCCCTGGCCTTCAGATTGATTTTGTTGATATGATACAGAAGTGTAATAATATCAGGTATTTGATTGCAATTGTATGTCCATTTTTCCGATGGCTTGACGTTGGTCCATGCATACATCCTGATGCAAAATTGGCAGCAAAACTACTGGTGAGGGAGGTATTTCCATGGTGTGGAATATGTGAGTTCCTGAGATCAGATAATGGGAACCATTTTTTAATGCATTATTTGTTGAGATTACATCCCTTCTGAGGATCAAGCACAAGTTGTGCTCGGTGTATCACCCACAAGCCAACAGATATAGTAGAAAGGCTTAATGATTTGCTTAAAATGCAGTTGTCTAAATTATGTAGTGAATTGCAAAAAATGTGGTTGTACTGTTTTCACTTGGCCCTGTTTTACTTACAAAATAAGCCAGGGAAAGATCACCACCTCAGTCCTCATGAGGTGGTGACCGGGCTTAGATTGTATACACCACTCACAACTGCATGCACATGTTCAGATGCATATAAGTCAGCAGAGATTCTTGGAGAAGAGTTTGGGTAATATCTTTGTGCCTTGACTAAGAGTGTTAAGATTGTGTCTTCACAGGTTACAGCATTACATCAGAAAGCAATGGGAAAAGACAGCAAGGAACATGAATATCAACAGCAACCATTGCTACTGCCGGGAACTCTATGTGTGTTCCTTGGTTCACCGTTGGAATGAACAGTGTTTCCATGGGCCTCATCATGTGTCTTTGCTACACCAACTGCAGTCAAAGTAGGGGGAAACAAAACTTGGATCTACATCCTTGAGGTACAAAGGGATACTGGAATCCCTCCACTGACACCTAGGGAAGAGCAGAGTGATCGAGAATCATTATTCAGACTGTAAAACAAAAATATGCATTTAGAAATGTGTATGAGAATGTACAGAACTTTGGACAAATGACAAGTATACAGAGGCACAAGACAGGGCTGCCCCTGTCCCCAATGCCATACATCATAGCAGTGGAACCGATGGTGGCGTACTTAAGGCAGGAATATAGGGACAAGGGTATGGACATAGGTGGGGTCAAGCTTGTGGTTCCATGTATGCGGATGACATGTCTTTGTATCTTAGGGATCAGAGATCAATGTGCCATACATTCTGGAGGTGCTGGATAACTCCAGTGTATTGACAGGAATTAGCGTAAATAGGGGTAAGTCATGTTTGTTCCCGTTGGGCGTGACAGCTAGGCTGAAGGAGAAGGAGCTATCTGTCCTTCCCCTGCCTTGGAGCAGGAGCTCCTTTAGATATCTCGGCGTGAACATATATCATGACCCCAAAAGGGAACACAAATGCAACACAGTACAGGCCATAAATGGGTTGGTGAAATCAGTGGAGTTCTGGAGTAAGTTACCTCTATCTATGATGGGCAGAGCAGCACTGCTAAAAATGGTGGCACTGCCGAGACTCATGCATTGTTTTGGGAATGTCCCGTATAATATTGCAAGGCAGTTTTTCTGAGATTTGGAGAAGATTTGCAGGGGCTTCCTATGGCAGGAGGGGTGGAACAGGGTAGCTCTGGCCGGACTGCACAGGTCGTATGAACACATGGGATTGAGGGTCCCAAATCTGGAGATGTACTTTCTGGCATGCCAAATACAATGTGTGGTGAAATGGATGGCTGATGATCCCATAACAGAGACAGTGTTGCTGCAACTGGCAATAAAAAGTAGGTACCTCATAGATCTTCTCTGGATCCCTGCCAAGAAAAAAGGGGAATGCCCTTACCTGGTTGAGCTGGGCATTGGGGGTTGGAATAGGGCCCGCAGAGACATGGTGCAGAGTGACACGCTCGCACCACAGACCCCATGGCAGCAATTTTAGAGGGCATTCCAAGTAGTAGGGAGATGGTGTATGCAAGATGGGAAGAATGTGGTATAGCTACAGTGGGGGACTTAAGATATGACGGGGGACTAATGACCTTTGTTGAGTTGCAGGAGGCCGTGGGTATACACAAGGGCCAGTTCCTGAAAACATAATATGGTGTTAAAGGTATTGAAAGATAGGTCACCAAAGTGTACTGAAAAGACCATAGGGAGCGATGAAATAGAGATGCTACTTATACCGCAGAGAGTGGACACGCCATCTCTAGGATCTATGTGGTGTTGATTGAAAGAGCCTTGAGAACTGAACTGAAGTGTAAGGAGAGGTGGGATAGGGAATTGAGTAGGCTGTTTGAGGATAGCTAATGGAAGAAAATTAAAGTATACCATAAGAAGGTCTCTAGGATAACAAGTAATACAACTGTACATCACACAGAGGGCATACCTTACACCTGCCATCATAGCAACATTCAAAGGAGTGGGAAAACAGGAATGTCCCAGATGTGGGCAAGAGATCCCCAGACTTATACATATGTTTTGGGGATGCCCCGTAGCACAGAGGTTCAGGAGGGAGGTGGCACATAAAACGATCTGAGGAGGTATAGAACTGGATATCGAAACCCCAGAGGCCTGCATGCTGGGCCAATATAAAAGAAGCATGAAAGATACATCATTGAATACAATCAAGACTTGATGTACATAATGGCCAAATGCAGCATAGCCATGAAGTGAAAAGTTGCCAGGGAACCAAGTGTGACAATCTGGTGGAAAGATTTGGAGAAGTGGGTTACAGCAGAAACAGGGGTGTGGGAGAAGGCACTTGGAGTACAAGACGCCGACTTGGGGATGGACATCCAATGATGGCTAGCGATAACTGTGACCTTGTTTGCATGCAATAGAGGTGAGGTGGCTACACAGGCTGAGGAGGTAGAGGTGGAAGCAGTGTGATTAGGGTTATCCTTGGAGACATTGTGCTTAGGCGGAGTTGGGGGGAGTTGGGGTAGAGGTAGTATTAGCCAAATAATGGATATTATTATATAATGTGAAGCATTTATGTGTGGTTTGAAGCTTATTGTTATTTTGAAAAATGCAATAAAAACATTTTAAAAAAAGAGAATGTGCAGATCTATTTCTTTCCTGATTAGTTTGGTATATGATCTCAATATTAGAAATGTAATTCGGTCTGAGTTATCAAGTAATATGGATACAGCAGAAACATTATTAGGAGCACAAAAAGACCTTGAAATAGATTTCGTAAATAATGATTATGATGTAAATCTTTCAAAACAGTAAATGACGCACAAGGCTTCACATCAGATAATTTGTGGTATCATTATATGAAGAGGGTGGGGAGAGAGGGTGACATAGTTGTGCTATATTTTCTCTCTTAACCCCTATGCTTCTGTTGTCCCTAGCTTATTTATCCCCAACAAGGTAGAGGTAGCAGAGGCACAGTGTCTAGTGCACCTCGCCTTGTGCAGGATCTTAGGGCAGTTTCAGGGGCAATCAGTAGCAGCTTCTACCCTTCCAGTCGAAGAAGAATGTTTACCATCAGAGGGGGGAAACAAAAGGATGTCCGTTGCATGCAATCTTGAAGGACTAATTATAGGGAACACATGGGAGCAAGGGGTGAAGGGTTGCAGGGCAGGAGGATTGGTGGGACCTCCTGAAGAAATGGTGGCACAAATAAACCGAGTATGTGGAAGTGCATGGGAAAAGTATGTGAACTTTTTAAGGTGGCTCAAGGAGCCAGAGAAACCTGTTAAGATACAGTTACTTACACATTTTTCTATGTGTTGTAAGGCTTATGGCACAGTGTCTGGAGCCATGAATTGAAATTGCAGCATCACAGTTTGCATTGCTGATCCAGCTGGACATACGCAAGTAATTCCAACTTGTACTGGTCCTTTGGACCCTTCTCCTCAAGCAGTTACCTCTGGCCTGGCGAGGCATTTGCAGTCTTACCACCCTGCATGTGCCCGTCCTTGTAAATGTAAATGTAATTGGTTATTTATAATGCGCTTAATACCCAGAGGATTGTAAGCGCAGACAGGGGGATCGAACCTGTGCTGCACCATGTCATTTTGTTTTGAAGGCAAGCACGTTGCCCCTGAGCTATCCTCCCGAGGAACCACCAGCCAAATGACATTCACAACTTCAAAATCTGAGACTACACGTGTGCCCCCTTTGTCCCCCGTGCCCCTTGCATCTCTTGTGCCATCAGATATGTACAATTTAGGAACTTCCCAGACTTTCGTAGAAACTGACTCCTTGAAATGATCAAGATCATCAAACTACAGCACATCATCATCCACTGAGGCTCTAATGAACATTCCTGAACAATTTCGACTATTTAGCCAGCCAGAAATGATTTTTATTCCCTTTTGGCCCCTGGTGTACAAACTTTAGTGAACTCAAAATGGTTTCAAATTGCATGATATGAATTATTATGTATGAATTCATCTGAATCAGCATTTAGTGAAATTAGCATTGCAGTATCCTCTACCTCCTAATGGCTATGGAAGGTGAGGTTTGCCAGAAGATTGGGAGTATGTGTTGCACATGCATTCCTCCCAATTATTTGGCTAATGGAACTCTGGCCCGATCGATTGCCGCATTGCACAACCTGAGGGGGCCATGAAAAAGGAGGCAGGAATTGCTGATGACTCTTTTTTGGACACTCTTTTTTCTTGAGTGCCTTCATGGATAAGCATAACCAAGAAAATTCTCATACCAATTTTTGTCTTTTTTTATTATCTTTTGTTTCTGTCAACTATGTCTACGGTGCTGCTCTGACTAAATGCCTAGAGCATCTGCTATGATCGTCGCCACCCTGTCCAAGGCTTGGGCCACTGCCATTCCATCTCACATGCACACTCAAACTTTTTCTGGAATAAATACAGGAGCAGTCTTGTGTCCTCCACCAGGTTGCAGGGATTATGTAGAAAAATGGGTAGATTGCATGATTGGTGCAAGGTCGAATTGTGATAGTCCAGTGCAGGGGCATGGGTGCGTGGGGACAAGTATGAGAGATGGCTGTAAGGTTTCATTCCCCTGAGAAGGTGAGATTGATGAGCTGGAAATTGGTTTGCTAGTTAATGTATTAACTAAAGGGGGGATTGTTGTGGTGGCAGTGATGTTGATATAATGGGGTGTTTTAGTAGATACTTTTTTCGAATTGCATTTTCATGTGCACAGCTTTGTAAATATCAAAACTGCTGATACAATATAAACACATGATAGGTGTGTCAGGCCACATAGCGCTTAACAACCAAACAGCAAAGCGTTCTACATGTGCATGCGAGGTAGGAGATTTACAATGGGAAAATCAGTTTGAGGGGATGCAGTAGTCCTGAACATACATGTAAATGGGGCTCTCTAGGGAAATAGGTTTTGGGCAGAATGGATATACAGATCTGTTTTGCCACACAGTTCTCTGATAAGTTAGGAATTGTGCTGGGTGAAAACCTGGTTGGCAATTGAACTCTTTTTGACTGAGAAACTAGTTTTACAAGTTTGGGGAAAGACAGCAGCAGCTGCAATGAAGATCAGATGGTCAGTTTTGGGCAGGCCTTTTTCATGGGCTTGGTGCATTGTAAAGGGGAGATGCAATCTCTGTAAGTATATAGGTGTCAGTTATTGAATCACTGGAGGATTCTGGCCACCTGATATGGCTGGATTGTAGGGCCGGACAATTAAACCTGATGTGGGTTAGTTGCGGGGAACAGAGCACCAATAGATCATGTATTTTCAATACAGTTGGCACCATGTGGGCTGGAATGGTAAGTCGCATAGTTTAGAAGGAAATGTGGACACTAACACATTTGGGGCGATACAACCAGCAACAATAGATCAAAGGAAATGTGTTTAATCTTCGCTTCTTCACATCAATGGTACTTTCATAGAATAGCTTTGTGCATAACAAGTAGGGGTAAAGGTTTCTAACCAGATGGAACCTGTGATAACTGAAATTGTTTGTAAGTTGTGTAAACCGTGCAACTTGGAGATGAGTCTATGACCACATATAGAAAGGGCCCAGAGAAGGGTGTAGTGTAAATATGAAACATGTAATTGTAAGTTAAAGAGGATGGTGCTTAGATGAATGTATCCAATAAGAAGTGTGGGAACTAAAGGGAATATGGTTACATTGTATAGGTTTAACCAATCATCTGTGGGGGGTTAACTCTGTAACAAAACCTTTCAGAGTGTTTTAACTGTTGCACATTGTATAACATGTGTGTTATTTGTGTGGTTTGCGGAGACAGGTTAGTTTGACTCTTTGATGTCATTTAACCCCTCCAAGCAGTTTGTAAAATAAGCTTTCTTTACGGACAAAGTATGTACGTACTCTTTAAGGATCGGCCTGATTTTGGTTACCGTGATCAAAAGGCCCACTCCTACACTTCCTATGCACTCTGAGAACGGTGTCTAACATTGTAATTACCATATTTGTTGGTAATTCCAACTGACTGGGTGGCAGTATTATGAGCTTGACAGTATTTATTACTGAAAAACCATCAAACTCTTAATGAGCCCAAAGCCTAGAATTATGTTGTTCTGCTCTTTCCACAACAGAATGGCTGAAATGATGAAATTATGACCATAATGCATAATTTGCTAAGCCCTCAGTACCAAAAATGCAGTATGAGCAAAGACATGCATTTGAGCTGAATCGAACAATCAAATACTCATATCTCATATCTATGCGAGCAGCTTGAATTCTGGTTTGAATGTTTTAAACTGTTTCGTGCATCAGCGCCAAATGGTTTGAAATGTTTGAGCCAAGTTGAACAGCCATTTCTAACACATGCTTGAATCGGATTCAAGCTAGTTCGGCCATCCATAGTTCTGATCAATGTAAAACCTTCCAGACATTAACTTTCTCTTTTCCTATCTTTGGAAGTGGATATACCAGTATATCTCAATGCTTGGTGATTAGGCAAGTATCTGTGCAGTTGGTGGAAAATGTTGGCAAAAGGATTCAGTTCCTTTGAAAGGAGGAAAGCACCTGATCTTTTTATGTCAATCATTACCATTGGGGTAAGCTGCTGGGAATTTGCCAAAAATATCTGGCCTTCTGACACATTCCTGGGTGGAGGTTGGCAATCCTTGGAAATGGGACACATTTCTAGGCACGGAAGGCAATCGTTGGCAATGGATCACATATTTGTAAATTTGATGGCGATTATAGGAAGTTGCGAAAGTACCTGGGCAATTGGTTACAATCATTGGCTATGAGTAAGTTACTGGCCAATTTATGGTAA
This sequence comes from Ambystoma mexicanum, assembly GCF_040938575.1. Classification (NCBI taxonomy): domain Eukaryota; kingdom Metazoa; phylum Chordata; class Amphibia; order Caudata; family Ambystomatidae; genus Ambystoma; species Ambystoma mexicanum. Next base: position 447,015,569 of record NC_090935.1, on the reverse strand, counting down.
TCCTTGAAAATGGTTCAAGGAGATGCATATTTGGTTTCAATCCCTTCCTTCCTTTCCAAGCACTTTAATTTTTCTTTGGTGGGGCCGTGAAACCCATGTGCATTTTGTAAGCAGCGAAGAATTCAAAAGCATGTTAACCAAATATGCCTGTACTAGTTGTAGGAGAAGGCCAACATACTGAGAAACACATGCACATTCATTGGGCAGAGACAAGGGCCACATAACTAAACAACCTATGTTAATTTACTCGGCAGATGAGACTGCCACGTCACTACAAAACACATGTGTATATTATAGGCAGAGTAGAAGTTATCTTCAGACTGCTGAAATAAATGTCTATTGACTTCTGATGATGCACTTAGAGAGTGCTTTATCTGCAGGAAGTGGAGAGGGAGACAGGAGTTGGAGAGCACTAGCAACATCCAAAACGGTGAGACAATTCTGAGGACTGAAACACTCTACTAGGAAACCCTAATGCAAACCCCTTCCTTGGTCAGCTTCCATCAAGTAATGAGCACCCTGGTGAAGGGTGGACATTGCAATGACAGGACTGTATTTTCAATAACACATCTCAATTGAACCCTCAGAAAGTGTTCCTTGGAGGATGTGACAAGCTTTTAGCATGTTAACTGGTAAGGTTTCCTGCACAGGACTTAATTATTTTTTGTGGTTGGAGCCAACCATTACAGTTTAATACACACTGTACCCTGTCAAGAATGAGACATTGTTCACCAGACTGACAATACAGTTACATCAACTGTTTGTGGCTCTAGGATTGTAGACACCATGTCAAAAAACAGGCAGGACTGATATTTTGCCTATGTTTACTGCCGCCAGACTGCTGGGTTACACACAATAATTATTTTTTAACCAGGGGTCCATACAGTTAAAATGCCACCTCTGCTGTAGAAAACATTGGTTTCCTGCAGCTGTCTTGATGAACGCACATGTGATTTTTGAACCTGCCCTGTTGCCACTCCTGGGCAGTTGTGGGGATGTCAGTAGGGTCTCACAATAAGGAAGACCCTTGCATTATGCTTTACGGCATATATCATTATGAAAGCACTGGCTGGGTTAGTAGATATTACTTTCAGAAACTGAATTACTTGCATCATCTTATAATTAAAAATCAAAACAATATTAGGCTATCCTGCCCTCACTAAATGCCATCCTTTCACAGTTGGGCCCACAAGTTGACCTGCAAACATATATTGATGTGAATAATATTAAGAATGTACGCAATACAAATCTGCAGTCTTAATTAGTTTATCACTGTTTGGAGAAAAGTTATAAAACTTGTAATTGAGCTTATGGAATTGTACAATTCCTCCCTCGTAGTGGTGGCAAGGAGAAGAAAAGTACAAAGAGAGTCATTTTGGGTTGAGTACTTATCATCTATGGCACAACTAGGTCTCTAAGATTAACAGAATCTCTTATTGTATGTTAAAGTCTACAGTGAGTGTGGCCAGTACTTCTAGTTTTATTAGGACTTTTACTGATTACTTAGGGCCTTGCATCTTTTAGATTTTTACGTTTTACCTTTACTTTTGATGTTTGATTTATGTTTAATTGATTATATGTGTGTTGGTCCCATTCTAGGTATGAACACCTTTCCTTTATTTGTGTTTATTTGTTTTTGTAAACCATTTATTTATTTTCCCAAATCATATTGTTATTTTCTTCTTGTTTTCTCTCCTACACTTTGTTGTCTGTTTTCATTGTTGTTCCTTCTCCTTATGTATTTTTTATATTGTTTCCTTCTTTCTTTGTATGACTCCATCACACTACGATAAACGTAGTGACATCAATTTTGGCGGGGTTGTGTGCACTGCCCCACAGTGTTTTGAGCTTTCTTAGTTTTCTTGACATTGATGCTTCAGTGTTTTTTTAAAAAATTGTGTTAGGTTCCTGTTCATCAGTCTTTTCTTCCTTGTTTTGGTGTGTGGGCCACTGTGCATGGCTTACATGGCAGTATCAGCCAGGTGTGCAACATCATCCAATCCCCTTTTACCATCTATGTTACTATCTGTGAATCTGACAAGGCTGGTCATTATGATTTGCTCATTATATGACTGAACACATTATTTGTATTTTGTATATTATTTGTTTTTTGTAGAGCGCCCTAAACTAAAGCTTTGAACATAAAAATTAAAACATGGTACAATAAAATTGAGTAGGCAGTTAAATCCAGAGGGCAATCATTCAGGGGTGTTGAAGTAGGTATGTTTTTAAAGAACCACGGTAAAGAGAATAAACAGTGATGGTACAGAGAGAAAGTAAGTGGGAGAGCATTCCAGTAGAGAGGAGCAAGGAGTTCAAATGATCAAACGAGGTTGAGCCTTGGGGGGGGGGGTGAGGAAATAGGAGTCTAAAATGGGAAGAAGACTGGAGAGACCAAGAAGGAATATAGAAAGATATAAGTAGTTAGGAGCAAGACCATAGAACAATTTGAAGACAAGGCAAAGAAAGTTAAATTTGATTTGAGAATGGAAGGGCAGCCAACCAAGTGTTGCGAGAAAAGAGGAGATAGAGTCCCCATCGGGAAAAAGACACAATAGATGGATAGAAGAATTGAAGACTGATCTTAAAGGGACAAGACAAGATTTTGTAAGGCCAAGGAGAGCGGTAGAACAGTAGAAGAGTCGAGTAAAGATCAAGGAGGAGATTAAACGTTTGGATGCTTGAAAAGTAAGAAACGGGCGAGCTTTGTGAATATTGTGGAGATGAAAGAAACAGGAATGAGAAGTGAAGGAGATAAGATGAGAAAAGGAAAGATTACAGTCCAAGTGGAGGCCAAGATTATAAGCTGTGGTTGAAATTGGGGGCTTGGAAGGTGGGAAGGATATAAACGGAGGTGGAAGATGGGGAAGAAGAGTGTTTGCAGGGAAGAACAATACCTCTATCTTTTTTGCATTCAGGGTGAAAAAATGAGAAGAAATCCAGTATTTAATAGAGACAAGACAAGCGAGAGAGTGTGATGAATATCCAGAGAAAAGGTGGAAAAGTATAGAAATAGTTGAGTGTCATCTGCCTAAAAATGATATCATAGGCCAAAAGAGGAGATAATAGCAGCAAGATGTGATGTTTACATGGAAAAGATACATGGGGCCTAAAACTGATCCTTGAGGCACCCTGTGATTGAGCGAGAAAGACATAGAGGTCTTGCCCACCAAAGAAACAGAGAACATTATGTTGGTCTGGTAGGAGATGAACCAGGAGAGAACAGGACCTTCAAGACCAAATGAAGAGAGTGATGCCAAGAGTAAGGAGTGATCCACCGTGTCGAAAGCAGCGGATAGATCAAGAAGAATAAGAAAAGATGAGTGCTTAGAGTATCAAACCAGAAGAAGAGAGTTTAACACAGAGATCCAGGCGGTTTCTGTACATTGAAAGGGACGAAAACCAGACCAAAATCGAGGAAGAAGAGAAGAATCAGTAACAAATGAGTCCCTTCTCCCTTTCATTGGCGGCCATTCAAAAAATAGGGAAAAATTTAAACAAATAAAATGGCCACCATAGAAAGGAGAGATGGGACTTATGTGTAGTCCATTCTTCCTTTCCATGGCGGCTAGTCACGGATCGGGAGCAGACTTGCTGGTGATAGACGTGTTAACAGCGCATCTGCTCCCGAAATGGACAAAAAAGAAAGTAAGTGAGGTTGTGAGGGCGGGGAGGTGAGTCTTTGGATTGAGGGTAGGGAACAACACTTGCATCGTTCCCTGGCGGGGAAGATGGCAGCCTCCAGCCGTGTGGTGGCTCAGAGCGAGGATTACCCCATTCTGAGCCTCCTCATTGGCTGAGTAGCTGCCACCCCCTGCCATGACAGAAAGGTAGGAATGTTGTGGGGAGAGGGATTCCTGGTTGGGTGAAACCCCAGCGAAGACCAATGAGATTGCATGTTACAATCTCATTGCCCCTCGCCGGGTACTCATTGAACCATACCAAGCTTTTTGAACTGTGCGAATCCAGTGAATTGTGCATTCCCGCCACCTCACAAGAACTCCTTAACCCCTCTGTGCTTTGAACGTGGTGAAGGGTGTTGTCACCTATTTACCAAAGCCATTCTGACATTTCTTATAGATACTATTTTCCTTTTCACATCCCCTTTTCACATTTGTCATTTGAGAATGAGGGCAAGGTTAGTTTTCTTTTAGTATAGGCCTTTTTATGTTGACTAGAATGATTTGGACTTGTTTTTCTTTGTTTGATGGTCGAGACTACTCCCATTATAGTGATAGGGCCAGTTAAGAATTCTCCCAACCCATTGCAATACCAAAAAATAGGTTTTTGAAACTTTCTTCACTTGTGTCTTTGTCTACTGCTGATACCACACCTTCCTCATAATACCCTGCACATAACTGATTAAAATACTGTTGTTACAAAAATGTTTATTATAGACACATTTCATGCTGCTAAAAATGATTGTACTGCTAAAAAAAACAGTATGTTTAAATGTCGGTTCTTTAAAGATGTATTATTTGGGGGGGCGTGGCCAGCAGCCATCCGATGAGGACGTGAGCCCGTGCTGCTCCTGCGCCACTGGCCTTATCCTGCTAAAATCCTGCTAAAATATATATCCGAGCTGAAACCTGAAATACTCCAGCGGTGTGTGAGACTCTCCTGCACCGAATCGTGGTTCTCCGACGCAAATCCGTAAAAGGAATCGGCGTACAGATCGAGTGGAAGATGCAGGAACTGTGACAAGTGCAGAGCCCAAGATGGCCGCCATAACTGCGAGCGCGCACTAACTGTCGGCCGCCGGGAACAGCTCCACCGGGCTCTGCAGTCAACATCCTGACCGCGGTGGCGGGGCGGTGCAGCGATCGTAGGTCCAGCCCGCCTGATGAGAACCCCTTCGAACCGGGGGCCTGAAGAGGGCCCGGAGCAGGAAGCTTGGCGTGTCAGTGTTGGCGCAGAGGAAGACGCACGGCGCACCGGCTGGTGATCCGACTAGCGCGCCCCCTACAACCGGAGACGTGGACCCGCTACTCGAGGCATGGAACATCCGGCGATGTGGTAAGGAGTGGGGAAGGTGGGATAGAGAGCGCTAGCGAACCGCCTTCCCTCCCCCCACGGGCGAAGGACCTCCGGACGGAGCTGCGATCCCTACCGGCGCCTGCTGACAACTTGGGCTCTGAACCCCCTCTCATTTCTGGGACACAACAGGTGCCCCCACAGCGACGTGCAGCCCAGTGCGTGTGGCCGCTACCAGGGGATAGAACCACAGGGCCCCGGTGGGTGCAGTAAAGCATTGACCAACTCGCATATCACGTACCACACCGTCTTGGCCCACAGAGCTGCTGAAAGTGTGGCTAATAGACATTGTTTGGACAAAGGAACTGCAAAGCTAGCACAAGCATAAATACCCGCCGGTTGCAACGGGCCCGGCACCACCATTAGTGCCTACCCCCAGCACCTGCCGGACCCCCCACCCCCGGGACCAGACATCAGCACACTGCAACAGTACCACAACAAGCAGAGAATGGGTAAGGAGAAGCCAAGGAAAACATCCACACAGAGCAGGATCGAGCAGTATGCAGCTATGCCAGCACCCCGCTCACCAGAGAGGCCACCGTTGGTCGACCCGGATCATGTGGACAAAGAGATATCATGAGCGCCATCACCAACTCCAGTACCTCGATGGAAAAAAAGATGGACAGTATTGGTGCAGACGTGTCCCTGCTATGCCATGATCTGCAAAAGCTGACCTACCTTACGGAAGAGGCAGAGGCACGAATCTCTGAAACCGAGGATGGCCTGCGAGGTGTAAATCGGCAAGTGGCGAGTATGCTAGCACGGATAAAGACCCTGCAAGCAAGAGTGGACGATAGCGAGGGTAGATCCCGGCGCAATAATATCCGCATAATCGGCCTGCCGGAAAAAGCCGAAGGGGAATGCATGGAACTCTTCCTTGAGGACTGGTTGATGAATATCTATGACGGAGAGACATTCTCTAAATTCTTCTCTATCGAGCGGGCCCACCGCATCCCAGCTGGCAAAGTGACACCAGGAGCTCCACCACGCACAGTAATTGCCAAATTTTTGAACTATAGAGATAGGGACATGGTACTCCAACTGGCAAGATCGAAGGGCAAGGTCACATTCAACGGATCCAAAATAGCCTTCTTCCCCGATTTCACCAGGGAGTTACAGAAAGCACGACAGTCATTTGACCCGCTCAAGAAACGTCTACAATCAATGGGTGTCAAATATGGACTGCTCTTCCCTGCCCAACTCAAGATATTCCATGGGGGCACGAGTGTGCATTTCACCGACCCCAGAGAGGCGTGGAACTGGGCCGAACAGCACATAGAAGGGGACTGGAACACGGAGGGAAGAAGGAGAGATAGACGCAATAGTCCTCGCCTAGAACGTCCGCCAGAGCAGGGCCAACAGCAGCGGCCACAACCAGGAAATCCGCTGCGGGAAGAAATACGAGCAGTTTTGGGCAGAATGACAAAGCTACTAAGCCTAGGAGCACCACAAATCTCTCACCCCCCACGCTGATCTGCGCACAGAATACAACCAGGCCAGTGGCCGAACAGCCACCCGCCCCCCGAGCTAAGACTAAAACCAAAGAAGTCCGCGACAGCACCACGGACAGGTGCTGTGAAATCTACGAAGTTCATGTGCCACTGAGGGTGGCTTAGTTAAGGTTTACTTGTTCTGTTTAAATTTCGGGCGACAGATACTCCAGGTTGGGTGGGAGTATAGGGAGGGGGGTTCGGTAACACTACCGGGGCAGTAGATGCCTCCAGGGGAACGAGGGATTGGAGTTGGGGGGAGGGGGAGTCCTTATTCTTGCTCTGGGTTTTGTCTTTATTTTTGTTCATGTATGGTCCGACAACACTAAATATTCACTCCTACGAACCCGCATCACACAGCAAAACAACAAACCGCGCATCTTCCCGGAATCCCACATATACTGCCCAACAATAACCCGGCCCCCAACCAGATGACGAATGCTAGATCTGATACAAAATCATTACGTCTCCTGACATGGAATGTCAATGGGCTGGGTAGTGGGATAAAACGCAGACCGGTCACCCAAGCGTTAAACAGGCAAGCGCGGATGTGGCGTTGCTCACAGAAACACACCTGGCGGGCACCACATGCAACCTATTTAAACGTGGTAACTATCGCACAGCACTGCACTCAGGTTTTTACTTCAGGCTCCAGAGGGGTCCTCATACTGATCCATAAGAAGCTGCCGCTAACACTTTCCAGTGTGTCACAGGACACAGGAGGCAGATTCGTGCATATGACAGGAACCCTATGGAATCAAACCATAACAATACTAGCCGTTTATGCACCACCCGCGCTGTTGCCAAATCTCATAGAAGAGATAATTCCCCTGATAGTACAGGACTCCTCCGACGCACTAATCCTTGGTGGCAATTTTAATGATGTTATGAACCTGGGTATAGACCGTACACACCTAAGGGGCAGGAATCCCGACACGCACACAAGGCTAGCCACCTTCACATCAGCACTGGGACTGAGGGATGTATGGCGTGACCTTCACCCCGAGAAGCGAGAATACTCTTTCCACTCGGGCGCCCATGCATCCCTCTCTAGACTGAACTATTTTTTCGTTCCAACCACAGAGGTGCATAGAGTACTTAACGCCACCCTACTCCCACGCGGCATCTCTGACCACTCGCCCCTACTAATAGAACTATCAACGTCAAGGCCAATCCCTCCACCTTCATGGCGCCTTAACAACTATTACTTAGGCTTCCCGGAGCTTGTAGAGCGTATTCAAGAAACCACAACCAATTACTTTGAACTAAACGCAGGGTCAATTGATAACCCAGGATTGTTGTGGGAAGCGTGTAAGCCGGTATTGCGGGGAGAGATTATCTCCTGGACAACGGCGCACAAAAAGGCTCAAATGCAAAAAGTAAAAGAGGCTGAAGAACAGGTGGAACGTGCAGAGCGCGCACATCTGGCGCGAGACCTGCCTGAAAAGAACCGAGCACTGGTCCTTGCCCAAAAAAAAGTGCACAATGTAGCCCTAGACAACGCTAAACAGGCGCACACCACGATGCACGCCAGACTATATGAGACTGGAGATAAGGCGGGTAAATTGTTAGCCTGGCTGGAGCGCAGGGATGAATGGCACAAACAGGTCAGGATGATCAAACCCAACAATTCGGAACCGCTGTGGACAGATCAGGCTATTGCAGAAGGCTTTGCAGCTTACTATGCAACGCTCTATGTGTCACCGGAAGCCCCCACTAACCTCTCCGTGTTAAACGGGATCACCCTTCCTAGTCTAACGGGCAGACAGAGAAATCTACTGGAGGCAACCATTACTGAAGAGGAACTAGGGTTGGCCATGTTACAATTACATCCCGGGAAAACACCGGGGCCGAACGGCTTCCCGGTGGAGACATGGAAAAGGATAGAACCAAGTGCGATACTCCCATATCTCCTGCAGATGTACACACACTCGAGGGAGCAAGGACAGCTCCCCCCAGACCTCAGGAGGGCAACTATAATAGTGATCCCCAAACCAGATAGGCCTCCAGAGAAATGTAGTTTGTACAGGCCGATTTCGCTTATGAACACTGAAACCAAAATCCTGGCGAAAGCATTAGCAAATCGACTGCAGAAAGTTATCCTGTCACTTATACATCCAGACCAGTGCGGCTTTATGCCCCAGAGGTCTACGCGTATGAACATACACAGACTGCACGCTGCACTCGAAGAATCCTCCCTCCTGCGGGGTCCCTTGGCGCTTTTAGCAATAGACTTTGAGAAAGCCTTCGACTCGGTGCACTGGCCAGCACTGTGGGAAATAATGCGTCAAATGGGTTTCGGTGACCAATTCCTGGGATGGGTGCAGTTGCTATACAAGTCCCCAGAGGCCATGACCAGAGTAAATGGGTGGCTCTCGCAGCCATTTAAATTGGGCAAGGGGACACGACAGGGCTGCCCCTTGTCTGCAATGCTTTTTGCACTTGCCATAGAGCCGTTGGCGATTCTGCTAAGAGAATCACAAATGTGGAAGGGCTTCCGGTGGACAGATGATTGGGAGGATAAGGTCTCACTATATGCGGAGGACCTGCTCCTGTATCTATCAGACCCTATAACCTCTTGTCCTACAGTGATACGCTTACTGAAGGAATACAAATCCTTTAGTGGTTTGAAGGTAAACTGGTCGAAATCCACAATGTTTCCACTGAGGGAGATGGGTAGCGTAGGGATACAGAATTGTCCCTTTCGTATAGAAGTTGACCAGTTTCGCTACCTGGGGGTTCAGATAACAAAGAATTTAAACGATTACGTAGAAAAAAACCTCCACCCAATCATAAACCGCTTTGCAGAGGACGTCAAACACTGGAACGCCCTGCCACTGACCCTACTGGGGAGAGCAGCACTATTTAAGATGATGGCACTACCTAGATTCCTGTACATACTCCAAAATGCCCCGTTACACATCCCCAGACGGGAGTTTCACAAAATCGACAGAATCCTCCGGAAACTCCTGTGGAACAATGGACACCCGAGAATAGCGCTCCACATCCTGCAGCGCTCCAGTTGGGAGGGAGGCATAGGATTGCCCCGTATACAGACGTACTATTGGGCGAGTCAGATGGCAGTAATAAACGACCTATTACACGGCAACCCCTCGGTACCTCACATTAAATCTGATACCCTGGATGGAGAAGGCATAACCCCACTAGAGTCCCTATACCAGAAAACTAATATCAACACCACCAAAACAATGGCTGCTCACCGGGCATTAATCTGGGCAGAGGCGCATAAACACATAAACTGGGAAGGGAAAACCACACCGGTACAGCCACTGTGGGTAAATAAACACATCCCTGAGCTGGATAGGCTCCCAAAATGGCGGAACTGGATAACTGCAGGAATAACAAAAGTGGGGGATGTGATTCGGGACGGGGGAATTGTGCCATTTGAGAGTTTGGTGGAGGAGTTCAACCTCCCTGTCACTGACCGATACCGGCATATGCAATTAAGTCATGCCCTACAGCGGTACTTGCCTGACCTGCGGGACATGGCAGACTGCACCCCCATAGAGAGGAACCTGGTCCTAGATAGCATAGACGTCAAAATCACCTCGGTGATGTATAATGTTCTCACCTCGTTTGCCACACCGGAGCTATCGAGTCTAAAGTCTAAATGGGAAAGGGATGTGGGAGAAATACTGCCTGAAGACTGGATAACAATCCTAATGTACCCAAGGGAAACCACCATTTCGGCCAGATTACGCCTTGTCCAGCTCAAAATCCTGCATAGAGTCTACTATCCAAGGGTCGCACTGTACCGATGGGGTAAAACCACATACCCGAATTGCCTGCGCTGCCACCAGGAAGAGGGCACCTTTTTCCACATTATATGGGGCTGTCCGCACATCACGCTATACTGGCAACGCTGCTGCGACACACTTAGTAAGGTACTGGGTCGGACTGTGCCCAGAGATCCGAAATTGATGCTGCTGGGTGTCGAGGACGAGGGTGAGATGTCTTGCACTGATAAGCTACTGTTTGCAACCACCACGGCACTGATCAAGCGCAACATTGCCAAGCTATGGGGTTCGGTTGTAACCCCTGAGCATGCACAATGGATAGATGATGTAGATGCATGCATTGCGATGGAGCGAAGAGTATATGCGGCCAGAGGATGTCCTGGGAAAGCGTGCAAAATATGGGAAAAGTGGGAGAACGCACAATAAGTCTATTGTATGACACAGGCCGGTGGCCAGAATGTGATTGCAATGCAAGAGTGTACAAGTAATTGTTAACATATCCTTAAGTTGTTGAAAGATGGACCTTATTTTCTTTTGTGATGTTATCGGTTGTTGGACCCCTTTAGGGTCATTGTTCCTTTTTGTGTTTTATGCAATAAAATCAATAAAAGTGTTTAACCAAAAAAAAAGATGTATTATTTGGAATCAGTACCCCGCAAGCTATTTTCTGTTTGTAAGAACGCTGGCGATTGGATAAAATACAGGTGTTACAAGCCCAAGAATCCTTTACCTCATCAGCCTTCACACGTTGCATCCTGCAAAGTTCTTTCCTTTTCCACTGTCAGGGGATTTGCGTGCCGCTCCGGCCCACTCCATTTTTAGCAGTCATTAGGTAATAAATTTTAGGTCACTTTGTTGTCTCATACGCCGACTTCTATATTATGTACCAGCATTTTACACAGCCTTTCCAGACAATTCAAATTGCCTCTAATATCAGCTTTAACCTCTTTGGAAATCAGATTATAGAGGAGTGAGTGGAGGATAGCTACATAGAAACTGATAATAGACTGAGCAGCAACTCAGTCACCCATGCTTCTAATGATTTTAGCAATGGTGTTGTGAAAAATAGCAGACATTATAATGTGTCAGAAATGAATTAAATGCAATAGAATTAAACAAAGCAGAAGACAAAACTCAATGTGCCACCAAATGGGCATTGAAAACATTTAATAGTTGGCTAAAACAAAAAGGTCATTCACAATTCTTTGAGAATGAATCAATTCCTGCATTAGCAAGCCTTCACCAGCAGTTTTATTTAGTGGTATGCACAATCTCTGGTACTGAATACCAGCTGCAAAGATTGATTTCTCTTTTGTCAGGAATCAACTGTCACATCAATAATCCTCCATTTACCATCAAATTTAACATAATTCATAATGAAGAATTCCTTAATGATAACAATGTTTTTGTAAGCATAATTAAACATCTCAGGCATGCCGGAAAATACCTTTTTGTGCATAAAGAACACATTTCTCACACTGAACATCTAACATCAACTGTCCTGAGCATTGTCAATTAAAAGTGTGGTTCGATATTGACATCTATTTTCCCTGCTGTGGTTGCGATTATTGCCCCTAATGCATTCCAAGTCATTCAGACAAAAATGGGAAACAATATAACAGCCTAACTTTCACTGACTAACAGAAAGACATCATTCCATTTTAGAAAGATACCACAGTGATCTTCGTAGCAGAATGTATGCTATCCTGAATGAAACTGACTGTCCAATATATTCTCATATACGATATATGTCAAAGCTGCCTCCAGATGCCCTATACTTGTTTGTTGCACCTTGCAGACCTAAACAATAAGAGTTCTCCCAAGAAAATATATGGTACATTAATCGGCCTTTGTGCAAAAATACACCAGGAACAATTATGGCCAAAATAGGGCACTGTGCATTGTAAAGGGATTTCAATCAGGCACACACCCAAGTCTTGCTCAGCATCTAGTGCACAAATGAAACCCTTATTTATTTTTGTCTATAAGTTCAATATTCTGAATGATATACCACTCATATCACACCCTTCTCATAATACCCCCCTGGCCACACTGAACCAGGAATCAGGCTAGTTTGCAATGGTAAATATGTATTTATTTAGAATTTTAAATCACAATATATTTTTAATAGGTAACAACAATCACCAATGGGTGACAAGAACAATGAATAATATCTTTAATGCACTGGGAATCAGGTAATGAACACAAAAAGAATGCAGCACAGAAAATAATACTTTTGGGTTGGTTTGGAACAGATAGCACTGTGGTTAGAGGTTCCCCCTGCAACACCACTCAACCCACCACTAGGCAATTTAAATAGATGTGAGGAGAGAGCAGGTACTCTGGAATAATACAGAACAAACAGAATATCACTGCCACCTTCCCCCCTTAAACACAAGAGAAAAACGTATTTGACTTTTTAACTGTCAGGATGGCTTTGAAACTGGCTGAGCAAAAACACTAAATTTGGTCAAAAATGCTTAAATTGTTATAACTTTCTACAGGAGCCGCTTTGAACGGATGCAACCGAGCAAACGCAATGATTTAATCAAAAGAAACTATTTGGAATCTCAAAAGCAAAGTGGGAAATAATTTAAGGCAAATTCACACGTGTAAAACCTTTGCAAAACGTAAATTTGTGGCAAACCTTTACTTATGTGATTTTTGATATAACGGGTCAACCGCACTGTTACGCATTTAGACAAAAACTTCAGTTCATAACCAGAAAATATGGCTTTTGCTTCTACTCAAGACTAGAGCATGCAGACTACACAACAAGGCTGGGCCGCAGTAAGCTCTGAGACTGATTCATGACTTCACTAACAGATCTGCAGCACCTTCCCCGGCGGAACCAGTCCACACACACAAAGTGGGATTTTTAGATGAGAGTTACAAAAATAAAAATGTCTATGAAAATGACTCTTTAGCAAATAAACAGAATGAGATAGCACTAAAGATTTTGACACTGTTACTGGTTATAAAAGTAAGAGTAGTTCAGAGATTGGAGTGGAACAAGATCAGGCAAGGTATGCAGTAGTTATCTAGCGTCCTATTAATACTCACAATCCACTGGGATTTAAGATTTTAGTACCGTCAAGATTGTGGTCAATGGATCGGGTTCAACAGGGAAAGACAGCATATCAAGCGTGGGACTGGATCAGCTAGGCTGGTCACCGTAACTGCACAGGACCTGCCCTTCTTGTTTCTGGATATTTCAATTCAGTGGGATTGCGAGTTCATCAGGCAAAGCACTTACGGTAGGAAGCCAGATATTTTCAGGATGCTTCCCCACACCACAGCGCTCCACTGGTTGTAAGGATTAATTTAGGATTGTGGCCTAGCTGAAAATGGTTCAGCTACTGCTTGGCCTGGTTCTTGGCATCTGGATCTGGAAGGATGTTAAAGGCTGGATGTTGAATGTTGGATCAGAGTGTTTCACTGGAATTAGAAGAGAGAGTGTGTTTGTTTTGTCAGCTGTCTCTATTTATCCTTTCAAATAACATCACAAAAGTGGGTGTATGGGCCAGCTTAACTAATCTTGTCCCTATGAACTGGGATTGGATCAGAGCCTCCTCTCCGCCTTGCATCCATGTGATTGGATCAAGGACAGATGATGTCAAATTTATGGTTTGGTTTTTACAACCCTTAGAAACCTCCCCTAGCCACTAGTATCAAAATCAAATTTTGTCCTAAATACATATTTACACATGTGTAACCTCTATGAAAACGACATACAAAGATTACATATTTTATGGAGTATCTGTTCCTCAAAACCCCACAGCTGTGAGACCTTGTTTCGCCTTTTTGCAGCATTTTGTCGATTTCTCCATGAAAACATTTTCCAAACTTTCTCCAAATGTCCATCATATGCGTGTTTACCATAGGAATGTGTGTTCAAAGTTTAACAATTCTAGCATAAATACAGTTCCCATAAAACCACATATATTGCCATTCCTGTTCAGAATATGCTACACAGTTCCACTATGTTTTGCAAATTTAGGGCCAACAATTAGAGTAACAATTTTTTTCCTTTTATATTTTTCATCACTTCTGACAGCGAGTTATAAGTCTCTATAAAATGTTCATTACATATCCTTAGCAGCAAATGGTCATCCTTTTGTCTGTCTCTGGAATCAAGGAGTAGCCTCCCACCTTTTTGGGATTTCCTTCTGCAAGCCTAGTTTACGACCTTTTCACAAATCCGTTTCCTGGCCTGGAGAATCTGCCATTCTTCAGTCCTTGGTAGCAGACTCAAGTATGTCCTACCCCACAATTATCATATGTCAGTGAGCATATGCTGAGAAGAATGCCCTCCCCTTCGGTGGAAACCTGTTTTCCAACTTCTTATAGGCCCAGCCAGTTAAAATTCAATTTCTTGACTTGAAATCCTGCACAAAACAAACTTGTTGCATCAGATGACATAGATAAATTACATTCTTAGCTTTAAAACCTGTGGGATCAAAACAACTGAGATTCATGTTTCTTTCAGCAACAGTCCTTTTATATTTGCTAATCCGGCAGATCTTTAGTTTTAGCCAACCTTTTTTTTTTTTTATTTCTTTTATTGATTTTATACAAACAAAACAATGAAAACCAAACAAGCAGCATAATCATAATGGTTCAATTACACATCAAGTTATCGTAGACTCTGCTCCCATTATCCCTCCCTCCCCCCGTGAGCCTATTTGTCCATCTCTTTCAGTGTTTGGCACATGCGGCCGAGTTTCGTCCTCTTCGGAGTCTTTTGGGTTTGATATTACTCCAAACAATTCTGTTATTAGTGTTTTCCAGGCCAATAGGGTTCCCACCTCCCCCTCATCAGCCCGGCTACTCGCATCTTGCCATGCCACCTTTTCAGCCTCCGCCCATTTCTGTAAGTCCTTCCACCATACATCCACCTTAGGTTTGTGGCATTTCTTCCACCCCATGGCGATCCTATGTTTCGCAAGCACATATGCCAGATTTCTTAGTTTCTCAATATGTTTGAGTTTCCGTGGCCTAGGGAACCCGCCCAGTAAGCAGGCCCAAGCCGTGTCTATGACAAGAGTAACCCCTCTATCGGCCAGTTTCTGCGCCACATCACTCCAGTAGCATCTAATAATCAGGCACGACCAAAACATATGTGTCATGTCAGCGTTTTCCAGGTTACATTTAGGACACACTTGTATGCCAGCGTTTCGGAACTTAGATATCCTCAAGGGGGTCATGTATGCCCTATGCGTTACATACAGCTGAATTTGTTTTAATCTGGCATTTCTAGATACTTTTTTGTGGTAACCCAGGGCACGCTCCCACATCCCGTCCTCCATCGGGGCCCCCACTTCCATCTCCCAGTCCAGTCTCAGATGCGTCAAATCTTTACCCACCTTAGCTATCACCATCTCGTACAGTCTCGAGATCTCATGACCCCCTTCAGACATATCATACATTGCTTCCAAAACTGCATCTGGTTCTTCTATCAAAACTGTTTCTGGCCAGGTGCTCTTAATCATTCGCACCAATCTAATGTATGTGACATATTGCCCCGTGTGTAGCCCCACCTCTTCCTTGAGTTCTGTAAACTCCTTAATGGATCCCTCCTGCCAAACATCGCCTAGCGTTGCTAGCCCCACCGATTCCCAGTAGGTCCTAACAATCGCCCTTAGCTGATCATCCCCTCCTGTCAAAGCAACCAACGGTACCTGCGGGAGGCACGGGTATGGGACCTCCATTAGGCGACAAGCCCTACGCCAAATTTTCCGCCCAAGCTTCAACATCGCAGGGCTCCCCCTCATTTCAGTTTCGGACAGCCAGATCATTTCTTTCAAATAAAACGGGGCACAATCCTGCCCAAGCACCCTGTGCTCAGGGGTCACTTCATCGGAAAGCCACTTAGCCACATATTGCAACTGTCCCGCCAAATAATAAACCTCAAAATGGGGCAGTCTAATACCTCCTTTTTCATAAAAGTTCTGCAGTTTCCAGAACGCCACCCTATTTCGGGTACCGTGCCACAAGAAATCCCTAAACATGCTGTTCAATTTACTAAACAACTTCTTGGGTATTATGTATGGGATATTACTAAAGTAATGCAAAAGCCTGGACAGAACTACCATCTTGAGCATAGCCCCCGGCCCCATCATCGCCAAGGGCAATCTTGCCCAGAACTGCATGCTGTTTCTGATTTTCTCGACGGCTACTTCCGTATTGTGTCTGTGTTTATCTTGTGCCGTGTGATATATATCGATGCCCAAATAGCGAAAAGAGCTTGTTGCCCACGGTACCTGTAGCACCGGTAGTCCTTCTGCAGGGATCCCCTTATAGCTACCTAATGGGAATATGACAGACTTTTGGGGGTTCACCGAGATGCCCGACAACTCTGCATACCTTTCCATCACTTCAAGTATGTATAAGAGATTTTCTTCTGGGTATTGCAAGTACAGCAACAGATCGTCCGCGTACAAGGATATCAAGTGTCGTTCCCCTCCCACCTCAATGCCAATCGTCTCATACTGTGCCCTAAGGCATATTGCCAAAGGCTCCAGGGCCAAGATGTAAAGTATCGGGGACCAGGGGCACCCTTGTCTGGTGCCTCTACCAAGTTGCCATCTTTCGGATATCACCGCTCAAGTTCGGACCCTGGCAAGCGGCTCACTATACAACATCTTGGCCCACCTGATATAGCACGGCCCCATTCCATACCCTTCCAAAGCAGCCAATAGCCATGACCACTTGACCAAGTCAAAAGCCTTGACTGCATCTAGAGACACTATTGCCATCTCACCCTCGTTCTTAACACCCCATTCGACCACCCGATCGATGAAGTCGCCTATTGTTGTGTGTAATGTCCCTGCTCGGGACATAACCCGTCTGATCAGGATGTATGAGTCTGCCAATCACTTTCCGCAATCGATTTGCAAGGACAGCTGTGAGAAACTTGCTGTCTTGATTGAGCATCGACAGGGGCCTGTAGGAACCACATCTGTGCTCCGGTTTATTGGGCTTGGGCAGCGGTATTATAATCGCCTCTCTAAGTGACTCAGGCAACCGTCCTATCTCAAACGCTTCATTCAACATGTCCAGCATTGGGGGGAGGATTTCCTCCTTGTATACTTTATAAAATTCGCTGGGGAACCCATCTGCCCCTGGGGCCTTACAAGTGGGCAGCTGCTTTACTACCTCTTCTAATTCCTCCAACGTGAGTGGCTCATCTAACTCCTCCCTCTCTTCATCGCTCATCTTGGGCAGCCCTATGTCTTCTAACTTTTCGGTTATCGTGCGCTGGTCGCCTATCTCATCATCTCCATACAGCACTCTGTAATATTCCACAAATTCTTTGTTAACCCCCTCTTGCGTGGCCACCTCTTCTCCGTCCTCCCTAATAATAGTCCTAATCGGAGGCTTAGGGGTCTCACTTTTGTATAGCCAGGCAAAAAGGCAGCCTGTCTTGTCTCCCCCCGCGTGCTGCTTCTCAAAATATTTCTTATAATTAAGATTGCAGAGTCATTCCCAGTGCCCTGCACATTGTTGCTGTAGTTGGAGAACCAGCTCCGTGTCTACATCTTCGCTCTTTAACGTTGTTTCTAGCTCAGTTTCCGCCCTCTGTAGGTCAGCCAGGACCCCACCCTGTAACCCTCTTGACTTAGCAATGGCCGCCCCCCGCATCACCACCTTAAAAGCTTCCCATAGTGTGCCCGCAGAGTCAACACTTCCAGTATTTTCCACAGTAATCTCCTCTCTTATATCTTCTCTAAAGATTGGATCTTTGAGCGCCTCTGCTCGGAGGCGCCATGTAGGGATTTTCGCCCTCGGGGGGCAATATTGCCATCCGAGGATCAGGGGCGAATGATCCGAGAGGACCCTGGCCTTGTATTCGGTTTGAGTAATCTCGGACATCACATCTGCTGTGACAAAGACGTAATCGTGCCTAGTGTGCAGTTGGTGCAGGGCTGAATAGTGTGAGTACTGCCTCTCAGTGGGATGTTTCATCCTCCACGCATCTGTAAAACCAAAATCTGTTAGCAGCGTCCGCAACGCTCTTGCTGCTGGGCTAGGCTTACCCACCCTGTCATCTGACCTGTCCACCACCGGATCCAACACACAATTGAAGTCCCCGCCCCAGATCACCGTGCTCCCCATACACACACTAAGATTGGTACACAGGGCTCTGAAATATGCTGCTGTGTTTTGGTTGGGGGCATACGTGTTTACTATGCATACCTCCCTGCTCTCCACCAGCCCCCGCAGTATAGCCGTCCTTCCATCCATTTCAACCACCTCTTGTGTCAATTTGAAAGGGACATGCAGTGCCAACCAGATTAGCACCCCCCGGGCATATGCAGAGTATGGCGAGCCCACTACGGTCCCTTTCCACTTTCTCTTAAGGTCCAACTTCTCCCGCGTCAAGTACGTTTCTTGTAGTAATGCGATGTCTATTTTCTGCCTTTTCAGATACATCATGATCTTGTTTCTTTTCAGGTAGCTGTTAAGGCCCCTGACGTTCCACGTTATTATCCTGAGGTCCCCCATAGGTCGTTAATAAGCACCCACCCGATCCTCCATCGATTACGTCCCTTCATGCACCGCAAGTACCACAAACTGATTCTCCCAAATAGGTTCGAAACAAAACTTAAACTCCCCATAACCACACACACACTCAACTCCCCATCCCCCAACTTTCTGCCCACCCACCCCTCCCCCAACAATACCCTCCCCAACTGTTGCCCAGCTCCATTCCTGGAGCCCTAATGGCCGCTGAAACTAATAGTCTATTGGGGTAGGTCGTCCGCGTTCTGTTGCTCCTTTCAAAAAACATTACACATTCAATTGCCAAACCGTTACCGATTACAGTTACACTCACTATATTCGAGTCCGAATCGAGCACCAGGCTCAGATTGTGTACAAAGTTCAGTTAGTCACAGCTTCTCCATACAATCAGGGTCCTTCTTCTTACTGAATCTTCATTTGGTATGATCCTGCCGATCCCGATCCGCTTCTTGTTCCGGGCAGCCCTGCAGGTCCAGCCATGCGACTACATCCTCAGGGGTATCAAAAAATAGCTCTTTGTTCTTATGTAGCACTTTCAATCGTGCCGGGTACAGAAGCATATATCTGATTCCTGCTGCCCTCAGCCTCCTTTTGACGGCTACATAGCTGTACCTCTGCCTCTGTACCAGCATTGTGTAGTCCGGATATGCTGTGATGTTGGTGGATGCTCTCTCTATCGTGCCGCCCTTACGAAAGTATTCGAGGATCTTTTCTCTATCTCTGTAATTCAGGATCCTCGCGATGATCGGTCTTGGCGGGGCCCCCGGCCGGGGTTTCCTCATCAGGGCGCGGTGCGCCCTCTCCACAGTAAATCCCTGCAAAAGATTACCAGCTCCGATCCCTTGCAGGATCATGTTTTCAACATAGTTTGTGGGATCTTGGCCTTCTTCTCCCTCAGGAAGGCCAACCACGCAAATGTTGTTTCTCCTCGCCCTTCCTTCCGCCTCTTCCACACGATTTTCCAAGTTAGCGACCTGTTGTTTAAAGACATGAATCTCCTTCGCATTGCTCGTGCTAACATTGGTATTAATCTTCACCCCACTTTCCAAACCGCTGGTCCTTTCTGCAAGTGCCCTAACATCTTGACTTAGCAGGGTGAGTTCTGTACCCACAGCATCGATCTTATTCTCCAGAGCTGTGCGTAGATCCGCCATTGCCAAGCCCGCTTAGCCCCGTTATAGCTTCTTGGATCTGGTGCTTATCCCCTTCGGGGGCCTCCTCCGCAGGGGTATCGATCGTGCTCTGTACTGATGTTGAGGGGGTCCGTTGCGTTCTCGTGAAAGTCTCCATCGTGGGTTGCTTGGTCTTGACTCTCAACCCTTTCGCCGACATGGCGCTTCCCGCTGCTCCTGTACGCCTCCGCTTTAGTGCCGCTGTCGCACCGTCCTCGGTCTGACAATGGTCCGGCTTCCAGGTCGCCTAACGCACATTCGAGATGGCACTTCGAATTGTCTTGCGGATGGGCTATGGCCTCCCACTCCCCATGCAACTTCCGTAGGCCTCGTCACCCAAGCATCCAATGTCATCTCCTCTTGCGGTCAGATCGCCGAGGCTCCATTCTCGTATGTCAGGCCGGGCGCTTTCATGGATTCGACCACTCTGCCATATCACCCAATTGTGTTACTTCTCAAGGTAATTTACCGCAGCCGTGTCCCGCAGGTCCGGGGAATCAGTTTCGTTTCTTCTCGGAGGCCTTTCCTTTGTTAGCCGCCATCTTGGTGTTGAAGCAGCCACACAATCACACCGACAAAACCATGTATATCTCACGATTCTCGGGGACTATGAGCTTCTCCAGCGAACTTCACTTAGCGTGCGGCTACCGACACCTGATCCTCAAAGTTCTAGGCGCTCGTTGCAGTTTCAGCAGGTAAATTTGGCAAAAATAGAGTCGGATCATCAGGAGCTCCTCAAGCAGCATGTCCTATTCCATGGCCAGTTAGCCACGCCCCCCAGTTTTAGCCAACCTTAATGTTTAATCAAGAAAGCCCATTTGACAGGAGCTGTCACTCACAGGTAGCCCAGTATGGCTGCTCACAGATTCTCTGACAGGAAATGTCATTCCCAGGCAATCCAGTTTTGTTGAGAAATGTTTTGCTCTTAAAATTTTATGACTTTGCAAATTCACAGTGCTTCATTAGATTAAATGAATTGTAGCGCCAAGCAGGATTTTGAGTGTTCAAAAGTATTATGTACAGGCATTTGGAAGTTTCAGCAGCACAGTAAATGTCATTTAAATGCACATTTTTGGAGTTTCATTTGCAAAGCGCTGCTTCTCCCTCTATACTCTGTTTACTTGTCATGGAGCCTGCTGGCACTTTTTCTGCAGCGTGTGCTCTGTTCCACCACACATTCACAATGAGTGGCAGGTTGTGCAGCTATCTTTTTGTGTGTTGAAAAACGCGGTTTTGGAGGTTTTGGCACGCACAAGGGTTTTGCCGCCATTTTGCTGTTTCTCGCACCATAGATAGCAGAGTGAGGCCGCACAGTATAGCAGAGTGGGTTAATACATCCCACAGCAAACCTAAGTGCCATCTACACTAATCACTCCTTTCGCTCCACTTCAATTCAGCTTCTTTCAAATGCTGGAGTAGAAACCAGACACATCATGTCTGTGATTGTTACCACAACACAGCATCCATTGTAAGCTTTTGGCAACCAAAGTCCAATGAACGGAGGCACTGGTCATCAATCCTGCATCATGTTGATGTAAAATAATATGCTCCATGCAGTCAATCAGAAGAACCTATCAAACACACTTTGCCCTTTACCTCCAAGCTTGTTCCATCTATGGCCTCTGTTTGCTCTATCCACTTTTCAAGTACAATTTCTGATACAAATTGCTCTCCCCAATTTGATAATTGTTCCTTCACTTTTCTATGGAATGTTCAATTGAACTCCAACTAACACCCCGTGCTGTGGAAAATCGTGTTATTTGTTCCGAAATATTGCAAATTCAATATTTACCAACGTTTCCATTTTTGAAATAGTTGCATAATTTTCTCTCTATTGTTTGATTTTATATCCACCTATTTTGTATCTCCACGCTTTTATTTCCTCTGTAATAATTCTTCAGTATTGATAATTCACTGAATCCGTTATTCTTCAGATGTGATAAAGCAATGTTTGCATTAGAAAAATAGTCGCAACATTTGCTCTTTATTGTTTGAATGTAAATCTCCCAAATTTGTATTTCCGCCTTTTCTTTCTTCTGTAATACATCTTCATTAATAAGAATTCACTGTATACATTTGACATCAATTATGATACACCAATGTTTCCATTGAAATTACATTTGCTATCTATTGTGTAACTCTCAATCCACCACTTTTGCAGAACTGCTCTTTTTTACCCTTTAAAATAAATGTACACATTTTAATATACACATTTTCTTTCATGTGTGCTGCTCCTTTATTATTTCTGTACACATTTACCATTGTATTTCCATACAATGCTTGCAGTGGCCACTCACCCAACATGGCCACTGTTCACTAGCTCAGACTCTAACATAGGCACCAGTCTAATGTATGTAAGTAAAGTACAACTACCGATTGCTGTGACAGTTCAACATCGCAGAAGATAAACCCTGTTCTAATAATGCTGCCGCCCTCACCTGTGCTAGTAGTATCCCAGGAAGAGAACCCAGGATAGTAATAGCAATAGGCCCCTCAGCAGGGGGGGGGCATTACTGTATCTGGCAGTGCCCTTGGGCCTTCATTATAACTACGAGCCCCTGGACATTACAGGATGCAGTAATGCCCCCGCCCCCTGGTTCTAGGGCTTATTGCTTAATTGATCATGTATATGACAATGTTCTTTTGTGGAATTCCTCCTGTAACTCATGTCTATTTGCAGGTAAAGACTGAATGAAAGGTTATCGAAATTGAATGATTTCAGTTGATTAAAAAGCTAGTCTTTGATGCCTGCATTTTTTGTTAGTCTTCCAAGCTATTGAGCATTGTATTAAGATCTCCTCCACACCATGAAGATTGTGCAGATATATAATTTTTATGTGACTTTGTCACATACTAGATTGCACTACCTGCCAGTGAATCGATCATTGACATCAAAAAACAAGAAGAGGTGAGTCGTGCACTCCACTTCCTAGCCAATGTATTACCTGAAAAGAAGTTACTGGTTTAAATCCCAAACAGGGTAATTCATAGAATTTCGCCGAAAAGTGTCGCAAGCGGCTGGCGCAGAGTGTCCGCGTGCGATTGTGTGCGCCAGGAACGTGCGCTAAAAGCGATTTCCGCGCACAGCGTATTCATGGATTTTAGGCTCCCAAACCAGCCGTGGCGCAGAGAATCGCAGCGACCCTGCAGCAGCGCCAGTAACGCCCCCAAGAACGCCCTCGCGCAAGGAAAAGCCATCAAAATCGCTAAATCATCGCAAAGGGCTGCGCTAACCCTGGACCAGTTCACCGGGCTGGCAAACAGCAAACGCCAAGAAGGGAACGTGTATTTCAGGGGTGCGCGGGATGTTCCACACGCGATTTCAGCAGGGTACGTGTATTCCAGGGGTGCGCGGGAAGTTCCACATGCGATTTCAGCAGGGTACGTGTATTCCAGGGGTGCGCGGGAAGTTCCACACGCGATTGGCCCAGTGCGAGCAGGGTACGTGTATTCCAGGGGTGCGTGGGAAGTTCCACACGCGATTTCAGCAGGGTACGTGTATTCCAGGGGTGCGCGGGAAGTTCCACACGCGATTGGCCTAGTGCGAGCAGGGTACGTGTATTTCAGGGGTGCGCGGGAAGTTCCACACGCGAATAGCCTGGGCGCGTGTATTTCAGGGGTGCGCGGGAAGTTCCACACGCGAATAGCCTGGGCGCGTGTATTTCAGGGGTGCGCGGGAAGTTCCACACGCGAATAGCCTGGGCGAGTGTATTTCAGGGGTGCGCGGGAAGTTCCAAACGCGAATAGCCTGGGCGCGTGTATTTCAGGGGTGCGTGGGAAGTTCCACACGCGAATAGACTGGGCGCGTGTATTTCAGGGGTGCGCGGGAAGTTTTACACGCAATTTCAGCAGGGTACGTGTATTTCAGGGGTGCCGGGGAGTCCTACATGTGATTTGACAGTGTGGGTCCTCCCAGGTGTTCCCTGTACACCCTCCACGGCCCCTGCAGGCAGCCCACACCACAGGGGACTACCCTGCATCCCTGGTCATGTCCCGCAGGCAGCCCACCCAACATGGGCATGCCCCCCAGCAAAGGCACATGTCTCCTTGAACTAATGAACACCAACTCATGTCCCCCACCGCCCCCACCCCCCAGCACTGTGGGGCACCTGCCAGCAGGCCCCCACCCATGTCCAACTCATGTCCCCCACCACCCCCACCCCCCAGCACTGTGGGGCACCTGCCAGCAGGCCCCCACCCATGTCCAACTCATGTCCCCCACCACCCCCACCCCCCAGCACTGTGGGGCACCTGCCAGCAGGCCCTCGCCCATGTCCCATCCATGCCCCCCTGCACCTGGGTCCCAACAATCCCCAATCATGTCCGTAATGGCCATCCTCCCCTGCCAAAAGGCCCAACCAACTATCACATCCACCCACATATCAAAGGCAATTACATGTTACACACCCAATGTAAATAATGCAAATGAACACATGTCTGTCACACACAATGGCTGCAAGTGAATGTTAAAACACCCAACATGACATGCATGAAAGCAATGAGATGATACGACACATTGAAGGATGCAAATAAAAATGTATTGAAAATCAACTTGAATGGAAATGAAATTAGAAAAACCACAAAGCAAAACAACAAAAAGAAGATGAATGTCCATGAAAAAAATCCAAGAAATCAAAAAATCCATAGAAGAACTATTTACAAGTCAATCACGGGTCCATGAGCCCAACCAAATGAAACCTAACTATGTCAACTACCTAAAAACTGAACTATATACAAAAAAGTGGCGCATTGTCCAATCGCAACCAAATAAAAAAAAAATAATTTAAAGGAAACCTACCACTAACTATATAACTATATACAATGGCAGCGGGCAAGTCCTGAGGCTCACTCTGTGATGTTGCCGGCCAGGGCATCATCGAACTCCATGTCGATGTCCTGGAGGCGGGACTCTGTCCTGGCCCCGAGGTCTCGCAGGGATAACCCCATGTTCACCTCAAACTCCCTGCGAGCTTCCTCGAGGCACTCAGCCCGCCTCAACGCCCGACGCATGGAGAACTCCGCCCTGACCATGGTGAGCCGCTCCTCTTCCGCCCGCTGCCGCTCCGCACCTATCCGCTGGACCAACTGCTCCCACACGGAAGACACTACCATCCCAGGGTTCTCCTGCCCTCCGGCCGATGCCTGCCCCTCTGATCTTGATGGCCCCGAGCCATGATGCCTCCCACGTCGAGCCTGCTGCTGCCTCCGACGCCACTGCCTCTGCCAGCACGACGGCATCCAGGATGATGGAAACCACCGACGCCGTCGTGCACGTGCCCTGCCCGATGATGCCGTCACATCCTCCATCTGCTGGGGTCCAGTTGCTGTGTTGTCCACCCCTGCTGGACCTCTGACTCCCGACTGTGGCAGGGATGGGATCCCCACCGAGCTGGCTGCATTGGTCAGGGCAGGTCCACAGGGGGCCCTGGTGGCATCTGGGCCGGAAGACGGCAAGGAGAACGACTGGCGTATAGTCTCCACAGAGGAGGAGAGGGCCGCCAGATTGGCCGACACATGCAGGAAACCCCCGAACATGGCCGATCCCAATTGGGCCACGTCGGCACGGTGCTCTTCGTGATGACGTGCGTGCTCCTCCTGGGAAGCACGCACGGCATCATGAATCACAGCCGTGCACATCGCGACCCCAATCAGGACCTTCTCCACACGGCCAGGGGTCCCCTCGTCCGCAGGTGGAGGGGAGTCAGATGACATGGACATCCCCTCTACCTGCGGACGGGCCTGGACGGGGCATCCCTGCTGGTGCAAGGTGGTGCACCCAAAGGTTCAGGGACAGCGACATGCACAGGCCCCTCCACGGTGACCTGTGCTGCCTCCTGCCCCTGGACTGCACCACTTGCACCAGCAGGGATGCCCCCACCAGGCCCCATGTGCGCCTCAGTGGCGGCCTCCTCCTCCTCTGTGGAAACCACCAACCTGGATGGCTCCTCGCCGTCTACCGCCGTAGCAGGCCCCTGTGGGGACTCACCCACCCCTTCCGCTGCAGCCGTGGGGGCATCCCCGCCGCCTTGCTCCAAAGCGCCGTCTCAGCCCTCTCCTTCACTAGCCGCTGCGTAGAGGGAGACATAGAACACAAGCATCAGGGTACTGTTCAATGATCCCCTAGACAGGAAGCAATAGCAGATGAGTGCCACTGTCAAAGTACACTTCCATCATGTCACACCACAACACATGTGTCAGTCCAGGCAAAACACACACAGTGACAGTCATGGTGCGTGCCATGGACATTTCAATGCATGTCCAATGGACTCTCGAATCATACAATGTAATGGGACTCACATGCATCATGGGTCATGCCTATCACATGCACACACTTCACCTCAGTCACATCCATCTGGCCCCGTACACCCCAATCACAGTGCATACAAGGATGACTAGGCTGCATCAGTGAATCTGTACATTGTCACAGACATGTGTCATGCATCCATGGCACTCACAAGTGACAGACACGCAGGTCAGGCACACAGACATGGATACCACATATGTATCTGGCATCAGCACCCATCCCTCGCCCCCACCCATGTCCAGAAACAGAGACTGCCATGCTCTCATGTGTGCAATCTGCACAGGGCTCCCCATGTCGCATTCAAACACATGCAACAACCGTGCGGTTCACACATTACAGGTCGCACATGCATTCCCATGATGTCCCTGCACACATACATGCGTACATGGCCTATGTCACACATGCAGGCAAGTATCAGACAACCAGCACACTGCAACATGCCCTGTCTCACACAGCAATGCTTGGCCACTTACCGCTCAACTCCAGACGGGTCTCCCTCTCAAGGACCTGGGCGTGGAGCGCTGGGTGTGCGCGTTCCATGACCCTCAACTGGATGGAACTCATGCGGCCCCGGCCCCCCTCCACGAGGCGCCGGGCCTTCATGAGGGTCCTGGACCTCAAGTCTTCCCAGCGCTTCTTGTCCTTCTGGATGGTGTGGGTTGCCACCCCCTCCGCGTTGATGGCAAGCACACAGTCGGCCCAGATCCTGTCCCGTCCTTCCTTGTTGGCGCGGGACGATCCGAAGAGGGCATCATACTGCCCCAGGACTTGCTCCACCAGGACACCAACTTCGGTGGCAGTGAAGCTGGTGCCCCTCTGCCCCTCTGGCTGGGGGTTGCCACTGGTGCAAGATGTTGATGTGCCCGACATGGCAACCCCAGGGGCAGGAGTGGGTGGCCAACTGGGTCCTGGGGCTGGGCTGTGGAGCGATGTTATCCGAGTCGGGAGTCTTCTGTTCCAGCAGGGGTGGACACAGCAACTGGACACCTGCAGATGGCTGATGTGCAGGCACCAAATGGCAGGGCACGGTGGCAGCAGGCAGGCAGGCAGGCAGGCTGCAGCAGATGGCACGTGGGAGGCTGCTCGGGGCACTGGGGGGCAGTAATTCGGCCTTTTGGGCAGGAGCGCGGTCTTCCGTGTGTTTTCGCGTGGCCAGCTTGATACGGAGTGATTTGGCACGTGAAAATCCTGCACGTCAGCGTGAAAATTGAGGAAAGGCCCTTAGCGCGTAAGCGCGTCAGCACGCGTACGGGATTTCATTGGACCAAAGGCCCTTACAGAGTAAGCGCGTCTGTGACGTTTTGCGCACGGGCGTTGCCCTGGCAGGGCTTGGTGATCTTGCGTGCCTTTATGTTCTGTACGTGCTTTTCGTGCGGTGCGTGTGTTTTCCATCCGTTGGGGTTCACACGCTATTACTTCACAGCGGGTGTTGGCTACGCGTTCTTCTACACGCAAGGCAGACGGTGAGTGGTACCCCGCTCCCCCAGGCCCGATCGCATGAATAACTTCACGCGAACCCCTGAAATACACGTAGCACGCTCCCCCAGGCCCGATCGCGTGAGAAACTTCACGCGAACCCCTGTAATACACGTAGCCCGCTCCCCCAGGCCCGATCGCGTGAAAAACTTCACGCGAACCCCTGTGATACACGTAGCCCGCTCCCCCAGGCCCGATCGCGTGAAAAACTTCACGCGAACCCC
Source organism: Ambystoma mexicanum (assembly GCF_040938575.1). NCBI lineage: Eukaryota > Metazoa > Chordata > Amphibia > Caudata > Ambystomatidae > Ambystoma > Ambystoma mexicanum. The sequence goes on along the minus strand of NC_090935.1, from coordinate 446,987,585 downwards.
TGTAATACACGTACCCTGCTGAAATCGCGTGTGAGACTTCCCGCGCACCCCGGGATACACGCACACGTATTTTTTGTCAGCGGGTGTCCGTGTTTGTGGGTACCCCTTTGCACGTCATTTGTCCTGGAGGGCCACAGTATAGGACATTCATCATGGCAGTATATAGGTGCTATTTGTTGGCGCACCTTTTGGCGCACATTTCTTACAGCCGCAGAGACGCTACCGCCTGCTTTCTTGTGGCGGTCGTGTTTGTGCCTGTGCGCTGGTTTGAGCGTGCGCTTTTTTCCCCTATTCTATTCCATGAATACGTGTTGTAGGCGAGCGTGTGGGCGTTCCGCGCACTTGTGCCCTGTACTTTCCCCCGTGACGCCCACGTTTTTGCAAGTTGTTCCCTATTCCGAGTGTTACGCCCGTGTTCCGCCTACTTTTGTTGCGTGTGCCGCGCTATGTGCGAATTTCGCTGTGGCCTGTGCGATTTTCGCTGTGACCTGGCGCACGCTGTTAGATGGCCTGTGCGCCAACGTGCGCCGCGCACTTTTTTATCGCACATCCGCTGGTTTTCTCGCGCACGGACTTCCATGAATCGATGTGCGCTGCTTTTCGTGCGATTTTCGCACTTGCACTGCGATTTTCGCTATTCCACTGCGATTCGCACGTTTTTGCCCACTTGCGCCGCGCTAATTATTCCATGAATCGGCCTGAAAGTGTTTAGTACATTCACAGGGTTAAATCCCAATTGCTGCCAAATTGTTCCTGCACTGCTGTTCTCCTCCTAGCGCTTTCGTGTCAACAACACTCTTCAGGAGGCTGAGTTGCCTTTCTGTTCAGGTGAATCCAATATAATTGCTGTTGCAGTCTCTAAGAATTGTGGCAGCTGTAGTGAAATTATTTTAACAATTCAGGTGACCAGCAAAAGACTCCCCACCAAAAAACACACATCTTACCCTTGATAGGGGGAGGGGGGAAAACCATAATTATGGCTCACCAATGTAGGGCATAATAACCCCAGTGCTGCAGCCTCTGGAGTCCAAATCTCCACAAAATACATGAAAAATCAAGAAGGGGCGAGGCACGTACTCCAGTTACAAGCCAATATATTACCTGAAAAAAGTTACTGGGTTAAATCCCAAAGTGCCGAGTACATTCACAGGGTTAAATCCCAATTGCTGCCAAATTGTTCACAGGGTTGATTCCCTTCTTGCACTGCTGTTCTCCTCCTAGCGCTTTCGTGTCACCAACACTGTTCAGGGAGGCTGAGTTGCCTTTCTGTTGATCTCCTTCCCCTCTGCCGCACATTGGAAAAGCCTACAACAGCAGCAGAAACATGTAATAGCCCACTGGCCACTGAGTGTGTGAAAGGGTTTGAAAGCAAGTCCAATATGGGAAATGATCTCTCTGAGAAATTAAAGGAGTCTGTGGCACATGTTCTCACTCATTGTAGTTAACAAGCAGACTTTGTGTCAGATGACATTGAATTTAATTTTGTAGCTTCACTGATGAGAGTAGAAACCATACCATGCCCTGCTTTCCCAATGTCCTCCATATTCTGGTGACCTTCTTACTAAGCCAATTCCTGCCACTGGATGAGATAAGTGTGGCTCAGAAAATGTATACCCACTTTAGCCACTTTATTGCTGATAGTATCATAGGAAAGCTGCAGCCGTATAACCAGATCCCTTACAACCACCATAAAACTGCAACGCTGACAAGCTGGAAGTCAACACTCAACATGTGCAGGTCTTTTCTAGAACAGTGCAATGCATAGACCGAATACCTACAATAGCCTGAGTAAGCAACTGTATGGTGCCTAATCAACATCTCACAGGGGTTCATGTTTGCTATCTCCTGGCATCTTTTCTTGACCCATGGTTTACAGCCAAGTTGACACTTTTAAACAGTATGTGCATGAGGAGGAGGAAAATACATGAGGTTATCATTCAACAGAGAATGTGCTATCTGTGTGTAAGGATTCACTAAAAAGGCATTTTAGCATATGCCCCTTTAGTAACGTGCAAGCAATAGAAGGGATTGCAGAGTAATTCTGACTCCAAATAATCAAACCAACTCAAGTAGATGTCAAAGTTACTGTTTTATTAACAATTATCAAAAACAGGGAGGTTATAATGGAAAGCAACAGACGTTTGCTCAGCTCTCAATGATTTTCTCATGAAAACATTCTTATATGCAAAATATACACCAGAAGTGACGTCATACTATGTAGCAAATAATAGAAAACCTATTAAAGACTATGATAGGCTTAAGGGGAACATCTAAGTATACATTGCATAGGGACTAGGATTATGATTTGCTGGCCACTGTCAGGTGGACAACTTGTGCCTACCTCTTAAAACATGTAATCTTTAACACTATTAAGTCCATGGTTTATCATTGGTCTTCACACTATAAGGTTCACTTAGCAGCATGTAAACTCAAACCTAGCTGCCGGGTGGTGGACTTGACTTTACCTCCCCACCCAATTAGCCCAACATTTCTCATCAGCCATGCCTTTTGCCATGAAGATTGTCTCTGAACTTGGCCTTTCAAAGGATCCTTGACTGTGGAAATATATGGGAGTGCAAGCTCTCTCTATCGTTGTTCTAGGATTGCAAGCTCAGCTCTATTTCCATCCTTGACTGCACTCTTTCTTTGCATTTTCACAAGAGATGATTTATCCTTCACATATTAACTCCTTTCAAGAATAGATAACTGACCTTGGCAGCTTCGGTTTTGATACCAGGCCAGACAACCTCGCCAGGTGCTTTCACAATCTCAGTTTATTCTTGCTGTGACACAATTCTCAGACTTTCCTCTCCATGGGTCCGGGCTTACCAAATTCATGACACCGATGTCCAGCTCCTACACAATGGCAGCTTTGCCTGCAGTTTAATCACTACATATAGCCAGATTCTATGATGAATTAGTCTACTTGTGTTGCAGCATCTGTACAATTATTGAATGGTTGATTTTCTTCAGCACTTTGCTCACGTGCAATCTTCTTTTCATACATGAAAGTTTATTTGATTCTTAACTTCATCATCAGTTTCTTTAAGATCCATGCATTCTCTACAGCCAGTATTCTCAGGGTGTCACATGTGTCTCTCGTGACATCACTAGCTTCTACTCTTCACTCCTTTTCATGTTCTTTAAGGGAGTCCTCCCTCAGATTATCGTCTCTTCAGGGATACATTCAATAGGGTTTTCTCAGTAGATACCTTCTTTTGAATATCCGCCGCTATATTGGCACAACTACTGGGGTCAAACATGGCACAATCTCAGGCTTCCAACATATAGGAGGTAGGGACGGGATTTCCTACAGGGGCATCCAACTGCTCAACTACATTCCCCCCTCAGGTCGAGTTCTCAACCACCTCCTCAATTGTTTCCACATTTTGATATTTTCTCTTCAAGAAGTGCTTCCTCTGAGTCCAGATCTTCATCTCCCCGTCAGGGTGCCAGCTGACTTAACATGCTCATCTACACTCCAGTTCATGTATTTGCATTGTCCAATCGGATTACAATAGACCCATCCTCCCACGTACTTCTTATGATTCTTTGCGTACAGGAACTTCATTCCTTCAGGTGCTACGATGCTGGCCTCTATATATTTTCTGACATCTGTATCCTTCAATTCATTGGGTCTAAACCCAGATTCAACATCGATCATGATCTTCATTCCTACACCTTTTTTGCTGTTTTTTGCATTGGGCAATCACTATCCTGATCACACAGAATCGAAACATCACCATCAGCAATATTGCTCCAAGAAACTTGAATATGTTTGCCAACCACTGCGGAATTCATGAGAATATGGAGGCAAACCAGCTGTCATCTGCAATGTCCTCTGTCCCGTCGTCCATTTTATTATGCAGGTTTGTTAACAACGTTATGGCCTCTGTTAAGGTCCCATTCTCATCATCATGAGAAGATATGAACATGCAACATGAAGGCCCGATTTTGGCTAAACAAGGACATATCTATTCTGCAGGGTCATTAGTCCTATGGCCTTCAGCTCTTCTTTGATAGCATTGAATCCCTTTCTGGTAGTATTGATTGTCTGCAGGAGCTCCGATCTCGTAATCTGCAGCCATTTGGCATTGGCCATCATATGGATCCCAGGCATGAATATAGTTGTAAATATTGAGGTAGTCTTGCTGAACAACCTGTGTTCATACGGAATGGAGGCATATGCTTCTTTTGACTTGGCTGAGAAGTAATTCTCTCTTCTGGTCCAATTGAGAAATTCAAGCAATCTTCTTTTTCTCAAATTGGCATCTGCTTTTGGAAATTCTCCAATGTTCAGGTCACTCTGAGGAATCACTAATGCTGGAACATGGATGAGCGCCAAGGAACATACTCCACTGCAACCCTTGGGCAACTGCATGTAGGCTCTAAACCCACAAGCCCAATATTGATCCATGAGGATGGCTGTCCCTTCTCCCATCCTTGAAACATTAACTGTAGTTCTACCTCCCTTGTTATCTCCCACATTATTTTTTCCATGTCTTCGGAAGCACAATTTCACATTAGCAACAGGATTACAACCAATGGCCCTGATTCATCTTCTACCCATGTCAATAGTTTGGCATGTTTAGCCCATGACTTCAAACATCCATTGTTCACGCTTTGCCCCTCCTGTACATATTCTGGCTTCAGTAGATGAGCTGTACAGGACATCAATCCTTCTTCCCATCCCCTCTTGGACGTCCGTCATCTATAGCCTAGGACTTGAGTTTGCTGCCAACATCCAAGTGATCCAGCTATGTCTGTCACATCAGAGCAGTTAATTTTCTTCATATCTTCAATGACCACCTCATCATGTTCTGCTGCAGTATACACAAGCAACTCGCTCTTCCATCCAGGTTCCTTTTCCATCTGTGTGGTCTTGATATAGTCATCCTGCTATGGAAATGACCATTTTGATTTCCATTGTAGAGTGGCCCAACTTCCTTGAAATTGTTCTCTGGTCATACATGCTGCAAGATGACTGAGGCACCTTGCATCATGTTCTGGGACTTATCTGGCAATGAAAGGTTACACTGTATTCATGGCATAGGGGATGAGAGAGCAGATGTAGCAACTCTCCTTGGATGTTCTCTCCCCCACTTTTCTCATGTGCTGGTACGACTTGTTATTCCCCATGTGTGCTGTGTTATCGAGATAGGCATTTAACCACTCATTATCTTCATCTGCATCTCTCTTGGGTCTTTTAGAAGCCTTGTACCATTCATGAAGTATGTCAAAAGAAGTTCCCGTAGTGGGAAGAACCATAGGGACATTTGCCTCAGTGGAAGTACTGACATGATGAAGACTGTGAAAGATGAGGAACAGAAAGATAAAGAAAGCAATCGTACAGGCGTATCTTGTACATACAAACATAGGCATCCATCTCTCGCGCCATCCTATTACTTGTTGCACTTGTTCTTCACCTAGAACCGTGCCATTTTCTTCTTTAATCATTTTTAATACAATCATCAAATTTCTTTATACTTGCTACTCTATAATCTGCTTGATAATTCCAATAAGAAGCCTTCTTATCACTTGGCCATATTTAGGATCCTGGAAGAAAGTATGAATATAAGATTCTCTTCTCACAAGTGCAGGATACGCTTGAAGTGTAAATACAAAGACAGCAAGCACAACTCAGTGAATGTCACTATCAGTAAGCAACATATGTTTAACTGCTTGGAACAGGTATTCTATAAGAAATGAGTTTGGATACTGATTTAGTTTCCGATTTCTAATCAAGAACTGACATTTAGGCTTAACGCTGATGCTTCAATATATCTCTAAAAGTTAATTTCAAAATGTCTATAATTATCTGCAAGTCTTTGCACTCTCTGCTAAAATATCTATAAGGAGTGTCCACTGAATTCTTGTCCAATACAAAATGTGTATTAACTGCTGGCTGCTTTATCGTCCTTCTTCTTCATCATAGATCGGGTCTGCACACACTGCAGTCCTTCTTCTTGTCTTGCATCTGGATCAGCAAGGGCGGGAGGGTGGCTCTTAGCTTTATAGGCCTTAACGTCACTCAGGTGAAGCCAAGCTTCTCTCCCTTGGACCTGTGCAGCTGAAGGGGTTATATTCTCAACATAAAAAGGACAATTAAACCATGGTTAACACCACCTTCTAGTAAAATTCTTGATGAGGACTATGTCTCCAACATATAACTTAGGTGCCGATAATAGTTCAATTGAGTTGGTTGTTGAATTGTCTTCTGTGTCCTTAGTCCAAGACCCTTTGCGCTTGATTTGATCTGATATGAAAGAAATGCTAGAGATCATACATGTCAAATAGTCCTGCATGTCATCAGCTATAGTTTTAGCTACACTCTGGGTATCACTTTTGCTTCTAGATATAGGAGTAAGGTGCATTCTCATTCAATGCCCTGTCACTAGTTCATGAAGGTTGAGGTGGGGGTATGATCCTGGCTGATTTCAAAGGGCATATAAGGCTAGTGCTGTGCAATACAGCCATCCATTCAATTTGATTTTGGTAATCCTTTCTTTAAGGAAGCCTTTGAGTCTCTCACACATTTTCTTCACCTGCGGGTGATAAGCAGATGAAAACTTGTGCTTTATACTCAATAGAAGCCCTATCTGTTCAAATAGCTCAATAATAAAATGGGCCCATTATCGGATTTCAGCACTTCAAACACACCCCACCTTGGGAAAACTTTGTGCACTAATAATGTTGCTGCGCAAGTGATGTCAGGGTGTGTACACAGACCTGCCTCCATCCACCTAGGAAAGGGATACACCACCACTAATAGATACCTATATTTGTTACATACTTGCAGCATATCGATATAGTTGATATATAAATGCACAACTGACCATTTAGTCTTGGTATTACTCCTCTTATCATCATCAGTGTCTACCCAGCAGTAAACATTTGACACACAATGCATTTTACCATAAACAGTGCAACATGCTCCAACAAATTAGGAATGAACCAGTCTACTGCAATTTTAGCAGCAAGACTCTCCCTAGTTGCAAACGCTGGGTAATGCAGCTGTTCAAGCGCAACCTTTAATAATGCTACTGGCATCACCCGCTTTCTAGTGCTGTCTTGTCGCCATAATGCTTCTTTGGGGGATAAAGAACACCCCCTTTGTTTCTCCAATTCCTGCTCTTCCTGTGGTGCACTCCCTTGAATGTCCATTAGTTGGGCTATCGATAATGTATTAAGTCCTTTTTGTACTAACATGGTTGTGACTACTTTTTTCTTAATATCCTCAGTATCAAAACTCATAATGTCTGGGGAATATGCAACCCTATTGGCTTCTTCGTCTGTGGTTTTGTTCCTACAAGAGATCAAATCTGTTTGCTTAGTATGCGGTGCGCATTTAACTGCTATGGCCACTGGGAGTAAGGATGCATGTTGTACTGGAGCGCCGTCCGACTGGAGGTAGCCCCTCCTCTTCCAACATGCTAACCCTGCATGTACGGTTGATGTCAAGTAGGCAGAGTCACTGTACACTGTCACTTCCTGCCCTTCATGTTTCTCAAGTGCGACAATGAGTGCTACTAATTCTGCCGGTTGCGCTGAAAAGTGAGAAGATAGCCTTGCACTTGCTACAACTTCACATTCTTCATTTATTCTATGCTAGCACATGAATGCCTTTCTCCACTAGTCTGATACATTTTTGAAGAACTGTCAATAAAGAGAATTTCCCCTCCTGCTAAGGCATTTTCCTTCACATGGGGTTTAACATCATAAAATTATTTTTTTGTTTAATAGTATTTATTGGAATTAAATAACAAGATAACAATACAACAATGCCGAGATCTAATCAGACAAACGTGATACTGGCCTAGAATCAGCAAATTGAAATTAGATAATAATAAAACTAGGAATAAATGATTTCATTAATTGATAATCAGAAAATATACAAACATAAATCTTATTCAATGAAGTCTGCAGTAGTAGAACTGATAATTTCACAAATAGAAAAACGGTCAGGGACAGACATGGGAGACAAACAAGAGATCAGAGGTTTAGTAGGGAAGGAGAGGCAGGGGGAATTTAGGCACCGATATACATTTTAAGGCATTAAGAAATAAACTATTAAAATTAATGAAAGTGGCAGGTACATGAAATTTAAGAGAGAGGTTTTTATGAACCATGTGATGCAACAATGAAACAGTTCAAGTAGTAAATGAAAAATTACCATTTTGCATTGTACTTTTAAATAGAATTTTTTGAATTAGCCATGCATTGTTCCATTCTTTGTATATTGCAAATATTGTTCCGCCGACTTATATAAAACAGTGCACAAGAGTTTTTCCAATTCGCAGTTATAAGTTTTAAAGCAATGATAATGAATATATCATATAGATTCCCTGAAACAAGCAATTACGGCCTTCAATAGTGATGGCTCCGTAAAACGATATTTAAAAAGGATAGAGGAATATTAATCATAAATATATGTTTAAGGTATTTCCAAAATTGTTCCCAAAGTGTAAAAACAGAAGGACAGCTAAAAAACATATGTTCATAGGAGGCCAGGAATAATTGCAGACCCAACAACTGTTGCTTAAGGCATTTTTAGATTTGGATAGTTTAACGGGGTAATAAATGCCATATGAATGAAAAAAAGAAAATGCTGCATGATGTTAGCTGCTACTGAAATAAAAAACATTTTTGGGAGAATATCAAAGACCATGTATGATCATCAAGTGTCACACCAAAGTCAATTTCCCATAACGAGTGAATGGGTTGAACAACTGATTCTGTGGTAAGGGCTTTATAGAATTTTGAAGCATTGAGGTCAGAGGATGTGGTTAGGTGCCACAGTCTAAGAACATCAGGTGAGAGGATATTATTGGAAAAGTGATGAAGAGCATTGAAACAGGAGTTGACTAGTTTGTTGTAAAAGTTAAATTCAGTCTTAGGGATAGAAAATAAGTGTCTCAATTGCTGGAAGGGAAGAATATCAGGGCCATTAATGATTTGTTGAATAAATCTAATACCTTTTTTAACCATGATTTCTGGTTAAAGTTTCTATTATTAATGACAATGTTTTTGTTATGCCAAAGCAGGAAGGGTAGGTTTTTGTTAGGGGTTTTATTGTGTGGAAAAAGAAAGACCCTTAAGGCAGCAACAGAGGCATTAATAGGGTCAGACAGAGCCAAGGATGTATGGTTAAATAGATAAATGAGATCAGCTGGGTCATACATTTTTATCTAACTTAAGTCAAGATGGAGTGTCTGACAAATGAGAGAAATTAAACCAACATCAGGATTGTTTTAGAAGGAAAGCCAAATGATATAGTTTCAAATCTGGGAACCTGACCCTCCCCCCATATCATAAGGAGCTTTTAATTTGGCCACCGCAATTCTTTTACATTTGCCAGGGCCCCAAAGGAAATCAAACAGGATAAAGTAGATTGGTTTGAAAAAAGAAAGAGGCAGTGGAACCGTAGGAAGCAGAAGGTGATAAAGGATAATAGGAGCGAGCATCATTGTGATTGTATCATCAAGCCTACCCCTCCAGGAAAGATAAAGTGGGGCCATTTGGAATTGAGAGTTTATCTAGCAAAATGAGCTTGTTAAGTTTAATAGTATTATGTATCTTGGAAGCAAAACTAATACCTAGATATTTAATAGAGTCAATACATCATTTTACATCAAAAGACTCCAACTCATGTTTAAAACAGAAGGGGTTAAGTGTGTCGAGTAGGTGGGAAAGGTGGAGTTTGGGATTTTTAATAAAAATGAGGACATCATCAGCATAAGCTGTAATTTTAAAATGTGATGTACCACCCGGGATTCCTGGTATATTTCTGTTAGATCTAATAAGTTCTAATAAAGGTTCCAATGAGAGAATGTAAAGAATAGGGGAAAAAGGACGACCTTGTTGTCTACCTCTTAAAAGAGGAAAGTAGGAGGAGAGCAGACCATTGATACAGATGGATGATTTAGGGCATGAGTAGAGAGGTTTAACTAAGGAGATACATTTTTCACTACAGCCATGCCAATGAAGAGAGTGAAACATGATGTCCCAGCTAACACAATCAAAAGCCTTCTGAGAGTCGAGAGCAATGGCTGTGTATCCCTGTCTATCTTTTTTGTCTTTGCAAACAATATGAAGGGCTTCTAAAAAAAGTCTGGTGTTGGAGGAGATGTTGCAGCCTTTAACATATCCGACTTGCTCAGATTTCATTAAGGTTGGAAGGGAAGATTCAATTTTGTTAGCAAGAATTTTGGCAAATATTTTACTTTCTACGTTGATTAGGGATATAGGACGATAGGTATTTGGGAATGTAGGGTCTTTATCTGGCTTGGGGAATAAGATAAGTGAGGCTTTGGAGAATGAACCAGACAAGGATTTTTGTGAAACAAAGTATGAGAATAATGACTTGAGTTTCAGTGCAATAGAATGTGACAGAGAGTTGAAAAATTCAGCCGAAAAACCATCAGGGCCTGGAGATTTGTTCCTTCCCAGACCCTTGATAGCATGGTTAATGTCCAGAAGTGTAATATCACTATCTAGATGAGAGAGGTCAACCTGTGGATATGACAATCTGTTAATTTTGTTAAGGAAAGACTGAATGTACTTAGTTGGAATAGAGCTGTCAGGATTGTATACATTTTCATCAATTTTTTTTAAACAGTTCATGATATCCCTAGGGTGATTAATTATGGCACCAGAGGCATCTTTAATGTGAGACACATAGAATCTTTCTTTCCTGGTTTTCAAATATTAGGCGAGTGACTTTCCGGCCTTGTTAGAAGTTTGATATATTTTAGATTTATATTTGAATATGGTACCAGCAGCTAGATTTGTGAGTTCATTATTTATTTGGCACCGTAGGGCCATAACCAGGTGGAGATTAGTTGTATTAGGGTGTTGATAGTATAGTTTCTCAACAGATGTCAATTGAGATTATAGCTCGTCAAGGTGTTTCCTACGCATTTTCTTCATCCTACCAGAATATGCCATAATGTGACATCTGAGTGCAGCCTTAAATGCATCACAATTATTTACAACTGAGGTATCATCATCATGATTATTGTCATAAAACTGTTGCAAGAAAGATTGGACAGATAGAATGAACTATTGATCCTTTAATAAGTGGTTATTACATTTCCATCGTGAGGAGGGCTTACTGATATCATCAAAAATAAAGGAAGTGCTTACAAGGGCATGATCGGAGATAATAATATTGGAGATAGGAGAATCAACAATAGTACCTGTGAATGTTTTGGAGGTGAAGATATAGGCAAGGTGGGAGAGCATATTGTGTGGAAGTTAGTGAAAGGTATAATCAAGTTGTGTGGGATGCGATAGCCTCTAAGAATCAATTAGACCCATTTCAGAGAGACAACCCAGAAAAGACTAGTACGATTTAGAGGTTATGTGTACACAACTAGATTTTCAATCCAAAACATGTCGAGGACTTGATTGACATCCCTGCACATAATTAGATTAGGAACATTATTGTTGAGGACCATTTTTTTAAGAGCTATCCAGAACTGAGGGTCAGACTTTGTAGGTCCATAAACATTCAGGAGAGAAACTAAAACAGAATCAATCTGGAGCTTGACCCAAACCCAACGTCTTTCTGTATCAGCATTGCCAGAATTTTAAAACATTACTTTTTGCTAAGCAGTATAGCCACACCATTCTTCTTGGCAACGGCTCGGCTAGCAACAACTTCCTTAACCTACAAGGATTTGAATTTCATAGCCTCCTTCCAGGATAAATGTGTTTCTTGTAAGCATGCGACATATGGTTTTAGTTTATTCAGATGAGACAGAACTTTACATCTTTTAATGGGGTTGTTGCAGCCCTTAATGTTCCAAGTAATGCATTTAAAATACATTTATATGAATGGAAGATGTTGGAACCTTTGCATAATACCAAAGTATAGGGAAAACATTAATGAACCAATAAAGGTGATATTTCAAGAAAATAATCAATTTCACAAAACTCAAAGTGCATTCACATTTCTCGAAATAAGGGGTAGGACACAGGAGGAAAACACAAGAGGAATCCAGGAAAGGGGAGGGAGGCCTGATAATAAACACATCATACTGAGGTAACCAAAAACGAGGAAAGATTAGAAACAGATAAAGTACACACCTCAGTTTATGAGAAAGAAGAAGAAAAAAAAATAAAAAGAGGAAACAGGCTAGGAAGTATGTAAAAAGAAGAAGGAAGGAAAAATGTAATGGGAACCATTGACGCCGCCATTCTGTCGGAAGGAAAAAGACACCACACAGCAGAAGAATGGCACCCCACCAGCTATCGTCTAACTGACGATGAGACAGAAGATGATAATAATGGCATTATGAAAAGAGCGAATTAACAAGTATGTCAAAACATTGAAAAACCAAAAAAGGAAAAAGTGAAAAATCATGTCCCAGTAGAGGTAGATGGAATCACCGGAGAGGATGTCTCCATACTTTCAGTTTTGATGGAACGTATGAAAGCGTTTAAGTCAGTCATGTCATCAAACATGGCAGAACGACCATTGTGTGTAACCTTGAAGGAACAAGGATGATAGATGCCATATCGAATGTTTAGCTGTTTCAATGCCGGACGTAATGAAAGAATTTCCTTGCTGCGTAGAGCAGTGCTTTTAGCCACATCTTGTGTAATGTAAGGTTTACTGCCATGCCATGTTAGAGATTCTTTTTCTTTGACTGAGGTCATAATGAATTGAAGCTGAGTATATTCCAGTAATAGAATATTAGTGTTCTGGAAGCAGGACAAGAAGAGGTGGAGGCTCTCGGTTGTCCAACACAATGAGCTTGTTGAATGTTGATTGGAGTGTCCAGGGGCAAATGAAGAATAGCAGGTAGTAGTTTTTGCAGGAAGGCAATGGGATCAAAACCCTCACAACCCCCTGGTAAACCTAAAACACAAAAATGATTGCCTTTCGTCCTGTTTTCCAAGTCCTCGTTGTGTTTCTGGAGGTCTTTAATAGATTTTTCTGACAGGGCCACCCTTGGAGATACGTCTTCCATGAGTCTGACCCTTTTCTCCACCTCTTCCATTTGGCCCTCGAAACCCCTGCATCTGTCATCAAGTTGCTGAAGCTTTTGGTACGTGGTTGCTATAAAGGGTTGTAGAGCTCAATAGCTTCAATGGCAGGGTCAGACAAGCCGAGTGGTGGTGGAGAGTCGCTCTTGGGTCTCTTTAATGTGGTGGATGGAAGAGTAGAATCTTTAATTGCAGGTGTACTTTGTTGATTGTTTTTAGAGGTAGCCATGCTTTGCAAGTAGCCAAGTAGGTTGGGCACTAAAGAGCCAGAAAACCACAAACATGCAGTAGGCAGAAGTTAGGACTATGAGCACAGCAAATTGTCAATGTCCTATGTGATGGTATAGCAAGCTCCCAGAAGCTTGAAATCAAAGGTAGAAAGCACAAATGATATCCAGCACGAACAGGATACAACAGGTATTGGAGCTGTTAAATATTTTCAACTGACCAAACCTTTTTGCCTCAGTAGGTGAATGGCACTATTTATTAGTCCAGGTAGCGGTGACCTCAAACATGAGACCACCACTAAGAAAAAAAAAACGCTTTGTGCTAAGATGAGGGCAGAGTGAAAAGTTGATGACCAACAATTAATCAAAGAAGAAACAGGCAACTTTGTAGCACAATTTGTATTATATGAAATGTTATTGTGGTTGCTCTAAAACAAATTGAATGTCACCATGGAAAGTAATGATAAATATGGCTGCACTCCTTCCAGTCAATATAATATGATAATATTTGTGAAAGGCTCCACAGCTTTGTTGTGCTGCATACAATTTGTAATTTGTATATTAAAGACATCTTAAGCAGCGCGGATATAAATAGTTACTTTAACAGTCTGGCGCGCTACACTGTGGAAGCAGAAGGTGGCGTTGTGGGGAAAGAGGAGCTGGGAAGGCCTGAGCCGGCACATCACAGTGGGAAGGGTCCAACAGGTACCTCATGAGAGGCAGACCGAAATTGAAGGGTGTTGCAGCTCCTCACCATAGATGCCTGAAGGCTAGGGCACGTCAGACCTCCTCGGCGGATGAAAAAGTGTTTTCCGCTGTATTCCGGTTGAATAAGGGTACGTAAAAAAAAAGTCAAATAACACGGGGAATGCCTTATTTATAATTCAGTAAGATGGAGCTAATGGGCTAGGCGGCCATCTTCCTTGGTGCCAAATCACACCCCCATCATGCAATTCAACATAATTAGCCCAGTCATGCACATGATCTCCTTTTTCTATTGGCTCAGCTATAAACATAGCAGGATTCACTATTTTACATTTTAAAATCTTAATCGCTGGGTTAGAACTCATTACCTCATAAGCTGAAGCTCTTTGGGATGTTAATGTTTTCTTGGGTTTAACTAATATGGCAAATAGAGCATGCTCCACGAAGAGAGTCAAGGAGCAGCCCATGACAATACTTGTGGACTTCTCAATCGCGCACACTTTAGCAGCCAAATATTGTTCACAAGGGAAGTGTCCTCTCATAACTGGGCTTAAAATCCCACTTCAATACACATAAGGTTTGTACCCCAATGTAGTTCTCTGCATAAGCACTGCTGGCAATTCCTAAAACAGGGGCTTTGCAAATCAGTTCATCAACCTGTTCCTCCATTTCTTCAGTCCATTCTATTTTTATTTTCCCCATTTGCACCGTCTTTAAAGCTTGCAGAAGTGGTCTTGTGTACATACTGTAATCAAACACCCAGGCTGTAACATAGTTGCATAACCCCAAAAATTGTTACATCTGTTTCACTGTATTTGGTTTTGAGGTTTTCATAATTGCCTCGGTACTTTCAGGTTTCACATTCTTCCCTTCATGTGAAATCAACTGACCTATGTATAATACTTCTTCTTGAAAATATTGTAATTTCTCCATGTCTAACTTATATCCCTTTCCTGCTAGAATGGTGATCAGCTGAATAGAGTCTTGTCTGCACTCATCTTCTGTGGTGCTGCAAATTTAAATGTCACCTACGTACTGTATCACTGCACTCTTGAGATCAATATTGCCTACATCCACCTATAAAATTCTATTAAAGATCGATGGGGACTCACAGTCCCATTGAGGCAGCCTAGTATGTTTCAGCTGAGTTTGGCAGAACGTAAAAGAAATCAAGTCTTGTGAGTCCTTGTGTAACGGGATTGAGAAGATTACATTCTTCAAATCAATCACCATGAAATATCAAGCTTCCAACGAGAGACTGCACATTATCGTCACCAGATTAGGAACTAAAGGAAACTCTGCATCTACAATCTTGTTAATCAGTCTCATATTTTGTCTAAATCTCCACAATCCTCCTTTACATTTTTTTATCGGATACACCACAATGTTACCCAATGATTCTGAATCCGAAGAATCCCTTGTCTCATCAGTGGTGAAATTGTCTGAAATATACCTTCATCAGCTTCTCAAGACATGGGGTACTGTTATACTCGAGGTAAAATTACTCCTGGCTTAAGCTTTATTTTAACCTCTCCTATTCCCTTTAATAAACCTACGTCATAAGGGCATGTGGTCCAAAGGATGATTTGCATCATTTCCATGTCTTCCTGA
The DNA here is from genome assembly GCF_040938575.1 of Ambystoma mexicanum. NCBI lineage: Eukaryota > Metazoa > Chordata > Amphibia > Caudata > Ambystomatidae > Ambystoma > Ambystoma mexicanum. Next base: position 446,972,049 of record NC_090935.1, on the reverse strand, counting down.
AAAAATCTTGGACGTTGCCGCATTATCGCCATTCGCTGTGGGACATCCCTCTTTTCTATCCTTATCCAGTATGTGATGCTCATGAAGAACACCACTTCATTGTCTGTTTGGTCTTCCCTGAACATGTTGGCATCAGTTATGTCAGTCAATCTGTACCTTTCCTCAAGACTTATTACTTTTGTCCATGGTCTACCCTCATCATCTACTCCTTCGAGCATTCCCATTTCCCCTTGTACAATGGCTGCTTCCAATTCTATAGGGATAGTTTTTCTCCCCTCTTCATCCAAGGTATTTGCGGTCTAAACAAAAACTCATAATGTATCTTTTCAATTTTTCCCACCAAGCCAGGTAGCCATGTCAGTAAAATACTCACTCTATATAGAAAATTCTCTGGACCTGCAGGAATGCCTCGCAGAGCACTTGCCATGTGAACGCCAGTATACTTTCTCCCCCGTTTAATTTGTGTATTCCTGGAGTGGAGCACACTATTCGTTGATCAGTAAAGGAAACTGTCATGTTTAATTTTTGTCATTAAATCTTATCGCAAAATTGTAACGAGTGTTTGTTGTGAATATGACAAAGGAACAGACATGTCACATTCTCCTATAGCAACTGGTAATTCATTGCTAAAAGGAAGTCGACTCATAGCTGCAAATGTTTTTGTTTCTTCCCAGCAGGGCTGGGCCAGTGCACGCCTGCGCATGAGGGCCTCCTGTGCTGGGCACTGGATTGGAACCACACGTGCCCTGGGCTGGCCCCTGCAGTGCACACAGCAGCACAGGCAGGCAGATCAGGGGTGTAGGCTGCAGCTGGCCTGGGCTGTGTGAGGCCTAGCTTTGGCAAGCCACAAGATCAATGTCAATTGTTAAGAAGGTAAGCAAGAGCAAGTCTCTGAACGATATCACTATCATGAAGGACGTTTTGCTGCCAATGAGCTGCTCGTTGGATCCTCGGGAATTTTGAGATTGTGCAATCTTTTGCTCAAGGATCTCATTCCTCGCTCTTGTAAATAACTCCACTCCGTCAAGTTCCTGTAGACCCACTAGATTCACTCTCTGGAAGTGGATGGCACTGCCATCGACTTGCCGGCTGCTTTGCAACTCTCGGCTACATTAGATAAACTGTAACCCACACTAATCTTGCGACAGTACGCACATGCACATCATCAAAATTATGTTTTGATGACAGAACCACTTCAGGCAAACGCCCCTGAACATTTTATTTTAAAACAGCAATTCGGTTAAAAAAAATATCAGTTGAAAGTGACACCCAATTTGCATCTTGCCATAAACTGTTACCTTGAATTCTAATTTTCACAGTTTAAGAACGTGGGAGTGATAGTGGGTCGACCCAGAAAACATTGAATTATGAATTTGTGAAATAGCTACGGAAATATCTAACGTGTCCAGGAAAACAAATAAAAGAAGTGCACTTATTATTCCAAAATGTAGAATTTCAAAAAATGCAATTGAAAATAGAAACTGCTATTAGGATGAATGTGTAGGCAAGTCACAGGGTGCAATCATCACCACGGATTAGGTGCATTCACTGGTAGCTTTCGTAGGATTTGTAGTCGCTGTACAGTGTTCAAGCCCACGCTGCAGCTCTCCAACTAGTGCACTGGCCAAGTCCCGGGCACACACCTCCAAGGGCTGCACCTTCATGTTGCGGCTGAACTCCACCATCACGTGGTGGCACGCCCTCTCCGCTGCTGTACAGCCAGCTGTCATTGCCGTCCACCGCCACTGAAACATTTTGCCTCTTCTAGGACTGCATGACTACCTGCAGACCAAGGTGGCCGGGACAGATTTAGGTGTGTTTTGGTATGCGGCCGAGTGGGTAAAGTGCTGCTTGTGCCACCAAGGGATTCCCGAACTGTTGTTTGAAACCTGGATTCACAGGCTGAGCAAATTGATACTGGACAAATACTTTAACTTTATGCCTCTATGGAAGTGCATTGAATCCGACTGGAGACATGTACTAAGCAGAAGCTCTATGCTGAAAATTGTTGAATAATCAACGTCCATGCACAGTTTGGTTAATGAAGCTTTACATAAATACTGCATCAAATTTAGTACTGAGTGAGTCGATTGCTGGTACAAAAAGATGACTTTTGGTGAAAATAATGACGTCAAGGTGTAAGGCATCTGTATTTTGGGACGGGGTCCACAAAACGAGAATGTGCTCTTTGGGATCATAAAGACTCCTATGTGTGTCTCGCTGAGAATGTTGAGTCTGATGTGATAAAGAAACAAGTCTTGCTCAGGTGCCAAATTACACTGTGTGGTTGGCAGCCCAAGTGCTTAGAAGTGATAGCTGGCTGCAGATGTGCTCTACAAACACACTGCACTAAGTCTCTAGTCTGAAAGTTGCCCGCGTAGGGCACTGGACAACAGCTGATGAGGGCAACAAGGGCCTCTGGTACTTTTATAAGGAAACATCGAACAAACAGCGAGGGTCGGGACCATGTGGGTCATTCCAGGGTGGATAGATGCAGGGTGCACTGACAAAGAGTGGAATGGAGTTTGGGACGAAAATACAAGAAGTATGAATGCAGCGTGATGAGTGCAGAGCACAATTCAACATGCATACTGCAATCGGTTGTCAGAATATTGAGCAAGTATTTAAGATTCCTCATGAGGTACCATTATTTTGGTCAAACCTGATTTATAATGTCATTTATTATTTAAGAACAACAGTTTACCAAGTTTAATGCTATGTTTTATTTACGATTTCCTTTATTTTGGTTTTAAGTATGTGTGTTAAAGCTGGGGGAACTTTGTATTGTTTATTTTGTGGTATATGGTAAATGCTGTTAAGTTGAATTGTGTTCCTGTCCGTATCACTGTTAAGCTCCATGTTCCTCCTCGGTTTCCTTATCTGCTAAAAATAATTAGGAGCTTCAAGGTTTTATTAAGCGTTTAACACAGCAGACTGGACCTAGTCCTGGAGCCTCTGGAGGGCCATGGGGCGCTGCAGAGAGAGAGATACAATTGACGCCTTCCTACGTGGATAAAGAACAGCCCTCTTGTCATGTTATCCATTTCTTCCCTGGCCCACTTCACCTCTTGTTTTTGCCTCCTCAATATCACCCTTTGCTCTTGCTATCGACACCTTGTTCTCAACACCACCTTCGCCTCTAATCTGTTCTTGACATCTCTTAACCCTTTCCTATACCATTCGATACCATGACATTTGTGTACATTGCGTTATGGATTATTGAACTCAGTGGGCAGTTTCGATGTAAGAAGACTAACAAAATGCCAGACGTGCACTGTATATGACCACTTAACATTGCAAAGAAAGGCTGAGCGGGTTCACTTTGAAAGGCATACACGTTTGGACTGTGCATAGAATCAGAGGCCGTATTAGAAGGCATAATGATGTATTAAAGGGCATGGAATGCATGCAGGGCACATTAAAGGTGGGCGAGACATACAGGTAAATGAGGATAAGAAGTGGTGGGATGTTTTGAGGTCCATTATAGGACCTGGAAGGCAGCGAGAAGAATAACGCTGCATGCCAAAGTAAATTAAAGACACAGGCAGGGTGCATAACGTGAAGGGTTGGGCTCGCTTCTTCGGCGAAATATGGGGCCACTTTGAAAAAAATGTCCAGGTCCACTTTTGGTTCCCACTCCAGCCCTGCTGATACATGTATCCATGCTGCAAACAACTCCAGCACTCAAGGAGAGAACTAGAGCTGTACAAAGTGTATATTTTCTGCAGATGAAAACCAAATTTAAAGTAATAAGTTAAATGTGTTTTTTCCTGAATGAAGAGCAAAATCGCCTGTTTAAAAGTACATTGTTGTGTAAAGGCATGCTCATTTAGAAATGTAAAAAATATTTCTTGCTAGTAAAAGTACTCCTATAGACTGTTTTGATTCCTAGGTTTCAGGTAAGATTTAAAATGAGAAAATCAAAGCTAAAACCCAGGCTGAGTTGGCAAACTATATTAAAAAAAAACTTGCTCTTCCAGTGAAAGTCCTGAGAAAGGGTGACACCTCATAAACTGCTGGCACAGGAAAGGCTAATTGCTAGCTTGGAGGCCTTTGAATACCAGGAAAAAAGGGGACTTCCACAGCTCATCAGACATTCATCTTTGCTCCAGGCTGAGACAATAGCAGGCTAAGACTTTCACCTTTCAAGTGGGAGGGACAGTAAACTTCAGTCAGGAGAGAGGCCCCTCCTCCTGTTTCAAAGGAATTGACATTTGCTTACAGTTGAGGAAAAGAAAAAAAAAACTGATAAGTGACAATAGACTTCCTTTTGGTTTTTACAAAGCCTATTTTGTAACTGAATAAGAAAGTTGGTAGTTTTAAATCTAATGTTATGCTTTTTCTCTGAAGACTTGGTAGAAATCACTACTGCATAAGGAACAGAAGTTGTAAAGAATGACAGATTGTGGGGGAAAGTATTGATATTGTGCACATAGCATGTTGTACACACATCCCAGGAGTAAATGCACATTTATGTACAAAATTGAAACATTTTAGGTCAAATTTTTCATGGTTAAATTGCCAAAATGTAGCAGAAAGGCTAAACCAGGTCCCACAGACTTGGGGTTTGAATTGAAATATTACCCACAAAATATGTAACATGTGTATCTGATTTTCTCAGAGGTTTTCATTGTATAAATATGTATTTGTGGCAAAATTAGATTTTGGTTCTAGGAGCAAGGGGAGGTTTCTAGACATTGTAAAAGTAACACCATAAACATGACATCATTTTCTGTGATCCAGTCAGCGAAGAGCAAGGCGGAAACTATGTTCTTGCCCAATCCTAGCATTATGGGTGTGGACAGTAATTCTTATACTTTAATGATGTCATTTGGCATGATAAATAAGGGAATCTGACAACACACAGACACACTGATTCCTGACTTTCATCCTGATTTCCTGTGTGGCGTCCTGTTCCTGATTTCTTCATTTTACTTGTTCCTAGTTCCATATTACATTGCAAAGCCAAGGCCTATGCATTGCTGAACCTCTTTTCAGCTAGGCCTCATATTCTAAAAAACCCAAGGGAAGCTACCTGAATCAACCAGGCTTGCTACTACTACTAGATGATATGATATGGCATTTAGAACGCGCCTATACACAAGTGTATCAAGGCGCAACGATGCATGCTGCAAACTCGCCATCCCACTGATCTCCAGTCTCCAGTAACCAGAAGGGCCAGTCCAGTGCAGTGCAGTGACCAGAACAGTCCAGACGATCCTGTCCTGTGCGAGTTGCCCAGCTGCCTTGGTTAGACCCGATCCGTGTGATGACCAGAACACTTGACGTCCAAAATCCTAAATTAAAGTGGACTGTAAGTATTAATAGGAATCATAGAAAACTATAGCATACCTTGCCTTGTCTCATCCCAATCTCTAAACCATCCTATCCTTACCTTAATAACTTGTAACATTGTCAGAATCCCCGTTGCCATCATGTCTTTGATTTATCTTGCTAAGCACCATCTCTTTAGTCCTTTTTATCTTGTGTAAATGTTAAGTTATCCATCCTACTTTGAGTGATCCGACTGGTTCTGCCGGGGCGAGCACTAGGGATTTGGTGTTGAAGTCATGAATCAACGCCAGAGCTTACTTTGTCCCTCCTTGGTATTCTAGCCGGAATGCTCTTGTCATAGAGTAAAACAATAGTAAATGTTTTCTTGTCCAAACTGAGTTTCTTTTCTGTTTTCACACCCGATTTTTCTAATAACGCCTTTCATTCAACCTTGCATATCTTCAGTTTAAATACTAGAGACTTCATTTCAACTCCAGAGTGTACCTAGGACCTATAGCTACATCCCAACACAAAAACTGCACTCCAAATCAGTGTATTTCAACATGTGTGATTTTTGTTCTAAATTATTTTCAACCTTTCATTCAGATTCAAAGTGTTTACTTTTGCTCATACTATATAGCTCATGATTGTTAGTATCTTTCCTATGTTGCTCTCATAGAGATTTGTATTGATTTAAGGATTTTTGCACACATTGTTTTACACAGCCATTTCCGAAATGTCATTTTAAAAGTGTAAGATTTCAAATCTGTTTTTCTCTCTTGGAGAGGGAATGTTAGATTTGAATTCTGTTTTCCATTCCTTATTCCTGATTACCTGCTGCCTCCTTATATCTATTTAGAATTGTTTGTTTGTGGGTTGAGGAATGTTGCAGTAAGAAATCCTAACTTCCGTGCTATCTCTCCAAAACAAGCCAAAAGTGTTCTCTTCTCTGGTGTTTTCCTTCTGTGTCACTGTAGAGTGAATTTAATTGCATTACATACCTTCCTATCTGTTATTGTTACCACATTGGTGATTGCTGCTCCCTATTAAAAAATATATGTTTGATTTGAATTTTAAATAAATAAATACATATTAGCTTTACCAACCAGCCTGAATCCTGGTCCATTGTGACCTGTGGTATTTGAGAAGGGGTGTGATATGAGCGGTATATCTCTCAAAATATTGAACCTATAGACATAATAAAATAAGCATTTCTGCTGTGCGCTGAATACTAGGCGAGACTAGGGTTTATTGCCTGATTGAAATACTTAACAGCTATATTGTGGAGGATAAGATCTCCCCACTGTTGAAAATGTTCAATTTTGAACATTCCTTCGGCTGCCACATACACGTGCAATATGCCTTGTCTTCCCACAAGACCAACATACGGGGGAGCCTGTCTGACAAGCCCTCCTTGGTTATATCCTCCTTGAGTACTATGGTTCTCATTCTGCATACCTTGAAACCCACCTTGGTTATTTGGATGTCCACCTCCTCATCCATTGTAGCCTCTACCTCTGCCTTGTGGCACAATCCCATATCCACCTTGATCCATCAGGCGCAGATTATTCACCTGCGATGCACCTATTGCTTCCTGCATTCCCAATCCTTCTCCGCTTGTCAATACCGCCCCTTCTATGGCAAATTTTAAAAGAAAATTCTGAACTAACTTGGCTTGGATTTTCCTATTCTCATCATTCTTCTTATTTTTCTCTTGTAATAACCGACAATGATGTACTATTGTCGCTTCTATCCCCACTTGCTTTTTCATCTGCCTCAGCACCATCACAGGCAACCCCTGGCATATAATGTGTTAAAATAATGCCATTGTATTTTCCCATGGCTAGCGAGTTTCAAGCTGCCATTTCTCCTGAATATCCTAAATGGAAGCTATAGGGTCTTTATCTTCCTTTATCTTTCGTGTCATAATTGCAGCCATATCTGATGTATCAGGGTACGGTACCCTGAGAATCCTCCAAGAATCTGTTCTGCAATTATTAAATGGCTTTCCATCATGTGCTGTCACACTTGAATACCCCTCTATTCTCCATATGTCATCAACCCTCTCCCCAAGAATAGCTTCCAGGAGACCTTTTATGTCTCCTATGGCCAATGTGTTTCCTCCTGTAATGTTTTCTAATACATATATCCATTTCCCAGCACCCAGAGTCAGACTCAGGAGCTTACACCTTAAATTATCCTTGTCCATCCATGGCTATGGGATGTACTGTGGTCTTGCTTCCCATTTTAACAATAAGGGAAACTGAGTGTACCCCCTCCCAGAGTCAAATCCCATCATTGGTCTATATACGGCAGAGACGATCATCCCTGTCTCTCTCCTCATGGGTAACGACCATATCCTGCTAAAATATGAAGGCGACTCTCCCTTCTCACTGTACAATTGTCCCCGGGGACACTCTGGATATTCAATGGGATCTGGCATCCTATGCTGCTCCAGATCCAACCATCTCACTTCTTTATTCATTTGCAGACTTCCTTCAGGGGAGCACACAATCTCTCATTCTGCCACAAAACTGGACTCTCTTTCCTTGTTCGATTTATCTATTCCCCAACTAGTGTGATTATCATCCACTTCACCCTTACTCAAATTCAGTCTACTTAAAGACAATGCTCTACGTCCGTGACTGAACTGATTTTCTTCTGTACTTCTTAATTGAAATGTTAGGGATTGATCGTTCTTCCGTTGGATCCCATACTTGATACTTTCCTTTAACTGTTGATAGTCCTTGTCAATCCTTTCTCCAATGTTTGCCATATCAAATCTTTCTTCTTCAAATACTACTCTAGATACCGCTGGTGTTGTTTCCTTTATCAGAAGGAACTCTTTTATTTTATCCCATCATATTTCTGGGCTTCGCCCTATTGGTTCCTTATGAATTAGACTGGTATCAAGACTGCGCTGTCTCCTTTTATGTTCTATTTCTTCATCTATTTCTCTTTGCTTTCTCTCATCCCGTCTACATTTTTCTTCCACTTGTCTTTGTTCATCTCCTCTACTTATGATTTCCCTTCTTTCCTCTTCTTTCCTTTGTCTCTGTAATCATTTATCCCTAAATCTTTGATCTTCCTCCTCTTCTCTTTCCTTTCCCTTCTATCCCTATCTTCTATCACTCTCTGTCTATTGTCATACTTTCTTTGTTCTTCTGCCTGTTCTTCTTTTTTCACTTGCTCTTCTTGATATACCTGTTCTTGCTGCTCCATGCTCTTCCTTTTCTGCTCATCCTCTTTGAATCTGTTTTCTCCTTCCTTGTCTTTTCTTTCTTGTTCATCCTTATCTTCTCTTTGCCTAAGTTCCTCAACACTTTTCCCATCTATTTGAAGTATTACCTGTCCTCCTATCCATTTGTTCTGTACGAGCGCTATCTCATCAGCGTTATCCTTTTCTCCTTTACATCTCTTCATCTCTCTCAGTCCTTTATTCTTTGTCTTGTACGATGTTATAGATCTCTTATTTTCTCTTATTTTCCTCTGGGTTATCGTCACTACTGTAAGCGGGGGGTTCGTATATCGGATTACTATACTCTTTTGCCATTTTCAACTCTTTTAAAGGATAAAATCCTATTTCTTCCATACTTGCACATATGGTCAAAAGTTAGTCACCTTGCTTCAGTTGAGGTAAGGGGAACTGAGGGCCCAACACCTCCCTCCTTACACTTACTAAGCATCCACTCTTCAGGTGGCAGATCTTCTCTTTCCTCTTGGTGCACCTTCCAGAGCTCTAGAATCGCTAAGCTTTTCTCTAATTTCTTCCCTGTGCATGCAGCATGCAAGTATGTGGTCATATGTTGCAGTACCGCTTTTGACAATGATCCCTCTTGTGGACATGGCATGAACATTTCATCTGCCGTGCCTTTCACCCATTCAGCACTATACTGCTATAGCACTATATACTATATTCAGCACAATACTGTTTGAGCTTGGTAATGTTTTGCATGAGTGCTTAAGAAGAGTGTCTCCCATAATGACAAGTCTCACTTGTCCGTCAATACTTACCAGACTGTTAAATAACCTTTATACTTTTGCTTAAATCACCACTTTTCAACGTTTTAAAACCACAAATATGAGAACGCACCATCAATCGCTGCTCAAGCCTCTAATTTCAACAGTTTACCTATTTTCTTAATCGATATATCGATTTCTTTAATCGACTACATCTATATTCTTGATTGACGCCAATCACTTTGCTAATCCTCAATCACTGTTGCTCCTCAACTTTTTCAGTTTTTTCACAAGTTCTATTGCTCTTCGATATTTTTTCTCAACAAACGACATTCAGACTAGTTGACATTACACATTTATAAACCCTGTGATCAACTTATCTCTCATCACCTTACGTAATCCTGATTACACGTCATAAGTTTCTGCTTTATCCCCTTTGGGATTTGAGACGTCTCCTTCTGAAACTTCCTTGAGTCAGGACTCCTAGGCACTACCTTTTCTCTTCACAATAATTCCTGTTACTCAAAAAATTATCACAATCCCATCCCCTTTATTTGCCATTCCTCTTAGTCTAGTCACCATTCGTTAATCGAAATGAGGCCTTCAGTATCGACTCCTACTTCAATCCGACCATTTCACCTTCCATCCACAGAGCGCCGATGGACACCGGGCAGGTATTTCATCAAAGGGGGACTTGCCCACCGTCTCAGTTCTTCTTGCACATTTATTTCTATTAGCCGCTCTCCAAAGGAAACCCTGCGATCTTCTGGCTAATGGTGGATGGATGCTCGATCCTCCAAAACACTAGAGACAAACTATTTTGGATCTTCTTTCAACCATCCGCACCGCTACCACAGGGACATATGGCCCTTTAGTACCGTGGATACAGTGGATGGGATTGCAGAGTAATTCAGAGTCCAAATAATTGAACTAACTCAGGAAGATGGCAAAGTTGCTGTTTTATTAACAATTGACCATAACAGGGAGTTTACAATGGACAACAGAGTTCTTCACTCAGATTATCATCTCTTTGGGGATACATTTGATAGGGTTTTCTCAGTGGATACCTTCTTTCGAATATACGCAGCAGTATTTGCACAACTGCTGGTGTCAAACATGGCACAATCTGAGGCTTCCAACACATGTGAGGTAGGGGGGCAGGATTTACTGCAGAGGCCTGCAACTGTTCCTCTACACATTTGAAAGCTTGCAGGGAACAAGAAGAGAGAGATAAAGTTCAAAGAACAACTACCCAAAGTGGAACTGCACCGACATTAATTGTGCATTGCTTGCTCATTGTCCTTGTGTCATGACAGATATTAAGGAAGAACTTTCAGGTGATGGAAAAGCATAATCGGTATTGGTGTTCCCACGTGCATTCAGCAGGCCCACTGCAGACCAGATGGTTGTTGCCTATGTTCTGAACACATGTCAACTGAGTTGGGAAGATGATCTGTTAAATTCCGTCTGGCAAGGGGTAATTATGGGCATCTGTAATAGTTCAATTAGTTGTGGAATGCATAAGCTGCTCTCTAGTTAGAGTGCAATGCATATGTGTGTTTAGCACTCTTGGTGATATTGGCTCAGACCTCATGAGATACCTCAATGACCCACATCTTCATCCTAGTGCCGTTCTCACAATCTGGAGGTTCTGCCTCAATGTATTTGGATTTGCCAGCCAGTGGGCACACACCATCATATGTTAACACCGGCATAGGATTCAGTGGTGGTTCTGCCTCAGTCTACTTGGCACTACCAACCTGTGGAGCTGCTTTCTGAGTGCAACTACAGTGCCGGCAAACTGGAGGTTTTGCCTCAATTTACTTGGCTTTAACAATAAACATATGTACTAATAACTTTTTCTGCACTCTCCCTGTGTTCTATTCTCCCATTTTACTACCATCTTTCCCAGTCATCTTGAAGAAGGTAGGGTGGCTTAGGAACATGCCCTTCTCCATTGCATCCACCACTAGCTCATCTTTCAGCTCACCCTCACTGACTGACAGAGCTAGGGCAATGCATTATGAATGTGTTTACATTCCACAACACTCTGCCGTCCTTGTTCTGTACAACAACCTGAATTGTATAACCACAAACAGGAGGCTTTGCTGCTTGTGGTAATAGAGTGGCCCTGCTAGTCCATGGTGCCACTAGGTCAGGCAATGCTCAGCTAGAAACGGTGGTTAGGTATATGGTTGGTTTGGCACAGTTACTGGTGATGAACTGGAGTGTCATCCCACACTCCCTTGCAGCCACTGTCACCATTGCAGGAGAGTGATGCCCAGGGGTGGACTGGTAATCAAAAGAGGCCCTGGACATTATTTTCAAAGTGGCTCCATATTACACATTTTCAGCAAGCCCAACCCTTTTCCTATGGGAACATTTGGAAATACCACACAAAAGAGGCATAGGGTGCAGAGACCTACCAGAAAATCTCCAAAGTTACCTATAGGCCAGTCCAGCCCTGGGCACAAAGAACAGATTCAGTCAAAAAAAGCGCAAACTGTTGGCTCTGCCAATGTGTGTTGTTCTTGTTTCCTACCTAGCATGCATATTTACAGTCATGTGTATTTTATGCATACTCAGTATGTGCATATTTTAAATGCTTGTTGCACTTGCAATGCATATGTGTTATATGGGCAACCACGTACCCGCATTTTCCGCCTGTCTGTGCTAAAGTTGCTCACATGTGTGGCACCGGTGTACACTGAACTTGCTCCATATTCTGCAAGCAGCGCAATCTGTGGATGGGCAAACATACGCCAGTTTCACTGATGCACCTGTATACACCAGTGGTGCAGAGCCACACCTTGCTCCAGCCACGTGGCCCACAGATACTTGCAATGCAGTACATGGTGTACATGTGAACATTAGGCCATGCTTCCACGCGATTCGCTCTGCATAGCAATGTCATTATGTCACTATGTCAAAACTCCAGGATTCCAGAATCTATTGCGCTTGAGTTCCCAGCCAAGACCAGGCCCACTTCCTCCCAGCCCCCAACACTTAGATGTTCTGGTGGGTTTGCTCAGGTTTATTGTGAGCGGGCCTCCACCCCATTCCTGAACCCCAATTAATTGTCAAGCTGAAATTAAAGTCTCCCAGATACATAATGGCACTCAGAGGAGTACAACTGTCTGCAAAGATTAACACTACTTTAAATAAAAATGACATTAACTTTTATTTTAAACACATGTGTAAAATATAAAGTTCATGCCGTGCAAGAAACACAGTAACACATGGATTCCTACCAATATTTAGAAAGAAGGGCAGGAAGGAAAAAGAGACAAAAGAGAGAAAGAGAGAAACACGAAAGAAAGAAAGGAAGGGAGAAGAAGTAAAGGTAGAAAGAGGAAGTGTGAGAAATAAAAAGAAATCGACTAAGAAAGAAAAAAACAAGCAAACAAAGGACTATAGAAGGAATAAAAGGAGGGGAGAAATACACTTCAGGAATGAGAGAATGTAAGAAAGAAGACACGGAAGGGAGGGAGGAAAGAGGAAGGAAGGAAGGAAGGAAGGAAGGAAGGAAGGAAGGAAGGAAGGAAGGAAGGAAGGAAGGAAGGAAGGAAGGAAGGAAAGAAGGAAGGAAGGAAGGAAGGAAGGAAGGAAGGAAGGAAGGAAGGAAGGAAGGAAGGAAGGAAGGAAGGAAGGAAGGAAGGAAGGAAGGAAGGAAGGAAGGAAGGAAGGAAGGAAGGGAGGACACAAGGAAGCTAGGAAGCAAGGAAGGAGGAAGCAAGGAAAGGAGGACACATGTAAGCAGGGAAGGAAGGAAGGGAGCAAGAAAGCAAGAAAGCAAGGAAGGAGGAAGCAAGGAACGGAGGAAGGAAGGAAGGAAGAAAGGAAGGAAGGAAGGAAGGAAGGAAGGAAGGAAGGAAGGAAGGAAGGAAGGAAGGAAGGAAGGAAGGAAGGAAGGAAGGAAGGAAGGAAGGAAGGAAGGAAGGAAGGAAGGAAGGAAGAAAAAAAGGAAGGAAGGAAGGAAGGAAGGAAGGAAGGAAGGAAGGAAGGAAGGAAGGAAGGAAAGAAGGAAGGAAGGAAGGAAGGGAGGGAGGGAGGGAGGAAGGAAGGAAGGAAGGAAGGAAGGAAGGAAGGAAGGAAGGAAGGAAGGAAGGAAGGAAGGAAGGAAGGAAGGAAGGAAGGAAGGAAGGAAGGAAGGAAGGAAGGAAGGAAGGAAGGAAGGAAGGAAGGAAGGAAGGAAGGAAGGAAGGACACAGGAAGCTAGGAAGGAGAAAGCAAGGAAGCCAGGAAGCAAGGAAGGAGGAAGCAAAGAAAGGAGGACGCATGGAAGCAGGGAAGGAAGGAAGGGAGCAAGAAAGCAAGGAAGCAAGGAAGGAGGAAGCAGCATGGAAAGGAGGCCGCAGGGAGGGAGGGAAGGAAGGAAGGAAGGAAGGAAGGAAGGAAGGAAGGAAGGAAGGAAGGAAGGAAGGAAGGAAGGAAGGAAGGAAGGAAGGAAGGAAGGAAGGAAGGAAGGAGGAAGCTAGGAAGGAGAAAGCAAGGAAGTCAGGAAGCAAGGAAGGAGGAAGCAAGGAAAGGAGGACGCAGGGAAGGAAGGAAGGAAGGAAGGAGGGAAGGAAGGAAGGAAGGAAGGAAGGAAGGAAGGAAGGAAGGAAGGAAGGAAGGAAGGAAGGAAGGAAGGAAGGAAGGAAGGAAGGAAGGAAGGAAGGAAGGAAGGAAGGAAGGAAGGAAGGAAGGAAGGAAGGGAGCAAGGAAGAAAGCAAGGAAGGAAGGAAGAAAGAAAGCAAAGAAGGAAGGAAGAAATCAAGGAAGGAAGGAAGCACGGAAGGGGGAAGCAGGGAAGCAGGGAAGCAAAGAAGGGAGAAGCAAGGAAGCCGGGAATGACGGAAGCAAGAAAACAAGGAAGGGAGCAAGGAAGGAAGGAAGAAAGGAAGGGAGCATGGAAGGGAGCAAGGAAGCAAGGAAAGGAGGACGCAAGGAAGCAGGGAAGGAAGTATGAAAGGAAGCAAGGAAGGGAGCAAGGAAGGGAGCAAGGAAGGAAACAAGGAAGGAAGGAAGTAAGGAAGGAAGTAAGGAAGGGAGGAAAGGAGGACACAAGGAAGCTAGGAAGGAGAAAGCAAGGAAGTCAGGAAGCAAGGAAGGAGGAAGAAAGGAAAGGAGGACACATGGAAACAGGGAAGGAAGGAAGGGAGCAAGAAAGCAAGGAAGCAAGGAAGGAGGAAGCAAGGAAAGGAGGAAGGAAGGAAGGAAGGAAGGAAGGAAGGAAGGAAGGAAGGAAGGAAGGAAGGAAGGAAGGAAGGAAGGAAGGAAGGAAGGAAGGAAGGAAGGAAGGAAGGAAGGAAGGAAGGAAGGAAGGAAGGAAGGAAGGAAGGAAGGAAGGAAGGAAGGAAGGAAGAAAGAAAGCAAGGAAGGAAGGAAGAAAGGAAGGAAGGAAGGAAGCACGGAAGGGGGAAGCAGGGAAGCAAAGAAGGGAGAAGCAAGGAAGCCGGGAAGGACGGAAGCAAGAAAACAAGGAAGGGAGCAAGGAAGGAAGGAAGAAAGAAAGGGAGCATGGAAAGGAGGATGCAAGGAAGCAGGGAAGGAAGGATGAAAGGAAGCAAGGATGGGAGCAAGGAAGGGAGCAAGGAAGGAAACAAGGAAGGAAGCAGGGAAGGAAGGAAGTAAGGAAGGGAGCAGTGAAGGAAGGAAGCAAGGGGGAAAGGAAGGAAGAAAGCAAGGAAGGGTGCAAGGAAGGAAGGAAGGAAGCAGGGAAGGAAGGAAACAAAGAAGCAAGGAAGGGGGAACCAAGACTGGGAGGAAGCAAGGAAGCAGGGAAGGCAGGAAGGAAGCAAGGAAGGAATCAAGGAAGGGAGCAGGGAAGGAAGGAAGCAAGGAAGGAAGCAAGGAAGGAAGGAAGGAACTTCACCCCGGATACTCAGGTGTTCTAGATGTTCCCAACAATAGACTCAGCACCCTGCAATATCCCAGCCAATCCTGGTCCAGCAACTCCTGCACACCGAAGACAATGGCAAGTTGTCCCCCATGAATATTTTCTGGGTGGTGCTCATCAGGGAGGTGGTGAGAGGGGGCGATGTTATTAGCACCTGGGAGAGAGGAGAGAAAAGGGTGCATTCAGTGCCCCTTTCTGGCAAAGCCCTGCTCAGAGCAGCCACTGATCTGCCTGCGTGCATGCCATGTTCGCAGCCACCAGCATACCTCCCTCACAGTTAAGCAATCCTCCCCAGCGTGGCCTGCCTAGCTCACTTTTCGGAGCAGAGCAGCCAGCCAGCCAGGTCACACGCTGCACGCAGCCTGTCCCTGACACTTGCCTGTCTGCTGCACATGTGTGTACTGTGCAGAGACAGGCTGCAGGGCAGGGCACATGTAGTTCCTGGCCTCATGCACAGACACAGTCCGGCTCGTCAGCCCTGGAGGGAGCTGAAGAAAAGACACGCGTAGCACCAGCAGCCAGTTCCATGCAAACGACCCACTCGGATCGTTGTTATGCATTCTTTATATGTATCCTTCTGAGTTCTGTGAAAAGAGGCCCTTTGACCCGAGGTCTACCTGGGGATGTCCCGGTGGGGCAGTCTAGCCCTGGTGATGCCCTAGTTCCATCTGTGGCATGTGAGATGTACTCCTTGGACACATCAATGTGCCACAGCCTATAGTGCTTGCCCATTGAGGCAAAGCACTCATGCTTGGATTACCCTGATCAACTGTTTTTTGGCAAATGAGGAATATTACATTATCTGCCTCATCCTTGTCAGTCACATCCTCTAGCAAGTTAAAGTAGTCACACACCCTTCACCAGATGGACAGTGGTTTTTTGGGTGAGAATTTCTTCTGACCTAACATCACACTCTTAAGGAAAGACTGAGCCCACCTTCCCGCCTATGCATGTGTAGACAATGGTGCAGTGGCCCCAGACTCCTCCTCCCTGCCATGTGCTGGGGACTGTCTTTACGTCATCTACCTTGTGACAGTCATTTGCCTGCAGCAATACCACCTCCTCCTTTTTCTCTCACCTCTACTCTGCGTTACCCTGCACCTCAGTGATGACTTCTCTCTGCTGCTCCAGGAATTCCTTCTCCTCCCCACCAGATCCAAGGTCAAGGTACTTGCCCACCTTCTTCAAGTACTCAACAACATTCTCCCCTCCTCAACCACTCTCTCTTCGTCAACTTCAGCCTCCCCATTCCCACACACATGCTCCCCTCCTCATCAGTCATCTCCCCCTCTTTAACAATTGTTCTATTACAACTCAACAACTCTGTCCTCCTCCTGAAGCTGCATCTCGCCCTTCGCCTGCCCTTTTGCTCGGAAGGGATCTCACTGAAATTCTGACTAGTAGAGTAGCACAGCACCTCATCTTATCCCCCTGGCTGTGCCTCCAAATAAAAACACATGTTTTCTAAGGGATTAATTTGAAATCGCAAAGGTGCCTAATGTCCCTATGATGGCATTGTGCAAAACAGAAAATAAGTGACGAAAACAAAATGGTTCTCAGAAGACTCACATGTTGAAAATGGGCGCTCAACATTTAAAACTGTAGTAAATGTGACAGAGCACACACAGGAAGAAATTCATGGTCCACTCAAACATTTCTCTATAAAAACAAGTAAGGAAATTTGTTGGGAATGTTTTTTCTTTTTTTAAATGTTGGGTTCACACACAGCGAAAAGTGAAAGCTACAAGAGGAAATTATGTTTACATTTGTTACGTGAGTTAGGGGGAAATCGAGGATTATAGACCATGGGCCTCATTACGAGGTGGGCGGTAAGGGATTACCGGCACCGGTAAGGGCACCGGTGCCGGTAATCCCTTACCGCCCTACTACGAGGCCCCTTTGCGAGTCCTCCCTTAACGCCTGGTTTTTCCAGGCGTTAAGGACGGGACCCGCAAAGGGACTATGGAGCTAATAATTATTAGCGCCTTCCCCATGCCCATTGAGCCATAGGGGGGCTCAAATGGCAATGGGGAAGGGACCTGGTGAATGGGGAATTACCGGTCCCGCTAACCTTGGAATGGACTGGTAATTGCTCCATTCACCAGGGCGGAGTAGGAACGAGTTTGGAGGCAGCCATGGCGCTAATAGCGCCATGGCTACCTTCAACCTCGTAATGAGGCCCCATGTCTAACCGACACACAAAGACAAAAGAAGATAAAACAGGGATGAAGTGTCACCAATAACACTTGTAACGAATCACAAGCACCATAAAAATACTCCAAAACCTTTATGAGCATGCCAAAATCTCTTCATAAACCCTCCAAAACCAAATATTTTATGTTTACCCTCTCCACTCCTAAATCAATGGCAAAACAAAACCCACAAAGGAAGCAGAAAACAAGTTTGGTATTTTAAAAATCCTCAAGCCTGTTTTAGAATGGCTAAGGGCAGCTGACTGAGTGAGTCTTGGTCCTTGAAATTGGCTAGCAGGTCAAAACCCCATACTTATTACCCACAGCACGGTTTGATTATTGGGAAACCCCAACATAATCTCCCCGAAAATCTTGACTTTCATACCGACCACATACCCTTAGTGGGATGTTTCTGTGCATTTTTAGCACTCCATGTTGATGGCATTCATTGGCAGTAGTGTAAGCACCTAGGAAATTATTTGCAGTATTTGGCAACTTGGAAAGTACCTGTGCATTTGATTGCAGGGGTCCATGCACGTTGACATTTGCTGGCAATCCTTGCCAAGAGGGCAAGCAGCTCAACCATTGGTGGCATAATTGGCCACCAAATTGCCTTTCTGTAGCAATGAGGCATGTAAGTGAATATTTCATTGAACTCTGTGATAATGGAAAAGGCTTCAGGCTAGTTCACGGCAACTGTTTGCAATAGGCCAAGTTTGTACATGTTTGCTAACAATATTTGGCAACATGACAAGTTCAAAAAGAGACGTCTTTATGGGAGGGCAAAAGAGGCCCTTGCCCTAGGCACCTGCCTGAGCGAAGGGCCCCACAAGGCTCCCTGACCTAAAGACATCAGTTCCTATTGTTTACAACACTTAAATAGCACATATCAGGATATTGCATGGCATGCTACTGAGGATCATCACCTACTGCCTGCTGGTTGCTGACATGTATGTACATTCTGCTCTGATCCAATCGTCCTGTAATGTTTTCTGTGTTCACTGTGGTGTAGTAGTTTGTGTGTTGAATATAACACAACTCCTCTAGTATTCCCAGCTTTATGTAGTCAAAGTTGAAAAGCATATTGTTAATTACTTTTAAAAAGTAAGCTCAGTGTGTTGAGCACTCATTACAGAGATGTGTCTTCATATGCAAAATTTCAATTGCAAATTCAAGGAAGGTTGACTCAGTCTAAATTTGAGAAACCTTCATGTATATGTACTTTGTTTTGTAGCAGGCTGCTTTATCAGCAATGTACCTGAACAAGTTTGTGGTTTCTATAAAACCTAACATAGCATCAATATTATGAAGGTCTAGAAATAGTTATTTTCAGAATGGGAGTTGTAAAGCATAGGACATCACTGCCATTGATGGGCATAAAGTGTTAGTCTGAAAGGTGATTAGGTATTTGCCTGCAGACGATACAGTGATTGTGTTCAAATCATCTTGTAGGATGTGATTTACTGTGCTGTTTTCTGTTTAAAGGTTTGCCTTCTCACATGTTGGTGACATTGTTTAGCTCGTTACCTAATATTTATTTTTATGTAGGCGATTTGAGTGGAAGGAGTTCTACAGGGAACATGCTAAGGGTTGCTCTTTTGACACAACAATAGGTTTGCTTTTTTTGTAAAATTAAAAGGTTGGTCTTTAGTGTGTGTATAAATAAAAATTTCACAATACTTTATTTTGGATGTCTTTAAAGATTTAAAATACAAAAGAGAAGCCCAGCTGAAATCTTTTCAATCACATCAATTATACTGCTGATACTTATAAATTACACATACAAAAATCATTAGGACTGTTTTATCGGATATATTATCAAGTACATTACACTAAAAATCATCAGTGTTCAATATTGGAAAAATATTCACTCTTTTATTCCGAAATATATATTTATACGATAAATGCAGTTAAAACATTATTACAACATATATATGATATAGAAAATCATATTTACACTAACAATCATCTCACATATAATATCTGTAAGTGACTTCAATCCAGCAATCCAACTAAGTCAATGCTTAGGATGGGATGCCCAATGGAAGCCCTTATTTAGATATTTTTATGTCAAAGTTCTTTGAATATGGATAATGAACCCTTATATAATGCCCCTCTCTTTGAATCCCCCTGTCCTCACTGAGCCAAGAAGTAGGTTTGTTTTGCAAATTAAAAGATTTTTTTGAAGAATTAAACAATATATATATATATATATATATATGTATATATATATATATATATATATATATATATATATATGTATATATATATATATATATATCACACTTTTATGAATAATATTTGAATGGGTAATATTACAACATTGACACTCTCTTTAATCACTTAGGAGTATGAATATGGAAGACACTGTAGCAGAGAATACTTATGTGATTCAAGGAAATGCAATAATGTGAAAGAATGACACAGAAATAGACACAGGTTTCAGTAATACAATCAAGAATGCAGTTCAATTCCAGTTCCCCCCAGCAAGCTTAGAGAGAACAGGTATGATTTTAAAACACAGGTCAAAATGGTTTTGAATGTAATTGCAAAGGATGGGAAAATATACTAAAATGCTTTTAATTCACTAAGGGATATTCAGAATAAGTGAGAGTTACTTTGGATTAGTTCACGCCAACACTAGCAATGATTCATGAGTGATTACCAGGTTGAAAAGGAATCTAAGCAGTTGAAAGCAAGAAGCAGCTATTTTAAAATGTGGTGAAATTGAGCTAAATTACAATTTGCGGCACTTTTTCCGTGTGCGTAAATCGCGATTACGGAAGAATTATAATGAATTGGAATATTCTTCTAGGACCTGCGATTCAAAAGATACGGACGTTTTTGTGAAGGTAGATTTTCAGAAATAAAGTCAAGATTTCAGAATGACAGATGGCGCTTTACGGATTTGGAATCAACAGGATGAACACAGGATTCTATAATGCAGTTCTGGATAGGTTGAAATGATGGAAGAGTATTACTTTAAACTAAGAGATTGGTTCTGTACAGTTCTAGACTAGATAGTCACTCCTAGTTTTGGAATGGAATTGAAATGGGCCTTGTCACCGATCTGGTCAGGTTTGGACTTCACTCGCCACCGGATGGTCTGAGGCACTGGTTCTGCTCACAGAACGGCCTCTGGTCTGGGTCTGACGGTTCTGGATACAGCAGTGCTCTCTCTGGATCTGGGTTTTAGCACAGGGTTCTTAGCTAGAACAGCAAAACAGCTCAACCAGGCTGCTGGATTTTGAGAGGCCCCTTGGAAGTTTAGGGGTTAGAATCAGGTTGCAACAGTTCTGAGGCCTGCTGAGAAGGTTTCAGCTTGTGAATTATGCCTTTGCTTCAAAGTTCTGGATTCTGCAGCTTGGTTCTAGAGTCTGGTCTCTGGATCTATCTGGATTCTGGAGTCTTCCGGCAGAGTGCTTCACAAGGAATCGGTTGAAGAGTGGAAAGAGTGCGTCCTTGCCTGTCCTAAGCAGTCTCTTTTATGTGTTTCCAAAGTGGGTGGGAAGGCTGATTCTACATGCCCAGCCCCGTAAGGATTTGATAGGTTAGAGGATTCCCTGTGACCTGACTGGAGAAAGGATTAGCGTGGCAGAATGAGTCAGAGTGATGCTGTGTTTTACAATCTAGTGAAGAAACTCCCCTTTGCTTTTACTTAGAAAATCAATTTTTCCCAAAAACATATTTCCCAGATACACAAGTTGTTGAGAATACATATACACCTCACAGATGAATTAAGGCAGCTCTCTGTTCAAGCCCCATGTTCCTACGAGCTTCAGTTCAGAAATGACGACTTATTTTAGTTTTTGGTGAATTTCCCAATATTGGTTCTGCACCAAATTTGACACATGCATGCAGATCCTCTCTGGGCATATTACTGTAAGTTCTTATGTTTGTAGCATAAACACCGTATCTACAATATTAATAAATCCCGGGGTTTGGTCTTAGAACATCACACGGCGTCCAGCTTAGTCTTGAACTGTGAGTGAATTTGTCATTTTAAGAATCTCAAAGTTTGACATTTCTGTCAGCTTGGTGCGCTTTGCTATACGCAATTTTATAAAACATACATTTGCTTTCAATTCAATACACACACACACGGTTTGTCTCCACCCCCAGAAGCTTGGCTCTGACTCAGAGGTCACATGTCTTGATTCCTGCCAGGAGTTGTTGACCAGGCACACCCAAATCAGCATATTCTATTCAGCTGAAAGAATCCATTGTCTAGTTTCCAGGCAGCAGAGCATCAGTCTAGGGTGAAACTCCTCAGTTGCTTTTCACACCAACTTGTCAATCTCTTGGCTTGGGGCAGAGGATGTCTCCTCTGTCTAGGGATAAGGTGTGAAGGGTTCCCAGTGTGGGAAACTTCTTAACTCTGCAACCAATGTCTACAATTTGTCTGTTCTTACAATATAACCCGCATTTTGAATACATACATTAAACAATTGCTTCCTTCAAGTCATTTCAGAATATAGTTTTACATTGTCTCTACCCCTTAGGCTTCTGATAGCCAGTATTTCTTTGGCATAGTTTGGGTTCAGTTGTTCATTTTTACAAAGAATTGGTTTAAAACACCAGCTTCTTGTAGTGATGAGCAACGGTACTACACCCATTTTTGACAGCTGGCTTTACATCAGTATCTTTAAAATGGGATTTAGCTTGATAGCATATGATTCTTGCTGACATTGTGTTGATGTGGATTCTTGCAGTAGAATAATGTGGAACACCCAACAAGAAGGTTGGATCTTTTTGGTGATTTGTGAGCCATGATTTTAGCACATTTTTGACAATCAAGAAACG
Organism: Ambystoma mexicanum; assembly: GCF_040938575.1. Taxonomy (NCBI): domain Eukaryota; kingdom Metazoa; phylum Chordata; class Amphibia; order Caudata; family Ambystomatidae; genus Ambystoma; species Ambystoma mexicanum. The sequence goes on along the minus strand of NC_090935.1, from coordinate 446,949,939 downwards.
GATTCCCACACAGCTCTGTGTTGCTTTTGGCAATCAGCATTGCTTTTTCCAAGTGGTTTCAGGCCACTGTGTGGGTAGCCCGATGGTGGTTTTTGGCAGTGATCTCCTGTGCTCACTAATATAGGCAAAAGTGGATGGCAGCCTATCTTTCAGATTTTTACTGCACATTTTTGGATGGTTTTGAGCGAGCAGCATGCTTTTCAGTGGCCATTCTGATGTTTCCGCTGCCAGCAATGCACAGTACTGTTGCAGGTCTTGGACTAGTGGGTTAAGACATCCCACAAGCCTCCCTCTTGCGATGGCCATTGATCTTTCATAAATGGAACTTCGCAAGACTGGGATATCCGCATCATCTCTCCAGATTCCAAAAATGGCAAAGTTCAGCATCTTTTCCTCCATCAGGGGTGGATCGATCAGTTCTTCTCGCCAGTCCTGATGGGAGTCTTCAGTGATACCCTGGGCCCCTACGATCTTTGCTCCCGGTCCCCGGGTCATCCTCCATGGTCAGTCTCCATGGTTCGTCTCTCCTAGGATGACAAAGCAAAACGGCAACAACATATTCATAGATATTTCCCCACCACTATTAATGTAGTTGGGCGGGCATATACATTTTATAAATCAGGAGACATTTGCATTCTTATTATTGTATTATATAGACTATATGTGGAATATTTTAGGGTTGGAATTTTATTGATCTGGAGCAGCCCCCTCTGGGGTTCCAGAGGACTGCTCCAGTTGCTGCAGAGTGTGCCTGGGATGGCAACACTTTAGTTGATTAATATGGACCCACTTGTCTTCCCTCTCCGCCAAACTGACTTTGGGGATGCGGATCTTGTTGGCGACTGGTGAGATCTTTTCTACAATTTCAGAAGTTCCCTTCCAGGTAGGCAGAAATTTCCGCTGGTTGGCCTGGTTCCTTTGAAAATTGTATAGATAAATCCTGTCTCCTACATTGTATTCTTTCCAAGTAGTCTTTAAGTCATAGTGGGTCTTCATGCTATTGGCTAATCTTTCTAGATTTCGCTGAGCATAGGCAAAAGCATGTTGAAGGTGTTTCCTTAAATTTTCAACATACTCATGAGTTGTGGAGGTGTTGATCAATGTCTGCTCTTGGGTCCTGTAAAGCAGATGCTGGGGAAGCACCATCCTGCGTCCATTCGTCAACTCAAATGGTGACACATTAGTTTCAGATGAAGGGGTAGATCTGATGGCCATTGGGACAAGAGGTAGTCGGATATCCCAACTTGGCCCAGAATCTGCCACAAACTTTTTTAAGATGCTCACAATGGTTTTGTTGTAACATTCTACTACTCGACTAGAGGCTGGCCGGTAATCAATATGTAGTTTCCTTTTAACCCCCAGTATCTCCCACATCTTTGTCATTACTTCGCTGGTGAAATGGCTACCTCTGTCTGACTCAATTCTTTGGGGTAGTCCAAAATGCAAAAAGATGTGATTAATCATCAGGGCAGCTGCTGTTTCTGCCTTGCAGTTTGGGGCCGGGAGACATTCCACCCATTTAGTAAATAAGCATGTCACAGTCAACATGTACTTATTCCCCCTAGAGGAGCGAATCACGGGCCCTATAAAGTCGACTTGCAAATCTGACCATGTCAGTGTCATCCCCCTCTTTTGGAGAGGTGCACGGTGTGTGAGGGATGTTGGCTGAAATTGTGCACACAGAAAACACCCCTTCAAGTATTGGACGAGGTCCTGCCCCATGTGTGGCCAGTATGCAACTTCTCTTAAGATCTCAAGTGTTGTATGAAACCCCTATGACCGGCTGTGGCCTCATCATGGGCGTGACTTAACATCAGGCTTCGGAATGAGGTAGGGACCACCCACTGATCATGGCCAGCTAGGGATTTCCTTACCAAAAACCGTCTTGGATTCAGAACATTTTAGGACATTTCATCAACACCCTTAGGTCCTCTTTTCCTATGTAATCGGTATCCGTCAGGGGAAAGTTCTCAGGGTCCGCAATGTTTTGGTAAAACTTACCATTTATTGGATCCCCTTTTTGAGCCGTAATCAAAACAGCATCTGGGGTCTCCTTACTCCATTGTGCAGTTGAGAGATCATTGTGAGCATTTGTCTGGGACCTAGTGATAGCAGTGACCTGGATTTCCCCCAAAAGGGACTCGATCTCTATTAGATCCCCTTGGATGGCCCCGGTTTTGGCCAGCTGATCAGATAAGTCATTTCTAGTTTTGTCTGGTCCCTCTACTTTGGAATGACCCTTGATCTTTTTCCAGTAAATGGTCATCCCATTCGAGGTGACAGAGATCATCAATATTTTGAATTAACTTCCCATGTTTCAAGGGCTTGTTATTAGCACATAGCATTCCTCTGGTTTTCCAATTAACAAGGTGCTCCACGAACCCGTTCCATACATAATCCGAATCTATGATTATGACCAGTTCATGGAGTTGATGTTGGACAGCAGTGAGGATGGTTTGATGCACAGCCATCAACTCTGCCACTTGACTACTTCGGGGACCAATCTTGTACCCAGCAGAGGGTTCTGGGGACTCATTCACCCATGCATTCCCTACTCCGGACACAAGTTCTTTTTCCCCGTTGTTGTTAACATGGTAAGAGCATCCATCCACATAAACAGTGGGCATTCCCTCACACTTTTCTTCTTCAAAGACTTTGTGTGGGTAATTAAGGTATGCCTCCATGTTGTCCTTGATTTTTAGACTTTTATCCTCGATACAGTTTTCTCTGGCACAATCATGCAAGTCAGCCAGACCTTGCGCGAGGGGACTCTTCTTGTTTTGGCCATATCTGACCTCCACAGGAAAGCCTTGCATTGACAGAATCCAGGAAGTAATTTGGGAATTACTCACATTTCCCACCGGAATTCTGTCACTTTGGAGATATTGCAGAGGCTGGTGTGGGGTTTCCACTATGAAGTGTTCCCCCTGGATAAACGGGCGGTAATTCTTCAATGCCCACACCGTTGCCAGGAGTGCCTTCTCATATTCGTTGAATTTTTCCTCCTCAGAGGATAAAGTTTTACTCACATGGGAGGTTACTCTATTGACCTTGTCATGCTTTTGGTATAATACTGCAGTCAAACATGTATTAGAGAATCCTGTCTCCAGGAAGATCTCCTTGTTTCTGACAGGGTAAGCTAGGCAAGGCGCTTGTGAGAGGCTTCTTTTGAGCTGTCTTACTGCCTCGGCTTGTTCTGGACCCCATTCCCACTTGACCCCCCCCTTCAAAAGATGAATCAGGGGTCTGGTGATCTCTGCGTAGCCCTCAATGAACTTTCTGCTGTAATAGTCAGTCCAAGGAGGCTCCTTAGTTTCTGCAGATTTGTGGGGTCTTTCAGTTTCTGAAGTGCTTCCACTCTCTTTTCCTTGGGACAGAGACCCTGAGGAGTAATCTCATGCCCCAAGAAATTAACACGGGTTCTACGCCACTGTGCTTTCTGAAAGGAAAGTTTTGCTCCGGCGGCCCTCAACTGTGTCAGAACATAACGGATCTCTGCTATGTATTCCTCAACAGTTGAGCTTTTGATGTGGACATCATCTACATAAGCCAGGTTACCCCTTTACCCAGGTCGGGCATGGCCTTATGCAGAAAAATGTTGAATTAATTGCCGGAGTTGAGGTATCCGAATGGAGTCCGGGTCCATGTGCACTGCATGCCCCCAAAGGTAAAAGCCAGCTTGTATTGGTCCTCCCTACTGACAGGCACAGTCCAGTATCCATTGGTCAGGTCTATTGCAGTGAATACCTGTTACCCCTGGATCTGGGCCAGCCCTTGATCAATGTAGGGAAGAGGCCATCGGGAAGTATGGACCCTTTTGTTGAGCACTCTAAGGTTGGCGCAGAGACTCCACTGGCCGTTTGGCTTCAATATCCCCAGCACGGGATTATTGAAGGTGCTATGGACTGGACGGATTATCCCGCGGGACTCAAGGTTCTTAATTATTTCAGTAAGGGACTCCATTGATGCGAGAGGCAAGCGATATTGCTTCACAAACACTGGAGTCATGCCCGGGTACATGGGAATTGTTGTGTGGATGTCGGTGCGACCACAGTCATATGAGTCCACCGCAAAGAAATCTTGAAAATCCAAGAAAACTTGTTTCAACTTTTGCTTCTGCTCCAGAGTCTCACAGGCATCAGCTAGGTTGACTCTCTCTTCAACCATCTGCCTGAAGCCTGAAAAGACTTCTGGTTTCTCTATCTCAGCAGCCTCCGCCAGCTGGGTGGAGAAGTCCCCCGTCAGAGTGCTGATTTGGACTGGTGGCTTCAGGTGGGAAAGGCGGCCCTCATGGACCTGGAAAATCACCTCATCCCTTCTGAAGTCACAAGTCCCATCTTCCTTGCCATAAGGGCAGGAAGTGTACACCAGGAAGTTCCCCCTATCCCGGGTAAAGATCCTGTCTGTTGTTGTGCTGTCATTACTGTAACTGTCAAAACAGTCCTTGGGGATTGGTCCTAACAGTTCATTGCCTAAATCAATGGAAAAATGTTGGTCATCAACCGCCATTCCAATAATGGTGCCTGCGGCTAGAGTGATACTCTTTAAGTCACTGTTATCCACCTCTATTGGGATGCTGTCATGTTCTATATTGACTAATGGTGTTGGGTTTACCCCCAACCCTTGCTGTTGGAGAGAAGCATTTAGATGAATATAAGCATCAGGGTTTTTCAATTTCTGTCCTCTTTTAACTTTCACTCCCAGGGAGAATTGTCGGGTCCTTTCTGGGATGGTGACTTCCTCTCCAATCTGAATTTCAACTGCATAAGGTAGCAATTGAGCTGACCTAAATGCTTTTCTGGATCATCAAAGCCCATGGGATTATCCGCTAATCGGGACCAAGCTTTGAAGTTTATTAGGTCCAAACTAATGGCAAAGCGATTGAGAATTTCACTGCCTAAGTAAAAGGCAGCAGTGACGTCTCGCACGACCCAACAATTATGGACTATGCTCTTGTTGCCTATGGAGATTTTGAGCATATACCTGCTTGGCAGGAGATGTTTGGAATTGGGTGTTTCCAGATCCATTTCCCATTCGTCTATCATTTTGAATATGGGAATAGCTGGATCTCTTGGGAGTTGGCGGAACATGGCTTCACTGATGAAGCTCTTACCATTGTTCACACACACTCGGGCGAGAACATAGTCCTTCCCATCTTTTAACTGAACAGGGATGAACAACTGCTCTCCAATTTACTGAATATCAGCCAGGCTCTGAGCTGATTTCACATCTTTCTGGACTATTGGAGTGGGAATGTCTGATTGTGGATTGTTAAAGAATTTCAGAGTGTTTCCTTCTAGTGTGGAATACCACCTTAAACTGGAAGGAAGGTTGATTTTCAGAAATAGAGAGGATCCCCCATCACCAGTCTGTTGTCCTACTGCTATTACTATCACGTCTGGAATTTGGTTGTTCTGGAAGTGAAATTCTACTTGGTCAGATTTTTGTTCAACCATGTGGCATGTGCCGTTTAGACTAACATGGTTGACACTCTGTTTCAATTTTATGGGTTGGCTAGTCTGGGTCCAGAGGACCTTGTTTACGCAATCTATTAGGGCCTGACAACCTTCTCAGGAGGTCATTCCCTAGTAAACAAGGGGTGCCCTCTGGAGTCACTACTATGACCGGGTGTCTCACCTTGTGTCACCCAATTATAATGTCCAAATCCGCAGTCCCCTCGATGGGAATCTCCTTCCGTCAAAGTTCTGAAGTTGTCCAGGAAGAGAGGTGAGAGGATTTGGTATTTCTCCCCCCTTCCTGAATTTAGTTCATCAAAGGCCTTTCTAGACAGAAGGGTAGCTTCGGATCCAGTGTCCACCAGTGCCAAAATTGTCCCCTGCCCCTGTACTTGTACCGGGGCATAGTATCTTCCCTCCTTCTCCGCAAGGGGGCACAGATAGTGCACATTTTTGGACAACTGGTGGGCTAATTTTCTGGTTTTGGACATGGAGAGAGAAGAGATTTGGCCAGAATTCTGTGGAGAGTCCTGGGAATCTGAATGTAAAAGTTGGCAACTAGAGATAGGAGAGGTTTTGGGTTCCCCTGGTTCTGTTTCTGGGCCGCCCCCCCCCTTTTGGGAGGTTTGAACCAGGGGATTTTCTTGCAGTTGGTTCTGGGATGGGATGATGGGCGGCGCTATCTCAGTCCCCACATCTACCCAGTCTGGATGTGAATCCCTTGGGACCCATTTTTCTTTGGGAGGAGTTCCACCATCTTTGAAGTAGAATATTCTTTTCCCAGGATCCTATGAGAATCCCTCTCCTTCAAATTGGAAGATCTGTATCTCCTCTACAAAATGGGTCTGATAAGGTCCTTTGTTTCTCCTAGCCCCTCTCTGCTCCTTGGGTGGCAGACTTTCAGGGGTAAGAGATTTTGCTTCCGGTTCCTGGGTTTCCAGGGGCTGTTTACAAGTAGAGAAGGAAGCTTCCTCCAAGGTTTTACACCCCCCTTCCCCTTGTGTCTCCTCCCTGGGAACCGGTGGGTTGTTGAGGTGCTGCCCCCGTCATTGTTCTGGAGCACCAAGTCCAGAATTTGGGGCATTCTGTGCCAGCATGCTCATCTGAGGGTTCTGCTGAGCCCTCAGCATGCAACGCAGATCCTGTGCCATGTTTTGGACCTGGCGCTCGAGCTGTGAAACCCACTCAGGCTGATACAGGGTTCTGTTTTCTCCCCTGGGCTGATCCCGGGAAGGGTAGCTATCCCTTCTCTGGTAGTACCCTGGGATGGGAAGATATGGGTACCCCTCCACCCTTGACCTCCCCTCTCCTGGATTAGGTGGTCTGGACTCAGGGAATTGGGGAAATAAGGATAGATGATTTTGGGGTTGGAAGTTTGGTGGACCCTGGGGAAAAAGTTCTTCCCAGGGTTTGGTGAATTTTTGCCCTCCTGGGGGAAGTTAGGAGGGAAGTTCCCTGGGTTGGGTTAGGTGCTTGGTTCGATCCCCCCCTTGGGCTGGAGGAGTCCACACATAACCCAGGATGGGTTGGTTTACCTTGTAGCAGGGACTTACATAGTCAGGGGAGTGAGGGACCCCATTTGTGGGACTACCTCCTTGGCTCCCTGTCTGTGACTGGCCCGAGGGCCTTCTGGGCTTGGAATTATTCTGTGCAGGCAAGTTTTTAGGCCCCCCCATCTCCAAATCCAAAATGGGTGCAACCTTTACCTCTGCCACCTTGGCAGCAGCAGGGGGGGGTGGTCGGTTTGGGGTTTTACTGAGCATTATTTTTATTTTCCATGGGCTTCTGCACCTCATAGATTTGGGTGGCCTGTTCAATGACACAGTCTAGTGACGTTTTCTCATGAAAATCTCTCACTAGCTGGGTCATGATGTATTTGGGTAACGCATGGAAAAACGTGTTAACAAATTCTTTGCTATCCGTATGCACCCTTTTGGTAGTCGGTGCAAAATCACGCTTCAACTCCTGCACAAATTCTTGTGGGGCCTGATCCTCCCCACATTGTAAATTGTAGGCTGCCTTGTGAGCCTCTTGGGGATTTCTATGAACAGAGAAGTGCTTTAAGATGGCCGCCCTGTAGGTGGACCATCTTGAATGATTTTGATCCTACAGCACACCAAAAAGACTCTAGTATATTGTGGGGAGAATGTCCATTTTACGTACTGAATGCAGCTACTGCTGTCTTTCAAATGGAAAGTCTACATCATTTGCTCAAAGAGCTCCAATTGTTCCGAAACATTGCAAAAGATGGGAAAATATACCAAAATGCTTTTAATTCACTAAGGCATATTCAGGATAAGTGAGAGTTACTTTGGATTAGTTCAGGTCAACACTAGCAATGATTCATGGGTGATTACCAGGTTGAAAACGAATCTAAGCAGTTGAAAGCAAGAAGCAGCTATTTTTAACTTTTGCCACATGCGTAAATCGTGATTACGGAAATACTATAATGAATTGGAATGTCGTTTTGGGTTTGTTGGAAAGCTTAGGATCATAGCTTTACAATGACAATTACATTTCGCTAGGACGTGCGGTTCAAAAGCTACGGACATTTTTGTGAAGGGAGATTTTCAGAAATAAAGTCAAGATTTCAGAATGACAGATGGCGCTTTACGGATTTGGAATCAACAGGATGAACACAGGATTCTATAAAGCAGTTCTGGATAGGTTGAAATGATGGAAGAGGATTACTTTAAACTAAGAGATTGGTTCTGTACAGTTCTAGACTAGATACTCACTCTTAATTTTGGAATGGAATGGAAATGGGCCTCATCACCGATCTGGTCAGGTTTGGACTTCACTCACCACTGGACGGTCTCAGGCACTGGTTCTGCTCACAGCACGGCCTCTGGTCTGGGTCTGACGGTTCTGGATACAGCACTACTCTCTCTGGATCTGGGTTCAAGCACAGGGTTCTTAGCTAGAACAGCAAAACAGCTCAGCCAGGCTGTTGGATTTTGAGATGCCCCTTGGAAGTTTAGGGGTTAGAATCAGGTTGCAAAAGTTCTGAGGCCTGCTGAGAAGGATTCAGCTTGTGAACTTTGCCTTTGCTTCAAAGTTCTGGATTCTGGAGCTTGGTTCTAGAGTCATGTCTCTGGATCTATCTGGATTCTGGAGTCTTCCAGCAGAGTGCTTCACAAGGAATCGGTTGAAGAATGGAAAGAGTGTGTCCTTGCCTGTCCTAAGCAGTCTCTTTTTATGTGTTTCCAAAGTGGGTGGGAAGGCTGATTCTACATGCCCAACCCCCTAAGGATTTGATAGGTTAGAGGATTCCCTGTGACCTGGCTGGAGAAAGGATTAGCGTGTCAGAATGAGTCAGAGTGATGCTGTGTTTTACAATCTAGTGAAGAAACTCCCCTTTGCTTTTACTTAGAAAATCAATTTTTCCCAAAAACATATTTCCCAGATACACAAGTTGTTGAGAATGCATATACACCTCACACATGAATTAAGGCTGGTCTCCGTTCAAGCCCCATGTTCCTACGAGCTTGGATTCAGAAATGACTACTTATTTCCGTTTTTGGTGAATTTCCCAATATTGGTTCTGCACCAAATTTGACACATGCATGCAGATCCTCTCTGGGCATATTACTGTAAGTTCTTATGTTTGTAGCATAAACACTGTATCTACAATATTAATAAATCCTGGGGTTTGGTCTAAGAACATCACACGGTGTCCTGCTTAGTCTTGAACTGTGAGTGAATTTGTCATTTTAAGAATCTCAAAGTTTGACATTTCTGTCAGCTTGGTTCGCTTTGCTATACGTAATTTTATAAAACCTAAATTTGCTTTCAATTCAATACACACACATGGTTTGTCTCCGCCCCCAGAAGCTTGGCTCTGACTCAGAGGTCACATGTCTTGTTTCCTGCCAGGAGTTGTTGACCAGGCACGCCCAAATCAGCATATTCTATTCAGCTGAAAGAATCCATTGTCTTGTTTCCAGGCAGCAGAGCATCTGTCCAGGGTGCCACTCCCCAGTTCCTTTTCACACCAACTTGTCAATCTCTTGGCTTGGGGCAGGGGATGTCTCCTTTGTCTAGGGATAAGGTGTGAATGGTTCCCAGTGTGGGAAACTTCTTAAATCTGCAACCAATGTCTACAATTTGTCTTTTCTTACAATATAACCCACATTTTTAATACATACATTAAACAAATGCTTCCTTCAAGTCATTTCAGAATATAGTTTTACATTGTCTCTACCCCTTAGGCTTCTGATAGCCAGTATTTCTTTGGCATAGTTCGGGTTCAGTTGTTCATTTTTACAAAGAATTGGTTTAAAACGCCAGCTTCTGGTAGTGGTGAGCAACGGTACTACACCCATTTTTGACAGCTGTCTTTAGTGGTCTCCTGTGCTCACTAATGTAGGCAAAAGTGGATGGCAGCCTATCTTTCAGATTTTTACAGCGCATTTTTGGATGGTTTTGAGCAAGCAGCATGCTTTCCAGGTGCCATTCTGATGATTCCCCTGCCAGCAATGCACAGTACTGTTGCAGGTCTTGGACTAGTGGGTTAAGACATCCCTCATGACAATACATCATACACCATACAAATGTCTTTGTATTCACAGGAACAGAAGCACATAAATTCAACTGGTTACAGGTTTTGGGAGCCATTACTATCTCCAATTGAACTCTCCCATTTAATTTCAGAGATCTATACCAATTGTTTCTATTACATGTATAGATTATTCAAACATCAAAATTATTCTCACAGAACAGTCGACACCCCAGTGTTTTGGCCACAACGAGCCTATTAATGCCCCTGATGCAAACGGCCTTCATCAGGACTATGTATTACTTGACATGGCCCCGCAACATGGGTACATGTGCGGTACACTATCTCAGTTCTGGTACGCTTCTGCTCTTCTTCTACTCCAAAAGCTAATTTTGGAATACCTCCCATTCTCATGGTGCTTGATACAATTCTTTTAAGGCCTCCAGAAGACAATATCGGCCTCATTACGAGTTGGGTTGTATTCCGGCAGTAAATCTGCTAGAATTCTACCCAACTAAATTACCATTACCGGCAGTTGTCCAGCATAATTACCGCCAGATTATAAGTGAGAGTGGTAGTGTAAATCCCCATTTTCCTATGAGTCCATAGGACTCTATAAGGTCATTCTGCTGCAGTAATTATGCCGCTTTTGCTGGTTCTTTGCCAGAGAGTTGGAGGATTTACCTCCAGCATGATGCTGTAGCTAAATCATGCACTCCTGGGCCATGCTCGCAGTATGGCTGAGCAGTCATTTTTTCCCGCTCCACCATACATGTAATGAGGTTCTCTTCAGTCACCAAAGGACATAAATGCCCCATGGATGGTCGAGTTCATCATGCTTCCCATGACACCAACTCTGGACTTAGATCTTAGCTTCCTTTGTGGAGTCGTAAACAATCATTGAGCCTTACCAGATATAACAAGCAATGTAAATACAGCCCGTCAGTACCTGTCAGGTCAGTAATGCTTACTTCTCATTTCCCATTTGAATAGCAGACCATACCAATTCTCACCGGGACGTGAGTTGCAGGTTACCTTGAAGCCATATACGTCTCCTGCTCATGGTACTTTTATACTTCCCTTGATGATCGAGACGATGAAGCTAGAATCATTTCTCTATAGGATTTAGTTTTTAACAAGTGTCATGTTTGCTTATGTGTTTTGTGTAGTTTCTATAAAATTGGATTATTTTATTTCATGCTAAGAACTGGAAAAGAAAGTGTGAAAGTGCAGACATTGCACAGTGGGAGCAAATCCCAGATGCACCTCCGAATCATTGTGTGATGCTGGGCATCTCATTTAATCTTGTATTTCCTTACCTGTTAACATGGTCAGTGCCTTACCTTTCAAAATTGCTGCCCTTTATAATGAATTCATTCGCAGGTTATGAAATTCAAAATAGCCTCAGTGAAGGTTTTACTGGCTGTAGTGTTACTTCCTTTATAAGAATAGTGAGCATTGTTATATTGCACACGACAACCACTTGTTTCTTTGCTCTCTAATTGCAACATCATTTGAAAACGAGGTTCCTCTTCTAATCTCCGTCTGCCTGAATACGCCTTCCTGGTAGCTTCTAATCGTTATCCACTATGTATACTATGGCATTCTCCTTGCTTCCAGTGGGCTCCTGTCACCATGCTTGAACAGTTTTGCATTCTGTGAGGCTGCTATGTGAGTCCCCTCTCTAGTTTGGGTTTGGTGTACCCTTTTCATGTGACCTTACATGCACTACTACAGGCTGTCTATCTTTCTTATCAAAGCTATTGATAAAAGGTTTCATGCACCTCTGCTAAAACACACATACCCTCGACGTAGACTGCTGATGCTGGACTTGAAATGGGACTTGTTTATCATTCTGACTACAGCATGAATGAAGAGGATAAGGGAACTGAATGGGAGTAGCCATTCTTATTTTGGTGAATGAAAAGGATAAGGAAAGTGAATGGGAGTAGCCATTCTTATTCTGATTGCTGCGAGGCAGCATATTAAGCTATGGTTTGTCATGCGAGGCAGCATATTAAGCTATGGTTTGTCATTGCGATGAGGCGATGAGGTGGGGCATGATGAGATATTCTGGATCTCCTAATCCCTTTGCTTTGATGCAGGAGGGGCAGGAGGGGAGAAATTTGACCGTAGCTGGTTTCCAAAAATGCTTAAAATGGCCCTGAGTTCAAACACATTTTTTGGATTCATCTTCCATGGGGATTCATCTTCCATGAGGATAGGCCTTGGTAATGATTTGATCATCTATGGTAATATGCACGGGTTCTGGGCATATGATTGGAATCCATTGTAATGAGAGGTACACCTAGGCTCACATTGGCAGCGGCACAGGTACCTGAGTGGTTAATGGCAATCCACAGTGCATGGCAATCCATGGCTGTGGGGAAACCTGTTGTGCATTTGATGGCAAATATCAGCAAAGCAACTATGATGTTTGCCACCTGTCTGGTCTCTCCAGCAAGAACATGGGAGCAGGTCTATGCTGCCAAAGATGCTGCGTGAACTAGACCGACAACATTAGCTTAGACACTGTTTTATATTTTAACCACGATAGTGTAAGGGCCTAATTCACAGAGCGTTTTCCAATGGGGTTTTTCCATTATAAAAAGCTTCTGTGAATTAGGCCCTTAGTAATGGGCTTTAATAATAGGAGGATGCCGAAATGTGAAACTATCAGCCAGAACTTGAAAGATAGTCATTAACAACCAAAGTCTTCGTGGAATGGTACACTTGGGTTTTTACAAGTGCAGCCTCTCAGCTGCCCGAGTAATCCGTGAGTGATACATTCTTCACTCGGCAAAGAAACAAAATGCTGTGTTGCCTTCCTCTAACCATGTGTTTTGGAAGTAACTCCAGTGACATAATATACTCGACTATTATTGTAAAACAAGAGTTTATTACATGGCTAAGTAAGCTGATCTTTGTAAAAGAGCACAAGCGCATTGAAATAAAATAAAAACGACTTAATCCAATCTTCTCTCATACAACCTCTTTCAAGGAGAACAGACACGGCCTGTTAAAAAGACAAAGAATCCGGGGCCTCCATTCACGGACAAAGTGTCCTCATTGAAATCCACATTCTAAAGCTCCCTTTCCCCTCCTCTCAACTTTCCTTACAGAGCAGAAATGCGATTCCGGGGAAGCTCGGGTGATTTTGTTTTCGGTTAACTGGCAGAGCGTTTCAGGTCTCACAGAGCTAGTGACACCTAAACGGCACACACTTCGGATTGTCGTGTTGTGTGGAAAGGGTAGCTGTAGGGAGGAGGAGAAACATTAAAGCAGGTGGGCAAGGGCGAAGTGGCATTCACAAAAGTTGCACAGATCAAGAACACGCTGGACATCAGTTCAGGGCTACAACAATTGCCGCATTGAAATGTTTGCACCTGAGGTGTCGTGTTACCTCTGAAGTCCTGAGAATGTCGGCAGCCTGGCTGCCTCGGGGAGAAGCGTCATAACGGCAAGCAGGCAAGCGGAAAGGGGTGCCATGCGCGTTGGCGGTGAATTAGCAATAACGTAAATGACTTAATTAGCGTATTAAGTAAGCACTGTGTGAAGAAACGATGCCAGCCAGTCCAAGTAGAAAGTGAGATGAATTGCCAAAGCACGTGCTCAGTTGCAGAAACAGGATCAGCTTTGCACTCTTAAATTCAGATTGTGAGTAATGTGAGGTCTAATCAGATTCGTAACAATAGCAGGTTTAAAAGCTAGCAAACTGAAACTAATGAGATCTCGCGATATAATCCGTAAATAGCGATCATTAATTAAGTGTGCACTCAAGGAGACTACTGCATGCGTTCTGTTGTACACTGCTGCCTTGTTTATCTGCACTTTTGGCTTACTGCACAAAAACCCAGACTCATTTAAAAGTGGAAAAGGTCGCTTTAATGTGACAGGCCAAAGCTTACAATTAAACGCTTACCTGGCTCCATGGCCTTACAAACTAAAGAAATATTTAAACAACCAATTAACTAATTAAACATTTTCATTTTCCCCCAACAATTAAATAATTAAATAAAGCTATTTCCCGCCCTAACTGTCCCTTGGACCCTACCGTCTCCTTACCCCTTTTCCAGGCGTCCTGCTTTCTCCCCGGGGCCATGCCCCTCCAGGCTCAATACCTGTTCCCCCGCGGTGGCCCGCTTGTGCAAACAGCACCACCCCATCCTTTCCCGTGTCATTCCCCCATTGTGCTTCCCTCCCCCCACATCAAAAGGGGCCATGCCCCTGGAGCCCAGAACCACTTTAATACCCCTCAGATTCCCCTCTACACCAATCTCCTCCTTCCTATGACCTGCAGCGAGTCTGACCTGCCACATCTGCAACAGAAATTTTTCATTACAACTTCACTAATGCCCGACCTGTCACACAAAACTACCAGCCAATAGCTCCTTAACAGACACCAAAAAAACCCCTAAAAACTTGACATGGGACGTAAAAAACCCTGCATAACCAAAATACAATGGTCCCCCCCTTTTAATAAGCCAGACACCAGACCTAAACCAAAATGAAGGGGAGAGAGGGCGGGTCAATCGCCAAGTCCAACCGTCGCCTGCCTCCCGAATCTTCCCTGGACCCTTAAATACCCCAGGGAGACGCTCTGCCCCCCATGGCCACTTGCTGGCGGTGTGCAGTACCAAAAACCTCCCTGGGGGAAACGCTTCGCGTTCCCCCCGGTGCCCCTTTTGGCTTACTGCACAAACACCCAGACTCATTTAAAAGTGGAAAAGGTTGCTTTAATGTGACAGGCCAAAGCTTACAATTAAACGCTTACCTGGCTCCATGGCCTTACAAACTAAAGAAATATTTAAACAACCAATTAACTAATTAAACATTTTCATTTCCCCCCAACAATTAAATAATTAAATAAAGCCATTTCCTCCCTAACTGTCCCTTGGACCCTACCGCCTCCTTACCCCTTTTCCAGGCGTCCTGCTTTCTCCCCAGGGCCATGCCCCTCCAGGCTCAATACCTGTTCCCCCGGGGTGGCCCGCTTGTGCAAACAGCACCATCCCATCCTTTCCTGTGTCATTCCCCCATTGTGCTTCCCTCCCCCCACATCAAAAGGGGCCATGCCACCGGCACCAGAAAAACCCTCCCCCGAGGTGTTCTTTCTGCCCCACCCTCCCCCACCCATTTTCTTTACCTCCAACTCTTTAACCAATCTCCCAGCCAAGAGCCCAGGTCCGCCAGATAATGATTATTCCCATAAATCGACAAGTGTACACCATCCTCTCTAAAGATCATGAAACCTTCATACACTATTTCCTTATGTTCCTTAACCTGTACCGCCACCGAGGCACAAAACTTAACCATCTCTCTGTTGATCCCTTTCCTAGCCTGCTCTATCGCTCCCTCACTTCTCACTCCCCTCCACACTCTCCGCGGCAACAACTTAGTCCACACTACAGCTGCTTGAGGCCACATTTCACGCACCCAGACTAAATCCCTTTTCATTTTCCTTAGCAGTGCCACCCCCGTATCCCTTACCAGGTCATTCTCCCCAGCATAAATAATAAACACCTCTGGAGCCCCATAGCGTTCCCTCAACCCAGCCAACATAGGAAGCAACTGGTCCCAGCACAGACCCCCTAACCCGTGCCATCTTACCACCACATCCTTATAGCTACACCCCAGTTGCCTACCAAGAACGCTTTTCTCCGCTTCTTTCCCAGCCCACTTAACAATTGAATGGCCGACACTCCACACTTGCGCCAACTCCCCCTCCTTTCGCACAGCATCTGAAAAAGAAATGACAAAAAATCACTACAAATCAATACATTCTACCAAACGCTGTTGTCAACCAGGTCCTCTGCCACCTTCCTTCAAAATTCCCCTTTATCAAACTCCCTGACATACCCCTTGTATCTCCCGGACCTCCAACGACTAAACTTTTCACCTTATCCTCCGAAAAACCCAGCCTATTACCCTCAGATGCTGCGCCCATCCTAAATGAATGTGTACCAAAATCCCCTGCCTTTTCTCCTACCGCTACCAGAGCCTTACGCAATACCCCCAGGACTTGTGCCGCTGAAACTGGCATCCCATCCTTATGCTTAAGCACTAAGCCTGCCTTACCCCCACAACGCTCCTTCCACAACCTGCCTGTCTGAACTGGGCATAAATCCTTGCTCCCCTGACCCAACAAAACCCAAGAACCCTTTCCCTTTTGGGCCATCTTAGACCTATTAATCTTGATGTCCAAACCTAATTCTGTAATTTGCACATCCTCCCACTGCAGTCCCCCCTTTTCCCCCTTTTCCCCCCACCAACTCCGAAACCCGAAAACCCCCAAAGAATAACCAAGTAAAACAAGTCGCAAACAGCTCCCCTTCCCATACCGACCAGCAAACTCCCCCCACTGCCTTAATCAACCTCTGCAGCAATTCCACCGATATCGGCCTCCTCTTATCCTTGTCCCTCTTACTCTCCCTTGCCCATCCTTCCAACATCCTACTCGCCATTTCCCCCCCACTCGGCTGAAAACCCCAAAACCATTTCCCATAGAAAGCAATCCCGGCTAACTTCCCCGCTATAGTTACTCTTGACCAGCCCCTGTCCATGCACCTCAGGAGGAAGTTCATGACATTATCCCTCCTCCGCTCTTCCGCATCCCATCTACCCTTCCAACTACAAGCTCCCCCTCCAATAAAATCCTCCCAGGCCTTCCTGTATGACTCCTTAGATGCCCCGGCCAATGAACCCTCCACCAAAGCAAGCGCTCTCAGCTTCCTATCTTCAACAGCTCCTACGGAATCTGCTGCCCCTCCTGATCCGCATCTGGAGCCAATCCACGGAATCTCTGCCATTGAAAACGAGATAATGCATCAGCAATGCCATTATCCTTCCCTGGCACATGTGTTGCCTTAAACACCACATTCCATTCCATGCAGCGCAGAACAAACTCTCTCATCAGTCTTGCCACCCTCTGATCCCTTGCTGACTGCCTGTTCACTACATGGACCATGCATTCATTGTCAACATTGAAATACATTTTCTTATTCTGCAAATCCTTCCCCCACAACTCCAATGCCACCAGCAAGGGGAAAAATTCAAGAAATGATATAGTCCTTCCCTCTTTCAACCACAGAGATGGCCACATCTCCGCACACCACTTTCCCCCCCAAATACTCTGTAACCTCCTGCTGCATCAGAAAATACCTGTACTTCCCATGTCACCGGGTCTCCCTGCAACCACATTTACACCCCGTTGAAACTCTCCAAAAAGCGCAGCCAAATTCTGCAATCCTCCCTCACTGCCCCCGATACTCTTATCCGATGATGTGGGCACTTTGCTCCCGTCATAGCCCTCGCCATGTTCCTACAAAACGTCTGCCGTGGGGCCACCACCTTGCATGCAAAATTCAGATGCCCTACCAATCTCTGCATTTCAACCAGCATCATTTTCTTGGCCCCTACCGCTTTCTCCAGCAGTACCACCAGTTTGCTCACCTTGTCGTGTGGCAAGCGTGAGGTCATGGCCACTGAATCCAGTTCAATTCCTAGAAATGTCAACACCACTGCCGGCCTTTCTGTTTTGTCTTCCGCTAAAGGCACACCCAACTCCTCCATCAGCTCCTGAAACAACTTTAGCATTTCCTTGCACTCCCCCTCTCTTTCTGCCCCGCTAATGAACAGAAAATCATCCAGATAGTGCAGCACACTCTCCCAACCCGAGTTATATGAAAAAACCCACTGCAAGGAAGAGCTGAACCGTTCAAACAAAGCGCAGGAAATTGAGCACCCCATTGGCAAGGCTTTGTCTATGTATATGCGGTCCTCGAACTGCAAACCTAACAACCAAAAGTCCTCCGGGTGCACCGGCAATAACCTGAAATCCGCCTTAATGTCACACTTGGCTATGAAGGCCCCTCGCCCTTCTTTCCTTACCAGCTCCACCGCCTGGTCCACACTTGCATACACAACCCCACATTCTTCCGGGGCAATGAAACCATTGACTGACATGCCCTCCAGCCATGACAAATGGTGTATCAATCTGAACTCCTCCGGAGCTTTCTTGGGCACCACCCCCAGTGGGGATATAACTAAGTCACCTGGCAGGTCATCAAATGGCCCTACTATCCTTCCCGCCGCTATTTCTTTGCTCAATTTTTGTCTTACCACCTCAACATTTTCTTTTGCTGACTTCAAATTTTCAGCCCATAGATGCACCCTTGGGCCCTGGTACCCCAATCTGAAACCCTGACAAAACCCCTCACTCAAGATCTTAGCCCATTCCCTGTCCGGATAAAATTGCAACCATTTTTGCAGCACCCCCACTTTAATTGGAGTAAAAGCTTTTCCCCACAACCCCTCTACCTGAACCTCTCCCCCTCCTCCTGTCTCCCTGTTGGAAACACTGAGTGAGAGGGTGTTTTCCTCCACACTTGCGACACTCGTGCCTGAACCTTCACAGGGTCCTTGTGCAGCCGTCCTTATTAAACGCCCAGCACGCTGCTGAGGACTGCTCTCTGCCTCCTCCCACTGCCCCCTCATGGGCGGGGTGACCAAGAAAGGGCCGTAAAGGCACAGGCAGCCCACTTGCTGTGTGCAATGTCAGGGCAGGCCTCGTTGGAGCCATCCATTGCAGCCAAAGATCCATGTCTATCTCGCCACAGACCACCTGACTGTCCTCCGCCATTCTCGCTCTGAATTCCTCATCATACCTTACCCAGGCAAAGCCCCCAAAACTCGTGAACGCCTTCCTAATTACGTCCATATATTTAAGCAGGGCCACGCAACGCTCCGGGAATTTTTCACAATAAACACTGGCATAAATGATAAATGCCCACGTCCAATTCTCAATAGTCACCGGGACCCTTGGGCGTGAAGCCAGTTCCCTCTCTTCTTCTTTAGACCCCTCCTTTGCTCTCACTTCCCTATGGAGCAATTTAAAAACATCTACAAATTCCCCGCCTGAATCTTCTCCCTGGTCGCTGCCATCAAGTGCGCCCCCAACAGCTTTGTTATCCCCATGTATGGCAGTTTTTTCTCCTTTCCTTTCACTTCAACCTCCTTTTCTTTTTCAGCTTGCACCTCGAGCACCAATGGATCCACCACCTTGTCCGTTTGGACCTCCACTGAGCAAATGCTCTTCTCAACCCCCAAGGCTCCAATGGCCTGTACACCAACTTCTTTCCTTACCCCTTGCAGTCCAGACCCTTCATTTCCTGTCCCCCTTTTTGTGACCCCTCTCTGCCATGCAGATGACGATTCCCTTTCCCGCTCACCTCTTTCCACACAGGCCATCTGCGGTCTGGCGTCCACACCAATGCTCCTCATCTCTTTTCTTAGACGGCTCCTACTGCGGGGACAAAACATGTCAGCAGACTCACCCAGCCAATAGTTCCACCGACCTCTTGCCCCCCGACCACCCTGCACCTGCCTTTCAAGATCCCCCCTCAAACTTCTTCTCTCCTCTCCCCTTTCCCTTACTGCCCTATAACCTTCTACCTCCCACTGCCCCACATAATCCTCCAATCCAACTTCATCACCCCTTAAATACCATTGTGGATGCAAGCTCATGCCCGAGTTGAGTTGATCTTCTTCGTGCGATCCCGGGGCGTCCGCCCCGCCACTCCTTTGACGTCTTCTCGGAGGGGCCGCAGAAACCCTTGCCTGGTCCTCTTCCCTCGGGCGAGGTGTGCCGTCCTCCACCCTGGAATCCTCCTCGCTAGGGGCTGTGCTGCACCCTCTAGGCTCTCCTTGTGCTGACAGAGGAGGGGCCTTTCTAAAACCCTCTACCTCCACCTGAACACCTCACTTCTTCTACCCGGGGGGGCCGTTCCGCACCCCACTCTAACCTCCTCAATTGATGGGGACCTCTCCCTCCTTCTCCCACCTTCCCCTCTGCCCTGTCACCCCCTTCTGTGCCCCATTCCCGCCCCCACCGTGGTTCCCTTGACCCACCTCTTTTTGAGCACTCCTAGCTTCCCCAGGGCTATCATTCACTCCCTCCCTCATTAGCTCCCCACCCGAAATCCTTTCTCCCCCGGATGCCCTCCTATCTATCTCCCTCCTCAACTTCCGTCCCCTGGATTCCCAAACCTCCCCTCTCCCCGCCACGGGGGTGCAAGCCACCACTGCTGCGAGAGCCCCATCTGCCGCAGCTCTCCGCTGCGGCCTGCCCCCACATAGCTCCATCTCACCTGTGACCTCCACCACCGCCCCTTCCAGTTGGGCCTTAGACGCCCTGCTGATAATTTCCAGGGCCTCCCTCAGAGCCCTAGCAACAACCAGACCCTTCTTGCTAGCTCCCTGGCCCACCATTGTGCACCAATAATCTGGGTGTGCACTAAAATATGCCCCTTGAAAGTTAAACTAACTAACTAAGCCCCCGAGCCAGATACCTACCTGTGGATCACTAGCCTTAGCCTGGGAAAACCCCAAAAGAAAATTAGGCTATAAAAACTCACTTACACCCACAAGGGTTAATCAAAATCTATACTTCCAATATAGTGACTATAGCAAATCATTATTCTTGGAAAAAAGCAAATTTTTTTTTTTTTTTTTTATAAATCCCCCCTTTTCATAAACCCCTTGCCCTAAAGAACCCCTTCCCCTAAACCTAACCTAACAACAAGAAGAAAGACACAAAACCAGGACCCCCAATCAAATTGGGGCCTAGAAAGACAGTAGAACACTGCGCCTGGCAGCTCAGAAGCCACACCGCACTGGCACAGGAAAACTAAACACTGTCCCTTTAAGGGACCTGCAGTGCCCTCTATCCCTGTTTAGAGCTAACGCATATACGGGAGACCTGTCTTCGAGTGCCCTACACAAAAACAAAATTCCTAAATAAACCGCACAGCAACAGACACCCGGGCCACTTTACCTGCAGGAAATCTGCTGCTCCACCGCGGCGAGCAGGCCACACCGCAGGGTGCAGGAAAAAACAAGACGGTCCCTTTAAATTGACCGCACTGCCGCCCCCGGACCGAAAGAAGCTACCACGTCACTGCGCAACGTGGCTCGAGCCGAAAATGCTACTGCCTGGGAAAACAGTCGCGCACACTAACTAACGCAGAAAACCCCCGCCCACACACCCCTTCACCAAGGGAATTCCACTGAGGAGCTGAAAAAGAAAGCCGCTAACCCCGGGCTCACAATTCTTCTACACCCCGCCGGCACTCGAACAAAGGAAGGAAGTGCCCGACAAGAAACTCCCCCCACAGCACCCCCAGAGCCCTCGAGCCACCAACTTCCTGGACTTCCCTAACGCCGTGCACCAGAAAACACGGGACCCACCGGTTAGCAGACAAGGGGTGTCTAATCTACGGCACCCCTACTACACGTTCCACAATATTGTCTATCTATATATATATATATATATATATATATATATATATATATATTTATTTATTTTTTAAATTAAGCTAACAAACTACCTACCCGCCCACTCTACCAACACTCCCCTGCCTCACCTGACTAACTCGCACACCGCTAGGCCCAGCTAATACCATGAAAGGCTCGGGAGCAGGCAACAGGACTTGACAATTGCCAAGTCCAACCGTCGCCTGCCTCCCGAACCTTCCCTGGACCCTTAAATACCCCGGGGAGGGGCTCTGCCCCCCACGGCCACTCGCTGGCTGTGTGCAGAGCCAAAAACCTCCCCGGGGGAAACGCTTCGCGTTCCCCCCAGGGCCCACCTTCTCGCGAATGCCACTGATGCTGTTTCTTTAAACGGCGTTACATTCTCACGATGATGTCGTGTACACCTAACCTCTGCACTTAGTTACGTAATGAAGAACTCTTGCCAGTTAACAGAGCACACTGATATAAAAAAAAGACTCAGCCCTAGCTTGCTGTATGGTATATCCAAAATGTCACCAATTAGTGACCTAATAGAAACAAGCTCATGCAGGCACGTTCTTGTTTACTGCTTCTAGTCTCTGACTAAACCTCAGTCTGTTCACAGTCTATTAAACCCTTTGGAAAGCACTTAGAACCCTCCTTGGTATGCCTCAAGAGAAAGTCTCAAAGGTATTTACATTGAACGTGAATATTGCTGCTGATTAGTGAGGGTGAGCTAGTGAAATAAAATAGGTTTGAGTGGAGAGTGACGCACACAATTGAAAAAGGATAGGCGCCCATTTTTGTGTTGCTAGCTGGGGATAACAGAATCTGTGTGGCCGCCTTGCATGACATAAATGTACAGGACATTTCTTAGCATCACATGATTATTCGGAGGAAGGCAGGAGCATCCATTCAGTGGCTGTAACTGATTGTGCCATCTTAGTGTGAAGAGAATGAACACTTGTAGCAGAGAAAAGGTCTAGGAGTTATTTGCAGGTATGAGTATTATATTTTATGTATGTACCTGAATGCACCTTCTGTTTGTGACGAGAGAAAGTACTTTTTGGAAAGATACAAATCTTAGATTTCCTGGCAGGCAAATGGGAATTAGATTCTGAGGTTGGAAGTCAGCGCCCAACACATGTGCCATCATCTAGTGGCTACTAGTATTTATTTTATTTTAATTTTATATTATTTATCTGTTTCTTGTGCGCCATAGCCCGTAGGCATCAGGGCGCAGTTCACACTTAACAGTTCACAAGACAAACGATTCCACAACTCATTAACAGAAAAGCACTGTCTTTAGTTTTCTTTTGAATGAAGCAAGATTTTCTTCCTTACGAGGCAATTCTGGAACACCATTCCAAGCTCCGGTGGCTTTCACAGAGAAGGAAATGCCTTTCTCTCTTGCTTTTGGTTAGGTATGTTGGGGGCTTGCCGAACAGGCATTTTATGAGTCAGTGTGAGGATTTTAAAGCAAACCATCTTTGCCACCAGCAACCAGTGGAGTTCTTTTCTATGGCAGGACACATGATCCCTCCTAGGAATGTTTCGGACTTCTCGAACTGTGTTGTTTTGCACGATCTTGAGTTTGTGTATGCTTTCCTTACTGCCTCCCCCACCAGCCTAGGCAAGATGATAGCACAAACTAAAGTTTTGCAATTTTTGCAAGAGACCAGTGGATTTATTTGCCTGGTACTTGCATATGGCATTGTGTGTTTTTTATTATGTTATTAACATGAGCATCTGCGCTCATAGATGCTTCTAGTACTGTACCCAGGGTTTTAACTTTTTTATTATACCACTGGGATAAAGGAGCCATCGATATGAGTAAGCCTGCCCCAGTTTGTTTCTTGTTTGGCTAGAGCCAAACACCATAACTGCTGTCTTTGAACCATGAAGACACAACCAGTGTTTTACCTCTACTCCTGGATATATGCATAAATAGAAGTTAGATTAGCTAGGTCATTGACATAGTCCCCACTAAGGTCCATTAGCAGTTGAAAGTCATCTGCATAGTTTGTGAATTGTAAGCCCCTTACTTCAAGTTGGTCACACAGAGGCTTTATGTATAGGTTAAAGAGGGCTGGAAAAAAACATGCCTCCTGTGGCACTCTGTGGTTAATGGGGGCTGGCTTGGAGCAGGCAGTACCCAGCATATTTTAGAGTTTCTTTCACTGAGGAACAAGTGTATCCACAAAATGTTCTCACTGGAGCAATTCCCCACAGATTGAAAGGTTTTAAGCAACTGGGAGTGCTCCAGTAAACCGAACGCGGCCACCAGGTCCAAGAGGATCAACAGCCTGGATTTACTTTCTTCTAGTCTATCTAAATTCTGTTATTGCTAATTAAGCAGGGCACTCTCTGTCCCATGGTGACTCCTAAAGCCTTACTGATTTGGGTGCAAGATGGCAGATGCCTCCAGATGGGCCTGCAATTGGTCAGGTGCAACTTTATCCAGGATTGTTAGTAGGAAGGGTGTGTTTGTAATTGGTCTCAAATTGCCTGGGTCTCTAGGATCGAGGCTGGGCTTCTTGATTAGAGGTGTAACTACCACTTCCTTGATGCTGCTGGGTACACTTTAATGCAAGATAGATGTGTTAAAGAATCTTATCAAGAAAGGGGCAAAGAGTCTGCTGTTAGCTAGGATTACTTTAAATGGTAGTAAGTCTCCTCGACAGGATGTAGGTCTCATTTATAAAAGAGAATCCTACACCTGAGCCTTCCTTCTTGGTGTCCAGTTCACATGCTTGGTCTAGGGTATATTCAGTTTAGCACGACAGATTTGGGGGTGGGGGGCTCTGGTAGATCCCATCCTTACTGGAAGGTCAATTCTGCAACTTATTTTTCCATGATCTAACCAGATACATGGTTCAGTAACAACACTGCTACTATGAATGATACGCGTGGCCACCCAATCAGGGTGTGTCCCTTTGTATGGGTTGGCTCATGATTTATGACTTGAAAGTCAGTGTTGGTGAGATGACACTCCAACTCTATAGCTTCTTTATCTTGGGGGTCCCCTTCCAGCAGTTTAAGTCACCCAAAAGAATGGTGGGTTTTTCGGGCTGTCCAGGGGATTGAGAAAATTAAATAGATCTTTGCTAAAAGATGCCAAATCCATAGGAGGATGCTAAATAAGGATGAAATGGATACATGCATTGTGTGTCGGAGATATCTTTGCATGAAGAATTTCGCAATTGGAACGTTCGATGCTTGCTTCAAAGATCCCCATCTCTTGCTTACGCAAAACAGTCCCGCCACCCCCCAGGCCCTGTCAGCGGTTCTTGCCCAGAATTGTGTAGCCTTCCAGGGTAACTAATCAATTGATGGACTGTTTCCTTGCTGTATGTTTCTGTGAGGCACATGATATTGATGTGGTTTTCTAAGATGGAGTCATGGATGTCTAATGCGTGTTTAGGCACTGAGCATGTATTGAGCAGAGAAATGTTCAGTTGTCTAGGGTTCTCTTGTTCCCCTACCTCTGTGTCTAATGGTAGTGGTATCATGATACCTTGTTGCCAGGTCCGAGGTGAGGTTTACCCAGTGCAATATTGTCATAAAGATCTCCTTTGCAGTTTCCAGCGGCCCTATGTCAGGCTGATGCCTCCTGGGGACCCCAGGAAATAAGAATCATAACCGGAATAACCTGAAGACTTACTGTGGGTCAGCCGAGCCCCGGGTAAGAGGAACGAGACATCGAGCCAATGCGCACCTTATGCAGACCAGTGCAGTCCAGCCCTAGTACTAGGGAAGTCCCAGCGACATAGCTACATACATTCACTTGTCTTTTCTTGTCAAAGTGAGGAGAATGACATCCCTGAATTGATTAAGGTCTTTCAGGAGACAGCAATTACATTATCCTAACTAAAAATATGTATGCATTTTGAGGCAGATTATATTCAGTGGCTGTAAATCAGAGTGCCATACATTTTGTGAGAAAATGAAATACGTGTTACTTGGGGAGAAAAAGTTTGTGAATTCTTTGTCGGAAAGCGTGCATTATATCCAGTTGCTATAAATCAGTGTGTCACTTTTTTCTGCCCAGCGCAACAATGTTTTGCTTACAATGAAGCTGTTATACACTTGTTTTGTGGCCAGAGCAACCATGTTTTGCGTACAATAAAGCTGTTTAACAATTGTTTTGTGGCAGGAGAATACTATTTTCAGTAGCTGTAACAGAGTGTTATTGTTTTTTGACGAGACAAAATACTTGCTTTAAGAAAAAACGCTTATACTCTTTGGAGGAAGCAGAAGTTAATTTTCAGTGGGTTCAAGTGTGTGCAAGATCCTTTGTAATGAGACAAAATGCATATTGCAGAGATATGTTCAGAGTATTGTATGTAGGGAGAATGGTATTGAATACATTTGCTTTAAATCAGTATCCAAAACATGTGCAATCATCAGGTGGTTATTTCTAGAGAGGAGAAACGTCCCAGTCAACACCTTTCATTACATAAACAAGTGAGGAGAAGAACAACCCAGAATTGCATATAGAATAATCTTACTTGCAAAGAAAAGGTTTTATAATTACTTACAGGTAGACACATATTATATTCAGTGGCTGTATCTTACAGTACCATTATTGTTTGATGAGAGAACATTCCTTAATAGCAAAAACCTCTTAGAATGCTTAGGCTACAGAAGGCTATTATATTCAATCTGTATGTCAAAATGCTATATGTTTTCAATGAGAACAAAATACTTGTAGATGAAACACCCAGACTTTATTTGGAGGCAGAAAGACAATATATTCTGTGTCTGAAACTCATTGTTAAATGTATGTGTCATTATCTACTTCCTACTTGTAATATGGATGGGAGAAACCCAGAACCCCCTTTTTATGACATACACGAACATGGCATTTCCTGTCAATGAGAGAATTTTGGGATTTCAAAAACATGCCACTGGCTTCTGTCTAGAAGTTATTTCACATCAGCCATAGCATCTGCTGTGTGCAGTGGGGAGGAAAGAATTGTGTGTGGTAAGTTGATGGCATCGATGTCATATTCAGTGGCATCTTTGGCACGGGAGCAAGTGCAATAGCAAAATCAGGTTTTGTTTTCAGATGAGGAAGTTATTTTGCCTGTGTTTGGCTAGATGGGATAGAAGTGCAGTTTGGGAGAAACTACACCCAGCGTTAGAGAACATGACGCACCAGGGGAAAGGGCAAAAATTGTAGAGAAGAAGGATGTGTTTGACATAGGGCTTTCCTAGTCTCCAGCACCAGCCACATCTAGCGTAATGATTTGGGCTTGTGGGAAAATGGGATTTAAATGACATCTACAATGTGTCATACTTTTTTGGAATTATGGAATTAGTACGTTTGGACTGAATTTTTGCACCTTTACATTTGTACCACTCACTGCAAGAAAGTCCATTCTGATGAGATATTGTTTAGAAATTATTTGGAATTTCTTTGTATGATTGACCAATTGAACACCTCCCGCTTGATCTGACAATAGACAGTACTTAGTGTGAAAAAATCCAAGACACCCTCACTGCAAAGGTCAACTCCCTCAATGGAAAAATCCTCTCCAAGCAACTTGCTTTGCTAACCAAACCACCATCGCCCACAGCAGTCAGCCCCTTACCGACCCACACAAGCACCCCTTTCAACTTCCATCCTGTCTCAGACATGTACGTCACTAAGATCATCAAGAGCCTCAAACCGTCACGCTGCAAACTTGACTCTTGTTCAGCTCCAATCATCAAAGACTCTCTGAGTCACTCATTCCCTTCTTCACAGCCATCATCAATGCATCTTTCTCCACAAAATCAGTGCCAACTTCAAGAAACCCTCCATCGACCCATCCATGCCAAAAAACTAGCACCCCATTACTACGGTACCCTACATATTGAATATCTTGAGTTGTGTTGCTTATATCCAGGTTCAAAAGTATCTTGAGGAAAACAACATCTTGGGCATTCGCCAATCAGGATTCCGCCCCAAACATGGTACTGAAACTGCCCTACATGATTTGCAAATACAAATCGATGTCATCAAGGACACTGGCAAACCTGTCCTCCTAATGATGCTAGACCTCTCTGCAGCATTCAAATTGGTAGATCACCAAATCATCTGCTCTCAACTTGCCTCAACACCGAACTTCTCTCAATCAGCCACCAATTGGGTTAGGTCCTTCCTAGCTGACAGATCCTCATGTGTCATTGATTACTTTTCCGCTAAACCTACTCCTGTCACCTGTGGCGTACCCAAAGGATCCTGCCTCTCCTCCACCCTCTACAACATTTATACAAAACCCCTCTTCGAACCACCTTGACCTACTAGGCATATGTTACATGAACTACGCTGATGATACGGAGCCCCTTATCCCCCCTCCGGATAATATGCCCAGGACTCAGCCACCATGAACTCTGCATGCGAGATCATACAAAATTGGATATCTTCTCACTTATTCTGCCTCAACGACAACAAAGCCGAAATCCTTATCGTTGGCTCCAACTGCACACTTCGCAACATTGACCCAGCATACAAGGAGTTTACCATCGATGGCAACCGTATCACCACCTCTGCCGCTGCCAAAACTAAACCTCTCACGTCAAGTGAACTCGATCAGCAGTGGCTTACACAGTCAAGCGTCTTCATGCCCACAGGCCCTTCCTCTCCACTCCTAACAAACTAACTATCACAACAGCTATCACAGGAGCCAAGCTCGACTACTGTGAGGCCTTATTTACCGGTACCTCTGAACGCAACCTGAACAAACTCCAGATGATTCAGAACAATGCTCTCTGAGAAGCCATTGGTCTCTCCAAATCTGACCTATATCTACGAAGCCAGGAGAGCTGCACACTGGTTGAAAATCCGGGAAAGGATTAAGTTCAACACATTGGGCCTCATTACGACCCTGGCGGAAGACCATGGTGCTATTAGCACCATGGTCCATGCCGGAAAATTACTGACTCTGCCATGGAGAAAGGGGGAATTACCACCCCAATACAAGGTTGGTGGGGCGGTAATTCCCCCTTCCTCCATGGCCCTTCGCATTTCCCATTTTTTCCCCATAGGGCTCAATGGGAATGGGGAAGGCGCTAAGTGCGGTGCCGCAAATTGCAGCACCATAATTAGCACCAAGGTCCCTTTGCGGGTCTCTACTTTAACGGCTGGTCTACACCAGCCGTTAAGGTCGGGTCCGCAAAGGGAGCTCGTAATTAGGCGCTAATAGGTTAACGGCGCTGCAGCCTTTTACGGCGCCGTTAACCCATTAGCGCCTGGGTCGTAATGAGGCCCATTGACCCTGATCCACCAATGTCTCTCCAACACTGCCCCGACATACTTCTCACGCTGCGTGGAGACATACGCCCCTGCCCGACCTGTTAGATCATCCTACGCTCACTTCCTGAAGACCCCCAACTTCAACTGCCTCTCAGTAGGGGGCAAGAGCTTCCCGGTTGTTGCTGCCAAACTCTGGAATAATCTACTACCAGCACTCAGAAAAAAACAGGCCTTACTGGACCTTCTGCAGAAATTTAAAGACTTTGCTGTTCAACTAACTTTGCTCCTCCTAAGACTCTTTCCTCCCACTACTGCATCTCCCCACCCAACCTCCCTTCTTCTCTCAATGTGTAACTTTGTACCATAATGTAACTAGCGCCTAGATACCCGAGGGTTTTCTGTGCTGTAACAAAAGCAAAAATAAATAAATAAATACCTAATTTTCCCTTCCTCTGTCTCAGAATGGTCATTATTACAGAACTGCACATGAAAATAATAATTCTATTTTTAATTACGGTTCATTTGTTTTATTAGCCAGATGTTTAGATACACCAATTGTAACAGACGGATATTTTTAATAATAACGGATTTGTGAAATGTAATAATGTAATGAACTAATTAGCAGAGACGTCATTTAGGGGTCAACCTTGCTAACCCTAAAAAACAATTTAAAAAAAACATGTTATTTTTCTTTTTTTTAAATAAATACATGGAGGCTCGTAGGCTGTGGCCAGTAGCATGTTGCTCTTTGTTTCTGCAGTGGCTGATTTTCTGATAGCTATAGCCCTTAAGATAGCTCAGTGATTTGAGTGCTCGCTGTTGCAGGTTTCAGGTTCGACTCCCGGCAAGGTAAACTCAGCCTTTCATCCTGCGGAAGTTGATAAATGAGTACCACAGAGGTTGGGTAATATTGTATGTATATTTGTTCTATATGAAGCGCTTAAGTGTACGTGCTATATAATAACACACCATTATCGTTTGGCCTTGGACGTCTGCTTGCATTCACAGTAATTTGGTAATATGGGCCTATAAGCGCTAATATTAATGATATATATGGTGATCCATTCTTGTATAAATGTATATCACTTTCCAGTGATATCATAACCATATTTTCGTAGTGTACTTAGAAACAACGCTATGTGATGCCACTTCCAGTTTTGTCAAGGGCTGAAAGGTCATGTTCCATTGCTTCCTGTGATGTTACTTTGGGGTGGGGTTGAATGATTTATGTGCCCAGCATGGTGGCACTGTATAGTGGGCTGCACCCTACTAATCAAAATTAAGCTTGCGATTAAGCAAAACAGCACGATAGAACAGAACAATCCAAAATGAGCTGTGCCCTCTCTCTAACCAATGGTTTATCCCTTCCTGTGATGTTATCAGAGGTCAGTGGGCATGTGATATCAGTTCCGCTACCCCTGGCATTTTGGTGAAATGACGTCCCTGCTAATTAGTAGTGTTATTATTGTTAATACCACCATAAGTAGTATTGAATGAATCGAGTCCCAAACACGTCCTCGGCATCCCAAGCTGAGTTGTTGGATTGTATTTAATAAAAAACACAAAGAGCTCAGGGGTGATTATCAACGCGAGTCGTGAATTAAATTTCCAACTGGTTACTCATTCCTAATTCATAAAGCTTCTGTAGGAGATAGACTCCAGTCAAACTGTCTTTTGAGGCTTATAACTGCGCAAAAAAATGGAAATGTCTCCAATGATTTCAAAGTGCACTTTTTTAGAGAAATACATTTAGTGCTAGTTGAGTTTATTTTTCCTATCCATACGGTCTCAGGGTGCAACAGAAGGGCCGGGTCAGTATTTGAAAGCTATGCAATGCTCTTTTAATTGTTACTTCAAAATGGCTTGTTTACATACCAGCGACTGTCTGTGAATTCATGAACAGGTAAGACTTCATACCAGCAAGGTAGTGTTCCTCTTGATGACATCACTGACAGTAAAGGGAAAGTCATCAACAGGTTTGCTTATTTTAAAAACACTCTCCAGGATGTCATTTAATTTCTCATGATTTTGGGAAATAAAGCTCCCACGTGCATATGCAAATTACCAGCATTCTGCTTCCTTCGTGCGTAGCTATTACTTCCGGCAATTGAAGAGAATTACAATGGAACTTAGGCAAGTTATCTAAAACGAACGATGTATGAACATGAAATCTACTGTGCTTTTGCTAGTGGTTGTCTGTTAACAGCCATTGCTTGTTACATGATGCAGCATCGCATACACAAAAAAAAAAGATTTCTCATAAGCCCAACCACCAATGGAGTCAAATATCAGGGGATGTCATTGACTGGTTGTGAGAGTTCACTTCTTTTACTGAATTTACGCGAGTTTTAAAGGGGAATGAGCCAGCATCTTTTATGCAGGATTTGGATTTAAAAATGACAAATTATAGACTCGAAATGGAATTTTGAAGATATTGGGGAGCAGATCTCCTCAGTGAAGACGTGTAAGACAGTTGATATAACAAACGTTTACTGCATAGTCTGAGCATACTGCAATCTACAACTCTTAGGAAACACTGATGCTTCCATGGTTTGATGCCTGGCGTTTACAGTGTACCATAATGTAAAATCAGAAATGTCACGAAGACATAAATTGATCACTGTTTCCTCTCAACCGTCTACTTCCTGGTTCCCTTAGTGTCCAGGAAGTAAGAACAACTAAAACACCATTACTGACAGTTTATACCTGTGTGTCAACGTTTTACCGCTCTGTTCTTGCTGGTTAGAATGTTAGAAAAGGAATGAACCATGACTGATATGATTGCAAAGTAAAACTACGTGCTGGTATGCAAGAATCAACAAAATGTTCTGTTAATTAAAAAAAAAAAAACGTAAATGCTTCGAAAGAATTCTATTAAGCGAAAGCGAGACATAAACATTGGTGGATGAGTGAAGTGCTTGTGATAGGCAGTGATGGATAATGACATGTTGAACGGGTCAAACCAGCCCACCTTTATGATGCCATGATGAATAGCATGCACTTTATATTCCGTTCCAGGTTAAACACAACTCTAACGATCCACTCTTAATCAAACTATAAATAATCTTAATCCCCCATTACATACTTCTTTAGGAATACAATATTGAATGGCAAATTGTGTCCAAAGGAAGATAAATCAAAAGCGTAAGAACATCATGACCCTAATTTACAAAAATGTTAATGTGGTGCAAAGTGACATTCCGCCAAAAAAGTGCACTTTACGCCACACAAAACTCCCACTTTGTGTCCTGCACAATCGCTTAGCGCAGGCATGACATCAGCATGCGGGAAAAGCCAGCGCAAAGAAGGAGAAGTGGGCATAGCATGCAAATCTCCTCATTAAAAAAAGCAAAAGAAGGAATAATATGGGCTTGGGTAGGGAAGCACTGTGCAAACTACAAACATGCTCCATCAAGGTCTAAGTAAGCTGTATTCACAGACACAATAGTGCTTTTACGTTGGCTGCAAAGGTGAACGATCTTACTGCAACCCATCAGCCGTCGCAAAGCACAATGAAACCCAACGTACAAAAAGGGCTATACATTTCCACCGAACATTCGATTGCCACAATGCCAGATCCTGCATTGCTAGCAATGATATTACTGCACAGAAAGAGCAGGAGGGGCATAATCTACCATGCACAAACAACAATATTTGGGATGCCATATGAGAAGGTGTATGGAGCATACTACTTCCCCTCCATGTCATCCTAGAACTGGTCAAGGAGTGGGAGAATGGCCTGGAATCACCCACCATGTGCTCATAGGCTATGGCATCTCTGGTCAAAGTGCTATCAGCCGTATACTTCCTGGCTACTGAATAATTCCAGTGTACCACAGCCCACACAATCAAGGTGCCTCCACATGTCTTGCGTTGCATCCTAGCACGTGTGAATATGCACATAGACATGCCACTCTGCTGGCAAGGCAAAGAATATGCCAGGAATTGTATTCAGTTTCCCACTTTCCCAGGGTCCTGGGAGATGTCAACTGCACAACTGCACCCATGTAGCGCTACAAACTACCCCCAAACCCTGCGATACTGGGCACATTTTGCGGGTGATCTGTGTTGTCAAGGGACACATCATATTTGTAAATGCAAATTACCCAGGATGCATGCTCTCATGTTTAATTGAGCCACATTCTCAATGGAAGGTGCACAAGTCTTGCTTAAGGCGTTTAGGGCTTCCATTGACACCACAGCTTATTTTCATTCATTTCTACGGTGGAGAGGAGGGGCAGCATATAAGCCACATGGATTTTCATTGCGACACAAATATGAGGTCTGACTGCTTCACGCACTACCATAAAGCAGGTAGACCCCCTTAGTGATCCATTGTACACACTACCTGTCATTCTTGCATGGCAGCAAATGTGCTCAGTTGAAATTAATCCCTCCCCAACATGCGAGCTTTTAATTTCAATTGGGAGCACTTCTTACCATACTGTTGTGGAGGGTCTCATTTCAATTGTGAGCGGTGCTCACAATGAAAAGAAAATGCTGCCATGTAAGCATGCCAGGGGGCATTTACTCACTTTGCACTGCGTAGGACAATTATGAAGGGAAAAAGACGGCCCCTTTTTGCCCTTTCCGTTTGCACCCCGCAGTACAAATGATGGAAATGCGGTGGTAGGCACCCGCTTAAATGACATTGTAAATGTAATGATCACCCAGCATCAAATTAGGTTTTAATGGAACATGAACCCTATTTTAGCTACACCTTGCTTCATTCCCCTATACACCAGGCTATTGCAGCGAGAACTTTTGGCAACACGTGGCTTCCAGTTGAGTATCAACCATCATGCACACACATGCAGTCACTTGGCACACAGAACCACAAGAAATGATACTACACTTAATCAAAAACTATTTACACTTTTGTACGGGATAGTGCATACCCACTGTCATCATTCCTGTTCACAACGATCAGGAATCCAGATACCCCCATGCTACAACACCGCACACATAGTAACTATGGGCATAGTGGTGCACAGATTCAGAGTGCTAAATTCAAACTTCCACTCCCTTGACTACACAGGTGGCATATTGCTATGTGCACCTCCTGCAGTATGCAAAATCATTCTGGCATGTTGTGTCTTGCATAATATATGTCAGGGCATAGCCGTAGGGATACAGGAGTGTTTTTGCCCTCATCCATAGGCACCACTCCTTTTCTTAGCAGGCCAAAGGGCAAGGGGACTGGACAGACGCAACCAGGTAGTACAAACCTACTTCACGTAAATTACAACGCCTCTGAAACACACTAAAGCCACATCCCTGATTCCCTTTCAATGATGAAATCTGGCAAATCAAGCTTGCCCATAACAAAACCCTGAGAGTGCTTGTCTTGGATTGCCAAACTGTATGTTCCCCATAACATTAAAAGAACACAGCAACCTCATTGACATCCTTGCCATAAAGTGCACAAACCACGTACACACTCATTTCAAGTAAAACGAAAAGTGTCCATGACACGGACACTATAATCCAAATATTGCAAACCCAATGTCTCCATTCCATCTGTTCCCTTCAGTCGGATGCACCAGGTGCAACAGAAAATGCTCACTGAGGACCATGTAGGTCAACTGTTTACATTGAACAAGTTCATCATCACTGCTGGCACACTGTCCCTTCCCCTTTCCTTCCCTTTTCCTGTCCTTCACCCCTCGCACGTTTATCACAGTCTACCATGCAACATCCACACCCTTGCTCTCATCCCCCACCCATACTTTCACATCCACCACCTTGACAGCAGTTGATCCTGCTGACAAACCCCTCACTTCCCCCAGCATTTCAGTCACCCAGTGTCGCACAACCTCCTTCACACAATCTTGTTGGACCGAACTACAACCAATCTGCCATGCAATTGAACACTCATTGTCATGCCCACCTGAGTGACACCTTGATGCCAGGGCCCTCAGCACAATTGCTGCTGGGCCTGCTCACCTCCATACACCTCCACATGTGCATGCTCCTGAAATGGGGAAAAGCAGCAGCTGCCCAGACACTCTACCTGTTTACTTTCCTTTGTCTCCCCCACTTAGCCATACCTATTCCTACCCCTTCCTTACATCAATGTACCCCATCCACACTATGTAAATCGCATCAATGCTCTGTTCCTCCCAGTCATTATCATGCACTTCCTCAAAATCCATCAATGCCCCCTATCGACTCCTGCAGCACCCTGTACCACTTCACCCCCAATCCCATAGTGACTGCCTCCTGCACATCTTATCAGTGAGGGGGCACCACCACACATCTCTGCTCCTAACTGGGCAGAGACTGGCCTACCCACTACCCTGCTGCTCAAGGCATGTGTTGGCATACACCCTGATACCCCCACCTCTATCTCCAAACACGGCAAAGCCCCACTCCTCCTCTGCTGCTGTGCAACCACCTTGGCAGTGTTGGACCAGTGTGTCTGTCAGCTGTGGCCACATTGGCTGATGAAGCCCTGCCCATGCACCCCCTCTCCCTTCTGCTCCCCAGAATCCAAGATGTTCCCCTTTATATGAACAGTTGTGGCAGATGTGCCTGCATCCCCTGTCCATGTCCCTCATAAGCCCCCACCCCTCCATTACCTCTGGCTACCTCAGTCATCTACTGCTTCCCGTGTGTCTTCCTGTCCCTGTAACCCCCTGCTCCATCATCACAGGACCCACACCCCCCAGTACCCTACCAAGGCCCTCATCAGCATCAATCCACATGTCAAATTCCTCCGACTCAATCCACACCCTAGAGCTGCCCCTCTCTCCACGTGTCAGTGCACCAACCTCTGAGGCACACACCCTCCACCTGCACATGACCTATCATAGTTACCACCAATTACTCAGCTGCTAAGAATATGCCCTACCAATGAAACAAAGGCCCACCTTCAGCAGCTCTCAGGTTCCATGCCCACCTTTCCATTCCTATACTCCCTGACCACTGGCTAAGGCAATAACTGTCAGAGGCCTGGTAAGGCTAAGGTCCCATTGCTAAATCACAGGAACAAACAGAACCTTTTCTCTCATTGCTTTTAACCACCCTATGACACTTCCCCTTGTCTCACCTCCTACCCCCATTCAGATTGATGGTGTGCACCTTTTCCCTGCCCCCATCCTCCCTCGCACGGACACTGCAAAGCTTGCCTCCTTCTCCTGCCCCTGTTGTTGTGGCTGGGCCTGCACTGTAGCAGTTTGCTGGAGCTCCTCTCGTTAAAGCTGAGTACTGCAGCCACACATGCCCATCCACATGTTATCATGTCAAGGTTGTGCTTGCAAAGTTAAGTTCACCGGGTTAAGCAGCTGTTTGTCTGCCCAGCTGGCATGTGGCAAGTATGCTCGGCCACACGCATTCTTGAAGTCCCTGGGCCCAGTTCAGTGTCCAAATATCCCAGAGTGACAAATTACACTGCGAGCCCTCCGGGGCCCACCATGCGCAGCATACTTCACTCATCATCTACATGCATTTTTGTCATCTGGATCATTCTCTTACATGGATTGTGAGAGTCAGGTGTGGTGCATGCTCATGCATAATGGAGTGGCTTCTAGACTCGCTGTATGTCAGGAGATGGCATGCAGGCTGTTATTAAAGGGGTTTAAATGCTGCACACAAAATAAGCAACCTCATCACCTCTCACCTTAAACATGTGTACACGAACATACCACAGACTCTAAGCCACATGTTGTGGAGGTGTAACCAATTACACAAAGCACATGCATAGCTGATAAATGAGAAATGTCCATATGTAATGATGTTGGACAGCTCCCATCTGCACAGTAGAATAGGCACTTAAAGCACTGCCCTCTACAGCACTATGTCTCTGCCAGGAGAAAATAATACAATCAACCTCGGATGGGGGAAAAAAAAACTCCATTCACGAGTGCATGAAGAGGGGTTGGTGGTGGAAACTGGATAGGGGTGTGTGGGAAAATGGGCAATGGCATCACCTGCGTGGTTCAGTTGTAACTCCCATCCTGTGGTAGATCCATAGATGGGGCACACTGACCATGCATTGCCAAAGCCTGCTCATCATTGGCTAGAGCCACTTGTGATAGGGATACATGCACAAGTGACCCAATGGCAAGAAGGTCCTGATGATAGTTATTGCAAGTGACCAACATGTCAGCTTGCATGCTGGATCTGAATGTCTCCGACTGCAAGTTAAAATTTCCGGTCAAGGCGGCCATCTCTTGGTGGTGAACGTCCCTTGAGGCCAACATCTCCTCATGCAGAGATTGTCTCAAGAAATCCCTGTCTCGACAGTGGCCTCCCCATGAAGCCAACATCACCTCATGCAGATTGTCTCAAGGAATCTGTGTCTTGATGGCAGCTATCCCTTGAGGCTAACATCCCTTTGTAATTGTAATTGTAATTGTAATTGGTTAGTTATAACACACTTAATACCCAGAGGTATTGAAGCACGGACCCGAGGATCAAACCTGTCTTGCTTCCAAGGCGAGTGCATTGCCCCTGAGCTATTCTCCCGCCATTTACACAGGGCTTGCCTTAAGGAAGCCATCTCTTGCCACTGGACGTCTCTTGAGACCAACAACTCATCATACAGGGATTGCCTCAAGGCAGTGCCCTCCTCAGGAATCACCTGCCTCAGGTGTTGCTTGTCCTCTCTCCTCTCCTGCTGCAATGGGCATATTTCAGCAATGTGTGTGGCAATGGAGGAGATGACATTTTTGGCCAGAAGATGGATGTCCTAGGACTTGTCTTGTAAGACCTTGTCCTGTTGTGCACTTGCACACAGCAATTCTTCCTCCCACTCTAAGTGACTGGCAGTCACATTCCCCCCACATGTGCGTGGCCCACCAAGCGGGATGCCAAATGCTATATCTGTTGCAGTGAGCGCAATGTCAGTGGCTAGCCCTCTACAACCCTCCCACTGCCATCATCCTCCCTGCTGCCTCCATTATGGGAGAAAAAACAAAGAGGAGAAGGGTGCAAGGTTTATAATGTATCTTAAACCTCTGGAAATTGCTCTGGGTAACCCTACAGACCATCTCAGTCTACAACTGCCAAGCCATTACAGAGAGGGGAAAGACCATATGCAAATCAGGCATGGTCACAGCTCTAAAGCAGCAGTCCCATCCAAACTGCTAGATCACATCCCTTCCACACAAGACCACAAGCATTCCTAGACATGCTTTGGCCTCATTGGGCATCATCAGTGAGGAATAGCCTGGGTCTCATGATGGGAGAAGGCTATGTTGAAGAAACAGAAGCCACTAATGATACAGGATTCCCCACTGCCAGGTTCAGGGTCTTCTGGATCTCCTTCTCAGAAACCAGGTTTCTGAGACTGTTTTTTGTTTGTAAATGAGGCATATAGTCTGAGCTGCTATTTACTGACCGTAAGTCTATTACACCAGCCTGGCCACCCTGGCCACCATTTCACCTTTCCCACATTTTCTTTCTCGGTAATAGTATTTTCTGACTTTGTTGATTTTATTGTTTTCTCCAGCATTTTCTTGTATGTTCCAGATTATTTATTGGTTTGTTTTCTTCATCATTCTTATTATTCTTTGATAATTTACACTCTAATTAATGTTCACCTTTTTTGTTTCACTCAGCTTCATTGTTTGTGAGATAATCTTATATTATCGTTGTCATATGATTTTGGTTCTGCGTAAACAATTTCTGCTTCAGCATAGTTACTGTCTAAGATTCATAAGGATCCGTGGTGCTGCTATACATATATATATATATATTCAGTGAAAAAACTTTGTTAAAGGGACGTTATGGTTCCAAGTAAAACCGAAAACCTACTGAAATTCACCAGTTATGGTATGGTAAGCAAACACAACTCGCACCACCGCCATGCACTGCTAAGACTAACACCCAGGACATCAAAGATGACATCAGTACATCAGTGATGTACTGATGACATCACTGATGACATCACATGTCTGGCTTACTCTTTTTTTCCTTTACTGACATATCTAGGCTACATGGTTTTTTTCAGTAACAGTCAGGAACTAAAAATTCAAAAAGTACTATATTTCTATACTTATACTTCAAATATGTTCTTACAGTAATTCACTTAGGGTCCACTCACATCATATGAAACATATACATAGGGGAAAACACAGACTTGAATGCTTGGTGTGTATGATGATAATCAGTAAGGTTATCAACACTTTCTTGTAGTTTTTTTTATTTTTTATTACTGTACTTTCACTAGCCATGCTCATATTTGTATGTGTTGTTGTCTGTGTTTTGTGTGCAATAATCTAATAATGTACTAAATGGGTTTTATTACGTACTTATTAAATGATTACAGTATGCAAAACTCTAATAAGAAAGTATTTATAATTTTAGTATTTAACATGGCAAGATTATTAATATTGAATCTCCATCATGTTTGCTGCACACTATGCCTATGTTAGTACATGCATTCCTTAGTATATTGGAAAAAACCTCATAATGCAATGTTATTTGGATTAATGCATTGCTTAATGCACTACGTACCTCATAATATTTATTCCAATGATCCTTGACACGTTTTTATTAACATTACATTAAGAATCCCTTGTACAGACTTTTCATGAAAAGTAAATGCACATGTGATGTCATCAGTGATGTCATCAATGGCATTTGTGATGTCATCTTTGATGTCCTAGGGGACACTATACCTGTCCGTACTGTCCCCAATCAAAATGGAACTGCTCTTAGAACACACTCGATGTATGGGATGTCCACAATTAACCAAAATGGTATAACTGTCCATATTGTCCGCAATCAAAATGGAACTTTTCTTAGAACACACTCAATGTCCGGGATGTCCGCAATTAACCAAAATGTTCATAATTAAAATTGGAGTGTCCGCAGGACATGACATCCATTCGCATTTCCGTAATTATTTAAATTAAAGTATCCAAAGAACAACCCCCTGTTTGCAATGTCCGCAACCAGAATGGATATGTCCGTAGAACACTTATCCTGTCCGCCTGTCCGCAATGTTATGACGCACATTTATTTTATTCGGCATCTTCGATACTGTCCGTAGAACATCTACGCACATGCGCACCACACCCATGGGACCTACGAACATTGCGCCTGTCCGTAACTGTCTGTTGCACATGTATCACACTTTTAATTAGTTCAGGGACTAGAACACTGTCCGTAGAACAACCGTACACATGCGCACAACTGATCATGCACATTTGGTGTCCCACGGACAACCGTCCCATTCGCGAACGTGTCCGCAAAGTCATCATGTGACTGCACTCACGCTGAGCGCGTGTCCTTATTTGCAGACACTGTCCGGGCCCCCGAACATTTTAAAAGTGCTTTTTTGGACAATCCAAGGTATTTTACAGTAAAAGTTCACCATTGCACATGTTCCAGACAATGTCCCTGGTGATCTACATACTTTTTGGAAATTTATGAGCCTTTTTTTGGTGTTCGATCTGTCCACGGACAGCACGGCTGTCCGAAAAGCCACACCAGCACCCCTACAAAAGGCCACACCCTAGAATTGCTCCTCATTGTGCTTCTAGCTACCTGACAGAGCATTGCTTCTGACCTGCATTCACTGCATTGCCGCTGACCTCTGCCTGCTATCTCCAGATGGCAACCATGGCTGCTTCGGCTTCATCACCAACCCCACCCCCTCCACCACCACCACCTCCCCAAGGACCTGCAGGGGGGAACAAGTGTGAGCATGCAGAGGAGACAGATGAAGAGGATGAAGAGGATGAGGTAGTGGAAGTACCTACTACCAGCACTCGCCGTGAGTCTTGGGTGTGGTGGTTATTTACCACTCTTGATTCAGTGCCAAAAGCTTGTGCGAATAAGGTGATCTGCAATCAGTGCCCCATGGTGCTGAGTCGTGGAAGGCCTGGTTTGTATAGCTTTGGTACGACATCAATGAAGTGACACCTGAAGTCGTTCCACGGTTGGGCTATTAGTAAGGTTGTACCTTGCGATAAACGTAGTAGGTTGAGTTCCTCTACAGAATCCTCCGTTTCCACTCCTGTCACCACAAGAGACGCTCCTGTGGGACAGTGCATCCCTCCAGCTGCCTCACAGGCCATTCATGATGCTGTTGACCCTTACCTTTTGAGGGTCACAATTTTGTGTATGTACTGCAACGCAGTAATCTGCAGGGGGATAACCTTCGGAGTGCTTTCGAGACTGCGGTCAAGGAGCATGAGAAGGTCTGCGACCGACCTCAATAAGGCCCACCCTACATCTTCCTCTCTCCACCTGCCCTTTCTTATCCCCATGGTTGGTGTCCCTTCATTA
This sequence comes from Ambystoma mexicanum, assembly GCF_040938575.1. NCBI lineage: Eukaryota > Metazoa > Chordata > Amphibia > Caudata > Ambystomatidae > Ambystoma > Ambystoma mexicanum. The sequence goes on along the minus strand of NC_090935.1, from coordinate 446,909,210 downwards.
CCCTCCTTTCCCCTCGTTTCCTTGTATGTCGTGTTTAAAAAACCCCAAAAGATATAAAACAAAAAAAAAAGGCTCTTTTCAGAGCCGCCTTGCACAGTTTAAAAATAGAAGTGGCAAATAAATGGTTCAGGGCCCTGTGCATTTTTTTAGTAGTCCACGGACATCTAAAATGTTGGGGTGCTACCCTATCAGAACTATTGCACTTTTCTCTGGGAGGAAGTAGTGGTTCTGAAAAGAGCCTTTTTCTGGTGTTTTAACTATTTCAAAAACTTCAAATCGTCAATGCCTACTGAAAAAAGAATTGCTGTATTTCCCCAAAAAGTCGCAATGCATTTTGTATATTTCACAGAAAAATCAGATTGCCGGCATAAGTAAGATGTACTCCATCTCTGCGATAAATGTATGTGCTACGAAACATAATATTTTCATTGTGAGAAGAGGACATGCCAACATCTCTTAAAAGGCACAAACAGCCTTATTGACATTGTGCCTCGCTTTCTCCATTTGTGGACCAAATGAAGAAGAATGCAGCCACATTTGTCTCTGTGCAATATGGGAAAAAATTACTTGGGAATTTGGAAGCATGTCCATGACCTTCCCAAGTCCTTCTTTCATTGCAAATTGCAAAGAAATTCCAGACACATGTCCTAAACTGTTCCCTCCACAATGAAAAATAATAATGTCTGAATGACGTGTCACCAAAGTAGCACAAAGAGGTACCAAATCCAGTCACTTCACTCCACGCACTCCATGCCAGTGCACTTCCACATGAGGGAATCAAAGATGTGCAGCCACTCCACAGCGTTCTGCATGCACCTCCAACCAATTTATCCATGGGTCTCCCAAAATCCAGATAATATGTTTTCTGAAACACACAGCCATAGCTATCTGTTCTTCTCTCAGGAAAAATACTTTCTGACAAACTCTCTCCTTACACAACACACCCAGTAAATCTTATTGACCAGTCCCTTGCTCTGCTCAGTCTCATTTGCATGCCTCTCAACCCCAAAATCCCTGTATGTAATAGGCATTGTCCGCAGACAACCGCAGTGTATGCAGACAAATCGATAAATCTGAGCGTGGTGAATGTAAATTTAAATAGTGTGCCCCATTTCCCATTTGAGGTTGGCTCTGAACAGAGCCTTTTTTTGTTTTTTTTGCAGATGCTTGATAGACACCTTTTACTTTGTATTTTGTTTTTGTTTTTCTTTTCTTATTTTACTTCAAAAATCTTCACATTAGCTTCTCCAAAGCAACCTTTATGTTCCAAAACAGCATGGCATTTCCCGTAAAAGATAAAGAAATACCTTCTTCTTTAAAATAAACAAAATTTCTAGAATCAGTGTTCTCATTATTACAAAAGAACATACAAGCTCTAAGCATGGAAGAAAACATGCCTAGGTTGATTGCACACCTAGCAATGTTTTGCTGAGAACAAAAACAGAACTATTGGCCCATATTGCCCTAGCTACTAAACCAGAAAAAATAACTTTGGCATTAGGAAGGACTTTCACTCCTGCTTAAACCAAGTGTTCTAAATCTGCCAACAAAGTAGGGGCACTACCATAGCCCAAATGCAAAGCACCACAGTGCAAAACTACCACATGGGGACTGTTCACCCTGTACATATGTTCCCAAACTTGTGCAATTCCCTGCACATTGAAATCAGGCATAGTGCTCCACACCACTCCTTTAACATCAAAATTGCACCAGAACACCAGCAACCCATTCTGTGCCAGAATCACCAATTAGTGTTGACGAGACAGATTTTAGGTCACTCTGACCACATTCTCAGTCACCAATATGTACTAACTCACATTACAAAGTAACTGAATGTACAAATGTCTGTATGAAGTCAATTTGTAAGACCTCAAGGATAAGAAAAAGGTCATGTTAATTTTAGCTATGTTTTGTTAGGTTAAACTGTTTGTTTTTGAAAGTTCATGATATAAATAAAATGTGTATATATGCCACGAGTAGCCTGGGTGCTCTCTAGTATACAGACCACCAGTAGTGATCTGTAATTAGTGTGATGGATCCTTTCACGGCCAGTTTCCGCAAGGTGAGGTAGCCTTAGTCCCATTTCTCAATTGAGTCCTATTTTCATGCCAGATATGTTGAGAAGTCCCGTATGTGGCACGCCCTGTCCGCAGACAGCCACGGTGTTCGCTGAGCGTGTAACTCTTGGGCAGCCCTTCTACCCTTTCCACTTTACTCTCTGCACCATTCCATCATTGGATACAACTAAACAGTCACACAACCATCCACCAATCACCTCCAAGATCTCTAATTCTAACTCCATCATCACAGTTCTGCACTTCAGATCTACTGTTGATCACTCTGAGTACAAGTCGCATGTCATTGGAAAGCACCTACTACAAAAACTACTGAACAACTCTCCAAGATTTCTACTTGCAGCTTCATGCATATCCACATGCATGAACACAAACTACAGGTATGCATATTCTCTGCACAGTACATGTACAGCTCTTGTATAAATGCATATAATCAGGGTAACTGCCACTTAACCTGTATAACCTACAAAATGAATAAACCCTTGTTCGATAAGCTGGATGCACTTGGGATTGCCTACACCAACTACGCAGACGACACCCAAGTGCTCCTCCCTCTAACTGGCTCATACCACTGTGGGATGTATTTACCCATGCATCCGAGCCCTACCTCAAAACTGTGCAGTACTGACATGGAAAACATCATGATGGCCAGAGTTTCCCAGAAAATGTACAGGGAAATGCATGAAGAATAGGCTGCCACTCATTTTTGCCGATGTTATGGGCACAGAAGGACACTGCCTAAAACCACCATTGGACTACCCACACAGTAGCCTGAAACCATTGGGAATGGAAATGCTGATTGCCAAAAGCCACCTAGAATTGTGGGGAATTCATTTCTTAAATCCCAAAAATGGGTGCATTACCAGTACTCACCACTATCCAAAAGCCGGCATTTTAAAACAACACCGGATTTTACTTTTTGTAAAACTGAATAAATGAACCCAAAACATGCCAAAGAAAGACTTACTGAGAGGTGGATCCAATGTAAAGTTATATTCTGAAGTGACTTGAAGGTTTATAACAAGACTTGCTGAGCTGTGGATTTCAGCAGTTTAAGTAAATTTGGACTGAAAGACACTAAAAATCTAAATGTTTAAATTGACTGAGTGACCTACTTTTGAGTGTCACATAGGTTTCAATTGTTTAAATGTCATAGTTTTGAACTTAGAATCAGCATTCTAGCTGCATATGTAAAAAATTGTCTTGACTTAAACTGGGGAACAAAAAGTGACATTTTATCTGAAACCTGGCTTAAGGAACTGAATTCTGCCCACCAGCCACCCCCATCAGGAGTGAAACTTGAGTCACAGCTGTGTTCCCAGGCCTATCTGCCTTTTGCTGGCCACACTAAGGATATGCCATCTCTCTGATAATTGAATTAAGGGGAGCCCCCACAGAATACAGGAGCTCTGAACAAAGCCCTGTCCTGACTCAGGCAAATGGTTTATTGCAGATGTCGTAAAACAGCTTCCTCTTGGCAGAAGCTGGGAGGGGCACTGCCTGTGAGAGCAAGCTGGGTTGGCAGAACTGGAAAAACCAGAAATTCAACCTTGTGCTGGGGGGAAAACACACCCCTTTGGGGCCAGAACATAACTTTAAAAAGATGGATCATTCATAGAGCGGACATGTGAAAAATTTATAAATGATACCATAATTCTTGTGATTTTTCTGCCCACATTTTAAGACGTGTTAGGACCCGGTGGTATGTTCAGGGGGGTTTTAGCGGAAAAGAGGATATTACTCAAAATGTGTGCATGTGAAAAATCTGACACTTCATCAACTAATGTCCATACTCCTTGCGCACATGTGTGTAAATTTGGGTTAATGTCCGACATTGCAAAATCAGTTAAAAAGTGAAATATGTGCCATTTCTGAATGCAAGCCCCCAGGAAGAGCAGAGTTTGAACAGGGGATACCTCCTGTGATATGTGAGGGGTGCATGTAATTTTAAACAAATGTGTACCTGTGCAAATATGTCTTTTTTTATCAAATATAGATTATGTGCAATTTGACAGGGGAGTGTCCTCTCTGCAAGCCATAAAATGACATCGCTCTGACTCACAGTTCCTTCCCCAATCAAGTGAGAAATGGAAATTTGACCAATGGCAAGTGGAGAGGGGTAGGGGCTAGTGATGCTGCACACACACCCATTTTAAAAACAGATAAAAGCAGACAGACAGGACAGATAGGGACCTTCATTTTCCACTTGCAGCTGGAAGCTCTGCCAAAATTCCATACTTTACCTCCATCAACATCCAGAGATCCAGACTTCAAATCCCTCAATCTTCAGAATCCAGAAGCAGTGCTGTACCCAGAGAGAGAGAGCAGAGCTGACCCAGGCCAATGTTAGCAGAACCAAAGAGCTGAACCGGAGTCCAGTCCAAAACCTGACCAGATCTGTGGCGAGGCATATTTCTAAATATAGTGTGAGTACATAGTAGAACTGTGCAGAACCAATCTCTTAGTTAAAATAATATAATTCAATTCTATTTTAATCTAACCAGAACTGTCTCCTAGAAGCTGTACCTTGTCATTTTGAAAAACTGTCATCTGTCTTTTTGAACTTTAAAATTTCAATCTGAAAAACGACCTTTATTTAATAGCTCATATCTCCGTAACCGTTTGTGCTAGAGACTTGCAGTAACTTTCATCTGGAAGCTGAGATCCTAGGCTTTCCTAGGACCCCAAAACGATAGTGATAGTCCTTGTAGTTCCTCTGTAATCGCGCCAGACGCATCCGCGAATTTTGCCGCGATTTGAAAATTTCTCCACTTGCAAAAAGATAGCTGCTTTTGCTTTCCTCTGAAAAAAATCGTTTGCCTCATAAAAACTATCCCTGCATCACTGCTAGAGTGATCCTGAGCTAATATTAACTAGATACCACTCACCTGAACCTCTAGAGGGAATTAAAAGCATTTTAGCATATTTTTCACTTCATTGCCAGCACATATAAAAGCATTTTGCCTGTGTTGTAAACTTCTGTAGTCTAAGTTGCTGGGGTGAACTGAATCACATTTGATTGCATTTCTGAGAATTGTGTGCCTTCCTTCCATTTCCTTGCATTGCATAAAAGGGGGGGGTGAATTGTCCAAGAAAGTGATTACATTGTCTTTTGCTGAAATCCTATCAAGTTATTTTCTTTACTGCATTTCATTCCACATTGCATCCATTTGAAACCATAAAAGTATTGTTGCTATCTTATCCATTTCATGTCAACTCCTTAGTGATTATCAAGAAGTGTGCTAGTGCCAGATTCTCCGTTGTTAATCTTGATTATCTCAGATTAAGTGTGATATTCAATTATTAATTTATTATAAAGCGTGATATATATATATATATATATATATATTGTTTAAATTATCAATTAAACCTTTTAACTTGCAAAACAGAACTACTTCTTGGCTCAGTGGGGTCAGGAGGATTCCAAGAGAGGGGTGTTATATAGGGGTAGTCATCCAGAACGCATGATGAACTGGACATAAAGATATATCAATAAGGGTTTTCATTCAGTATTCTAGACTAGGCGTTGACTTGGCTGTAGTGCTGAATTGAATCCTCTTACACCACTCAGACGCCTTGGCCCTAAAACATATATACCCCACCATTCAAGCCTGGATGGCCACTAACGGCCCATGTCTTGACGGGGATAAGACTGAGATCCTGATACTCGGCCAAAAAACTACACTGTCTAAACTAGATAGTCTCTATGCCAACTTCAACATCGACAACTCCATTATTCCAGTACTATCTTCGGTGAAAACGCTAGGGGTCTACATTGATGCAAAATTGTCCATGGACAAAGAAATCAGTACCATTGTCTCCGCATCTGCACTAAGCACCAAATTCATCTAACGCCATCAAACCATTCCTACCAAAGAAAACTGTTTTTCAATAGCGAGAGCTACCATAGGTGGTAAACTTGATTATTGTAACGCACTCCTAGCCGGAACCTCCAAAAGGGAACACATCTCACTTGCAAGACAATCCGTTCATTGGCTCCCTGTCAAAGAACGCATCACCTTCAAGGTTCTGACCACTACCCACATATGTATCCATCACACTGCACCATCATACCTCTCAGACATTATCCTCATACCGACTTCATCCAGACGACCAGACTGTGCTACACTAACCAACTCACTGTACCCCGCATCAACAAGACCACAGCAGGTGGGCGGGATTTCCCCTACATAGCATCCAGACTCTGGAACAATCTCCCCCACGCTCTAAGATTTCAAAAAAGGTAGCAGGCACTCCTCTCCAGAAAGAACATGGCATGATAACCTGTTCTGAGATGAGAGTTTGCAGCACACGCTTTTTGCTCACTGTACCTTTCACAGATGGGAAACAGAATGCTCCCTGTTGGCGTTCAGAAAAAAAACTCAAAACCTCTCTCTTTAACTAAACCTCCTCTACCGACATCCAACTTACACACACTGCAAATTGTGCTTTTGTCTAACACTGTAGTCTGTTTTTCCTATGTTGTAACTAAGTCGCGCTATTTCTGTAACCAGCGCTATCTCTGTAACCCGCGCCACAATGCCTCAGGACTGATTCTGTGCACTTAACAAATATGAATATATAAATAAATAAATATGTGGTACAGCCAAAGAGCTACTTGAAGAAATAGAGCATATCCAGAGAAACTATTTTGCAACTGAAAGCCACTTACAAAATGCAATAGCTTTACAAAAGACTAGCAACAATTGTACAGATGGCAACCTTGTACTACACACATACAAACAAGAAATACTAAAATTTAAAAGTACATCAGCTGAAGTACCAAACCATGTGTGTGTGTGTTGCCACAGAACCTTTTATAAAAGTAGCACAAAGACTGTCGACATAACATACAAAATAGGAGACCATGAAAATTCCAAATGGTTGAATTAGCTCTCTACGTTATAGCAGAAAACAAATACGAAATTACTGACCTCTTAATACTTTGCAGTGACTGCACTGCAATACTTGACAACAACCAAGCTCCTTGTTTGCAATCACAAATAACTTGGAATTATTCCCAATACCAAACAACTCAATTTATATGAAAGCATCATAATTCAAACAGTGCACACATTCCATGCAATAATACACCTTCAAACAAAAACAGCAAAATTACCTCCCTCTGAATTAGTGAAAGACGTTCGTGGCAAAGTAGTTTATTTAACATTAGATCAGAAAGAAAATGTACACAATTTGGAAGTGCAACGTCCAATAGATCAATCTTTAATTGTCTTAGTAAATGGTGTACCTACAAAAGACAAAACAATTTGGCAACAACTTGTGGACTTACATAAAGTTAGACAAACCTTGCAATATCTGAAAGACAACAATGAATACTATGAAGAAATTAATATTGAAGAAAACCTGAGAGAAACCATTGAAATAAATCAAAAGTCACCAGAAACCGGTCCATTTCAACTTCTAGATCCTGCTACATGTGTGGGAGCAAGGCCCCTGCATTCTTTACTTCTCAGTACAAAACTCGGACCAAGTGCCTCCAGTAGTGGGTTTTCCCCTTGGCCTTATGCAATGTTGACTTTGGTTAACATTTGCGTAGATGTGAGCACTGAGCAGGACACAGGGCATCCATGTTTGTACCCCCTTTCGACTCCTTGGTGACTAGGCCTCACTGTGATAGTACAAAACGCTTTGCTTCCCTTTCTCAGAGCGGCCGGATGCGCAGGGCACATGGCCCCCACCAACTTTCCCACTTTGACTGAAAATCTTTGCAGCTCCATTCTCACAATGAAGCCGGAGGTACTTGCAACAAATAATAAATGTAACACATCACTCTTCCTCTGAGATCACCTTCCTGCATGTGAACCAGCATGAGCTAAGCACATAGCTCGTTCATCTCCACAAACGTGTCCTTGCCCCCGCACCCTCGCCAGTGGAAACTTACTGCCGTTGTGACCCTGTGCCCCTGCAACTTATTCCTTTCATGTGCCAGACCGCTGATCACGCCATGATGCCCACCCAACAGATCCCCAACTAACATTAGACACCTGCTGCACTATATCTTTGTCTACCATTAAGAAATGTCACATTCCAGAGATTCTTATGAACACAGACCCTCACTTCAACCGGTGTATTATGGTGGTCAAGGCCCTTAACCTAAGGCCTTTATAATCCAATGTAACTGATAGTATAGATGCACGTGTGACGTTTATAGAGACATGATTAGTTATTCAAAGACTTTGAACGATTATTAATTAGTGCATGCATGTTGAGAATATATTATGTTAGCTTAGCTAGTGACCACCCTGCTTCACAGCGACCTGACCTTCACCCATTCGGAGCACAGATGCCTGACGTCCATACTCCCGCCAACCAAGCAGCAAACCCGGAGGAAGAGATGCGACCCACACCATGGGCACCATATGGACTGTCCAATCCGGGACCAACGTAGTATCCTATGTTAGTTGTATCATTTGCCCTATAAAATGTATTGTAACATTAATTTTGGTCAGAGCGCTCTCAGAGGCAACAGAGATCTTTGAATGCCATTTACTTATATAAACCTTGCCTTGAACTCTCGCAGCCTGCTCTCTTTGCCTCATTCCCCATCTGGGGTGTGTCAGTTTTATTCTTTTGCATAAGAAAGATGGGGAGGGCAAAACATTTGGTGCCCCCTGCGACGTGATTTGGAGAGGTGCCTCGGGCTCGCACCGCGCAGCGAGATCCGGGATGCCCCCCAGCAAAACCATCGCCCCCACGGCCGACCTGCCTGTGCGCACTACAAGAAAGGGTCAAGGGTTCCCGGTTGACGAATACCCAATTGAAAAAAGCTGAGCACCGAGGTGGGCCAGAGCTTGGTTGGTGTGAGGACCTGACTGGGGTCACACCGTGAATGGTGACCCTCGGATTACCTGACTGAATATGTGAGTGCCGGTGGCGAAAGTTCCCAAGGAAAGGTAAGGGGGAAAATAAGGGATTAGGGGAACAGGTGGTAGTGGGTTAAAGCCAAGAGCAGGGGCTGTGTGAGTGATGTTGAGGCTTTTCTGATCTATCCTTTATATGGCCATTAGGTTTTGTGAGAAATAAGAAGAAGAGAAGAGGTATCCTAGCCCGAACGGGGTAGAAGGCAGCGCCTCTTAGCATTGTCTCATCCAGTGCAGATAAATAAGTGAAGATAGAGAGAAAATAGTAGGGGTCTCGTATATTGAGTAGACTCGGAGTAGTTATTTAGAATATTCTTTTTCCGCGTGTGCAAGAATTCTTGGGAAAGAGTAAGAGGGTGTAAGAGGTGGGGAGTGAATGAGAAGAGTAGCCAGCGGGGGAGGATAAAAAGTATTCAGTAACGGGAACAAGGGGGAGATAAAAGCGCGCAGGTATTGCATGTTATGTGTTATATGTCTTTTTTGTCTATTATTGTCGCGTATGTCAAAATGTTGTAAGTTATTTGTTGGTAAGGGGTTACATATGCGAAAGTGAACTGTTGAAATTGGAAATGCAATGATTACAAAGGTAACATTGAATATTGATGTACAATAACTGTCAGTAATTTAGAAACGCTTAATATATTGTTGACCTATAAAAAGAACAGTGGTTGAAGGGTGTGATTAGAGGGAGGATCAAGTGCATGCGCGCACAAAAAGCGAAGGGAGAAACATCGTCATGGTGGGAATAACACCATTAGCTCACATTTGCCAACATATACCACTATATAGTGACAGGATACAGAAATACCACGATCAATGGGTGACGGAGATAAAAGGGGACAGTGTGAAACCAAGTTGGCCAGAGGGAGGGTCGTTTGACAAAAGGGTGTTAGATTTAGTATCCACACATTTATTGGCAAAATATAAGGGAAAACAGTTGCTGAACAGAAGAGAGGTATTGGACCTTTGGCGAAAGTTCGAGGAAGTTACCCCTACAGCAGAGGTAAATACAGAAAAAACTATCGAAAAACAGAAAACACAGGAAGAGGTAAGACGCTTCCCACTCCTCATCAACTTCCTCTCCTCTCCTGCTGTCCCCCCTCCTCTATCCTTGGCTACCTTGCCTCTACCCTCCCTCCCTGCCCCCTCTCGTGCTCCTTCTTCACCTCGTGCTCGTGCTCCTTCTTCTTCACCTCCTTCTTCAATACCTCCGCAGGGAGTACCTCTGATCTGTACCCCTCCCCGGAAGTTCTTCAAGGATGGCAGCCTTCTCCACATTGCCACACCAAACACTCGCTCTGCCATCAAGCACTCCTCCAATATCTGTCACCTTCTTGAGGAACTAGACCTCGATGTCCTTTGTCTCACTGAGACATGGTTCACATCCAGCTCTGCCACCAGCTTTGACACACTCCTACCTGACGGATACAAGATCCTCTCCGTGCCCAGGCCCAACCGTGCAGGGGGTGGTGTTGCCCTTATCTTCCCTGAGTGGATTCCTGCCACTGTCACTCCTACGCAGACCTACTCCTCTTTTGAATGCCTTGTCTGCCGACTCTCTCTCTCTCCTAGCCATTCCCTTACCGTTGCTACTATCTATCGGCCACCTGGTCAAATTTCCTCCTTCCTCTCTGAGTGGGCTGACCTCTCCTCCGCACTCCTGTCCTCAACCACTCAACTCCTCTTTCTTGGCGACTTTAACATCCACCTTGATGCCTCCTGCCCCCCCACTGGTCTCTTTCGTGACCTCTGCGACTCTCTCTCACTCTCCATTCTCCCGTCTGGGCCTACTCACTCTGCTGGGCACACTCTTGATGCTCTGATCTCTTCTGACCTTCCCCTCTCTGTCCCTCTCTCCACTCCTCTCTCCTGGAGTGATCACTTTCTCCTATCCTCCCACCTCACCCTGCCTACCCCACAGGTAAAGCCACCCTCATCACTGCCACCCACCTTCTCGGTCATCCGACCCATGAAGCGTGTGTCAGTTGAGGCTTTCGCTGCTACCTTCTCGCCCCCCCCTGCCCCTTCGGCTGACTCCCACCCTGACACAGCCCTCTCCATGCCCCCGTCATGAGAATCCGCCTGAAGCCCAAAGCCAAATGTAACTCCTGGTACGACTCGGATCTCGCCACCCTAAAACGCAAGTGCAGGGTTGCAGAGAGGAAATGGCGTGCTTCATGTTCATCCTCTGACAAACTGGCCTGCCGCCTGCTCCAAAGGCAGTACCGGCTCTCCGTTCTCACCAAGAAGAGAGCCCTTATCCAAGCCCGCATCTCTGCGGCATCAAACAACTCCGCCGAACTCTTTAAAATCTGCAAGGAGCTGGCCAACCCTGTTGCAGTCTCTACCTCTCCTGTCCCCTCCCAGGCCCTCTGCACTGCACTGGCCTCTCACTTCATCTCTAAAACTCAGGACATCCTGTCCTCGCTCTCCTCCTTTCACCTCCCTCCCTCCCTACCCGGCCCTTCTTCTGGCCCTTCTGCGGTCACCCCTCCTCCCTCTTTCTCTGCCTTTCCACCTTTCTCTGCTGACGAGGTTTCCAGACAAGTCCGATCTATGAAAGTCTTGTCTAAACAGGTTCACCCCTGTTCCGCCAAAACTATCAAGGACCGCATCGACTCCCTGGCTCCTGCCCTGGCTGACTTTTGCAACCACTCCTTCGCCTCTGGAGTCTTCCCTTCCCCCCTCAAGCACTCCCTTGTGCACCCTCTTCTCAAGAAACCCTCTTCCGACCCCTCCTGCCCGGCTAACTATCGCCCTATCTCCATCACTCCCTTCCTGGGCAAGCTCCTGGAGAAACTGGCCATCTCCCAGCTTAACCTCCATGCTGAATCTGTTGGTAGTCTTCATGACCATCAATCTGGCTTCAGAGCTGCCAGAAGCACGGAAACTGCTCTCCTGAACATCCGTGAAGACCTGCTCTTGAACCTTGATTCCAACACTCCGTGTGTTCTCATTCTGCTCGATCTCTCCTCTGCCTTTGACACTGTCAACCATGCCATCCTGCTCAACCGTCTCCGGCAAAACCTGGGTATCACTGGTCAGGCTCTGGCGTGGTTGACCTCTTTCCTTTCAAATCGACCCTCCCAGGTCCAACTGGGGTCCTTCCTCTCCGACATTTTTATCTCCACCTGTGGTGTCCCCCAGGGATCTAATCTCTCTCCCTGGCTGTTCAACCAGTATCTGGCACTCCTTGCCCACCGCATCACCGCTCTCTGCCCTAATTTCCAGTGCTATGCGGACGATACCCAGCTCATTTTCAGGCTACCCTCAGCCTCCCCCTCTCCTTCCCTCATCTCTGACTGTCTGTCTGCTATCCAAGAATGGTGTGCCGCCAATGACCTCTGCCTTAATACCAGTAAGACTGAGATTCTACTCATCGGTACTCCCACTCCCTCCTTCCCTGTAGCTCTCTGGCCTGCCTCCCTTGGCCCCCTCCCTGCTCCTACCTGCAAGGCAAAAAACCTTGGGGTCATCTTCGACTCCACACTCTCCTTCTCTCTTCATATTTCTGACGTCGCCAAGAGGTCACACTACCAGCTGCACCTCCTCAGAGGTATTCTTCCCTTCCTCTCCTTCCCCCAGAAGCTCACTGTCTCCCGAGCCCTGGTTCTCTCGAAGCTGGACTACTGTAACAGCCTCTATCTTAATCTGCCTGCCTCCACCCTCCGCCCTCTGCAACTCATCCAGAACAGAACTGCGAGACTTGTCCTTGGCCTCAAGCCCAGGGACCGTATCTCTCCAGGACTGAAATCTCTACACTGGCTCCCAGTGGCTGCGAGGATAAAGTTCAAAACCCTCTGCATTGTCCACAAGGCCTTCTGGGGCCTGGGTCCTAAATACCTTCAACTCTCTCTTCCCAAATATCTTCCTTCCCGAGCCCTTCGCTCATCCGCCTCCAACTCCCTCAGGGTTAGCCGCTTCTCGAAGCAACGAGCTGGGGGTAGATCTCTCTCCGCGGCAGGGGCCTCCCTCTGGAACAGCCTTCCTGCCTCCCTGAAACTTGAGGAGAACCATCTCCGGTTCCGGAAGCACCTCAAAACCTTCCTCTTTGCTTCTGCTTTCCCTCTCCCTCTCCCCTGCTCAGCGGCTAATTAATTTTCACTGAAGCTGCACTGATCCTGCAATTGGACCACTCTAAACGGCCTCGGCCCTGGGCCCTGCCACTCTCCACTTGCACTGATGCCCTGGAACCCCTTTGCACTGCGGGTCTGTCTCTGTATCCCTACAGCCCCCCCTCCCCCAGCACTTGTTCTGCACTTACCTCACACTTGCCACCAGCTGGCCCTATTTATTTATTTATTACGTACGCCTCTTACCTTGTACTGCACTTCCCCCCCTCCCCTTCCCCTTGCACTTTTCCCCTCCCCTACCCCTGCACTTGCGCGATCTGAATGACACCTGGCCTAGTAGGATCGTTTTCTGTCTCCCCTTGTACCCCCCTCCCTGCCTCGTCGCGCCTTGAAACACTTGTGTATAGGCGCGTTACAAATACCATATCATATCATATCATATCATACCAAAGGGTGAATGTACAACGACCACAGCTGAGAATGATACAACCAAAATATACCCCTTAATGACAAGACCAGCAGTAGGATACAGTGAGCCTCTGTATATACCGGTGTGCCCCACCCCCGCTCCCTCAAATGGAGCGGTAGCCACGGCGCCACCACCATACAATAAAGGAGGCCTTTATGGCCCGACAAGTGCGCCCCTGTAAATTTAGCGCAACTAACCGGATAGTTAGACCGCCAGTTAGCAAATGCACAAATGGAAATAACATGGCTAAGGGAGTTAGCCCCAGCGACGCCTGAGCCAGCGCAGTCCATATTGTCTCAGGGAACACCCACATCACAGGGGCGAGAGAAAGAATGGCAATTGGGAGAATTCATGTTCCATCTGAATGATAAACCAGTGAGAATCATACGCCCAGCCATCCCAGAAAGCCAGCGAGGAGAAGAACAAGAGGAGAATGGCGAGCAAGAAGAAGAAATAGAAGAGGTGTGGAGTGATTTAGACGAATACGAGGAAGGAGTGGCAGCTGTAGGATCCCCACTGCCACATCATTTCGATGACTTAGATCCTCGATCACCCCCACGATGGCAAACTAGATTAAGGCAGCGAGTAGGGAATATGCTGGTAAGTAAGACGTAGAAAAGGACAGCAAGTAAAACAGGAAAGAAGCATAAGTTGCAGATGCCGTTGATACATAAGGAAGCAGGTAGGCCACACTATATTCCGTGGGCCCCAATGGACAAAAACAACCTGTTGAAACTCCTCCCCCCACATGCGGGAGGAGCAGGGAAATGGATACATGCGTTCGAGAAGAACACGGCAGGAGTACCGTTAGCGATAGGTGATGTAAAAAGTTTGCTAGTGTCCGCCGTCGGTGATCAAGCAGACGCTGTGTGGGAAAAGGCGGGATTCCCAGGAGTAACAATGAGTTGTGACCGCCACGATGGAACACCCTTCTGCAATGTTCGAGCACAAGTATGGGACGCATTGCGGCGCACATTTCCAGATATTCCAGATTTACATTTGGTAATGCAATGTACAATGGAGGAGAATGAGGATCCTACGCAATTCATACTGCGGGTGCAAGACTTGTGTAGAAGTGAAACTGGTACGCCGTGGAACCAATCCACCACCTTGTTCTATTTTATAATCAAGAAAGGGCTCCCGAAGGAGGTACAGAAGGCCTTGGACAAGATAGCTGGGAGAGAAGCCAAGGGTTGGCCTGAAATTCAGAACATAATTGTGCACCACTGTAGGAGGATCAAAGAGAGAGAAAAGGAGATAGCACAAAAAAGGCTGGCAGATGAAGCGAAACTGGTACAGAATAAATTAGTGAAGGTCATCGCCATAAACGTCAGCGTAACAACAGATAGAGGAATCGGGGGATGAAAGTGCGCGAAGCAGGCCAGTCGGAATAGCAGCGCTGTGGGCAGCAGGAGAACAAGGACTGTGGAACGGAGAGGAGCAACACAGAGGACCACAGTGGCAAGAAAGGCCGGCAAGAGGATGAGGTGGGTACCGTGGTCAGAGAGGGGGGTTCGGAGGCATGGGGAATAGAGGATTCGGTGGCCAAGGGATGAGAGGAGGACAGCAAGGGTCATGTTGGAACTGTGAGAGACGGGGACACTATTCAAGAGATTGCAGAAAGCGGCGTCAGGGTATTTCCAAGGGCAACCGCCCGTTGACAATGAACAGGCATGGGGATGCCCACACCCAGGTAGCCCCTATGGATTACCAATGGGAGGGGGAAGACCACAGGACCAGTGTTATAACTAACCCCAAATGCAGCAAAGACAACCACCCTCACAACCACATCACAGTGCATCACAGCCCATGACAAGACAAAACACTGTAGGAAACGTCAGCAGCAACAGTTTCGTGACAGCTGCACATGGTGCACCTGCACCATTCTGTGGCACAACAGTAGTTGGAGATAATGTTTTCTCAGTGCCCGGACAAGAAAGGTACGCAGATTAGGACAGCCCACTTGGAGCACTTGCGTGTCCAGTCCTATCCATCACCCTACGTGGAGAAGAGGAACCACTACTGGCGGCAGAGATAGGAAATAAGCAGTTTATCTTTATGGTAGACTCAGGAGCGGAAAAACCATGTCTTATGGAAGGGCGGTTTCCGCTCTCAGGCAGGAATTTGGAAACGCAGGGGTTCTCTAGGGCTATTTTAAAAGTTCCTTACACCAAAGATCTTGATATAACGGTGGGGGGAAAAACAGTGCAAGCACCCTTATTGTACCACGAAGACGCACCAATCAACTTGCTGGGTAGAGATTTGCTAAGTAAATTGAACATGACCATTTTGTTTACCGAGCAGGGAATAGTGTGTTCCACCCCAGGAGTATGCCCAGTGCAAGCAATGTTAATGATTAGCACGATGATGAATGAAGTTGTGGTGCGAGGGATACCCATTGACATAGACATGTTTATCTATGGCATCAAAGTGTTAGCCCGAGTAGTACCTGAGTTAACAAGAAAAGAATGGAGGACACCATCAGACTTTGTATTCTGCCCAATTGCGAATACGGACGTCGTGCCAGGCACTATAATGCCCATAGACATCGAGGAAGTTCAGGTATCGAGTAAACGTATTGTGGTCATAGGCTTGGACACGCATGGATGCGAGTGGAGAACTGTGTTATGCATAGATCCAAACATAATGCTAAGAACTAACTGACGAAGAACTATTCACTGACAACGAAGATGATGGAGAGATAATAATGGAAATAAGCATACCATGTGATATCATGATCCAGTACAGAGAGGTACACAACCCACTTATGGCTAGTGTTAATGCCCTACCAACAATATTTGAGGAAGACATGCCAAAAGTAGCACCAAAAATTTGGACTACAGGCCCACAATATGTAGGGTTATTACATGAAGTAACACCAATAAAGATAAAACTCAAACCAGGTGCCATACCGCCAAGAGGTAAACAATACCCAATATCCAGAGAAGCAGAGGAAGGGATTAGGGAGACAATAAATGCACTCATGAACCAAGGTATAATAGTGCCATCGAACTCCCCGTGTAACACAGCCATCTTTCCGATTAAAAAAGCAAAAGGAGGGGCGTGGAGGATGATCCAAGATCTCCGCCCAATTAATGACGTCATTCAAAAAGAATTCCCGCTAGTGCCTAACCCGGCATGAATACTGTGCAGTATACCCAAAGAATATACATGTTTTACTCTGGTTGACTTGAAGAATGCCTTCTTCTCCATACCACTTGACCCAGGATTGCAGTACCTCAGAGCATTCACACTGGGAAATAACAGATATGAGCATCACAGACTCCCAGAGGAATATTAAGGCCCAAGTATTTACGAGAGGACACTGGAAACGTAGATGTAGAGAGCACCATTATACAATACGTAGACGATTTACTAATCTGTAGCAAAACAGAAGAAAAGTGTAGAGAAGACTCTATAACACTGTTAAACGTGTTAGCTACCAAAGGATACAAGGTTGATGAAGGGAAACTACAATATTGCCATGCCTCAAACAGTTAATATCGAAAGATGGAAAACGAATACTCCCTGACAGGGCAGCTGCTATACGTAACATAATAATACCAAAGACAGTGAAGGACATGCAAACATTTCTTGGCATATGTAACTATTGCCGAGCATGGATCCTTGATTATGCAGCATACACACGCCCATTATTGCAAGCATTAAAAGAAGCGCAAAAAAGCAGCGCCCCAATAAAATGGACACATGACATGATAGCTCAGTACTTCAGACTGAAAGACCTTATCACTCAGGCTCCAGTCCTCGCGAACCCAGATTATGAGAGGGAATTTTTCTTGTTCTCACACTGCAATGGAACACTGATGACGGCAGTGTTGACACAGAAAACATCATTAGGCCACAAGCCACTGGCTTACTACAGCGGAACACTGGATGCAGTGATGCAGGGTCACTTCGCGTGCGAACAGGCCCTCGCAGCCGCGGCCTTCGCCATTGAAAAAAGTGCCACAATTGTAATGGTCAGTAACATTGTATGCAGAGCATTCATTATTTGCAATTTTTGAGTGGTCAAAATCAACAGTGACCACACAGAGGGCAACTGCATATGAGATAATAATTTCAAGCCCCAACATGCATTTGGTCAGGTGCAAAACAGTAAACCCAGCAACATTAATTACAGAGCCATGTACTATGGAGGATATGCAGGAACACGACTGTGCAACCTATGAGCGGGAGGGTGATGACATTCCCAAAGCGAGTGAAAACGCCCTGAAGGAAGGAGAAATATACTTCATAGATGGTTCAGCATCAATAAACCCAGAAACAGGAGAGAAGCATGTAGGGATGGCAATAGTATGAATGGAGGAAGCTAGCTATGAAACAATCGTCCAAAAGCGTCTCCCGTCCCATTACTCCGCACAAGCAGCTGAACTAACTGCATTAATTGAAGCATTACGTACAGCCAAAGGATGCACAGTGACTATATACTCAGATTCAGCATATGCAACTACCACTGTCCATTCAGGACTATCACGCTGGCATAGAAGAGGGTTCAGACGAACAGATGGCTCACCAGTGCAGCACGCCACCCTATTGAATGAATTAATAGAGGCATTGGCAGAGCCATCGGTAGTGGCAGTGGTGAAATGCCAAGCCCATACCAACAACACAGATGCGATCTCATTAGGAAACGCGGCAGCCAACGCAGCAGCGAAGGAGGCCTCGTATTTCAATATAACACCAGTGGCTGAGTGATTTGTTAAAGCTGCCACCGTAGAACCACTAGAAGGAGCCTATAGTAACACGCCCATAACACAGCTAATAGAGTTACAGAGGAGAGCACCATTGGAGGAACAAGAATTATGGAGCAAGCGGGGATGTAAACAATCGGCCACAGACCTCATATGGAGGCAGGAGACAATGGGGAAGGTAGTGATGCCGGTAGAATTACTAGAGCTAGCATTCCAACAGCTGCACTTTCCAGCCCATGTAGCGAAACAACACATCGCCACAGACATTCAGGAACATTGCTTCTTCCCCAATTTACAGGAACATTTGTCAAAATTTATCATAGACTGTACAACATACAATTCAGGGATGACATTGAGGACATTGTGAGGTACTTTGCCACGACCGGCAGGGCCCTTCAGAGAGCTCCGCATAGATTATGCAGATATGGGAGAGAGATGTAACGGGACAAGATATCTAATTGTGGTAGTATGTCCTTTCTCAAGGTGGGTGGAGGCGGGTCAATGCCCCCACCCAGATGCGAAGTGCGCTGCAAAGTTTCTGGTGAGAGAAGTGTTTTCCCGGTGGGGAATATGTAATGTGATACGGTCGGACAATGGCACGCACTTTGTGAATGACCTCTTCAAAGAAGTAACGTCACTCTTAGGGGTGAAGCACAAACTGTGTTCCATTTCTCATCCGATGGCTAATGGAGTGGTGGAAAAGGTCAACGGTCTGC
The DNA here is from genome assembly GCF_040938575.1 of Ambystoma mexicanum. Classification (NCBI taxonomy): domain Eukaryota; kingdom Metazoa; phylum Chordata; class Amphibia; order Caudata; family Ambystomatidae; genus Ambystoma; species Ambystoma mexicanum. The sequence continues at coordinate 446,890,281 of NC_090935.1, read as the reverse complement.
TCAAGAGTAAACTATCGAAATTGTGCAATACACTAAAGAAAAACTGGGTGTATTACTTGTCCCTAGCACTGTTCCAACTCAGAACGCAACCATGGAAAGACCACCATTTGAGTCCCCATGAAATTGTGACTGGGAGGAGAATACACACACCACTCTCCCTGATTAGGAGAACATCAGATGCACACAGGGCTGCCACAGTGCTGGGGGAAGAATTTAAGGAATACTTGACTCAGCTGACGCGCGCAGTACACAGCATAGCGTGACAAATAGCACTGCCTTTTACTGAAAATGTGGCAACTGATACTACCACGCCAGCTACAGATAGCCCAACTGGGCTGCTGATGCCAGAGCACAGGTATATGTGAGGAGTTTTGTCAGGAGATGGAATTCACCAAGGTTTCATGGCCCACATGAAGTGATTTATAGTATGCCCACTGCAGTGAAAGTAAAGGGACTGAAATATTGGGTGCACCTCTCGGATGTGAGGAGGCCATGCGATAGTACACTCCCTCAGAGCGAACAGGAATGTGTAAGTGGTACTACAATTGAGGTTGGGAAGCAATGACAACTTGATCAAATGAAACAAGGAACTTGTAAGGAGCATAAACAATGATGTGCCTTCTGATTTGCCTTGCCCTACTTCTCTATCTTTCTCCCTTTCACCCTCTTTTTATTACTATATCTTCCTCCTGATATAAAAATGCACAGTAAAAAAGAGGATATAAGTGAAGCGAATAACAGAAAAATGTATAATAATAAGTACAGCAACCATAAACGAAAACAATGAGTAAACATGATGTGTAAATATATATATAATGTACATATTATAGTGACTCAACACATTTGTATCGTCCCTCCAGGTGACAAAATGGTCCAACGAAGTGCACTCTCAGAGAACACGTCAATGTTAGATAGCAATAGGGATGCCATTAGGGCTAATAAGTTTAGCAATTTGGAATGTGTTTTGAAATGCGCTGCTGTTTTGCTTTCTGTGATGTTGTTCTTCATGGCCTGGTATTACACTGTCTTATCTCTGGTTAATGACATGCATAAAGCGAGGAGCGGGGCTAAGCTGATACGAAAAGGGTCAAGCCTAATATGGACTGGAGTAAAGACAATATGGGGAGAAACATATATCATTGGTAATAACGATACAAATGTAACACAGACTTCAGAGCACGCTCCTGCTGATCCAACAATTGTCTCCTTGTCACATCCAGGCATAAATATGAGTAATGATTATGAATCAAATGAATATGATGGCGACTATTATTGGTCGAGTAACTTAGCCAACACAAGTATGCATGCACAGACAACCATAGAATCTACCTCACATTACGCTGCTGCTACTAAAGAGTATACAAATGCCATATTCAACAGCAATGATACTGCCTGGGCTGGAATGTTCCCAATACATTAACAAAAAGTGAGAAGCTATATGAAGGAAGGGAAAAGGAGAGAAAAAAGGGGGCGGGAAGGAAAAGATACAACATTTATCATGACCTGGGGTTAGTTGAAATAGAAGACCCCCGCCACCCGGATCAATCTAACAAATGGTATTCAGACATGAGTGCTACGACAAAGCAAGCAACAAATCAAAGCTGCTATGTCTGTTCACTCATACCGCATGCATCAGAGACACCCAAAATGTTGGTACCACAGGAAGTGCCCTAACCGGAGGCTCAATGTTTGATTCACTTAGTTCTGTGTAGGATAAAAAGCACCTTCCAGGCACACACCGTCACTATAGAGAGGCTGGAAAATGAGAGAACATGCACAAGCCTGCGTCAAGGAGTAATTTGCATCAGAGAGCCATTTCTTGTCATAAAAGGAACGAGGTATGCAGGAGGACACCTTCCAATGGATAAAGGAAGTGTGTGTCCCTATTTGGTCGCAACACGTCACTAAGCTAACATGGATGACAGCACTGGAAAAGCCTATAAAAATACAAAAAGAAGTACCGCACAAACTATGCTTCCATGGGGAAGGGAAAGTGAACATGGGGGAGGCAAGGAAATGCAACAAGACAGTAATAATACCTTATATGAAGAAAGGCACCGCAGCACTCATGGACATGTACTGGATTTGCGGCAAACACGCCTACCTGCATCTACCTGCATCCTGGAAAGGTACTTGCGGCTTAGCCACCATCCATACGGCCCTGATGGTAATATCCGAAAGCCATATCCAAGGAGCAGCAGGCGAATTGGCTGGCAGATCGGCAGCAGGATAATCGGCTGGCAGATCGGCAGCAGGAGAATCGGCTGGCAGATTGGCAGCAGGGCAATCGGCTGACCCATCGACAGCGCCCCAACAAGTAAAAACAGAACCTCCAGTTTATGAACTGTTGTCAGAACACGAGTTGAAAACAAAGTTATCACGAAGTAAAAGATCATCCAACTATATTTCGTCTGAATCATCAAAACTCCTTGCTGAGATTCCACAAAAGTACAACCTCTTCTCATCCACAGAGACATTTTTTGCATCGCTCCTAGCTCCAGGGACCCAAGCATGAGCACATTCCAAATGGTTACACATAGTGCACTGGGAGCTAATCCCACTGGCCAACAACACTGAAGAAGGATTCAAAGTTATAAAAATAGAGCTCCGTGCCTTGTGCCTAATGACAATGCCAAACCGATATGTTCTAGATCTCCTCACGGCGATGGACGGTGGTGTTTGCCGAAAAATCGGGGGGAATGATGCACATTTATGCCATATGAAGATGCAGATAACGGGACACTCTCACATGTGATAACAGCAGTTCACAACTTAGGAGAGAGAATGAGAACAGAGGGCGGAGCAGAAGAAAGCACATGGTTTGACAACATGTTCAGCTGGATACCATCATGGGTAAATGTGATGATGAAAATACTCGTTCCGGTCATCGTCTTTGTGTTGTTACTCTTCTGCGTGTGCCAATTAGGACTCCGCTGTTGTGCAAAAAGTATGCCTACCTCAACCATGATGATGTTAACAATGGGCCGACCGACAACGGTAGCAACTATGATAGATGCACAAATACAAACAGGGGAACATAACACTCCAAAATACAGGATGACTGCCATCTATAAGCAATATGGGGACAGGGTTGATAATTTATACCACACCACCATCAAGGAACCAAGAGAATTCCAATGGTATAAAGAGGTATGGGTAGACCTGGATGGGGATGGTGGGATATACCTAACATGCACTCCAGACGAATATGCAAGAACAAGTAATAGCTTGAGACGTGTATGCAGAGCATGGATGCCAATAAAAGGTACCCCAGCCTGGGAAGAAGCAGTTGCTGAAGCTGAGTACTACCGAAGGAAGAATGAAAGAAAACAAGTGTCATAATTTGTTACTTTAGATATAACGAAGGGGGGAATGTGTGGGGGTGATGGGCCAGCAAGCCCCTCGCATCCTTTACTTCTCAGTACAAAACTCAGACCAAGTGCCTCCAGTAGTGAGTTCGCCCTTTGCCCTTATGCGATGTCGACTTTGGTTAACTTTTGTGTAGATGGGACCACTGAGCAGGACACAGGGCATCCATTTCTGTACCCCCTTTCGACTCCATCTTGGTGACTAGGCCTCACTGCGATAGTACAAAACGCTTCGTTTCACTTTCTCGCAGCGGCCGGACGTGCAGGGCACATGGCCCCCACTAACTTTCCCACATTGACTGAAAAACTCTGCAGCTCCATTCTCACGATGAAGCCGGAGGTACTTGCAACAAATAATAAATGTAACACATCACGCTTCCTCTGAGATCACTGTCCTGCATGTGAACCAGCATGAGCTAAGCGCATAGCTCATTCATCTCCACAAACGTGTCCTTGCACCGCACCCTCGCCAGTGGAAACTTACTGCCATTGTGACCCTGTGCCCCTGCAAGGTATTCCTTTCAAGTGCCAGACCGCTAAGCATGCCATGATGCCCACCCAACAGATCCCCAACTAACATTAGAACCGGCTGCAGTATATCCTTGTCTACCAATAAGAAATGTCACATACCAGAGATTCTTATGAACACAGACCCTCACTTCAACCGGTGTATTATGGTGGTCAAGGCCCTTAAACTAAGGCCTTTATAATCCAATATAACTGATAGTATAGATGCACGTGTGACGTTTATAGAGACATGATTAGTTATTCAAAGACTTCGAACGATTATTAATTAGTGCATGCATTTTGAGAATATATTATGTTAGCTTAGCTAGTGACCACCCTGCTTCACAGCAACCTGACCTTCACCCATTCGGAGCACAGATGTCTGACGTCCATCCTCCCGCCAACCAAGCAGCCAACCCGGAGGAAGAGATGTCACCCACACCATGGGCACCATATGGAGTGTCCAATACGGGACCAATGTAGTATCCTATGTTAGTTGCGTCATTTGCCCTATAAAATGTTTTGTAACATTAATTTTGGTCAGAGCGTTCTCGAGGCAACAGAGATCTTTGAATGCCATTTACTTATATAAACCTTGCCTTGAACTCTCGTAGCCTGCTCTCTTTGCCTCATTCCCCGTCTGGGGTGTGTCAGTTTTATTCTTTTGCATGAGAAAGACGGGGAGGGCACAAACATACAATATCCAATATTTTAGACCATTATACAATTCATCCATTACACTCTAAAGACACCATAGATGATGCTCTGGAAACGTACCAAATGCGACAAACCAAAGGATCACCAATCAGCATATGGTAAAAAAGTATAGAAGCACGTGCCAGCTACGTAATTACTACAAAAAGTGCAAGAAAAAGATGAGGTTCTACAATCAAGCATTACAAATCTTTTAGTAAACATGCGTGGTACAAAAGAATACTGGTTCCGACGTCACGGAGATGTACGTTGTATTATAAGAAACCCACCCACTTGGTTTGTTACATTAAGTTGTGCAGAATATGCATGGGAAGATTTACATGATTTTTTACGCATAGCAAACAAAAACAAAACAAACATAGATATACTAACACCTGGAGAACTCTGCTCTCTAGATCTTATTAATGTTTCAAGATATTTCCATCATCACTTCATTGCTATGCTACATTTTATTTGTAATAAAACTGTTCCTCCCCTCGGAGAAGTGCAACACTACTTTTGGAGAAAAGAATAACAAGCCAGAGGAGCACCACATATCCACATCCTTTTATGGATTAAAGATGCTCCTAAATTTGGGGTCAAGACAGTGATGCCACTGTTTTACAGTTTTTAAAAAAATATGTCACTTGTGAAATTCCTTCACAAACAACAAATAGTGACCTTCATGCACACATTTTACAATATCAAAGACACAAATGTGGGAAATATTGTCGTCGCAAATATAAAAACAAAGGGAAATACTACACCAAATGCCACTTTGGTTTCCCTAGACCAGTTACAACAACAGGTCAAGTAAACAACTTCATGTCTTCAGTTAGACATAGGGCCTCATTACGACCCTGACACTCCCGTAATGAATGGTGCCGGTACGGGACCAGCATCGTTCATTATGGGATGCCCTATTACGAGATCCACTTGCGGGACCCGCTCAGAACGAGGGAGCTAATAACGGGCCCGTTTTGGCCAAGCACCCAAGACCCACGACTTGGCCCTGGCCAGAACCATCGCAGCATAACACACCCATAGAATCAAACATTTTAACTGTGGTATGTGGGCTACTTATAGGGTATATTAATTACAATGAATGCTCTACTAACAACCGTAAACAACATCATACAAAAGTAAAATAGCTAGTAGTGCATTATTATGTCTGCGGACAGCCGTGAAGACTGCGGACATGGCGAACACATCAGGGGCATCTGCCACCTAAAAATATACAGCATTTGACCCATCTCTTACTCCCCCACCCTCCCCAAGCACTCTTACACACCAACACACTCCCTGAAATTGTATTTTCCCCCATTCAACGCCGTGCTGTCCGCGGATGTCTACGTATCCAAGATGGTGGGCGCATCAAAGCAATGGGACGCACCTCACGCTTCACCCCAGCCAATCAGCGAATACATCATATGTCCACAGACTTGACGCAAGCCCATTAGCCAATCAGTGTCCGGTCCATGGAGCGAACAGGGAAATGTGTCCGCGGAGCGGACATAGATATCACACATTTTTTGAGACCTACATTTTGGTCGTTTTTAAAAAAACTACTCGACGGATTTCCACCAAATTTACAAAAGCATGCTTTCGGGACCTAGCCGCTGCTCCTGCAGCAAATTTGGTGCAAATACATCCAGCGGTTTGAGCTGTAGGCGTGAGCAAATTTTTTCCCCCATTCACTGGGAAAAAAGAAATTTTGGGACCCCCCCTATAACTTTGCTCCCCCCCCGGACCAAACCTCGATAAACTTTGCAAAGTATGCAACTTCTTGCCCCTCTAGATTTCCTGTTTTATTGTGACTCAACAAGCACACATTATACCTTATTGGCATTTTATGCATTGCTACCTTTGAATATTCCTCTTCCACTATATATATGACCCTGATGCTTGGGTTGAGATTAGGTCCTTCCTGTCCTTTGTTTGCAACCCTTCTCAGATTCAGCAGCCTCAAAGGAGCTCCATAGGATCCAGACTACTCCATACTGGTCCCTCTACCAGTGGTCAAAGTGTACGAAAAGAAGTAGTGGAACTATTTTCCCTGTTGTTCTGCCCCCATTCCTCACAAACCCTGTTGCTACGCCCCCTACCACACACAATGCAAACCCCAGAACAAACACACCTCCTATTTATGGGAATGTTCAGGGCAGTGCACTGAAGTGCAAGCTTCAACTTCTTCCTACACTTTTATTTTAAAACTAAACCATTCCAGAATGGTTTCTTTTTAAAATAAAAGTATAGGAACAGTGAAACTTAAAACTAAAAAGTATAGGACCACCACTCCCAACCGCTCTGGCCCACTTTGACCTCTGCCCTGCACCATGTCCCTTGGTATGTCTTCCACATCAGAATCAGCAGCACAATCAGAAGACGAGATGATGGCCTGCAAAAGGATGGGATTCTCAGCGGACATCGCCCCTCAGGCTGCACTGGTGAATGGATGCAGTGGATGCTTCTCATCCACTGCATCCTCACCTGCACAAAGTCAGTCAACAATATTTCGAGGCCTACACAGCTGAACATGCATATTTACATTCAAAGGTGTACAAACACAAAATGGCCTGCTACGTATGCATCAGACATTGTAATCTGACATTCAGTAATGTCCGACATCAATGTCATCGTTAACACAGGAACAATGGCAGGCTAAACACATTACATATGACATGTCTGTTGTACACGTAATCTGTTCTCTGGTGCCTTCTACATAGCATGGCTGGTCCGTCCTTTGTGCACATCTAAGTAGGTGTGTGGTAAATTGAGTATTGGCCACTCAGGTGCACTGCAGGAAGCTCATGATTGTGTACTCACAAAACCCATTACATGTGCTGCACACCACCGTGGCAATGAAGTTGCTGTGGTATTTCCATATGAGAGTGTTGCCACTCTGCACTCTGTAAAAGACATGCACTGACAGTGGGTGTATCACTGAACAGACATTGCCTTTCATTCACTACTAACACTGCACTGGCGTAAAGGATTGTCCATGGCTTTACATGCACACTGTGTGATGACACAGTATGAATATGTGTGTGCAAGTACTGGTCATCTTAAAATACACATGTGCTTAACATTCAATACTCAATGGAGTTCCATACTTGATTTCTGAGCCCATCATCTATTTCATCCATGCATACTTGCAACATGTGAAAGTATCACACCTTCTCCTACTGATAAAACATAGATGCAGGACAATGTGTTGCCAACAAGGAGCTGGCCAATCCTTATGCAGTCTCTGCCTCTCCTCTTCCCTTCCAGGCCCTCTGTATGGCGCTGACTTCTCACTTCACTACTAAAACTAATGACATCCTGTCCTTGCTCTTCTCTTCCTCTACCGCTCTTTGTGCCTTTCTGGCCACCTCTCCCTCTCTTCCTCCCTTCTCCTCTTTCTCTCTTATAAAACCTCAAGATATTTCTAGACAAGTCTGATCTATGAAAGTTTCATCCAAACAGGTGCTGGCCTGCTCCTCCAGAACCATCAAGGACCACATTGACACCCTTGCTCCAGCCTTGGAAGATTTCTGAAATCACTCCTTCACCACTGGTGCTTTCCCTTCTCTTTACAAGCACTCCGTTGTGCACCCACTACTTAAAAAACATTCTGCTGATCCTATTGCCCGAACTTTATCACTCCTTTGCTGGGCAAACATAAGGGAAAGCCATCCAGATCCCAGCTCATTCTCCACACTGAGACTTTGTGCTTTCTCCATGACCACCAGTCTGGCTTCACAGCTGCCAGAGGCACGGAAACTGCTCTCCTGAACAACTGTGAAGATCTGCTCTCCAATCTCGACACCAGTACTCCGTCCGTCCTCATCCTTCTTGACGTTTCCTCTGCTTTTGATATGGTCAATCACACCATCCTGATCAACCGACTCTGAAAGAAACTGGCCATCACCATTCAGGCCCTGGAGTGGATGACTTCATTCCTATTGGACTGACCCTCTCAGGTCCAACTTGGGTCCTTTCTCTCCACCACCTTTTTCCCCAAATGTGGTGTTCCCCAGGGCCCTAACCTCTGACCTTGGCTCTCCAATCTCTATGTGGCCCCTCTGGCTATCCTAAACTCCACATTCTGCTTCAACTTTCAGTGTTATGCGGATGACACAGAGCTCTCTTTCCGGCTTCCTACAGCGTCCTCTTCTCTATAGCACATTCCAGACTGTCTATCCTCAATTCAGTATTGGAGCGCCTCCAACAATCTCTGCCTTAAGGCCAGTAAGACAGAGATCCTTCTCATTGGGACCCCTGCTCACGCTTTCCCTCTTTCACTCTGGATGCCGTCCATGCCGTCGAGTGAGGCAAATAAAACCCTGGGGTCATCTTTGACTCCACTCTCTCCTTCTCTCCTCACATCACAGACCTTTCCAAGTAGTCCATCTACTAGCTGCACCTCCTCAGGGGTACTCTTCCTTTTCTCACTTCCCCCCAGAAGCTCATTGTATCTAGAGCCCTGGAGCCCTAGTTCCCTCTTGGCTAGACTACTGTAACAGCCTCTTCTCAATCTTCCTTCCTCTACTCTCTGCCCTATGCAACTAATCCAGAAACTGCAGGACTTATCCTTGGCGTCAACCCCAGGGACTGTATCTATCCAGCTCTGAAATCTCTCCGCTGGCTCCCAGTGGCTGCAAGGATCAAGTTAACAATCCTATGCATCATCCACACAGCATTCTGGTGCCGGGGGCTGCACTGCATTCAACACTCTCTTCCTAAACACTTTCCTTCTTGAGCCCTGCGCTCTGCTGCCTCCAACACTCTGAGGGCCAGATGCTTCTCCAGGCACGGAGTAGGGGCCAGATCACTTTCCTCTGCAGGTGCCTCCCTCTGGAACGGCATCCATGCCCCACTCAAGCTTGAGCCTGACCACCTGAAGTTCCAGAAGCAGCTCAAAACCTTCATTTTCTCCTCCATTTCTCCCCCTCCCCTGCTAACCTTCCTGTCTGCTGAGCTGACTGGTTGCTTGGTTGCCCTCAGAGTCTCACTGGGTACCTCGCACCTCTTGGCCTGTCATGCACTAGGGGCTGTAACTGTAACCTCTACAGTCCCCCGCCTCCTTGCACTTACCCAGTGCTGTGCTTTCCTGGTTGTACTTACTCAGAACAATGCGGCCCTGACTGCACTTACCCTCCCCGTTCCACTTCCCCCTGCATTTTGTGTTCCACACTTGCACAATCTGAATGACGCAAGGCTTAGTAAGATTGTTTGTCTTCTCCACCCTCTCCACTCTCCTTTGTCTTGCTGCGCTTAAAAACACATGTGTACAGGCGTGTTATAAATGACTTATCATATCTTCTAATATCCTATCATAACATCCCCATGATCCATTTAGCCTGACCGATCATGGACAGATGTTTGCTTACTCATGCTCACATGCATCTTGACCATGTGTGAAGAGACATGCATAGGACCAGTGTACACTTGCATTACCACAGAATTATTGACTGTTCAAATATATTTAGTATTTATTTATTTATATTGCGCACCTAACCCCAAGAGGGGTAGCAAGGCGCAGAGGCAACAAGAGGAATACAAAGCTTGGTTACATACAAGGAATGAAGTCCAGCCGTGGTTACAGTGCTGGATGCGTAAAAAGAAACAATGCACGCCGATGAGGCATGGGTTACAGAAATATACAATATAAGTAATAATATATACAATAAATCGGTTGTCTCATGAAAGCTGTTGTCTCAACTACACTGAGCAGTTGACACCCTAAATGTACATATTTACAATCACAGTGGTGAAGCATTAGGGTAGCAAAATGTGTAATCACCATTACATATTACATATCTTTTATCCAACCATTATACCATCTGTCAAGCACATTCCCTCATGCAGCTTGTCACTGACAATGGAGCTCATCCATGTTCATTGCCTGCCAGGACTAGTGAATGGATTACTGACATCATCCACTGCTGAGTATGATTCCTTGCGAGCTAACTTTTGCATTGAAACCGCACTATCCACAAGCATCACACTGTGAGTGTGCCCAATGACATTTGTCTTGCAGAGCAGTGGCACAATGACCTACACTAAATATATAGGTACACAGTAATGTGTGCCGTAAGATCAATGTCAGCCGGAAACATAGATGAAGCATCCACCTCCCATGATGTACATAATGTAATGGAAGTGATAATGGATGCATTATTGCAGCAATCATGGATGGGAGAGAAGGACCCTGATCAACAGTACTGCATCATTGTATTGCATATCGTGTGATGAGGAGATCATATATTTCATGCACACATGGCCTTCACCTTGTTTGTCAGCATAGCTGTCCATACGTTCCACACCAACCACCTGCTCATGCATGATGAGGCCACTAGCGACCTCTTCCAATTCAGTCAGCTATTCAACATGTGGTGATCCACCACCATTAGCCTTTTCTGAGACCACATTGCTGCTGAGATTCCCATTGATATGCTAGTGAGGTCACCCATCCTTTTGTGGACCTCTTCACAGTGTAACTTTGTGTTATCTAACAATGTCTGCATTTTTAATGATCAATACTTTCTGCAATTGAAAGGATTGGCTATGGGAGCCAAGTTTGCACCTCCCTTAGCAAACCTTTTCATGTCCTTCTATGAAGAGACCCATGTCCTTAACCAACAACTGTTCAGTCCTAATATCATAATTTGGCGACGCGTTATCGATGATATCTTAATTATTTGGAAAGGCACACAAGAATCCTTTTTGCAGATTTTTGTTACACACCAATAGCAACACGTTTGGCATCAATTTAACTGGCACTTGCAATCCTAATATAATTGACTTTCTTGAACTCCATATTTTTATTGAAGATGTCATCTGCAGACTAGAACATATTGAAAACCAACTGAGGTAAAATAAATTTTATTAGCTCAGAGTAATCATCAACGCTCCACCGTTGATAATATACCGGTGGGCGAGTTCCACAGGGCCAGACAAAACTGCAGTAGGCTTAATGACTATAATAAGGAATGTAATATCCTCAATCAACGATTCCTTAATCGAGGCTATCAAATGTATCATTGACAAAGCCTATGCCAAATTTTGCCATGTCACACAATCTGACCTTTTGGTAGATCAAACTAAATCTAAAGACTACCCGCAACACATTTCCCTCAATACACAATACTCTACTGATGCTTCGCTGCTATACAAACTGGTCCACAAATATTGGCACATTTTGAGACTTGATAATGACCTTGCACCTTTTCTGACTCCTAAACCGAAATGTACCTTCACTAGAGCTCCTACAGTAAAGATGAAAGTGAGCCCATCCTTTTCCCAGAATAAACTGTCTGGGTCACAGACTGACTGGCTACAGCAGCCAGTGGGGTTCCATAAATGTGGGAATTGCAATCAATGCGCATGGGCCCATGAAAAATGTAAGGTGTTTTCTGACAGTTTTGGTGCTCGAATTACCATACGTGACTTCATTAATTGCAAAAGTACCTTTGTAGTGTATGCCATTATATGTGTCTGTAGCAAGCTCTACATTGGAAGTACTATACGCCAATTGAGAATCAGAATCAGAGAACATCTATCTAGTCTCAAAATGTGTGAACCAAAGTCTCCCCTAACTTTAAATTGGCAATATGAACATCAGCTGGATAATATAGCTGATCTTCGATTCATTGGATAAATGAAAGTGCAAAAGGGGAGAAGAAGCGGCAATTTCCGATTGAAACTTAGGCAAATGGAAGCCAAACTGATTTGCTTCTTGGAGTGTACCACTAGAGGTTTAAACACAGATCATGAGATGAATGTGTTTTTATAATCTCAGCATTCATCAATGGACCCAATTTAAACCCGCATCACGTTTTCACAAGCATCTGATCCGCCCCTATGGAAATCATCATTACCTATGACTTATAGTTGTTCTTATTCTTTGAATTCTTTCTCACTTTTCCATACCTATATTCATGGATTATACGAGGATTCAATCAATATTGTTTACTTTGACTCATTTCAGTATAAGCAGACCCAGACCTTGGGCATAACTCTGCATTCTATAAGGCTTTTCACTTATTATATCCATGTGCGAGTAATTCCCTCTGTATCTGGATATTGTATCATACTCATTTTGAGCATGTATTTTTCACCCCTTCCGATTGGTAATAATATCACCTTTTCACTTGACCATGCCCATCTGTATTACTTATAGCCATGGTTGGGCATGTTATAATTTATTCGCTTGGGCTTTCTTATGAATTTTGTACTAATCATTGCAACCAACGTCAAAAACAGTGTTTGTTTACCGTGACGTCACACGCTCGTGCGTGTGACATCATCACACCGCCTACGTCACTTCCGTGACGTATTATTTCACCGTGTTCGACTGAAAATAGCAGGGGATTATCCCGTTGATTCTTTGGATACTCGATTTACTGAGTAAGTACTTATTCTCGAGCCCCCTTTCTTGACCTTTACTGTTTGTACTCCAGACTATCATTTTACAACCGTGACAATGATTATGTAGGTTAATAGTCATTTTGATCCGCATTTGTGCCATTTGGCCGTACTTCTCTTCCCTATTTTTGATTCAAGAGACATATTTTTCTAGTAGTGTATTCAAGTCTAAACAACTTTTCAATTCACACTGGATTGTCTTCACAGGGCACACGCCAATATTCATTTTCATAAATTCTTGCAGGCAATATACGGTTATGAGCCATCTCGGCAGAACTCTGTACCTCTAAACCTCGTATAATACACCCGTTTCATTCAGTGTCCCCAGTCTTTACCTGCTCAACCTGCAGGTATGTAGAACACGTCTTTCTCAGCTGCCTTAGTCTTGCACATGGTTCTTTTCCCAAAGCCACAGTCCGTTGTTTATTTCATCCTGTTTACACTTATAGGATTACGAAGTGGGGGATTTTTAAAGCATTCCTGTGGTAAGCGTTTCTCGTTTTTTTCTCCCACTTATCTCTTGACTCATCTTATGATTTGCAGCTGGCTCTCAGTGCTGCATGTTATCACATTTTTGCCAGAGCAGCATAGCTTGCTGCATGTGTTGATCTCCCACCATATAATTTTGTTGGACTTCTTATTAGACGTTGACACACTAGCTCATTTTGGTCAGGATTCTATGCTGGTGACATGTGATGCCCTTGGGTAAATTTTGGCTTAACAACACCACTTTGACTGTTCACTATCCCTTATTGAGATAATTGTTTGCAGGACCCTGATTCACCTGGGGGTTACTATTCCCCCATTTCAAATGTTGTTTGAGATATCCCATTTCAACTAATTAATCTCAATCTTATGTGATATTTTTCCTGACATTGGTGATCATCACTGAACTCAATTGTTGCCCTCACTCCTAACCTGAACTGTGGAATGATATTGTTGTATAATTTCCTTTTGATTTGTTGTTTTTTCTTTTGTTTGAACACTTTTTCTTATACAGGAATGTTGTATGAAACTTTTCATTTACTTGTACATTTGGTTTTGGGCAATATTACACACATTTTGTGATGTTATTTTTGATTTGAATAATGTTCTGCGTTGTCATATATTATTATGTAAAACATTTTCTGGTTTTCTGTAACTATTCAGCCTTGAAAATGACCAGCGTATCGAAACACGTGTCGGCTGCTCGCAACTGAATTAAAATCACCATTTAATTTTCATACTCAAGTGACCACTCATTTCTTTTCTGGTGCTGAGCACATCATCATCCCTCACCGTTAAATCTGTACTCTTCACAGTGTACCTCTCCAGCTCACAGGCTTTGATTAAATATGTATCCTCCTGCCACAGCCTCCACAGCTTGGTCACTAGAAGGGTAATGTCAGCCAAAGGGTACATGTCAACCTAGTGTTGATCAACATAGTCGATGAGGATTTGCAACTCCTCCTCAGAGAAGCTCTTCTTCCTCAGTGGTCCCTTTTATTGAGCCTTTGGCTGTTCCTGGGGTTCTGCCTGTGCCTGCTCTGCAGGCTAGCCCCTCTTAGCCCTAGTGGTCCTTGGCAGGTACCTTAAGCCTTACCAGCACGTTTTGCAGGTGGTCCCTTCATCTGTCTGTGTCCCTGTCCACTCTGTGATCCCCTCTCACTCATGGTGCAACAAAGGGAACATTTTCCTGCTGACACCAAAGTAAGTTGTGTTTCCGCTGTGTACTCCAAAGGATATCCACGTATGTGCATGCTAGACAAATGGCATGCAGATGCAAAGCATGTGTGCACCCACTATTAACAGCAGTATGAGCATAAACGTGCATGCATGGCACATTCTGTGTGAAACGCAGAACTTATGTGGATAGGGCCATTCCTCTGATTTAGTCACTCTGCTGCCATGAGGATCTACTAGAGTCACCTGTGCCTTGCTTTTCCTCCAGCCTTCTGCCATTTTGTGCATCTTCATGCCATAGTTTGCCTCATTACGTTACCTTGGAGTGCTGATTTCCCTCCTTTGCCTGTTCTTCTGTTGGTCCCTTGGCAGGCTCTGTGATCACCTTATTTGTCATGTAGGGAATCTCATACAGAATTCAACACCTCCTTAGCACCATCACAATTCCACAGTCCAATTACCATCAGGGCCATGGTTCAACCCACCAGCCTCGGGTACTCCATGTCTGCTAAATCTACCAGTAGCTCAAGGTGGGAAGGATGAGAGCTGTCAACTTCTTGTCTGATGAAGTTGGCATCCTGGTTGTACAGGTCCTGGCCATTATGATTTCCTCTACAATCCGCAGAAACAGCTTGAGTCCTGGGGACATCAACTGATCTGGCCAGACATCATGACTGCAATGGATGTGGAGGGGTGGCAGTTGTACTGTGGACAACAATAAGAAGCACTGTTATGACTTGAGAATTCAGAGATAGTTGAAGGTGAAGGCAGCCATTGAGGCAGGGCTTCCATGAAGGTGTACTCTGCAGCCTCCCATCGAGTGACAACGCTTCACCTCTGGATCATGGAGAGGGAGTACAGAACGCTTCATGTGCAGGACCTTGACCTGCAGGCACATACATAAACTGCTGGTAGATTCTGAACCAGTAGCACTGGTTTAAAATGTCCTGGATGGGTATGCATGAACTGAGCAATTCAGTGCTTTTCCTGGCATGTGTGTTGCTAAAGTGGTGACTGGCATGCAGCCTCATGCACACACTGGAAACATGTCATGGCACACATCGGTAAAGCGGCCAAGTGTACAAGTCAAGTCAGGCAGCTTTTGGTGACAACAAAGACCCATGTGCATGCAATGTGAGATGCTGATGGCAATCCACGGACAGAGAGACAACACAGATTTGGATTTTTAGGCCACTAAGCATGAGAGACGGGCACATTTGGTGGAATTTATGTCATAGAAATTTAGTGAATTTGACAATCTGCTTCATCATCTAGCCCAGTCAAGCAACTGAAGGAGGGGGCATATACGGTATGTCATCCCAACAGGTTTCTTTGAGTTGGGACCATAACATACACTTGTCAGCTGTATGTTGTTCATATCTGGCTTTGGTGAATTGTCATAATTGGCTGTTTTTGCATTTGCTGCTGTGTTAACAAATTAGTTTTTCCCTCTTTTCTAGGAAAGTCAGATCTGGGTGTTTCTGAATTTGATGATGTGTTTAAAAATTTTGCTTTTTCCCTCTTTTCTAGGAAAGTCGAATATGGGTCTTTTTTCATTTGCTGCTATGTTTAAAAATTAGGCTTTTCCCCCTTTTCTAGGAGAGTCTAATCTGGATGTTTTTGCATTTGCTACTGTGTTTAAAAATTATGATTTTCCCTCTATCCCTTTATCTAGATGTTTCCCTCTGTCCAGCTAACTTGCTTCTAGGTTGTTGTACTTTCTAGTGTATGATGTAACCTTAGCCTTTATCCCTTCCTGTACACTTGACTCTAGATTGTTACATTACTGTGTGGTTGTAGTTGATGTTTTGCACTGCAGTTTCCTCCCTCTCTCCCCCTTTGTTCTCTCTGTGCTCTCCCTCATTGGTTCTCTCAATCTCCCTTATACTCTCCAGTTGCAATTCTATCACTTATCCTATCCCTCTGTCGTCGTCTGGAAGGAAAAAGTTCAAGAAGGATCTCCTGGTCTCAAATTCAAGCCTGCATTTCGCTGAAACATATGTCAACACTTCTTCCAGGCAGACGGTCACCAGCATCCTCTTTGTCATTCTTTCTCCAGACCGTTGGATTCCTATTATGGTGTCTGTGCTCTCCCCTTTCTCTTCCTCTCCCATTAATGGTGGCACCCGTTGAGAGGTTCTCTTGGCATCCTTCCTGTCCTCTAGGGTTATCATTCATGTCTACCTAAATGTCAGTGTATACAAAAAAAATATTAGGAGCGTACACTTGGTTTGTCATTTAATATGGTTAAATTTATAAGAGATGGATTTAGGAAGGTTATCAGCTGCAGGGGAGAAAATGCGTCTCTTGCACAAAAAATCACCAATGTACAATCAAAGTACAATGATTTTGATTTTTTATATTTGTAACGCGCACATAACGAACGGAATCGTATTTCGGTGCAGATGACAACATCAAAGGTAGCAGGTTTAACTCAAGACATGGCCCCCAAAAAAAAACGGGCTATCTACCTAAAGAAAAAGGTTTTTAATGCTCAGCGAAATTGCTGAAGTGAGCTCATGGTCCTAAGTTGCAAAGGTAGAGAGTTCCACAGCCTAGAACAATCCGTACAATTGTTAGTGGACACTTCCGTCCCCTGCATACCTCATGTACTAACAATATAGTTGGTCATATCTTACCAACGCTAATAGAAATGATTTGTAATGGTTGTAAGTGTTCAAAGAAATCCCCTATAAATAGTATGCCCAATATTTGTAGGTTTTCTAGTATTTATCAATAACTTTCCACAAGAACAATATTCACTGAAATACTATTCACAAAAGTAATAATAGCAAAGTTTAGATTACAAAGAGCTCAACGTTTTTTGGAAAACACACCCCCCTCATCAGGAGCAAAACATTCATATAGTTAATTTACTTGTATCAATCTTCAAGCTTCAACTCTCATCTACAAAGTAAGCCAGATGTTTGAGTAAATATAGGATCATTGATGGTAAAATAATTTCCTTAAACTCAGTATTTGTATTTGCATCATTTTCTTTTTTGCATCACCTTGTAGGTTGCCATAAGCTGTTCTCTGCTTTTCAGTGCGGTCCTTTTAGACTGTACTCCTACAACCGGAAAATGAGGGAGTTGGTTGTGTCATCTCTTTAAATCTAGAGAAAAACAATTGAAAGTCTATGATGCTCCTACACAATAAATATCGAATTGGGTTGGAAAGTATTCCATAGGAAAAAATGAGGAAGCCTACCTCTAATTTTTTAATCTCTGAACACTCGTGATGTGTATGGGCTGCTCTAGTCAGAATTCCACATCATTTATGTAACGTTTGAAAGAGAATAATAAGATGTATGTCAAAGGACAACCCATGATTCCTAGAAAGTGGTCCATTGTGCTTAACATAGCCAAAGTGTTGCATTAAAGGCACCATCTTACATCATTAAGTGAGATGGGATGCGTGATTCAAAGATGTTTAGGGGAGGCAATTTCGAACATGTGTCTGCAGAGTAATAATATGTATCTATTGTCATTATCTATGTGCTCAGTAAAGCCTTTGGGCCTCATTACACGGAAGGCGGTGAGCCATGGTGCTATTAGCGCCATGGCTCATGCCGGTAAAATACCGGCACCGCCTTGGCGGAAAGGGGATTTACCGCCCCATTCCAAGGTTGGAGGGGCGGTAAATCCCCCTTCCGCCATTTCCCTTCCCCATTGCCATTTCTGTCCTATAGGGCTCTATGGGAATGGGGAAGGCGCTAATTACAGCACCTCAATTTTGCGGTGCCGTAATTAGCTCCGAGGTCCCTTAGCGGGTTGGTTTTTAACGCCTGCAAAAAGCAGGCATTAAAGCACCAACCCGCTAAGGGACCTCGTAGTAAGGCGGTAATGGTTAACGGTCACCGTTACCATTAACGGTGGCCGTTAACCATTACCGCCTTCCGTGTAATGAGGCCTTTAGAGTCGGAAATTACATGTCACTTGCAATGGTACCAGGTAACAGATAGTAAGAGTGCTTCACAAGAAACAGAGCATTCGCAAGTGCTGCTGTTCATTTGAGAGCCGTGACACTCTCTAAGGCAAAATGGTCACGTTAAGAGTGACGTTCGGCCTGCCCAGGTGGACGTGCTGATGTCATAGGTAAACATTGACTTGATCAGTGACAAGACAGCCCTTCTATTGCCTGTCACGATATTTCCATTCATATTAATAATCAAATTGAATTAATTAAAGGTCAGCTACTCGATCATATGGATGAAGTATGGCATAGCTCAATCTGTCTGTAATCAAATTTAAAGAAGTTAGTATCTGAGAAAATCGGCGGGTGTAACGTGTTGCTTGAAATACTCAAGCAAGGGATGTATCATTTTGTTCCATTTCGATATGTAAGTGTAGTTTTCATGTTATGAACCATTCCCAATATTTCTTTCCATAACATCAAAGAGTGGAGTGACAGTCTTACTCCTACCATCTCCCTATTATATTCATTCCAGTGGTTACATATCACTCATATAATAGTAAGTGCAATCGTTTTGACCATTCACATGTATATTTTACCCGATTCAATTTTCTAAGTCAATGTGCCTGACATTGTGGAATATTACACAGTTTTCAAGAAATAAACAAATTGATGGTAGAGTAGAGATGACATTCAAGTGGTTACATGTTAGTCATAAAAAAATATGCAGTCATTTTAACCGTTCACATGCACATTTTCACCAATGTAGTATCGTTAATCAATGTGCATAACATTGTAGATTGTATATTTTCAAATTCTAGTTGGTACAATTGGTAACTTAGTACACCAGACAATAGTTTGGTGAAAAGTATTGGTTGTTTACAGCTAGCCTAATGCTACAGTACATTGTAGATCAAGTTGACATTTCACCAGCAATTTAACATTCCACGTATGTCATTTAGGGAGCAGCTCAGTCATCAAGCAGATCTGTTAGCTATGCAGTAGGGTTTAGAGGCACGGTGTGAGAGAGAATTCCTCATTAAGTCCATTCGGGGTCATATAATTTAATCTATGAATCCAAAACATTCCTCTTTTGGCTAAAAGTGTTTGGGCCTCAACACGAGTTGTGCGGTATCCCAGCTGTAATACTGCCCAACTGTAATAGTGTTAGCACCCACCGGTCCGGCGGTATTACTGCCGGATCATCGGTTGGGCATTAATGGTAAAACCCCATCCCCCATTGGGTCCATTGGATCCAATGGGGCATTTTCGGTGTAAATACTGCACGCTAACAGCTGGTGGTAATATCGCAGAACATAGGGCGTTAAGTTGGATTTTTACCTCCAGAAAAATGCTGGAAGTAAAACAGGCCATTTAGTGCCCAAGTCATCATAAGGTCAGCCTTAAATGCCGTGGTAATACCGTTACCGTTGCATTTAAGGGCTACCACCCAACTCGTGATGAGACCCTTTGTGTATTGCCACCTCTCAGTGGAGTTCTGACTATTTCCAGCACTACAAATTTCATCTGTGCTATTGAATGTCCGTTTTCAGTAAAGTGTCTTGCGACTGGTGATTTTCGATTGTTCGTTCAGATATTGGATTTGTGTTCAGTAATCCTGTCTTTTATTTTTCGAATAGTCTGGCCTACATAGAATTTCCCACAGGGACATATCAATCCATATGTAGCACACTGGCATAGTTTGAGTTTTTGATCAGTGTAGGGATGCCTGCTGTGATCTCCTTTTTTAATGTTGTAGGAATGTCCGCAGTGCAGACATGGAAACATCCAATATTTGGGTTTAGATAAGAAGGTTTGGTTTGTATTGTCAGTTCTTTCTGCCTTAACAAGATTGTCTCTGAGATGTCTTCCTCGATTTCTACCATCTCTACTATAGCACCAATTTTTTTATTTCTTAAAAACAGTGTAATATTTTACAATGTCACACATAATGACGGCAAGGTAATGGTTCATAACATGAAAACATGAACATGAAAACTACACTTACCTATGGAAATGGAACAAAAAGATAGATCCCTTGTTTGATTATTGCAAGCAACAAGTTATACCCGCCAATTTTCTTAGATACTGCTTTATTTGGTTCGAGTATAGACACATTGATATGCCATACTTCATCCATATGATCGAGTAAGTGACCAAGGACCTTTATCTAATTCAATTTGATTGTTAATATGAATGAAAATATTGTGACAGGCACTAGAAGGACGGCCTCATCACTGATTGAGTCAATGGGCCTCATTAGGACCCTGGTGCTAAGTGTTTAACGGCGCCGTAAAAAGCTGCGGCGCCGTTAAACACTTAGCGCCTTACTACGAGGTCCCTTTGCGGGACCCGACCTGAACGGCTGGTCTAAACCAGCCGTTAAAGTAGGGACCCGCAAAGGGACCTTGGTGCTAAGTTCGGTACCGCAATTTGCGGTACCGTACTTAGGGCCTTCCCCATTCCCATAGAGCCCTATGGGGCGAAAATGGGAATGGGGAAGGGCCAATGTTCAATGGGGAATTACCGCCCAGCCAACCTTGGAATGGGGTGGTAATTCCCCACTGAACCATGGCGGACCCATTACAACATCGGCGCCAACCATGGTGCTAATAGCGCCATGGTTTAGCACCGGTGTTGTAATGAGGGCCAATGTTAAGCTACAACATCAGCACGTTCGGCTGGGCACGCTGATCGTCACTCTTAATCTAGCCATTTTGTCTTACAGAGTGACGCTGATCGTCACTCTTACTAGGTGTTGCCTTGTCCTATTGCAAGTAACTACTTAGCATATGGCTTTACTGAGTGCATAGACAATGAGAATAGCTACATATTTTTACTCTGCAAACACACGTTTTGAAATTGCCTTCCCCCAACATCTTTGAATCCCGCATCCCATCTCACTTAATGAGGTAAAATGGTACCTTTAATTAAACACTTTGGCCATATTAAGCACAATGGACCACTTTTTGTGAATCATGGGTTGTCCTTTGACATACCCCTTATTTTCTATCAAACATTAGATACATGATGTGGAATTCTGACTAGAACAGACGATACACCACAAGTGTGCAGAGATTCAAAAATTAGAGGTAGGCTTTCATCAGTTATTCCTATGGAATACTTTTTAACCCAATTCAATATGGATCGTGTAAGAGCAACATCAACTTTCAATGTATTAATTTCTCTAGAATTAAAGTGAGGACACAACCAACTCCCTCCTTTTCCCATTATGGGAGTAGAGTATAAAAGGACCATACTGACAATCAGAGGAATGCCTTGTGGCAACCTACAAATTGATGCAATTACATATACTGAGTTGAAGGAAGTTATTTTACCATCAATGATCCTATATTTACTCGAACATCTGGTTTACTTTGTAGATGAGAGTTGGAGCTTGAAGATGTATTTATTGTTCTTAATTGATACAATTACAGGAACTATATGAATGTTTTGCTCCTGATGAAGGAAATGCGTTTCCTGAAACACGTTGATCACTTTTTAATCTAAACTGCGCTATTATTATTTTTGTGAATATTACTTCTGTGAATATTATTCTTGTGGAGAGTTATGAATAAATATTGAAAAACCTACAAATATTGCACATACTATTTACGGGGGATTCGTTTGTGCACTTACAACCATTACAAAGCATTTCCAGTAACTTTAGTTAGATTTGCCTACCAAAATACCACTGTCATGGTCCAGTGCACTCAGCCCAACCCCCTTCATCAATTTTCTCTCCTCTCCTGCCACTCCTCCTTCTGCCAACTCTCTGCCCCCTCTGCCACATCGCATGGGTTTACCCATCCTTGGGTGACCTTCAAAAGTGGCAACCTGCTCCGCTTAGCTACCCTCAACTCTTGCTCTGCCATCAAACACTCCTCTGACATCTGCCACCTCCTGAAGACCTCAACCTAGAGGCCCTCGCTTTCACCAAGATGGTGTTTATTTCCAGCTCTGTCACAAGTTTTGACACCCTCCTGCCTGAGGGTTACAAGATCCTCTCTAAACCCAGGCCTAACCAGCTTGGGGGCAGAGTGTTCTTGATCTTCCATGTGTGGGTCCCTGCTACTGCCATACCCAATCAGGCCTACTCCTCTTTCAAATGCCTTGTCTGCATGCTTGGTGTCTCTCCTGGCCTCTCCCGGACTCTGGTCAAAATCTAAAGGCCCCTGGTCAGGTCTTCCACTTCCTGTCAGAATGGGCTGACCTCAACTCATCTCTCCTGACCTTCTCCTCCATGCTTCTCCTCCTCTGAGACTTTGATATTCACCTCGACTCCCCCGATGCAGTCTCAAGACTCTTCCGCACCCTTTGTGATTCTCTTTCGCTCTCCATTCATACCTCCGGTCTGACACACTCAGGTCGCATCTCTACATACCCATCTCCAACCCTCTCATTACTCCTCTCTCCTGGTCTGATCATGCTCTCCTGTCCCCCCACCTGGATCTCCTGGGTTCCCCGGTGAAACCCCTGCCTGTACTGCTGGCTTCCTTCTCCATTATTTGAAATATGGAGCGAGTGTCAGTTGCCGGTTTTGCCACCACCGTCACTTCACAGGTTCCCTGTCCATGACCCTGTCTGCATGAAGCACTTAGTTCATTGCTTCCTTGCCATTGGAACTTCAAATTAGTACTTGTTATGGTTATGTGGGCATACATCAATGTGTCATGTTCACATGTCACTGCCTCATCATTGTAACTTGTAATTTCCCTTTCAGTTGTGAGACAGGACTAATTCAGATTTACATGTGTGGGCCAGTATATGTGAGGCAGATGCATGTTGCCTTGTGATGATGGCATGCTACATATACAAATGTGGGGAGTGCACATGCATAAGCACTTAGGATTATTTCCTTTGCTGTATCTTCCCTTTTCCAAAGTGGCAGCGGTAGAAGATGATGGAACAACATGTGCTGTGGAACTGTATGCCAGGGCCAAGGCCTCCAGAAACCACCACAGAGCCCAGGCATGCTCAATTACATCCACCTTCTCTGAGAGCCATGTACCTGGGTGAGCGTCAATATCTGATGGCACTTCTGCTGAGGAACACCTAAATACCATTGTCATGGTGAACACCTCAGCAGCAGAGGGGCAGGGTGGTGGTGACAATACCGTGGAGGGGCACCATGGCAAGGAGTCCTCATTAGAGATGTTGGGGTTGATGGAGGAGGAGGTGGGGGAGTAGGTACGTGTAGAGAAGGGGGATATAAAGGCTGCACATCTGCACCTGGCCCTAAGATAGGAGGCTGAGCAGTCCAACATGGAGGATCAGCACACCCTCTTGTCCCAGGGCCATCTGCTGCAGCATTGCCCACCTTTTAAGATACCTCCACCCATACAGTTTCTGCACTTCCAACCGAGGAGGTCATCCTTGAGGCAGTGCTACCATGGCTGGTGGGTGGCTTGAGGCAGAAGGCATTTCTCTATGATGCTGTGTATGCTACTCATGAGCTGCTTGCGCAGCATCATGGTCAGGTGGTCTACCATTTGACACAAGTGGCACCAGCACTGTTTGCTTTGGCATCTCTGGATAAACCACTGCAACGGCCCACTCCACCTCCTCCTCATCTGTGCCCCAGTCAACCTTTACTGAGACATCTCTGTCAGCCAACACCATGGCCGCCTCTGCCCCTGTCGCGTCATTGGATAGTGTGGATGTGCTGTGTCCCTGGAAGTGGAAGTCGGTGCACAGGCAGATGAGGTACTCACAGAGTCTGCCCAGTAACCTACAAGGGAACAGACTGTGGAGAAATGTTAGGCAAGTGGTCTCAGTGCAGGTGATGTAATACCCCAATGTAGACTGTCAACCAATCTGAAAGGAGTACCTGTGCCAGAGACAAATTGCCAGGCAGCAGGAGATGTCGGTGCTGCATAGGCAAATCCTTGGGTGATTACTGCCAGGAGGAGGCAACATGGATTGAATGTACAGTAGGCAAGATGGCGGGGGAATGCTCAGGTCCAATTCCTGGGTCAGCAGGATGATTAGAGGCAACAGGCACGTGAGGCAACAGAGATACTGGCATAGGCACGGGCATCCATTCTGGAGTAGTCTTGAAGGGCAGCTGAGGACATTGAGTCCAGGATGAGGGAGGTCTTGCAGGCTCTCCATGAGTGCAGAGGTCTGCCTGCAAGAGGCCAATGTTGAGTGGGTGCAAGCCTTGGCCCAGGCATTGGCAGACATTTACCTGGAATTGCATGCTGAATCATTCAAATTGTTGTGTAGTTGTAGGTTTCTTTTCATTCTATTTATTTGTTGAAATGTTTAATCATGTTTGTATTTGTACATAGTGCCCCATAATGTTTTTATCAATACATTTATATGTTCTTTCTATTCGGTTGTTTGCAATCTCTGTGTGCCATTTGCAGCATGTCTTGGTGTGCCGTTGTATGAGTGATTTTGCAGTTCTTTGTGCATGGGCACCTTTGGTCATCACATAATCTACAACATTGTTGGTCATATGACTGTCAGGATATTTTAGGGTATACTCTGTGGCTGATAGTGAACCTGGACCATTTTCAGGGTTACTTGTGCATACTTCAGGTCATTGGGCCTCATTATAAGCTTGCCGGCCCGGTAACAATGGTACCGGTAAGCTTGCAGGTACTGTTGTTACCGGACCGGCAAACTATGAGGTCTGCTCGCGAGTGCCTTTTCGCCCACCAGGTCTGACCTATGGGGCTCAAATGGGAATGGGGACTAATAATTACTGGCACCCAACAGTGGTCAATTACCAGGTCAGGCGGGGCCGGAATGCCCCTGTAATTGCCCATTGCCGGGTGCCGGTAAATTCATTACTCCGGCAGCAGCCATGCCAGTATTTACTGGCATGGCTACCACCAGACTTATAATGAGGCCCATTGTTTTGTTTTGACTTCATGTGGACAGTGTGGACTTAGGTCAGTGTGTTGTTTTGGCTTCAGTGTGGACAATAGCTTCATGGACATTGTCCATATGTGGATAATGGTTGATGAAGGCAGGTGACATTTTCATAGTTGCACCATTTTCTCTTGTTTCTCCAACACATCTGTTGCTTACTAACTTCTTTGCTTTTTCTTACAGGAAATGGATTTCATTGATGTCCATTTTGTGCATGGATGAGTTGGTTTGTCAGCTATGCAGGTGTTAGGCAGAATCACATGCAGTAACCTTTGAGACCACTACATGCAATTAAGACTACAAGTGTCAGTACAATTTCACCGTTGGTACAGGCCTGTACTACACAGTATTGTGGCAACAGTGGCAGAGCAGCCAGACTTATCTCAAGAGTAAAGCGAGCAGTATAAGGGGTTACACAAAGGGCCAACAATCACAGTGATTCAAATAACCATTTACTCAAGGTTTCTTGTTAAAAGAATATACATTTATTTACACAGTTGTTTGGAAAACATTACACTAGCAAGAGCAGCTCAATCTCATATACTAATATACCACAAATACATAACGAATAAATTACTAAACAAGTTCAGCTCCCCCAAAGTGGGAGCAAAATGGCACTTCAATTACTTTTAAAAGGAGTAAAAAGACAAGGTTAAAAGAAATCAAGGCACAAATACTTTCATAGGCAGGCCAAAGGGTTTCAGTTCACTACAACCAGCAATTTAATTCAATAGACCTGGGCCAAAGTAAATGGTTCAGAGTCTTGTACAGAATAGCACAGTTCTGGTAGTAAACGATTAAGTCTTTGCCATGGATCTTAGAAGAATTTGGTCAGACGAAAAGTTAGATGTTGGTTTAGGGAAGGACAAGCCTTCAAAGTCAGGAAAGTTTCACAAACTTTCACCGTGGCCGAAAAGATTTCCTGACCGCATTTGCACAGTACCTTTAAGGTGAAGAAGAGCTGTAGCAGAGGCAGTTGTTCCTAGTAGTTCCTGCAGATCTCGCTGTTCCTGAGCTTCAGTCGTGGGGACAAGAAGGAGGAAGTCAGGAGGTTCCTGCACTGCCCAGGGAAGAGGCCACAAGCTTGGCAAAATGTTGGTTTAAGCTGTGAGTGCCTTAAAGACCATAATCTGATATCCTTCCCACTGGCTATCCGGTTTTCCACAGCACTCTGTAGAAAATTCGACCAGTATGGGGACGGTGTCCAGGCAGCTTACGAGTTCGATGTTCCCACCAAACTCAAGGGAAGAAGTTAACCTTGAAGGGCTTCTCTGTTGATTGAGTTTCAGGCAATTTGGACCTGCAGCAGGGCTTCACCGGTGGACCAGGAGTTGCAGCAGTCGTCTTCCTTCAGCTCGTCGTTGGTTCTTTCGTTCTAGTGGTCGACTCTGTTTTCCAAGTCCCAGAAGCATACTTTTAAACAGTTTTCCCCCATTCATTCCAGCCACTCATTCCTGGCTGTCACTCACACAGCAGGGTGGCTGTCCTTGCCGGACAGCCAGCCGACCAATCACGATGAGTGCAGTCAGGTCTCTTAGGAGAGTAAGCACACAGAGTTTCGGGCACCCCCCTCACCTCCTGTCCACCCCAGACACTCAGGCACCAGAGGAAGGCTTCAGCACTGAAGCCCGCCGAAGGCCAACAAACAAAGGGACCAAACCTGGTTTGGTGCGCAGAGTTGGACATGAGAAGGACCTTTCCTAAAAGAAACAACAAAAAAAGATGACTGGAGTCTGTTTTTACAGATAGGTCTTGGGTGCCATATTGGAAAACATGGGTAACCTGATTCTTAGCTACAGGTGTTCACGGTCGGAGAAAAACATGGTAGCTAGTTTAAAACCAATGCCACCAGCCATTTAAAGTAGGAAAGGGTAATATCTGACTGTTACGTGAGTGTTCAGACTCAGGGGATGCTAGGCAACCCCTCCAGCACCCTATAGTAAGATAGTCTGTGCTTTGTCTGTACATTTAAAGAGACTGGTAAAGTCATTTTACATTTACATGCTCTGGGAGACAGTAGTGAGTGCCAGAGAAGGTACTTAAACCTTGGGGAGTTTAAAAGGCATCCCTGTGCCACTGCAATGAAGGTGCTGTGCGACACATAAGAAAACGATGATGCCTATGGAGTGGTTTTAAAACTCTATATCCAAAGAACACAAAAGTAAAACACATTGAACAGAAAGTTCAAAGTCCTAAAATATAGCCAAATAGCTGGAGAGCTCTAAGGTAGAGGGAATTTAACACTTGGGTGAGAATTCTCCCTAACACTCGTTTCCCCCCAGAGTAAGGGACAGGAGGATCTAATCCCCACCAGGATGGATCCCCTGTTGCAAGTTGGTTAAATAACCTGCTGAGTTCACCAGCAACCTTTTGTAACCCTTGCTATGAAGCTTTTTATCAGTAGTTTTCATTTGTAAGCTATATGACCTACACACCTGTTGTGGTACATCTCTCTTTTTTAAGGTATAGGGGTTCTGATCTAACAGTCCCTCAGAAGTTATGATAACCTCTGAACCTACAATAGGCTTTTTCAAGGGGTCCTTAGAAAGGAATACCTTAGATCTAGAGCAGCCTCCATGGTTCTTCACCACCTCTCTCTCAAGAGTAGGTTGGGTCTCAGGTACCTTGGTTGGAGGGGCTGTGGTCAAGCAAGGTACATGCTGCCACTGCCTCTGAGATCTGTCCTTACCTATTTTTGAAGTGTCGCTCCTAATACTAGGATTTAGTAGAAGTTCCAACAGTCTTAAGGTGTTTAGCCTTAGACCTATTGTTCCTGGTTTTCCATCAGCTTTGAGAATTCTCACAGGCCTAGAGAGGGATCCAATTTGTCTATCCACCTCTTCCTCAGAAGCAGGGGGGGTCAAATACTTTACGATTGGATGGGCAATGATGGAGCTTGGTTTGGGTTCCCATTTCCTTACTATACTAGCCTCAGATTTGCCTTGGTTAAAAGTCCCTTTACCAACCCACGGGGTTACAGTGGGGGTCTCTGTATCGGTTCCCACAGGCTCACAGGGGTCTCTTAAGGTTGTCTCTCTAGCCAATGTGGTTTGGTTCTGTTTTCTCTCACTGGGATGCCTGGGGGTACGAGATACTACTCCTAGAGTTTTTAAATCATTCCCCAACAGGATTCTCCCAGGCCCCTCATTCTGGACACTGATAGGAATCCCCACTGTCATATTATTACACTGAATGAGAGCTGGTAGAATTGGAACCACCTGGACAGGGCCTCCAGAAAATCTAGTGGGACCTTTGGGTGCCTTAGCAACATCCTCAGGCTTGAAAAAGCTTTCATCCACTACTGTTCTGCTGGCTCCAGTGTCTCTCCTGGAAGGAGTATCCTGGCCATTGACAAGAACAATGTTCATATAATACCCTCTAGAGTTCTCTGGAATGGAGTTTTACATGTCCATATTCTGTTTCTTACCCAGACCCATAGACTCTAATGATACAGTGGCCTGAAGACCCAAGGGTGCTTCAGCAAATAGTTGAAAGTGGGCACTGCCCATTTGTACTTCTTCCTCTGGAGAGAAGGCTAATGAGGCAGTGCTGAGTCTTACAGGTTTACCCTTGCATCTGGGATCTCCTTTCACATGGTCAGTTGACCTACAAATATAGCATTTACCAAGTGTTCTCTGGAATGGTGGTTTCTGCTGACCTCCCTCTGGTTGGGCACTAGATGATTCACTAGCCCTATTTGGTTTCCCATGTGGTTTACCATTGTTATGTTTGGGGGCCTCTTCTGGTTGGATAGATTTAGAGTTATCTGTAGTCTCACCTTGGTGCTGCTTCCCCTCATCCCTTTTATGAGTGACCCCAGAATCCTTATGAGTAGCCCTGTTGGCCACCCATGAGTCAGCTGTTCTTGCCAACTTTTTGGGATCAATCTCATTTGAATCTGCCAAGTGCTGTCTCAGCTCAGGAGAGCCTGCATTATAGATAGTTTCTAACATAAACAGATTTCTCATATCTTCATAAGTGTCAACTTTGTAACCCTTAACCCAAACATCTAAGTTCTTCAGTCACACACCCAGGTAGCCCAAGGGGTACCATCATGCTTTTTTAGGGTTCTAAACCTCTTAAGATACTGGGAAGGGCTCTTCCCAAACCTAGCTATCAAAGCTAGTTTCACACTTTCATACTCCATTCTCTCCACTTCACCCAATTCCATTACAACAGCAGATGCAATTAGGGGGAGCCTAAAAAAGAGCCAAGGAATCAGCTGTTTCCCTGAAATGTTCTGAATCTAATGGTTATACTGAAAAGTAGCCAGCCAATCCAAAATATCAAGCTTAACCTCATACATTTTTTTCGAAGTTTAAATTGGTTTCTCTCTACACGTGTTTCACCATGCCATTATTTGTGAATGGATCATCAGGAGACATTTAGTTTTCTAAACAAGCATATAATATTTCCTGAAAAACAAAGAAAGTTAACAATACATCAGGTCAAATTGCATATCCTATTCATTTTTCATAGTATACAAAGGTAGAAATAAATAGAAAAGAAAATGGTTATTTTAAAGGTTTCCATAGCTCACCCTGATTCGGAGGCTGTTGCCTTAAATCCAATAAATGGTGAATTAGCATATTTTGTGCATCTCAAAATTTCTTAAATGATTTAACCGCTTGTTTTACTTCCCAAAAGCGGTTTGTGTTAGATGTGGTCTTTATCCCAAAAGCGGAAAAGAGGAAAAGAGGCGAAGTGGGGGAGAAAAATATTGGGAGATTTTAAGGTCCATAGTCATGTGGAAAAAAGGAGAGGAGAATTTTTGGAGAGTTTTTCTTACCTCTATAATGGTTTTCTTGTGGAGCTGAGATGTTTAAAGGCTTTGGGTCTGCCTATACCTGATGCTTCCTGTAAGAGGCATATTGAGTTTTGTTAAATCATGCTAGTTATACGCATTTTAGTGGAACGTGATGACATCATACGTTGTGCTTTACTGATGCCGACGTTTTGAATGTAATGACGTCATCACGTTTAGCGCAATAGGGTTAGATTTGAAAAATGATGAGCATAGGGCAAATTATTTTAACAAAGATTAGCTGATGTTGGAGATTATACATTTTAAATTTTAAATTATAAATGTTACTACTTGCCTATTGGCAATGGGCAGTTGTTATTCATTTGTTTTTTAGAAGAAAAAAAATATAAGATTTGTCTTAAGATGAAAAAAGCATAAACAGAAAGATGGAAACATACAAAAAAGATAGAAATGAAAGAGGTTATATAAAGATATATGTCACATTGATAATCATGAAGAATATAATTAATAATAAATAATAATACATAGGCATGGGATAGTGTGTAAATACAAAAGTAATAGCCAGTGAAACATCTCTGTATCTGAATCTAAATTATTAGTTACAGTATCCATATTGCAAATCCATTTAGCTTCCATTTTGAGAAGGTGCATTTCTCTCTCCTTGGTTGTTTTTTGACATTTTCCAGCCCAACTATTTTGAGATTCTCTTCATTAAAGTTCCCATGTTCCAGTTGCACATGTTGTGATAAAGTGCTAAATTCCCTCTTCCTTAGAGCCCTGCAGCTCTTTTGCTATATTTTGGGACTTGGAACTTTTAATTTTTCAATCTGTTTTCTTTTGTGTTCTCTGGATATGTAGTTTTAAAACAACTCCATAGGCATCATATTTTTCTTATGCGTCACGCAGCACTTTCAGTGCAGTGGCACAGGGTTGCCTTTTAAATTCCCCAAAGTTTAAGTACCTTCTCTGGGACTGACTACTGTCTCCCAGAGCATGTAAAGTTAAATTGACTTTACTAGTCTCTTTAAATTTACAGACCCAGCACACACTATCTTACTATAGAGTGCTGGAGGGGTTTGCTTAGCATCTCCTGAGTCTGAACACTCATGTAACAGTCAGATTTTACCCTTTCCAAGTTTAAATGGCTGGTGGCAGTGGTTTTAAAAAACTGCCATGATTTTTTCCTACCGCGAACACCGGTATCTAAAAATCGGGTCAGCCATGTTTTCCAATATGGCACCCAAGACCTATTCGTAAAAACAGACTCTGGTCATCTTTTTTTGCTGTTTCTTTTAGGAAAGGTCCTTCTAGTGTCCAACTCTGCGCGCCAAACCAGGTTTGGTCCCCTTGTTTGTTGGACTTTGGCGGACTTCAGTGCTGAATCCTTCCTCTGGCGACTGAGTGTCTGGGATGGACAGGGTGTGAGGGAGGTGTCCAAAACTCCATGTGCTTAGTCTCCTAGGAGACCTGAAAGCACTCTGGCATGATTGGCCGGCTGGCTGGCCGGCAAGGACAGCCATCCTGCTGTGTGAGTGACAGTTAGGCTGGAATGAATGGGGGAAAACTATGTAAAAACAGGCTTCTGGGACTTGGAAAACAGAGTAAACCACTGGAACGAAAGAACCGAAGATGAGCTGAAGGAAGACGACTGCTGCAACTCCTGGTCCACCGGTGAAGCCCTGCTGCACGTCTGAATTGCCTGAAACTCCACTGACAGAGAAGCCCTTCAAGGTTAACTTCTTCCCTTGAGTTTGGTGGGAACAACCAACTCGCAAGCTGCCTGGACACCGTCCCCATACTGGTCGAATTTTCTGCAGAGTGCTGTGAAAAACCGGATAGCCCATGGGAAGGATACCAGTTGGTGGTCTTTAAGGCACTCACACCTTAAACAGACATTTTGCCAAGCTTTTGGCCTCTTCCCTGGGCAGTGCAGGAACCTCCCGACGTCCGCCTTCTTGTCGCCACGACTGAAGCTCAGGAACAGGCGAGATCTGTAGGGACTGCCAGGAACAACTGCCTTAGCTACAGTTCTTCTTCACTTTAAAGGTACTGTGCAAATGCGGTCAGGAAATCAGTTTGTGAAACTTTCCTGACTTTCAAGGCTTGTCTTTCCCTAAACCAACATCTAACATTCCGTCTGACCAAATTCTTCTAAGATCCATGGCAAAGGATTAACCGTTTAATACCAGAACTTTGCTATCCTATACAAGACACTGAAACATTGACTTTGGCCCAGGCCTATTGAATTGAATTGCTGGTTGTAGTGAACTGAAACCCTTTGCCCTGCCTATGAAAGTATTTGTGCCTTGATTTCTTTTAACCTTGTCTTTTTACTCCTTTTAAAAGTAATTGAAGTGCCATACAGAAATCCCTAAGAGCAGGATCTAGTGGTCATGGCACTTCCTTCGTAAATGTTTTCAGTGGTGTTGATTCAAGGTGGAGGATACTTAAGGTTGCAAGATGGTGTTTCTTGCAACAACTTTACCATATGTCTATGTAGAAATGGACTTTGCCTGTAGGGAAAGGAGCATTGCAAGAGTATGGGTATTAAGAGGGATGGCTCGGTACATTTGTATTGTGCCGCTACAGTTGAAATTGTTGGACTGCCGCAAAACGAACCAAAGCAAAAGCATCTGCCAAGAATGTTTTCATTAATCAAGAACGAAAGTTGGAGGTTCAAAGACGATCAGATACAGTTGTAGTTCTGACAATAAACATTGCTGACTAGCGATCTGGCAGCATTATTGCCATGACCCGCTAAGAAGCTTCTGGTAAACCGGTAAATCAAAGTATTTGTGTGCTGAAGGGAGTACGGTTGCAAAGCTGAAATTTAAAAGAATTGATGGATGGGCAACACCAGGAGTGAAACCTGAGGCTTAATTGGACTCAATACAGGAAATTACACCCGGCACGGACACGGAATGGATTGGCAGCTGTTTCTCAATTTGTGGCTGTTCTTAGTTGGTGGAGTGATTTATCTTGTTTATTCCGATAACTAACAAGACTGTTCCAAGGCTAGCTAGTTACGTGATCACTAGCAATTGGCGTTCAACTTCTTAGAGGGACAAGTTGCATTCAGCCACACAAGATCAAGCAAGCAGGTCTCTGTGACCCTTAGATGTCCGGTGCTGCACGCGTGCTTCACTGAATGATTCAGCATGTGTCCGCCCTTCGCCGACAGATGCAGGTAACCTGCTGAAACCTGTTCATGATAGGGATTGGGGATTCAATTATTTCCCACTATTGAGGAATTCCCAGTAAGTGTGGGTTGTAAGCTTACGTTGATTAAGTCCCTGCCCTTTGTACACACCAATCGTCGCTACTACCGATTGAATGGTTTAGTGAGGTCCTCTAATCGTCCCTGCTGTGGTCAGCAACGGCCCAGGAGGAGCGCTGAGATGAAGATCAAACTTGACAAACTAGAGGAAGTCAAAGTCCATCGCAGTGGTCCGCAGCCGAGGGTTATGGGGGACCAGGTGTGGGGAGCGGAATCCCCTCCACCGGAGGGGGTCTGTATCCCAGCAGACCGATACAGACATCTGCCAATTTTGGTTTAACTCAACCACGTACCGGAGAGAGGAAGCCCAAAGACCCCACACCCAGCTGTCAGAGCCAGACCCTGATCCACTGTGCCGGATGGATGGGCATGCTCCTTGCTCTGACCCACCAGTGCGCGGGTTTTGGTGAGGGCACACCAGTCGGAAGGGAAGTCCTGAGTGGGGGCATCCACAAGCCAAGGGAAACCTGGCTGTTCTTGACGGAGGCCTCCCAAGGCGGAACGGGACCAGGCCCACCAGGTGAAATCTGAGCCATGGCACTGCAGGGCCTACTCAAAGGAGTGGGAGGGGAGGTTCCGGTCACCCACCACCATGGGTGAGCAATGGACAAGCTCACTGGCACAGCGAGAGACCTTCCCTCATGTCTGGTAACTGGCGCTTAGCCCTGTGTGGACGGGTTTGGGTTTGAAAACTTGAGCAGTCCCACCAGAACCCCTAACTGGACCTCCATCCCTCCTCTCTGCCCCCCAAAAGCGGAGCAGTAGATCCCTGACAGGGAAGGACAAGCAGATCGAGTGGGTGGGCTGGCGGTGGAGCCACCTGCCCCTGTCATGGGAGAGGCCCTGTTGTGCTGCTGCAGTAGAAGGCGGGCTTCCCATGCTGAGCACCTGGAACTCATTTGTTTGAAACCCTGATGGTCTTGGCAGACTCCCACGTGGGCAAGTTTGATGTGGCACTGTGCTCTCTCGATGTGTGCATGAGAATGACAGGTGGTGCTGCCTCTCCCAAGCCTCTCCTACACCAGCAGGGCCGGGCTGACATCTGGAAAAATAGTTGCCTATGAGTCTTGGCTGTGGATCACTCATCTTGCGCATCGATGAAGAGTGCAGCTAGCTTTGAGAATTCGAGTGAATTGCAGGACACATTGATCATCGACACTTCAAAAGCACCTTGCACCCCTGGGTTCCTCCTGTGGCTACGCCGGTCTGAGGGCTGTTTGAATGTCTATCACCCCAGGGACCCAGCCCAGATTGTGGCTGTGGTCATCAAAGAGAACCCATTCCCTTCATCCCCATAAGGTTGGACCCTCAATCAGCACTGTCACAGGATCCCTGGACCTGGTACAGATGCTTGTTGCCGGCATGTCCTGGCCTCCCTTTTTCCCACCTCGTGAGGTTCGGAAGGGGCAGGCACCAGGCATGTCTCAGCGATGGTGCAGGTGGCAGTGGCAAGCCTAATGAAACCCGGAAAAATGTCTACTACTCCGGGTCTGCGGTACCCACGACTGCCTGTGTGGCATGGCCCTGGAGCGCAGGCCTCATGACCGCATCCAATTGGGCTGAGCCTGCAGATCGGCACAACGCACACCTAGGTGTGTCACATGTGTAGTGCTGGGGCATCCCCCCTACAGTCCATGGTCCGAAGCCAACCACCCCGAACTTTGGCTCCCCGACTACGACCTCAGATCAGATGTGGTGACCCAATGAATTTAAGCATATTACTAAGTGGAGGAAAATAAACTAACTAGAATCCCCTTAGCAATAGCGAGTGAAGAAGAAAGAGCCCTGCACTGAATCTCTATCTGCCGTGGAGTGCAGTAAATGTGGCATACAGAAAACCGTCACCACAGTGTCGCTCATGGGGCCCAAGTCCTTCTGATTGTGGCGCACTCCGTGGACAGTGTTAGGCCGGTAGTGGTCCCCTGGGACAACAGGATCCGGTCTTATTGAAATCGGGTTGCTTGGTAATGCAGCCCAAAGTGGGTGTTAAACTCCATCTAATGCTAAATACGGGTGCAAGACTGATAGCCAACAATTAGCGTCAGGGAAAGTAGAAAAGAACTTTGAAGAGAAGGTTCAAGGTGGCGTGAAACTGTTGAGAAGTAAACAGGTGGGGTCCATGCAGTCCGCCCAAAGGATTCAACATGGTGGGCAAGTCGGTCTCCCGGAATGGGGGATCCCCTCATGGGAACACCAGCCAGACCCACCCGGGCCCCACAGGGTTCCTTCCAGAAACACCTGTGTACGAGCGTGATATAAATAAATTATCATATCATATCCTCAATAGTGGTGCACATCAACCGACTCCAACTTAGTTGGGAAGGCCCCGTGGGGCAGGTGACTCTCTGATTCGATGGAAAGTGCTACAGTCCCCTGGCAGCAGTTTTGCTGCATCCATGGGGCCAAGGGAGATTGACCACTGCTGCGCCCTCCTCTGGCAACCGTCCAGTCTTGGGGTTGCCAGGGTGGCAATAGGGGATGGAGCACCCCTGCTGTGACTGTCGACTGGGATGGACTCTCCTCATTACGCCCTGACCACATCACACCGCCAGACCGGGAGGCACACAAAGTTGTGTTAGGAGTCCCAGGGAAGAGCTTTTGGGGCTCTATGAGGCAGTCGGCAGTCCCACCCATCTCCAGAGGGCAAAGCTCTAAGGTGTCCCAGCCAAAGCCCTGGGCAGCTGGGGGTGCTCCAGCCAGCCTCCAATGCGGGCAGCAGCTCCGTAACTCAGCAGCAGTCCTTGTGTGCCTCCAGCAGATCCCCTGCCTTGTGTCCCATAAAATCATTTCAGAAAGTTGGCCACTCTATGGGTGCATAAGCTCTAACATGGCCAAGCCAGAGCACCAGGGAGTCCGGGCATACTTCCCTCAGCTTTGGGTGTCTGTCCAGCACATGGATCTATCATCCACAAGCCCAGCAGCAGCCCTAGGGAGCCCTGGTGGTGTCCCTGTGCCTCCCTAGAGGGAAATGCTTTCACTAGGGTAGCATTTACGTGACAGCCCTGTTTTGGAGGACTCTGTCCCATGCTGGACAAAGAAAAATATTGCCTCCTTTCACTTAGGCAAATGCTTTGTTTGTGGGGCTGTGTTAGCATGTCTTCCATGTGATTTGACCATCCCCAAGCACAGAGGTGGTCCTGTGGAGACCTTGAGGGGTCACCATCCCTACCTGGAGAGAAACGTTGTAAAGGGGTCATGCCGGTGCTCACCCTGGTTGAGGGTGCCAGTCCCCGAAATGGGCAGACCCCCAACGTGTTCCCTGACCCACCCCGAAGGGAAAGGCTTTTATGCTGAGATAACAGCTCTAAGGCAGCCTGGTGAGAGCTTGAGGGTGGCTGGGGTTGCTGCCATCAGCATTGGGTGGCTTCCTCGCACATGGGTTGACTGTCCCCTGGCCCAATGGCATTACAGGGGAGCCCCAGTGGAGTCCCCTTCCCTCAACGTGGAGGGAAAAGCTGTAAGGTCGCCTGGCCAGAGCTCCAGCATGACCGGAGGTTCTGACTCAACCCCCGGCTTTGGGAACCCACCTTGGACCTGGGTCAGCATGCCCAGCATGCCAAATGTTTCTTATGGGCAGCCTACTGCCTGGCCGACAAGAGAATCTCAGCTGACTTGCACATGGAGGTCTGGACGGCCCTATCTCTCTGCCTCTCCGCACACCACAGGATTGATTTAGCACACTTGGTTCAGTTAGGGTAGGGCTGGTTGGCCAGCCTCGGCCGTTGCTTCAAGCAATTAGCTTCCACCTGCTTTGGGACCATGTCGACTCAAGAGTATGACCCCCTCTGGGAGGTACCCTTACTTGAGTGGTTATCCCCTCTGACCAGAGTGACGGCTAAGCAGCCTGGTAGATCCCCAGCGGTCAGATCAGAGTGGAAGTGGGTGTTGGCTTTCCACAGGCCCGGGTTGCTGCT
This sequence comes from Ambystoma mexicanum, assembly GCF_040938575.1. Taxonomy (NCBI): domain Eukaryota; kingdom Metazoa; phylum Chordata; class Amphibia; order Caudata; family Ambystomatidae; genus Ambystoma; species Ambystoma mexicanum. The sequence continues at coordinate 446,852,886 of NC_090935.1, read as the reverse complement.
TATCGGTCACTGGCTCATGAGAGTCATGCCCTCGCTCCTTCTCCACCAAGTTCATTTTTCCCCAGCAGCCCATGGCAATGACCGTTCTGTGGGGTGCCAACCCACTCTTCACCAAACTGATGGTGGCGGCATGTGCGGCATCTGCCCCCCTCTTGCCCAAGTTGTACCTGGGCCCAGGCTCTCCCACCACCCGTGTCAAAGCAGGTGTGGCCACCGGCGCCCACATGACTGACCTGTCCAACTAACCTGCCCGCATCTGGGCGTGCTCTGACACTAAAGTCCCACAGACGGCCGAGAGGGTGCAAAGGTTGACCCAAGGATGGGGCGAAGCTCCCCTGTTTGCCACCATCCATCAGGTGCAACTACCTGGTTGATCCGGTCAGTAACATATGCGTGTCTCAAAGATTAAACCATGGACGTGTAAGTATACACATCCCATAAAGTGAAACTGTGAATAGCTCATTAAATCAGTTATAGTTGTTTTAATCGCTCCATCTGTTATTTGGATAATTCATATAATTCTAGAGCTAATACATGTCGATGACCGCGAATGTCCGGAAGGCATGCATTTATCGCTGTGAAAGAACAAAGAAATATTGAGGCTGAGTACCACAAAGGAAATACACCAATCACGGGCTAAAAAGATTCACAGATCTTTTATTACTGTACAGTTTGCAAAGCAAAACAGATAGCTATCTGGATCCCAACACCTCACAATGTGCACCAGCCGACAGGGAGAGTTGAGAGAGTGCTGGACATTTACACATTTGTGCTTTTATACAATTCGTGTAATATTGTCCAGCCTCTCGTCACGTTAATAATTTGTGGTCTTGAGTTTTAACATTATGCAAAGGATTACATAGGTTTGCATTTCGATGAAGGCACTATAGTGATGTATCTCCTCGGATCCCGCTGTAAGCCTTGTACAATGTTCCTTTACAATACAGCTCGACCAATGTATACACTCGAGATTTGTTCTTCATTGTCCCAATGTATATACAAGGATGAGTCTTGTGAGCTTAGAAAACACTTAAACAACAGTTCATACGAAGCAAATGGTCTCATTGCCTAGTCTAAACAATTGGCTCTCGGACAGCCAGAACTCAAAGGTCGGAAGGCTTTGTTGCAAGTTGAAAACATAGTCCATCATTTTAGAATGAAGAACACAGGAGTAGAAATCAAAATGGCGGATGAATCTTAAAATGGTGGCGAAGTTAACCCAAAAATCGGAATTTTGCAACGCAGTTGTCCGTGTAGCATGACTAGGCTTAGGCCAATATAAATACTAAGCAGGTACTATGTAATTACCGTTTAACAAACCCTCCCTTTGGCCTAAACCAAGAGCTTTATTAAAAATGTTCGCTTTACTCGTAACTCCACATTTCAATGTCCATACATCCTGAATCACTTTCATCAGATGTATCAATTGCCATTAGATCTTTGACAGTATATCCTTCATTAAAAAAAACATTAGTCATCTTCTCAGGTGTGTGTATTTTTGGTCCTAATGTTCCTACAGTTTGAGCGCAACATCCCCCTAATATCGAACATATGGCAGGGAGACATTGCATGCAACAACAGCAGAACAACAGAATACCAAGGATTACCATTAAGACTGAAAGAAGTTTCCATCCCCAAGACAATAAAAAGTCCCAGAACCAAGTACTAAGATCCCAGTTTCCCTCGGGAACATGAAATTCTGTACTTAGGACATGCAGATTTTGTATTGCCTTGAACATGGTCGGGGAGGAGTCTGGATGAAAATGCAACAAGCAGATCCCTCTAATTTACATATTCCACCAGGCTCAGCCAGGATGACGTCTAGCACCATCCGGTTCTCTAGAGCCACTAATATAATTGCATTCTGTTCTAGCATCATGTCGTAGAGTATATCGGTACTCTGGTTGATGGTTCTCTCCAATACTCTTGCTAGTCTCCTAATATCCTCGGAATTCATGATCTGTCCAAAAAATGGCACAAAGGATTTTGCTACATCACCCATGACTTGTGAAGGAGTATCACCGTTCTCGTCCTGCCTTGGACGAGCGATAGAGACCTCAGAGGTGCTAGCTACACATACCCCTGGCAGCAAGATACCTAAATAACAAGTACCCTGCAAATCCTGTAACGCTCACCTGATTCCCGCAGAGGCGCCGGTCTTGACTGGGTGAATGCCGTATCTTCAAAGGTGATGTGTAACACACGGTTGGCTCTTTGGGCTGGACCTCTGTGCACTGTATGTCTGACTCAAAGAGTAAGATGTCTGCAGATAGAAATATGGGATTAATGAACTGGGGTTATTGGGTGCCTCTCTCCTCTTCCCTTTCTCTTCTCCTGTAAGTGAACGCCGAGCTCTCCATCTGCCCCGGGGCAGGGTGCCGTAACCAGTTTCTTCACTGGATAAGGGTGCAGGCCTCTTGACCTCAGAGGACTGCTGTCCGTCGTTAACTGCACGAACGGTAAGTTCTGGGCACTTCAAATGTCTTAAAAGTCTTTTGTAATGATATCTCTTGTTTTGCAGGGTTCCGGCGATGGCGGATGGTGGGCTGATGAGAGTTGAGGATCGAACCCGCGTGAGGAATAGAAGCGCCTGGAAGCACGTAAGTAAGCGCTTGTAGCCTGCTTCACGATGCGCACTAACTGTCCCTTTTATCTTGCAGGTACAAGTTCGGAGCTTTAGAGAAGCTGAGGGTGCTGGAATACCCACTGGATTCGGCGTGGGAAGGAGTAAGGGCACGTGAGTAATAAAGTTGCCCAATGTCTTTAAACGCACCTTCTTTTGTCTTTCAGATGCGGGATGCAGCGCCGAAGGCCTTCGGAGCGTGCGAAGAGCTGGTAAGCTTTTGTCTTTCAGATGCCGGAATGCAGTGCGAAGACCTCCGGAGCATGCGAAGAGTAGGTAAGCCTTTGTCTTTCAGATGCCGGAATGCAGCGCGAGGCGTTGGTGACAGCCGATGGACCAGGTAAGAGATGCGCTGCCACTGAAGACCGTAGTGCTAACCTGTTCTTTCTTGTCTTTACAGGTGCTGCTGAAGACTGGATTCCAGGATGGTAAGCCTTTGTTCCATTAGGCCCAGGATCAGAAGCAGAAGACACGATGAGCGTTCTGCTGCAGAGAATGCAGAATAACGCAAAGCAAGATTCATCCATCGGGTGTGGTTTAAATAGCCTCCTGTAGTGCTTAGGTGTCTCCTTCCACAGCCTCGCCTAGGTAAGAAAAGAGTTCCTGCTTTCCAGAAGAGTTCCAGTGTTCTGAACCTAGGGAGTGGCTCCTGCCCCACCCAACAGGAAAAGTAGTCCCAAACAGAAGAGGATCAGGGGCTCAACTGGCAGGTAAGTAAGCAGCATGGTCTGCTGCAGGTAAGTCCACCCAAGCATTATGAGCCCGGCGCTTCCAGTGGTGGGACTGGGCATCTTTATGAGCCTGGTGCCACTGGCGCCAGGACAGGGTCCAAAAGGTCCCAATTGGGACTGGCTGGCACTCGGAACCGGGGTTATGGGTCTGCTTCCAAGGGAGTCGGGCAAGTCCTGATCTTTTGGAAGCAGAGATCATGACAAATCCTTAGGTAACCACAGATAAGCTTCATTGCCGCAAATGAAATAAACAGGATCACCTACATACAAATGTATGTCCTCACTGGTCAAGTTTGCAACATTGGTACAAACCTCGAACGTACCCATTGACTGAGAACCATTCCTTTGTATGCAGAAAGAAACATAGTTGGGGCTATGATTGATAGTATATGAAGGAGGCGTAACATCCCGGTTGCCTACGGGAGCCATCTTGAAAGAAATTAACAATTGTAAAGGTCTAGATAGTCTATCGGAAGGCCTAATAGAAGCAATGTTAAGCTTGCTCCTATTTGCAAAAAGGGAGCATCCCAGAAGAGTCAGGACTAGCCTTTCAAACACATTTAAATTAGTCCAGTCAAAGTTCCCTGAGATCCTATCATTCCAGCGACCAAAGAATAGTGCCCTTAGCCAGGCATAACATGCAGTAGTTAGAGGCAAAGGGTGAATATACCAGCCCAACCCTTTTTCCCTGTGTTGTGGCAAATGCGAACAGATACAGCAATTAGCTGTATTCAAGATCGCATGAGTCGCATTCATTATCAACAGAAGTGTATTATTGTGATAGCTCTGTCTGTGTTGGGAATCTCTAGGAGGTAGAGTGTGCAGGTGCACAAAAGGTGTAGACATAGTGGGAACATTCTCAGTAGGTAACAATGTTTCAAGTGGATGCACTCCTTCAATGTACCAAAACCCAAAAGCAATTACTACTGTTAGACTGGTTAACATATTTACAAGAAAACAATACGTCCTCAAGGACCATGTATTTGTCTGTCCAATGTCTTTGTTAGCCACACAATTGATCGGTTGCTCCGTACGAGTAGAGATAGCGACAGGCATTGTTCCTCAAAGTTCTTTCCCGAAAAGTTCCTGCGAAAAACACTGTAGTCTGTTTGCTGGTGATCTCCTGATCACGTGAACTTGATTCAAGATAGCTTTTCCCGTCCCCAGCCACTTACTTATGTTTCAGCACAAAAGTGGCAAAGGACGAGCTCAACAGTCGTTTCCTGTGGGTACAGCCATGCTGTGCAGTAAGTCTAGTGCCATGGACATAGATCGTACCTCAAAACTCCAGGTACTGCGTGATCTGTGAACAGCGTGTCGTGGCTTCCTGATGGAAGTGGTGAAACAGAGGCAGAATCGTTCAAGGGTGCAGAAAGATTCGAAGAAGAATTCAGAGACAAAACAGCAGTCTCCCCAGGCCCCATGGGCACAGGATGTTTCTCCGAAATACCCTTGGTGTTATTCAAGACTAATTGATCAAGTAGTTTTCTTCTTTTCTTCTCCGTCGTGTGGCATAGGGAAAGGTATCCTCTTGACGTGTGTAGCGTTTATCCAATGTCGTTTTTGACGTTGGTACAGCAGTCTCTGTGGCCAACAGGATCTGAAATGGTCCTCTCCAACGCGGTGCGAGGCTGGATGCTCTCTCAAATGACTTCGTGAGCATCCAGTCACCGGGTCGAATTCTGTGACCTGGCCCCTCGTATTTAACTGGGAGGGCTTCTCACACCTGTTGATAAATCAAATACAAGTTTTGAGTTAACTGGTCACAGTATTCAGAAAGAAGCAAATGCTCTACATCCTTTAATTGTTTTGGCATCGGCAGGCTCCAAATGTTAGCTGGCCTCCCCACAATAATCTCATAGGGAGGAGTCCAGTTCTAGTCTGTGGGGTTGTCCGCATGGACAGTAGTGCTATAGAAAAAGCATCTGGCCATTTCAAATTACTGCTAGCACAGACCTTGGCAATTTTGTTCTTCAAGATACCATTATGGCGTTCTACGAGTCCAGCACTTTGAGGGTGTTTAGCCAAATGGAAATGTTTATCGATCTGTAAACCCGCGCATACTTGCAGAATAACAGCAGCAATAAAATGTGGACCATTATCCGACCAGATGGCCCTACGCAAACCAAACCTAGAAAATGTTCCTTAAGCAATCTTTTTGCTGTTTGCTGTAGCATCTTCACAGTGAAGGCTTCAACCCACTTGCTAAAGGCTCATATGACTACCAAAACATACTTGTAGTTGTTACAGCGCTCCATATCGATGAAGTCAAAATTAATCACTTCAAAAGGCACAGAGGGGGGACCAAAACTACATCTCGGTGTCAGCGTACCTTTCCCTACATTATGCTGTAAGCAAACCATACAATTCTGGACAAATTCTGGACAAAACGCTCAGCAGTTTTTGAGATGTTAACATTCACCCAGACAGTTCTAGCATTTTGCAGATATTCCTAGCACATATAAGAGTGGGACCATGCGCTATTGTGATCATGGTGGTGACATAGGCATCGGGTAACATCCATCTTCCTTTTGAATTATCTACCCAATACCCTTCCTCATCCAACCTTGCCAAAACCCTCAGCCCAGAGTTTAAGTTCTTCTAGAGTGGAATAAGCTTGAATATTCTTTATTGAGTCAATCCCTTCATCTACAATACAAGTGTTTTTGGCTTCCTTTGTAACATACATGTCTGAATATAAATCTGTAGCAGTCTGTTTAGCTATCCTGTCAGAAAAATTGTTCCCTTTCCCTACATCATCTACTACTTTCTGATGTGCCGTGCACTTCATAATTGCTAGTTGAGTAGGAAGCGCAAGCGCTGCGAATAGCTGAACTATCATGGTGCCATGTTGGATTTTTGTTCCGTGTGAGGTCAAGAAATCTCGTTCTGCCCATAGTCTACCAAATTGTGAACCACCCCAAAGGCATACTGTAAATATATTCACTCTAAGCCCTTCGGAAAGTTCACAAGCTTGAGTCAGTGCAATAATCTCTGTGGCCTGCGCAGAGTTATGCAAAATTCTCTTTCCACAATTGTGCTTTCTGTAGTGCTGGCATAAGAAGCAGGAGCCATTGCAAAACAGCTCCCCTTGTGGATCATTCAGAGGTGTATCTTTCAAATCAATCCTGCCTTTAGTTTCTTGTTCTGTGGTATAAAGGCAGTTGTGTGACATTTCGTCATTGCAAGCAATATATTGCGGAAGAGGTAATAATTCAGCCGGATTCAGTATGCAGCACCTTTTAATTTGAATATGCGGTGGAAATAAGATCAGTTCATATCTTGTTAATCATGCATAAGTAGGATGTTGTGTTTGCATTCTATTTAATAGAACGTCTACAGAGTGAGGTACCAGTACGGTTTAAGTATGGTTTAGGACCATACCCTCGCTCTGTTTTACAGATGCAGCAGCAGCAGCGACAGCTCTCAAACATCTCGGCAAAGCGCATGCAACAGGATCAAGTGTGGAGGAAAAATAACCACACAGTGTATTCTTCCCCCCATGTTCCTGCGTTAACACAGCCAAAGCACATCATGTTCATGCACATACAACTTGAAGGCCTTATCATAATTTGGTGTGCCCAAAACTGGTGCTGAACACAGTGCAGTCTTCAGCAGACCAAAAGCTTTCTGATGTTCCAAGTTCCACGGTAGTGGCAAAGAAATGCCCTTCTTTGGCAATGCCAACATTGGTTTTATCACTAGTGAGAAATTAGGGATCCACTGTCTACAGTAAGAAGCCATTCCTATCAAGGCTCTGACTTCCTTCTGTGTATTTGGGATAGACATGCTAGTAATGCTTTTAATTTGTTCAGGTGTCAATCTTCTTCCCTCCTTTGACTGGAGATAGCCTAAATAGGCAACCTCCTGTCGACAATAGTGACGCTTTTTCAATGAAGCTTTATGCCCATGCTTCACTAGATAAATAAGCAATAACACAGCACCTTCCTTGCAAGCACTTTCTGAGTCTGCAGCTAAGAGAATGTCATTGACATATTTTAGCAATGTACAAGTAGAAGGCAACTCAAGTGTATCGAGCTGCTCTTTCAAAGCCCTACTATAAATGCTTAGACTCTCCGTGTACCCTTGTGTCACACGGGTGAATGTAAACGAGCGTCCCCTAGGGTGAACGCGAACAAATATCTACTATCCACGTGTATGGGAATGCTAAAGAAGGCATTATAAAGATCCACAACACTGAAATGAGCAGCAGAAGCTGGAATCATTGTCAGTATCGTTGTTACATCAGGCACAATTGGAAATTGTGGAGCAACAATCTTATTGCGCGTAAATCAATAATAAAACGGAAAGGAATTGCATTATCCCCTTTCTTATACACCGGTAAAATCGAGCTATTGCACAAACTTCCTGCAATTTCTTCAATTACTCCACAATGCACAAAATCAGAAACTATACACTTCAAAGCTTGCTCTCCCTCAACGGAAATCTTATATTGTGGAATTCGTGGCAACTTAACTCCTGGTTTCAAAACAATTTTAACAGGCTCAATTTGTAAAATACCAACATCATTGTCGTCAATCGCCCATAAACATGCCAGAACTTCACTAAATTCTGGCTGCAAAGGTCTAGTCAGAAACTGTGAGGCAGAAATTTGCTGTGGTGAAATCGTCAAACGCACTCCATCCGAAGAACAATGAATTACCGCATTTAATTCCTTCAACAGCTTCAACCCCAACAAATTCTCTCCACAGTTCGTTGTCAAAAGAAACGGACAGTGATTCATAAATGGACCCAGTGAAATCGGTACCGGCAGAGAAACTGGACTAACCACTGGCGTACCAGAAAACCCTACAGAAACGTTATTCTGCCCTGACAGTGGAATATCTGGAACCCGCGAATGATCAATGGAACACTTCTGTGCTTATACCAGGGAGGCCTCTGGATCGTCTACCCATGACACCATATGTGTTATTCGACCTTTGCTGGACGATCGGGCATTGTGCTTGCCAATGACCCTCTTGTCTGCAATAAGAACATTGGTTCGCGTGTACAGGACCCAACCGCGCATTACTTTGTGGAATGAACTGACCTCGAAACTGTGTACTGCCCCCTCTAGGCCCTCTGACCATCTGTTGCAATGATACCTTTGTTTTCAGATCTCCCCTTTTCTTTTCAATCTTTTCTTTCTCATTGTTGACTATATTCTCATAATACTGAGCCATCAGTAATACTTCGGTCTGTGATTTAGCTTTCTAAGCACTTTCGGAAGTCATAATTTGTGACTGGATATCAGGCAACAATCCGTGCAGAAATGTATACACAAACAATCTTTTTCCTGACCTGGTGCTTAAATCCTGTCCGCTAAAATCTGAGAATACTTGTTCGAACCGATTAAAGAATTTGGTTGCACCTTCAGATTTTCCTTGGGTACAAGCAGTGAGTTTGTCCCAAACAATCCTTCTTTCGGGAATTAAAGTCTTCGATTTTGCTACTATTCTATCTGGCAAAGTCAGTATACCCTGTGGGGGTCTTTCACCAGCTGTCCTTTCTCCATCTAACCTAACCAAGTTAACCCATGTGTCAGCTAACCCTGCTGGATCATCTACAGTTCTTATCTGTTTCCATGAATCAGCACGTAGGAGCACATGAAACAACAAGTCTATGTCACCCAGAGTAGAAACTGACGAATGCAAGACAGATTCTATTTCTTTGTAAAACCCTGTTGGATTGTTCCTAATGTCTGGAATCGACTGTGTAATAGTATTCACTTCCTGTCTTGAGAACGGGGTGTGGACAAATAGTGATACGTAGTGAGCTTCAATATCATAGGCTGCTGCATCCGTTGCAACATTAGCCGGAATCTCAACTTTGGGAACAAACGTCGGAGGAACCTCTCTCATAGGCAACTGAGAAGTAGGAAACTCCAAACGTTTACTAAGCAACAGAGCCAAATCGAGCGCTAAAGTGGTGGACATAGTGTCAGACGCAAAAGCTCTCTTATTCAATTATTCTGCGGGACAACAAATCTTTTTCTCTATACATTCATCCTGCAGGTATTCTAGCATTACCCATAACACTTTCCTCTGCATTTCTGGAGTATACTGACTGTACGTATCATATACTTCTACGGGAGATATCGACATATCTGAAATCCATTGAAGCACATCCCTTGTGCAAATTCGCGTTTCTTCACTCGTCGATTTACAAGGAGGAAGGAACTGTTTCTGTATGTTGAAAGTGTCCAAACTATCACTACCTACTTCATCATTCTGGAACCGTTCTAGCTCCCTTCTAAACTCAAAAACCCTCTCGACATGCTCATCTACTTTCTCCGCAGTATCCCTTGAATAAGCTAAAACATTCAAATCCCTCAATCCTTGTGGGACATCTGTGTCTGTCAATCTATTCCACATTACAGCCAAATGTATCCCCCTCCCCTCAATAAGGACATTCTGATGGGGAATACTTTCTAGATTAGAGAGTGTAGCTAAGACAGTAGATTGTTCACCTTTCTCTATACATTGTCTAGCCCATGCATTCAAATCTTTCCTCTCTTTGGAAACTGTGTCCGAGTTACAATTTTTGATTCAACACTCGCTCCTTTATCAGCTACAAGCGGAGCAGAACCGCTTGGGAAAGAGATAGTAGGCTAATCCGTTACAACAGGTAGCGGAGAAACTCGCTGGCACCAAAGACGGATCTATCGGAACCGTAACAGTCGGTAAAAGTGGAGGTACAGATGGAAGAACAACAACAGGAAGCAGAGCAATAACTGGTGGCGGAGGAGCAACAGGAAGAACAGGAATTTGCTTGGGAGGAGGAATGACAGCAGGAAGAGGTAGGACAGCAGGAATATGTACATAAGGAGGTGGTGCAGTGGCACCAGGCCTATGCTCATTTAAGTTAATCAATTAGCTCATCTGAGGCATGAAAATCTTTAGACGGATATATTTTCTGTATACCAAGTTGAAAAGCCCTATCCATGTTTCTAACAGACTTTTACTGTTTGTGTTGATCATACAATAATGCCTTTTCTAAGTTTGACATGTGTCGACGCGCATGCTTCTCTTTACTCTTAAGTTGCTGCATAGCTTCCTTTTTCCAATTTTGTATTACATCAAATGCTGCAGGTCTAGCTTTTTTCTTTAACAATATAGATTCTAAATACTCTATTCGGGAAATCTCAAAACTAAAATTGATTGTCCACTGAAGTTCGGAAGCATGTCTAGTGTGTCTGTGCCAAATATCATTGAATACTATACTACCAATGCCGTACTTACAGTACATAGTACATGCCGGCGACCCCTCCTGTGGTGCTGGATGGCTAAATTCCAGAGATTTTCTGTCTCTGTGGAATAACGCCCTGAAACAGGCAGACAATTTCCCAGGCATATCAGATTACTGGTGTTACCTGGCAGAGATTGCGCTCGCGAGTACAATACTGCAACCAAATATCAGGATACTTAGGAATCGGGGCACGACTCTGCTGATTCAAAGGACTAAGGGGGGTCTGATTGGCTTAAAAAGGACAACAAAGGACCCTCATGATTGGTGATTTCGGCAAAACTGCCGGCCTCGATATATGGACCCTCATCAAGATGCCGTCTTGGACCGCAAGCTCATCATCCAGGGATCGGATTGTGCAGTACTGTTGAGGTGTCGTGTCTCATCCAAGAAGGGGCTCCCTTTCTCACCGTCTGATCCCGGACCGGTAGCAGCATCAACTCTTCAACAAGGTGGCATCAATCTTTAGGGTCCCTATTCGGGCGGCATCTGAAAGAACAAAGAAATATTGAGGCTGAGTACCACAAATGAAATACACCAATCACGGGCTAAAAAGATTCACAGATCTTTTAGTACTGTACAGTTTACAAGGCAAAACAGATAGCTATCTGGCTCCCAACACCTCGCGATGTGTACCAGCCGACAGGGAGAGGTGAGAGAGTGCTGGACATCTAAACATTTGTGCTTTTATACAATTCGTGTAATATTGACCAGCCTCTCTTTACGTTAATAGTTTGTGGTTAGAGTTTGTGCCTAGTTCACATACAGATTATACAATATTATACAAAGGATTACGTAGGATTGCATTTCCATGAAGGAACAATAGTGATGTATCATCTCAGTAAGCCTTGTACAATGTTCCTTTACAATACAGCTCGACCAATGTATACGCTTGAGGTTTGTTCTTCATTGTCCCAATGGTTATACAAGGATGGGTCTTATGAGTGCAGACAACACTTAAACAACAGTGCATACGAAGCACAAGGTCTCATTGCCTAGTCTAAACAATTGGCTCTCGGACAGCCTAAACATTAACAGAACTCAAAGGTCGGAAGGCTTGGTTGCAAGTTGAAAACATAGTCCACCATTTTAGAACGAAGAACACAGGAGTAGAAATCAAAATGGCGGATGCATCTTAAAATGGCGGCAAAGTTAACCCAAAAATTGGAACGTTGCAATGAAGTTTTCCGTGTAGGGCGACTAGGCTTAGGCCAATATAAATACTAAGGAGGTACTATATAATTACTGTTTAACAGCTGGGCCACTTTGGTGACTCTAGATAACCTTGTGCTAATCGCACAGCTCTGTGACGATGACCATACATTTGTCTGTCCTATAAACTTTCGATGGTACCACAGGTAATAGAGAATCATGGTTCGATTCTGGAGAGGTAGCCTGAGAAACAGATAACACATCCAAGGAAGGCAGTAGGTGGGCAAATTACCCACTCCTGACTCAGGGAGCTTGTGTCAAAAAATAACAATACAGGACTCTTTTGAGGCCTTGTAACTGGAATGAGTATACTTTAAATCCTTTAACGAGGATCCATTGGAGGGCAAGTCTGGTGTCAGTAGCCATAGTAATTTCAGCTCCAATAGCATATTTTAAAGTTGCTTCAGTTAAACAGCTCATAGTTGGAACTTGGGATCGAGCTGGTGGTCTGCAGCAAGGTGAGCTAATGCCTGTCCCAGGCCTCCCATTAATGCTCTTGTCTAAGTGACCTGGGTGTCTGAAGCATTTACTTTGAAAAAATGTGAGTGTTCAAAGCAGTCCAATCACATGAATACTTCAGCTAGGCATAATGGAATAGGACTTCAGTTCAATGTTTTTGTTTTTTTGGAACTGGGGCCATGATTAATATATGGTTGGCGGATGACATTTATGGTGGTAGTGCATTGCATGCTTGCTTTCAATGTATCCACGGTGGATGAGTAACTTTTGAATATCTGTCTATTAGGGGACATTGGGGTAAACATATTGGAAAAGGAGCTATTCCCATGGAGACAATGTGGGTCTCATTTTGGGGATGGATGCTGTAAGGGGTCAAGAGTAAGACCCAGACACAGTGGCATATTCAGTGTTGGTTATAGACTTTTATCTTCAAAATAATAAGAAGGTTGGTGGGGAATCCTATTCTAACTCTAATAAGGGTTTCCCTGTCTCAACAAAACTAAGGAACATCTGTGTCAGGATATTAACTAAACACATTGTCTTCTGTCTTGTGTCCAAATCATAAACTAACCCTTACACTCTAAACTCTGTATAATGTGCACAAGGTGATTTCTGTAAGCTATGTATTCTATTCGAAGCTTTCCTCCAGAGTTCCAAAGCATAAATATTTAAAGTGCAGAAATAAATGAATGAAGTTCCACAAGGAAAAGCGGTCTCCCTTCCCGAGATTTCTTCTGGTAATTAACAAGTCACTTGGTCACAGTTCACACTTTTTCAAGAGGGATAACCATTACCTTAAGTCTCCTTCAAACTTTACAACTCTTTTAAATGATTAGTTTCTCACACTCAGTATTTCCATCAATTTAAAAGGGGGCCATTCTTCCCTTTTCCATTGGCTGCTTTGTTTTTGTATATCCCTTGTGTACTCTCCTGCCAGTCTATTCATGACTTTTTATTAAGTCCTCCAATAAGGGGTATGATTCTTCCCTTTTATACTTGTTTCTCACACTTTCACAATTCTACATCCACTTTGCTTCTTACTCCTGGTTTACTCTTCTGCCCGGATGTCAAATCACACTTTTGATAGGTTAAGTTTATTCTTTTTCTATTTCTGGTTTACTCTACTGCCAGGATGTCGAATTAGTAAGTCTTGTTGTCTTTCTCTTGGTCCCAGACCCACGGTGTATGTGTGGTTCACTAACCTGCCAGGGGATCTCCTTTCTCCAATCACTCTTTTTTTCATCCACAAAATTATATTTGACCAATATTGGGTGACAGACTCTTGTTTAGCAGAGTTATTCTCAGTTTCCACTCTTCCTTTCAAACATTGGGCTTCTGCCCCTTTTCCAATATTGTTCTTATTTACTTTAACTTCTCTTTTGAAGCATTGGGTCACCGATCTCTTTTCAATATTGTTTGTAACTATTCTAATTCCTTCAAATGTTTCAATTTGCCTCTCATGCACAGTTTCTTTGACACAGCATACTCATTTAGATGCTCCGGTAACCCATTTACTTTATCTGGGTTCACCGGGTGGCTTCAGTGTCCGTCGAGCCTATGCTGCTCAGTCTGCTTCTGTTTGCTGACTCAGTGTGCATCCTGTTAGTCTGCTGGCTCTCAATTTGCTTTCTTCTGCTGCGCACAGCTCCCACTGTCTCAAGTTCCCAAGCAGTGAGCGTCCTTTTTTTTCCGGTTTCACTGCATGCCATTCAGGTCAGGCTTTGTGCTTCTTAAAAAAGGTTTTTGCCTTCAGTGTTCTGACCAGCATCAGAACACGTTACCATAAACTCTGTCTCTGCCTTTCTCGTAAATCTGTCAACTATGGCAGTTTTAAACTTCCTGGCATGTTTTATCAATTGCCATAGAGTAGAACAGCATTGGCTTATCGCTTGTGGTCTACTTCGTTGCTCCATCCCTCTTACTTGTCTCAGTACTAAAAAGAGGGCGTGGGTGCGGATAAGATGATTGACTATGAAAAATGTCGATATTCTTCATCTACATCAAAATAAGCCACATATTTATGTTGTACAGGCAGATGGATGTCTTTAGAAATGATGGCTGCAAGATTATTTTGGTCCAGTATTTACTTTTCCCTCTGGAGTTTGTCTCCCCCTACATCATCCTCCCACAGATATCCACCACCAGACTCAGAGTCAGGTAGCTTCTGCCATTCCATGGCCTTTTAGGAGAAGCTTCCTTCCAGAGAGTCAGTGATGGTATTATTAGATTTGCCACAGTACACACTTTTCCCTGTATCTGGCCATATGTTCTCCAGCTGTGGCTTATTTGGGGATTCTGGAGACTGCTCATTCACCTCTGCCCAATTGCTTCACCAGATTTCAGATTGCTATTTCTTTTAGTTAGTGTTCCTATTTGATGGTATATCCAGAATGACTTCAATTATATTCATTTCTAGATATGCACACAGTGAGATGTCCTTTTAACTCCCTGATAGTTCTTCAGCACTAGGAATCTTCGCACAGAGAAAGAGTAAGTGCTTATCACTCTAGACACACCATGGATCTAGTCTATCTTTTCCAGATGCACATACACTTCTGAAATGTTCCCTAACCTTTCAAGATGCACAATCCATGTATGTATTCCCATCCATCAGCACTAACAAAGAACAGGGCCAGGATTCAATATAATTCCCCTTATAGTTTCACTCCACTCAGAATTGTTTCCCCTTTAGAACATACTCACATATTAATTATATTGGCTTTATCACAAACCGATGGACACCCGCTGAAGTACCGGTTCAATTCTCCCCATTAAGGAGCAGGTGGGCATCATTAGCACGTTGGGATCAGCTTTCCTTCACAGCCTGTGTGCTATTTCTTCATCAGAATAAGGCCTGCAAATATACCTCCTACTAGGCCCCACTTCCTGGATGCTAATTATAACCCAAAATGTGTGAAAAAGGAAAGCAATCTACTCCTTCTCCTTCCTGTTGTTATCAATTTTTCTTTCTTTCCATTAGTCAGTGAGTGAGTGAGTCTGTTAGTGTCTTTTTCTGAGTGAGTGTGTGTTGAATCTTATATAGACCAGCAACCCTGCCTTTTTGATGTGTGTATACTTTCCCCCAAGTAATTGGTCAATGCATGTGATTGCACATACATGTGACATCAGAGTAGAAATACCCCTCTGCAAACATTGGGCATATTAATGAAGAAGGCAGCTGGATGGGAGTAACTTCTAAACCCCTTTTCCCTCTCATTTAATGAGATGCAATCTCATGTATTTTTTGCATTTAAAATTGCCATATCTCATTTAATGAATTCCAGTCATATTACCACTTTAATAGTTTTCTCACCAGATTCCTCTCTCTAGCACAAATCAATTAATGCAATTCATCTCATAATAGCACACATAATTACTGAGTTATAGATATTTCCATTTAAAGCACTTCTACATTTATATTCACATTATTTTCCCATCTCAAAGCAACACGTTCGTCCCTGCGGATGCTCCGATATATGACACATTAGCATGTACCATTGTTTTAGATTAAGTGCAGATTTGCTGAATTTGCATACTGGAAATGACATCACACACATTTCATTTTTCTACCACCTAATAGAGGAGTTCTAGATTAACACATAGATGAACATTGCAAAAGAAGAAAGACTTATAAGCACAAATGTAAATCCTACTGTAAAAAAAAAGCATTTTTCCAATACCAAATATTAAATTGCATCTGCATTTGGGTCTGTCACCACAGACCAACTGGAGTCTTCAGTACTTTTGCTGTTAGCTCAGGGCCTATCTTTAAAACCCAGAGGCCTGGCGGTGATAAGGTCTTTGAAGTTTGGTTCTTCAGAATTTTGTCGCTGCCCCCCTGGCAGGGGGAATCTGTAGACTCTTCAGATTAACTTTTATTTTTCCGGATATTGGGCCTCATTACAATTTCAGCAGTAGCCTTGCTGGTTAAACCGGCAGGCTGCCGCCGAACGAACATTTTTTGGCGCCTGGCAATGGGGAAATACAGGGCCATTGCAATGGCCCTGCATACAATTGGGAGGTCGGATGTACCAGCACCAATCGTGAATGGTGCCGGTGCATTCGACATGGTCTGCTCGCGGGTGCCGTACCGCCGACAAGGCACGCGAGCAGAACTCGTAGTTTGCCGGTCCAGTAACAACGGTATCAGCAAGCTTATCGGTACCGTTGTTACTCAAACTCATAATGAGGCCAATTGCCTTTTCAGCCTTAATGATCAAATTAGGCAAAACAGATCATCTGGTCACACCGAACCCCCATTACCTCATTATCTTAAACCCTGCATAAACAGATCAACCCATAAATTACAGATTAGGATTTGCAGTCAGGTCAAGTTGTTATCTTTTTAGCCCCACCACCAGTGTATCTCAGTGAGAAAGCATGCTTTAGGTTTTCACATCTTTTTGGGGCGGTGGCATGAGCAGAACACCTATTTCAAGAGTTCAATTCTGGTTTAATTTAATGTGGTCCTACTCACCCAAAGGCCTCACCATAAATGTGGCCAAATGGTAAAAACACAGCAGTAACACTATTAACGTTGAGCTGAGGGTATATCTGCTGACTTTCTATCCATTTTTGGTGCAATTACCACAGTGGTATTAGTGTTGCAGTAATTGCGCTGAAAATGCCCCATTGAGTCCTATGGACTAAAACAAAATAGGGACTTACCACACCACTGCAACTTGAATCCGGTGTCAATAGCGCCGGACCAAGTACAGTAACGTTCATTGCATTAGGCGGTATTCCAGCGGATATGCTGCTGAGATACCGCCCAACTTGTAATGACCCCTGCAAGTCACATAGAAGCAATCTCCATCAGGATTACACCATACTCATTTGCCATACTTCCAGGCTTTTCTCCCTACCAATTTAACAGCCTTGTTAGTTGCTTTTCTACAGTGTATGGACCTATAAAACAAGGCTTGTGCCATGCCCTCATTAAATATTTAAGCAACACCGGTCGATGGAATACAGAAGAGGCGTGTTAAGATATTTGTGTGTTTCTACTGGTTTGTTGTCTTCATCACCCTTTTTCGACCTCCCAGGCCTTGCGTCAAGCTGTTGAGATATAAAAGAGCCACTAACCATCATTGAACCGTGATGTATATACATTTCATTTCCAAGTACAGTTGCAACATTATAGGCAACTGTCAATGTCGTAGTGGGAGGAGCAAGTGGTAGATGCATGTGTCGCCCTGTCACCACCTCATGAGAGATTAAATGGTGGTCAGATGAAGGACTATTGTGCAATGGAGAGAGATCAGATCACCAGAGAATACTGAGAATGTCAAATTTACATTAAAAAATTATAAATAAGCAATCTTTCGGGCCAAAAGGGACTTTCTCCACACTGAAATTAGCAACGCCGGCAAGTAGTCAAGAGAACTATTTGCAGTGGTTGCTAGGTTTTGTAAACCAGATTGTATTATATCATCATCTGAGCCGTCGTTAGCACAGGCCAATATGTTTAATATATTTTTTAAAGAAAAAATGTAAACCATACAAGAAAGTATTAGGCAAAGACTGAGGAGGTCCTGGCATGCCACAGTCAGACAACTTATATAGGCTTTTTATTAGATCAGATGCAGCGGTAGTAGGGAATAAGATCAAATGTGTGAGGTTTGATTTTCAAACAGTGGCAGAGGATTATGTTCAATCTCTGATCCTCAATCTTAAACCTACCAAAGATTATCTGTTTATGCTGCCTGCATGCTTGTCTAGAAGTCTAGCAAAGAATATTGTTCCCTTCATTACTACATTTGTTAACAAATCATTGGCCCAAGGTAGAGTACCCAGGGAATTAAAAATGTCTATTATTACCCCATTGATGAAGAAACCGAATCTGGACCCAGCTTGTCTAAAGAATTATTGACTGGTTGCAGGCCTATCATGGCCATAAAAATCTTAGAGAAAGTGGTTACCTCACAATTGCACACATTTGTTGAGAAGAATGCACTGCTTGACGAGTTACAGTCAGGATTTCGGCCCATGAATGGGTCAGAAACAGTTCTGTTACCAGTGTATGATGAGTTGCTAGAGCGTGCAGACAAAGGGAGACTGACTCTCTTTGTAGTGGTAGATTTGTCTGCAGCCTTCGACACAGTCAAGCATAACATCATACGTCAGCTTTTAACAATGCCTAGTAATGTATCCGACCACGCCTTGAAATGGTTTGGATCCTTTCTTGATGATAGACGCCAACAGGTGAAATCTGGGGGCTATATCTTAGACACTATTGTGATGAGCTGCAGTGTACCACAGGGGTACCCCTGTGTTGTTTCATCTATATATTCAGCCTGTTTTGAACATCCTGAAAAGTTATGGCTTAAGTTACCATTCTTATACAGATGATATTCAGATATATATTAAAATGTACAACATTGAGGAGGATTTTGTAAAAGTGAACCAGTGTTTGGAAGATATACATGGATGGATGTCCAGAAATCAGTTGATTTTGTTTGGACCGGAGAAGCAGTTGAAGCCACAAGGGAAGTTTTGCCCCATGTATTCTCTGAGAGAAATTTCAATTATCCGCTAAGATTAAGAACCTAGGATGCATGAGGCAGGAGAACTTGGGTAGTGAGGCACAGGTGGGGCAAAGGTTCAATCTATGTACTATTTGTTATGGATGCTTCGATGAGTTATACCATACATCCCTTAAGAGGATCATGCAGTAGTGGTTGGAGCTATGACAAACACCCATCTAGACTATTGCAACAGCCGTTTGATGGGTGTTCCAGCTAAACAACTGCACAGGCTCCAGAAGGCCCAAAATGCAGCAGTTAGATTGATTGGTAGTCTAAGGTGAGCAGTCCACCTTTCCCCCTTACGGTGGACACTTCATTGGCTAATGGTCGAGGACCGTATTCAATTCAAGATTGCTTGTATGATGTTTAAGTGTTTAAAGTGATTGGCCCCGGAACATCTAAGAAACAACATTCTTCGCTATAATCCAGTGAGGACCCTTAGATCAAGGGATCAAATATTTTTAAGAAGCCCCCGGTCAGCATTCATTACCACAGGTGACAGGAGATTTGCAGTCTTTGGACTTAAACTATGGAATAGCATACCGCAAAGGATCAGGGAATGTCAGACAGTTTCTCAGTTCTGGAAGGCTCTGAAATTTTTTTTTTTAAATGTTCATATAGTTATCTGACAACTCTAGGGACACAGTTATGAACTAACTATCTAGTAACTTCTTAGTATCTTTCTATTTATACTGGTAATTCCAACTGCGCCCCAATAAGTCTGTCGTGGGTGCATTACAAATACAAAAATCAAAATCAAAATGCGAACAATGTGATGGGTAGGCAATTGTGTCATCCCCTTTTCAGGGTTGTCTTTATTTTTGCAATATTTTCTTTGGACAGATCATTGAGACGATCACAAACCCCATTTGCTTGTGGGTGATACGCACAAGGAAACTTGTGCTTAATCCCCAGTAGTGTTATGATGTACTCAAACACTTAATTCACAAAGTGAAGCCCATTATCAAAACATAGTATAATGCACACTCCTCAGCATGGGAACACCTCTCTTACAATTAATTTCACTGCACTGAGTGCTCCAGGGTGTGAGCATAGACCAGCTTCGATATAGCGAGAAAATGGGCATACAACAGTGAGCATGTACGTGTAACCATTGCCTACTTGAACCATATCTACATAATCTATGTTGAGGTTTTGGAATGGCCAATTAGCGCAGGGTTTCGCTCCTCTCAGTACATGAAAAGTTTGCCCTGCAGTAAATTATTTACATACAAGGCGTTTATTAATCAAGGTGGTAACATGCTCCACCAAGTTTGGGCAGAATCAGTCTTCCACTATCGGTGCCGCAAGAACTTCCTTACTCAAATAAGTAAGGTGGTATAGCTGTGTAAGGGTAGTTTTTAATAATGTTTGGGGAATCACTGATTTTCCAGTGCTCTCCTGTCACCACATTGCGTCAGTTGGCAATATTGAGCATCCCTGCATCACCCATTGCTCATTTTCATCTACCGTTGTTCGTCCTTGTCATTCTATTATCTGAGCAATGGGCAATGAATTGTACCATTCGGACAGTATAATGCTGAGCGCGTTCATGTGTTTGTTTGGTGGAGGATCTAACTCAATTATTTATGAAAAATACGCTGCTCACTTTGCTTCCTCGTACACAGCTTTATTTCCATGGGTAACCACGTCTTCACTCCTAGTGTGGGCTTGGCACTTTAATACTGTAACGGCTGCTGGGAGCTGTAGTGCTCCTATGAGCCTATCCAATAAGGGCACGAGCTGCACTGGCATGCTGTCAGCACAGTGGAAGCCCCTCCTTTTCCAATGCAACAGTCCTGCATGTACGGTTGACGTCACATAGGCAAAGTTAGAATACACTGTGATCTCTGTGTCCTCATGTATTTCTAGCACTATTATCTGAGCTACTAATTCTGCTGCTTGCGCTAAAAAATGAAAGGGTAATTTCACACTCTTCACTACTTTTAACTTCACAACTGCTGTCCCATTATGTTGTTCTCCCATCCTTTGGTCAATTGTTGAGAACCTGTCAATAAAGAGTACCTCCTCCCTCCCAAGGGCATTCTTCCATGCTCTAGAAATGTTGTCATAATATTCTGTGGGGTTCATTCCGAGTTTGGAGGTAAGTAACGGTCCTTACCGCATGCCTTAAATAGCGTGTCTGGGCAGTCATTAGTCTGCTAATAGAGGACTATTACGACTTTGCGGGCACAAGCTTTGTGTCATGCTGGTAAGGTCATGACCGCCATGCCGTTAAAGGCACGAAAAAGGCCCTTAGCGGCATCATGCATAGCGCAGATAGCACTACCGGCATGGCCCAAAGCGCCATTAGCGGTGACCGTTATTAGTCACTGCTAATCACGATCACCTTCAATAACGGTCACTGCTAATAAGCAGAACCGGAAGTAGCGTCATCGCAAAGGAACTGGAAGGAGCACGGCAGCCATCTTTAAAAACACAATCCATTGCCATCCTCACCAGACAGGACCTGTTGGACACTGCTGTTGATCTGAAAACATTCTCCTATCAGACCACTAAGCCCAAGGCCCTTAAGAAGGGAGCTGCCCGCCAGCAGAAGGAGAGATTTAATGAGGATGAGCTGGAGATGCTGATTGCATGCAACTATCCCAGCTGCAGGAGCATGCTGGGATAGTTTTTTCCAACAACATAAAGAGGGAGGCAATCTTTAAAAACAAGGAGATCTGGGCACTTGTTGCTTAGAATGTCAGTGCTATTGGGAGCACCCCACGCACCATCAAACACTGCCATAAACGCTGGCACGACCTGCGACTCAGAGCGACTCAGAGTTAGAAATATACTCTCCATGAACAGGAGCCAGGCAATGGGAACAGGAGGAGGTCCCAGCTCACCAATCAAGCTGACCCCATGGGAGGACATCTGCCCCAGCATGATAGGAATGGAGGGGATAGAAGGTGTTGGCGAGATGGAGTGTGGCGCCACAACATCGGGCGATGAAGGTGAGTGTCCTAAGAAAACATTGTAATGGCGAATCTGATGAAAGTCAACCAATATGTCAGTCCAAAGAGTCAAGCCATGGTCCAACACAAATACACTCCCAGCATGCATCACAGATGCATGCAGATGCCTGCTGCAAGGCAATGCCGTACCTGACACATACCACACAAAGATGTAAATGCCATGAGTCACACAGCGTGCTGGCCCCAAATAATATGCATGTTAGATAGCATAGCTCTTGGCCAACATATGTGATGCTGACGTATGCCTGTATAACCCACCCATGTATCAAACAAAGTGCTCATCCAAACACAAATGCCTATTACCCCCAATTGAGTGGATGATCAATTGTCCAAATGTATGTATGATGCCTATCAAAACATCACTCATGCTGTCCCGCTCTTTGACCCCCACAGGCTCTGACAATGACAGTGATGGGCAGGATGCAAACCCCGCAAAGACCACACCCTGGAAGAGGTCCCGGGATGACACCAACCGCCCGTCAACCTCGAGGGGACAACCCAGGGGCCCCTGTGCACCAACAGGCAAGACACCCCAGGTTGCCACTATACCGGTGCCGCCAAGGGCCGTAGAGGCCGAAGCACCACCACCCATTGGCCAACCTGAGGAATCCGGTGAGGCACCACATTCTGAGGAGTACAGTTTGGCTGGGGAGGTTGCAGCCACAGCACTCCTGGATGTGGAGGACCCACAGGATGCCATATGGGTACCCGTTGAGGATGATGCATCGGAAGTGGTCCGTACGCCCAGTCCACCGGCATCCCCCCAAATATTGTCCCTGGAAACTGACCACGCCACCACCCTGGAGCAGTCTGGTCATGAGCAAATGGAAGGGCACTTCAGTCCCTTGTTTACGGGTATAGAGGCTGAGCAGGACAGCCAGGGACCATCAACCTCACAGGTGCACCCGGAGGGCCGCAGCGGTCAGAACAGCTGACTGCCCTTGTGCGGCAGTTTGTTGCGGACAACACACTGGCCAGACAGGAGTGGCATGAGAACTTCACCTCTCTAGGCAGGTCCATCACAGAAAACACCACCTCCATGCCCAAGGTCTCGGCCCTCCGCCATTTCTTAGGCCGCATAATGGATGCCATGGAGGCAGGGAATCCGGTACCCAATCCCAGCAGACGGCCACTCCGTCATCATCCAGTTCTACACAGAGGAGCCCGCTCCACAGGTCAGCACATACCCTGCGCTGACAAGACATGCAGCCACCTGGACCAGGGAGTGCCAATTGATAGTCAGGGAAGCGTCATGTAGGCATTGGAGACTTTATGAGACATGTGTAGGGGAGTTGTGGGGGGATGGGGAGGGGAGTGAGGGTGTGTGGGGGAGTTGTGGGAGGAGGGGGGTCAGGGTGGTGGAGGGATTTTGCACTTTCATTATCAATGTTATATTTAATACACCCGTTGTGTGAAAAGCAAGACTTGAGTGTACCCCCACACCCAGTGCCCTCTTTCCAAATATCATGTCACCCTCTGCTGCCATGTGTGTCAGAAATATTGTGGAATCACTGACTGGTGCACAGCACGTCCCTCATATGCATCGGCACCACAATGATGTCCAGCCACATCTTCTTCATCCCCTTCATCATCACCAGGTGGTAGCAGTTCAATGTCAGGGGGCAGGGACACGTTCCGGCGGATACACATTTTGTACAGCATGACACATGCCATGATGATCTTGGCCACCTTCTCATGCCTGTAGAGGAGTTTCCCACCTGACCGGCTGAGGCAGCGAAATCGTGCCTTCAACAGGCCAAAGGTCTGCTCGATGACCACACGGGTACGGGTATGGGAATGATTGTAGTCCTCCTCATGCCTGTTCTGTGGATTTCGGACAGGGATGAGGAGCCACAGCTTCAAGAGATAGCCACTATCACCAGCATGAGAGGAAATAAAAGGTAAATGTTAGCTGATTGATGAAGGACATCAGTACTATTCATACATGCCTGAATATTATCGTTGGTCACATGCACATGTCCCTGGATATATTTACGCCATCTTTAGTCGCTCAATGCGTCCTGTGCCATGGACTAATGGAGGGGGTTGCATTTTCAAGATGATACATGATGTGCACTCACATCTTGTTGCACATGCATTGTGTACACATACAGCTGTACAGCTGTGTTTGTGTCAAATTTGTGATGTGTTGTGTTCTGTGAGATTTACTTAGAGGGAGCGTTGGCAGATGTCTGTGCAAGATTAGGCAATCATCGCTGATTATTCCCATGGTGACATTCAGCACTCCTGTGGGTGTGGAGGCCCTGTGACAGACAGTGGATTCCCTAGTTGGTTCAGTTCAATGCACTCCCCGGAATGCTTGTCCTGTGTGGTGATTTGCTGGAGACAGCAACATAGTGCATAGGCACTGCATGTTGCTGGATGGTGTTACGGAGGGTGAGGTCCGCTGATGAGTGGTGCACGTGTTGTGGGATGTGGGGTGGTCTACTGTTAGTCATGTAGTGATAGGTGTCGACCTTACTTCATTCCTATGGGATTTGGGTGTCATGTACCGTTTGTGATGCTTTGGGGCACAGTGTTTGGTGATGTGCACATCGTGCAGTCATATCAACCTTGACAGCATGGTGGTGTGTGCATCTCTCCCCCCATTTCAATGCCATGTGCCAGTCATGCAATTTACCAAGCAGCCAGGCACGTTGTCCAGCATATCGCTCCATGAAGCGTGGTAGCGTGGAGTTCCGCAGGACCATAAAGTCATGAGTTGATCCGGGATATCGGGTACAACAATGTGTGATGATCCTGCTGGCATCGCATACCATCTGCACACTGATGCAGGGGTATTGCTTGCAGTTGCAGTACACCACCTCCATGGCATGCGGCACCACCAACTCCACGTGGGCGCAGTCGAGGGCACCTACACAATTTGGCATGCCTGCCAGTGCATGGAAGCCAACTTTTGTATCAAAAATCTCCTGGGGTGTCCGTGGTAGGGATATGTAGTCCCTTGTGTGCTTGAGGAGGGCATCGAGCACTTGGTTCAGAATACGAGAAAATAAGTGTTGTGATATGCCATGCATATACCCCACTGAGTGCTGGTAGGTGCCTGGGCCAAGGAATTGGAGCACAGACACTACCTTCAGTAGAGGGGGGATGGTGGTCCGTGTTTCAATGAGGCTGACAATGTCATTGTGTATCAGGTCCACAATGGTGGTGATGGTTTCCCGGTCCAGCCGTTAAAGGTTGTGGATCTGCTCAGGGGTTAGGTTGAAAGGACTGGCTCTGACGAGAGGGATTGAGGGCTGCCTGCGTGGTAATGGTGGCTGCACTGGTGTGGCATGCTCGGCCTGTCTCACCCTCCTTCTCCTCCTGCGTCTCCTCTGTGGTGCCAGCTGTTTTTGTTGTTGCTGCTGTTGTGGCAATTCAAGCATGTCCTCCAGCTCCAGTAATGCTACTACTATTGGAATCATCTTGGTGTGGGAGGGGTGTGGTGTGTGGGTGTGCTCCTTTTGCAGTGGGCCAAACTCCATTGCCTCCACCTGTGCTGATTGTGTGCACCTGTGGCAGTTGGGAAAACTGCACATGGCATTTAACGGTTGGTCTGCGATGCCGGTATTTACGGCAAGCCGGTAACCACTTTTTACGCCTTCATGAAGCCAGTATTTGCAAGTCCGCTTCACTTGTGATCTCCTTCAGTTTACGGCATGCCGCTATTGCCGGCATGGTGGACCGCGTGCCCGCGCCCATGCCGCTATTAGAGGCGCTGTAATTTACGATGCTGCTAATAGCGGTCAGGCAGGTCAGAATATTCCATAGCGGTTAGCATTGCCGGTAATCCTTTAACGGCATTGTTTTTCACTTAGCACCAACCTCGGAATGACCCCATGTGTATGTAGCACAGTCATGTACATCGTCTCCCTCCGGTAATGGATCTGCTATAAATGTCACTGGATTTGCAATTCTGCATCTCAATATTTTTATCACCAGATTTGAAATAATAACTTCATATCCAGATGCTCTCTGTGTGGCCAGTGTGCTTTTTGGCTTTTCAAGAATAGCAAAAAGGGAATGCTCCCTGTAAAGAGAGGTACTGCACCCAATGGTGAGACTTGCAAACTTCTCTACTGTGAATGCGGCAGCATCTAGTGCTTGTTCACAAGGAAATTGGCCTCTTATAACTGTTTCTATGTGTTCGATGTAATCAGCTATAGGTTTATGCCCTAGGGTAGCCTTCTGTGCCAGGACTGCTGTCATTACTGTCCCCTTTGTGTGCAAGAACTAATAGAATTCTGCATCATAGTTGGGAATTCCCAAGACTGGAACCTGTTTTAATTCATTCATCTCCCCTATTCATCTCGCCTGTCACCTCCCCTGTCCATGTCAAATTGCCATCCCCCTATAAGTCTCCATGAGCCATTTAAAACAGGTCTAGTATATGTGCAGTAATCAAATACCAAGGCCCTGTAATAGTAGGAAAGACCCAAAAAATGTTGCATCTCTCTGACCATCTTTTGTGTAACCCTTTTCTGCAAAAATTGCCAGCAACTATACTGAGTCTTGGTGGCACTGCTCTTCTGAACTGCTGCATATTAGAATGTCATCTACATATTGAATAGTGTGCTGTCTAGATATATGTTCCCCATGTTCATCTGCAGGACCCTATTGAATATAGAAGGTGATTTACAATGCCCTTGGGGAAGTCTTGTTTGTTTCCACTTTTGGTGTCTATATAGAAATGATGTCTGATCCTGTGACTCTTGGAGTGGGATAGAGAAGAAAGCATTCTTTAAATCTGTTACCGAAAAATGAGTGGCTTCTGGTGGAATGCTGTACAGTATTGTCACTGGATTGGGAATGAATGGACATTCTGCCTCGACAATGTTGTTTAAGTGACGTAAATCTTGAATACAATGCCACGTTCCCCCTGTCTCCTTCTTCAACGGGTACATTGCTGTGTTACACTGTGATTCATATGGCACTAAACACCTTTGTTGCACTAGTGCTGAAATTGTCTCAAAATACCTTTGTCTGCCTCCCTAGACAAAGGTTATTTCTTTGCTCTCGATAAAATTGCACCTGGCTTGAGCTTGAATTGAAATGCTTTTATCCCTTTCAGTAGGCCAATGGCATAAGGACTGTTGGTCCACAGTATGCTCGGTACTCATGTCAGATCTTTGAGGAAGGGCTGTGCCAACCTTTTCATCACTGCCATTCTCTGGACTATCATGCAGTATGTAATGCTCATGTAAAACATTGTTTTAATGTCTGAGTAGTCGTCCATGAACAATTCTTCGTCTGTAAAGCCTGTCAGTCTTTATCCTTCCCCCACTGCAATTATTGCTCTCCATGTTCACCCTGTTTCTTCAGTCCCATGCAATACTATTGTTTTGTCTCTCACTATGACCGTCTATAGCTCAAGTGGGAACACCTGCCCTTTGTCCACTTCTAAGGGAATTTCTAGTCTAAACAAAACTTTGTTGGGTAGCCTAAGTTGCTTGCCCTGTGTCCCTGGAAGCCATTCTAGTAACAATTCCACTCCATTTTGTAATAACACGGCATCTACTGGCACCCCCTCTGTACAGTCTGTCCGCAGAATGCCTAATTGAGTTCTTGCATATTCATATAATAGATTCCCGGGGTAGAACACACTATCCCTTGCTCAGTAAATGAGATTGTCATATTGAGTTTGTTATTGTGTCGCTTCCCCTTATGTTAACAGGTGTCTGGCGGGAATATAACAGTGGCATGGTAAAGTCATGCTCCCAAATGGTAATTGAAGAATTTGTCAGTAAACTGAACCAAATTTGTAGCCCCAGAAAAACTTTGAGAATTCATGGCAGTGTCTGACATCGGGTATTAAACTC
This sequence comes from Ambystoma mexicanum, assembly GCF_040938575.1. NCBI lineage: Eukaryota > Metazoa > Chordata > Amphibia > Caudata > Ambystomatidae > Ambystoma > Ambystoma mexicanum. Next base: position 446,825,286 of record NC_090935.1, on the reverse strand, counting down.
CTGTGTCAGGATCGGGTTGCACCCATATCCACAAAAAACCAAAAGGTTGTGTCACCTATGGTTACCCCTACACTGTCGGGTGTAATGGATAGGATCGAACACATCAAGTCACTCTGTGGGCTGTCATATTGTGGATATAGCTTAATCCTTACCCCTATGAATGCATTTCACCCTATTACAGTCACTCCCCCCAGTTGCTATGTGGGAGTCAGTAATGTGGTGTCCGTGTGTCCGACCACTACAGCATTCTGTTGCGCCAGTGCTTGTGATATTGTTTGTGGTGGAAGTTTGTACACCCATGTATGCTGGGCATAAATTGTAGGCTGTTTTATCTGACTTGGTGCATTCTGTATTGGCGCTACCTGCGGCGCATATGTCTGCATGTGATCTTGGGCATAATAATAGGGTTGCTGAGTGTTATGTGCTTGCGGGTATGTTGCCTCTTCATCTTGCTGTACCCCCCTACATACTTGGGATATATGGCCTATCTTTCTGCATGTCCAACATTGCGGCAGACTTCCCCCATAGGTGTGGGTGGTCCCCCATTAAACTTGTCTCCTCTTGGCTGCACATGGTGACATGCTACTCTCCACCTGGACACACCTCCTCTCCCCCTTGGCCAATAGTGACATTCCCCTTGGCCTTCAAAGCTTCCCCTGCAGTTGGCTGCTGATACTAAGCATTTATTTTCACCACCCTATCTCTGCTTGTCAATGTTCCATCGTGTATTTTGACATTTGTTTCAGCTACCTCCCCATGGTTGGCTGAAAGTAAGCTCTTCATGTCACCCACTGCCAATGTCATCCCTGCAGTCATTCCCTCTAACTCATAAATCCATTTCCCCGTTCCAGCAGTCAACAAGAGTAATTTACATCTCAAGTTGTCCATCCGGTGCCATAGTATATATTGTGATCATCTTGCACCCTTTTGAAACAGCAGAAACTGCGTCAGTCCCACCCCTCGATCATGTCTCCCTAAGCTTTTCATAGCTGTAAACACTCCTGTCATTCTAGTTTTCTTTCAGCCAGGTAATGCCCTCAACCTTCGTGCATATTGAGAAACTTCATCTGCACTACAGAGTCTTTCTTTGGAGTGTCGGAAGCGGCCTCGGTTCTACGAGTCTCTTGCTACGGCTCACGTGAGGTGCGGCTTGACACGTCAGGCATTAGTTGGTGCGGGTCCTTTCCGGCAGCAAGAGAGAAAGGAGTCCCCAGCTGACTGTGTGAGCGTGTCAGAGGCATGCAGACTCCCAGCTGACTCCCTGCAGCTGCAGCTTGTGGACCGGCTCAGCTTGACAGGTTGACGGTGAGGGCACACAAGGCTTCAGGGTGCTCCATATCCATAGCGCGGCTCGCTGTGAGCAATGGGTGAGTTTATTTGTTAACTTGGAGGCAGTCCCCCGCTTTATGAGTTGGGACTGTTTAGCTTGCCTCACTGTGGTAGTGTGGAGTCTGAGAGGGGTGGAGTTGTACCACCTACACTCCCTCATTTTTTTTTTTTTGTACTTGCTTTGCATGCAAGAAGTTTCTTGTGCTGCGGCTCAACGTGTGCAGCTAGTATTTGGGGGAGGCGGGCTGTAAGTCCTTTGACCCGAAATCTGAGGCGACCCAAATATAATAGTAAGATCCTGCGGTCACTGTGTGATTACTTTTAAATGAGATCCTAACAAAGAGGAGGTGTGCCGGAGGCAGCCTCGGGTTTTGCCCTGTTGATTGACTGAGTGAGTGATTTACGGAGCCACGGACCCAGAGAGGTGCGGCTCGACACTCCCACTTTTACCATGCTATTGCTAGGATAAGATGGTAGAAGCTGCTGTAAGCAAATGTAAACTGAGGGGCATGAGATAAAGCCTACGATATTACGGCGAGACTGTGGGAGACAATCCTTTGATCCCCTGGGCTAAGCAGTGCAGTTGAAAACGCTGCCGGCTCTTGATTACCGTCCTTGCATATGAGGTTGTTCTTACCACGGGGCGCAGCCAGTTAATTCCATATATTTAACAATTGAAATCAACGGTACTTCATAGGTTGAGGAGATCTCTCCTATCCTTTGAGGGATTGTGTAAAGAAACATCTTGAGCGACAATGAGCACCTGCTCCGTGGGGTCTGGATACAATCTGCGTAAGGCTAAAGAGAAAGGACTGGTATTGGGAATTGATAACAAGATGGGTAAAAGCAAAAAAATTCCCCTGGTAACAACGGGAGCAATTACTGCCTTTTTTCAACCTAACCCCCCAGCTGAGGGCAACCCCCCCTCAAGAACAATGTGTGACACCTCAGATTGACCTGGATAATCATTCTTTGGAGCAAACTATAAATGAAGAGGTAAACAATAATTCCCTATTGGATATGTGCCTCTCAATACAAAGGCAGATGACTCCAGCAGTAATGAACATTTCGGAAGTATATGTTGCGAATACTCAAGCTTCAAACTTGACGCAATCACCAAATGGGGCAGCTAGGCTATCTGCGTCACCGAATTTGGAGGCACTGGTGGACCAGTCTGAAGTGGATCCTTCCAATATATCCTATACTTCGATTGGTGGGTTTAAGGAGTTACAAGCATCAGTGGCGTCACTGCAATTTGCCCTTAAAATATTATTAAAAATGTGTGGGCGTATTTTGGAAAATACCAATAATATGACTGCGGTAAATGAGGCGAACCGCAATGAGATTGACGAGGTGGAGAATAATTTGTCAATGGCTGTGGCTATGGTGGAAGTAGAGCCAGAGAATAATGCACATTCGGTGCAAGATATAGAGGAGCCGACAAACTCTGAGATCTTTTTCTCTCGTAAGCAGAGGAGAATGGCTAGAAGGGCAGCCATGAGGAAGAGACCTTATGCTGTGGCCTCAATATCTCCATCAACTGCTGCACCTATCAAGATCACAAAATAAGCTACGAAAAAAGTGACACGGGCAAAGAAACGTAAGCTGGTGACAGAGGGACGTTTAACCAGCTGGTTGATTACGAAGAAGCCCAATGAAGTTAATAGTGCTGCAGAAAACTCTATAGTGCTACCAGATTCATTTATGGGAGAAGACCCAGATAAGATCTCTTCCACTCCTCGTAGTAGAATTATGATCTCTCTGGGAAGAGAGAATGATAGTATAACCACGAAGGAGGTTGAGATGAGTCAGGCGGGAAGTAAGAGGAATATATGTATTATCAAAAACCTCTATCAAAAGAATGAATTGGACTGGCTTACAAGAACTGAATTACTCACTAGGCTACATTCAATTCCTCAATTGAGAGTCTTAAGATCTGAGGACTTTGAATTTATTGAACCTCTGACTTGTGTGAATACTAACGTTTCTGCCATCCACTGTAAATTCCATTCTACCATACAATTATTGAGGTCATATAAAGACAATTTAGTAGAGGTGGATGTACAATTGGATGCAGATCCTGGAAAGGAAGATCACATTTGCCCAAGGAAGAAGATATTGGAGACCAAGAATAATACTCCAATCTCCGTGATAACTAAAGAGAGAACCCCCCAGATAGAGGACATTCAGAACGCTTTGAGGTGGCTTGTGGAAGCCCTACCGGTGGTCCTAAATAAAGACTGACATTTTGCTATTATGTCCTGGAACTGTAGGGGTTTTAACCATCTTTTCCAAGCAGGGGGTTCATTAACTATATTGACTAAATTCCCCTGCTTTTGTTTACAGGAAACATGGTTAACCTCTCAAATTGTGATAAATGGATATAAAGTGTATCAATCCATGGCAAATAAGGGACAGCGGGGAAGACCCTATGGGGGTCTGATCGTGGGAATTAAACATAACGTTAAATCCCGCCAGATTGAGACTAATTTAGGTGAATTCCTTTTTGCCGTGGAATTTGAATTATGGTCTGTGGATCACATAGTAAACATCTTAATAATTAATCTGTACTCCCCTCCTAGTGCGGCCCATACTGAAGCAATCCAAGAGTCTATGCATTAAATTATGATTAAATGGTCTATAAACCAGGGAAATAAACTCATTGTGATTATGGGGGACTTTAACTGTCACATGGGGGGAGGGAAATGGTTCTCTAGTAATCCTTTTCTGAGGGCTGAGTGTAATATGCGCCAGATGAGAACGGATGTGGTGGGATTACAGTGGTTGAGTTTTTTTTTAATTCTGGGACATGGAAATGATTAATGGAAGATTGATGGGTGACAATCCAGGTAAAGAAACCTGGGGGAATGGTAAAAGTAAGAGCACTCTTGATTATATTTTTGTTATCCCGGAACTGGCTGTCTTAGTTAGAGATTTTCTGGTAGTAGGGAATAATTGGAGTGCCCATACTTCACTCTCATTAACCATTGCCCCGCATATGAATAAACATGCATGCACATCTTTGGGTACTTTGAGGGTAAATCATGCGGCCACACGTATAAGCTGGTCTGAGAAAAATACAGCTAAAGCTGCCCTCTATATAATGGAGACAAGTCAGCCAGAGATTGATATTTTCCGGGAAATGACAATAGACAATATTGAGACCTGGATATCTGCCTTTTCTACTAAATACACTTCTGCAGGTATAGGATTTGCTTGGTCTAAGCAAGGGAAGGTAAAGAGGTATGATTCAGAAATTAGGGACGCCAAAAGATTACTTAGAACAGAAATTTGCAAAGCTAAGATGTTTTGCCCCTTTATGTAGTCCTACCTTATATTGTGTAGATCGCTTAAGAATAGGTATAAAATGTGAATTAAACAAAAAAGATACTTAAATAAACTTAAGCAATGGCAGGACACGGTGCTTGTATTATATACTAAGAACACACGTAACATTTGGGCAATACTTGGGGAGGCGCGGGGCAATAGGGTAATCTCTATGATTAATCCTATTAGTGCCCAGAGATGGGAAACATTTCTGTTAGAACGTAACATTGAGATGAAAGACAAAACCAACCTTATAAGGAAGATTATTCCTCCTGTGCCCCCTTTCTCAATTTTGATTAACCAACTTATTGATAAAATAAAAGAATTAAAATCATCTTGTGCACCGGGGCCGAACGGCTTGGCTAATATCACTTTGAAAAACAAGCTGAGGTTTTGGGCAGAGCTTTTCAAGATCTTGTTTGACAAAGACTTCCGAGAAAGGATAATCCCTGACTCATGGCGTAGGGCAATACTGATCCCCATACATAAAAAGGGAGATAAGCTAGAGCCATCAAATTATAGACTATTGTCTATGTTAGATTGCACCAGTAAAGTTTTTGCCAGTTTCGTATTAAAAGAACTTAAGAGTTGGATCAAACAGAAAGGTCTTTTTTATCGTTTCCAGAGTTGTTTTAGGCAGGGCTACTCCACTACGCACAATTTATTTATTCTAGATACCTGCGCATGAATGCTAGGAAAAAGGTGAATCCCCCGATATATGCTTTATTTGTAGATTTTAAAGCGGCGTTCGACAGAGTACGTAGAGAGCTACTCTGGGCTAAATTAGAAATGCTTGGATGCCCTGAAGGACTTTTGTATTATCTTAGACTTTTACATGATAATAATACGGTCTGCTTAAAACTTGATGCACAGGGTAACATGACTGCACAAGTTGTACAGAATCGGGGGGTTAAACAGGGGTGTGTTACTGCACCAACGCTATATAATTTATTTGTGTATGATCTCCCTTTAGCCATTGACAAGATACATAATTGTGCCCCACGAATAGGTTTGGATAAATGCCCGGTACTGGCTTACTCAGACGATCTTGTCATTCTTGACCACACATTCAGTGGCCTGCGACGATCTGTGGAAGCACTCTGGTTATATTGTAAAAAGAATGAGCTGGAAATTAACTTGGAAAAGACACAAGTTATGGTCTTTGCTAATAAAAAGATTGCATGTGTAAGACTTGAAGTCTTGGAATAGGTCATATGCTACACCCCTTCCTATAGATATCTAGGCTTTGAGTTTGAGGTCACTAATGATTATTTGCATTGTATTCAAGTACATAAAATTAGGACGGCTCAAATTACAGCCTTAGTCTATCTTTTCACTTTGACCCATGGGGGTTTTAGCAATTGGGCTGCGCGACTTCTGTTCCAGCAGGTGTTTACCCCAATGATGATACATGGCCTTGAGGCCCTGCTACAAATTGATCTAAAGTGGCTATAAGTTGTGGAGGGTAAATTTTGGAGGAAAGTGCTGGGCCTCCCAACCTGTATCCCTATGGCCATTATCAGACTTGAGCTGGGGTTGTCATCCCTGAAATCAATGGTATTTACGAAAAGGACTGAATTTTATTTGAAGCTCAATACTACCTCTAGTAATCAATTGTTGGTTTCATTGTGGCAAGAACTGCGTATGGAATCGAAGAGATCGATCCTAAAAACCAGTACTGAAAATGTTATGCACATTATAAACTGGAACTGTAGCCAAGAGACATTCTCCCCAGCAGCTAAATCTGCTTTGGCAAGGAAAATTGACTTGGCTGATTGGATAGACAACTATGCTCACTTAGAACATCTGAGAAAATACCAATTTGTGAAGTATATTCTCTATACATATAAAAAACCTCAACATTATCTAAATCTATGTCCGAACATCAGACTCCGAAGATTTATATTGCTTGTCAGGATTAATTATTTGCCAGTACTTGAAAATACTGGGGTAATAAATAAAGTAAGGACTGAGGAGCGATGCTGTAGACTATGTGAGGATAAAGTAACTACTGAGAGAGGGCTACATGTTCTGACTTGCTGCTCGAGAATGGTAAACATCTATGGCAGATATTATGGGGATTTTGTGCATAAGATTGAACATATAAAGGAGGAAATCTTCTGGTGGCATATCTTGAATTCTACAAAATTGAAAGGATTAATAGCAATGTACAATGTCTTGTTAGAGATTGAGAAAAGACTAGGTATCTCTATTTGAGTTAAATATAATGTAAGGTAATGGCATAATCTGTGTGTATACCTAGAGGTTGAGGGAATGAAATGCAGAATGGATATTTATCTATGGACATACATATGAGAATGTTTTAGAATAGATTTTATTGATTGTATTGAATTTTAAGTATTTTGATATGGTTCTTATGTTTTTATGAGAATTAATTATGAATATGTAATTTGGTTTCTTTTCTTACTATTGGATTATGTATATATATATATATAATATGTAATTATGTGAAAAGTTTATTTATAAACTGTAACACATTAATAATAAATTAAATTTGGAGCGTCGAAGGTGCTCCCTTAGTTCCAGCCTTCCCCTTTCTACATCTTCCCCTTCGTCCCATAGTGTCTACCGCTCGGGGCTTAGTCCCCCACCAAAGCAGAGCGGCCTCCTCTCTTTGTCAACACTGCTCTGCTCTAGCTCATCGTCAAATCCCCCTGTCCCAAAGCTGTCATTGCTATCTTCACCCTCACTGCCCTCGAAGCTAAGTCTCCTCAGCATGCCTTTCCCTTGTTGTCCCCCACTATTCTGTCCAGCGAATAACGGTGCCCCTCTGTGGGGGCCTTGCTACACTTCTACTTGCCTTACGGGCCAGAGCGCTATTTCTTCTATTCTTGCGCAATGTCCCCATTCTATCCAGCATTCCCTCTCACAGCACCAATTAACCATTTGGGTCCATTTTGTCATCCACCTCCTTGTGACGTCTCTCTCTACTACTCTCTCTCTCTCGCCTTCTATCTCTCTCCTCGTCCTCTCTACATGGATGCTCCTTAACAATCCTTTCAATTTCCATTTTCCTCTTTTCCCTTCTTAATTGTGTATGTTTCTCCATCTCCTCTTCCACTTTTCTCCTTGCCTCTTATGTTTCTTTCTGTCTTCTCTCATTTTCTCTCTCCTCTTTCCCCTTTGTTCTATTTTCTCTACCTCTCCTTTCAAATGTTCTTGTTCCTTTCTTTCCTCGTATTTTCTTCTAGTCACCTCCTTCATTATCTCTGCCCTTTCTCTATTATCTTCCTATTTGTCTCCTTGTTTTATAGCTTCGCCTACATATCTTCCATCCTATTGCAATCTTTCTGTCTAGTTTGAGCAATACCTGTCCTCCCACCCACTCATTAGACAGGAGTGTCACTTCTTTGAACACTTTGTGTCCCTTAATCACCTTGTTGCCCCAGTCAACTTCGATTGCAACTCGCTGCACTTCTTTCATTCGTCCATAAAAGCTCCTACTTTCTTACTCACCAGATTAGCACCACTAACAGTGTCTTCGCTATGATATGAAGGTGGTGCAGAAACGGGGTTAGTCTAGCCTGCTGCTGTATTTCGTTTCCATAAGGGGTAAACTCCCTGGTCTACCATTGTAGGATCTGTGGTTTGAGGATGAGGAGCCGTGGGCATTTCACCCAGGTATCGTGCTACTACTGGGTGGGTAATTTTCCTTGTCCTCAAACATCTTCCTTAATTCCATGATTACTTACCGGTCACTCAATATCTTTCCCTTATGTGGCATGTAAATACGTGGACATGTGTTGCAGCACAGATTTCGAAAGAGAGTCTTTCCTTGGGCATGGCGTCACCAACTTGTCCTCAGAATCACAAGTCCATGTGCTATATTTGCATGTTTTGTCCTACTTGGGACTTGCTCAAATATCTCAGGACTGTGTCCCCCATGGCGGTACGTCCCTTTCAGATTGGCAATACTTACTTGACCTCAAATTGGGATTTTGTTCACCTTTACAGTACCAACTTTAATATCACAATTCTGTCATCAATTAATACGCTTCTTCGAATCACAGTCTTCAATTTGCTGCACCAGCTTCTCTGGCTCACCGACTACCAACAGCCCACACAAGGCCACAATACCGTTTTTACACATGCTCCTCGAGCCCTGCCCAAACAGTACAACACTCTCAAATGTTTAAAAACCACCTCATCTTATTACAGTTCATAATTTTACCAATTATTTTCTTCCTTTAACAACAATTCCCTACTCCATCGCGGGTCTTCATCCTCATGTCAACACTTCATGTCCTTTTAACAACCTTCTATGTGTGAGGTCACAAGCCCTAAAAACGGTAAATACTTTGAAACCCAATGCTTCAAGTCCCAAACTGTGTGGGTTGTATTATTAATGCAAATGTATTCATGTTTGTGTGAACTTGTGCAATATATGTTTATCTGTGTAGTGTGTTTTATGTGGTGTAGCTTTTTATGCAACACCTGTTTTAAAACATGAATTATACAATAAAAGTAAATGTATAACCATGAAAGTTGCTTTGTAGGGGAGATCAGGGGAGGAAACAGCATTTTATGGTTTTAAATTGTGTTTCTTTTCTCTTCCTTTTGTATATGAATTGTATTTCTACCCAGACAGTAGAGAAGAAGGGTTTGAGGCCTGTGCCACAGATAAACCTGGGTTGCTAACTTGTTTATACATGGTTCTTCTTCAACACTGCAGCACAGGAATACATCTATAAAAGGTACAAGAAGACACCACCTTCTATACCCTAAGCTCTCCACTGCCTAGACACAGGGATTCCTCTCGCCATCTGCAAACTAATCTAGCACCTAGAGAACAGGTATACATAAATGATTAATCTGTAAGCTAAGCTTACTGCCTAGAAACAGGTCTACTTTTCATCATTCGATTAACTAAGCTAGCACCTGGAAAACAGGTATCCATAAATAATTAATCCATAACCTAGCTAACCACCTGGAAACAGGTATACTTCACATATAACACAAAACATCACAAAACATCATTTTACCACCCCAATATTTGTCACATTGTTGGATCTATACTTACACTCCATGGATCTCCTGAAGCCCTCGGGCCTCATCACTCCCCACAATCTGTCACTCTGCCTGGCTTCCCACAGGGAGCAGGCAGGAATTTCTCCAAGGTGGCTCCTGTTGACCTTCTCATTTTCCACACGTGGTCTTCAATCTGGTCCTCGCAGGTCGTGATGCATCCCTTAGGCCATCCAACAGAATAAACGGTATTATTGGCCAGTGGTCTTAGCAACTGCCCTCTGCTACCACCTGAATTAATACAAGTGATTTGTTAATCTCCCTGATTACCAACAAGAGGAACTGGGCTGAGAAAATCCCCTGCACTCATGAACAGAGAAGTGAAACAATGTAGCAAATGTCTAGAGTGTTATTAGAGAGCTCTCATACAGACATTCAGCAATGGACAATACAGTAATACTCCTCGAATTCTTACAGCGATCTTGAGCTTGTCATCCCTTTGTGTTACTGTATGACATCACAAAATAAAGATACATCATGAAAACCTACCATGGTAAATGATTGGTTAGTACAGTCAACTATGTATATGACATATAGGGTATTTGTTCAGGGATTGAACAGACATATCTGGTGGCTCCTCCTGGGACCACCCTCTAAATGTTTGAACCGTGATATCTCAGGTTAGTGTACTGAAATTGGGCTGTGCTACAAAGTGTGAGCTTAATATGAAAGTTGAGAAAGGATTGGTCAGAGAGTGTCTTCTCAGCATTGGCACAATGATAAGTCACCAACTATTCAACGTCATGAGAAATACCCCGAAGGTGCTGCATGTTCTCAGTAAGTTAGCATCTACAATCCTCTATGCCTTGATTGAGACAGAACATTTAGGCTTTGAACCTGGTATTTCTTTTGTATCATCCTGCTTTTGACTGGATGGGAACAACAGCCCCTGTCTGGCTCGAATGAATAGGCTGTGTTGCTCAGGTCTCGCTAATGTGTGCATGGAGAACCAATCTGACTTTCTGCTGCCTGTTTTTTTGATGATTTTGGCTTTTACTCATTCAGGTGTCCTTTCTCGTCTGTTAATATGGAACTTTTCCCTTTCGGTGTACTTGGCAAGGCTGTACACAGTAACGGCACTGGAAACATTGTCTGCTTGTCTCTGCAAAATAGAAACGTCTGCCTCTCTGTATTCCTGAATCCTTTCAGCATCTCCCGTTAACTTCAATGTGCGTGGGGCCTCCATTTTGATATACATGGCCGGCCATGTTAGTTGCGTTTAGCATCAGCAAGCAGGTCATATGTACATGTATAGGACTGGCGGTTTCTGCTCAACAAAATGACATGTATGCCCTCTAAGTGAGTCATAAGCATGATCTTTGTGTCTGCCAGCAGTTTAATCTAAAGTGTTGGTGTATCTTCATGCAGGGATGCATATGTACTTTATGTCCAACATACCTATGTCATAGCCCTGTCGTGACATACTTAGCTTCTTTGCAGTCTTAGTCAGTCGATCTGCTCAATTGACTGCAAGCCTATGTCTTCAGTGAGGTCATTAGGGTAGGGTCTTAATGGCTGTCGGAGTGAATAGTGATTCTCACACCTGCGGTACATTGATGATCAAAGAGATAGCACCATAAATGAGGCTCACTGCCATTTTCTGTGAGTCGTGATGTGTGTGGGGTGGGTGTAACAAGGGCTACATTTATCTCTCCCTCTTCACCAGTTTCTAGGAGCACTTGTTTCATTCAATAGTTGCGAACTAGAAAAATAAGCGTTGCTTGGCATATGACTATTGTTAAAAATGGTGAGTGCATATTAGCATATCCCTGTGATATATTTGAGGCCCGATTGAGTTCGAAACCTGGAGAATGGTGGAAGTATCTAGATATATGTTGGCATTAAAAGGCAAACCGTACAATTGCCTCGGGTTGGGCATATGATGCTAATGTCTGACAATAGTGTGAGTACCTGGTGAGTTGATGGTCACAACTGGGAAATTGTACCTGTCTATGTAAATCACATTTACACAGATAGGCCTTTTCTCTATATAGGTATACAAACAAGAAGCCATGTTAAATACTTTATGTGTTACTCTGTAGCCTTTCTTGAGTTAAAATGTGCATGAACTAAGGACATTTTAACCAAGTATCACACGTTCAATACAATTTAATATCTGGCTCCTAAAAAACAAAGCACATGGAATGATATGTTTAAATAAAAATGTACGTGTCCTACAATATTGGCTCGATGCAACATCACATGTTATCACAACTTTCTAAACGGCTTCTTCCAGTTTCATTTTGGAAAACCAGGAAGCCTTCCACATGTTCTAATTATTTTCTCTCTCTACCCTTACGACTACTTTTTTAAGCTACTCAAGGAAGGAAAAAGGGACTACATGCGTATGGGTGTGTCTTTATGTGTGTCTATTTCTGTACATATTTGCTGGTGTCTTGTATGAAATATTGAATCAAATATTCTAATAACATCTGAGAACGTGGCCCAGAAACAACCAACAGAGACATCTGGGCAATATTCAAAGACAGTACAATACACGAAGGTACTGCTGGGCACCATGTGATTACAAAGAAGAGAGGGGGATTTTCAAATTCACTCGATTTCTCCAAATGAAGTACCACCCCCAATACAAATAAAAACTGATTGCTTCATGAATGAAAACGTATTTATGTGTAATGATGAAACATCCAATCACAGCGAAACGTACGGAAAGGAAGGATATCTCAGGGGCAGCAGATCTGTCTTGGATGCAAGACAACGCAGTGCAACACAGGTTCAGATCTTGTGCGACATTATAAATGAACAATTATAACTATGATAATCGGTACCTAAATACAGTAAATAAAAATAAAAAAAACACACAGTTATATAATAAGACTCCTCAGAACACAACCGGGTAAACTTGAACAGCTGTTTGTTTTAAGTTTCTGCTGATAGTGCGCCACCTTCCCCTCACCTGGTTGCCTTATCAACCACCATTCACAAAATACCCAGACTCTCACATTCGACATGACAATGTGCACTCTGAAACCTAGAGCTGCTCACATTAACACACACCTAACTCCTAACATATTAGGCAGGCCCTCTCGATGACATCTGCATTAACACCACTTTGCTTTTGTTCCACACCTGCCAAAAATGTTTAACTTATTGTTATGCTCACCCAAACCTGTGATCCTTGCTGCATCCAAAAAAAGAGGGCTCCCTTTATTCACCATACCAGGTTTGCTCACCATGACTAGGTTACTCCTTTCAATGTTCACACTATTCTTTGATGCGAGCATCCATTCATGTCCCTCATTTTCGTCTTTTGCATGTAGACCATGGAATGCACTATGCTTCATCTATGCATCTGTAGCCCACTCCTGTCCAACCGTTCAACACCCCTCCATATTAGCTTTGCTGTCTCTCAACATTTCAAAAGGCCACACACCAGTATTTGTGTGGTGTGTGAAATACACGGTTCATAGTGATAATACCGAATAAAAAAATCTCGAAAACAAAAATCTCGAAAACAAAAGGCCGAAAAAAAAAATATTGAATTTTTTTAATGACGTTTTTTTTTCGAAATGGGGGGGTTCCCCCCTAACCCCCCTTTTTTCTATTTTTTTTTTATTTTAACCCTTTTTTTTACTTACCTGACCCCAAAAACACACATAAATAAATAAATAAATAAATAAATAATTCGATATTTTTTTTTTCGAGATTTTGTTTACGAGATTTTTGTCATTCGGTATTATGTTTTCGGCCTTTTGACTGACCACCGAAATACACTGTTCTTACTCTACCCACGAACATGCTCTCCTTATCCCCACCACATGACTGAGCTATGTATATAGGCTCCACAAAAACTCTGCGCACCCTCCCCACTGCACCATGTAATTTGTGATGATACATAGGGGTCATTACGAGGTAGGAGGTAACCATGCTGCTATTAGCGGGTACCGGGTCCGGGTTCCTTGAATGAGGAATTACCGGCCATTCTGACCCTGGAGGTCCTGGTAATTCCTCATTCAAGGAACCTGGACCCAGTACATCCCCATTCTCCTTCGAGCCGCCATATGGCTCAATGGGAATGGGGAGCAGGCTAACAACGGGCCCGTTAACAACGGGCCCGTTGTTAGCATGCTGGACTGCTCGCGGGACCCGCTAAGGCTGCCTGGTAAAACCAGGCAGCCTTAGCGGGTCCCGCGAGCAGAACTCGTAATGAGGCAGTAAGGGGTTGACGGCTCCGGCACCTTTACCGGCACCATTAGCCCCTTACCGGCAGGGTCGGAATGACCCCCATAGACGTTTACTTATGGGTGATTGAAAGGCTCTGAAATTTCAAACCGCTAAACAGTGGTCCATTATCTGTCAATATGCTTGCTGGAAGGTCTTCCCAATCATACACTCACGGAAGGAACAAGATAACACTATCAGAAGTGATGTTGCTAAGAAGCTTGATATCAACCCATTTTTGAGTATCGGTCCACCATACACAACACATGACATGCCCTTTCCTTTGCATTGTCATTGGTTCAAGTATGTCCACTGACAAGTTCTCCAACACCTTGGTTGGAAAAGGAATAGGATTAGTGGATTGGGTCTCATGCTTGAATGTTTTGTCTGTATTAATGCATTCTTGGAACTCTTCCAGCTGTTGTTCTCACACTAATGAAAACCAGGCCACCAATAGTTAGCACGCCACACCGCTTGGTTTGAAACACTCAATTGCGCCCAATGTGGGCGATGTCCACCAACAACTTTCCCACTGCCTGCCTCTCGCCATTTACACATTATGCTACCTTCCGCTCTTCATTGCTCCCTCACTTGCTAGAACTGGCATTGGGAGTCACTGAGATTTCCCTTACCAAGGCAACTTAGCAGCACAAATGTGCAGACACCCAGCAGAGTGCTATTTCTGGCACTCACCTCATTCCAGTTCTCCATGGACAAAATTCTGTCATACATTGCAAACATTTGCTCAGCCCACTCACCCATGCTCTCGTCTCCTCTCACTGGGAATGTGGGTAGGCAGTCAGAAATCATATGCACTTTCCCAGAATGTATTCAATGACAATCTCATGACACTACATGCAGGAGACCCAGTTATCCATGCGCCTAGATATGCCATCAAATTTTGTTATCTCAAATATACTCTTTTGGGGTTTATGATAGGTGTTCACCGTAAACCTTGCATTCCAAAGAAATGATTTACACTTTTCAATTCCCCAATATCGTTCTAAATGCATTTGTTCAATAACAGAGTAGAGTAGGCTGGAGTCAGTATGAGAGATCCCCAAAATGAAAAGCCTGCTTTGAATTGGTACGACGTCCTTTCGTCGCAGGATTTTTTTTCGCAGGGTTTGTTACCGTTATTTTCTTTCTCGAAAAAAACCATCACATTTTATAGAAAATGGGGGGGGGAGGGGAAGGGGGGACCCCCCCCATAAAAAAAAATGGATGGGTTTAAAAAAAAAATCACAGTAAACAACCCAGCGAAAAAACATCCCGCAATGAAATGACATGGAACCTTTGAATTAACATGGAAGTATGGGCCGGCAATTTCAAAGTGAAAAGTAACAAAATTAAGCATCAAAACCTGGAGATGCCTAAAAATGCTCATTGCCTTACCTAAGGGAAAGACAGGAGACAACATTTAAAAATAATCTGGCAGAGTTGAAGCCATATCGACAGAAACAGCAGTTTCCAGAATGTTAAAGGAAAATGCCAAGATTGTTTGCAAGCCTGCACAGCGGAATGGAGCTTTATACTGTGAACGAACAATTGCATGTAAAATCCATGTTTCCCTTTCAGTTAAAGATATGCTACTCAAAACGTGTGCAAAAGTGTAATAAAGGAAATTGAATTTTGTTCATAAGGAGCCCATCACAGAGGAAACCATAATTCACAGAATCTTGACGGAGATGTAAATTGCATCAGAATGAAAGGTTTCATAGCTAAAAACTTCGGCCATTGACATTGCAATTGTGCCTTTAAATCTAAGACTTTAAGCATTCAGATGTACAGCTCAAGTCTTGAAATATATATTTAAGTTGCCCTTCTATAATCACTGTTTGCAGGAAATTACTTTTGCAAGTGTTTACATGTCCAGATTGTGTGCATTTGCTAAGGTTGGTTAAAAGTAAAATGTTCTTCAGCTTAGATAGGCCCCAAATATTGGTTTCTGGTTGCATTTCTCTGCTGTAGGTCCCCAGATGTGAAACTGGCATTCAAGGCTCTGTTGTCATGGGAAATAAATTCTGGTCCTCCTTCAAACATGAGTCCATTCTGTTAAGAATGCAAACCTAAGGCAGGTAGAGATCCTCCTAAGGCAGGTAGAGATCATTTGTGTATGGGGCAAGATAATCTCTCCAATTTTATGACTGAAACCACTTCGGCCATCAGAAAACTGGCCTTTAGCCTTTGAAGCCTTGGGCTAATCTAAACACAGGCACACCTCTTGATGTCAGAGCCTGCAACAGATCCATTCCAAGGGTGGGGCCAGAGCTAAGGGGTAGATTCACAACCATTGCACGGAATGGGAGATATGCTGTTTATAGGATAACTTGGGCAATGTTGATTGCACGTGATTTATGTTCAGATTTCTGAAAAGCTGTCAGGGAGCCGCTTCTGGCGAGCCAAAAACAATTTTGGTGACACCAACATACCAAATGTTATGAAGAAAAACTTGATGTGGATCTCTACATAAATGTGAGAACCATAAAAATGTGAGAAAAGATTACAATTGTTATCCATATTCCACCCACAGAGTGCCATATTTTTCATTACTATAGTTCAGAGGAAGTGAGAAAATACTGTAGCTTCCAACCAGAAGGTTGCACAGACACCTGACAAGGTTGATGCGATTAACTGAAAAATGTTGTATTAAAAAATGCTGGCATATGTGTCCTAATATGATGAGAAAGGGAATCTGTCATACATTGAGATTTCCATGTGCATGAACGAGACCAAGCCCCCTTTCCTAGTTAGATGATGGATTGGGTCTCCTCCCTTGGCTTCCCAGAAAACACCCACAGATTTGAGGGAACCCTTGAACACTGCCCTATCCATTCTGCAAGGACTATACCACATCAGTGATGTCACTTGTCTTATAAATAAGTCACTCCTGCTCAAAATAGGACTCACCCTACCAAATCCTGCGGTGTGCAGCTGACAAAATCTGAAACCATACTTGCAGAGTGAGGCCTACATCTTGGAGTGAAGCCAGAAGCTGTCGTAGCTGGAGTGGAACCTTTATGGAGGACAGAGAGAAGGTCCATGTGTAAAAATCACAGCAAACATGGCCATGTGCACAAAAAATCATGGCAAAAGGGCTGTGGTTTTGCCGCCAAAATCCATGTAAAGGATGTGGGGGACACCCACGCAACCTCCATTATACCATTTAATGGGACCGGGGGACACCCCCATAACCCACGCTCCCCTTAAATGGTAAAATGGGTTACACCTTTACCGGGTCAAACCACAGGACTTTGTCGCGATTTTTTGCACAGGTGACATTTTTGCCACGATTTTATTATTGTATACCCAGAGAGAAGCCTTGACTGACCCCTTGATTGTCCCTGCAGTCATGCTCTGGTGCCCCCTTGATGTCCATCAAGCCCTCTCCTGTAAGTATATACATCCCCAGCCATAGATTAAATAAGCCCTATCTTCTTCAGCATTGCCATAGATATTCCCCATGGAAAAATCCCCTATTTTATTTGTTTGTGTACTTCAGTCGTTTTCCTATTGAAAAATATTTCACTTGTCTTTGCATTGTAGTAATTCTCCCATTTGAAAAATTCTTTGTTTGCCCGTGCATTTAGTCATTTCCCATTGCTGAATCTTCAGTTGCTTGTGTAGATCCCTAGTATATTTTTTGCAGTAAATTAATTCATTCCCACCTTTATTTCACAGGATTGGGATAGTTGGAATTCAAAACTAACTATCTCTTCCCAGTGCCTTGTGAGTCATTATAGTTATTAGTTGTTCCCCAAAGAAGTAATGTCATTGTGATCTGAACAACAATTTGCCTGTGTCTTTAAATTGTGTTCTACGAAACAAATTCTATTTGCATCTGTCATTTTAAACCTAAACCTATTTCCTATTGTGAGTAATCTCTTTGTCCAGAGCCTACCTGTAATGTAACTCTGTCATTTTAACTGAAAACCAATGTTTCTACTGTGAGTTCCCCATTGACTAAAGCGTGTCTGTCATTTGCAGCCTTAGTAAATACAAGTGTCATCTGCATTTTCTTTTGTCTTAAAATGTAGCTTAACCTTTCAAAAAAATGTTTTTCCTAATCGGTTCCTCTCCCTATTCCCCTAGTATACTGTAATAATGAATTTGCAATTGCATTCCCTTTCCATTTGCCCAATGTATTGCACATGTTAAAATAGATTTTCCTCTTGTGTGCTGGCTAATATGTTCTGAAGCCCTATCTGTCGCATAGCAGTTATCCTAACTGAGTAAAAAACAATTTTTCCTGGTGCAGAAAAATGGAGTGTCCTATTCATTGCTGGCTCCCCTATTGTTTCTGAAAGCCCCACTCAAAATCCAATGTTAAGCTTGGGTTCCCATTCCTTGCCACTGCCTTCCATCGAAAGCTGCCAAGCCTAGTGGTGGTCTAGGGTTGAGAGGGTTGCTGGGACTCAAGAATCCTTTGTGTGTGCATGCATTTTCCTGTGAGTTGCATTCAATTTCATGGTGTTTTATAGGGTCTTGATAGCATTGGTGAAAGAAGTAAAACATAAATCCTTGTGCTATACATGTTTCAGGTTTCTCAGTGTAGCGCATGACTGAAACAGTACTGTGAAGTTTGTGTTGCCACACCTTGGTGGCCTTTATAACTGTTTATTAAATGTTTCCATTAAATCATAAAATAATCAAATATTCATTAAAAACACACCGGCCTGGTTCCTGGTCTACTGTGACGCGGGGTGATTGAGGAGGTTGGGTGCAAGACGGGGTTGGAGACCTCATTAAAAAACAAATTGGGATTGTAAAAATAAAAAGCGGTTTTATTGTGCACCAAATTAATTGCAGAGGAAAGAGATCCCTGACTTGATTGTGCTGTATAACATATCGTGACAAACTTGGGGGCTCGTTGTCCGGGATTAAGGAAGTGTTTTCACCCGTGACAGTGTAGCGCAGCAGACTAGCCCATTCAAGATCTTGTCAATTTAGTGGATAGTAAGCTGTGTTACATTGTGAAGGAGCCGGACAAACTTGGACCCTGGGTTCCAGGGCCGTGTGTCTAGATGAAATATTCTGATTACAAACTAGGCAGGAGCAGGGTGGAGATGTTGCCCTTGCATAGATAACTGATCAGGTTCAGAATACTTTTCACAATGAGCATTGTAGAAATTAACATGGCTAGGAAGCACCTTCTATCCAATTTGTTCATTAAAGGGGAATGGGCAGAACAGGAACATGAGGTCTGGCAATCTAAATTCATGCAACAGGTGAGCTCTATAAATATGGATGTGTGGCAGAACAGTGGCCTGTTACATCAAGCCCTGACATATTTTTACATGAAACAGACCACCAAAGAGGAGAAAATCAAAATGATCCAGCTCACTGCATATGTACCTCCACATGATGATCATGGAAGAAAGGTTCCAGGAGTGTGTAGCCTCTGTGCAAAATCAATCTGAGCTTTTAGATCAAACATTGCAATAGTTAAGACATGTAGAGGACAAAGAGCTACAGAGCCAATATTCTGAGTCAGAATTAGGAAACATCATTCAGCAGCTAAAGGATGAGTCAGCGGCACAGCAAAAAATTCATTCAGAGCTAGAGTCCTGACTCTTTGCACTGAAAGAGGAGTGCCAAGGAGGGGTTGAGAACCTGAAAGAGAGTCAACTAAAATTGAGTCAACAAGTAACGCACAATAGAGCCTGTTTAGAGGACATGTGCGCTTTTCAAGAAATCAGATTAAGCAAATGAAAGAGGAGAATAACAAGTTGATTATTAAAGAGGTCCATTCCCAAGCAGATTTTGACCAGGAGAGCCAGACTTTGAGTGCTTTAAAACAGCAGAGAGATCACCTTAGTGAACAGAATAGCATGCTGTGTCAGGAAAAAGATCCCCTGTGGCAGGAAGTGTGCCAGTTGAAGGCAGACCTGGAGAAAGGCTAGTCATGTTTTCAGGAACTGACTGAAATAAAAGTAGAGAATGAAAAATTAATGGGACCTATGAAACAAATAGAATTTGACCAAGAGCATACAACAAAGATCAAAATTGCACAGAGTGAGGAGATTAGTCTCCTGCAAAAGAAGATTTCTGAGTATTCCCAGATAGTACAAGATTCACAGAAAGAAAATGAGGCCCTTTGTGAGGAGAACAAAAGACTCCATGCCAAGTAGTGGCACACGGTAAGGTCATAGGAGCGAGTCAAGCCCTGGTAGCAGAGTAGAAAGCTCAGGTCTCTGCATACTACCAAGAAATAGGGGCTGAGAAAGATAAATCAGAGAGATTAGAGCGGGCTAGATTTATTCAGGCCCTGAGGGACCCCAAACAGCTAGGGAATGGAAGGGTAACCCCTGATCATGGTGTGATGTCCTCTGTACCAGGGGCCTCAAGCCAGCTCACCACCTTATATGCTCAAGGAGCTGCTAACCTCAATTCTACTAGTTCACAAGAAAAGGGAACCATGAGGCAGCTGGACTCAATCAGGCCTAGAATGATTGATCCGGCAGGCCTGCCCTCATCAGATATTGATGGACGTGCATCATTGCTTAGGTCAAAAAATATTTTGGCAAATACATCTGACCAGGAGGACCCCTATAAAGAGAAAATCAGGTAGATAGACTGGCAGAGACAAAGGTTACAAAGCGACCATCTGGTCCTCTTTGCAGATAAAGAAGTATCTGAGTTCATGCCCCAAAAAAGCATCCTGAAAAACCTGCGCCCATTCTGGTAGGTGGGGTAGGTTCTCCACCAACCCGGGAAGAAAGGAGGAGCCAGGTGAGTACTCACCTGTATGAAAAAGGGAGCCCAAGGGAAGTCACCCAGAGAGCTCACAATACAGCAGGTGAGAAGAGACTAGACCCTGTCATACTGGGAGAGACTCCCAGTCACAATGAATCAGGGAGCACCTAGAGGATAGGGACTGGACCACAAACAGTAGTAGCTCTGAGTCTGAGGGTATATGGACTTGGGTGTAGCAGAAAAAGAAGGCTGCTAAACAAAAGAGAACTCTGGTAAAAGACCCATTCGACAAATAAAAGCCATCAGAAGCTTTCTGACTCTTTAACACATAAATGCCAAGTACTCTGCCTGGGAGCATCTCGAGCTGTATGACCAGATGATGATGTCATTTGCCATAAAAAAATGACCATTTTTGATGTCAATTGTCTTACAAATAAGTCACTTCTCCTCAAAACAGGACTCTCCTTACCAAATCCTGCGGTGTGCAGCTGACAAAATCTGGAACCATACTTGCAGAGTGAGGCCTAAATCTTGGAGTGAAGCCAGAAGCTGTCGTAGCTGGAGTGGACCTTTATGAAGGACACAGAGAAGGTTCAATGTGTAAAAATCCCATCAAAAATGGCCGTGTACACAAAGAATCACAGCAAAAAGGCTGTGGTTTGCCACCACAATCCATGTAAAGTATGTGGGGGACACACCTGCAACCCCAGACCGATTATACCATTTAATGGGACCGTGGACACCCCCACAACCCACGCTCCCCTTAAATGGTATAAAGGGTTACACCTTTACCGGGTAAAACCACAGCATTTTTGTCACGATTTTGGTACAGGTGACATTTGTGCAGCAATATTATTACTGTATACCCAGAGAAAAGCCTTGACTGACCCCTTGATTGTCCCTGCAGTAATGCTCTGGTCACCCCTTGATGTCCATCAAGCCCTCTCCTGTAAGTATATACATCCCCAGCTATAGATTAAATAAGCCTTATCTTCTTCAGCATTGCCATAGATATTCCCCCATGGAAAAATCCCCTATCTTATTTGTTTGTGTACTTCATCGTTTTCCTATTGAAAAATATTTCACTTGTCTTTGCATTGTAGTAATTCTCCCATTTAAAAAATTCTTTGTTTGCCTGTGCATTTCAGTCATTTCCCATTGAAGAATCTCCAGTTGCTAGTGTAGATCCCTCGTATATTTTTTGCAGTAAATTAATTAATTCCCACCTTTATTTCACAAGATTGGGATAGTTGGAATTCAAAACTAACTATCTCTTCCCAGTGCCTTGTGAGTCATTATAGTTATTAGGTTTTCCCCAAAGAAGTAATGTCATTGTGAGCTGAAAAACAATGTGCCTGTGTTTTAAATGGTGTCCTACAAAACAAATTCTATTTGCATCTGTCATTTTAAACACAAACCTATTTCCTATTGTGAGTAATCTCTTTGTCCAGAGCCTACCTTTAATGTACCTCTATCATTTTAACTGAAAACCGATGTTTCTACTGTGAGTTCCCCATTGACTAAAGTGTGTCTGTCATGTGCAGCCTTAGTAAATACAAGTGTCATTTGCATTTTCTTTTGTCTGGAAATGTAGCTTAACCTTTCAAAAAAACTTTCTTCCTAGTCTGTTCCTCTTCCTCTTCCCCTACTATATTGTAATGACGAATTTCCAATTGCATTCCCTTTCCATTTGCCCAATGTATTGCACATGTTAAAATCGATTTTCCTCTTGTGTGCTGGCTAATATGTTCTGAAGCCCTATTTGTCTCCTAGCATAAGCAGCATGAAGTACCTGTTTGTGCTGTCCCATAGCAGTTGTCCTGAATGTTTCCTGGTGCAGAAAAAATGGAGTGTCCTACTCATTGATGGCTCCCCTATTGTTTCTGAAAGCCCCACTCAAAATCCCATGTTAAGCTTGGGTTCCCATTCCTTGCCACTGCCTTCCATCGAATGCTGCCAAGCCTAGTGGAGGTCTAGGGGGGGTGAGGGTTGCTGGGACTCTAGAATCCTTTGTGTGTGCATGCATTTTCCTGTGAGTTGCATTCAATTTCATGGTGTTTTATACAGTCTTGATAGTATTGGTGAGAGAAGTAAAACATAAATCTTTGTGCTATACATGTTTGAGGTTTCTCAATGTACCGCATGACCGAAAAAGTACTGTGAAGTTTGTGTTGCCACACCTTGGTGGCCTTTATAACTGTTTATTAAATGTTACCATTGAATCATAAAATAATAAAATATTAATTGAAAACACACCGGCCTGGTTCCTGGTCTACTGTGACGCAGGGTGCTTGTGGAGGTTGGGTGCGAGACGGGTTGGAGACCTCATTAAAAAACAAATAGGGATTGTGAAAATTAAAAGCGGTTTTATTGTGCACCACATTCTTGCAGAGGAAAGAGATCCCTGACTTGCTTGTGCTGTATAATATATCGTGACAAACTTGGGGGCTTGTTGTCCAGGATTAGGGAAGGGTTTTCACCTGTGACATTGTTTGTCAATTTAGTGGATAGTAAGCTGTGTTACATTGTGAAGGAGCCGGACAAACTTGGACACTGGGTTCCAGGGCTGTGTGTCTAGATAAAATATTCTGATTACAAACTATGCAGGAGCAAGGTGGAGATGTTGCCCTTGCATAGATTACCGATCAGGTTCAGAATACTTTTCACAATGAGCATTGTAGAAATTAACATGGCTAGGAATCACCTTCTATCCTATTTGTTCATTAAAGGGGAATGGGCAGAATAGGAACATGAGGTCTGGCAATCTAAAATCATGCAACAGGTGACCTCTATAAATATGGATGTGTGGCAGAACAGTGGCCTGTTACATCAAGCCCTGACATATTTCTACATGACACAGACCACCAAAGAGGAGCAAATTAAAATGATACAGCTCACTGCATGTGTACTTCCATACGATGATCATGGAAGAAAGGTTCCAGGAGTGTGTAACCTCTGTGCAAAATCAATCTGAGCTTTTTGATCAAACATAGCAATAGTTAAGGCATGTAGAGGACAAAGTGCTACAGAGCCAATATTCTGAGTCAGAATTAGGAAACATTCAGCAGCTAAAGGATGAGTCAGCAGCACAGCAAAAATTAATTCAGAGCTAGAGTCCTGACTCTTTGCACTGAAAGAGGAGTGCCATGAAGGGGTTGAGAACCTGAAAGAGAGTCAACTAAAATTGAGTCAACAGGTGACGCACAATAGAGCCTGTTTAGAGGACATGTGCACTTTTCAAAAAATCAGATTAAGCAATTAAAAGAGGAGAATAACAAGTTGATTATTAAAGAGGTCCATTCCTAAGCAGATTTTGACCAGGAGAGCCAGACGTTGAGCCCTTTAAAACAGCAGAGAGATCACCTCAGTGAACAGAATAGCATGCTGTGTCAGGAAAAATATCCCCTGTAGCAGGAAGTGTGCCGGTTGAAGGCAGACCTGGTGAAAGGTGAGTCCTGTTTTCAGGAACTGACAGAAATAAAAGTAGAGAATGAAAAAGTAATGGGACATATGAAACAAATAGAATTTGACCAAGAGCATACAGCACAGATCAAAAAATGCACAGAGTGAGGAGATTAGTCTCCTGCAAAAGAAGAGGTCTGAGTATTCCCAGATAGTACAAGATTCACAGAAAGAAAATGAGGCCCTTTGTGAGGAGAACAAAGGACTCCATGCCAAGTAGTGGAACAAGGTAAGGTCATAGGAGCAAGTCAAGCCCTGGTAGCAGAGTACACAGGTCAGGCCTCTGCATACTACCAAGAAATAGGGGCTAAGAATGAAAAATCAGAGTGATTAGAGCGGGCTAGATTTAATCAGCTACGGAATGGAAGGGCAACCCCTGATCATGGTGTGATGTCCTCTGTACCAGGGGCCACAAGCCAACTCACCACCTTAAATGCTCAAGGAGCTGCTAACTTCATGTCTACCAGTTCACAAGAACCGGGAACCATGAGGCAGCTGGACTCAATCAGGCCTAGCATGATTAAGCCGGCGGGCCTGCCCCCATCAGATATTGATGGACGTGCATCATTGCTTAGGTCAAAAAATATTTTGGCAAATACATCTGACCAGGAGGACCCCCATAAAGAGAAGATCAGGGAGATAGACTGGCAGAGACACAGGTTACAAAGCGACCATCTGGTCCACTTTGCAGATAAAGAAGTATCCGAGGTCATGCCCCAAAAGAGCATCCTGAAAAACCTGTGCCCATTCGGGGAGGTGAGGAAGGTTCTCCACCAACCCCGAAAGAAAGGAGGCGTCAGATCAGTCCTCACCTGTATGAAAAAGGGAGACAAAGGGATGTCACCCAGAGAGCTCGCAATACAGCAGGTGATAAGAGACTAGGCCCTGTCATACTGGGAGAGACTCCCAGTCGCAATGAATCTGGGAGCACCTAGAGGATAGAGACTGGACCACAAATAGTAGTAGCTCTGAGTCTGAGGGTGAATGGACTCAGGTGCAGCGGAAAAAGAAGGCTGCTAAACAAAAGATAACTCTGGTAAAAGATCCATTCGACAAAGAAAAGCCATCAGAACCTTTGTGACTGTTTACCACACAGATGCCAAGTACTCAGTCTGGGAGCATCTGGATCTGTATGACCAGATGATGATGTCTTTTGGCATCAAAAATGACCATAATTCCATGGAATTTGTCAAGTGGACATTCTCCCTGGAATACTCCAGCTTCTTTGCTGGGCTGGAGGATCAAAGTCATTCAAGATTGTCTACCTAAAAGGTGACCATCTTGAAACACTTCTTCGTGCACCAGAACCCCATGAGGCTCTAAAGGCAGCCTACAACCTGCAGTGTGGAGAGGATCAGGCACCGAGAGAATTTGTGCAAGAATTAAAGCAGGCATTTGCCCAGACCTCTAGTCGGATGCACACAAATAGTAGGGAATTCATTAATACTTATTTTCATGCCCTCCCTAAGTACATCATGACACAACTGGTTAGGGACTTCCACGATGAAAGAACCCTGGATTGGGTAATAGAACAGGTAACCCGCATCTACGAAGTCCAAAAGCCAGTGGAAAACAAAAATTCTCCCAAAAATCCCAAACCATCCAACACCCCTGCTGCTGCAAAGGTGGCATAGGTGAAGAATACCCCCATTTTGGAGCTAGAAATGGGGGGGCCTAAAAATACCCCTACCTCTAATAAACCAAATGAGAGGCAGAGAAGACCCTCTGACCAGTCCCAAGTGAGTGGTAGACAGGCAGGGTATCACAGAAATGCGTCACCTACTGCCACCTACATTAGCCCAAGGTACAAGGGGTACAGACCAATCTTGGGGTATGTATGGACACCCCTGGCTCAAGGGGGAGATCCAATAAGGTAAGTACAGTCCCAGTAAATGTTCCTCCCAACTTCCGTCCATATTGCTCATAAAACTTCTCTCAGGAGGGCAGTAATCTTCCACCATCCAGTTTAAGTTTCTTCCCCAGGTACCCTCCAAATCCCAACCTTCAGAACAATACTCTGCTCTCTGCCCTATTTCAGGATTCTAGACCCCCAAATCAGGGAGAAGGGAGACCAAGGATCGAGGGCTACCAAGGAAACCCTCAACACCGAAGCTACTCTGGGAGAAGGGGCAGTTACCCTTCCCAAGAGCAGCAAAGGTTTGATCCTAGACCCCCATATCAACCAGAGAGGATGTTGCAAATGGAGCGCCAGGTCCAGAGCTAGACCCAAGACCTGAGTCACATGCTGAGGGCTCAGCAGAACCCTCTGGTTGCCCAGAACAGCTCAAACCCAGGGACTGGTACCCCAGAGCAATGAAGTGACTGTCAGTCACTGGTGTGGAAAAATGCAAGAAAATAGAAGGTGTTTAGATCATAATTCTGGTCAACTTCAGATAACAGGACAGAAGACCAGTTGTCAGAATGGCATAAGCCTGTCTGGCATGGATGAATTTGGGAAGCTTTTTTAAAACTGCATTTCTTAATAAAGCTTTTTACTTTCTACAATTTCGTTGGGCAGTTTTTGAGTTGGAGTTTCCCAACTTTCTTATTTTTCATCAATTTGTGCCGCAAACTGGTGTAATCCACTTTGATGGGAGTGCAGCTCCAAAGAATGAAGGCTTCATCACCTTTTTGACTTGGAAACATATATATGTATATATATATATATATATATATATATATATATATATATATATATATATATATATATATATATATATATATATATATATATATATATATATATATATATATATATATATATATATATATATATCATGGCAGTTATCAATAAATTACGAAGTTTTGCCATGTAGCCACTTTCTGGCTAAAATGGACACACAACAAAATATGTAATTTTCAAATGGGAGTTGCTATATTTCTATTCTAGATTCCTGAACCAATCTTTAGACAGGGGATGGGCTTGGGGGTTGGAGAGAATTGTGGATGTCCAATCCTGGTTACGAGATCATAAGTTAGAACCTCCTGATGTTGGGAGAGGCTTAGAGGGCAAAAAGGTCTTGCGCCATGGAAAAGGGAGAGAGCTGCAAAACATTATCAATGGGGAGAGCCTCAAAATGATTATCAAGGGACAGCTGCCAAAAATGATCAAAGGAGATCTGCTGAAATTTCATCTTGGGGGGAAATATTGCTTGGGAGACTAGAAATCAGCGTCAGTGAGACTTTCCTGGAGCCCTAGTGGAAGGATTGCTGCAGACCATTGACTGAAGTGCCAGCCCTAAGAGTGAAGCCCTGCTCAGTCCATGAGTGCCAGCCCGAGATTTCCAATGATGAGCGGATTGTCCAACAAAATCTCAGTTTGGGGATCTATTTAATCCACCCATTGCCTTTCATAGTGGCTTCTCTTCCATTAATGGGTGGGGGGAAAATTGTGTAGACTCTTAGAAATATTTGACTGCATATTGATTTAATTAACTCCAAAATAGATTGACCCCAGGGGGAGTTTGGAAGATTCAAAAATGTTCACCCTCTCTCCTAATGGGAAAATACAAGATAGTAATTTAAAGTGATTGGGTTGTCCTGATTTTCCTGTTCGCCACTGACTTTTCTAATGAGACTGGTATCCCTTTCTAAAATGAAAATTCCCAACCAAACCTCTGCCAAAACTTGTTTTTAAACAAAAGATATACTTGTCCCCAAAACGAAATTGAAAACTGTTCATTTTCCCAAACCTTGTCTTTCAAACCGAAATATCCTTGTCCCTAAAACGAAAATTGTTCACAGAAATCCTTTCCCCAAACTTTTAAATGAAAGGTAATCTTAAAAATACAAAATTCCCAACTGTTGACACTCTTTCGACATTGTATTTAACCAAGGGGTGCCCTTGGCCCCACACTAAAAGGACATTTTAATCTGCTCAACCTCCACAACACTGGCCTTTCTGTGAGGGCGGTCGACAAAGTGAAATTCTAAACTGTCCAACTTCCACAACATGGGCCTTTAAGTGGAGGGTCATCTAAAACCAAAAGTCATAATCATCCCCATTTTACTGTCCAACATCCCCAACATCCCCAACGAAATTCCTAAACTTCCCCACTCCCTAGACCTGTCCTTTGGCATGTCATTGATGCTTGGGTACTTGGGCCTGGGGGAGAAGAGCTTTGTACAAGTGAGACCTCATGTATCCAACACTTAACATGTCATGTATGCCTTGTATTGAAATTAGCCTGTGCTCTATGCTTGTGAGACAAATGTAAATGTAGACCAAGTGTGTTTTGTTATTGAAGCTGTGTTTCATGCCACAAAGAAGATGGTGCCTGTTATTGAACAAAGTTATTATTCGTGGAGTTTATAATTAAAATAAATATATATTCTTTCTATACCCCGGCCTGGTTCTTGGCTCACTGTGGGTACAGGGGAGAAATTTAGGCAGCTCTAAATGAGTCTTCAGTAAGTCCAGCCCTAAAAAAGTAAGCAAGTATTGCAGGGCTTCTTGATTGGGGGTGGAAAGGAACTCCCCAGTTTAAGGGTAGTCTCAATTTAATGCTACATTCATACATGTTTTAGCCATGTGGGACCAGTTCAGCTGTGAAAGGGTTATATGTATTTCCCCAGGCAGGCTGGACCCTGCCCTACTCTCTGGAAGGTAGCCTGATGGGGTGTCTTTCTTTGTTCCTTTGAAATGGCAGGTAACACCCTTCTCAATGGAACAGCAACTTCACTGGACGCTGGCCTGGGAGCAGAAAACATGAGGCACAACCATTCACTGAAAGCCAGACCTCACAACAGGGTGAAAATGATGAGTATGGAAAGATGTCTCGTGCTCTAACCCATTCTAAATATTGAAAAAGGTCCACTGATGACACCTTATATTCCAGAAAAATAACTTCAAATGTAAATTGAAATAGTGTCTCTTTAATTTCTTATGTTGTAGACAGGAGACACGTGTTTCAACCATAGGTCGGTTTCAATGCTGTTTGTATATTCACCCATCAATACCATTAACATTAATCATATATGTTAGTCACAAAAGATAAAAGAAAATATATATATAAATAATATGTACATTCCAACAGAATTTCAAAGAGTGTGATTGTCACAAGTAAATTCAAATAAAAGACCATGCCATATTATGTCAAACATCAGGTCAGGACGGAGTGGTAGGTTCAGGGTAGTGGAGAGAATATTTGCAAAAAATGTAAAGAAAACCACATATTAGCATATTCTCTCTATTCATACTTCATACAATTATAAACTCAAATCTTTCTTATTTTCAAACAATTTCCCTAAACTATTTTTCTATTCACCCATTGCGACTGTAGCGTGTGAAGCCATCCTCTCAGGGTCAAATCAAATGATTATTAGATCTAATCCCAATTTTGAAGTTAGCCCTTCCCAATTTAGTGACTAGGTATTTCCTGTTTGTTAGTACTCATTTTGAAATAATCACCTAAATGAATATAATGTGCAGAATTAATTTGAAAGTGCTGCAATTCACAAATTATATTATTTTGACCGGGATTACCCGCACACTTGTTTGTTACTCTTCCTGTTGTAGAAAATTGATTGGTAGATGTCCCAAATGAGCTTCCCAATCAATGTAGTATGATTCAGCAACCTTTATCTTATTAATCTATAAGAGAGACCAAATTCAAACTTGTGGACTCCTTAAATTACAGGAAATCCAAGTGAATATATAATTGCTATAACCTACCAATCTGTAGGAAGTATCAACAATATTCTCAATCTGTTAACCGCGAACAATTCCTCTGAATACAAATTCAAGCATCAGATCCAGGCTTCCAATAGCCACAACCACCTATACAGAATAAAAGACCATGTTCTAACAAGCCATATGTTGTGATTTACATCCATTTGGCTCATACAACATGTGTATGTACATACATGCGGTCAGATTCAAGCTCCAAATACTGGCTTTCATTTGTCCAACCCTCTATATGGGATATAAAATGAAAATACAAGTCCAACTTAAACAACCAAGTACTAAGTAACAAGCTACATTGTTATGTATTTACCTATTACACAATTCCAATCCTGGGATCAATCCTGTGCCGTTCGCCTCTCAGCTAGAGCAAAGAGTTCCTCCCGCAGTAAGCCGCGGGAAGAAGAATCAATTTGCATGATGACGTCACGCACAAAAGCGTGTGACGTTAGATATAAACACTTCCATATATTCGTCACTCCTGATGGATTATTATTCAATTTTACGCTCAATTGTGATGCCGATGCTTAGTTCCTGTATGCATTCTCAAACCACACATTAGTCTGTGCACACCAGTTCCCATCGATCATGTATCCATATTAGAACTATTACAACAGCTGGGACCTAGCCAATGCTCTGATCATTCCGCCTCATGGACACAGACTCATATTCTCTATTAATCACAGAATATCAAACTGCAGAATTCCAGTGCGAAAGCATTATCTCTCCTAGGCATTCCTGTTTCCATTTAAATACAGAATATCAAGCTACAAACCCACTGCATTATAGCAACTCTAAATGTACTGCCAATGAATTTTAAAGATAAAAGACTCAATTTTTCACGTATCCATATTGTGATTGTAAGTGTCGTTTAAAGTAGATATTATAAAGGGATGTGAATGTCCCCAAATTCTGGATTGTCATAATTACAAAAAAGACTGAAAACCTCTTACCATAAATTGAAAACATAAATGCTATGTAGTATGATTATAGAGAATATGCTAATCTGTGGTTTTCTTTACATTTTTTGCAAATATTCTCTCCACTACCCTGAACTTACCACTGCGTCCTGACCTGATGTTCGACATAATATGGTATGATCTTTTATTTGAATTTACTTGTGACAATAACACTCTTTGAAATTCTTTTGGAATGTACATATTATTTACATATATGTTTTCTTGTATCTTTTGTGACTAACATATGTGATTAATGTTAATGGTATTACTACAGATGTATGAAGAAGACAGAGGTTCCAAAGGAAGAACCAAGATGTGTCCGCTAACCATACCCAGGGACCATTCGAGGTGAACACTGCTATCAGACCATAAACCTATCCCTTTGCTAGACACCATGTGTCTAGGACCTCACCATGCTGCAGGTCCCCTGGAGGTGGGTACCAGTCTCCCTGTGTTAAGGAGCCTGCAAAATGGACTGATATTGACCCTGGAATGGGACTCACAGCAGATCCCTTTTGTCGATGATGACCCTCTCTGAACCATGATTTGAGCGCGCCTTGATGCCAATGATGTAGCAGGACCTGTCGAAACAGACCTTTGGCATCCATTGTTCTCTGATCCACCGTTTGCGCTTGTGTGGAAGAGTGATCAGTACATGTGCATTTCTTGGGGGTCAGTGAAAGTGAGTTGCAGTCGTCATTCTGATTGTGGCTGCATCTTCATGAAAGTAATTTAGAATGGCCATTACAGATTACGCAGGCCAACAGACTAGGGAATATGAGGGTAGCTGGTGTCTACACACATTTTATTGTGGGTGGATGCCATCCCACTTAAGTGTTTTTGAGCTGTGAGTTAAAAAAAACAGAGGTTGGCATCATGCCTGGTATTATCCGAACAGGGACCTCTGAGTCTTCGCATGAAACTGATTCACCTGCTCATCTTGATTCCAGCTTGACCGCTGTCAATCCTTGACCTCTGAACCAGACCTGGTAACCACCGGATCCACACAGCTCAAGTAGACACTTCAAGATCGGAGCTCACCTTCTGTTTGACCCCACCTCGATGCCAGGTTGCTGCTGGACCATCCAGACTGCTGCATCTGTGAAGCAAGTCGACAACGGGGTTGACCCCGAGAAACCTGGTTCCACCCCCTAAACATTTTCAGAAGGTTTTTGACTGATATCTGCCTCCCTGGTCCATCTTTAGGCCCTAGAGACTGGGGAGCTAATTGTATCCCTTTTTGCAACGTGAACTATCCTTTTGAACACTGTTGTCTTTTGAATGCCATTTCTCACTTGTCTCATCACCAAGAGTACTGCATCAATTCTATCTGTGCATATTCTGTGTTTCTTCTAGAGGGCTGGATATTTACAGTGTGCTGAAGTTAATTACATGCTGTGTCTAAATAAAGAGTATATTTGTATAGAATATTGATTGGACATTCCTTTATTTTGGGCTGCTATACTTCGATGCTTGTGTTGCTACTGAGCCACATTCACCTCCCCCACTCACCCCCACTTAAGAGTATAGCCTTCCCTCATCCCACAAAAGGTGAATATAGTTATATTTCTCTTGACTGTGCATGTTTGATCTTTATGATTGAGTTGCTTCTTGGTTGGTAGAGGTGTGAGGGTAAGCAGGCGTTTTAGCCCCTACTCATCCTTGTACTCCTGTGGGGCAGAAGTCTATTCGTCGCAGTTGTACTTTTTTCACTTTAAGAAGGTGTACCATTTGAGTGAGTGTTGCAACCTTAACATTGGTATTACCACGTTTTGTACGATGCACACCAAGTCACCCTGTTCTGATGAGAAATGTTGTGGAAATTAAATAGAATTCCTTATGTCTGATTGACCAAGCCAATATCTCGTTTTTACTTCCTTCATCTCAGAACAGCAATTATTTCTGAACATGAAAACAGTCATTTATTTTTAATCATGCTTCATTTAGAAGTGTAGTATTTCAAATTATCTACTAATGCACTGATTTTTTATACTAATAATGGATTAATGAAATGTAATAATGTAATGAAATAATTAGTATGTTACAGATATTAATAACACCGTAGGTACCACTGAATGTATCCAGTCTGATTACCCTGTGGGTTCCAAGTAGCTCAAGCTGAGTTGGTCGATTTTAGTTAATAAAAATAAAAGTATCATTATTGACTCAAAGAGCTCATGAGTTTTTGTGAATGCATGGCATGAATTAACTTTACAAATGATTACTCATTTATAAAGCTTCTGTAGGGGGTAGATTCCAGTAAGCCATTCTGTGGAGACTTATAATCGCTGGAACAAAGCAAGCGTTTTCAACGATTTCAAAGTGTAATTGTGACACCTTTTGGGAGAAATCAACGCACACATACTAGTTGCGTTTATTTGTCCATTCTATGCTATGGCAAAGGGTGACAGAAGGGCGTAGGCTGTACTAACAAACAATGCAAACCTCTTTTTAATTGTTGTTCGCAAATGGCATGTTTACATTCCATCGACTGACTGCGAACTCAAGAACAGGTAAAGCTTCATACCAGCATGGTAGTGTTTCCTCTTGTTGTCATCACTGACAGAAAGGGGAATGTAAACAACAGGTTTGCATATTTTAAAAGCACTCCCCAGAATGTAATTCTATTTGATATATATATGGGGAAAAGACTGATATATACGGGGAAAGAACTGCTTATACGTAACACCTATGTTGCCTTTTCCGTTTGCTCAGGCTTTTGGTAAACGAAGGACTCAACTTCTTATCCAATTTACCAGTTATCTGCTTCATTCGGGGGTTGCTATTGTTAACCCTGTGTTGCAACCAGCAATTGATGAGAATTATACGTCTGACCTATTCCCATGCAGTCTGGTGTGCTTTTTTTTCTGGTTACCTGTTGCCAGTCGCTGCTTGCGAGCATGCTGTTAGAGCACACGTTAAAGAAAGATTGCTCATATAAAAGCCATCATCGGTTTCAAATATCACGCGGATGTCATTGAGTGACGGTGGGTTTTCACTTCTTATACTCCTGTGGATTTTGTGAATTCGCAGAACTGTTACCGTGCACCGCAGGCAGGGTTTACTGTTCATTGCGAAATGTATCAGTATCCTTTATGCGCGATTTCGAATAAAAGATAGTTATAGATCACATGTAAGAAACATTGAGTTTTGACAGTATTATGGAGAACATCTCCTCAGTGAATAACATGACGCCATTTAATTACACAATCATGCACTCATTATGCGTGTGCTTACTGCAAGATACACAATGTACGAAATACGAATGCTTGTTGCCTCCACTGAGGCCTCGTGTTTACAGTGTACCTCTTTCTAAAGTTAGATATGGCACGAAGGCGAAATGTAATCACTGTTGTCTCTTTACGGTCAACTTCCTGATTCCCTTGGTGTGCTCTCTGTAAGAGCAAAAAACACAGTATTGCTGGCTGTTACAAAGTGCGCGGCAAACTTGCAAACAGCTCTGTCTTTGCTGATTAGATAAACAAAGGAATAATACTGGTCTGATCCCAATGTAATACTACCTGCCAGGATGCCACAAATCAAGACAGTTCTTTACATCCCGAAATTTCTGTTCATTAATTTAAGAAAACCGCCTTAAATACAACGTAAGAATGCTATTAGCCGAGACATAAACATTAGTCTGTGAGTGAAGTGCTAGTGATAGGCAGTGATTGATAATGACATGTTGAAAGGGTCAAACCCTCCCACCTTCATGATGTCAACATTAATAAACTGCACTTTATATTCCGTTCCAAGTTATACACAACACAAAGGAAGGACACACTATCAATCAGACGATAAAAAGGCCTAATTATACATCACATAATTGTGTATGCGTGCATTAACCTATGGGCACAAGTTTCAAATGTAGATGAGTAACAAGAGTAAACACAGTGCTTCTTTAATACACTATGCAATGGTTCAGAGAAATAGAATTCCCCTTGCAAACAAATTATACATTGGTGTTTTAATTTGAAAATATGAGATAATACATTTAGCAACGTTCGTCTACTTTTCCTAACTCTGTTCGAGTAATTTTTGCAAGGTGTAAATTACAATAAATTCAAGGTAATAACATCTTGTTTATCATTAATTTATTGTGTGGAATATGTATAAATATTTAGCAAAATAGCACAAGGGAATCTTGACTGTTGTCTAAACGAAATATAAAGTGAATACTCCATTTTGTCACATTTATTTAACAGTCTAACACAGAGGCCCAGACTCACAAGTGCAAAGTGCTTGTCGCAGCCTATTCTCATCATATTCTGCACCCAGGTCCAATAGCTCACAGAGGGTGCACGAAGGCCAGTGCACTAGCTTCGCAGCTCATTCCCCGTGTGCATATCTACATGTCAGCACAAGTCCAGTATTCAGATATTGAAAGGAAACCTGGACATATGTGGATGGAGGGCTAGATTCCGACCGCCGTGCATGTAATTGTTGGTTGCACATTCTGTGTGAACGTCTGTAAAAGGACCTGTCACTTGCACTGCATTGGTCTGTTCATTTCCACCCCTATGGCACATAAGGAACTTGTAAACCTGAATAGGAATTACTATGCCTGGCATGAGCGTCCCTATGTTGGGCATCAGAAGGCAGATAGGGGTCTGAGACGTCTGCACTTACACATGAAGCTTAAATGCACGAGGGAAGGCACATGGGAGTGAGAGACAGTGGGAGCTCATCCCTTTTAGAACATGAGAGGAGCTTTACTCTACCACGAGAAGGACCTGACACATGTATTTTGAATGAGTTAAAAATAGATGTGCAAATGCATTGACAAACGCAGATTTTGTTTTGTGAATTTGCCCACACATCAACAATGCTTGTTTTTCACACTTGCTTGAACACCTCGAACGTGCTAGTGGTTAAACAGCTAGTGTTTCCAAACGCCTCCAATGCATTGACATCGAAAAACAGTTAATGCATTATAAAATAACGTAATAAACACATATTTATTTGTAGTGTGTTTGAAACTCCTCTGAAGAAGACAAGTCTCTGTTTACTTCTGGTTTTGTACTTAACATCGTCTTTCCAAAGGGTATCACTATGCAGTATTTCTTGAAGTATTCGGGAAGGGTCGGCCAAAAGAGTTGAGTTATGTGGAATGGATTGGAGATTAGATAGTACATTGTGTGGGCTCATCAATGATTTATTTTTGTTTGTCCTCCTCGAGCCTTGAACAAATTTGCCAGCAACATAATGAGGAATCTAAAAGGTACAATAATTACAGATTCAATGAGAACTTGTTTGATTGAATGATTACAAAGAAGCAGGGGCGTTGCTAGGGGGGTTAAGGGGGTGATAGCCCCTGATCATTTGGTTGTAGCCCCGGATAGAATCTCAGGATCTACAGCCAAAAGGTTAGCTAGCCCCCAGTCCTGACAGTTCCAACAGCAGCTTAGCCCCGGGTCTTTTCCAGACCTAGCAACTCCCCTGCAAAGAAGAACGAATAATAGTACCTTAACATATTGTGGTAAACATGCAGATTTAGCATGGTAAAGAGATGCAAAATTTTCCAGCTGCGGGATAATTAACCCACTAAAAGGGGAAGGGGCTTCATTGAGAGCCACACTGCCATATGCACTAGGCTGGAGAATGCCCCTATTACTTGTGCTTTAAGCTAACACTGTATAGGCAAAAAAGTTAAGTTACAGCTAAGTATACGAGGTTTAACGTTAAAACGAGGAGCAGCAAACAGGCCTCGAAGCATGCTCCTTTAGACACATGTTCAGATCTCATTATCTTGCTTAGTAGCCGCAGAGACTGCAAATTACACATACTCAGGATAGCACGGTAGGAAGCAAAAAGACTCTGTCATTTTCGAGGTCAGGAAGCAGAGCTTATGGGTCCTATGGAAAAACAGTGAATGCACAGCCATTTTAAAATTCAGCATATTTGTTTTTGAAGCTGGTCTACTGACAGTTTCAAAATGCCCAGACGGTCTCAATTGGCCCCTTAGCACATTCTAACGTAGGAAGAGGCCTGAAGAGTTCCTAGGATGCAACATTAAAGCAATGACTTGTTGGTGGGTCAAGGCTCTGTCAGTGTCATGATCAAATACCTTCCCGCGGCCGATGAAAAAAAGATCTGCTGGTCATCCAAAATGTGTCAATAAATTGGCACTACCAATGTGGGAATTCAGGGTTGGATTGAGATGTCAAAAGGTGGACTAAGGTGGCGTGGGAGGGATTGAGGGACCCAATCATTTTGAAGTGATGTATGTCCCTCTATAGGGGAATTACACAATCCTGCCAATCCATCCCCTGTGGAGGAATGTCTGAATGTTGCAATGTGGGTTGATGCTAATTAGTTTCTGAGATTATAAAAGCTTTTGTTTTTGAGGCATATCGTTAACAGCGCTTTTCATACAGTTATGGTCCGCATTCTGTTTGAATTTCATTTTCCCAGCTGCGACTGTGCCCAGAATAAATTGCATTACTTCTTGCACGGTGTACACTCCTTTTTAGACTACTTTAGTCATTTTTACTGGTGAGTTCCGAGGCAACCCACTGCACATATTTGGTGACCCATACGTGGATTGATCGGCTTTCCCGACCGGACGTGGGGATTCCAGCCATCCTTCCGGAGGAGTGCAGGACAGCATCGTCTGACCACCCCACAGAGCTCAACCATCGAGGAGGCCTGCAGAAGCTGAGTTACCGAAGGTGTGTCTGGTAGAGCACTGGCTTCTCTCGGAAAGGGTACTGGTCTTTAAAAGGAGACACTGAGGTTGAGAGAAGTGGAGAATCTCCTAAAAGGATATGTGAGTGTACTGGTGAATCAACATGCAGGGAGAGGAAGGGATTATTTTAATAGTGTATAGGACACACCCTCAAGAGGTGGTTGGCGATTAGCCATAATAGTGTTAGATTTTAGGTCCACTCACCTGATACGGAGTGAGCGGCAGGTGGTTGAACATCTGTGTTAGAGCAGAGGGTTGCATAGTAAGTGGCAGACCTCATTAAATGGGAGTTGCGAGTAGTGCAGGCACTTGGCATAGTTGCATCATTATTATTTAGGGGCATGAAGTACAAATGGAAAGGCACATGCATTGATGGCATGTTGAAGCAGCAGTAGATTTATTGTGATTAGGTGCAAGTAGTGTGTTCAGTTTATTGTGACTGTGGATGTTGCAGAAGGGCCAGAACCGAATTAACATCTAAATATTGGAGAAGCAGTCTAGCACTTGCAAAGGAATTATTTGAACGGAGGGAAGAGCAACTGAACCCTAAGCACGTTAACATGGAGCATATTTGTTTAGGTGGTGGGCCTGTGGCGAGGGCTATTTGTGTATTAACTGAAACTAACAGTGCAGGTCTGTGGAGAGGGCCATTGTGTTTGAGTGGTGCAAATGGGCAGGGCCTGGGGAGAAGGCCAGTGTGAATGAGCTGGGGTGAACAGGTTAAAAGGGTAAGTATACCATTGAATGAGTGTGTGTGGATAAGGACGGGGTAAAAGTAAGGGGAGACATAAGTGAGAGGAGTTAAGTATAAAAGGAGAAGGCAGAGTGCTCTAAAACTATTTGGATAAAAAGGGTCTTAAAAGTCAACCGATTATATGGATGCACCCCTTAATCACATATGTAACAAATTACCCAATATTGCGATAAAATAGTAAAATATCACTTTCAATGGGTCGACTGACACAGTAGGGAAGTGTTATCAGGAATGCCCCAGAGAGGGAATATTTGATAAGAGTATTATAGACAACATGTACTCATATCTGCCAGCTATAAATAGAATAAATAAAGGAGCAAAGCTTAAAATAAGACAGGACATTTTAGGTCTCTGGAAACTGTATGAAAAAACTAAAAAATAGAAGGAGAAGGGGACAAAGAGAATGATACTGCTCCACCCTGTACCCTATGCATTGGGAAAGGAAGGAAGACCAGCAGGGATGAACAGCAGGATGCATAACATATAACATTGATGACTGGGGACTGCACATGGAAGCTGGCGAGCAAGACACAGCAGAGGGGGATCCAACATCATCAGACTGAGGGACAGTAGTGACAGCAGCAGCAAGGACGACAAATTCAACACATACAATCTAACAAATGTAAGGAGAAGGAACATAGGGGAAGAAACTTCAAATCACTGGCTGTTTTTCCAGCATAATAATTTGCAGGGGATAGGAGTCCTTATTTTTAGGACACCATTTATTTTCCTTGTTACATCAGATGCAACAGCAGCCTGTTTTTACAAATACACAACAGCCTGTATTCTTATATATGGGAGGAGTACATGAGTATACAGGATAATACCAGACAGGAATGGGATATTAACCAAGAGGAAGGGGATCTGGATACAGTGGTATGGGACCTTGGTTAGAAAGTCAATGTTTAGTGTGTGGCAGCTTTGGTCACTTTGCCTGAATGTGCCCACTCATTCCACAAACAGAGCAGCAATAAGGAGTGCTGCAACAACAGTCATCATATATGCAAACACCCACCCAATCTCAACAGATGCAAATGATCCTACATCAGCAAGTACAATTGCAGCTCATGCAGACAAAGGTTGTATCAACATAGGAACAAGTACCATTGCAAGGAGGAGTGATGTCTGGAATGCAGGGTATAGTGAGCATACATCAAGCACCAGTTTAGACACTCACACAAAAGAATGTGATGGTATTGGGCCAGAATGCACTGCCTCAATATACAGGGGTTACAATGGTGGACAGTAATCCATTCATGTATTCCGCAAACACATTTTCCCAATAAGGGTGCCCACGGCAAGTATGAATGTGTCCTGTCCTAGCAGTAGCTGAAGACCTTGAAGAGGAGACCGAGATAGCAGTTTAAATACAACAGGGAGGTTTTTATTTTCTTATACATACTGGGGCAACCAGATCATGCATAAAGGAGAAGGGATTCCCATTATCAAACAAAAATGTGGACACACAAGTCTTTTCAGGACAATTTTGGAGGTTCTCTCACTACAGATTTGCCATTGACAATAGGGACACAGCATATTGTAGTGCCACTACGGCATTCAAAGGACACATCTATCAACATTTGTTAAACAAGTTGAACACCACAATTTCATTTTCTGAGAGATGGATGGTGTGCACCACAGCTGGGATGTACCCAGCAGGAGTGACAGTACTGATACAAGCATACTATGTACAAAGCACATTGAGAGGGATACGGTGGGGTGAACATACAGCCCCAGAGTGACAGAGACTGAGATGCCATGCAAGGCCATATCGTGAAAATAAAGCTGGGTGATGTTGATACCTATTGGAAGATGCAGGCCAGTTCAAAACTTTAACTTCTGAGATAAGGCAAAGAGAAGGAACATATTTGGGCCTCCCTCAACGTTGTCAAAATGGAAAGGCACTCAGCTGAAGGAGAGTGTGCCTCAGAATTTTTATTTTGCCAACTGTGTCCAATGGATTCCAAAAAGACATGTGGTGCTGCAGATGCTGACTTTATGTAAACTGGGAAAGGCACATTTTGACAGATTCAAAACTGCAGCAGTACACATGGGAAATAGATACATTGGAATGTTGTGCATTTGAAACATAAAAAGGAGGAAGTTAAGCTGAGTGACATATTTCATTTGACACAGAGTTAGACTCTTACTTTCCACAGATAAACTGATATTTAAATGGAAAGGCCTACTTTGTTTTAAAATGGACACTGGTTTCCCATTTTGAACAAAGGCCTATGTTGGTACAAGTCAAGAGGAACACTCATGTCATTTCAACCATCAGATAAAATGCTACATGTAAACACCTCTTTTCAATTTAAAATACTATTCTGTTAGAACTGGCTGCTGCTGCTTCCCCCACTGAACTGCTGTGTATCTGGAACTGTGACCTCCAGACCTTTTGCAGAGGCCCACTAGGACAGCAGGACTGGTTTTCAGTTTAAAATACAAAGAAATATAAAGAATTAGATCAAAATTGTGGAGGCTGCAGATAAGAAGGCC
This sequence comes from Ambystoma mexicanum, assembly GCF_040938575.1. Classification (NCBI taxonomy): domain Eukaryota; kingdom Metazoa; phylum Chordata; class Amphibia; order Caudata; family Ambystomatidae; genus Ambystoma; species Ambystoma mexicanum. Next base: position 446,784,661 of record NC_090935.1, on the reverse strand, counting down.
AACAGAAATGACCTTTAAGGGTCGACTTGACCACAAAAAATGTCATCTTAGAGCCTTAATGGATCTTCAAAGATTGTGGTAGAAACAGACCCTACTGATAAGCAGATGTTCGGGAGTAATGAAACTCACGAAGGGCTTTGTTGGGAATATGACTTTATGACCTTCCATATGTATGCATTGCTATTGATCAACATTGGGGTACCCTTTTCTTGAAAAAATAGAGAATTATGCATCGCAGTGAGCTCATCCAGGACTCACATCAAATATCACAGAATGCCTGTCAGTTCTATCTCTTAATATTCTGTGATGTATAGAATTGGAGTTAGGAAGAAATCCATGATCCTAACCTTCTCATAATTCAGATGAATTCAACAGTTTGTGAATTGATTGAAAGCAAAATTAATGTTTGAATAGTGGAGTGGCATATTTTTCACTATTTTGGCTCAGGAGTAAATCGTGAAAAACAATAGCTCCTCCCAGGAAGGTGGTGGCAAAAATAAAATTAATAGTCCCGATTCTCCATAAAATGTAGAATTCAAAAATGTATGTTTTATGCAGTTATCTGAAAAGAGAAGGTAATTGACATGCTGTGAGAAAAAAACTGAATGCAAAAACATGCCATTTGAAATGATGTATCTTCCTCCTCCCCCATTATCCATGATACAGACCTCTATACTCCTTTCCCTATGAGATGGCTGTGGGCAGATTAGTGGGAGGGAGAGAAAGAGAGATGTCCAATTGTGTAGCGTGTAAATATTCATAATATGTAAATGTCATCAGCACTATATAATATCAGTTTTCAATTTAAGGGGGGACAGAGAGACAGAAGGGAAAAGGAGAGGAGAGCAGACTGACAACAACAGAGAGCTGACAGAAGGAAGGCTGACACCCAGGATAGCATATAGACTGGAGACCCAGGGACAATTGCTGGGTACTTTTGCCTGGAAGTTGAAAACCCTATTTCAGAGAGAGGCCTACAATCTGGCTGGAGGGACCTTGCTTTGAATACCTATTCCTGGAAGAGGGTCAGGAATATGGCTGGCCTCTTGAGCTATGAACAGATATCTACCATGTAAGTAGATACATCCCAAAGCTATCAATTATGGGTGGAGTGACATGCCTTAATACCTTTCCATTAGTGGGTGATCGGGCAACACTGGGTAGACCCTGACCATATTTGACAAAAAGATAACACAATGAATTCCTCATAGAAAAAAAAAAAACCCTTATCCATTTAAATTGATTTGTGCTCGGGACTACCTGCCTTAATCCTGTCCATTTAATTGTGGGTGAGGGAGGGGAACTGTACAGTGCTTAGCACATTTAATTCAAGTCAATTCAATTAATTCCCATAGAGAAAAGAGCACAGCATGAGTTGTGTTACAATTCAAAATGAACACATTTTATACCCACTGTTTTATAGCCATCAAGCTCAATAAAGAACTTGGGTACTTTTCTGAAACCCTTGACTTCCTTACAGAAGGGGGGTGTCCATAATCCCAAAATAAGTAAATCTAAAGCTCTGCCATTCAAATGAATGTAGAGTGTTCAAAACGAAATTTCCCATTTATTCAATTGCATCCCAAATCAGAATCCCAAAGCCCTGCATTGTATTCAAATATAAAGCCCAAAACAATGTTCCCAATGAGTTCCTTTCTCAAACCGTGCCTTTCAAATAAAAAGCCAAAAACGATTTTCCCATTGAGTTCCTTTCCCAAAACCTGCATTTCTAATAAAATACAGATACGTGGGGGTAGAGTCAAAGGCTTCCCAAGCCAATAGCGTGACAGGAGGTCGCTATAGCCTTGCAAAAGGAGCTAGATAACTGCTAACTCAGAACAAAGAATCACCGTGGATGAATAAAACATTATAAATTTATTAAACAGGAAGACATTTTTGTGCCATAATCTGGCATATATGCATACATTAAATCTGCATTGTGAAGGATTAGTATACAGTGGTGACAGTCTATTTTATGTGTTGTGATATAAAACAACACATAAAATAGACTGTCACCACTGTATACTAATCCTTCACAATGCAGATTTAATGTATGCATATATGCCAGATTATGGCACAAAAATGTCTTCCTGTTTAATAAATTTATAATGTTTTATTCATCCACGGTGATTCTTTGTTCTGAGTTAGCAGTTATCTAGCTCCTTTTGCAAGGCTATAGCGACCTCCTGTCACGCTATTGGCTTGGGAAGCCTTTGACTCTACCCCCACGTATCTGTATACTTCTCAACCCTCTCGAGTCAGGCCCCCTAAAAAAGAGGGTTCGCCCATTTTCTTTTCTCTTCATTTCTAATAAAATGCCAAAACGATTTTCCAACTATATTCGCACTCCCAGTACCTTGCCTTCAACCAAAGGGTTCATATATAACTGATGTCTGATGGTGGGCGGGGTGCTGGGAGAGAAGAGCATTGTGATAACCCCAGGAATCACTGGGTTTGTTGAAAATGTCTTATGTGTTAGTGTGCAAAGAAATCCTATGTGTGTTTTGATTTCAAATCTTCAAATTAAACCTGTGTTTGTTGTAGAAACTGAAAGTCTATAAAGAAATACATGTCAGTCAATTGATGCCAGTATTTTGCATTTGTGATTATTGGGTTGTGCCACGGAGTTGGTGGCTGCTGTGCTTATGTTTGCTTGTATTCAGTGAAGAGATGTAAATAAATATACACTGTTATTTCTATACACTGGCCTGGGTTCCAGCTTATTGGTGATACAGAGGGTATCTGCTTAATGGTGTTATACAGGTGAGAGGCCTAACCAAATTTTAATCTGCTAAGCACTATGTTTGTGCAACACTTTTTTTGGGGGAAAGAGACTCCCTGGGTTGAGCATGACAGCCCAATAAACCGGGAGAAAACTGGAGGCTCGTGGCTGGGCATTGGTTGAGAGTTTTCACTTGTGACATTTGTAGTAGCAGCAGACTATTCATTTGGGTGTAATTATGTTTTTTTAATTATTTTATTTACATGGCAGTGGATAGAAAGTTGTGTTTGCATTGTTAAAGTGCCACTCAGACGTGTACCCTAGGTTCCATGGAGGTGTTTAGATAAAACAGATTTCAATAGAACTATCTTTAGTTGACATTGAGAGTAAAGACTAAGCAGGAACAGGGTTGATATTTTGCCCCTGCATAGAGAGTATATAAGGTTGCAGAACAGATTTCAGAATGAGCACTGAAGAAATAAATATGGCCAGGACACACCTGCTATTCAAATTATTTATCAAAGGTGAATAGGTGGAGGAAGAACATGACATGTGGCAAGCCAGAATGATGCAGGAGGTTACCTCTGCAAATGTTGATATGTAGCAGGATATTGAACTGTTGCATCAAGCTCTAACACATAAACTACTTAAGATGAGTAGACTAAATTGGCTCAGCTCACAGCATATATGTACTTCTATTTGCTGATAGTGGACGAACGACATCAGAATAGTGTGGCCTCTGTGCAAATCAAGGCAGAGCTTTTGAATCAAGTCCAGCAAGAGCTGAAACAATTAGAAGTTCAAGTGAAACAGAGCCACATTATGGAGTTAATGCAGTAAAGTCTCATTGAACAACTAAAAGATAAGTTTTGAAAATGCAGCAACAAGATTTCCTGCACTGCAAGAAGAGCATAAAGAGTGTGTGGAAAATCTGGGTGCACTGCAACACAAATTAAATGGTCAGGTTGTTCATAATATATTCTGTTTAGAGGACATTGTCACATCCCAATCACAAATAAAACAATTGAAAGATGAAAAGAGCCAATTAAGTATCAAAGGGAGTGACTCTCAAGGTGAGTTTGCTTAGACGCACCAAGATCTGAACACCTCAAAACAACAGAGAAAGCAGTTGATGGAATAAAAGCACACATCAAACCAAGAGAATAGTGCCCTGTTTCAGGAAGCATGTCATGGATGCAGAGAACATTGAGTCATATTCTCAGGAACTGATTGGCATTAGGCTATAAAATGCACAATTAATGGAACGTGTGAGGCAAGCAGAAATTGACCTAGTGCAGTTAATATAGTGCAGAACTCTGCTTAAGGAAAAGATTAATCTCGATAGAAAGAAATGTTCTGAATTTGCACACATGATGTAAGCCTTACATATGAAAATAAAATTATGAAGAAATCAAGGAACTAAAACACTGATTAATGAGCCAAAGTAAGTTGCTAGAAGCCACGCAACCACTTGTGTCAGAATTGAAAACCCAGGTCTCTGCATCCCACCAAGAGAGAGGAACAGAGAAAAATAAGTGTGAGAGGTTGGCAAATGAAATAGCCAAATACAAACATGCTTTGAGGCAGACTGACCAGTAAGGGTATGGAAAAACGCCCTCTGATCATGGGTGGTGACATCTCTAGCAGGGACCTCAAGCCAATTAACGAGTTCAGATGTCCAGACTGAGGCTAACCTCATGCATACCACTATTCAAGAACAGGGAAACACGAGGCAGGTGAACTCACCCAGGCCTAGTCCAACTGATCCAGAAGGCCAGTCTTTATCTGACATCGATGAGCATTCAGGGTTACCAAGCAGAAGGGAAGGTGGCCGGACCAGTGGGCTCTGTGAAAGCAAAAATACTCTAGGGAGTACCTCTTACCAGGAGGACCCCTATAATGAAAAGATCAGGGAGTTGGAAGGGCAGAAAATGAAGCTAAAAACATCCACAAACTCAGGGAGATGGGGGAATTCCCCAGCCTACCTGGCATACTCTCCTGTGCGAAAAGGGGTTTACAAGGGATATGACCCTGAGATTTCACAGCATCACAGGAGAGAAGAGCCCAGACCCTGTAATTCTGGGAGGTTTTCACAGTCTCATTGAGGTAGGGAGCACCTAGAGGACTGGGAATGGACCCCCAACAGTAGCAGCTCTGAATCAGGGGGTGAATAAATTCAGGTGCAGCGGAAAAGTAAGTCTGCTAAACAGAAGATAGGCCTTGTGAAAGACCCAATTTTGCAGATAAAGGACATAAAGAGCTTCATGACTTCTTACCATAAGAATGTCAAATATTCAGTTATATGAGCAAATGATGACATCATTTGGAATTAAAAATTATAGAAATTGCATGGAGTTTTCAAGTGGAAATTCTCCCTTGAGTACTCCAGCTTCTTTTGCAGGGCTGGAGGACCAAGATCACCATAAATGGTCCACCTACAAGGCAGCCATTTAAAAACACTTTTCCATTCATGGAAACCCACAGGAGGCCTGCAAGGGGGCATACAACCTGCATGTTGGGGAAGAACAGGAGACATCTAGAGAGTTTGTGCAGGAGCTGAAACAAGCATTTGCCCAGATGTCTAGGCTGGTGAACACAAATAGTAGGTTGTTAATGAATACATACTTTCATGCGCTCCCGAAATATATTAGTAAGGAATTTTCATGAGCGTAGGTCCCTGAATTGGGTGATTGAACAGGCCACCATGATCTATGAGGTCCAAAATCCCTCTGAAAATAATAACAACTCTAAAACCCAACTCCAAACCATCCAACACACCTTCTGCTGCAAAGGTAGCAAAGTTGAAAAAATACCCCTCAATTGGACTTGGAGATGGGAAGGGGCAAAAATACTCCTTCTGAAAACAAGTAGAATGATAGGCAAAGGAGACCCTGGGATACAGTCCACTCGAGGGGGAGTCAAGCAGGATACAAGACAAATGACCGTTCTGACCCTGTCACTTATGTAAGTTAAAAATACAAAGGTACAATACCTATACCTGGATATATATGGACTCCCCTGGCACAAAGGGGGGGTTCAATCAGGTAAGTACTGCCCCAGGAAACCTCCCTCCGGAGGGAAGTAATAGTCCACTTCCCAGCTTGACCTTCTTTCCCAGGTACCCCTGAGCCCTAATTTCCAGAATAATCATCCTCTCTCTCACCACTTTCAAGAAAATAGATTCCTGAAGCTGGGAGAAGGAACACTTAGGATGGAAAGGCATCAGGGAAACCTCCAATACCCAAACTACCCTGGGAGAAGGGACTCTGGGTCACATGAGTTTTTGTGAGTTATTATGAGATTCATTTAGAGGGCATGCCCCATGGCCCTTTTTTTTAGAGAGAGTTCCGGCAGCCTCATGCTGCTTTCTGATGTCCATCCACACAGCGTGGTTGCCTCACAGAGTGATTCTTAGTGTCTGGACGAGCTAAGTGCAGCTACAGTGACTTAGCACCTGTTACCTTTTCTGTTTTACTGCATTTTGCTTCACTCTCTGTGGGGTTTTTGTAAACTCTTTCATGCTAGTGGGACTTCTGATACAATGTCACACACCATGCCTAGCAGGGATAAGGACACATTTTTTCCAACAACCCATGAAAGTGGCTTTAGTCCCAGGGCAAAGACTCTTTGTACACAGCACAATGTCATGGAAAGGTCAGATTTTTCCCTACAATCACCCTCCCCGGACTGCCACAGTAGTGGCAGCCGCCATTTATCCTGGCAAATGATGCAAAAACTTCAGAAGGACCAGATCTTACTCACCAACCTTCTGTCAATTAAAACAGACCTTAAGAGCGTTGCCTGCCTCCTTTTCCCTACTTCCCCACATTTATTGCCAAAGGCTCCAGACTTTTATACGGCCAATGAAGGGATAACTAGGGTTATACAAGAAGCAATTGATCCTGTTAGCGCCCAAATCCAGCCAGTACACCTAAGCAGGAAAGGGGAATATGCAGAAAGCATGGATAGGCTCCTATGAGATCCCAAGGCACCAGGAAATTGGCAGATTTGCAGAGAACACATGCTGCGGGACCTTGCAGCATGTTCAACTTTTGAAGAATTTCAGTCATGAATGTTCTCCCTGGGCCCAAAAACTCTTTCTCTATCTCAGTTACTCTCCCAGAAGACTGGCCAAGAGGTACTTGAAAGATTGGAAAAGGCTTCTCAAACCTCCGTTTAGAAGGGGTTCCACTTGGGCTGTCAAACAGATCCCATTGAGATTCCTGAAGAAGGGCCGGCCCTGCAGGCCGAGGTAGATCTCACTCTTCCTTGCCCAGTGAGCGAGATGGTACCGGAAGGTTCTCTACCCCCTCTTAAACTGGCTGCTCCACCAGTCCCCTCCTTGTCGAAAGATATTAGACTAAGAAAAATAACTATGTCTGGGATATTTGATCCTGATCTACAGAGTTTTGTTTTGGACCCCAGAAGCATGATTATTACCAACATTGCCAAGCCAAGTCACCCGGAATCTAGGGAATTGTTGAAGAATACAATTCTAGCCTGGTTCAACCAAAAAATAGGGCCCAACTATGTTAGAACTAAGGACTTGAAAGTTTTGCGTAGAACTACGATTGACAATTAGTGCTCCATTGGTAACACTTACTGTATCATTATAGGTTGTGGGCTTAGCAATTTTCCAACGTTCCTGAATAGGGTTATAAAATTGCATGATTCATCTCCACCTACTTATTTGAGAATGATCTTGAACTGATCTGTTTTTTTCTTCTCTGTAAGTTTTTGACTACAGTTGTGGCCTTTATCATTCTCTCTCCCTTGTGAAATTGTTTTAATCTGTTTGTTTTTGATTTGTATCACTAGGTTTCTTGCCCTAGTGATCTCTGTATTTTGTTTGTGTATCGGCACCCTTAACCCCTTATGTGCCAAGGGTGAGGTATTTCGTCCTTGGGATTACCTCCCTGTTGCCAAGTACGAGATCCCAATCCCATCTGTTTCTGGGTGCAAAATCCTTTTTTACAGATTCAATATAAAAAAGTTAATTGTAAAGCTTGTACATAATGCACATTTTCTTTGCCCCCTTGAGGAGAGAGAAGGAAGATGTTATGCTTCTGTCAAGGTACAGGGTCAGTGTGCGTTATCAGCGCTGGTCGATACTGGATCCCAAGCCACCATCCTGTCCAAAAAGGCATTCCACCCACTGAACTCAGGGAGGGGGAGAGTCACCATATTAACCTCACACCTCTTCCTGGACCACTTCAACTCTTTGATGGGAATGATATTTCCGTTGAAGGGACTGCAGATCTGGGAGACATAGGGTGAAACACCCAGTAATAGTCGTGACACCAGAGGGCTCACATTGTCTATTGGGGAATTACCTCCTTTGGAGGTTATCACCCCTGATTGACTGTGCGAACAAGGTCCTCTGGACCCAGACTAACCGGCCGATCAAACTGAAACAAAGCACAAATTATGTGAGTTTGATTGGCACATGCCATGTAATTGAACAACGGTCCGAGAAAAATAGAATTCCATTTCAGGAACAATCAAGTCTCAGACATCACAGTCATCTCTGTAGGAGAACAAAATGGTGATGGGAACCCTTCTCGATTCTTGAAAAACAATCTCCCTCCCAGTTTAAGTGGTATTCAACACTGGAGGGAAATACTCAGAAATTATATACCAATCCAAAATCTGAAAATAACCCAAATCCCATGACAAAGGATGATGAAAATCCAGTTCAAAGTCTCTACTGACATTCAGATAAAGGGAGCTGTTTTTCCCCCATTCAGATAAATGAGGGGAGGAGCCTGTTCTCACCACAGTAGGCCTGAATAATGGAAGAAGCTTCATCAGCAAAACATTATTCAGGAAACTCACGATAGATCAGACCATTCCGACATTTAAATTGATTGATAAGTGGAAAGTAGACCTGAAAACCACACATTCAAAACATCTCCTGACTAACAGGTGTATGCTAAAAAATTAGCCAGTGACATTCTCAACCAATTCGCAATTAATTAGGACCTAATTAATAATAAAGCTTGGTCCCGACTCAGGGATAATTCCATGTGCTTTGACAACAATGAGAAAGCATTCTGCTCAGCTCAATTGCTGCCTTATGTGGTTGAATTTCAAGTGAGAGAAGAGGTTATAATCCCAGGACAGGTGCAAACATGTACAATTCCCCTACAAATTAAGCAAGGACAGAACCTCAAAAATCAGGATGTCTATATAAATTTGAATTATCATCTCCAACAACAAGGTTTGTATTTATATCCGACCCCTAGTTGACATAGAACACAACACCATTTGAAAATTGGTGGATAACAGCAACCTCGAAGTATCACTTTGGGTGCAGACCCCTTTATTGGAATGGTGGTGGATACCCAACATTATTCTATTGACTTAGGTCATGAGATCATTGGACCAATCACAAAAGACTGCTTCAATATAAATGACAGTATCCCTCATAAAAAAATGTTCACCAGGCAAGGGGGGAATTTCTTGGTGTACTCTTCCTGCTCTTATGGAGTGGAAGAGGTGACATATGATGTAAGGAAGCATGACGTGGTATTTTGTGTCAACAGTGACTCCCTCCCAACTTTGGAACATCACGCCCAGGCCAACACCATAACAAGAGATCTCTACACCCAACTGGAGAATACTGCCAAAATTGCGAAGCCCAAGGTCTTTCCAGGCTTTAAGCAGATGGTCGAAAGAACAAATCAATCTCGCTGATGCCGCTGAGATCAAGGAGCAAAACAGAAGCTGAAACAGAAGCTGAAACAGGTGTTTCTCGATTTTCAGGAAATCTTTTCTGTCGACTCATATGACTGTGGACACACAGGCATTCATTCAACCACCATACCCATGGATCCCGAGATGGCTTTAATATTTGTAAGACAATAACGGTTACCTCTTGTGTCCATGGAGTCACTCACAGAGATTATTAAAAACCTAGAATCTCATGGGATAATTTGTCCAATCCACATTACCTTTAACAACATGGTACTGGGGATACTCAAACCCAACAGCCAATGGAAACTATGCACAGCCCTGATGGAGTTGAACAAACAGATCCACCTGTCAAGATGGCCACTTCGCTACATCGGTCAAGGGCTGGGATAGATCCAAGGGTCAAAGATGTACTCCGCCATTGACCTGACTAATGGTTACTGGACAGTACCTGTGAGTAGGGAAGACCAGTACAAGCTAGCCTTTACCTTCGGGGGGGGGGGGGACAGCAATACACATGTACCCGAACCCCCTTTAGACACATAAACTCTTGCAACAAATGTAACGTCTTCCTTCATAAGGCCATGCCAGATCTGGGCAAAAGGGGAAACCTAGCCTATGTAGATGATGTATTAATCAAGAGCTCAACTGTGGGGGAACATATAGCAGAAACACACAATATTCTGACCCAGTTACAGAAACCAGAGCAAAACTGTCCTTCCAGAAGACACAGTGGTGTAAGACCCGGGTGAACTTCTTAGGGCATGAAACCACCCCTGAGGGTCTCAGTCTCCAGGCAAAAAAGGTTGAAGCGTTATTGATTTTGAAAGACCCTACCACTCTGCAAGAATTAAGAAGCCTTCTTGGACTTACTAATTATAATCAAAAGTTTATTGAAGACTACGCAGAGGTCTTTGGTGCCTTTATGGAAGGCTTGGTTAAGGTGGGAATGGGGTCCAGAACAATCCGAGGCAGTAAAACAACTGAAGCCCCTTCCAAGCCCCTAGTTTGGCTTACCCAATGAAGGAAAAGCAGTACTTCTTGGAGGCAGGGTTCTCAGATACTTCTGTGACAGCAGTGTTGTATCAAAACCACGACAAGATCAACAAAGTAATCTCGTAAGCGAGCAAGACTTTGTCCTCTCCGGAGGAAAAATACAACGATTGTGAAAAAGAAAATCCTGGCAATGGTGTGGGCATTGAAGAATTACCGCCCATTTATACAGGGAGAGCACTTCATTGTGGAGACTCCTCACCAACCCCTGCAAACCTTACAAAGGGACCGAATCTGAACAGGGAACGTAAATAATTCCAGAATTACTTCCTGGATTCTATCCATGGAAGGCATTCCTGTTGAGGTCAGATATGGCTAAACAAGAAGAGTCCTCTAGCTCAAAGATTGGCTGACTTGCATGACTGTGCTCAAGAAAACTGTCTCGAGGACGAAAGTCTAAGGACCAATGACAATATGGAGGCGTACCTTACTTCCTGCACAAAGTCTATGTTGAAGACATGCATCAAGGGATAACCACATTTATGTGGATGGGTGCTCCTACCATGTTGACAATAGCGGCGAAAAAGACAATCTGGCTGGCATTTGGAATGCCTGCATGAATAATACCCCACAACTCTCTGCTGGGTAAAAAATAGATCCCCAAAGTAGTCAGGTGGCAGAGCTGATGGTGATGTGGTATGATATGATATGAATTTATTTAATTGATTTTTTATTAAATGATATTGTTTATTTTACAAAAACATTGTCATTATCTTGCAATGTCCATAGTCTCATATGTGAATCATAGATAATAAAACAAGAACAACCAAATGTACCAAAGGAGCCACAGACAAAATAACAACAAACCCAATTAGATGGACTGTAAGTAGTGCCTCTGTGTCAGTTATAATTAGATATTCTTATGAGGAACTACTCCCGCAAAGAAGATGTAAGGGTCTCTTTCGAATCGGGGCAAACTTTTCCAATTACATAAGTCCAAAATTGGATGATTCTAAATGTCAGCTTATTATTTGTGCCCAATATCAGTAATGAAAATCTGTCTTCAGGTGAAAGTACTCCATTATCCTGGGGTAAATTTGCAGCATATTGTTTTCTTTCTTCCGCCATTGCAGGGCAGTCCTTGACAATATGGTATAGTGATTCAATCTTGTCATTTTTTTGACAAAAACGGCAAGAGATGAAGTTCGCTCGCTCTTGTTTTCGTGTAACTAAGACCTCTCTTGTCAGTAGTATATTAAGCCGCATTCTTAAAAAGAGGTATCTAGTCTGTTTGCATGGAAAAAGCGCAAGATATGGAAGCAGTTGGTTTAGCGCTCTGTTATCATTTAATCCTCGCATTGATAGCTGGTATACTGCTTTTTTATCAATTTTCTCAATCCAATCCCATCTTTGGATCTTTTGCTTGACTTCAAAACGTGGCTGCATCAGCGAATCAATCGAGCAGCCCAATCCATCCATCCATCAGCTGACCACATGCTTCTTTCCATAGTCTAAGCATTAGGTCATGTGATGTCATAACACTAGTTTTTAGGATTACAATTGGTGGAATAATGTTGTCTATTAATGTTTTCCTATAGAGATCTAAGGATTGCATATCACAATAGATCTCATTGATTCTAAGGCCAGTTAAAACCTGATTTCAGCTCGGCTAAGATCTTTCTAAAAAATATCACCTCCAAAAGATCCCACGTCTTCCAGTGTATATTTAGCATGGTTTCACAGCCATAGGTTAGGATTGCTAGAACTTTTTGTCAGTAGAATGTGATCACAGGCTTTAATGAAAATGTGATATATTTTTTATGTAGCAATGAACCTTGCCGGGTCAAGGCTTCTGTTTACATTTGCAGTTGTTCCACCCATTCCTTTTTGCCAATGCTTTGATTCAACCAGATTCATAGATCTTTGATACCTTTGACTTCAAGTTTCTTCGTGTTTAGGAATAGTGCAAGAGTTCTCTGTTTTTTTCCCGTTGGTAAGTCAATGTCATGGGGTGTGATTTAGATATGTTAATCTTGAGGTCATTTACGTCTATATATCTCTCTAAAACACAAACGCATTTTTGTAGCCCCATTTGTGTTCTGACAAAAGGATTAGATTGTCCGCATACATCAAGTACGGTATAGGTGTTCCGTTTAGGATGGGTGGGCTTGCAGGTGGTAAGTTCTGTGCTGTATCGGGATCTGAGGTATAAAGGTTGAATAATGAAGCTGCCAAGGGGCAGCCCTGTTTCAACCCATTCCAGGATGGTATTTGTTTGGAAAGAGTGCCATTTCTTGCTAGTCTTACTCTTACTGTTGTATTAGGGTATAATGCCTATATTGGTTCTAGAATAACTGGCAGATTCCACAGTTTGAATTTTTGGCAGAGTTTCTGCCAATTAACACTATCAAAGGCAAGCTTGAAATCTATGAATACAGCCTTTGTCTGTGTTTTGGTTTTAACGGCTTCCAACTTGAGTAGATTTAAGATCAGGAGGTTGATGTTAGTACCCACTCCTTGAACAAATCATGCTTGTCTGGGATCTCTTCTGTTATTTACCCTTACCCATTCCGTCAAGTGTTGCAACAAAAAGGAGGCAAAAACCTTGCCAAGAGGATCCAGGAGTGCTATTGGTCGATAATTGCTAGCTAAAGCCCTGTCCCCTTTTTAAAATACTGGAATCAAGGATGCCGTTCGCCAAGAAGCTGGGATTGGTTTGTGTACATTAATAAGTACAACTAGATGGTGACAAAAGTCTTCCCAGGCTTCTGGATTTGATCTTAACATTTTGTTTGTAAGACCATCTGGTCCTGGACCGCGGGAGGGGTTGAGTTGCTTGATGTATAGCAGTAGGTCTTCGTAATACCAATTCAGTTGCCATTTGTTGCAATGTAAGCTTTTTTTATCAGGTAAATCTTCTTTTTTCTTAACGAACAATTGTGTGAAGTAATCAACCAAAGTTGATTCCAAGACATTTGACGTAAGCAAGTCTGTATGTCTGTCTTGGCCATTTACGATCTTCCACAGATCTCTTGTATTTTGGCCTGCCATAGTCCTTAACATTTCTTCTCCACCGGTGTGTTCTCTTATAATCCACGTACTGCAGAGCCAGTTTTAATATGATTGCTTGCAAGATTTAATAAGGGCTTTTCATTGGTCTACTGGGAGATTGATTGATTTCCTAAGTACAATTCTCAGCTGTTTTTTCCTAGTCTCAGTTTTTGTGTCAAAGGCATGGGTGTGCAATAGCCGTTGAGGCATCCTTGAGTGTGTCATCTGTCTAAATAGCAAGAGGAGCCATACATAATCTATTTCTTTCCTCTCATTCATCTGCATATTCACAAAGTTTTATTTAAGTGGTTTCAATTGAATATCACTGATTCATAGTCTCTTGTTGCCATGAGATAACTCCATCATTGGTAGTTCGTCTGTTGTAGCTCTTTTTTGTTGATTTTTATATGGCATAATCAATTTATGATTGTCACTGGTCTCAACTGGAATAAAAGTCAGCGTCTCAATCTCAGCATTTAGCATGTGCAGAGTGAATATGTAGTCTAAATGCACTTCCGAATTGCACTTGGGACAGGTAGGCAGTGCTGGAATATCACCTTGTGTACAGCCATTCATTAGTAGAAGGTTTCTTTGTGCTAACTCTTTCATCCAGACTGTTTCTTTTGCCGGAAGATTCCGGGAAGGAATCAACATTCCGGTTTTAGTAAATATATGTAAATTCAGGTCTCTGCACAATCTTAGCTTGGGAAATGTATAGTGGTCGTATATGTCGGTGATGGCTGAAAGAACGCTGTCTATGATAGTATTGTCGTTAATGGCCACAGGATTGCAGCATAGATTAATCAACCCCATACATTTGCCACTTTGGACCTCACTATTGGGCCGGTCATTTTTCACAAATGGATAAATCTGCTCCAAGATCAATACTTGAATAAAGGGGTTTGGATTGTATGAATCAATAATCTTTAAATGTATCCCATGTTTTATGAGGGCAAGAAGGCCAGCTGAAGGACGTCCTTTATCTCTTACAATTGCAGGATTCAAAAACCTTGCATAGCCTTCAAAGATGGGTTGCTTACTTATCAAAGTTTCTTGAAAGCACAGAATATCAATGTTTTCCAAGTCTCGATTCTCTCCTTCATATAGATGTCTGCAGCCCCGAGTATTCCAAGAGCATAATTTCCAGGGAGCTTTTTCGTCTATCCATGTTTGTTATGGACTCCTTGAGAATCTTTGTGAGAATGCTAGAACAGGTCTTTGTTCTCTTTGTATCATGGAAATAGTTTTTTTGTTTCTACATCACTCAATTTTGAAAATGCCAAGGTTCCGATGTTTATTTTCAACTTATAAAGGGTCTACAGGCTCTTTGTTCAATGCAGTTTGAGTTTTTCTTTTCCTGTTCTTGATGTTCCGAGTGTGCATCCTTTAGTCTGGTCACAAGGGGTTTTTGTACTTCGCTCTTGGGGCTGTACAATCTCTATCGGGGTCTCAGATACATCAAAGCCCATCTGTTGAAAGGCATATTGATCATCCAAGATATGTTTGTGCAATCTATTGGAGTTCATCTGAATTGCAACCCAATCTATTCTATTTTCCGTTATAAATTCCACTACTTTGATGTCATTTGTTTTTATAAATTGGAGATCTGGAACAGCATGTAGTAGTGTGAGGACATTTGTTCTATTCAACATGAGCCAATCCATTCCCCTTCTCCTTGGTTCAATAATAATTGGTTTTATTTCTGAATCTCGCCTCAAATCAACAAAAGTAGGTGCCATGGTTGGCAATCTAGTATCTTTCGCCTTTCTAAATTGTTTGGATGTAGATAGATGCCAACGATGAGCTGAGTGTCTTCTTTGTGCTACAGTACGGAAATGGAAATCACGAGAAGCAGCCAGTATTTCACATTTGGCTACTTCACTTGTTGGGGCAGTAACTACCTCGATAGATCTTTCCAACTTTGTATCTAAGATTTCTTCACATGATAGTTCAGAAAAGACAATAAATCTATCCTTGTAATTTTGAGTTCCATCCAAAGGGTCTGTATTCAGATTTCTCTCCACTGGATCTAAATGTTCTCTACTAAGGGGTTCTCCTCTTATTGAATTGTCTGCTGAATACACTGATAGATTTAGGATGATATTGCACTGTTCCCTCTCTTCTTTTGTCCAACCATCAGTCTCTTTGGCAAAATTATCATTGAATCATTTGCATCCGCTTGGTCAATCTGTTTATTTGATCTTTTAGAGGCCTTAATTATCTGTTTTGCACAGAGTTTCAAATTTCTCAAAAAAGCATGAGAACCATTTGCCTTAGTTTTAGTTCTAGTGGGTTGATTTTGTTTCTTTCATAGACAGTTTCTTCTTATTTGATACCAGTTTTGATTACACATTTGTGTTGCTGGGTTCAAAGATGGGGAAAGGGGCTTGGTTCAATTGTTTCTTCTCCTGTATCAGTAACTTGAGTGTTGATTCTGTCACTTTGTTTCCTGCACTAGCTGCAGGATTAGTTGGAGCAAGTATGACTTGATTACTATTCATAGTTAATTTGGAGTCTGTTCTATTGTTTCCCTGGTCGCTTTATTGGACCTGTTCTTTATTCATGATATGCACTGAATTTTGTTTGGTAAGGGCCTTTTGTTCAGGCTCTGGTTGTCTTTTTTTCAAGATATTCATTAGAGCTGTTCTTAGGCAAGTTTTGCCTATGTGGTCCGATCTTGCAATGTCAAAAAGTCGAGCCTGCCATCACATTGATGTTTCTGCTTCAGCACCTAGTCGAAGTTGCACTCTTTTAATGAAGGCTTTGGTATGTACCTGATTGGTCTGTATAAGTGCAAGCAAAGTTGCGTGGTCCTTCATCGCGTCACAGCAGCTCTTATATAGCTTTATAAAAGGCGCAAGTGCTATTGTAGATGCTGCCATCAGTGATTTTTGTAAGTCCACCATTGTTGTGGGTATCGCTGGATAGGGTTCTTGATTGGTTTGCTTACAATTACACTTGCTATGACTTATTTATTTTTGCTGGCCCTCATTCTTTGTATTGTTTAGAGATTTTCCTTCTTCTTAAATTTTGCTCTGTATTGGATTCTTATCGAATGAGAAGGACGGGTTCAAATTATTTTTATGTTACTATGCGATACGGTCAGTGCCCTGTGTAGATCGTGGGCTATACAGAAGAGGAGTCAAGGTCATCTCTGAATAATTCTCTTTTTTTCATATTTCTCTGAATAAGTGACCACGTAAGACCAAAGACAATGTTTCTCTTTTTGTGGTCTGACATTAAGCATTCAATTTCAGTGATGTCCAAGGAGAGCCGCGCCATTGTTTGAGGCACTGAGGGAGTCAGTGGTTGGAGTATTTGTTTCACTCAACATCGAGGCAAACTTCTGTTGCCAATTTAGTTTTGCTTTTGCAGCAAACATTCTTAAATCCGTCATTGGAGCCATCTGGCGATATTTTACTTTGCTTACTGTGTCACCAGTGAGAGACTCCTTTCCACCGTTCTCATCCTTACCCGGAAGGTCAATTGCCTGTTCCCCAAAGGCAAGGTTAGAGGGATGCTTGGTCATGGGGAGGCTGTAGTCATCGGATGTTACAGATAACTGGTTCTGGGTAATAGTTTGGAGTGGCAGCTGCTGTATTTGCTTGCTGCGGCTTTCTAATAGTACACAGTCTCGATAGGTTGCTATGGTTTTAGGTGTTGGATTAGAGGTCAGCGTTAATGCACTGGGTGTCTGTTTATGATTGTTAGGAGTTTCTAATTCTAGTCGGGGGATTGAGTTACAATCATCCGATTTTTTTAATTGGCACTTCAAGCCCTCCCCCTCATCCACTGACACAGTATCTTGTGTTCCATTTAGATAAACAGAAGACATTTTAATTTGATTATCATGCAGTGGTTCATGCAGCAAGTCACTCATCTTCATATCTGTGTTGGGTGAGTTTTTTGTTTGAATACGACACGTCTGGGCAGGCAGATAGGATTGACAACATTGGTCTGTGGCTCACGTCGGATTTGTTCACAGCTGTTTCATTACTTCAAGACTTCAATGTCTGATGGTGCGTTCGAGGTCGTGGACAGATCGGGGAGCCCATTTTAGCCTCTGCTCCGCCAAGCTCCACCAAACTCCACAAACTCGAGTGCTGAATTCATGCACTGGTGCTACGCACCCTTGAGTCAATTAGTACTGTTGAAGAGGGGGAGTGTATTAACTCCTTAAAAGTGCATGCTCCAGAAGTAAACAGCCACAAGAGAAGCACATACATTCAATTCTGCCGGTATTAGGAGCACAAACTGGAGCACCGAACTCACAAGCCAGAGCTACTCGCCCGTGAGTTAATTAGTACTGTTGAAGAAGGGGAGTGTATTAACTCCTTAAAGGTGCAGCGCTCCAGAAGTAAACATCCACAAGAGAAGCACATAAAGTCAATGCTGCCGTTATCAGGACCACAAACTCGAGCCCAAACTCATGATATTTTTTTTGTATCATGCTCATACACAAGTGTTTCAGAGTGCAACAAGGCAAGGGAAGGGAACATGGAAGGACAAAACAATGATCATACTAGGCCCAGTGAAATTGAGAATGCACAAGTGTAGGGTACATCAAGCCATCCAGATTGCAGCACACCACAACTCAAACAACTGGTTATAATCACTGTCTCTGATTATGTCAGGAATGGGTTAGTGGAACACCTGATCAATTGGAAAAATCGAGGCATGCTGTGTGCAAACGATAAACCGGTAAAGCATGGGAATTTAATCCAAATAATTGATGATCTGGTAATCTCTAATGAGATGACCATCTATTGGACTAAGATCAGATGTCACTCCAAAATAGAGTGACCAGACAAGACTGGAAGTTCCTTCGTTGACTAGTTCACAACAACCGGAACCATTCACATGGATTTCATAGAAACCAAATCCCTGTTGGGGGAAATCCAAGTCACTGCTGTCACCAGGTCCCAAACCCCTGGCAATAATGAACTCCTAACTGCCTAATGGAGTAAAAAAAACACAGATGGAGATTTGATTACTGTACAAAAAAGGACCTGATTATTCGGAAATGTTATCAACATATTGACGACCCCATGAAATTTCCTCTGACAGAATCTGATTATATTGGGAAAGAGGATCTCTGGGTGTTGATGGAGTTTTCCAAAATGTTCAGAATCCAAGACGTTTTGTTGGTACGAAAATCCCTATCTGGATGTGACCAGTGAGTGGTACCTACCTCATTCCAAAGCCTGATGTTGAGTCACGGCCATGATGCGGTCACTGCCGGTCATAGGGGGATTTATACGACAATAGAAAACTTGTGCGAGGTCACATACTGGCCACACATGGGTCAGAACTTTGACATCTACTTTAAGGGTGTCTTTTGTGTGCACAGTTTTAGCCAAGTTCTCTCACACACAGAGCTCCCCTACAGAAAAGGGGAATGACACTGCCTTGGTTAGATTTGCAATTCAATTTCATTGTGCCAGTGATTCGCTCCTCTATACATGTTAATGGTAAGCGGGTAGAATGTCTTCAACCCTCAAATTGTAAGGCAGAGACAGCTGCCACACTAATGGTCAACCACATCTTCTCTCATTTTGGCCTCCCAGAAAGGATTCAGTAGGACTGAAGAAGTTATTTTACCAGCGAGGTGATGACCAAGATGTGGGAGATTCTAGTTGTAAAAAGAAAGCTCCACATTGCTTACCACCAAGCCTCAAGCGGGGGAGTTGATAGGTACAATAAGACAATTGTGGGCATCTTGAAGAATTTCGAGGTAGACTCTGGACCTAGTTGGGGCATCTGATTACTGATTGTCCTGATGGACATTAGGTCCACGTCAACTTCTGCAACAAAATGTCTCCATTTGAGCTCATGACTGGACAAAAGATGGTGCTACCTCATCATCTGCTCTACAGAACTCAAGAGCAGACCCTAATAAACGCATACATTACCAATGAGTACATTGAACATTTAAGAAAACTTTTTCAGCATGCTTTTGCTTATGCTCAAAGCAATTTAAAAAAAGTCGGCAGAAGGAATGAACACCTACTACGACTTAAAAACTATGAAGAAGGAATATGGAGTAGGAAACAGGATCTACCTGTACAATTTTCAAAGGAACCAGACCAATGGGCGAAAACTTCTTTCCTCTTGGCAAGGTGCCTTTGAAATCATTGATAACATTTCTCTAGTTGCAACAACATCCCTAAAGGAGAACATACAGAAGAGAAATGGGTTCATATAAAGCAGTTGAAGAGCTGCCACCTTAGACAGCATTTACAACCGATTGAAGAGCCCAGTGAGGGTAGAGCCCAAGAACCATCTGAAGAATGAAAGGAAAGAATGGAAACCCAGCTGGAGAAGATGATATACAGGGAGTTAAGTAATTCATGCTCATAAAGAATGTATACAAATCAGCATAAGAAAAATTATGTTTGTGGAAACGTTAATGTAAGGCAAATAAATGTCAATGTGTTATGTGATATTGTGTTTTTCAAAATGTACGTCTATAATACCAGCTATGCAAAGAAATATGATCAGGGTAACTGAACTTATGTACACTCATAAACCTGACCCTACACAAAGAAAAACATTGCTCTAGATTGAAGTATAAACAATGTGGCTTTTCCCCCAATTATTTTAATGCACACAACGTCATTTTCAATGTCGTTTTTTAGAGCAAGACATGAAATTAACAACATAACAACATCTGTGATCAATACATTGATGTTCTTTCCAGTCAGATTAGCTGGATCTAAGTACAAGTGAACATGTATAATCCCTTAGAGAATCTAGGGATCTTGCTGAACAAATAACATGTGAACATAGTACATGACAGTACACAATTGTTTACAGTGTAGACACTAAACACTGGGGAAGAAGCGTCGACACTTCTGTGTTTCGGCCTTCATCAGATGTTCTACAAAGCTGGCAAGTGGTTGGCCTTCATCAGGACAGGAAACAAGTTGAACTGGAGGTGTCCTACTGCTCTTGTGTTATAGACTTGCCACAGTGTGATCCAAAATAGTCAAAAAACTCCTGGTTATATCTAGAAGAGAATTACCAAATTTCTGGTGTTTCTTAAATACTGGGATTCCCTATGCAGAAATTGCGTTGGGTATTGGTCTCAAAGTCCTTTCAGTGGATGTTTGGATTCAAGTTTGCGGTGTGAATTATTCTGCTCGAGTGAATCTCATTGCTTAAGCTGGTCAATCGGTGTGTGCGAATCCCCGAAAGACAGCCTGCAGATCCGTGAGGTGCTGCAGCGGTCTCGCTGTAAGTTTCAGAACACTGTCCCAGAAGCTCTTTGTTTTTCAATGTCTAAAATACCAGGGAAAGAAGTATTGTATAATATACTTAACCTCTTTGCTCTTTGCAGAATCAATAACTCCATACCTTCACAGCCTGGTGGTAGGAGGATCCAAAAGGCGAGGGTTTCAAGGATCAAACCCCAAGATCTGAAAAGAGTGGAGTGCAGACCAGAGAGCCACTCACTCAGGACGGGGAAAAGAGCAGATGTTCTCCAAGAATGAAATTCATGAAAATAATAAGAAAAATCAAAACAAAAACACTGCTCTCCCTTGCTCTTTTCTACGGGTCACCCAAGTCAAAGACCCAGGGGGATGGACTTGTAGGGTGAAAATATAGCCCTAGAAGGACAGAGACTGAAAGACTGTTGTGAGAATAAAGCTGGGTGATGTTGTTACCTATTGGAAGATGCAGTCCAGTTCAAAACTTTGATTTCCGAAATAAGGCCTGTAGAAGGAACAAACATGGGCCTCTATCAACTTAGTCAAAATGGAAAGGCACTCATCTGAAGAAGAGTGTACCTCAGAACTGTAATATTGCGAACTTTTTTTGCAATGGATTGCAAAAAGACATGTGGTTCTGCAGATGCTTACTTTGCGTAAACTGGGAAAAGGCACATTTTGACAGATTTAAAACTGCAGCAGCACACATGGGAAAAGATACATGAGAAAGCTGTGCATTTGAAAAATGAAAATAAGGAATTGTGCTTTACATTTAAAAAGTGAAGCCAAGTGACATATTTAATTTGACACAGAGAAGGATACTTACTTTCCACACATATATTGATGTTTAAATGGAGGGGCTACTTTGTTTTCAAATGGACACAAGTATGTGGGGGCAAGTCAAGAAGAACACTCATGTCTTTTCAACCATCAGATAAAATGTTACATGTAAACACCTTGTTTCAATTTAAAATGTTATTCTGTTAGAACTGGCTGCTGCTGCTTCCCCCACTGAACTGCTGTGTATCTGGAACTGTGACCTCCAGACCTTTGTTGGAGGCCCAGTAGGAGGGCAGGCTTGACATTCATTTAAAATACAAAGACATATAAAGAATTAGATCAGAATTGTAGAGGTTGCAGATAAGCCAGGCAACAGAAATGACCTTTTAGGGCTTACTTGACACCAATAAATGACATCTCAGAGCCTTAATGGATTTTCAAAGACTGTCTTAGAAACAGACCCTACTTATATGACCAGGGATAAATGAAACTGATGAGGGGCTTTGTTGGAATTTGAAAATATGACCTTTCAAATGTATCCATTGCTATTGATTAACATTGGGCCCCCTTTTCTTGAATAGAAAGAGAATCCTGAATTGCAGTGAGCCCCTCCAGGACTCCTAATTAAGATCACAGAATGCCTGTCAGCTCTATGTATCTATTAATTTGCTGTGCTGTATAGAATTGGAGTTAGGATGAAAACCATGCTACTGACGTTCTCATAATTCAGAGGACTTCGAAAGTTTGTGAACTCATAGAATGTAAAATTAATGTTTGAATAGTGGAGTGGCATATTTTTCAGTGTTTTGGCTCAGGAGCAAATTGTGAAAAACTATAGCTCCTCCCAGGAAGGTGGTGCCGAAATAAAATGTGTAGTCCTTGATTTGCCATAAAATGTAGAATTACAAAATATATGTGTTTATTCAGTTACCTGAAATGAGAAGGTAGTTGTCGTGTTGTGAGACTTTTAGGAAAACACAGAATGCAAAAACATGTCATTTTGAAATGATTCATATTCCTCCTCCCGCATTATCCATAGTACAGACCTCTAAACTCCTTGCCCCATAAACTGGCAGTGGGCAGATTGGTGGGAGGGGGAGAAAGAGGGATGTCCAATCGGTAGCGTGGGAATATCCATAATATCTTAGTGTCATCAGCACTATATAATATCAGTTTTCAATCTAAGGGGGAACAGAGAGACAGAAGTGAAAAAAAGAGAGGAGAGCAGACTGACAACAGAGAGCTGGCAGAAGGAAGCCTGACACCAAGGAGAGGAGATAGACAGGAGACCCTGGGACACTTGCTGTGAACTTTTGCCTAGAAGCTGGGGGCCCTATCTGAGAGAGAGGTCAGAAATATGGCTGGCCTCTTGAGCTAAGAACAGATATTTCCCATATAAGTAGATATATCCCAAAGCTATCCATTTTGGGCGGAGCTACCTGCCTTACTACCTTTCCATTAGTGGGTTATCGAGCAACACTGGGTAGACCATGACCATATGTGACTAAAAGATACCTCAATCGATTTCTCATAGAAAAAACACTTATTCATTTAAATTGATTTGTGCTGGGTACTACCTGTCTTAATCTTGTCCATTTAATTGTGGATGAGGGGGGAAAACTGTGTTGACCCGTAGCACATTTAATAAAGTCAATTCAATTAATTCCCATTGAGAAAATATCACAAGATGAGTTTTGTTACAGTTTAAAACGAATAAATGTCATACACAGTGTGTTATAGCCATCATAGTAAATAAAGTATGTGGGTGACTGTACCTTGCTGAAACCCCTGACTTCCTTACAGAAGTGAGAGTCCATAATGCGAAAATAAGTAACCCTAAAAACTTGCCATTCAAGTGTATGTAGACTGTGCAAAACAACATTTCCCATTTATTCACTTGCATCCCAAATCAGAATCCAAAAGAACAGCATTTTATTCATACAAAAAGCCCAAAACGATGTTCCCATTGAGTGTCTATCCCAAACCTTACCTTTCAAATAAAAAACCCAAAATGATTTTCCCATTGAGTTCCTTTCCCAAATCCTGCCTTTCTAATAAAAGGTCCAAAACAATGTTCCCATTGGGTTCCTTTCGCAAAACTTTCCTTTCTATTAAAAAGGCAAAACGATTTTCGTACTGTCTTCCCACTCCCGGTACCTTGCCTTAAAACTAAGGGGTCATATATAACTGATGCCTGGGAATGAGGAGTTGCTGGTAGAGAAGAGAAGAGCATTGTGATAACCCCAGAAATCATTGGGTATGTCTTTAAAAATGTCCTATTTGTTAATGTGCAAAGAAATCCTATGTGTGTTTTGATTTCAAGTCTTCAAATTCAACCTGTTTGTTGTGGGAACAGAAAGTCTATTAAGAAATACATGTCAGTCAATTGATGACAGTAATTTGCATTTGTGATTATTGTGTTGTGCCCTAGAGTTGGTGGCTTCGGTGGTTGTGTTTGTTTGTTATTCAGTGAAGAAAATTAAATAAATATGCACTGTTATTTCTATACAATGGCCTGGTTTCTAACTAATTGGTGATACAGAGTGTTAAGAGGGATTTCTGAACTCTGACCTGTAGGGGCAGAGGTTCAGAAGGCCAACCTAGTTTCTTGGAACAGGGTAACCTCTGGACAAGCCAGACCAATCAGGGTAGCTATGGCAGGCGGTCAAGACTAAGGGCCTCTTTACATGGTAGGCGGTAACCATGGCGCTATTAGCGCCATGGTTGCTGCCAGTATTTTACCGTGTCCGCCTTGGTGGATGGCGGAATTACCACCCTACTCCAAGGTGAGCGGGGGCGGTAATTCCCCATTCACCAAGGCACTTCCCCATTCCCATTTTTGCCCCCATAGGGCATAATGGGATTGGGGAAGGTGCTAATTACGGTACCGCAAATTGCGGTACCGTAATTAGCACCAAGGTCCCTTTGCGGCACCCTACTGGTAAAACCAGCCGTTAAGGTCGGGTCCCGCAAAGGGAACTCGTAGTAAGGCGGTAAGGGTTTACCGGTACCCGTGCCCTATCCGGTACCGGTAAACCCTTACCGCCTACCGTGTAATGAGGGCCTAAGTCTCAAGAGGGGTGAGGGTGACTGAAAGACCTCAATGATCACATAAAGCAAGGACACTTACAAATTACTCCAGGCAGGTGTTATATTAAAAATATAGACACATTTATTACAAGGCCTTTGTAACATAGACCATAGCAAAGAATCACAATAATACTAAAGTAAACCAATACAACACAATCAACACAATATATATACAAGACCAGAGGGGTCTAATGGATTACGAAGCACAAAATATGTAGACCACCTAGATGGGGAGGAAAACAGGCATGGAAGTAATCTTTAGACCCAGTTCCCCATCAAGAATACACCTAACTAAGAGGCAGTCCAAGCCCTACGAAGAGAGGAGCCTTATGCTCAATAGTACATGCACGCGCTTGTGCCAATGGACAAAATAGGGTCTCTTCAAGGGTCACTAGCAGCTCAGGAAGGTGGATAAGGTTGATGAAGAACAAGTCTCCACTATTCAAGCAGGACCTTTCACTTGGGGGCAGAGGCAGGTTGAGAGTGCGGGATTGAGTCGCTATTTCGCAATAGCTGTGGAAAGGAAAGGGGCCCTCAGGGGCCACTTTGTGCGTAAAAATGGGCTCCTGTGCTAGGGGGCACCGATTGGAGTATGTACTACTCACCAGTCCCCGAAGCAGGCAGACCCAATCTTCGCCAGTACAGTCCACTTCGCTGGCACGTTCGAATGCGACAATCAGGACGTCTCGACACTGTGTAGTTTCTGCGGTACATCGGGGATTCCCAAATGGGACTGGGGAGATTTCTCCACTCCGGATGGAGGAATCAGCCCAATTCCACTGCCGCGGGCTTCAGTGTTAAGGGGGACACAAGTGCAGTGAGCTTGCACAGGTTGTTGCCACAGTAGGGCAACACGGTAACCGCGGTTACTCCGGTCCGGGCACACTCGTCACACTTCAGACCTGGGAATGCCAAGTGTGTGAAATTCAGTATGAGGGTGCCTGGGAAAAAGAGCAAGCAGTATACCAAGTTTCGAGGGCTTCCTCAAAACCGCGGTGGTAACAGAGCAAACATCCCGCGTAAGCTGGTCAGCCCACTTGTTGGCCCAGGCACATTTCCAAAGAGGCTTACTTGCTGTGTTTGATGAAGGTGCCGAGAAGAATTGGTCCCACTATTCTAATGGGTCTAAGCGTCTTTGCAGACCTTCTAGGACGATCAGATACAGAGGGGTCTCACCAGACGATAGCGGGCTCAGGGTGCCAAACCTTCCAGCGGGTCACCAGCGGTTCCTCGACTCGGCTTCTTGTTGCAGGATACTTGGCTCCTTATCCTTTATTCGTGTGAACTCAGGAGATCGACATGGTAGTGGTGTTCTCGGCCTCCTCTTATCCAAAGTTCCCTTTGCGGCAAAACGGAGAGGACCCAATGGGAGATCTGCTCACAAACACTCACTCCATACGTGGACCAATCACGGACCACGGTGGTCCCAGGCAGTCAGGACACTCCAGACTCTCTGGCACCCAGGATGTGCATTGGGAACAGACAGCCCAGCCCACATCCTGGAGGCACACACAGAAGGCATGCAGAAGCCCGCGAAAGCATTGGGTTTCACGGGAAAGTGCATGACCAAATAAGGACTGACCCGGGTCGGCTCGACCTGGGGAAGGTGAAGGGGCAAGATGGCCAAAGGACAGGACAAAGCACCTCGTGGCATGGCCATTTTGGAGCCAGGCCACTTATTTGTGCCAAGCGCGGTAACCGTGTTTTATATGGCAAGAACGGGTTAAAAAATACAGGAAAACAATAGCTGCCAACAGTCCTGTCCATGACACATCTGCACAGTTCATAAAAAGTCCTGCAAGACTTTCTAGGGCCTTTGGAATGACTAGAGACCCAAGGGTGCGGTAAAGTAAGTTACATTGCACACTTGGTACATGTTGCGCAAAAGCTGCAACATGAGGAAAGGACTAAGGGAAACAAAGTCTCCCAGTACTGACTGTCTTAAGGACATGTCATCTTCCCCATTAAAAGTGAGCGAAAGCCCAGAGGAGTGCAGCTTAGGGCTGTGCTTCTCTGGCAAAGTTTAGATCAGGGTGTAAAACAGCAGCAAAATGTTTGGGGGTTGACACATGGAGGGAAAATTACATTCAAATATGAAATTTTTCCTAACACTCGCCCTTCCCAGACTAAGGACAGGGGGAACTAATCCACCCCTGGATTAGTTTCTTGTTCAGGTCGGTTAAACATTCTGGATAACCCATCAACATTGCTTGTTGGCCACCTGGCCTATGCTCAATAGTGAAGTCAAAGCCTTGCGAACTTATGGACCACCTAAGCAACTTTGGATTCTCTCCCTTCATGTTCATTAGCCACTTTAAGGGCTTATAGTCAGTTTGCACAGTGTAGTGGGTCCCATAGAGGTAGGGCCTCAGCGTCCATAGGGCCCACACAACAGAGAAACATTATTTCTCTACTGTGGACCATCTGAGCTCTCTGTCCTTAAGCTGGTGACTAATGAAGCCAATAGGGTGTTCCTTACCCTTCTCATCTAACTGTGATAGTACAGCTCCTATCCCAGTGTCAGAGGCATCTGTCTGCAAAATAAATGGTCTTTGATAATCAGGGGCCCTGAGCATAGGGGCCTGGCACAAGGAGTCTTTTAAGCCTTGGAAGGCCTTCTCACACTCTTCAGTTCAAGTTACCTTCTTGGGTTTCTTGGGAGTAGTGAAAGCAGTCAGAGGGGCAGCTATGGTACCATAGTCTGCCATTAATTTTCGGTCGTACCCAGTGAGGCCTAAGAAGGCTCTTACTTGGGTCTGTGTAGTGTGGGTAGGCCAGTCCTGTACTGCTTGCACTTTACTGGGTAGAGGCTGTATCCTCCCTCCACCTACTTCATGTCCGAGGTAAACCACTGAGCCTTGTCCAATCTGGCACTTACTGGCCTTTATGGTCAAGTGGGCCTTCTGAAGAGTCTGTAACACAATCCCAAGGTGTTTCACATGGTCTTTCCAGGTGGCGCTGAAAACGATTATATCATCCAGATATGCAAGACAGAATTCATCCAACCCATTCAACACATGATTCACAAGCCTCTGGAAAGTGGCAGGTGCATTCTTCAACCCAAAAGGCATCACCCAGAACTGGTAAAGGCCCTCTGGAGTTGTGAAAGCTGTCTTCTCCTTGGCATGTTCTGCAAGGGCTGTTTGCCAATAGCCTGCAGTGAGGTCAAACGTGCTGAGGTACTTGAGGGCACCCCAGGTATCCACCAGCTCATCTGTTCTTGGCAAGGGGTGGGCATCTTTGGTGACAGCATTCAGAGCCCTGTAATCTGCACAGAACCTCAATTCGGAAGTCCCTGCTTTTGAAACCAAAACCACAGGGCTGGACCAAGGACTACTAGAGGGTTCAATCACCCCAAGATCCAACATTTTGTTGACCTCTGTCTTAATGTAAAACCTTACTTTGTCTGACATTCTGTATCCTCTACATTTGGTAGGTACACTGTCTCCTGTGTCTATGTTATGTTTGCACCAAGGTGTCAAACCAGGGGACTGTGAAAACAGGGGGGAAAATTGCCTAAGCAAACTTTTCACCTCAGCCTGCTGAGCAGAAGTCAGGTGAGGGGCCACTCGGACACCCTCAACGGAGCTATCTGAAGGACCACTTTGGAATAGGTCAGGAAGAGGTTCAGACTCCTCTTCCTCAACATTGGAAGCCAATAGCAGTGCTGCGATTTCAACTCATGGGAGTTTGGCCATATTGAACTCAAGCGCGTTCTGCCTAAACAGCAGTTCTTGCTTCTTGAATTCAAGTCTGGCCTCCCCATCAGCACTGGCAGAGGAAACACTCGACATTACATCCTCCATGTCCTCATGGTGGCTGTGGATCAGTGCAGTGGTAGAACCATCAGTTCTACCAGTGAGAGCAGCCCCACCTCCTTTTGCACTGTCCTCGGAAGCTATAGTTCTAAGCTGAGCTTCTTGCCAGTCCATGATTCTCTGGATCATTTCTATTTTTGTGCCTTGGGAGGAAACACCTCTCTCAGCACACATCTTTCTTAATGTGTCAGATTCCGAAGCATTTAAAGTAAACAAGGTACTTGTTTCCGTACTGTTAGATAGGACTATGGCCTTTTAAAAGTTATACTACAACAATTCACTATGTGTTCTGGTCGGAATAACTTGAAATGCCTTCACTCATGTGCAACACCGGATACCTTCAGTCCTATCCCACCGCTATACACCAATTTGTTAAGAGGGATTTCTGGACTCTGGCCTTTGTAACATAGACCATAACAAAGAATCACAATAATACTAAAGTAAACCAATACATCACAATCAACACAATATATATACAAGACCGGAGGGGTCTAATGGATTACGAAGCACGCAATATGTAGACCACCTAGAGGGGGAGGAAAAAAGGCAGTGCAAGTAATCTTTAGACCCAGTTCCACATCAAGAATACTCCTAACTAAGAGGCAGTCCAAGCCCTACGAAGAGAGGAGCCTTATGCTCAATAGTACATGCATGCGCTTGTGCCAATGGACGGAATAGGGTCTCTTCAAGAGTCACTAGCAGCTCAGGAAGGTGGATAAGGTTGATGAAGAACAAGTCCCCACTATTCAAGCAGGACCTCCACTTGGGGGCAGAGGCAGGTTGAGAGTGCGGGATGGGGTCACTATTTTGCAATAGCTGTGGAAAGGAAAGGGGCCCTTCGGGGCCACTTCGTGTGTAAATATGGGCTCCTGCGCTAGGGGCAACCAGTTAGGGTATGGACTTCTCACCAGACCCCGATGCAGGCAGACCCAATCTTCACCAGTACAGTCCACTTCGCTGGCAGGTTTGAATGTGACAATCAGGATGTCTCGACAGCGTGTAGTTTCCGCGGTACAGCAGGGATTCCCAAATGGGAAAGGGGCGATTTCTCCACTCCGGGTGGGGGGTTACAAGTGCAGCAAACTTGCACAGGTCGTTGCCACAGTAGGGCAACACGGTAACCGCGGTTACACTGGCCTGAGCGCACTCGTCTCACTTCAGAAGTGGGAATGCCAAGTGTGTGAAATTCGGTGTGAGGGTGCCGGGGACAAAGAGCAAGCAGTATACCAAGTTTCAAGGGGTTCCTCAAAACCGTGGCGGTAACAGAGCAAACGTCCCGCGTAAGATGGTCAGCACACTGGTTGGCCCAGGGACACTTCCGAAGAGGCTTACTTTCAGGGTTTGATTAATGTGCCAAGTATAGTTGGTCCCACTATTCGAATGGGTCGAAGCATCTTTGCAGACCTTTTAGGACGATCAGATACAGAGGGGTCTCACCGGACAACAGCAGGCTCAGGGTGCCAAACCTTCCAGCGGGTCACCAGCAGTTCCTCGACTCGGCTTCTTGTTGCAGGATACTTGGCTCCTTATCCTTTGTTCGTGTGAACTCAGGAGATCGACATGGTAGTGGTGTTCTCGGCGTCCTCTTAATCAAAGTTCCCTTTGCACCAAAATGGAAAGGACCCAATGGAAGATCTGCTCACAAACACTCATTCCATACGTGTACCAATCATGGACCACGGTGGTCCCAGGCATTCAGGACACTCCAGACTATCTGGCACCTAGGATGTATATTGGGAACAGACATCCCAGCCCACATCCTGGAGGCGCACACACAAGGCATGCAGAAGCCCGCGAAAGCATTGGTTTCATGGGAAAGTGCATGACCAAATAAGGACTTACCCGGGTCGACCTGGGGAAGGTGAAGGGGCAAGATGGCCAAAGGACAGGACAAAGTACCTCATGGCATGGCCATTTTGGAGCCAGGCCACTTATTTGTGCTAAGCGTGGTACGCGCGTTTTATATGGCAAAAATGGGTTAAAAAATACAGGAAAACGATAGCTGCCACCACTCCTGTCCATGACACATCTTCACAGTTCATAAAAAGTCCAGCGAGAGTTTCTAGGGCATTTGGAATGACTAGAGACCCAAGAGTGCGGTAAAGTAAGTTACATTGCACACTTGTTACATGTTGCACAAAAGCTGAAACATGAGGAAAGGACTAAGGGAAACAAAGTCTCCCAGTACTGACTGTTTTAAGGGCATGTCAGTTTCTCCATTAAAAGTGAGCGAAAGCCCAGAGGAGTGCAGCCTAGGGATGTGCTTCTCTGGCAAAGTTTAGATCAGGGTGTAAAACAGCAGCAACAAGTTTGGGAGTTGACACATGGAGGGAAAATTACATTCAAATGTGAAATCTTTCTTAACACAGAGGGTATCTGCTGAATGGTGTTATACAGGTTGGAGGCTAACCACTTTTTAATCTGCTAAGTGCTTTGTTGTGCGGTACCTTGATCCGGGGGAAAGGAACTCCCTGAGTTGAGAGTGACCATCTAATAACCCATGACAAAACCCACACACAAAGAAGTGTTTTTGTACAGAGTGTAGTTGCTGCTAGGATGGGTTCCAGGAATAGAGGGGAGGATGTTTTGATTGTCCAATGAATTCCTGTTCAGACCACTGTGCCCCTCCACCATCACTCCAGGCACACACATACTGCTATATCTAGAGGAAGCAGGAGTGAGAAAAGACATGATTATACTAGTTCCTACTGATGACAATAACATGGAGTGGTGATCAATTGTGTTCATCAATTCAACTCTGACAGGAGTAACAGACACAGAGTTGTTCACTTAAAAAGA
This sequence comes from Ambystoma mexicanum, assembly GCF_040938575.1. Taxonomy (NCBI): domain Eukaryota; kingdom Metazoa; phylum Chordata; class Amphibia; order Caudata; family Ambystomatidae; genus Ambystoma; species Ambystoma mexicanum. Next base: position 446,753,504 of record NC_090935.1, on the reverse strand, counting down.
ATAAAAGGAGTGAGGGGTAGTATTTGAATTGAGCATACCATGTCCAATATAGGTAAAAGAAAGATCAGTGCCAGAGATGACACAATTGGTAAAAACAGAAACAAAATCCTTGCAGGAGGATTTGGAAACAATTCCAAAGTTTCTATGGAGCATGGGACCCCATGATGTGGGCATACTGAAATGGGCAGGGGTAGTACACATGAGTAAAGCAATACCCCCTTTCCTGAGAAGCAGACAGGGCATATATGAGATTCGGCATGCCCTATGACAGCAAGATATAATACAGGAATCTACTTCACCCTGCAATACAGTGATCACTTCAATTAAAAAATCAAAGGGAGGGGCGTGACATTTCATACAGGATTTACAGCCTCTTAATAACATTATTGAAGCAGAGTACCCATTAGTTCCAAACCTGAAGAAAATTTTCTGCATCGTCCCGGCAGAGCAATGCACCTTCACAGTTGAAAATCTGAGGAGTGCATTCTTCTCTAATGCCCTGCATCCTGGCTCCAGGTATCACACTGCTTTTACGTATCACAGGACCAGATTTGAACAGACAAGAATGCCCCAAGAGTACTTTGAGGGAAACAGCATATTGAACAGGGTAATGCAAATGGATTTGACCAATCTACAGGTTGCAAGTACATTGATAGAATACATGGATGACCTTTTAGTGTGTAGCACAGTAGAAGAGGACTGCAGAAAGGAGTCAGTTACACTACTGACATTAGTAGCTGACAAATGGTATAACGTGGACAGAGACAAATTGCAGTATTGTCAAAAAGAAGAAGTTTCCTTGGGACAGATTGCATCAGTGGATGGGAGAAAAATAACACCGGAGAGAGTTGAGGCACTATATAAAAAACCTTGACCTAAGACAGTAAAAGAAATTCAAGAGTTCCTAGTATTATGTAATTATTGCAGAGCATCTTTTTTTGATTACTCCACTTACATCAGGTCACTTCTCCAAGCACTCAAGGAAGCTCAGAAAAACAAAAGCAGCATAAATTGGACAGCTGAAATGGGAGAAAATGTTGACAAACTCAACATGAATTAACACGTGCACGAGTGCTGGCTACACCCAATTAGACATAGAAGTTTTGCTTGTTTTTCCATTCAGGCGGCAAGGTAATGACAGCTGTATTGACACAAAAGAAGGGGCAGGGACACAAGCCGCTGCCCTACTACAGTGGATTACTTGATACAGTGGTGCAAGGGCACTTTCCCTATGAGCAGGCACTTGCTACCGCTGCCTGTGCTATTGAGAAAGCATCAACAATTATGATGGGATGCCCAACAATTTTGTACGTGGAACATGCATTTTTCCCAGTACTAGAGAGATCCAAATGAAAATTGATAACTCAGAGAGCATCTGGGAATTAAATTATATTAACAAATCCTTCAATAGAAGTGGTGTAGGATGGTAAACTCAGCAGAATTCATTGCAGAAACACTCTAGAAAGGAGATTACACACATGATTATGTTTTGTGTATGGACAGGAATGAATGAAACCCGTAGTAAAAGAAGAAACAATTGAGGGGTGAGACATGATCTTTATTGATGGAAGCTGAAGTATAGACCACATTTAGGACAGAGGCATTCTGATTCAGCATTAGTTGGCCACAAATATAGAATACACAAGGAAGGGGAGTTGACAAGGTTACATGTCATTTTATTGAATGATAAAACAAATAATGAATTTTGAATGAATATAAAACATCTTTAAAAAACACCTTTTTTGATGTTTTTGGTAGGGTTCCCCTGAAACCTCCCTTTTTAATACTTTTCCCCCACCCCTAAATCTACTATTCCCATTCCCAACCACACATATATAGTTTTCTAAAAAAAAACATTGTTTAATAGATATTTTGGTTTAGTTTAAAAATGCATTCTTTGTTTTCTATTCAATGACATTACTACATACTGTTGATAGTGCATTCACAGACAAGATTGCCAATGCACTACTACGCCCAAGCAGCAGAGTTAGTGGCATTGATTGAGGCACTAAACATGTCAGAAGGGCAAGTAGGTAATATTTTTCAGACTCTGCGTACATAACATCCACTGTACATTCAAGACTAGCAAGGTCGGAAAGGTGAGGATTCAAGAAAAGTGATGGAACACCAGTAAAGCATGCAGCACCTTCGAGTATATTAATAGAAGTGCTGCTACTTCCAGTAGTTGGCACTAAAAAGTGCAAAGCCCACACAGGAGTGCAAGATTTTTTTTTCATTTGGTAACAGAAAAGAAGACAAAACAGCGAAAGAAGCAGCATATCTGCCAGAAGGAACACGTGTGCAGTTGCCTGGCAAAGAAGAAACAAGTCCAGCAGTAGCATTAATACAAACTAGCAAGGAAAAAGATGCATTGCCTGATAGCTTTAATGCAACACAGATAGAACAAATAATATTGCAGAGAGAGCACCACATGATGAAAAAGAGCTGTGGAAGAAAAAGGGGGTGCTCTTTGTCACCGACTGTTGAATGAAGCACTGGAACAGCTTCACTTCCCTGTTACAGATGTGAACATAGGTATTTATATTCTCCTTCAAAAATAGAGAAACACGTGTTTACCATTTCCCAGAAATACAGTAAAGGGAGGCAGAAAAGGTGGGTGATTTTTTGAAAGGATACCCATATGTCACAAACCGAAGAAGTTAGAAAAGAAGAAATTAACATTTCAAATCTTCATTATAAAGTGGGTTTATGTTTCAAACGTCCTCTTACATCAGTAGTTCTCAAGATATGGATATCTAAAAAAAATGAATACTCTTTTTCATATCTGAAAGTTGAGTCATAATATATAATTACAATTTAATAGTATACTATTACAATTTAATATTATGGTAATTGTGGCTACGGTGCTAACCGTTCTGGCCAAGGGGAGTCCATGTTCATACTACAAATACCTCTTATACCTTCAGAATATCTGTTTGAATTCCAAAGACTTTGATTGCCCTTAAAGGTTTGTTTCACCATGACCAGCAACTAATCTCAGGGGCAGGCTTTAAAGGTAGAGGTGATTGACCTAAGGGAAGACTGCTTCTCTCATGGGCAGTTTTACATGGCTTGTTCTACAGGGAACTCTCCTAACTCTCCAAAGCCAAATAGTCAACTAAATGAGTTCAACTGCCTATATGAATCTAAATATTATCAGTCCAGACAAGCATTCATTTTCATTCTATAGAGATATTGGTGGTATTAATCAGCATAATTGCTCCTATAAATTCATTGATCTCAGAAATAAAATGTTACTTAATTGCCAACTTTGCTGCTTTTCGCCCCATGTATGCATATTCAATAGAACCATTTCAAACAATTTTCCAGAATAGTCATTTTTCTCCAGTATCAAGAAACGTATGGTATTGGATAATGTTACTTGAACAAATAACATTGAAATTACATGGGCCTTTTAATTTGGCAACCCCTACGTGTCGTATTGGATATATTGGCTACATGTAGGTCATTTAATGCAGACAATGGTCAACTATATTTGGCTCTTGCAGGTTTGTTTCAATAATGCTCTCAAGGGATTTCTTTACTCTATTCTGAATACATGTATGTGCAGTCTTATCAGCATATGAGGGTGTTACAGTCAATACAGCTATATGTTCAACTTTAAATCCACTTATGAGTGTGTGTGCTTTTAAATGCAGCTGCTTGTATCTTTAAATGTTTGTGTGTGTGTGTGTGTGTGTGTGTGTGTGTGTGTGTGTGTGTGTGTGTGCGTGTGTGTGTGTGTGCGCACACACACATGTGGACTGTTTTAAATCTATTTGCACATGCATCTGCGAATCTAAGGATGTGTGCAGGGTTCTTAGTGTGTCTGCATGTAGTTTTCACCATGCATGGGTTTTTGGGCTGCAGTTGTAATCTTCTCCAGTAACATCGACAGCGTAAAGGCTTCCCTATGCCCCTCACCCTTTCGCATTACACATTCTTCTATTTGTGCATTTAAAGATGAGGGCTACAGGGATTTAACACTTTGTACAATTATTATTTGATAGAACAACTTCCTTATACTTTTTTGTGTCACAAAGCCATCTGACTTAAAAGTATGGATTCCCCCGGCAGCATTCATGTATGATATCTCTCAGACAATTGTGCTTTGCAACAACATTATGGTCCACAATGTATCCAGATCAGCTTAAGTCACCAATTATTTTTTAAATGGTGCTTAATTTTACATAGGGATTCCCAGACTAAAGTGGCACCAAAATGCATTCAGTTTTAAATGTTGTTTCTCATTACGAAATACATTGGACTTTAAATAAGCAATTCACTTTGTGTCCCATCCAACTGGAAGGACAGAGCTCATTTAAAATTTCAGCACTTGTATTCCTGTTCTCAAATTGTATTCCCCAGTTGATGTAATGTTTTTTTGCCATATTCTTGTCTATTCTTAACGTGGAATGATATGTTTTTTACATAATTTAGTAGATATTTCTCCTAGCTCAAAAATGTAAACATGTTGTGTCGATTGAAGGTTTCATCATCGCACAGCAATTCGTTTAATTACTAAACATTTGCTTTACGATTTATCTCATGTTACTGTCTATTCATGCTGCTAGTGTAGAAGTGCTGCATTTTCATGCAGGCGGCAGGCGGGGTGCATCCCCTACATACTCCTTCTTCATGCCATGAATGTATGTTAAAGCAGCATGTCTTTTTGCTTTGTATAAAATTCAATAACCTTTTCCTTAACCTGGACTAATAGAGTTTTTATGAGAGGTGTGATATGATAACACGCCTATACACAAGTGTTTCATGGCGTGACCAGACAGGGAAAGGCGATAAAGGGAAGACAGAGACAACGATCTTACTAGACAAGATGACATTGAGATCGCGCAACTGAAGGGGAGGTGGAATGGGAAGTGTGAGGGGTTAGGGGATGGGGCAGTGCAGTGCATGGGATTATTGAAAACAATAAAAAAAAGTGTGGCCAGCTGGTGTGTCCAAGTGCTGGTAGGGGGACTGCAGGGATACAGAAACAGACCCCGAGTGCAAGGGTTGCCGGGGGGGGCAGTGCAGGTGTGAACTGGTTGGGAGGGGACCTGAGCACAAGATCAGAGGGTAGCCAAGTGATCAGTGCAGTTTCAGTTACAGCCACGAGTTCAGCAAGGGAGAGGAAGAGAGAAAGCAGAAGCAAAGAGGAAAGGTCTTTAGGTGCTTCCAGAACTGGAGATGGTTCTCCTCAAGTTTCAGAGAGGCAGGGAGGCTGTTCCAGAGGGAGGACCAAGCCAAAGAAAGAGATCTACCACCAACGCGTTGCTTACAGAAGCGACTGACCCTGAGGGAGCTGGAGGCGGAGGAGCGAAGAGCTCGAGAAGGAAGATATTTACGAAGAGAGAGTTGAAGGCATTGAGGCCCCAGGAGCCAGAAGGCCTTGTGGACAATGAAGAGGTTTTTGAACTTAATCCTTGCAGCCACTGGGAGCGAGTGCAGAGATTTCAGTCCTGGGGAGATACAATCCCTGGGCTCGAGGCCAAGGACAAGTCTTCAAGTCTTGTTTTAGATGAGTTGAAGATGGCGGAAAGTAGAAGCAGGCTGATTTAGAAAGAGGCTGTTGCAGTAGTCCAGCCTAGAGAGAACCAGAGCTCTGGAGACAATGAGCTTCTGGGGGAATGAGAGGAAAGGAAAAAGACCCTTGAAGAGGTGCAGTTGGTATCGTGACCTCTTAGCAATGTCAGAGATGTGAGGAGAGAAGGAGAGAGAGGAGTCGAAGATGGCCCCAAGTTGTTTAGTCTTACAGGTGGGAGCAGGAAGAGGGCCAAAAGAGGCTGGCCAGAGAGTGATAGGAAAAGAAGGAGCAGGTGTTCCAATGAGGAGAATCTCGGTCTTACTGGCTTTAAGGGAGAGATTGTTGGCAGCACACCACTGCTGGATAGCAGACAGACAGTCAGAAATGAGAGAAGGAGAAGAGGTGGCAGAAAGGAGCCTGAAAATGAGCAGATTGTCATCCACATAGCACTGAAAGTTGGGACAGAGAGAGGGAATGCAGTGGGCAAGAATTGTCAGGTATTGGTTGAACAGACGGGGAGAGAGTTTAGACCCCTGGGGAACACCACAGGTAGAGAGAGAGATAGAGGAGAGGAAGGACCCTAGTTGGACACGGGAGGGTTCGACTAGAGAGGACAGAGGTCAGCCAAGCCAGGGTCTGATTGGTAATACCCAGGTTATTACGCAGATGGTTGAGCAGGATGGCATGGATGATGTGACAAATCATGACAAGCCCTTTGAAGCTGAGAGCCAACATTCAACTGTGACATCTGGCAGTGTGATTATTTGTACAATCTCTGGAACCAGCTTGAACAGGCTACCAATGCTTTAGTTCAGAGAATCTGAATATTGAGACTTACATTTCCCCTTTAAGCAGTCTCGAACTCCCCCTTTCAATTGCAAGACTCACGCAGGTTACTTTGAATCTCAAATGCAAGAATTCTGAGTGAAATATATGCATGGTATAATGAAAGGTAACTTTGATTTTTGTTCGTACATTACTCTACGCCAGATTATTTTGGGTATAATGACACATCTGCAAATACAGACCCTGAAATTATATACAATGATACTTTACATAAGGCTGCAATAGGCCTTATATTTTACATAATTGTTTACTCAAACCACAGAATACAAATCACATTTAAGCTGCAAATACATTTTTTCTACACAGGGTATCCATATTGTAAGGACATGCTAAGCAATAATGTTCTCGTTAAGATTCAGAGTTGCAAGAATGGCTGTTTTGGGATTCAGGGTGGGTTGCTATAATAATTCAATTATTATTGCCCAATCGAAATCAGTACTCATTTTATCTCCCTCAGAAAGATGAAAGAGTTTCATACCCGTCACCTGCAGATCACACACAGATTGCAGCAGCAAGCACTTAACCCAATGAGATATCTTATATTCTTATAGAAAACTAGAGAACATTTCAGAGGTGCTTGGGGCTTTGAACATAACACTCAGATGATTTTAATACACATTCCGTGGCCTGTTGTTTTCCTTGTCTTCAGTATTTACAATAAATCATATTGATAAGGGACTTTGAATGGTCGCAGCAGATAAAGTTCTGTTATTTTTCTGAGCAAATTCTTCCCAGCCTTGGCCTTCTGCAATGTCTAGCAGTGGCTGATAAATGTATAATTTAAATATTGACTAGGTGAAATCAGAGTTCGGAAATCATTGCAATCCAAAAATGCATTGTGCCAAAGTTCTTTTCAGGTGGCAATTCCTCAGATTCCCCACCAACCAATTAGGTTGACAACATCCTTCTAAGGGTCACACTCATCTTCAAGGCAAGAAAATATACTGATGTTGTCTGTACGAGAATGTTGAAATCCAGGCTTAAGCAGCCTATCCATTTAGAGTTTATGTAGAAATCTGGCCCCATGTCAGTTATGGATTCTTCTTCAGCCACTTGTGAAGGTAAGCCGTGGGAAGATCAAGAACTTCTGAGCTCAGTTGTGTTACATCTATTTCAATTCCTGATTTAACTGTGCCTGTCTGGCTTTTAATTCCCTGCCTATAATCTGGGAGTTCTATAAACTAGGCCCTGAAAATTCTGCCCTTCGAGTGCTGAAATAATGTTTGGCAGGCAGAGGGTTGCTGATCTCTTCATGTTACAGACATGACACGTGATCCAAAACAACTTCAGGTAGTAGATTTATGGCCTGATTCATGGAATTATTTGCAAGGTGCAATATGACTTCTCACTGCTGCAGAGTGACTTTGCACTACAAACAAACACCCTGATTCATGGAGCAGTGCAAAGTGTATACTTGAAGTGCAAAGTGTATTTTTGCAGTGCAAAGTGACTTTCCACTGCTAAATACACTTTTCACTGCTCCACCCTGATTCGTGGATCATTGCAAAGTGTATTTATGCATTGCAAAGTCACTTTGCACCATTCAATAAGTACCATGAACCAGCCCCTTAATGTTGTCTGGATTGCCTCTCCTGTTTTACCAGTCCCTTGGTTAGACTGAGCTGAGCTCACTGTTACCTCAATTTTTACATCCACCTGAAGCTTGTAAAAATGATGTGATATGATAAGGTGTCAGATGTCCCAGTCACCTCTAAGTGACAGCAAGTGTTTCAGGAGCCAAGCACTGTAGGAAACACCTAGGTCTTGGGAGCACAACCAACTGGCTATAACGTGCCTCAGACATCTTGGCCTCCTTGTCTGTGAACTGGTCAGGGTTTTCGCCTTGCATCTGTTCTTTGTTTTGAATAGTTTCAGAGCTCTTGCTGTGGGCCTGTTCCCCTTTTGGGAGTGGCTTAGGACCTCTGCCCTGTTCCATCTCCCCTGGCTGATGCCATAGACCTGTCCCAGTGGAACAGTCCTTCTGTACCTGGCAAAAGTGAACTTGATGTGGGCCTTCAGCTGATGACAACTCATTCAGTTCTGGCAGACTCTTTAGTTTTGAAACTACCCATCCCACCATCTCAGGTTCCATTTCTATGCTACTGGGCAACCCTGAGTTCACTGAATCATGCGTTACAACCATCAGCACTTCAGTGACATTGAGCCATCTCATGCAGGGGCAATGGCCGTAGGGGGCATCAGGTCTCAGCTTGATGTTACTGGCGTGACTGGACTCTCACACATTCGAGCTAGGAAAGACATGGGGCCTTTTCCCTCACGTGTTTCCTCCTTTGCTGCTCACATTTAGTCACTGCCTGGACTATCTGTGTCATGGAGGTCTTTACCCAACAAGCACTGGAATTGAGTTGTTGACTGCAACACAGTGCAGGAAATTGTTATTCATCCTACTAAGCACTACCTGTCATGATCTCTGCTTCCAAAAGGTCAGGGTTTTCCCAACTCCCTTGGAAGCAGATCCATAACCCAGGTTCCGAGTGCCAACCAGTCCCAATTGGGACCTTTTGGACCCAGTCCTGGCGCCAGTGGCACCAGGCTCATAAATATGCCCAGTCCCAGCGCTGGAAGCGCCGGGCTCATAATGCTTGGGTGGACTTACCTTCAGCAGACCATGCTGCTTACTTGCCTGCCAGTTGAGCCTCTGATCCTCTTCTGTTTGGAACTACTTTTCCTGTTGGGTGGGGCTGGAGCCACTCCCTAGATTCAGAACACTGGAACTCTTCTGGAAGGCAGGAACTCTTTTCTTACCAGGAACTCTTTTCTTACTTGGGCGTGGCTGTGGAAGGAGACACCTAAGCACTACAGGAGGCTATTTAAACCACACCCGGTGGATGAATCTTGCTTTGCGTTATTCTGCAACCTCTGCAGCAGAACGCTCATCGTGTCTTCTGCATCCGGTCCTGGGCCTAAGGAAAAAGGCTTACCATCCTGAATCCAGTCTTCAGCAACACCTATAAAGACAAGAAAGAACAGGTTAGCATTCCGGCATCTGAAAGGCAAAGGCTTACCATCCTGAATCCAGTCTTCAGCAACACCTATAAAGACAAGAAAGAACAGGTTAGCATTCCGGCATCTGAAAGGCAAAGGCTTACCTACTCTTCGTGCGCTCCGGAGGTCTTCGGCGCTGCATCCCGCATCTGAAAGACAAAACAAGGTGCGTTTAAAGACATTGGGGAACTTTAATACTCACGTGCCATTACTCCTTTCCACATCTAATCCAGTGGGTATTCCGGCACCCTGCAGCCGCTCCGAACTCGTACCTGCAAAATAAAAAGACAGTTAGAGCGCATAGTGAAGCAGGCAACAAGCGCTTACTTACGTGCTTCCAGGCGCTTCTATTCATCACACGGGCTCCATCTTCAACTCACTTCAGCCCGTCATCCGCCATCGCCGGAACCCTGCAAAACAAGAGACATCATTACTAAAGACTTTAAAGACATTTGAATGACTCGAAACTTACCGTTCGTGCAGTAAACGACGGACAGCAGTCCTCTGAAGTCAAGAGGCCTGCGCTACCTATCCAGTGAAGAAACTGGTTACAGCACCCTGCCCTGAGGCAGATGGAGAGCTCGGCATTCACTTACCTAAGGTGAGAGCGTTAACCTTTGGGGGTGTACAGGAGAGGAGAAGAGGAAAGAGATAGGGACACCCCAATAACCCCAGTTCATTAACCCCATATTTTCTATCTGCAGACATCTTACTCTACACGTCAGGCATACAGTGCACAGAGGTCCAGCCCAAAGAGCCAACCGGGTGCTACACATCACCTTGAAGATACGGTAGTCGCCCAGTCAAGACCGGCGCCTCTGCGAGAATCAGGTGAGCGTTACAGAACGCAAAGCCTACCGCAAAACTCTCACCCAGGCGCTATGGAAACCTCGGATACTGACCCCCTAGCCCGGTTACTTGGGGAACTAAGGGCAGAAGTGCATGCAGCTCGTCAGGAAACGAATGCTCTAAGAAAGGAACTAATTATTTCCAAGGAGAGAACAGACAATCTTGCTAGACAAGTGCTACAGTCACAAGCCGGACAGACCCCGTTACCCGCATCAGGGGCAAATCTTCCTTCAACATCCTCTATGAATCCAGTGCAGATCAACCTACCTGGGAATGTACCTCTGGCTCCGCCCGAACGATTTTCTGGTGACCCAAAGAGGTTTGCAGTATTTATCAATCAGTGCCGGTTGCACTTCTTATGCCGGCCAGCAGCCTTTCCAACTGATCAAGCAAAAGTAGCTTTTGTACTTTCGTACCTTAGTGGCAATGCGGCAGACTGGTCGATCCCTCTAGTTAATCAAGATGATCCGGTTCTCCATGATTTTCAAGCCTTTCAGCTCAGTATGGAAAAACTGCTTGCAAGACATTCACAGGGGCAGGCCTTGGACAATGAGCTTCTTTCGTTGCGACAGGGTAATCAAGACCTTTTGGCTTATATTGCATCTTTCAATAGACTAATAGTGGAAACTCAATGGCCTGAGGACAAAAGGATTACGCTGTTTTATAGAGGTCTACGTGGAGAGCTCAAAGACGTTTTAGCCCAAGTAGTGAATCCCCCACAAGACTGTTCGGATTATATAGACTTGGTCGTTCAAATAGATCACAGGCTGCAGAACAGGAAGGCCGATCGTTCCAAGTTTGGTGCTCGAGTATTTTCCAAACCGCCAACTCCTTCCAAAGGAGTAGACTCCGGGGAACCCATGCAAATAGGGGGACTGAAAGGTCCTCTAACACAAAGGGAGCGGGAAAGGAGGAAACAGTTGCAATTATGCCTATATTGCGGAAACTCAGGGCACTTTCTTCGAGACTGTCCGGTGAAACCTGCCAAGAAGGCAGTAGGAGCTGCAGTTACCAAAGTTACAAACTCTGAGCAGGGAAACGACCTCGCCCGACAAGAATAGAGGTCCTCTTGCCGAGCGTGAAAACCAGTTCCGTGACCTCGCATTTCGTGATACCTATGGTCCTCATTAGCCCTGATAATCCGGATCGATTACATGCAATTGAAGCTTACGTCGACAGCGGTGCCATCGGCAATTATGTGGATCATGAAATGGTTTTGAGGATGAATCTACCTCTTTGTCCCAAGGCTGTAAAGGACGTCATTACTACGGTGGATGGTACGGAGATAGCCTCCGGGCCAGTAACGCATACCACTCAAGAGGTGACGCTAGTAAGTCAAGATGGACACCATGAGAAGATCGTGTTCGATCTGATCAAGGCCCCTCAGTTTCAGATTATTCTAGGAATACCTTGGTTAGAGAAACACAATCCTCTGATCGATTGGCGAGCAAGAACGGTCCAGTTTCCAGAATGTGTCTCTACTTGTCACCCTCCACCTGGTGTTGCACTGGCCGCAATTTCTTCAGAGACTCCCCAGTTACCTCCAGAATACCTAGAATACCAAGATGTTTTCCGGAAGGATCAGGCTAACTCTCTACCTCCTCATAGGTCTTATGACTGCCAGATAGACCTGATACCTGGATCTACTCCTCCTTGTAGTAGAATTTATGCCCTCACCGAGCCTGAGAACCTTCACCTTCGACAATACCTGGATCAATACCTGGCAAATGGGTTTATTCGTCCTTCCAAGTCCCCTGCTTCTTCAGCTTTGTTCTTCGTTCCAAAAAAGGAAGGAGACCTTAGAACTTGTATCGATTATCGCTCCCTGAACCAGATCACCGTTAAGAATAGATATCCGTTACCTTTGATCCCTGAACTCCTGGACCAAGTCAGAAAAGCATGCATATATACAAAGCTGGATCTTAGAGGAGCTTACCACTTGGTACGAGTAAAAGAGGGCGATGAATGGAAGACGGCCTTCCGCACCAAGTATGGGCTATTTGAATATCAGGTCATGCCCTTCGGACTTTGCAATGCCCCGGCCGCCTTTCAATATTTTATGAACGATGTCCTCAGAGAGCTCATAGATGTATGTGTTGTTGTTTACATTGACGACATCCTCGTTTATTCTTCATCGGAATCTGAACATCGGAAACATGTGAAAATGGTCCTCGAAAGATTGCGTCAACACAAACTTTTCGCTAAGTTGGAAAAATGTGTTTTCAACGTGACTGAAGTTGAATTCTTGGGATTCATATTATCACCTGGCGGAGTGCGTATGGATTCAAAGAAGGTCGATGCAGTTCTCAAATGGCCATCACCATCCTCCGTAAAAGGTGTGCAAAGCATGTTAGGCTTCGCTAACTTTTACCGCAGGTTTATCCCCGAATTCTCTCGAATAGTCCAGCCCATCACTGCCTTGTTAAAGAAAAACAAACGTTTTGAATGGTCTACCGAGGCGGAACAAGCTTTCCAGGATTTGAAGACTAAATTTATCTCTGCACCAATCTTAAAACACCCTCGCCCCGAACTCCCCTACATCGTGGAAACTGATGCTTCAAGCCTTGCCATGGGGGCAGTTCTATCACAAAAGGACCCGGTAACCAATCAGTTGCATCCTGTGGCATTTTGGTCCCGCAAATTCTCGCCTCCTGAAATCAATTACACGATTACTGACAAGGAACTTCTGGCTATCAAGTCTGCCTTTAAGGCTTGGCGGCATTATCTGCTGGGGGCCCGACACACCGTTACTGTGATTACGGATCACCGAAACCTGCAATATTTGAAGACCGCAAAAGCCCAATCCTCTAGACAACTCCGTTGGGCATTATTCTTTGCCGAGTTTGACTTCATAATTACCTATCGACCTGGTACAAAGAACGGTAAAGCCGATGCCCTTTCTCGGATGGGAGTGGAAGAACACTTGGTCAACCCTAAACCTGTACCAATCATTCCCGAACAAAGAATTCTGGGTGTAATCGCCACAGAATCCATAGAGGAAATTAAGGATAAAGCCAGGCAACTTGTAACTCCAGCAGACATACAGAATTGGCATCTGCAGGGAAAGGACTTTGCAGTAAAGGACAACTTATTGTATTTCCAAGAACGATTATACCTACCCAGCACAGATTTACAGAAAAAAGTAATCTCTTGTTATCACGACTCTTTAATGGAAGGTCATCCCGGTATAGCCAAGACCTCAGAAAAGATCAAGCGCTACTTCTGGTGGCCGTCTTGGAAAAAAGATATCAGAGACTTTATAATGTCCTGTGGAGTATGCGCCCAAAACAAGAGTAAAAAGGAAAGACCAGCAGGCCTCTTACGCCCTATTGACATCCCACCTCGCCCTTGGCATACGCTTTCTATGGACTTCATCACCGATCTACCTCCATGCTCCGGATACAATATGATTCTAGTAATCGTGGACTTATTCTCCAAGATGGCGCATTTCATTCCGCTCAAAGGCTTGCCAACAGCAGCAACTCTGGCCCGAGAATTTCTCGAAAACATCGTCCGACTGCACGGTTTTCCTTCGGTTCTGATTTCGGATCGAGGTAGTCAATTTATTTCTCATTTTTGGCGAAGTTGCTGTCGGTCGGCTCAAATTGATGTGAGACTATCGACCAGTCACCACCCTCAGACCGACGGACAAACCGAGAGGACCAATCAAACTCTGGAACAGTATTTACGCTGCATGCTGCAACAAACTGAAAAAACTTGGAAAGATATCCTTTGGATAGCCGAGTATGCCTACAATAACTCTGTCCATTCGGGAACTGGGAAAACCCCGTTTTTTCTTTTGTACGGCAGTCACCCTCGAACCTCGGAGTTGGATCCCCTCCAAGATCTTGAAACACCAGCAGTAGACTACCTGCATTCTACAATCACCCAAGCCTTTAAGGAAGCTGTTTCTCACCTTCAAAGGGCTAAAGAACAATACAAGAAAGGAGCAGATCAACATCGGAAGGAAGCCCCTCACTATCAAGTAGGGGATCAAGTCTGGTTATCCACCAAATATCTATCTCTAAAAGGGCCACGCACATTCAACCCAAGATACCTTGGTCCCTATTCCATCACTACCATAGTAAACCCAGTAGCGGTCAAGTTGGACTTGCCCCCGCACATGAAGATACATCCGGTCTTCCACGTCTCTCTATTAAAACCCGTGCAACCTCAAACCCGACTAACCAAATCTCCAAAACCTATTCTAGTGGATGGAGAACTCGAGTTTGAAGTCAAAAGCATTCTGGACTCCAAGATCTCCAAATCTAAACTATTCTACCTAATTGACTGGAAAGGCTACGGCCCCCAAGAGAGATCCTGGGAACCTGCTGAATATGTCCACGCTCCTCGCCTAATCAAAAGATTTCACCGAACATTTCCTGACAAGCCAAAACCCCCGGAGAAGCCCGGTTTGGGAGGGGCCTTGAGGGGGGGTACTGTCATGATCTCTGCTTCCAAAAGGTCAGGGTTTTCCCAACTCCCTTGGAAGCAGATCCATAACCCAGGTTCCGAGTGCCAACCAGTCCCAATTGGGACCTTTTGGACCCAGTCCTGGCGCCAGTGGCACCAGGCTCATAAATATGCCCAGTCCCAGCGCTGGAAGCGCCGGGCTCATAATGCTTGGGTGGACTTACCTTCAGCAGACCATGCTGCTTACTTGCCTGCCAGTTGAGCCTCTGATCATCTTCTGTTTGGAACTACTTTTCCTGTTGGGTGGGGCTGGAGCCACTCCCTAGATTCAGAACACTGGAACTCTTCTGGAAGGCAGGAACTCTTTTCTTACCAGGAACTCTTTTCTTACTTGGGCGTGGCTGTGGAAGGAGACACCTAAGCACTACAGGAGGCTATTTAAACCACACCCGGTGGATGAATCTTGCTTTGCGTTATTCTGCAACCTCTGCAGCAGAACGCTCATCGTGTCTTCTGCATCCGGTCCTGGGCCAAAGGAAAAAGGCTTACCATCCTGAATCCAGTCTTCAGCAACACCTATAAAGACAAGAAAGAACAGGTTAGCATTCCGGCATCTGAAAGGCAAAGGCTTACCATCCTGAATCCAGTCTTCAGCAACACCTATAAAGACAAGAAAGAACAGGTTAGCATTCCGGCATCTGAAAGGCAAAGGCTTACCTACTCTTCGTGCGCTCCGGAGGTCTTCGGCGCTGCATCCCGCATCTGAAAGACAAAACAAGGTGCATTTAAAGACATTGGGGAACTTTAATACTCACGTGCCATTACTCCTTTCCACATCTAATCCAGTGGGTATTCCGGCACCCTGCAGCCGCTCTGAACTCGTACCTGCAAAATAAAAAGACAGTTAGAGCGCATAGTGAAGCAGGCAACAAGCGCTTACTTACGTGCTTCCAGGCGCTTCTATTCATCACACGGGCTCCATCTTCAACTCACTTCAGCCCGTCATCCGCCATCGCCGGAACCCTGCAAAACAAGAGACATCATTACTAAAGACTTTAAAGACATTTGAATGACTCGAAACTTACCGTTCGTGCAGTAAACGACGGACAGCAGTCCTCTGAAGTCAAGAGGCCTGCGCTACCTATCCAGTGAAGAAACTGGTTACAGCACCCTGCCCTGAGGCAGATGGAGAGCTCGGCATTCACTTACCTAAGGTGAGAGCGTTAACCTTTGGGGGTGTACAGGAGAGGAGAAGAGGAAAGAGATAGGGACACCCCAATAACCCCAGTTCATTAACCCCATATTTTCTATCTGCAGACATCTTACTCTACACGTCAGGCATACAGTGCACAGAGGTCCAGCCCAAAGAGCCAACCGGGTGCTACACATCACCTTGAAGATACGGTAGTCGCCCAGTCAAGACCGGCGCCTCTGCGAGAATCAGGTGAGCGTTACACTACCTTTGTCAAGGTACAGTAGCTCTGATAATCTAAACCCCTTCCATGGCTGGTTTCACATGACAGCTTTGTCATTAGCAGCAATGTCACACACAGTCAGAGAATATTCCCTGTTTATGGAGACACCCTCCAAAAACAACTCAGTGTAGGCAGGAAGTTGGACCACCTCCAGTGACCAAGTAATATTCCAAATCAGACTTAAGGAACTTTCAGTGACTTCCTGGCCTAGTGAGACTTCATCTGTGGTGATACAAAACTTAATATTGTCTGCCCCATATTGTCTCCTCCCTCAGACCAACAGCTACAATTGAAATACTTGGATGTCCCCTTGCATGACAGAACTCCTTTTCTATGTGTTCCCTTGGCAAATACTAAACTACATTTGGGTGTTGAGAGAGCAGGGGTATCAGTCCAGAAGGTGTCCTCACTCTGCATTTCTATGAGGGATGTCCAGCCATGGGTCTGGGATCTTTATACATGTCGTTGTGGCCCTTTCCTGGAAGAAGGTCAAAAGTACTAACATACCTGTCTGCAGCTGTTGCAAGCTCTTTTGATTCTTGTCCACTAACTGATGGTGTAACTCCACGTCACAAGCTTGATTCCCCTTTTTTTGAAATCGCTAATGCGCAGAGGTACTTCCGTGGTGTTTTTCAGAACTTTATGAGGATGCTAGCTTTGATCTTTTCATAAATGCAGTAGCCAACTGAATAATTACATTAGTCTAGCCATCGGTAGGAAGCTTATAGGGGCTGCTTCCCATAGCTCTTATTCCACATCCTGGAGGTGGAAGCCATGTTCCAGTGCCTCAAACAAATCCAAGATGTCTTTCTCCCCCTTGTATGATTGGATAAAATGTTTGGGTATGTGGCACCAAAGCTTCACGTGGATGCCACCATTAGAGCTACTTCCCTACCACCAGAGGTTAGCTTGCAAGTCTTCTTCTTAGTCTCCACCTCAGGTCAGCAGAGTATCACACAATCGCTCTGATTCTGCTTCCCAACAGCAGTTGCCTCACTCTGTCTCTGCTCTGATAAATCAGGTGCAGCCTTCTCCTTCTCATCGTTCTGCTTCTGTTCTCCTAGGGTCACAAGCATTTCATCCAGCAGTAATTTCCTACACTACAGTTTGTCACCAGTAAATCTTTCCTGAGACCTAACTGATGCCTGACACTGGTGGGATACTTGAGATCTCTGAGAAACCAATGGTGGGAGCCACTGACCTGACCTGGGGTACAATATCTCTGCTGCCCCATAAGACTCTCATATCCACCTGGCTTTCTCAAAAGCTTAGAGGCTCCTGAAATGTTCAGCTTTCTTGACCTTACTGCCACAAGGGAGTTCCCTCTCTTGACATCGTTTGTGGAGGCTGCTCCCTTTTTAAGCCTCTTGTGTTGCTCATATCAAGTTCAATTGTTGCAATTAAAAAATGTCTGTAAGTGTTTGTAACATTAAGTGAACACATTTTATTTATATTTTGTATGACAAAGCTGTAGACACAATCTGAATCAAATCCGGACCACTGTCCCCCAGTGAGACAAAATGTCTAATGCCCTGCAGTAAAACAAGCATAAGTAGTGGCTAAACTACCTACTCAACCCTCACATTATAACTGTAGGAAAATCTACACGAAGAGAAGGATACTGAGCAAAATGCCAAATTTAAATTTAAGCCTAGTAGAATGAGAAGACAGCTGTATTGTATTGGGGTAATGATTGCTGGCACCAGCCTTATTTTGTGAGATATTTTACCAGTGGTTTTCTTTAAATTTGTGGAGGACGTGAAGTGGTTGTGTGGACCAAGAAGTGTGGTCCAATGCTGGAGCAGTGGGGTGGGTCTGCTCGTGGAATGAGTGGTGTTTGCGGTGCCGTTCCGATGGCTTGAGTGATGCAGGAGGCGTGGTCTCATAGACAGCTGCAGAGGTGTCAATTTGTGTAGAAATATTGTTGGTGAGGGCTGTGCAAAGGAGGAAAAAAGGTGAGCGAGGATTGTAGCAGTGTGTATTGTTCAGCGATAAGTTGTGTTTAGAATTGGGACTGCAGAACAAAGGCATGAGATAGCAATTCCTATGGCACAAGCAATATACTCACAGATATATGCTGTCCTGGCTTTGTCTTGATGTGAATAGAGCTGAGTTCTGCTGTGCACACTGTCTAATGCGTCATTGAGTCTTATTTGCACCGAGTTCGATACCGCTGGGCCTATCTGGGATTTTGGGGCCTCCTCAACAAAAAGTAATCTGAGACTGCCTCCAAACTTTTCTGTGATTTTCTCCAGACTCTCAAGTCAGTAAGAATAAATGTCATGTGTGTGTATATCATGCATGCAGCTCACTGCTATTCTGCTGTTTCCTTGTGGTAGTAATAGTAGTGGTCGAACTAGTATTATTATTAGTAGTTGTGGGAGTAGTATCAGTGTCAAAGTCAGGGAGGGATGAGGGAGGTAGGTGTGGCCACCCATCCTGGCTCCTTCCTGGTGCCCAGCATGCCCCCAGCCTCCCGTAGGGCTAGCACGCTGACTGAGCATCAGCCGGGTTATGAACAGCAAGTATGTTGCACCACTCACAGGGTTTCAGAGAGTGTTTCAGAGTGTGTCGGGGAATGTGTGTGTGTGAATGTGTGTGCTGTGTGTATAGCATTTCAAACCCCTCGCAGAGACTGCTGGAATAAATATGTTGTGTGTCAGCAACCTCACGCATAGGATTTCAAATGACCATTATAGATCGGTTACCTATCTATGACAGTAATGGACATTTGAAATCATATGCATGAAGCACTTAAGCCTTCAAGCTTCTAATTTAAAGTGACCATTATTGGCATAGATAAGTAAACCTATATATACCAGCAATTGACACTTCAAATCACATTCATGAAACTGCTGCCTCAACCTATATATCCCAGCAATGGTATTTTTTTAAAGCATATGCATTAACCATTTATTGTTTGAGTTATAGCATTTGCTTTATTTTTTCATGTGTTACCCTGAGAAAAAACTCTAATATGTATCACTTTTTATCTAATTTTTGTTAAAAATGGTGCTGCAAAATGCATAATTTCAGCACATTATTTAGGTTGGCACACTCTGAGGCCCCCTTTAATTATTTTAGGCTCTATCGCTATGCTCGGTCGCTTGCGTTAATTTGAGAAAAAAGGAAGGTCCCTCCACTGAAAGCATTCACCGCTCCACAAGGGCTTACCCATGTCTCGTTTAGAAATCTTGGTTCCCATTCAAGAGCCATTTGCCCCGCCCCCTCCACCCCAGGTACCAAAAGCTTCCATTGCCACTGCATGGTCGTAGTGCCATTAGACTCTGTGTCTGTAAGAGTAGAAGTAGCTACAAAAAGATGGACTAGAAACATTTTATTTTTGGCAACTCCCTCGACTGAGTCTTTGTTGCTCTCTCACCAATTAAGTTATTTTTAATTCCCTACCTCTCTCTCAACTAAGTCACATTGTTTTTCTGCACCTCCCACACAATGTTAATTGTCAATTGCTCCCGCAACCAAAGCCTATTTCCTCAACTGCACTAGAAAACTTGTGCCTAATTCATAGAAGTGTTTTATAATGGCGAACCCCACATTGGAAAACCATCTGTGAATAAGGGCCTGCTCCTTTGGCTGTACCCGTAATAAAAGTGCACGTGTCTTATTAATTTTCTTTTAGCACAGCTCACCCAGAAATGCCCTCCCTGGAACCAGTTGAAGTTCTAAATATCACAATGATATGAAATACTCAGGGGCCGATTCATGCAACAAATGTGTGCTGAAAATCTTGGCGCAAGCCAGCGCAAGCGTGATAAAGCAAGCGCACGCGTGCGATTCATGGAAGGGCCTGCGCATGTTTACTGCGGGATGTGCACCAAATCCGAGCGTGGCATTCACGGGCGCACACGTCACATCAACATCCTGAACGCCGTGCGCGACGCGCACAGCGAACGCGCACAACGTCAGTGCACACACTAAAAAGGGGCGGGACACGGGGCGTAAGATGTGGAATGGGGAAAAACGCGTGAAAAAGAACGCGTAACTGGGGAAGTAATGCAGAGAAATACACGGAACACCCACATGCACGCAAACAACACGTATTCATGGAATCGAATACGGGAGACCCACGCACGCTAAAAGACGTGCACAGGCATCAACACGTCTGCCACAGGAAGGCAGGCGGAAGCGTCCCCACGCACAGTATAAAAGTGCGAGCAACAACAAACATGTATATACAGCTACGTTGAATGCCCCATTTGTTGCAGCACTGATCGTGGGACACCGCAGGAGGAGGAGAATAGCCAGGCCCTGCATTTTTTTGCCCTGGACCAGCCTATTTGGGATGCCTGATGACCAGGTCTATGGCATGTAAAGTTTTCCACCTTGTATCATCCTAGACCTGGTCAGCGAGTGGGAAGATGACCTTACATCACCACCCTGTGCTCCCGGGCATTGAGCCCCTTGGAGAAGGTGCTCAATGTCCTGTATTTTTTGGCCACTGGGTCATTTCAGCAGACAACTGCCATACTGGGGGGGGGTCTCACAGGCCACGCAGTCACACTGCCTATACCAGGTGTTGGCAATCATGACAGCGTGCCCCTCAGTCCGCAGGCACATATACATGCCCAGAACACCGGCAGAAAGACAGGCTGTGATCCAGGACTTCTACAGGGTGGCACACTTCACCCAAGTGCTCGGTGCCATAGATTGCACCCATGTGGCCCTACGTCCACCGAGGGCCACTGAGCATATCTATCGAAACCGCAAGCACTGGCAATCCATCAATGTGCAGGTTGTGTGCGATGCAAAGGGAATCATCACCTCTGTCTATGCAAACTACCCTGGCTCAACCCATGACAGTAGTTTCATATACAGAATGTCCACCCTGAGCTGGGCCCTGGAAGCTGGGAAGCATGGCAACACATGGCTCCTAGGTGAGCACAATTGCATGTGCACATGCATGCATGTCACACACAGACAAATACACAAACCCAACTAATCACAACCATCATCATCTCCTCAGGGGACAGTGCCTACCCTCTGAGCAACCACATGATGATGCCAATCCGGAACCCCACCACACCACCTCAGGTAAGATACAACGCTGCCCATATTGCAACCAGGGCAATAGTGGAGCGCACATTCGGAGTGCTCAAGTCACGCTTTCACTCCCTTGACCGCTCTGGCGGCCAGCTACTATATGCACCCCCAGTAGTGTGCAGGATCATTGTGGTAGCATGTGTCCTGCACAATGTTGCAACACGGCGGGACGTACCGGTGGACACGGTGGTGCCCCAACATCCCCAACCACAGGCACACACGCTGCCTATGGCAGGGGAAAAGGGCACGTGGCGAGGCAGCCCGGATCCAGCTTGTGGCCACATTTTTCACCTAAACTGACACCCCTGCGGAGTGCACATAGTACTGGCACATACCAGGTGACAATCGATGATGACAAAGAGACAGCTAACTGTCACAACCTTACCACCCTAAGAATGTTGCCACAAAAGTGCTACGTGTGTGCATTTCTAGCTACTTAAACATTACCAATCCTGTGTGACCAAAAGGAACACATGCAAGGTGTGTATCACACCACCCCCTGCAAAACAGGCCATGACAATCACTGGCCTGTCACCCAAACCCTCCCAACCCAGATCACCCTTGTCTGCCACACCATGACATGGCATGCAACAGCAAAAGCCCAACACATGACCAATTACATAAAACGTGACATGTGATAAATGGGAAGTGGCACGACGCAATGACGTCTGACATGGAATCTGATGACATGACTGACCAACAACCTCCCACACATACCAAGTCATACAGAAATGCTTTCCACCAGTGTTACCATGAACAAAAGACTGAATGCCTGTTCACATGCACATTGGTCAAGGCAAAATGGCTACTCCCTAACCCTTGTGCTGTTTGTGTTTCCTGCAACGCACTGCTCAACACACAGCACAGTGAGCAGACATTGTGTTGGGGATACACCTTGAGCATCACATGAAAAGGACAAACAAAAGATACAATCCATTGATACATGTACACGATTCCCAAATGGCAATTGATCATGCACTGCAGGGACACATCATGCCCGAGAAGGCATTCTGTGTGCACCTGTGGGCATGGAAGGGTGGCTGTACGTGTGGTGGAGCATTGTGTAACTGTGTGTGTCAGTAGGAACATGCACTCAATATATGCATGTGAAATCAAGTGACCCTCAGTGTCCTGTACACATCACATGCGAACATTGCCCATGTGTACACCGCAGCATGTCAAACCACAACAATCCCCTGACACCTGAAAAGTAAATACAACACAGGAACAGCCATTGACCAGCAGAACACATCATGTACATAGTACCCCACAATGACATTGTCAGAGAGTGCCCAAACACTGTAGCTCAGGCTTACTGTCCAACAACAAAAGGCCCTCCCTCATTTACACATCACCATGACCTTCTGAACAACTGTATCAGGGGTATGTAGCCTTCTCCCTTTTAGTCTACCTGGCTACAGGATCCACCTATCCCTTGGTGTTCATGTTCCACCTTGCGTGTAAATAGGGTCCAGCCCCACAGAGGCCTCCTTGACTGGTAAAAATAGCAAATCGCAGAGAACTCCAAGAGCCAAACCCCCAAAAGCCTCTAGGCACAAGAAAACCCTGGAAGAGTCTCCAGTAGATTACTTGAAGTGGAAAAAAAAGTCCAGGCACATGTACAAGCAGAATGATAGAACTACCAAGGTAGCACAGTTCAACAATGGTTCAACAGGATGGGTACCTTTTTCAGGAAACAACATACAATGAGGATGCAAAAACTGATCGGTAGTGTCAGAGCTCCGGTCTCCAGGCGCAGGTTTGGCACAAACCAACCACCCCCTCCATGGTCTGGGCACCTGCAAGGTTAAACTTACACAGGCCTCCGAGACCCCGGCGGGTAAAGAGGGTCAGGGATCCGTTGGTTGGACAGGCATCGGTATTCAGGATAACCGGAAAGAGGGGCAGGAGAGGGGAGTTGGATTGGGAAGGGAAAGTAGACAAAATACAAAATACAACTATTGACAATAACACATACTCAATCAGAGAAACCATGTTCTGCATGAACATTGTACTAAAAGAGTCAAATGCAAGACAAAGAGAGACTCATCTCTGGGTTGAGTGCTGGCCTCCTACCTGCGCACTCTCAGGTCCAGTAACAAGATCAGTTCAATGCTGCAAAGAGATTGTGAGTTTACAACACACACACAAGACCATTCATCCCCCAAAGTAAGTGACTTCTCCACAAACAAACACTCTTCTCTGCTGCTATGTACGTATACGTTAGTTTGCCCCCGTGATGGTTCATACACTGTCAATGCAGTAATGCAGTCGCACGTGGGCGCGCGGTAAATGGAAGACCAATGAGTCAAGAATCACACATGATAGAATAGTCCCTGGGTGAGCTGCCAGACGCGTATAGTGAGGTGCGACTTCAGTACAAGTCGTGCTCTGGCAGCTGTGGATTACAATAGGTAGTGCAAGTGGCAATTTGCACATGTAAATGATATGCACTGCACACGAGTCTGTGCCTCGCTGGGTGTCCCTGTGCGCTGTATACGTTTCTGGCTAGGAACGCTACTGCGCTAATAACTCAGCTTCTATGAAACAGGGGGGACTGGAGGATATGTGCGATGGCCCCTGCGTGTGCCCCTGACAACTTGTAAAGCTACTTGGCATTTGTCCCTCAATGCATCTTAGCTCACTGTGCGCTTCTACAACAATATCTGGGCAAGCTCCCCAGCACTGGCGCTACTTAGCATGCATGTGCAAGTGGCCTGGTGGAAGGTTGGCTGCGGTGTGACCCCTTGTGCTGCTCACCTTGCTTGGAGTTCCTGGAAACACGTCTGCTTCTGTTGGACGTCTGAGCACAAGCCCTGTGCTTCTGCTTGCGCACACATGTGCACTTCTGCACCACCGAACATGGCCAGGTTTCAGTAGTGCTTGGCCCTGTGTCTGCTGGTAAAGGTAGTCTAGAGGCTCATTTTCCTGCAGAAAGGGCATAAAACATATTAATAATACTGGAAAGTTCCCTGTGTGTGTGCCTTCATGCTGATTGTCACTGGGCCATGTTAGAGACCTACATCAGAACTCCTCCCACAATCAGTGTGACTTTGACAGGCAAAGGTTGCAGGCTACTGTCTATAGCATGAAGTGCATCAAGCACATATACAGGCAAGAAAATAACATACATCACAATCCACATCAATTAATGGAAACATCAATCATGTACTAACCCAAATTGATTACAGACAGGCCATGGATAAAACCCACTCAATCCCCACTAGGGGTGTTAACACAAGTAGTACAGCAGCAGACAGGCCACAGATATGATGAAAATCCAAAGCCCTTGTGTAAATGTTTGTTACACTGGGCCATCTTTGTGAGCCCATGGATAAGGGAAGCAGGAGTGGCCTATGTGAGTCAGGACCCCAAGCTGCAATGCACATGCACAACACATGCACGGGACAAGCTTGAAGAGCCCAGCTGGAACCGACAGTGGATGCTTTCAAAAGCCACAAAGCACCACACCGTCACATATACAAGCAATTTTAAACTAAAATAATTAAACTAACTATAAAAAACCTACATTACCTAATTAAACTATCAAAAACCATATTAACTAACTAAACTAACAAGAAAAATCAAAAATGGCCACATACGACCGGGGGGAGGCACCCAGGAGGGGGGAGGTAAAGGGTGCACTTCAACACCCACATGCGATGATGTTGAGACAAAAGAAAAAACTCCATGGGCTCAATGCCTGTACAGCCTGACCTGTGTGGGAGATAACTCGTCGTCCTCATCACCCTCTGGATGAATAGGTTGATGTGGCAAAGTACCCTGACCACGCCTAGGCACAGTTTGCCCCTTGTCGGCAGCAAGTCTGTGGGAGAGGTGAGCCTGGGTCTGTGTGGCGATGACAAGTAGGTCAGCATGTAGAACCTCGCGTGATATGCATGTTTCTTCTTGCAAGTTAACATGTGTAACACAGAGCTCTTCCTGCATGGCCTGGCTGGACAACTGGTACACCTCCCGGCAAGCACGTAGCTCAGCCGAGATGGTATTCTCTAGCTTCTCCAACCTCTCCTCTGACCGCCTCGGCTGGGACATCATGAGCACAGCCAGAGTAGATTTGAGGGATTCATAGTCAACCCTCATGGCTTCCATGTGTGCCTCTGCATGAGCAGCAATTGCTTGACACAAAGAAACCATTTCAGCCTGGCCTGCCCTGTCTGAGGCCGCCATGCCCAGCCTGAGTGAGCGGGCCGTGGACTGTGCAACCTGCTGCTGGAGTTCCACCTGCCTAGCAGGGGGTAGCACAGATTGGGCTACACGTTCCATGCTCTCAGAGATGTTATCAATTGCTGCCCCCTGGTGTTCTGAATTGGCAACCATGTCTTGCTCCCACTCAGTATACCCCAGTGGTGCGCGGCCACCGTGCTGCGGGGCTTGATACCTGCGGGGCCCAAGGAGCCGACATCCTTGTTGGGTTGGCACTGCCCGCGGCTGCAGGACAACATTCCTCTGTTGATGTGATGCCCCAGGCAAATCAGCAACTGGAGTGGAGGGTGACCCTGCATCCCGATCCACCACAGGCGGAGCTCCCACCACCATCTGGCCCCTCAGTGCACGTGTCGCAGACACAGGAGCATCCACATGAGAATCACTAACCCCTGACGAATGGACCCGATGCACATCCATCTCGAAATTGTCATCAGATTGATCATCCGAGCTAGACTCATTGCCAGCCCTAGACAAGATGGTCTGTAACACAAGTGGGTTCTCATGGCCTACCACCCCACGACCCCCACTTGTGCTGGTTTGCTGGTGCGATAGCAACCCTGTGTCTGGCATGACAACACCATCCTCTGGCTCCATTTTGTCATCATCTGAAAAGTGGAGAAAATATTAACATTAGTACACATGTCAGAAGCACATAACACACATTGACAGCCAACACATGAAGCAGACATGTCACACACAAATGAGAACCTGCAATGCATCCAGTGGCCTTGATATACAAACACATCCCAAAAGCAGAAATGGATGTGTCTAAATAGCAAAGCCTACACAAGTACAAAATGTAGTTTGTGAACTCCATTACAAATCCACCTCTGTAAGGCACATGTCACATGCAGAAAAGACAGATGACAACTAAGACATGCAACACACCATAAGCAGTTCTGAACTGCAAATTGACCACTGCTGCAAGTGAATCCAAACACACAATGACACAGGTACCATGCATGTAGACATGCATCACTAAAGCATCAGCATCAATATAGCTACATCTATCTGCAGCTCGGCCCGTACCGGGTAGCATGGGCCATGTAGATATAGTCAATGTCCCAAGCAAAGCAAGTGCCAGCAACCAGGCATGAGGGAACATAATGCCCAGTACCGTCCGAGCTGCAGGACATGAGGCCTTCACAACACCCCTCAGGGCCTGATTGAGCACATTGGGCTATGAATGTGCCCTATTACATAATTCCTTGTGGAAATCTCCACGCCCAGGACCCACCATAGTAGCTAAGTAGGCCTGGGCATATACATACTGCACAACAGTGAATGTTTGGGATCATGCCAGTTCCACATAACGTGCACAATGCAGAAATCTCACCAGCATAAACGTCTATCAACTATATATTAATCAGTCAACAAAAAAGCTGCAGAAGACACATGTGTAAATGGACACTTTCATAAACACATAAGTAAGTATTCGCAATGTTGCACCACACAATGTTGACGCTGCTTGCATATGTACACGTGAAAGCGTTCAAAAACACCCATTTCCCCATACATCTGTATTGTGAACATGACCAGCATCCAATACACCAAAGCAAGCAGCTATAACGCAACTTGTTTTGATGTATGTGCAAGTGCACACATACACACGTGAAGGAAGCTCCATAGTCATTACAACCCGATTGGCAGGATACATCTAATCAGTACCCTATGCCAGTTGGTATAGGCTGCAGATTGACCAATCAACTCATCTAAACAACCACTAGGGAGTTCCAATACTACGTATATGTGTCACAGGATGCACCTGTGCCCGTCGCATACATGACAGAGAAGGGATGAAAAACTGCTCATACATGACAGTTGACTTTGACATTGCATCAGTGAGTAGGCATGTCAAAGGGTGTAACACGGCTCAGAAGTGGGTTGATGCAGTCAAGAACATCTGTACGTTACCCACTATCTACATGAACAAGTACATTATGATGTCTATCAATAAATGTGAAGGCAGTGCAAGGGCAAGTTCAGACATCACATGCAATGTGCATGCAATGGATTGCATGGCTACAAGCAAACCCCCCACTCCCTCTAAGTGAAAACGCAGGGAGGCATAGCATGGCAGCAAAAGGGTGATCAGAGACCTGTGTATTGGCTGACAGTATTGTATTGTATTGTATTGTATTGTATTTTTATTTATAACGCGCAAACCAACAAGCCCGGAGGCATCAGGGCGCAATTTGTACAAGGTTACAGATATGCAGGTATAACAGAGAATCATTAAACATTTACACATGGGATCAGATATGCAGGTATAACAAAGAATCATTATATACATTTACAAGAGGATCTTATATACATATGTACAGTAGTTTCAGTGCCGATAGGTGATAGTAGCGGTCGGCAAGTCAGGGTAGGTCAGGAAGAAGCGCGAAGCCGGCCTTAAAGCTGGTTGAAAAGCCAAGATCTAGTATTGGCTTTGAAGGTATTGAAAGAGTCTTCCGCTCTAATTGTAACAGGGAGGGAGTTCCATAACTTGGAAGCTAAGACGGGGAAACTTGAGCCCCCTGCTTTTTGCAATTTAAATCTGGGGATCGCTAGACAGTGGGATTGGGCTGTTCTTAGAAGTCGGGAGGTAGAATGGCGCGACAGTCGACTACCAAGGTAGATCGGGGCTTTGTTGGCTAGGCATTTGTGCGTAAGGGCGAGTGTTTTGAGTGAAATTCTCTGTTTGACAGGTAGCCAATTTAACTTACTTCTGGTTTCTGTGATGTGGTGGTGTCGGGGAATGTTTAAAGCGGCACGAATGGCGTTGTTTTGTGTCGTTTGAAGTCTGTTCAGGTTCTCTTGGCTGGTGCCAAGATAAAGAGCACTACAGTAATCAATTTTAGCCATAATAAGGGTTCTCGCTAGCGTAACGCTTTTAGACGTAGTGAGGAATGGTCTGCAAGCTGCGATAAGTTTGCATGTGTATGCAGACGCAGATCTGACAGCATTAGTTTGTCGGGTTAATGAGAGTGTGGCATCAAGGTAGAAACCTAACGTTTTGGTATCTTTTGAGACACGAATGATATTACCATCTATGTTGAATGACTGATAGGACGGCTCTAGTCTGCTCAGGCGTTGTGCAGTGCCCAAGATCAGGAGCTCCGTCTTGTCATCATTCAAGCACAACTGATGTTGGGCCATCCAGGCTTGGATGACCAAGTAGACGTCGTTAAGGGCCTTGGTGTCACCTAGATAATCACCAGTGATGGGGATGAGTATCTGGGTGTCGTCCGCATAGTTAGTATAGGAGACACCCAGATAGTCAAGCACATCAAAGAGTGGTTTCGTGAAAATGTTATAGAGTGTAGGTGACACACAAGATCCCTGAGGAACGCCACAGTGAATCGGGGAAGGGTCCGCGGCTGCGGATGGGGCAAAGACTCTCATGGATCTGTTGCTCAGGAAAGATTTGATCCAAGCCGCAGCCGAGGAAGAGAAGTTGGCAGCGGAATGGAGGTGCTCGCACAGGATCTGATGGTTGACCAGATCGAATGCGGCTGAAAGGTCGAGAAGTAGTAGCATTGCTAGTTTGCCTTGATCCTTTAGAACCTCGATTTGAGTTTTAAGGTCTAATAATGCGGTCTCTGTCCCGTGTCTGGGGCGGAAACCAGATTGTCGTAGACCTAGCAAGTTATTAGTTTCCAAGTAATTTTGGATCTGAAAGTATGCGGCACGGTCTAGGATCTTGAGCAGAAATGGTACAGTGGTGATAGGTCGGAAGTTAGTGGGAATGTTAGGGTCTAGGGAAGGTTTTTTAAGCAGTGGGATAACCCAAGCGTCCTTCAGATTGTCCGGGACGATACCTGTTTGAAAGGAAGAGTTGATGAAGGCCGTGATGAATGGGGCCAACTCATGCGCTGAGTCCTTGATAGTAGGGGCTGGGCACGGGTCACCTTGGCAGTTAGTTGGCTTAATTCTAAGAATTATATTTTCTACCTCTGCAACGGTAAGCAGAGAGAATGCGAATGGTGTGATATCGGCAGAGTCTGGCAAGGGGGCCTTAGTGAGGGAAAGAACGCGGTTGTCGCGCTTCAGGCTGTCCTGTTTATCTTTGATTTTGTCTTGTAGTGTGGAGATTTTATTTAGTAAGGCTGCTTGGATGTTGGCACACCATTTACTATCTTTCACGCATGTGTCAGGGGGGGCGACTGGAGTTTCAAGCTCTCTTAGGATTTTAAAGAGTTCCTTGGTGTTCGAGTCGGCTTGCATAATGCGGTTGTTGAAAGATTCCTTTTTTGCCGTGATGATGGCATCTTTGTAGGAGAGTGAGGCTAGAAGGAAACTGTCTTTATGCTCGTCTGAGGGGTGGCTTTTCCATCGATTTTCGGCACAGCGTTTAGCTTTGCGGAGCAATCTTAACTGTGGTGTGAACCATGAATTAAGATAAGCTTGAGGTTTAGCCTTTCTAAGTTTGAGAGGTGCTATAGAATCAATGGCAGTTCGCATTGTTTGGTTGTAGGTGTGTGCTAGTGAGGTTGGATCAGAGTAAGAGTTGGTGGCTGTGTTAAGGGACGGGAGTAACAATGGGAGGAGTTTCTCCTTGGTTATATCTTTTTTGCTTCTAGTTGGGAGTGCTGGGGCTAATGGTGACGGGATTCGTGGTGTGGCTTCAATGTTGAAAGTTATAATGTGATGGTCGGACCATAGACAGGGGGTATTGTTAAGGACCTTGATATTGCAATTGGAGCCAGCTACCCAGTTAAGGTTAAGTTAAGGTCGCCTAGGATGATTGTTTGCGAATTGTTCTTTGTATTGTTGAGGAGGAGAGTGGAGATTTCACTGACAAAGGTTGGTGCGGGTCCTGGAGGTCTATAGATTAGGTGCATGGTGGCTGTTTGGTTAGGTGTGAGTGCTAGTTTGACAGACAGCAATTCAGTTGATGTGAGTTTGGAATCAGGTAACACTCTTAGGTCAAGAGTATTTTTATGGATGAAGGCCACACCGCCGCCTTTGGAAGAGGCGGTGGAGCGGTCACATCGTGTGATGCCGTAGTTCGGCGGTAGGGCTAACGCTAGTAAGGGGCCAGATGCGGCATGAAGCCATGTTTCGGAGATAGCTATGAAGTCAAGGTCAGACGTGGTGATGAGGTCAGCTATGTCAAGTGCGTGTGCAGTGAGGGATCTAGCATTAATAAGGGCACCTTTGAACATGGGCAGTTTAACCTCGTTGGTGGTGGGTTTGCATGTGGTGGCAGTTGACAGAGATCCAGGAGAGAGGGGGGTTTGTTTCCTGGTGATGTGACGGACGTGGCGTAGGCGTAGGCGGAATCTGGTGCCTAGTTTCTTATTTCTAAGAGAGAGGGGGCAGGGTTGGTTAGGTGTAGGTTTCCTAGCAAAGTGATCCAACCATGAAGCTGGGTCGTTGAGGTATTGGTTGGTATGGCCTACAGCGGGTGCTGCCGGGCTCATTCTAGGTGACACGAGAGGTCGTGGGGATGCCATGCTGGTAGAAGGCTGGTCCATTTTAACCCAGAGTGTGGAGGTTGTTACCGTAGGTAGCTGGAGAACTTGGTCGAGTCGAAGGGATAGTGTGTAAAGTAATGGAAGGAGTACACTGACGTGCATGATGACAGTCCTGGTAACCTAGGTGAGAGAGAAGAGCTAGGTGGCACAACAACCATGTACATAGACAGGGGTCACCTAAGATCAAATTGGCAGTGAAAGGCAAGGGCCATAAGACTAAAGGCACAACACAAATCAGGGCAGACACAATCAGTTGTGGTCTATTGGCGACCATAAGGCACAACACAAATCAGGGCAGACACAATCAGTTGTGGTCTATTGGCGACCATAAGGCACAACACAAATCAGGGCAGACACAATCAGTTGTGGTCTATTGGCGACCATAAGGCACAACACAAATCAGGGCAGACACAATCAGTTGAGGTCTATTGGCGATCCTAAGAGTATCATGGGTTGCAATGTAGCAGCTACTGAGTCCAGAGTAGAATAAAGGCTAGGTTGGGCAGCGCCTAAGGTTCGGGTCAGGACGCTTGAGTCAAAAGGTCATAGGGCAGCAACTAAGTTCAGGGTCATGCTTAGGCTGTTGACTAGTGTGACATGTGCCAGAGTGCCGATCTGTAGGCGCAACCTGGCAGGAAGAATGCAAAAAGTGGAATTGACTTTGGCAGAGATAGCAATTATGTAGTCATGCTCTAAAGAGCAACAGCTAGAGGCATTTGGCATACCTTGTAATTGACACAGCACGGCACTCAGTCCTGAAATGTCGCGCCCGACATTTTCTTTCATGAAGGAATGTCGGCGCGATGTGGTGTGGGCATAGATGCAATCGCAGTGTTAGTTTTTAGAGGAGGCAAAGTGGGCTGATGGGGGGCCCTTGCAGGGCTAGTGGATACCTCCAGGCCTGGGAGGGATGGCTCGTAGCGGTCGCGGTCGCTGCGCTACCATCGGGTTTGGAGCATGTGGGTGGCTGCTAGTGGGGGCTCCTGCCCGTGCCGCTTCAGGATCTCAGGTTGCTTTCTATAACACGGATCCGTGGCGCACAACGGCGAACAGGCGGCAAACAGGAAGGAAGCCTTTTTCCTGGGCCTTCTTCCGCCGGACCGGCTTCCGCCTACCGGAGGCAGGGGTTTGATGATAAGGCACGCTGTTGCCTAGAAACCGAGAGGAGCCTCGGTTTCATCCCGCATCGCGCCGGCCATTATTAGATCAGGCGATGCACGCGATGGGGAAATACTGAACGGGAACAGCTGATCGGAGTGTAGCATGCCGTTCGGGGCACAGTGCGGGCGAAGATGTGGTCATCTACGTGGCCAGCTCACCGTGTGGATGGGGCCATGCAAGCCATGCCGGTGATCAGCCAGGACAGGCTGTGCTGGTGAAAACTGCTCCTGCAGTCCTGAGAGGGGGGGGGCTCCAGCCCTCACACAAGCAGTGTGCAAATGAAATGGGGGAACAGGCGGCAAACAGGAAGGAAGCCTTTTTCCTGGGCCTTCTTCCGCCGGACCGGCTTCCGCCTACCGGAGGCATGGGTTTGATGATAAGGCACGCTGTTGCCTAGAAACCGAGAGGAGCCTCGGTTTCATCCCGCATCGCGCCGGCCATTATTAGGAAAGGCGATGCACGCGATGGGGAAATACTGAACGGGAACAGCTGATCGGAGTGTAGCATGCCGTTCGGGGCACAGTGCGGGCGAAGATGTGGTCATCCACGTGGCCAGCTCACCGTGTGGATGGGGCCATGCAAGGCATGCCGGTGATCAGCCAGGACAGGCTGTGCTGGTGAAAACTGCTCCTGCAGTCCTGAGAGGGGGGGCTCCAGCCCTCACACAAGCAGTGTGCAAATGAAATGGGGGAACAGGCGGCAAACAGGAAGGAAGCCTTTTTCCTGGGCCTTCTTCCGCCGGACCGGCTTCCGCCTACCGGAGGCAGGGGTTTGATGATAAGGCACGCTGTTGCCTAGAAACCGAGAGGAGCCTCGGTTTCATCCCGCATCGCGCCGGCCATTATTAGGTCAGGCGATGCACGCGATGGGGAAATACTGAACGGGAACAGCTGATCGGAGTGTAGCATGCCGTTCGGGGCACAGTGTGGGCGAAGATGTGGTCATCCACGTGGCCAGCTCACCGTGTGGATGGGGCCATGCAAGGCATGCCGGTGATCAGCCAGGACAGGCTGTGCTGGTGAAAACTGCTCCTGCAGTCCTGAGAGGGGGGGGCTCCAGCCCTCACACAAGCAGTGTGCAAGCAGTGTGCAAACGACTAGTGTCAATTGCATCATCTGAGTCAACTGACAACACAGCATATAATGATGGGACAGTAAGCAGGACACATGATGAACCCTCAGTAGTATACCCATGTGTGCAGAAGCCACTACACCAGTTGAACAGAGTCAGTAGGCCTGAAACAGGGGGAGGCCTGTGCCCCACACAGATTGTGACACCCTAAACGTGTGTGTGATGCTGGACTGAGCCAGAGTGGGCATGGAATAGATGATCAAATGCCATGAAATGTAGGTCATCCTGGACACGTACTACAATGATCATCCTGTCAAGGGCAAATTGGGGCATGCTTGGAATGCACATGGAGTATGAATGGGCACTCATGTCCCTGCGGAGCATCTGAAATCTGCACAGTCCAAGTGAGACACCCTGTATCAAGCACAGAGGATGTACCCCATTGCATGTGTCTGCCAGGTTGGCTGGTGGAAGTTTGCATGTACACAGGAGACTTGAACAGGCCTTTGCAGTATGCCAAAATGATGCACACCAGTGCCATGGTGAAATTGGGGTGCAGAGGGGGTGGAGGGGCAAGGGAGCATGCCTATGTGGAGTACCCGCATGCAGGCAGAAGACATATGCACGTCAGTCATGCAATGACATAGTCCCAGTGCTGAGAGGAAAGATACCCCAGGCTACATGCAGAAGGGCCAGTGAGCTGGAACATGGACCGGAGGGGCAGCCGGGTGACTAGCATGTGAGTAGGGTGCAAGTGTGGCGATGAGGACAAACCCTGTCTGCTCTACATGTCCAGAATCCTGCACAGCAGGCACGCATCAGTGAAGCATTGCATGACTTGCACATGAGAACCATGTACACATGACATGTAGTGGCAGTCAAGCACAACACATCACACAAGCAAACCACACATGTCCTCGAGAAGCACGCAACAACACTCACTGGATGGGGCATCAAAGTCCAGCATCTCTCCAACTCCTTTGACCATTCCTGCTGGTATGAACTCCGCAGCGACTGACTCATGCGAAGTGAGGTCTTGCTACTCAGGTGGTGGCCCACCGCCAGTCACCAGAGTCATGTTGTAATTAGAGGCACGCTTCACCTTAGTACTGCGTTTGAGGCCATCCCAACACTTTTTGCACTCTTGAGCTGTGCGCACCTTATGGCCGAATGCACTCACACGATCCGCAACTTGCTTTCAGTGGGACATACGATGGGCAGCCATAGTTTGACAATTCGGCCCCACTAGCATATCAGGGTTGTGGTCCCGCATGTAGTCCACAAGGAAGTCCAGTTCCTGCATGCAGAAAGGGTTCTTCCTCGGCGTGCCGGAGGCTGGAGCTGTGTCTGGGGTCCCAGTGTCTGCTGCAGGTGCAACCTTCCTCCTCTTGGACAGTGGTCCTGACCCTGGCTGCCAAATGCCGCCCTGATCAGTATGGGCTGTGGTGTTGGTGAGTTGAACCGAGGACGTGGCAGGTGGAACGAGGACGGAAGCTCTGACTTGCATCAGAGCTACTGGGTGCCCTGGAATGGACCCTGCGCAGCAACATCCGCTGTGCCAGGGTCATTGACCAGGCCTGTCCTGGATGGTAGACTCACAACCAGGGTGGTGTCGGCTGCATCTGCACATGCACTTGCCAACACCTGGCTGGTCGGGGCACCAGATTAGATTACTGCCCCACGGACACATGCCTCGGTCAGGGCAGCCCTGTGGACACCTACGGTGTGCCTCCTGACCTTCTGGAAATATTCCAGGGACTCTTCAGGTACCAACGCAGACTGCGCTGGCAGACCCTGAGCCTGGGTGGTGGTGTCCACAGTTGCACCTGCAGCTACCACTCCCTTTGGGCCCGTGCAGGCGATGAAACGGCCTGCCGGGTCACATGGGCATCAGTGCCAGATGCAAGAACTGCATCTCCCGGAGCCGCAAGGGGTGGTGGCATGACTGCACCAACACGTGGCACAACATTGTGCCAAAGTGGCGCACCCCTGCCTCTTCCCCCTCTGCAGCCACCCTGGACACCATGGAGTCCCCCTACTCCCTGGTCACCCCGGCCACATCCCTGACCATGCCCGCCATGTGGAGTATGCCCAGCTGAGGTGCCCCTCACCTTTCGTGGCCTCCCAGCCATGGCACAGATGTAGTAGTGCTGGCACAGATGTAGTAGTGCCAATGGGAGGTGTACACAACAATTGTCCTGGGCAATTGGGGTGAAGGAGGTGGCATACAAGATGTTAACGGCACCCCTGTACCTGCTAGGCTGTATATGACACTGTGATAAAGTGACAGGTCAAGCCACGCTCAGGCACCCCAAAACTGCAGTAAAACCATGCACGCAATCCGGTAGCCCACGTGTGTGGAATTAACCTCCCGCAGTATGCGGTGGCACCCAGGTACACGAAATACACGTACGCGTGGGACACACAGGCGACTATGACCTCAAAAACGGGTGCACGATACACACGGGTACCTGCAGTGGGACAAATAGCATGCGCAACTCACCGTCAGACTAGCGTGATAATGAAAAATATGCGTAGCCAATACCCTCACCAAAAGAAGAGATCCGTCCTTGATCTGCTGTGAAGTTGTGATGACGCGCGAAACAACACGATGTAGCAACACACACGTCGGTCTCCAGGAAAGGCACGTACAGCGAAATGCTGGCCCTGCGCACCTTTAACCCGTGCTGAGGGAAACGCCTGTACACGTCACTTCTCTTACGTGCTTAGGCCCTTTCCTCAGATTACACCCATTCACACGCGTACATGATTTTTTTGCACGTGCGGATGCACCCGTGCTGAGGGAAACACCTGCGCATATCACGTCACATATGCGCTTATGCGCTAAGGGCCTTTCCTCAAATTATACGCTGACGTGCAGTTTTTTCACGTGCCTAATCACTCCGTATGAAGCTGGCCACGCAATAAAATACGGAAGACCACGCTCCTGTCCAGAAGGCAATTTTCCTGCCCCCAGAGCCCTAAGCACGCTCCCACCTGCCCTCTGCTGCTGCCTGCATGCCTGCTGGCCACGTGCCCTGCTATTTGGTGCCTGCGCATCAGTCATCTACAGGGGTCCAGTTGCTGTGACCATCTCTGCTGGATCAGAAGACTCCCAACTGGAATTCCATCGTTCCACAGCCCAGCCCCAGGACCCAGTTGCCCACCCACACCTGCCCCGGGTGTTGCCATGTCCGACACAGCACCATCTGGCACCAGTGGCAACCCCCCAGCAGAGAGGCAGAGGGCTGCCAGCATCAGTGCCAATGAAGTTGGCATCCTGGTGGAGCAAGTCCTCTGGCATAATGATGCCCTATTTGGAAGTTCACGTGCTGACAATGAAGGACGAAAGAGGATCTGGAAGGACATTGTGGATGCCACCAACATGGAGGGGGTGGCAGCCCGCGACATGCAACACGTCCGGAAGCGCTGGGAGGACTTCAGGTCCAGGACCCTCAGCAAGGCCCGGCGCCTCTTGAAGGCAGCGGATGCTGAGGGGTGCCAGGTCCGCCTTACCGACAACCAGATGAGGGTCCTGGAACGTATACGCCCAGCGCTCCACCTCCAGGTCCTTGAGAGGCAGACCCGTCCGGAGTCGAGCTGTAAGTGTACATGCGTACTGATTGGACTCTGTGCATGTTGAGGCGTGCCAGGAGTGTGCAGGTTGGACATATGTCTTGAACGGCCAATGTATGGATGTGTATGTAAAGGGACATGAGCCTGCTGCATGTGAGTTCAGTCATGTGTGAGACACATCAATGGTGTATGTGTTCAAATGCATGGTGCCAAAATGCATGTGTGGGTGCACACATGTTTAGATTTCTGTATATGTACTGTGGCATGGGTGTGGTGTGACACATGGATGCTGGTTCCACCTTCATGTATGTGCAAAATGTACATGTGCGTGTGTGTGTATTTGACATGTGTGCCACTGTGATACACCATGGATGCATGTGACACCAACATGTAGGAGGCTTATTGGCAGATGTGACATGGATGCCGATGATTTCACTGCGACAGGTGGTGGAGATGAACAGATGCATGTATGTCTGGTGGCGTGTGTGCATGTGTTTGGCACTCCCCGTGTTGCATGTGAGGTCAGGCTAACCTTCGGATGCTCATGCTGTTGTTTGTGTATGCATGGTGCTGCCGGCTGCAACATTTATGTGAATTTGCTCATGTGTGTGGGTTCAAATGATATGTGTGTTGGGACGTGTGATGCCATGTGTGAAGTTTGACACTGCAACTCATGTGCAACTGTCATGTGTGTATCAGGCCATTGTACAGTGCCCTGATGCCTGTGTTCTGTCTCTCCCTGTCTGTAGCGTCAACTGATGAAGAGGTCGGAGACAGTGCTGTGGAGCACAGTGGCAGGGATCCCACCGCCAGCCAGAGACGCAAGGCCCAGCTCCCCTCCCATGTTGTCATCTCATCGGGGAGTGAGGAGACTGGTGCCGCGTCCGTGGCTGCACCTGCCGAGGGTAGGTCCAAGAGGCGGAGGTCGGAGGTGGACTCCTCGGCAGCAGAAGGGGCAGCTGAGACCCCACAGGGGCCTATGGAGGAAGAT
This sequence comes from Ambystoma mexicanum, assembly GCF_040938575.1. Lineage (NCBI taxonomy): Eukaryota > Metazoa > Chordata > Amphibia > Caudata > Ambystomatidae > Ambystoma > Ambystoma mexicanum. Next base: position 446,715,839 of record NC_090935.1, on the reverse strand, counting down.
GGCACAGAGTCATCCAGGTCGGTGGGCGGTTTGGTTGAGGAGGAGGGCGTGGAAGGGCCACACACAGGGTCTGGAGGGGGGATTCCACTGGTGCTAGTGGTGCAGTCCAGGGGCAGGGACAGGAGGCAGCACAGGCGGCCGCGGAGGTGGCTGTGTGTAATCCTGTCCCTGTGACTGCTTCATTCTGCACCAGCAGGGATGCCTTCATCCAGATCCGTTTTCAGGGAGGGGATCCGCTAACAACAACTGGCCTTCCTCTCCCTGCGGACGTGGCAATCCGGGACCGTGTTGAGCCTGTCCTGGCTGGGGTGGCGTTGCGTCAACTTGGCACCCGGGATAACATGCAGGGTTCTCCTGAGGACACTGCACGTTATTTCAGATGCCTAGTTGACCGCATCAACCGGCTAGGAGGGATCACCAGTCCTGGGTTCATCCGTGTGCTGGACCTTCTAGCGACCCCCTCCTCAACTGAACCTCTATGCGCCAATCGTCCTATGTGCCATCTTCCTGGCCATGTATCACCTAGCCACCTTGTGGAGCTGCCCCTGACCCAGCGGCCAGGCTGGTGGAGGACACATCCCTTCCACAGTCGGGAGTCGGAGGTCCAGAAGGTTTGGCCACTCCAACAACTGGACCCCAGCAGGAGGAGGATGTGCAGGCATCAACAGGCAGGGCACATGCACGGCAGCAGCAGGCTCAAGGTGGGAGCGATGATGGCTCGGGGCCATCAACATCAGAAGGGCAGGCATGGGCTTAAGGGCAGGAGGACCCTGGATTGGGAGTGTCTTCCGTGTGGCAGCGGTTGGGCCAGCAAATAGATGCGGAGCGGCGGTGGGCGGAAGAGGCATGGCTCATTATGGTCAGGGCGGAGAACTCCATACTCAGGGCGCTGAGGCGGGCTGAGTGCCTCGAGGAAATTCGCAGGGAGTTGGAGGTGGACATGGCATTATCCCTGCTAGACCTCGGGGCCAGGGAACAGGCCCGCCTCTAGGACATTGAACAGGAGTTCGATGATGCCCTGGCCCTGGAAATCAACAAGTGAGCCATAGGACTTGCCTGCCACCATTGTATATAGTTCATTAGTGTTCGGTTTCCTTTCTATTTTTCTCTCATTTGGGGTGCATGGACTATGCCCCACCTTTTTGTATATATTTATTTTTTAGGTAGGGTTTTTTGTAGGTTTCCTTTGGATTGTTGGGCTCGTAGACCCTGGATTTTTACATTGTATATAGTTCTGGACTGGATTTGACTTCAGTGATTTATTTTTTTACCCATGGTGCAATGTTTTTCTTTTTTGTTTACCTTTGGATTTGGTTTGGTGCACGAACGCTTTGGAGCCATTTTCATTCGGATTTATTTGGATTCAGCATTCATATGTTTTTCATTCATTTTGGACATCCAGCCTTTTGTTTATTAGTTATTTTTTTGTGTGATTTTCTTTCATTCCCTTGATTTTGTATTTAATACATTTTGATTTCACACTTCATTTGTGTGGTATTCTCTCATTGGTATCATGCATGTCACGATGTGGGTTCTCTCATTCACTTGCCCCCATTGTGTGTGTGTGACGGACATGTATTGATGTGCATACTTGTCATTTGGGATCTATCATGACATGGGGATTTCAATGTGGAGTGGATGGAATACTTGGCTGGGTGTTTGGACTGGGGTGGCGTGGAGTGGGATTTGGGTGGCCATAAGGGCCATGAGTGTGGATCGTGATGACGTGTTCGGGGGGACATTAGTCAGGGTCTGCTGGCAGGTGTCAGTCACTGCTGGGTGGGTGGGGGTGCAGGGGGACATGAGTCAGGGCCTACTGGCACGTGCCCGTCAATGGTGGGCGGGCGGGGGTGCAGGGGGACATGAGTCGGGGCCTACTGGCAGGTGCCCGTCACTGCTGGGTGGGTGGGGGTGCAGGGGGACATGAGTCAGGGCCTGCTGGCAGGTGCCCGTCAATGGTGGGTCGGTGGGGGTGCAGGGGGACATGAGTCGGGGGCCTGCTGGCAGGTGCCTGTCACTGCTGGGTGGGTGGGGGTGCAGGGGTACATGAATCAGGGCCTGCTGGCAGGTGCCCGTCACTGCTGAGTGGGTGGGGGTGCAGGGGGACTTGAGTCAGGGCCTGCTGGCAGGTGTCCGTCACTGCTGGGTGGGTGGGGGTGCAGGGGGACATGAGTCGGGGCCTTCTGGCAGGTTCCCGTCACTACTGGGTGGGTGGGGGTGCAGGGGGACTTGAGTCAGGGCCTGCTGGCAGGTGCCCGTCACTGCTGGGTGGGTGGGGGTGCAGGGGGACATGAGTCGGGGCCTTCTGGCAGGTTCCCGTCACTACTGGGTGGGTGGGGGTCCAGGGGGACATGAGTCAGGCCTGCTACCAGGTGTCCGTCACTGCTGGGTGGGTGGGGGTGCAGGGGGACATGAGTCAGGGCCTGCTGCCAGGTGCCCTTCACTGCTGGGTGGTGCGGGTGCAGGGGGACATGAGTCGGGGCCTGCTGGCAGGTGCCCGTCACTGGGGTGGGCGGATGGGTGGGGGACATGAGTCAGGTCTCACAAGTGTGCTCACAAGTGCATGGTGCCATGTGGGCTGCCTGCAGGCATGGTGTGGGTTGTTGGGTAGTCCCCGCGTACCCCCCAAATACACGTACCCCGCTCTCGCATGGAGTATCGCATGTGAAACTTCCCACGCACCCCCGAAATACACATACCACGCTCGCCCAAGGCCTATCGCGTGTGAAACTTCCTGCGTACCCCCCAAATGCATGTACCCCGCTCGCACAGGGCCTATCGCATGTGAAACTCCCTGCGTACCCCCCAAATACATGTACCCAGCTCGCACAGGCCCTATCGCGTGTGAAGGTTCCTGCGTGCCCCAGAAATACACGCAGGCTGCCAATCCACCCTCCCCATGCCCCACAGGCAGCCCATCCACCCTGGTCATGCCCCACAGTCAGCCCACAGCACAGGGGGACTTTTTCCACGCTATTTGCCTGGTGCGAGCGGGGTACGTGTATTCTGAGGGGTGCGCGGGGAGTTTTACACATGTTTTTGCTAGCGCAAGAGGGGTACGTGTATTCTGAGGGGTGCGCGGGCAGTTTTACATGCATTTTCGCTAGCGCGAGCAGGGCACATGTATTCTGGGGCATGCGCGGGGAGTTTTACATGCGTTTTCGCTAGCGCGAGAGGGGTATGTGTATTCTGATGGGTGCATGGGGAATTTTACACACGATTTTGCTAGCATGAGAGGGGTACGTGTATTCTGAGGAGTGCGCAGGGAGTTTTAGAGGCGATTTTGCTAGCGCGAGAGGGGTACGTGTATTCTGAGAGGTGCGCTGGGAGTTTTACACACGTTTTCGTGGTTGGGGGGCTGCATGCTGGTCCGCTGGCCTTTGCACCATGTACTGGATTTGTACGATGTTCATGGCACACGGGGCGGGGTTGGGGGCGTAACTGGCGCTGCTGCATGGTCGCTGCGCCACGGCTGATTATGGATGTTAAAATCCATGAATACGCTGTGCGCTGAAATGGGTTTTGGGGCACGCGGCAGGCGCAGACTGCTGCACGCGCACACTGTACACCAGCCGGTTACGCCACTTGTGCGCTGATTTCTATGAATTGTGCCCTCAATGTTCTGTCATATTGGAATGTAGCCAATCATATCCGTCTAAGTTGATTGGAGAAACCAAAGAATAAAACACAGACACAATGACGCCACTATAAACTTTGTCTTTAATATGGACACCGTCGGAATATGAATGGGCTTATTTGAAGTGATCTTGTGTTTGAAGTGATCGCGTGAATTCGCCAGTGCTCTGCATATCGCATGTCTTGTATTCACTGGGCGTTAAACGTGCAGTAAAGGTGGCATGTTCTGAGATGGCGGTCATCATAGAATACAGCTCAATGGATCCTCTTTGCTTTTTTCAGGTGTCAAATACAAGCAAAGAAAATCAAGGTTATTCAAGCATCCCACCCAGATGTACATTAGTTATGGCTCGAGACACTGTTGGTTTCTCTCATAGAGCATGGACATTTACCAAATGCACTCCACACTCTCTTCTCCACTTCAACGTTAATGATCGAATGGGGGCCAATTTGAAGGGCACCGAACCTCTAACTCTACAAACTTTAATGGGCCACAATTGTACCCGTCACAGAAACGTATGAAATAATTCATATGTTCATAATTCATTTGAAATACGTTGGAGATACGCAGGGCTTTTCACCACACAACAGATCACTGATAACCAACATGTACTAGCCAGCCTAATTCAAGTTTGAAAGCTGGCGTGCCTTACGCCGTCATGTATTCACTTGAGTTCTGGCTCTATGAAGGTCCTTTCTGCATCCACCCCTTTCCACTTCCTGAGAATGAATGAACTTGGCCATGTGAACACCTTTGTGCAGGACATGTAAACACATCAATAAGCGTGAGCATTTCTCTGCAAACAATGGACCCTGTGAGTTCAGTGGCGTGGGTAAAAATGATGGCAAGTGTTGCTAATTTAGTTACCAGCACTTTGCTGGCACTTTTCAGCACCGCCCGGATTCCAAGGTGAGAGGTGAAGCGGAGGCTTACTTCAAGCATACAGTGGGAAGTAAAACCTGCTTCGTTACCTTCCAAAATCGTCAGATATGTCAGAGTGGAACTACCACTTAGGTATCCCTATTGACTCCTACAGAGTACACACGACACTAAACACCACCGCGACTCCATGCGTAGTCCAGGAGTAAAACTGTGCGACCGATCAAATGTCGGTGATGGAGAATTTATTTTGTGATCATTCCAAAGGATTACTGCCCAAATATATAATGTTCTTTCAGTCTCCAGATATGTTCAGCAATTGGGACTGGAAATGTGCAAAGGAGACATATTTGCTCATGTGCCACGCTTTACCAATCATCTTTAAACATGGAATGAACTGCCTTTCCCATACGGTACTGTAGTTGTCTATAATAATAATATTAATAGTGATAATAATGTATTGATAAAGCGCCTATACACGTTTGTGTTGCCCGGCCCTCCATTCACTACAGGGACTCATATCAAACACATTAAAACGCCCTTCAGTGACTGTTTAAAGTGACTACACTTCCATAATGCGCGTAACCCAGATTTTTTCGCCACAAAAGACATTTTTCACGTCTAATATATAGCTGCATGCAATTCGTTCTTCAGAATATGGTCACACAAAATTCCCCATAAGACTGTAGCTTCTTAAAACTGAATAATTTAAACGTTCTGGCACACGCTTTGTGAGCCTTAATTGAATTCATTGTGTCCGTTGGGATACGTACCAGCTGAAAAGTGTGACAATGACAGCACCCTCGTTGTTTGGTACATAATTTAGAGTATTTCTGATTAATATTTCATGCAGTATCATTTGTGTATGAATAGTCAGACATGTATTACAGGACTCACAAGGGGCACTGGAAAATCCTGACTTAGAAAAAAATATATGTACTTAACAAGGAAATTGTTCTAAAAGCGACCGTGACAGGAACCTGTATAATTATGAGCTTTTTGTTGCAAGATAAAATATCCTGTGTCTGTTGATATTATCACAATGAAAAGTAAACACTGATCTAATGTAAATGAGCCAGAATTATTTCTTCTAAAATTGAACACAATGCGTTGCAGAATAACGGCTAAATTAACGTGAGTACATCTCTGAGTGGTTGGGAGCGGTGCCCCTCTGCAGATTTTTTAAATTAATTACTGTTACTATACTTTTATTTTTAAAAGAAACCGTTCTGGAATGGTTTCGTTTTAAAATAAAAGTGTTGGAAGTAGTTGAAACGTGCACATTAGTGCACTGCACTGAACGTTCCCTTAAACAGCAAGCACATTTGTTTGGGGGGTGTGTATTGTGTGTGGGGAGCGGGGGCAGGCCAGCAGGGAACATAGTTCCGCTACTTCTTTTCATACACTTCGGCCAGTCCCTCCCAAAAATAATGTTTCCACACTCTCTAATCTTTTTCATACAGGTGAAAATAAGACTCATTGCATTATTTTCTGCCAAAGCCCGAATGAGAAGGCGCTGCATATTGCTTGGAAAAGGATACAACAAAGCAGATGATGGGAAAACATTTGCAGCCCTGAAACTCGAGACCAGCATCGGAACAAATGTTCAACGGGAATGATAAGTTGGTTTCATGCCCATCCTAGCAACCGCCACATATATTCCAAAAGTGGTGCATTCATTTCGACTTTGGAAGAATATGTCACCTTCAGAATAGGTTTTAAGGTCATTAATGCTTTCTCCGACCTTTTTGGTACTTAACACACTTCAAAATCAAGCCCTGACTCGGTTAAGCCACTGGCGCACACTTGATTGTGGGGTTCTCTCACGAGTTATACATTTCTCATAACAGCAACACACGAACGATGGTCGTAACTAGATTTTGAGACCTGGTATTTCAGCATATAGTTACACGTTTAATGCCGCACAAAGGAAGCATTAGTTCAGCAATGATCATTAGTACAATGTATCCGCAGGTACAACAGCACAATGGTAAGATCCCTCTTCTACACGCACAGCATACAGAAAGGCATATCAACAATTCCATATATACATTCTAACAGAAATGTATGCATTTCATTTAGGAAGCCATCATGTATACAGAACGGTTTCATAAACAAATGCTGTACTGTTTCAAGGTAATGGGCTTGAATCCTTGCATAGGCACTCAGATCAGTTTTCATGGAAACAACAAACAATAAAAGTACCATTGAAACAGGGAGCCTTTCGTCTACTGAACCTACACCCAACAAATGTTGTATGTTTGCTGCATCAACACAATTATTCTTACCTGCTCCATTTTAGATACTTACAAACTAATTTTGATTCAAGGGAATGGAAAAATAAACTGCACTCTCCCTTGTTTTATTTTTTTAAAATCTTGTGGTCCAGCTGATGGACTTCTCCACCTCTTTTCCGTTGAGGAAAACTGACAATGTCTCTGCCCACATGTGAGTAGGATGTACACAGAGATGCTTGAATCCCTATTTGTATTAATTGGCTTATTTTATTATTTAAAGTGTGGACCTAGCTATAGAGCAGCACAGTGCTGTAAACTGTGTGGGTAACCAGTGTTTGGGGTGGTATCGTTTTACAGTGCTGCAGTAGTTGCAGTAGTTGCGGCGTGTGTGTCAAACCTTTGTCCATTAGGTTTAGTCCTTGCTCAGGGGCTATTGAAGAAGCTGTATTTCAGAGATTTGTGAACAAACTGAGAATTTTCGAGGCATTCCAAGCCCAGGAGGGGATCGATTTACAGCGGGTGGTTGCGTGACAAGGGAAGGATTGCTTGCTGGTCCTCTCTTTGCAGAAAAGTTATGATTCAAGTTAGTAGGTTGATTTGCTGCACAAGGAGAGTGTGTCAGTAGCTCTGTAGAGGTTAGACAACAGGTACTACTCATGACTGCTTTGTAGATGATTCATGCAGTTTTCAACAGTAAGCTGGCCTGGAGAGAATGCCAATGTAGTTTGGGTAGGACAGGGTGATTATGTCACATTTCTGTGCATTCGTAGTACGATGTGCTGCAGTGTGGTGGACTGATTTTAGTGTAGCCACATGAGCAGCTGCGAGCCCTGCCAGGAGTACATTTTCCCATCAATGTTCAAAACCACAAGGGCATACACTAGAGTCCAGCAGTCCAGCGGTGGATGAACGGTTTGATGTTGTGAAGGGTGGAGATTTGAAACCAGGACATTTGGGTCTTCTTGGCTTTGTGTTTCTAGAAGGACATGCTGCTGTCAATGGTGAAGCATAAGGAGTTTGCAGAATCTGAGAGTTGTGGATCAATTTGATCAAGGCACATATAATTGAAGGTGTGAGGGGGAACATTCAGTAATTAATGGGTTATGTTTAAGGTACGCAGTCAACATCCAGGTCTGGATGTTTGCTAGGTAATCACAGAGATGACTGTTGTACTGTGGGATTTTTACCCTCATGCACAACTCAGTTTCATCTGCATATTGGTTGATTGTTATATCGGCTCTTAGAAGAGTGTCCCCAGAAGCTTCATTTAAAGGTTACATAGGATCAGTGAGATGATGGAGTTTGGGGGACTCCACAGGATACTGTGAGTCAGTTAGACAGCAACACATGCATCTTGCTTGCCTGGTGTCTGCACAATAGGTAGAAGATAAACTAATGCAGGACAGTGCCAGAGAACACCATCCTGTCAGCGAGGGGGTAGAGGAGGATGCATTGGTCAATGGTATCAAATGCAGCTGGGAGGTCAAGGAGGACGAGGAGTCATGTTTTTTTTACACCTGTAAAAAGAAGGTGAACTTTAAAGGGATTCATTGGGATACTTCTGCCTTTAACAGGGTCAACCACACCATCCTGCTCAAACGTCTCCATGATAACCTGAGTATCACTGTTCAGGCTCTGGCCTGGCTGACCTCTTTCCTCTCTGATCGACCCTCCCAGGTCTAACTGGAGTCCATCCTATCATCCATCTTCCTCTCTACCTGTGGGGTTCCCCAGGAGTCTAACCTCTTACCCTGGCTTTTCAACCAATACCTGGCAACCCTTGCCCACTGCATTGGCATTTTCTGCTCAAATTTCCAATGCTATGCTGATGATACTCACTCACAACCTCCTCTCCCTCTCTCATCTCTGACTGCCTAACTGCCATAAAAGATTGGTGTGCCACCAACAATTTTTGTCTGAATGCCAGCAAGACTGAGATCCTCCTCATTGGCACACCATCTCCATCCTTTTCCCTCACTATCTGGCTTGCCTCCCTTGGCCCCCTTCCTTCCCCTACCTGCGAGGCTAAGAACCTCTGGGTCATCTTTGACTCCACACTTTCCTTCTCCGCCCATGCCTCTGAGGTCTCTAAAATGTCAAACTTCCTACTGCACCTCCTCAGAGGTACTCTGACTTTCCTCTCCCTCCCTCAGAAGCTCACTGTCTCTCAAGCTCTGGTTCTGTCTAGGTTGGACAATTGTAACAGCCTCTTTCTAAATCTATCTTCCGCTACTCTCCGTCCTCTGCAACGTATATAGAACAGGACTGCAATACTTGTCCTTGGCCTCAATCCCTGGGATTGCATCTCTCCAGCTCTGAAATCTCTCTATTGGCTCCCAGTGGATGCAAGGATTAAATTCAAAACCCTCTGCATTGTCCACAAGGCTTTCTGGGGCCTGGGTCCAAAATACCTTCAGCTATCCCACCGCAAATACCTCCCCTCTCGAGCTCTTTGCTCCTCTACCTCTAACTCCCTCCGGGTCAATCGTTTTTCAAAGAAACGAGCTGGGGCTAGATCTCTATCTTCGGTTGGCGCCACCCTCTGGAACACCCTCCCTTCCACTCTAAATTTTGAGGAGAACCATCTCCGGATCCGGAAGAACCTCAAGACCTTCCTCTTTGCTTCTGCCTTCTATACCCCTTTCCCCTGCTGACCGGCTCTCTCTTGGCACTGTGCACCTGGCCACCCTCTTTCAATTGTGCAAAGGAACCTGCTCACCCTGCCGCCCTCCTGCACTGCCTCCTTCCACTCCCTGCACTGGTGGACTGCATCTGTGCCCATACAGCCCCTCCCCCTTTTTTCTTCTTTCTGCACTTATCAGACTTACCCAGTCTGCTGCCATAAACACAGCACTTGCCACTTGCTGGCTGCACTACCACTGTTTATTGCTTCCATTTTCTATTTATTATTTATTTATCTGCACTCCTCTGTTATGCACTTTCTACTCTCCCCATCCATGCACTTTTCCCCTTTTCCTTTTCCCATGTATTTGCGCATTCTCAATGTCACTGGGACTAGTAAGATTGTTGTTGTTTTGTGTTCTCCCCTGTTTCCCCTCCCTTACCTAGTCGTGCTCTGAAACACTTGTGTACGAGCTTGATACAAATAAAATATCATATCATATCATATCATTGTTCTCACCATCCATGTACATTGCAGTCACCATTAGCACTTCTTTTTCGGTCTGGATGACACCTGTTTTTTTTTACACACCATGACCAGAAAAGTATCAAAATCCCCTAGAACAGGACACGGGTGCTTGTTAGCAGATGTGGTCCTTTCCATGGGATTAGCACCATACTTATAATCTGATGCTTAGCTGCTTAGTTGTTCAATTTCTTTACACCACCACCACAAAAGAAGTGGTCATGGCAGCCACCATATAATTGTGTTACATTTTGTTCAATTTAAGATGTGACAAACACATATTTCCTTATATGAATTAATGATGCATTTGATATGTTAAGAAAGTCATTCATTTAGAGACAAATAGTCAGCATATGAAGTCTGTGTCCAAGATCACTAGAACAGACTCCTATGCAATCCCTCATCCTCTCAATGCTATTTGGGCTATGATTAAGACAGCTTGACCACAGGCCAAGTTCCCAATATCCAGAACGTTTGCTTTGGCTAACAACACTTGACTTGCTCTGTCTCTGACATGTTTCTGTATTAGTTTGGGCTATTAGGTGTTGATTGCAACACCAATAAGCCAAAACTATTGCATTAGAGTACAGATAGGGAGGAATGGCATATGATGAGGGACACACAGCCTGTAGGTGTTGTTTGTTTATGTGCCCACCCATTGACTGCCCCTGGCCATGCTAATCCCTGTGGCCATTCTCACCTAGTTATTGCCCCTCCCTGCCCAAAACACCTCTTCATGGGAACTCTTTGAGTTTGCTTTAATCAACCTTACCTTCAAAACTTGCACTCAAAGTACATGCAGCGATTTTTCAAAGCAGTTTTATGGGAGTTACTGATGTAATAAAAATGTCTTGTCGGGTCTGCCTTCAGCCATTCGATTTATAAGCACTATGTGTGTCCTTCATTGAGGTCCTGTGAAAAAACACCACTGGCAAAGCCAACAGCTTTCGCTTGTGCATAGGCATTAGGCAGGCACAGCTAGTGTATACACAGATACTCACACCATTGTGCAGCTGCTACCATCAATGGCCAGTTAATTCCACAACAGCTGTACTAGCAAATGCCTTTCCCATGTCTACGCAAAAGTCCAAACTGTTGGCATTGCTAATGCTTGTTTGCATTGTATCTGTTAACCTTAACCTGTCAAAAAGCAAACTACTGATGGCTAAAAAGTCCAAACTGGCATAAAATGACTTTGATGGCATGGAGACGCTTGACAAGCATGAAAGAAATATTGTATTTCAGGCATCGGCAGAAATACAGTAGAGCTCAGGTAATGCAAAGAGTATGTATTCTTGATCATACTGGCAGCATATGTCTTAATCTCGTCCAATTACAGTGGGGTTTTGCTTATGAAAGAACTTGTGGAGTAGAGAGTCAAATAAAAGAGACTGCCAGGCAAACTCAGAGAAGTTAATAGGCAGATACCAGCAGAGTATTTAATTCCATAAAATAAAGTTGCAGCCTAGGCAAAAAGGGTGAACACTGGGGCATGACTTTCATTCAAACACATTACAACTCATGCAATGTAACCCTAAAATAGGAAGATAAGCATGACTGGGAGTGATCTTTCCATAATGCCACGAAGGATTTCAAACATCAAGTGCAAAGAAGATAACTGACATTCCAACCCCCAACCACAAAGAGCAGAATGTTTGAATATTTATGCACAGTCATTCCACCGGAGGTAAATGCACCAAAAATATATAATTTGACAGTGTGGAAAAAGTGGTGGTAACAGAATTACCACCAAGAATTTTCCTGCACCACAAAACCTGTAATGAGGCCCACAGTTTGGTACTTCATTCCATTATGTTACGTCCGATATAACGAACTTCTCTCATCCATGCACTTGACAAATCATGAAAGAATGCTTCACATTCTAGCAGACATGGCTCAAAATCGTCCTTACAGATCAGTGCCAGATCAGTTATCCAATTACTTCAATCTACCCCTTTCAACCAAATATTTCATGCCCCAAAGATTAATAAGGTTTTGGCACACACGTGGTTCCGATTTTCCAGGCCAAAACTGTTAAACCTTGTAGGAATTCATAATTGAGATCACTTGGTTGTTGATGCTTGTGTGTGTCTGTATGAGTGTGTGTGTATTTGTGCTTGTGTGTCTATGTGGAATCAGCAGACTAGGGTTGCAATCCCAGTGAGATAACACAGTGGGCTGAGCAACTTGTACATAGATCTGTATAAACTGCATGTCATGAACTTAAAACTCAATGAAATTGCAATGGGTACTTGGAATTTGGCAAAAAATGTGTCGACTTGAAAACAGTTATACAAGCCCTACAATATCTAAAAGAAAACAATGAATACTACAAAGATATAAACATAGAGGAAACCTTAAGAAAAACCACCCACATTATTCAAGAGTCACCAGAAATTGGCCAATTTGAACGTGCAGATCCTGTTACAGCAGCCGACATTTTAGACCAGTATGCAATTCACCCACTACACTCCAAATGATGCATTAGAAACATATCAAATGCATCAATTCAAAGGATCCACAATGAGCATATGGGAAAAAAGTGTAGAAGCACATTCTTTTCCTCTACTCTTTCCTAGAGGAAAAGGAAGAGATATGATGAAAGGTCCACACACATTAGTGCATCAGAATATCGCTCTTTAGGAATGTATTCTGAAGACCCCAGATTCAGACTAAATGTTGAATACATTTTCCACCTCCTCTTCAAAGGTGTACTAGCCACTCTATGTTATTGAGTTGCATTCACATTAAAAACAGGCAATAACTTTGTTAACATATCCGCTACTCAAATGCTTAAAAGAATAAAAGACAAAGATGAGGTTTTTCAGTCAAGTATCACAAATCTATTGGCAAACATGCATGGTACAAATGAATACTCGTTCTGATTTCACACTGATGTACGTTGTATAATAAGGAACCTTGGCCCAACCACATGGTTTGTTATTTTAAGTTGTGCAGAGTATGCATGGAAATACTTGCATGACTTCTTACACACTGCAAACCAAAATAAAAACAGAATAGACATAAAAAAACACCAGGAGATCTTTTTTCTCTTGACCCTGTAAATGCATCAAGGTACTTTCACCATCGCTTCATTGCCATGCTGCATTTCATCTGCAATTAAAATACCCCGCCACTTGGAGAAAAGAATATCAATCCACATGCTTTTGTGGATCAAAGGTGCTCCAAAATGTGGCCATGATAGTGATGCCACTGTTTTACAGTTCATTGAAAAATACATTATCTGTGACATCCCTCCAGAAACCACAGATAGGGACCTCCATACACAAGTGTTACACTTCCAACACCATAAATGTGGCAAATACTGCTGACATAGATATAAAAACAAAGAGAAATACTATACCAAATGTTGCTTTGGCTCCCCTAGACCAGTTTGCAAAAAAGCACAAGTAAATAGCTTGATGTCTTCTGTTAGACACAATGTAAAGGGGAAATCCTAAAATACATACAACATTAAAAGGGACAAAAGATCTAAGTCCATCAATGATTACAATCCAATCATTGCTCTCTTGTGGAATGCTGATATAAACTAACAATACTTTGCAGACAATTCCACTCTTTTGCAAGAGACATCACAGCCTATCTTACCAAATCTGAGAAAACAGAGCTAAAGGACCTCTGCGATGACATATCATCAGACAAAACACTATCCAACAAATTACACAGCTTCGGTATAAAAATGCTCCCCCATAGAGAATTCAGGTGCTACGACGCTGCAGACTGTTTTACAGGTACAGCCTTATATGACAAATCTGAGCACATTGTCTGATTGAACCTTTGACCAGCTTCATCCTGAAAAAGAGTAATAAAATCCTACCAAGAGATAGAACACATAGGAAAAAATTATATCAACAGCCAGGACATTTTAAAAAACAATTTAATTGACACATACTACCGAAACAGAAGTACTACTTTGTAAAACATTTTTCTGTACAACATTGCCCAAAACTACACATACAGAAAAAATGTCACACCAAATGAGAAAACTGGGCAATATTCAGTCTCAACTTGTGGAGGAAGCCTAGTGAAACTCATCGAACCCAGCCTAATTAATTATTTAAATGTAACCTTTAAATCTCCACAACATAGAGAACTGTATTACATGGCCCTACTCCAACTTTTTAAACCTTGGAGAAAAGACAAATAATTATTGGGAGACTATGACTCATTTGAAGCTGCATTCAAAGCAAATCAAAGCAGTATAACAAATGACAATTTCAAACAATGCAAATATATGTTGCACAATGAATGCCAACAAGAGGAAGAAATTGAAGCTCAACTAGACAAAGACACTCCTGAGGGCAGTCAATGTTTCCTTACAGGTAGCCAAGACCCACTTGGAGAACCACTCATTCTAAATGAAGCAGAAAAGGCCTTGACTGAGGTAGAAAATACCATTTATGAAGATAATCAATCTGAGGAAGATTTGTCAGTTTTAGAATCACAGCTAAATTATGAACAACTCGCCATTTATGTAGAAGTCACTCAAAAAATTGAACACAGGTTTAAGCCAGTTAGTGCCATGGGCCTTTCTAAACGGCCCTTGTATGATAATGAATTTGCTCTGGCTGTTTCTATCTGCCCTGGGCAACACCCCCATGTAGGAGGAGATTAGCTCACTGTTTTCAGAGCAGAGTCCATTGTTTAAATGGAAACATGCTTTAGAACCCTCCCTCTAACCCAACCTCTATTCCCACTCCAAGAGCCAACCATTTCATGATGTTAATACAGTTGTAAATATACGTGTTTTTTAGAACACTACTTATTTTGTTATGCTGCAGTGCTGTCTGTTATAAGGGCACACACAGCTGTGGGCTCTGTTTTACATGACATGTGGTATCCGTGCTTTTTGTAAAGTACTGTCTCACCCCCACCGACCTGACTCAATTGGTTTAGTCCATCTGTTGCAAAAGCAGAGGCTCTGCATGTGCAAAACAAATAACTGAACCGATGCACAGCATAGTTGTTTTCTCGAGGACTACGTTAACTTTGGAAGTAGATTTCTGCAGTGCGATGTCCCTGGGAAATGTGGAATTCAACATGAAATACTAAGGTAAGCACGAGGTGGGGCATTTCTGCACACACGTGATACTGCAGTGGGAGGCAAAACACATGGGCCGTGAGCAGGAGCTTAGCTGGAGAACCATTGTGGGATCAAAAAGTAAGTGTACATTTACAAATAATCTTTGTGTGTACATATGTTAATATGCACGTGTATTTGAGTTATTTTAGTGTGTGTTTGAATTTGGATCAGTCCGTTGGCAAGCACGTTGTGCCCTAATGAATCTCGCACAGCTCCTGCAGGATTTGTTATTAAATGTTCACTCTTCCTCCCCGACAACCTCCTCTGTGTTTTTTCGCAGGATGCTTTTGTGCCCCAACCTGCTGGCAGGTGAGAGGGGATCGGGGGAACAGTAGAGGAGAAACAATATTCAAATATAGCATTAGCATTCAAATGCATCTGAAAAACACTTTTTTCAAATGTTCATACTTAAAAGCACAGAAATGTAACGTGTAAAAAAAAGTGCAATTTCAAGATTTAATTTCAAACTTTGGTCTTTGCTGCCGTGCAATCCTATTTTTGTAGAGCAGGATGATTTGGTGCATTGTGTTCGGCCTGAGGCCTTTGTCTAATGTTCAGTGGTTCTCCTGTTCAAATCCAGCTGCTTGCTTTATATGGCCGTGTCTGCTGTTTCTATTGCAGTCGAAGTAAACAACCACCGACCCAGCCACTGGCTTTATTTGATATCACATGTGGTCTTGTATGCCTAAATAGAGCAACAGTGTGCCTAGGGACATATGTGGGCCACCGGGGCCGGTGTGGTTATACTATGCCGCTAGTTCCCATGCATTCAGGGGTTGCCTGGTGCAGATGGCAGAGTGTTGCAGCCCACTGAGGAGGAAGAGGCTGTGATGAGAGGTAACCAGGCAGCCTGCTGCTGAGCATGGGGGGTGATGACAGGGGGGCTGTCCTCATGCCTACTGACTGAGGCAGCACAACTGCATACAGCACATTTCTGTTGTGAACATAAACACATGCTCATTACTTGGGAAGGGGCAAGTGTTCTGACTGGCTCTCAAATACATCCACCCGCCAGCATTCCACGAACAGAACTAGAATAGTGTTAGATGGAATGCACACCCAAAAGTTAGCAAGCGCTATACTCTGCACCGCAAAGCGGGTCCAAATTCAGCAGAACGGTGGTGCATACTGCAAATATGCTTGTTGCCTTTGGGTTGGCAAAAGAGTTGTGGAGATACTCGGATTGTCACCAGAACAAAATCTGATGTTTCAGAATGCTCCTAAAAGCCGTGTTTCCTTGACAAGCTGATAATGCTGGCTAATTCGAAATGTTCAGATAAATGAAGATTAAATGTCTGTAGCACTATCTATGCATGACAGAATACCTTTTAGAGCGGAATTGACACACGAGTCAGATCGGTGCAGAGAAGAAGAAAGGGTCATGCTTGTGCACGTGCTGTCAGAAAAGCAGCAGCTAAATACACCTTCTGTGAGCCCCAGTCATTTACTTACCGGTCATTCTTGATGTTCACTTGACTCCCACTGGATTCCTCGCCACAGAACTTCAGACTCTATTCCCAAACTCCTAAATCATACTCCGCCCATTCTATGATATGATGCTCGGCTGTTACTGCATGTCCGCGATTCTCAGTTTCCTGATTTATGCCTGACCAGGCAGGGTCAGTACATGGTTAGAAGATTTCTGAGTAGAAGGCACTTCTCAATGGGCTTCCAGGCACTCTGCTCAGACTGCTGCTGTCCACATGCTGCCTACAGCTTTGGCCTCAACTATTTTAGGAAGGGCAATGTGTGGATATGAATGCCTCTTTTGGTTATACTCTGAGAGTAACGAGACACCCCTTGCATATGGGCTGACTAGTTCCCCACTGGACCCCCAGACTTCCTATGCGAGCTCCCTGGTTCCAGTCACAGGGAATCTGTCTCATGGCGATGAGTGGAGTCCCTCGAGCACTCTATAAGCACGTACCTCAAGATAAGCCTTAACCTCCAAGTGTAGCCGATATCATACCTCAGTGGGTTGAGCGCTCGCTGCTGCGATGTGTGTGTGATCTGCAGGTTGCAGGTTTGAATCTCAGCAAGGCCATCTCAGCCTTTCATCCTTCTGAGCTCAATAAATGAGTACCAACACAGGTTGGGTGATATTGTATCCATATTTGTTCATATGTGGTTGTCTGCTTGCATTCACAGTAATTTGACAATATGGATCTATACACACAGATATTAATGATACATATGGTGATCCATTCTTGTATGCAAAGTTATGTTATTTTATGAGTTGTTTTCTAATGTAACAGACACATGAACCCTCCATAAGTAGCATTTTATGTAAAGTCGTGAATTGACATGACTCAATGATTGATGGTTTGAGGGCCACTTTTTCTAAGGCGAGTGGTGGGCCGTTTTGTATTGGGCGTCCAGCCCTATTTCTTGTCCCAATCTGACCCAGCGCACATATTCAAGTGTTACCATCATGTGCTAGGTGCGGCCTCGGTTTTGGAGGTACTGCTATCATGCAACAAGTGCAGCATCACTTTCCCAGGTGCTGCCAAATTCACTAATCTGCATTCAGCCTATTCAGGCTTGTGTGCCATTTGAAGCCATCAGGTGCAAATACAGCCTTATATGTTAGATACAGCCTTACATGCCCAAATACTCCACTCACATGTCAAGGTATGCCAGTTTAAGCCTAGTTGTACAAAACACACCAAACAATACTTGGCCCTTCACAAAGAATGCAGGCACAACATGGCTACATTTCCCAGAATGCACTCTCTCATGCAGTGGATAAACTCAAACGTGTTATAGAATTATCCAACAGTAATAAACATTCTTCATTGTAATGTAGCAGAGATCAGAGGTCCCACAGTTTTGGCTTGTCTATAAGTATTGTACATTTGCCAGCCACTGCTTTTATATGCCCAGGTACTTGCCCTATTTTGCAGCTGCGACCATCAATGGCCAGTTAATACCACTATGGCAGTGTCTGGCAAAAGCCTTTCCCATGCCTACAGAGAAGCTCAAACTGTTAGTACTGCCATTATTTGTTATCCCTTGTGATGGGGTTATGCACCACTGCCAGGTCCTCACCCTTCCACGAAACTCCAAAAGTATGAGGTGTAGGCCCCTCATTCACCAGAGATGGGTACCTTTGTTGCTATTTTCTCAGTTTTTTTCATTCCCTCACCCACTCCTGAAGCAGAATCATGTGTATACCCACCCTCTACCTTGGATCTCCTCTGTGAGGCGTACACTGAGCGTGGTGCTCACTGGACCTACCATGGATGAATGGCTCAATTTTTCATTGTCTTTACTCATTGTTGGCTTTTAGGCTTCCTGGTATATTCTATGGGAGGAAGACACAGTGCTTGGCAGATGAGTTATCTCTTTACCACTTTACCTTAGGCTGCCCTGCAGAGGCGGGTGCATTGCAAGGTCAGTGCCATTGGACACCGCATGAGATTTCCAACAAGATTAAGGTATACTTAAACCATCCTCTGGCTGTAACTATCCAAGACAATGGCTTGGTCCTTCTCAAGGAAGTTACGACCACTTGGAATAGTCAGCAGGTGTCATACTGGATATTTCTATGCAGATTAAAAACTCACTTGTTAATGTAAGTTCCATAAGAAAAGGTTAAGTGTGGAAAATAGAACGGTTGCTGCCTTCATTTCTGGGATCCAAGGGAGGGAGGAATAGAGGAAAATGCAAGGTAGGATAGGCTGGTTCTTTTTTATGATAATTGGTGTTATGGTATGGTCCCCCGTCTCGTTCTGGAGCTCCCCACCGGGGTTAGAGAACGTCACAGATTGTAGGGGCTTTGTGAAAACACATGGCAGTTGGGGGGGCATTCAGGGGTTCCACCCATGCCTCTAAGGCACCGAACTTTGTTCTGTCACTGCCCCCACAGTGAACAAGGCTTCCCTTTATCACAGTCCAAAGCTGAAGGAATGGAGCACCATGAGCTGGAGCGAGTTCCAGAATCTCCTCGTCGGCCTCGAAAAGAGCTCTCTGGACCATAAGTCCAAGTACAGCCAGGTAAGAGTGCGACCCTGTGGGGCTGGTATGAAGTGTGAGTTTCTTCAGCTGGGCGGAGGATCTCTTCCATTTTCAGTGCATTTGACAAAGTGCCTCGTGAGAAGGATGTGTTGATGATGTTAAATGGTGTAAGTCATTCATCTGCAATGATCCAATTTAATTATTTATTGTGCATTTGTTAGGTGCTTTTACAACAAGTAAATTGTGTTTCAAAGTGTTTCAAAGTGCCCACAGGGCAACTGAGAGGGAACATGGGATTGAAAACAATATATTAACCGGAGGATAAAAGACAAACTTACTAGGCCATGTGAGTATTCAGAATGTGCAAGTAAAGAATTAGAAGAGGGAGTGGGGGTAAGTGCCAGAGTGTCTGTGCTCATGGTTGAACAGCAGATGTAAGTGCCCAGTATAGTAAGTGCTAGAGAGCATTGAGCTGCAATAAGTAGGTAAGTGCAGTGCTACAGTGGCGTAGGACAGTGGGTGCTGAGAAAAGTGCTTTGTGTAGGCAGAGGATGATGTGAGTGGGGTGGGATGCCAGGGCCTCAAAGGACACATAAGGGCCCTGGTCACCAATCACAGCAACTGTGTTATTAGCAGAGGAGGGAAGAAGGGAAGGAGGAGGTGAAAAATGTTTGAGGCGATGGAGAATATTTACTAAGAGCGAGTTGCAGATAGCATGGACCTCGGCCCCAGACAGCCTTGTGGATGATGGAGAAGTATTCTAAATTAATCTGTGCAGCAAGCTGGAGCCAGTGAAGAGTCATTAGGGCAGGAGAGATGTGGTCTCTGGGCTTGAGGCCAAGGATAAGTCTCACTGCCCTATTCTGAATTAGCTGAAGGGGTTGTAGAAATGTAGAGGGTAGTTTCAAGATAAGGCTGTTGCAATAGTCAAGGATTGTGAGACGTGGATGGGACCAGAGAATTCTATTTTTGTTGCATTTCCAAGAAGGGGGATTGTGTTCAGGTTCCTGAAATACCTTCAGATGGTCCGCGCTTTCCAACCTGTATCAAGAAACGCTACTCCTCTCACTCCACCCACACCCACTTACCTTACTGAATTGGTCTTACCGTGTAAGTTTAACCAGGTACTGGAAGCCAAAACATTACCAAGTGATAGCTAGCCTGTAGTTGTGTGTAGTGCAGGGTAATTGGAGATTTGAAACTAAGTCATTTGGTTGTGGAGAAGTGAGGGTTTGAGAATAGTGAGGACTCCTGCTGGTGTGGCTTTGTAATAGGTTGAACTGTTATCCTGCTGAGACCTGGAAATCAGACAAGTGTAATCAGCTGTAGTGGGTGGGGAGAGGATTGTGCCACTGTTGTATGATTGACATCTTTTCTCTCTATGTTTTCGGAATTATTTCACCAAGAACGGTGGTTGCGGATGTCTACACACACTACCAGATCAGTTTGCAGGAAAGAGGTGAAGATCATTGAAATCGAACTCCCAGGTAAGTCGGTGACTAGATGGGTATACCTACGTTGTGGGCACCATGTGTTGACGTTCGATGCAGCATGGTATACTTACTGGGAATCAGAGTTTATTACATGTTCTCTTCTTGCTCTATGAATGTGATGAATTTTCTCTGTTTTGTCTGTTCGTTGTAAAATTATCATTTACTTGAGGGCTTGCTGCTAGAGTAGGACCATGCAGTTTTGCAGTTTACATCTATCCATCCAGCCCATCGGAGCGCCTGATGGCAGAGTGACTTCTCCCCAGTTGCGTTCATCTGGGCAGCTGGTTGATGGCAAAATCTATGCAGCTGTCTTTTCTCTTGCATGTGGATCCGGACATCGTCTCCTGTACATTCAACACCACAGACCAGGGCTCGCCACTAGAGTAGGCCCATGCTGTTTGCGTCTATCCATCGGGCCCATCGAAGCGCCTGATGGGACAATAAGTGATCCCCCTTGCGCTCCCTTGGGCAGCTGGTTGATGGTAAAATCTCTGCATCCATCTTTTTTTTGCAGGTGGATCCGGACATCGTCTTCTCTACACCCAACCCAATAGACCAGGGATTGCCACTAGATTAGGCCCATGCAGTTTGCGTTTATCCAACCTGCCCATCGGAGCACCGGACGGGCAGTGAGTTCTCCTGCCTTGCGCTCCCCTGGGCAGCTGGTTGATGGCAAAATCTCTGCATTCGTCTTTTTTTTGCAGTTGGATCTGGGCATCGTCCTCTCTACACCCAACACAGTAGACCAGGGATTGCCACTAGATTAGGCCCATGCAGTTTGTGTCTATCCAACCTGCCCATCAGAGAACCTGACGGGCAGTGAGTTATCCTGCCTTGCACTCCCCTGGTCAGCTGGTTGATGGGAAAATCTCTGCGTCTGTCTTTTTTTTGCAGGTGGATCCGGGCATCGTCTTTCCTACACCCAACTCAGCAGACCAGGGATTGCCACTAGATTAGGCCCATGCAGTTTGCCTATATCCAACCTGCCCATCGGAGCACCTGACAGGAAGTGAGTTCTCCAGCCTTGCGCTTCCCTGGGTAGCTGGTTGACGGCAAAATCTCTGCATCCGTCTTTTTTTGCAGGTGGATCCGGGCATCGTCTTTCCTACACCCAACGCAGCAGACCAGGGATTGCCACTAGATTAGGCCCATACAACTTGTGGAGGAAGCCTAGTGAAACTCATCAAACCCATCCTAATTAATTATTTAAATGTAACCTTTAAATCTCCACAACATAGAGAACTGTATTACATGGCCCTACTCCAACTTTTTAAACCTTGGAGAAAAGACAAATAATTATTGGGAGACTATGACTCATTTGAAGCTGCATTCAAAGCAAATCAAAGCAGTATAACAAATGACAATTTCAAACAATGCAAATATATGTTGCACAATGAATGCCAACAAGAGGAAGAAATTGAAGCTCAACTAGACAAAGACACTCTTGAGGGCAGTCAATGTTTCCTTACAGGTAGCCAAGACCCACTTGGAGAACCACTCATTCTAAATGAAGCAGAAAAGGCCTTGACTGAGGTAGAAAATACCATTTATCAAGATAAACAATCTGAGGAAGATTTGTCAGTTTTGGAATCAATGCTAAATTATGAACAACTCGCCATTTATGTAGAAGTCACTCAAAAAATTGAACACGGGTTTAAACCAGTTAGTGCCATGGGCCATTCTAAACGGCCCTTGTATGAGAATGAATTTGCTCTGGCTGTTTCTATCTGCCCTGGGCAACACCCCCATGTAGGAGGAGATTAGCTCACCGTCTTCAGAGCAGAGTCCATTGTTTAAATGGAAACATGCTTTAGAACCCTCCCTCTAACCCAACCTCTATTCCCACTCCAAGAGCCAACCATTTCATGATGTTAATACAGAACTAAATATACGTGTTTTTTAGAACACTGCTTATTTTGTTATGCTGCAGTGCTGTCTGTTATAAGGGCACACACAGCTGTGGGCTCTGTTTTACATGACATGTGTTATCCGTGCTTTTTGTAAAGTACTGTCTCACCCCCACCGACTTGACTCAATTGGTTTAGTTCATCTGTTGCAAAAGCAGAGGCTCTGCATGTGCAAAACAAATAACTGAACCGATGCACAGCATAGTTGTTTTCTCGAGGACTACGTTAACTTTGGAAGTAGATTTCTGCAGTGCGATGTCCCTGGGAAATGTGGAATTCAACATGAAATACTAAGGTAAGCACGAGGTGGGGCATTTCTGCACACACGTGATACTGCAGTGGGAGGCAAAACACATGGGCCGTGAGCAGGAGCTTAGCTGGAGAACTATTGTGGGATAAAAAAGTAAGTGTACATTTACAAATAATCTTTGTGTGTACATATGTTAATATGCACGTGTATTTGAGTTATTTGAGTGTGTGTTTGAATTTGGATCAGTCCGTTGGCAAGCACGTTGTGCCATAATGAATCTCGCACAGCTCCTGCAGGATTTGTTATTAAATGTTCACTCTTCCTCCCCGACAACCTCCTCTGTGTTTTTTCGCAGGATGCTTTTGTGCCCCAACCTGCTGGCAGGTGAGAGGGGATCGGGGGAACAGTAGAGGAGAAACAATATTCAAATATAGCATTAGCATTCAAATGCATCTGAAAAACACTTTTTTCAAATTTTCATACTTAAAAGCACAGAAATGTAACGTGTAAAAAAAAATTGCACTTTCAAGATTTAATTTCAAACTTTGGTCTTCAGCTGCAGTGCAATCCTATTTTTGTAGAGCAGGATGATTTGGTGCATTGTGTTCGGCCTGAGGCCTTTGTCTAATGTTCAGTGGTTCTCCTGTTCAGATCCAGCTGCTTGCTTTATATGGCCGTGTCTGCTGTTTCTATTGCAGTCGAAGTAAACAACCACCGACACAGCCACTGGCTTTATTTGATATCACGTGTGGTCTTGTATACCTAAATAGAGCAACAGTGTGCCTAGGGAGATATGTGGGCCACCGGGGCCGGTGTGGTTATACTATGCCGCTAGTTCCCATGCATTCAGGGGTTGCCTGGTGCAGATGGCAGAGTGTTGCAGCCCACTGAGGAGGAAGAGGCTGTGATGAGAGGTAACCAAGCAGCCTGCTGCTGAGCATGGGGGGTGATGACAGGGGGGCTGTCCTCATGCCTACTGATTGAGGCAGCACAACTGCATACAGCACATTTCTGTTGTGAACATAAACACATGCTCATTACTTGGGAAGGGGCAAGTGTTCTGACTGGCTCTCAAATACATCCACCCGCCAGCATTCCACGAACAGAACTAGAATAGTGTTAGATGGAATGCACACCCAAAAGTTAGCAAGCGCTATACTCTGCACCGCAAAGCGGGTCCAAATTCAGCAGAATGGTGGTACATACTGCAAATATGCTTGTTGCCTTTGGGTTGGCAAAAGAGTTGTGGAGATACTCGGATTGTCACCAGAACAAAATCTGACGTTTCAGAATGCTCCTAGAAGCCGTGTTTCCTTGACAAACTGATAATGCTGGCTAATTCGAAATGTTCAGATAAATGAAGATTAAATGTCTGTAGCACTATCTATGCATGACAGAATACCTTTTAGAGCGGAATTGACACACGAGTCAGATCGGTGCAGAGAAGAAGAAAGGGTCATGCTTGTGCACGTGCTGTCAGAAAAGCAGCAGCTAAATAAACCTTCTGTGAGCCCCAGTCATTTACTTACCGGTCATTCTTGATGTTCACTTGACTCCCACCGGATTCCTCGCCACGGAACTTCAGACTCTATTCCCAAACTCCTAAATCATACTCTGCCCATTCAATGATATGATGCTCGGCTGTTACTGCATGTCCGCGATTCTCAGTTTCCTGATTTATGCCTGACCAGGCAGGATCAGTACATGGTTAGAAGATTTCTCAGTAGAAGGCGCTTCTCAATGGGCTTCCAGGCACTCTGCTCAGACTGCTGCTGTCCACATGCTGCCTACAGCTTTGGCCTCAACTATTTTAGGAAGGGCAATGTGTGGATATGAATGCCTCTTTTGGTTATACTCTGAGAGTAAAGAGACACCCCTTGCATATGGGCTGACTAATTCCCCACTGGACCCCCAGACTTCCTATTCGAGCTCCCTGGTTCCAGTCACAGGGAATCTGTCTCATGGCGATGAGTGGAGTCCCTCGAGCACTCTGTAAGCACGTACCTCAAGATAAGCCTTAACCTCAAAGTGTAGCGGATATTATACCTCAGTGGGTTGAGCGCTCGCTGCTGCGATGTGTGTGTGATCTGCAGGTTGCAGGTTTGAATCTCAGCAAGGCCATCTCAGCCTTTCATCCTTCTGAGGTCAATAAATGAGTACCAACACAGGTTGGGTGATATTGTATCCATATTTGTTCATATGTGGGTGTCTGCTTGCATTCACAGTAATTTGACAATATGGATCTATACACACAGATATTAATGATACATATGGTGATCCATTCTTGTATGCAAAGTTACGTTATTTTATGAGTTGTTTTGTAATGTAACAGACACATGAACCCTCCATAAGTAGCATTTTATGTAAAGTCGTGAATTGACATGACTCAATGATTGATGGTTTGAGGGCCACTTTTTCTAAGGCGAGTGGTGGGCCGTTTTGTATTGGGCGTCCAGCCCTATTTCTTGTCCCAATCTGACCCTGCGCACATATTCAAGTGTTACCATCATGTGCTAGGTGCGGCCTCGGTTTTGGAGGTACTGCTATCATGCAACAAGTGCAGCATCACTTTCCCAGGTGCTGCCAAATTCACTAATCTGCATTCAGCCTATTCAGGCTTGTGTGCCATTTGAAGCCATCAGGTGCAAATACAGCCTTATATGTTAGATACAGCCTTACATGTCCAAATACTCCACTCACATGTCAAGGTATGCCAGTTTAAGCCTAGTTGTCCAAAACACACCAAACAATACTTGGCCCTTCACAAAGAATGCAGGCACAACATGACTACATTTCCCAGAATGCACTCTCTCATGCAGTGGATAAACTCAAATGTGTTATAGAATTATCCAACAGTAATAACATTTCTTCATTGTAATGTAGCAGAGATCAGAGGTCCCACAGTTTTGGCTTGTCTATAAGTATTGTGCATTTGCCAGCCACTGCTTTTATATGCCCAGGTACTTGCCCTATTTTGCAGCTGCGACCATCAATGGCCAGTTAATACCACTATGGCAGTGTCTGGCAAAAGCCTTTCCCATGCCTACAGAGAAGCTCAAACTGTTAGTACTGCCATTATTTGTTATCCCTTGTGATGGGGTTATGCACCACTGCCAGGTCCTCACCCTTCCACGAAACTCCAACAGTATGAGGTGTAGGCCCCTCATTCACCAGAGATGGGTACCTTTGTTGCTATTTTCTCAGTTTTTTTCTTTCCCTCACCCACCCCTGAGGCAGAATCATGTGTATACCCACCCTCCACCTTCAATCTCCTCTGTGAGGCGTACACTGAGCGTGGTGCTCACTGGACCTACCATGGATTAATGGCTCAATTTTTCATTGTCTTTACTCATTGTTGGCTTTTAGGCTTCCTGGTATATTCTATGGGAGGAAGACACAGTGCTTGGCAGATGAGTTATCTCTTTACCACTTTACCTTAGGCTGCCCTGCAGAGGTGGGTGCATTGCGAGGTCAGTGCCATTGGACACCGCATGAGACTTCCAACAAGATTAAGGTATACTTAAACCATCCTCTGGCTGTAACTATCCAAGACAATGGCTTGGTCCTTCTCAAGGAAGTTACGACCACTTGGAATAGTCAGCAGGTGTCATACTGGATATTTCTATGCAGATTAAAAACTCACTTGTTAATGTAAGTTCCATAAGAAAAGGTTAAGTGTGGAAAATAGAACGGTTGCTGCCTTCATTTCTTGGATCCAAGGGAGGGAGGAATAGAGGAAAATGGAAGGTAGTATAGGCTGTTTCATTTTTATGATAATTGGTGTTATGGTATGGTCCCCCGTCTCGTTCTGGAGCTCCCCACTGGGGTTAGAGAACGTCACAGATTGTAGGGGCTTTGTGAAAACACATGGCAGTTGGGGGGGCATTCAGGGGTTCCACCATGCCTCTAAGGCACCGAACTTTGTTCTGTCACTGCCCCCACAGTGAACGAGGCTTCCCTTTATCACAGTCCAAAGCTGAAGGAATGGAGCACCATGAGCTGGAGCGAGTTCCAGCATCTCCTCGTCGGCCTCGAAAAGAGCTCTCTGGACCAGAAGTCCAAGTACAGCCAGGTAAGAGTGTGACCCTGTGGGGCTGGTATGAAGTGTGGGTTTCTTCAGCTGGGCGGAGGATCTCTTCCATTTTCAGTGCACTTGACAAAGTGCCTTGTGTGAATGATGTGTTGATGATGTTAAATGGTGTAAGTCATTCATCTGCAATGATCCAATTTAATTATTTATTGTGCATTTGTTAGGTGCTTATACAACAAGTAAATAGTGTTTCAAAGTGTTTGAAAGTGCCCACAGGGCAACTGAGAGGGAACATGGGATTGAAAACAATATATTAACCGGAGGATAAAAGACAAACTTACTAGGCCATGTGAGTATTCAGAATGTGCAAGTAAAGAATTAGAAGAGGGAGTGGGGGTAAGTGCCGGAGTGTCTGTGCTCATGGTTGAACAGCAGATGTAAGTGCCCAGTATAGTAAGTGCTAGAGAGCATTGAGCTGCAATAAGTAGGTAAGTGCAGTCCTACAGTGGCGTAGGACAGTGGGTGCTGAGAAAAGTGCTTTGTGTAGGCAGAGGATGATGTGAGTGGGGTGGGATGCCAGGGCCTCAAAGGACACATAAGGGCCCTGGTCACCAATCACAGCAACTGTGTTATTAGCAGAGGAGGGAAGACGGGAAGGAGGAGGTGAAAAATGTTTGAGGCGATGGAGAATATTTACTAAGAGCGAGTTGCAGATAGCATGGACCTCGGTCCCAGACAGCCTTGTGGGTGATGGAGAGGTATTCTAAATTAATCTGTGCAGCAAGCTGGAGCCAGTGAAGAGTCATTAGGGCAGGAGAGATGTGATCTCTGGGCTTGAGGCCAAGGATAAGTCTCACTGCCCTATTCTGAATTAGCTGAAGGGGTTGTAGAAATGAAGAGGGTAGTTTCAAGATAAGGCTGTTGCAATAGTCAAGGGTTGTGAGACGTGGATGGGACCAGAGAATTCTATTTTTGTTGCATTTCCAAGAAGGGGGATTGTGTTCAGGTTCCTGAAATACCTTCAGATGGTCCTCGCTTTCCAACCTGTATCAAGAAACGCTACTCCTCTCACTCCACTCACACCCACTTACCTTACTGAATTGGTCTTACCGTGTAAGTTTAATCAGGTACTGGAAGCCAAAACATTACCAAGTGATATCTAGCCTGTAGTTGTGTGTAGTGCAGGGTAATTGGAGATTTGAAACTAAGTCATTTGGTTGTGGAGAAGTGAGGGTTTGAGAATAGTGAGGACTCCTGCTGGTGTGGCTTTGTAATAGGTTGAACTGTTATCCTGCTGAGACCTGGAAATCAGACAAATGAAATCAGCTGTAGTGGGTGGGGAGAGGATTTTGCCACTGTTGTATGATTGACATCTTTTCTCTCTATGTTTTTGGAATTATTTCACCAAGAACGGTGGTTGCGGATATCTACACACACTACCAGATCAGTTTGGAGGCAAGAGGTGAAGATCATTGTAATCGAACTCCCAGGTAAGTCGGTGACTAGATGGGTATACCTACGTTGTGGGCACCATGTGGTGACGTTCGATGCAGCATGGTATACTTACTGGGAATCAGAGTTTATTACATGTACTCTTCTTGCTCTATGAATGTGATGAATTTTCTCTGTTTTGTCTGTTCGTTGTAAAATTATAATTTACTTGAGGGCTTGCTGCTAGAGTAGGACCATGCAGTTTGCATCTATCCATCCAGCCCATCGGAGCGCCTGATGGCACAGTGACTTCTCCCCACTTGCGTTCATCTGGGCAGCTGGTTGATGGCAAAATCTATGCAGCTGTCTTTTCTCTTGCATGTGGATCCGGACATTGTCTCCTCTACATTCAACACCACAGACCAGGACTCGCCACTAGAGTAGGCCCATGCTGTTTGCGTCTATCCATCGGGCCCATCGAAGCGCCTGATGGGACAATAAGTGATCCCCCTTGCGCTCCCCTGGGCAGCTGGTTGATGGTAAAATCTCTGCATCCATCTTTTTTTTGCAGGTGGATCCGGACATCGTCTTCTCTACACCCAACACAATAGACCAGGGATTGCCACTAGATTAGGCCCATGCAGTTTGCGTTTATCCAACCTGCCCATCGGAGCACCGGACGGGCAGTGAGTTCTCCTGCCTTGCGCTCCCCTGGGCAGCTGGTTGATGGCAAAATCTCTGCATTCGTCTTTTTTTGCAGTTGGATCTGGGCATCGTCCTCTCTACACCCAACACAGTAGACCAGGGATTGCCACTAGATTAGGCCCATGCAGTTTGTGTCTATCCAACCTGCCCATCAGAGAACCTGACGGGCAGTGAGTTATCCTGCCTTGCGCTCCCCTGGGCAGCTGGTTGATGGGAAAATCTCTGCATCTGTCTTTTTTTTTGCAGGTGGATCCGGGCATCGTCTTTCCTACACCCAACTCAGCAGACCAGGGATTGCCACTAGATTAGGCCCATGCAGTTTGCCTATATCCAAACTGCCCATCGGAGCACCTGACAGGAAGTGAGTTCTCCTGCCTTGCGCTTCCCTGGGCGCCTGGTTGACGGCAAAATCTCTGCATCTGTCTTTTTTTGCAGGTGGATCCGGGCATCGTCTTTCCTACACCCAACTCAGCAGACCAGGGATTGCCACTAGATTAGGCCCATGCAGTTTGCCTATATCCAACCTGCCTATCGGAGCACCTGACAGGAAGTGAGTTCTCCTGCCTTGCACTTCCCTGGGCAGCTGGTTGACAGCAAAATCTCTACATCCGTCTTTTTCTTGCAGGTGGACATGGGCATCATCTTCTCTACAACCAACACAGTAGACCAGGGCTCACCACTAGACTAGGTCTCAGCAGTATTGTAATTAATGCATTTCTAAATATGTCAGTAAACTACTGGTTGCTCACAGTAATCTTAGTTTGATTTTCAGCATCTATGTTTCAATTTGTAATTTCTTAAAATAGTTTGGTTTTGGGGTTTGTGGGAGGTGCAAGGGCATGGGTGAGGTGGGATGGCATGGGTGAGGTGGGATGGCATGGGTGTGGGGAGTTGAGGGAGGTGGGAGGGAATGGGAGTTAGGGATTGATGGGTGTGTGACGGCTAATTACTCAGTTCCTCACTTGTTTTACCATACACAGTTACCTAAAGTGTGCTTACTCCTCTAGAGACTAGAACAACATATGCAGTCACTCACTGGTCTTCCAATGTGCTGTGGTTAAGGTTCTCAAAAGGATTTTGCCCTGCTTTCAACTCCATTTGGACATTGCGATCTTCTATTGATAAGTTTGTGGGGGAGTATTTTAGTCTTATTGTGGGTGACAACCTATTTTTTCTTTCTTTGCAGTATGGGAGTGAGCACTGCACCAACCGGCTCCACCCCCCTTTCTGCCTGAGCCGCCTGGTGGCCATGTGTGATATATTATCATGGATGCCGTGCTCTCAGGTTGAAAGTCACTCTGTTTTAGGAGACTTTACACTGTAGTAGTTTGAGCGGCCTGACATGTTGCAACACTTATTGATCTTGCTTCTCTATTGCTCTGGTTTTTTTTGTAGGTGAATTAATCTATACACATATATATATATATATATATATATATATATATATATATATATATATATATATATATATATATATGCACGCACACACAACTAGGGGGTGAGGGGCACACTCTGGTTCCCAGTTTAGTATACCTTACACATTCCAATTGATCTTCTCCTCCAAGCACTT
The DNA here is from genome assembly GCF_040938575.1 of Ambystoma mexicanum. Lineage (NCBI taxonomy): Eukaryota > Metazoa > Chordata > Amphibia > Caudata > Ambystomatidae > Ambystoma > Ambystoma mexicanum. The sequence continues at coordinate 446,685,491 of NC_090935.1, read as the reverse complement.
TCATGTCTCTTGCAATCTTCAGGAAGGCAGTCTGTTCAGGTGTTGCTAGTTTATACCAAATGTGGCCACATGGAATATGTTGAATAAAAAGTGCAAACCTTTTTTTCTTGTTTACATTTTCTGTGTGCAAAATGTGCTTAATGATCTTCCCAACATGTTCCGTCTTAGTGCTGGTCAAAGACAGATGCCATAAGAGTTTTCTCATTTTGAAGTTAGAGAAGCAGAATTTACCTCCATAGGAGGTTTTGCCCACATCAGTGATCCCAGCTCTGTCTATGGTTGGCCAGGCTCTCTTAAAATTATTGTTTGTGGCGCTTATTACCAAAATGGAATGCATTTGAAAGCATGAAATGTGTTTATAATTATGAGGTAACTAAGCCCACAGCAGGGGTCTGCAACATGTGGCTCTCGAGATCGCACTTATTTTACTACAACACCCATGATTCCTTAATATAATCAATATGTGTCATGGTGGAAGGATTTTGCAGCCCACACGATCTGCAGTTTGAAAGTTTGTACTCCCCTCGAACCCTTGCTCGAACCCTTTCTTTTTCATGCCACACTTTGATTGCACTACAGCATTTTTCCAAGCAGGCTTTGCCCATAGTGAAGTGGGTGTTTTAAAAGAAGAGGACGTGCATTAATTTCATGTTTTTTACTGACATTCATGATTACTAACAACATCTATCATTTCTCCATTTAAAAAGCATGCAATATAAATGACCAATATGATGTGGTTACTCTTATTCATGTGCACTGGGTGCTGCTTGCAAAAGGGGCTGAGCTTGCGGCCATAGAGAGCTGAAATAGATACATTTACCTCTCTTCTGTCAGCAGGCCTTCTGACGGGGCTCTCTGTGTGAGGCGGAGTAGACTGTTTTTTCCCCAATGTTTGTGACAGAAAATGTAGATCTATTTGTTGGTTTATAAGTGCTTTTTGGTGTTAAATTATAATTTTAGCACACACTTTACAGTAATAGATTGTAGGGACTGTTCAAGACAAAGGCTATCCAAAAACATTTTCTGACAAGACAGTCACACACAACCCATTCTGCTCTTTTTCCTCTCTTCTCTAAGAAAGTACCAATATTCTTCAATAAAATAACCAAATCCACCCACAGTCCCCGCATTTGGCCACATTATAAAACATGTAAAGTATTCTCAGAAAGGCCCCTCAAAGGGCATGTTAGATATGGGGCATGGCCAGGCAGCAGGGGGTGCTACAGTGCCCTGACATGTCCACTGTGTGTGACCTTTGCTAATAAAGTTCAGCCTTGCAGCAGTGAAAGGGGAAAACACAGGTACATTTAGCCACTGACTGACTGGAATGTCTCTTTGAGGGCTTTGTGTGTTAAGGAGAGAAGTTGTGTTTTTACTGCTCGTGTGAAACCAATTCTTTGTTAAGGAGATTGATTTCAAAGGTGAATTTGGACATTTGGGTGACTAAGTGATTGTGTTTTGGTAAATTCTACTTCGTGTAGATTTTGTTTGGGAAGGAAATATTTTTTTTACCCCTTCCTGAGTCTTACTGTGACACAGGATACCATCCCTGTGTGTTTTTGTTTTGTTTTTTTATTGGCTAAAGTTTCTTTGTCTCCATCCTGTCATTAGACTTTTTTTTCTGAGAGGGTAAAAGTTTGTGAAAAAGATCACTTAATTCAGAAAACATTTTGACAGGATATTTTAGGGGAAAGCAATGGCAGCCAGAAGATTTAGAATTGACAATCAAGATGTTTTATTTGAGCTGATGGCAGAGGCACCAGACATTAGCTCAGAAGAGGAGAGTGATATTGAGTTTTACCGTGAGGGGTTGCCAGAGACAAGCAGTAGAGAGGATAGTCCCTCTGAGGATGAGTGCAATGATGACTCTGGGGAGGAGGGACTGTCACGGGAAGATGTTTGTGAAGCCTATTGGGATGAGGTTTTGCCTGGCGCAGATCCATACAGCAGTGGAGTGGAATTCAGTGTCAGGAACCCAGGGGGTCGCATTCTTCCACTCAGAAATTCCCCTCCTATTGTATATTTTAACTTGTTCCTCACAATGGACCTGCATATCCACATAGTGAGGGAGACAAACACATATGCAAGGGATCAACTAGCAGCAATGTGAAAGTGGATCCAAATTCATCCTCATTCACGGCTGCGCCGGTGGATGAATGGAGGGCTGACTGTGGCACTTCTTAAAAAATGGATTGGCCTTTCTATAAATATGGGGATTATTCACAAGAAAAATGTAAAAATGTACTGGGACCGTACATACCCTTCTCAGGCCACACCTTTCATTGGCCAAGTCATGCCGTTGTGGCAATATCTCATTGCCACACGGATGAGCCACTTAAATGACAACGTCACTGAAAAGGCACGAGGAGAGGAAGGGTTTGATCCCTGGCATAAGGTGCGCCCAGTTTTGGACTCCCTGAACTGTGCATTTAAAAAATACTATGTACCACGGCAGGTACTCTCCATTGATGAGTCCATGATTGGCATGAAGAATAGGGTTGCCTATATTCAGTACATGCCCAACAAAAGACATGCCAGGTTTGGGATTAAAAAATGTGAGGTCTGTGACAGCAGCAACAGCTATATTTTGCACGTGGACATGTATGCAGGCAGGGATAAAACAACAGGGTGTGAAAAGGGATTTGTATATAATAAGGTCATGAGCCTCTTAAAGTCTTGTGACTTACTTAATAAGGGATATCACTTAATGACCGATAATTATTACACCAGTGTCGGCCTTGCTGAGGATCTCTTATTGACCACAACCCTTCTAACAGACACAGTGATGGTCAATTCTAAGGGTTTGCCACCTGAGATAACCAGGGCCAAGTTACAGTCGGGTGGATCAAAATATTTGAGAAAAGATGGGTTGTTAGCATGTGCCTTTAGAGAAAAAAAAGCCATTGCAAGCCTGTGCTGTTGCTGTCCACTGCCAGTCTGGCAAGTGATGTACCCGTGCATACTAGACGTGGCCAGTCAGCCTTCAAACCCCAAATCATTCTTGACTATAACAAAGGAATGGGTGTGGTTGACTTAACCGAGAGAAAAATATATGAGTTTGCTGCAGAGAGACCAACACATTGGTATTGGTCGAAGATATGGCGTAACCTCATAGACGTTTCAATAATGAATGCCTATGAGCTTTACAAAATGAATACTTTACACAACAAACTTCTTAGAAGGCACAGCTTTGTAGTTGATATCATAGAGGATCTCTGCTTGTCTCAGGAGGGAACGTCCTCTGAACACTCAGCAGCAACCCCACTGCTCGCCCCATCATCAAAGGAGCATGGTTTTGCCATTTTGTCGGCAAAGAAAGGATGGGACTGTGCCATTTGTTCTGACAGAAGTAAGCCTGGTGGACGAAAAAGATCATGCCACTGGTGCCCAGGCTGCAATGTTGGCATCCATGAAAGATGCTAACCGCTTCTTGTCCACAACACCCCATGCAACATAGACACAGGTGATTCAAGTGTAGGGTGATACACATGACAGACACTGCAAAATATTGTCTACACAAACACCTATATGTACTTTACCTACCATTATAAAACTGATCGGGTTTTCCATGTGGGGGAGGGGATAGAATAGGCAGTTTGGAGGCTTCTTTTTAAAAAAGTTTTAAAAGTTTTAACTCGGAAAACAAGTAAAACATACTCAATAAAATATAAAGTGAAAAAATATGTTTATCGTTTTTTTTTGTCAAATAATTTTCCCTCCCTATTTTAATAAATATATTTCATTGTACATAGATTCTGGAAAAATATACATGTTATAAAATGAACACTAACAATCCTTCAAAAAGTGCCCAGTGCCTAGAAATAATGTACACGTAAAAATATTTAACAAACTGGCATGTCGATGACACAAATTGGACTCTGACGCATCTCCATTCCATTCCCCTGCTGATCTGTCTGCTTCGGCACCTGGTTACCCTCTGATTTTCAGGCCCAGGTCCCTGCCCACCCAGCCACACACCCGCACTCCCTCCTGGCAAGCCTTGCACTTGGGTCTGTATCTGTAACCCTACAGTCCCCTTACCTGCACTTATCAGACATCCCTTGTCTGTGCTTTAACCTTGCACTTGCCACATTGCTGGCTGCACTACCAGTTGTTGTTTTATCCATTGCTCTGAACTTTCCACTCCTCCCCTCTCCCTTGCACCTTCCCCCTTCCCTTTCCCCTGCACTTGCGCATTCTCAAAGTCACTGGGCCTAGTAAGATTGTTGTTTTGTCCTCCCTTGTTCCCCTCACTTGCCTCGTTGTGCTCTGAAACACTTGTGTATGAGCGCAATACAAATAAAATATATCATAGCCTGCTCTGTCCGTAGCAGGCGTACGTGGGAGTGCACCAGCACAGACAAATGACAACCAGGGGGCATTGCAGCTTACTTCTTGATGGCAGAGCCTACCCCCTGCACGAGGAACACATTTTACCCAAAATGCAGGCCTAAAGTGACACGCGAGCCTCTCAGCTGGTTGAAATGCATGACCCTTTTGATAGAAAACCTTGTGCCCACAGACAGGCTTGGCAGCCTGCAAGTGTGACAACTGCAAGACTGTGCAGTCCTTATCAGACCTAGTATGTGAGGAAACTGTGTACATTCCAGTGCTGTGACAGCCAGGAGAGCATTGTTCAAGCCACGTAGAAGGCCAGTGTTACTTTCAGCACTAACACACTTCTCCCAAGCTGTAGTTAAAATAAATTGGAGACTGATCCCTCTCCATTCCATGGCCTGCCCTGTCCAGAGCAGCTGTACATGGGAGTGCACCAGAAAAACCAAGTAACGAAAAAGGGTCATTGCAGCTTACTTCTTGATGGCAGAGCCTAACCCCTGCACAGGGAATATGTTTTACCCAAAATGCAGGCCTAAAGTGACAGGCGAGCATCTCAGCTGGTTGAAATGAATGACCCTTTTGAGAGAAAGCTTTGTGCCCATGGGCAAGCTTGGCATGCTGCAAGTGCGACAAAGGAGAGAATGACCCACTCCACGATGAACACTACAGATTCCTGTTTAAACACGTACATGTGCAGGGTTTGGAATTGAGATTCAATGAGCAGGAGCTAAATCCATCTCCTAGGGTTGGGCATCCCCCTGTGGGCAAGAGCTACCACAGGGGAACCAGGAGCTACCTGGAAATGCTCCTTTTTGTTCATTTTGTATGTACTTTTGTGCTTAAATGTTTATTAGATGTGTTCTAATTCTTCGGTATTAACATTCCCAAATACTCAAAGTTAATGTCACATTTCAGTGGTTGGAAGGCACCAGTTGGCCATAGGAGCCAACTGTAGCTCCTGGTAGATGTTGGTTTTAAGCTATCCAGGCTCTACTATGCTAGAAGCAGGAGCTAAATAGCTCCCAGCTCCCCTCAATTTCAAACCTTTATGTGTACCCTGGGTACCCTTCACTCCATTATCTGCCAGGAGTGCATTTGAATGCCATGAATGAGGGCCACAGTTTTCTCAGTACTGGTAGTCTTTGCCAGGCTATAGATCACACAAAGGTCCTGAGTGGGTGTTACAGAAGAGGAGGCTGCTGCAGGATTGGCCAGTTCCTTACAGACTTTGAAAAGTTCGGCCATGTTGTTTGATGCCATGGAGATGCATGCTTGAATAAAGACTCTTATCTTAGAGTGGATGCAGAGTCGATATTACCTTTGAAGGAGGCGGCAGGCCAGTTTGTCAGAGGGGCGGTCCGCCTGACGCATTCCATTTCCACTCAGCTGCCCAACACTTGTGTTTAAGGGCAGCCAGATCAGAGTCGTACCAAGAATTGCACTTTCTGGATGGCTTCAGTCCGACCCACATGACAGGGGAAAGACTATCAAGGGTGTTAGAGATAGAGAGATTGAAGTTAGCGAGGGCACAGCAAGCAAGGGAGCCTGTGCAGAGGAGGAGGAAGGCACAGCGAGCAAGGGAGTAATCTTAGTTTGATTTTCAGCCTCCATGTTTACATTTTAAATTTTTTAAAAATAGTTTTGGGTTGGGGTTGAGGGAGGTCGGAGGGAATGGGTCATGGGGATTTAGGGAGGTGGGGGGAATGGGTTTGGGGATTGATTGTTGTGTAAGCTAAGCACCGAAATGCCTAAGGGTGATGCAGGCTATACAAATAAAAATTCAAACCAAACTGTTTTAACATACACAGCTACTTTAACTGTACATACTCTCCTGGAGACTAGAACAACATATAGGCGCCCACTAGTCTCCCAATGTGCTGTGGTTAAGGTTCACAAAAGGATTGTGTCCATTTCGCACCCCCATTTGGAGAGAGTGGTAGAGAGTGTGTGTTGTTATTTCATATAAACAAGGGTTTTTGAGTATGGTATGTAAAACATGTTCGCTGTCAGCAAGCACTGAACAGAGCACTATGAATTTATGTGCAACACTTTGTGTAACATAGAAGATTTTTTATATGTAGCGTAACAATAAGCCTCTTTTCAAGGCTGAATGTATTCCCTTGTCCAAGTTGACCCACATTTGCATTGGTAATGTGGATAGTCTGAAGAAGGACAGCGACTGATATCTTCCATTATCAAATATTTTATCAATTACATGAAAAGGTGTAAACTCCTAACCCTCCCAAAACTATGTTTTTTTTATGCCTTACACAAAACTAACTCGGGTGGTCGTCAGTCATAGGTCAGTACAAAATGAAGTGAAGATCTGTTCTCCATCCAAAAGTAATCTATTCTGTCCCTACCACTATCACCAGGCCTACATTCAGGACGAATAACTTTTCTCATGCTGTCAGGTTGGCTTCAGGCTTCTCTGCTTCTCTTTCTCTTGCTTGGTGTCCAGTCTGTAATGTGAGTGGGTCTGTGGTTTCGGTGTCATTGCTGGACTTAACAGTCCACTGACGCTCGCCCACGCCACTAGCTAAGGTTCAGTATCTTCATTGACGTTTCCTTCCTCCAGCTTGCCCACCTTCCAGCTTCACTTGTGTCACATTCCCACGCCAGCTTTCTTCCTAGTTTGAACCCTGCATGTCCGGTTCTCTCTCAGCTCTCACTGCACAGCTAACTCGAAACCCCCGTACTTCTCTCTCCAATGGGACTCTTTCTGTTTTATGACATGTTGCTGAGTCTTCCAGAGCGGAGCCTCATAGTCATTTGTATCTGTTTCCTGAGTTTTCTCAAGTACTCAGGCACTCTTCTTCTCAGTATTACAAGAATACTTCTTATGGTGAAAAAATGGTTTTATACCACAGTAACAAACAGTAGCTCAGTCTTCTTGTCTTCTTTGGATTGTAGATGTTAATGGTTGGTTATAGAGGGGAGTCTCACCCAGTGAGGTCCCGCTTGCCTCTACCCCTGGAGAAAATCTATTGTAAAGGATGTTCCAAAGATCACACAATTTCAGGCAATGGTGTAAACATGCATTCTAGTTCCAACCTCCAGTTTTTTCTAAGAGACCAAATTCCTTGTTTTTTCCTACATGTTTTTTTTTATAAGACACTAATGCTAAATGGCTAGTCATGCTTTTTGCTGGCTCTCCCATTTTCATGAAATGGCCATTGGCAAATTCAAGAGGTTAAAGTTCAAAGAACAACTCCATCCCATCTTATTTCCATGCTGCCCTGCCCTCTGGTCATCGTTTCCTCCCCTCCACACACTTTTAACCCACTCAGCTTATTCTTTTAGCTGCAGCACAACTGCTGCTGCCATTCCAGCCTCCATCATGGGCCGCCGTGGAAATGGAAGAGGGACTCAGCATGAAGCCACACCTTCCGTCTCCACGTCCCCCATCTTAAGTTAATATTTTGTTTGAATGGGAAACATACCATTAATTCCCAAAAAAAAATTGTTATTAGCACCCAGTTTTTCCAGATTGGAAACCTGAGACACTACTGGCAATAGCACCAGATCCGGCAGGCCAGATCATGGGGTAATGGCACCTGGGGCATTGCTGAGGTCCTCGTTGTGCTCAGGCCTATAATGTGGGCTCGGGCCATCGTCACACAATCTAGCCTACCGGATCATGTGTTGTTTCCATATCACAGTAACATGTCTGTAATATATGTCTGGTCCGTGGTTATTGAACTAAATAGGAAGTATGTACCATGGCTTTGAGATGACATCATACCTGTCTGTGCTGGTTCCACGGTTTCAAAACCATTGCCACAAACCCATTAAGAATGATTGTTCTAAGGTCAAAGCTCAACAATAATTGCCACTTCACTTAGATATCCAAATCCTGGGATAGTGCATACCAACACATTATCAGACACATTATCAGAAATCATATTTAGAAGATTCTGAGATCAAAGGTCAAATTAAATGGCCACTCTGACTAGCTACAACATTTATGAGATAGCACACACCATAACCTTTAGAGTGAGACCCCACTCACAAATTCAAACAAATGGTTGCTGAGAAATTACAAAAAAACATTTTGCAAATGCTCATTTTAAGGTCAAAGGTCACAATTCCTACTCCAATGCCCTATTTGATGCATAGAAGACAAAGTACATGACTATTCCAACAACACCTCTTGTGTATAAATGTTCTACATGGTAGCAGAACAAAAAAAGTTTAATTTGAATGATTTAGAGTTCAAAGGTCAAACTATCTTTACATTTTATACGAAAGAATGTACCATGGGTTTGACATAAAACCACATGTGTCTATATCGAACCCAGTTACAAAGAAATTGCAAAACACGCATTGATAATGATTGTTCTAAGGGTCAAAGGTCAACGATAATTGCCATTGGACTTATATATCCAATACATGTGATAAAGCATAGAAATTCATTAGTGTTGGCTTCACACTTTTCTAAAACTGTTCAAGAGTTGTCATAATATAACAAATCATATTTACAATCCTCCTTTATGGGGGTCAAAGGTCAACCAAAAAGGCTACTTTGACTATCTGCCCCATTGATGAGTAGCAGATACCATGTCCATTACAGTGATACCCCACACATCTAAATCAAATGAATGGTTGCAGAGAAATCACAAAAAAAACTTTGGAATTGCTCATTCTAAGGTCAAATTTCATACCCCCTACACCCTACTTGATGCCTGCAAGACAAAGAACCCAACATGACTGTTCCAATAACACCTCTCTTATATAAATGTGTTAAATGGTAGCAGAGCAACAACAAAAAAACACATTTGGGGTGGGAGATTCTAAGGTCAAAGGTCAAATACCAAAGCCTAAGGCCTCATCTGATCCATACATTAAAAAGCACAAATCAGGACTTTTGAACAGACACCTCACTTGTCTAAATCAGTCCCATGGTTGTACAACAATTAACAAAAAAGCTCTTTGCACTTGATTATTGTGAGGTCAAAGGTCAAATGTCATAACCTTTCAACATATTAGACAATCGATTATGGAGAACATGTTATTAACTTCCAAAAAACAGCACAATTAAGACAAACAGATCTGGGGTTACAAAAATATGATGACAAAAACATTTAATGGAGTGCATTTTAAGGTCAAAGGTCAGATACAAAGACTCTGTGACCCATTGGCTCACATATAGCGATAACACGTCCGAAAATTGTCTGATGACTAAATATGCATACCAGAACAAAACATTTACTAGACTTTATTGAGTTCCAGTTCTGCAACAGATATTCTTTTAGGGAAAACAGCAAGGGAAATAAACAATGTCGGCCATTTTGAAATGTATGTAAGATTACCCAGAACCACTGAGAATATGTATTTTCTGTTGCATCATATTGCTCCTAATTAAAACCTGATTTCCCTAGTGATGCTTCTAAATTATTGGTCTTTTCCTTTTCATTTTTTCATAATATTTGTTGATTGGAAAAATAAGTTACATTTGATACTCATGGAAAGCACTTCTGCTTTGCCCCAAAAAATAAATAAATAAAGTAAAACCTGAAACTTCAGTTTTTTATCAGAGCAGCAAACATGATATATTTGAAAGTTGCCCATCTACCGACTGAAATAAATTGTTTTCTGAAAGTGCTACCTTCGTGGTCAGTGATATATACTGTTTACAGTGATATGTGTCCACCATATTGAATTATGTCGTGTGACCTCAGGGTGTGACACAAACGTGTGGTTTTGGCTCATTTTATAGAGAAAAATGTACTGAAACAAAAAAATGTATGGTTATCCTATATTATTATCTATTTCTAGTGGGCTACAGCAGTTTGAGATGAAACCGGTAAGAATCAGAGAATATAGCATGGCACTGAGGGGCCGATTCATGGAACAAAAGTGCGCCGAAAATCTTCGCGCAAGCGGAAAAAACAGGCGCACGCGCACGTGTGCGATTCATGGAAGTCCCTACGCGTGTTCACCCCGGGATGTGCGCCAAACCCGTGCATGGCGCACAAGTCACTGCAACATCCCGAAAGGCGTGCGTGACGCGCACAGTGAAAGCGCACAACCTCGGCGCATACACCAGAAAGTGGGCGGGACACGGGGCGTAACGCACGGAATGGGGAACAACGCGCGAAAATAAGGGCGTAACTGGGGATGTACTGCAGGGAAGCAGACGGAACGCCCACACGCACTCGAACCACACGTATTCATGGAATCGAATAGGGCAAAGCCACGCACAGCCAAAGACATGCACAAGCTGAAACACGTCCACCACACGAAGGCAGGCGGTAGAGTCCCAGCGCATCACAAAAGTGGCAACATACAGCAATTGGGCCTGGTTGAGCGGGGCACGTGTATTGCGGGGGTGCGCGGGAAGCAACACACGCGATCGAGCGGGGTACGTGTATTTCAGGGGCGCGCGGGAAGTTACACACGCGATTGAGCGGCATACGTGTATTTCGGGGGTGCGCGGGAAGTTACACACGCGATTGAGCGGGGTACGTGTATTTCCGGGGTGCGCGGGAAGTTAAATACGCGATTGAGCGGGGTACGTGTATTTCAGGGGTGCGCGGGAAGTTACACACGCGATTGAGCGAGGTACGTGTATTTCGGGGGTGCGCGGGAAGTTACACACGCGATTGAGCGGGGTACGTGTATTTCTGGGGTGCACGGGAAGTTACACATGCGATTGAGCGGGGTACATGTATTTCGGGGGTGCGCGGGAAGTTACACACGCGATTGAGCGGGGTACGTGTATTTCGGGGGTGCGCAGGAAGTTACACACGCGATTGAGCGGGGTACGTGTATTTCGGGGGTGCGCGGGAAGTTAGATACGCGATTGAGCGGGGTACGTGTATTTCGGGGGTGCGCGGGAAGTTACACACGTGATTGAGCGAGGTACGTGTATTTTGGGGGTGCGCGGGAAGTTACACACGCGATTGAGCGGGGTACGTGTATTTCGGGGGTGCGCAGGAAGTCACACATGCGATTGAGCAGGGTACGTGTATTTCGGGGTTGCGCGGGAAGTTACAAACGCGATTGAGCGGGGTACGTGTATTTCGGGGGTGCGCGGGAAGTTACACACGCGATTGAGCGGGGTACGTGTATTTCGGGGGTGCGCGGGAAGTTACACACATGATTGAGCGGGGTACGTGTATTTCTGGGGTGCGCGGGAAGTCACACACGCGATCTCATCAGGGTACGTGTATTTCAGAGTGCGGGGGAAGTATCCCACGCAACATCAGCAGGGTACGTGTATTCCAGGGGTGCGCGGGAAGTTCCACACGCAATTCCATCAGGGTACGTGTATTACAGGGATGCGCGGGAAGTTCCACACGCGATATAATCAGGGTACGTGTATTACAGGGGGGCGCGGGGAGCAGCACACGTGAATTGCATGTGTGGGTCCTCCCAGGTGTTCCCTCTACACCCTCCACGGCCTCTGCAGGTGGCTCACACCACAGGGGCCTACCCAGCACATGTCCTGCAGGCACCCCATCCACCATGGCCATGCCCACCAGCCAACCCACATGTCAACTTGCACTACTGCCCACCAACGCATGTCCCCCTGCACCCCCAGCCACCAGGGGCACCCTCCACCAGGCCCCCACCCATGTCTCCCAGCACCCCCACCCCCCAGCCACCAGGGGCAGCCTCCACCAGGCCCCTACCCATGTCTCCCAGCACCCCCACCCTCCCAGTCACCAGGGGCAGACTCCACCAGGCCCCCACCCATGTCTCCCAGCACCCCCACCCCCCACCCCCCAGGGGCAGCCTCCACCAGGCCCCCAACAATGTCTCCCAGCACCCCCACCCCCCAGCCACCAGGGGCAGCCTCCACCAGGCCCCCACCCATGTCTCCCAGCACCCCCATCCCCCAGCACTGTGGGGCACCTGCCAGCAGGCGCCCACCCATGTCCAACTCATGTCTCCCAGCACCCCCACCCCCCAGCACTGTGGGGCACCTGCCAGCAGGCCCCCACCCATGTCCAACTCATGTTCCCCACCACCCCCACCTCCCAGCACTGTGGGGCACCGGCCAGCAGGCCCCCACCCATGTCCAACTCATGTCTCCCAGCACCCCCAACCCCCAGCACTGTGGGGCACCTGCCAGCAGGCCCCCACCCATGTCCAACTCATGTTCCCCACCACCCCCACACCCCAGCACTGTGGGGCACCTGCCAGCAGGCCCCCACCCATGTCCAACTCATGTTCCCCACCACCCCCACCCCCCAGCACTGTGGGGCACCCTCCACCAGGCCCTCACCCATGTCTCCCACCACCCCCACACCCCAGCAGTGCAGGGGCACCCACCACCAGGCTCCCACCCATGTCTCCCACCACCCCCACCCCCCAGCAGTGCAGGGGCAGCGTCCACCAGGCCCCCACCCATGTCTCCCAGCACCCCCACCCCCCAGCACTGTGGGGCACCCTCCACCAGGCCCCCACCCATGTCTCCCACCACCCCCACCCCCCAGCACTGTCGGGCACCTGCCAGCAGGCCCCCACCCATGTCTCCCAGCACCCCCACCCCCCAGCACTGTGGGGCAACCTCCACCAGGCACCCACCCATGTCTCCCACCACCCCCACCCTCCAGCAGTGCAGGGGCACCCACCACCAGGCCCCCACCCATGTCTCCCACCACCCCCACCCCCCAGCAGTGCAGGGGCACCCACCACCAGGCCCCCACCCATGTCTCCCACCACCCCCACCCCCCAGCAGTGCAGGGGCAGCCTCCACCAGGCCCCCACCCATGTCTCCCAGCACCCCCACCCCCCAGCACTGTGGGGCACCCTCCACCAGGCCCCCACCCATGTCTCCCACCACCCCCACCCCCCAGCACTGTGTGGCACCTGCCAGCAGGCCCCCACCCATGTCTCCCAGCACCCCCACCCCCCAGCACTGTGGGGCACCTGCCAGCAGGCCCCCACCCATGTCCAACTCATGTTCCCCACCACCCCCACCACCCAGCACTGTGGGGCACCTGCCAGCAGGCCCCCACCCATGTCCAACTCATGTTCCCCACCACCCAAACCCCCCAGCACTGTGGGGCACCTGCCAGCAGGCCCCCACCCATGTTCAACTAATGTTCCCCACCACCCCCACCCCCCAGCAGTGCAGGGGCAGCCACCACCAGGCCCCCACCCATGTCTCCCAGCACCCCCACCCCCCCGCCACCAGGGGCAGCCTCCACAAGGCCCCCACCCATGTCTCCCACCACCCCCACCCCGCAGCCACCAGGGGCAGCCTCTACCAGGCCCCCACCCATGTCTCCCAGCACCCCCACCCCCCAGCCACCAGGGGCAGCCTCCACCAGGCCCCCACCCATGTCTCCCACCACCCCCACCCCCCAGCCACCAGGGGCAGCCACCACCAGGCCCCCACCCATGTCTCCCAGCACCCCCACCCCCCCAGTCACCAGGGGCAGCCTCCACCAGGCCCCCACCCATGTCTCCCACCACCCCCACCCCCCAGCCACCAGGGGCAGCCTCCACCGGGCCCCCACCCATGTCTCCCAGCACCCCCACCCCCCAGCCACCAGGGGCAGCCTCCACCAGGCCCCCACCCATGTCTCCCACCACCCCCAATCCCCAGCCACCAGGGGCAGCCTCCACCAGGCCCGCACCCATGTCTCCCAGCACCCCCAACCCCCAGTCACCAGGGGCAGCCTCCACCAGGCCCCCACCCATGTCTCCCACCAACCCCACCCCCCAGCCACCAGGGGCAGCCTCCACCAGGCCCCCACCCATGTCTCCCAGCACCCCCACCCCCCAGCCACCAGAGGCAGCCTCCACCAGGCCCCCACCCATGTCTCCCACCACCCCCACCCCCCAGCCACCAGGGGCAGCCTCCACCAGGCACCCACCCATGTCTCCCAGCACCCCCACCCCCCCAGTCACCAGGGGCAGCCTCCACCAGACCCCCACCCATGTCTCCCACTACCCCCACCCCCCAGCAGTGCAGGGGCAGCCTCCACCAGGCCCCCACCCATGTCTCCCAGCACCCCCACCCCCCAAGTCACCAGGGGCAGCCTCCACCAGGCCCCCACCCATGTCTCCCACCACCCCCACCCCCCAGCAGTGCAGGGGCAGCCTCCTCCAGGCCCCCACCCATGTCTCCCAGCACCCCCACCCCCCAGCACTGTGGGCAACCCTCCACCAGGCCCCCACCCATGTCTCCCACCACCCCCACCCCCCCAGCACTGTGGGGCACCTGCCAGCAGGCCCCACCCATGTCTCCCAGCACCCCCACCCCCCAGCACTGTGAGGCACCCTCCACCAGGCCCCCACCCATGTCTCCCACCACCCCCACCCCCCAGTCACCAGGGGCAGCCTCCACCAGGCCCACACCCATGTCTCCCACCACCCCCACCCCCCAGTCACCAGGGGCAGCCTCCACCAGGCCCCCACCCATGTCTCCCAGCACCCCCACCCCCCAGCCACCAGGGGCACCCACCACCAGGCCCCCACCCATGTCTCCCACCACCCCCACCCCCCAGCAGTGCAGGGGCAGCCTCCACCAGGCCCCCACCCATGGTCAACTCATGTTCCCCAGCCAACATGTCATCACAATCTAGAACCATGGTCCCTATGGTCAGCCTCCAAATGCAAAACACCCACCCGAGTATTGCATCCACCCACTCATAATTTTCAATTACATCACAGAACACCAATTGCAAGTTCCGAAACAAACACATTTCCCTCACATACACCCAATGGGTGTCAGTGAATCTCAGAACACATATCATGAAATGCATGAAACCAATGAGATACCACACATTGAAGTTCACCAAAAAAAATATGTATTAAAGGAAACATAAATAGAATAAAAAATGAAGAAACAGAAATGTGAATGTACAAAAATTAAAAGAAGCATGTCCGTGAAAAAAAGCAAAACCAAAAATAAAATTCCAAAGTAATGTTGTCCAAAGTCAATGTCCACAAAACAAAATCCAATGGGAAATAAAAAAGAAAGCCATTGCTCCATGGTTAAAAAGTGAAAAAAAAATACAATCCAACTGTGAACTATGTACATGGGAACAAGCCATGGTCCATTATCCCAACAAAATAAAGGAAACCTATCTAACTACACTAACTAATAAAATAAACTATATACAAAAATGTGGCCAATGTCCGAAAGGTCCAAATTTAATCAAAACCAAAATGAAACCTAACACTACCTACATAATTATGTACAAGGGCAGCAGGGTAGTTTCACGGCTCACTTGTGGATGTCCCGGGCCAGGGCATCATCGAACTCCCCCTCAATGTCCCGGAGGCGGTCCTTCTCCATGGCCCCGAGGGTCCGCAGGGCCGTCGACGTCTCCACCTCCAAACCCCTGCGGATTGCCTCGAGGCACTCGGCCCTCCTCAGGGCCCTCCGCATGGAGTTCTCCGCCCTGACCATTGTGAGCCGTGCCTCTTCCGCCCGCTGCCGTTCCGCATCTATGGCGTGACCCAACCGCTGCCACACGGAAGACACTCTCTGTCCTGGGTCCTCCTGCCCTCCGGCCGATGCCTGCCCCTCCGATGTTAAAGGCCCCGAGCCTTCATGGCTCCCACCACGTTGCTGCTGCTGCTGTGCCTCTGCCCGTGCACTGCCTCCTGCTGCCTGCACATCCTCCGCCGGCTGGGGTGCAGTCGTAGATGTGGCCACCCCTGCTGGACGTCCGACTCCCGACTGTGGCAGGGATGCCTTCTCCACCAGCCTGGCCGCACCGTCAGAGGCAGCTCCACAGGGCACCCAGGTGACTGATGGGTGGGAAGATGGCACAGAGGACGATTGGCGCGTAGGGGGTCCAGTTGAGGAGGGGGTCGTAGCAAGCCTCATCAGACGGAGGAATCTGGCCTGGGTGACCTGTCCCAGCAGGCTGACGTGGTCAACGAGCCATTCGAGATGACGTGCAGTCTCTTCATGAAAAGACTGCAGGTCACCTCGCATGGCCCGTTGACGCAACGCCACACCAGCCAGGACAGGCTCAACCTGGACCTGGATAGCCACGTCCGCAGGCAGAGGAAGGCCAGTTGACGTGAGCTCATACCCTGCCTGAAAACGGGTCTGGACGTAGGCATCCCTGCTGGTGCAAGATGATGCAGGGACAGGATCAGGGACAGGATTGCACACAGGCACCTCCGCGGCGGCCTGTGCTGCCTCCTGTCCCTGGTCCTGCACTGCACCACTAGCACCAGTGGGATCCCCACCTCCAGACCCCGTCTCTGGTGCTTGCACGGCCTCCTCCTCCACCAAACCCCCCACCAACCTGGATGACTCCGTGCCATCTTCCCCTGTTGGGCCCTGTGGGTTCCCAGCTGCCTCTTCTGCTGCCGAGGAGTCCAACTCCAACCTCCGCCTCTTGGACCTCCCCCCGGCAGCTGCGGCCTGGGACGCGGCACCGGACTCCTCACTCCCCGACGAGATGACAACATGGGAGGGGAGCCGGGCCATGCGTCTCCGGCTGGCGGTGGGATCCCCGCCGCTGTGCTCCACAGCACCTTCTCCGCCCTCTTCATCAGTTGACGCTGCAGACAGGGAGAAACAAAACACAGGCATCAGGGCACTGTACAATGGACACATACACACATGACAGTTGTACATGAGTGGCATTGGCAAACCTCAGACATGTCATCACAATCCCCAACACACATGTTATTACAACTCGCACACATGAGCCATACCACAGCCATATCGCAACTGCCACCACCATCCATACACATACAACAGCATGAGCAGCCAAAGGTGAGCCAGACATCACATGCAACACAGGAAGTGCACCACACATGTACACATACCACCACACTTGCATGCATGTGTACACCTCTGCCAAGTGTCGCAGTGTTCAGACGGGCATCCATGTCACATCTGCCAATCAGGCTTCCACATACCGCTGTCACATGCATCCATGTTGCATCACTGTTGCACCCTTGTCAAATACACACACATGCACATGTACACAGCGCTGATACAGGCAGCCGAAAACAACATACATGCGTGACATCACAGACATGTCTACTTACATACACATTCATCCAAACATGTGTGCCCACACAACTGCATTTGGCATGCAAGCCTACACACACAAGCACCATCCATGTCTCACACATTCCAGCCCTCGCATGTGTCAGCCCCACGGCCCAGTACACCCCCACCCATACTCGACCCCATACAAACAGATGTGCAACCTGCACACTACTGAATAATCACCACACGCACTGCTCACAATCAGGATGCATGTACACTCACCGCTCGACTCCAGACGGGTCTGCTTCTCAAGGACCTGGACGTGGAGCGCTGGGGATATGCGTTCCAGGACCCTCATCTGTTCTTCCGACAAGTGGCCCTGGCGCCCCTTGGCATCCGCTGCCTTCAAGAGGCGCTGGGCCTTGTTCAGGGTCCTGGACCTGAAGTCCTCCCAGCGCTTCTTGACATGTTGCAAGTCGCGGACTGCCACCCCCTCCGCGTTGATGGCAGTCACGATGTCAGTCCAGATCCGAGTCCGTCCTTCCTTGTCGGCGCGGGAACTTCCGAAGAGGGCATCATACTGCCACAGGACTTGCTCCACCAGGACACCAACTTCGTTGGCACTGAAGCTGGTGCCCCTCAACTCTCTGGCCGGGGGTTGTCAGTGGTCCCAGATGGTGTTTGCCCCGACATGACAACCCCAGAGGCAGGAGTGGGTGGGCAACTGGGTCCTGGGGCTGGGCTGTTGAGCGATAGAATCCCAGTCGGGAGTCTTCGGTTCCAGCAGGGGTGGTCACAGCAACAGCACCCCTGGCTGATGTGCAGGCAGCAAATGGCAGGGCACGTGGGCAGCAGGCAGTCAGGCAGCAGCAGATGGCAGGTGGGAGCGTGCTCGGGGCTCTGGGGGGCAGTAGTTCGGCCTTCTGGGCAGGAGCGTGGTCTTCCGTGTGCTTACGCGTGGCCAGCTTGATATGGAGTGATTTGGTACGTGAAAAATCTGCACGTCAGCGTGTAATTCGAGGAAAGGCCCTTAGCGCGTAAGCGCGTCTGCACGCATACGCATTTTCATTGGACAGAAGGCCCCTCAAGCGCAAGCGTCCCTGTGACGTGACGCGTACAGACGTGCATGGGCATTTCAGCGCACGTGAAAAAATGCACGTCCGCGTGTAATACGAGGAAAGGCCCTTAGCACGTATGCACGGCAGCACGCATATGCGATTTCATTGGACCAAAGGCCCTCAGCGCGTGAGCGCATCTGTGACGTAACGCGCGTGGGTGTTTCCCTCATTGCACGTGATGACAGAACACACGTGGATTTCCACCAATCACGTGTGAAAGTTCCCGGCACCCTGGAGCACACGTACCCAGGCTAATCGCGTGTGGAACTTCCCGCGCACCCCGAAACACATGTACCCAGGCCAATCACATGTACGCTCACTCCCCTCCGATCACACGCAATGACACCCGAATACGGGAAACCCGCGCACGGCAAAAGACGTGCACAGGCGTCAACGCGTCCGCCCACACGAAGGCAACCGCATAAAAGTGCGCGCAAACAACAAACGCGTATATACAGCTACGATGAATGCCCCATTTGTCGCTGCACTGATCGTGGGACACCGCAGGAGGAGGAGAATAGCCAGGGCACGCATTTTCGCACCACGGACAAGCCTTTTTGGGATGCCTGACGACCAGGTCTACGGCAGGTATAGGTTTCCACCCCATATCATCCTAGACCTGGTCAGGGAGTGGGAAGATGACCTCACATCCCCCACCCTTTGCTCCCAAGCATTGAGCCCCTTGGAGAAGCTGCTCAATGTCCTGCATTTTTTGGCCACTGGGTCATTTCAGCGGACCACTGCCATAGTGGGGGGGGGTCTCACAGGCCACGCAGTCACGCTGCCTACACCAGGTACTGGCAATCATGACAGCGCGCCCCTCAGTCCGCAGGCACATATACATGCCCAGAACACCCGCAGAAAGGCAGGCCGTTGTCCTGGATTTTTTCAGGGTGGCACACTTCCCCAAAGTGCTCGGTGCCATAGATTGCACCCATGTGGCCCTACGTCCACCTAGGGCCATTGAGCACATCTACCGAAACCGCAAGCACTGGCATTCCATCAATGTACAGGTGGTATGTGATGCAAAGGGAATCATCACCTCTGTCTATGCAAACTACCCTGGCTCCACCCATGACAGTTTTATATACAGAATGTCCGCCCTGAGCCGGGCCCTGGAAGCTTGGCAGCATGGCGACACATGGCTCCTAGGTCAGTACAAATGCCCTTGCACATGCATGCAAGTCACACACAGACAAATATCCAAGCCCTAATAATCTCAACTATTATCACCTCCCCAGGGGACAGTGCCTACCCTCTGAGCAACCACATGATGACGCCAATCCGGAACCCCACCACACCACCCCAGGTAAGATACAACGCCGCCCATATTGCAACCAGGGGCATAGTGGAGCGCACATTCGGAGTGCTCAAGTCAAGTTTCCGCTCCCTTGACCGCTCTGGTGGGCAACTACTCTATGCACCACCAGTAGTGTGCAGGATCATTGTGGCAGCATGTGTCCTGCACAATGTTGCAACACGGCAGGGCGTCCCGGTGGACATGGTGGTGCCCCCATATCCCCAACCACAGGCACAGGCGCTGCCCATGGGAGGGGACAGGGCACGTGGCGAGGAAGCCCGGACCCAGCTTGTGGCCACATTTTTCACCTAAACTCCCACCCCTGCGGAGTGCACACAGGCCTGGCACATACCAGGTGACAATCGATGATGACAAAGAGACAGTCAACTGTCACAACCCTACCACCCTGAGATAGTTGCCATGGAAGTGCCACATCGTCTGCATCCCTAGCTACTCAAACACAAGCTATCCTGTGTGACCAAAATGCACACATATGACATATGACATGATATGGGCCATACACAAGTATTCCAAGGCGCAATGAGGCAGGGAGGGGGGAACAAGGGAACACAGAGAACGGTACTACTAGGCCAGGTGTCATTGAGATTGTGCAAGTGCAGGGGTAGGGGGAAGGGAAAAGTGCAAGGGGAAGGGTGGGGGGGAGTCCAGTACAGGGGAAGTAGCCCAAAAAAATAATACATAGGTCGCCTGGTGTCAACTGCACAGGTAAGTGCAGACAAGTGCTGGGAAAGGAGGGCTGTATGGATAGAGAGACAGTACTGCAGTGCAGGGGTTGCCAGGGAGGCAGTGCAAGTGGAGAGTGGCTGGGCCAGGGACCGAGGTCAGTGAGAGTGGCCCAGTTGCAGCTCCTGTGCAGTTCCAGTGAAGAATTCTGCAAGGGAGAGGCAGAGAGTAAGCAGAAGCAAAGAGGAAGGTCTTGGGGTGCTTCCAGAACTGGAGATGGTTCCCCTCAAGTTCAAGTCAGGCAGGAAGTCTGTTCCAGGGGGAGGGCCCTGCTGCGGAGAGAAATCTACCCCCAGCTAGTTGCTCTGAGAAGCGGATGACCCGGACATGCAAGGTGTGCATCACACACACCTGCAAAACAGGCCATGGCCATCACTGTCATGTCACTCAAACCCTCCCAAACATCACCATGACATGGCAAGCAATACCCATACACCAACGCAGTAACGATAAGGTACACATTGCCATGTCCTAAATGTACAGTGGCATCGACGTAACATCACAATGAATGCCTGTCTACTTGCACATTATGCATTGCAGAATCAACACTGCAGCTCATGTGTGCAGTGTCCTACTCCTGCATCACACTGCTCAGTGCACAGCACAGTGAACAGCCATTGTGTGTGATGCACACCCTGAGCATCACATCTAAGTGACAGACCACATCATACATCAAATTAGGCATGTACTGGATCCATAATCGGTCACAGAACATGTGCTGCCGGGACACAGTGGGCACCAGAAGGCAAACAGTGTACACATGGATATGCAAGGGTGGGAGTACATGTAGTGCATCCGAGTGCAAGTGTGTGGTTCTGCAAGGACATGCACTCCACATATGCATGTGCACTCAAGTGACCATCAGTGTTCCCTACACATCACATGTGAACATCCACCATGTGTACACCCCAGCATGTCACACCACAACTATCCCCTCGCACCTGAAAGGAAAACACAACACATGAACAGGCATTGATCAGCAGAACACAACATGTACATAGGATACCACCATTAGTATGTCAGAGTTCCCATCACACTGCAGGGCAAGGCAACTATCAACAACAACCCCCCCTCCCTCACAAATGACCATGACCCACTGAACAACTGCACCTGGGTCATGGAGCCTCCAAACCTCAATTCCACCTGGCCACAGGATCACCTTTACCCTTCGTCACCTTCTCCCACCTTGTGTGTAAAAAGGTGCCTGAACCCTCAGAATCCACACTCATTTCCAAAATCACAAAATCCAAGCCATAAAAACGAACCCGAACACCCTCTAGTAGATGACTTGACGTAGCAGTACCTCACAAAGGCCAAGTACTACCACAATGATGCAACAACCAAGGTAGCACAGCAAAACAATGTCACGACAGGATGTGAGACATGTGTGGTACATGACATAGGATGATGCACCATGAATGGATGTGTACTGTCACAGGTCCCCTGTACAGGCGCGGGAGTGTCACGAAACAACCACCCCCACCATGTCCCGGGTGCCTGCAAGGTCAAACTCACACAGGCCCCTGAGACCCTGGTGGGGAAGGAGGTTCAGGGATATGCAGTCGGGACAGGTGTTGACACACTGGATGACTGGAATGAGTGGCAGGAGAGGGGAGGAGGAATGACACATGAAACTAGGGAATGCACGAAAATGTACAACCTGCATGAACACATACACAATCCAAACAAACTTGGACATCATTGTCATGGCCTTCTGTAGTCCAGGCTCAGGAGTGGTACGAACCAACCACCCCCTCTAGGTTTTTGGCGCCTGCAAGTTCGGGGCTTACACAGGCATCCGCAACCCCAGTGGGGAAAGAGGGTCAGGGAACGTTGCTTGGATAGGCACGGGAAGCAGGAACACCGGGTAGAGGGTACAGGTTTCAAAATTGCATAGGATCACAGGTGATTAGGGAGAAAAAACATACCAAATTGAACCACACATACATCCATGCATCAGTACACTCCCCAGCAAGCACATGCAGAGCAGTTCGAAAGAAAAACAACAAGACACTTAGCTCTGGTTTTGAGTGCTGGCCTCCTGCCTGCGCACTCCCAGGTCCGGTTACAGGAGCACTGCAATGCTGCAAAGAGAGCCACAGTCAACAACCTGTACGTGCCAATTACACAAAAACACAACACCAAACATGCCCCATAGCAACAAACTACTCTACAAACAGACAATCTGTGCTCGATGCTTCGTACCCATATATAACATCACCCCTGTGACGGGTCATACACAGTCAATGCAGTAAGTCAGCCGCTGGTGGGTGCGTGGCAAAAGGAACACCAATGTGTCACAATTCACACAGCATGCAATGTTCCCTGGGTAAGCAGACAGACCCATATAGCAAGCCATGACTACAGAGCAAGTTGCGTACCACCATGACCGAAACAAAGTTGGCAGTGCATTTATCATGAAGTACGTGGAAAAGACATGAGTATGTCCCTTGCTGTATGTCCCTGTGAGCTGCCCCTTTCCATGTCTCGGAAGGCTACATGGTTGATACAAGTGCCTCAATGAACCTTGGTGTACCGGAGGGTATGTGCCACTGCCCCTGCATGTGTCCCAGACAACCCTACTATCAACAGCCAGTCCACAAACACATCTGAGCTGCATTGTGTGCTTCAACACCAATATTCGTCTAAGCTCACCCTCAGTGCTGTGACTAAGCCTGCATGTGCAACTCGCCTGGTGCAAGCTTTGCTGTGTCGTGGCCCCCCTGTGATGCTCACCTTGCCTGGAGTTCCTTGGAACATGTCAGCAGTTCTAGGATGTGGGTCTGCAATCACTGTGCCTCTGCTTGTGCACACATGTGCATGTGGGCACCAACAAACGGGTCAAGAATTCCGTCGTCCAATGGGCCATGTCTGCTGGCAAAGGTGCTCTGGAGGCTCATCCCCCTGCAGAAAGGGCATGAAACACATGATTAATGCTTCAAAGTCATCTGTGTGTGTCTCATCAGGCATCTCATTACTTGACCATGTCAGAGAGTCACATCACAAATCACACCATCAGTCCGTCTTTCACCTCCAAAGTGTGGAACACTATCTACAGCATGAATTGCAACAAGCACGTGTACAGGAAAGATATGAAACATACTACACAATGCATAGCAATCAATGTCCACATTAATCATGGCACACCCCATCTAGCAAAAGCTGAACAGTGGACAATGACACCTAAATCATCCCCACTAGGGGTGTCAACACAAGTCACACAGCACCAGACATGCCACAGATATGACAGTCCAAAGCCCTTGTGTAATATTCTGTAACACCGAACCATCCTTGCGAGCCCATGGATAAGGGAGGCAGGAGTGGCATATGTGAGTCAAGGACCCCAAGCAGCAAACACATACACAAGACAACCATGAAGGGCCCAGCTGGAACAGACAGTGGATGCCTTCAAAAGCCACAAAGCACCGCACCGTCACATGAAAGCACAATAGACTAGCAATTTTAAACTAACTCAACTATTAACTAATTACACTAACTATGGAAAACCTACATTACCTATTTAAACTAACTATCAAACAGAAACTTAACTAACTAAACTAAAAGAAAAATCAAAATTGGCCACATACGACCCGGGGGGGAGGGGAGGCACCCAGGAGGGGGGAGGTACAGGGTTCTGCTCAACATCCACATGCGATGATGCTGAGCCAAAAAAAAAATCCTCCATGGGCTCAACGCCTGCTCAGCACGACCTATGTGGGAGATAGATGGTCATCCGAGTCTGGTTCATCCTGTAAAGGAGGACGTGGCACAGTAGCCTGGCCATGCCTAGCCACAGCTTGCCCCTCGTCGGCAGCAAGTCTGCCGGACGGGTGAGCCTGCTTCTGTGTGGCGATGTTACATAGGTCTGCATGCAGAACCTCACGTGATACACGTGCTTCCTCTTGCAAGGTAGCACGTGTAACACGGAGTTCCTCCTGCAAGGCCTGGCTGGACAACCGCTGAACCTCCCGGCAAGCCTGTAGCTCAGCCGAGATGGTACGCTCAAGCTGTGCAAACCTCTCCTCTGCCTGCTGCCTCTGGGACATCATAAGGACACCCAGAGTGGATCTGAGGGAAGCATACTCCTCCCTCAGGGCATCCATGTGCGCCTCTGCATGAGCAGCAATTGCTTGACGCAGAGACGACATTTCAGCCTGGCGTGCCCTGTCTGAGGCCGCCATGCCCAGCCTGAGCGAGCGGGCCGTGGACCATGCCGCCTGCTGCTGGAGAAGCACCTGCCTAGCAGGGGGGAGCACAGATCGGGCCACACGCTCCATGATCTCAGCGATGTTCTCCATTGCTGCCCCCTGCCGTTCGGAATTGGCAGTCATGTCTTGCTCCCACTCAGTATACAGCGGTTGCGCGCGGCGACCGTGTTGCCGGGCTTGACCCCTGCGGGACCCAAGGACCGGGGGTCCTCGCTGTGTTGGCACCGCCTGCGGCTGCACGACTACATGCTCCCGTCAACATGATGTCCCAGGCACATCAGTGACTGGTGTGGAGGGTGACCCTGCGTCCCGATCCACCACGGGCGGAGGAACCAAGACTGTCTGATCCCTCAGTGCAGGTGTTGCAGACAGAGGAGTGTCCACATCAGAATCACTCACCCCTGACACATCGACTTGATGCTCATCCAACTCAACATGGACGTCAGAGTCGTCATCAAGGCTGGACTCATAGGTAGCCAGAGACAAGATGGACTGCAGCACTTTGGGGTTTTCGTGGCCTACCACCCCACGACCCCCACTAGTGCTGGGTTGATGTGGTGTTACCAACCCTGTGTATGGCATGACAACACCATCCTCCGCCTCCATTGCGTCATCACCTGAAAAATAGAGAGAAAAAGGTCACTACACATGTCAGAAGCACACGACACACACACACACCGACAGCAAAGGCATCCGGCAGACATGTGACACACAACATATGACCTGGCATGCATGCTGGGTCTACTTTGAATAGCTTCTGTGATCAGACCTGTTGAAAGGTGGCAGTTTCCATGGAAGCGGGTCTATGCAGTGCAGAAAATGTGTACGCCACTCA
This sequence comes from Ambystoma mexicanum, assembly GCF_040938575.1. Lineage (NCBI taxonomy): Eukaryota > Metazoa > Chordata > Amphibia > Caudata > Ambystomatidae > Ambystoma > Ambystoma mexicanum. The sequence continues at coordinate 446,660,023 of NC_090935.1, read as the reverse complement.
CTACCTACATGTACAAGCACTGCATGGTGTGTGCCAGGAAATGTGAAGGCAGTGCAATGTCAAATTCAGACATCACGTGCATTGTGCATTCAATGTGTACCATGTCTAGAAGCCAAGCACCCCTCCACCCCAGTACCAAAGCAGGGATGCCTAGCATGGTATCAAAAGGCTGACCATACACCTGTGTATTGACAGGCAGTGTTGACTGGCATCAACAGTTTAATGTGATACAAATTAAAACACTGCAAATGATGCTGGGACAGTGGGCAGGACACATGATGAAAAAACCAGAGGCCGCCCACGTGTGAAGAAGACACAAGAGTTGGACAGAGTCATTGGCCATTGAACAGGCTGAGGCCTGTGAGCCACACAGATTGTCAGGGCCTAAACATGTGTGCAACGCAGGACTGAGCCACAGTTGACATGGGGAGGCCGATGAGATGGCAGGCAATGTATGTAACCAAGGACTCATATTACAGTGATCATCCAGTCAAGGACACATAGGGGCATGCGTGCAATGCACATGGAGCATGAATGGGCACTCATGTCCCTGCGGGACATCTGACCCATGCACAGTACAAGTGAGATACCCTGCATCGAGTACTAAGGCTGTACCACACGGCATATGTCTGGCAGTTTCTACGCTGGAAGTTAGCATCTACACAGGACACATGAACAAGATACTACACATTGGCAAGATTGAAGCAGACCAGTGCAAAGGTGGAACTGGAGTGCAGAGTGGCGGAGGAGGGGCAAGGGAGCATGCCCACATGGAGTCCCGCATGCAGGCAGAGGAGACATGCATGACGGTAGCATTGCATTACTTACACATCAGAACCATGTACGCGTCACATGTAGCAGCAATCATGCACAACACATCCCACAAGTGAAACACACACGTCCTCAACAAACACGCATCAACACTCACTGGACTGGGCATCAAAGTCCAGCATCTCTCCCACTCCTTCGACCAATTCAGGTGGTATGAACTCCGCAACGAGAGCCTCATGCGGAGTGAGTTCTTCCTCCTCTGGTGCAGGCCCACCGCCAGTCACCAGAGTCAAGTTGTAATTTGAGGCATGCTTGGCCTTAGTGCTGCGCTTGATGTCATTCCAACGCTTTTTGCACTCCTGCGCCGTGCGCACCTCATGGCCGAATGAACTGACATGTTCCGCAACATGCTTCCAGTGGGTGTCACGTTGGGCAGCCGTAGTCTGACTGTTGGCACCCACTAGCATGTCACGGCTGTGGCCCCGCACGTAGTCCACGAGGAAGTCCAGTTCCTGCTTACAGAAAGGCTTCTTCCTCGATGTGCAGGAGGTCGTGGCTGTGTGTGGGGTCCCAGCCTGTGCTGCAGGTGCAACCTTCCTCCTCTTGGACTGTGGCCAGACCCTGGCTGGCTAATGCCTCCCTGACCAGTATGGCCAGTGGGTTTGGTGGATTGAGCCAAGGGAGTGGCAGGTGGAGGGATGACCAAAGGCCTGACTTGTGTCAGTGGCAGCTGGGTGCCCACTAATGGACCCTGCGCAGCAACATCAGCTGTGGCAGGGTCATTGACCGCAATGGTCCTGGTTGGCAGACTCATAATTGGGGTGCTGTTGGGTGCATCTGCCCCTGCACTTACCAACACCCGGCTGTTCGGGGCAGCAGATGACATGACTGCCCCAGGGACACGTGTCTTGGTCTGCGCAGCCCGGCGTGCCCCTATGGTTTCCCCCCTGGCCTGTTGGAGATCTACCAAGGGCTCTTCAAGTGCCAACGCAGCCTGCGCTGGCAGACCCTGAGCCTGGGTGGCGGTGTCCACAGCTGCACCTGCAGCTACCACTACCCTTTGGCCCTTGGCAGTCGATGGAACGGACTGCCGGGTCATACTGGTGCCAGTGCCAGATGCAGGAGCTGCATCCCCCGGAACCACAGGGGGTGGTGGCATGGCTGCACCGACACATGGCACAACATTGTGCTCAAGTGGCGCACCCCTGCCTCTTCCCCCTCTGTGGCTGCCCTGGACACCCTGGAGTCCCCCTACTCCCTGGTCACCACGACCACGTCCCCGACCACGCCCGCCACGAGGAGTACGCCCAGCTGAGGCGCCCCTCACCTTTGGTGGCCTCCCAACCATGGCACAGATGTAGTAGTGCTGGCACAGATGGAGTGGTGCCAATGGGAGGTGTACACCACAATTGACCTGGGCAATTGGGGTGAAGGGGGTGGGAAGCAAGATGTTAACAACCCCCCACCTGCAAGGCTGTATGTGACCCCGGTGATGTGGTGACGGGTCACGCAACGCTCAGGCACCCCAAAACTGCAGTAAAACCGTGCACGCAACCCTGCAGCCTACGTGCGTGGATTCAACCTCCCGCTGTACGCGGTGGCACCCAGTAACACGAATAACGCGTACACGTGGGACACGCAGGCTACTATGACATCGAAAATGGGTGCGATACACAGGGGCACCCGCAGTGGGAAAAAGAGCGTGTGCGACTCACCGTCTGACTAGCGCGATGCAGAAAAACACGCGTAGCCAATACCCCCGCCAAAAGAAGAGATACGTCCTTGATAGCTGTGAAGTTGTGATGGCGCGCGAAACAACAGGAAGCAGCAACACACGTCGGTCTCCACGAAAGGCACGTACAGCGAACTGCTGGGCCCGCTCACCTTTAACCCATGCTGAGGGAAACGCACGCACGCGTCACGTCACTTACGCGCATGGGCCCTTTCCTCGTATTACATGCGGACGTGCAGTTTTTCACGCGCGCTTACGCGCATGGGCCCTTTCCTTGTATTACACGCAGACGTGCAGTTTTCCACGCACGCTTACGCGCATGGGCCCTTTCCTCGTATTACACGCGGACGTGCAGTTTTCCACGCATGTCACGTCACAGGGGCTCTTGTGCTTGAGGGGCCTTCTGTCCAATGAAAATGCGTATGCGTGCAGACGCGCTTACGCGCTAAGGGCCTTTCCTCGAATTAAACGCTGACGTGCAGATTTTTCACGTGCCAAATCACTCCGTATCAAGCTGGCCACGCGTAAGCACACGGAAGACCACGCTCCTGCCCAGAAGGCTGAACTACTGCCCCCCAGAGCCCTGAGCACGCTCCCACCTGCCATCTGCTGCTGCCTGACTGCCTGCTGCCCACGTGCCCTGCCATTTGCTGCCTGCACATCAGCCAGGGGTGCTGTTGCTGTGACCACCCCTGCTGGAACCGAAGACTCCCGACTGGGATTCCATCACTCCACAGCCCAGCCCCAGGACCCAGTTGCCCACCCACTCCTGCCTCTGGGGTTGTCATGTCGCGGCAAACACCATCTGGGACCACTGACAACCCCCGGCCAGAGAGGCAGAGGGGCACCAGCTTCAGTGCCACCCAAGTTGGTGTCCTGGTGGAGCAAGTCCTGGGGCAGTATGATGCCCTCTTCAGAAGTTCCCGCGCCGACAAGGAAGGACGGACTCGGATCTGGACTGACATCGTGACTGCCATCAACGCGGAGGGGGTGGCAGTCCGCGACTTACAACATGTCAAGAAGCGCTGGGAGGACTTCAGGTCCAGGACTCTGAACAAGGCCCGGCGCCTCTTGAAGGCAGCGGATGCCAAGGTGCGCCGGGGCCACTTGTCGGAAGAAAAGATGAGGGTCCTAGAACGCATATCCCCAGCGCTCCACGTCCAGGTCCTTGAGAAGCAGACCCGTCTGGAGTCGAGCGGTGAGTGTACATGCATCCTGATTGTGAGCAGTGCGTGTGGTGATTATTCAGTAGTGTGCAGGTTGGACATCTGTTTGTATGGGGTCGAGTATGGGTGGAGGTGTACAGGGCCGTGGGGCTGACACATGCGAGGGCTGGAATGTGTGAGACATGGATGGTGCTTGTGTGTGTAGGCTTGCATGCCAAATGCAGTTGTGTGGGCACACATGTTTGGATGAATGTGTATGTAAGTAGACATGTCCGTGATGTCACACATGTATGTTGTTTTCGGCTGCATGTATCAGCGCTGTGTACATGTGCATGTGTGAGTATTTGACAAGAGTGCAACAGTGATGCAACATGGATGCATGTGACAGCGGTATGTGGAAGCCTGATTGGCAGATGTGACATGGATGCCCGTCTGAACACTGCGACACTTGGCAGAGGTGTACACATGCATGCAAGTGTGGTGGTGTGTGTACATGTTTGGTGCACTTCCTGTGTTGCATGTGATGTCTGGCTCACCTTTGGCTGCTCATGCTGTTGTATGTGTATGGATGGTGGTGGCAGTTGCGATATGGCTGTGGTATGGCTCATGTGTGCGAGTTGTAATGACATGTGTGTTGGGGATTGTGATGACATGTCTGAGGTTTGCCAATGCCACTCATGTACAACTGTCATGTGTGTATGTGTCCATTGTACAGTGCCCTGATGCCTGTGTTTTGTTTCTCCCTGTCTGCAGCGTCAACTGATGAAGAGGGCGGAGAAGGTGCTGTGGAGCACAGCGGCGGGGATCCCACTGCCAGCCGGAGACGCAAGGCCCGGCTCCCCTCCCATGTTGTGCTCTTGTCGGGGAGTGAGGAGTCCGGTGCCGCGTCCCAGGCCGCAGCTGCCGGGGGGAGGTCCAAGAGGCGGAGGTTGGAGTTGGACTCCTCGGCAGCAGAAGGGGCAGCTGGGACCCCACATGGCCCAACAGGGGAAGATGGCACAGAGTCATCCAGGTTGGTGGGGGGTTTGGTGGCGGAGGAGGCTGTGCAAGCACCAGAGACGGGGTCTGGAGGTGGGGATCCCACTGGTGCTAGTGGTGCAGTGCAGGACCAGGGACAGGAGGCAGCACAGGCCGCCGCAGAGGTGCCTGTGTGCAATCCTGTCCCTGATCCTGTCCCTGCATCATCTTGCACCAGCAGGGATGCCTACGTCCAGACCCGTTTTCAGGCAGGGGATGAGCTCACCTCAACTGGCCTTCCTCTGCCTGCGGACGTGGCTATCCAGGTCCGGGTTGAGCCTGTCCTGGCTGGTGTGGCGTTGCGTCAACGGGCCATGCGAGGTGACCTGCAGTCTTTTCATGAAGAGACTGCACGTCATCTCGAATGGCTCGTTGACCACGTCAGCCTGCTGGGACAGGTCACCCAGGCCGGATTCCTCCGTCTGATGGGGCTTGCTACGACCCCCTCCTCAACTGGACCCCCTACGCGCCAGTCGTCCTCTGTGCCATCTTCCCACCCATCAGTCACCTGGGTGCCCTGTGGAGCTGCCTCTGACGGTGCGGCCAGGCTGGTGGAGGAGGCATCCCTGCCACAGTCGGGAGTCGGACGTCCAGCAGGGGTGGCCACATCTACGACTGCACCCCAGCCGGCGGAGGATGTGCAGGCAGCAGGAGGAAGTGCACGGGCAGAGGCACAGCAGCAGCAGCAACGTGGTGGGAGCCATGAAGGCTCGGGGCCTTCAACATCGGAGGGGCAGGCATCGGCCAGAGGGCAGGAGGACCCAGGACAGAGAGTGTCTTCCGTGTGGCAGCGGTTGGGCCACGCCATAGATGCGGAGCGGCAGCGGGCGGAAGAGGCACGGCTCACAATGGTCAGGGCGGAGAACTCCATGCGGAGGGCCCTGAGGCGGGCCGAGTGCCTCGAGGCAATCCGCAGGGGTTTGGAGGTGGAGATGTCGACGGCCCTGCGGACCCTCGGGGCCATGGAGGAGGACCGCCTCCGGGACATTGAGGAGGAGTTCAATGATGCCCTGGCCCGGGACATCCACAAGTGAGCCGTGAAACTAGCCCGCTGCCCTTGTACATCGTTATGTAGGTAGTGTTAGGTTTCATTTTTGTTTTGATTTTATTTGGACCTTTCGGACATTGGCCAGATTTTTGTATATAGTTTATCTTATTAGTTAGTGTAGTTAGATAGGTTTCCTTTATTTTGTTGGGATAATGGTCCCTGGCTTGTTCCCATGTACATAGTTCACAGTTGGATTGTATTTTTTTTCACTTTTTAACCATGGAGCAATGGCTTTCTTTTTTATTTCCCATTGGATTTTGTTTTGTGGACATTGACTTTGGACAACATTACTTTGGAATTTTATTTTTGGTTTTGTTTTTTTCTCGGACATGCTTCTTTTAATTTTTGTACATTCACATATCTGTTTCTTAATTTTTTATTCTATTTATGTTTCCTTTAATACATATTTTTTTTGATGAACTTCAATGTGTGGTATCTCATTGGTTTCATGCATTTCATGATATGTGTTTTGAGATTCACTGACACCCATTGGGTGTATGTGAGGGAAATGTGTTTGTTTCGGAACTTGCAATTGGTGTTCTGTGATGTAATTGCAAATTATGAGTGGGTGGATGCAATACTCGGGTGGGTGTTTTGCATTTGGAGGCTGACCATAGGGACCAGGGATCTAGATTGTGATGACATGTTGGCTGGGGAACATGAGTTGACCATGGGTGGGGGCCTGCTGGCAGGTGCCCCCCAGTGCTGGGGGCTGGGGGTGGTGGAAGACATGAGTTGTACATGGGTGGGGGCCTGCTGGCAGGTGCCCCACAGTGCTGGGGGGTGGGGGTGGTGGGGAACATGAGTTGGACATGGGTGGGGGCGTGCTGGCAGGTGCCCCACAGTGCTGGGGGGTGGGGGTGCTGGGAGACATGGGTGGGGGCCTGGTGGTGGGTGCCCCTGGTGGCTGGGGGGTGGGGGTGGTGGGAGACATGGGTGGGGGCCTGTTGGAGGCTGCCCCTGGTGGCTGGGGGGTGGGGGTTCCGGGAGACATGGGTGGGGGCCTGGTGGTGGGTGCCCCTGGTGGCTGGGGGGCGGGGGTGGTGGGAGACATGGGTGGGGGCCTGGTGGTGGGTGCCCCTGGTGGCTGGGGGGTGGGGGTGGTGGGAGACATGGGTGGGGGCCTGGTGGAGGTTGCCCCTGGTGGCTGGGGGGGTGGGGGTAGTGGGAGACATGGGTGGGGGACTGGTGGAGGCTGCCCCTGCACTGCTGTGGGGTGTGGGTGGTGGGAGACATGGGTGGGGGCCTGGTGGAGGCTGCCCCAGGTGGCTGGGGGTTGAGGGTGCTGGGAGACATGGGTGGGGCCTGTTGGTGGGTGCCCCTGCACTGCTGGGGGGTGGGGGTGGTGGGAGACATGGGTGGGGGCCTGGTGGTGGGTGCCCCTGCACTGCTGGGGGGTGGGGGTGGTGGGTGACATGGGTTGGGGCCTGGTGGTGGGTGCCCCTGCACTGCTGGGGGTTGGGGGTGGTGGGAGACATGGGTGGGGGCCTGGTGGAGGCAGCCCCTGGTGGCTGGGGGGTGTGGGTGCTGGGAGACATGGATGGGGGCCTGGTGGAGGCTGCCCCTGGTGGCTGGGGGGTGGGGGTGCTGGGAGACATGGGTGGGGGCCTGGTGGAGGCTGCCCCTGCACTGCTGGGGGGTGGGGGTGCTGGGAGACATGGGTGGGGGCCTGGTGGTGGGTGCCCCACAGTGCTGGGGGGTTGGGGGTGGTGGGAGACATGGGTGGGGGCCTGGTGGAGGCTGCCCCTGGTGGCTGGGGGGTGGGGGTGCTGGGAGACATGGGTGGGCGCCTGGTGGAGGCTGCCCCTGGTGACTGGGGGGGTGGGGGTGGTGGGAGACATGGGTTGGGGCCTGGTGGAGGCTGCCCCTGGTGACTGGGGGGTGGGGGTGGTGGGAGACATGGGTCGGGGCCTGGTGGAGGGTGCCCCACAGTGCTGGGGGGTGGGGGTGGTGGGGAACATGAGTTGGACATGGGTGGGGCCTGCTGGCAGGTGCCCCACAGTGCTGGGGGGTGTGGGTGGTGGGAGACATGGGTGGGGGCCTGGTGGAGGCTGCCCCTGGTGGCTGGGGGGTGGGGGTGCTGGGAGACATGGGTGGGGGCCTGGTGGTGGGTGCCCCTGCACTGCTGGGGGGTGGGGGTGGTGGGAGACATGGGTGGGGGCCTGGTGGTGGGTGCACCTGCACTGCTGGGGGGTGGGGGTGGTGGGAGACATGGCTGGGGGCCTGGTGGTGGGTGCCCCTGCACTGCTGGGGGTGGGGGTGCTGGGAGACATGGGTGGGGGCCTGGTGGAGGCTGCCCCTGGTGGCTGGGGGGTGGGGGTGCTGGGAGACATGGGTGGGGGCCTGGTGGAGGCTGCCCCTGGTGGCTGGGGGGTGGGGTGCTGGGAGACATGAGTTGGACATGGGTGGGGGCCTGGTGGAGGCTGCCTCTGCACTGCTGGGTTGTGGGCGTGCTGGGAGACATGGGTGGGGGGCCTGGTGGTGGGTGCCCCACAGTGCTTGGGGGGTGGGGGTGCTGGGAGACATGGGTGGGGGCCTGGTGGAGGCTGCCCCTGGTGGCTGGGGGGTGGGGGTGCTGGGAGACATTGGTGGGGGCCTGGTGGAGGCTGCCCCTGGTGACTGGGGGTTGGGGGTGGTGGGAGACATGGGTGGGGGCCTGGTGGAGGCTGCCCCTGGTGACTGGGGGGTGTGGGTGGTGGGAGACATGGGTGGGGGCCTGGTGGAGGGTGCCCCACAGTGCAGGGGGCTGGGGGTGGTTTGGGAACATGAGTTGGACATGGGTGGGGGCCTGCTGGCAGGTGCCCCACAGTGCTGGGGGGTGGGGGTGGTGGGGAACATGAGTTGGACATGGGTGGGGGCCTGCTGGCAGGTGCCCCACAGTGCTGGGGGGTGGGGGTGCTGGGAGACATGGGTGGGGGCCTGGTGGAGGCTGCCCCTGGTGACTGGGGGGGTGGGGGTGGTGGGAGACATGGGTGGGGGCCTGGTGGTGGGTGCCCCACAGTGCTGGGGGGTGGGGTTGGTGGGGAACATGAGTTGGACATGGGTGGGGGCCTGCTGGCAGGTGCCCCACAGTGCTGGGGGTGGGGGTGGTGGGGAACATGAGTTGGACATGGGTGGGGGCCTGCTAGCAGGTGCCCCACAGTGCTGGGGGGTGGGGGTGGTGGGGAACATGAATTGGACATGGGTGGGGGCCTGCTGGCAGGTGCCCCACAGTGCTGGGGGTGGGGGTGGTGGGAGACATGAGTTGGACATGGGCGCGGGCCTGGTGGAGGCTGCCCCTGCACTGCTAGGGGCTGGGGGTGCTGGGAGACATGGGTGGGGGCCTGGTGGTGGGTGCCCCGGTGGCTGGGGGGTGGGGGTGCTGGGAGACATGGGTGAGGGCCTGGTGGTGGGTGCCCCTGCACTGCTGGGGGGTGGGGGGTGCTGGGAGACATGGGTGGGGGCCTGGTGGAGGGTGCCCCTGGTGACTGGGGGTGCAGGGGGACATGCATTGGTGGGCAGTAGTGCAAGTTGACATGTGGGTTGGCTGGGGGTCATGGCCATGGTGGATGGTGTGCCTGCAGGACATGTACAGGGTAGGCCCCTGTGGTGTGAGCCACCTGCAGGGGCCGTGGAGGGTGTAGAGGGAACACTGGGGAGGACCCACACGTGCAATTCACGTGTGGTGCTCCCCGCGCACCCCTGTAATACACGTACCCTGATGGAATCGCATGTGGAACTTCCCGCGCACCCCTGAAATGCACGTACCCTGCTCGCACGGGCCCAATCGCGTGTGGAACTTCCCGCGCACCCCTGGAATACACGTACCCTGATGGAATCGCGTGTGGAACTTCCAGCACACCCCTGGAATACACGTACCCTGCTGATGTCGCATGTGAAACTTCCCCCGCACCACGGAATACACGTACCCTGATGAGATCGTGTGTGGAACTTCCCGCGCACCCCTGAAATACACGTGCCCTGCTGATGTCGCGTGTGAAACTTCCCCCGCACCCCAAAATACACGTACCATGATGAAATTGCGTGTGGAATTTCCCACGCACCCCTGAAATCCACGTGCCCTGCTGATGTCGCGTGTGAAACTTCCCCCACACCCTAAAATACACGTACCATGATGAAATCGCGTGTGGAATTTCCCGCGCACCCCTGAAATACACGTACCCTGCTGAAATCGCGTGTGACACTTCCCGCGCACTCCTGAGATACGCGTACCCCCAATCGCGTGTGGAGATTCCCGCGCACCCCTGAAATACACGTACCCTGCTGAAATCGCATGGGGCACTTCCTGTGCACCCCTGAGATACACGTACCATGCTCGCACGGGCCCAATCGCGTGTGGAAATTCCCGCACACCCCTGAAATACACGTACCCTGCTGAAATCGCTTGTGGCACTTCCCGCGCTCCCCTGAGATACGCGTACCCTGCGGAAATCGCGTGTGGAACTTCCCACGCACCCCTGAAATACGCGTACCCTGCTCGCACGGGGCCAATCGCGTGAGGTACTTCCCACGCACCCCAGTGATACATGTAGCCCGCTTGCTGTGCTGGTACAGGGTTAGCGCAGCCCTTTGCGCTGGATTGGGTATATTGATGGCTTTTACCTGCGCAAGAGGAGTTCTTGGGGGCGTAACTGACGCTGCTGCAGGGTCGCTGCGCCACTGTGCGCCACAGCTGGTTTTGGTGGCTGGAATCCATGAATACGCTGTGCGCGGAAATGGATTTTAGCGCACGCGGCTGGCGCAGGGATTCGGACGCGCACACTGTGCGCCAGCTGCTTGCGCCACTTGTGCGCTTAATTCTATGAATTACCCCCTGAGTGTTTTACGATAGGACATTTGTGAATTCATCTTTGATTTCCTGGGTGTTAGTTTTAACAGTGCACGGTGGTGACGCGAGTTATGTTTGTTTAGCTTACCGTAACTGGCGAATTTGTGTGGTTTTTCGATTTTACTTGAAACCATAATGTCCCTTTAACAAAGTTTTTTCTTTGAATTTCATAGGTTATTATTAGTCCAACATAACCATAACGTCCCTTTAACAATGTTTTTTCAGTGAATTTCAAAGGTTTTTATTAGTGCAACTTAACCGTAACGTCCCCTTAACAAAGTTTTTTCATTGAATTTCATAGGTTTTTATTAGTGCAACTTAACCATAATGTCCCTTTAACAAAGTTTTTTCATTAAATTGTATAGGTTTTTATTAGTGCAACTTAACCATAGTGTCCCTTTAACAAAGTTTTTTCATTGAATTTCATAGGTTATTATTAGTGCAACTTAACCATAACATCCCTTTAATAAGGTTTTTTTTACTGAATTTCATAGGTTATTATTAGCGTAACTTGACCATAACCTCCCTTTATCAAATTTTATTTTACTGAATATACATATTCATAGTGTAAATTTGATAGATGTTTACCAGGATTCCCTTACTTTATATACATGTAACATAGAACATACTGAACCCCCAGCTAGTGATTTTGATGTCCGCGCACTGTTCGTATGTCCGTGGACGGACGCGTACAACATCAACAATACCCAAAAACACTGGGGCTATCTTAAATTGTTCTATCATGCCATATGAACACTGCACAAGTTCAAAAAGCAGCACACAAACACATTATATGTAATAATAAATAAGAAGTGGAACCTACATATCTAACACATCAACCATCCATTTAAATACCATATGTACTTAAATGGAATAGTTAAAAAAGATATGCTTCCAACATAATTACCTCACAGAAACTGCACAAGTAGGAGCAACAGTAGAACTACATAACAGTAAGAACACAACTTACCAAAAGCTAGTAAGTAAACTTCATTTTTCTTATATATTTCTAAACTTTCTGTATTAGATACAATAAAAGTAATATATATATATATTTTTACACAGAAATGTCCAGTACTTTAGAATGGCTTGAGGAAAATTTCCCACGTGAGGAAATGTCTGAAGATAGTGATAATAATGGTAGACACTTCTCTATTTAACCAAATTAATAAACATTACTTTATGTGCACTTAACATATATATTTCTTTTTAACAGACCATACAAACATTGAAAATAATACATCAAAAGAGACATTAGAATATACTCTGCAGCGCATGGAACAAAAAATGGACATGCTCATGGAAATTTTCAATCTTTTGAAACATTCTGTGGAGGACCACATAAAAGAAAACATTAAATATCATTGCCCCACATGTACCTGTCCCCCCTCTCCATAACCTAGTCAACTATCCCAAACCCTCCCCACCAAGAAAAACGTTATAATGAGATTCCCATCCCTCATCTCCTCCTATCCATCCTCTCAAAACCCCCAATTCCCCTATGTTTGTGTCAGTTTCTGCTTCCCCCTCTCTTCCATAAATTTGACATCTGTATATAATTTAAAAAAAATATTATGTGTGTTTTTATTCAGTCCTTTGTGTCTTATTTTGTTTTAAAATGTCAGTGGACAGGATGGGTGTCCGGTTGTCCGTAATTAAACAAAATGGAGGTGTCCTAAGGACACTATACCTGTCTGTACTGTAAGCAAGGAAAACAAAACTGTTCTTAGAACACATTTGGTCTCCGGGATGTCCGTAATTAACCGAAATGGAGGTGTCCTTAAGACACTATATCTGTCTGTACTGTCATCAGGCAAGTTGAAACTATTCTAAGAACACACACAGTGTCTGGAATGTCTGTAATTATCCAAAATGGAGGTGTCCTAAGGACACTATACCTGTCCGTAATGTCCGCAGTCAAGGTGAAACTGTTCTAAGAACACACACGGTTTCCGGAATGTCACTAATTAAACAAAATGGAGGTGTCCTAAGGACACTATTTCCGTCCGTACTGTTCGCAGACAAGGTGAAACTGTTCTAAGAACACACGCGGTGTCCGGGATGTCCTTAATTAAACAAAATGGAGGTGTCCTAAGGACACTATACTTGTCCGTACTGTACGCAAGCAAAATAAAACTGTTTGTAGAACACGCACGGTGTCCGGGATGTCTGCAATTATCCAAAATGAAGGTGTCCTAAGGACACTATACCTGTCTGTACTAACTATAGAACATCTACGCACATGTGCACCACACTCATAAATCCAACGAACATCGCGCCTGTCCGTAACTGTCCATCTCATTTGTGTCACCCTTTTAATTACCTTGAGGACCGGAACACTGTCCGTAGAACGACTGCGTGCATGCCCACAACCGTTCCTGTCCATTTGGTGTCCTGCAGACACCCGTTCCCTTCGTGGACGTGTTCACGATGCCATCATGTGACCGCACCCATGCTGAGACTGTGTCCTGAATTGCGGACATTGTCTGCTTCCCCGAACATTTTAAAAGTACTTTTTCAGACAATCCAATCTAACATTCACCATAGCACATGTCCCAGCTAATGACCCTAACATTCTACATACTTTTTGGAATTTTTTTAGCCTTTTTTGGGTGTTCGATCTGTCTGCAAACAGCGCAGGTTTCTCCGGAGCGTGCACCCGCACCCCTATAAATTGCCACACCCCAGAGCTCATCCTCATTGTGCTTCTAGCTATCTGACAGAGCATTGTCTATTTTGGCTGCTAATCTTCCAGATTTTGCTGCTCTTGCTGCTTACATCAGACCTGATGGCATCAATGCTTGCTGCTCCAGCTGGTGCTATATCTGTGTCAGCACCACCCCCAGCCCCTCCACCACCACCACCTTCCCAAGGGCCTGAAGAGGGGAACAGGCGTGAGGATGTAAAGGAGGAGGATGAAGAGGATGACGAGGATGAGGTAGTGGAAGTCCCTACTGCCAGCACTCGCCGTGAAACCTGGGTATGGCCGATGTTTACCATTCATGTTGACGTACGCTGGTTCGTACAGCTTTGGTACGACATCTATGAAGCAACACCTAAGTCGTTCCACAATGGGGCCATTCGCAAGGTTGAATCTTGTGATCAACGTAGTAGGTTGAGTTCCTCTACCACATCCTCCATTTCCGCTCCTCTCACCACAGGAGACACTCATGTGGGAGAGCGCATCCCTCCAGCTGCCTCACAGGCCCTCCATGATGCTGTTGACCCTTACCTTTCGAGGGTCCCAGTTTTGTGTATGTACTGCGACGCAGTACTCTGCATGGGGAAGAGTCTTCGGAGTGCTTTCGAGACTATGGTCAAGGAGCATGAGAAGGTCTGTCACTACCTAAATAAGGCCCACCCTACATCTTCCTCTCTCCAACTGCCCTTTCTTATCCCTGTGGTTGGTGTCCCTTCCTTACCCTCCTTTCCCCTCCTCTTCTAGTGTGTCGTGTGTAAAAAAAAACAAAAAATATAAAACAACAAAAATCCCCAAAAAAAGGCTCTTTTCAGAGCCGCCTTTCACAGTCTTAAAATAGAAGTGACAAATAAATTGAGCAGGACCCTGTGCATTCCATGGACATCTAAAATGTTAAGGTCCTGCCCTATCAAAATCATTGTGCTTTTCTCTGGGAGGAATTGGTGGCTCTGAAAAGAGCCTTTTGGTGTTTTTTTTTGTGTTTGAAAACTTGAAATAGTCAACACCTACTGCAAAATGGATGGGCGTTAGTCAAAAAAAGGTTGCAATGCATTTTGTACATTTCTCAGAAAAATCTGATTACCAGCATAAGTAAGATGGACTCCATCTCTGCGAAAAATTATGTGCTACGAAACAATATTTTCATTGTGAAAAGAGGACATGCCAACATCTCTTAGAAAGGCACAAACAGCCTTATTGACATTGCGCCTCGCTTTCTCCATTTGTGGACCAAATGAAGAAGAACGCAGCCAGGTGTGTCTCTGCGCAATACGAGAAAAAATTACTTGGGAATTTGCAAACATGTCAATGGCCTTCCCAAGTCCTTCTTTCATTACAAATTGCAAAGCAATTCCAGGCACATGTCTCAAACTGTTCCCTCCACAATTAATTATAATTATGTCTGGATGATGCTCCATCTCCAAAGTAGCACAGAGAGGTACCAAATCCAGCCACTTCATTCCATGCACTCCATGCCAGTGCACTTCCATATGTGGGAATCCAAGATCTACAGCTACTCCACAGTGTTCTGCATGCACCTCCAACCAATGTATCCATGAGTCTCCCAAAATCCAGATAATCTGTTTTCTGAAACACACAGCCATAGCTATCTGTTCTTCTCTCAGGAAAAAGACTTTCTGACAAAGTCTCTCCTTACACAACACACCCAGTAAACTTTACTGAGCAATCCCTTGCTCTTCTCATTCTCATTTGCATGCCTCTCCACCCCAAAATCTCTGTATGTAATACACGCTGCCTGTGGACTACCACCATGTCTGCGGACATTTCGAAAATTGAGCGTGGTGAATGTAAATTTAAATAGTGTGCCCCATTTCCCCCTTGAGGTTGGCTCTGGAAAGAGCCATTTTTTGGGGTTTTTTTGCAGATGCTTGACAAACACCTGTTATTTTATATTTTTTCTTTTTTATTCTTCTTACTTTACTACTAAAATCTTCACATAACCTTCTCCAAAGCAACCCTTACAATCCAAAACAGCATAGCATTTCCCAAAAAAAGATAAGGAAATGCCATCTTCTTTAAAATAAACAGCATTACTGGAACTAATATTCTCATTATTACAGAAAAACATACCAGCTCTAAGCTTGAAAGCACACAGGCCTTGGCTGAATGCACACCTAGCAATGTTTTGCTGAGGACAAAAAACAGAACTATTGTCCCATATTGCCCTAGGTAGTAATCCAGAAAAAATTACTTTGGCATTTGGAAGGATGTTCATTACTGCTTGAACCAAGTGTTCCAAATCTGCCAACAAAGTAGGGACACTTACATAGCCCAAATGGAAAGCATCATAGTGCAAAACTACCACATGGGGACTGTTCATCCTGCCCATATCTTCACAAACCTGTACAATTCCCTGTACATTGCAATCAGACACAGTGCTCCACACCACCTCCACTCCTTTAAGATCAACATTGTTTGCCACATGCCTGCATTAAGCATACTGCTGTAAACCATACACAAACATATCTCCAAGCACCAACAGCCTAACTTTCTCCACCTCTGCCATCTTCACTACACACACCCTCTTTCAACACAAATCCACAGCCTCAACATCTGATTGGCTGATCCCAACAGTCCCCTTTCCATGCTGCCTTTGCTGGAAAACCCCGGATGTGGTACGCCCTGTCCGCGGACAGCCGCGGTGTCCGCAGACCGCGTAACTCTTAGAAAGCCCTTCTACACTTTCCACATCACTCTCTCTGCCATTCCCTCATTGGATACAGCTAAGCAGTCACACAACCATCCACAAATCACATCCAAGACCTCTACATCTAACTCCATCATCAGAGTTCAG
Source organism: Ambystoma mexicanum (assembly GCF_040938575.1). Classification (NCBI taxonomy): domain Eukaryota; kingdom Metazoa; phylum Chordata; class Amphibia; order Caudata; family Ambystomatidae; genus Ambystoma; species Ambystoma mexicanum. Next base: position 446,643,948 of record NC_090935.1, on the reverse strand, counting down.
CACTTCAAATGTACTGTTGATCACTCTGAGTAGAAGTCATATCATTGGAAAGCACCTACTACAAGAACTACTGTACAAGTCTCCAAGATTTCTACTTACAGCTGCATGCATATCCACATGCATGAACACAAAATACAGGTATGCATATTTTATTCATAGTACATGTACAACTCTTATAAATGCATATAAAAAGAGGAATGCCACTAAACCTGTATTACCTATAAAATGAACCTATTGCAATTTTTCCCATCTGCTATAATCAACTGTCACTTCCAAACCTGTCTGCTATCTACAACACAGCTTTAAAAAACCAAGTGAATTTCATAAACTTAATATTCTACTCATTTGCAAAGCATGTTGAACTAACATATTGCAAATAAAATATAAAGGCTGCAAATAGTCAAATGAAATGCATGCATACACTATGTTTAGATATCAAACAAGAAGACTACTATTAAAACATAAACATCAGCGTCTAAATTAACAACAGTGCTATAAACACACAAAATTACTAACTTCTTTCTTTTACAATTGCAGTGAAGACCACTCTCCCGAAAAGCAGCAGCATCTGAACTACAAATAACATCTCCGAAGAAACCTGCTCATTCCACAAAAAAAGAGTAAGTACAATACTACATTAATAATCTTACTGTTACTCAAACACACTGTGTGGTTCATTCATGTAATTTGTGCACCAAAAGAAACAGAGATTTCTGAACAATTCTGCCGACAAATCCCCATTTATTAAACAGGGAATAGCAGGCAGAATGGCACAAAAATCCCCATTTTTGGAACACAAATAACATAACTCAGCCCCTAGAATGTTAGTATTACAAAACACAGAACTGTTTTAATTGTATACCATTAGATTTACTATTAGTGCTTCTCCTTACCAATAGCTCACTTTCTACTGTCATCTGAACCACAGAATAGTAACACACAAATAGAAGAATAGCCTTCCCAACTAATTGCAGCTGCCCAATGCACAATCACACATCTTTACCATCGTACTCAGACACTCATGCACACAGCACACATACATTGCAGAACACCCCAACCCATACCTTATTTTTTTTTCAACAGACCCCAAAGAATGCCTACCAAAAAGTAAGTCCGTAGAAAGCAACGTAGAAATAGAGCAAATGAAATAAAGTGTCCAAAATAAGCATACATCTCTAGCAGAGTTTGTACAAAAAGTTCAAACAAAACAGCTAATACAGTCATTTAGCGAAACAAAACAAGCTCCCAGTACAGAAACTTTGCCTCCTCTATCAAAATGTAAAACGAAACAAAAAATGATTAACAAGAATTCAGCTACCACTACTGCTAAAACTGCTCTTATAAATCTTGATATAGTGGCAAGTAACCATACCAAAAAAAATATTTTAGTAAAAATGTTCCGCTACAGAGTCCTTCAGAATCTTATAAAAACAGGAGACAAATCATGGACAACCCTTAAAACCTACCGCAGAAAATTAATCTTAGAAGCTTTGATAGACAGTGCAATACTTCTCAAAAGAAATGTGTTTATTTTAGTGTTAAACAGAATGAAACAACTAACAAAACTAACTACTAAATTACAAAAAAGACTTCTCAATAAATGGAATGTCAACAAAAATAACTTCTTAAATATCTGTGGAGGTGAATGGAGTCACACCACGAGCACAGAACCATATTTTAATGAAGAAGCATACAAACAAAAGCAAACAACCACAATTGTCATACATAGCAGTGGACGAGGTTATGACAAACTTAATAATACCATAATGCAACAAGAAATACTGCATAAAAAATATACCCAGAAAACTCAGTATTACCTCTCCATTCGACTGAACCAGAACGTCCAGTATCCAAATGGCCATGTACGTCAATGTGTAACATTGCCAAAATATGTTTCAAATCTTAACGTCAGTTCCTCAATCAGTATGTGAAAGGCAAAGACAAAATCAAAATGAAACTGCTGCAAAATATGGATACCTGTCCAGTTTGCAAATACACAGGACTACAAGGACATTCATTAGCCTGCATTTCAGGACCTATTTGCAAAAGCACCTTCCATCATATCAAAATGATATCAACACATCATTCAACTGTAAGAAATCTAGTCTATAAACTGTACTATGCTAAAAGTCCTGCTTTAGCACTAGCCAATTTAAATAACAATCTTCTACATGGTACAGCCAAAGACCTACTTGAAGAAATTGAGCATATCCGGAAAAAAAAGTCTGGAAGTGAAAGCCACTTACAGAATGCATTAGCTTTACAACAGAGTAGCAACAATTGTACATATGACAACCTTCTACTACACACATACAAAAAAGAATTACTAACATTTAAAAGTACATCCGCTGAAGTACCAAACCATGTGTGTGTGTGTGTTGCTGCAGAACTTTTTATAAAAGTAACACAAAAACTATAGACGTAACATACCAAATAAAAAACAATGAAGATTCCAAATGGTTTGAATAAGCTCTCTTCCTTATAGCAGAAAACAAATATAAAATAACTGACCCCTTAATACTTTGCAGTTACTGCACTACAAAACTTGACAACAATCAAACTTCTTCACATGCTATAAGAAATAATTCGGAATTATACCCACTACCAAAACCCCTGCAACAACTGAATGTATATGAGACCATCATAATTCAAACAATGCACCCATTTCAAGCAATAATACGCCTTCAACCAAAAACAGCTAAATTACCTCCCTCTGAATTTGTGAAAGGCATTCATGGCAAAGTAGTTTATTTACCATTAGATCTAAAAGAAAATGTGCACACTCTGGGAGTGCAACGTCCAATAGAGCAATTTTAATTGTCTTAGTAAATGTGTACCTACAAAAGACAAAAAAATTGGCAACAACTTGTAGACTTACATAAAGTTAGACAAGCCTTGCAATATCTAAAAGACAATAATGAATACTACAAAGAAATAAATATTGAAGAAAACTTAAGGGTAACAACTGGAATAATTCAAGAGTCACCAGAAACTGGTCAATTTGAAGTTCTAGATCCTGCTACAGTATCCAATATTTCAGACCATTATGCAATTCATCCATTACACTCTAATGACACCATAGATGATGCACTAGAATAAAAAGTACCAAATGCGGGAAACCAAAGGATCACCAATCAGCATAGGGGAAAAAAGTATATAAGCACATGCTTTTCCTCTACTCTTTCCTACTGGCAAAGGAGGAAGGTACGATGATAGACCTATTCAGTTAACAGCATCAGAATACCGCTCATTACGAATGTATTCTGAAGATCCCAGATTTAGACAACATGTGGAATACATATTCCACCTACTCTTTGAAAGTGGACTAGCAACTCTATGTTACAGAGTTGCACACACATTGAAATCAGGAACCCACTTTCAAAATATGTCAGCTACACAATTAATACAAAAAGTGCCAGAAAAAGATGAGGTTTTGCAATCAAGCATTACAAATCTGTTAGCAAATATGCGTGGTACTAAAGAGTACTGATTCCGACGACACAGAGATGTACATTGTATGATAAACCTTGGCCCACCCACTTGGTTTGTTACATTAAATTGTGCAGAATATGCATGTGAAGATTTACATGATTTCCTACGCATATCAAACATAAACAAAACAAACATAGATATACTAACACCTGGAGAACCTTTGCTCTCTAGATCCTGTTAATGTTTCAAGATATTTCCATCATCTTTTCAATGCTATGCTGCACTTTATTTGTAATAAAACTGTTCCTCCCCTTCGGAGAAGTGCAACACTTCTTTTGGAGAAAAGAATAGCAAGCCAGAGGAGCACCATATATCCACATGCTTTTATGGATTAAAGATGCTCCTAAATTTGGTCAAGACAGTTATGCCACTGTTTTACAGTTTATCGAAAAATATGTCACTTGTGAAATTCCAAAAGAAGCAACAAATAGTGATATTTATGCACAAATTGTACAATTTCAAAGACACAAATATGCCAAATATTGTTGTTGCAAATACAAAATCAAAGGGAAATACTACACCAAATGCAGCTTTGGTTTCCATAGACCAGTTACAGAAACAGGTGAAGTGAACAACTTCATGTCTTCAGTTAGACATAGAGTTAAAGGTAAATCAGCTAAGAACACATATTAGATAAAAAGAACAGAAGAAGTAAAATATATCAATGATTACAATGCAATCATTGCCCTCTTATGGAATGCAAACATAGATGTGCAGTACATTGCACACAATTCCACTGCAGATGCACGATATGTTACAGCCTACCTAACAAAAGCAGAAAAAACAGAGCTTCAAGACCTCTGGAATGACCTATCATCGGACAAAACACTCTCTCAGAAATTGTACAGATAGGCATAAAAATGCTCTCTCATAGAGAATGTGGCTGCTATGAAGCTGCAGATTGTTTAACCGGTACTGCTTTGTATGGAAAAGCTGAAAATATAATATGGCTAAGTCTTGGTCCTGCTAAATCTAGAAAAAGAGTTCTCAAATCATACGATGACATAGAAACAATAGCCAAAAAATTATCCCAACAGCCAGGACATGTCGAAAAACAATTTACTTGACACATACTACCCAAACAGCAGTACCACCTTGGAAACCATGTGTCTATACCACATAGCCCAAAACTTCACATACAAAAATAATATAAAACCCAATGAAAATAAAAGGTAGATTCAGAGTGACAAATTGTGAAGGCAGCATAGTGAAACTTACCAAACCAAGCTTAATTAATCATATCAAATTGTCATTAAAAACTCCTCAACATAAAGAACTATATTACATGTCCCTGCTACAACTTTTTAAACCATGGAGAAAAGAAGATATACTAGAAAACTGTGACTCCTATGAAGACGCTTTCAAAGAAAATGAAAGCACTATAACCAATGTAAACTTTATACAGTACAAAACAATATTGCACAATGAACAGCAACACGAAGAAGAACTCCAGGCCCAACTAGATAAGGACCCTCCTGACAGTAGCCAATCTTCTGTAACAGGAAGCCAAGAACCACTGGGAGAGACACTAATAGCAAATGAGGCAGAATTAGCTATGACAGAAGGAGAAAACACCATGTGTTACTATGAAGAAGATACAGAAGACTTAACTGTACTACACTCAAAATTGAACAAAGAGCAGCGTACCATTTTTCAAGAAGTAACAAAAGATATTGCACATGGTGTACAACATGAAAATAAAGAATGTACCTGCCAAAATTACAAACCTATACTACTATACGTCAGTGGTGAAGCTCGTTCAGGCAAAACATTATTAATCAAAATCATAAGCAAGTTCTCCATTGTGTCACGTTCCGAGGATTTCTCCGGAATCGGGCAGGGCACCTACTAGGACCCTTAGCCTCCTGACAGGCGCGGGCTGTAACGAGTGGAGCACGACCACTACATTTACTGCCTTCTGGGTGAAACACATCCTGCTACTGTCATTACAGGACCTTTCATCCAACGGGGGAACTGGAGACTAGTGGCAAGTCAAATGTCTCCCTTCTTGGGACAAAGAACGCCAAACACGTCCTGTAGCATTATTGCTTTCCGTGAAAATCGTGCATCCAGAATCTGTGGTTGAACGTGTAAATTGTTTACAAATAACAATAAATCGGTCATGCTGATCAACTTTTGGGGTATAGAGTCTTTTGTTGACCTTTTCTGAAGAAAATATGTCCTGAAGATGGCCTAAGAAAAGCAAGAATTAAAGACACTAGAGATAGTGTCCGAAACAAAAAATGGCCGAAACATGTCTGGTTCAGGCAAAACTATTCTTAATCAAAATCATCAGCAAGTTCCTTCAACAATTAACAAACAACAAACTGTCAGCTTTTGTAACTGCCCACACAGGTTTAGCTACCTACAACATAGGCGGTGTCACTTTACACCGATTACTACTCCTTCCAGTAGAACACCACAACAAATTAGACTATTACAAACTTTCTACAGAACCTGAAATGAAACTACGGAGAGTGCTAAAACAAATGAAAATGCTACTAATAGATTAAGTGAGCATGGTCTCCAATCTAATGTTGGCTTTGATTCACCCCAGATTTCAAGATGTACTTAAAACAAACTACAAAGAGCTCGTTGGAGGAAAACACATTATTATTTTTGGAGATCTTCTTCAATTGACACCAGTAAAAGGTGAAACTATTTTTAAAACCTTAGGACACAAACTCTGCCGTAAAACTGTTGGCAGCATAGGAAATGTCAACCTTTGGCAACATTTCCAATACAGAGAATTAACAGAGAACATGCGCCAATCTGCAGACCTCACTTACGCCAAACATTTCAAAAAGTATTAGAGTTGGTGTACTATCTCAAGAAGTATCTTTATGGCCATAACTCATGTGCTACTAATGTCATGGAACAATTAGCACACACAAATGTCAATGGTATGTCCTTAATGCCAACTCTTGCAAGATGTTCCAAATTCAATGAAACAATGTTAATAAAAGAAAAGCAACAAATAATTGAAATTTGCTCCACAGATAAACTGGACGTACATGGTATGACACTACCCATGTGTCAACAAGCCACAACAAGACTAATACCTTAGAAAATTCTATCTCCAACATAGCTGGTTTGGAGAAAATATTAAAATTATCCTTAAACTGTGGAGTAATGTTTAAACGTAACCTTGACGTGGAGCAAGGACTAGTTAATGGAGCACTGGGTACAGTTGTTGGCTTTCAAGCATACCCACATGACAACAACATTCAGTTTGTCAATATTCTCTTTCAGAAGTAAAAAGGATAGGGCACTCAACAGCTCGAATCCTTCTTTTCAAAGACATGTATGTACGCAGAGAACAATTTTCTCTACCTCTAGCATATGCAGTCACCATTCACAAATCACAAGGTCTTACCCTAGATAAAGCATTGATAGATATTGGAAACACAGTCTTTTAAGAAGGCATGAGCTACGTAGCACTATCACGCTTACGTACACTTGACAGTCTATTTCTAATTAACTTTGATGCAAGTAAAGTAAACGCTGATATTCCTTGCATTTTAGAATGAAATAGACTACGTTCACTATACACCCCCATCTAAAAACATATCCTGTTCCACAAAAAGGAAAACATTGTAAAAGAAAACTACTTCAAATAGAAATGCAACAGGAACTCACTCCAAATCCTCCAAAGAGAGTAAAAGAAGCTAATACATCATCAATTACCACAACCTAAGAAGAATCTATTACTCAAAGTAACTCAGGTACTTCTTCAAAGAAGCAACACACACTCCGAAAAAATGACTTGGACAGAGAACTATCTGGTCGATTCAAATTTTCAAATATAACTGGTGTAAATTGCTCTGCAAATGTAGCAATCAATGTTCTATTTCAATTGCCACCAATTGTTGACAACATTTACTTACACAGTACAGACCAACTGTGTTTGCAAATGTTAGTACTTCATAGAAATGCAACCAACAATCCTGACAACACTTATAGAGGCCGATTCATGGAATAATTAGCGCGGTGCAAGTGGCCAAAAACGTGCGAATCGCAGTGGAATAGCGAAAATCGCAGTGCAAGTGCGAAAATCGCACGAAAAGCAGCGCACATCGATTCATGGAAGTCCGTGCGCGAGAAAAGCAGCGGATGTGCGATAAAAAAGAGCGTGGCGCACGTTGGCGCACAGGCCATCTAACAGCGTGCGCCAGGTCACAGCGAAAATCGCACAGGCCACAGCGAAATTCGCACATAGCGCGGCGCACGCAACAAAAGTAGGCGGAACACGGGCGTAACACTCGGAATGGGGAACAACTTGCCAAAACGTGGGCGTCACGGGGGAAGTACAGGGCACAAGTGCGCGGAACGCCCACACGCTCGCCTACAACACGTATTCATGGAATAGAATAGGGCAAAAAAGCGCACGCTCAAACCAGCGCACAGGTACAAACACGACCGCCACAAGAAAGCAGGCGGTAGCGTCTCTGCGGCTGTAAGAAATGTGCGCCAAAAGGTGCGCCAACAAATAGCACCTATATACTGCCATGATGAATGTCCTATACTGTGGCCCTCCAGGACAAATGACGTGCAAAGGGGTACCCACAAACACGGACACCCGCTGACAAAAAATACGTGTGCGTGTATACCGGGGTGCGCGGGAATTTCCAAACGCGATTTAAGGAGGTTACGTGTATTTCAGGGGTGCGTGGGAAGTTCCACACGCGATTACAGCAGGGTACATGTATTTCAGGGGTGCGCGGGAAGTTCCACACGCGATTGGCCCAGTGCGAGCGAGGTATGTGTATTTCAGGGGTGAGCGGGAAGTTCCACATGCGATTTCAGCAGGGTACGTGTATTTCAGGGGTGCGCGGGAAGTTCCACATGCGATTGGCCCAGTACGAGCAAGGCATGTGTATTTCAGGGGTGCGCGGGAAGTTCCACATGCGATTTCAGCAGGGTACGTGTATTTCAGGGGTGCGCGGGAAGTTCCACACGCGATTGGCCCAGTGCGAGCAGGGTACGTGTATTTCAGGGGTGCGTGGGAAGTTCCACACGCGATTTCAGCAGGGTACGTGTATTTCAGGGGTGCGCGGGAAGTTCCACACGCGATTGGGCCAGTGCGAGCAAGGTATGTGTATTTCAGGGGTGCGCGGGAAGTTCCACACGCAATTTCAGCAGGGTACGTGTATTTCAAGGGTGCGCGGGAAGTTCCACACGCGATTGGCCCAGTGCAAGCAAGGTATGTGTATTTCAGGGGTGCCCGGGAAGTTCCACACGCGATTTCAGCAGGGTACGTGTATTTCAGGGGTGCGCGGGAAGTTCCACACGCGATTTCAGCAGGGTACGTGTATTTCAGGGGTTCTGGGGAGTACCACACGTGAATTGGCCGTGTGGGCCCTCCCAGGTGTACGCTCCACAACCTCCACGGACCCTGCAGGCAGCCCACACCACGGGGACTACCCTGCACCCATGCTCATGTCCCGCAGGCAGCCCATCCACCATGAGCATGCCCCCGAGCCAACCCACATATCACCTTGCACTACTGATCAACAATGCATGTCTACCACCCCCCCCACCCCCCTGCCACCATGGGCATCCTCCACCAGGCACCCACTCATGTCTCCCACCACCCCCACCCCCCTGCCACCAGGGTCACCCTCCACCAGGCCCCCACTCATGTCTCCCACCACCCCCACCCCCCTGCCACCAGTGTCACCCTCCACCAGGCCCCCACTCATGTCTCCCACCACCCCCACACCCCAGCAGTGCAGGGACAGCCTCCAGCAGGCCCCCACTCATGTCCCCCTGCACCCCCACCCCCCTGCCACCATGGGCATCCTCCACCAGGCCCCCACACATGTCTCCCAACACCCCCACCCCCCTGCCACCATGGGCAGACTCCACCAGGCCCCCACTCATGTCTCCCACCACCCCCACCCCCCTGCCACCATGGGCAGACTCCACCAGGCCCCCACTCATGTCTCCCACCACCGCAACCACCCCCCTGCCACCATGGGCATCCTCCACCAGGCCCCCACTCATGTCTCCCACCACCCCCACCCCCTGCCACCATGGGCAGACTCCAGCAGGCCCCCACTCATGTCTCCCACCACCCCCACCCCCCAGCCACCAGGGTCACCCTCCACCAGGCCCCCACTCATGTCAACCCAACCACCAGGGTCACCCTCCACCAGGCCCCCACTCATGTCTCCCACAACCCCCACCCCCCTGCCACCATGGGCAGACTCCACCAGGCCCCCACTCATGTCTCCCACTACCCCCACCCCCCAGGGTCACCCTCCACCAGGCCCCCACTCATGTCACCCACCACCCCCACCCCCCTGCCACCATGGGCATCCTCCACCAGGCCCCCACTCATGTCTCCCACCAACCCCACCCCCCTGCCACCATGGGCAGACTCCACCAGGCCCCCACTCATGTCACCCACCACCCCCACCCCCCAGCCACCAGGGTCACCCTCCACCAGGCCCCCACTCATGTCTCCCACCACCCCCACCCCCCTGCCACCATGGGCATCCTCCACCAGGCCCCCACTCATGTCTCCCACAACCCCCACCCCCCTGCCACCATGGGCAGACTCCACCAGGCCCCCACTCATGTCTCCCACCACCCCCACCCCCCAGGGTCACCCTCCACCGGGCCCCCACTCATGTCACCCACCACCCCCACCCCCCTGCCACCATGGGCATCCTCCACCAGGCCCCCACTCATGTCTCCCACCAACCCCACCCCCCTGCCACCATGGGCAGACTCCACCAGGCCCCCACTCATGTCACCCACCACCCCCACCCCCCAGCCACCAGGGTCACCCTCCACCAGGCCCCCACTCATGTCTCCCACCACCCCCACCCCCCTGCCACCATGGGCATCCTCCACCAGGCCCCCACTGATGTCTCCCACAACCCCCACCCCCCTGCCACCATGGGCAGACTCCACCAGGCCCCCACTCATGTCTCCCACCACCCACGCTCCAACCCCCCAAGGTCACCCTCCACCAGGCCCCCACTCATGTCACCGACCACCCCCACCCCCCTGTCACCATGGGCATCCTCCACCAGGCCCCCACTCATGTCTCCCACCAACCCCACCCCCCTGCCACCATGGGCAGACTCCACCAGGCCCCCACTCATGTCACCCACCACCCCCACCCCCCAGCCACCAGGGTCACCCTCCACCAGGCCCCCACTCATGTCTACCACCACCCCCACCCCCCTGCCACCATGGGCATCCTCCACCAGGCCCCCACTCATGTCTCCCACAACCCCCACCCCCCTGCCACCATGGGCAGACTCCACCAGGCCCCCACTCATGTCTCCCACCACCCCCACCCCCCAGGGTCACCCTCCACCAGGCCCCCACTCATGTCACCCACCACCCCCACCCCCCTGCCACCATGGGCATCCTCCACCAGGCCCCCACTCATTTCTCCCACCAACCCCACCCCCCTGCCACCATGGGCAGACTCCACCAGGCCCCCACTCATGTCACCCACCACCCCCACCCACCAGCCACCAGGGTCACCCTCCACCAGGCCCCCACTCATGTCTCCCACCGCCCCCACCCACCTGCCACCATGGGCATGCTCCACCAGGCCCCCACTCATGTCTCCCACAACCCCCACCCCCCTGCCACCATGGGCAGACTCCACCAGGCCCCCACTCATGTCTCCCACCACCCCCACTCCCACCCCCCAGGGTCACCCTCCACCAGGCCCCCACTCATGTCACCGACCACCCCCACCCCCCTGCCACCATGGGCATCCTCCACCAGGCCCCCACTCATGTCTCCCACCAACCCCACCACCCCTGCCACCATGGGCAGACTCCACCAGGCCCCCACTCATGTCACCCACCACCCCCAGCCCCCAGCCACCAGGGTCACCCTCCACCAGGCCCCCACTCATGTCACCCACCACCCCCACCCCCCAGCCACCAGGGTCACCCTCCACCAGGCCCCCACTCATGTCTCCCACCACCCCCACTCCCAGCAGTGCAGGGGCAGCCTCCACCAGGCCCCCACTCATGTCACCCAACCCCCCATCCCCCCTGCCACCATGGGCATCCTCCACCAGGCCCCCACTCATGTCTCCCACCACCCCCACCCCCCTGCCACCATGGGCAGACTCCAGCAGGCCCCCACTCATGTCTCCCACCACCCCCACCCCCCTGCCACCATGGGCAGACTCCAGCAGGCCCCCACTCATGTCTCCCACCACCCCCACCCCCCAGCCACCAGGGTCACCCTCCACCAGGCCCCCACTCATGTCTCCCACCACCCCCACCCCCCTGCCACCATGGGCAGACTCCACCAGGCCCCCACTCATGTCTCCCACCACCGCAACCACCCCCCTGCCACCATGGGCATCCTCCACCAGGCCCCCACTCATGTCTCCCACCACCCCCACCCCCTGCCACCATGGGCAGACTCCAGCAGGCCCCCACTCATGTCTCCCACCACCCCCACCCCCCAGCCACCAGGGTCACCCTCCACCAGGCCCCCACTCATGTCAACCCAACCACCAGGGTCACCCTCCACCAGGCCCCCACTCATGTCTCCCACAACCCCCACCCCCCTGCCACCATGGGCAGACTCCACCAGGCCCCCACTCATGTCTCCCACTACCCCCACCCCCCAGGGTCACCCTCCACCAGGCCCCCACTCATGTCACCCACCACCCCCACCCCCCTGCCACCATGGGCATCCTCCACCAGGCCCCCACTCATGTCTCCCACCAACCCCACCCCCCTGCCACCATGGGCAGACTCCACCAGGCCCCCACTCATGTCACCCACCACCCCCACCCCCCAGCCACCAGGGTCACCCTCCACCAGGCCCCCACTCATGTCTCCCACCACCCCCACCCCCCTGCCACCATGGGCATCCTCCACCAGGCCCCCACTCATGTCTCCCACAACCCCCACCCCCCTGCCACCATGGGCAGACTCCACCAGGCCCCCACTCATGTCTCCCACCACCCCCACCCCCCAGGGTCACCCTCCACCGGGCCCCCACTCATGTCACCCACCACCCCCACCCCCCTGCCACCATGGGCATCCTCCACCAGGCCCCCACTCATGTCTCCCACCAACCCCACCCCCCTGCCACCATGGGCAGACTCCACCAGGCCCCCACTCATGTCACTCACCACCCCCACCCCCCAGCCACCAGGGTCACCCTCCACCAGGCCCCCACTCATGTCTCCCACCACCCCCACCCCCCTGCCACCATGGGCATCCTCCACCAGGCCCCCACTGATGTCTCCCACAACCCCCACCCCCCTGCCACCATGGGCAGACTCCACCAGGCCCCCACTCATGTCTCCCACCACCCACGCTCCAACCCCCCAGGGTCACCCTCCACCAGGCCCCCACTCATGTCACCGACCACCCCCACCCCCCTGTCACCATGGGCATCCTCCACCAGGCCCCCACTCATGTCTCCCACCAACCCCACCCCCCTGCCACCATGGGCAGACTCCACCAGGCCCCCACTCATGTCACCCACCACCCCCACCCCCCAGCCACCAGGGTCACCCTCCACCAGGCCCCCACTCATGTCTACCACCACCCCCACCCCCCTGCCACCATGGGCATCCTCCACCAGGCCCCCACTCATGTCTCCCACAACCCCCACCCCCCTGCCACCATGGGCAGACTCCACCAGGCCCCCACTCATGTCTCCCACCACCCCCACCCCCCAGGGTCACCCTCCACCAGGCCCCCACTCATGTCACCCACCACCCCCACCCCCCTGCCACCATGGGCATCCTCCACCAGGCCCCCACTCATTTCTCCCACCAACCCCACCCCCCTGCCACCATGGGCAGACTCCACCAGGCCCCCACTCATGTCACCCACCACCCCCACCCACCAGCCACCAGGGTCACCCTCCACCAGGCCCCCACTCATGTCTCCCACCGCCCCCACCCACCTGCCACCATGGGCATGCTCCACCAGGCCCCCACTCATGTCTCCCACAACCCCCACCCCCTGCCACCATGGGCAGACTCCACCAGGCCCCCACTCATGTCTCCCACCACCCCCACTCCCACCCCCCAGGGTCACCCTCCACCAGGCCCCCACTCATGTCACCGACCACCCCCACCCCCCTGCCACCATGGGCATCCTCCACCAGGCCCCCACTCATGTCTCCCACCAACCCCACCACCCCTGCCACCATGGGCAGACTCCACCAGGCCCCCACTCATGTCACCCACCACCCCCAGCCCCCAGCCACCAGGGTCACCCTCCACCAGGCCCCCACTCATGTCACCCACCACCCCCACCCCCCAGCCACCAGGGTCACCCTCCACCAGGCCCCCACTCATGTCTCCCACCACCCCCACTCCCCAGCAGTGCAGGGGCAGCCTCCACCAGGCCCCCACTCATGTCACCCAACCCCCCATCCCCCCTGCCACCATGGGCATCCTCCACCAGGCCCCCACTCATGTCTCCCACCACCCCCACCCCCCTGCCACCATGGGCAGACTCCAGCAGGCCCCCACTCATGTCTCCCACCACCCCCACCCCCCTGCCACCATGGGCAGACTCCAGCAGGCCCCCACTCATGTCTCCCACCACCCCCACCCCCCAGCCACCAGGGTCACCCTCCACCAGGCCCCCACTCATGTCTCCCACCACCCCCACCCCCCTGCCACCATGGGCAGACTCCACCAGGCCCTCACTCATGTCTCCCACCACCCCCACCCCCCAGCCACCAGGGTCACCCTCCACCAGGCCCCCACTCATGTCTCCCACCACCCCCACCCACCTGCCACCATGGGCATCCTCCACCAGGCCCCCACTCATGTCTCCCACAACCCCCACCCCCCTGCCACCATGGGCAGACTCCACCAGGCCCCCACTCATGTCTCCCACCACCCCCACCCCCCAGGGTCACCCTCCACCAGGCCCCCACTCATGTCACCCACCACCCCCACCCCCCTGCCACCATGGGCATCCTCCACCAGGCCCCCACTCATGTCTCCCACCAACCCCACCCCCCTGCCACCATAGGCAGACTCCACCAGGCCCCCACTCATGTCTCCCACCACCCCACCCCCCTGCCACCATGGGCAGACTCCAACAGGCCCCCACTCATGTCTCCCACCACCCCCACCCCCCTGCCACCATGGGCAGACTCCACCAGGCCCCCACTCATGTCTCCCACCACCCCCACCCCACAGCCACCAGGGTCACCCTCCACCAGGCCCCCACTCATGTCTCCCACCACCCCCACCCCCCTGCCACCATGGGCATCCTCTGCCAGGCCCCCACTCATGTCTCCCACAACCCCCACCCCCCTGCCACCATGGGCATCCTCCACCAGGCCCCCACTCATGTCTCCCACCAACCCCACCCCCCTGCCACCATGGTCACCCTCCACCAGGCCCCCACTCATGTCTCCCACCACCCCCACCCCCCAGCAGTGCAGGGGCAGCCTCCACCAGGCCCCCACTCATGTCACCCACCCCTCCCACCCCCCTGCCACCATGGGCATCCTCCACCAGGCCCCCACTCATGTCTCCCACCACCCCCACCCCCCTGCCACCATGGGCAGACTCCAGCAGGCCCCCACTCATGTCTCCCACCACCCCCACCCCCCTGCCACCATGGGCAGACTCCAGCAGGCCCCCACTCATGTCTCCCACCACCCCCACCCCCCAGCCACCAGGGTCACCCTCCACCAGGCCCCCACTCATGTCTCCCACCACCCCCACCCCCCTGCCACCATGGGCAGACTCCACCAGGCCCCCACTCATGTCTCCCACCACCCCCACCCCCCAGCCACCAGGGTCACCCTCCACCAGGCCCCCACTCATGTCTCCCACCAACCCCACCCCCCTGCTACCATGGGCAGACTCCACCAGGCCCCCACTCATGTCTCCCACCACCCCCACCCCCCAGGGTCACCCTCCACCAGGCCCCCACTCATGTCACCCACCACCCCCACCCCCCTGCCACCATGGGCATCCTCCACCAGGCCCCCACTCATGTCTCCCACCAACCCCACCCCCCTGCCACCATGGGCAGACTCCACCAGGCCACCACTCATGTCTCCCACCACCCCCATCCCCCAGGGTCACCCTCCACCAGGCCCCCACTCATGTCTCCCACCACCCGCACCCACCTGCCACCATGGGCATGCTCCACCAGGCCCCCACTCATGTCTCCCACAACCCCCACCCCCCTGCCACCATGGGCAGACTCCACCAGGCCCCCACTCATGTCTCCCATCACCCCCACCCCCCAGGGTCACCCTCCACCAGGCCCCCACTCATGTCACCCACCACCCCCACCCCCCTGTCACCATGGGCATCCTCCATCAGGCCCCCACTCATGTCTCCCACCACCCCCACCCCCCTGCCACCATGGGCAGACTCCGGCAGGCCCCCACTCATGTCTCCCACCACCCCCACCCCCCAGCCACCAGGGTCACCCTCCACCAGGCCCCCACTCATGTCACCCACCAACCCCACCACCCCTGCCACCATGGGCAGACTCCACCAGGCCCCCACTCATGTCACCCACCACCCCCACCCCACAGCCACCAGGGTCACCCTCCACCAGGCCCCCACTCATGGCACCCACCACCCCCACCCCCCAGCCACCAGGGTCACCCTCCACCAGGCCCCCACTCATGTCTCCCACCACCCCCACCCCCCAGCAGTGCAGGGGCAGCCTCCACCAGGCCCCCACTCATGTCACCCACCCCCCCATCCCCCCTGCCACCATGGGCATCCTCCACCAGGCCCCCACTCATGTCTCCCACCACCCCCACCCCCCTGCCACCATGGGCATACTCCAGCAGGCCCCCACTCATGTCTCCCACCACCCCCACCCCCCTGCCACCATGGGCAGACTCCAGCAGGCCCCCACTCATGTCTCCCACCACCCCCACCCCCCAGCCACCAGGGTCACCCTCCACCAGGCCCCCACTCATGTCTCCCACCACCCCCACCCCCCTGCCACCATGGGCAGACTCCACCAGGCCCCCACTCATGTCTCCCACCACCCCCACCCCCCAGCCACCAGGGTCACCCTCCACCAGGCCCCCACTCATGTCTCCCACCACCCCCACCCACCTGCCACCATGGGCATCCTCCACCAGGCCCCCACTCATGTCTCCCACAACCCCCACCCCCCTGCCACCATGGGCAGACTCCACCAGGCCCCCACTCATGTCTCCCACCACCCCCACCCCCCAGGGTCACCCTCCACCAGGCCCCCACTCATGTCACCCACCACACCCACCCCCCTGCCACCATGGGCATCCTCCACCAGGCCCCCACTCATGTCTCCCACCAACCCCACCCCCCTGCCACCATAGGCAGAATCCACCAGGCCCCCACTCATGTCTCCCACCACCCCACCCCCCTGCCACCATGGGCAGACTCCAGCAGGCCCCCACTCATGTCTCCCACCACCCCCACCCCCCTGCCACCATGGGCAGACTCCACCCGGCCCCCACTCATGTCTCCCACCACCCCCACCCCCCAGCCACCAGGGTCACCCTCCACCAGGCCCCCACTCATGTCTCCCACCACCCCCACCCCCCTGCCACCATGGGCATCCTCTGCCAGGCCCCCACTCATGTCTCCCACAACCCCCACCCCCCTGCCACCATGGGCATCCTCCACCAGGCCCCCACTCATGTCTCCCACCAACCCCACCCCCCTGCCACCATGGTCACCCTCCACCAGGCCCCCACTCATGTCTCCCACCACCCCCACCCCCCAGCAGTGCAGGGGCAGCCTCCACCAGGCCCCCACTCATGTCACCCACCCCTCCCACCCCCCTGCCACCATGGGCATCCTCCACCAGGCCCCCACTCATGTCTCCCACCACCCCCACCCCCCTGCCACCATGGGCAGACTCCAGCAGGCCCCCACTCATGTCTCCCACCACCCCCACCCCCCAGCCACCATGGGCAGACTCCAGCAGGCCCCCACTCATGTCTCCCACCACCCCCACCCCCCAGCCACCAGGGTCACCCTCCACCAGGCCCCCACTCATGTCTCCCACCACCCCCACCCCCCTGCCACCATGGGCAGACTCCACCAGGCCCCCACTCATGTCTCCCACCACCCCCACCCCCCAGCCACCAGCGTCACCCTCCACCAGGCCCCCACTCATGTCTCCCACCAGCCCCACCCCCCTGCTACCATGGGCAGACTCCACCAGGCCCCCACTCATGTCTCCCACCACCCCCACCCCCCAGGGTCACCCTCCACCAGGCCCCCACTCATGTCACCCACCACCCCCACCCCCCTGCCACCATGGGCATCCTCCACCAGGCCCCCACTCATGTCTCCCACCAACCCCGCCCCCCTGCCACCATGGGCAGACTCCACCAGGCCACCACTCATGTCTCCCACCACCCCCATCCCCCAGGGTCACCCTCCACCAGGCCCCCACTCATGTCTCCCACCACCCGCACCCACCTGCCACCATGGGCATGCTCCACCAGGCCCCCACTCATGTCTCCCACAACCCCCACCCCCCTGCCACCATGGGCAGACTCCACCAGGCCCCCACTCATGTCTCCCACCACCCCCACCCCCCAGGGTCACCCTCCACCAGGCCCCCACTCATATCACCCACCACCCCCACCCCCCTGCCACCATGGGCATCCTCCATCAGGCCCCCACTCATGTCTCCCACCACCCCCACCCCCCTGCCACCATGGGCAGACTCCAGCAGGCCCCCACTCATGTCTCCCACCACCCCCACCCCCCAGCCACCAGGGTCACCCTCCACCAGGCCCCCACTCATGTCACCCACCACCCCCACTCCCCAGCCACCATGGGCAGACTCCAGCAGGCACCCACTCATGTCGCCCACCACCCCCACCCCCCAGCCACCAGGGTCACCCTCCACCAGGCCCCCACTCATGTCTCCCACCACCCCCACCCCTCAGCCACCATGGGCAGCCCCCACCAGGTCCTCACAATCCCCAATCATGTGCGTAATGGTCAGCCTCCACAGCCAAAAAGCCCTACCAAGTAACCCATTCACCCACATGGAAATGGAAATCACATGTTACACCCCCAATGATCATCAAGCTAATGAACCCATGTCCGCCACACACAATGGTTGCAATTGAATGGGAAAACACACAACATGACATGCATGAAACCAATGAGATGATACCACACAGTGAAGTATGCTAACAAAATTTTATTGAAAAAAATAAAGAATGCTAAAGAAAGAAAACTAACTACAATGTGAATGTTAAAAAAAGAGCTGCATGTCCATATAAAAACACAAAACTGCAAATCAGAATCCAAAAAAATTATGTCCAAAGTCAAATGTAAAAAAATCTCCATGCAAAAAATAACTATGTACAAAACTAACAAGGGTCCATGAGCCCAACTGAACAAAGGAAACCTACTAAAAAACCTACCTAAAAATCAACTATATACAAAAAGTGGAGCAGTGTCCGTCGACTCCAAATCATAAGAAAGAAAGGAAACCTAAAACTAAAGAACTATATACAAAGGCGGTGGGCAAGTCCAGCGGCTCACTCCGTGGTGTCCCGGGCCAGGGCATCATCGAACTCCTGTTCGATGTCCCGGAGGCGGTCCAGTTCCATGGCCCCGAGGGTCCGCAGGGACGACGCCGTGTCCTCCTCCAACCCCCTGCGGATTGCCTCGAGGCACTCGGCCCGCCTCAGGGCCCTCCGCATGGAGTTCTCCGCCCTGACCATTGTGAGCCGCGCCTCTTCCGCCCGCCGCCGCTCCGCACCTATGGCGTGGCCCAACCGCTGCCACACGGAAGACACTCTCTGTCCTGGGTCCCCCTGCCCTCCGGCCGATGCCTGCCCCTCCGATGTTGAAAGCCCCGAGCCTTCATGTCTCCCACCATGTTGCTGCTGCTGCTGCTCTGCCTCTGCCCGTGCACTGCCTCCTGCTGCCTGCACATCCTCCGCCGGCTGGGGTGCACTTGTTGATGTGGCCACCCCTACTGGACCTCCGACTCCCGACTGTGGCAGGGATGCCTCCTCCACCAGCATGGCCGCACCGTCAGAGGCAGCTCCACAGGGCACCCAGGTGACTGATGGGTGGGAAGATGGCACAGAGGACGACTGGCGCGTAGGGGGTCCAGTTGAGGAGGGGGTCAGAGCAAGCCCCATCAGACGGAGGAATCCGGCCTGGGTGACCTATCCCAGCAGGCTGACGTGGTCAACGAGCCATTCGAGATGATGTGCAGTCTCTCCATGAAAAGACTGCAGGTCACCTCGCATGGCCCGTTGACGTAACGCCACACCAGCCAGGACAGGCTCAACCCGGACCTGGATGGCCACGTCCGCAGGCAGAGGAAGGCCAGTTGACGTCAGCTCATCCCCTGCCTGAAAACGGGTCTGGACGTAGGCATCCCTGCTGGTGCAAGATGATGCAGGGACAGGATCGGGGACAGGATTGCACACAGGCACCTCCGCGGCCGCCTGTGCTGCCTCCTGTCCCTGGTCCTGGACTGCACCACTAACAGTGGGATCCCCACCTCCAGACCCCATCTCTGGTGCTTGCACGGCCTCCTCCTCCACCAAACCCCCCACCAACCTGGATGACTCCATGCCATCTTCCCCTGTTGGGCCCTGTGGGGTCCCAGCTGCCCCTTCTGCTGCCGAGGAGTCCAACTGCAACCTCCGCCTCTTGGACCTCCTCCCGGCAGCTGCGGCCTGGGACACGGCACCGGACTCCTCACTCCCCGACGAGATGACAACACGGGAGGGGAGCCGGGCCTTGCGTCTCCGGCTGGCGGTCGGACCCCCGCCGCTGTGCTCCACAGCACCTTCTCCGCCCTCTTCATCAGTTGACGCTGCAGACAGGGAGAAACAAAACACAGGCATCAGGGCACTGTACAATGGACACATACACGCATGACAGTTGCACATGAGTGGCATTGGCAAACCTCAGACATGTCATCACAATCCCCAACACACATGTCATTGCAACTCGCACACATGAGCCATACCACAGCCATATCGCAACTGCCACCACCATCCATACACATACAACAGCATCAGCAGCCAAAGGGGAGCCAGACATCACATGCAACACAGGAAGTGCACCACACATGTACACACACCACCACACTTGCATGCATGTCTACACCTCTGCCAAGTGTCGCACTGTTCAGACGGGCATCCATGTCACATCTGCCAATCAGGCTTCCACATACCGCTGTCACATGCATCCATGTAGCATCACTGTTGCACCCTTGACAAATACACACACATGCACATGTACACAGTGCACATACATGCAGCCGAATAAAACATACATGCCTGACATCACGGACATGTCTACTTACATGCACATTCATCCAAACATGTGTGCACGCACAACTGCATTTGCCATGCAAGCCCACACACACAAGCACCATCCATGTCTCACACATTACAGCCCTCGCATGTGTCAGACCCACGGCCCTGTACACCCCCACCCATACTCGACCCCATACAAACAGATGTGCAACCGGCACAATGCCGAATAATCACCACACGCACTGCTCACAATCAGGATGCATGTACACTCACCGCTCGACTCCAGACGGGTCTGCTACTCTAGGACCTGGACGTGGAGCGCTGGGGATATGCGTTCCAGGACCCCCATCTGTTCTTCCGACAAGTGGCCCCGGCGCCCCTTTGCATCCGCTGCCTTCAAGAGGCGCCGGGCCTTGTTCAGGGTCCTGGACCTGAAGTCCTCCCAGCGCTTCCTGACATGTTGTAAGTCCCGGACTGCCACTCCCTCCGCGTTGATGGCAGTCACGATGTCAGTCCAGATCCAAGTCCGTCCTTCCTTGTCGGCGCGGGAACTTCCGAAGAGGGCATCATACTGCCCCAGGACTTGCTCCACCAGGACACCAACTTCGGTGGCACTGAAGCTGGTGCCCCTCTGCCTCTCTGGCCGGGGGTTGCCAGTGGTCACAGATGGTGTTTGCCCCGACATGACAACCCCAGAGGCAGGAGTGGGTGGGCAACTGGGTCCTGGGGCTGGGCTGTGGAGCAATGGAATTCCAGTTGGGAGTCTTCGGTTCCAGCAGGGGTGGTCACAGCAACAGCACCCCTGGCTGATGTGCAGGCAGCAAATGGCAGTGCACGTGGGCAGCAGGCAGTCAGGCAGCAGCAGATGGCAGGTGGGAGCGTGCTCGGGGCTCTGGGGGGCAGTAGTTCGGCCTTCTGGGCAGGAGCGTGGTCTTCTGTGTGCTTACGCGTGGCCAGCTTGGTACGGAGTGATTTGGCACGTGAAAATCCTGCACGTCAGCGTGAAAACCGAGGAAAGGCCCTTAGCGCGTAAGCGCGTCAGCACGCATACGCGATTCTATTGGACCAAAGGCCCTCAGCGCGTAAGCGCATCTGTGACGTGACCCGCACGGGTGTTTCCCACACAGCACGTGATGACAGAGCACACGTGGAAAGACTGCACGTCAGAGTGTCAACCCGTGTAATTGGACAGCACGTCAGAGTCTCATCGCGTGTAATTGGACAGCACGTCAGAGTGTCATCGCGTGTAATTGGACTGCACGTCAGGGTGTCATCGCGTGTAATTGGACTAAAGTGCGTGTACACGCGATTGGCCTATGTACGTGTATATCAGGTGTGCGCGGACACTTACGCACGCAAGTACGTCAGCGCACCTGTATCCCGGTGTGCGCGTGAATTTCTACACGCTATTGGACTGGGTACTGGATTTCAGGGGTGCGCGGGTCACACGCTCGCCTACAACACGCGCAACGCATTAATTTGCGCGCTAAAAAAATAACAAGCTCAGACCCAGGATGAACATACCGTTCCTAGCAGCAGTGGGCGTGGCCTACCAAAGGAGGAGGAGGAGGATAGTCAGGGCCAGAATATTCACACCCAGAACCAGCCTTTTCGGGATGCCTGATGACCAGGTGCATGGGAGGTCCAGGTTTCCACCACACATCATACTGGACCTGGTGAGTGAGTGGGAGGATGACCTCACATCACCCACCCTGTGCTCCCAAGCACTCAGCCCCCTGGAGAAGGTCCTCAATGTACTGCACTTCTTAGCCACTGGATCATTTCAGCAGACAAGTGCCATTGTGGGTGGTGTATCACAGGCCACCCAGTCACGCTGCCTACACCAGGTCTTGAACATCATCACTGCACGCCCATCAGTCCGCAGGCACATATACCTGCCCAGAACCCCTGCAGAAAGGCATGCTGCCGCCCTGGATTTCTATGCTGTGGCACGATTCCCCAAAGTGCTAGGTGCCATCGACTGCACCCATGTGGCTCTACGTCCCCCCAGGGCATCTGAGCACATTTATAGGAACCGCAAGCACTGGCATTCCATCAACGTGCAGGTAGTATGTAATGCCAAGGGAATCATCACCTCAGTATATGCCAACTATCCCGGGTCAACCCACGACAGCTTCATTTACCGAATGTCCACCCTAAACCGGGACCTAGAAGCTGGGCGGCATGGCGATACATGGCTGCTTGGTGAGTATGAATGCCACTGCACATGCATGCATGTCAGATACTGAGCAAGGTCACAACCCCACCAATGATACCAATCACCACCTCCACAGGGGACAGTGCCTACCCTCTCAGCCCCCACATGATGATGCCAATTCGGAACCCCACCACGCCACCCCAGGTAAGATATAACGCAGCCCACATTACAACCCGGGGCATAGTGGAGCGCACATTCGGAGTGCTGAAGTCACGCTTTCGATCCCTTGACCGTTCTGGCGGGCAGCTGTTGTACACTCCCCCAGTAGTGTGCAGGATCATAGTGGCAGCATGTGTCCTGCACAACGTTGCAACACGCTGGGGCCTGGCCGTGGACATGGTGGTGCCCCCCCATCCCCAACCACATGCACAGCCGCTGCGCATGGGAGGGGAAAGGGCACGGGGGGAGGCAGCCCGTACACAGCTAGTGGCTAATTACTTCACATAGAAATCACACCCCTGTGGAGTGCAAACTGCCCTGGCACATTCCATCTGACAATCAATGATGACTCAACCTGACACTGATCCTGAATGTCTGGAGAAAGAACCGTGAAAACCATATCAGCCTGAGATTGTTCACCTGGAAGTGTCACAATGTGTGCATCCCTACCCACACAGACACCACCAATGCAGTTTTGTGAAGTTACAGATTCAAGCAGCTAAAATGAACACCCACTGGCAAAATGCAACAAGAGGACAGTGCCATGTCAGCCAACCCAACCCCAGCACCGCCACACCACACACCGTGCCATGTCATGCTATTTGCAGGTAAACAAAGTAATCCACACAACATGACACTAGGGTCACAATGTACTGTGTCCCTATTAGAAACTTGCAACACCTGAAATGCTCACAGTAATGCCGGACCAACAACAAAGTAGAGCACGTACTACCATTAACATGACATCACTAATGTTAAATATTAGTAGTCTCACCACCTGGAAATGCCTGCACTCCCACCACTACCAACTGTGCAGTGTTGGCGCCATGTAGAGTTGTAGGTGCACTGCTGCCAACAGGGACCACATCTCCAGACTAGTGGTCCTTGTGTCGACATGAGGAAGGGACCTGCAAATTGGGAGGTAGACACAGAAGATGAGTTACACATCAATGCAACATGCAGTGTACAACACAACAGCAATATGCACTAGGAATGTATACACAGTATTGACTACAGACTGCCCACACAGCTCATGGGAGTCCAACGTCACTGTGTAATTCACTGTCACTTGGGCACACCCTTTGCAAGCCCATGGAAACGGGAAGCAGGAGGGGTGTGTGTGACTCAAACCCAAGCATCGGAACCAAATACATAACAAGCCTGCATGTGCCCAGCCACAATGCAGCGTATGCCCACAGGAACCACGGAAGCCAACAAATCGTCCCAAAAAAATAGGGAATAAAATAAATAAAAATAAAAATAAAAATAAAATCAAAAATGGCCATTGAAGGGCCCGGGGGGGTTGGGGAGGCCACCCAGGAGGTCCGAGGACAGGATGCACACCAGAACCCACCTGCGTGGAACCTGGGAAAAAAAAACACCTCCATGGGCTCATGGCCCACACGGCTACCCTATTGTGGGAGTATCACTGCTGTCGCTATTATCACCCTGTGCAGCTGCATCCGGAGGTGGTTGCACTATGGGAGGCAGCCCACGCAAGGCCCTAGTCTGCTCTTCCATGGCTGCAAGCATGCGGGTGTGGTAGGTCTGGTTCTGGAGGATGAGTGTGCGGAGGTCCCCATGCAACAACTCACGGGATGCCCGGACCTCTGCCCTCGTTGCCTGCATCTCAGCTGAGAGCGTACGGGTGAGACGCTCCAGCTGCTGTTCTGTCCTTTGGTGTGTTGAAGCCTCAAGCTCAACAAGAGTTGTCCTGAGGTGAAGGAGCTCCTGCCTCAGGGCTTCCCTGTGGCCCTGGGACTCAATGTAGATGGCCTCCTGCAGAGTCGCCAGTGCCGCCCGCCTGTCCCTGTTGGACCCCAACATGTCCTCCCTGTGTGACTGGCAGATGGAGTCGGTTGCCTGCTCTAGTCGCTCCATCAGCCTTTCAGGGGGGACAATGGAAGTGGCCACCCTATCCATGGCCTGAGCCATCAACTCGGATGATGCTGCCTGTTGGGTTGCCATACCGTAAATGGATTGCTCCCATGCAGGTATTGCCAGGTGGTGTACGGCCACCACGTCGGCGGGCACCACACCTGCCTGGGGCAAGGCGAACTGCGCCTTGCTGTGCCGGCACTGCCTGAGGCTGCAGGACTGCATTCCCCCTCTGATCTGCTGGCCCAGGAACAGGATCAGATGTCGCGGAGTGTGACCCTGCATCTGTAACCACCAAAGGCGTAGCTGCCAACACTGACATCCCCATTGAGGGTTCTGACCCTGGTGCAGGTGGGTGAGACAGAACAGAATCCCTCCCTGGAACACTCACCTGCGACGGCACGTAGGTCTCATCCGAATCAACACCTGAGTACAGCTCGGGGGAGGTGCAGCCAGAGACACCCCTTGAGAGCACGACCTGCAGCACTTGTGGGTTCTCACCCACCACCACACCACGTCCCTCACTGGTGGTTGGTCGGCCCTCGGACCCCTCCTGGGTCTGCACCATCTCCACAACCCCAGCAGTATCAGGTGCGTCTTCCCCTGCAAAGACATGAAAACAAAGAAATGGAAACAGGCATTAGCACCATGGCACACAATGAGGGCTGAGAAGCAAGAGAACCAGTACTTGTTTGACACATGTCCCACATGACTAAAACCCTCCCATGCATGCACCCTCACTGCGTATGAAGGGCAGGCAAATGGCACACACTGATGACACCAAGATGGAAGATGAACACATTTTCTGCATGCTGCCTGGCAGTGGCATCACACATTGGCCTGTGATTGGCAGGTGAAACACACATGCCATCACACAGATGGCATGTACCATTGCTATTGAGTGAAGATGGAGAGGAGGGCAGCACCTATTCATTCAGTTAGTTCCCGCATGTAATAGCTATTCTAATTCAAACAGGTCAGATTCTTCACCTGGAGCTGCCAGTCCAAAATGGTGCAATTGCACAGGGACATGTTTGAACAAATGATATCCAGGTAACAAAGTCACTCCACTTTACCATAGCCATGTCAGACATGTGACTAGAGGACTGCGACATGCCTAGTAAAAGTGGTGTAATGCAAACTATCTGACTAAATGAACAGTGAAAAATCAGGCAACAATGTTGTGGCAGGGTGACACTTCAAGGGCAACTGGCGTGCAGTTGGGCTAGATGTCTACTGTTGGCAGAAGGGATACTGCTATGGCCAAATGCAGCTGCGCAGGACGTATTGCATGAAGCACATGGCTGACCCATACGACTCAGGTGCACACACTCTCACCTGTCACACAAACAGAAGCCCTCACACACACCATGCACATGGATGACACACACATGCATGTGCACTCACTGGACAATGCCTCGTAATCAGCCAAATCTCCCACGCCTTGGATCTGTTCCTCCGTGACGTAGGTCCCAGCGACTGACTCATGTGGAGTGAGTTCCATGTCTACTACTGGAGACCCACCTCCAGTCACTAGAGTTGCGGCATGACTTGAGGCCAGCTTACTCTTTGCCCTGCGCTTTAGGTCATTCCAGCGCTTATAGCAATCATTGGCTGTGTGCCTCACGATTCCAAGGGCACTTACGATGTCCGCAACGGTCTGCCAGTGTGCCTGGCGTTGTGCAGGTGTGGTCTTGGATCCTGGAACAATGACCATCTCGTTGTCATGTGCGGACACATACTCGACAAGTGCATTCAGTTCGTCATCCGTGAAGCTGGGCTTCCTGGATGGGCCGGACTGTGTAGCCGTGTCTGGGGCATCAGCCTGTGCCGGACGAGCACTCTTCCTCTTCCGCTTGGAAGGTGGTGGTGATCCTGAGTGTCCTGCGCCGCTCTGGACACTAGGGGCAGGAGCCCTGGTGGACTCTGTATTAGGAGTGTGGGATTGCACACTCAGCATGGGAGTTGGTGCAGGCATTGGCTCTAGTGTGATGGTGTCAGGGGGAATGTCAGCAGCATGGACTAGGACCGACACTGTCCGGGCTGGGTGTGTGAGGGCTGGGGTGGATGGAGCCGCAGCTGCCCCTGCAGCCTCTCCGCCCTGCCTACTTGGTGCAGCAGATGACCTTGCTGCCACAGATGCACGTGGCATGGTGACATCAACGTGCACCAGCGCACGTGTCATAGGCCTGCTGACCTGGAAGTCAGCCATGGAGTCAGCCAGGTCTGGTGCCACAATGGGCTGGTCCAACAAGGGCTGAGCATGGATGGTGTCAGCCACATCAGCCTCAACGGGAGGGGGGGGGATTATGGGTGCCCTTGACTGGTCCTCCACACATGGGGGGACAGGCTCACTCTGCAGGTAACGACCACGTCCCCTACCGGATCCACCACGGCCACCACTTGTGGCTCTTCCACCTTTGCCACCCTTACGGAATCCTCGCCTCCCAGCCATGGCACTGATGTTAATGTGCGTATGGGAGTGGGTGTAAAATATTGTCCTGGGCAATTGGGGGTCAAAGGGGTTGGGTGTCA
This sequence comes from Ambystoma mexicanum, assembly GCF_040938575.1. NCBI lineage: Eukaryota > Metazoa > Chordata > Amphibia > Caudata > Ambystomatidae > Ambystoma > Ambystoma mexicanum. The sequence goes on along the minus strand of NC_090935.1, from coordinate 446,616,413 downwards.
GATGGTAATTGTACCCTAGTGCTCTTGCAAGGCTGATTGTAACCCCTGGGGAAAGATGACGGGTCACGCTACGCACAGGAGCCCCAAAAAAGGGAGATGACGTGCACGCAACCCCTCCTAGACCACGTGTGCAGAAAGAAAAACCTGCACTACGCTGTGGCACCCAGTAACACAAGAATGAACGTATGCGTGTCACACGCAGCATAGAATGACCTCTGAAGGGGTAGGCTACACACGGGGCAAGCACAGATGTTAGATACGTGCGTGACTCACCGTATGCCAGATAAAAGAGCGTGAAAAAGGAGCGCGTTTGGTTGGCAACACCCCCGCCAAAAGAAGATTTGTACGCTGTCTGAGGAGACAGGACAACAGTAGTAGGGAACACTGTTTGAGGGAACAGGCCCAGGTAAACCAGTTAAAGTGAAAAAAGAGAAAAAGCTGTCAGAGGTAACAGGGAATACGAACTTGAAACGCTGTGAAGTAAATCGCGTGTGAAACGACAAGAAGTACAGAATTCACCCACTCGCTCTCCACGAAAAGCACGTACAAGGAAATGGTGTTCTACGCGTACCTTTTATACAGGCCCACACGTCCAGCGTCACTTACGCGGCGTGTACGCGCTAGGGCCATTTCCACCAATTACACGCTTTGTCACTTCTGCGTTTAGGGCCATTTCCACGAATCACACGCGATGACACACTGACGTGCAGTCCAATTACACGCGATGAGACTCTGCCGTGCTGTCCAATTACACGCGATGAGACTCTGACGTGCTGTCCAATTACACGCGATGACACTCTGACGTGCAGTCTTTCCACGTGTGCTCTGTCATCACGTGCTGTGTGGGAAACACCCGTGCGGGTCACGTCACAGACGCGCTTACGCGCTGAGGGCCTTTGGTCCAATAGAATCGCGTATGCGTGCTGACGCGCTTACGCGCTAAGGGCCTTTCCTCGGTTTTCACGCTGACGTGCAGGATTTTCACGTGCCAAATCACTCCGTACCAAGCTGGCCACGCGTAAGCACACGGAAGACCACGCTCCTGCCCAGAAGGCCGAACTACTGCCCCCCCAGAGCCCCGAGGACGCTCCCACCTGCCATCTGCTGCTGCCTGACTGCCTGCTGCCCACGTGCACTGCCATTTGCTGCCTGCACATCAGCCAAGGGTGCTGTTGCTGTGACCACCCCTGCTGGAACCGAAGACTCCCGACTGGAATTCCATCGCTCCACAGCCCAGCCCCAGGACCCAATTGCCCACCCACTCCTGCCTCTGGGGTTGTCATGTCGGGGAAAACGCCATCTGTGACCACTGGCAACCCCCGGCCAGAGAGGCAGAGGGGCACCAGCTTCAGTGTCACCGAAGTTGGTGTCCTGGTGGAGCAAGTCCTGGGGCAGTATGATGCCCTCTTCGGAAGTTCCCGCGCCGACAAGGAAGGACGGACTCGGATCTGGACTGACATCGTGACTGCCATCAACGCGGAGGGGGTGGCAGTCCAGGACTTACAACATGTCAGGAAGCGCTGGGAGGACTTCAGGTCCAGGACCCTGAACAAGGCCCGGCGCCTCTTAAAGGCAGCCGATGCCAAGGGTCGCCGGGGCCACTTGTCGGAAGAACAGATGGGGGTCCTGGAACGCATATCCCCAGCGCTCCACGTCCAGGTCCTAGAGAAGCAGACCCGTCTGGAGTCGAGCGGTGAGAGTACATGCATCCTGATTGTGAGCAGTGCGTGTCATGATTATTCGGCATTTCCCGGTTGCACATCTGTTTGTATGGGGTCGAGTATGGGTGGGGGTGTACAGGGCCGTGGGTCTGACACATGCGAGGGCTGGAATGTGTGAGACATGGATGGTGCTTGTGTGTGTGGGCTTGCATGGCAAATGCAGTTGTGCGTGCACACATGTTTGGATGCATGTGCATGTAAGTAGACATGTCCGTGATGTCAGGCATATATGTTGTTTTCGGCTGCATGTATGTGCACTGTGTACATGTGCATGTGTGTGTATTTGTCAAGGGTGCAACAGTGATGCAACATGGATGCATGTGACAGCGGTATGTGGAAGCCTGATTGGCAGATGTGACATGGATGCCCGTCTGAACAGTGCGACACTTGGCAGAGGTGTAGACATGCATGCAAGTGTGGTGGTGTGTGTACATGTGTGGTGCACTTCCTGTGTTGCATGTGATGTCTGGCTCCCCTTTGGCTGCTGATGCTGTTGTATGTGTAGGGATGGTGGTGGCAGTTGCGATATGGCTGTGGTATGGCTCATGTGTGCGAGTTGCAATGACATGTGTGTTGGGGATTGTGATGACATGTCTGAGGTTTGCCAATGCCACTCATGTGCAACTGTCATGCGTGTATGTGTCCATTGTACAGTGCCCTGATGCCTGTGTTTTGTTTCTCCCTGTCTGCAGCGTCAACTGATGAAGAGGGCGGAGAAGGTGCTGTGGAGCACAGCGGCGGGGATCCGACCGCCAGCCGGAGATGCAAGGCCCGGCTCCCCTCCCGTGTTGTCATCTCGTCGGGGAGTGAGGAGTCCGGTGCCGCGTCCCAGGCCGCAGCTGCCGGGGGGAGGTCCAAGTGGCGGAGGTTGCAGTTGGACTCCTCGGCAGCAGAAGGGGCAGCTGGGACCCCACAGGGCCCAACAGGGGAAGATGGCAGGGAGTCATCCAGGTTGGTGGGGGGTTTGGTGGAGGAGGAGGCCGTGCAAGCACCAGAGATGGGGTCTGGAGGTGGGGATCCCACTGTTAGTGGTGCAGTCCAGGACCAGGGACAGGAGGCAGCACAGGCGGCCGCGGAGGTGCCTGTGTGCAATCCTGTCCCCGATCCTGTCCCTGCATCATCTTGCACCAGCAGGGATGCCTACGTCCAGACCCGTTTTCAGGCAGGGGATGAGCTGACGTCAACTGGCCTTCCTCTGCCTGCGGACGTGGCCATCCAGGTCCGGGTTGAGCCTGTCCTGGCTGGTGTGGCGTTGCGTCAACGGGCCATGCGAGGTGACCTGCAGTCTTTTCATGGAGAGACTGCACGTCATCTCGAATGGCTCGTTGACCACGTCAGCCTGCTGGGACAGGTCACCCAGGCCGGATTCCGCTGTCTGATGGGGCTTGCTTCGACCACCTCCTCAACTGGACCCCCTACGCGCCAGTCGTCCTCTGTGCCATCTTCCCACCCATCAGTCACCTGGGTGCCCTGTGGAGCTGCCTCTGACGGTGCGGCCAGGCTGGTGGAGGAGGCATCCCTGCCACAGTCGGGAGTCGGAGGTCCAGCAGGGGTGGCCACATCAACAAGTGCACCCCAGCCGGCGGAGGATGTGCAGGCAGCAGGAGGCAGTGCACTGGCAGAGGCAGAGCAGCAGCAGCAGCAACATGGTGGGAGACATGAAGGCTCGGGGCTATCGACATCGGAGGGGCAGGCATCGGCCGGAGGGCAGGGGGACCCAGGACAGAGAGTGTCTTCCGTGTGGCAGCGGTTGGGCCATGCCATAGGTGCAGAGCCGCGGCGGGCGGAAGAGGCGCGGCTCACAATGATCAGGGCGGAGAACTCCATGCGGAGGGCCCTGAGGCGGGCCGAGTGCCTCGAGGCAATACACAGGGGGTTGGAGGAGGACACGGCGTCGTCCCTGCGGACCCTCGGGGCCATGGAACTGGACCGCCCCCGGGACATCGAACAGGAGTTCGATGATGCCCTGGCCCGGGACACCACGGAGTGAGCCGCTGGACTTGCCCGCCGCCTTTGTATATAGTTCTTTAGTTTTAGGTTTCCTTTCTTTCTTATTATGATTTGGAGTCGACGGACACTGCTCCACTTTTTGTATACAGTTGATTTTTAGGTAGGTTTTTTAGTAGGTTTCCTTTGTTCAGTTGGGCTCATGGACCCTTGTTAGTTTTGTACATAGTTTTTTTTTGCATGGAGATTTTTTTACATTTGACTTTGGACATAATTTTTTTTTATTCTGATTTGCAGTTTTGTGTTTTTATACGGACATGCAGCTCTTTTTTTTCACATTCACATTGTAGTTAGTTTTCTTTCTTTAGCATTCTTTAATTTTTTTCAATACAATTTTGTTAGCATACTTCACTGTGTGGTATCATCTCATTGCTTTCATGCATGTCATGTTGTGTGTTTTCCCATTCAATTTCAACCATTGTGTGTGACGGACATGGGTTCATTAGCTTGATGAACATTGGGGGTGTAACATGTGATTTCCATTTCCATGTGGGTGAAGGGGTTACTTGGTAGGGCTTTTTGGCTGTGGAGGCTGACCATTACGCACATGATTGGGGATTGTGAGGACCTGGTGGGGGCTGCCCATGCTGGCAGGGGGGTGGGGGTGGTGGGAGACATGAGTGGGGGCCTGGTGGAGGGTGACCCTGGATGCTGGGGGGTGGGGGTGGTGGGAGACATGGGCGGGGGCCTGGTGGAGGATGCCCCTGCACTGCTTGGGTGTGGGGGTGGTGGGAGACATGAGTGGGGGCCTGGTGGAGGGTGACCCTGGATGCTGGGGGTGGGGGTGGTGGGAGACATGGGTGGGGGCCTGGTGGAGGGTGACCCTGGTGGCAGGGGGGTGGGGGTGGTGGGAGACATGAGTGGGGGCCTGGTGGAGGGTGACCCTGGTGGCAGGGGGGTGGGGGTGGTGGGAGACATGAGTGGGGGCCTGGTGTAGTCTGCCCATGGTGGCAGGGGGGTGGGGGTGGTGGGTGACATGAGTGGGGGCCTGGTGGAGGGTGACCCTGGTGGCTGGGGCGTGGGGGTGGTGGGAGACATGAGTGGGGGCCTGGTGGAGGGTGACCCTGGATGCTGGGGGATGGGGGTGGTGGGAGATATGGGTGGGGGCCTGGTGGAGGGTGACCCTGGTGGCAGGGGGGTGGGGGTGGTGGGAGACATGAGTGGGGGCCTGGTGTGGTCTGCCCATGGTGGCAGGGGGGTGGGGGTGGTGGGTGACATGAGTGGGGGCCTGGTGGAGGGTGACCCTGGTGGCTGGGGCGTGGGGGTGGTGGGAGACATGAGTGGGGGCCTGGTGGAGGGTGACCCTGGATGCTGGGTGATGGGGGTGGTGGGAGACATGGGTGGGGGCCTGGTGGAGGGTGACCCTGGTGGCAGGGGGGTGGGGGTGGTGGGAGACATGAGTGGGGCCCTGGTGGAGGGTGACCCTGGTGGCAGGGGGGTGGGGGTGGTGGGAGACATGGGTGGGGGCCTGGTGGAGGGTGACCCTGGATGCTGGGGGGTGGGGGTGGTGGGAGACATGGGTGGGGGCCTGGTGGAGGGTGACCCTGGTGGCAGGGGGGTGGGGGTGGTGGGAGACATGAGTGGGGGCCTGGTGTAGTCTGCCCATGGTGGCAGGGGGGTGGGGGTGGTGGGTGACATGAGTGGGGGCCTGGTGGAGGGTGACCCTGGTGGCTGGGGGGTGGGGGTGGTGGGAGACATGAGTGGGGGCCTGGTGGAGGATGCCCATGGTGGCAGGGGTGTGGGGGTGGTGGGAGACATGAGTGGGGGCCTGGTGGAGGATGCCCATGGTGGCAGGGGGGTGGGGGTGCAGGGGGACATGAGTGGGGGCCTGGTGGAGGATGCCCATGGTGGCAGGGGGGTGGGGGTGCAGGGGGACATGAGTGGGGGCCTGGTGGAGGATGCCCATGGTGGCAGGGGGGTGGGGTGCAGGGGGACATGAGTGGGGGCCTGCTGGAGGCTGCCCCTGCACTGCTGGGGGGTGGGGGTGGTGGGAGACATGAGTGGGGGCCTGATGGAGTCTGCCCATGGTGGCAGGGGGGTGGGGGTGCAGGGGGACATGAGTGGGGGCCTGGTGGAGGATGCCCATGGTGGCAGGGGGGTGGGGGTGGTGGGAGACATGGGTGGGGGCCTGGTGGAGGCTGCCCCTGCACTGCTGGGGGGTGGGGGTGGTGGTAGACATGCATTGTTGATCAGTAGTGCAAGGTGACATGTGGGTTGGCTGGGGGGCATGCCCATGGTGGATGGGCTGCCTGCGGGACATGAGCAGGGGTGCAGGGTAGTCCCCCGTGGTGTGGGCTGCCTGCAGGGGCCGTGGAGGTTGTGGAGCGTACACCTGGATGGACCCACACGGCCAATTCACGTGTAGTACTCCCCAGAACCCCTGAAATACACATTCCCTGCTGGTATCGCATGTGCAACTTCCTGCGCACCCCTGAAATACACATACCCTGCTCGCACTGGGCCAATCGCGTGTGTAACTTCCCGCGCACCCCTGAAATACACGTACCCTGCTCGCACTGGGACTATCGCGTGTGTAACTTCCCGCGCACCCCTGAAATACACGTACCCTGCTCGCACTGGGGCAATCGCGTGTGGAGCTTCCCGCGCACCCCTGAAATACACGTACCCTGCTCGCACTGGGACTATTGCGTGTGTAACTTCCCGCGCACCCCTGAAATACACGTACCCTGCTCGCACTGGGCCAATCGCGTGTGTAACTTCCCACGCACCCCTGAAATACACGTACCCTGCTCACACTGGGCCAATCGCGTGTGGAACTTCCCGCGCACCCCTGAAATACACGTACCCTGCTCGCACTGGGACTATCGCGTGTGTAACTTCCCGCGCACCCCTGAAATACACGTACCCTGCTCGCACTGGGCCAATCGCGTGTGGAACTTCCCGCGCACCCCTGAAATACACGTACCCTGCTCGCACTGGGACTATCGCGTGTGTAACTTCCCGCGCACCCCTGAAATACACGTACCCTGCGTGCACTGGGACTATCGCGTGTGGAACTTCCCGCGCACCCCTGAAATACACGTACCCTGCTCGTACTGGGACTATCGCGTGTGGAACTGCTCGCACTGGGCCAATCGCGTGTGGAACTTCCCGCGCACCCCTGAAATACACGTACCCTGCTCGCACTGGGACTATCGCGTGTGTAACTTCCCGCGCACCCCTGAAATACACGTACCCTGCTCGCACTGAGCCAATCGCGTGTGGAACTTCCCGCGCACCCCTGAAATACACGTACCCTGCTCGCACTGGGACTATCGCGTGTGTAACTTCCCGCGCACCCCTGAAATACACGTACCCTGCTCGCACTGGGCCAATCGCGTGTGGAACTTCCCGCGCACCCCTGATATACACGTACCCTGCTCGCACTGGGACTATCGCGTGTGGAACTTCCCGCGCACCCCTGAAATACACGTACCCTGCTCGCACTGGGCCAATCGCGTGTGGAACTTCACGCGCACCCCTGAAATACACGTACCCTGCTCTCACTGGGACTATCGCGTGTGTAACTTCCCGCGTACCCCTGAAATACACGTACCCTGCTCGCACTGGGCCAATCGCGTGTGGAACTTCACGCGCACCCCTGAAATACACGTACCCTGCTCGCACTGGGACTAACACGTGTGGAACTTCCCACACACCCCTGAAATACACGTACCCTGCTGAAATCGCTTGTGCAACTTCCCGCGCACCCCTGAAATTCACGTTCCCTGCTTGCACGGGGCCAGTCGCGTGTGGAACTTCCCGCGCACCCCTGCAATACGCGTTCCCCGCTTGCCGTTTGCTGTTTGCCAGCCCGGTGAACTGGTCCAGGGTTAGCGCAGCCCTTTGCGATGATTTAGCGTTTTGGATGGCTTTTCCTTGCGCGAGGGCGTTCTTGGGGGCGTTACTGGCGCTGCTGCAGGGTCGCTGCGATTCTCTGCGCCACGGCTGGTTTGGGAGCCTAGAATCCATGAATACGCTGTGCGCGGAAATCGGTTTTAGCGCACGTGCCTGGCGCAGACAATCGCACGCGGACACTCTGCGCCAGCCGCTTGCGACACTTTTCTGCGAAAAAACTTTGTTAAAAGGACGTTATGGTTAAGTTGCGCTAGTAAAAACCTATGAAATTCAGTGAAAAAACTTTATTAAAGGGAAGTTATGGTTCCAAGTAAAACCATAAAACCCCTGAAATTCGACAGTTATGGTAAGTTAAGCAACCATAACTCGCGCCACCACCGTGCACTGCTAAGACTAACACCCATGACATCAAAGATGACGTCACAAATGTCATTACACCACTGATGACATCACGTGTGCTTTTACTTTTCATAAATGTCTGTACAAGGGATTCTTATTATAATGTTGAGGAAAAAGTGTCAAAGATCAATGGAATAAATATCAAGAGCTAATTAGTGCATTAAGCAATGCATTGATATAAATAGCATTCTATTATGAAGTTCTATAGAGTATACTAAGGTACTCATGCAGAAACATAGGCATTGTGTGCAGCATACATGATGAAGGTATAATATTCATAATGTTGATATGTTGAATAATGAAATGATAACTGTTTTTTTTAGAGTTTTGTGCACTGTGAAATACGTAATAAGTAGCTAATAAAACCCACATATAATATAATTGCATTATTACAGACAAAACACAAATACACAATAACACATACAAATATGTGTATATACATGGAAAGTGAAGTAAGCAAAAAAGCAGAAGTAGTAGTAGAAACAATTCATAACCTAACTGATTATTTTCATGCAAATAAATGATTGCTCTATTTCAAATCTGCTATTTACCCTATGTATATGTATGACATGATGTGATTGGACCCTAAGGAAAGTAGTGTGAGTACAATGTATACAAATATGACCATATACAGGGATAGTAGAGCCATAAAAAAACAACAGGACTATCAGAAAGTGCTGATAACTCTATTGATTATCTTTACGCACAAAAATTATTGCTGTCTTTCGCGTTTGTGTCTTCCCCTATGTATATGTTTCATATGATGTGACTGGACTCTAAGGGAATTACTGCAATAACCTACTTGAAGGATACATCTACAAATAAAATAAATGTTTTAGTTTCTGACTGTTACTGAAGAAAACCATGTGCTCTAGATATGTCAGTAAAGGAAAAAAGAGGGAGCCAGACATGTGATGTCATCAGTGATGTCATCAATGACATTTGTGATGTCATCTTTGATGTCGTGGGTGTTAGTCTTAGCAGTGCACGGCGGTGACAAAAGTTATGGTTGCTTAGCTTACCATAACTGTCGAATTTCAGGGGGTTTTCGGTTTTACTTGGAACCATAACGTCCCTTTAACAAAGTTTTTTACTGAATTTCATAGGTTTTTACTAGCGCAACTTAACCATAACGTCCCTTTAACAAAGTTTTTTCACTGATATATATCATATATATATATCAGTAAAAAAATATAATTGATGACATCACTGATGACATCACATGTGCATTTACATTTCATACAAGGGGTTGTGAATGTAATGTTGCCAAAAAAGTATCAGTGATTATCGAGAGATGTGTAATACACTACATAGTTTATTACACAAAGTAGTATTCTAAAGACCATTCCATTGCAGTGTGCTTTCTAGTACAAGTACCTATTCATACAGAAATGTAGGTAGGACCGGAAGGTACCGACAGAAATCAAAACAGTCACAGTCACCCCCCTAGTCAAGAAACCAGGATTAGATCAACAAGACCCCGCCAACCTTAGACCCATTACTAATTGCAACTTTTTTCTGAAGGTCCTTGACAAAATAGCGACCAGGCAACTACAAGATTATGTAGATCATCACAGCTTGCTACACCCCCAACAATCGGGCTTTAGAAGTGCCCACAGCACTGAGTCAGCATTGCTGGACTTACAGACAGAAATGTTGAGCATCCTGGACAGAGGTAAAACAGGGCTGTTAATCCTCTTGGACCTCTCGGCGGCATTCGATTTGTTAGATCACGGAAAGCTCCGAGAGGCCCTAGGCGCAGCTGGTAACTGCTCCCATGATGCAATAGATTGGGTGTCTTCATTTTTAGAAGACAGGAACTCAAAAATCAATTGGGCAGGTCATTCCACCTCACCCAAACCTGTAGATTGCGGCGTCCCCCAGGGAGCCAGTTTCTCACCCTTGCTCTTCAACTTATATATCCGCTGCCTCTGTACTCTTTTATCTCAGCTCGGAATTTTTTTCACCAACTTCGCTGACGATACACAGCTCATTCTAGAGCTGAGCGGAGACCATCACGCAGATAACGAGAAGCTATCGGCTATTTACGACATCATCGAAAACTGGATGATTGCACACTGGATGTGTCTTAATAGCTCCAAAACGGAACTCATGACCTTCGGAAGCGCTAAAGCCTTAAACAATCTTGGTTCGGATTACTCCACATTCACCATAAAAGATTCTACCATTAAGGTATCTAATAAGGTTAAAACACTAGGTATTTACTTACAATCCTCCTTAGGTGCAGAAGCCCAAACCGCTTATTTAAAGCGAAACTGTCAATACTACCAAAGGCTTCTATGTCAGATAAGACCTTTTCTTAACACCAAGAACAGCACCACGATAGGGAGAGCCACCATACTATCCCGCTTAGATTATGGGAACGCGTAAATGCTCGGCGCCAGCAACAACTGCCTGAAACAATGTCAGATTATCCAGAATAATGCTGTTAGGTCCATCACTAATAAATCCAAACGTGAACACATCACCAAGGACAGAAAAGATCTTCATTGGTTGGCTGTAAAGGAACGGATCAAGTTTAAATCACTGATCCTAACCCACCGATGCCTATATGGCACGGCACCTGCATACCTTAAGAATAAATTCAGCTGGTATGAGCCGAGCCGTAGCTTGAGATCTGCAAAACAAGGATTGATCAATCCCAGCCCTCCAGGTAAAGCCACTGGTCTCGGCCGAGCTTTTCCGAACCTGGCGACTTTCCACTGGAACAAACTGCCTTGCAGCCTCAGATTGGAAAACAACCTCCAACGCTTTAGGAAACAATTGAAGACCTTTCTCTTCATATAATTAGACAACCTCCACACCGCTTCTAGTTGCCATCGTTCTGCTTCCTCCCTCTCTATGCTCTCTATGTGTTGTCCCGTTCTTCTTCGTCCTTGTGTCCTTGTCGCGCCCTGATGCTTGCGAGCTTCGGCGCGTTACAAATAAATAAATAAATAAATAAAATAAATAGGTATTGGCTGCAGCATACACCACAGAGGTGCCATATTTGTAATTTTCCAAAGTTATATAAAAAAAGGTGAATGTTTCTGTATTAGACTTTTTCCGTACTGTGAAACATGTAGCATGTAGCTAATAATGCATCACTTACTACATATTTCTACTAATACACACAAAACATAAATAGAGTGATGTCATCAATGATATTTGTGATGTCATCTTTGATGTCCTGGGCGTTAGTCTTAGCAGTGCACAGTGGTGGCGCAAGTTATGGTTGCTTAGCTTACCATAACTGGTGAATTTCAGGGGTTTTTTCGATTTTACTTGTAAACATAACGTCCCCTTAACAAAGTGTTTTTTTACTGAATTGCATAGGTTTTTAGTAGTGCAACATAACCATAACGTACCTTTAACAAAGTTTTTTTACTGAATTTCATAGGTTTTTATTAGTGCAAAGTAACCATAACGTCCTTTTAAATGGATGAACACCATTACCAACCTAGTTTTCCAAAGCGGGAACCTGGGGTGCTAAAAAAAAGATTTTTCTTCCCAAACCGGTATGCCTGCAGCGTTCCGGTGTAGGAAGGAAAATCCTTTAACAAGATGGCCACCATGGAAAGGAAAGGTAGGGTTCCATACACGGCCCCTCTTCACTTCACAGCATGTGTGCACGGTCTTTGCAGCTACATGTTTCCTACAGCGCATGTGCATGTTTAGATGAGGCGCGTGTGAGCTTTGATTCATGTCATTTCTGCATGTTTTTCTTCAATGCGTGTGTGTGGTCTTCTCAGCTGCGTGTTATGTACAGCGTGTGTGCGTGGAGCTGCAGCTACGTGTTATCTACAGTGCCAGCGCATGTGCGTGGTCTTTGCAGCTATGTGTTTTCTACAGCGTGTTTGTGCGTTCTTCACTAGTACGTGTTTTCTGTTAACTCCTGTGCACGGTTTTGTTCAATGCGTGTGCGTTCCCAAAGCGGGAACCCAGGGTGCTAAAAAAAAGATTTTTCTCCCCAAACGGAAGGAAAATCCTTTAACAAGATGGCCACCATGGAAAGGGAAGGCGGGGTTCCATACAGGGCCCCTCTTCACTTCACAACACGTGTGCGCGGTCTTCGCAGCTACGTGTTTTCTACAGTGCGTGTGCATGTTCAGATGAGGCTCATGTGAGCTTGGATTCATGTCATTTCTGACAACGAGAAACCAACATGTCTACCATGTATATAGGAAGAAGGGAAGTGGTGCCAGAGATGAAGTGGGTAGGGAAATGGGTGGGTAGGGAAATGGGTGGAGAGGGAGGCAGAAATGGTGAGGGTGGGGCTAAGGGAGTGCGGGTAGCGAGGGCTTACCAGCCTGGGAGGCAAGATGATGGCCTCCCCCTTGGGAGGGAGCTTGGGATGCGGGAAATACCATGAGGTATATAGCCTGCCTTCAGAGCTTCCTGATTGACTGGTAGGCTCAATGACCCCGTCCCCCAGGTGCTAATATAGAAATATAAAATGTCTCTTATGAACAAAGTGTGGGTTAAAATATGGATAGAGCGACAATGCAGTTTGAGAAGCTTCCCTTAGACGCATAACTGTAGTACATACAGAAAGAAGAATAAAACATGTTTTGAACACAAGTGTTTGTGTAATGTTGCAACAAATTGTGAAGTATTATACATTTTTGTCGTTATAACTCTAATGATAACAATGTGGTATTTCTGAGGAAGGTAATAGTTTTTATAAATTATGAATTCCAAGTCATCTTACACCAAGAATGAAAGCCCCAGGACTTCCAATGCAATCATTCCACTTATTTTAACTGCATGCTGGACGAGGCAAATCTCATTGCAGTGTCGCGCCTGCTTTTAAAATCAATCCTGTGAGGAGGTCACAGTCATCAAACTTGGCAGCAGAGCAGACTAGCACAGGATGTGGACAGTCAGTTACTAGACATTTAAGTGATTAAACCACAAAGCCAACTTTTTAATGTGATCTTTTGACATTTCTTAAATAATTTATTTGCAACCTATTTCAAGTTGTACATGTGCACGTCTTTTTCCAACGAAACAGATTCTACATGTATTTAATATTTCAATTATTGTAATATTTCTTGCATTAGAGCAAGGACAATGTGACAATGCATTATACGGAATACAATGCCCCCTACAGTACATCAAATGGATATTGTAAGTCACCTCGGAGTTCCGTGACTCTAAACATGTTGGCCTTGTCCTTCTTCGTGTTTTCAATATTCTTAAATCGTACAGTAGGGTCCTATGTCATCAAATACATTAAGTTCTAATTATTATATGTTTTATATAGACCTTGATATTGCTCCACTTATATATAAGTGATGCATAACAGAACTGAATGTGTTCAAACAAAAGACAACTGCATGGAAGAGAAACATAGAGAAAATCATGAACAGTAAACATATAGAAGCAAGAAATAGAGGAATGAGGGAGAAACACATATCACCCAAAGGATGCATTATTCACAAAACATTCTTCCCAGAATCAATGCGCTTTTTAACATGTTCCTCACTGAACACAAATATTTCCACAAATGCTGTGTAATTTGTCTGTACAAAAAGCAGCAGAAGATCCTCCCTCACGAGGGACAAAAGCGCCTTTTGGGTGTTTCTTTTCAAGTGAGTAAGGTAGTTACTGCGCTGTCATTAGTGCCCCTGACAGACTGGATGTCAGGAGGCGATCACAATGTGAAAAGAGTGGATTATTGCTTTTTAAACAGCACAAACGCGCGGCTCTGGTGTCTCTATTCACAAGAATGCCGAGACAGGCTTCTGACCACTTACAACAGAATGTTAATAGCTTATGTCACTTCAGGAATGGCAGCTATAAAGTGAGCGGCCACTAATCTCTGTTGGTAATATCCACAGATGAACGAAACATGGAATTTCTGACCAAGAATGGGATAAGCATTTAGTGTCTCAAAATGTAGGAATGCATCGTAATTAAAAACAAAATCACAAGCTTTAGTCTAAGTCCCATCGATATTCTTGTCTGCGCACCTATTTTGTTAAGGTGAAACTAAAGGCGTGTCTGAGCAGAAGGACCCTATTCATGGTGAATGTTCCTGTCATTGCCAGCTTAAAAAATGGATTCTAGGAGCTAATTATAAGATAAAGGTTCAAAGGTTTAAAAAAAAAAAATCAAGTAGAGAAACAACCCAGTAAGATTAGCCCTAGTGGTCATGGTAACCTTCCATTTAAGTGAGCATTCTGACTTTCTGATGTGTCACTTTCACTGTAAACGTTGACGACAATTGGGAAGCTTGTAGCAAGAATCTGCGAGCAAACCTGTGGAAGGTGAGCAGAACAAGACTGCAAAATGAACACACGTGAATGTAGACTGATGTTTATGATTCTAATTGCTCTATGCATAGTTGTTTTACAGCATTGCCGAGTAAAGATATTGGAATGCTGATAATCTGCCGGGCTCGCCAAGTATCCGACAACCTTAGGGAGAGCTACCCGTGAACTAGTCATGTTTCCAGCGATCCTTTCGCTCCCTTTACCCTGCAAGGTAGGTGTCAGTGACCTCCTACTACCCAAATGTGACCTTGTTGATAGGCCTCCTAAGCGGCAGTTATTGGTCCAGGGTTGTTGACACTAGCTTCATATGGCAAGCAGCAAACTCTGTACATGACCTGCCTCGGCCCTCTTAAACACGGAATGGGGAGCAGGAGTCACCACTGCTCGGCAGCATGCAGTGCAGCCTGGAACGCTAACATATCGTTGCTGCAGTGGGAGGGGCAGAGTGTGGCAGAAGATTATGCATCTTGAATCGGTGTTGATGAAATGCTAGCACACATGTATTCCTGGGCTTCTCCCTAGGGGCATCTGAGTGTGATGGAAGACCTTTTGAAATCTCGAGGACCTGCGTGATAGTAGGCGGAAGTACTTTATTAGGTATAGGTTTCAGCATTCACAATGATGAAAAAAGTACAAAAATGAAACCTAATGAAAAAAAAACCAATATTAATTTCATTGCACGATTAACCCAAACCTTAAAATCATTGGCGCAATCCCATTGGAAAATGCTTTGTGAATCGAGTTGATTGCCTTCCCGAGAAAAAGTGCATTTAGCAGTAATTGCATTCTAAGGGTTCTATATAAGAGACGCCAGGCTCATATGAAAATATAACCTCCTAGATATCTCTGCAAAAGATATAGCAAGTGAGCCAATTAAAATCAACATACAAGGAGAATCCCTTCGTACACCCACGTCACGGTCTTGAGTGTACATTGCCAAATGCTCCAGATGTGTAGACCTATGGTCTATTGGACTAGAGCCTGTGCAGCAACAAATATTCAGCATCTTAATGCCTAATACTCTTTCTAAGAACCCACCGGAAGCAGCAACCGCAATCTGATCCCCCAGTAATAGTTGCAAAAAAAGGACATGATTAGGGGTCTCATCTGATTACGACCTCAATTGCAGATTAAATCACCACCCTCTGCTTTCCTCTATCTTCCCAGAAAGGACAAGACTGGTAACATCTCCAGAATAAAATAAAAATGTTGTAGCCGCAGCTCATTTGGTTTCATCTGCTGAATATATTTTCCATTTCCTATTTGGTTCTTAACTGTAATAGGATTCACTGAAAGTCTCGATCTTGGAAGGTCAATGTTCAAGCCATCCACCAATTCCCAGTGATCTGTGCTGTCACTGCAAATATCCCACTCTTGCCAAATAGAGTCTTGACGTAAGAGAACCAACGCAGAGAAGTGTCTCCTTGCATGGCAACGACTTCCCTCAATAATCTCCTGTATCTATCATGTGCCAGCCTTTCCAACATTCTGAGCCAGAGCATGAGCATGGACGCCATTTAGGGGTCACCTGTCGTCTCCGCTGCAACCTCTTTTTTATTTTATTTGTACACATTAAAGCTCCTGGGCTGTGGCTGGCTCTCTTGTCAGGCCTCTGAAAAAGAGAGGGTTCCTCAAGTGTAACATTTTGAGCAGTGACCATGAATAAGAAAGAACAGGAAAAACAAATAATTTGTCTTTCTGGAATTCTATACAATAATTGCTAGACCCAGTAGAGGTTTATTTCAGACACACTTCCTACCTTAACCAGAAACAAAAAAATATCAACCTCCTGCCCCTGCTTCAACCCATCACCAATCCAGCGAACCTACCCTGCAATCCCACGAATCTGGTGGACCTGTATAATGACACCATCAACACAGCCATAGACACTATTGCACAACTCAAACTCAGCAAAGAAAAACCTTTAGCTCACCTAAACTCATAGTTTACTCCCAGCCTAAAAGCCTTACGCCTAGAGAAAAGACATGCTGAAACTAGTTGGAGAAATATCCCGACAACCCAGAACAAAACTGCCTCACCTCCCTGGCCACTAAATACAAAAAGGAAATCATTCAAACCAAAATAGACACCTTTAACAACAGAATAGATAAAGCCAGATCCAACACTAGAGAAATCTTCACAATCCTAACTAGAAACCCCAGTCACCCCCAAGGACTGCTGTATCAAAAATAAATCCTGGTGCACAGACATCCAAAACACCCTTTGTAACAAAATAACACTGCTCCAAGAAAACATCAACACCAAAAAAGCCACCCTACACAAAATCGCCTTAGAAACTCAAGAGGCCTTCCTGCAGGAAACCTGCTCCAAACAAACGAGGCCTAACCACCAATTCAAATTCAAATCTATTTCCATCATTGAGACCGAAAATATAATCTCTTCCTTAAAACCATCCAAATGCCTAGGAGACACCTGCCCTGCTCCTATTTAAGCAATACAACCCGAGCGTCGGGTGCATTACCGACTCAGGTAATGCCCCGGGCCCATAGGTAAGGAACCGAGCGAAGGAGTCGGCCCATAGGTAAGGGGTTGGTATTTCCCCCGACACGAGGGTTCTATTACTATTAGTACCCCAGCCCGCAAAAATTGCGTGACCTGGGCACTAAAAGCTTTTTTTTTTTTTTTTTAAAAGAAAAAAAGAAAATGGCTGCTGCCATGGAAAGGGAAAATGGAGTCCGTTTCCCAGTGCGTCTGCTCCCGAAAAAGGATCAAAAAGAAGGACGCAGGTCCAAGAAGATAAGTTGGGGGGGGCGGGTGGGAGGGAGGGAAGGGAATTGGCTGAGGGGTTGCCACGCCCCCTGCCGGGGACAAAGGCATGGAATCCCGACAAAGGGATTCCTGGCCGGGTAGGGACCTGGCGAGAGCCAATCAAAATGCTTGTTGCATTCAGATTGTCTCTCGCCGGGTACTAATATTAAATAAGCCATGAAAAGCTTAGCCCTGTTCATATACAAATTCATAAACACCTACTTCAAATCCTGTTCAGTAACGACCAATCTTAAAGACGCCTGGGTTCTACCATTACTAAAAAAACAAACCTAGATTCAAATACTCCCACTAACTACAGACCTATCACAACTCTACCCTTTCTTCTCAAAATCCTCGACAAAGCAGCCTATCTCCAGATTCAAGAATATCTGCAGATCAATAACCTACTGGGAACTCGTCAATCAGGATTTAGACCCAGACATGGAACCGAGACAGCCCTCATAGACTTGAAAAACAAACTAGATGACTGGAAAGTTAAAGGAGAAGCTTCCATCCTTCTCCTGTTAGACCTATCCGCTGCGTTTGATCTTGTCAACCATAAGGTCCTTTGCAATCACCTTAAAACAGGCGCCCATTTTTCTTCAGAAGCCACCACTTCGATTACCTCATTCGTGGAGAACTGATCCATGAGAGTCTTGGAGCGGCACACGCTCGAACGCCGGCGATCCTGGCTTGTCTGAATGTAGACGGGGTGCGGGCACCGGGGAGATGCACATCTTTTAAAAAAACCTCTGACATTTAGGAAGCACGGAGAGAACTTAGACTAATTGCCTCATGTTAAGGTGTCACGAAGGGTTACCAAGGAGATAGTCCCGCCCCCACACTCACGCGAGGAGGTGGGACGGGAGGCACGCCTGTCCTGTCCTATCCCGGAAGACGGGCGGTGCCGTCAGCTCCTTGGTTACGTTGTTACTAGGCCACGCACGGGCACGCGCAGCTGCAGGCCGTTCTACAAGTAGTTCACTCGCGAGCAGAGTCAAGGTAAGAGGTTCTGCCGAGTCACAGCATTCCACGCAAGCAATTAAGGTCACTGAATAAGCTAGAGAGCTCATAGTCTTTCTTCCTCTCTTAACAGAGACACTGCATTGATGTATCAACTTTTATAAGGCATTTACGCATTCACGAGACAGCTAAGGTAATGGAATGCACACATGGCTGAATTCACATGTTTACTAAAGATGAATGATAACGACGTCTGCACGTAGAATGACACTAACGTTCACTTTGTACTTTTTCTCTTTTGTATTTCTTTTATGTGATGAAACCAATCTCCTTGCTGGTATGTACATTTAACATTTATGATCCATAATTTATACACATATATTACATGATGAAATTTATGTTGCATTTTAGCCCTGAAGATGGTGCTAGTCACGGGAATGCATTGGCAAGAGCTATGATTTTTGGTAGAGGAATTGGGAAAACGCCTAATGTATTGTGTGATTTGAACACAAGTACCCGAGTAAAAACTTTGATAAATGAAGTGGCTGAAATCCCTTTTTTCTAAACGAATCAAGTCTAATGATTATGCTGAAGTTCAAGAATTATCTAACTCAACTAACTATTGAATATAACTTCAAGTACCGAATTTAGCCTCCAGGCAAGCAGTGAGCACTGGGTGCTATGGGGTGGTCTCCACTCTGTTTTTTTATACCATTATAGTTGTCAAGGTCCAGATGTCATTGGACCTTTTTTGACCCAGTAAGCTCCATTGAAAAACAAATACCCATTGGAACAATACTAATAATTGAAATTTATTTGAAAAGAGAAATATTCATAAGTGGTGCCCACCTGATCTCCATTGCCTTGATTTCATTGTGCCACAATTAATGCTTTTGCTGTAATGTGTCTATCTTTCCTATCTCCATGGCAAGCTGTTCAAGATGTTTGTTTGCATGTATGAGGTAACCAGTGCCCAGAGTACGGGATGCTGTGTGAGTGTACTGCTTTCCCTGCGATGCTCTAAATTCTTTAGTACACAGTTATGAACCCTCCCACTGGTATGTATTTTGCCAACCTCTGAAGCCTGAAACGTAGATTAAATCCATGCAGGCTTGACATATGGCCAGCTTTACACCAGACCTGCAGATGAGCTGGCCTGCTGTTTAATCTCATTTAGGAGTTTAATGGGATCCACTACAGAGTGTAGTTTGCTATCTGACTTTGAGAACATTCAGACATGTAATAGCTCATTTTAATATAGCCGGTAAGATATCTCTAGTCGGATAGATAGCTCAGTGGGTTGAGCGCTTGATGCTATGTGTGTGATCTGTAGATTGCAGGTTTGAATCCCGGGAAAAGGCCAACTCAGCCTTTCATCCTTTTGAGGTTGATAAATGAGTACCAACACAGGTTGTACATTTGTTCTCTATAAAATGCTTAAGCGTAAGTGCTATATAGTAACACATCCTTATCATTTGGCCTTGGATGCATGCTTTCATACACAGTAAATTTGGTAATATGGGTCTATACACATTGATATTAACGATGCATGTGGTGATCCATTCTTGTATGAAATGTATATCACATTACAGTGATATCATATCCATATGTTGTGTAGTGCACTTAGGAACAATGCTATGTGATGCCACTTCCTGTTTTGTCACAGGGTGAAAGGTCGTGTTCCATCAGTACCCATGATGTCACTTGGGAGGGGGTCAAATTACATCACTTCTCGTGATGTCCTAAGATTTCATGGGTCGTGTGATATCACTTCTGCTACCCCAGGCATTTTGGTGAAATGACGTCCGTGAGTATGATAGGTTTTAATGCTATCTGTAGATCAACTGTCTTGACTCCCAGCTCAGAACGCCACATTACAAATGGTAATAACTATGTGCCAGTGATATCGAGTGCAAAATGTGGTTCTCTGTTGTAGTTAAATGTTTAAAGTTACGGTATCCCCAAAGAGCGCCACCATACCAGCCAATAAAACAGTTGAATAGACAATGCCATTATGGGAGATGAATGGCTGTTAAGGTTGTAATCTATGTGGCCTGCCCATCGGAAGTTCGAGGCAAATTGTACTTTAAGTAAAGTTTACCCATTAACAGGGTGTCAATCTGAACTCCATACAGGCATTATGTTCTTCAAAGAGTTAAAACCCACAAATCTCAAAATCAAATCTTGTCTAACTTACTAAAGAGATCATGAGAGATAGTGTTCATCAAAAAAAGATACAAGCCATTTCAGAGAAGGTTCCCCTCTTCGAGTCGTCCATGTATAAATGTATAAACCAGTGGCCCTTCCCTAATACTATGACATCGCTAGTAGCTGCTTTCTGCTTCCCAATTACTCCCTTATAAACAAATGAAATAGTCAGTCATATATTCAGTCCTATATTCATCCTTGCGTTGTGTTAATTTCCCCTACCATTCTGAAGAGCTGTTGTATTACTATAATATAGCAGCTTTTTACCTTTAATGCAATCTGGAGAGACTTTCTTCTCATCCGGAACTGATTTATACCTGTTCACAGCACCAAATGCATATCTATAAAAGTCAGATATATTTCCTTCAAAGCCACATATTTCTCATAGCCTAGATAGCTTTTCAATTGTTCCCTTTCCTGTGTTAACCCCATTTCAGTCACAGATAACAGATGTTTTGCCTCAATTATTTCCTCAAGTACAAAAAGCAGAAGATTCCCGTAGACCTTTCCAATGAGTCATGGAGGGAGAGGCTGAAAGGATGTACTCCTTCCCCACTTCCTGTAAATTGGATTATGACAGCCTTGATTATGTAGCATGCATTGGTCACTCCTCTCCTGCAAAAGCCTCATGTTGATCCTTCTTTGGTGGATGGCCTATGTCCTTGTTGCCGGGTGAAATGTAGCTAATAGAGGTTGTAAACATTCCTCTTTTTCCCACTTCTTGGAAGTTAACAACTGTCTGTATCCTTTTCAATCAGGGTTTAGGCCCTTAATGGGCATGGAAGCAGTTATGATTGATCTCCTGGACAATCTTGCACTTCAGCAGGACCGCAGAGGGGTTGGAGTGTTCATTCTACATGACTTCTCTGCGGCATTTGATACTGTGGATCATGGTATTCTGTTGGGCAGCCTGGCGCCGGTGGGGATTTCAGTGATACCACTGCCATGGTTCACCTTGTTTTTGGTGAAGCATACTCAAACCGTTTCTTTCCAGACTTGTTCTTCTCTTCCTTGCGGTGTGCCCAAGTGCTTGGCCCTGTCTCCTCTTGTATTTACTTTGTGTCTGCATCCTCTGGAAGATCTGATTTCGGAGTCGGGGGTCCTATTTTACACATACGCTTATGATACACAATTGGTGCTTTGTTTGGACTCCCCTACTACTGGCCACGCCAACAATTGAGAAACTGTTTATCAACTATAGGCAGGTGGATGTCTTCCAACTGGTTTAATGGCAAACAAACTGAGGTTCTTGCGTTTGGCCTCCAGGCGTCAACCAACTCCTAAAGTTCTCAATTCTGGCCTGACTCTCTTGTGCCTTGTCCAACTCCCAACATGTCAGTGAAAAGTCTGGGGTGAGGCTTCTTATGAATGGCTCATTTTGCCATTTCTCCCTGCTGACTGCCGGTCCAAGATAATCACTTTGGCAATCGTGGGGTCACTGAAATATTGTAATAGGGTCTATCTTGGGCAGCCAAAACATCAAATCTATTGGCTGCAAGTCCTCCAGATTTCATCGGTCAGGTTGGGCCTGAATGCCCCCAGGATGACCCCTTCTGTAGGCCTGCTGTGTCAACTTCCATGGCAACCGGATAAGGGACTGGTTGAATTTAAAACTATGTGTGTTACTCACCGGGCACTTCATGGTACTGGTGCGATTTACCTGAAAAACAAGGTGGAGCACTGTCATCTTAATAGAGGCCTTCGTTCATCCTTATGTGCGCTCCTTAGAGCACCGACTAGGTGGACATTAATTTTCAGTGCTTGCTCCTACCTTATGGAACAAGCTCCCTCTGTCTAACTGTTTCTCCTTTCTACTACTAGGGTTTTTCTCGCCCTTGAATGTCCATTCAGTGCTATACTTATGGGCCATAGTTGTGCTTTATACATTTCGCAACATTGCATCCATTACATACATGCATTGATCTAACAGGTTGGGGACTTCAGCAGTATCCAGATTGTCATTAATATTTTATAAATTAACTGGTCATATTGCCATATTGAAAGATTTTTGAATAAATGTACTAGGAATGCATACTGTACAAGAGCTTTCAAAAGTAGTTCACTGAATAATGCTGTCTCTATTTCCTGAATTCTAAAATGTACCACAAGTGAATCCAATCCCTTGTGAATTGCAGCAGAATTATCTTTGGCCCCAGAATAAAGAGGAACTAAATATGTATCCCAAGATCTCTGGTGTATGTTGTGTGCAAGAGTCACATGTTAATAAATGCTACTTGTCCCACGGACAGCATACCTCTATAACCTTTTGTGGCATTTTTATTTTCAATTATTGCTAATATTTCTTTCCATTTAATTTCAGAAAATTATGCTTTTAATGTAGGCCATATACCCTTTCCTCATTTCCCCCTCTCAGTAGATTTGCTGGGATCACCTTTTAATTTTGATGTTAGAGCCCTCTTGGCTAATAAACAATCATTTTGTAACCAAGACTCCCGGCAAACATTTATTTGTTTTAATCATAAAGAACTGGAGTTTCATATTATAGACAAATGCCTTATTGAAGCCATTGATGGGATCCCCTTCTCTACTCGAAATCCATTTGATCTCTTCCGATTATGGGCATAAATTACTTCAAGAACAGAGGACAGTGGAAGAAGGCATGTGACAGGTTGGGTGAGTAGCTATGTGTGGAAAATAGTCAGGTATAGGTTAGGAAAGTATGGGGTGGCAGGGATGGATGAGCAGGCAAGTGTGGGGTATGGTCAGTCCCTGGGTAAGCAGGGGGTGGGTGTTACTAGGCAGGGGTGGGTTCTGTAAAAAATAAAGGAAATGGAGACTGCTTCAATTTAAAGTAAAGAGGCACCAGAATAGTGCATGACTTCATGTGTTTGCCAACAGAGGGGGTCCAATACAGACAAGCATTTCAGATGGACCAAACAACAACATATAGAAT
Source organism: Ambystoma mexicanum (assembly GCF_040938575.1). Classification (NCBI taxonomy): domain Eukaryota; kingdom Metazoa; phylum Chordata; class Amphibia; order Caudata; family Ambystomatidae; genus Ambystoma; species Ambystoma mexicanum. The sequence continues at coordinate 446,593,296 of NC_090935.1, read as the reverse complement.
AAACAGATTCTTGTCCAAAAAGTGCATACATATAAAATTCATAGTTGTTCATAGAGCAACATCATGCTTAATTGTTCATATAATTAATGAAAAAAGAGTTCACCTGTGGAAGCCAGTACACATTGTATTGTGTAATAGAAAGACAACAAAATATATTTTCAAAAATATTTACAAAATTAAAAATATAATTGTGAAACATTGGAGGATTTTGGAAGAAGCCCCCCTAGATTACAAAAAAACAGTGCTTGCATTTAAGCAGAGTTCCAAATTCAAAGATCACCTAGTTCATAATGACCTTAGTACCGACAAATTTTCCAAAACACTCGCTATTACTGAACTATGGGCCTACCACCACCCCTTGGCCACTATCCATGTGGGAATTGTATTATATGTCAGTTAACCAGAATGGGCAAAGACATTGTCATTGGGCTATAGTGCACCCCTTGCCAAGTTACCCCAATAGGTTACCCCACACCTCATGCATCTGTAAAATTCAACTTTTTTGAATTTTTCTAATTTGATTAACTCTTGCTTTAAAAATAAATGTTTTGCCATATACGTGGTTATCTCAGCAACAAATAACCCCGAATATTTATAAAAAGATTTTTCAGTTATCATGCATGTGATACACTTTAAAAAATAACCTAAAATATGCGAAAACGTTCAAGGTCTGAACTTGGTCCCTATACCCCCAACCCAACTCCCAAATTTCACATGGTGTCCTCTTTCCCCTCCCCACTTCTAGCCTAATGCGATTTCATTCTTTTTCCTCCCCAAATGGCATTTTTGCAATTTGTTGTTTTCAAATAAACCCACATATTAAACAGAATATTTCCGAATATCTCTCACACCAGACAAAACAACTTCAGATTTCCATTCCTGAAAAGCTTCTCTTCTGCAATTCATCATGGGAAATATAGTTATCATTTTGGGCGAAGGTGGCAGCGGTCTTCGTCAAATACTTTTTAAACTATTAGATGCAATAGCCCCAGACCCCACTGCAAATCGAGTCAAAGCTTCATGCCCAAGGAGTTTCATTCCTGGTCCAATTCCGTCCAGCAGTTTTAGCTGTGCACTTGAGCAAAACATTGGACTTTTTTCTCTATGGGAAAATTAATTGGGATTAGGCCGAACCTACGTTTGTATGTTTTCTTAATAACTTGATTATTTATTACCCAGAGTACAATTGTGTCTCCAAATAGTCAGACAAATCCGACATGTGTGTCAAAGGTTTTACCAGCAATTCTTTTTTTTGTTGGTTTCCTACGTCTCTTGATACTGAACTTAACTATGGTGCAGCAACTACTGCACTATAACAAGTATATTATAGGTCGGCGGTCGCCACCATAAAATTAAGGTGAGTCGGAGACATATAAGAACCCCTCAAAATTCTATTGCTAATAGCATTTGATTTGAGTGACGGTTTTGGCTGAAATTTCGAAAGTGATTAAAAAACCATGGGCCCCCCTAGAAGGCAAAGTGTCGTAAAGATTTGTAAAACAAAACGTTTATTAAGCTTAAAAAAAACAAATATTAAAAGTGTGGCACACTTCCCTTTCATTTTCCCATAGATAAACAAGGTACATTTTTGCCAAAGTGCACAGCCTAAACCGCTGGGCGGATGCGGACCAGGTCCAAAACAAATTGGGCAAAAAGTGTTGACTCGCGATCCAATGCCTGCTTTGGGGTATCCCGTGCAGAAGTTATTTAAATATTTGAAGGAGAAGGAGGGCCTCCTTCCCAAAAGTAGATTGTGATATTTAGGGGATTTACACAAAACCAGGTGTGTTAAGAAATGAAATGACTGTCATCTTTTTTTCTCTTGATGCAAGCGATATTCGCGACTATAGCCGATGATATGATAAAATGAAATGCAAGAAAAAAAATATTTGTAGGTTAAAATAAAACATGCAAATGCCATCAGGCTAGAGGTGGGGGAAGCTAGGGGGCACCAAGTGACATTTTGGAGTTGGAGGGGAGTCTAGTGACTGAACATGTAACACAAAGCTTTCCATAGCCACGGCTATAGCCGCGAATAACCGACATCTGAAAGCAAACTGCTTCACAGAAACAGTGTTTCTGTGTGGGGCCAAGAGAGAGGGCAGGGAAGGTGAGGAGGGCATCTGGTGAGTAGGCGGTAGCTAGCACAGAAGAGGTGGCCATTTTGTGAGGTGCTGGGGGCAGGATAGCATTTTTTGTGTGGCCGTTTTGCTGATGTTCGCGGATATGTTGAGGCTGCAAAGGACTATAGATAACCGTATGTACAAGTAGTTCTATTCCCACGGCTATATTATTTGTTTAGGTATATTGAAGTTGTGGTGAAAAATCTGGTATCAGTGACCTGGTAGGTATTTGGGACTCATTTTATTTTGGCTGTGTGTTTTCAGGCTTTTGTATATGTGAGACTTTGGAGAAAAAGAGAAGAAATTAGTTTAACAAAATGAATATAAAAATAATCAATCATATTGTATTTTTAGATACCCCACACAATGTATTTTAGGTTGGGTGTTCTTACTTATGGCATTATGTTGAGTCGCTGTCGAATATTTGTTTACCCAATTTACAGTTATGTATTATTCTCTGCTTACTTTATTTTCAGCTACTTTATATAAGTACATGAGTAGTGATGTACTGTATTGATATTTTAAGTTGTATTGTATTATTAATACTTGAACTGAGGCCCGCTTTTTAACTAATTTCTGTAACCACGGTTATGATAAAAGTTAATGAAATGTAACCGCATGTACAATAAAAAACATTGTTTTTATTTTATTGTATTTGTGCATTTGTATGTCATAACATACAGTAAGAGGTTGTTCAAAATCCATAATTGGTTGTTGTCTCTCATGAATGCTGAAACTGCTTTATTAACATTTCTCTGGGATTTCTCAATTTTACCATTAAATCTGGTGGCCCAGCTCCATTTTTGCCTCTGAGTCAGATAGGAAAATATGAAGCTTGTGTGAAATAGTGCCATTGGTTTTGCCATATCTTGTTTGATAATTTGATAATTTAAAGTAAGGGACGCACCTCGTACATTCCCCAAAGCATTGCCTCCACAATGAATTAGTGTGATATCTGGAGTCACTGTATTTTTCCGACTGAACAATTTTGGGAAAACATGCAACCAATGGATTCTACGCAATCCAAATCAGTTAATTGTAAAATATCTGAAACCCAGGTCCATGTTAATATTTAGTTTCTCACGAAAAGTCGGTAACCAAAACTACCAACTCTCTCCAATCAGCCACACAGTTTTCAAATGGGCCATGAAATCTGCAGTCTTTCTCTGTTTCCAGGAAAATGATTCCTAGTGTGAATTTCCATTAGTTTGTATGAGCAGGGTTTGTATCATATGTGTGTTTTGAATTTTCTAATTGGTTGATGGTGCTGCAGGTAGATAGCAACCCCCCTGAGCAGCCACAGTTTTATGATGACTAATGGCACCTCTTATTTGTGGACGTGTGTTTGCCGCAGCTATCCACAATTTTGAGTGGGGTAGCATCTTAGATGCATTGAGTGTTTTGGCAGTTTGTAAGAGACTAGGGGAGTGGAGGAGGACCATGAGAAGTGAGGGGCGGGGGGTGGTAGGCACATTGGGAACACTTGTTCAGAGTTTGGTGGAGTGCGAATATAATTTTAAATCTGTACTTTTTGCAAAGAGAATTGTGTTATATGGATCCTGTAAGTGTATCCTGTTTTTTCAATCATGAATTTTTAGCCATGTTACACTTCATATGTAATAAAGAAAATTGTCCATTAGGTACTGTGGAACATTGCTTTTGGAGGAAAGATTGCCTGGCATGTGGTTCTCCACATATAAATATGCTGTTGTGGATTAAAGATGCTCCTCAGTATGGTAAGGAAAGTGATGGCTTTGTGATGGAGTTAATTGAAAAATATGTTACTTGTTCCATTCCAGATCAGCATGTGAATGCTGTTCTACAGAACAAGGTGCAACAATTTCAAAAGCACTCATGTGGAAAGTACTGTCAGAGGAAATACTAAATTAAAGACAAGTACTACACTCAGTGCCGATTTGATTTTCCAATGTCTGGGACACCAGTTGGTTGAGTGAATAATTTCATGTCATCTGTTCAACACCATGTTATGAGTAAGTAAACAAGAAATGCATACCATTTAAAAAGAAGTAAGAAATGCCAATTCATTAATGATTACAATCTTGTCATTGCTCAGCTATGGAATGCAAATACTGATGTACAGTTATAGCTGATGATTCAACAGCTGTTGCTTGTTATGTTACAGCATACATGACAAAAGATGCACACAACAATCAAAACAGCTACTACCCTCTCATCCTTTGAAACACAACCAGAACACCTCGTTTTCTAATCCCAGCAGTCCAATTTCCATGGCAGGTGTCCTTGAAAGACCCGGATTTGGCATGTGCAGTCCACAGACTACAGCAGTGTCCGCAGACCACATAACACAGGGGCAGCTCTTCTATCCTTTCCACTTTCATGTTCTCAACACTCTCAATGGCTGCTTTCAAAGAGTCACACATCCATCCACCAATCACATCCAGAAACTCTACACCTAACTCTGTCATCTCAGTTCAACACTTCAGATGTACACTTGAACTCTGAGAGTACATATCTCCTGTTAACCACCGCCATCTGCATCAAAAACAACTGTAAAACTCTCTAACATTTCTATTTCCAGATTCAACCTCTCCAGCGAACAATAGATAGTACCGGTACGCTTATATTTGTAAATGTTTTTTTTGTGCAATTTGTTTCTAAATATAATATATATATATATATATATATATATATATATATATATATATATATATATATATATATATATATGGTTTATTCCACTTACCCTGCAATAAGCTTCTCAATAAGCATATTCTGTTTTTTAACCACTCTTCTTTTTTTTGCATACTGCCAATTCTAATACCAGTCCCCCCATTATAAAACTGAGAATATAACTCTGAGAATGCAAAGTCAAAACCAGGACTGCATGGAAGCTTGCAAAGTATGACGTACATTGTATTAAAAATTGAAAATGCTTTGCATTTATATTTATTTTATTTTTATCAGCATTTTCATTAAAGCTATCAAATGCATGTATTCATTTAAAACATCACTGTGTGCATCTTTAAAAAAAAAAAAAATCAAATCCAAATGATGTGCGTAATGTTTTTAAGTGCCACTCGGTGTGTGCAAGTTTAATAACCTGGGAACACATGCATACTTGCTATCATAACCCATTTGAATCTGTGGGTGCTAATCCAGTCCTACTTTTTTCACTGCATTCTAGGACTTGTAGTCCAACATTTCTGATAGTAAAAGTGCAACTACAACTCCCACAATTTAAATACAAAAACCAACACTTAATTAACACTTATATTAGAATGCATCATATTGGCAAGTATACATGTATTACCAACATACCAAATTTCCACACAAGTGCCACTTAACCATGTTCTGTACATCTTTTCTATCTACTATTTTTTCTTTTACTCAAACATTACACACAGTGCTGCTATAAATTCACATATCCCAAAAACGTTCCTAAAAAGAAATCTGTTTAAGTGCATTTTCCATTTTGTATTATTATAATTGTCACACTTTCCAACCTAACTCTGACACCCCTTACACTGCCACCATTCTCCACCTTTACACACATAAAGGTATACCACCAAAGTATCTATATTCAACACTTCCACTTACTTATAAAGGACTCTTCTTTCCAAACCTCGTCTATAAGACACTGCACACCTCTGCAACAACATTCCTCCACTGCATTACTTCTAGGCCACAGTTTCAATATTGTTTAAAAACAGGGAAACACGTTACAAATACATTGCACCAGAAACAAAACACTTCCTTCATTACAATCAGCAGCACTGAAGTGACCTACAAATGCAAATTGTTCTTACACAAATGTTTGCCCAGTTCTTTCTAATCTCCCAAACAGCACTACTCATATTTCAATTGTTCTAACAACCTAGTTAACATACTTTGCTAGACTATCCATTACACAATGTTATTAACTATTTTGCAAAAAATGCCTCCTACATTCATAAATAACAATAACAACCTATTTTACTAAAAATACTTCACCATTACCATACATACCCACTAACTTTCTTTAAAAATTACAGAAAAGTGGGGCATGGCTTGGTGCCGACACAGACAACATGGCTCCCTAGTAGCTCCTGGCTGAATCGACCGTTCGGGCGGATTTACACCCAAAATGCTCCTCCGTTTCACCGCCAAAAAGGGAGCATGCAGAGCTAAAGCAGTCCCTAACCTGACGCTCCACACTGTATGCGGCCCCCCGCACTCCCGCATGATCAAAGATGGCGGCCGCTGTGTGCCGGAGCCTGATTCGGACCAAAGAACTACTCGGAGGCAAAGAAGAAGCAGGGCCGTAATGAAAATCACCTGAGCTGTTACCAAGGGGAACGCAGAGCTGACGGAGTGAGTGTAGCCAGCGAGTGTAGGCTGCCAGCAGCCACTATGACCAAGCAATCCAGAACAACCCACGCCACCTACTAACATCTGGCCCCAACCGCAGGACCCGAAATCCACACCAGCCATATCCTGGGAGAGCCTGTGCAACCCTCCTGGAGAGCCAGTGGACGAAAGTGCGTCGAAGCCACCAGCAGGCTCAGCGCTGCAGCGCAAAAGCAGAGATGCAGCGCCCGATCCCAGACGCAGGCACCCGACTCAGCTCCAGCAGCATCCAAGAAGGGGGCGATCAGCCTGCATGGCGAGCCGCCTGGACCCAAAGCAGAAGATACCGGGAGCAGCAGAGAAGCTGTGAGACCAGTCGAGCTGCCAGACCTCTCGGAAGGGACTCCCGCAAGAACCAACCTGAGGATCCAGCTAGGAGCCCTTCCGGCAGAGCGGCGGTGAGTCACCACCCCCTCCTACTATGAGCCCTACAGCTGCAAGGCCCCAGAAGCATGGACACCGCAGCAGGCCCTCATAGGAGCACAGCACCTGACTCAGCACCAGCAGCGTCCAAGAAGGGACAAACTGCCTGCAGGGTGAGCCACCTTGACCTGAAGCAGAAGACACAGGGAGCAGCAGAGAGGCTGTCAGAGCAGTAGAGCTCCATCGAGCAGTGGTGAGTCACCACCTCCTCCAGCTCTGAGCCCTACAGCCGTGAGACCCCAGCAGCATTGAGAATGCGGCGGGCCCAGCAGGTCCGCATAGGAGCACAGCAATTTGCAGACCCACAGGTCCGGGAACACATTAGCCCACACACCAACCAAGCTATAGGAAGCAGGGCCCCACACATAGGGGCAGGGGAATCCCCTCCACCTGGAGGGCATTTGAAGAGCACATCCACGTGCCACCTACAACACATCCTTCCTATAGGGGCCTGACATAAGGAGAACGTCAGTAAGGCAAAAATCACAGAGGCCCAGACCCAGGATTGCCAGCAGCACTGGAGCTGCCGCAAAACATGCAAGCTGCCACCAAAGCAGGGACCCAAGACACGGATACCCAGCCTTATATAAAGCAGTGGAGAACCCCCAATACGCCAGCAAAGCAGGACTTGCAGACTCCACAAACCGCCAAGGCACTAGCTGCACTCGCTGCCACCCTACCCATCTCCCCAGCGAAATCACCCGCAGGCCCACCAAACCCACACTAGTGGGGAGAGCCTATGCTGCACCCAGGCTCACCAGGACCCGGAGTTTCGACTGTAGGAGAAATCACCACCTGAACATCGGCCCAGAGGCCCAACGGACAGACTAAAGCAACGGGCTAGCAGCAACCAAGCCCACACACAATCAGGGAGAGCCTTTGACCCAAAAGCGCCATCATGGCAAAAAGCAACAAAACAACAAAGCAAACAGATATTGCCACCTTGATGGGCGCCTCAGTGGGGGAAAAACCAAAGAAAGCTGACCACACACTGGACTCACCCCGGAAACAGCCAGCCCATCCATGGGCCCAGAGGCTAACCAATCCACAACTAAATCTGACCTAAAAGACTTGCTATTCGCAATCACCAAGGAAATACAAAAGGGAACAGAAGAGGTTACAAAGAAAATTACTGCGCTAGATAAGCGGGTAACGGAGGTTGAGCAAAGCAGTGGTGACCTAAAAAACACAATATGCGACCATGTCTTCGACCTGGAAAAGAACCTGGATAGAATAGTAGCCCTAGAAGCGAAATATGACCTACTAGAACTAAAGCAAGAGGATGCCGAAAACACGTACCGGAGAAACAACATCCGCCTTCGGGGTATCCCAACAATGATCATGGACGCAGAACTGGAGGACTTTACCAGAGAACTCTTCAGGTTCATATTGACCCTCCCAGACAGCTCCCCCTTGGAGATCGACCAGGTCCCCCGCACAAATCAGTGACAACAATCACAATTCCCACCAGACACCCTGGCCAGATACACTTCTTCAAGATAAAGGAGGAGATCATGAGGGAGGCCAGAGCAACAAAGCATATTTTATTCAGGGGAGCAAACATCTCACTGTGCCAAGACCTATCGGCAGTGGCCCTACATAAAAGGAAAGCACTCTGTAACCTGACAGCATGGCTGATTGAGCGCAAAGTGCAATACAGATGGAGTTTTCCAACAGCCCTGAATTTCACATGGGAGGGGTCCAGGAAATACATCCGCACCCCCAAGGAAGCGGACAAATTTATGGGGTGAGAACCGGAAAGGGAAATCTCAGAGTCCGAGGCCCACAGCCAAGATAATATGATAACCCTGACCAAAGGAACCTGGTCCACACCCACTAGAAAGCACAGATTTAGAAGCCTGCGGAAAGCCAAAGAACCAGACTGAGGCCATGGGAGGGCCACAGTATAATCGCAGACGTGCACCACCACAACCTGCTCGCATAAGATCCTGGCACTGCAACCCAACCAGGAGAATGTGACAAGGAAGAATTTGGAAATGCACTGACCAGCGCCCACACCAGAAACACTACTGCAAACGCATAACCCTACTCCACACTCACTCCGAAAACACAAGATCAAAGTTAAACTCTATCCCAAGCAATAAGAAGCTCCCCAATTGATACAACAGTAACACTCAGGCCCAAATGACCAGAAACAGCCCAACAATAAGGTCCAGTCAGTCTTCCCCGTTGGAAGAGGCTGGTCTTGGTCCAAGAAACTGGGAGGGGGTGAGGGAGCAGGGAGGGAGCAGGGAAGGACAGGAGGGTTAAGTTGAAAGTTGGGGCCCGTTACACCCTGATAGGAAAATAGACACCAAACCTCAGAAATACACAGACATATCGTGCACAGACTCGCTAAGGTGGGATACTCACTCAAAGGCCACAGAGGACAGACCGAACAAGCTCACGGGGGCACTACAACATGAACATATCAGCTCAGATGGAAGATAGGAACATCTGCATCCTCACGTGGAACGTGGGCGGCCTTAACTCCCTGAAAAAACGCACATCGATTGAGAGCAGGCTGAATAACCTAGACAGCGATATTGTAATCCTGCAGGAAACCCATCTACTCGCAGCAGACGAGCACCGCTTCAGATTCTGACGATACAACCAGGCCCTCTCTGCCACGTGGGGAGAGAAGAAACGGGGGGTGGCAATCTTAATGAGCAAGAATTTCCCACTGCAAGACCTAACAGTGAAAAGAGACCTGGCAGGCAGATTCCTCATGGTGAGGGCATATCTAAGGGTACAGCCAGTCACCATAGTGGGACTATACTGCCCAAACACAGACCAAGCAAACTTCCTTCAGAACCTAATCCCAAAACTAGCAACATTCATAGTGGGTCACCTAATAATAGGAGGAGGATTTCAATCTAGTCCCAGACCCCGAATTGGAAAAGACACTAGCACCATCTAACCTGGACTACTCCAGAGCTTTAGCCCCGGCAAAACTAATGTGTGAAACAGAAACTGTAGACTCATGGCCACTGGCTAACAGTGGGAACAGAGACTACACTTCTAGTCTAACGCACATGAAGGACACTCACAAATAGACCTACTACTAATCACAGGGACCCTATTTCCATGCCTGGAAAACATATAATTCCACACCCGAATGATCTCAGACCTTGCACCAGTATCAGCCGACTTAGCCATAAATGGACTTCCAGCACCTCCACCAAGATACTGGAAGTTAAACGACTCCATCCTCCTGGACACGGCAATCAAAGCAGAGATTGGGAACTCCCTGACGTCCTACTTCCGGGAAAACATTACTCCCGCTATACCCATCGGAACAGTATGGGAAGCAATGAAACCAGTAATCAGGGGCATCATAATCAGTGCAGCGGCAGAGTACCGCCGAATCGCCGGGATCCAGGCAGCAGCACTAGAGCTCAAAGTGTCAGAGTTAGAGAAACACCTTAAAACCCACCACTCCAGAAAACTGGAAAGAGAACTGAAAAAAGTGAGAACCGCGACAGAAATGCACTGGGCAGATCGATCAGCCAAAGCCCTTGCATACACTAAGCAGTTTTACTATAATAAAAGTAACAAGGCCAACAGAATACTCACTCCCAAACTACAACCGATCCACAGGAAAAATAATATACTATGCATCACAGGGGAAGATGGTATCACTCAATATTCAGACCAAGGTAAAATGAAAGCCCTCACAGCCCACCACAAAACAATAATGATGGGCCCATGCACCAGCCCTGAAATCTGAAGCCAGGGCAAGAATACCTATGAGCATTCACACCACCTAACAATACACTACAACTTGAATCCCTTGAAGCCCTGATAACACGGAAGAAGTCAGAGAATCCATTAAATCCTTGAAAAATACCGCCCCAGGTCCGGACAGCTTAAGAGCAAAATTCTATAAATCATTTTCGCAAATCCTTGCACCGCAGGTCTCCCAAGTGTTTAACTCGTTCCTAGAAACACGGAAGAACACCAAATCAATGGGAGAATCACTCACAATACTGGTCCACAAGCCAAGGAAAGACACCAAGCAAGCTACAGCATACAGACCAATTACCCTCATGAACGTAGACGGGAAGATCTACTCCAAAGTCCTGGCCGCCAGACTAGGGAGAGTGCTCCCAGACCTGATAGACAGGGACCAAACAGGATTCATCCCTGGGAGGAGCACATTCGACAACATCTGGAGAACACTGAACCTAATAGAGAGCGCCAACCGGCAGAAAGAAAAGCTTATGGTCATATTCCTAAGGCGTTCGACCTGGTTGAATGGGCATACATCAAGAACACTCTGGAACACTTGGGATTCGGACACAAGTTCACAACATGGATAATGGCAAACTACCAATCGCTAACAATCCAGCTGAGAATAAACGGCCACAGATCTGAAAACATGCTCATCAATCGGGGAACCCGACAGGATGCCCACTTTCCTCAATGGTGTTTACACTATCCATGGAGTACAAAGTTGCATTATATGCCGACGACGTTCTCCTAACCATCACTATTCCACACACCTCACTCGACCACATACGAGAGGAGATTGAAGAATTTGGAAAGGCATCATTATTCAAAGTGAACGACGATAAATCGGCCAGGCTAACAATTAACATCACAAAGAAACAGAAGGAAGAACTCTCTCCCAAATTTCCCATCCCATGGGCCGAAGACACGATCCAATACTTAGGAGTGCATATCCCCAAGCACCACAACCAGATATATCAGAGCAACTTTCCAAAACTATTTAAAGATCTGAAAAAGAACCTAACACACTGGACCAAGCAAGAAATATTGTTTATGGGCAGAGTAGCTGCAAAAGAAATTAACTTGTTCCCAAGACTACTATTCCACTGCATGTTGCTACCAACCCACATCCCAGAAAGTGAGCCCAAAGGGATACAACAAGCGGTAATGAAATTCATATGGCGGGAAGAGAGCTCGAATAGCGAAACGCATAATGACCCAATACCGAAATATAGGAGGGCTGGGAGCACCAGAGATCTCCAGATACAAGAGGGCCGCTCCATTAGCCCCAACATTCACATGGTCACAAACCATAGACCCCCCCTACTAGACACAAATAGAAGGAACATGGTACAAAGCTCCCCTACAGGACCTCCCGCACATGCAGCTGCCAAGAAACCAGCCAAATGCAGGACCCCTAGAAGTGACACTTAACAAAATCACAAACTGGAAAATAGCAGCACTACCGGAGTCATACGCCCACTAACACCAATATGGGGCAACCCAGACTTCTCTCCAGGCCTCCAACCCCTGTGTTTTGCAGCATGGCAATCGGGGGGCCTACGGACAATCTCTGACTTCCTAGCAGGAGGCAATCCACTCACCTTCGAGGAGTGCAAAGCCAAATTCAAGGTCTCAGAAGCCGAAAGGTTTAGATACGGCATTGGCTAACAAAAAGAACAATCAAGCAAAAGAGATCCAGAGACCTAACACCACTAGAATGTAGGCTGACAACTGCACCACCTAAAGGGAGAATATCTGCGCTATACCGACTCTTGGATATGTACGACACCACATCTACAGAAAAAAATATGACCAACTGGGAAAGAGACCTAGGGCACCCGATAGATGAAAGCACATGGAGCAAGATATGGACAAGGAATCAAAAAAGCTCCCAATGCATCACCAACAGAGAATGAGGATATACGATCTACTACAGATACTACATCACACCAGTGCAGCTGCACAGGGCCAACCCAAGCATATCACCGGACTGCTGGAGGGGATGCAAATCCGAAGGACCCTGTTCCATATGCTATGGACATGCCCAGAAGCAACAGCATACAGGAAAGAAATCCTGAACCACATAAAAGCGATCACAGGTCTCACCATCCCATGGGACCCAGGGATAGTATTGCTGGGGGACACAGGCAATGGCAAACTCCCCCCTCACTGGACACCTGGCTGGCTTATGCACCCATCTCCTATCAGCAGCGAGAATCGCGCTAGCCTGGCTCTGGAAGAACCCTACAGGCCCAACAATTCCTATGAGCAGGGAATCCTAGCAAATTTCAGAACACCTGGGCCCCGTTCATGGACTTGCAGAACAATTCCTGACCCTTTCCCGGAGACCCCCACTCACACGATGGATGGGGTAATCAAGAAGCCATGAAACTCCACAGCAGCAGCATTTCCCCCTCATTCCCCCATCCCCTAGCGAACTGAACAGAAGCGCAGCCCAAACCTTCCCACCCTGACCGCCGAACCACCAAGCCAAGAAATTAGCACACAATGTGCTCTAACAAGAATTCTACGCAATGTCGGATGTACTGTTATATGTTAAAATGCCAATAAAATGTTATATTGAAAAAATAAATTACAGAAAAGAAAATTCCTGAAGACACCAACCAGAAAAAGACTACTCTTCACATCCTACAAAGTAAGAACATTACTATAGCATTAATCTTTCTGTTATTGTAACAGTATAGTTTCTCTGTATATTAGCCTACACTATTACTTTCAAATCAACAACCTTTTCAAACTTCTGTGAAGGTTAATGGATTCAAACAAGCAGCACAGAACCATATTTCAATGAAGAGGTTTATAAACAAGAACAACAAACCCAATTGCCATATACAGTAATGGCACAGTGTATGAAATGGTAGGACACACCCATATGGCACAAGAAAGCATTATAGAAAAAGCATCCACAACAAACATTGAACCGGGTGTTCCTTTCACCCAAACAATCTGTCCAGTGTACAAATGGACATGCAGCTCAATGTGCACCAAGAATCCTTCAAATCTGTACGACAATTGCTCAATCACTATGTGAAACTAAAAAAAAAAGTAGAATGAAAACTTTACAAACCATGGACACCTGTCCAGTGTGCAGCCACACTGCATTGCGAGGACATTCATTAGCCTGCACTTCAGGAACTATTTTAAAATCATGTTCCGCAACATCAAAATGTTAGCAACACATCATTCCACTCCATAAAATCTTGTGCATAGATTGTGCTATGCAAAAAGTCCTGCTATGCAACTGCAACATTTAAATAACATTCTCCTACATGAACAGCCAAACAACTCCTTCAAGAAATAGAGCACATCCAAAGTAAATATTTTGGAACTGAAATTCACTTAGAAAATAAAAACCTTCAGAAAACATTAGTGGAAACTTTACAAAACCAACCTCTTAACAAACACTTACAAAAAAAAATAGCAAACTTTCGAAACACATCTGCTGAAATACCAGACCTAGTATGTGTCTGTTGTCGGAGAACCTTTAATAAAAAGAGCACATATATAGTAGATTTGGCCTACACAATAGAGGACAATGAGGAATCCCAATGATTCCAATGTGCTTTATATTTAACTGCAGAAAATAAATACAAAAATAACTAACCCCTCCATAGTTTGCACTTACTTCAATACAAAGTTTCACAATAACCAAAAGCAATCACATACCATCACTAATAACTTAGAATTATTTCCACTTCCAAAGGCTATCCAACAACTTAACTGGTATGAGAGCCTTATAAACCAAACAGTACACCCATTTCAAGCTATAATGCACCTTCCACCCAAAAAAACCCCAAATTGTCTCCTTCTGAGTTGCTAAAAGGCATTTGTGGCCAAGTAGTATATTTGCCATTTGTGTTTAAAGAAATTGAAGAAACTCTGGGAGTACAAAGGCCAATAGATCAATCTTTGATTGTACGCGTTAATGGTGTACCAACAAAAGACAAAAAATATTTGGCAACAACTAGTCGACTTAAACAAAGAAAGCAATGAATATTAAAAGATATAAACACAGAGGAGAACGTAAGAGTAACCACCCAAATTATTCAGGATACACCACCAACTGGCCAATTTGAATGTGTCAATCCTATTCTAGACAAGTGTGATCTATGAAAGTCTCGTCAAAACAGGTTCACCCCTGTTCCTCCAAAACCATTAAGGACCGCATTGACACTCTGGCTGATTTCTGCAGCCACTGCTTCGCCACTGGAGTCTTCCCCTCCCTCTGAAGCACTCCCTTGTGCACCCTCTTCTTAAGAAACCCTCTGCTGACCCTTCCTGTCCGGCTAACTATCATCCAATCTCCATCACTCCTTTCCTGGGTAAACGTCTGGAAAAGCTGTCCATCTTCCAGCTTAATCTTCAAACTGAATCTGTTGGTTGTCTCCATGACCATCAGTTTGGCTTCAGAGCTGCCAGAAGCATGGAAACTGCTCCATGAAGACCTGCTCTCCAACCTTGATTCTTACACCCCCTTTGTCCTCATCGTACTTGATCTCTGTTCTGCCTTTGACACGGTCAACCATTCCATCCTGCTCAACTGTCTCCGTGATAACCTGGGTATCACCGATCAGGCTCTGGCTTGGCTGACCTCCTTCCTCCCCAATTGACCCTCCCAGGTCCAACCTGGGTCCTTCCTCTCCTCTATATCTATCTCTACCTGTGGTGTTCCCCAGGGGTCTAACATCTCTCCGTGGCTGTTCAACCAATACCTGGCACTTCTTGTCCACCACATTTCCACTCTCTGCCCCAGCTTTCAGTGCTATGCGATGACACTCAACTCATTTTCAGGCTCCCTTCCACCACCTCTTCTCCTTTTCTCATCTCTGACTGTCTGTCCGCCATCCAGGAGTGGTGTGCCACCAATGATCTCTGCCTTAATGCTAGTAAGATCAAGATTCTCCTCATCAGCCCTCATTTCCTGTCACTCTCTGGCTGGCCTCTCTTGGCCCTCTTCCTGCTCCCACCTGTGAGGCTAAAAACCTCTGGGTCTCTGACATCTCTAATAAGTCACACTACCAGCTGCACCTCCTCAGACGTATTCTTCCTTTCTTCTCCTTCCCCCAGAAACTCCCCGTCGCCAGAGCTCTGGTTCTCTCTAGGCTGGACCACAGCGACAGCCTCTTTCTAAATCTGCCTGCCTCTACTCTCTGCCCTCTGCAACTCATCCAAAACAGGTCTGCAAGACTTGTCCTTGGCCTCAGGCCCAGGGTTCGAATCTCTCCAGGACTGAAATCTCTTCACCGGCTCCCAGTGGCGGTGAGGATTACATTCAAACCCCTCTGCATTGTCCACACTGCCTTCTGAGGCCTGGGACCTCAATACCTTCAACTCTCTCTTCCTAAATATCTTCCCTCCAAGCTCTTCGCTCATCCGCCTCCAACTCCCTCAGGGTCAGTCGCTTCTCCAAGCAGCATGTTGGTGGTAGATCTCTTTCTTCTGCTGGGGCCTCCCTCTGGAACAGCCTTCCTGCCTCTTTAAAACTTGAGGAGAATCATCTTCAGTTCCGCAAGCACCTCAAGACCTTACTCTTTGCTTCTGCTTTCTCTCCTCCTCTCCCCTGCTGATCTCCTGGCTGAATCTGAAACTGCACTGCTTACCTGGCTACCCTTTGATCTCGGGCCCAGGTTCCCTCCCCACCAGTTGCACTGCTGTACCGCACCCTGGCAACCCTTGCACTTGGGGACTGTTTCTGTATCCCTACAGCCCCTACTTGCACTTGACCCCTGATGTCTGCTCTTACCCTTGCACTTGCCACCAGCTGGCTACACTTTTAATTATTGTCTTATTTATTTTACTGTTATCCTATGTACTGCACTTTCCCCTCCCCTTTCCCCCTGCTCTTTTCCCCCTCCCCCTGGACTTCTACGATCTCAATGTCACCTGCCCTAGTAGAATCAATGTCTGTCTTCCTTCTGTTTCCCCTCCCTTGCCTCGTCGCACCTTGAAACACTTGTGTATAGGCGCGTTATAAATGCCATATCATATCATATCATGTCATATCATATAATTACTGCAGACAACATATTTGACCCGTATTCAATTCACCCACTACACTCCAAAGACGCCATAGAAGATGCATTAGCAACATATCAAATGCGTCAAGCCAAAGAATCTCCAATGAAGCACGTTCCTTCCTCTACTCTTTCCTACAAGAAAAGGAGGAAGATATGATGAAAAATTCACACAAATAACTGCATCCGAATATCACTCTTTACGAATGTATTCTGAAGTCCCAAGATTCTTACAAAATGTAGAATATGTTGTCGACCTCCTGTTTGAAAGTGAGCTAGCAACTCTATGTAATGGAGTTGCAGACACATGCAAAAGAGACTCACATTTTTTAAACATGTCCGCTACCCATCTGCTTCAAAAGATAAAAGACAAAGATGAAGTTTTGCAGTCAAGAACACACAAATCTCTCGGCAAACATGCGTGGTACAAAAGAATACCGGTTCCGACATCACACTCATGTACCTTGCATGCTAATGAACCTAGGCCCACCTATATGGAGTTTTACTTTAAGTTGTGCAGAGTATGCATGGGATGACTTGTATGACTTCTTACGCATTGGCAAAACTAAATAAAGATGGAATAGATATAAAACGCCAGGAGACGTCTGTTCTCTTGACCCTGTCAATGTATCAAGGTACTTTCAACATTGCTTCATTGAATTAGTTTAGTTTAGTTTAGTTTATTACTTGTATTGCTCACCAAACCCGAGGGTAATCGGGCGCATCGCATAAGTTTACTCACAGCTTAGTTAAACATAGGAAGACGTTACAGTTACAATGTTATTATATAAGTCAAAAAGCATCATTACAGTCAGCAATTTTTACAGGATAATTACTCAAAGAACATATATACAGTAAGAAATATTACAGAATTTTACAGTGTGGTTGCCAAAGGAAGTCTAAAGTACAGGAAGGTAATGCTGGTGAAGGCTATAGGTGGTGTTCTAGAATCAGAACCTCGTTTAACCGTCAGAATCTTTGAGCAACTTTATAATTGGCTATAGGCTATAGGTGGTGGTCTGGAATCAGAATCTCGTTTAACCGTCAGAATCTTTGAGCAACTTTATAAGGTTGTGGCAAAATTTTGTGTATGAAGGTTCTAATCTGAAGGTGGTAGGGAGTGAGTTCCATAGCTGGGTAGCCTTGACCTGGAAACTATTACCTCCCACTCTGGCAAGTTTAAATCTGGGGGTCAGAAGGCAATTAGTGTTGGAGAGTCTGGTACGTCTTGTCTCAGGTTTAGTAGTGATTCTGTCCAAAAGGTAGAGAGGGGCTACTTTGTTTACACATTTATAAGTAAGGGAGGCGACTTTGGGTTTGATTTTGTCAGTTGTGGACAGCCAGTTGTTGGCTCTTCTGGTGTCCGAGATATGTACTCTCCTTGCAATTCCAAGCACAGCTCTAAGAGCGTTATTTTGCAGAAGTTGGATTTTCTTGGTAGTTTTCTTACTCGCCCCAATGTACATAGCATTACAATAATCAAGTCTTGACAATATGAGAGCTCTAGCTAGAGTAATGCAGCTGTTATTAGACAAGAAGACTCTACCCGCTCTGATTAATTTGCAGGTATAGGCTGTGGTCGAGGCCAGCATATTTACCTGTTTGTTGAAAGTTAAGGCAAAGTCTAAATAAAACCCCAACGTTTTGACTTCCTTAGCAACTGTGATGATATTGTTGTCGACGCTAAAGGTTGAGTATTTAGAGCTTAGTTTTTTTGAGAAATGATTGTGTACCCAGGATGAAGATCTCTGTCTTATCATCATTCAGTCATAGTCCATGGGAGGCCATCCATGCCTGGATGATGAGATAAACCTTATTCACCAGGCCAAATCCTTTTCATAATCACCAGTAATCGGTAGGAGGATCTGCGTATCATCTGCATAGTTAGTGTAGGTGATACCCAGATGATCCAGATCATCGAAAAGGGGCTTGGTAAAGATGTTGTATAAGGTGGGCGAGACGCATGAACCCTGGGGAACACCACGTGATAGGGATAGGGTCAGCTGATGCAATGGGAGAGAATACTCTCATGGTGCGGTCACTAAGAAAAGATTGTATCCATGCAATGGCTTCTAGTGAGAAATGTGCTGCCGAGTCCAGGTGGCTGCACAAGACCTGATGATCGACCAAGTCAAAGGCAGCCGATAAGTCTAGGAGTAAGAGGAGAGCTAGGTCACCTTTATCCCTAAGGTCATCAATCTGGGCCTTCAGGTCCATTAGCGCAGTTTCTGTCCCGTGCTGAGGCCGGAAGCCTGATTGTCTAGATCCTAGCAAGTGATTAGATTCCAGATGTTTTTGAATTTGTAGATAGGCCATCTTATCTATGATTTTCAGAAGGAATGGTACCGTGGTAATGGGTCGGTAGTTAGTGGGAATTAGGGGGTCTAAGGTTTGTTTTGTTAGTAGGGGGAGCACCCAGGATTCCTTAAGATTAGAGGGGCTAGATTTGGTCATGAATGATGCATTGATCAGTTTAGTAATAAAAGGTGACAGTTCTCTGGCTGCATCCTTTATAAATTGGACAGGGCATTGATCGCCATGACAATTGGAGGGTTTTAGTGAGACTATAGTCTTTTCTGTTTCGAGAATAGTAACTTTAGAGAATTTGAAACGAGGCATTGTGTCGGTAATAGTGGGATTGGTTGAGGTGGTATTGTTAGGCTAGTTAGTTGATAGTGATGCTTTTTTATTGTTAATTTTTATTTGTAGGGTTGCAACTTTGCCTGTCAATGCTTGTTGGATATTCGAGCACCAAGGTTTATCCTTGGCACAGTTGTCAGGTACAGGTATCGGTGCTTCTAGTTCTTTGAGGATAACAAAAAGTTCCTTAGTACTAGAGTTAGCTTGGGCTATTCTTGAGTTATAGGATTCACGTTTGGCTAAGAGTATTTCTTTTTTGTAGAGGGCAGAAATGGCACTCAGATTAGTTTTATTTTCTTCAGATGGATGAGATTTCCACAGTGTCTGGCATGATCTTTTTTTTGGTACGTAGGGTTTTTAAATAAGTTTGTGTACCAGGAGTTGAGGTGAGCCTTAGGTTTACTTTGTCTGAGTTTAGGTGGCGCTATTATATCTAGGGAAGTGGTCATAATGTTGTTAAATTCTTTGACCAGGGCATCTGGTCCCAAATTTTCTGGGATGGCATTGAGAGTAGATAAAATGAGAGTGAGCAGTTTGTCGCAGGTGATGTTTTTTTTATTGCGAGTGGGGACCGGAGGAGCTGGTAAAGCAGGCAGATCAATGGGTTTACCAGTGTCGAGGGTGAAAGTTATGAGGTGGTGATCTGACCATATCACAGGTGAGTTGGAGCCGATAGTTGCGTTGCAATTGTAATCTGCTATCCAGTCCAGGGTTCTTCCTTTTAAGTGTGAAGGGTCAAGTACTTTTTGGATGAAACTTTCTTCTGTGAGGATATTTGCCACAGTAGATGCATGTACATCTTTAGGGTTGTTGTACCCTAGGTTAAAGTCTCCTAATAGTATGACTTGAGATTAATTTTTTAAGTTATTGGATATGATGTTGGATAAGTCATCTTCAAAAGTTCCAATAGGGTTTGGCGGCCTGTATATTAGATGAATTGTAAGAGTTTGGGTGCTATTTAGACTGAGTTTGGCCGATAGGTTCTCACAGGATTTGGTGTCCAAGTGGGGTGCCAGTCTGATTGGTAAGTTGTCTTTTGCAATAAGTGCAATACCTCCTCCTCGTGTGTCAGTTCTGTCTGATTTTAGGATAGTGTAACCTTTAGGGATAGCTAGTGAAAGTGCTGGGCCTGCAGCGGCATGCAGCCAGGATTCAGTGACTGCTAATAGGTCTAATTGTTCTAACTGTATAATCTCCGATATCTCAATGGCATGGGCGACCAAAGATCTAGCATTTATTAATGCTCCTTTGAGAGTATGGCCAGGCGAACCAGCTGACGCGTTCTATGTCGTTTGTAATGGGTTACCTTTAGGTTTATATGTATCATTGACAGGTATGGGAGTAGATCTATTGTTGCTGGATACTAGCGTTCTGGCTAGGGGTTCATACAATTTAGACAGTCTTGCACGGAGTCTACTATTTCTATCAGAGGTCGTGCAAGGTTGTGATATCAGTGGTTCTTGCATAGTTGGTTTGGTAGACTTTTCTAGATTTGTACAGGGTAGGTGTAGTGATTTGCTGCACTTAATCTCCAATAAAACTACCCCCCAACTCAGAGAAGTGCAAAACTTATTTTGGAGAAAATAATATCAATCCAGAGGAGCCCCACACATCCACATGCTTTCATGGATAAATTGTGCTCCTAAATTTTGCCATGATGGTGATGCTACTGTTTTACAGTTTATTGAAAAATACATGACCTTTGTCTTCCCTTCAGAAATCACTTATACTGACCTACATTCCCAAATCGTAAGCTTACAAAAACATAAGTGTGGCAAATACTGCCGACGTAGATATAAAAACAAAGGCAAATACTATCATAAATGTTGCTTTGGCTTCCCTAGACCAGTTTGCAAAAAAGGACATGTAAATATCTTAATTTCTTCCATTAGACAAAACATAAAAGGCAAATCCCCTAACAATACATACAACATGAAAAGGGATGAAGCATACAAGTACATTAATAATTACAATACAATAATTGCCCTCTTGTGGAATGCAAACATAGACATACAGTACATTACAAATCCACTGCAGTTGCATGATATGTCAAAACCTATCTTACCAAAGCTGAGAATACAGAACTAAAATACCTCTGGGATGACATATCATCTGACAAAACATTACACAAACTGTGTTGCTTTGGTATAAAATGCTCTCCCATAGAGAATGCAGATGCTGCGAAGCTGCAGACCGTTTAGCAGGTACAGTCTGATAAACCAGCCGCCGGACCGCCTTTCCACGTCTCTACACAAACTATTACAGTACTTGCAGTCAGTGGGCAGACTCTTGGGTGCATGAAATCTGGTCTCTGGGGGAAAGAGGAAAGAATGTCCAAAAAGTCGAAAAAAGAAAAATGTGTGATATCTGGGCCCGTTCGCAGACTCACCTCCTGGTTTGGGGTCCGTGGACATCATACGTGCCTGCTGATTGGATGATGAAAATGGTGGGGTAGTGGAATAAATTTGACATTGAGCTGTCTTTATAGGCGAAAAAAGAGCATACAGGTGTCACTGTGTTTGCGGTAAATTTTGGTGTCTGTGGACATAATTTCTATTGCAGGGGGCTCAGGGAGAGTATAGTTGTTTAAGGTGTATTGTACATACCTGTTATATGGATTAATTCTACTGGCCACACACATTATAGAAATATGTGTATGGTCATTATTGGTAATGTAGTGGGAGTATACGGTATTTGTAACAAGGTGGAATGATATAATTGAAGTGTAAATGTTACTTATGATTGTAGTACTATTGAGGATACTGCTTATGGAATATGTATTTAATTATACTTGGTATGGTTACTTAGTTCCATACAGTAATAAAGCTGCAATCTCTGGGGAGTTTTGTGAAAAAAACGGTAGAATGTGTTAAGCAGGATAGTTTAAAAGCTTAAATTGCATAACATTTACTTTTCTGACCCTCATAAACAGCACATTTGATGCACTATGTTTGTTACAACATTAGTGTGCGCTACAGGGCCACTCCCCCAGCCATGCCCCGCTTTGTGCTCAGTCCCACTGCCCCTGCTTGTCACCCCATAACCCCATGAACTTTCCATGTCTGTTTTAAATGCTTCCCAGAACCCAGACTGCCCCCATACAAGCCCCCCAACCACCTTGTGTCAAATACTTCCTCTTTCATCCCTTCTACACTCCTGCCCTTCTCTAGGAAACACACTCCACCTAAAATGCAACCCATAGACCTAAAATGCATGCCCTCAATCCACACATCAGTCTCTCCATGGAAAGTCAGTGAGTCTCTTCACTGCATAGCCAGACATGAAACCGGAGCATTCTTGTTACATAACACTTGATGGGCAAAAATAAGATAATGCAAACCCTCATTAGTTGTTGTGGATGAAAAGACGAACAAGTATCAAATAGTGTCTGTATTTCCAGTTTTATATAGTACAAACCCTCCTGGGAGCACCAGAGTACTGCATATGTGATTGAGGGTAACATATAAGATAAGGAGAGATGTTGCAATATGCGTCATGGAATTATCTGGCAACATAGAATGTGATGCGGGAAAATCAAGCAGCTTCAGGGAATGCATGCCACAATCCTTGCCACTTTTAAGCCAACCAGATAGTCAGCACAGCTTCCATTATCTCTCTTATCTCTCTTATCTCTAGCATTGGTTTTGCAACATCATAGCCACCACAAATAATAAATATGTTTCAGATATGTTTTGTTGTGAATTTTCCAGGTTTTGCTATTTTTGGATTTCATGTCTGTTGAACTCCAATTGTCACATGTTTCGCTCTATCTATCTTAAATAAAATATGGTAAGGCCTTTATAACATAAACCCTTTGTACCTAGAATGAAAAGCGTAAAATAAATATACATTTGGCAGACCAAAGTTAAATAAACGGTTCTTCTTTGTTTCAAATTGTCAGCACAAGATAACATTTCTTCAGCACTGAACAACATAGCTTTAGATCATACAATTCTTTTGAGTTTCTCGTCACGCTGTTTGAACATCCTTTTAAGTTTATTTGCGTTTGCAAACACACCTTAAGGACCACGCTATGGATTTTGGCAGTACCATGCGTGCGTTCTACGTCCCCCAATAGGTCTTTCGTAGTTTATGCTTGAGGAATGCCCTGGCATTCGCTCACTAGAGAGAAGTTCTTACCAGATTTCCTTAAATCGATGTTTGCATATGGTAGAACCACGTATTCATTCTTGTATTGTGCCGGCTCTTTGGTATATCGCAGAGGGTAATGTTCTTACTGACTGTCTCAGTAAATAATTACGAGAAATATAGAGCACACATCTTCCATTTGCACAAACTGATGTGGTAGCATGTGTCAGAAGAACTACAAATATGCACTATGTTCATCAAACAGGATTATTGTATGGTCTGCTTGTATGTTTTGTTTTGAAAGAAAATGTGCTATTGTTCTTTCTCTTCAAACTTTCTTTATTTTAATACCAATAATCTGCAATGGTTAGTACAATTAAAAAACACAACCAGTACAAACAATGTGAGTACACTTTAGAGAAAAAACACAACCAGTACAAACAATGTGAGTACACTTTAGAGCAGTCAGGGCATAGTAAGTAGCATATCTGTGAGATCAAGCTGAGAGATGAAAAGAAAAAAGAAAAGGGTAAAAAGGAATTAAATAAAAAAAAATATATATAACATGTCATATTCCATGCATAATATTAACACAACAGGACACTATTATTATACTAGCAATGCAACCAACATCATATCCATCAGACATTTCAAGGAACACTTCTTTTAAAATATCAAACTACCAAAATCATAAATATGCCTAATGCAACATGCATCGTGATTGCTTCATGAAATTGAATTATGTTAAGGCAAAATGAACAACGCAATTGATTGATGCATTTTACTCACCAACCTAAGCTGTCCATCACAAATATATATTTGTAATAATGTGTCCTTTGAAAATAGGAAGAAATAAAAAAAACTGCCCACAACACTATCTCATTTAGACTGTCGATCATTCTTTCATTCTACTTTTGTTTGCTTTTTTCTGATCTTTGTAGGTTTTTGCCCTGTTGCCTCAAGCACTTTACAATCCGGTTGACGCCTTTCCTATAATTTATTTCTTCCCTGTGTTGCTTTATCAAACTATTCCAACTCTGTGTTAACAAAATGTACGTTTCTGTACTGTATTTCAATCTCTAAATCGATGTCAACTTTTTTTTGCATATTAAATAGTTTATAGTATTACAATAGAAAGAACCAAATGATTATTATCACAAGATTCACAGAACCGATAACCATGACTCCTGGTGTTGTAGCTGTTACTTGTCATCTTTTGCCATGATTAGGCATGCTCACACTTTCCAAAATGAAATACATTTGAGATCCTTGAGGGGGTTTAGAACCTTCAAAACACCACTTGAATTGCAAAAGATTTCACTTCACTCCTAGAACATCTAGTGAAGTGTGAGGTAGCTGGAGAGATTAGAGGAGATCATAGCTGATTTGAGGCAGAGGAATCGAAGAACAATGCACTTTTCAGGTCCAGGTACACCAGGTACACCAGTAAGGTTGTTCAGTGGGTTGCTGTTAGGACTCACTTCCAAGATGGTATGCAGCTTGGAGGGAGAGCAGAGACACAAAACGCCTGACCAGTAGCTGATGAATTATTCCCCAAATTGTAACCCTCTGCTGTTACTACAAACAGACAGACGGATCTAATAGGTGGAAGAGGAGACACTCGCCCAAGGATCACCAGCTGTAGACATAAAGAAACATCATCAGTACTCCTGACAGTTATCTGATAAACCCTGCATCCCCCACAATGGCGTTAGGCAGTCTCACTCCGGCAGCGGTCCAAGGTTTTGTTACACGTGTGGGCAGATTCAAGTACCAATGCTTTAGGCAGTCTCACTCTGGCAGTGATCCAAGGTTTGTTACACATGCAGGCAGTAACCGAAGAGTAGCTAAACGAAAGTCACAAACACGGAAGTCCTAGCAACTTCAATCAATCAGAAGCGCCGGCAGTCGCGTGTAGACGGGCTTGATGATTTCTGTGTACGTGTCTTGAGATCACGTGAACTGGACAACCCCACTTACTCCTCCCTACTAGATGACGCGCAGGGAGATGCTTACAGCATCACCATGGCAACAGGTGCAGTGATGAAGTCGGAGAAACCCTTCTGTGGGAGCGACTTGAAAGAGATGTATTCAGGGCACCGGTGGAAGCGCCCATAGGCATAATTACTGGCCTAAAATGGCCGCAGTGATTCCTAACAGTTTCATCCCCCAAAGGAACATCCACCCCCCGGGAGGCAAAAAAGCGAGCAAGGAGACAAGAGCATGGATGTGTTCAATGGGTTCCCATGTACAATCCTCCAGACCGTAATCCTTCCAATCAATCAAGTAAGTCCTAATGCCACCTCGCACACTAGTATCTAGAATGGCATTAACTTCATATTCCTCAGAGCCTTGAACAGGGAATGTCCCGGGACGGGCAGCAAGACGAGTACCTGGGCGGAAAGGTTTCAACAGAGACACGTGAAGCACAAGATGTATTTTCCATGAGCCAAGTAATGCCAACTTCACGACCAAAAGATTGATGACTTGGAGAATCTCATATGGACCCCCAAAGCGAGGGATCAATGGCCATCCACCCGGAATCCGAAGGTTCTTAGTAGACAGCAGGCCTTCATACTGGGCTGGAACGCAGGCACCGGAGCACGATTCTTGTCAGCAAATGACTTAGCATGCTCCTGGGCCTCATGAAACTGACGCTCAACGTTCCTGTGTACGTCGTTCACCTCCCTGATACAGTCGAGTACTGCTGGGTTGTGTTGAGGAAAAGAAGGGTCAATTGGCAGGGCCCTTGGGTGTTGTCCATAGAGTGCATAGAAAGGTGAAGAACCAGTGGAGGTGTGAAGGGAATTATTGTATGCAAATTCAGCTGCCACTAGAACTGATAACCATGACTCCTGGCGTTATAGGACAAGGCAAGAAAGGTATTGCTCCAGTGTAGCATTAAGCCTCTCTGTTTGACCGTCTGTCTGCGAATGGTATGCGCTAGAAAATCGGTTTTCG
The DNA here is from genome assembly GCF_040938575.1 of Ambystoma mexicanum. Classification (NCBI taxonomy): domain Eukaryota; kingdom Metazoa; phylum Chordata; class Amphibia; order Caudata; family Ambystomatidae; genus Ambystoma; species Ambystoma mexicanum. The sequence goes on along the minus strand of NC_090935.1, from coordinate 446,566,922 downwards.
ATTCCAAAGGAGGCTGTGAGTGATTTCCTGAAGTGAGAGGTGAATTGCGTACCGCGGTCAGAAACTATAATGGAAGGGAGTCCAAAGAAACTTAATACATGTCTCAAGAACAGGTCTGCAAGAATAGAGGCCGTTGGAAAACCCCTACAAGGTATAAACAGGGCCATTTTGGTCAAATAATCCACCGCAACCCATATGGTGTCGTATTCTTGCACGGAGGGAAGCTTCACAATGAAATCCAGGGATAGCATCGACCATGGACATTGAGGCAGTGGAAGAGGTTGTAGCAGACCCATGGGCTTGGCGGGTGTAGTCTTACACTGGATGCAATTGGCACAAGAGGAAATGTAGTCATGAACGTCTCTCTGCATGGATGGCCACCAACACCACCTCTGCAAGAGATCCAGAGGTTTTCTCTGGCAAGTATGTGCTGAGAACACTGAATCGTGGCACCACATTAAAGCAGTTTGACAAGACTGGGGATCAGGCATAAAAAGCCGTCTTTGGATATACGGAAGGGAATTCACCACATCAAGATTATACTCAGAAATCTCAGTAGGGCGCCTAGAGACCCACTCTTGAAGAGAAGACCAGAGCGATGGCTGTGGAGTACATCCACAAACAATCTCATGCGGCAGGAGCACAGTCTCATCATCCTCCTCGATGGATGGCGAAGAGCCATGTATGTGAGGGAGGGCATCCGCTTTTGAAAGCAGATGACCCGGGCGATATGAGCCCGTAAAATCGAACATGGAGAAGAATTCATGCCATCTGGCATGTCGGAAAGTAGCACATTTGGCTGACTTCATGGCCAAGAGATTCTGGTAATCTGTGAACACTTGTTCGGGATGAGTAGCCCCTAACAAATGATGTTTCCACTCTTTGAAGGCATCATGGATCGCCAGTAGCTCATGTTCCATCGTCATATAGTTCTGTTCATACAACGTTAATTTCTGGGATAAAAATGCCACTGGATGGAGATCCCTGGTATCACCACATTGTTGGGATAGAATAGCGCATATGGTGATGCCCGAGGCATCGGCCTCAACATGATAAGGCAGTGTGGGATTCGGGTGTTATAACAACGGGGCTGTGGTTAAAGCAACTTTGAGAGCATCAGATGCCTGTTGGGCTTCGGAGGACCAAAGACAGGTTATTTTGCTACTGGTAAGGGCAGTTAGCGGTGCCACCATCCCAGAAAATGAACAGATGAACCATTGATAAAAGTTTGCAAACCCTAGGAAAGATTGTAATGACTTCACGTTACCTGGGGTAGGCCAGTCGAAAACAGCCTTGACCTTAGCTTGATTCATTTGCACTCCTTTGTTGGACAGGTCATACCCAAGAAATTCAACCTCAGTTGTTGAAAAACAGAAACAGGAGACTTCTTACCACAGTTTCAGAAGTAAGGGAGTAATCCAGAGTCGAAAAAAGTTTCCAAACACCTATCCCAATGGGACAAGTTTGCCTGAACAAAGTCCCAGATGCACCAGTCAATGTTCCAGGAATTCTACCAGGATGGCACAAGGACACCTAATTGAGATGGCACAATACAGCAAGCGCCTCTAGTCCAGTGCCACTGGTAACTGAGCCTGTGACATGTGCAATTTCTAGGGGAGAGTTCCAGGTTGAAGACAAGTGCAGCAATCCAACAGGCAGACTATAGGTGTAAGGTGCGGGCCATATATGAAAGAAACATTGGACAGACACAATCCAAATGGCAGACCAGATTGAATACATCTGCGGGCCAATTCAAGTATAAGGCGTTAGACAGTTTCACTCCGGGAGCGGTCCAAGGTTTGTTACACGTGCGGGCAGATTCAAGTACGAAGCCGTTAAGCAGTCTCACTCCAGCAGCGGTCCAAGGTTTTGTTACATGTTGAATGTAAGTCTTAATACATTGATTTGGGAGGCGCCTTAGGTTAAAACAATCAGGTCCCATGGGTGTAGTCAGGGGCATGGGCGGGGCTGCTTAACTAACCATCCTTGGCAATTTCGGTGAGGGATGGTATTATGACCTGTTGGTGCACGTGTGTGCACCCCCCTTTCTAGGGTCATTAACTCGGGGTCGACGGAGGTACTACTGACCCGTGGGGGGCATGTGACCGGTGCCTGAAAGGCAGCGGGATTTAGGACCAGGTAGCTCGTAAGTCACAGAGTCGGGCTGTGGCGGCCTCTGACATGGGGGAGGGTGGCGGATGCTTGAAACGGGTCCAGCAGGGTCGGGAGGGAAGGCAAGGCTTTGCTGTTTGAACACCGTCTATCTCGAGAGAGAGCCTGGGCAGGGGGAGGGGGGAAATGGCCTTGCAGATCCGTGCGTGGCATCTTGCACGAGGCGGTTTTACTGTCGTATGGGTGAGGGGCGACTAACAACACATGGGGTTCCTAAAAGCACTGATATGTATTTGTATTTACATGGGATACTAGCTGATGATCATACTTTTTTACATAGCATTTCACATTTACAGTTGACATACAAACATGAGGTAGTGTCATGCAGGTGTGTGTAAAGAGTGTATTAAGAGAGCAACACAAGTTATTGTTCACAGTTATCAGCTGTCCAGTCTTTGTATATCTCATCATTACATGTAATATCGGTTGCACAACTTTCTCTTTACCCATTCTCCTTTATATTAGCAGTGAACGTTAGTCAACAAGGCACATATTACATAAATGGTTTCTGCACATTGCAAGGGCTTTCAGGGTGGGAATGGGTGCAAGGCGCCACGCCGTCTATAGCTGGGAGGCTTGGTACAGGGGTCAGGGCCTGCAGGGTTTGGGCTGATCTCAGTTACATCCTAGTATTCTCGTTCATAGCTGGGGCAATGATGTACTGGGGAAGGTCAACAGCTACAGTGTTTTATTTTGTTGTTCACTCGCGTCTGGTGACTCGTGAGAACGAGTCTTCAGCGGATCTGCCATGCAGTGGGAAGTGGGGGAAGTTTAGGCCTCTGTGAGTGCTGTCAAGTGGGGGTCACTCTGCAGCATTCAGTGTTCCTGCCTTGGGTTAGAAATGCACGTTTCTAGCAAGATGGAGATGGCTTAATACAAGATGGTGTCTATTCTCTGCCACATAACGTTATGGTGCAGCCCCACGTGTCGGCCGGCAGCCGCCCTGCCGCCTGGGCCCGGGAGGCCTGGGGGCTGCCGACGAGTCATGGGTCTCAACCAGGGTGGGATATGCAGTGGGAGGGGAGTCCTATTGACCTACCCTTCCCTACAACGTGCAGGCAGATTCAAGTACCAATGCATTAGGCAGTCTCACTCCGGCAGCGGTCCAAGGTTTGTTACACGTGCAGGCAGTATCAGGAGAAAATAGAGTACTAGAAGCAGACTGGGTCAAGGCACAGAGCAAACAACAAAGACTAGAACCAGGGAACAGGAAAAGATGTCAGAAAACAGGCTGAGGTCAAAGAGTAACAAAACGAAAGTCACAAACACGAAAGTCCTAGCAACTTCAATCAGAAGCGCTGGCAGTAGCTTGTGGGTGGGCTTTATGGTTTCTCTGTACGTGTCTTGAGATCACATGACCCGGACAGCCCTGCTTACTCCTCCCTAATAGATGACGCGCAGGGAGACGATTCCAGCGTCGCCATGGCAACAGGTATCTTGATAGAAACGGCGACCACCATTGCAGTGATGAAGTCGGAGAAACCGTTCTGTGGGAGCGACTTGAAAGAGATGTATTCAGGGCACCAGTGGAATCGCCCGTAGGCATAATCACTGGCTTCTGACGGCCGCAGTGATTCCTGACAGTTTCTCAGTGGGTTAAATGTACTTTATGCAAACATCTGTATGGATCCCATGTTTCACAGGTACTATTGTGGGCTAGGAGAAATTACTCACACTTTTAATCTTCTGAAATAGATTAAATTAGTTCTAATTAGTGGGGGAAAAACTATTGGTGCATCTACAAACAATTACATTAAATACAAATAACTCATTTTTTATGTATGTTAATTAATGTGTTTTAACTTTTTAAAGAACTGTTCACATCAAACATAAAATACAGAATACATATAAATCATACAAGCATACTTATAGATTATATAAAATTCCTAAAGCGCATAATATATAGTACCTACCGAATTCATATTTATAATTTACTTCTAGACATATACATTTTAAAGATTTAAATCACCTAAACTGTATCATTGTTTAGAAAAATGTATCTAAAAACATCCACATTAAACATTAATACAATCAGATACATATATATTTGATGATATCAAGTGGATCCATCTCGATCATGTTCACTGCTAATTGCCATATATTATATAGTGCTACATTCAAGGAGACCATATTTTCTCCTAAACACCAAATCCAGAAAGTACTTCTTGTAATTGAGTCAATACCATTTACACATTTTCCTTTTCCATAATGTAACATGTAACCATCCATTAATGCCGGCCAAGAAGTTAGAACATGCCTGTTGGTTTCAGAGTGACAGAATGAGCTACACAGTCTGCAGTTCCTCAAATTCCCAGGTATTTCTAGTCGAGGGCCAATTGCTGATAGAGTGGGTAGTAGATTTAGTCCGAACAATAAAATAAACCATCAAAATTTAGGCAAAGGGGTCTTGATAAAGTAAGACTGCGGTTTATTAAACATGAATGTGTCTCTGGCATAGTAAACCTTGGATTTCATTGTATCTAAATGTATGAAGTGTCTGCACCAATCCTACAAGCCCAATTTATACTTAAGTTGGCTTGCAGCTCATGCACTTTCAAAGACCAGTCGGGCATCCAGTCTACTGTATTAAAATACTTCCATATTAAGTGATTCAAATTCTCCCGTTCTGTTAACTTCAGTGTTTTCCCTATATTTCAACAGCTTCAGAATCAGACATATTGGAACCTTTCTTAATGTATAACATGCCTCTCTTCAGCATAAGCGAACATGACAAGGACATCAGACCTAACTTTGATTGCACCGCCTCAACTGGCACACTCTCTGCTAGTCCCAGTACATGCCTCCACAATGTTGCTTCAAGTATATAAAGCCACTTAAGTTCTTTAATATAGCTCACTTCCAAACCATAAAAGACACTCGGCATAATCACCTGTTTGTCGATCATAATGATCCCTTTCAGTGTGTATCCACTCCTATAGTAAGCATTAAAACCCTTGCCCTATTTTGCTGGCTACTAATGAGTATATTGTGTCTTGTACTTGCTAACTCAATCTGGTAACCCAAATAGTTGTAATTGGGGTAACCCAAATTGTTGTAATTGAATACTCTTTCAATTGAGCCTTCCACTAACAGTAATTTCCCATAATTTCTCCTGTTAGACCCAAAGACCTTACAACATACAACAAAAAACAAACAACAAACACACAACTGAATTAGGATACATCATCTATTAAAATAAGCTTTAAACTATTAAATAAAACCACTACAGTAATTTCCACAATATATTAAAATACATGTTAAATATTTATTAATGCCAAAATCACAAGTTAATATTTCATAGCTGCCATAAAGCATTATCTGAATGAGGAACAGGAATGCACACATATTCTGCAAATAGATGTCATTGCAAAATGGTTTTACTGGACACACACTTGGTATATTACAATAAGTGTACATCTCTGTGCCTATCATTTCTTTTTTTACATCTGTCCCTGCAAGATGGAAAACAGAATGGTAATTTAAAATCCAGCCGTCGTAGCCTACCGAAGCACCATAACTGACATTTTCACAATAGCATAACGAAATGACAGGGGGTGTTCTGCATGTTTTGCAGTGGACCGGACTGAAAGCAGAGGGGCTGCCTCCCCTGACCACCCGCATGCAGAGTTTGCTGTCAAGGACCGGGGACCTGTGTGAGAGTGGTGTTGGAGTGGCCTTACGGAGCTGACTGAGTTTGACCACCTGTTGCTCACATCGAGTGCTTTACCTCACATGGCTTCTGGTTGAACTCGTGTAGAGGCCGTAGCAAGAGCAGCATTGGTGAGTGGCTCTTCGTGTATCTACTGTACAATAAAACCATTCCTTGCTTATCCACTTGTTCCTTTATAATAATGAAGGCCAACAGGGGGCAGAAATCCAGCTTGCGCAGTGCTTGCATGCTTGCTAATAATAGAACCAGAAGGTCACCTCTGAGCGACACCTAGCCTAAATGCACACCCTGTTTAAAAAAAGACAAACAGGATGTCAACTTAATGGCCCAAAATAAAGTACAGGCTACTTTAGGGCAACATCGTTGATCATGGACCCTGCAGTGTTCAATTCCTCGGTCTAGCACTTCCACCACAGTGACGAACGACCAATCTGTAGTGCTGTCCCCGCCTATTGACGACAACAATTCCCTGCTCAATCTGTGCTTAGTCATGCCGAGAACTCATTAGGGAAAGCTGATAGAACAGTACATTCTTCCATCATCTATAATTACATAATTGGTACGCAATTATCTGCGACTCCCGACTTTTGGCGGTTGATTTCATCCTCCAGTTTGTCTAGCTCATATGATAGTGACAGCAAAATCGATGCAGTAGCACTGGTGGAATCTATGGGCCTCTTTATGAGGTTGGAGGTAGCCATGCTGTTTATCCCGGCATGGCTACCCCAAAACTCGTGTCTGGCTCCAGGTCCTGCGACAGAGGAATTACCGGGCCATTCTGACCTCGGTGGGCCCGGTAATTCCCACGGCTTGGTGGAGAGCCATTGTCATGGCTAATGTATGCTGACGATATTGTCCACATTTACTATTGCAAGTGGAAATGCAGCGTTCTATTATTCAGATTCAAACAATTTGGGCATTAACACACATACAACTAAAGTCATGGTGATTAGCAATACATCTAAGGATAGTTTCCCATTCATTTAGAAACTAAACAATTTTACTCTTGACGTGGTAGATTGGTATTTATCCTGAAATTTGAAATGCAGGGTTCTAGTGTATACGCACTGGATTCGAAGTATACACAGAGCAGTCTCTGGTGTATGAATCTAATACCCAGAGTTGTTAATGTAAATCGTTCTTTCATAAAAGTTTCTTCTTTTGTTGTAACAAAATCTGGTTTTCATTTTTTTAAATTCTTTTTTTATCTATTAGGACTTAATTTAGAAAAGTCTGCTTGTTGATATCTCTTCACCCCATTCCATATTCCCTCTAGCCCTGGGTTTCTGTTCACTTGCTTTACTATTTTTTTCCAAATCAGTTCTTCACCACCATTTTAAAGCAGCAGGATTGTGCAATAAAGCTTTTATTATCCTTTTTTATTACATTTACATTTTGAGTGTGGTATATGAATTTTTTTTCATTTATATATATTTCCTTTTCTATAACTTGAAATGTGCAAACATCACATTAATAACTATTTACCAAAAATGTTAAGACTGATGTGGTATTTATTTACATAAATCATGCATGAATATGATGTGGCACGGGGCAGGATTTGATACATTAAGCCCCGACCCAAGAGGTATCTCACCAATTTAACAAATGTTCATGGTGACGAATACCATGCTATTTTCAGCAACTGTTGTTCTTTTGTGTTATTTAGATTGGTATTTATACCTGGGTTTCCTTTTCCGGACATCACCAATGTATTCCTATTATGGTGAGTGTATATCACCTCACATCCTTAGAAAGTGGTTACTAATAAAGCGTTTTGTTGCTAGCTCAGGTGGAAATAATTTGGAAGGCTTAATACAAATCTACTGTACTAGCATTATCCCAGGGCTGACTTGTGGACTTCAACTACTTTCAGACCCGTTTGAGAGCTGGTTAGATTGAAGGTAAAATGCTAAAATCTGTTCTAGGCATACCTACCCAGGTGGAGGCACTTAGATGCAAACTAAGCCTTTATTTGCTTAGATCCAACTGGCTCATAAAAGGTTGCAAGCTATATCTATCCCTACTAATGACCATACCCTATTGGGACTTTTGAGTCTAAGTTAGGTGCAGATGATTGCAACCCCTTCTTACTGGCACTCACGGAGACTGCCCTTCGGGAATTTTCGCAACATTGAATTCCCAGTGGACAAGATACTGGTGATGCCAGCTTTCATGAACCAACTTGAAAAGAAAACTTGGCCGTGGGAAATGGCAGACAGTATTAACAAGTTAAGTAACTTAAGGCAATATTGTGAATACAGTCAGCAAGGCTTTAAGATTGGTGGCCCCTGCTCCTATCTACTTAAAATCTGCGATGGGAAAATGAGGAAGTTTATCTCTTACCTTCATTTAAATATCTTGCCCACTTATGAGTATGTTGGAAGTTGGTCTAAAATCCCCTATGAAGCTAGACTATGTAGGTTGTGCCATTGTGTGGTGGAAACCAACCGTCACATACTAACTCAATGCCCTTGTCTAGCTGAGCAATAATTGAAGGCTTATCAGGCTTTTGTTAGTCACCCGAGAATACACAAGGAGCACAATTTTGGAGTACATTGTGTGGAGCTAATTCATTGGTTGTCACGGGGGTGGGGTTTTATATTTGAAAAGAGGCTGCAAAGCTGCTATTAGGGCCGTTGGTCCAATGACAATGAATTGTACTTTATTGAGGGTATAATTATTTGGTTTTAGAGGTTTTTTTATATACTGATGTATATTTAAACATAATTGTCCTTGTTACAGAATTGCTCTGTGTTGTGTTCAGTATGTATTCAATTTTTTTGCGAGAACATTGACTCCACGAATTTTGTATACTAATTTTTATTACTTGAGTTTACCGATTTTAAATTATATTGTATAGTGCATATTGTATGTTTTACAATGTAATGGTTACTCTGGAATTGCTTTTCCCTTTATTCTTCTCTTTTTCTTAATCATACATGTAATAGTTTATTTGCTCTTAAGGATTTTGTTACCCAAATGCACTTTAAATAAACATTTAACAATAAATAAAATAGAATAGGGACTGTGATGGGCCTTTTTCAAAGGTTTCATGTACATTCCCGACATGCACCCTGGCATGGCACCAATATCTACATGCTATGCTTTATCCTAGGCAGTGTGTTCATATGTAAGGCCTGAAAAATAGAAATTTCGTACATCTCTGACACAATTGTAAATAACCATTTCACTTGAAAAAGAAACCTACTCTAGACCTTTTTTCAAACAGAGGTATACAATGGAAAAGGGGAATTGTAAACAGGGATGTATTTACACTTAGTGTACTTCCAGTTATCAATGCAGAATTATACTACCTACACTCTGAAAAAATGTAACTCCTGTTTCCAGATGGTCTACGTGAACATTAGAGCACGTTTTTGTTTTGCTGGGAGTTCTATTAAGCTAAAAATGGTCTGTTAACTTTGGAGAATTTCCCCTGAGTGAAATAACCAACGAGTCACCTCAGTGGCTCTCACAGACTATGCTGAGCCATTTTAAAAGTGTGTGAACAGATATCTTCCAAGATATATAATTAAGTGATACATCTCTTTAGAAGGTAACTATAGCCCTTCTATAGGATACATGAATAGTTTAATTCCCAAGGCTACTGGAGTAGTAAAAGTCTAATGATTCTCCAGTCTATATAAGCTTTCTAATTCTAGACATATTTATCAGTGGATAACTAACAGTGGGTGTAAGACCTTATGCGCTGTAACAACTTCAGTACAATTGATGGTCTTCATATGCATATCTTTTCATGCTTTAATCGAAGGCAAGGGGAGACCCATGTGCATGAGGAATAGAATGAAAGCATCCGTGCGTCTGTACCATTTGCACTTTCACTTGTCTGTTCAATTCTTTTTATGTCAACCCATTCAATTGTCACCAATCTCTGCTTTTTACATATGTCAACATTCCTACTCAATGGTTATTGATTTGCATCCCTTTATATGTTGCCCTTTCTTAAGTATATGCCATTACATTCCTAATACACATTCTTTTTAAAAAGATGAAACAACTAATTTAAGTTCATTGAACATTTTGGGCCTTATTATTATTTACAGCAGCCATTCATTTATTATTGATTTTAAAGATTGAACGTTTAATTATTGGGGTCTTTTTCCATTCTTTGTGGTGTATATTTACTATAAGTAGCATATGTTGAATAGGCAAACTGCTTTGTATTTTAAACATGCATTGTTCAAAGTTAGGTTTTACAATGGCGCAGCTCTGACCGCAATACCTATTGTCCAATGAAAGTAATTTATATCTTATATGATTCTCTATTGTGTTGATTGTTGCAAAGTAGATTGCTTCTTACTCCAGGATCTATACATAAGATAATATTAGTTGTGTTTCCATTAAACTGGAACTACTTTCATCTGTTCAGGAATCTATAGCAGATAATTGAGCACATTTAGTTTGTTGATGGCTTGTAAATTACCCTAAATTGATGTCACTCAATCATTTAATGTCTTATACTTTGTGCATGTGCCTGACACCCACAAATGTGTCCGAATAATTAAAAGAGCAAGCCTAGAAAATGCTACTTGCCCGTAGGAAATCAATATCAGATCACAAAAAGCAGTGCCTTCATACAGATATAATACCTTACTACTGCACAATCCAATGTTTTTTTTTTAACTTCTGTTTAGCATTCATTGTTGCTATTGTTTGTGCAATGTACCACAGAGCTGAGAGATTTATGTGAGCATCAGTAGTTATAATCATACCTCTGTTTGTTTTTCATTAGTAGTATTTCCAAGACCATAGCACACATCCATTTTTTGAAGGTTGGATTTGGAATATTTGGATGCTTGTTCATGGAACATTTTGAGCTGTTTCAAAGAATTCCACCTCTACCGAGACATCTAAATGTACAGTGTTCATAATAATGTGAAGCTACACTTGAAATTGTTCTGTCCAGTAGACTTTAAAATGTCTTCTTGAAAAACCTAACAATGTTATACATTCGCAGTAAAACAAAGCAGTTCAGGCAATTCTTAAAAAAATACTCCATAGACTTGCATTTGCTCTTTCCATGTTTAAATCTACAAGTAACATAGTTAGGATAAATTAACTGAAGCAGCACCAACTGTCTTTCAAGGCTACAGCAAACACATATTCCTCAATACAAAACATTCCATGCTAAGCAATACAACAAATATCATTACTGAACAAGCACACATTTCAAACAATAAACAAGGCCAAACCAAACACTGGTCCGAAAGCCTTGGAATTCTTTTACAATTTCCATTAAATTAACAAGAGGGTTAAGCAATTACATTTGCGCTACACACAGAATGCCCATCCTTAAAAAAGAAATGGCTAGAAAACATAGCAAAGGGAGGCATTGTGACACATCACTAAGGCGAATGTGTATGCATACATAGTATTCTATTCAGACTTACTGACTGCAAGGAAGAAGGAGGAAAAGGGTAAACCTAAAACCTACAAGAAAAAACCTGCCAGCACTCCTGTGCTACCAACAAGGACATCCCCGAGAGGACTGTCCAAAGTCACACCTTTGACTCCTCCACCAGCTGAGGTTGAGTGTGTGAAACAACCTTAACGTGGTTGAATCAGCTGCTGAGGAATCAGAGCTGGAAGAGGACCTTGCTCCTGTTGGAGATCTGGATCCTACAAACCATCCTGAGCTGCAGTCCTTATTGGCAGAAGGTGGACCCTGTAGGGCAGACTTCAGCAGAGGTCAAAGAGAGTGTCCTACTCTTGAAGGTCTTTGCCAACAGGCAGCTTCCCAGCTGGATGGGCAAGAGCCAGAGAAGCATAGGTTGTACTGGAAAGATGGCATCTTCTACAGTGAACCGACTGAGTCTGTCCCAGGGGACTGAAGAAGACTTGCAGTGCCTCTTGAAAGCAGACTCCAGTTCCTACAGTTAGCCCATGAAATACCTTTGGCTGGTCACTTGAGTTTCAAGAAGACCAAGGAAAGGCTCTCTTTGTATTTCTACTGGCCTAAGTTGGGGTATGGTGTAGAAAAGTTCTGTAGGAGCTGTCACACTTGCCAAATCTCTGGCAAGAGTGGGGCCAAGAATGTGGCATCCTTAGTGCCTCTCCCGGTGGTGGGAGTCCCATTTGAGAGAGTAAGAATCAACATTGTTGGTCCCTTAGATCTTCCAACATCTTCACGAAAAAGGTTTATCCTGGTTGTAGTAGATCATGCTACTAGGTATCCTGAAGCCAAATCTATGAGAACTGTTACAGCTCAGGCTGTGGCTAAGGCCCTACTTGGTATTATTAACAGGGCAGGTTTTCCTAAGGAAGTTATCTCTGACAGGGGATCCAATTTTATGACCCAATACATGCAGGCCATATGGAAAAACAGTTTTGTAACTTACAAGTTCTCAACTGCCTACCATCGTCAGACAAATGGATTGGTAGAGAGGTTCAACAGTACAATGAAGAGCATGATAGGTGCTTTAGAGGAACCCCTTTGAAGAAAGTGGGACCTCCTACAGCCATGCCTTCTATGTGCTTATAGAGAATTCCCTCATGAGGGTTTTGGATTTAGTCCCTTTGAACTTCTCTATGACCATCAAGTTTGATACCCCTTGGCCCTGATGAAGGAGGGGTTGGAGAGTTCTCCTTCCCCCAAGCCATTGAGAGTCACTGACTATGTGATAGGTCTCCAGACGAGAATGTCACACATAATGGCAGAAGCATCAGATAACTCGAAAGCAGGTCAGGCTCTGGTGAAGCATTTTTCTCAAAGCCAACTAGTTTTCTAGTTATGATACTTACAAGGCAGAGGGCATTACAGGACAAATGGATAGGACCCTTCAAGGTTGTGGGTAAACATGGAGAGGTCAACTATCTGGTGGATTTAGGCAATCCTAAAGAGGCTCCCAGAGTCTTTCACACCAACTGTCTAAAAGCTAATCTCTCTAGACCAGACATGGGAGCTTTGCTTCTAGCTTCAGCTCAAGAGGAGGAGGAGAGTGAACCTCTACCTGACCTACTCAGAAGCCAGCCTTTAGACAAGAACATAGAAGGAGTTAATCTCTCTTCTAATTTGACACCTGGCCAACAGGAGGAGTGAAAGTTTCTGTTAAATCAATTTGCCTCCCTGTTTTCACTATCACCCCTTGGGGCCAGCATGATATTCTCACTGGTGACTGTTTACCTGTTAAAAGCAGAGGTTACAAGATGTCAGTTCATGTAAGATCCCACATAAAGAAGGAAGTCACCAAGATGCTTAATCTTGGGAGTAATAGAGCCCTCTACCAATCCATGGTCTAGTCCAGTTGTTCTAGTACCAAAGTCAGGATACAAGGAGTTGAGATTATGTGTGGACTATAGAGCTCTTAATGCAGTCACCAAGACTGATGCCCACCCTTTACCCAGGACAGATGAACTGGTGGACAAACTTGGTTCAGCCAAGTACCCCAGTACATGTGATCTCACTTCAGGCTATTGGCAAATAGCACTGACAGACCTTGCCAAGGAGGAAACTGCATTCTCAACCCCAGCAGGCCTCTACCAGTTTAAGGTAATGCCTTTGGACTAAAGAATGCACCTGCTACATTCCAAATGACGGTTAACCAGGTTCTGAATGGGATGGAGGGCTTCTGCATGGCATACTTGGATGACATTGCAGTGTTCAGCCCTACTTGGAAAGAACATGTTGACCACTTAGGATATGTTTTGCAGGCTCTTGAGCAGGCACATCTGACCATAAAGGCAAGTAAATGTCAAATTGGTGAAAGTAAAGTGGTCTATTCTGGAAATGAGGTAGGGGAAGTGAAATCAGGCCGTTGCCTAGCAAAGTACAAGCTGTACAAAACTGGGCCACCCCTACTACTCAAACCCAAGTGAGAGCCTTCCTAGGCCTCACTGGTTACTATATGAACTTCGTTGAGACTATGGGACTATAGATTTTCCCTTGAATGTGATCTCCTCTCCCAAATTCCCTAAAAAGGTCAGGTGGAATGAGGTGTGCACTCAAGCATTTGAAGGCCTTGAGAAAGCCCTTTGTCAAGCTCCAGTCCTAAAAGCTCCTGACTACAACCACACCTTCATTGTGCAAACAGATGCTTCCAATACAGATATAAGTCAGTTAGGAGTCATTTGGATGAGAAAGGTAGGGAACACGTCATTTGCTTCATCAACAGGAAGCTAAAGGAACTTGAGACAATGTGGACAGCCATTGAAAGAGAATGTTTTGCTATTGTGTGGTCACTGAAGAAGTTTATACCATACTTGTATGGATATAATTTTGTGATTCAGACTGACCACCAATCCTTGAGATGGTTGATGCAAATGAAAGCGGAACACCCTAAACTACTGAGATGGTCAATCAGCCTGCAAGGGTTTGATTTTACCATTGAACACAGGTCTGGGTGTCACCACCAAAATGCTGATGGTCTCTCCGGGATGTTTGATCGACTGGAGTAAGAAATTCATCCAGGAGTGGATTAAATCCTCCTTTTCCTTAGTCTGGGGGGCCTGTGTTAGGGAGAATTCAACTTTTCTGGATTTCTAGGATTTACATATATTACCTGGGAAGAGTGTGAGCCTTTTTTTCCCACTCTTCCATTTATTTTGATGTGTGTTTTACTTTTGTGTTCTTTTGTTATGGAGTTTTAACACAACTTCATAGGCATTATCTTTTTCTATGTGTCACACAGCACCTTCAGTGCAGTGACACAGTGTTGTCTTTTGGAATCCCAGAGGTTTAAGTACTTTCTCTGGGACTGACTGCTGTCTCCCAGAGCATGTAAAGTTAAATTGACTTTACTAGTCTCTTTAGATTTACAGACCCAGCACACACTATCTTCTTATAGAGTGCGGGAGGGGTTGCCTACCATCCCCTGAGTCAAAACACTCATGTAACAGTCAAATGTTACCCTTTCTGACTTTAAATGGCTGGTGGCAGTGGTTTAGATCAAACTACCATGATGTTTCCCAACCGCGAACAACACTAGCTAAAAATCGGGTCAACCATGTTTTTCAATATGGCGCCCGAGACCTATCTGAATAAACAGACTCTGGTCAACTTTTTTCACCATTTCTTTTAGGAACGGTCCTTCTTGTGTTTGTCTCTGCACCCCAAACCAGGTTTGGTCCCTTTGTTCGTTGGCATTTGGTGGGCTTCAGTGATGAAACCCACCTCTGGCGCCTGAGTGTCTGCGGTGGACAGGATATGAGGGAGGTACCCAAAACTCCCTGTGCTTAGTCTCCTAGAAGACATGAATGCACTCTGGCGTGATTGGCCGGCTGGAGGGCGTTCAGGGCTTCCTACATCTGAGATTCTGTCTCTTCCGCTGACCTGCAAGACTTCCCCAGGATGGCAACCCGTGCCAGTGCCAACCTCTCTTCCACCATAGCCCTGGCCCTGGATATTTCCACATCACAAGCCCTCTGCCTCTCCTCCTCCTGCTGCCTCTGAAAGTGCACCTTGGCCAACACCAGAGCCTGCAGGCATCACATATCTTCTTGCCTTACTCGAACTATGTCTGTGCCTTTTTGCCTCTCCTACTGGCAATTCCCTCCAGGATTTGCCTCCTCACTGTCAGCATCTCCTGCTGCCTGGCATGTACACCCCACTACTGAATGACATTCCCTCCAGTGCCCTGTGTACCTCCACAGCATGTTCCCCTATAGGCTCATTGGAAGGCTCCGAGACAACCACATGTGCCCTTGAATGGATTTCCACCTCCACCAGGAACACAGGCACATCCAGACTGGGCAATGGTGGGATAGGTGCACAGGAAGCCATGGTGGTAACTGGAATGGTGGCCTCAGTGGAGGATGACTGAGGCACAGATGTGGAGGAATGCTGCAGCAGATGGTGCTGTGACAGGATGTTGTGCTGACCTATTCACAATGGACTCCACATCCTTCAGTCTCAGGGGCAGGTGTACAGCCTGCACAACCCCCTCGGTACCCACACCTGTCACCATGGGCAGGACTGCAAGGGCCCCCTACTTCTCCTCTATCAACCCAGATACCTCCAAGGAGGTCACCATGGCTTGTGGCCCCTGTCTGGCAATGTCACCACCACCCTGTCCAAACGCTGTTGAGGTGTCCATCTCAATAATGGAATCCTGGGACTGCCCATCAGCAGCATTCCATGATGTATGGGATGCTCCCCAGAACAATCACCCTCAGAAGAGGTGGAGAGAACTGGGCATGGTGGGGGTCTGCACTTGAGCTCCACTGCACATCTCATACCCTATTTGCCAGCCACAGCAACTGTGGAAAAAGGATCAAAGATCAAATGCATCAGTTAAGAGTGCCAATGTATGTATAGTCACCACAGTATTAACAGTGGCATGCAGTCAGCATGAGTAAACCAGCAACTGCCACAAACACACACACAGGGCCATGCTCTGCAATCGGGATGTATGCAGTCACACAAGAGTAGATAAAAAGATGAGCCATAATGATGAGACATGCACATGTGAAATCATCACATTGATGTGTGACCACATACACATGGCAACAACTTATTCCACATCACAATACCAAGTCTGCAGTGACCCAAGTTTATCCTGGGAATGGCACCTGGCCACATGTGTTTGTAGCACCATAGGCACATCTCCATACAACTACATCTAGCAACGTGCACCCATGACAGTCAAGCATGAAAGCATGCAACATGTACCCTGTTGCTGAGAATAAACCAGCAATGCAGTTTCTCCCAACCACAACACATTTCATGATGACATACCATTTATGCCCCATCAGCCAGTGGCCAGACAGATCACAATGCAGTCCCAGATAGTGAAATGCACTAAATTGGCATTACCACAAATCCATACACATGTGTCAGTCTCAGCCATTGCGTGGGGATAATGCAATCATCATACGCAAATGTATAACCCATAGAGGAGGTGTGCATGAATATACGTCACATGCCAGCAATGTCTCAATCTGGCAACTTCTCCTGTCGGATGCCTGGATGTCAGGATCTCACATTGCATGCACATGAATTAAGTCTCTCACCAGGAACTGAGAGGGCACATTCCTACACCTGTCCACTTCACAGATATTTGACATCACATACACCTGGCGTTGGCATGAGGAAGTATGTCAGGGAAGAATTGTAGAACACACATTCTCTGTAAAGAACAAATCATAAATACTCCTGCAGGTCAGACAAACTCTGTTGAAAAGTTCACTGTGTGGGTACTCCCTATCAGCTTAGATCTGTACCAGCTAGTCAAGGACCTGGACGTGGATGGCTGGGATAGTTCCCTCCAGGATCTGTAGTTGAAGGAGTGACACCCGATGGTGGCCTGCACAGTGCATCTCCATGGTAGCACCTGCATCAAGGGCCACCTTTGCCTGGCTCCAGATCCTCAGGCTGTCCCTGTGCTTCTTGGTGTGGTCCACAGTATGGACTGCCACTCCCTCCACATTGAAGGCAGCTGTGATGTCCTCCCAGATCTTCTGATGCCCACACATCCCAAGCTGTTGCTTTGTGTTGAAGAGGCCATCATAATGGGCCCTGGCTTCTCACTTCACAACTAAAACTCAGGAAATCCATCCTCTCTCTCCTCCTCTCCCTCTACCTCTCTCAGCCCCCCTCTTGCTGCTTCTAACACTTTTCCTCTCTTCTCCTTTCTCCTTTTTCTCTTCGACAACACCTGATGACGTCTCTAGACAAGTCCGATCTATGAAAGTGTCATCCAAACAAGTGCTCCACTGCTACTCCAGAACCATCATGGACCACATCATAACCCTTGCACCAGACTTGGCCGATTTCTGCAGTCACTCTTTTGCCACTGGCATCTTTTCCCTCTCTCCTCAAGCACTCCCTTTTGTAGCCCCTCCTCAAAAAGCCTTTGGGTGAACATACCTGCCCCGCTAACTACTGCTTGATTTCTATTACTCCCCTCCTGGGCAAACTCCTGGAAAATCTGGCCATCTCCCATCTTACTCTCCACACCAAATTTGTTGGTTGCCTCCACAACCATCAGTCCAGCTTCAGAGTAGCCAGAGGCACAGAAAATGCTCTCCTGAACATCTGCTCTCTAATCTGGATTCCAGCCTTACTTCTGTCCTCATTTTCATTGACCTTTCCTCTGCTTTTGGCATGGTCAATCACTCCACCCTGATCAATCGACTCTGTGAGAGCCAGGGCATAATGAATCAGGCCCTGGAGTAGTTCACCGCCTTCCTACTGGATCAATCCTCTCAGGTCCATCTTGGGTCATTCTTCTCCACCACCTCTCTCTACCCTCTCACCCTGGCTCCAACGCCTACTTGGCTTCTTTGGCCCACCTAATCTCTACCTTCTCCTCTAACTTTTGCTGTTATGTGGATGGCACACAGATCTCTTTCTGGCTCCCCTCAGCCTCCCTTCCTCTCTCGCTCATTCTGACTGTCTATCCACGATTCAGGATTGGTGCACCTCAACATTCTCTGCCGTAATGCCAGTAAGACTGAGATCCTTCTCATTGGGACCTCTGCTCCCGCTTTCCCTCTATCACTCCGGCCGCCCTCCTTGGGCCCTCTTCCTTCATCTTCCTCTGAGGCAAAAAACCTTGTTGTCATCTTTGAATCCACTCTCTCCTTCTCTCCTCAGATCACAAACCTTGCCAAGAAGACCCACTACCAGCTTCACCTCTTCAGAGGTATTCTTCCTTTGCTCACTTTCCCCCAGAAGCTCACTGTCTCCAGAGCACTGGTTCTCTCTAGGCTGGACTACTGCACCAGCATCTTTGTCAATCTGCTTTCATCTACTCTCTGCCCTCTTCAACTACCTATCCTTGGCCTCAGGCCCAGGGACCATATGTCTCCAGCCCTGAAATCTCTAGACTGGCTCCAGGTGGCTGCAAGGATCTAGTTCAAGAGCCTCTGCATCGCCCACACGGCTTTCAGGGTCGGGTCGCATTACATCCAACTGTCTCTTCCAGAATACCCTCCTCACTACCGCTTGCTCTCTAAGGGTCAGGAGCTTCTCCAGGCAGAGGGTGGGCAATAGATATATGATATGATATAATATGATATGATATGGCATTTATAATGCACCTATACACAAGTGTTTCAAGGAACCTGCAGAGGTGAGATCTCTGACCTCTGCAGGTGCCTTCCTCTGGAATGGTCTCCCTGCCTCTTGAATCGGACCACCTGAAGTTCCGGTAGCAGCTCAAGACCTTCCTTTTCTCTTTGCGTTCTCTCTCTTCCTCCACCAGTGAGTGCCACAACTGTGTTGCCTGGCTACCCTCAGAGCCTTACTGGGTACCAGGCTCCTCCTTGATCAGTCTCCCCTACACTGCATCCATGCCTACCACGCACTTAGGGCCTGTAACTGTAACCTCTACAGTCCCCTGCCACCTTAACCTAACACTGGGTCTCCGCAATGGTGCTAGGAGGGCTAATGCCCATCAGATGGAATGGGGACCTGGGGGGGGCATAGGGTACTGAGGGGTCTACTCAGGGAGTGTGGGCACTGAATGAGGCAAGATACCTGAAACAACAACATGTATGAAGATCCTCATTGCATTGCTTCAATTTAAATGTATTGAATGTTAGCTGACTGTACCCCCTAGTCATTAGTGCCTTAGCCTTTTTTTGTGCTTTCCAGTCACTAGTGTTTTAGGCCTCTTGCGCTAAAACCAAATCTAGATGTCAACATGTATGAACATCCTCATTGCATTTCTACAATTTAAATGTATTGAATGTTAGCTGACTGTACCCCCTAGTCATTAGTGTCTTAGGCATTAGCGTTTTAGACATAATACTGAACGTATCTGCTACCCAAACTAAAATACCTAGACGCCAGCACACAGTATGCTACTAGCATAGACAGAAATGTCCCCTACCTACCTCATCAAAGTCACCCTGACCCTAATTCTCACCACTGTTATATTTAGTATAATTTCCTTTACTATCAAAACTAGCCCTCCCAATGATAGGAACTTGAGACTCAGGTCTAGACTGCCCAGCATCTATGCACCTGTAAGAAACCATTAGAATAATGCCAATAGACGCACAAATACACAGCCAAAAAACTTGTCTCGATTAGTCAAGCAATCCACCTATACCGGCGCTCAAACCTCTACTAAAACTCACACAACTCTAGATACCATACCACCTAAAACTTGTCAAACAACCAAACCCAATAGCTCTTTAAAGCTAATAGCATCCCTCATTAACGCGAGATCAGTGGTGGCCCACGCCGCAGAAATTGCTGACATCCTAAATAATGACAACTTGGACCTATTGGCCATAACTGATACCTGACTTCACGAGGCTGTAGGACCAACACTAATGCTGGCAGTGCCTGATAAATACCAAATTCTCAGAGCTGACAGGCCAAATGCCAAAGGTGGACTGGCCATCATCTTCAAATCTACCCTTCCCATCAGACCTGCCACGTCAGTCTCCTACTCTTCCTGTAAAACACTCACAGCCAAAATGTCCCTATCTAATAATCGCACACTCTCAATCCACTTGATATATAGACCTCCTGGCCCACTAGGCACCTTTGAAGACGATCTAACTAGCCTTATAGCTAACAACACCAAAGACCATTCACAAACCCTACTGCTGGGAGACTTCAACCTCAGCTTTAATGAAACTGACAATAAACACGCAGTGTCAGTTGCAGCCCTGCTCAAGGACCACAGGCTTGATCAAAAAGCCCTATCCCCTACCCACATCAAAGGAAGGACCCTCGACTGGGTATCTGAACTGAATTGCAATATCAGTATTATAGATATTGTTCCACAAACATGAACTAATCATTAACTAATAACTTTCTCTGCCGCACTAGATCTCCTTAGCCCCAA
Source organism: Ambystoma mexicanum (assembly GCF_040938575.1). Taxonomy (NCBI): domain Eukaryota; kingdom Metazoa; phylum Chordata; class Amphibia; order Caudata; family Ambystomatidae; genus Ambystoma; species Ambystoma mexicanum. The sequence continues at coordinate 446,546,318 of NC_090935.1, read as the reverse complement.
AATCAACAACATGGTTCCCCCTCTCCCGATCAGAAGTAAGAAGGATATGACTGCTGAAAATATTATCCCTCTCCTCCTTCCAGCCTTATCTGGATTGGAAAGCAACAACCCTGATGCCCTAGTAAATACTTTCAATGATGCTATGATCAAAGCACTAGACGCAACTGCCCCAATCAAACTGTGCAAAGCTAAACAGGAAGCCCACCTAAATGTCTGGTTTACGCCCCACCTCAAATCTCTAAGACTACAAAAAAGAAAGCTCCAATCCATCTAGCACCACTGACCCACCAAAAACAACAAAAATACCCTAACTGAATTTGCCAAATTGTACAAAAAATAAATAAACAAAACCAAGAAGAACATTTTTAACGACAGGATCGCGAAAGCTAACTTTAATACTAAAGAGTTATTTGCCATCCTCCGTGAACTGGAATCCCCTATTCAACCTGTAGACAATGCCCCTAAAAACAAAGTTAGGTGCACCAACATACAAAACGCCCTTTCTAACAAAATCTCCTCGCTTCAATGCAAAATTGCAACAAAAAAAAGCCACACTGTCACTCTTGGACCAACAAATACCCCAGCCTCAGGAGAATAAGTCTACCGCACCCTTCAGATTCAAGACCATCTCCATAATTGACAGAGAAAAAATAATACTGTCCCTCAAACTCTCAAACTGCAAGGGTGACTCCTGCCCAGCACAAATAATAAAGAACGCAGCTAGGGACTTAGCTCCTTTCATTACCAAGCTCATAAACTCCTCCTTCAAATCCAACACAGTACCCACCAACCTCAAAGAATCATGGGTCCTCCCACTACTGAAAAAACAAACCTTGGACCCCACTATCCTTACCAACTACAGACCTATCACCACAGTGCCATTTCTACTTAAAATCCTAGACAGAGCTGCCTACAAACAAATCCAGGATTACTTGGAAGTTAACCACCTGCTTGGCTCTCAGCAATCTGGCTTCCGCCCACTCCATGGTGCGGAAACAGCTCTGCTAGACCTCAAGACACAAATTGAGGAACTAAAGGATAATGGGAAAACAGCCTTGCTCCTCCTACTGGATTTGCCGGCAGCGTTCGACTTGGTGGACCATGCAGTCCTATGCAACCACCTCGAATCTGCCGCCAACTTCACTGGAGATGCCACAGCTTGGGTCCGATCCTTCTTAGCTAATCGCACTATGCGAGTCTTCTCCACCTCCGACTCTTCTGACCCCATCAAAATAACCTGTGGTGTACCACAAGGATCCTGTGTCTCCTCTACCATGTACAACATCTTCACCAAGCCTTCATTTGACAAGTTGGGTTGGACAGACTGGGTGTCAGCTACACGAATTAGCAGATGACACCCAGATCTTCATACCCCTTTCGTGCGACTTCGAGGCAGACTCAGCATTGGTGAACAAGATATACACCCTCATTCAGGCATGGATGGCCTCACACGGCCTCTGCCTGAATGACGATAAAACGGAGATACTAATCCTAGGCTCTGAAACCAATATCCAAAAACTAAGCCCAAACTACACATCCTTCAGCATTGATAACAACCTTATCAAGGTGATGTCTGTGGTTAAAACCCTTGGATTATATCTGGACTCCTCCCTCACTCTCAAGAAGCAAGTTAACTCCCTAGCCTCCTCCACCACCTACACCTGCAAACTCATCCGCACATCCAGACCATACCTCTCCAGTGCTAGCTGCATCACTCTAGCCAATGCTCTCATCATGTCTAGGCTAGACTATTGCAATGCCCTGTACTCAGGAGCAAACAAATACATCACAGACACAATTCAAAGACTGCAGAACAATGCCCTGAGAGCAGCACTAAACATCCCTCACAGAGAGCACGTCACCAAATTCAGGAAAGAGGTTAACTGGCTAAAAATAGCGGACAGAATCCTACTCAAAACAGCTTCCCTCACCTCTAAATGTCTGAACAACCTAGCCCCCCCATACCTAACGGAAAAAATCACGAGGAAACCCTCCATGCGACCAACGACATTTGATAACACCTTTAAACTAGTGACTCCCAGGATTAAACGCTCGGCCGCGGGAGGAATTAGTTTTCCTATCAAAGCTGCTCACTGCTGGAACAAGTTACCGCTCGACCTCAGAACTGAACAACCGTACCCTAAATTCAGACACAAGATAATTAAATGGTTGCGGGCCAATGACACATAACTTGACTAACACCCAGCCCACTCCTACTTTGGCCCTCACCATACCTCTGCTTCCATGTCTGTCTCCATACTAAGATAGCCAAGCATGCATCCCCACCTACCTACCTAGCCAATATATGATACCTAGATTTATAGTCTGACCTATAAACTTGATTATATAGCCATCTGTTTAGATATTCTTGCTAGAGTGCCTCGGACATCCCAAGATATGCCTTGTACTTGTACATATGTTTGTATATATTCTTGCATATATTTGTTTTTTGCCTATGTGCTCTTTATACTCATGCCAAATATTGTAATAAGCTTAAGATTTCTTGTACACTGTTGCGCCCGGCTACCTAAGGGTTTGGCGCGCATTACCAAATAAATTGAACAAACAAACAAACATAAGATATATGTCTGGACCAATTAAAGGAGTCAGTCATACAGACTGCACATATACACATCAACGTGGAATGTAATGTGCCAGGGAGAGGGAGGTGGGTAGTGCAATCAGGGCAGAAACTGCTCTGAGTAAGTACAGCCAGGGCAGCACAGCTCTGGGTAAGTACTCCCTCTCCCTGGCACTTTCCCCTCTAGTTCCCACTGCATTTTTGCACTGTCGCACCTGCACGATCTGAATGAAACGAGGCCTAGTAAGATTGTTTGTCTTGTCCTCCCCCTGTCTTCCCTACCTTGTTTTGTTGCACCTTGAAACACTTGTTTATAGGCATATCATAAATGACACATCACATCACCCAGAATGCCAGCTTCTGAAGCAGTGAAGTTGACAGCCCTCATACTCGTCTTGGGGGTGCTGGTTGATGTACTAGACATGCTCTCCTTGAAGCTTGCGGGACGAACATGGGCCTTTACGATGCCTTCTGTGGAGCTCAAAGGTCATACAGTGGTCATCAGCCAGTTCACTCTAAAGGGCAGCAGGAGATGGTGAGGTTTGTAGGAAATTTAGGGCAGGAGGAGGCGAGAAATGGCACGAGACAGAAGGAACAGGTGTCTCTCATACATGCACGAGGCAGCAGTCTGAAGATCAGAGGAAGGTGGCAATGCGCATAATGTTCACGCTGCATGCAGCAAGGCTACACGCTTAACACTGTATATGACATGTGCTCCCTTGCGTGCGCAGTGGCCGAGACATTTAATGGGTGCAATGTGCATTTCCTGTCATGCACGGGGACAGAGATTGTTGGGAAGTGACATGTGGATTTTCCACCCAGATTTATGGGTAGCTTGCCCTTAACGCACCATGAGTGGGAGGAGTCCGCAGAGAGGGAGAGAACAAGGACAGGGAAGAGGGAAGAGGAAGGGTTGACCTGGTACATGTGGTGGTGAACCACATGCGATGAACCAAGGACAAGCTTGGCAACAATGTGGCCTCTTCCCAGGCTACTGGAGGTGCATGACCCCATGTGGATGAGGTGACTCCATTTGAAGAGATCGCCAGTGGACTCATAAGCAGTGAGCAGCTAGAGGATGTGGGAGGCATGGACACCTATGCAGCCACATCAGGTGAGTGCCCTGTATGCTAGCATATGTGCTTTCAACTTTGCATGAAATGCTGTCAAGTGTTGTGGCACAGTTGACTACAGTCCTCCTCACCCATCCATAGGCATTACAATAATGCTGCCTGTAATTACTTCCTTTGGAATCTCTCATCACTTCTATGCTGATGACACACACGTTTTCCTATCCTTCTCATCTTTCACACCTGAAATTCACCACACTCTCTCTTCTTTCCGCTATTAAATCTTGGATGTCATTGCACTTTCTTACCTTGACTGCTGGGAAAACTGAGGTTCTATTTTTCCCTGCCAACTCCTTTTCTCCTCCACCATCTATTTCTTTTCCACCCTCTGCCCTTAATATTTCTCCTACTGCACGAAATCTTGGCCTTTATTTGCATTCTGATCTTTCTTTTACCCATCCTTTTTCTCTCACATCCCGGTCTTGCCGTTTTCATCTGTATAATACTTGCAAAGTTCGCTCTTTTCTTACCTGCAACTAAACTGCTTATTTCTTCTCTTATTTTTTTCTCGCCGTTTCTATTGTTCTATTGCACTCTTTGGTCTCCCTTCATCTCGTCTGGCTCCTTTGAAATCTAAATACCACTCCTCTGTTTGTTTACTATGTCTTCTCTCCTATCATGATTCTATTTCAGCATCACTTGCACCTTTTGGATGGTTACCTTTTCATTCTCAACTTAAATTTCATTTTCTCTGCTTAGTCTTATAATCTCTCTATGGGTTAGCTCGAGACTATCCTGGTGCTCTCCTGTCCTTTTATACTCTTTCGCAATCCCTTCGTTCCTCTTGTCTTTTTAAGTTGACTGTTCCTCGTCCACCCTGTGCTTATTCTGACTTTCAATCTTTCCAGCTTCTTGCTCCTCTTCATTGGAACACTCTTCCCCGATCTCTTCGATCTATCACTGTCTATTCTCTTTTTCAGGTCTCCTTGAAAAATCATCTTCTCCACTGTCTATGATTGTTTGCTTTCAGAACTGATATTTGAACCTCCCTATTTTTCTCATATGTTTGTACTGTTGTTTTAATATTTGTGCAGTGCTTTGGTTAAAAGCGCTATATAAACACTAATAAAATACAAATACAAATACAAAATGACTTCCATCACATTTTGCGCATTCCATGAGGTGGATGCTTTATGTCAATGTGCGGTTGACATTGAATTTACACTATATATCACTGTATACCGAAATTCTCTGCTACTCCAAAACACCTATGTGTGCAATGGAATGCAAGACACATCTCATTGGACATGTTCACAGTGCATTTCGAGTGGATAGCGCATTGTGAAAGCAAATCATGACTCACATGGAATTACACCAAAGTATGGATGATGTCAGAGGCCTGCAGTGGACATGGATGAGTGACAATGTCAGTGCAAAGACACATGAAGCGGTATTCCACACAGGAGTTGCAGCGGCTGGCCAAGAGATGTTTGAGTGATCTTCATTCCGCATTTGTAGTGACAATTCATCAGTGGTCTTGCCAAGTGTACACTGGTTATGTCCACTACATGGTTGAGATGCATATGAGTATGGCTAACCACGTATCTGCCTGAGAGCAATGTGGTGAAGGGGATTATGGGAACTATGCCAACACATATGCTGCATGGAGTTTCGGTCAGCAGATGGAGAGGTGAGAATTGCACATGTTTCATGTAGACAAGGTTGAAATAGAGTAGGGGCTTAGCAATGATGCACAGACCTCCATTCATCCACTGGTGGGACTTCTACTCTCATACATGTCTGTTTGTATGTATGTTCTCCAACCCCTCCAAAACATGGCATATTGCTAGGCCTAATATGAACCAACATGATTGCACAGGTCATCAAATATCAGTCACCTGTGCCTTTCAGGACACCGTCTTCTCTGTTTCAATGGGTGATGTATGTGTGGCTGTCCCTATTGTGTAAGTATGCATTATAATTCACATATGCATGTTCTGGAAGGTAGGCATGCCTCTGTATATTGTCGGAGGGGGTGAAGTGTAAATGGAGGCAGAGGAGGATGAGGCCCAACCATCCACCAATGCAGCCCGGGGTGTGTTGCCCAATGAAAATCCCCACGTACTGCAATGCATTATCATCATCCGGCCTGCCGACTCTTTCGATGGTGCTGCTGAATTTCATGTAGAGGGCATACTGAGGGACATTGGTCCACCAAGGGAGGGTCACCAATGAGTCGTCTGGATGCCATGGAGCTCCTTAAATTCCATGAGGCTTCTGGGTCTGAGTCTGAGGAGGAGAGCCAGGAGTCCATGGGCCTGGTAGTGGAAAGACCATTGTCAATAGCGGTTTCAGCATCTGCAAGATTGCCTTCACCCATAATGGAACCAGGAGTGGTGTCTTTGTCATTGGGGGGTTGCATACCACCAGACAATGACAGCGCACTCACTTCAACTGGCCCAGGCTTTAGTATGCTGGCTTAGTAGGCCCAGCACATGTGGTGGACATGTGCTTGCCGGTCTCTCAGAGTGGGAGGAGGAGTTGCTGTGTGCAAGTACTCAATGGGACAAGATCCTGCAGGCGATGGCCAGGGGCATCCATCACCTGCATGAACATGTCATCTCCTCAACTGCTGCACACACTAACAAACAACACCTATTGTGCCAGGAGGGGAGAGAGGACATGCAGCAAATGAGGCTGGCTGTGTGCGAGGATGGTACTATTCTTAGGCAATCCCTGCATGGACAGTTTTTGGACTCCAGGGACCTCCAACTGTAGGTGTTGGACACCTTGAGGCAAACACTGCATGGGGAGATATTGGCCTCAAGGGAATAACAAAGTCAAAACGCAGAATCCCAGAGAAAATGCCTACAGGCAGATATATTGTCTTGAAGGCAATCCCATTGTCAAGACACAGATATCTTGAGGAAGTCTCTGCATGATGAAATGTTTGCCACAAGGGACATCCACCGCCAATGTATGTCTTCCTTGCTCTCAACATGCATTTGAAAACATCAAGAGTCAGCATGCATAATGACTATGGGGCCACTCGTGACGTACATCACCCGGACCTTGTAGCAATTGGAACCCTCATCCATGCATCCATCTCACAAGAGGCCGTAGCTAATGAGGAAAGTCTTTGGTAATGTGTTGTCAGAGTGAACCATCTGAGGATCTACCGCAGGATGGTGGCCCCAGTTGAACCACACAGGTGTTTCCGTTGACCATGTCTTCACACACACCTATCCTCATGCCACATCTTCTTTATGCACCCTGGTGTCCATGAGTCAGTGGAGCGGGCATCCTTTTTTACTACATTTTTTGTTATTTTTACCGCTGCCCCCTCTCCAGGGTGGACTATGTTTTGTTTTCTATTTGGGCTGTCCAAGGTAGATTATATTTGCATTTTTGTACCAATCCAGGGTGGACTGTATTTGTTTTTTACCCCCGTCCAAGGTGGATAATATTTCAATTGTTTCCCCATCCAGAGTGGACTGTGTAATAGTTATTCTTCCCTCATGTCAGGGTCATTGCCCTCTCCAGAGCATTTGAAGCTGAATGACTGGACCTACATGGTGTTGTGGACTTCTACAGTCTCCCACATACAGGTGCAAATTCCGTTCCACATTTGTGTGTATTTTTGCAGTCTGTATGACTGACTCTCTTTAACTGGTCCAAACATATGTCCTATGTTGTTTCAGGTATCTTGCCTCATTCAGTGCCCAGACTGCCTGAGAGGACCCTTCAGTACCCTATGTCCATCCAGGTCCCCATTACATTTGCTGGACACAGGCACTCCTAGCACCAATGCAGAGGCACAGTGTAAGGTTGAGGTGGTTAAGGATTCACAGCACCACAGTTGTCCCAGGATGTGCACTTTCAATCTTGTTTATGGCTGGCGACATATGCACTCCAATAGTGGCATGCCGTGGTACACATAGGGTTTGCATAGATGATGTGATTTGGTGATGTTTAGGTGATAGTCACTGTCACTGAAGATGTGAGTTGACCTACATGTCTGTGTGTGTGCATGTCTCCCTGATCAGCTGTGCATGTGCTTTGGGTTTCTAGTTTCACATCTATGACTTGTTCCTTATGATGTTCTTGCAAAATGCTTTTGGTGAGAGCTGATGCTGTAGCTTAATATTTTGTGTGACATTCCATTTGCACTCCTGTCATGCAAGCCTTGCATGCATCTCCTGCCATGTGTCATAGCTAGTGGCCACCCCATGATCAGGGGTGGAATCCCCTATTGGGTACTCTGGTAATCTCACTGTAGGCCTATGCACCTGTTACTCACTTGAGTGGTGTTTCCACATTTTCTCATAAGAATGAGGTTGGCCTTGTAGTTGAAGTGTGATAAGGGGTAACTTTGGATATCATTTCCATGGTCTCTTTTTGTTCCTATTCCACCCCTGTCCATGCTTCATGGGCATGTAAAACATTTGTATCATTCTACACAGGGGGCTGATCCATTTGACATGCATGTATCTGGGTGATGTCTCTAGTGTGATGTGGCAATGGAGAAAGTGCGGCCATCCACCTGAGTGAGTCAAACATGGGGCACTTGAATAGTGAGTGACTCCTATGAGCAGAGGGGATGATTGGGTATATACAGGCGGAAATTAAGCTGCAAGTACTCTACCCATGTGCCATAAAAAGTTTGGTGCACTATGCACATGGATATGAACTGCACCCTTTGAATAACGGGAAGGCAATGCAGTTTTTTCAAGGCAGGAGAGATATGCATGGAGAAAGGGGTCTGCGTTACTAGTCTAGCCGCATTGTATAGCAGATTCTGGTGGCAGCGCTCCAAATAAAACAGCTGGGCTACACAAAGGGAGTTGCAGTAATCGACTACACTGAACACTCAAGAGCACCACCCTCCCCCGACGAGCACCAACCACTCTACGGAAGACACCTGAGGAAGTGAGGAGACTGATTGGGGAGTGGGTGTGGGCAGTCCCCTAGGTCCAGCATGACGGCAATTGTAGTGCGTGGCATGACATAGCCAAAGTGCAGTGTGAGTGCTGCACAAGGAAGCCAGACACTGTGGGAGGCCTTCCCCCAACATTGTTTCAGTTTTAGGGGAACAGAGTTTTGGGACATGTGTAGGTAAGTTGCCTGAAGAAAAGATGCCTCTACAGTTGGAGGTCTCCCCTGCGAGCCGGGGCGGCATTGATTGGCTGAGGAGTAGCATAGCGACATGTATACCTTTTCGAAGGATATTAGATTGTGTGCAAGAATATAATATCAGTGAAGTAACACAAGATTTTAAGGCGCTTACACATCTCAGTGATTCCCTGAGTGTTCTCTAAAAGGACACAATCGCATCGACAAGGGGAACTGTGATGTGTTGCTGCGGAGGCGTGACAACGCAGAAACATTGGAAGATAGTTTGCAGGCATAGGCCAACGTGCAGCCATCTTTGTTTCTATCTATTGCCAAGCAACCCACGGAGGCACTCGCTGTGGAGGGCCACAGAATTATTTTTTTTCTAGTTATGTACTCGAGTCAGCACATTCATTACTGTTTGAAATTGCAGTTTGTTTGTTGTGGATTGTGCTTTATTTTGTTGTGAATGCAAAGGAGTTTAGCATTATACTTGCAGGCAGGAAAATTAACTGCCCAAGCAAGCTGTTTTGTTTTTCAGCATTATACTTCCAAGAGAATTAACTGGCATCAAGATGATCTGCGTTATTTCCTAATTTGTTCCTCTTTGCTTTACAACCTTGTGTCATGGCCAACATTCAGGGCCAGCACTGTACTTGCTGCAGCCCGGAGAGCCCTAAGTAAAGTGGAAAGATTGGAAGGAGGTCTTCATAAAGTTTGTACTGGCTGTTTGTGGTACAAACTATGCTGCAGAAAGGAAAGATTCCATTCTATATCATAGGGCGTCATTACAAGTCTGGCGCTAACCCTGCGGTGCTAGCAGCGGTTTGCCGCCGGACTCATAACATTTTATCGGCACCTAGGCGGATTGGGAAGCTGGGTACCAGTGAAAGTTAGTCCCATCCATGGGAATGGGTTCACGGAAGCATCAGCACCATTACTAATGGAGCTGATGCTTCCACAATGAGTTTGCCTACCAGGACAGCTGCGGGACACCTGTCAGGGCGCAGCAGCGTGGCAGGAAAACGTATAATAAGTATATGTGCAATAATAATAAGCTTACCGGCACCCTTGTTTCTGGACTGGCAAGGCCGTACTAAGGTCCATTGACCTTGGCCAGGTCGTACTAAGGTCCATTGATCTTGGCCATGTATATATTACACACATAATTGGAGAGTTAACGGCTGAACTTAAGTTCCAAGGGAATATTGGTAGAGATTTTGTATCATGGAGTAGTCAAGCAGCATTAGGAATCAAGCTTGATACTAATGCTGAATGCCCAGCAACATATCAGTTAAGAATGACTTAGGAGTGAGAAGCAAACAGAGTGAGATCAGAGACGGAGAAATCAAAGGTGTTGCATCATTGGATCTCAGTGCTTTTATTATGCATGTGGAGATGTTTAGGTGTGTGCATATTCCTTTTTGTCTGGTTTCGCCAGCAAGTGTTTTTAAAGGGTCATGCACACACTTCTGGGTGATCTTTTGGAGTCAAATGTTATCAAGATGATATTTTGATTTGGGGTGTGATGTCATGGAGAATGATCACAGACGTCATGTGGCCTTGAAGAGATTGGCTGAAGGGGCTTAACCCTCATGGTTGAGTAGTGTCGGTTTTGGCTGGGCTATCGAGGAATGCTTTGGTGGAGGAAGACACTGGGGTGGTGGAAGAACCCAAAGAAGTCCAGGCCATTTTTGTTGAGAGGTGCTTAGATGAAGCTAAGTGGCTGGAGGCATGTGGTAATGATGAGGTTTATCAGCTGGTGAAATGCCACATTGAAGGGACATTGCATTGCGATGACCTTGAGCTGTGAGGCGATAGCATTTTTGACATTATGAGATGTAAGCGGATCAAAGATGAGTTGAGTTTACGAGGGGATCTAGTGTGTAGAGGGCAACGGTTACTGGTTCCGGCCGACATGAGAGAGACTGTGATCAAATTAGGTCATAAGTCCCACAATGATATTTCCAGGACCACATCAGTGATCAGGATGGATTTATGGTGGCCACAAATGGATTCTGAAATTGAGCATAGTGTACCAGGTTGTACTATCTGTAGGGAAAGTGACAAGGTTTTGACTACTAGGATGGCTCCCATGATAGTACCAGAAGTACAGAGAGTTCCATAGGAGGTTGTGGTCATTGATTTGTTAGAACCACTTAATTTGCCAAGAATTAAAGATAGCTATGTGATAGTAGCTGTTGATCTGATGTCTAAATGGCCTGAAGCAGGTGTGTTAAAAGAGATGGTCACCTCCAGTATGATTTGATTTTTGGAAGGGGTGTTTTTGAGAGAGGGATTTCCCAATACATTCTTAGTGATAACGGGCCTCAGTTCACCTCCATGGAATTTGAGGAATGGCTCAAGTCACTGGGGATAAAACAAAAGAAAACCTCCTTGCAATCACCCTCAAAGTAATGGTTGTGTTGAAAGGTTCAACCAGATGGATCTAGGGCATATGATTGTGGCCAATGGTGAGCATTGGATGAAAGAGCTGATGCAGAAGGTATTTCAATAAAGAGTCACCTTGCATGTGCCAACAGAGGTGACTCAATTTGAACTTTTTAGAGGTAGGAAACCCATTCTTACGCCAAGTTGTTTAGGGAGGTTTGAGTTGGTAAATGTGGATTCTAGGTCAGTGAAAGATACAAAGGTGTGGTGAGGCAGCCAAAGATAGATATGATCTGAGAGTGGGCAGCAGGACTGTGAAGTTTGAAAGGGGGACAAGGTCAAGATATTGTTGGCACAGACGGTGTGATGCAAGAATGTCTCCAGTCAAAATGGTGGAAAAAGACTATGGGAATGTGGTGAGAGTGTATAGTGGTTAAGTGTGGAACAAATATAGGGTAGCAAGGTATGCATGAGACATGCAACAAAAGTAAATGAAAACATCTAAGAGAGGAGGTGTGTTGTAAATGTATTTAACTTCTTGTAATCTATTCATGTATTGTTCACTGCACATAGTAATCATGTTCACCTTGTACATAGTTGTCATAATCTGTAGAATGTAGTGACATGATATGATATGATATGATATGATATGGCATTTATAACGCGCCTATACACAAGTGTTTCAAGGCGTGACAAGGCAAGGGAGGAGGAACAGAGGGAGGATAGACAACGATCCTACTAGGCCACGTGTCATTCAGATCGTGCAAGTGCATGGGACAGGGAGAAGGGACAGTGGAGTACATGGGAATAGATAATAACAATAAGTAAAAGTAACGGCCAGTAAGTGGCAAGTACAAGGTAAGTGCAGACATCAGGTGTCAAGTGCTGGTAGGGGGACTGTAGGGATACAGAAACAGACCCCAGTGCAGGGGTTGCCAGGCAGGCAGTGCAGGTGTAAGAGACAGGCGGGGGAGGGACCTGGTCCAGAGATCAGAGGGTGTCCAGGTAATCCAGTGCAGATCTGGTTACAGCCAGGAGCTCAGCAGGAGAGAGGAGGAGAGAAAGCAGAAGCAAAAAGAAAGGTTTTGAGGTGTTTCCGGAACCAGAGATGGTTCTCCTCAAGTTTCATGGAGGCAGGGAGTCGGTTCCGAAGGGAGGCCCCAGCCGAAGAAAGAGATCTACCACCAACTTGTTGCTTGGAGAAACGACTGACCCTGAGGGAGTTGGAGACAGATAAGTGAAGAGCTTGAGAAGGAAGATATTTAGGAAGAGAGAGTTGAAGGTATTGAGGCCCCGTGCCCCAGATGGCATTATGGACAATGCATAGAGTTTTGAACTTAATCCTCGACACCAATGGGAGCCAGTGCAGAGATTTCAGACCTGGAGAGATACGATCCCTGGGCTTGATGCCAATGACAAGTCTGTCAGTCCTGTTCTGGATAAGTTGCAGAGGATGGAGAGTAGAGGCAGGCAGATTTAGAAAGAGGCTGTTACAGTAATCCAGCCTGGAGAGAACCAGAGCTCTGGAGACAGTGAGATTCTGGGGGAAGGAGAGGAAAGGAAGAATACCTCTAAGGAGGTGCAACTGGTAGTGTGACTTCTTCGATACATCGGAGATGTGAGGATAGAAGGAGAGTGTGGAGTCGAAGATTACCCTGAGGTTTTTATCCTTGCAGGCGGTAGCAGGAAGGGGGCCAAGAGAAGCCGTCGAGAGAGCTACAAGAACGGTGGGAGCGTGTGTGCCGATGAGGAAAATCTCAGTCCTACTGGCATTAAGACAGAGGTCATTGGCGGCAAACCACTCCTGGATAGCAGACAGACAGTCAGAAATGAGGGAAGAAGAAGTGGTGGCTGAGGGTAACCTGAAAATCAGCTGGGTGTCATCCGCATAGCACTGAAAGTTAGGGCACAGAGCGGCAATGCGGTGGGTAAGGAGTGCCAGGTGTTGGTTAGACAGCCTGGGAGAGAGTTTGGACCCCTGGGGAACACCACAGGTAGAGAAAAAGATAGCGGAGAGAAAAGACCCAAGTTGGACCTGGGAGGGTCAGTCAGAGAGGAAAGAAGTCAGCCACGCCAGGGCCTGACCAGTGATAGCCAGGTTATCATGGAGACGGTTGAGCAGGATGGCATGATTGACTGTGTCAAAGGCAGAAGGGAGATCAAGCAAGATGAGGACACAGGGGGTGTTAGAGTCAAGGTTGGAGAGCAGGTCTTCACGGATGTTCAGGTGAGCAGTTTCCGTGCTTCTGGCAGCTCTGAAGCCAGACTGATGGTCATGAAGACAACCAACAGATTCAGTGTGGAGATTAAGCTGAGAGATGGCAAGTTTTTCCAGGAGCTTGCCCAGGAAGGGAGTGATGGGGATTGGGCGATATCTAGCGGGCAGGAGGGGTCAGCAGAGGGTTTCTTAAGAAGATGGTGCACAAGGGAGGGCTTCTGGGGGGATGGGAAGACTCCAGTGGAAAAAGAGTGGTTGCAGAAGTCAACCAGGGCAGGAACCATGTAGTCGATGTGGTCCTTGATGGATTTGGAGGAACAGGGGTGAACCTGTTTTGACAAGACATTCATAGATCGGACTTGTCTTGAAAACTTGTCTGTGGAGAACAGGTGAAAGGCAGAGAAGGAGGGAGGAGAGGTGGCTGCAGAAGCGCCAGAGGAAGAGCAGGGAGCAGGGGGGCAGGGGAGAGGAAGAGAGTGAGGACAGGATGTCCTGAACTTTAGAGAAGAAGTGCAAAGCCAGTGCCGTGCAGAGGGCCTGGGAAGGGACAGGAGAGGTAGAGACTGCGGCCGGATTGGCCAGTTCCTTGCAGATTCTGAAGAGTGCAGCTGAGTTGTTAGATGCCTCAGAGACGCAGGCTTGGATATGAACTCTCTTCTTGGTGAGGACAGAGAGCCGGTATTGCCTTTGGAACAGGCGGCAGGTCAGTTTGTCAGAGGATGTACATGAAGCACACCATTTCCCCTAGGCCCTACTGCATTTGCATTTTAGGGTGACAAGGTCTGAGTCATACCAGGAGTTGCACTTGGCTTCAGGCGGATTCTCATAACAGGGGCAAGAATATCAAGAGTATCAGATATAGCAGAGTGGAGGGTGGAGAGGGCTGTGTCAGGGTGAGAGTCAGCCAAAGGGGGACGGGCGGTGAGAAGGTGGCAGCAAAAGCCTCAACTGATATGCACTTCATGGGTCGGATGACCGAGACGTTTGGTGGTAGTGATGGAAGTGGCTTGGCCTGAGGGGTAATGAGGGGAGATGGGAGGAAAGGAGAAAGTGATCACTCCAGGAGAGAGGAGTGGAGAGAGGGACAGAAAGGGGGAGGTCTGAGGAGATCAGAACATTCAGAATATGCCCTGCAGAGTGAGTCGGGCCAGAGGGGAGAATAGTGAGTGAGAGAGAGTCGCAGAAGTCACAAAAGAGTCGAGAGGGGGGGCAGGAGGCATCCAGGTGGATGTTGAAGTCTCCAAGAAGGAGGAGTTGAGTGGTTGCGGCCAAGAGTGAAAAGGAGAGGTCCGCCCACCAAGAGAGGAAGGAGGAGATCTGACTAGGTGGTCCATAGATAGTTGCCACAGTGAGGCAATGGCTAGGGGAGAGAGAGAGCCTGCAGACGAGGCATTCAAAAGAGGAATAGGCCTGCGCAGGAGTGACAGAGGCAGGAATCCACTCAGGGAAGATCAGGGCTACACCCCACCGGAGCGGTTGGACCTGGGCGTGGAGAGGATCTTGTAGCCGTCAGGGAGGAGCATGTCAAAGCTAGTTACAGAGCTGGCCGTGAACCATGTCTCAGTGAGACAGAGGACATCGCGGTCAAGTTTTTCCAGAAGGCGGCAGATGTCGGAGGAGTGTTTGACAGCTGAGTGAGAGTTAAGAGTGGCAATGTGGAGAAGGTTGCCGTCCTTGAAGATTTTCCGGGGAGGGGTACAGATCAGAGGTATGCCCTGCGGAGGTGTAGAAGGAGCCCGAGATCGGGCAGAGATGGAAGGAGAAGGCAAGGTAGCCAAGGAGGAGGCAGCATATGGAGGGGAAGAAGCCGCAGAGGGGGGAGAAGGGACAGCAGGTGAAGAAAGGACATTTATGAGGCTCGGGAAGCATCTATCAAATTGGCGAAGTTTGTCCTGAGGACCTTGGACCAGGATGGTCCCATTTCAGTAAACATTAATGATGACCTTAGAGGAATGGAAGGGGGCCATGAGGGCATCCCACCGGGTGCCACCATTAATGGGAGAAGAAGAGAAAGGAGACATCAGTTTCTCAGTCATATAGTATTGTTATGGCTGAGAACAGAGAGTTCTATTGTCAGTTGAGAAATCCCTGAGAAGAGGGAAGTTGCAGTTTTACTATAACGCTTCAATAAACATCTCAAGATTCATATTGAATTCATGTGTCATCATTTCAGCTAGCATTTAACTTCATAATATGCAGCTAAAGAGCAGGCTTTAAAAAGTATGCATGATAATTTACCTGACATAGCGGTCATCTTTCCAGAAACAGAGAATAGGGAAAAAACTGCCAGCCAGGCGGTGTCCACAGGAGCTAGCTGGAGCGGCTGTTCATGTGGCAAAGTCACAGGAGAATTGATGTTGCATACAACCTGTCGATCAGATGTCTGAGACTTTGGCGTGACTTTGGCATGAATTGCCCATTCCCGCTGTACTTCTGGGAAGATGCTGCACTTATACACATGGTTTCAAAATAACCAGGTCCCTCCGTCAAGAACATGTGTCAGGCGGGGGACACTGGGAGGCGGAGGAAGTAAGCCTTGCACCTTCATGCTGGATAGTCTAGCTACAAGGAAACCAAGAAAATTTAAATAAAAGGAAATACAAATAAAGATAAGCCAAAGGCTGAGGGGCAAAGTAAATAAAACATGAAAAGTGTTTTGTGCGAGAAACCTTATTTTGGACGTGCGCAGCAACTCTTAAGTACTGAAACTAAGCTGATACGAGAGAGGGGCTGCAGTGGTGAGGAAGACAGGTGACTTCTCACGGTCACCTTATAGTAATAAGCAGTGAAAACCGCGCTCCCTACCTGATATATTATTGACAAACCAGTAGTAGGATAAGCTTAAAATGCGCCTTGCGGCTGATTCTATTATGAGAAGTGGGAAGAGATGTGTTTATTAACTTCACAAACTTACAGCTCAAGGCCATTGAAAAACCACATGTTTGTTAAATTCACAAACTTTCAACTTTAAGCCATTGAAAAACCACATATAGCAGTCTCTATTAATTTGGCAAAATTCAAACAAAGCAAAGCTCTAGCAAAGCACCATATAAGAAAGTTCAGCTGACTCTTTATGTGTAAAGAACGCATAAGTCGGCATTCGGACTGCAGCATATGTCCGAATTTCCGACATATTACAGTTTGCCACCAAAACGTGTTTCAACCCTCTGGGGTCGTCATCAGTGCGTAATGATTATGGTATACTCTGTGTGTGTTGGTGGATAATTACTTCTTGTTTGTATATGCACTCCACTATGCCCTTTGTGGTTTTATGAGCTAGGTTGGAGCTTGCCTCACCTGCTCACCTGCTGGCTGGATTCCTGATGAGTGTAAACAGGAATTGTGAGAGCTGGTAAGTATTGTCCCATGCAAAGGGGGAATTGGTTGGTGTTTGCATTTATTGTAATTTCTTGTGTTTCTGTTTGTCATGTGACTGCTTGTGTGTACATGATGTTGATACTCACTGATGAGCCAGGTGTTGCCAAATGTTCTCGATGCAAGGGCCTGGGATTTGGGTGAATGGTGGAAGATGTAGCTGTCATCCATGCATCAAGGGTAATTGGCATTGTCACACATGACATGTCGCTAGGCATCAAAGATCACCTGCGGATTAATAAAATACCCATGTTTCCTGTTGCAATAGATGTTCTCAGTCTCTCAGGGAGGCAGCAGCACTGCATGTTTGCGATCTATGCCTCCCAGGACCCGTGGAAAGTGTGCAACTGTGTAGAATTCCCGGCACACTCTCTGCCTTGCCAACAGTGTGCATAGCATGCATATGTGCCTATGCACACATGCTAGGATTCAGCCCAATTCATGGCGGAGGCACCTGGATTTTGTGGTCTATTATATGCCCCCAATGAAGGTTGTGGTGTGCTGGAATGAACTAGTGACTGGGAAGTGTAAGGCTAATACCTAGACCTAGCAAAGCCTGTGAGCACATGGTGGGTGATACCAGGTCATTTTCCCACATCCTGACCAGGTCTATTATGATATATTGAGGGTAGCAATATTTTATATACACCTCCACATCCGACATCCCAAATAGTGTGGTGTGTGGTAGGAAGATTCTGGTACTCCTCATCGTCATCCCCCTCCTCCATCCATGCTGTAGGATCAGAGCTAACAATGCAGGATCCGGTATTGTGGCAATCCTAAATTAGTTGGGGTTGCATAGCACTTCTTACACATGGCCTTTCATTGCACTGTGTGATTTGCGAAAGGTTAAGGGTGTCGGTAAGATTGGTTTCCTCAGGAGTCTGACAGATTGCATGATATATTCTGTGAATAGGGTTTACTTTGCGCTTGATGGGATGTGCTGTTTGTTTGTATGGTGCCTCCCTCCACACGCCCAGGTTCTTCCTCTTCCTTATTTTCCACATTTAATGAGCATTTTGAATGTTCCGCCCCCTATTTTCTACTTTGAGCTGGCACTTCCCACGCATTGCGCATTGTGCTAACTGTCTGGCAAAGCGCTCCTGCACAGCACCAAAGTAGAAAGGGTCAGCTTAAAGTTCGATTTGTTAATCTGTTTAATCGATTGTGCACGTGCAAAGTGTACTTTGCAGGGCAAAGCCACTTTGCGCCTAGCATGCAGATTTTTTGGAAATGAGACCCAATGTGCTTGCGCCATTTCGAGACCATTATGCTGCCACAACTACAATTGTTGGGTGATTCAAAGGAAAGGCGCACTGTCATTAGGACAATTTGGACAATTTGCAAAGTTTTGTAAATGAGGAATGAGATGGAATAACTGTGCCCCAGCCATGCCACAGTCACCCACACACAGGGATGCAGGAAGGTAGGCATACAAGGAGAGAAGTTGTGCATGCACGTACTGCGATTTAAATAGCTATGACATATGTGTGCAAATAATAAGTGGAAAACTCACCCTTTGCAAATAAGGCATATTTGTATTTCTCTACCTTAATTTCTATTTTCCAAGTGGCCAAATTTAGCCAGATATGTCCGATGTCTTTATGTGACTGTTGGCAGTATGACAATCAGGGACGTCATTTCACCAAAATGTTAGGTGTACCAGAAGAGACATCAAACGACCCTTGGCCTCTGTTGACATCACAGGAAGTGATGTAATTTGACCCCATCCTGAATTGATGGAACATGGCCTTTCACCCCTTGACAAAACAGGAAGTGGAATCACATATCATTGTTTCTAAGTACACTATGAAAAAAATGGAACAATTGTAACAATCGACCTGCGCCACACACGAAAGATTTTAGCCAATCAGTACAAGTGTACAATTGTTTAATTTATGTCATGAACAGCCTGGCGCGCAAGGTGGGCCGCCAGGCTGTTCATGACATACATTAAACAATTGTACACTTGTACTGATTGGCTAAAATCTTTCGTGTGTGGCGCAGTTCGATTGTTGCATTTGTTCTGTTTTGCTTACAATGTGGGTGCTGGGCAAGGCACTCATACATCAACAATTGACTGCAAACGCACAGATGCCGTTAATCGCGTCGCAAGCGCTGGGAGTATTTGGCCGTATTGCCCAATTTTCATTTTCTATGAAAAAAATGGTTTACGATATCACTATAATTTGATATACATTTGATACATGAATGTATCACGATATGTATTTTTAATATCATTGTGTATAGGCCCATAATACCAAATTACTGTGAATGCAAGCAGACGTACGAGGCCAAATGATAATGATGTGTTATTATATAGTATTTACGGTTAAACCCTTTATACAGAACAAATATACCTACAATATAACCCAACCTGTGTTGGTACTCATTTATCGACCTCTGAAGGATTAAAGGCTGAGTTGAGGTGTTTAAGAACAAACTAAGTCAGTGACTCACCCCCTTAAGTGTTCCTGAAATAAACCTTTATTAAGTCTAGCAATTATTGTATAGAATTACAGAAAGACAAATTATTTGTTATTCCTTTTCTTTCTTATTCAGGATCACTGCTGAAAGTGTTACACCTGTGGAACCCCCTATTTTTTTAAGAGGCCTGAACAAGAAAGCCAGCCACTCCAGAAACAAATAGCCCATGACCCTGGCCACAGCCAAGGATCTTACATATTAAAAAAAGAAAAAAAGATTAACATGATTTTTTTGTCATTTTATTTGTAGGGGTAGCAAGAGAGACCTCCAGGGTTGCAACTGCTACCCCGGGAGGCCTCCAAATGATGTCCCTGATGCCCATTAATGTTTAATTTGTATTAACAATTTAGAGTATTTCAACTTTTTGTTTGCATTCCATCACTGTACTAGAAAGGAGAACGTTATTGCCATAGAATGATGATTCCTCCTGCTAATAGCGCAGGGAGCTCTTGATTCTATTAAAGAGAAGGACGCAAGCATTATGCTTCATCGTCTTATTCTATTACTCTCCAGCAGTTTCAACAATTAATAAAATGTTCAATCTTTTATTGAAATAACATTAAAAAAACTTAATTTCCCATCAGTCCTAGGTCCCTATCCCCAGTGTCTCCTCTTTGACTGCTTTCAACTGCAATCGTAACCGTGCCTGAACTATAAACTTGTTTCACAAAGTCTCTGAACTGTAGAGCTCCGCTGAGACGATCCATTGCATTCGAACTTGCGATCTTGATCAACCTGTCCCGTTCTTCACTTGTATGTCTTCAGCTGTTCTTCTGATCGTCTCCTAAAGACGGAAACAACAGTACATGTTAGAGCAGTGGATACACACCCTATTCCGAGAAGGAATTGTGTTAATTATTCTGATACATATAACAGTACATTTCTCCATTATCATGTAATATCTCCCGTGTATGTAGGGTGGGAAAGTAATGCTTGCCTCCTTTTCATTAATAGAATCAAGAGCTCCCTGCGCTATTAGCAGGGGGAATCTTCATTCTATGTCAAGACGGAGGTGAGCATTATGCTTGTTCAAAGTTCCTTACAATAGCTTCTGCTAGTGTGTTAATCGGTTTGAAATAAAACGTTCTGAACGTATTATCACTCACCCAATCAGCTGCTTTCAGTGTATCTTGTAACGTAGCCCCTTGCCTCAGTGCTTTCGATGCCATTGTCCTTTGCATTGAGTGTGCTCCAAATGTTGTCATGTCTATAACTGCTAGAGACATAGGGCCTCATTCCGAGTGGGGTGGTAAGGGATACCGGGCACCAGTAAGGAGACTGGTACCGGTAATCCCTTAACGCCCCACTACGAGTTCCCTTAGCGGGTCCCTCCTTTAACGCCTGGTCTGACCAGGCATTATGGACGGGACTCGTTAAGGGAAATCAGAGCCAATGACGGTAGAGCAATTTGCTGTACCATTATTAGCGCCCTCCTCATTCCCATTGCGCCCTATGGGGGCTCAAATAGGAATGGGGAATGGCTTTTTCAATGGGGACTTACCGCTCCTTCAAAGGTCGGACTACACCGGTAAGTCCCCATTGAACGAGACTGGTGCCGGACACATTATTGGTGGAAGTCATGGCGCCATGACTACCACCAATCACGTAAGGAGGCCCATAATATCTCTAATCCATCTCGCTATCGTGGGTGTCGTTACGCCTTTATGCGGCTTAATGCGCGCTATCAGCATTTGTGTCATGCCCATCGGTCTCAGTTCCGCTGTCTTATTTACATATTCTTTTATACATGCGGCTACACATGTTACGCTCACCTGGACCCCACAGGGGTGTCGATCGGGACCGGACAGCTGCGGTCTCCTTCAACGTGATGCGTAGTGCAGAGATGACTGTCTGGACTGGCCCGCCTAGTCTTGTCTGCTGGACCCGAAGAAGTATTTTCCTGCAAGTGGAGACAGGGATTAACCACCTGTGGGTTTTAGTGATGGCCTCTGTTCTCGCTCTCCCCCACTAATCACCTCCGATATCCCCTTAGTAACCTCACCTTATGTTCGTAAAAGATGAGCTTTCCATCCTGCATGTCTTGCAGGGGCGCGTAGATACCAGTTACTTCACTGGTTTGAAGGCGTTGGGAGAGTTTCGGTAAGTACTGACTCTGAAGTCCCTGGCGGGATTGGTAAGTATCAAGTTCAAAGAGTTCAATGTGCCCGATGTTCACTCTTGTCCCCTTCCTTCCTTAAATTGCAACTGAGTTTGTGAGAAGAAGGTCTTGTAGCTGCTGCTGGCGTTCAGGTAAGAGTCTGTGTTACCCAAAGCTGTCCGGTAACTATTGCATGCGTTAACGTGTTGTTTTTCTCCCTCTTTACAGATGCGGCATATGAAAATGTGGAGAGTTATGGAATAATAACGCCGGTGGTAAATCAGGTAAGTATATGGTGGTAAGAGGTTGTATTTGTTGATTCCCTTGGCTCACCTTGTTTTTTCTTGTATCCCCTAGGTGCCGGATTACGGCAAAGAAATGATGGAGACAGTGCCAGATCGAAAGATGCTGTGAGAACTGGTGAGTATGGTGCTGTGCTGGAGCTGGCGAAGCGACGCGTGCAGGACTGATGTACTTTTCCGGTCCGGAGAAGAAATGGTTCCGGAATTTGGTGAGGAATTTGAAATAAGTTTGTTTTCTAACCTTGTCCTTTTCTTCTTCTTTATTCTAGGAGCTCCGGAATCGAGGCAGGCGTGGCAGAAGACTGGATGCTGGCTGCAGGCACGGTGAGCGTCACGCTGCTGGATGCAGAATAACGTGAAGCATGTGCTGCTGTTCGGGTGTGGTTTAAATAGCCTCCAAAGTAGTTCCAGGTAAGAAGTTCCCTAGAGCCACGCCCGAGTAAAAAATAGTCCCTGTAACAAAATAGTCCCATCCAGGCATCATGTAGGCTTGGACTCTTTTGCAGCATGGTCTGCATCAGGTAAGTAAAGTCTATGAGCCTGGCGCCTATGGCGCCAGCACTGATTTCTATGATGAGCCTGGCGCCTATGGTGCCAGGACTGAACCCAGACAGCCCCTAGCCAGGGCTGCTGAGGTTTAAACAAATGTCTGGATGCCTGGTTCCGGAGCTGAGGGACTTGGTCCTGATGCCCGGGGGTAGGCATCATGACACGCATCATTTCGGGTGTTCTTGCATATATGGATATGTTATAGTGGAGGAAGCTGTCTTGGTTCTCCTGGCCAGGTGGAAAGTCACCCCATCTGGTCCATATACCAATCTATTTCCAGTGCACTGACATCTGCTACTCTTCTACACAATACCATGCATAGTAGCATTGCCAATTTCCCTGACAGTCTGCCTAGAGATAGATATCTATTGCTGGGCCAATCTTCTAATAGTTTCACTACAACTGTTACGACCCATAGAGACTCGTATCTAGGTTGTGGTGGCTTCCTAAATCTTATCCCTTTTAGAAGTCTAATCATCGCCTGATTCTCCCCTACTGGGACTCCTTCAATAGGTGTATGTCCTGCGGATATGGCAGATCTATATACTCCTATCGTTCTGTAGGCTTTACCATCCTGCAGTAGTTCTGCCAAGAAATGCAATATCTCTACTAAAGGTGCAGAAACGGGATGAATATTTCTCCTCTTGCATCACCTCGACCATCTGTTCCAAGCTGTGTCGTAGCTCCTTCTAATCGACGGAGCCCATGACTCTGCGATAAGGTTCGCAGCTTGCGCTGAAATTGCTGGGCGATTCCAGCATCTCCTGGTATCCTACACGCCATCAGCGGCAGTGTTCCCTTCACTCACAGAGGGTCACATGACCCAAATGGTCCATGAGAAGGTTTTCTCTTTGAGGCAACATTTTTGGATAGTCTAATATTAGCTCCATAAGTGCTGGAAACCATACTTGCGACTTCCATATTGGAACTACTATGATCAGATTCGCTGCTTCTCTGCGTACTTTCGTTAAAGTTCTGTTTATCATTACGAATGGAGGAAATGCATATAGTGTCTCTTCTCTCTCCAATCTTGTTGGAAGGCATCTGTCCCTGCTGCTGCTGGGTCCAGCCTCCAAATGAAATATCTGTTCTTCTGTGCGTTCAGTCTGGACGCAAACAGATCTGTGTGCACTGGCCCCCAGAGCTCTTCTATCTGCCGAAAGATTGCTCTGTCCACCATCTAATCGCTGGAGTCTGTAAAATGTCTGGAGTTCCAGTCCGCCACTACATTCTGTGCAACTGGTAGATATTCTGCTATTACTGCAGTCCCTGACTCCAGGCAAGAGTGCCAAAAATCCATGGCTATCTCCGCTAATAACCTGGACTATGTTCCACCTAAGTGATTTATGTATCTGACCGCTGATATGTTGTCCATCTTCAGTAGGATACATGAATTCACTTTGTCCTTTGTGAAGGCTTTGATCACGAAAGAGCCTGCTAATAGTTCTAGGCAGTTTATGTGCAGTTTGAGTTCTTCCGAGCTCCATCTGCCTCCTGTTTTGAGTTCCCCACATTGGGCTCCCCAGCCTGCTCTGCTGGCATCTGATTCTATTATTATGTCCGGACGGTCGCCGAAAATGGCTCTCCCGTTTCATGCCTCCATGTTCTGCAGCCACCATTCCAGTTATGTTCTGGACTCTTGGTCTAGCGGCACTAGCTGGTGGTAGCAGAGGCCCTGTTGTAGGTGTTTTATTTTCAGCCTCTTAAGCGCCCGGTAATGCAGGGGTCCTGGAAATATCGCTTGGATTGATGCCGCTAACAGACCTACAATTTGTGCGATCGTTCACAGAGACGTGATTGGTCTGCTGAGGCAGTTCCTTATTTCTCTTTTTATGTCTCGAATCTTTCTGTTCGTTTGCTCCAGGGTCGCTGTCCTGGTATCTATGATAAAGCCTATGAATTCTATCCTCTTCGCTGGTATCATCTCCGACTTCTCTCGGTTCACTAGGAAGCCTAGGGAGGCATAAGAGTTTCGCTACCCAGCTGGTCTGGTAGCAAAGTATGTCTTTGATGCTCGCCATTAGCAGGATATCGTCTAGGTAGATGAAGATCCGTATTCCTTTCTCCCTGATTGCTGCTGCTACTGGTTTCATCAGTTTCGTAATCGCCCAGCGAGCTGATGCTAATCCGAATGGCATTGTCGCAAACTGCCAAAATTGCCCATCCCAGTCAAATGCCAGAAAGGGTTGTTATTCTCTTTGTACTGGGATCGTGAGATATGCATCTTTCAGATCTATCCTTGCGAGCCAGACGCCCTGCCTGAGCGTGTCTCTCAATTGGTGAGTCCCTTCCATCTTGAAGTGGTTGTAGACTACCCACTTGTTCATATCCCTCAGATTTATGACTGGCCTCACTTTGTCTTTTCTGTGGACCAGAAACATATTGCTTATGAACCTCAGAGCCTTGCACGGCTTGATAGCTCGTTTCATTGCTAGACTCTGAAGTTCTGCGTGTAACAAGTCTTTCTCTGATTGCGCCGATACTATTTGTCGGGGAGCTTTGTACTGGATTGGGGTCTGGACAAATAGTATGTGTAAACCTCTGGCTGACTGTAGCACCCAAGCATCATTGGAAAGAGCATGCCAGTTTTCCCAGTACATTGCTGTCCCCCCCCTACTGAAGGATATGTGGCTGCTCTCACCTGTGGGGAAGTTTTTTCCTCTTCCTTGTCCTATGCCTCGCCTTCCTCTGGGGAAGCGACCCTTGGGTTGGAAGAAAGTGTCTGGCTGTTTATTCTCCCAGTAGTGTGCTCTGTTTGATGGAGGCCTTCTAGATGTCTGGTAGCGACCGGTCGCTCGACCTCTGTACCGACCGGTCCCTCCAAAAACCCCTCCGGGAAAGATCTTTTTGATTGAGTCTTGTGCCTTTTCCAGGGAGGTGTAGATCCCTACGAATCTCCCCATTTCCTTTCCGAAAGTATCACTGAACAGCAGCCCTTACGCTGCTTCGCCCGCCTCATATGAGGACAGGTCGCCTAATTTATGATCTATCTTGAGCAGTAGTCCTCTTCTGCGTTCAGAGGATATCGCGCAATTGGCGTTCCCCAAAAGACACACAGCTCTTTGTGCCCAATTTGCTAACACTTCTGGGACCACTTCCTCCCCTGTATCCTTTGCTCGCTCCGCCAAGTCCATAATCTTGGCTAGAGGACCCGCTAGATCCAGGACCTTCTCCATGAGCAGTCTATCCCTTTTCTAGGGTCCCTGTTTGATTTGGGGACGAAAGCTAACATTTTAGGGTCTAGTTCTGGTGCTTCTGCCACTTTGCCTGGAAGTTCAGGTTTTGGGCATTCTGCCATCATCCTTTGCCTCACCTCCTTCTCGAGTGCTTTGCGCAGTCTCTGCGTCATGTATCTTGCCACTCTTGGTGAAGGCACCCATTCTGAGGATTTCGGGTTTCTAATTTCCTCTGGCTGAAACATATCAGAAATCTCTATCTCCTCTATATTGTTCAATTTCCTCAGCCTCTTTTTTGGTGGCGGCAAACTCCCTTCGTCTCCTTCCTTATCTCCTTCCTCTTGTGAGGGGGTTGGAGATTCTGCGGGTTCCTCCTCGTGAGGAGCCTCTTCGGCTGTGTCGCCCATATTTTCTTCCCCTGGGTAGGGGGTCATGAGACTCGGCACCCCCGACTTGGACATAAAGGCTTCTTTTAGCCTAATGAAAGCGTCGGTATATTGTTCAATTTCCTCAGCCTCTTTTTTGGTGGCGGCAAACTCCCTTCGTCTCCTTCCTTATCGCCTTCCTCTTGTGAGGGGGTTGGAGATTCTGCGGGTTCCTCCTCGTGAGGAGCCTCTTCGGCTGTGTCGCCCATATTTTCTTCCCCTGGGTAGGGGGTCATGAGACTCGGCACCCCCCACTTGGACATAAAGGCTTCTTTTAGCCTAATGAAAGCGTCGGTCGCCTCTTGGGGCCTTTGCATTCACCCATTCTGTTTGGCCCCGGGGGTCAGAAGAGTTCTTGCTCTTCCGGGCTTTGTTACATCCCTCAGGGCCCTCTGGCATGGCCCCTGTAGACGTGCTTGCTAGTGGTGTGGTGCTTCTGTCTCTTTGGCTCAGAAATATTTCAATTGTCTCTAGCCTTTCTTGCAGGGGTCTGACCCCTTGAGCCACTGCCTCTACGAGTAATTCACCAAGCACTTCCTTGAAGCTGTGAGCCAAGTCTTCTGAGTATATGACTTCTTGCTCCTCATTCTATTCAAACTCAGCCATGCTGTGTGCCGGTAGGTGCCTGGTAATACCTTCACAGGTGTGGTGGCACGTTCACTATTCACTCTTATTTCTTGAGGCTGCACCTGGACTGACCAGCAGCTTCTGTGGTACACAGTGCTGAACACTGTAATAATGGTAAGCTCTGTCTGAGCTGTTATGCTGTATTTCTCTTGATTTTCTGTCCTTTTGGAATCTCTGTGTCTCCTCCATTAATATTTAATACTGTCACTGTCAGGAGACCGGGGCACAATGCCCGCAAAGCGTCTTGGCCCCTCCTTTCCAAAGGAGGAGGCCTCGCGCTCTCTCAATAACTATACATATTCCTTCGGCATTAAGTCCCGCCCCTGTGAGTGTGGGGAATGTGCGTGAGGCTCTCTAAGAGTCCTCACTCTGCTCCCACAAGCGTGGGGCATCTCCCTCGCTCGTGTTTTACGTGAGCGGGCAGGAAGGGGCTGCGGCAGGCTCTCTGAGCCTTCTCACTCTGCCCCCACAAGAGTGGGGGCAATTATCCCGCTCGCGTCTTACACGAGCAGGAATCAAAGGCCTTGTCAGGCTCTTGGAGCTTTACTCCGCCCCCACAAGGGTGGGTGCTCCTTGCTCACTCGCGTCGCATGCGAGTAAGAGCAAACGCCTCATGCGAGCCCCTAGAGTGCTGGAAATGCAGCACGGGGCCGCTATAGGATCTTAGCTATTTTATGAAGTGTAATTTACTACGCTGCGCAGTCCCTGTGCCTATTATAGGTCATGAAAACGTTGTTTACGCCGTTATGAATACCCTAATACAAATGCTGTGAAATAACGCAGCTAAATGAAAGGGTACTTATCTCTGGAGAGCAGGAAAAGAAGAGGAGGTTACAGGAAACGGAAGGACTAGGTCACATGACCAGGACACTGGGGATAGGGACCTAGGACTGATGGGAAATGAAGTTTTTTGGAAGAAAAATAAACGTGATTTCAATAAAACATTGAACATTTTATTAATTGTTGAAACTGTTGGAGAGTAATAAAATAAGAAGATGAAGCATAATGCTCGATTGCGTCTTGACATGGAATGACAGATTATGACAGTAAGTACACATCAACTTCATAGTAAGAAGAAATACATGCAAACATATGTAAGTGACTGGGGCAAAATTTCAACCAGTAAAACATTATCTCTGCCATTTGACACTGAACCAACCATAGCACAGAACGGGGATTCAGCAGATATTACTAACACGTTACTGTAGTGCAAGTGAAATTTCCAAAAGGATTTGCGCTGGGGCAAAAAAACAACCTACTGCAAATATGTATGACCTGATTTACAAAACGTGTTTCAATGGGATTAATCCATTGTAAAACGATTTGTAAATCAGGCAAGTACTGTTTAAATGTTTTTTTGTTGTTACACCAAGGTATTTTTTATGTAGTTTATATACTGCAAAACAATTCAACTGTCTGTATTATTATTATTATTATTATTATTATTATTATTATTATTATTATGAGCACAATCATAGCGTGGGAAGCAACTTAGCGCTTTACAATTCAGCGGGAATGACATGATGAGAGAAGAAGAGTGCATGAGATCAAAGTAAGTGAGTGGGGAGCCAAAAATGAGGGACGGGGAAGGAGGAACAATTTGGCATCAAGCAAACAGGGGAGGACACATGACAGAGCTAATCCTCAACTCTAAGGTTAGGTGTGAGTGGAGGGTGTGTGGTCCTAGGTGCACCACCGAGAAGGGTTTAGGAAATCTACCACAGGCTTCATAAATGTGAAGGAATGCTTAATGCACGAGTCTACTCCTTTTTTTAAATACCCACGAGATAAAAGACTCTTTCTCAGGATATTGATAGGCCATAAGCATTTCTTAATGCTTCATATACGACGCTTTCCACAATACAATTCTGATTTTTAAAAAGCTATCAATTGACTATCCTTTCAAACTTATAATGCCACATCTTCATATGGCTAATTTTCAGAAACAAGTTCAATTACGCTATGTTCACAGAATATCCTCTTTGTTTTTCCCTCTATATTTTTTTCCTTCAGCTCAACATTGTTTCATTAGATGTGGTGATATTTCGTTTTTCGAGTCAATTTCCATGAATAGCTAGAAGGCAGCGATTAAGTATCATTACAAGTGGAGATTATAGAAGGATATTACTTACAATGATGCTGAGTGTGAGGACAATAGTCACATTTCATTTGTGTCATTGTTCTTAAGATGTAATTCGAGGCCATTTTCAGACTGCTTTTCTTCTTGGTTTATGCTTTCAAACCACTCTAGGAAAAAAAAAACAATCTTGATTTGCAAGTTACAGTATTTGTTCCATTTATCAGAGTTGAATGTGTGAAGCATTCCTGCTACTTAAACTTAGTCCAACATTAAAGGAGCGTAAATGGGGATGAACATGGAATTGCAAAGCACAGGCACGGGGAAATATCATTAATACGCAGAATAGGAAATAGAAGCTTGTTCTTTTAAGTTTTATTTCATTTTATGAAGTCTTATCAAGGTCGTATCTGTCCACATTAAGACAATATTGCCACCGTGACCATCTTCCTCATCACAACCCTTACTAATGTAAGCATCGCCCTGATACTTCACCTACAATCAAAATCTTTGTAGAAGAAATACTACAGAGATCAACCCCAGTTTCTCTTCTATCTCTATCACAAACTTTGGCCCCTTCCAAATGGGCCTATACGCCCACCATATCCAAATCTTGTTTTTGTGCCTATCCGTGCAGGTTGACGACCTGCAAGCCCTTTCCAATTTTGAAAGATATTCATATGTTTTTGTTATATTAGTTCTGTTTTTTAGCAGTTTATATATTTATTTCCTGAAATTAACATGTGGATAATTCTGGTAAATCTGCATATTAATAAGCATTCATACCAGAGGCATAGACAGGGTAGGGCCTGAACAGTACCATTAAGTTGGGTAACAATAAACCTCTGTTATTAGCGCCAAGATGCCCCTTCGGGGGTGAACGTGTGCTTTACAAATACACCTGTTATGTTATGCTATGTTATGTTAAGGCCAAGCCAAAATCTGTAAATGCTCACTCAGGGTCACTGTGTGGTGATTTACAGATGTTAATGTTACTACAGTGCGCCCAACTACATAAGATTCAGGCCCCACTTGTTAGACAATCCTGAATACGCATCTGATTCATACATGCATTTATGACAAGTCATAAAGGTATACACTTCTGACAGAATGCTAAAATACAAGCATTGCAGGACAGGGATCAGAGGTCAAGTTATACTCGAGGAGTGATGTTGAATAATGATTACCTTGTAATGCGGGGCAGGCACAAGGTGTGTGGCAGGTCATAGTGTGCCCCAATCTCTTGGAAGCAACCTGGGGACCTGAAGGCTACCTGTCCTCAAAATGACAGGCCACATAATATTTAAAATCATAAGAAGTAATTATAGAGACAAAATAATGTAGGCACCTCCTTCTTTGCGGAGGGCAGTAAAGATGCATGCAAGGTTTCTTCAGATGCCATGGGCCAAAGACGCTTTATAGTGACTTTTTCGAACGTCACATTTTCGAATGCCATTTTCCCGACACAATTATGTCAAGAACAAAAAAAATGAATGTTTTTTTTTACATTTATTTTTTTAATAGGGGGGTACCCCCCAAACCCACCGTTTTTTTTTTTTATGAACACTTTTTTTATTACGAAACAAACATAAAACATATAAAAATAAAAAATAATACATTCAGAATTTCTCTTTTTTGGACATAATTGTTTCGGAAAAATGGCATGTCGAAAATGTGTTTTCGAAATATGACTGGATACCGCCAAAGACTTTCAAAAGAGAAAGCATGTGGAAGCGGATGATGCTGGGGAGCAAGCAAGAAACCCTTTCTTTGCATCTGGGTCAGCAGCCGCTCCCATCTCAATAGATGAAGAGTGACTTCAGCAAATGATAACCACTGCAGCAGCAGTAGTGTTTATAGAAGAAGCAATGACATTAGCAATAACAGAGGAACATGCTGTTCATGATGTATCCCATGAGATCCTAGAGGAGAACATTATATCTCCAACATGAACAACTTGATGAGTGACTTCAGCACCTTAGTGGTGTTCTACTTGCCTAACGTGACTTTCACAATATGAAGCATTAGTACCCAGTGAGGGTCAACAAGCTTGTAAAAAGCAAGCTCATTTGGCCATACGGGGCATTACCTACCCGACAAGGCTCAGGTCACTGCTGTGTCCAGGAGTTCTGCCTGCGAGTGATCGTCATTGAAAGGGAGAAGGGACTACTTGTAGTCCCTTCTCTCCTATCCCTGGCGGGCAATTTCTTTAGCTTTTTTTTCTCAAGTCGAGAAACGGTTGCAGCGCCATTTCTCAACTCAAGGAAAAATGCTATTAATACCACAGTATGACGTTTTGGGGTACCAATAACAATACAACCCTTGAAGGGGGCATTACTGGTTGGTTAATGCCCCCGGGGCTATGTTAAAGCCCTCGCTTTTCTCTAGCTTCTAACTATGGCCCCAGGGGCATTACACTAAAGTAACGCCACCGCTCCTCAGGTTATATTGCCTAAATAATTCCAGACAGCCTACCAGTTCCTTAATAATTCTGAAATATACTTTTAAAGGAGACTTTGATAGTTTGATACTACACTTCATTGTTAAACGTGATCTGTTGGTGGATTTTGAAAACAATGTTCTCACTGTAGTAACCTGAAGACTTTAACTTCACTACACTTTGAGGATACCACTCTTTCAATGCAGGGGATATAAAGGTATATAGAGTGGTAACAATGGTCATTTCAGCAGGAAGTGTCCCAATACACAGCAGGCAATATGTGACTCACATTGAACAGACCTTATTTGAAGGGGAGAAGTCCTAACCATTACTGTTCAACATGGATCATTAAACTCACCTACTATCGAAAGACTCTTTTGACAGGTTCTGTACTTGACACCAAGCGTACATTTTTATAATGTGTGTCTGGCATTCTCACAAGTAACCGAAGGTGCCCTGGCACAAATCCAGGCAATCTATGCATGGCTGAACAGCCCACATTTGTGCAAGCAGAACCTTGTCCCCATTGTTTGTGCCACAGTGTAGACCAAATGGTTCTCAAGGGTGCACAGTGACTGACTGGCTGGGCAATTCTCCTTTGTCAGTGTCAGGTGCAAAACAGACTAAAGAGACCCAAGGGATTGCATAGTGTATTGTAGGATGCATGCCCTGGCATTCTTCAAGGCACAGAGAAGTTTTCCATGTGTCCGGCGTGTAAGGGTCCGATTTCCATTGGATAAAAAGGACCATGATTGTGAAACAAATAGACCATTAACTGAGTAACACTTCTCTAGTTATTTTTCAAGGTGGATAGTGTGGTAACGATGGTCAGGCAGTGTCCCAATGCACAGCAGTACATATGTGACTAACATTGCACAGAGCGTATTGGAAGAATGTATCTATACACCTATCTAATTATTTATTAAGAGTAACTCCTAGACCAAAAGTGGAGAAAATAATTTAGCGAGGCAAAACTATCTGTAACGATACAAGCAAGGACATGAGCAGCATGGTCGGACTGGGACAAGAAATAGGCGCGGACACCCAAAACAAAGAGGCACAACCTTCGCCTCAAAAAATTGGCCTGACCTCTGATGGCATCACCAGAAGTGATACAAAAGCAAAATATGGGAGCGGGAGTGCACTGCCATGTGGTTTGAAGTTCGGAGAGAAATTAATGTTTAGAAATCCAGATTTGGATTTTAGTGGGGGTATTGTCACAAGACCACTTGGGACACAAATTGAGACCAAAACCAGAACTGAGTATTGATAAGCAGTAAGCCCAGATGCACTCTTGGAGAACCTAAGTTCAATGATTCATTTAACACCACAATAATAATTTGGATTCACTGTGTAACATCAAGCTTATATTGATGTGTTAGGCTTCATAAAAATCAATCAATTCAATGGTACCTCTTCAGTCAATGTAATAGCAAATACTTCAAATGAAACTTTAGATACAATAGACCAGAAATGTCAAAGAAAAACATTTATCTCACTCATCAGTGATAAGGTTCATTTTAATTAACCCATCATCCTTTTTTTTTTTTTTAAATTGAAATTTTCCAACAAAGATATATCGACAAACAATGTGTTATATACATTTGTTCCGCATGACATGAACCAACATCTAGTCATGCAATCATTACTGTGTGTCGTAACAAACGACCAATACAAGCAAAATCAAGTGTATAACTTAGAAACAACTTTTCATGTGTACATCGGTTCCCGTCTGGGAAAGTTTGTGGAAGTTCTTATAGGATAACAGCTCCCTCCAGGGATGCCCTTTTTGTAGATATTGCTAAAATAACCAACGCGTTTCGGATCCTTTTTTATTTTTTACCCTGTGAGACTAGCATGTTACAAATGAGATTTTTGCCTTTAGTTACCCTGGTTTACAGGACAGCATAACCTTTATTACCATGTGGAACACTTCTGCTCATACAAGTGAAAAGAATGGGAACCTTATTTGCAGGACAGGAGAACTTGTATTACCATTTCGCAACTTTTCTGCTCAGACATGTGTAAATCCTTTTAACAACATATGTTAATAATGTGCACGTAATGAAGGGCAGCGGACATCTAAATGTCAACATGACCTCCTATCCAATAATATGGACATGAATAATTGAATAATACACGATAAAACGGTTGAAATGTCTTCATATGGATAGAATACCTAGAAGTGTCTTGGTTTCTCCATAATTTTAGCTACTTAAACATGCCCGGGATTTAACCAGGACAGACATTGTTTACATATGACGTAATGCACGTTATGCACGTGATTACGTCACGATGTAAACATCCAGCACGTCCGGAACTATTTAGTCAGGGCTCAAATTTTTTATCTTTATTGCGGGTTGACTTCGCTCATCTCCGTCCATTGAGCAATGAATACAGGCACAGTTCATAATATGCATCCTAAACAGAATGTGCTGTCGAGCATTTAAGTCAGACGCGCACGCGCGTGATGACGTCATGGCCTAACAACACATAAATCAGTAACAACACACAAAATGGAGTCTAGCCATCCTGAGGGATCCTGACTTCTAGGGACATTACTTCGGATTAAAGGTAAGATCATTGCCCTCAGACAGTGTTAGATCCACACTTTGGTGGACTAAATATACGAGTCATTCTCAATAGTCTAACCATAGCTCTATTTTTTGTATATTTTTTTATATATTCCTTAGACCTGGGCTGCGCTCTTAGAGACCGTAAACCGGACCCATTTGCGTTGTATGCCGGTACCAACCGTTGCCCCCACTTAAGGAGTGAATATCTGCATTTCCATGTAAGCCCCTACTTTTTTTACGCACTATGTAGAGATTATCCATCCCTGACTTTGATCAATAACCTGGTCATATTTTGGCCCCTTTGAACAGATACCAGTTTGAGAAGTGGAAGCATGGATAGCTTCTTACCATATCTAACGTTTTAAGTTGGAAATCCCAATCCTGAAGACTGACCCACCCGGAAATCGGCCTGTTTACAGCGCTTGATAAAGATTAAAAACACAAGGTTAGAATCTTTGATGTGCCTTCCTTTTTAGCTTAGTCATCTACATATTAATATCTCTTTCCTTTAGCCACTTTACCATCACATTTAGGAGCACTTATTCACCAATTATTATTATTTTTTCCAACAGTATGATAAATAGGATCTTTTCATAATTAATAACATCCATATTTCTAGCACCAGAGTAACTAAATGGTTATGACGAATGTTTAGAGATGAATACAGTGATCACTATGAATACAAAGAAGATGTAAAGACAGATTTATGGTACTAATGTATTGAGTATATATTGTCAAAATTGTTTAAAAAAACGATGTCATATTATTAATGTAAGTACAATTGTAATTTCTCTCTAGAAATCACTTATTGCCCCTGATGAAGAGTGTGCTACACTCGAAACGTGTTGGGCCCCCCTGACTTCGACATCATGAATATGAATAAAAAGAAGATGGTTTCTTGTGACCTAAAATTGTTTGATTGAGAGATTTTTTTTCAAGAATATTCTGTTTCTGAAAATATAGATAATTACATTTAAGGCATGTTTTGAACATTACTAATTATTGATCTGGTTTTCCAGACAAAAGATAGTGTGCAGGGGACGTGAGTTCCCGACTAGGGAACTGATTTGTATTGTCTTCATATCACGCAACCTAGGTGTCAAGGTTGCATCCTTCTCCCCTGCACCTTAAAGTACATCTTCAGTTACATCTAGTTTCTTCTCCACATCTATTATTCCTAATACATATTTGACTGAGGGTGTGCTTGTGGTGTCTATAATTCTTCTCACGTTTTTCTACCCCGGAAGGGGTTGACACCGTTAAAAGACACTAGCACCCCGTGATTTTGAAATGTCATTTTCCAAAATCAATACCCTAACAGATAAATCTGCAACAACCTTAGCATTCACAGATGAAGAAGCCGAGAGGATCCTAGGACTTATTAAGGAAACTAGTGCAGAGGCTACCAAAAGAGATAGTCCAGACATTCTTATACAAAAACTGGAACGGCTTATACGGAGAGAAATTTCGCAAAAACTGCACGCAACAACCCTTACCCAATATTACAAATCCAAAAGAATTCCCAGAGGACTTAGAGTATATTTACGTCCAACTCTGTGCAAGGATAATAAAGAGTTTGTCAAAAGGTGGGAACACATACTAAATAAATGCTCCTTGGACTTGATATTATTGACAATAGAGGAATTGGCAAAATCACTACACTCGATCAATCAGGAGATTGAAGAGGTCTCCACTCAACTCACAAAACTTAAATCAGTCGCAGAATTGCATCAAATCCTGGAGGATACCAATTCTAAACTAGAAAATTACAAACGAGAGATCGAACAAAGAAAAATACGCAAATTTTGAAGGGATACTCTCGACTACGCGAAAGAAATTGTATACACCTGGCAGGATTATTACGGCAACTTTAGACCTAAACCCTTCGCACCAACGGGGCCTAGAAATCCGGCCTCAAACAACAACACCGATAGCAGTGAAGTTAACAGTGGAGAATAGGACGAGCAACCTAGTACTAGTGCCACAAACATTGTACTCACGGATCCAGTACTAATAGCACCAAGAGTATTAGATGTAACAGTTCCGCCGACGGTCCCACCGCCTTTTTTAGGAGAAGGCAGACCCGAAGAGGGAAAAAGAAAACCTCAGCAGAAGAACAGTGAATTCAGCATTGATCATTAATATTTCTTCTAAACTCCTATCTAAAGCGCAGATAGACACATTGAGCCTGGGTACTTCCTTTATACCAACCAACTCTACTACCTTGTTTGAAGAAGAAATTAACTTATTTAAATTAATCCGAAAAATGGAGTTGAAGATATTTTTTGATAATCTTGGACAAACACTGACACCAAAAGAACATGATTACCTAGAAATGAAAAATAAGAGTTCTTTTCATCCACAGATTAACAACCCGTTGGTGAATCTATTTAAGTCAAAAACCACGAAGGATCTTAAGAAAATCAAATATGAAGCACGAAGGATACAAAACATCCACAGACACCAACTAAAAATAATTAAAGACCTAGCAGAGGACAATTCCTTGACAATCAAACAGGCGGATAAAGGGGGAGCCCTGGTTCTAATGGACACCAGCCAATACAACATAGGCTGTCTAAAACTTCTGGATGATAGAGATACATATCTCCCTTTGGACAACGACCCTACAAATGAGATCCGGTCGCTTATTCTACAAGTGGTGGAGAAAGCTAGTATTAATGATTGGATATCGGACAAGACCGAAGATTTCTTGATCAATAGGAATCCAATAATTCCAGTTTTTTATGGATTACCAAAAATTCACAAAAATGCTAGAGACCCTCCTCTTAGACCAATTGTGGCTGGAACCAATAGCATTTTTCAACCGCTGGCGATATACCTGGACACTGCACTTCAGCCTCTAGTACAGAAGATCCCCACGTACTTAAAAGATACTACGCATTTCTTGCAGATTATCAGATCATTGGACATAAATTTCTCTAACCTGCTGCTGTTTTCTATGGATGTCAGCAGTTTATATACTTCAATCCCTCACAATGAGGGGATTGCAACGTTGGAGTGGTTCCTTCTAAGTAATGACGAAATTTCTATCCACAAGACTTTCGCAATTGAATTGATAAACCTAATTTTATACAACAACTACTTCAGGTTTAATGAGCAGTATTACATGCAAGTCTCAGGCACATCAATGGGCTCAGCCGTGGCTCCATCATACGCAAACATTTTTATGTTCAATTTTGAAAAAACACATGTCCTGGAACATCCGCAATGGAAGAATAACATACATTGTTGGTTAAGATACATAGACGACATTTTTGGAGTCTGGAATGGTTCTGAACAGGAATTGATGGAATTCTGGCAATACATCAACCTCTGTAATCCAAGGATCAAATTCACCATTGAAATTGGTAAACCACAAGTACATTTTTTAGATGTCACAGTTGAATGGAAAAATACAGAGTTAATTACATCCATCTTCAGAAAACCTACTGATGTCAATAACTATTTGCATTATAACAGCTTTCACCCAAGACACTTGAAAGAGAATTTCCCATATAGTCAGCTTCTACGAGCCAAACAAATCACTTAGAACACAGAAAGACTACAGAGGGAATTTGAAACCATGAGAGCTAGATTCCAAGAACGAGGTTTCCCAGATGAAATTATAACCCAAGCCATTCATAGGACTGAAGCCAATTCCCGCGAGACACTACTGACCAAACAACTCACCCCAGAGAAATCCAACCTCATCTACACATTGAAGTACTCGGGACAAAGCTTTCAAATCAAGAAAATCATTAACAAAAACTGGGACTTGATTAAATCAGACCCAACCTCAGTCGTCTTTTTCCATCACCTCCTATGATGGCGTACAAAAGAGGTAGAAATTTGCGTGATACCTTGATCAAAGCAGAGAAACCGAAAAAATCCACTCAAAGACTTTTTACCAAACAAAAACAAGGGACCTTTCCCTGTTTAAATTGCCAACACTGCTCTAATATCATAAAAGGAGACCACATTAGGCATCCTAACAATGGGAAAAAGATTCCATTAAGACATTACACAACATGTGATTCCAAATATGTCATCTACACGATAAGATGTCCTTGTGGTAAATACTATGTGGGTAAGACCAGTCGTCGTGCAAAAGAAAGATGGACTGAACATAAATCCCAAATCAGGACCAAGAACTTGAAATCACCGGTATTCCGACATTTCAGAGATAATAACCACAACATTTCTCAAATGAGATTTGCCATTTTGGAAGTTGTGCACCCCCCCTCAAGGGGAGGAGATCTACCAAAATTACTAGCACAGAGAGAGCTCTTGAGGATACACAAACTTGATGCCATGTCTCCCCTGGGTCTCAATGAAGAATATTATCTAGACCATTCATTTGAAACACATACCTACATTCTCCACAACTTTAGCTTTTGATAAATAGATTTGGTATCAGACTGCAAACCAAAGCAAGCTATAAGAATGTGAACCTGGTTTACAGGACAGCATAACCTTTATTACCATGTGGAACACTTCTGCTCATACAAGTGAAAAGAATGGGAACCTTATTTGCAGGACAGGATAACTTGTATTACCATTTCACAACTTTTCTGCTCAGACATGTGTAAATTCTTTTAACAACAGATGTTAATAATGTGCACCTAATGAAGGGCAGCGGACATCTAATTGTCAACATGACCTCCTATCCAATAATATGGACATGAATAATTGAATAATACAGGATAAAACGGTTGAAATGTCTTCATATGGATAGAATACCTAGACGTGTCTTGGATTCTCCATAATTTTAGCTACTTAAACATGCCCGGGATTTAACCAGGACAGACATTGTTTACATATGACGTAATGCACGTTATGCACGTGATTACGTCACGATGTAAACATCCAGCACGTCCGGAACTATTTAGTCAGGGCTCGAATTTTTTATCTTTATTGCGGGTTGACTTCGCTCATCTCGTCCATTGAGCAATGAATACAGGCACAGTTCATAATATGCATCCTAAACAGAATGTGCTGTCGAGCATTTACGTCAGACGCGCACGCGCGTGATGACGTCATGGCCTAACAACACATAAATCAGTAACAACACACACAATGGAGTCTAGCATTCCTGAGGGATCCTGACTTCTAGGGACATTACTTCGGATTAAAGGTAAGATCATTGCCCTCAGACAGTGTTAGATCCACACTTTGGTGGACTAAATATACGAGTCATTCTCAATAGTCTAACCACAGCCCTATTTTTTGTATATTTTTTTATATATTCCTTAGACCTGGGCTGCGCTCTTAGAGACCGTAAACCAGACCCATTTGCATTGTAAGCCGGTACCAACCGTTGCCCCCACTTAAGGAGTGAATATCTGCATTTCCATGTAAGCCCCCCCTTTTTTTACGCACTATATAGAGATTATCCATCCCTGACTTTGATCAATAACCTGGTCATATTTTGGCCCCTTTCAACAGATACCAGTTTGAGAAGTGGAAGCCAGGATAGCTTCTTACCGTATCTAGCGTTTTAAGTTGGAAATCCCAATCCTGAAGACTGACCCAACCGGAAATCGGCCTGTTTACAGCGCTTGATAAAGATTAAAAACACAAGGTTAGAATCTTTGATGTGCCTTCCTTTTTAGCTTAGTCATCTACATATTAATATCTCTTTCTTTTAGCCACTTTACCGTCACATTTAGGAGCACTTATTCACCAATTATTATTATTTTTTCCAACAGTATGATTAATAGGATCTTTTCATAATTAATAACATCCATATTTCTAGCACCAGAGTAACTAAATGGTTATGTCGAATGTTTAGAGATGAATACAGTGATCACTACGAATACAAAGATGATGTAAAGACAGATTTATGGTACTAATGTATTGAGTATATATTGTCAAAATTGTTTAAAAAAACTATGTCATATTATTAATGTAAGTACAATTGTAATTTCTCTCTAGAAATCACCTATTGCCCCTGATGAAGAGTGTGCTACACTCGAAACGCGTTGGGCCCCTCCTGACTTCAACATCATGAATATGAATAAAAAGAAGATGGTTTCTTGTGACCTAAAATTGTTTGATTGAGCATTTTTTTTTCAAGAATATTCTGTTTCTGAAAATATAGATAATTACATTTAAGGCATGTTTTGAACATTACTAATTATTGGTCTGGTTTTCCAGACAAAAGATAGTGTGCAGAGGACGTGAGTTCCCGACTAGGGAACTGATTTGTATTGTCTAGATGTTGGTTCATGTCATGCGGAACAAATGTATATAACACATTGTTTGTCGATATATCCTTGTTGGGAAATTTCAATTTTAAAAAAAAAAAAAGGATGATGGGTTAATTAAAACAAACCTTATCACTGATGAGTGCGATTAATGTTTTTCTTTGACATTTCTGGTCTATTGTATCTAAAGTTTCGTTTGAAGTAATTGCTATTACATTGACTGAAGAAGTACCATTCAATTGAATGATTTTTATGAAGCCTAACACATCAATATAAGCCTGATGTTACACAGTGAATCCAAATTATTATTGTGGTGTTAAATGAATCATTGAACTTAGGTTCTACAAGAGTGCATCTGGGCTTACTGCTTAGCAATACACAGTTCTGGTTTTGATCATCGGAAGTGATGTCATTTGACCCCACCCCAAAGTGGCATCCCGGGAAGCGATGAAACACGACCTTTCACCCCTTGAAAAAAAAGGAAGTGGCATCAAATAGCATAGTTCCTAACTACACTGCGAAAAATGTGGTTATGATTTCACTAATGTGATATACATTTTATACAAGAATGGATCACAATATGTATCATTAATATCTGTGAGTATAGATCCATATTGTCAAATTACTGTGAATGCAAGCAGACGTCCAAGGCCAAATGATAATATGTTATTGTATATCACTTATGCTTAAGCTCTTTTTTATAGAACAAATAATCATACAATATCACCCAACCTGTGTTGGTACTTATTTATTGACCTAAGAAGGATGAAAGGCTGAGATGGCCTTGCTGGGATTTGAACCTGCAGATACCAAACACATTGCAGCAGCGAGCGCTCCACCCACTGAGCTATCATATCAGCTATAATAAAATGAGCAATTATTCTGTAGTGGATACCATTAAACAGGTAACTGAGATTTAACAGCAGACCAGTTAATTTCATCTGCAGGTCTAGTGCATGTCAGGCCTTCCTGCATCTACTTCCAGGCTTCAGAGGTTGGCGAAATAGGGAAATCAGCGCACTCACAGGACATCCCATACTCTGAGCACTCGTTACCTCATGCATGCAAACAAACATCCTGAACAGCATGCCAGTGAGATGGGAAAGATGGACACATTACAACAAAGCATTCATTGTGGCTCACTAAAGTCAATGGCCACTTGATATGCTGTGGTCAAATATTTGTACACTGTACAGAAGCTTTTAGGCACAAGGATTTTGTCATGTGACCGAGGACACCACAATGGAATGTCTTGTGATGATTGTAACAGAGACAACGGCAGAAAAAAGTATGCCATTAATGCAACTTGCAAAAGGCAAAATACATAGTCCGAAATGGATGCTTATTCTGCTCTAAAATTGGTTGTTTATCACTAATATCACTAATATCACTAATACATATTTATCACTAATACAACAGCACAGCAACTCCAGAGGGTACCGTGCCCCTTGGAGTGGCGGCACGGTGACAGACACCGGCCCGGCGACAGCCCCAGCCCCTCAATTTTGCATGCTGCAGCAGCATGTGAATGATGCATGCTTCATAATTTTTGATGCACACATCATGCATGCATATAAATCATCAAAGCAAGGTAACATGTGTTACCTTGCTTTGATGAATTATGCCGTTGCAGGTATTCTGTTTTTCAAAAATATTTTTTGTTGTTGTCCAAACCGGCCCAGCAATGGCCAGAAACCGGCCCCCACTCTCCAGGGACGATTTCAGCGCATCACTGGGGCCAATCCAACCCTGATGAGCTAGGTACAACCTTTACTCATCACGCCCATTCCAACATTTATAAAGATTTTTGTAAGTTTGGGTTAAGATCTCCCAGGCATTTCTGAACTTTTGGGTGGCCTGATTCAGCTGGAATCACCTCTACATCTTCCACATATGATTATCAGATAACCGAAGTCACTGCTTCTATTGTAAATGCACATGAATACATCAGCAGTTAAAGCTGAATGCACAATATGTTTAAAAAACAAATGAAAATCAGTCTTCTCTCCACCACAACATCCTCAGCCTTCACTTTCATGAGAGTCTGATACTACACAATCGACTGATTAAAGCTCCCCCCTGGAGCTAAGCACCCCCTGATGCCTCCACTGCCTCGGCCGGTACAGGTGAGTAGCCTTCTACAGAGCAGGGTGCCCTTTGATTTGCATCTGACATCCTGCACTGTCCACGTAAAGGTCCAACATCTAACCGTTTGACTTCCCACTCCTGATTTCTCAACCACACCACGTGTACTGATTGTTGTTGAATATCATCTTAACTGCATTATTTAATTATTGCTGCCTGCCTACCTGGGACTTGTGAACTTCGACCTAATTAATCTTCACTAGCATTTTGATTTCTCACACTCAACTTGGATTTTGTTTAGCCCCTGATTCCTAGTTGCTCAGTATTGACTGTTTAAAATGACATAGTTGTTGCTAGAGACCAAGTGTTGCATATATATATTGCGTTTTACTAGTTAGTTTCCCAGTAGTGCCTATGTAAGCTGCATTTTGGTCACTAACATTCCAGTAGTGCCTCTTAAAAAGTAAATTTGGTCCTTGGATACATATGTCAGCGCAAGTAGCAGTCCATTTTCCTGTTGCTCACTCAAGCAGCCCAGGAAGGCATGGAAAGTAACACCCTCCTGCTCACCCACCCCCCACTCAGCCCATTTGAATACCATCTGCATTACCAACTGTGGGATGTATTTACCCATGCATCCGAGCCCTACCTCAAAACTGTGCAGTACTGACATGGAAAACCTCATGATGGCCAGAGCTTCCCAGAAAATGCACAGGGAAATGGGTTGCCAAAGGAAAAACAGTAGCGCCGGTTAGCTTCAAAGCGCTTTAAAACCACCATTGGACTACCCGCACAGTAGTCTGAAACCATTGGGAGTGGCAATGCTGATTGCCAAAAGCAAACCCATAACTGTTGGGAATTCATTTTCTTAAATCCCAAAAATGGGTGCAGTACCAGTACTCACCACTATCCAAAAGCCGGCAGTTTAAAACCACCCTGTGTTTCTTTGAAGGCAGGCTCAAACTGTCTATTTTAAACATTGCAACACATCTAAAAACTCACTGGACACCAGCAGACATTTGGTAGAATGGAGTGTTGTGTGCCTACAAAATCTGGGA
Source organism: Ambystoma mexicanum (assembly GCF_040938575.1). Classification (NCBI taxonomy): domain Eukaryota; kingdom Metazoa; phylum Chordata; class Amphibia; order Caudata; family Ambystomatidae; genus Ambystoma; species Ambystoma mexicanum. The sequence continues at coordinate 446,503,465 of NC_090935.1, read as the reverse complement.
AATGAAGAGCCCAAAACAATGCTTATAACAAAACTGCTATGGAGTCAGCAGTTTAAGTTGCACTGGATTTAAAGACACTAAAATCGAAAATGTTTAGATTAAATGAGTGAGCTATGTTTGGTGTCACATGCCTTTGTAACTGTTTAAATGTCATAGTTTTAAACTTAGAATCAGCCTTCTAGCTGCATGTGTAAAATTGCAAGTTAATTTAAAAAGCAACAAATAACATGACAGTAGCTGAAAGTCTGGCTTAAGGAACTTGATTCTGCCTGGCAACTACCCCCATCAGGAGTGAAATTTGAGTCACCACTGTGTTCCCAGGCCAACCTTCCTTTTGCTGCCCACACTAAGGATATGCCATCTATCTGATAATTGAATTATCTGTGCTCTGCAAGAGAGTGAACAAAGCCCTCTTCACTCAGGCAAAGGTTTTTATTACCGCAGTCGTAAATTGTAGCTTCCTCTTGGCAGGAGCTGGGAGGAGCACTGCCTGTGAGAGCAAGCTGGCTTGGCAGAAACTGGAAAGACTGGTTTCTATACCATGTGACCTGGGAAACCACACCCCTTTGGAGCCAGAACATAACTCTAAAAAGATGAATAACTCATAGAGCGGACATGTGAAAATTTTATAAATGACACCATAACTCTTGTGATTTTTCTGCCCACATTTTAAGAGGTTTTTCGACCCGGTGGCATGTTCAGGGGGGTGTCAGCGGAAAAGTGGATATAACTCTAAATGTATGCATGTTAAAAATCTGAAACTTCATCAAGTAATGTCCATACTTCCTGAGCACATGTATGTAAAGTTGGGTCAATGTCAGAAATTGAAAAATCAGTTAAAAAGTGAAATATGTGCCATTTCTGAATGCAAGCTCCCAGGAAGAGCAGAGTTTGAACAGGGGACACCTCCTGTAATGCATGATGGGTGCATATGATTTTAAAACAATATGTACCTCTGCAAATATGTATTTGTTTCAAATCTAGATTTGTGTGTAAGTTGACAGGAGGAGTGGACTTTCTGCAGGCTGTAAAATGACATCACTCTGACTCACAGTTCATTCCCCAATCAAATGATAAATGGAAGTTTGACCAATTAGAAGCTGAGAGAGAGGTAGGGTCAGTGATGCTAGAACACACCCACATTCTAAACACATAAAAGCAGACAGACAGGACAGATAGGGACTTTCCAAATCCATCTGCAGCGGGACGCTCTGCCGGAAAAATCCATACTTTACCTCCATCAAACCTCCAGAAAGCCAAACTAGAGACTTCAATCTATCCAGAACTAAGAGACCAGACCAGAGAGAAAGCAGTGCTGTACCCAGAGAGACCCAGACCAGCAGAGAGAGCTGACCCAGATCACTGTGAAGTGCAGAGGCCAGACCAGACCAGACCAGAGTCCAGTTTAAAACCCTGACCAGATCCATGGCGAGGCCCATTTCACTCAAGAATATAGTGTGAGTACCCAGCTGAACTGTGTAGAACCAATCTCTTAGTTTAAATTCATCTAATTCAATCTATTTAACCTAAGTAGAACTGCCTCCTAGCTGTCACCTGTCATTTCTAGTTGCAAGCTGCACTTGTCATTTTGAGCTTTTGAAATTTGCAAACCCAAAAACGACCTTTATTAAATCGCTCATATCTCCGCGACCGTTTGGGCTAGAGACTTGCAGTAACTTTCCTCTGATAGCTTAGAATCGTAGCTTTGAATCGCACCAAGAACCGCATTCCTACCCCTTATAGTTTTACCGCAATCGCGGAACACGCATCCGCGAATTTTACCGCGATTTGCAATTTCTTCACATGTAAAAACTGCTGCTGTTTGCCTTCCATTTGCCAGAAATTCGTTTGACCTGCTAACTATCCCTGCATCATTGCTAGTGTGGGCCTGGACTAATATTAACTAGATACCACTCACCCTGAACCTCTGAAAGGGAATTAAAAGCGTTTAGCATATTTTTTTAATTCATTGCCAGCACATATCAAAGCAATTTGGGCCTGTGATTTCAAAACTCCTATCTGTTTTCTGTTGTCTAAGCTTGCTGGATTGAACTGATTACATTGATTGCATTTCTGAGAACTGTGTGCTTTCCTCCCATTTCCTTGCATTGCATAAAGAGGGGGGAGTGAATAGCCAGAGAAAAGTGATTACATTGTTTGGTTGAAATCATATTGAGTATTTTCTGTACTGCATTCATTGAATATTGCATCCACCTGAGCTTACATAAAGCATCCTCTACCACATTATACTTTTGTTCCTATTTACCAGTGTGCTACCTTATCCATTTCATGTCAACTCATTAGTGATTATAAGAAGTGTGCTAGCGCCAGATTCTCCGTTGTTGATCTTTATCATATCAGATTAAGTGTGCTATTCAATTATTAATTTATTATAAAGCGTGATATATATATCTATTTTAAATTATCAAATAAACCTTTTGAACTTGCAAAACAGAACTACTTCTTGGCTCAGTGGGGTCAGGGGGATTCCAAGAGAGGGGTGTTATATAGGGGTAGTCATCCAGAACGCATGAACTGGACCTAAAGATATATCAATAAGGGTTTTCATTCAGTATTCTAGACTAGGCGTTAACTTAGCTGTAGTGCTGAATTGAATCCTCTTACAAATTGGGGGCTCGTCCGGGACGTTGGGTTAGATTTACCACTTGTGCAGCTTAATACAGTGTGCTAACTGACGGGATACATACATCCGGTCGGATCACCACGCTGCATTACGCTGTGAAGCATTCCTCAAAAGGGACACCCCAAGAAAAGTTCTGTTCTGCAAAAATAAAATACAAACTTCCGTAAGTCAGGACAGAGACCAATCTCTAGAATGACGACCTTGGTAGATATGAAAATAGCCAGAGAGCACTTCTTACACAAACTATTTGTGAGAGGTGAATGGACTCACCAGGACCAAACAGTCTGGTTGCAGGCCATCACGCAACAGGTCACTGAAACAGGGTCAGATATATATAGAGATCAGGGTCCATTACACCTGGCCCTGAGTGAACTATATATGGCTCCTAAGGCCAAAGATGAGCACGACAAGATTGTTAGGATAGCGGCATATTTATATTTATACATGGGAGCCATACAGAATAAATGTGCTGAAGGCCATGATCTGGCAAAAAGGCAACAGATGGCGTTAGAGAAGGCCCAATCTGATCTGGACTCTTCTGAGCAAAGGCTGCACAGAAGCCAGGAGTCAGAAAATGAGACCAGACAGTACATCACTAAAATAAAGGAGGATATGGATGTGCTGCAAAAGGAAAAGTCAGAACAGGATACCAGATTTCTGGCCTTGCAGAAGGAACACCAAGAAGGTTTGGACTCCCTACTGCAAAGCCAGAAAAAGCTGGAGCAACAGCTAGACTTCAATAGGGCATGTGCTGAGCAGGTAGTCACCCTGCAAGGCCACCTAGATAGAGTGAAGGAGGAGAGCAATAAACTGATTCTGAAAGACCTGGATACCCAGGCAGAGTTTGATCAGGAGCGCCAGAAAGCTGGTGCCTTCCAAAGGCAAAGGGACGACCTGGCGGCACAAATGGAGGCTCTTAGTCAGGAAAGAGACGCCTTAGGGCAGGAAGTCTGCCATTTAAAAAGAAAAATGGAAGAAAATCACCTGGCCCACCAGGGGCTGGGTGACCTCCAAAAAGAAAACCAGAACTTGGTAGAGCACACCAGAAGGGTGGAGGATGCTCTAGCAAGAAAGGAGCAGGCCAATAGGGACATTGCCCAGGAGGTAACCCTCCTGCAGCAAAGACTGGCCCAGTTCTCCAGGACCAATCAGGAAACACAGAGAGAGAATGAAGCTCTCTGCCAGCACAATGATAGGCTCCAACAGCAGGTAGCGATGCAGGAGAGACTGATAGAGTCGAGTAAGGCCTTAACTGAGGAACTGAAGGCACAAATGCAGGCTCTTGCATTGCAACAGGGAGCAGGGGCGGATAGAGATGAGGTCCGCTGGGAAAGAGAGATTCCTGACCATAACCGCAGGAGCCCTAACACCAGGGGCCTTCATCTCCCCCAGTCCCTGGACTCTACCACCCCCATGTCCCCTGGCGCACATGAGCACAGGGCCGCAGGGATGGCAGATCACTATCCAGCTAAGAGTATGGGGCTCATAGGCCAGTACCACTCAGGAATGGAGGGGTGGGCATCCGGGTATGGGCACCCAAGTACAGTACAGTTCAATGGGGAACCCCGGGAGAGTAGGCCCATTAAGGGCATCCTGAAAACCTCTGCCCAGTTAGGTCAGTGGAGGGGGTACCCATCAAATCCTGGCAGCAAGGAGGAATCTGAAGACTCCTCCGAACTGCGCAGGACACAGGAGACCAGGTCCCCACATTCTGCCAGCCATTCCCAGGCTCGCAGAATCCGGGAAAACCTGGAAGAACAGACGGGAACCTCTGGGAGCAGTGCCTCTGAGTCCGAGGAAGAATGGACAAGGGTTACCCGAACCAAAAAGGCCAATAAGGCAAAAAGGGCCTTGCTTAAGGACCCCTTAAAGCAGATTAAGGCGATCAGGAGCGTCATCACGCCTTACCATAAGAACGCTAAGTATTCTGTTTGGGAGCACTTAGAGTTGTTTGAACAAATGATGGAGACTTTCCATTTGAAGAACAGCCAAAGCTGCATTCAATATGTAAAGTGGACCTTCTCCCCGGAATACTCCAGTTTCTTTGCGGGGCTGGAGGACCAAAATCATTTAAGATGGTCCACCTATAAGGCGGCCATCTTGAAACATTTTTCTGTTCACAGAAATCCTCAAGAGGCTCGCAAGGCAGCCTACAATTTGCAATGTGGGGAGGATCAGGCCCCACAAGAATTTGTGCAGGAGTTAAAGCGTGCTTTTGCACAGACCACAAGAAGGGTGCACACGGATAGCAGGGAATTTATAAATACGTTTTTCCATGCCTTGCCCAAATATATCATGACCCAGCTCGTGAGGGATTTTCACGAGAAAAGATCTTTAGACTGGGTCATTGAACAGGCTACCCGGATCTATGAGGTGCAGAAACCGATAGATAGCAAAAGTAATGCCCAGAAAAACCCCAAAGCCAACAGCACCCCTGCTGCTGCCAAGGTGGCAGAGGTAAAGGTCACCCCCGTTTTGGATTTGGAGATGGGGGGGCCTAAAAACCTGCCTGCACCTAATAATGCTAGGCCCAGGAGGTCCTCGGGTCAGTCACAGACAGGGAGCCAAGGAGGCAGCCCCACAAATGGGGTCCCTCGCTCTCCTGATTATGTAAGTCCCCGTTACAAGGGAAATCGACCCATCCTGGGTTATGTGTGGACTCCTCCAGCCCAAGGGGGGGGATCCAGACAAGCACCTAACCCAGGGAACTTCCCTCCAAACTTCCCACAGGAGGGCAGAAATTTACCAAACCCTGGGCAGAACTTTTTCCCCAGATATCCACCCGACTTTCAGCCCCAAAACCATCCATCCTTCTTTCCCCAATTCCCTGAGCCCAGACCACTGAATCCGGGAGAGGGGAGGCCAAGGGTGGAGGGGTACCCAAATCTTCCCAACCCGGGGTATTACCAGAGGAGGGACAGCTACCCTTCCCGGGATCAGCCCAGGGGAGAAAACAGGGCCCCGTATCAGCCTGAGCGGGTTTCCCAGTTAGAGCGCCAGGTTCAAAACATGGCGCGGGATCTGGGTCACATACTGAGGGCTCAGCAGAACCCTCAGATGGGCGTGCCGGCGCAGAACGCACCCAACTCTGGACCTGGTGCTCCAGAACAATGACGGGGGCAGCACCCCGATAACTCACCGGTTCCCAGGGAGGAGGCACAAAGGGAAGGGGGGTGTAAAGCCTTGGAGGAAGCTTCCTTCCTCACTTGTAAACAGCCCCTGGAAACCCAGGAACCGGAAACAAAATCTCTTGCCCCTGAAAGTCTGCCTCCTAAGGAGCAGAGGGGGGGTAGGAGAAACAAAAGACCCAAACAGACTCAGTTTGAGGAGGAGGTACAGATCTTCCAATTTGAGGGAGAGGGATCCTCAGAGGATCCTGGGAAAAGGATCTTCTCCTTCAGAGAGGGGGGAACTCCTCCCAAAGAAAAATGGGTCCCTAGGGATGCAAATCCAGACTGGGGAGATGTGGAGACTGAGCTACCGCCGCCCACCATCTCATCCCAGAACCAACAGCAAGAAAATCCCCGGGTTCAAACCCATACTGGGGACTGCCTCCAAAAAGGGGGGGGCGGCCCAGAACCGGAACCAGGGGAACCCACAATGGCTCTGATCTCCAGTTGCCAACTTTTTCTTTCAGATTCCCAAGACTCTCCACAGAATTCTGCCCAAAATTCTTCTCTCGCGATGTCCAAAACCAGAAAATTAGCCCACCAGTTGTCCAAAAATGTACATTATCTGTGCCCCCTTGAGGAGAAGGAGGGAAGATATTATGCCCCGGTACAAGTACAGGGGCAGGGTACAATCTCGGCACTGGTGGACACTGGATCTCAAGCTACCCTTCTGTCCAGAAGGGCCTTTGATGAACTGAATGCAGGAAGGGGAGAGAATTACCAAATTCCTCTCACCTCACTTCCTGGACAACTCCAGAACTTTGACGGGAAGGAAATTCCCGTTGAGGGGACTGCAGATTTGGACATTAAAATTGGGCGACATAAGTTGAAACACCCGGTCATAGTTGTGACCCCGGAGGGCACCCCTTGTTTACTAGGGAATGACCTCCTGAGAAGGTTGTCACCCCTAATAGATTGTGTAAACAAGGTCCTCTGGACCCAGACTAGCCGACCAATAAAATTAAAACAGAGTGTCAACCATGTTAGCTTAAACGGCACCTGCCACATGGTTGAACAAAAATCTGACCAAGTAGAATTTCACTTCCAGAACAACCAGATTCCAGACGTGACAGTAATAGCAGTAGGACAACAGACTGGTGATGGGGGGTCCTCTCTATTTCTGAAAATCAACCTTCCTTCCAGTCTAAAGTGGTATTCCACGCTGGAAGGAAACACTCTGAAATTCTATACTAATCCACAATCTGAAACTCCCACTCCTATAGTCCAGAAAGATGTGAAATCAGCTCAAAGCCTGGCTGATATTCAGCAAATTGGAGAGCAGTTGTTCATCCCTGTTCAGTTAAATGATGGGAAGGACTCTGTTCTCGCTCGAGTGTGTGTGAACAACGGTAAGAGCTTCATCAGCGAAGCCATGTTTCGCCAACTTCCAAAAGATCCAGCCATTCCCACCTTCAAACTGATAGACAAATGGGAAATGGACCTGGAAGCACCCAATTCAAAACATCTCCTGCCAAGCAGGTGTATGCTCAAAATCTCCATTGGCAACAAGAGCATAGTCCACAATTGTTGGGTCGTGCGAGACGTCCCTGCCGCCTTTTACTTAGGCAGTGACATTCTCAATCGCTTTGCCATTAGTTTGGACCTAATAAACTTCAAAGCCTGGTCCCGATTAGCGGATAATCCCATGGGCTTTGATGATCCAGAAAAAGCATTTAGGTCAGCTCAATTGCTACCTTATGCAGTTGAAATTCAGATTAAAGAGGAAGTCACCATCCCAGAAAGGACCCGACAATTCTCCCTGGAAGTGAAAGTTAAAAGGGGACAAGAGTTGAAAAACCCTGATGCTTACATACATCTAAACGCTTCTCTCCAACAGCAAGGGTTGGGGGTAAACCCAACTCCATTAGTCAACATAGAACATGACACCATTCCAATAGAGGTGGATAACAGCGACTTAAAGAGTATTACTCTAGCCGCAGGCACCATTATTGGAATGGCGGTTGATGACCGACATTTTTCCATTGATTTAGGTAATGAACTGTTAGGACCAATCCCCAAGGACTGCTTTGACAGTGACAGTGATGACAATACAACACCAGACAGGATTTTCACCCGGCATGGGGGGAACTTCCTGGTGTACACTTCCTGCCCCTATGGTAAGGAAGATGTGACGTGTGACTTCAGGAGGGATGAGGTGATTTTCCAGGTACATGAGGGCTGCCTTTCCCACCTGAAGCCTCCGGTCCAAATCAGCACTCTGACCAGGGACTTCTCCACCCAGCTGGAGGAGGCCGCGGAAATAGCCAAACCAGAAGTCTTTCCAGGCTTCAGGCAGATGGTGGAAGAGAGAGTCAACCTAGCTGATGCCTGTGTGACTCTGGAACAAAAGCAAAAGTTGAAACAAGTTTTCTTGGATTTCCAAGATCTCTTTGCGGTAGACTCATATGACTGTGGTCGCACTGACATCCACACAACAACAATCCCCACGGACCCTGGCATGACTCCTGTGTTTGTGAAGCAATATCGCTTGCCTCTCGCATCAATGGAGTCCCTTACTGAAATAATTAAGAACCTTGAGTCCCGGGGAATAATCCGTCCAGTCCACAGCACCTTCAATAATCCGGTGCTGGGAATATTGAAGCCGAACGGCCAGTGGAGACTCTGCGCCGACCTCAGGGAGCTCAACAAACGGGTCCATACTTCCCGATGGCCTCTTCCCTACATTGACCAAGGGCTGGCCCAGATCCAGGAGTCACAGGTATTCACTGCAATAGACCTGACCAATGGATACTGGACCGTGCCTGTCAGCAGGGAGGACCAATACAAACTGGCTTTTACCTTTGGGGGCCAGCAGTACACATGGACCCGGACTCCCTTCGGATACCTTAACTCCGGTAATGAGTTCAATATTTTCCTACATAAGGCCATGCCCGACCTGGGTGCGAGGGGTAACCTGGCTTATGTAGATGATGTCCTCATCAAAAGTTCATCTGTGGAGGAACACATAGCGGAGATCCGTTATGTTCTGACACAGTTGAGGGCCGCCGGAGCAAAACTTTCCTTTCAGAAAGCACAGTGGTGTAGAACCCGTGTTAATTTCTTGGGGCATGAGATTACTCCTCAGGGTCTCTGTCCCCAGGAAAAGAAAGTGGAAGCACTTCAGAAACTGAAAGACCCCACAACTCTGCGGGAACTAAGGAGCCTCCTTGGACTGACTAATTACAGCAGAAAGTTCATTGAGGGCTACGCAGAGATCACCAGACCCCTGATTCATCTCCTGAAGGGGGGGGTCAAGAGGGAATGGGGTCCAGAACAAGCCGAGGCAGTAAAACAACTCAAAAGAAGCCTCTCACAAGCGCCTTGCCTAGCTTACCCTGTCAGAAACAAGGAGTTCTTCCTGGAGACGGGGTTCTCTGATACGTGCTTGACGGCAGTATTATACCAAAAGCATGACAAGGTCAATAAAGTAATCTCCTATGCGAGCAAAACTTTATCCTCTGTGGAGGAAAAATTCAACGATTGTGAGAAGGCACTCCTGGCAACGGTGTGGGCATTGAAGAATTACCGTCCGTTTATCCAGGGGGAACACATTATAGTGGAGACTCCACACCAGCCTCTGCAATATCTCCAAAGTGACAGAATCCGGGCCGGAAATGTGAGTAATTCCCGAATTACCTCCTGGATTCTGTCAATGCAAGGCTTTCCTGTGGAGGTCCGATATGGCCAAAACAAGAAGAGTCCCCTCGCGCAAGGTCTGGCTGACTTGCATGATTGTGCCAGAGAAAACTGTCTCGAGGACGAAAGTCTAAAGATAAAGGACAACATGGAGGCATACCTTAATTCCCCCCACAAAGTCTTTGAAGAGGACAAGTGTGAGGGAATGCCCACTGTCTATGTGGATGGATGCTCTTACCATGTTGACAACGACGGGGAGAAAGAACTGGTGGCCGGCGTAGGGAATGCATGGGTGAATGAGTCCCCAGAACCCTCCGCTGGATACAAAATTGGTCCCCGAAGTAGTCAGGTGGCAGAATTGATGGCTGTGCATCAGGCCATCCTCACTGCTGTCCAGCATCAACTCCACGAACTGGTCATAATCACAGATTCGGATTATGTACGGAACGGGTTCGTGGAGCACCTGGTTAATTGGAAAACCAGAGGCATGTTATGTGCTAACAACAAACCCTTGAAACATGGGAAGTTGATCCAAAACATTGATGATCTGGTCACCTCGAACGAGATGACCATCTATTGGAAGAAGATCAAGGGTCATTCCAAAGTAGAGGGACCAGACAAAACTGGAAATGACTTAGCTGATCAGTTGGCCAAGACCGGGGCCATCCAAGGGGATCTAATTGAGATTGAGTCCCTGTTGGGGGAAATCCGGGTCACTGCTATCACTAGGTCCCAGACAAATGCTCACAACGACCTTTCAATTGCACAATGGAGTAAGGAGACCCCTGATGCTGATTTGATTACCGCTCAGAAGGGGGATCCAATTATTGGTAAATTTTACCAGCACCTTGAGGACCCTGAGAACTTTCCCCTGACGGATACCGATTACATTGGGAAAGAGGACCTAAGAGTGTTGATGAAATGTCCAAAAATTTTCCGGATCCAAGACGGTTTGTTGGTAAGGAAATCCAAAGCTGGCCACGATCAGTGGGTGGTTCCTACCTCATTCCGAAGCCTGATGTTAAGTCACGCCCATGATGCGGCCACTGCCGGTCATAGGGGGTTTCACACAACATTGGAAATCTTAAGAGAGGTTGCATACTGGCCACACATGGGGCAGGACCTCGACCAATACTTGAAGGGGTGTCTTGTGTGTGCACAATTTCAGCCATCATCCCTCACGCACCGGGCGCCTTTACAAAAGAGGGGGATGACACTGCCATGGTCAGATTTACAAATCGACTTTGTAGGCCCTGTGATTCGCTCGGCTAGGGGGAATAAGTACATGTTGACTGTGACATGCTTGTTTACCAAGTGGGTGGAATGTCTCCCAGCCCCAAATTGCAAGGCAGAAACTGCAGCTGCCTTGATGATTAACCACATCTTTTCCCGTTTTGGTCTACCTCAAAGGATTGAGTCAGACAGAGGTAGCCACTTCACCAGTGAAGTAATGACAAAGATGTGGGAGATACTGGGGGTCAAGAGAAAGCTGCATATTGCTTATAGACCTGCTTCTTCTGGGGCAGTAGAGAGATATAACCGAACCATTGTGAGCATGTTAAAGAAGTTTGTGGCAGATTCTGGGCCAAGTTGGGATATCCGATTACCTCTGGTCCTAATGGCCATCAGATCTACCCCTTCATCTGCAACCAAAATGTCACCATTTGAGTTGATGACTGGGCGCAAGATGGTGCTTCCGCAGCATTTGCTCTATAGGACCCAAGAGCAGACACTGATAAATGCCTCCACAACTCACGAGTATGTGGAGAATTTAAGGAAACACCTCCAACATGCTTTTGCTTATGCTCAGCGGAATCTAGAAAGATCGGCTGATAGCATGAAGACCCACTATGACCTGAAAACTTCCAGGAAGGAATATCAGGTGGGGGACCGGGTCTATCTATACAACTTCCAAAGGAACCAGGCCAAGCAGCGCAAATTTTTGCCTACATGGAAGGGACCCTTTGAGATCATCGACAAGATCTCCCCTGTGGCCTACAAAATCCACATCCCCAAAGGTCCTTTGGCAGCGGGGGAAGACAAGTGGGTCCACATAAACCAGTTGAAGTGTTGCCATCCCAGGCACACTCTGCAACAACTGGAGGAATCCTCTGGAATCCTAGCGGGTACTGTCTCAGACTAATTCAGTTCCAATCATAAAACATACCACATCTAGTCTCTCAAAATACTGTGATTTGCATGAAACTGTCTCTTAGTTATACTGTGTTTTTTCAAAATAAGAATGTAATGTTTCGTGATGATGAAATGCATATGCTGCCCCACTATCTCAACGGTGGTGGAAAAACGTCTATGAATAGGTATTGCCGCTCTTCCTTTGTCGTCCTAGGAGAAAGAAAACCTTGAGACGGGCCAAGGAGGACGATCCGGAGACCGGGAGCTGAGACGCAACGGGCTCGGGGTACCGCCCAATATTCCCATCAGGACCGGCGAGGAGAACCGATCGATCCGACCGGATGGAGGAAAAGATGCTGAACTGTGCCATCTATTGGAAGAAGATGAGGAAACATCCCAGGTCTTGCGAGTCCAATTCGTGAAATAGAATGGCCATCGCAAGAGGGGGGCTTGTGGGATGTATTTACCCATGCATCCGAGCCCTACCTCAAAACTGTGCAGTACTGACATGGAAAACCTCATGATGGCCAGAGCTTCCCAGAAAATGCACAGGGAAATGGGTTGCCAAAGGAAAAACAGTAGCGCCGGTTAGCTTCAAAGCGCTTTAAAACCACCATTGGACTACCCGCACAGTAGTCTGAAACCATTGGGAGTGGCAATGCTGATTGCCAAAAGCAAACCCATAACTGTTGGGAATTCATTTTCTTAAATCCCAAAAATGGGTGCAGTACCAGTACTCACCACTATCCAAAAGCCGGCAGTTTAAAACCACCCTGTGTTTCTTTGAAGGCAGGCTCAAACTGTCTATTTTAAACATTGCAACACATCTAAAAACTCACTGGACACCAGCAGACATTTGGTAGAATGGAGTGTTGTGTGCCTACAAAATCTGGGAAATGAAGAGCCCAAAACAATGCTTATAACAAAACTGCTATGGAGTCAGCAGTTTAAGTTGCACTGGATTTAAAGACACTAAAATCGAAAATGTTTAGATTAAATGAGTGAGCTATGTTTGGTGTCACATGCCTTTGTAACTGTTTAAATGTCATAGTTTTAAACTTAGAATCAGCCTTCTAGCTGCATGTGTAAAATTGCAAGTTAATTTAAAAAGCAACAAATAACATGACAGTAGCTGAAAGTCTGGCTTAAGGAACTTGATTCTGCCTGGCAACTACCCCCATCAGGAGTGAAATTTGAGTCACCACTGTGTTCCCAGGCCAACCTTCCTTTTGCTGCCCACACTAAGGATATGCCATCTATCTGATAATTGAATTATCTGTGCTCTGCAAGAGAGTGAACAAAGCCCTCTTCACTCAGGCAAAGGTTTTTATTACCGCAGTCGTAAATTGTAGCTTCCTCTTGGCAGGAGCTGGGAGGAGCACTGCCTGTGAGAGCAAGCTGGCTTGGCAGAAACTGGAAAGACTGGTTTCTATACCATGTGACCTGGGAAACCACACCCCTTTGGAGCCAGAACATAACTCTAAAAAGATGAATAACTCATAGAGCGGACATGTGAAAATTTTATAAATGACACCATAACTCTTGTGATTTTTCTGCCCACATTTTAAGAGGTTTTTCGACCCGGTGGCATGTTCAGGGGGGTGTCAGCGGAAAAGTGGATATAACTCTAAATGTATGCATGTTAAAAATCTGAAACTTCATCAAGTAATGTCCATACTCCCTGCGCACATGTATGTAAAGTTGGGTCAATGTCAGAAATTGAAAAATCAGTTAAAAAGTGAAATATGTGCCATTTCTGAATGCAAGCTCCCAGGAAGAGCAGAGTTTGAACAGGGGACACCTCCTGTAATGCATGATGGGTGCATATGATTTTAAAACAATATGTACCTCTGCAAATATGTATTTGTTTCAAATCTAGATTTGTGTGTAAGTTGACAGGAGGAGTGGACTTTCTGCAGGCTGTAAAATGACATCACTCTGACTCACAGTTCATTCCCCAATCAAATGATAAATGGAAGTTTGACCAATTAGAAGCTGAGAGAGAGGTAGGGTCAGTGATGCTAGAACACACCCACATTCTAAACACATAAAAGCAGACAGACAGGACAGATAGGGACTTTCCAAATCCATCTGCAGCGGGACGCTCTGCCGGAAAAATCCATACTTTACCTCCATCAAACCTCCAGAAAGCCAAACTAGAGACTTCAATCTATCCAGAACTAAGAGACCAGACCAGAGAGAAAGCAGTGCTGTACCCAGAGAGACCCAGACCAGCAGAGAGAGCTGACCCAGATCACTGTGAAGTGCAGAGGCCAGACCAGACCAGACCAGAGTCCAGTTTAAAACCCTGACCAGATCCATGGCGAGGCCCATTTCACTCAAGAATATAGTGTGAGTACCCAGCTGAACTGTGTAGAACCAATCTCTTAGTTTAAATTCATCTAATTCAATCTATTTAACCTAAGTAGAACTGCCTCCTAGCTGTCACCTGTCATTTCTAGTTGCAAGCTGCACTTGTCATTTTGAGCTTTTGAAATTTGCAAACCCAAAAACGACCTTTATTAAATCGCTCATATCTCCGCGACCGTTTGGGCTAGAGACTTGCAGTAACTTTCCTCTGATAGCTTAGAATCGTAGCTTTGAATCGCACCAAGAACCGCATTCCTACCCCTTATAGTTTTACCGCAATCGCGGAACACGCATCCGCGAATTTTACCGCGATTTGCAATTTCTTCACATGTAAAAACTGCTGCTGTTTGCCTTCCATTTGCCAGAAGTTCGTTTGACCTGCTAACTATCCCTGCATCATTGCTAGTGTGGGCCTGGACTAATATTAACTAGATACCACTCACCCTGAACCTCTGAAAGGGAATTAAAAGCGTTTAGCATATTTTTTTAATTCATTGCCAGCACATATCAAAGCAATTTGGGCCTGTGATTTCAAAACTCCTATCTGTTTTCTGTTGTCTAAGCTTGCTGGATTGAACTGATTACATTGATTGCATTTCTGAGAACTGTGTGCTTTCCTCCCATTTCCTTGCATTGCATAAAGAGGGGGGGAGTGAATAGCCAGAGAAAAGTGATTACATTGTTTGGTTGAAATCATATTGAGTATTTTCTGTACTGCATTCATTGAATATTGCATCCACCTGAGCTTACATAAAGCATCCTCTACCACATTATACTTTTGTTCCTATTTACCAGTGTGCTACCTTATCCATTTCATGTCAACTCATTAGTGATTATAAGAAGTGTGCTAGCGCCAGATTCTCCGTTGTTGATCTTTATCATATCAGATTAAGTGTGCTATTCAATTATTAATTTATTATAAAGCGTGATATATATATCTATTTTAAATTATCAAATAAACCTTTTAAACTTGCAAAACAGAACTACTTCTTGGCTCAGTGGGGTCAGGGGGATTCCAAGAGAGGGGTGTTATATAGGGGTAGTCATCCAGAACGCATGAACTGGACCTAAAGATATATCAATAAGGGTTTTCATTCAGTATTCTAGACTAGGCATTAACTTAGCTGTAGTGCTGAATTGAATCCTCTTACACAACCCATGTGAGAACCTGCAGTTGCAGTACTTACTCTTTCCCCATGTATGGATGTGATGCAAGTTAATGCTGACCTGAAGTATAGACCTATGAATTGGCAGGGCACCTTCATGCCTGCAAATCACATTCCCAGAAGCTTCATCTCCTTATATGCACATCATCAATGGAGTGGTGCTGCGTAGGTAAGACACGGTACCATTTTACCTTCAACCAAAGCTTTATTAAATGGTTCAGATAGGGAGCCTTCCATACAACCTCCACAAAACAGGCAGGTCTATTCCGATCCGTTCCATTTCTCACACAAATATATATATATATATGTATATCAGTAAAAAAACTTTGTTAAAGGGACGTTATGGTTAAGTTGCGCTACTAAAAACCTATGAAATTCAGTGAAAAAATGTTGTTAAAGGGACGTTATGGTTCAAAGTAAAACGGAAAAACCCCTGAAATTCGGCAGTTATGGTAAGATAAGCAACCATAACTTGCGCCGCCACAGTGCACTGCTAACACTAACACCCAGGACATCAAAGATGACATCACAAATGTCATTGATGACACGGTCCTAAGTCTCATGCGAACCGTGTCACCTGTAATGAGTGCAAAATGGTACTCAGTCGTGGGAAGCATGGTTCGTATAGCTTTGGGACCACTACCATGAAGCGACACCTGCGCTCATTCCACACTGGGGCCATTCGCAAGGTTGTACCTTGCGAGAAGCGTAGTAGGTTGATTGCCTCTACTTCATCCTCCGATCCTGATCCTGTCACCACAAGGAACACCTCTGTGGGACAGCGTCTTCCTCAAGCTGCCTCACATGCCATACAGAATTCTGATGACCCTTACCTTTCGAGGGTCACAGTTGTATGTGTGTACTGTGACACAGTACTCTGCAGGGGGGAGCGACTTCGGAGTGCTTTTGAGACGATCGTCTCAGAGCACCAGAAGACCTGCTCACTACCCAAATAAAACCCACTCTACATCTTCCTCTCTCAGCGCGCCCTTTCTTATCCCTTTGGTTGGTGTCCCCTCCTTTCCCTCCTCTCCTAGTGTGTCGTGTATAAAAAAGAACAAAAATAATACAAAATAACAAAAATAAAAAAAAAAAATAAGGCTATTTTCAGAGCCGCCTTTCACAGTTAAAAAATAGAAGTGAAGATACATAAAGCATAGCCATTTCCATTTCGTGAAAGTCCGCGGACGGTCCGCGAACAGAAAAACAATGTCATTGCTACCCTATTGAAACCAATGCATTTTTCTCTAACAGGAAGTGGTGGCTCTGAAAAGAGCCTTTGGGAGGTGTTTGAATGTAAAACATTTTAACTACGTAAGACGTACTTCAAAACGAATGCTGTATTTCTAAAAAAGGACACAATGCATTTTGTAAATTTCTCAGAAAAATCTGATTGCCAGCATAAGTAAGATGGACTCCATCTTCGCGAAAAATGTATGTACTACGAGACAAAATATTTTCATTGTTAAAAGAGGACATGCCAAAATCTCTTAGGAAGGCACAAACAGCCTTATTAACATTACGCCTTGCTTTCTCCATTTGTGGACCACATGAGAAAGAACGAAGCCACACTTGTCTCTGCGCAATCCGTGAAAAAATTATTTTAGAGTTTGGAAACATGTCCATTATCTTCTGAAGTCCTTCTTTCATTGCAAATTGCAAAGAAATTCCTAAACTGTTCCCTCCACAATGAATTACAATTATATCTGGATGTTCCTCTATCTTCAAAGTTGCACAGAGATGTAGCAAGTCCAACCACTTCATTCCACGCACTCCATGCCAGTGCACTTCCACATGTGGGAATCCAAGATCTATAGATACTCCACAGCTTTCTGCATGCACCTTCAACCAATGAATCCACGAGTCTCCCAAAATCCATACAATCTGTGTTTTGAAACACTCAGCCATAGCTATCTGTTCTTCTCTCTGCAAAAACAATATCTGAGAAAACCTCTCCTAGCACAACACACTCACTAAACTTTACTGACCAATCCCTTGCTTCATCCAATCTCATTTCCATACCTCCCCTCCCCAAAATCCCAGGATGTAATACACGGTGTCCTAGAACTACCGCCATGTCCGCAAACGTATCGTAACATGTACAGCCCTTCTACCATTTCAATTTCACTCTCTGTGCCATTCCCTCATTGGATGTAGCTAAGCAATCACATGACCATCCACCAATCAAATCCAATAACTCTACATGTAACTGCATCATCATAGAGCAGCACTACAAATGTATGGTGTATCTCGCGGAGTACGAGTCTCATACCATTGACAACCACGATGTACGAGAAATACTATACAAATCTCCAAAATGTCTACTTGCAGCTTGGTCCATATCCATATACATGAACAGAAAGTACAGGTATGCATATTTTCTACACAGTACATGAACACATTTTCTAACCGACTAACCGACTTTTACCTTCTATAATCTGAAAAATGAATGGACGATCATTGTTTCATTGTCCTAAAATAACCTGTCACTTACAAACCTTTATATCGTTTAATTTCTTCATACACACACACACATGCAAATACTATTAAACTAACATTTTTGAAATAAAATATATACACGACATATAATCACACAAAATAACATACACACTCTATGATCAAATCTCAAACAATAATATTTGTACAAACACATAATTGGTTTTAATTTTTTTCGTTTATATAAGTACTTAAATACATTTATATAGGACAAGCAGACTATGACATTCACTCACTGTTACATGCAAAAGCAGGCTATGGCACATAGCTCTCAACTCACACGCTTTTGGCGGGTGTCACCCGCCTTTTAAAGGACTGACTCACCCGCCAAGCCTCCTGCACGCCCATTCATTCCAATGGGCGTCTCACCCACCAAAAACAAAATCAGGTGATTTCACCCGCCTTTGTTACAAGAATAGTGGTATACGTTGGTAGATTATGAATTCCACAAACCATAGTAAAGATATTTTCTTTCCTACTCTTAGTCATAATATAGTATTAATGGTTTTCAGGAAAGCACTGAGCATTTCAATTTAAAAAAATCTATGTCCCAAATGAAAACAGTGTTATATAGCAACCAAATTACTAATTTCTTTCTTTTACAATTGCAGTGAAACCCATTCTCCTGAATAGAAGCAGCCAATTTTGATTTACAAAGAACAACTAAGAAGCAAACTACTCATTTTTGAAAACAAAGTAAGTAGATTGTTACCATAATATTTGATTTATAACTCACACGCACTGTACGGTGCATTCATGGTATTTCTGTGCCTAAAAATAGAGATTCTGCACCATTCTGACCAAAAATCCCCCCGTCTTAAACAGTGATCTCCTGTCAGAATGGCCCTCAAATTCCTATTTTTCGGCACACAAATTACCCAACTCAGCCGCTAGAATGTAGATGTTGTAGAACAAACAACTGTTTTAATTGTATAGCTTTACCTATATTATTTATTCTTCTCCACACCACCGGCTTACTTTTTTCTGTCATCTGAACCCCAGTTTAGTAACACATTACTTCAAGAATACCCATCCTTAGTAGTTCAACTTCCCAATTCACAATCACACACCATTACATACATCTTTATCTTCTTACTCAAACAATCATGCACACAGCACACATGCATTGCAGAAAACCCCAACCCATACCTTCTGTATTTTTTTCAACAAATGCCCACTAAAAAGCAACTCTGTAGAAAGGGACGCAGAAGTAGAGCAAATGAAAAGAAAAGTCTCCAACATAAACACCCATCTATAGCAGAATTTGTAAAAAAACGTTGAAACACAACAGCTAATACAGTCATGTTGTGAAACAGAGGAGTTTCTAGTGCAAAAACATTGCCTCCTCTATCACAAAGTAAAACGACCCAAAAAACTATTAACAGAAAATCAACTATCACTACAAATAAAACGACTTCTATAAATCTTGATATAGTACAAAGTAAGCATACCAAGAAAAGTATATTAGCCAAAATGTTCCGTCACAAAGTCCTTCAAAATCTGATAAAAACAGGAGGGAAACCAGGTTCAACACTTCAAACCTATCGTAGGAAAGTAATCTTATAAGCGTTGATAGACAGTGCAATTCTTCTCAAAAGAAACGTATTTATTGTTGTGTTAAACAGAATTAAACCATTAACAAAACTAATAACTAAATTTCAAGAAAGACTTCTCAATAAACGAAATGTGAACAGAAATAACTTCTTAAATATCTGTGGAGGTGAATGGAGTCACACTACAAGCACAGAACCATACTTTAATGAAGAAGCGTACAAACAAAAGCAAACAAATACAATTGCCATACATAGCAGTGGTCGAGGTTATGAAAAAGTTAATAATACCATAATGGAACAAGAAGTACTCCTTACAAAAATATGCCCTGAAAACTTAGATTTACCCCCCCATTCGACTGAATCAGAACATCTAATTTACACATGGCCATGCACGTCAATGTGTAACATTCCCCAAAAAATGTTCAAATCTTTACGCCTATTCCTCAATCAATATGTGAAAAGCAAAGACAAAATTAAAATACTGCAAAGTATGGATGCTCCAAATGGCCATGCACCCAACATTCTATACCCTGGCCACAACCACTGCAGCATATCACACCCATAGATGCAAGCATTGCAACCATTTTTATTTCTGCGGGGGGAAGGTCCTAGGACACATTCAACTTGCCATAGGACAATACAAACAGCGTCCTCAGGACACCCCCATTTTCTTTATGTACGAACATTTCAGGACACCGCGATTGTTCTTAAAACATTTTCACCTTCTCCAGGACACCCCCTGCAAACATTCCAAGACCCCACGAGAGTTCTTAGAACACTTTCAAGTTGACACCGAATCCATTCTGTTTATTTACGAACATTCCAGAACAGCCGTGTTGTCCGCAGACAAATCGAACACAACAAAAGCGTCTAGCACATAAATAAAATACAACTTTGAACCTATCTCATACTCCCCATCCTCCCCAAAGACTTCTACACACCAACACACTCTACTAAATACACATTTTGAACAAACTTTCACCGCGCTGTCTGCGCACGTCCGCAAATGCAAGATGGCGGGCGCGACAGAAAATCTGATGCGCATCACGCACCACGCCACCCAATCAGTGAACACGTTGCATGTCCGCGGACATGACACAAGCCGCTGGGCCAATCGGGGTGCTGTCCGCGGAGCGAACAGGGAAGTCCGTCCGCGAAGCGAACACAGATATCACTCATTTTTTGCCTTACATTTTGGTCATTTTTAATAAAACTACTGGACGGATTTACACCAAATTTGCAAAAGCATGCGTTCGGGACCAAGCCGCCGCTCCTGCCGCAAATTTGGTGTAAATCCGTTCAGCGGTTCGGACTGTAGCCGTGCGCAAAGTTTTTTCCCATTCAGTCTATGGGGAAAAAAAAGTTTTGAGACCCCCCCTATAACTTTTCCCTCGCTGGACAAATCCTCACCAAACTTTGCAAAGAAATTCAGAGTGGCCCATATACTTTTTTTGCAAAGTTTGGTGAGGATTTGTCCAGGGTGAGCGAAGTTATAAGCCACCCAAAAAGTGCTCTTCCTATGGAAACACCAACTTAACCATAACTACATGGCCACTACCGTGACCATGCAATATATATATAGAAATTTTCATACAGTTGCATAGGTTATAAAACATACAGTACAAACTCAAACCAAACAGTGCAAATGCTTAATGGAAATGAAATAATTGCAGAATGCAACAGCTTCAGTATGACATGATTTTTTTTTTTAAATGAGCTAAAATCATCCACCAATTGTGTCGATCACGGTATAAACAGTACAAAATAAAAGCAAAGTGCAAGTGCTTAATAGCAGCATATTGTTGGTAAAGTGCAAGTGCTTAATAGCAGCATAATGTTTAGCAAAGTGCAAAGCTTTGATAGCAGCTTAAAGGTAGCAATAAAGTGCAAGTGCATATAAATAACTGAACAATTCATCAGTCAAGATTGCAACCTGAAACAACAGTTAAAGTGCAAGTGCTTAAATACAAAACTGTAATCAATAACATTGATGTATGATAAAAAGATCAATAGGCTCAGAAAGTGCAAATGTCAATACAAAATGTAAAACCTGAAGAAGCAAAATTGCAATTGTACTGCAGCAACCGGACATGATAGGCAAAAGGAAATGACGGGAGTGTCCAAGGTCAAAAATGTATAACCATTCAACAGTAAACAGAAATGTGATGCTGTTATAGGATTACAGATGTTGCTGAGCATCAAAAAGATGTTAGGCCAAAACAAGATAAATAAACAAAATATTCAGACCAAGAGGAAAAACACTCCATGTGCCAAAAGAAACCTGTAAATAATGATCATGGACCATCTCCAAACTCCCCCATTGACATTAGAAACGAAAACAGCAAATCAATGTATAAAAACAGAGATTATAAATGAGAAAATAAATTGACCTCATGCTAGCAATTGAAGATCTAATACAAGTGCCAGTCAATTGAGCAAGAAAAAAGGTAACTAAAGCAGACACTGTCACTGGGCAACAACTATATATGACCAGTGTGTAAATTCAGAAAAAAACATGTGTAATGCCACACAAAATGATGCTGAAAAGGAAAAAGGCCTGAAACACAGAAAAATCCTCTATGAAAACCAATTTAAACTCCCAGAAAGGTATATAACTCTTCATCAACATTGTGACCATTTGGTGTCTTGGTGTCAAAATCCAGTATATATTTAGTTTCAAGTTGTCGTAATTTTAAGACACAGTCGCCACCTCTGGGGTTCTTGGTCACATGTGCCACTGCAAAAAAAGTGAGCAGCCGAAAGTCATTATCATGTGTCTCTTTAAAGTGCTTGACCATTGGGTAGGCTGGGTCTGAATTTTTTATGGCCCTTAAATGTTGCAATACTCACAGCTTTAATTTACAGATAGTGCTACCCACATACCATATCTGGTAAGGGCAGCATAGGACATATACCACAAATTATGTATCACAGGTCATGAGAGGCTTAATGTCATGATGAATAGAAGTCACTGGATGAATAAAGAATTTCTGTATGGTAGCATGTGCACAAACTTTGCATTTAGAATATTTTGTAAACCCCATAGGGGGAGCTGCAAACCAGCTCGGAGTCTTGGAAGTACTCGGTAAGGGTGATAAAAAACTGGATACAAGTTTGTCCTTTAGAGATGTCGCCCTTTTGTATGTGAGAGTATGACGCACTGACAGTAAAGGAAGAAGATCCTTGTCCAATCTTAAAATGCGCCAATGTTTTTGGATGATTTTTCTCACTTGACCAGATGAACCGTCATAGGTGATGATGAGACGTAGATCATCATGAGAGGCAGACTTAATGAGTCTGTTGCCATGTAACAATTCATCCCTTGATAGGGCACGTGCCTTGTTATGGGCCGTCTCAATTACTATTTTGGCATACACTTGTCTTAAAAAGTCTGTGGCTGCTAAAGCACAAAAATGATCAAATTGTGCTTCATCACTGCAATTACGACGATACCGAAAGAACTCCCCATATGGAATACTTTTTTTGCAGCTCGGGGGATGGATGCTTCTAGCATGCAAAGGTAGACCATAGTTCGAAGATTTTTTATAAAGAGAGGTATGTATACCCGAGGTGTCAATATTAACATTGACATCCAGGTACACAATTTCAGTCACACAGTGTGCTTCTGTGAAAATCAAATTCACCCGATTGATGTTGATAAGTTTAACAAATGATACCCAATCCTTTTCCGGCCCTTCCAAATAACAAAAACATCATCTATGTACCTCCACCACGAAATAATCTGTGTGGGAAAATAAACAGAAATCAAATCAGACAATGATGTGGCCTCCCACCATCCCATCATGAGATTGGCATACGAGGGCGCGAAAACACTGCCCATCGCAGTGCCTCTCATTTGGCGGAAAAAAGTGCCCTCAAACAAGAAAACATTATTGATCTGACAGAAAAGTAACATTTCCAAAATCATGGTGGTATGACTCAATAAATTTTAAGATTGTGAATCCAAAAAATGCTTGCAGGCCCTCATTCCAATGCCATGATCAATAGAGGTGTATAAAGAACAACATCCAAAGTGGCCAAAATAAGACCCTATTCCCATGGAATGTCACTAATATGTTGCAGAAAATCCTTGGTATCACGTAAATAAGATGGTAAAACTGAAACAAATAAAGTCAGAGTCTCATCTATAAACTGTGCCAAGTGCTCTAACAGTGAACAACATAAAGTGACGATGTGTCTGCCAGGTGGATGTGTTGATGAAAGAACCCTCTGGACCTGCTCCACAACGAGACCAGGCAAAAGTAGGCGGAATGCACTCCTATGAACAGTGGTGAACGTCTGAGTGACCATCCACATGAAGACAGGAACACCAAGGCTCTTCCAGACTGAAAATGCTTTTTATTAGTTATCAGTCAACATAGCAAGGAAACTAACAAAAAATTACGCGGTAACACACAGCTTGATCACGTAGGTAGTGTAAACATAGTCAAGGTGACTTAAGAAGGGCTCCACAGTCTCTATCCCCTAAAAAAGTCAGATAGACTGTCTCCATGAAAGGCTAGATGCCTCTATGATTTCCAGCTCGGCAGACATTTTGAACTGGCAAATAGTGGCGTAACTCTGAGGGTAAAAGATTTAAACACAGTAAAAATGAAAAACACAATAACGTAAAAAGCCTCGTTGCTGAGTGTTTTTACAATTAGCATTCACTCAGCCATTTAGTGTAGAATACCAAACGTTTCATTACATATTTGTGCTTAATGCACCACGTTTTGGCATAATACACAAAACTTGGCTTATTACACGCAATTGCCGTCCATACACATCATGAAAGCTGTGCTAAATTGTCCATAATTGATGGTGATACAAAAAAAAAATATATATATATATATAAATAATACACATTTCAATTGGCCTCAATCTAAGTGTAAGTTACAGATAATGCCGGCCACACTGATGTAAGAGTGTTCAAGGACTCATGTAAGCATCCATCAATAAAGTGCATAGTGCAAGTACAAATAAGCATGGTAAAATTCAAACCGTGCAAATATGCAATAACGTGCATGGTGCAAGTGCAAATTAGCATTTGTCAACAATTCAACCTGTGCAAATATGCAAAGCAGCATCTAACTGGGATATGTATCCCTTCCAGTTATAAAATCACAGAACAATAAAGTGCTTAGTGCGAGCACAAACAACCAATCAGGTCTTACCTTACCTAAATGAACCATATCAGTCCAAGACAAGACCAAAGAAAAGCAAAAAAGAAAAACGAAGTAGTGTAAGGGGAGGAAAACAGGTCAGATTCTCAAAATAGAGGAAAAAGAAACAGACAGTACAGAGATAACTTATCTTAAGGCATCTGAAAGAGTTAATATGTACAGTTTAACATAAGGCTTAGTGATGTACCAGATTTGGCTACAATAAAACCAATTTAAAATATAGAAAGGAATGACAACACAGCATCACAAAGAATCAAAGTCATCTAAATGGCTGACATAATCACATTCATATTCGAGTCCTTCAGGGTTAAGTTCCTAAAAAAGTATACAATTCTTCCTCTAAATTGTGACCTTTTGCTTTTTTGGTTTCTAGGTCCAGGATGCATTTAATTTCCAGTTGTCTGAATGCCAATTCCTTATTCCCACCCCTTGGGTGTGTGGCTATCATATGAATGCCAGAAAAAACATCAAGCCTTCCACTATGAATTTCCTTAAAGTGAACAGCCATGGGGTATGTGGGATCCACATTCTTGATAGCCTGAATATGATGAAGCATGCGCAATTTGAGTCTCCCTATGATGCTCCCAACGTACCACTTGCCACAGGGACATGTGAGTACATAAACTACAAACTCTGTATCACAGGTAATTCGTGATTTTATGGGAATGCACTTTGCTAAAATAGGGTGTTCATAGTTGGAGACATCTTTTGGCATACTGCCAGGCTTTACATACATATATATCTAAGCACAGGTCCCCTCACTTGAATAATAACAGATCAAGTTCCAGCAGAGTCTTCCTCACACCAAGTGGAGGCAGCACATTTCTTGACCTCAATAACAGATTCCCTTCCACAATCAGCTCATCTCTCACCCTATTAAAGGGTCCCAAACCATCCTCGCAGGACCAGTTTATTCGCTCTTCCAAAACAAATGTTGTCACTTTGTTAGATATATATGAAAGAGAGAACTACAAAATAAGAGTGAAACACTATACTGCTCGGGAAACCTGCCCCAAACCCCTACACATATTCAATACATAAGATACTTACAAAACATATACTTTTATTATAAAATTGATCAATGCTGCGCAAAATGTGACATTCCTTACAGCATCCAGTTGACATAAAAAAACTCTACAAAACAGTAATACATTTTATGATTGTATACAAACCACATAGGCCTCAGAATGAATCAATTTTTGGACCAGTTGTGTAGATTAATATGAACAGTCTGAAATGTTTCAGTCCCTAAACCTAATTCATGGAACCTTCTTCAGGGGCTCAAAACCGACAATTTGTATGTTCACGGATGTGCAAAATGGTCTCCACAGCATTAAAGGATAAAAAGGAAAGGACAGACCAAACACCAATTACATTTGTGTATCACACCAACAACGAACATGATTCACAGATTGCATCAGCCATGGACAACAATCATGATTAGTGCTCATTATTGCACCATCAAAAATCAAAGTTTGACCATAATACCTGCTTCCTTTGCTCAGTATTTCCTTTAGTGCATAGATGCACTCTTGCTCCCCGAAAGTAGGGTAGCTACAAATTTCAAAGGGGTCTCGTAAAATGGCCCACACCATAAACACTACAACAAACAGAAATGAAATACCATGGGTATTGCACACTACCTACATTTATTTCAAGAAAGCATTACTTCATCATGTCAAACAAACCCCACTACCTACCTCGTAAAAAACCTCATCATATTTGTCAGCATCTTGCTAACATTTCTCCTGTGAAGCTCCATTGCAATGGAAAATGTGTCCTGATCATCCCCCTTCCCTTCCTTGTCCACCTCCCCAAACACCTCCGACTCAATGTGTGCTTTGGAGAGTAAATCAGAAATAATATTCTCTTTTCCTGGAACATGTTCAACTGTGAACTCATGTGCCTGAAATGCTGAGACCCACCTCATAATCCTGTGGGACACACCACCCAGACCTTGGAAACCAAAAAGACTTACCAGAGGCTTATGATCAATGAATACAGTGAATTGTCTAACCCACAAAGCCTTACACCTCATCACAGACCACACAAAGCCTCTTTTTGAATTAAATGGATACCTTGTTCTCAGACACTCTGAGTAACCTGGAAGTGAAAACAATTATCCTGTCACACCCATTCTGCTTTTGCAACCAAACAGGCCCTAGAACAATAAAACCAGCCCATATCAAAGCTCCGTTGGGTGGGTGCATCCAATATGTCCTTTTATATAGTCGTAAATTCCTCCTCCATTCCAGAGACCAGAGAAAAATTGCCTCCATCTTGCCTTCATTCCTTAAGTTTTTACAACGGTAAGCAACTTTTCTGATAAAATTAGAGTAGTACTACATTACTCCCAGAAAGGAAATGACACCTTGTCTGTCCTTGGGTGCCGGAGAGAGCCAACATTGCCGCAATCAGACTCCTTTTGGGTGACACACCAGAGGCCCTAATTCTATGGCCTAAAGAATCAATTTCCTCATTTCTGAACTGACGTTTTCTTTTCTGCAGTGATAAGCCTACTCTGTTCAATGCCCTAAGATCTTCAGACAACCTATTGCCATGCTCTTCCACAGTTCTTCCACAGTTCTATCAGTTACTAAGGTGTCATTCTGGAAATATAGCAGCCCTCTTATGTGACCCTGCACTGTCTGCATGACACATTGAAAGACAGCTGCTGCCGGAACCAACCCAAATGGCATTCGAGTGAAGGTAACATATATGTAATGTGGGATGTTTTACCCATGCATACAAGCCCTACCATAAAACTGTGCAGTACTGGCATGGAAAACATCATGATGGCCAGAACTCCCCAGAGAGTGCACAGGGAAAACATGAAGAATAGGCTGCCACCCATTTTTGCCTATGTTGTGAGCACAGGAGGGCACTGCCTAAAACCACCATTGGGCTACACACACAGTAGCCACCATTGGGAATGGCAATGCTGATTGCCAAAAAAGCAACTCAGAACTGTGGGGAATTCATTTTCTTAATCCCAAAAATGGTTGCATTACCAGTACTCACCACTATCAGAAAGCCAGCGTTTTAAAACCACCAGACTTTTGTGTAAAACTGCACAAATGAAACAAAACCAGACCAAGGAAAGACTTGCTAAGAGGTGGAAGAATGTAAAACCATATTCTGAAATGACTTGAAGGAAGTAATTATTTAATGTATAGGTACAAATTGTCAGTTTGATTTGAATGTAGAAAACTGGGAACAAAAAGTGACATTTAGCTGAAACCTGGCTTAGTGAAACTGGATTCTGCCTGACAACTACCCCCGACAGGAGAAACCTGTTCAGCCACTCTTCCCAGGCCTAGCTGCATCTTGCTGCCCCTTGCCAAAAGGAGTTGTCACCTCTCTGATTAGATTAGGGGTGGAGCACCGGGGAACTGGAAGGAACAGAACAATGCAACTCCCTTGACTCAGGCAAATGTTATATTGCGGGCGTCGTAAAGTGGCTTCCTCTTAGGGGAAACTGGGAGGGGCAGTGCCTCTGCTAGCAGCTGAGCTTGGGGGAAGTGGATAAACCAGTTATTCCACCCTGTGATGTGGTAAGCCACACCCCTTTTTGACCAGGGCATAATTTTAAAAAGATAGATAACTCATAGTGGGGACTTGTCAGAATTATATAAGTAATATTATTATTTTTGTGATTTTTCTATGAACATTTTGGGAGGCGTTAGGACCCTGTGGTTTATTCTGGGGGGTTGCTAGCGGAAAATAGGGTCTCACTCCAAATGTCTGCATGTTAAAAATCTGACATTTCATCAATTAATGTCCATACTCCTTGCGCACATGTGTGTAATTTTGGGTAAATGTCCGATATTGCAAAACCAGTTAAAAAGCGCAAAATGTTGTCATTTTTTAATGCAAGCCCCGAGGAAGATCAGAGGCGGACAAGCATGGACCATAAGGAATATATAATGTGCACATGTAATTTCAACAAATTGTATATCTGGGAAAGAGGTATTTGAATCAAATATAGATTTGTGGGCAAACTGACCAGAGGAGGATCCTCTGACCCATAAACAGACCTCATCATGATGACAATCCATTTCCTTCCCCCAATCATGGGAGAGGGGAGAATTGTGCCAATGACAAGTAGAGAGGGGCAGGCTTAGCTAGGCCCAGGCACACACCCATTTTCAAAACACATAAAAAGAGACTGCTGGGACAGGTAGAGACATTCAATTCCATTTGCTGCGGAGCATGCTGACCGACGACTTCACATCCAGAGATCCAGACTTCAAATCCATCAATCTCCAAAGACCAGAACTTTACTTCAGAACTTAAAGCAAGGGCCTAAACCCACAAACTGAGAATTCTTCTCAGCAGGCCTCAGCATCCTTAAAATCATTTGCAAACTATTCCACAGCCGGGCGAGCTGTTTGAATTCTTTTGCCAAGAACAATTGCCAGAGACCAGACCAGAGATCCAGAGTGACCCAGACCGCTGTGAGCAGAACCAGAGAGCTGACCCAGATCACTGTGAAGTGCCTAGACCAGAACCGGAGTCCAGTCCAAAACCTGACCAGATCCGTGTCGAGGCCTATTTCAAATTTATATTGTGAGTACCTAGCAGAACTGTGCAGAACCAATCTCTTAGTTAAAATAATCTAATCCAAACTATTTTAACCTAAGCAGAACTGCCTCCTAGAAATCGTGTCATCTGTCATTTTTAAAGCTGCACAACTGTCACCTGTCAATTCTGCAGCTGCAAGCTGTCACCTGTCATTTTGAGTTTTACTTTAAATCCGAAAATCTACCTTTATTAAATCGTCTGTATCTCGGAACCGTTTGTGCTAGGAACGTGGTTTAACTTTCCTCTGAAAGCTTAGAATCTACCTTATACTTTTGCTGCGATTTGCAATTTGGCCTGATTTCTTTACCTGTAAAAAGATAGCAGCTTTTTGCTTTCCTTTGCTAAAAATGTGTTTGCCTCTTAATAACTTTCCTCTGAAAAGCTTAGAATCTAAGCTTTCCAACAAGCCTAGAACCAACTTCCTACTCCTATTTTTTCCGCAATCGCGATTCATGCACGCAAATTTTGCCGCGATTTGCGAATTGGCCTGATTTCTTTACCTGTAAAAAGATAGCAGCTTTTTGCTTTCCTTTGCTAAAAATTTGTTTGCCTCTTAATAACCATCCCTGAATCATTGCTAAAGTGAGCCTGAGCTCATCCCAAGTATCTCTCACTCACCCTGAACCTCCTAAAGGGAATTAAAAGCATTTTCAGCATATTTCTCACTTCACTGCCACCACATTCAAAGCACTTGGGCCTGTGTTTTAAAACTCATACCTGTTTTCTCTAAGCTTGCATTGCATCTCCTTGCATTGCATATAAGGGGAGGGGGGGGTGAATTGTCACCAGGGGAGAAGTGAACATATGATATCTTGTGAAACCATATCAGTTAGTTTCTGTACTTCATTTTCATTCAACATTGCATCCATTTGAAACCATAAAAGTATTTTCGCTGCCTTATCCATCCTACACCAACTCCTCATTGATTATAAAGAAGTGTGCTAGTGTCAGATTACCCATTGTTGATTAACATTATATTTATAAGGGCGATATCGATTATTAATTTATTATAAAAGCGTGGTATCTATATTTTGTTTTATTTCTCAAATAAACCTTTTAAACTTGCAAATCAGAACTATTTCTTGGCTCAGTGGGGTCAGGGGGATTCTAAGAGAGGGGTGTTATATAGGGGTAGTCATCCAGAAGTCATGAACTGGACATAAAGATATATCAATAAGGGTTTCCATTCAGTATCCCAGACTAGGCATTGACTTAGCTGTAGTGTTGATTGAATATCACTTACAAAAGTGGGGGCTCGAGCCGGGATATTCTGGGTTAGATTTACCATTTGTGCAGATTAATACAGTGTGCCAACTGACCAGATACACATATCCGGTTAGATCACCACGCTGTTTTACACTGTGAAAGCATCCCTCAAAGGAACGCTCTAAGGAAACGGTCTGTTTTGCAAAATAAAATACAAACTTCTGTAAGTCAGGAAGGAACTCAAATTCCAGAATGACGACCTTGGTAGATATGAAAATAGCCAGAGAGCACTTCTTACATAAGCTATTTGTGAGAGGTGAGTGGACTCATCAGGACAAAACGGTCTGGTTGCAGGCAATCGCGCAACAGGTCACTGAAACAGGGTCAGATATCTGAGATCAGGGTCCCCTACATGTGGCCCTCAGTGAACTATATATGGCCCCTAAGGCAAAAGAGGAACACAATAAGATTGCCAGGATAGCGGCATATTTGTATCTATATATGGGAGCCATGCAGGACAAATGTGCTGAAGGCCAAGATCTGGCAAATAGGCAACAGATGGTGTTTCAAAAGGCCCACTCTGACCTGGTCTCTTCTGAGCAGAGGCTGCAGAGGAGCCAGGAGTCAGAAAATGATAGCAGACAGTACATCACTAAAATAAAGGAGGATATGGATATGCTGCAACAGGAAAAGGCTGACCAGGATACCAGATTTCACCCTGCAAAGCCACCTAGATAGGGAAAAAGAGGAAAGCAATAAATTGATTCTGAAGGACCTGGATACACAGGCAGAGTTTGATCAGGAGCGCCAGAAAGCTGGTGCCTTCCAAAGGCAAAGGGACGACCTGGCGGCACAGATGCAGGCTCTTAGTCAGGAAAGGGATACCTTAGGCCAGGAAGTCTGCCACTTAAAAAGGAAAATGGTAGAAAATCACCTGGCCCTCCAGGGACTGGGTGACCTCCAAAAAGAACACCAGAACTTGTTAGAGCACACCAGGAGGGTGGAGGATGCTCTGGCAAGAAAGGAGCAGGCCAATTGGGACACAGCTCAGGAGGTAACCCTCCTGCAGGAGAGACTGGCCCAGTACTACAGGAACAATCAGGAGGCACAGAGAGAAAATGAGGCTCTCTGTCAGCACAATGATAGGCTCCAGCAACAGGTAGCCATGCAGGAGAGACTGATAGAGTCTAGTAAGGCCTTAACTGAGGAATTGAAAGCGCAGGCGCTTGCATTGCAACAGGAAGCAGGGGCGGATAGAGATGAGGTTCGCTGGGAAAGAGAAACTCCTGAGCATAACCTCAGGAGCCCTAGTACCAGAGGCCTTCATCTCTCCCAGTCCCTGGACTCTGCCACCCCATGTCCCCTCGCGCACATGAGCCCAGGGTCACGGGGATGGCAGATTACTATCCAGCTAGAAGTATGGGGCTCATAGGCCAGTACCTCCCAGGAATGGATGGGCGGGCATCCGGGTATGGGCACCCAAGCACAGTGCAATTTAGTGGGGAACCCCAGGAGAGTAGGCCCATTAAGGGCATCCTGAAAACCTCTGCCCAGTTAGGTCAGTGGGCGGGGGGGGTACCCATCAAATCCTGGCAGCAAGGAGGGGTCTGAAGACTCCTCTGAGCATTACAGGACACAGGAGACCAGGTCCCCACATTCTGCCAGCCATTCCCAGGCTCGCAGAATCCGGAAAAACCTGGAAGATCAGACGGGCACCTCTGGGAGCAGCGCTTCTGAGTCGGAGGATGAATGGACCAGGGTTACCCGAACCAAAAAGGCCAATAAGGCAAAAAGGGCCTTGCTTAAGGACCCATTGAAACAAATAAAAGCAATAAGGAGTGTCATCACGCCTTATCAAAAGAACGCTTGGAGGTATATGAGCAAATGATGGAGACTTTCCATTTGAAGGACAGCCAAAGCTGTATTCAATATGTAAAGTGGACCTTCTCACCTGAATACTCCAGTTTCTTTGCGAGGCCGGAGGATCAAAACCATTCAAGGTGGTCCACATACAGGGCGGCCATCTTGAAACATTTTTCTGTGCACAGAAATCCTCAAGAACCTCGCAAGGCAGCCTACAATTTGCAATGTGGGGAGGATCAGGCCCCACAAGAGTTTGTGCAAGAATTAAAGCGTGCTTTTGCGCCGACCACCAGAAGGGTGCGCACGGATAGCAGAGAATTTATCAATATGTTTTTCCATGCTTTACCCAAATACATAATGACCCAGCTCGTGAGAGATTTTCATGAGAAAAGATCTTTAGACTGGGTCATTGAACAGGCTACCCGGATCTATGAGGTGCAGAAGCCCATCGAAAATAAAAATAGCGCGCCGAAAAACCCCAAAACCAACAGCACCCCTGCTGCTGCCAAGGTGGCAGAGGTAAAGGTTGCCCCCGTTTTAGATTTGGAGATGGGGGGCCTAAAAACCTGCCTGCATCAAATAATTCACAGCCCAGAAGGCCCTCGGGCCAGTCACAGACAGGGAGTCGAGGAGGTAGTCCCACAAATGGGGTCCCCCGCTCCCCTGACTATGTAAGTCCCCGCTACAAGGGAAACCGACCAATCCTAGGTTATGTGTGGACTCCTCCAGCCCAAGGGGGGGATCCAGCCAAGCACCTAACCCAGGGAACTTCCCTCCCAACTTCCCACAGGAGGGCAGAAATTCTCCAAATCCTGGGCAGAACTTTTTCCCCAGGTATCCACCCAATTTCCAGCCCCAAAATCATCCATCCTTCTTTCCCCAATTCCCTGAGCCCAGACAACCTAATCCGGGAGAGGGGAGGCAAAGGGTGGAGGGGTACCAAAATCTTCCCAACCAGGGGTACTACCAGAGAAGGGATAGCTACCCTTCCCGGGATCAGCCCAGGGGAGAATATAGAGCCCCGTATCAGCCTGAGCGGGTTTCACAACTTGAGCGCCAGGTCCAAAATATGGCACGAGATCTGCGTCACATACTGAGGGCTCAACAGAACCCTCAGATGAGCATGCCACAGCAGAATGCCCCAAACTCTGGACCTGGTGCTCCAGAACAATGACGGGGGCAGCACCCCGATAACCCAACAGTTACCTATAGGAGGCACAAGGGGAAGGGGTGTGTAAAGCCTTGGAGGAAGCTTCCTTCCCAACTTGTAAACAACCCCTGGAAAACCAGGACCGGAAACAAAATCTCCTACCCCTGAAAGTCTGCCACCCAAGGAGCAGAGAGGGGGTAGGAGAAACAAAGGACCCAAACAGACCCACTTTGGGGAGGTGGTACAGGTCTTCCAATTTGAGGGAGAGAGATCCTCAGAAGATCCTGGGAAAAGGATCTTCTCCTTCAGAGATGGGGGAACTCCTCCCAAGGAAAAATGGGTCCCAAGGGATTCCAATTCAGACTGGGGAGATGTGGAGACTGAGCTACCGCCGCCCATCATCTCATCCCAGAACCGACAATACCAAAATCCTGTGGGTCAAACCCATCCTGAGGACTGCCTCCAAAAAGGGGGGTGTTGGCCCAGAACCCGAAACCATTTCCAGTTGCCAACTTTTTCTTTCAGATTCCCCAGGCTCTCCACAGAATTCTGCCCAAATCTCTTCGCTAGCAATGTCCAAAACCAGAAAGTTAGCACCCCAGTTGTCCAAAAATGTGCATTATCTGTGCCCCCTTGAGGAGAAGGAGGGAAGATACTATGCCCCGGTACAAGTACAGGGGCAGGGTACAATTTTGGCACTGGTGGACACTGGATCACAAGCTATCCTTCTGTCCAAAAGGGCCTTTGATGAACTAAATGTAGGAAGTGGGGAGAATTACCGTATTCCTCTCACCTCTCTTCCTGGACAACTGCAGAACTTTGACGGGAAGGAAATTCCCGTTGAGGGGACTGCAGACTTGGACATTACAATTGGGCGACACAAGGTGAAACACCCGGTCATAGTAGTGACTCCAGAGGGCACCCCTTGTTTACTAGGGAATGACCTCCTGAGAAGGTTGTCACCCCTAATAGATTGTGTAAACAAGGTCCTCTGGACCCAGACTAGCCGAACAATAAAATTAAAATAGAGTGTCAACCATGTTAGTTTAAACGTCACATGCCACATGGTTGAACAAAAATCTGACCAAGTAGAATTTCACTTCCAGAATAGCCAAATTCCAGACGTGACAGTAATAGCAGTAGAACAACAGACTGGTGGTGGGGGGTCCTCTCTATTTCTGAAAATCAACCTTCCTTCCAGTTTAAGGTGGTATTCCACACTGGAAGGAAACACTCTGAAATTCTTTACTAATCCACAATCAAAAACTCCCACTCCGATAGTCCAGAAAGATGTGAAATCAGCTCAGAACCTGGCTGATATTCAGCAAATTGGAGAGCAGTTGTTCATCCCTGTTCAGTTAAATGATGGGAAGGACTCTGTTCTCGCTCGAGTGTGTGTGAACAAGGGTAAGAGCTTCATCAGCGAAGCCATGTTCCGCCAACTCCCAAAAGATCCGGCCATTCCCACATTCAAACTGCTAGACAAATGGGAAATGGACCTGGAACCCCATAATTCCAAACATCTCCTGCCAAGCAGGTGTATGCTCAAAATCTCCATTGGCAACAAGAGCATAGTCCATAATTGTTGGGTCGTGCGAGACGTCACTGCCGCCTTTTACTTAGGCAGTGACATTCTCAATCGCTTTGCCATTAGTTTGGACCTAATAAACTTCAAAGCTTGGTCCCGATTAGCGGATAATCCCATGGGCTTTGATGATTCAGAAAAAGCATTTAGGTCAGCTCAATTGCTACCTTATGCAGTTGAAATTCCGATTAAAGAGGAAGTCACCATCCCAGAAAGGACCCGACAATTCTCCCTGGAAGTGAAAGTTAAAAGAGGACAACATTTGAAAAACCCTGATGCTTACATACATCTAAATGCTTCTCTCCAACAGCAAGGGTTAGGGGTAAACCCAACTCCATTAGTCAACATAGAACATGACACCATTCCAAAAGAGGTGAATAACAGCGACTTAAAGAGTATTACTCTAGCCGCAGGCACCATTATTGGAATGGCGATTGATGACCGACATTTCTCCATTGTTTTAGGAAATGAACTGTTAG
This sequence comes from Ambystoma mexicanum, assembly GCF_040938575.1. Lineage (NCBI taxonomy): Eukaryota > Metazoa > Chordata > Amphibia > Caudata > Ambystomatidae > Ambystoma > Ambystoma mexicanum. The sequence continues at coordinate 446,468,247 of NC_090935.1, read as the reverse complement.
AACCAATCCCCAAGGACTGTTTTGACAGTGACAGTGAGGACAATACAACACCAGACAGGATTTTCACCCGGCATGGGGGGAACTTCCTGGTGTACACTTCTTGCCCTTATGGTAAGGAAGATGTGACTTGTGACTTCAGGAGGGATGAGGTGATTTTCCAGGTCCATGAGGGCTGCCTTTCCCACCTGAAGCCTCCAGTCCAAATCAGCACTCTGACCAGGGACTTCTCCACCCAGCTGTAGGAGGCCGCTGAGATAGCCAAACCAGAAGTCTTTCTAGGCTTCAGGCAGATGGTGGAAGAGATAGTCAACCTAGCTGATGCCTGTGTGACTCTGGAACAGAAGCAAAAGTTGAAACAAGTTTTCTTGGATTTCCAAGATCTCTTTGCGGTAGACTCATATGACTGTGGTCGCACCGACATCCACACCACAACAATTCCCATGGACCCTGGAATGACTCCAGTGTTTGTGAAGCAATATCGCTTGCCTCTCGCATCCATGGAGTCCCTTACGGCAATAATTTAGAACCTTGAGTCCCGGGGAATAATCTGTCCAGTCCACAGCACTTTCAATAATCCGGTGCTGGGAATATTGAAGCCAACCGGCCAGTGGAGACTCTGCGCCGACCTTAGGGAGCTCAACAAACGAGTCCATACTTCCCGATGGCCTCTGCCCTACATTGACCAAGGGCTGGCCCAGATTCAGGGGTCACAGGTATTCACAGCAATAGACCTGACCAATGGATACCGGACCGTGCCTGTCAGTAGGGAGGACCAATACAAACTGTCTTTTACCTTTAGGCGCCAGCAGTACACATGGACCCGGACTCCCTTCGGATACCTCAACTCCGGCAATGAATTCAACATTTTCCTACATAAGGCCATGCCCGACCTGGGTGCGAGGGGTAACCTGGTTTATGTAGATGATGTCCTCATCAAATGTTCATCTGTGGAGGAACACATAGCGGAGATCCGTTATGTTCTGACACAGTTGAGGGCCGCCGGAGCAAAACTTTCCTTTCAGAAAACACAGTGGTGTAGAACCCGTGTTAATTTCTTGGGGCATGAGATTACTCCTCAGGGTCTCTGTCCCCAAGAAAAGAAAGTGGAAGCACTCCAGAAACTGAAAGACCCCACAACTCTGTGGGAACTAAGGAGCCTCCTTGGACTGACTAATTACAGCAGAAAGTTCATTGAAGGCTACGCAGAGATCACTAGACCCCTGATTCATCTCTTGAAGGGGGGGTCAAGTGGGAATGGGGTCCAGAACAATCCGAGGCGGTAAGACAACTCAAAGGAAGCCTCTCACAAGCGCCTTGCCCAGTTTACCCTGTCAGAAACAAGGAGTTCTTCCTAGAGACGGGGTTCTCTAATACGTGCTTGATGGCAGTATTATACCAAAAGCATGACAAGGTCAATAAAGTAATCTCCTATGCGAGCAAAACTTTATCCTCTGTGGAGGAAAAATTCAACGATTGTGAGAAGGCACTCCTGGCAACGGTGTGGGCATTGAAGAATTACCGCCCGTTTATCCAGGGAGAACACATCATAGTGGAGACTCCACACCAGCCTCTGCAATATCTCCAAAGTGGCAGAATCCGGGCCGGAAATGTGAGTAATTCCCGAATTCCTTCCTGGATTCTGTCAATGCAAGGCTTTCCTGTAGAGGTCAGATATGGCCAAAACAAGAAGAGTCCCCTCGCGCAAGGTCTGGCTGACTTGCATGATTGTGTCTCGAGGACGAAAGTTTAAAAATCAAGGACAACATGGAGGCACACCTTAATTCCCCAAACAAAGTCTTTGAAGAAGACAAGTGTGAGGGAATGCCCACTGTCTATGTGGATGGATGCTCGTACCATGTTGACGACAACGGGGAGAAAGAACTGGTGGCCGGCGTAGGGAATGCATGGGTGAATGAGTCACCAGATTCCTCCGCTGGTTACAAAATTGGTCCCCGAAGTAGTCAGGTGGCAGAATTGATGGCTGTGCATCAGGCCATCCCCACTGCTGTCCAACATCAACTCCATGAACTGGTCATAATCAGAGATTCGGATTATGTACGGAACGGGTTTGTGGAGCACCTGGTTAATTGGAAAACCCGAGGCATGTTATGTGCTAATAACAAACCCTTGAAACATGGGAAGTTAATCCAAAACATTGATGATCTGGTCACATCGAATGGGATGACCATCAACTGGAAAAAGATCAAGGGGCATTCCAAAGTAGAGGGATCAGACAAAACTGGAAATGACTTAGCTGATCAGCTGGCCAAAACCGGGGCCATCCAAGGGGACCTAATAGAAATAGAGTCCCTGTTGGGGGAAATCCAGGTCACTGCTATCACTAGGTCCCAGACAAATGCTCACAATGATCCTTCAACTACACAATGGAGTAAGGAGACCCCTGATGCTGATTTAATTACAGCTCAGAAGGGGGATCCAATTATTGGTAAGTTTTACCAACACCTTGAGGACCCTGAGAACTTTCCCCTGACGGATACCGATTACATTGGGAAAGAGGACCTAAGAGTGTTGATGAAATGTCCAAAAATGTTCCGAATCCAAGACGGTTTGCTGGTAAGGAAATCCAAAGCTGGCCACGATCAGCGGGTGGTTCCTACCTCATTCCGAAGCCTGATGTTAAGTCACGCCTATGATGCGGCCACCGCCGGTCATAGGGGGTTTCACACAACACTGGAAATCTTAAGAGAGGTTGCATACTGGCCACATATGGGGCAGGACCTCGACCAATACTTGAAGGGGTGTCTTGTGTGTGCACAATTTCAGCCATCATCCCTCACACACCGTGCGCCTCTCCAAAAGAGGGGGATGACAATGCCATGGTCAGATTTGCAAATCGACTTTGTAGGCCCTGTAATTCGCTCGTCTAGAGGAAACAAGTACATGTTGACCATTACATGCTTGTTTGCCAAGTGGGTGGAATGTCTCCCAGCCCCAAACTGCAAGGCAGAAACAGCAGCTGCCCTGATGATTAACCACATCTTTTCCCGTTTTGGTCTACCTCAAAGGATTGAGTCAGACAGAGGTAGCCACTTCACCAGTGAAGTAATGACAAAGATGTGGAGATACTAGGGGTTGAAAGGACAATTGTGAGCATATTAAAAAAGTTTGTGGCAGATTCTGGGCCAAGTTGGGATATCCGACTACCTCTGGTCCTAATGGCCATCAGATCTACCCCTTCATCTGCAACCAAAATGTCCCCATTTGAGTTGATGACCGGACTCAGGATGGTGCTTCCCCAGCATTTGCTCTACAGAACCCAAAAGCAAACGTTGATAAATGCCTCCACAACTCATGAGTATGTAGAGAATTTAAGGAAACACCTTCAGCATGCTTTTGCTTATGCTCAGCGGAATCTAGAAAGATCAGCCGAGAGCATGAAGACCCACTATGATTTAAAAACTACCCAAAAGGAATATAAGGTGGGTGATCGGGTCTATCTATACAATTTCCAAAGGGACCAGGCCAAACAGCGAAAATTATTGCCTACATGGAAGGGACCGTTTGAAATTATAGACAAAATCTCCCCTGTGGCCTACAAGATCCGCATCCCCAAAGGCGGTTTGGCAGAGGGGGAAGACAAGTGGGTACATATAAATCAGCTAAAGTATTGCCATCCCAGGCACACTCTGCAACAACTGGAGGAATCCACTGGAATCCCAGAGGGGGCCGCTCCAGAGTAATTCAGTTCCAACCCTAAAATATTCCACATATAGCATATAAAATTCTGTGATCCTTGTATATATATATGTTCTTGTCTCCTAATTTCAAAAAGAAAATGTATATGTTCATATCTTCTGATTCATAAAATGTATATGTTCGCCTCACCATTAATAGTGGTGAAGAAATGTCTACGAATAGGTATTGCCGCTTTGCTTTATCATCCTAGGAGAGATGAAACCATGGAGACTGACCAAGGAGGACGACCGGGGACCGGGAGCAGAGACCCGAGGGGCCCGGTGTACCGCCCAATCCTCCCATCAGGACCAGCAAGGAGAACTGATTGATCGACTGGAGGGAGGAAAAGATGCTGAACTGTGCCATCCATGGAATTGGAAGAAGAGGAGGCGAACATCCCAGATCTTGCGAGTTCCATCAGCGAAAGGACAGAATGGCCATCGCAAGAGGGGGGGCTTGTGGGATGTTTTACCCATGCATACAAGTCCTACCATAAAACTGTGCAGTACTGCCATGGAAAACATCATGATGGCCAGAACTCCCCAGAGAGTGTACAGGGAAAACATGAAGAATAGGCTGCCACCCATTTTTGCCTATGTTGTGAGCACAGGAGGGCACTGCCTAAAACCACCATTGGGCTACACACACAGTAGCCTGAAACCATTGGGAATGGCAATGCTGATTGCCAAAAAAGCAACTCAGAACTGTGGGGAATTCATTTTCTTAATCCCAAAAATGGTTGCATTACCAGTACTCACCACTATCAGAAACCCGGCGTTTTAAAACCACCAGACTTTTGGGTAAAACTGCACAAATGAAACAAAACCAGACCAAGGAAAGACTTGCTAAGAGGTGGAAGAATGTAAAACCATATTCTGAAATGACTTGAAGGAAGTAATTATTTAATGTATAGGTACAAATTGTCAGTTTGATTTGAATGTAGAAAACTGGGAACAAAAAGTCACATTTAGCTGAAACCTGGCTTAGTGAAACTGGATTCTGCCTGACAACTACCCCCGACAGGAGAAACCTGTTCAGCCACTCTTCCCAGGCCTAGATGCATCCTGCTGCCCCTTGCCAAAAGGAGTTGTCACCTCTCTGATTAGATTAGGGGTGTAGCACCGGGGAACTGGAAGGAACAGAACAATGCAACTCCCTTGACTCAGGCAAATGTTATATTGGGGTGTCGTAAAATGGCTTCCTCTTAGGGGAAACTGGGAGGGGCAGTGCCTCTGCTAGCAGCTGAGCTTGGGGGAAGTGGATAAACCAGTTATTCCACCCTGTGATGTGGGAAGCCACACCCCTTTTTGACCAGGGCATAATTTTAAAAAGATAGATAACTCATAGTGCAGACTTGTCAGAATTATATAAGTAATATCATTATTTTTGTGATTTTTCTGTGAACATTTTGAGAGGCGTTAGGACCCTGTGGTGTATTCTGGGGGGTTGCTAGCGGAAAATAGGGTCTCACTCCAAATGTCTGCATGTTAAAAATCTGGCACTTCATCAATTAATGTCCATACTCTTTGCGCACATGTGTGTAATTTTGGGTAAATGTCCGATATTGCAAAACCAGTTAAAAAGCGCAAAATGTTGTCATTTTTTAATGCAAGCCCCCAGGAAGATCAGAGGTGGACACGCATGGACCATAAGGAATATATAATGTGCACATGTAATTTCAACAAATTGTATATCTGGGAAAGAGGTATTTGAATCAAATATAGATTTGTGGGCAAACTGACCAGAGGAGGATCCTCTGACCCATAAACAGACCTCATCATGATGACAATCCATTTCCTTCCCCCAATCATGGGAGAGGGGAGAATTGTGCCAATGACAAGTAGAGAGGGGCAGGCTTAGCTAGGCCCAGGCACACACCCATTTTCAAAACACATAAAAAGAGACTGCTGGGACAGGTAGAGACATTCAATTCCATTTGCTGCGGAGCATGCTGACCGACGACTTCACATCCAGAGATCCAGACTTCAAATCCATCAATCTCCAAAGACCAGAACTTTACTTCAGAACTTAAAGCAAGGGCCTAAACCCACAAACTGAGAACTCTTCTCAGCAGGCCTCAGCATCCTTAAAATCATTTGCAAACTATTCCACAGCTGGGCGAGCTGTTTGAATTCTTTTGCCAAGAACAATTGCCAGAGACCAGACCAGAGATCCAGAGTGACCCAGACCGCTGTGAGCAGAACCAGAGAGCTGACCCAGATCACTGTGAAGTGCCGAGACCAGAACCGGAGTCCAGTCCAAAACCTGACCAGATCCGTGGCGAGGCCTATTTCAAATTGATATTGTGAGTACCTAGCAGAACTGTGCAGAACCAATCTCTTAGTTAAAATAATCTAATCCAAACTATTTTAACCTAAGTAGAACTGCCTCCTAGAAATTGTCTCATCTGTCATTTTTAAAGCTGCACAACTGTCACCTGTCAATTCTGCAGCTGCAAGCTGGTACCTGTCATTTTGAGTTTTACTTTAAATCCGAAAATCTACCTTTATTAAATCGTCTGTATCTCTGGAACCGTTTGTGCTAGGAACGTGGTTTAACTTTCCTCTGAAAGCTTAGAATCTACCTTATACTTTTGCTGCGATTTGCAATTTGGCCTGATTTCTTTACCTGTAAAAAGATAGCAGCTTTTTGCTTTCCTTTGCTAAAAATTTGTTTGCCTCTTAATAACCATCCCTGAATCATTGCTAAAGTGAGCCTGAGCTCATCCCAAGTATCTCTCACTCACCCTGAACCTCCTAAAGGGAAATAAAAGCATTTTCAGCATATTTCTCACTTCACTGCCACCACATTCAAAGCACTTGGGCCTGTGTTTTAAAACTCATACCTGTTTTCTCTAAGCTTGCTGGGGTGGGAATTGAATTTCGTATTGTATTTAATTGCATTCCTGAGAACTGTGTGGGTTACTTCCATCTCCTTACATTGCATATAAGGGGGGGGGTGAATTGTCACCAGGGGAGAAGTGAACATATGATATCTTGTGAAACCATATCAGTTAGTTTCTGTACTGCATTTTCATTCAACATTGCATCCATTTGAAACCATAAAAGTATTTTTGCTGCCTTATCCATCCTACACCAACTCCTCATTGATTATAAAGAAGTGTCCTAGTGTCAGATTACCCATTGTTGATTAACATTATATTGATAAGGGCGATATTGATTATTAATTTATTATAAAACCGTGTTATCTATATTTTGTTTTATTTCTCAAATAAACCTTTTAAACTTGCAAAACAGAACTATTTCTTGGCTCAGTGGGGTCAGGGGGATTCTAAGAGAGGGGTGTTATGTAGGGGTAGTCATCCAGAACTCATGAACTGGACATAAAGATTTATCAATAAGGGTTTCCATTCAGTATCCCAGACTAGGCATTGATTTAGCTGTAGTGTTGATTGAATATCACTTACAGTAGTAAATGTGGTGCAATTTCCTAATGGTATGTGCAAGCCAAATCCAGCCAAATCCACCATACTGAACACAGTTTCCCCTGCCGTCATGCTCACTAGTTCCCCTATATTGGGTAATGGAAATGTGTCAACACACTTGTTAAGTCCGCAACGGTTAACAAATAATCTGTCACTACCACTGCTGTTCCTGACGACCACCACAGGAGAAATCCATTCAGACACGTCAACAGCCTCTATAATACCAGCCTCAGAAAGTTATTTCTTTTTTATTGCTGCCACCACCTCCCCCCTAAGATCTATGGGTACACGTCTGTGTTTTGCCATTACCAGAACTGCCCCCTCTCTTAAGACGTATTATGTGACTGAAACCTTTCATACAGCCAATGGTGTCAGTAAACCCATTATTAAACTGGTCTCCTGGTTTACTGTGTATGTGATACAAAAGTTAGACTGATCCACCCAAAGCATTTCTTTCGGGCCCCTTCAACCTCTGAAAAAGAAAGAAATGTTACAGGCCTCAAACCACCCTCCAACTTGTGCCCATTATCATCAATGGTAAATCCTGCCATTCTGGCATTTGAAAATAAAATAATTGAGGAAACAAGGAAATTGTTAAAATTAAAGAAAATCTCCAGACAACCTGTCCAGAGTAGAAAGACGATGCCTAAAAAACCTCCAATTAAACCAATTGTTTATAAGAAAACCTGCAGACAAAGGGGGTGAGATCGTATTATGGGATAAATTTGCATACCATACTGAAGTGACCAATTAGCTAAACAACTACACTTTTTACCGCAAGCTGATGACACATCCTACACCAAGATTGAAAGATGAAATTACAAGTCACTTACTGCACTTACCTCGCACTTGCCACCAGCTGGCCCTATTTATTTATTTATTACTTTACGCCACTTACCTTGTACTGCACTTCCCCCCCTCCCCTTCCCCTTGCACTTTTCCCCCTCCCCCACCCCTGCACTTGTCGCGCCTTGAAACACCTGTGTATAGGCGCGTTACAAATACCATATCATATCATATCATATCAAGTCTGATGAATTATGCTCTCCTAGAGGGCTGGATTGATTTAGATGAAAACATGTTTCTCATTGAACACAATCCAACAACACCAGCTTTTTACATTCTACCTAAAGCCTACAAAGATTTGACACAACGACCAGGCAGACCAATAGTGTCAGCCATCGATTCTATACTAGAACCCCTATCCATCTATGTTGACTGGTTCCTACGGCCTTTTGTTCAACAATTGCAATCATATGTCAAAGAAACTACAAGTATGATTAAAATCCTGCAAAATGTACACACCCTCCCAGATGACCTACTGGTTACATTAGAACTTGTTGAACTGCATACAGGTACTTGAGCAATATCTTAACAAATGGACGACAACACTTCTGAAAGTGCCCACAGCCTTCATATTAGAATGCACGAGGTTAGCACTCACTGAGAACTTCTTCTTATATGAAGGAACATACTACAATCAGAAACATGGGACGAGCATGGGTGCGACCTTTGCCCCAGATAATGCCAACCTGTATATGGATAATTAAGAGATAAACTCGATATGTCATCACAACAACCCTTACACTGGGAACATCATTTCATGGCATCAATGACATTTTTCTAACCTGGCGGGGCTCGATAGAAATGTTGGTAGAATTCACAGACTGGCTCAATCAGAGGAACAAACACATCAGGTTTAATATGAATCATGATTTAAATAAAATGCCCTTTTTGTACTTGGAAAATGTGAAATTAGAGAATGGTTGTTTGGAAACTGTGCTATTTAGAAAGCCTGCCGATAAAAACATGCTACTGGAATATCACAGCTTCCAACCGGCAAGCCTTAAGGAAAACCTTGCAGTAGGTCAATTTCTCAGAATTCGGAGAAATTGTACCCAAATATCAGATTATATAGGACATGGTAAAACTCTGGAAAAACAATTAAGAGATAGGGGGTTCCCTAAAAAGAAGATCCATGTGGCACATAAAAGAGCTAAAAATGCTAACTGAATCATGTGTCTAAATCCACAACAGAAAAACAATGTGGAGAAAATAATGTGTGTAAGTACTTACAGCCCCATAAGTAACCAGCTACGAAAAACCATTCTCAAGAATTGGCATAATATAAAACAGAGGACTTTAATCCAGTTCCTCTGAGGTTTGCATTCAAAAGACAGAGAAACATAAAAGGCAGTCTTGTCCGTACATACCCTGAAAACAGATGCAAAGTGGAAAAACAAAAAACATTATGGGGACTACCACCAATGGTAGGCCATTTTAGATGTGGTAACTGTTCAGACTGCCCACTGACACAAAATATTTTAAAAAAATCAATTTACAAGGAAAGGATCACATTTTTAATACTTTTACTAACTGCCTTTCCCAGTGGGTGGTATATGGGATTAAATGCCCATGCGATTTACGTTGGAAAAACTAAGCGCCCTGTAAGACATCGAGCAACACAGATTGTGCATCAGGAACAAAATTGAAAACAAACCTCTAGTGGCACACTATATCCGCCTCCACCACCAGCCAACAGATATTTTTTGGTTTGTAATAGAAACAGCATATGCTTCCAAACCAGGAGGTGATAGAGATTTTTCCCTCAAAAAATGTGAACAAAGATGGATTTACAACTTAGATACAGTTAAGAACTGCCTTAATTCCGCAGTAGAATGGGGAATGTTCCTGTAGAAATTATGGTGACATGGGAATAGAGAATTGATCCAATATATTACAGGAGTCCAGATTGACTCGGACTTTGTAACTATGGAGGAAGGAGATTTGAATATGAAATCTATCCTCCGAGAATAATGTCTCAGCATTTTTACGAAAAAGCAGTCAATAATGAGGTTAATATCATACCCCCTGTTTTCTGCATAATTCACTATATAGCAAGGACAGTATGTATCTAATAACCTTTTCAGTTTCCATGGATTTTGCCTTAGTTTAGGATTATGTACTACCTAATAAGTAAATAAAAGTAGCCGCACATGTGGCCAGCTAATAAAAACAAAAGAACAATAAATAATGTGAAAGCGCAAAAGATACATGGCATCATAAAATAACATCAATGACAAGAGTGAAAATACCAACATAAGATGGCGGCCGAGAGCATTAGCACACAACAGAAACAAGCATGCTAGCTGCACGCCGACCATTGGACTAGTACAGGTGGAGTTCCTCAGGGCTCCTGTCTGTCGCTGCTGCTCTTCAATCTTTACATCCGGCCCCTTCTTGATCTCCTGAACAAATTAGGAGTGCAATATACAAATTACGCCGATGATACTCAGGTTGTTATACAGCTGAGTGGCTCATATCGCAGTGACACGGAAACCATCAACAAAATATACAAAGCCATACAAGATTGGATGGCCTGCAATTCTTTTGCCTTGAACGATAAAAAGAATGAACTCCTTATCGTGGCATCTAAAAACACTCGAGCGAAACTTGATTCTAACTACGACCGTTTCCACATAGCCAACAACACCATTATCGTTCAAAAGAAAGTTAAGACATTAGGAGTAGTTCTTGAAAAACTCTCCATGAAATCTCATGTTTCCAGCATTAAATCCAACTGTGGTCTTATAAACAAGAGAATAAGATATATTTGACCATTCATCTCAGAAGAGAACTGTGCTCTTTTGTCCACTGCCCTGGTTAATTCAAGATTGGACTATTGTAGCAGTCTCATAGCGGGCACCTCAGTCTCTAATATCCGATCTCTACAAGTGGCGCAGAATAATGCAGTGTGTAACATTTTCAATCAGTCTCGTCATACACACATTTCCACTTTCAGGAAAAAACTCCACTGGCTTCCAGTCAAACACTGCATAACACATAAGATGCTTCCCACGACCCACAAATGCCTCAGTCTAAGCAGCCCAATCTATCTGTCATCCCGCATTAGCACCAAACCCAATGTGAGGAACCTTCGTTCTCCCTCTGCGATCATTCTCAAACATCCTAAATTCAGGACAGCCAAATTTGGAGGTACTACCCTTGATGCTCAGGGTCCCCTTCTTTGGAACACACTTCCAGAAAGGATATGGCAGATCCAAAGCTATACTGTTTTCAAACTTTCTATAAAGACTCACTTCTTCAACTTGGAATAATCTGACTCTTCTATCCTTCTATCCTTCTGTCTATCCTTCTGTCTTCATGCCTGTTGTGTTAGTCCTTGTTTTGTTCTGTGTGCGCCCTGAGGCCTGCGGGCATGTTAAAATAAATAAATAAATAATGCCACGCTTACATGTCTATGCGTCCGGGTGCCATTACATTGATGCAAAACGCTCACGAGCGGTTAATGCAGGGATCCAAATAGCTGGAGAAATGTAAGTACAACTATTGCGAAATAGTACATTGCTATGAATTAGTTGTTTGATATAAATGCTCTGTCTCCCGTATAGAGCTATAAAACAAATCTTTCGGCATTAACAATAAAACCATATAAATAATGCTTCTCTTAAGAGACCAAGAGTAATATTCTGTATTTGGAAAGCTCTTGTACAAATATATGAGATGCACATAAATACAGTACGATAAAGAATAACTGCACACGCATCTTACAAATAGAAATAAATAATGATCAAAGAAAACATCTGAGGAAAGTGTTTAACTATGAATACTTTACTACAGATCCCGCTATTATAGAATACCATCAAATTCCTAAAGGCTGGTCAACAACGCCCATTGGAAGACCGGCAGGGATAAATATCAAAACAACATCCTTCTCCCAACACGCCGCAAACAATACCACAAGATCAAAAAGGAACTAATACGCCTCCCCTCATTTATGTAAGGTCAGTAGTAGACTTGATATTGATATAATTAATGATTTCAATAAAATAGATAAAATAAGGTTGGTGACAGATATGTATTCTTTGGCATACATGTGAAGATCTCTCTAAATATGAAAGAAAATCAATTTTGAAGCTAGTATGCGTCTGTTGCACAAAAATGAAAATTTCTTCTGGGCTCAACTATAGAAAATCTGAATCCAACTAAAAGTATAAAGCCGGTCAGCTCCCCTCAAAACAACAGGTCTAAATGATCCTATATCATTTCTTGGTCAAAAGCCTTTTCTTAAAAACATGTTTTTTTATTTTAAATTGCTGTTTGACTGTTTTATTGCAGTGACTTTGTTTCTAAACAATCTATCAGATCTTGAAAACATTTCGCCTACTGTAAGAAATATATTTGTCCTGAAGACGGCTATAATAAAAAAGAAAAGAGACTATGGTGTCTTATTGGTCTTTCGCCGAAACATATGTAGACACATCCATGGGATAAAATTGGAAAGCCCAGCACACAAGAGGGCATAAACACCTGCTCTCTAATTTAACATATGCCTGGAGAAGAATAGTCTAGTTGACAAAAAAAAAAATATATATATATATATAGGGATAGGGGTATTCAAGCCGAGTGTGTTTTTTTTCGCTGTACAGTGTTGAACTGTGGCAATATGGTCGGTGACTTTGGGATTAGTAATGATGCCCATGTCATATTGTTATTACCATTTAAGATGTCCTCCCTTTTTCGCTACTTAAGCGTTCACCATTGTTGTCTTATGTTGTCTTATGTTAACATTCCTGCATGGCTTTCAAATATCCTGTAATCTCAATTCTAACTCCTTTATAGGCACTTGCTTTTACCTTTTGGAGTTTGAGGTGCGTGCCCTCTAAACAATCCTGCCAAATTTGGTAACCTACTATGGTGTAGTCCAATCCCGAACCAACCAACATGCCACAGGCACACCATCGACCAGCGCCACAGCACAGGATTTCTCATCCTTATTGGTCTTAATGTCAACTTGGCTTACTGACCAACTGATTCCTTCATTCTTGCCATACTCTTTGCCATCATCACTTTCACTCTTCTGTTCAGCAGTGATCTCTTTTCCACCTGTAGGCAAACAAGTTTGCACAATACCTAGCATGATGTCCCTTCCTTCCACATTTTAAGGAATCAGCATCAATACATGGGTATGTTTCAGAGTTCGTGAAGTGAAATGTCCCACAGTGGAAGCATCTCTTTACTGTGTCCTTTAGAACAAACTTGTCATCTGATCCTTTACATTCTGCAGATCCCTGTGTTTTTCCAAAATGTTTTGTACTACTAGCGATGTTTCTGTATCCCAAATATCCTCTGTTTTTTATTCTGGTGCCCACCACGTTTGTCCTTTACTCTCCTTTGACCTCACTCTGCTCTGTTTGCTTGACACATGCCATCATGTAATATCTCAAACTTCTTCCAGTCTTGGGTCTCCTTTCGCCTAAATCTCTTCCCTTAGTTTACTTTCACACATTTTGAGATTACATTTGTCTCTAACTCTCTCATTCTGCGTGGCACCAAAATTGCACTTGCTAGCTAACTCTCGAAGGGCTGTGATAAATTCTTCAACTGATTCACCTTTGTTCTGATACCGCATCCCAAAATCTTATGTCTGAAGTATCACACTCACTTTTCTTTCAAAGTGCTTGTCTATTTTCTTTAATCGCATATACAGTAGGCTGTTCTTTGCCTTCACCTGTGACAGCACCTGAAGGTACCATTTCCAGCACACTCTTCAGTGTGCATCTTCCTTCCACACCAATGCTATGCATAAGCAGTGCCCTGCAGCATTCTAGACTGAATGATGGACCATGTACAGACAGAACATAGTTCTGGAAATCCTCTCTCCAGGACTCCTAATTGACTGCAGGGTTGTCAGGGGTGGGCATAAATTGAGAAGGTAATTAGGATATAATTCCACTGTGCTGCATGTATGCACCAACATGGCAGGCACATCGAGCCATGGGATGCTGTTTTGTCTCCTTGCCTACCTCTACCTGCTGCTGATAGGTTGCTCATTCCTGAAATGTATCGGCTTCCTGGGAGCCTGCAGGTGACACCGGCCCCTTCTAAGGCCAACCTTTAATGCCTGTAGCACTTTCCCTGTCTGGCCTTCTGCAGCTTTGCCCGCAGGCTGGTGGCCCGTTATTGCCACCTGCTCTGTTTCCTCTTCACAGATCTCAGATGCCTATCATGATTTCCCTACTGACTTACAGTTACAGATATTGAACACTCCACTTGCCTCACTTTAAACCACTCTGTGATTGCAAGAGGTAAGGACATCTATGCCTGTTGACCATCTGCATGTCTGTATGCCGTACCCTTCCAACAAAAAGTAATCATGACACCTTTCTTCTATACCTACTCATAACACTGCTCACCATGATGGCCGCAAAGTCTTTTCCCAAATACTGAATCATGACCATCACTTGATTGCTCCCCCTGACCGCCTACAAGGGTCACACATGTTTTCTGTGAACTCATGCAACTGAAGTTTGCCCAGCGATACCGCACTGGGCTGCCTCAACTTACCACTCCTAACTGTACATCACTGCTTCACACTGCACTGCCAGGTCGCCACCTGCATCGCAAGGCATAGCATCACCTGTTTGTGTACTCACATGCCTGCTTGATTGCCCTTCAGCATTGTGCTACACTTGTAATCCCATTTTAACCTAACTGATTGACTTTTAGCCTTGTGCTACACATGTAATTGAATGGACCTCATTACAAGTGTGGTGGTATTTTGCCGGTGATTCCATGGAGCTGGTAGCACCGTTTCTGTCAACCATAACCATGGAATCACTGGCAAACTACAACCTTGAGAGAGCACACATTGTGGCATGCCAGTCTCAGTGTGACTAGCATGACAGAAACACTGTCATTGTCACCTAAAACCCGCGGCATCTCCAACATGCCAGTGGAACCATTACCTGCATGTCACTCATGGAAACAATGGAAATGGAAACACCATGACCGGAAACAATATCATTGCGGGAACTGGAAGTTCGCCAGTGGCCATTTTCAAAAACACAATCAAGTTAAAATCACCTAGTTCTTGTTTCCATCTAGACACGCAGACACCGGCATCTCATCAGCAGGCATGTCATCTCGGATCCGTGAAATGTGGCAGTGGAAGCCACACTTATCTGAACAGGAACTAAGCATCCTAACAGACATCATTGTGCATCCTGTAGGTGAGATGTTTGCAACAGACCACCGGGGCAGTACACAATTGTGACAAAATGTAATTTGGCAGGACCTGGCACAGAAGGTGTCAGCAGTGGGATCTGTACCGAGCACAGAATGCGACTGCCATAAGCAGCGGGATGACTTCCGCCTGAGGCTCTGCATACTGCTGTCAGCCCACTGTAAGGAATTTACTAATAAAACTCATGCCATGGGAGGAGAAATGTAGCAGTGTGCTGCACCCCGAAGGAATTGAGGGAGTGGTAATGGTGAGGGCTGGTGCAGGGACACCTGGAGGTGGCGGTGAATACAACATGCCACACCAAAACAACCACAGCGGGCATGCAAATGCAGCGCACTCCACATAGAGACATGTCCAACTGCATGACAACCTACCACATCCAAACCATACAGTGGCATTGAACCAGTGTCAAGGGTCAAAAACATTGCCCCCAAACATCCAAACACACATGTGCCCACATGAGTACTGGTCATTTGCACAAAGGGACGGCATGAGAAACAATACATACACAAGGCACACACTCTCGCAGGTGGCATGCATGCACAACAAGCAATGTGTCCCCATGACACACTCACATGCATGCACACACGCATCAAAGTCGTCCTCACGGACCTGGCCCTGGCATGGGTTACCACTCACCTGTCAGACCGACACCCGCATTTGCAATTTTGCCCTGGCTTCACCTCCACCTCACTCTCCTCCTATGGCTTCCCTCACGGCACCACGCCTCCTCAACACCTACCTTGGCCCTCTGGCCGACCTGATCATCACCTCCTCACCTCATTCCCAGTGTTATGCTGATTACACACAGCTCACATTTAAGCTTCCATCCTCTGCCTCCTTTCCATCCTCTCTAATACATGATTGCCTGACTGCTCTGCATGCATCATGCTCTGCTAACAATCTCTGCCTTAATAGCATTGAGATAGAGAAGCCTCTTATTGTTAGGCCTGCACCCTATTTCCCCACCCACTCTCTGTCCACCTTCCATGGGCCCCCTACCCTCATCCCCCTGAGAGGCTACAAACCCTTGTGTTATACCTTTCACTCATCCCTCCCCTCGCCTACGCACATCACAGACCTTGCCAAGTCATTCAACGTACAACATCACCACCTCAGAGACCCCTTCCTTTTCCTCACCTACCCCCAGAAACCCAATGACCTCGATCTCACTAGGCCCGACAACTGCAACAGCCTCATCCCCAATCTACCTCTTCCCTCCCTTTGCCCCCTCAAACCATTCCAGAATCAGGCCACATGAATCAACCTATGCCTCAAGACCTGGGACCACTTCCCTCCAGTCCTGGAATCACTCCACTGGCTCCCAGTGACTGCAAGGGTCAAATCCAAGACCCTCTGCCTCATACACACGGCTGTCTGGGACCTGGTCTCCCATGACTCCCAATGGGTCAAGCCCATCCTTGACCAGTCTCCCCCAGCATCCCTTAACAGCGTTCACTCTCAAACACTCTTCCCTGGATGATCCTGAATCCGGTCCACCCCATCCTTCGCACTGTACTGCCCGCCCCTGCATTTTACCACTTGCACCTGTCCACGTGGCTCCCATCAGCACTGCTCATTCCCGTGTGCTCAGCCTCATGTTCCCCTCACCCCCTGTACTCTCCCCCTCCCGTTCTGCCCCCTTACAACTCCCTCCCCTTCACCTCATTGTTCCCTGCACCTGCACATTAACAATGATACAGGGAGCAGTATGACCGTTGATACTATTTCAGCCACCTATGTCCATCACTATTTGTCTGATGGTGCCTGGAAACACTTGTGTATAGACGCTACACCCATTCAAAATGTATGAACTGTAAATTCCTTGCTGTATGAACTTCATGTTGCAAGGCCATAGGATGTCACAGACAGGCACATCATCTGACAGCAATCAAAGTAAACCAAGCACCTCACAGTTACCCACACAGAGGTGGAGAGCCACACAAGCAAAACCACTGCCATGGGAACACCAGTACCAGCCACGCAAACCACAGGCCCAGTGAGCATGCTGCCTGCCCCTGCAGCAACACCTGCTGTGCCAACGGAGGCACAGCCAGCAAATCCTGCTAACACACATTCTGCACCAATAGAGGCACAGACAGCAGCCCCTGCAGCAACACCTGCTGCATCAACTGAGGCACAGCCAGCAGCCCCTGACACACAGCAGTGTGGGCCAACAGGATGGCCACCACCCCACCAGCCTCCCATCACCTCGACAGATGGCAATGTCGGCAGGAGGTCGGGGACACCACTGTGGGGTCACCAGAACACAACCCCTACCGCCATCCCTCATTCAGCCCCTCAGACCTCCACCATCTATCCCCAGCATCCAAGAAATGAATGCACGCATACAGTGCATCGAGGCACATCATGAAGAGATAGCTGGACTTGTGTGCCAGCATCTGGAGGAGAGCAGGATGATGTGGGAGGAGACCAGGTCGATGTGGGGGGGGGTGCAGGGCGCCAGCCGGTGCTGTGAACGTGCACCGGGCTGCTTCTCACATGCAATGGCCTTGCTTGAACAGGGGGTCCAGGAGGGGAATGAGGAAATCCCTGCACTAGCTGAGTCCCTCACCTTTTCCCTGCAGGTGGCACTAGAGTGCAGGAACAGGGCAAGTTTAGACACCCCTCAAACATCACCATGCCTGCAAGCTCCCAACTGAGTAGCCTGAGGTGACGATCCCTGGGCCTGTCAGGCTCACCACAAAAGTGCAGGTCTGGTGTTAAGAGGCCACAGAAATGAGCCTGTTCCAGACTTCAAGTGACACTGATAGTACCTAGGCTTTTTTTTGGAACGGTGTGCTTGGGAGGCCTAGTTTGGGAGGGTTAGTCGGGGAAGATTATTTGGAGAGGGTTTGTCAGGGCACAGGGAAAGGGAGTGTCTATGCAGGGTGTGGGATTGGGGTTAAAGGGTACTTCAGCAGGCTCCAGGCAAAAGACAATAAAAAACAAAAGAAAACAGGACAAAAGAAAAAGGTTCCAGCCTTATAGAAGGCTTCTTTGCCCTCTTTTTAGGAAAAAGGACCTGCAGACTACATCGCCCAGCGTCCTCTAGGCCGGGAACTACATTAAATCACCCACATTGGGTGTGGAACATGCGTGTGCATACAATCGAACAAAAGCACAGCGCTTGTGCCCAAGGATTCGACCTGAGCAGACGCATCAGCAGGAGCTCCGGACAAGAGGAATAATGTGAGGGGCCATGCCCCAAGGAAGCAGCATTCCGGCCCCTCGCTTGCACCAGATAAGTACCACAAATATAGAGGGGAGAAACCAAAACTCAAAACATCACACATAGCATCAGGGCAGCAGCACAGAGATAGAGGCGGAACCGGAGCACATGGGAGGAATGCACTGCACTGAGGGACACACGCAGGGGGCACAGCCCGGATCAAGCACGTCCCCCTGCCCAGAGTAAAGCTAAATGCTCCACGCATGCTATGATAGCAGCGATTTCACATTTAAATTGAAACGCCCGCCGGAACCCATTAAGACAGTAGTTTTCTTCCGCGAGTACGTCTTGCATGCAAATGACATAGCCACGTGCAGCCATTACAAAACCGCATACATTTAGCCACGTGTGGCGAACTTTAGCTGCACGCTCCAACTTCTTGTATTCATCCACGTGCGGCGGACCTTAACTGCATGTTCTTTTTTCATTTAAGTAGGCACCTACCACTATATAATACAGTTGTTTTAGGTTGCATTTACCTGTACTGACCTACCTTAGGGGTGTCACTAGTCTTAGCTGCATGCACACCTGTATGCCTTGTGTGCCACGTGTAAGTAACATCTTTGCAGAATTCAAACTGCTCCTGACACCGTACCTGAGTGTGCGCAGGCAGGAGGCCAGCACTCACAACCAGAGCTAAGTGCCTTTCTGTTTACCTTGTATTGTGTGTGGATGCAGTATGAGGTGTATGCTTTTAGGGAGTGTGTGTGTATCCCTGTGTCCCCCTGCCTATCCACTACCCCTCTCCTAGCCCTCATTCCAGTTACCCTCTGCACCTGTATCCATCCAACCATTGTGTCCCTAACCATATTTCCCTGCTGGGGTCTCGGAGGCATGTGTAAGCTTAGTCTTGCAGGCACCAAGACTGCAATGGAGTTGTTTGGTTCGTGCCACTCCTGCGCCTGGAAGCGGAAGCTGTGACAGGGTTAGCCAGGGAGGCTTAGTTGGGGAGGGTTAGTTGGGGAGGCTTAGTTGAGGAGGGTTAGTCGAGAAAGCTTATTTGGGGAGGGGATGGTGGGCCACATTTTTGTTGTTGTTTGTTCATTAAAAAGGATGCATGGTTCTGCATATGAATTCATGTCAGGACATTCATCTTGTGAAGTAGTGTGTTTTATTTCTGCAAAGCATCACATGCAGTGTGTGCCATGGGTCGTGTGCAGGTGCTGTGTGCTCAAAAATAGTTCTATGAGTTCATGGCGGGCGGCACACCCATTCCTATTGTTGTTTCATGTCTGCAGTTGCACCCACGTCTCCTTCATCATAATTGTCCTCTGGAGGAATGTCCATGTCTGGGGGCAGGGGAATGTTCTGCCGGATGCACAGTTTGTGCAACAAGGCACAGGTCAGGACTTTCTTCCCTACTTTCACTGGCCTTTATGTCAGTGCCCCACCAGAGCAGTGAAGGCACCAAATTCACTCCTTTAACAGTCCAAAGGTCTGCTCAATTGGCATCCTTGTTCTAATGTGAGCCCAATTGTATGCTGTTTCCTGGTGGCTCTGTGGATCACTCACAGGGTTCATCAGCCATGTTAGTAAGGGGTAGCCGGAATCATCTGCATGGAATGGGACACAGGGAGAGCCATTTTTTTAGGTGATTCGGCAGTGCATAGCTTTTGGGATGTGGGTTGTTGACACGTGCATCTGGGTCTATGCTCTTGCAGGCCCTCAATCACTTTGCTGCACCCTGTGACAGGAAATGGTGGTCAGGCAATGTGTAGGATCTGATTCCCAAGGATGAGTTGTTAGTGGTTAGTGGTGGGACAATGTCTGGACATGTTCTGCTTTGTGACATGGCAGTGATGCATTGTGATACCTGTCGTGCATTGCATGTGCCTGTCCACCTGTGCCAAGATTGTGACGGGGTGTCAATCCATTGACTCATGTGGTACATGCCAGTCATGGACACCCACTCTTGCGTGCTGAATCTGTCCCTGCATTTGCATGGTGCCTGTGGGACATGAACTGGTGCCAGTGTACATCCCCATGCACTGGTGCACATGCTGTGTGGTGTGTGTGTGTTGATCCTTTTACTCACCCAATAGCCAGGTCCACTGCCTGCCATAACGTACCATGTATAGAGGTAGTGTGCTATTTCACAGGACCATGGAGTCATGGTTTGATACCGGGAAGTGTGCACTGCAGTGTGTTATCGTCAGATCCACATTGCAGACAACCTGCATATTGAAGGAGTGGTACAGCTCTGTTTCAATACCCCTCCTTTGTGGTATTTTTGTGCTGGTGTTTCTGGGTAAACCGCAGTTGTAATAATGCCTTCTTTCAGTGGTGCTGGAGTTTCCGGCACCAATTCCAGGGGGTTGGGTCTAAGTTCCTTTTACTACTGGCAACAGTAGCACAGTATCTACTGTTACCAGCACCATTATTACCGGAATTCTCTATTGTAGTGCTGCGGTCTGGAAATAGTGCCAGTAATCATGTAATGAAGCCCATTTACTTTTAGCGTTTGCTACACTTGTAATCCCACTGTAACCTACCTGCTTCATTTTTCGCATTGTGTTAAACATGCAATTCCACTGTAATTTACCGGATTGACTTTTACCCTTGTGCTATGCTTGTTAATCCACTGTAACCAACCAGATCGACTTTTAGCCTTGTACTACATTTGTATTCTTACTGTAACCTACCTGATTGTTTTATAGTCTTCTGCAACACATGTAATTCCACTTTAATTTACAGGATTTACCTTTATTCTGGTGCTACACTTGCAATCCCACTGTAACCTTCGTGATTGACTTTTAGCCTTGTGCTACACGTGTAATCCCACTGTAACCTGGGGTCTCATTACAAGCCTGGCTATCCGGGAATATGGGTGCTGGTAGCAAAGTATCGGCACCCTTGCCATACCGCCAGATGATGAGTATGCCTGCAAGGGCCATTTCCTGAACTGCCGGGAGCACTGGAACCTGCATGCATGGTTTTCATGGAAGCAACAGCACTGTTAGCAACAGTGCCGGTGCTTCTGTACAATTTCCGTCGCCTAATATCCCACGCTCCCAGGGATTGCAATGTCCCGGTGGCACCAGGATATCTGGTGGCGGAACAGTGTTACCAGTTCGGTGCCAACTCGCCGGTAGCATTGCAGGTTACCGCCAAACTTGTAATGAGGCCCACTTTTAGCTTTGTGCTACACTTATAATTCCACTGTAGTACACCATATTGACTTTTAGCCTTGTGCTAAATGTGCAATCCCACTGCAACCTACCTGATTGACATTTAGCCTTGTGCTGCACTTCTGATCCCGCTTCAACCTACCTGATTGACTTTACGCCTTGTGCTACACTTGTAATTCCACAGTAACACTTATGCTCACCTGAAGTAGCCCCTGTACCATGTGGTGCAACTTTTCCATACTGTGCACAAACATCCATCTTGTCTTCTGCTCACCTGAAGTAGCCCCCGGTACGATGAGGTGAGGCTCTCCAGAGTGCGCTTATACTGTCTACCATTCTGTTGTAACTATTTCTACGTGTACTGGCACATTGTTTACTGTACTGTGCACTTATGTAACAAGCGTATAGATGCCTGTGGGCTTTGTGCGCTGCTATGAATGCTAACATATATGTCTCATACCAAATTAGAAGAAATACCTCACCTGATTATAATTATCCACGAGGAGTGGTGCACACAGTCTAGGACAACCAGCACAATTCCAATTAAGTAAAAGGACGAGGAGAATGACCGGCAAGTGATTGTCATCCATGCCACAGGCAGCTGGCACTTGCAGTGCACTGCTCATCTCACTGCATGTCAAATCTCAAAGAGAAACAGTGGGCTGCACACGCTAAGAGGTCCCTGCCTCCAGCAAGGTGTTGCAGCACACACAACCCCCTGACAGAGTTGGCAAACCCAAAGCCACAAGTTCACTGATCCCCAGAGTGCCTGTCAAGCACTGCGTACCTCAGAATCCGTGCAGAACAGCACACAACAACCGACCAGCACAGATGTCAGAGACCATACAGACCGGAATAAGTTGATGGCACCCTTCCAATGCGCAGCAGGAAGGCGTGTACTTCAGCCAGCTCCTCGCCAGTTGTTGCCTAGGTAAGACACTGGACTGTTTTACCTTCAAGTAAAACTTTAATAAGTGTCTCGGATAGGGAGCCTCCCACACAATCTCCCACAATACAGGCAGCTGCTTCTCTGACCTTCAGCGTTCTGTGCCCCATATATATATATAAATCTCTAAGCACACATCCCCACACTTGAATAATAACAGTACAAAATGAAGATAAAACAACGACTCGGAGGTATACAGGACAACTATGAACAATATATTTACTGATGCATATATGAACTATATATATAACAAGTGGACACATTGCCTCGGTCACAGGACTGCACACTGATTTACATGTGGATGCACATACGCATCATGACACAATTACACAGACACTTCCATTCCAAATAAAACATCTGTATTGACCATGTGCCAGTTAAAGATAGCTATAATTCCAGCCACCACAACCTAGAGAGGCACACACTACACAGACATTACAAAATTGACAAGAGCCGTGGATGGCACAAAGAAATAAGTATATTGAAAAGTACATCACGGTGTGGAGAGCAGTGGGGAAAATGGTGCATCGGACATGGCTAGAGAATATATGAATGAAAGAGGGAGTGTAGGTAAATCAACATACACTGTGAATGTGCCAACCACATAGCGGGTCAGTGGTACAACTGGCAACAGAGACACGATGATGAACAAACAAGATACAATGCACGCTGTGCAGGGAGAATTAAATGGGATGGATACAAGGATATATAATCCCTTTCCCCCTCTGACCCATCTATTCTCTATCCCCCATGACTATCATCTCAACCTCCTCTTCATTCAACTCGCAATGCTGGGACCACTGGGTTGGTGGGATGGAGCCAAAATAGAAGGAGGAGCCCACTGCATGTCCCCGCTGGCCAGACAAAGTAGCCGTGTGAACAGGGGACCTGAGAGGCAAAGGGACTGTCTGTGTCTGCAACAGATGTTGTTGAATGACACAAACAGCATCCTTAATCTCTGTTACTTCCCCTCTAACCGCCTGCAAATCTTCTCTCAGTCCAGTAAACTCCTCCCCCAATGCCCTCTGTTACTGGAACAGTCACTCCCCCGCTTCCCTCACCTCCCTTGCCACCTCCTGCAATCCCACCCTGATACCCTTCGGAAACCCGTAACAACTGTTCATTGTAGTCCACACTGCCACCTCCAGGTGTGGAACTTGAGCCATGGTGCCATCAAACTGGTCCCCTGTAGGTGCAGTGGCAGCGGTCACTGGGACAGACACAGTTGTTTCCATAGGTTGCTGAGCTGCAGCCAGCACAGATGGTCTGTGTAACACAATGGACGTTGTGTGCTCCACTCCTGCAGATTTCGCAGGACACAGACATGCCCCATGCAGGGCAGCAGGAGGGGTACACTCACTGCATACTTGTGCTGCCCCAAGCTCTGGAAGAGGGGCAGGTGAAACAGGGGAACAAGGGCATGAGAAAGTCCAGAAGGGGAGCTGGCTGTCATAATCTGTGCAGGGGCCTGATTGTGGCCATGTGTGTATGATGAGTGGTGATGGCAATGCCATTCTATGTGGAGTGTTGGTGTGGTGATGTTACTGACATTCTAGGTGGTTTGTGGATGGATGTTTGGAGTGCTGGGTTCTACTGCCGTCAGTTGGACCTAATGTACTGGACTGGATGAGTGTCCCAGTGCTTTCTCTACCTTATAACTACAGAGAATAAACCTACATGTAAACTACTTACCTTCTGGTGTTCCTGTTCTGTGAAGGAGGATTAGTTTACCGCACTGGCCTCAGCCAGTTGGCTGGGAGACATACATACATGGGGTGGGAGGACAGGTGGAGCTGCAGGTAGCATATGAACTGCAGCAGACAGGGTTACTGTAGTCCCTTGGGGGATACAAGTGCCTGCATACTCTGTCTGCTGTTGCTCCTTTGCCTCCACATACCACACCTGGATCTCGGCCTCTGATAACTGCACTTATGCTAGACTCCTCCATGTGTGCGTCCTGTGGGTGGGTCACAGCTCTGACACGTGACTGTGGTTCTGGACCAAGGAGTCAGTGGCATCGGAGGATGCAAGAGAGGTGAATTGGACACATGAGGCAATATACAGACCAAGGGATTTACAGCACATGTGGTGCAGACATCACCTCCACATGGGCAACAGACAGCAGATACATTTGCATATGTGGACATCAAGCCAACACTACCCTGTGCTCTGTGTTTAGAGAATATGCTTATGGCTCACACACCCAGGGCACAATAGACATATCATGATAATATTAATTGACAGGTTTAGTGGATGATAATGTGGTGGACATCTACCGGGCATATGCTAATGCCTGCCGATCTGCTGGACCCTGTGATAGTCCTCTGGTAAAATCTGGCTCCTCCCCCAGCAACTTCTGTGCTAGTGACCCACCACTTCTTCAACTCCTTGGTGTTTTACTGGTATAGCACAAGTAACCTAATGTGCCTTGCAAGCTTGGCCCAGTACTTGGCCCATGCAGCCAACTCGGTGTGCAGTGAGCTGTGACTGGTGAGGTGGAGTTGTCTGAGGAAGGTGGAGAAGCATCCATCGGTGTTTTGGGGGTTGTAGTGGTAGGTGCCTACTGCATGGTAGAATCAGTCATGTATGCCGGTGAGGCAGGGCCTCCCTCCCCACTGGGGTACTCCAATGGACAGATGTGGCTGGAGGTCACATTCCACCTCCTCTTCCTCCTTTGCAGTCAGGGGAGGTCATGCCTCCTGGGGCCGTGGGGACGTAACACACAACAGGGTGCACCATGATGGTGGGCCTGGTGGTGTCCTATGGGGCACCCTTCTCTCAGATGCCTCAAGTGGTAGAGGCACATGCATCCATGGTGGTGGGCTGACTGCCCCTGCTCCTCATGAGCCTCAAGCACACACTGGAGGGTTCCTCCATTGGGTCTGTGTCAGTGCTGACTCCACAACATTTCCTGCTCCCTTCTATTTCTGCTATCGAGCACGTGTCTTGTCACAGTGAGTCTTTATGTGATGTGGGAGGCCTATGATTGCTAAGCACGTAAACTGCTGCCAGGCCACCAGACTGAGCCAAAGGTTATACCATGTGTTGGCAGGCAATCTGTGTCTGAATTGGTGTTTTTGCACCTCACAAACATGTAACTGGGATGGTGAATGCAGGGGATATTGACTGTCCCAAGCAAGTATACATGTGGATGGACAAGGGCATGCAAACCCGCGTTGGCATGCCCATGTCCCAGCTGCATGTGCCATATCTACTGGGAGGTAGCGGTTGATGTTGCATGCATTGAACAGGCAGACAGGACAGTACCATTCATTGGGCAGTTTATAAACAAGCTGGGAACGGCTGGACCCTGTCAGTCAGAAATATGATGCAGTATACATACATGGGCACCTGGGTCTTATCGGGTAATTACATGTTGATGCATATGCCATGCATACCTATGCATACCTATGAGTCATGACATCATGCGTCACATGTACTTGAAGTGTGTCATGCAGCAGACATGGTCCGATGCTGTGCATGCCTGCCCTGATTGGCATCACACCCACTAAGGGGGCTGACTGTTGGTATTGGCTAAGTGTATTGGCTTTGACTGCGAATCTCATGTACATGATGGCTATATAACAGAAGGTATTTTCGGAATCCCATTGTGAGATGTCAAGTGTTGAGGTGTTTTGTGAGGCCTGGACTGCTGAACGTCTGTGTGTCCGGTCTGCACACCTTGCGGCTATGTATTTGTGTGCATGACACATGGTTGTGTGAATTTGCTACGTTATGTGTGCAATGTGTGATTATTATGTATGCAGTACCCTGCATCTCCTTGTATACACATGCATCATGATACAGTGGCAGGTGCATGTGGCACATGTGGGATGTGACTGTTGACTTTGTGGTGTGCTGCTGTGCATGTGGAAACATCACTTGTGGTGAACACCGACACTGCTGCGTGTGACATGTAGCTTGTTCAACCTATGTGCATAATGCAGGTGTGTGTATGCTGGGTGATCGGTATACACATGGGGTTGGTAATGCAATACTTCTCTGCATTAGGTGTGACTGGACTGATGCATGGATGTGTTGAGTGGATGCTTGCCAACTTCTCGAACAACTGAGTGCTGCATGGTCAATTGCCTTTGTGCAGGTCAATGTGTGTAGCAATGTTGTGTGTGCAATATATGTGTGTGTATGTGGCAAAATGTTCATAGGTTATCTTGCTCAGACCTCCACTCACACAGACACAACTTCACTACACACATCAACCCCCATGTGTCTACATTGTGCAAGTCACAATGGATAGCTGTTAGTGGGGAACATTTTCTTATTCAGTGCAGTACATGAAGTAAATATGTGAGAGTGTGTGCTGCCGTACAAAGGGCAGTGGGGGATGTGCAGATGCTGGGTGGGGTGTTCATGATTTGGTGGCACGTGTGGAAGAGAGGTTGGAGGTAAGAGGAGTAGAAGGAGAGAGGATATATGAAGTGAGTCCAAGGTGGGAGTCCGGTGCTACTTCCTGGGCATCCCACATCACCTTTTGTCCTGTAGCACATCCTGGGATGCCTGGGAAGCCGGGGAGGCCAAGCTGCACCCCCTTCAAAATGGCTAAGATGCCTCCAGGCTAAGTGGTACGCTGGTGAGTGGTTGACTTGCGTGCAGGTTGTGGTACATCAGGTGGGATGCCAGTGGTCTGAACGACCCTATTCAGAATCTTGGATCTCCTCACGAGTGTGCTATGCTTCGTCAACAGCTGGTTGAATATCCCTGACAATCCCAGGTATGCCTCAGTTGTTTGTGTCGAAGGATGTGTCTTGCACAAATATTTTCCAGTTAATGTCTTTGCCTGTCTTGTCGACGACATCCATTTGTCTGGCCAGCCTGCTATCTCCCAAGTGATATTGTGCCCGACCACAGCCACAGTGTCGGCCATGAGCTGCTGATGCTGTAGTAACTCATGTAGCCATGTGAGGCACCGTGTTGGGAATTATGGTGGGGAGATGATGTGTGTGGAGTCTCTGCTGCTGGTGTTCTCGACATATACCTCTGCCTGTACAAGGGGCATGCTGTCTTCCTCTAGCACCTCTGGAGTGATTTGGAGACCGACACACATCTCTGCTGCAGGTGATTCCGCACTGCGCTCCTCCTGTGAAGGGGAGATGTGATCCTCCAAGTCTTCCTTATCCTGCATATTCTGGGTGGATACACTCCAGACAGCCAGGTCTTGTTCTCCCTCCTCACTGCTATTAGAGCGTTATGCATGGGACCCCTTGACCATCATCACAGCTGCAAAGTATAAAGAAAAAGAGACATGTGAGTCTGTTGCATGTTGTTGGTGTGAATGTGTGTAAATCAATGACATTACTGTGGTGATATGTTGCTATTTATTGGCAGAAATGTGGCACTCATGCATCTCACCATTGCCCTGTTGACCCACTTTTGATGCCCATGTATCTATGACCACAGTAGACATATTTCTGCTGCCATTAGTGATGAGGCGTGTTTGTGTGTCAGTGTGGCGGCAACCCATGATTTTTTTCAGGGCTATGTGTGCGGGTGATGGTGCATTGTATGTTTTAGTTGTGTTCCCTATGCCCGTGTGGCTTGACGTGACTGTTGTTGGGGGTGTTGGCGCTCATGTAGGGGTGGCGTGGAACACGTTGCTTGTCAGCAGTGCACAGGTGGCATATATGGCATGGTGGAATGCTAACTTGGTCTGTAGGTGAGGCATGCCACTGAGGTTTGTGTGTTTTCTGTGGAGTCTGTGTTGCAAGTGCCAGTCGTGGTGTCATCTACCTGGTTTGCTGACATATGTGTTCTTTGTATGTGGCGTGTATGCTATGGCATGTCCTCCGTGCAGTCAGACAATATTTTCTACTAGCAATCGGTATGGGTCATGGCCTGTGTGCATCCATATGTGTTGCCTTTGAGCCCATTGTATTGATTGTTCAGGTGCAGCATAGGTGTTTAGGCCGCGGATGTGGGTGGGTATGCAAAGGTGATGTGCTTGTCATGACAGTGCCCATTACTGTACCTCGTAGGCCAGTGCACACCTCCTCCTGCACATCTCCATCAGGATCTGGATCTTCTCTTCCTTGGGTGTCAGTCACAACCCAGGGCCATGTGGTTCTCCGCTGGAAGCTTGGGCCACGTTGAAATGTGTGTACTTCAGTTTGACACTCTGATTCTTATCCAACCACTTCTTTTTTATTTCACCCCACGTGCATTTCTTGATGCCCAGAGCGGTGACTTGATCTGTGATCTTGAGCAAGTGAGCGTGTCACTGGCTCTTTGTGGTGCGATGTCTACGCATCCGGAGCATGCAGGTCCGGTGGCTGTGGATAAACTCCACCATTAGGTCCACCTCACATTCGATAAAGTTAATCTTGCCCCAGACCTCCTTGGCAGCTTTCATCTTGTCGGACCCCACCACATTTGCAGCTATTCAGCCCACTTGTGCGATGGTATTTATTGACTGTGTATGTTGTTGGAGGAGGTGTTTGATTCTGATTGGATGTGTATGTCATTACATTTTGTGGTGTGTTCCATGTGTAGTATGTCAGCTGGATGTGTGTGCAGGTGTTGTGATTGTCATGTGACCAGGAATGCATCTTTCTCATAGTATTCACCTTCTTTGTTGTTTGGGGAGCCAAAACATATTGCTGTCATCACATGGGTTGTCAGGTCACTGTGTGCATTTCATATGTTTGTGTCTTGGTATGTGTTGGAATGAGTGTGTCTCGAAGTGTGATGTGTTTGTCCTGTGGGTGCTGTGTCTATCTTGCATCGTGTTGGCTTTGGTGACATAGTGGGAGTGGTCCTAGTACACATGTGGCATCTGGCATATGTGCCGCCATTCTTTTTTATTTTTTGTTGTTGCATTTTTAAAGTGCTCACACAGCCCGGGGGAATCAAGGCGCTGTTACAGGATATGTCTTAGGTCCGTATTTATAACACGCTTAGTACCCAGAGGAATGTAATGTGAATGCATCGATGGGGTGTTTTCTCCCTTCATTCTCCCTTTAATGGCCATGTGGTATGGGTATTCCTGTGGGTGTGTCTGCTGAATTGTAGGTGTGTCAGTGAGTGTGTCTCTAATTTTGTTGGATGTGTTGCTGAGATTGTCCTTTTATTTGGGTGGGTTTCAGTGGGTGTGTTCGTGTTTGTTGAGTGTGTCGGGGGCATAGTGAGTCGCAACAGTTGTGATGCCCAAAGTGTGTAAGTAGGAAGGTATTTACTAAGCGAACGAAGATCTTGGGAAATATGTCTGAAGTTTCGTAAATTAAACCATGATGTTGGTGTTTTAAGTGTGATGTGCAATGCAGGTACGATTTTTGATTTGCACAGTGATGACAGGGATGTTTGGTGAAAGTGTGTAGGTGCACAGAAAAAACATTCACAACTGGTATGTGCACATGCTTATCATTTTTGACGTAAGTGTTCCTTGACATGTTTACTTATGCTGGCGTGTGTTGTGCCAACAGAAGTTATGTATGGTATTTTTGGACGTATGTGATTTTTATTAGTGAATCAGGCTTGATATGCGTCTGATTTTGTGCACGGTGTGAGATACGCTGATTTTTCGTGTGTGAGTTAGTAAATACGCAAATATTGCTGTAACTTACACTGCACGTGCTACTAAATTACTTTTATAATAAATTGCTCACAACAAAGTCATAGTTAGTAAATTTGGGCGGATGTTTATTTGGCACGTCTGTGGAGAAAAGCTAGGCTAACCAAGTTTAAAGCACATTAGAGGGTTGATGGCTGGCCACAGAGGAAGACCCCAAGAGCACCATAGTTATTTTATTCCTGCCTTGTGGACTACACAGACAAAGAAAGAGCACAAAACAAAATCGGCAGGAACAGGACTTAACAATGTCATTAGTATCCAAATGACTAACATGGGGAGGCGATTGGCTAGTAAAGTGGTAAAAATGGCTACAGCCATTGTCGAAGTTACACCTTAATACTGTTACCCCCGCCCCCTGTCAACTCCACAGCACACTTATCCTGTAATCACACTGCAACCAAAATGGGGTGTGTAAAAACACCATTTCACTGGTAGCCATATTGGTTACTAGTGCATAACACCACCAAAAGGGTTGCTTAGGCAAGGGGACTCATTCTGGGCAAAAAAGTTAAGTAAAACTAGCAAAAGAAATCAAAAGGTTAGGGGACCCACAAAGCAGGTCCAGAGAATCAAAAACAAAGAATTCTGTCTTAACACGTGTATAGAAGCCGATGGGTAGGTGGTTTGTTGTGTAATACGTATTGTAAAATATGAGATATCTTGTAGATACATAATCTTAATTGTTTAGAAAAAGAGATTTCATGCATATTTATCACAATGAAGCCAACATCACTGTACAGAGGAAACGTAACCTTGTCATTTTTATATCTTTCCTAAAGAAGACCTGTGGGTGGTACATGTGGAAAAGTATCTTCGATCGGTTACTTGACAGAAAAGAATTGGTGAAGGAACAGCTATAATCGGTTAGTGTGAAAATAGTAAATATTGAATTGTCATTGTCATATGTCTTCCATAGTTAACACGTGATATAGCACCATTCTATTGACCTTTGGGAGGAGTACTGACCGCAATTTCATAAATTGTGCCGACGCTATATATGCACAATCTCATTGTTCATTAATGATATTGTGAACATATATAATTAAATATAGAATAGTCTATTGTTTGAATTCTTAATTGCCATGTTCCCATGCAATGTCTGTCATTTTCCACGTATTCTTTACTTAACAAAATGAAACACACTTTTTTTGGACAACATTTTGCCATTTTTATAAATTGCCACATTTTAGTAATTTTATAACACTGGTCAAAAGTAAATCTTAAACCTTGAGTTGCTCTAAAATCTCCAGTTGTAGGGAAACAAAGAAAAAAGTTCATCTAGATATCTTTTACAAACATGTCAACAAAGTATGAAAGCGAACATGTGGAAATGCGGAAAAGGCTTAGAACAGAGAGTGAGAATAGCATCACAGTGCTGAAAGGGTTAAAGGGAATAAACCACATTCTTATTTACCTGCACGTGTTATTGTTTCTTTGCAGTCTAGTAATTGCCATGAAATTAATTGGTTGAGGGCCTACTTCCAATATTCTCCCCTCTACCCCTCCACCCCCTAAGTCTCCACAGCCTCCAGACGGTTGTTCATTGGCTTCATCTTTTTGAGGAAGTGAAGATACAATCAATGAGAAACACATATTAGCACAACACCCTAATTTACAGCAAATAATTATGAATAATTATGTTTTACAGTCAGTAAACCTTGCAGTTCTAAATGATTTAATACCTTGCACGGTACTTCAGAAATTAAATGTTTTATCGAATTTTTGACAAGGAAAAGAATGGGCTTTTTTCAATTGGCAGCTTGCCTGTGTTTGTTTTTTCAACATACTGCCTGTGCCTGCTGTTTATTGTAAGGTATCAACCAAACAACAACATGAACTATTGATTAGACAGTTTTGAACCTTTATCTCAATGTTTGCTTATGGAATTTGATCTCATAGTTGTTAGCAATAGATGGAATCTACGACTCCTGTTTGGTTTTGTATTCACTTTGGGTCTTTTATGTGAACTATTTATAATCACGGAATGCAATTCTGAAACAAGTGGTATCCTGCAATGTGTTTTTTTTTTTAATCTCTTCTCCCAATCCTATACGTTAATATATTTATAAATATGTATATATTCATGTATATATTTATTATAATGCTATTATTATGAGAAAGAAAAAGCTTCAACACAGTAGTTACACTGAACTATCAAGTTGTATTAATATTTATAGTATATAACGAGTGCCATAAAAAGTGGCGGCTGGTCAATATTTTGATTCGAGGGGCTGGAATGTTTGTCCTGAATATGCAAAGGGACAGAATGGGGGAGCCCAAACCAACCAAGGGAGTTCGGGGCTGTTCCCCTCAAGAACATTTTTAAAGTATTGGGTTAAAATAATGCATTTTCAGCACACTTTATGCAAAAATGTGGGTAAAAAAGCCACAGTTTGCAATGGCCAGCATTTTCATATAATAACCTACTCCTGTTTGCTCTACCAGTATAAGATTCCATGGAAAAGCAAATATTTATGTCTAGACTGCAACCACCAATGTGAACCAATACAATATAAGTACAATCATTATGTTGCCTTCACCTTTGATACTGTTGAGAAGGAAATTATCCTATCCCACCCCCCTATTCACCGTCGAATCAAATAGACCCCATACAGAGCTTAGGGGGAGCAGCCCCCTCCTTCAGGGCGCGTATAAAAGCCTGTTAGCATATAGAATTAGATGGAAAGCACTACCCATACCCCAACCCCATGCCTCCATTTTGTATTAGGCCATGACAAAAATGTTTACTAGACCCAAAACCGCCACTCTGAGGGCTGTAGCGCTTGCAAATCGAGTTTACATTGAGGTGCTAAAGTCATCACTACACCAGGCCAGCTCCTCACGAGACTTATTCCCAAGGAAGTCCATCCTTTCCCTGTCCTCTCAATGTTGCAAATATCTAGTATTTTTTCCAAGAATGCACCCTGTAAAGAGCCTGAGACAGTAACAGGCCCCAGCACGGTGTCCATCCATTTCCACTAAACTGCCATTGCACCCCTGCGCCCACCCCGCCAGGCCAGAGCCCACCACACTACTTCGCCCTGACCCCCTATCTCTTCACATAACAATAAGTCTCTGGCCATTTCAGATTGCCAAACACAGATCTAAAGCCTGCACTGATGTATATCTTTCTAATAGCAACATGCTTCTTTTCGTATCATGAGACACCAGGGAAGGTAGACCGTAGATCGAACCCCCGGGGGGAGTAACATGGGTGAGAGAACTGCGGTATTAATGAAGCTCTGAATGTGGGGGTGAATGTATCTATATATTATGCTCCTTTCGTTTGGTCATCCCTTTCATATGATGTTCAGGTGCCTACCATGACAAATGAATAATTGGATCCTGTTGTTTATCTTAGATTAGATAGAATGTCTATAACATATGGACTGTACTTCTGTGAAGAGCCGAAGTCCACGTGGACTAGTATACTTCCTTCCCCAAATACCAGTCAAAGAAAGTATGAACAACTCGCTGACCGGTTATTGGGGCCACAGGTGGCAGGAACAGTGAAAACACTGGGCCCCAGTTGGCTGCAAGGGAAAACAGAACGTTAGGTTTGCAAAGAATAGGATCTCTAATGATGTCTACAACCACACAAGTACAAGGGCACCTACCCGTGTGGATGATTGATGACAACTGGTTTACCTAACTGTTCCCCCTGTGTGGTGTTGTGGGTTGGAATGGAGGAGCTGAAAGTGTACCTCTGTTGTGACACGTGCAGAGTCCAACATGGTCTAGATGGAAAAAGACCCGAGAACAACGTGGTACTGGGATCAAAGTTCCACAGACACAGTACTTGAGAATTCCAGAGTCCTTAAATGCCAGAGTCAAAGGGTAAGAGAGAAGAGCAATCAAGGTAAGCAAAATTCAAGGTAGCAGCAGTTCACAGTATCAGTCCATGTTAGCAACGCCAAATCCAAAAGGGCAAACCAAAGGCAGTCCAAAAAGCCGGGAAAACAAGGTCCAAGATCCAGGAAGCAGAACAGAATAACACAGAGCACCGAAAATGCCAAACACGGAAGAAAACAGCTGAGAAGCTCTGAGTATCGTGAATGAGCATCTTTTATCCTGCTACTTCCTGGACACCTGACCGCCATCCGTGTTGTGCAGGCACCACATGAGCGGGACATTGCCAACCGGGTAGGAGATGCAGGTCACGCCATTGCGAGCATGGCCTACAGCGCCAAGGGTGCCACAGCGCACGAGATCCTCCACACCGCTGGATGGGTGCGGAACCAGAGCACAACTGCAGCCTGCACCACCACAGGAGTGGCCCTCCAGCATGCGTCAGAGTAAATGCAACCTGATCCCATAAGTGTGTAGCTGAATGCGTGACACCTTCACCGCGAGGATGAGCCCAGTTGACCCACATGCACCAAGATCGACTGGGAGGAGGCAGCCAATTAGCGCCTGGCATCTCCTATGGAGCTGGCCCTGCTATATGCCTGCACCAGCCAGCTATGTGAAGTCTTAATGTATATTTCTACATCATGATGATGCATTTGGCCTTTTTAATGTGCTGCCCGTGTAATTTTTGGCAGAGCGCTCTCGGGCAGCAGAGTTCTTTGCTGCCATTATATCATATAAAACTTTGTTATCCTTGCAAACTATCTTTTTGCTTTATTCCCTAGTGGGTTGTATTTATTCTGGAGTGTACGTTCAGTGGTGGAACCATTCAATACCCCGACAAAAAAGAAATACATAGTGACATTCTGTCTATACTGCACCCAACAGTGCATGCCAATATCACATAGGAACACTCATGATTCTGCCTTTACCCACAGTAAATACATATATTAAGACTGGACCACCAATGTTGGCCAGTACCATGTAAGAACACTCATTATGCTACCTTCTCCCCGGATGCCCAGTAAAAAATAACATTTCACAGTAAAGAAACATGTCCAGACTGGACTCACCAATGTTAACCAGTACCAGGTAGAAACATTCATTAAATTGCCGTCACTCTTCATGCTAAGTAAAACATGTCATGCCACAGTAAAGAAACATGTCCAGACTGGACCCACCAACATTGTCCAATACCCCGACAGATCACTCATCCTGCCGCCTTTAACAATGAAGCATATTAAAAAATGTCATTCCAGAGTCATATAAATAAGTCCAACAATGTGGGAAGTACGACATAGGATCACATATCATGCGGCCTCCATTTTTGTCACCAGTAACACACACCCTGCCACAGTGAAGATTTATCCAGGCTGCACCCACCTATTGGTGGGTGAATACCATGTAGAAAAACTTATCATGCTGCTTTCCCCCTTGATGTCCAATAAACAATGCAACATCACAGTAAATAAATATGTCCTGACTGGCCCACTTTTAGGCATACTTTGTGCTGTGTTTGGGTGCTTGAGCTCTTCATTTCTGCAATTGTATTTGATTCACTGCATTGGGGATCTTTTTAGGCTGTATTTTAATTTTTAATATTGGGTAGATGGAAATGTTACTTATTTTAGCAAAAAAACATCTTTTTGCAAAATAAACACCCAGTTGGTGACAGGAACATTTGTGCTCTGCAAAGCACTTCCTGATTTATTATTTCCTTGGTTGCTGCTTTTGGAACTACAACTCCCTGCAGAGTTGTAGTTCCCCAGCATATTTCTTTAGCCAACAGGCTTGACAGACCCAAGCTGGTCTTTACTGGTATAAAACGGGCTTCGTTTCACTCTATTTTTACTTTTAGGCTTACTTTGTGCTGTGTTTGTGATTTTATATATTTGGGCACTTGCACTTCTACCATTTAAAGGCTTTCCTTGATTGCTGCTTTTGGAACTACTCTCAGCAGGGTTCTAGTTCTCCAGAATATTCTTTTAGCCAACAGGCATGACAGCCGCCAGTGGGACAGACCCAGGCCAGTCTTTGCCATTTTCTGCCGCTCAGTTTTTCTGGTTTACAGCTACCTCACTAAGCGGTTGTACTATTGTGTGTGGACCCCTCTTTTAGTATGCATCCACTTTAAGCACTGGTGGTAGCTCGTTATTGTGTGTGGAGCAG
Source organism: Ambystoma mexicanum (assembly GCF_040938575.1). Classification (NCBI taxonomy): domain Eukaryota; kingdom Metazoa; phylum Chordata; class Amphibia; order Caudata; family Ambystomatidae; genus Ambystoma; species Ambystoma mexicanum. The sequence goes on along the minus strand of NC_090935.1, from coordinate 446,432,150 downwards.
GAATGTGGATAATTCTGCCTGTATGACAAGGGTCTTTGGAAAGAAATAAGAGTGATACACAGGCTATAGCGCTGAGATGAAAACAAACCTAATTTTAGACAGCTTTTCATAGCTCATGCAACCTGTAGCCAGTGAATAATGAAAAATGTAGTTGACAGCTGTTTTCATATCTCATGCGGCCTGCAGCCATTGATAGCAGAAGAATGGTCATCAAACGTACAGCACCCGTTTACACAGAAGGCTAGATTGCACACTTGCTGGACTAATATTTCTTGGCATCATCAAGGTCCAGGAAGTGATGCTTTCCTGTTCTCGCAGATGAGAAAACCACAAACAGCAGATAGCGAGCTGTCTGTTTTAACTACACACCAGTAGCTGCAAGCGTTGACTTCACACCATTAAGTGTTATATCTGATAAGGATTCAAGAACAAGAAATTGGCAGACACGAACAGAAGAATCATGCATGTCCACAAGGTTAAGAAGTAACAAGTGAGAGAAATGTCTCTTCACAGCAGATAGCCAAGGGCCATAGAGTACAGTGGAGGCATTAACTGAATGGATACAAAGCTCTCACTGAGTGGTGCCAAAGCCCACCTAATGGAGTTGCACATAGGACACCTAACTCAGCTCTAGGTTTTACTCTTCCACATAACAGATATGACACATGCACAACCATGTTCCTTCATATAAATAAGGCCCAAGCAAAGGGGGAAGAGGAACGAACAGTAGCAGACTTGCCTGTGGATCGAGGCCTGAGGGGCTGCGGAGGAGTGCAGAGCAGAGGAGTCATGGGCCAAACAGCAGCAGGAAAGAGACAGCTGGGCCGAGCTAAGCAGAACTCGCAAACCACAGAAGGCACTGGTTCATTTTTAGCACATTCTGCTCTGAATGTGAGTGAAGGGTGGGAGGCATGCTGAGTGCATTTAGACTGATGGTGTGTAGTATAGTATAGCATAGCTTCTTGAGACATAAAGCTTACACATGCTGTTACATTAAAACCACCACTTGTTCTATTATTTATCTATTCAAACATGCTCTTTGCCCACATGGCAATCTTGTTCATAGGTGAGATGTTATGTTATGTTACATCTGCTTTTGCTTTAGCTTGTTTAATGAAAATAAGAGCCCTCAGAAGATAGGGGGTCATATTAAATACATAGGGCCTCATTCCGAGATTGGTGGTAGCCATGGCGCTATTTGCGCCATGGCTGCCCCCAATACCGGGTCCGGCACCGGTCTTGTTCAATGGGGATTTACCGGTGCTCAAAGGGAATGGGGAGGGTGCTGATAACGGGCTCGTGACTAGCAAGCCCATTAGTCGCGTCCTGGTCCATTAGCAGGACCCGTAAGGGACGTGTGGTCAGACCACACATTCCTTATGGTTCCCGCTAAGGGACCTCGGAATTGGGCGGTAAGAGATTACTGGCACCGGTTTCCTTACCGGTGCCGGTAATCCTTTAACGCCCAACTCATAATGATCCCCATAGACATGATAACTCCTGTATCAAGTGTATAATTCAGAGTAATGCGTCAGAGTTGTATTTCTTTGAGTCCAAGAACTTTACAATTCCTGGCTGCATATGTTTAATCATGTTGGTAAGCACACAAACCTAAGCAGGCCTGTCTTTTAGCACTGAGACACTGCCTAGGGTGAATGTCAACATGACATGACTAATGACTGAGGGTCTATTTTCACAGCCTCAAACAAGGTGGAGATAAGAGGATAATGTTAATGCGTAACATCTAGGCAACCAAGTCAGAGCTGGATAATATGTTAACCAGCTTGGGTTTTCCCAATTTGTTGAGGAATTCATGCATACAAAGGTTGATATACTTGACGGTATTGCAACATATAATATCGCTCTAAGTAAACCCAGTATTCTGCCATGCCCATGGTTTGACCATTCATTTATCCACTGCTCTATTCTTTTTTCTAATCAAATAAAACCTGTAGCAGTGGCCAAAACATGGATCACTTTGAGAATTACTTAGAAGGTGAAGGCAGAAAAGATGCAGGATTGGATTTTACCTCCCATAAATGACATACCCAACTTGCACACCTCTGAACAACTTACTAAATCCTATCAAGAGACAATGAAGAAGGCCATTAATTATTTAGCACCGCTAAAATCTGAACTGGTAGCCCCAAAGAAATATAGTATGTGGTTCTCTCTTGAACTGAAGGTTCACAGGAAATGCAAAAGGAAATGTTTTTATATTTGGAAACACAATCAGACACGGACAAATTAACATATAGCATGGATGCTAAAAAGTATAAAATGGTGGTGATAGAAGGAAAATAAGAAACCTTTGAATCAAGAATAGAAAAAGAACAATATGACTCCAAGCAATTATTTACAATCCTTAAGGAATTAGAAAAACTCCTGGATAACACCCGATAGGGGCCAGTCACCTGGTGTACCTTAATTCAGGATGCCATGAAAAAGAAACTGGAGGTAATAATACTCAACATACAGAAGGACAGGCTAGAGACTGACTCAACAGATACGCTGCAATGTGATGGTCATAGGTCCATAGATCTAGGCCCAATAATAATCGAAGGGGACAGGTCGGACAAGACCAACATTTTTTAAAACAGGAGCCCTGAACTGGTACATAGAGCAGAGGATCACAAAGAGCATGCAAGCACTCTGGTAAACTTGTCAAACCATGTACTTACTAAAGATGAATAGTCTATCCTGGAATGTGGATTAGGTTTTGTGACTAGTAATAAACATAATTGCTTTCTCTTTAGGCAGGAATTCAACACCTTGATGAGGAAAATTCATCTAAAGCAGTACTTTATGGATAAAGAGTGGACTGAGAATGAAGAAGATAGTGGGCTGAGAAATAAGTCTACTTTTGTCCCACCCATGCAGACTAGAAGCCCAGAGTCTAAAGTGTTTGAAAACCGAGTTTTGAATGAACTAACCATATTGGAGAAAAATCAGAGTAAAAAGGGCTGTTATCAGAATGTGAGGAAGACAGAGAGGGATGTAATAAAATCTTTATCTGAAAACCTAAACACAATTTGTAAAGCTGACAAGGGTGGTGCAACCGTTATACAGAATAGAACAGATTATGTTTCTGAGTGTGAAAGTCAACTGTTGAATTAAAGCAGTTACTTGAAACTGGGGAGTGATCCCACTAAGGTAATCAGCCAAATGATAACATTGAATGCAGAGAAAGCACAATCCAGAGACTGGATTTCAAATAAGGAGGCAGATTTCCTAGTGAATGTTAATCCTAGGATGCCACAGTTTTACACTCTTCCAAAGGTTCATAAAGCTTTGGTAAAGCCCCCGGGTTGATCAATTGGATTGAATCAGCTCTTGAACCACTATCAAAACTGGCAGATTTTTATGCCCAACCACTGGTGAAGAGTATGGATTTGTATGTGAAAGACACTTAACAAATCATCAAAGAAGTGGTAGGACTTTCTTTCGACTCAAGCAAAGAATTACTTATGGGTTTGGACATTGTAGCATTATATACTAGTATCCAACTGGATGTGTCCCTGCAAGTGATAGAGGAAAGACTCAGACAAACTACAATAGCTACCAAAACTCTGGTGTCCTTTATAGTGTGGTGCGCGGAAGTTGCACTAAAAAAAAATTATTTCCACTTTAATGGACAGTACTATAAGCAAATACAAGGGACGGTGAAGGGGAATACCCTATCTCCGAGTGTGGCCTATATGTATGTGTAGTTTTTTCAGGTCAAGGTCATCTATGGTGAAAGTAATCCCTACAAGACGGATCTTGGCCTGTGGCGTCGATATATTGATGATGTGCTGATCATCTGGACAGGGAGTGATGTGGAAGCCAGAGAATTTGTAAACATTGATTAACCAGCAGGATATACATCTGAAATTTACCAGTACTAGGCACTGCAATACGATAAATGATCTAGATTTGACCATCCAGGTGGACCGTGAAAGTGGCACCCTTGTGGTCAGAGTGTTTCATAAGCCCACTGACAAGAATGCGTTACTGCATTATAGCAGTTCTCACCCTAAACATACATGAGACAATTTGCTGCTGGGTCAGTTTCTCTGGTTGAAAAGGGATTGAACTAATAGGGAGGATTTCAAGCAAGAAGCTCAACTTCTCAAAGAGAAACTCCATGAAAGGGGTTATGCATCTAAGTTAACAACTGTAATCGGGATGCACTTTTGGAACAAAATAAATGTGAGGACGAGCAGAAAGAAAAACTTGTGTTTGTGAACACATTTAGTAATTTATCGAATGAGATCCAAAATATAATCCATAAGAATTGGCATGTGTTGGAACAAGGTGAGGGCCTTCTGGGTAGACCACTGATGGCCTTTAAGCGGAGTAAGAACATCATGGACCAAATGACCAGGAATAATATAGCAGGATGGGAACTTAAACAACCGACCATCACAGAGACCTGGGGTCTTTCCAAACCTGTGGGTCATACACCATGTGGGTACTGTCCTGCGGGATGTTTTAACCCCCTAGTCCATGCCCTGCAACATTACTGCACACTGCTTGCATTAGAAACCTCAGAATGATCGATGGAAAGCATTATGCGCGCTAATATCACCCAGAAGTGCGCAGGAAAACCAGAAAAATAGGCCGCCCATCCACTTTTGCCTATGTCAGTGGTAACACAGGAGACCACTGCCAAAACCGATCATTTGGCTGCTCACAGAGGGAAATGAAACTATTTGGAAAAAGCAGTCCTGCAATGCAAGAGAAACACAGAGCTGTTTAAAAATCCGTTTTTCCTTGACTGTGGAAAGTGCAAAAAATCATGCTTCCCAAACATCACAAGAGATCCAACCTCCTTGTTGGGTGTGAAACATCACTGTATATAAAGAATTCACCTAAGCACAATGTCGGCAGAAACATATTTGATCAGAAGAAAATCCACATTTAAAGATGCTTGCTTGGAAGAATATGTCAAAAATGGGCGCAGTACCGCTACTCGCCTGTGTCAAAAGCTGGCGATTACTTAACCTGTCAATTTAAACTTCTACATTAAGATCTAAGTATGGAAAAGAACTCCTATCAAAAGCAATAGAGGTGGATACAATTCAAAACTATATTTTAAAAAGGCTGGAATTAAGAGATTTGTGGATATATTTGTAAAAATGTAATTTGTATTTTAGGACAAGACTATTTAAACACTGTTTTAAAAGTGAGTAAAGTTAGCCACACTGAGCTTCAAAGACATTCCACACCTTCTACCCAACAAAGGAATCTTTCCCCCTGCTCTGCTGAGAAACTGGCAGGGGTGTGTGAAAGGAACTGGGAGGGGTACTTTGGCCTGTTGCTCTGCTAGGAAACAAAGGACTCCCTTAACTGAAAAGAAAATGTTAATTTGGGCGTCAATAGAAACCAGCTGCTGGCAGGAACGAGCTCAGGTTGCATCTCTGGCTCAGCCAAGCCTTGGAGGTGGGGCTAGGCTGAAAATGTGGATTGGGAACTGAAGAAACTATATGTTTGAGAAAAAGACTTATAGAAAATTGTGCTGAACTGGTAAAAACATGGAATTTTGAGGTTATTAAAATGAAAAAGTTGCTCACAAGTAGAAACTACTCTGGAATGTGTGTGATGTTCAGAGACTGAACCACGAACATGTTGATATTGTAGCAATTATGATTATGCTACGAATATGAAAATTTACAGGAATATGCCCAGATGGTATGTGCATGTATGTGAGAAAATTGGTACAGAACTGACACTGAGTAACCGACCAAAAGCGCAAAAAACTGTCATTTGTGAACAGAAGCTCTCCAGAAGATGGGACTTTGACAAACACATGCCTTAATTAATATGTAATGTAAATATGTAATATTAGCAAGTTTGGGATATGGTGAATATGTTTTTTATGAAAACTAGAGTTTCTGGTTAGACACAAAGGGGAGTTTTTTCTTCCTGGACCATAAACATGACACATCATGACATACTGTTTCCTTCTCGAATCAGGAGAGAGGGAAAACTTAGACCAATCAGTTTCCTAGATGGTGGGATTAGTATAATCAGCCTCCCCACCCCCTTGGGAAATACATAAATAGGGACTGTTGAGGGCACAGAAAGACACACACATTCAACCATCAACTGATCGACTGGCGAATGTGCTCTGCAGGAAGAACCCATATCCAGACTCCAGAACACATATCCAGACTCCAGAACCCTGAAGCAAAAGGCCCAATCTAAAAAGCTGAACCCTTCTCAGCTGGCCTTTAGAATCTTGCAACCTGATTTTAAACCCAAACTTCCACGGGGCCCAACCAATTCAACAGCCTGGCTGTGCTGTTTTGGCTGCTTCTTGCCAAGAACCCCTGCTAGAACCCAGAGATCCAACCCAGTAGAGCAAAGATGTATCCAGAACCAACCCATCAGATCCAGTCCAGGAGGCCGTGCAGGCCAGAGTGCCTTGCTGAGAGCAGAACCAAGCGCCTGAATCCTGTCCGGTGGCAAGCAAATTCCAGCCAAACCTTTGACCAGATCTTTGGCGGGCATATTACAAACCATAGTTGTGAGTATTTAGCATAGAACTGTCCATAGAAAATCTATTGGCCTTAAGTAATCCCATCCAACCCATTCCAACATATCCAGAACTAAATTGTAGAATCTCTTTTGTCTATACTGAATCATTCTCTCATCCATATAATCCTCTGATAATTGTAGTGATAATAATCTTTGCGCTAATATTTTTGTTGAAGAGGTGCCTCTGGACTGGTGGACTTTTGACTGTACCGTTGGTATCTCGCATCTTCATAGCCTCCCTTAGTGTTAAGAAATCTTTGTTTGTAATCTTCAAAAAGTGCATCTCTCATTTCAAATCTTGACTCTTTTCTGAAAAATCAACCTTCACTAAAACCTCTGTAACTTTTGAACTGTACGTGCTAGGAACTAAATTTAAATGTCAAATTGAAGCACTCCAACTCCTTATATTTTTTCTGTAATTGCATTTCTCGCGCGCCTAAAAGTTTGACGCGATTGTGCGTTTGGCTCAATTTCACTCGATGTAAAATTGGTATTTCTTGCATTCAAATTCTGAATTCAGTTTCCTGTCAATTAGTTATTCCAACATCATTGCTAGTGTCTACCTGAACCTATCCAAAGCAACTCTCACCAGTTCTGAATCCCATCTAGCGAATTAAAGTCATTTTTAGCATTTATCCCATTCATTTCAGATCACATTCAAAAGCATTTGGCCTGTTTAAATCATTCCTGTTCTCTCTAAGGTTGCTGGGGAATTGGGATTGAACTGCATTGTTGATTGTATATTCCTGAAACCTGTGTCCCCTCATTCCATCTCTTCATCTTGCATAATAGGGGGGGATTGAGTAGTGACAGGGGGAAAGACTGATTACATTGTCTTTGATTGAATTCATATCAAGTTTTATTACTGTGCTACATTCATTTCATATCATTGCATTTCATTGAACCCACACTAAGTTATTCTCTGCTACATTATTCTTCTCACCCATACTCCTATTGATTAAAGAGATTGTTGATTGTTGTGATATCACCCATTGCTGATCAGTGTATAAGATTAATAAGTGTGATATCTAGATATTGTTCATAATCATAAAAGTGTGATAAATATATATTGTTCAATTCATCAAATACATCATTAACTTTGCAAAACAACCTACTTCTTGGTTCAGTGAGACCGGGGGGGGGGAATTCAAAGAGAGGGGCGTTATATAAGGGTACATCATCCAGAAATAAAAGAACTTTTGACATAACAATATATAAATTAAGGGTTCCAGCTTGGTATCTCACGCTAGGCATTGACTTAGTTGGAGTGCTGGGTTGAAACCACTTACAGTACTTGTCAAAAAACACAGAGAAGCACCACAGCTGATTTGGGCTTACGAAGGGAGTGGATCAAAAACACTCTGACGAATTGCAACTCCACTATAGTGGTGTATGTAATCCGATGTCCTTGTTATAAATTATATATAGGGAAAACGAAAAGTAAAATAAATATCCGGTCTACGGAGCACAAGAGTTGCATTAAGAACCAAGTTCATACGGCTCCAATGGTTAGCCATTATATTGAAATGCTCCATAGGGCAGTGGACTTGAAATGGACAGTTTTATACCAAGTTAACCCGGGTATCGATAAGAATGTGGATAAAAGAAATCTTTCAGAAAAGGAAAACAAATTAATCTTTCTGACTAAGAGCGCTATTACTGGTCTTAATGAAAGAATAGTGGAATTGGAGCCCGTAGCATAGTACTTAAAACATTGGCAAATAGCCTTTTTTTCAGCCCAATGTCTTTTCTTTGTTCTTCCTAGTGTGGGTTCAATGAAGCAAAAGTCTGTTAGCCTAGGTCAGTATGCATTCAAGTCATAATCATGAGACGTTAAAGTAGCAGCCAGTTTCCCGTATTTTTCATGGGTTACAAACTTATATTGTGATAACAATCACCTTAATTAATATACGGCTGTGGTGCCGTGTGTAATCGGATCTCGAGATTGCTAAAAGAAAGAACTTGTATTTTCTGATGGTTGACAAGCTGACATTATGTCAATAAGCACCTTAACAAGTTACGGCTATGGCGTCGTATGTTATTGAACTAATAGTTTCTTTAGAGAAAAGAACTTGAGGCAGAGTGGGTGCATTTTGTTTCTAGCATAAAGTATGAAGACGTTATGTATGTTTTTGTGGAGGTCGTTTTTTTCAGAAAGAGGCAAAATCACGAAAGAAGATTGCGCTTTTAAAATACAAACAAGGTTTCTTTACACTAGGGATGTACTATGAAGAAACAAACCACACGACAGCACAACCACTAGACCAGGATGCCTCTGATTAGGTTGTTGCCGGCTGAGACGCTTGCCTTCTTCAGATGAACTATATCAGCGCAAAGATGATTTTTAACAATATTATTACAGAAGGACTATAGGGTAAGAGAGAGTTCAGGCAAGACAAAAAGGATTTCTGGCGATACAGTTCTGGATATAAGATAGATTTGATTTGGATAGGGATGACTATGGACAGTACATAGGCTAGTGACAATCCTATACTATGGATACTCACTACCAATGTTTGAATGGAATCGTTAGGGATCTGGTTCTGGTCAAAGATTTCTGGGACATACTGCTGGGCACACCGGACTGGACGGGTCAGCGATCAGCATGGCCCTATGGACACAGCACGGCAGGACTGGACAGCAAGGCGCTCTGGTCTACACTGCACAGCACGACTGGACTGGATCTGCAATGGCTCTCTGGTTTGCACAGCACAGCAAGGCACCAGACGGGGTTTAATCTGCCCTTCTAGTTATGAAGAAAATTCTTTGGCAGGAAAGCAGTCACAGGACAGCCTGGCTGCTTCTTTGGGTTCCCCTTTTAAGTTGAGGGATGGGGTCTGGAAGTTAGGCCCAGCTGAAGGTGTTTCAGCTATGCTCTGAGCCTTTCTGCTTGCAAAGTTTCAGGAGTCTGGAACAAGGAGTATGGATGGATCGCCTTCAAAGTGCTTAGCCAAATTCGGGATGGTGAGTGGATCAGTGTGTTTTTCTAGGTCCTCAGCTGTCTCTATTTATGTGTTTGATAAAGGGAGGGGTATGCTGAATTATCCTAGGCGCACCCCATAGGTAGTCTATTGGCTAAAGTTTGCTCTCTCCCTTAATTGGAGGAGAAAACAGAGTGTCATCATGTTGATGTGGTTTATGAGGCAAAACATCCTCCCCTTTGCCTTTTGCACATAAAATCTATTTTTGATATAATACATCTTTACATGTGTACAATCTTGATACCAATAACATACATAGATCACATATTTTGTGGAGCAAACCCTCTTCCAATCCTCGTTGCGGTGGGATCTTGGGTCTGGATTTGACACATTTTCGCACTTTTGTCCGGGACACAATGGGCATCATTACGAGATTGGCGGTAGCCATGGAGCTTTTAGCTCCATGGCTGCCACCAAACCGGGCTCCTTTAACGGGTTCCCAGAATGAGGAATTACCAGGCCACTCTGAGTTTTGAGGGCCCGGTAATTCCTCCCTCTGGGAACCCGGGCCCAGACCTTCCCCATTCCCATCTGAGCCCCCATATGGCTCAATGGGAATGGGAGAGGGAGCTAACAATGGGCCGATTACGACCAGCCCGTGTTTAGCTCCCTGTTCCCCTCGCCGGACGTGGTAACGATGCCTGGTTTTACCAGGCGTCCTTACTGGGTCCCGCAAGGGGACCTCGTAATTTCGCAGGACGGGTTTAACAGGTCCGCCTCCATTAACCCGATCCGCGAAACTTATAATGAGGCCCTATGTCTAATTTGTCAAAAATGTTGTGCATAAGTGCGCATGACATCTGGGCATAATCGTATGAAGTTTCATGCTTCTGACATGAATACAATCGCTACAAAACCAGAATTTTCACTGCGCCTTCTCAGAATTGTTCTGGCGCCTCTTAAAATGTGCACACAAGAATCACATTAACAATGCTATTAATTTTATAATGTTTACAAATTAGCACAGTCCTTTATTGCCCTTTTCAAAAAATATGCTTTCTGTGCTTTGTGAATCCACAAATGGTCGTCTGTCCCTGCCTCCTTGGCTCTCTCGCAGGTCTGAAGCAATCCACCCTCTTCCTTCTGGGAGAGGCCACTTTGACACTTTACAATTTGCATATCCTTTCAGCCAAGGAAGGTTCATTGTCTCTCCCAGGAGTAGCCCAAGTGCCCCTCCCCTTTCAATCAACACCTGAATGTGAGTTCCTGGTCCAGAGAGCAGAAGGGAGGTGCGTTGCCCAGTGGGAGAGTTGCTTTGTAGTTTTGGCTTGCATCAGGCTTACTTTAAAAGTCACTTTGTTAAATTTTTCTTGGTTGAAAATAAACTTGCAATTTCAAAACAGGCAACTAGAACTCTAATTCAAGTCTCTAAACCATAGAGATTAAATAGTTGCAATCTATATTACTTTTAATAACAGGTCACTTAATTTCCAGCCATTTGATTTCAATTGCACAAGTTTAAGCTTCTAACGCAACTAATGACAGCTGTCAGACAGGCGGCCGCTGGTACTGCGCCCATATTTTGACAGATTTTCACAGGCAAGCACACTTTTTACTGTGGATATTTTGATGATAGATTCTGCTTTTCCTGACAATGTGTGTTCATAATGAATCCTTAAATGAAGTGGCGGGTAACACCCAGCAAAGATATTGGATGTTTTTGTGGTGTTTTGGACCGGTATTTTGTATTTTCAGCAACCAAGAAAAAGGGATTTAAGAGCAATTTCTGGGTTTATTGCAATAAAGCACAGCCTTTCCTGCAGTGTTCATTTACACTTGGTGGGCAGCCCAGTAACATGTTTCAGCAGTGAGGTCTCCTTTCAACTACTGACAACAGGCAAAGCAGATTTGGCAGCCATCTTTTCCGGTTTCAAAGTGCAATTTTCATAGGTTTGGTGCTCATAGGGCTTTTGCGGCCATTTTCGATGATCCTTTCACCATCAGCACACAGGGATGTCGCAGGGCGGAGCCTAGTGGGTTAAAACATCCCACAGAGTGTTGCATAGGAGTACGACCTTTAGTGTGGCAATGTTGTGGGGACTCCATTCTAGATCATGTAGATGAGGTGGTCTGTTATTGTTTTCTTCAGGTAAGAGGACCGCACACGCCTCTATAGCATATTCTCTGTAGTGGCCACCAGGTTTGACAGCAGAGCATTGGGCCAGTGGGTAGGAGCCCGGTCAATGTTACGTCTATGAGGAGCTCTCTGTTTGAAACATGAATAGAGAATTAAGATGGGTGCGTGTTGCAGTGCACAATAGCTTTGGGTTGAGTAAATTGGGTTTCTCTGGCACATTTATGGTGGCGCACAGTTGATTTGATTAAGTCAATTAGCTGAGTAGTTAAGAATAGTTTTTTAAAAAGGAGGTATTAAGTTCCTCTGTATTTGTCATTCTTTAGGTAAACTCTCACAGATGAACTTATACCGGTGGTACCAAGAAGAATCGGGAAGTGTTCATGTGGAAATAATTAAAATTTGTTTTTAATAAATGAAATGCGCAAACTGTGCCTACCCAGAAGAATTTCCCCCAAAATGATTTTCTGTTTGGATGGAATGAAACATGTTAGGTGATTGTGTATGATGGGTATGAATGAATTTAAATGGAATGGTGATCTGTGGCAAAAAAAGTGCTACAGTGTGTAAAGGTAAAACCAAAAGTACATTTATTGTCCAATCAATTCAAAAAATGGGCCCAAAAAGTTGCCAACATGTGTTTTGACAAATTTGGTCCTTTTCAAGGCAGGGCCAATAGACCACACAACTGAATAGAGGAGTGAAAGTATAAAAGTATAAACAAAGAGGAATGGGTGGGAAGGACATATTACATTAGAATACAGAATAAATAATAAAAATACATAATTGACATAAGGGAGAACGAAATAATCACACTGACCCACACATTCTGTGCTTTGTTGATACTGTACCCCTTGCACCCAAGGCCTCCACCCTCATTATGATCTATAATGTATCCCTCCCTGTACCTTGTGTTACAAAGGATGTATTTATGTGGAGAGGTGAAACAGTTGCACATGCTTAGATCTTTTATGGCCATTTGGTTTATGATTGGGGCTGGTGTCACTCACTTATCATGGAATGCAGGGGTGTGGGGTTTATGTCAGTGGTGTGGGCAATGGCTTTGAGTAGGCTGGGTGGGGGGTTAGGGGTCTGCTGGCAGCTTAGCTGTGAAGAATGGGCACTGCAAGGAGCCTGCTGTTGTCTCACGGCCATGCAGGGCACATTCCTCCCAGTGATACTGAGTAATTGCAACAATGGAGGGACGGGGAAGCTTACGTGGGAACTGGCCATGGGGCTCACCCCATCCTAATGATCTGTGCCTAGTCAAGTCCTTCCAGGGAGCTTAAGTTGTGCCACACGGCCCTGCCAGGCTATACATCTACCATAACTACAAAATGGAGTTTCTTTCTATGTGCACACTGAGTCTATGCAGCTATCGTTCTTGCAATATTATATCTGTGCTGATTTTCACAGCGCGGTCCTCTGCACACTTGTACATTACACAACCTCAAACGTTATTTGGCTCACCTTAAAGCACCTAGGGGGTGGGATAGACTAATTTCCATCCCAACAGAGGTACAGGTAGAAATTAAAATTACATTAAGTGAGAGGTAGAATAAAAATTCATGGTATTGTAGAAGAGGCAAAACCTCTGAGCTCATTTAAGAGTGCACCAAGGTGGTGGGAGGTGACGTTAGCATGGCTACTTGTTGAAGTACAAAGGGGTGTGTGAATGACACGTTTCCTTTTTGAAAAGCTCAAAAGTGCTGTCGCTAGCTGGACTGCAAGAGGCCTAATGAGCTGGGAATAAGAGTTCACCCCCTTACTCCCTTATGTACAGAAAATGATGTTTGGGAGATCCAGACCCCACGGGGGCTGCACCAGGGTGTCACATGCCCCACCGAAGATAGCCAGACTATTGGTTCTCCGTTTCTCTCCCCCATTACATTTTCTAATGGGGTAGAGTTGGTTTCTGGCTGCCCCGATGGACTACAGCAACCACATTTCCCTAGAACATCAATCATGTTTTAGTGAGTAGCACCTGAAATGACTGCCTCTTAATGAGTGTGTGAACATGCGTGGAGAACACTTAAAGTACATTTCCTCAACACCACCATAACAACAAAAGATGACCAGCTACAACCCACAGTATATTGCTAACCAACTGATCAGGACAGTTATTTGAAGAGTGACAGCTTCCACCCAATGCACATAAAGCATATTACTCTATTCAGCCACTTAATATGATGGTTTTATGTTCACTCATCCCCAGTATGTTTTTTCCGAACATGTTTGGGTGAAAATATGCATCTAATTGGTTTTATTTTATTTTGACGCCCTTTCCCCTATCATGTATTCCTTATACCCCACCCTACCCCTTATATGCCCTTACCCCCACTATATTTTACGATTATATTTTCAGCAAAAAATGTTCATCAAAATGTTTTGCAAAAAAAAAGGGCTATGGATAAACATTGTACCATTATGATACAACCACATTTTTTCAAACGTAAGGGGCATGGATACAATCAAACAGGCTTTTAAATCAGACTTCTTTACCATTTATACAACAATGGCATTTTGGACAGCTAGATTCACAGGGCAACACAGATCCCTAAACCAAGCTCTTAGAATATGGAGCGAAAGAGGCCCACGCCTTTATTGTACTGGGAGTCACATACAATCCACAGTTAGAAGCCCCTCACAAGATTGCTTAGGAACGGCAACACAATTTACAACAGGATGCACTTTGGCCAAAGATGCCCCACTTTGCTTCCATACAGCTTGCCAATCTAAAAGAAACAATGATGAAACACAAACATTATACCAATAGCAAAGAAAATGGAACTGTGCCATGAAAAAATAAAAACTGTCTAACCTGTCCACATATACATGTTTCAGATAGAATCAAGATTCCTACCATGGTGCAGCCCTACAAAATTATGACACATTTCACTTGTGAAATCAACAACATTGTTTACTTCATTATGTGCAGGAAATGAATGTAATTGGAAACTGGTCAACAACTATGTAAACGTGATGTATGAACCTCCACTATCAGATTGACAGGTGATGAGACACCAGTTGGTGAGCATTTTTCAGAAGCAAATCATACCCCATATCTTAAATTGTTGTATTCTGGGGCAATTTCAGGACTGACGAAGTCAGGTAGGCCTATGAATTTAGATGCATGCATACTCTCAATACACTCAAAGGGATCCTGAACAGACATAATGGTTTCACGAGTCACTGTCCCAACTAACAGACTCTCATACGCTTTCCACCCATGCAGGGATCACAACATTCAGGGCATGCTCTATCATTTTTTTCACAGCTCCTCACTGGCATCTGTCCAGCTCCACCAGCACCAAGTCAAGGGCTTGTTGCTGGATTCAAAAAGCCCAAAACCTGCAAGCTTACAAGATGCCTGTGAGGGCTTCAGTCTCATGTCAGGTCCCTGCCCGTTTCTGCTGATTTTGATGGAACAAAATGTTCATAAAAACTTTGAAAAAAAACACCACAATGGGCTTCACAATCCAAGGACTTAAACATAAAAGGATGCGCTACCTACCTACCTACCTACAAGCATGATATGTGGATGATTGTGTCGCAATGACCCTGCAAAGTGACCAGCATGACATATACAGTGCTTCAACAGGACTGCACCTATTATGACTGACACCATCCCATCTAATCCTGACTTCCTGAGAGCCCTTTAACAAGGTATGCTGTGTTTCTTTCTCTCCCCTTCGCTTTAGTTCCACTGTCCCTGACCCTTGCCCCAGTAACACAGCATACAATTCAAACTTTGCAGACTACAATATGTGGAGGGGTTTGAACAACTGGAGGCATGCACAGTGTAGGGGAGGAATGGCCACGAGGCCCTCCTCACCTACAGCTCCCTCCCCAGGTGAGGACCATGGCTCGGTGGGAGCACCCTCATGCCACCCGGGCCCAGGTGGAGGGGGGTTCACCCGCCGACGACATTGCCCACACGCACCCTGTCTTTGCATTTACCGAAACTTAAGTTAGGCCTAGACGCCATCGTGCACAGCAAACATGGTGTGAGTTCAGCACACTGTAACGAGGCCCCCACCTTTGGAGGGCCTTTCATGCATCTCTGCCGCCTCAGCAGCCCTGGCAGATCCGCTGCGAGCGCGTTCCCATGAGAAAGTCGGAGATGAGCTAAACCCGAGATGCCAACACGGCAACATTATATTAGTAACAATGTGATATTGCACCCCGTATGACCCGGACCGCAAGGCCGGGGCAACGGGGAAAAAAGCTGAAGCATCACTATCTGAAGAAGGTAGAAAATAGTTCAAGTATTGGTATTAATGAACTACCTCTGTTTAAAATGTGAACGAACCATAAAAATGTAACGTTATATGATATCCCTCCAGGTCTGGACTAATGCTGCTATAACCACGGAGAAAGATGTTGACCAAACGTGTAACCTCTATTTGTAAAAGTGTTTTTCAATAGTATGTAGAAACTTGAACTCATATATGTTTTGAATCACCCAAAGCGGCGAGCATCAATCTCTGTAGGCCATAACCTAGATATCCCTCGTATAACGTCTAATGTACATACAATACGCACACAATGTAGTGAACATAATGTTAGGTAATGAAAAGGTACTGGAACCGACTGTATTAAAGAAATGTGTAACGAAAATGAAATATATATATATATATATGTGTGTCTGAATAACGTTAAAATAAGGCAGAACAGTATAAAACTTCTGCATTCACTGATCAGCAACGCACGAGGAAAATACCTTTGTGAGTATATGCAAGGTCATTCCCTCTCCCACCCCACCAAGCCTGCCAGATAAAAAAGCTAAGACTTGTGCTGCGCTCCCTCACCTCCCCCAACCAAGCTGGCGTTACTTCAGAGAGTCAGAGGCCCCGGCGCCGCAACCAAGGCCACAGCCCGCCACCTGTGTTATTTACAGCACGGTAATAAACCCACGGATGAACCCACTGATCTACCAGCACCCTCTCATAAATCCCCACGAACCCCCCCAAGAATCCTGACCCCGTGTAAGGACGACCCCCATCATTGGGACAAGACACAGAGACCCATCTATATAATAACTTCTAACGCAGCAGACAGACATGTATCACTCGGCCCAGGTCCCAGAGCCCCGTCCCGTGACCTAAAATACCGGTCAATAAGACACAGGTAAATCTCACCCCAACCAACAACCACCAGACCTCTCACGAGGTGCATTCCTCATGTGTTGTGTTTATTTTATAAGATAAGCTGGTGAAGCGATTTATTAATGAACGTAAATGTCATTTTCTGAATAACTGTAGTGTGCATGGCCTAGGGCAAATGAGACAGGAAAGGTATTCGTTATTGTCACAGGCTGCCCCAGCACATCAACACCGCATGGATGACCTCAAGCCGGCCTGCCAGGCCCAACCCAACCCACGAGGCTGACCAGTGACGTCGTCCCGCCAAGACCAACCCCGCGCCAGCAACACCTATAGTTAGTCGACACCACCCAATCCCAATTGACTTGTGCCCCCTATAGTGTTTAGGTGTTGATGACGTTTTTTGTATTAGAAATACGCCTGTCTTTGCTATTGTCAGGCAGAGCGCTCTCGTAGGTTGCAGAGTTCTTTGCATGCCTTATCCTTGGATAAACTCCCACTTACGCTCACCCGCACTCTGTCTTGGTCTTATTCCCACTACGGGAGAGTCCCTTATTGTCTCTCATTGCGGGGAGGATCGTGCTGAATTGGGGGCGCTTCCTTTCAGTGGTGACCCCGATAGCGTGATATCTCCAAACTATTTTTCCTAACTCCTTCTTAAACGACCCCCTTGTGGCACGAGAATCTCCGGTCGAGAAGGGATACGCACGGTGAGCCGTCTCCGGGAGGCCGCCCGCCAACGGCGACCGGCACAATAAGAAGTGCGCACTCAATGAGAAAGGGTACGGGATCCCGATTGGAAAAAAATCCCCTTTGAGTGCCGCTCGCCGGAGCCAGGGGCTGACCGTTGAGTTACCGGTGACGCCGCCTGGACGGACCCAGTTTCGGAGAGTATCGGTTCAAGACGGGCACGTGAGTACCGAGTGCGAGTGATCGTCAAGGGGAAAAGAAAGGGAATTGGGAATAACAGAACGGGGACAGGTAGAGGAGAAGAATATCGGGGGTCTACTACAGACGGGTCTTGAAATTTTCTTTATTCTTTCTTTTGCATATGGCCATTAGGAGTAAGAAATAAGTGACGTGGTAGAAGTGACGGAAACCTAGCTCCGAGAGGGGGTGGAAGGCGGCGCCGCATAGTGCTATCTAGACTAGTACTGGGAATATATGAAGAAGTGAGAAATAAGTTATTGGTGTCTAGCAAAAGGAGACACCGGGAATATTTTTTAGTGATTGTGCTCTCTCTCTCTATTTCTTCTTTTTCCATTTCCACGGGGTAGGGGGCGAAAATGAGAAGGGTATAAAGAAGTTAGAACATCTTAAAAAGCGGGGACTCAGTAGTGGCACGTACAGACGTGAACACAGTAACCTTAGCAGGAAAACAGGGACAGCTGGTTAGGGAGGAAAGGGAGGAGAAAGACAAAGAGTGTGAGTGGAAAGCATTGTGAAGGGTGCGCGCACCGTACGAGTGTGAGAGACGAACGGGTGGCCGCGAGGTGGTGTCAGAGAGTGTGGCCATAACCAGTACTTGATCAATTACAAGTGAGATCACATAAGAGTGCCTGGGAATGGGAAGGAGATGAGATATGGTGAGTGAGAAGAGATTTGTGCAGTGAATAACGGTGGGTGATAATTTTAAGAGGTCCGCTCTTGTCTGTGCCATAAAGGAATACATACGCATATTTACAGCTAATAAAAGGTAACGAAAGCGAACGAGGTAGCGCTAGCGATTTAAAGGATGGGGGCTGAAACTCCCTTGTCACACATTTGCAAGAGCTTGCCGGGATATGCTGAACGCATAAATAAATATCATGATCAATGGTTAACAGAATTGAAAGGGGAGGGGTTGCCCCAGATTTGGCCAGAAGGAGGGTCTTTTGACAAAAGCGTTCTTGATATGGTATGTACATGTATTCGCCTTAAGTATAAGGGAAAAAAATGGCAGAACAGGAAGGAGATATTAGATCTTTGGAGATTGTTTGAGGAAGTACCCCCACCCAAAGCTCCAGCTCCAAATATTGATTTACCCTCCACCACAGACAATCCACTAATGATCCCGCGAGAGGAAAAGGAACAGTTAAGTACAGAACAGCCTGCGGAAGTGGTTATGTTGTACCCAATATTACCTAAACCAGCCCCTGCAACAGGATATAGCGACCCGATTTATGTGCCTCCCCCTTCAACCAGCACGCCACAAAGACCAACTGCACCCCCACCATACGAAAACACCAGAGAGCGCACCCAGGGAGGCACACAGAGAGTGGACATAGAGAAGTTAACGAGTGACTTAGAGTCGAGGCTTACAGTGGCACGAGATGAGCTCTCAAGAATAAAAGACATATGTGAACGCACAGCGTGCGCCCCCACACAATCTGGACGCACGTCTAGAGCGTCGAGCGAAAGTAGACAAATTGAGGAAGGATGGAAAAAGGGGGAAATACTGTTCAGAATTGAGGAAGAACCGACCAGGATAATAGAAGTAGGGACAGCAGAAGGAAGTATTGGTGATGTCTCGCGAGAGAGAGGGATCAGAGAGGATTTGTTATGTGATGTCAGAGGAGGGGGGGATGAGAGTGATAGATTGAGCATGGCAGTAGGAGGAGAAGGCGAGGAGCTAGATGGGGCATGTTCACTGGGGACTATAGAGGATGAATGGATAGGACGACTAAGAAATAGGGTGGGGAAGATGGCGTCATTAGAGTCAGCAGTGACTAAGGAAAAGGAAGCTGCAACGGCAAAAGGGAAATTACAACTACCATTACTCCACAGGGGAGGTGGGAGGCCGAACTATATACCGTGGGCTCAGATGGACAAGGCTAACTTAATGAAATTACTACCACAGCTGTCAGGAGGGGCAAGCAAGTGGATATATGCATTTGAGAAACATACCGCGGGTATACCGCTGGCAGTAGGCGATGTGAAAAGCCTACTAGTGTCCGCAGTAGGGGATCAGGCAGACAGAGTGTGGGCTAAAGCGGGTTTTCCAGCTGTAACTTTGGAGTGTGATCGCCATGATGGGGCTTCTTTTAACACCGTGCGAGCAAGGGTGTGGGACGCACTGCGGGAAACCTTCCCAGATACCCCTGATCTGCAGTCAGTAATGCAATGTACCATGAATGATGGGGAGGACGCTATGGATTACATTCTCCGGGTGCAGGAGATGTGGAGAGCGGAAACGGGTACGCCCTGGCACCAATCCACGTCTCTATTTTACTTCATCATTAAAAGAGGGCTCCCAAAGGAAGTGCAAAAGGCACTAGATAAAATAGCAGGTGTTGAGGCAAAAGGCTGGCCGGAGATCCAAAGCATAATAGTACACCATTGTAAACGGATCAAAGAAAGAGAGAGGGAAGTAGCACAGAAAAGGTTGGCGGACGAGGCGAAGTTGGTGCAATCAAAATTGGTGAAGGTCGCAGCAGCGGTAGCGGGACTCCCACTCATACGGGAGGGAGAGGAAGGAGAGGAGGGGCAAATAGCAATACAAGGAAGAATAGCAGCGAATTGGGCAGGACAAGGGCAACGACAGTGGACAGAGCAGGAGCAGAACGGAGGTCCAACGTGGCAAGAGTGGGCCCCAAGAGGAGGAAGAGGTGGGTACAGGGGGCGAAGAGGAGGACAAGGGTATGGAGGAATGGGAGGAAATGGGTGGCAGGGTCCCAGAGGTCCACAGGGGAGCTGTTGGAATTGTGGGAGATGGGGGCATTACTCAAGGGAATGTAGGAGCAGACAAAACAACGGTTTCCAAGAGATAGAACAGTACGGACACCCCCATCCAGGAAGCCCCTACGGCCTCCCCATGGGACAATACCAGCAACCAGACAATGTAGTACAAAGGAGTAACGCACAACTACACGGACATCAATACCGAACACAAACCAGCCCACAGAATAATGACAATGTGCACTACACGCCTGGTAATACTTTCGCCACAGGAGCTAATGGGGCACCAGCCCCCGCACCTTACAGTGGAGTGTCAGTAGTTTCGGGGAATATTTTCGATCAAGGGGGGGCAATGAGACACCCCGCATAGGACAGCCCACAGAGAGCACTTGCGTGTCCAGTACTGTCTACGACCCACAATGCATCAGAGGAACCATTGATAGGAGCGCAGATAGGAGACAAGCAATTCATATTCATGGTGGATTCGGGAGCGGAGAAATCATGCATTAGAGAGGGCCGGTTCCCGTTATCTAATAGAACGTTAGAGACGCAGGGGTTCTCTGGGGCTGTAATTGAAGTTCCTTACACAGAGGTATTGGATGTGACAGTGGGGGGTAAAACAGTGAAAGCACCCTTACTGTACTATGAAAACTCTCCCATCAACTTACTGGGGAGAGATCTCTTGAGCAAACTAAACATGACCATATCATTCACAGGGAGCGGCATCGTATGTTCAACGCCAGGCATATGCCCCCTCCGTATATTAGCAGTAATACACGGCCACACAATAATAAAAGAGATCAGAGGGGTACCAAGAAATGAGGAGATGTTTGTTGAAGGCATGAGAACATTGGCTCTCATAGTACCAGAACTAAAAAGGGTGGAGTGGAGAATACCAGCAGAATTCCTTTTTCGTCCCATAGCAAGCCCTGACACTGCTCTTGGGGAAGTACTATCATTGGATTTGCATGCAATACATGTATCAGCAAACAGAATATGCGTGATTGGTATTGACATGGAAGGGTGTGAGTGGCGGACAGTATTGTGTACAAATGCAAATATCCCCCTGAGAGAGCTCTCGGACGAGGAGCTATTTTCTGACACTGAGGGAGATGGTGAAGTAGTGATGGAACTGGCAATGCCCTGCGACATCGTAGTTACAGCCAGACAAACTAAAGTTGAACTAATGGCGGTAGTAGGAGCACCGCATACATTTTTTGATGAAGACATGAGTTCAGTACCCGCTAACTTATGGACTAATGGCCCCCACGATGTAGGGTTGCTACATGAAGTTCAGCCTGTGGTGATAAAAGTAAAACAAGGAGCAATACTACCCCGGGTGAAACAATATCCACTGTCGCGAGAAGCAGAAGAAGGGATCAGAGAGACAATAGAAGCACTGCTAGCACAGGGTATAATAGTGCCCTCAAACTCCCCATGCAACACATGCATTTACCCAATCAAAAAAGCGAAGGGGGGTTCATGGAGGATGATACAAGATTTACGCCCATTGAACGATGTGGTAATGAAGGAGTTCCCTTTAGTCCCGAACCCGGCGACAATACTGTGCAACATTCCAAAAATAGCATCACACTTCACAGTAATTGACTTAAAAAATGCATTCTTTTCGATTCCCTTGGCAGAAGAGAGCAGGTACTTGACAGCATTTACATTGGGAGGAAGGAGGTTCGAACACTGCAGACTACCACAAGGATATTGCGAGAGCCCAAGCATATTTAACAGGGTACTACATGAAGATCTGGGGAATTTGTCTGTAGGAAGCACAGTGATTCAGTACGTTGATGATTTATTGGTTTGTGCACAGGCTGAGGAAGAATGCAGACAGGACTCGATAACACTCTTGACATTATTGGCAAATAAGGGGTACAAGGTGGACAAGGGGAAGTTACAATACTGTCTGACGGAGGTCCTATACTTGGGTCAGTTGATATCAAAGGATGGCAAGCGAATTATACCAGACAGGGCACAGGCGATTAGAACAATTGGGGAGCCCAAAACAGTAAAAGAGATGCAGAAATTTCTGGGTATGTGTAACTATTGCCGAGCATGGATATTGGACTATGCGGCGTACACAAGGCCCCTGCTACAGGCACTGAAAGAAGCACAACAAGTACACAAACACATAGAATGGACAGAGGTGATGAACACAGCATTTAACTCACTAAAAGAGCTGATATCAAGCGCTCCAGTACTAGCAAACCCAGATTATGGGCGCGAATTCTTCTTATTTTCACACTGCAAAGGAACATTGATGACAGCAGTACTGACACAGAAAACATCCTTAGGGCACAAACCACTAGCTTACTACAGCGGCACCCTAGACGCAGTAATGCAAGGTCATTTCGCCTGCGAGCAATCCCTAGCTGCAGCCGCGTTCGCAATTGAAAAAAGTGCCACGATAGTAATGGGCTGCCCGGTGACACTGTTTGTGGAACACTCACTTTTTGCAATATTAGAGCGAACAAAGAGCACATTGACAACACAACGCGCCACAGCATATGAGATAATACTGTCCAGCGCTAACATCCATATAGTAAGATGTAAAACAGTGAACCCAGCCACATTCATCACAGAGGCATGCACCATAGAGGACATGCAAAACCACAACTGCGCCACGTACACAGGTGACGAAAGTAAGGATACAGTGATTTTTGAAAATGCCCTGACCGAGGGTGAGGTGTATTTTGTGGACGGGTCAGCATCAATTGACATGGAGACAGGAGAAAAGCATGTGGGTATGGCAGTGGTACGATTAGAGGAAGATGAATATGAGATACTAGTACAACACCGCCTCCCATCACACTATTCAGCGCAAGCAGCAGAACTAATAGCGCTAATAGAAGCATTGCATGCCGCCAAGGGGTGCGCAGTGACCATATATACAGACTCAGCATACATGACAACAACAGTTCACGGCGGGTTGGCCCGGTGGGGACGGAGAGGGTTTCGGCGAGCAGACGGAACGCCAGTCCAGCATGCAGAATTATTGAAAGAACTGATTGAGGCCCTGCAAGACCCCACGGCAGTGGCCATCGTAAAATGTCAAGCTCATACCGCAAATACAGATTTTATATCTTTGGGGAACGCGGCAGCAGACGCCGCTGCCAAAGCAGCTTCATATCTACAAAAAGGTGAAATAGGAGAGTACATGTTGCACCACACAGCAAGCCAAGAAGTCCCCACAGGATACAACATGATGTCCACACAGGAGATAATAGAGCTGCAAGAGGGAGCTAGTGCAGAGGAAAAATTGCTGTGGACTAAGAGAGGATGCAGCAAATCACCGACTGATTTATTGTGGCGACAAGAGAGTTCAGGAAAAGTGGTAATGCCAATCACGCTGTTAGAAATAGCATTTCAACAACTACACTTTCCTGCACACAACACAAAGAAACACATAATGGCAGAGATACAAGAAGATTGGTTTACACCTTGCCTCCAGGAACACGTCACAAGGTTAGCTCTAGAATGCACGACATGTCAAATTTACAACTCAGGTATGACATTGCGTACACTAAGGGGTACGATACCAAAACCAAGTGGCCCATTCAGAGAGCTCCACATTGATTATGTAGACATGGGAGAAAGGTGTAACGGGGCTCGATACATGATTGTGGTTGTATGTCCATTTTCGAGGTGGGTGGAGGCAGGCCCTTGTGCCCGCCCTGACGCGAAGGGCGCCGCGAAGTTCCTAGTGCGGGAAGTGTTTCCGCGCTGGGGAATTTGCGACGTTATTCGCTCAGATAACGGGACGCATTTTGTTAATGAACTCTTTAAAGAAGTGACTACATTATTGGGAATAAAGCACAAATTATGTTCGATTTATCATCCTCAAAGTAATGGCGTCGTAGAAAAGATAAACGGCCTGTTAAAAAGCAGATTATCAAAACTTTGTTTTTCCCTTAAAAAGACTTGGATGTACTGCCTGCCTTTGGCCTTGTTTGAGCTACGAAACCAGCCAAGTAAGGATCACCATTTGTCCCCGCACGAGATCGTCACGGGAAGAAGAATGCACACAGCGCATTCGCCTCTCCGTGAGCGTTCTGATGCACACAGAAGCGCAGCTATATTGGGGGAGGAGTTCACAGAATACCTGCGAAAATTGACACGGGCAGCGCGCGTAATTTCAAAGCAACTAGCCCCCCCCTCGACAAGAGAGGAGGGGAACGCGACTGAACCAAACGGTTTGCCTGAAAAACCACTACAGCTAATGCCTGGTGACCTTATATATGTTAGAAGTTTTGTGCGGAGGTGGAACGCACCACGCTTCCATGGCCCCTATGAGGTAGTGTTTTGCACGCCTACAGCAGTAAAGGTTAAGGGCCTGCGATATTGGGTGCATTTGACAGATGTACGTAAAGCTTACAGCGCTGCGGAGAGTGAGGTGCAGGATGAGGCACAGGCAACAGCGGACGATGAAGTTGTGCGGAATGAATGATTTGAATTTTGTGTGCTTCATGAGATGAACAGTGAACACAATTAGCGCGCAACAAATGTCCTGGACTAAAACATGTACACATGTATATGTAAATTTTCTTTTTACAATTTTTGAAAGTTTTGCGTGGGGTTCTTTTTTCCCTTCCTGTACTCTTTAAGATGTTTTTTATTATTGTTGTTTTTAAAAATGTCATGTTTTTTATTATTTATATATATATATAGTAAGGTACGAATAATATTGACTGAAAGCTACCTTGTCTGTCAACAAACCCCCTTCCTCACCCAACCCTATATTTTATCACCGAAACGTTACAATGTGGAAATGCTTACATGTTTGTATTTAATGAACTTTTGTGTCTCAAACAGGATTTATCATGGCATCGAATGGGCAGCCTGCAACTAATAGATATGTTAGATTTAGAGAAATGTTAGTGGCTAGATTAACATATTCATTTGAATGTGGTTTATCAATGTGTGCTATCGTGTTCTTCATCTCAATGTTTTGTCTGGTGTTACACTGGATTATAGCGTTCATCTCTACCGAGATGAACGAGGGGGGAGGGGGGAACAACACCACCCTTGCTCCTGGAACGAAAACAATTCCGACTGTAGGTATCAAAGAAGGTGATTTCTTGATCTGGGATGGATCACACTTTGTGTGGGGATACTATACTACACCACCCACTGCTGTCCTCTCACAATGGAGAACCAAAAATGTAGATAATGACACAATGTCCCAACCTGGAACATACAACAACCACACGATCCCTCCCGCCCCAATTTCAAACAACGATCTCTTGTTTATTAATGAGGATGGAAAAGTGATTATGATGACAGAACACAAGTCCCTATATGAAGAAGTAGAAAAGGGGGGTGGGAGGGAGGAAGGGGGGCCTGGTTCTTCACCTCCTATAACGAGAAGGTACAGAAGAAGGGAGAAAAGTAGGCGGAGAAGAGAGACTGGTGGAAAAGGGTATGATGAGTATTATGGGCTAGGGTTAGACAAAATGGAAGACCCACGACACCCTCACCAAGCAAATAAATGGTATGCAGATATGAGCACAACAGCTAAACAAACAACCAATGAGAGCTGTTATGTCTGCTCACTTATCCCCCATGCATCAGGCACACCTAAAGTATTGTTGCCACGAGAATTGCCCATTGTGGATGCCCAATGTCTCCTTCATCTCACGCTGTGTAGAATAAAGAACACTTTCCAAGCACACGATGTCTCTTTCAGAATGGTACAGAACAACAAAACGTGCTATTCGCAAGCGTCTGGAGTGATCTGCCTTAAAGAACCTTTCTTTGCAATACAAGGGACACTGTTTTCCGAAAGCAAATGGAAAGACGAAGAAGTGCTGTGCAAGGCAGAAGCACTGAAGGGTGTTCAACCGGAAAAGTTGCGGTGGATGGAAAGAACGTGCTTGCCAATATGGAAAGAACACATCCCTAAATTAACATGGGTAACAGCGATGGAAAAACCCTTTAAGCTACAAAGTGAAATACAAAACAAACTATGTTTCAAGGGAGAAGGAAAAATGGCAATAGGAACGAACAAGAACTGTAACAAAACTCTCACCATCCCAGATATGAAAAAAGGAACAGCAGCACTAATGGACACCTACTGGGTATGCGGGAACAAGGCATACCTGCACCTTCCCCAATCATGGAGTGGTAGCTGCTCAATGGCCACTTTGCATTCAACACTAATGGTGATTCCCGAAAGCCATATTGACAGAAGTAACACGATGAACGAAGGCTTGAACCAGAATGCAGCGTCTCCAACTACACAAGCGCACCTTTATGTCCTGTCCTCCGGAGGGAAAGGAGAAGAGCTCTCAAGGAACAAGCGAGCCTCGAACTACATATCACAAGCATCATCTGATTTATTGGCACAGATCCCAGACAAGTATCGCCTGTTCAGCTCCGTGGAAACATTCTTTGCTTCACTAGTATCAAGTGTCCAAGCAAGAGCAAATGCAAAATGGCTCCAGATCACACGGTGGGAACTGATCCAGTTGGCCAATGACACTGAAGAAGGGTTTAACATAATAAAGGTGGAACTACGAGCTCTGCGATTAATGACCATGCAAAACAGGTATGTCCTAGACCTGTTAACAGCAATCGATGGAGGTGTTTGCCGAAAAATAGGAAGTGCATGCTGCACGTTCGTACCTTCCGAAGACGCAGAAAATGGGTCCCTGTCCCACGTTATTGAAGCAGTACATAACCTGGGCGAGAAGATGAAAATGGAAGGTGGAGCTGAGGATAGCTCGTGGTTCGACAATATCTTCTCTTGGGTTCCCTCATGGCTTGGAGTGACAATGAAGTTCCTGATACCAATAGTGGTGATCATCCTTGTGATGTTCTGCCTGTGCCAGGTGGGCCTCCGATGTTGTGCTAATGCAGTCCCTAACGGTGCAATGATGATGGTGACAATGGGCAACTCCGGTGGTACAATTAAAGCAACACAAGAAGTACATGTGCAGACAGGAACAGACAACACCCCCAGGTACCAGTTAGTGCCTATGTGCCGTGACAAGTACATAGTAGATAAGCTATGGCACACCACGATTAAAGAACCACGAGACGTAGAACTGGAATGGTATGAGGAGGTCTGGGTAGATCTGGAAGAGACCGGCGACTGTATATATTTGACATGTACACCAGACGAGTATGCTAGGAGAGGTGAGAGCTTAAGGGGGGTGTGCAGAGCATGGATGCCTATAAAAGGAACCCCTGCATGGGATGGTGCAGTGTTAGAAGAACAAGAATGTAGAAGATTAGAAGAGCTAAAGAAATTCGTTACTTTAAGTAACGAAAGGGGGGAAATGTAGGGGAGGAATGGCCACGAGGCCCTCCTCACCTACAGCTCCCTCCCCAGGTGAGGACCATGGCTCGGTGGGAGCACCCTCATGCCACCCGGGCCCAGGTGGAGGGGGGTTCACCCGCCGACGACATTGCCCACACGCACCCTGTCTTTGCATTTACCGAAACTTAAGTTAGGCCTAGACGCCATCGTGCACAGCAAACATGGTGTGAGTTCAGCACACTGTAACGAGGCCCCCACCTTTGGAGGGCCTTTCATGCATCTCTGCCGCCTCAGCAGCCCTGGCAGATCCGCTGCGAGCGCGTTCCCATGAGAAAGTCGGAGATGAGCTAAACCCGAGATGCCAACACGGCAACATTATATTAGTAACAATGTGATATTGCACCCCGTATGACCCGGACCGCAAGGCCGGGGCAACGGGGAAAAAAGCTGAAGCATCACTATCTGAAGAAGGTAGAAAATAGTTCAAGTATTGGTATTAATGAACTACCTCTGTTTAAAATGTGAACGAACCATAAAAATGTAACGTTATATGATATCCCTCCAGGTCTGGACTAATGCTGCTATAACCACGGAGAAAGATGTTGACCAAACGTGTAACCTCTATTTGTAAAAGTGTTTTTCAATAGTATGTAGAAACTTGAACTCATATATGTTTTGAATCACCCAAAGCGGCGAGCATCAATCTCTGTAGGCCATAACCTAGATATCCCTCGTATAACGTCTAATGTACATACAATACGCACACAATGTAGTGAACATAATGTTAGGTAATGAAAAGGTACTGGAACCGACTGTATTAAAGAAATGTGTAACGAAAATGAAATATATATATATATATATGTGTGTCTGAATAACGTTAAAATAAGGCAGAACAGTATAAAACTTCTGCATTCACTGATCAGCAACGCACGAGGAAAATACCTTTGTGAGTATATGCAAGGTCATTCCCTCTCCCACCCCACCAAGCCTGCCAGATAAAAAAGCTAAGACTTGTGCTGCGCTCCCTCACCTCCCCCAACCAAGCTGGCGTTACTTCAGAGAGTCAGAGGCCCCGGCGCCGCAACCAAGGCCACAGCCCGCCACCTGTGTTATTTACAGCACGGTAATAAACCCACGGATGAACCCACTGATCTACCAGCACCCTCTCATAAATCCCCACGAACCCCCCCAAGAATCCTGACCCCGTGTAAGGACGACCCCCATCATTGGGACAAGACACAGAGACCCATCTATATAATAACTTCTAACGCAGCAGACAGACATGTATCACTCGGCCCAGGTCCCAGAGCCCCGTCCCGTGACCTAAAATACCGGTCAATAAGACACAGGTAAATCTCACCCCAACCAACAACCACCAGACCTCTCACGAGGTGCATTCCTCATGTGTTGTGTTTATTTTATAAGATAAGCTGGTGAAGCGATTTATTAATGAACGTAAATGTCATTTTCTGAATAACTGTAGTGTGCATGGCCTAGGGCAAATGAGACAGGAAAGGTATTCGTTATTGTCACAGGCTGCCCCAGCACATCAACACCGCATGGATGACCTCAAGCCGGCCTGCCAGGCCCAACCCAACCCACGAGGCTGACCAGTGACGTCGTCCCGCCAAGACCAACCCCGCGCCAGCAACACCTATAGTTAGTCGACACCACCCAATCCCAATTGACTTGTGCCCCCTATAGTGTTTAGGTGTTGATGACGTTTTTTGTATTAGAAATACGCCTGTCTTTGCTATTGTCAGGCAGAGCGCTCTCGTAGGTTGCAGAGTTCTTTGCATGCCTTATCCTTGGATAAACTCCCACTTACGCTCACCCGCACTCTGTCTTGGTCTTATTCCCACTACGGGAGAGTCCCTTATTGTCTCTCATTGCGGGGAGGATCGTGCTGAATTGGGGGCGCTTCCTTTCAACAGACAGGAACTGATATGGAAATAAGGGATGCCAGAAGGAGAAACCCTTTTTCAATGCTTCTTTCCCTCTCTGCCTGAGGAAGTGGTAAAAGCCAAGAAAGCTGGCAAATACAAGACTTTCATAGCCTAATTAAGGAGTGCGTTGCACTACATTGCATTTAGTTGTACTGGAGGTGTGGCAACACTAATAATGTTTATTTTGCCCGCTCATATAGTTTTGTGGCCTTACAGGCTTTTGTTGGTCATTGTTTGAATTCAATGCACACTGGTAACACAGTTGATAACCTGAATCTCAGGAAGTGATGTATCCTCTGGGAGAATGAACAAATGAAAACTCACTAATTCCTGAAAGGCACATAATACAGAACTCTTTTCCTTTAGATTGTCCAGGCCAGGTATGAATTCCAACTTATAGGAGACATTTGAGTCAGGAAATGAGCTGAAGGAGTATTTCTTCCATAGATATTATTGCTATTTTATTTACCAGAACCATTGGTGTCTGCACATTCCCTTAGCACACGCTTCAGTTCCAGACCCATTGGTGCCCGCACATTACCTTCGCCACGGATCCCAAACTCTCTCCCTGATATCAATGGTGGAAAATGTGTTGCTATGCCTCCTTCAATTTTATGGAGCCTTCCATCTGTCTGTCCTTCTATGGCTCACGTGGGCTCCTTTTAGTGGCTGCTCCAGTCATTGCACAGTCACCTGCATCCATATTGAGCCATATCATGCATACAATATCTAATATCCACTACCTCAGACTTGCATACTCTTCTATTGCCACTCCTGTATACCCGTGACTCTCTTGTTTACCAACACTAGACGTGGCCCAGCAGGTTGTCAGTGGCATGGGAGACTCATTATGAATTTGCCAGCAGTAAATACACCAAATACACCAAACCTGTTACTGTCACCACTGCGTGTTCAGGTGGTAATGATGAGTGGTGGATTTGCCGAGTCAGTTTCCATTCAATAATTGATATGACTCCATTGTGGGTTTGGAGGAAGTACTGCACACCATACATCTACCTGCGGTAATGCCTCCCTTTTTGTAGGTAAAATATAGGAAAGACCTCTAGTCATATATGCTAGAGGTTTTTCCCCCATGTTACCTCTGAATTGACAGCACGGTGGTATAGTACATTGGCAGGAAATGTAATGATTTGCTGCCACTTTTTACTGGACTTCCATACACATCATGTGGCCTATTACATGTCTCTTCTAAGCCTACAGTTCAGTGTTTGTGTTGGCTTGAACGTGCACTGACTGGATGGCTCTGACTCTTCACCGAGGTTAAAAAAGTTTACTCTTGAAATCGTACGTTGCATTGTATTTGGATGAATAATGAAGCATGGGTAGATGAGGTGGCAATATAGGATGCAAGGTCCACTATGAAAGATACATAGAGGCTCATTTTAAATGATACATTTAACAAAACAAACAATATTCATGCAAAGAATGCATAAACATTTTAGCATGCATCTTAAGATTCACCGATTTAAGGAGATTTGTATGGTGGAGTGAATGCGCAAATCTTACTTTGTAAATCCCCCACCTGCATTTGTTCAATCACACAAATTCACAAGCATCTCCGGCCGCTTCAGATTTTGATATCGACTGAGATGTTATGTATTCTAATGGAATCTGCCAGCTTATTACTAGTGGGAAAGCTGGTAGATTCCCTAGGAATCGATCTAAGGGCCTCCTGTCATATGCATATGTGGCAGAATGCGTTTATATTAGGTTTCACTCCACGCTTAGGGCCTCATTACACGGAAGGTGGTAAACCATGGTGCTATTAGCACCATGGTTGCCGCCAGTACCATACCGGTACCACCATGGAGAAAAGGGGAATTACCACCCCATTCCAAGGTTGGCGGGGCGGTAATTCCCCCTTTCTCCATGGCCCTTCCCCATTCCCATTTTTGCCCCATAGGGCATAATGGGAATGGGGAAGGAGCTAATTACGGTACCGCAAATTGCGGTACCGTAATTAGCACCAAGATCCCTTTGCGGGACCAAACTTTAACGGCTGGTCTACACCAGCCGCTAAGGTCGGGTCCCGCAAAGGGACCTCGTAGTAAGGCGGTAAGGGTTAACAGTCACCAGTACCCTTACCTGTGACCGTTAACCCTTACCGCCTTCCGAGTAATGAGGCCCTTAGTGTAAACATGTGGGGAAACCCGGATTCACCCAAATGTTAATGCACAGTGCTAACAATTGTTATTTCATCTAGTGGCCTAGGAGCAAGGAAGTTTCAAAGGGGCTAATTTTCAGCCCAGCGTAACATTAATGAACGGCATAAGAGCTTTGGATAAGGTTTTAATGTCTTTCATGAACGTTACTGCCCATTTTGAATCATTTGTATAGCGGAGAGGAGGGGCGGAACGCAACTTGTGTTTCCGCTGCTCCCTTCTGCTTCTGCCATAATAATACTCCCAGAATTTGCACCGGCATGAATTTTCATTCCAACGTGAATGCTGTAGATTGGCATTGGTTCCCCCGGGCTTCATACGCCAGGAAAAATCATCCAGAACCCCTAGGGATCCATTGTAAAGGCAGCCTGCCATGCCTACATGGAGGCAGCGTTCACTCAATTTACACAGTGGAGTGCAAAAGGCAGCTTACATGCTTGCACGCCACCTTTTGCCCGGTACTTTTTCACACTAATGTGCAAATATCAAAATTCGCAGGGGACCCACCTTTGTGTATGTCTACATGTAACGGGTCCCGTCTGACGAATTACGAGCTCTTACAAAAAAAGCTACATGCTTTTTTTTTTTCCTCTTTGCTGTTTTCATAATGTGGTTGCTGGGTAGGTGTTGCCGTTTACTCAGATGCTTGACAAGTTATGCTTTGCTGGTCTTAGAAGAGGTAAGTGTTCACTTCATTTTGGATTCTTTGCTTCTGGGTTTGGGATCTCATTGAAAAGGAAACTGCTGTGCTGCATGACCTTACCTCATACCATCACCCCAACAGTGCTTTCTGATTAATACATACATGTGTTCACTGAATATTAGAAATACGTGCTGGCCACGTGTAAACAGAACACTATTCGTTTCTGCTTCTCCGGGCCTACCAATTATGGAAATGTGGACAGCGCTGGTCGAACGGGCTTCACGGAGGAGACACTGAATACTTTTCCCCACCTGTAAAAGGGTATTCTTTGCGTTACGCAGGAGGACAAGGGGACACGTTGGGCATCATACATAGCCAGCCAGGCAGCTCCAATATATTCATGGCTTGAAAGGGTATCCCTCTATTATCATGAAAAACGCTGAATGTTTTATACCGCTGTGTAACCAATACTGCAGGGAATATTGCGAAAGAAAAGGATTGCCCTATCTTATCAGGCATACACACAGACTGGGAAGCGTCATGGACAAATGAACTGATGATCAGGTTTTAGAGGGTGAACTCTTCAGGATCTGTGCATATTCACATCCACCTGCTGTCTTCTGTCTTTACAATGCCATGGACAATCTAATACATTCCTCTTTCAAACAAGTGACTGCAAATTACCTGCACTGCATCAAAGTAAGTCTCTTTAACTTTCTGGCTATGGTTTCCATCCAGATCATCTTGGAAAACGAGACTTTCATTTTAATGCTGATGAAATGAGATGCTGATGGACGCATGTCACTTTTGATCTCTGGAAACCAAGCTGAGCTGCCCTTTAGAACCTCAGTACAGGTGAATCGTTTGTTAGGGAGTTCTACAGAAACTGCTTAACCAAAGGCCTGTGCATATGCGCTCTTGAACCTGATGTGTACAAATTCACATTTTAAAATGTGGTCCAAACAAATCTGAATAGTAAAGTTAGACAAACATGTTTGGCTAATACTTTACAAGAAACACTAAAACTGTGATGTTTCCACTTCGTCACAATTACACCTAGAACTGCAAGTAACACTCCTAATCTGGGGGCACTCATGCAGAAAATATTCAATTCTGATGCTTTCTCATAAGGTCACAGTGTGATTGTGAAAAAAGTACAAATATCATTAGCTATGCTATATTGAGGTTAATCCGAAATGTGGGTTTAGAATTGACCAAGCAATGATATAAAGAATGATATAATATGCCTATTAGGCTGTATTAGACATTATATAAATCAATCACAATCTGAGATCAGGAGGACAGCCTGCAGAGCTAAGTAGTGCAGCCACCAGAGAGGAGTGCAGCATCCTTACAAACCCAGAGCTGCACCTGACACTCTGTCCAAGTGTATTGTTGCATGTCACATCCCAGTCTGTGTGTTAGTTGACAACAGGTTTCTGTGGTTGCCCTCAAAGTCACAGGTTTGAATTCCAGCAGGCCCACTCAGACTTGCATCTTTCTGAGGTTGATAAAAATGAGTACCATTGCGTTGGTTACCAGTTAACGACTTTTATTAGGGCAATAAGGACACATGAGGGGTGAGGACCTGGTCT
The DNA here is from genome assembly GCF_040938575.1 of Ambystoma mexicanum. NCBI lineage: Eukaryota > Metazoa > Chordata > Amphibia > Caudata > Ambystomatidae > Ambystoma > Ambystoma mexicanum. The sequence goes on along the minus strand of NC_090935.1, from coordinate 446,398,171 downwards.
CCAACCAACATGTTATGATTATCCCATGCATTGTAGTGTATGGACATGCGGAGCCAAGGGTTCATAGTGATAATATCGAATTCAAAAATCTCGAAAACCAAAATCCCGAATACAAAAGGCCGAAAAATAAAATATCGAATTTTTTTTTCAATGTGTTTTTTTTTAAATGGGGGGGTTCCCCCCCCCAACCCCCCTTTTTTTCATTTTTTTTTTATTTTACCCCTTTTTTTTACTTACCTGACCCCAAAAACATATATAAATAAATAAATAAAAAATTCGATATTTTTTTTTTCGATATTTTTTTTTTCGGTCTTTTTGTATTCGATATTTTGTTTTCGAGATTTTGACTGACTACCGGAGCCAAGAGCTAAGTGAATTATACCTATTTATTTATAGCTAACTGTGTACATAATGAGCCCATACTGCTCTCACCATCGGATTATGCGTTCCTCTCTTGGAATCCTGTGCTCCTCAAAAACACTTGCATGGCCACCTGGGGCATCCTCGTGGCAACCTGAGAATGAGCCCCACTGCACATACCCTTCTCTTTACAAAGTTCCACCATTCATTCAGGGACGTTTTGCAGAGTCGTCTTCCTCTACACATATTCTCTGAGGTACTTAGACTTCTGATAGCACCTCCCGTACCTCGGGCTGAATGTTATCTAAGTTTTACAGCTAGGCAAGAAAAATGATCTGTCATTAGGCCTCATCGGTCTCATCCTGGCACAATTAGTACTCTTGCTGACACTTGAGCCAACATCTCTCTCACTCCTGACTGACCCACTTTCAGTAACATTCTCTTTTCTTCCCTCTCTCATTTAAGAAACTCATTCCATGTTCCAAACTCTGCCATCATCCAACTTTACAGCATGTTTGACGACTTCCCTCACCTTATTGGGCCTAGTCCATCAACAACACCCTGTCAGAGGTAATTTGAATTTCACCATATCTCTTATAGCAGGAGGAATGTTGCTCCTCCCCACACCAGCACACTCATGTGCTCTTTTGTTCTGCAACTGTCTCTTCCTGATGTTCTCAACCACGCTTTCCAATTTGCTCTCCAAATTAGAAGTTCAGCCTATCCAGACAGGTACCTGTTTTGTGCTGGCATTCCTGCCCTTGCTAAATTCAAATGGGGGGATACCATTGTGCAAAGAGTGAAACTGTAATGATGTCTCTTGTTGCCCCTTCCAATCTCTGACATTGGCCCATGCCCATCTGATTGCTTCCTTCAACACCTTATTAAAATGCTCTACGATCCTGGTGGTTTGGGAATGATATATGGCACTCTTTCTGTGTTCAATAGAATCCTTCCAACAATATTCCTCCATCTCCTTTGACTTGAATTGCCACCCATTGTCCGTCACTATGACTCTGGGAAATCCTTCATTTCCACAAATCTCCTCCAAAAACTCAATCACACTCATTTTTTTCACATTAAGTTTGATTAACACTCCAACACACCTATTAAGAAAATATTTGACCACCAGGCAAGAAGACTGCACTCCATAACTCCACACAGGTCCCAGCACATCTGTTCCTAACTTGTGCCACAGACGCTCTGGAACATTTGTGATAACCATGGGATGTCTGGAACCAGCACACGCTTTGTCACTGTTATTGAAAAGGATATGACTTCTGACGATCCTCTAAATTTGAAGATCACATACTGGCCACCAGTAGTTATTTCTTATCCACTGTTTCGTTTTAACAATTCCCTGATGATCTTTGTTTTCAAGTTCTATGAGGTGCTCTTGAATCCTTTCAGGTGTGAGGATCCTGTCGCCACACATCACCATACCTCCTTGGACACACAAATCACCCTACACATTCCAGAAGGATGACAGTCCTAGTTCCTCGAACACCTTTTCTCTGTGAGGCCTGTCCTTTTTCAACTCCTGTTTAAGTCTATTTAAAATTGCACCATGTCTCATTCCTCTCGAGGTATGGGCAAAGACGATATTTCCAGAACCACCTCTTGATCCTTTTCCTCATCACCCAGCCCTACCACAGTCATCATTCTTGATAGACAATCTTCTGCATAATGTCTTACACCTGGTATATATATATGACCACACCATTATACTCCTGCAGTTGGGAAACCCATCTCCTGATGCGGGCAAGACTTTGTCCAGTCCCTTTGAAGTTATTTCCACCAGAGGTTTATGATCTGTGTGAAATTCAATATTTGTGCCCCAGATAAAGCGTCTAAATTTGCTAATGGCCCACTTGATTGCTAGTGCCTCCTTCTCGATCGTGGCATCGGATTTCTCAGCTCCTGGCAACAATCTGGAGGCAAAAGCAATGACAAATTCCTTTCCACCTTCCTCCTCTATCACCACAGCATCCTAACCTACCTTGATGGCATCCGCCTCGACAATCGTCTTCCAGTTTTCGATGCAGAGCTGTAATGCAGGAGCTCTCGCCAAATCCCCCTTAATTAACTTGACCTCTTCTTTGCAGGTTCCATTCCAAAACACATGCTTCTTTCACTTTGATTGATTCACGCATGGACACAGTATGCTTCACAAAGTCACAAATACATTTAGAGTAATACATAGGAAAGTCCGTACTTCCTCCCGACACACGGGTCTTGGCATGCTTTCAATGGCTTCCTCCACCTGTCTTTTGATACATATGCCATCAGCAGAGATGACATGCCTCAGGTACTCAATCTCCCGCATATTGATTTTGCACTTCTCACAGCTCAATATCATGCCTGCAGCACACAGATTCTTCAATACTTCATTCAGTCTTTCATCGTGGTCTCTGAGGTTGTCAGCATAAACGTGAATATCATCCCAAAAATACAAAATGCCCTTGTCTCCATCAATCTGCTTGTGCATAATTTTCAGGAAGACAGAGGTCGCAGACACAATGCCAAATGACATCCAAATCGGGAGCGCCAGTACCTCAAAGGATTACTGGACAACCAGGACTTTATTTTCAAACCAGCTGATAAAGGAGGTGCTTTAGTTCTAATGAACAAAAGTGACTATCTAGAGGAAGTGGAGAGACAACTTATGGACCATGAAGCTTACAAGGATTTCAATTTGATCCAACAGAGAAGGTACGATCATTGATCAAAGAGGTTCTCGATGAAGCAAAGAGCATGGAAGTTATTTCTGAATGTACCCGGAAATTCCTAGACACTTCACATCCTGTAATGCTGGTTATCTACAACCTGCCTAAGATCCACAAGAGGCTAGTGAAACCCCCAGGATGAACAATTATCACTGCTACAGGCAGCCTGTTGGAACCCTTGGCTAGGTATCTGGACAAGGTGATACAGACACTAATACAAGAGAGCCCTACATACATAAGGGACACAATGCCCTTCCTAGCTAAGCTGAACCAGATACAGTTCGTAAAGGGACGTGACACACTGTTCATGATGGATGTCACCTCACATTACACAAACATAGTGCATGGAGCTAGTTTTGAGGTGATGGAATGGCTTTTAATACAATCCGAGACCTGTATGGGTGGCAGAGTATTTGTAATCACATTACTCAAATTAGTACTCAAACTTATTTAAGTTTGATGGCAGAATTTACTTACAGTTGTCATGCACTATCAATACATGCATGCTGTATTTAGAAACAGATCATATTCTAAATTCACCTAGAAGGATGAAACACATTTCTGTCTTTTTTAGATACATTGACCATCTGCTTGGAGTATGGACGGGACCAATGAATGAGTTAGATGAATTATTTAGAATGATGAACGGGATGCACCCACGCATACAGTTTAAAACACAAATAAGTGATGCAATGATCCCTTTCCTGGATGTGGAGATTTACCATGAAGGTGATGGCCTCAACACCAGAATATTTACCAAATCACAGACAGAAACAGTCTGTTGCTTGAAACCAGCTTTCACCCTAAACGCACGATTGACACTGTTCAATTAAGTCAATTTTAGAGGTACAGGAAGAAGATCTCTAAGGAGGATGAGTACAAACAACAAGCTTAGATACTGCAAAATACATTTCTGGAGAGGGGTTACAATGTCGTTGCAATTATGAACATAGCTAAGAAAGTAGACAGTATTCCGAGAATGACCTTTCTGGAACCTAAAACCCCAAGCAGAGACAACCACTTGTATTTGTGACAGAGCAACAGGATCAGGAAAATCATCAAACGCAATTGGACCATGATGCAAATGGACCCAACATTACACAACATGTTTCCACAGCTACCTATCTTTGCATATAGGAACAGCTAGGCTCTATGTAACACCTTGGTAAGAGCTGAATTTCACCCCCAAAAAAATAAAGAAAGTACCACACAAGGGGACTGTACCATGCCACAACTGCCAACACTGCAGTAATATCATTAAGGGCGAATGTATTACACACCCACACTCGGGTAAAGCCATTGAATTGAAAAACTCATATATGTGTGATTCGAACAATGTGTGATTCGGACAATGTTGTTCACGCCCTTAAATGTCCATGCAGCCTTTACTGTGTGTACATGACAATGCGGAAGGCCAAGATCAGATGGACAGAACATAAGTCCAATATACACACGAGAAATCTGAAATCTCTCTGTAGCCATGCATTTTGTAGAAGCAAAGTACAGGATGGCACAATTGAAATGTGTATTTTGGAACAAGTAACAATGAGTAAGAGGGGTCCGGACTTACATGAGAGGCTTCTCCAAAGAGAAATTGCATGGCTAGACATGCTTTATTCATTAATTACACATGGGATGAATCATGACTATGATCTGATGTGTTTTGTATAAACAATGTTTGAGTTGTGTCAAGAATGTGAGCGGGGTTGATGTTCCGTGAGCAAACTAACTATCACCAAACCAAGGCAAATCTCTTAATGCTGGCATGGCTCAGTAGGTGGTTACAGATCACTGTGCATTGTAAAAAATCTTTTATTGTTCCAAGAATTGATCCAACACGTGTCCGATCATTAAAACAAGACAATTTATTTATGTTCAAATGTATGCTTATAAAATGTTGATATCCTGAAGACATTGCTCGCCCTGAGTTAGGTTGCAAAAGAATGTGAGCGGACATCCAGCCAGACAGGTAGCCCGTGTCCACTTGGTTACAGTTTCCTGGCTATAACACCCCAATGAGTCTATCCAAACAGTTTGTGAGTTCCTATTGTTAAGCTTAGAATCCATTGGTAGAGATGGCTGCTGCCCTCTACCATTCAGGTCAGGTTAGACCAATGAGTATTTAATGCAAAAGTGGTGCACCAAGCTGACAATTCAGCCTTTTGCCCTGCATTCTGCCCAACCAACAGCTTAGCATACCCATAGTCAAGAACAAATCACTGTTTGAAGCTGGCTATGAACCCGTATTGGCTCATGCCTAGCTCAAATGGGCCCTAAAATACTGATTTAGTATCGCAGAGCAGGGGTGGGACTCCAAACTGTTGACCTGGCTGTGAAACCTACGCTGCGCACGTATAGAATTAGATGAATAGGATATATGCTATCAAGAATTAGTTGCCAGCACAAGCCATTTTTTAGCAAATTGAGAGAGAACTCCCACACCAAGATGGTGGGTCGCCGTAAGCTGTATGCATCGGCGCATGCACTTGGTGTCAATGATAACTGTAAATAAAAACCCAGAAGGATGCACGTTTGTCTTTCCAGGCGGCTTTTTCAAAACCTGTAGTTATTAAACTGGTGAAAGGTAGGCACAAATGTCACACATCAGCCTGGATGTTTAGTTGTTACTATCTGGGTTGAGGGCAAGACCCCATGTTACCACTTAGATAATGCAGATATGAAGAGAGGGACTTAAGTTCTCAAGAAATCCACCCGCAGTATCTCCCTTCTGAAGTGCGCGTGTCATGGTATATTACACACCGATTAAGAGGGTAATTCATAGAAATTCGCACAAAAGTGGCGCACGCGGCTTGCGCACAGTGTCCCCGTGCGATACACTGTGCCAGCCGCGTGCGAAAAAATCCTTTTCATTGCACAGCGTATTCATGGATTTTAGCCTCCGAAACCAGCCGTGGCGCGGAGTGGTGCAGCGACCCTGCAGCAGCGCCTGTTACGCCCCCAAGAACGCCCTCGCGCAAGGAAAAGCCTTCAAAATTCCCAAATCATCGCAAAGGGCTGCGCCAACCCTGGACCAGTTCACAGGGCTGCCAAACAGCAAACGCCAAGCGGGGAACGTGTATTTCAGTGGTTCGCGGGAAGTTTCTCACACGATTGTCCTGGGTACGTGTACATCAGGGGTGTGTGGGAAGTAACACACGCAATTCCATCAGGGCACGTGTATTCCAGGAGTGCGCTGGAAGTATCACACGCAAAAACAGCAGGGTACGTGCATTTCAGGGGTGCGCAGGAAGTATCACACGCGATTCCATCAGGGTACATGTATTTCAGGGGTGTGCAGGAAGTATCACATGCGATTCCATCAAGGTACGTGTATTTCAGGGGTGCGTGGGAAGTATCACACGCAAAAGCAGCAGGGTAAGTGTATTACAGGGGTGCACAGGAAGTATCACACGCGATTCCATCAGGGTACGTGTATTCCAGGGGTGCGCGGGGAGCACCACACGTGAATTGCACGTGTGGGTCCTCCCAGGTGTACCCTCTACACCCTCCACGGCCCCTGCAGGCGGCCCACACCACAGGGGCCTACCCTGCACATGTCCCGCAGGCAGCCCATCCACGATGCTCATGCCCCCCAGCCAACCCACATGTCACCTTGCACTACTGCCCACCAACGCATGTCCCCCTGCACCCCCAGCCCCCAAGGGCACCCTTCACCAGGCCCCCGCTCATGTCCAACTCATGTCTCCCAGCACCCCCACCCCCCAGCAGTGCAGGGAATCCTCCACCAGGCCCCCACTCATGTCTCCCACCACCCCCACCCCCAGCCCCCAGGGGCACCCTTCACCAGGCCCCCGCTCATGTCCAACTCATGTCTCCCAGCACCCCCACCCCCCAGCAGTGCAGGGCACCCTCCACCAGGCCCCCACTCATGTCTCACATCACCCCCACCCCCCAGCAGTGCAGGGCACCCTCCACCAGGCCCCCACACATGTCCCCCTGCACCCCCACCCCCCAGCATCCAGAGGCACCCTCCACCAGGCCCCCACTCATGTCTCCCACCACCCCCACCCCCCAGCAGTGCAGGGCACCCTCCACCAGGCCCCCACTCATGTCCAACTCATGCCTCCCATCACCCCCACCCCCCAGCATCCAGGGGCACCCTCCACCAGGCCCCCACTCATGTCTCCCACCACCCCCACCCCCCAGCAGTGCAGGGGCACCCTCCACCAGGCCCCCACTCATGTCCCCCGGCCAACATGTCATCACAATCTAGATCCCTGGCCCTTATGGTCAGCCTCCAAATGCCAAACACCCACCCGAGTATTGCATCCATCCACTTAGAAATGGCAATAACATGATAGAACCCCAATTGCAAGTTTGGAAATGAACACATGTCCCTCACATACACCCAATGGGTGTCAGTGAATGTCAAAACCCATATCATGATATGCATGAAACCAATGAGATGATACTACACATTGAAGTTTGAAGAAAAAATATGTATTAAAAGCAACATAAATTGAATCAAAAATAAACAAACAATAATGGAAATTAAAAAAAAAAATAAACCAGCATGTCCGTGAAATAATGCAAAACCACAAATCATAATCCAAAGGAAAAGTGTCCAAAGTCACAGTCCACAAAAGTAAATCCAATGGAAAATTAAAATCGAAAACCATTGCTCCATGGGTAAATCATAAAAAAAATTGAAAATCCAAAAGTCAACTATGTACATATAAACAATCCAGGGTCCATGATCCCAACAGAAGAAATGAAACCTATCTAATAACACTACCTACAAAAAAAAAACTATATACAAAAATGTGGCCCATTGTCCAAAAGGTTGCAAAAAAAATGCAAAACCAAAGGAAACCTAACACTAACTACAGAACTATTTACAAGGGCAGCGGGCTAGTCTGACAGCTCACTTCGGATGTTCCGGGCCAGGGCATCATCGAACTCCTGCTCAATGTCCTGGAGGCGGTACTCCTCCATGGCCCCGAGGGTCCACAGGGCCGTCGACATGTTCACCCCCAACTCCCTGCGGATTGCCTCGAGGCACTTGGCCCGCCTCAGGGCCCTCTGCATGGAGTTCTCCGCCCTGACCATCGTGAGCCGTGCCTCTTCCGCCCGCTGCCGCTCCGCATCTATGGCGTGGCCCAACCGTTGCCACACGGAAGACACTTCCCGTCCTCGGTCCTCCTGCCCTCCGGCCGATGCCTGCCCCTCTGATGTCGAAGGCCCCAAGCCATCATGGCTCCCACTACGTTGCTGCTGCTGCTGTGCCTCTGCCCATGCACTGCCTCCTGCTTCCTGCACATCCTCCGCTGGCTGGGGAGCAGTCGTTGATGTGGCCACCCCTGCTGGACTCTCGACTCCCGACTGTGGCAGGGATGCCTCCTTCACCAGCCTGGCCGCACCGTCAGAGGCAGCTCCACAGGGCACCCAGGTGACTAATGGGTGGGAAGATGGCACGGAGGACGACTAGGGGGTTCAGTTGAGGAGGGGGTCTGAGCAAGCCCCATCAAACGGAGGAGTCCGGCCAGGGTGACCTGTCCCAGTAGGCCGACGCGGTCAACGAGCCATTCGAGATGACGTGCAGTCTCCTCATGAAAAGACTGCAGGTCACCTTGCATGGCCCGTTGACGCAACGCCACACCAGTCAGGACAGGCTCAACCCGGACCCGGATAGCCACGTCCGCAGGCAGAGGAAGGCCAGTTGTCGTGAGCTCATCCCCTGCCTGAAAACAGGTCTGGACGTAGGCATCCCTGCTGGTGCAAGATGATGCAGTGACAGGATCAGGGACAGGATTGCACACAGGCACCTCCGCGGCGACCTGTGCTGCCTCCTGTCCCTGGTCCTGCACTGCACCACTAGCACCAGTGGAATCCCCACCTCCAGACCCCGTCTCTGTTGCTTGCACGGCCTCCTCCTCCACCAAACCCCCCACCAACCTGGATGACTCCATGCCATCTTCCCCCGTTGGGCCCTGTGGGGTCCCAGCTGCACCTTCTGCTGCCGAGGAGTCCAACTCCGACCTCCGCCTCTTGGACCTCCCCCCGGCAGCTGCGGCCTGGGACACGGCACCGGACTCCTCACTCCCCGACGAGATCACAACCTGGGAGAGGAGCCGGGCCTTGCGTCTCCGGCTGGCGGTGCGATCCCCGCCGCTGTGCTCCACAGCACCTTCTCCGCCCTCTTCATCAGTTGATGCTGCAGACAGGGAGAAATAAAACACAGGCATCAGGGCACTGTACAATGGACACATACACACATGACAGTTGCACATGAGTGGCATTGGCAAACCTCAGACATGGCATCACAATTGGCAACACACATGTCATTTCAACTTGCACACATGAGCCATACCACAGCCACATCGCAACTGCCAGCACCATCCATACACATACAACAGCATGAGCAGGCAAAGGTGAGCCAGACATCACATGCAACACAGGGAGTGCACTACAAATGCACGCACACCATCACACTTGCATGCATGTGTACACCTCAGCCAAATGTCGCAGTGTTAAGATGGGCATCCATGTCACATCTGCCAATCAGGCTTCCACATCCCGTTGTCACATGCATCCATGTTGCATCACTGTTGCACCCTTGTCAAATACACACACATGCACATGTACACAGTGCTGATACATGCAGCTGAAAACAACCTACATGCATGACATCACAAACATGCCTACTTACATACACATTCATCCAAACATGTGTGCCCACACAACTGCATTTGGCATGCAAGCCTACACACACAAGCACCATCCATGTCTCACACATGACAGCCCTCTCATGTGTTAGCCTCACGTCCCTGTACACCCCCACCCATACCCGGCCCCATACAAACAGATGTGCAACCAGCACAATACTGGCACATCACCACACGCACAGCTTACAATCATGATGCATGTACACTTACCGCTCGACTCCAGACGGGTCTGCCTCTCAAGGACCTGGACGTGGAGCGCTGGGGATATGCGTTCCAGGACCCTCATCTGATCTTCCGACAAGTGGCCCCGGCGCCCCTTAGCATCCGCTGCCTTCAAGAGGCGCCAGGCCTTGTTGAGGGTCCTGGACCTGAAGTCCTCCCAGCACTTATTGACATGTTGGAAGTCACAGACTGCCACCCCCTCCACGTTGATGGCAGTCACGATGTCCGTCCATATCCGAGTCCGTCCTTCCTTGTCGGCGCGCACACTTCCGAAGGGGGCATCATACTGCCCCAGGACTTGCTCCACCAGGACACCAACTTCCCTGGCACTGAAGCTGGTGCTCCTCTGCCTCTCTGGCCCGGGGTTGTCAGTGGTGCCAGATGTTGCAGTGCCCGAAATGACAACCCCAGAGGCAGGAGTGGGTGGGCAACTGGGTCCTGGGGCTGGGCTGTGGAGCGATGAAATCCCAGTCGGGAGTCTTCGGTTCCAGCAGGGGTGGTCACAGCAACAGCACCCCTGCTGATGTGCAGGCAGCAAATGGGAGGGCACGTGGGCAGCAGGCTGTCCGGCAGCAGCAGATGGCAGGTGGGAGCGTGCTCGGGGCTCTAGGGGGCATTAAATCGGCTTTCTGGGCAGGAGCGTGGTCTTCCGTGTGCTTACGCGTGGCCAGCTTGATACGGAGTGATTTGGCACGTGAAAATCCTGCACGTCTGCGTGTAATTCGAGGAAAGGCCCTTAGCACGTAAGCGCGTCTGCACGCATACACGATTTCATTGGCCCAAAGGCCCCCATGCGCAGCTATGACGTCACGCGCATGGCCGTAGAGAATGGCGCGTGTAAAAAAAAAGATACACGTCCGAGTGTCAAAGCGTGTAATTGGTGGAAATGGCCTCAATCCGTATGCGCGTCTGTGACTTGTGTAGAAAGGGTACATGTAGAACGCCATTTCCTTGTATGTGCTTTTCGTGGAGAGCGGGTGGGTGAAATCTGTACTTCTTGTCGGTTCACACGCGATTTACTTCACGGCGTTTCAAGTTCGTACTCCCTGTTACCTCTGACAGCTTTTTCTCTTTTCCTCTTTTTCCTGGGCCTGTTTCCTCAAACAGCGTTCCCTTCTACTGTTGTCCTGTCTCATCAGACAGCGTACAATTCTTCTTTTGGCTGGGGTGTTGCCAACGTGCACACGTGCATATTTTTCACGCTTTTGTTCCTGGCAGACGGTGAGTCGCGCACGTATTTAACATCTGTGCTTGCCCCGTCTGTCGCATACCCCTTCAGAGGTCATTCTAGGCTGCGTGTGACATGCATACGTTCATTCTTGTGTTTCTGAGTGCCACAGCGTAGTGCAGGTTTATTTTTCCACACACGTGGTCTAGGAGGGGTTGCGTGCACCTTACTTCCCTTTTTTGGGGTGCCTGTGTGTTGCGTGACCCGTCATCTTTCCCCAGGGGTGACATACAGCCTTGCTAGAGCACTAGGGTACGATTACCATCTGGTACCCAACCCCTTTGACCTCCAATTGCCCAGGACAATAGTTCACATTGATCCCCATACGCACAATAACATCAGTGCCATGGCTGGGAGGCGAACAAGCCGTAAGGGTGGCAAAGGTGGCCGAGCCCCAAGTGGTGGCCGTGGTGGATCCGGTAGGGGACGTGGCCGTGACTTGCAGGGTGCCCCTAGCCCACCATGTGTGGAGGAGCAATCAGGGACACCCATGCCCCCCCCTGGTTGAGGGTAACGTGGCTGACACCATCCATGCTCAGCCCTTGTTGGACCAGCCCACTGTGGAACCAGACCTGGCACAGGGTGACTCCATGGCTGACTTCCAGGTCAGCAGGTCTAGGCCACGTGCGCCGGTGCACGTTGGTGTCATCAGGCCACGTGGATCAGGGGCAGCTAGGTCATCTTCTGCCCTGCGTAGGCAGGCTGGGGAGGCTGCAGGGGCAGCTGCGGCTCCATCCACCCCACCTCTCACACACCCTGCCAGGACAGTGTCGGTCCAAGTCCATCCTGCTGACATTCCCCCTGACACCATCACACTTGAGCTAATGCCTGCACCAACTCCCATGCTAAGTGTGCAATCCCACACTCCTAGTACAGAGTCCACCGGGGCTCCTGCCCCTAGTGTCCAGAGCGGCGTAGGACACTCAGGATCCCCACCACCTTCCAAGCGGAAGAGGAAGAGTGCTCGTCCAGTAGAGGCTGATCCCACAGACACGGCTACACAGTCCGGCCCGTCAAGGAAGCCCAGCTTCAATGATGCTGAACTGAATGCGCTTGTAGAGTATGTGTCCACACATGACCGCGAAATGGTGATTGTTGCAGGATCCAAGACCACACCTGCACAACGTCAGGCACACTGGCAGACCATCGCGGACATCATAAGTGCCCTTGGAATCGTGAGGCGCACAGCTACTGAATGCTACAAGCGCTGGAATGACCTGAAGCGCAGGGCAAAGAATAAGCTGGCCTCAAGTCATACCGCTACTCTAGTGACTGGAGGTGGGTCTCCAGCAGAGGACATAGAACTCATTCCACATGAGCAGGTTGCTGGGACCTACGTCACGGAGGAACAGATCCAAGGCATGGGAGAACTGGCAGATTATGAGGCATTGTCCGGTGAGTGCACATGCATGTGTGTGTCATCCATGTGCATGGTGTGTGTGTGAGGGCTTCTGTTTGGGTGCCAGGTGAGGGTGTGTGTGCCTGAGTGGTTTGGGTCACCCATGTGCCTCATCCAATACATTCTGCGCACCAGCATTTGGGTATAGCAGTATCCCTTCTGCCAACATTAGACATCCAGCCCAACACCACGCCAGTTGCCCTTGAAGTGTCATCTTGCCACAACATTGTTGCTTATTTTCCTCTGTTTATTCAGGCAAATTGTTTGCATACCACCACTTTTACTAGGCATTTCTCAGTCCTATTGTCACATGTCTGACATGGCTATGGTACAGTGGACTGGCTTTGTTTCCTGGACATGATTTGTTTAGACATGTCCCTGTCCTATAGGACCATTTTGGACTGGCAGTTCCAGGTTAAACATTTGAACCATTTTAATGAAAAAATCAATTTCATGAGCAAACTAGACTGAATTAACAATTGGTGCCCTCCTCTCCCTCTTCACTTTATGGCTAGGGTACATGCCATCTGTGTGATGGCATGTGTATTTGACCTGCCAATCACAGGCCAATGTGTGATGCCACTGCTAGGCAGCATGCGGCAAATGTGTTAATCTTCCATCTTGGTGTCATCAATGTGTGCCATCTGCCTCCCCTTCACACGCAGTGACGGTGCATGCATGGGAGGGTTTTAGTCATGTAGGACATGTGTCAATCAAGTACTGTTTCTGTAGCTTCTCAGCCTTAATTGTGTGCCATAGTGCTAATGCCTGTTTCCATTTGTTTTCTTTTATGTCTTTGCAGGGGATGACGCACTTGATACTGCTGGGGTTGTGGAGATGGTGCAGACCCAGGAGGGGTCTCAGGCCCGACCGACCACTAGTGAGGGACATGGTGTGGTGGTGGGTGAGAACCCACAACTGCTGCAGGTTGTGCTCTCAAGAGGTGTCTCTGGCTGCACCTCCCCCGAGCTGTATTCAGGTGTCGATTCGGAGGATGAGACCTATGTGCCGTCACAGGTGAGTGTTCCTGGGAGGGATTCTGTTCTGTCTGACCCACCTGCACTAGGGTTAGAACCCTCAATGGGGATGTCAGTGTTGGCAGGTACGCCTTTGGTGGTTACGGATGCAGGGTCACACTCCGCAACATCTGATCCTGTTCCTGGGCCAGCAGATCAGAGGGGGAATGCAGTCCTGCAGCCTCAGGCAGTGCCGGCACAGCAAGGCGCAGTTCTCCTTGCCCCAGACAGGTGTGGTGCCCGCCGACGTGGTGGCCGTATGCCACCTGGCAATACCGCATGGGAGCAATCCATATACGGTATGGCAACCCAACAGGCAGCATCATCAGAGATGATGGCTCAGGCCATGGATAGGGTGGCCACTTCCATTGTCCCCCCCGAAAGGCTGATGTAGCGACTACAGCAGGCAACAGACTCCATCTGCCAGTCACACAGGGAGGACATGTTGGCGTCCAACAGGGACAGGCGGGCGGCACTGGCGACTCTGCAGGAAGCCATTTCCATAGAGTCCCAGGGCCACAGGGAAGCCCTGAGGGTGGAACTCCTTCACCTCAGGACGACTCTTGATGAGCTTGAGGCTTCAACAAACAGAAGGACAGAACAGCAGCTGGAGCGTCTCACACGTACGCTCTCAGCTGAGATGCAAGCAACTAGGGCGGAGGTCCGGGCATCCCGTGAGTTGTTGCATGGGCACCTACGCAAAATTATCCTCCAGAACGAGACCTTCCACATCCGCATGCTTGCTGCCATGGAGGACCAGACTAGGGCTTTGCGTGGGCTGCCTCCCATAGTGCCACCACCTCCTGATGCAGCTGCAGAGGGTGAGGAGAGCGACAGCAGTGATTCTCTCACAATAGGGTAGCCGTGCAGGCCATGAGCCCATGGAGGTGTTTTCTTTTCGCAAGATCCACACAGGTGGGTTTTGGTGTGCACCCTGTCCTCGGACCTCCTGGGTGGCCTCCCGCACACCCCCAGTCCCATTAATGGCCATTTTTGATTTTTTTTTTTGTAATTTTTTTTTTGGACAGTGTGTTGCCTTGTGTGGCTCCCATGGGCATACGCTGTATTGTGGCTGGGCACATGCAGGCTTGTCATGAATTTGGTTCAGATGCTTCGGTTTGTGTGACACACACCCCTCCTGCTTCCCATTTCCATGGGCTTGCAAAGGGTGTGCCCAAGTGACATTGACATACATGGTGACGTTGGACTCCCATTTGATGTGTGGGCAGTCTGTAGTCAATACTGTGTATACATTCATAGTGCATATTGTTGTTGTATTGTACACTGCTTGGTGTATTGATATGTGCCTCTGCATCCATCTCATCCTCCTAATTTGCAGGTCCATTTCTCATGTCTTCACAAGGCAGTCCACCTTGGAACTGGAGTCCATGTTGTAAGCAGTGCACCTACACTCTTACGTGGTGCTAACACTGTATACTTGGAAGTGTTCGAAGTGCTGGCATTATCAGGTAGTGAGGCTACCAATTTTTTAAGTCTGTAATGTCATGTTTAAGGTAGGTTGGAGGTTGTGTAGGTGATTGGTATTCTTGGTACGTATTTGGTAATGTGTGTTGTAGGTCCTGTATTACTGTGAGCATTTCATGTGTGGCCATGTTTCCATTAGGGACACTGTAGTTGGTGACACTTGGGGCATGTTGTGGGGATTAATTTGTTTGCTCTCACATTGCATGACATGCCATGGTGTGTTGTGTAGCCGTGCCGGGGAGGGGTTGGGTCACATGGCACTGTTCTCATGTAGTATTTTGCAAGTGGGTATTCATTTCTGCAGCATGGAAGTGTGTCTTTTGATGACACTGCATTGGTGGTGTTTGTGTAGGTAGGGATGCACACATTCTGACACTTCCACATGAACAATCTCAGGCTGCTATGGTTCTGATAGTTGACTGTCCCTTTGTTCGTCATAATTGTCAGGTCGAGTCATCATTGCTTATCAGATGGTATGTGCCAGGGCTGTGTGCACTCCACAGGGGTGTGTTTTGTATGTGAAGTAATTAGCCACCAGCTGCGTACGGGCTGCCTCACCCCGTGCCCTTTCCCCTCCCATGCGCAGCGGGCGTGCATGTGGTTGGGGATGTGGGGGCACCACCATGTCCACAGCCAGGCCCCGGCGTGTTGCAACATTTTGCAGGACACATGCTGCCACTATGATCCTGCACACTACTGTGGGCGCATATAACAGCTGCCCGCCAGAACGGTCAAGGGAGCGAAAGTGTGACTTGAGCACTCCGAATGTGCGCTCCACTATGCCCCGGGTTGCAATATGGGCTGTGTTGTATCTAACCTTGGGAGGCGTGATGGGGTTCCGAATTGGCGTCATCATGTGGGTGCTCAGAGGGTAGGCACTGTCCCCTGGTGAGGAGGTGATGGGTATCATTAGTGGGGTAGTGACATAACTCTGCATCTGACATGCATGCATGTGCAGTGGCATTCATACTCACCAATCAGCCATGTATCGCCATGCCACCCAGCTTCTAGGTCCCGGCTTAGGGTAGACATTCGGTAAATGAAACTGTCGTGGGTGGACCCTGGATAGTTGACATATACTGAGGTGATGATTCCCTTGGCATTCCATACTATCTGCACGTTGATGGAATGCCAGTGCTTGCGGTTCCTATAGATGTGCTCAGATGCCCTGGGGGGTTACGTAGTGCCACATGGGTGCAGTCAATGGCACCTAGCACTTAGGGGAATTGTGCCACACCGTAGAAATCCAGGGCGGCAGCCTGCCTTTCTGCAGGTGTCCTGGGCAGGTATATGTGCCTGCGGACTGATGGGCGTGCAGTGATGATGTTCAAGACCTGGTGTAGGCAGCGTGACTGCGTGGCCTGTGACACCCCACCCACTATGGCACTTGTCCGCTGAAATGATCCTGTGGCCAAGAAGTGCAGTACATTAAGGACCTTCTCCAGGGGGCTGAGTGCCTGGGAGCACAGAGTGGGTGATGTGAGGTCATCCTCCCACTCATTGACCAGGTCCAGTATTATGTGTGGTGGAAACCTGTACCTCCCATACACCTGGTCATCAGGTATCCCAAAAAGGCTGGTTCTGGGAGTGAAAATTTGGGCCCTCACTATCCTCCTCCTCCTCCTTTGGTAACCCACGGCCACTGCTGCCAGGAACGGTATATTCATCCTTGTGTCTGAGCTTGTTTGTTGCTTGCGCGCACTTTTATGCTGCGCGGGTCGACGTACGTCTGCTTCATCGTGGCATAATTGTACGTGTTTCAGGATTGGACCATTTATTTTTCGGCGCTTTGTAGACGACCGTGTGAATCTTCCCGCCCACCCCTGGAATACACGTACCCCACTCTCACAGGCCCAGTCGCGTGTGGAAGTTCACGCGCACACCGAAATACACGTACCCTGCAAAATCGCGTGTGAAACTTCACACGCACCCCGAAATACACGTACCCAGGGCAATCGCGTGTGGAACTTCCCACGAACCCCGTAATACACGTAGCCTGCTGGTATCGCGTGTGGAAGTTCACGCGGACCCATAATACATGTACCCTGATGGTATCACATGGGAGACTACCCGCGCACCCAGGAATTCATGTACCCAGGCAAATCGCACGCCTGGGGGGTGGGGGTGCTGGGAGACATGTGTGGGGGCCTGGTGGAGGGTGCCCTGCACTGCTGGGGGGTGGGAGCGCAGGGGGACATGAGTGGGGGCCTGGTGGAGGGTGCCCCTGGATACTGGGGGTTGGGGGTGATGGGAGACATGAGTGGGGGCCTGGTGGAGGGTGCCCTGCACTGCTGGGGGTGGGGGTGGTGGGAGACATGAGTGGGGGCCTGGTGGAGGGTGCCCTGCACTGCTGGGGGGTGGGGGTGCAGGGGGACATGAGTGGGGGCCTGGTGGAGGGAGCCCCTGGATGCTGGGGGGTGGGGGTGATAGGAGACATGAGTGGGGGCCTGGCGGAGGGTGACCTGCACTCGTGGGGGATGGGGGTGATGGGAGACATGAGTGGGGGCCTGGTGGAGGGTGCCCCTGGATGCTGGGAGATGGGGGTGCTGGGAGACATGAGTGGGGGCCTGGTGGAGGGTGCCCCTGCACTGCTGGGGGGTGGGGGTGATGGGAGACATGAGTGGGGGCCTGGTGGAGGCTGCCCCTGCACTGCTGGGGGGTGGGGGTGATGGGAGACATGAGTGGGAGCCTGGTGGAGGGTGCCCCTGGATGCTGGGGGGTGGGGGTGCTGGGAGACATGTGTGGGGGCCTGGTGGAGGGTGCCCTGCACTGCTGGGGGGTGGGGGTGCAGGGGGACATGAGTGGGGGCCTGGTGGAGGGTGCCCCTGGATGCAGGGGGGTGGGGGTGATGGGAGACATGAGTGGGGCCTGGTGGAGGGTGCCCCTGGATGCTGGTGGGTGGGGGTGCAGGGGGACATGAGTTGGACATGAGTGGGGGCCTGGTGGAGGGTTCCCTGCACTGCTGGGGGGTGGGGGTGGTGGGAGACATGAGTGGGGGCCTGGTGGAGGGTGCCCCTGGATGCTTGTGGGTGGGAGTGCAGGGGGACATGAGTGGAGGCCTGGTGGAGGGTGCCCTGCACTGCTGGGGGGTGGGGGTGATGGGAGACATGAGTGGGGGCCTGGTGGAGGGTGCCCCTGGATGCTGGTGGGTGGGGATGATGGGACACATGAGTTGGACATGAGTGGGGGCTTGGTGGAGGGTGCCCTGCACTGCTGGGGGTGGGGGTGGTGGGAGACATGAGTCGGGTCCTGGTGGAGGGTGCCCCTGGATGCTGGGGGGTGGAGGGAGACATGAGTGGGGGCCTGGTGGAGGGTGCCCCTGCACTGCTGGGGGGTGGGGGTGATGGGAGACAGGAGTGGGTGCCTGGTGGAGGCTGCCCCTGCACTGCTGGGGGGTTGGGGTGATGGGAGACATGAGTGGGGGCCTGGTGGAGGGTGCCCTGCACTCCTGGGGGGTGGGGGTGGTGGGAGACATGAGTGGGGGCCTGGTGGAGGGTGCCCCTGGATGCTGGGGGTAGGGGTGGTGGGAGACATGGGTGGGGGCCTGTTGGAGGGTGCCCCTGCACTGCTGGGGGGTGGGGGTGATGGGAGATATGAGTGGGGGCCTGGTGGAGGCTGCCCCTGCACTGCTTGGGGGTGGGGGTGATGGGAGACATGAGTGGGGGCTTAGTGGAGGGTGCCCTGCACTGCTGGGGGGTGGGGGTGGTGGGAGACATGAGTGGGGGCCTGGTGGAGGGTGCCCCTGGATGCTGGGGGTGGGGTTGGTGGGAGACATTAGTGGGGGCCTGGTGGTGGGTGCCCCTGCACTGCTAGGGGGTGGGGGTGATGGGAGACATTAGTGGGGGCCTGGTGGAGGGTGCCCTGCACTGCTGGGGGGTGGGGGTGATGGGAGACATGAGTGGGGGCCTGGTGGAGGGTGCCCCTGGACTGCTGGGGGGTGGGGGTGCTGGGAGAAATGAGTGGGGGCCTGGTGGAGGGTGCCCCTGGATGCTGGGGGGTGGGGGTGGTGGGGGACATGAGTTGGACATGAGTGGGGGCCTGGTGGAGGGTGCCCTGCACTGCTGGGGGGTGGGGGTGGTGGGAGACATGAGTGGGGGCCTGGTGGAGGGTACCCCTGGATGCTGGGGTGTGGGGGTGGTGGGAGACATGAGTGGGGGCCTGGTGGAGGGTGCCCCTGGATGCTGGGGGGTGGGGATGATGGGACACATGAGTTGGACATGAGTGGGGGCCTGGTGGAGGGTGCCCTGCACTGCTGGGGGGTGGGGGTGGTGGGAGACATGAGTGGGGGCCTGGTGGAGGGTGCCCCTGGATGCTGGGGGGTGGGGGTGGAGGGAGACATGAGTGGGGGCCTGGTGGAGGGTGCCCCTGCACTGCTGGGGGGTGGGGGTAATGGGAGACATGAGTGGGGGCCTGGTGGAGGCTGCCCCTGCACTGCTGGGGGGTTGGGGTGATGGGAGACATGAGTGGGGGCCTGGTGGAGGGTGCCCTGCACTCCTGGGGGGTGGGGGTGGTGGGAGACATGAGTGGGGGCCTGGTGGAGGGTGCCCCTGGATGCTGGGGGTAGGGGTGGTGGGAGACATGGGTGGAGGCCTGTTGGAGGGTGCCCCTGCACTGCTGGGGAGTGGGGGTGATGGGAGATATGAGTGGGGGCCTGGTGGAGGCTGCCCCTGCACTGCTGGGGGGTGGGGGTGATGGGAGACATGAGTGGGGGCCTGGTGGAGGGTGCCCTGCACTGCTGGGGGGTGGGGGTGGTGGGAGACATGAGTGGGGGCCTGGTGGAGGGTGCCCCTGGATGCTCGGGGTGGGGTTGGTGGGAGACATTAGTGGGGGCCTGGTGGTGGTTGCCCCTGCACTGCTGGGGTGGGGGTGATGGGAGACATGAGTGGGGGCCTGGTGGAGGGTGCCCTGCACTGCTGGGGGGTGGGGGTGATGGGAGACATTAGTGAGGGCCTGGTGGAGGGTGCCCCTGCACTGCTGGGGGGTGGGGGTGCTGGGAGAAATGAGTGGGGGCCTGGTGGAGGGTGCCGCTGGATGCTGGGGGGTGGGGGTGGTGGGAGACATGAGTTGGACATGAGTGGGGGCCTGGTGGAGGGTGCCCTGCACTGCTGCGGGGTTTGGGTGGTGGGAGACATGAGTGGGGGCCTGGCGGAGGGTGCCCCTGGATGCTGGGGGGTGGGGGTGGTGGAAGCCATGAGTGGGGGCCTGGTGGAGGGTGCCCCTGGATGCTGGGGGGTGGGGGTGCAGGGGGAAATGTGTGAGGGCCTGGCGGAGGGAGCCCCTGGATGCTTGGTGGTGGGGGTGGTGGGAGACATGAGTGGGGGCCTGGTGGAGGGTGCCCTGCACTGTTGGGGGGTGGGGGTGCAGGGGGACATGAGTGGGGGCCTGGTGGAGGGTGCCCCTGGATGCTGGGGGGTGGGGGTGATAGGAGACATGAGTTGGGGCCTGGTGGAGGGTGACCTGCACTGCTGGGGGATGGGGGTGATGGGAGACATGAGTGGGGGCCTGGTGAAGGGTGCCCCTGGATGCTGGGGGGTGGGGGTAATGAGAGACATGAGTGGGGGCCTGGTGGAGGCTGCCCCTGCACTGCTGGGGGGTTGGGGTGATGGGAGACATGAGTGGGGGCCTGGTGGAGGGTGCCCTGCACTCCTGGGGGGTGGGGGTGGTGGGAGACATGAGTGGGGGCCTGGTGGAGGGTGCCCCTGGATGCTGGGGGTAGGGGTGGTGGGAGACATGGGTGGGGGCCTGTTGGAGGGTGCCCCTGCACTGCTGGGGAGTGGGGGTGATGGGAGATATGAGTGGGGGCCTGGTGGAGGCTGCCCCTGCACTGCTGGGGGGTGGGGGTGATGGGAGACATGAGTGGGGGCCTGGTGGAGGGTGCCCTGCACTGCTGGGGGGTGGGGGTGGTGGGAGACATGAGTGGGGGCCTGGTGGAGGGTGCCCCTGGATGCTCGGGGTGGGGTTGGTGGGAGACATTAGTGGGGGCCTGGTGGTGGGTGCCCCTGCACTGCTGGGGGTGGGGGTGATGGGAGACATGAGTGGGGGCCTGGTGGAGGGTGCCCTGCACTGCTGGGGGGTGGGGGTGATGGGAGACATTAGTGGGGGCCTGGTGGAGGGTGCCCCTGCACTGCTGGGGGGTGGGGGTGCTGGGAGAAATGAGTGGGGGCCTGGTAGAGGGTGCCCCTGGATGCTGGGGGGTGGGGGTGGTGGGAGACATGAGTTGGACATGAGTGGGGGCCTGGTGGAGGGTGCCCTGCACTGCTGCGGGGTTTGGGTGGTGGGAGACATTAGTGGGGGCCTGGTGGAGGGTGCCCCTGCACTGCTGGGGGGTGGGGGTGCTGGGAGAAATGAGTGGGGGCCTGGTGGAGGGTGCCCCTGGATGCTGGGGGGTGGGGGTGGTGGGAGACATGAGTTGGACATTAGTGGGGGCCTGGTGGAGGGTGCCCCTGCACTGCTGGGGAGTGGGTGTGATGGGAGATATGAGTGGGGGCCTGGTGGAGGCTGCCCCTGCACTGCTGGGGGGTGGGGGTGATGGGAGACATGAGTGGGGGCCTGGTGGAGGGTGCCCCGCACTGCTGGGGGGTGGTGGTGGTGGGAGACATGAGTGGGGGCCTGGTGGAGGGTACCCCTGGATGCTGGGGTGTGGGGGTGGTGGGAGACATGAGTGGGGGCCTGGTGGAGGGTGCCCCTGGATGCTGGGGGGTGGGGATGATGGGACACATGAGTTGGACATGAGTGGGGGCCTGGTGGAGGGTGCCCTGCACTGCTGGGGGGTGGGGGTGGTGGGAGACATGAGTGGGGGCCTGGTGGAGGGTGCCCCTGGATGCTCAGGGTGGGGTTGGTGGGAGACATTAGTGGGGGCCTGGTGGTGGGTGCCCCTGCACTGCTGGGGGTGGGGGTGATGGGAGACATGAGTGGGGGCCTGGTGGAGGGTGCCCTGCACTGCTGGGGGGTGGGGGTGGTGGGAGACATGAGTGGGGGCCTGGTGGAGGGTGCCCTGCACTGTTGGGGGGTGGGGGTGCAGGGGGACATGAGTGGGGGCCTGGTGGAGGGTGCCCCTGGATTCTGGGGGGTGGGGGTGATAGGAGACATGAGTGGGGGCCTGGTGGAGGGTGACCTGCACTGCTGGGGGATGGGGTGATGGGAGACAAGAGTGGGGGCCTGGTGGAGGGTGCCCCTGGATGCTGGGAGATGGGGGTGCTGGGAGACATGAGTGGGGGCCTGGTGGAGGGTGCCCCTGCACTGCTGGGGGGTGGGGGTGATGGGAGACATGAGTGGGGGCCTGGTGGAGGCTGCCCCTGCACTGCTGGGGGGTAGGGGTGATGGGAGACATGAGTGGGGGCCTGGTGGAGGGTGCCCCTGGATGCTGGGGGGTGGGGGTGCTGGGAGACATGTGTGGGGGCCTGGTGGAGGGTGCCCTGCACTGCTGGGGGGTGGGGGTGCAGGGGGACATGAGTGGGGGCCTGGTGGAGGGTGCCCCTGGATGCTGGGGGGTGGGGTGATGGGAGACATGAGTGGGGCCTGGTGGAGGGTGCCCCTGGATGCTGGTGGGTGGGGGTGCAGGGGGACATGAGTCGGACATGAGTGGGGGCCTGGTGGAGGGTGCCCTGCACTGCTGGGGGGTGGGGGTGGTGGGAGACCTGAGTGGGGGCCTCGTGGAGGGTGCCCCTGGATGCTGGGGGGTGGGGGTGGTGGGAGACATGAGTGGGGGCCTGGTGGAAGCTGCCCCTACACTGCTGAGGGATGGGGGTGATGGGAGACATGAGTGGGGGCCTGGTGGAGGGTGCCCCTGGATGCTGGTGGGTGGGGATGATGGGACACATGAGTTGGACATGAGTGGGGGCCTGGTGGAGGGTGCCCTGCACTGCTGGGGGGTGGGGGTGGTGGGAGACATGAGTGGGGGCCTGGTGGAGGGTGCCCCTGGATGCTGGGGGGTGGGGGTGGAGGGAGACATGAGTGGGGGCCTGGTGGAGGGTGCCCCTGGATGCTGGGGGGTGAGGGGGGTGGGGGTGGTGGGAGACATGAGTGGGGGCCTGGTGGAGGGTGCCCCTGGATGCTGGGGGGTGGGGGTCGTGGGAGACATGAGTTGGACATGGTTGGGGGCCTGGTGGAGGGTGCCCCTGGATTCTGGGAGGTGGGGGTGCAGGGGGACATGTGTGGGGGCCTGGTGGAGGGTGCCCCTGGATGCTGGGGGGTGAGGGGGGTGGGGGTGGTGGGAGACATGAGTGGGGGCCTGGTGGAGGGTGCCCCTGGATGCTGGGGGGTGGGGGTGATGGGAGACATGAGTGGGGGCCTGGTGGAGGGTGCCCCTGGATGCTGGGGGGTGGGGGTGGTGGGAGACATGAGTGGGTGCCTGGTGGAGGCTGCCCCTGCACTGCTGGGGGGTGGGGGTGATGGGAGACATGTGTGGGGGCCTGGTGGAGGGTGCCCTGCATTGCTGGGGGCTGGGGGTGATGGGAGACATGAGTGGGGGCCTGGTGGAGGGTGTCCCTGCACTGCTGGGGGGTGGGGGTGCTGGGAGACATGAGTGGGGGCCTGGTGGTGGGTGCCCCTGGATGCTGGGGGGTGGGGGTGATGGGGGACATGAGTTGGACATGAGTGGCGGCCTGGTTGAGGGTGCCCCTGGATGCTGGGAGGTGGGGGTGCAGGGGGACATGTGTGGGGGCTTGGTGGAGGGTGCCCCTGGATGCTGGGGGGTGGGGGTGGTGGGAGACATGATTGGGGGCCTGGTGGAGCCTGCCACTGCACTGCTGGGGGGTGGGGGTGATGGGAGACATGAGTGGGGGCCTGGTGGAGGGTGCCCCCGGATGCTGGGGGTGGGGGTGGTGGGAGACATGAGTGGGGGCCTGGTGGAGGGTGCCCCTGGATGCTGGGGGGTGGGGGTACAGGGGGACAAGTGTGGGGGCTTGGTGGAGGGTGCCCCTGGATGCTGGGGGGTGGGGGTGGTGGGAGACATGATTGGGGGCCTGGTGGAGCCTGCCACTGCACTGCTGGGGGGTGGGGGTGATGGGAGACATGAGTGGGGGCCTGGTGGAGGGTGCCCCCGGATGCTGGGGGTGGGGGTGGTGGGAGACATGAGTGGGGGACTGGTGGAGGCTGCCCCTGCACTGCTGGGTGGTGGGGGTGATTTGAGACATGTGTGGGGGCCTGGTGGAGGGTCCCCTGCACTGCTGGGGGGTGGGGATGGTGGGAGACATGAGTGGGGGCCTGGCGGAAGGTGCCCTGCACTGCTGGGGAGTGGGGGTGATGGGAGACATGAGTGGGGGCCTGGTGGAGGGTGCCCCTGCACTGCTGGGGGTGGGGGTGCTGGGAGACATGAGTGGGGGCCTGTTGGAGGGTGCCCCTGGATGCTGGGGGGTGGGGGTGATGGGAGACATGAGTTGGACATGAGTGGGGGCCTGGTGGAGGGTGCACCTGGATGCTGGGGGGTGGGGGTGCAGGGGGACATGTGTGGGGGCCTGGTGGAGGGTGCCCCTGGATGCTGGGGGGTGGGGGTGGTGGGAGACATGAGTGGGGGCCTGGTGGATGGTGCCCCTGAATGCTGGGGGGTGGGGGTGCAGGGGGACATGTGTGTGGGCCTGGTGGAGGGTGCCCCTGGATGCTGGGGGGTGGGGGTGGTGGGAGACATGAATGGGGGCCTGGTGGAGGGTGCCCCTGGATGCTGGTGGGTGGGGGTGCAGGGGGACATGAGTTGGACATGAGTGGGGGCCTGGTGGAGGGTGCCCTGCACTGCTGGGGGGTGGGGGTGTTGGGAGACATGAGTGGGGGCCTGGTGGAGGGTGCCCCTGGATGCTTGTGGGTGGGAGTGCAGGGGGACATGAGTGGAGGCCTGGTGGAGGGTGCCCTGCACTGCTGGGGGGTGGGGGTGATGGGAGACATGAGTGGGGGCCTGGTGGAGGGTGCCCCTGGATGCTGGTGGGTGGGTCATGATGGGACACATGAGTTGGACATGATTGGGGGCCTGTTGGAGGGTGCCCTGCACTGCTGGGGGTGGGGGTGGTGGGAGACATGAGTGGGGTCCTGGTGGAGGGTGCCCCTGGATGCTGGGGGGTGGGGGTGGAGGGAGACATGAGTGGGGGCCTGGTGGAGGGTGCCCCTGCACTGCAGGGGGGTGGGGGTGATGGGAGACATGAGTGGGGGCCTGGTGGAGGCTGCCCCTGCACTGCTGGGGGGTTGGGGTGATGGGAGACATGAGTGGGGGCCTGATGGAGGGTACCCTGCACTCCTGGGGGGTGGGGGTGGTGGGAGACATGAGTGGGGGCCTGGTGGAGGGTGCCCCTGGATGCTGGGGGTAGGGATGGTGGGAGACATGGGTGGGGGCCTGTTGAAGGGTGCCCCTGCACTGCTGGGGGTTGGGGGTGATGGGAGATATGAGTGGGGGCCTGGTGGAGGCTGCCCCTGCACTGCTGGGGGGTGGGGGTGATGGGAGACATGAGTGGGGGCCTAGTGGAGGGTGCCCTGCACTGCTGGGGGGTGGGGGTGGTGGGAGACATGAGTGGGGGCCTGGTGGAGGGTGCCCCTGGATGCTGGGGGTGGGGTTGGTGGGAGACATTAGTGGGGGCCTGGTGGTGGGTGCCCCTGCACTGCTGGGGGGTGGGGGTGATGGGAGACATGAGTGGGGGCCTGGTGGAGGGTGCCCTGCACTGCTGGGGGGTGGGGTGATGGGAGACATGAGTGGAGGCCTGGTGGAGGGTGCCCCTGCACTCCTTGGGGATGGGGGTGCTGGGAGAAATGAGTGGGGGCCTGGTAGAGGGTGCCCCTGGATGCTGGGGAGTGGGGGTGGTGGGAGACATGAGTTGGACATGAGTGGGGGCCTGGTGGAGGGTGCCCTGCACTGCTGGGGGGTGGGGGTGGTGGGAGACATGAGTGGGGACCTGGTGGAGGGTGCCCCTGGATGCTGGGGGGTGGGGGTGGTGGGAGACATGAGAGGGGGCCTGGTGGAGGGTGCCCCTGGATGCTGGGGGGTGGGGATGATGGGACACATGAGTTGGACATGAGTGGGGGCCTGGTGGAGTGTGCCCTGCACTGCTGGGGGGTGGGGGTGGTGGGAGACATGAGTGGGGGCCTAGTGGAGGGTGCCCTGCACTGCTGGGGGGTGGGGGTGGTGGGAGACATGAGTGGGGGCCTGGTGGAGGGTGCCCCTGGATGCTGGGGGTGGGGTTGGTGGGAGACATTAGTGGGGGCCTGGTGGTGGGTGCCCCTGCACTGCTGGGGGGTGGGGGTGATGGGAGACATGAGTGGGGGCCTGGTGGAGGGTGCCCTGCACTGCTGGGGGGTGGGGTGATGGGAGACATGAGTGGAGGCCTGGTGGAGGGTGCCCCTGCACTCCTTGGGGATGGGGGTGCTGGGAGAAATGAGTGGGGGCCTGGTGGAGGGTGCCCCTGGATGCTGGGGAGTGGGGGTGGTGGGAGACATGAGTTGGACATGAGTGGGGGCCTGGTGGAGGGTGCCCTGCACTGCTGGGGGGTGGGGGTGGTGGGAGACATGAGTGGGGACCTGGTGGAGGGTGCCCCTGGATGCTGGGGGGTGGGGGTGGTGGGAGACATGAGAGGGGGCCTGGTGGAGGGTGCCCCTGGATGCTGGGGGGTGGGGATGATGGGACACATGAGTTGGACATGAGTGGGGGCCTGGTGGAGTGTGCCCTGCACTGCTGGGGGGTGGGGGTGGTGGGAGACATGAGTGGGGGCCTGGTGGAGGGTGCCCCTGGATGCTGGGGGGTGGGGGTGGAGGGAGACATGAGTGGGGGCCTGGTGGGTGGTGCCCCTGCACAGCTGGGGGGTGGGGGTGATGGGAGACATGAGTGGGGGCCTGGTGGAGGCTCCCCCTGCACTGCTGGGGGGTTGGGGTGATGGGAGACATGAGTGGGGGCCTGGTGGAGGGTGCCCTGCACTCCTGGGGGTGGGGGTGGTGGGAGACATGAGTGGGGGCCTGGTGGAGGGTTCCCCTGGATGCTGGGGGTAGGGGTGGTGGGAGACATTGGTGGGGGCCTGTTGGAGGGTGCCCCTGCACTGCTGGGGGGTGGGGGTGATGGGAGATATGAGTGGGGGCCTGGTGGAGGCTGCCCCTGCACTGCTGGGGGGTGGGGGTGATGGGAGACATGAGTGGAGGCCTAGTGGAGGGTGCCCTGCACTGCTGGGGGTGGAGGTGGTGGGAGACATGAGTGGGGGCCTGGTGGAGGGTGCCCCTGGATGCTGGGGGTGGGGTTGGTGGGAGACATTAGTGGGGGCCTGGTGGTGGGTGCCCCTGCACTGCTGGGGGGTGGGGGTGATGGGAGACATGAGTGGGGGCCTGGTGGAGGGTGCCCTGCACTGCTGGGGGGGTGGGGGTGATGGGAGACATTATTGGGGGCCTGGTGGAGGGTGCCCCTGCACTGCTGGGGGATGGGGGTGCTGGGAGAAATGAGTGGGGGCCTGGTGGAGGGTGCCCCTGGATGCTGGGGGGTGGGGGTGGTGGGAGACATGAGTTGGACATGAGTGGGGGCCTGTTGGAGGGTGCCCTGCACTGCTGCGGGGTGGGAGTGGTGGGAGACATGAGTGGGGGCCTGGTGGAGGGTGCCCCTGGATACTGGGGGGTGGGGGTGGTGGGAGACATGAGTGGGGGCCTGGTGGAGTGTGCCCCTGGATGCTGGGGGGTGGGGGTGCAGGGGGACATGTGTGAGGGCCTGGCGGAGGGAGCCCCTGGATGCTTGGGGGTGGGGGGGTGGTGGGAGACATGAGTGTGGGCCTGGTGGAGGGTGCCCTGCACTGTTGGGGGGTGGGGGTGCAGGGGGACATGAGTGGGGGCCTGGTGGAGGGTGCCCCTGGATGCTGGGGGGTGGGGGTGATAGGAGACATGAGTGGGGGCCTGGTGGAGGGTGACCTGCACTGCTGGGGGATGGGGGTGATGGGAGACATGAGTGGGGGCCTGGTGGAGGGTGCCCCTGGATGCTGGGAGGTGGGGGTGCTGGGAGACATGAGTGGGGGCCTGGTGGAGGGTGCCCCTGCACTGCTGGGGGGTGGGGGTGCTGGGAGACATGAGTGGGGGCCAGGTGGAGGGTGCCCCTGCACTGCTGGGGGTTGGGGGTGATGGGAGACATGAGTGGGGGCCTGGTGGAGGCTGCCCCTGCACTGCTGAGGGGTGGGGGTGATGGGAGACATGAGTGGGGGCCTGGTGGAGGGTGCCCCTGGATGCTAGGGGGTGGGGGTGCTGGGAGACATGTGTGGGGCCTGGTGGAGGGTGCCCTGCACTGCTGGGGGGTGGGGGTGCAGGGGGACATGAGTGGGGGCCTGGTGGAGGGAGCCCCTGGATGCTGGGGGGTGGGGGTGATGGGAGACATGAGTGGGGGCCTGGTGGAGGGTGCCCCTGGATGCTGGTGGGTGGGGGTGGTGGGAGACATGAGTGGGGGCCTGGTGGAAGCTGCCCCTGCACTGCTGGGGGGTGGGGGTGATGGGAGACATGAGTGGGGGCCTGGTGGAGGGTGCCCCTGGATGCTGGTGGGTGGGGATGAAGGGACACATGAGTTGGACATGAGTGGGGGCCTGGTGGAGGGTGCCCTGCACTGCTGGGGGGTGGGGGTGGTGGGAGACATGAGTGGGGGCCAGTTGGAGGGTGACCCTGGATGCTGGGGGGTGGGGGTGGTGGGAGACATGAGTGGGGGCCTGGTGGAAGCTGCCCCTGCACTGCTGGGGGGTGGGGGTGATGGGAGACATGAGTGGGGACCTGGTGAGGGTGCCCCTGGATGCTGGTGGGTGGGGATGATGGGACACATGAGTTGCACATGAGTGGGGGCCTGGTGGAGGGTGCCCTGCACTGCTCGGTGGTGGGGGTAGTGGGAGACATGAGTGGGGGCCTGGTGGAGGGTGTCCCTGGATGCTGGGGGGTGGGGGTGGAGGGAGACATGAGTGGGGGCCTGGTGGAGGGTGCCCCTGCACTGCTGGGGGGTGTGGGTGATGGGAGACATGAGTGGGGGCCTGGTGGAGGCTGCCCCTGCACTGCTGGGGGGTTGGGGTGATGGAAGACATGAGTGGGGGCCTGGTGGAGGGTGCCCTGCACTCCTGGGGGGTGGGGGTGGTGGGAGACATGAGTGGGGGCCTGGTGGAGGGTGCCCCTGGATGCTGGGGGTAGGGGTGGTGGGAGACATGAGTGGGGGCCTGGTCGAGGCTGCCCCTGGATGCTGGGGGGTGGGGGTGATGGGAGACATGAGTGGGGGCCTGGTGGAGGGTGCCCCTGGATGCTGGGGGGTGGGGGTGCTGGGAGACATGTGTGGGGGCCTGGTGGAGGGTGCCCTGCACTGCTGGGGGGTGGGGGTGCAGGGGGACATGAGTGGGGGCCTGGTGGAGGGTGCCCCTGGATGCTGGGGGTGAGGCTTATGTTAGACGTGAATGGGTCCTGGTGGAGGGTGCCCCTGGATGCTGGTGGGTGGGGGTGTAGGGGGACATGAGTTGGACATGAGTGGGGACCTGGTGGAGGGTGCCCTGCACTGCTGGGGGGTGGGGGTGGTGGGAGACATGAGTGGGGGCCTGGTGGAGGGTGCCCCTGCACTGCTGGGGGGTGGGGGATGTGGGAGACATGAGTGGGGGCCTGGTGGAAGCTGCCCCTGCACTGCTGGGGCGTGGGGGTGATGGGAGACATGAGTGGGGGCCTGGTGGAGGGTGCCCCTAGATGCTGGTGGGTGGGGATGATGGGACACATGAGTTGGACATGAGTGGGGGCCTGGTGGAGGGTGCCCTGCACTGCTGGGGGGTGGGGGTAGTGGGAGACATGAGTGGGGGCCTGGTGGAGGGTGCCCCTGGATGCTGGGGGGTGGGGGTGGTGGGAGACATGAGTGGGGGCCAGGTGGAAGCTGCCCCTGCACTGCTGGGGGGTGGGGGTGATGGGAGACATGAGTGGGGGCCTGGTGGAGGGTGCCCCTGGATGCTGGTGGGTGGGGATGATGGGACACATGAGCTGGTCATGAGTGGGGGCCTGGTGGAGGGTGCCCTGCACTGCTGGGGGGTGGGGGTGCAGGGGGACATGAGTGGGGGCCTAGTGGAGGGTGCCCCTGGATGCTGGGGGTGGGGGTGATGGGAGACATGAGTGGGGCCTGGTGGAGGGTGCCCCTGGATGCTGGGGGGTGGGGGTGATGGGAGACATGAGTGGGGGCCTGGTGGAGGCTGCCCCTGCACTGCTGGGGGGTTGGGGTGATGGGAGACATGAGTGGGGGCCTGATGGAGGGTGCCCTGCACTCCTGGGGGGTGGGGGTGGTGGGAGACATGAGTGGGGGCCTGGTGGAGGGTGCCCCTGGATGCTGGGCGTAGGGGTGGTGGGAGACATGGGTGAAGGCCTGTTGGAGGGTGCCCCTGCACTGCTGGGGGTTGGGGGTGATGGGAGATATGGGTGGGGGCCTGGTGGAGGCTGCCCCTGCACTGCTGGGGGGTGGGGGTGATGGGAGACATGAGTGGGGGCCTAGTGGAGGGTGCCCTGCACTGCTGGGGGGTGGGGGTGGTGGGAGACATGTGTGGGGGCCTGGTGGAGGGTGCCCCTGGATGCTGGGGGTGGGGTTGGTGGGAGACATTAGTGGGGGCCTGGTGGTGGGTGCCCCTGCACTGCTGGGGGGTGGGGGTGATGGGAGACATGAGTGGGGGCCTGTTCGAGGGTGCCCTGCACTGCTGGGGGGTGGGGGTGATGGGAGACATGAGTGGGGGCCTGGTGGAGGGTGCCCCTGCACTGCTGGGGGGTGGGGGTGCTGGGAGAAATGAGTGGGGGCCTGGTGGAGGGTGCCCCTGGATGCTGGGGGGTGGGGGTGGTGGGAGACATGAGTTGGACATGAGTGGGGGCCTGGTGGAGGGTGCCCTGCACTGCTGGGGGGTGGGGGTGGTGGGAGACATGAGTGGGGGCCTGGTGGAGGGTGCCCCTGGATGCTGGGGGGTGGGGGTGGTGGGAGACATGAGTGGGGGCCTGGTGGAGGGTGCCCCTGGATGCTGGGGGGTGGGGATGATGGGACACCTGAGTTGGACATGAGTGGGGGCCTGGTGGAGTGTGCCCTGCACTGCTGGGGGGTGGGGGTGGTGGGAGACATGAGTGGGGGCCTGGTGGAGGGTGCCCCTGGATGCTGGGGGGTGGGGGTGGAGGGAGACATGAGTGGGGGCATGGTAGAGGGTGCCCCTGCACTGCTGGGGGGTGGGGGTGATGGGAGACATGAGTGGGGGCCTGGTGGAGGCTGCCCCTGCACTGCTGGGGGGTTAGGGTGATGGGAGACATGAGTGGGGGCCTGGTGTAGGGTGCCCTGCACTCCTGGGGGTGGGGGTGGTGGGAGACATGAGTGGGGGCCTGGTCGAGGGTTCCCCTGGATGCTTGGGGTAGGGGTGGTGGGAGACATGGATGGGGGCCTGTTGGAGGGTGCCCTTGCACTGCTGGGGTGTGGGGGTGGTGGGAGACATGAGTGGGGGCCTGGTGGAGGGTGCCCCTGGATGCTGGGGGTGGGGATGATGGGACACCTGAGTTGGACATGAGTGGGGGCCTGGTGGAGTGTGCCCTGCACTGCTGGGGGGTGGGGGTGGTGGGAGACATGAGTGGGGGCCTGGTGGAGGGTGCCCCTGGATGCTGGGGGGTGGGGGTGGTGGGAGACATGAGTGGGGGCCTGGTGGAGGGTGCCCCTGGATGCTCGGGGGTGGGGATGATGGGACACCTGAGTTGGACATGAGTGGGGGCCTGGTGGAGTGTGCCCTGCACTGCTGGGGGGTGGGGGTGGTGGGAGACATGAGTGGGGGCCTGGTGGAGGGTGCCCCTGGATGCTGGGGGGTGGGGGTGGAGGGAGACATGAGTGGGGGCCTGGTGGAGGGTGCCCTGCACTCCTGGGGGTGGGGGTGGTGGGAGACATGAGTGGGGGCCTGGTGGAGGGTTCCCCTGGATGCTGGGGGTAGGGGTGGTGGGAGACATTGATGGGGGCCTGTTGGAGGGCGCCCCTGCACTGCTGGGGTGTGGGGGTGATGGGAGATATGAGTGGGGGCCAGGTGGAGGCTGCCCCTGCACTGCTGGGGGGTGGGGGTGGTGGGAGACATGAGTGGGGGCCTGGTGGATGGTGCCCCTGAATGCTGGGGGGTGGGGGTGCAGGGGGACATGTGTGTGGGCCTGGTGGAGGGTGCCCCTGGATGCTGGGGGGTGGGGGTGGTGGGAGACATGAATGGGGGCCTGGTGGAGGGTGCCCCTGGATGCTGGTGGGTGGGGGTGCAGGGGGACATGAGTTGGACATGAGTGGGGGCCTGGTGGAGGGTGCCCTGCACTGCTGGGGGGTGGGGGTGTTGGGAGACATGAGTGGGGGCCTGGTGGAGGGTGCCCCTGGATGCTTGTGGGTGGGAGTGCAGGGGGACATGAGTGGAGGCCTGGTGGAGGGTGCCCTGCACTGCTGGGGGGTGGGGGTGATGGGAGACATGAGTGGGGGCCTGGTGGAGGGTGCCCCTGGATGCTGGTGGGTGGGTCATGATGGGACACATGAGTTGGACATGATTGGGGGCCTGTTGGAGGGTGCCCTGCACTGCTGGGGGTGGGGGTGGTGGGAGACATGAGTGGGGTCCTGGTGGAGGGTGCCCCTGGATGCTGGGGGGTGGGGGTGGAGGGAGACATGAGTGGGGGCCTGGTGGAGGGTGCCCCTGCACTGCAGGGGGGTGGGGGTGATGGGAGACATGAGTGGGGGCCTGGTGGAGGCTGCCCCTGCACTGCTGGGGGGTTGGGGTGATGGGAGACATGAGTGGGGGCCTGATGGAGGGTACCCTGCACTCCTGGGGGGTGGGGGTGGTGGGAGACATGAGTGGGGGCCTGGTGGAGGGTGCCCCTGGATGCTGGGGGTAGGGATGGTGGGAGACATGGGTGGGGGCCTGTTGAAGGGTGCCCCTGCACTGCTGGGGGTTGGGGGTGATGGGAGATATGAGTGGGGGCCTGGTGGAGGCTGCCCCTGCACTGCTGGGGGGTGGGGGTGATGGGAGACATGAGTGGGGGCCTAGTGGAGGGTGCCCTGCACTGCTGGGGGGTGGGGGTGGTGGGAGACATGAGTGGGGGCCTGGTGGAGGGTGCCCCTGGATGCTGGGGGTGGGGTTGGTGGGAGACATTAGTGGGGGCCTGGTGGTGGGTGCCCCTGCACTGCTGGGGGGTGGGGGTGATGGGAGACATGAGTGGGGGCCTGGTGGAGGGTGCCCTGCACTGCTGGGGGGTGGGGTGATGGGAGACATGAGTGGAGGCCTGGTGGAGGGTGCCCCTGCACTCCTTGGGGATGGGGGTGCTGGGAGAAATGAGTGGGGGCCTGGTGGAGGGTGCCCCTGGATGCTGGGGAGTGGGGGTGGTGGGAGACATGAGTTGGACATGAGTGGGGGCCTGGTGGAGGGTGCCCTGCACTGCTGGGGGGTGGGGGTGGTGGGAGACATGAGTGGGGACCTGGTGGAGGGTGCCCCTGGATGCTGGGGGGTGGGGGTGGTGGGAGACATGAGAGGGGGCCTGGTGGAGGGTGCCCCTGGATGCTGGGGGGTGGGGATGATGGGACACATGAGTTGGACATGAGTGGGGGCCTGGTGGAGTGTGCCCTGCACTGCTGGGGGGTGGGGGTGGTGGGAGACATGAGTGGGGGCCTGGTGGAGGGTGCCCCTGGATGCTGGGGGGTGGGGGTGGAGGGAGACATGAGTGGGGGCCTGGTGGGTGGTGCCCCTGCACAGCTGGGGGGTGGGGGTGATGGGAGACATGAGTGGGGGCCTGGTGGAGGCTCCCCCTGCACTGCTGGGGGGTTGGGGTGATGGGAGACATGAGTGGGGGCCTGGTGGAGGGTGCCCTGCACTCCTGGGGGTGGGGGTGGTGGGAGACATGAGTGGGGGCCTGGTGGAGGGTTCCCCTGGATGCTGGGGGTAGGGGTGGTGGGAGACATTGGTGGGGGCCTGTTGGAGGGTGCCCCTGCACTGCTGGGGGGTGGGGGTGATGGGAGATATGAGTGGGGGCCTGGTGGAGGCTGCCCCTGCACTGCTGGGGGGTGGGGGTGATGGGAGACATGAGTGGAGGCCTAGTGGAGGGTGCCCTGCACTGCTGGGGGTGGAGGTGGTGGGAGACATGAGTGGGGGCCTGGTGGAGGGTGCCCCTGGATGCTGGGGGTGGGGTTGGTGGGAGACATTAGTGGGGGCCTGGTGGTGGGTGCCCCTGCACTGCTGGGGGGTGGGGGTGATGGGAGACATGAGTGGGGGCCTGGTGGAGGGTGCCCTGCACTGCTGGGGGGGTGGGGGTGATGGGAGACATTATTGGGGGCCTGGTGGAGGGTGCCCCTGCACTGCTGGGGGATGGGGGTGCTGGGAGAAATGAGTGGGGGCCTGGTGGAGGGTGCCCCTGGATGCTGGGGGGTGGGGGTGGTGGGAGACATGAGTTGGACATGAGTGGGGGCCTGTTGGAGGGTGCCCTGCACTGCTGCGGGGTGGGAGTGGTGGGAGACATGAGTGGGGGCCTGGTGGAGGGTGCCCCTGGATACTGGGGGGTGGGGGTGGTGGGAGACATGAGTGGGGGCCTGGTGGAGTGTGCCCCTGGATGCTGGGGGGTGGGGGTGCAGGGGGACATGTGTGAGGGCCTGGCGGAGGGAGCCCCTGGATGCTTGGGGGTGGGGGGGTGGTGGGAGACATGAGTGTGGGCCTGGTGGAGGGTGCCCTGCACTGTTGGGGGGTGGGGGTGCAGGGGGACATGAGTGGGGGCCTGGTGGAGGGTGCCCCTGGATGCTGGGGGGTGGGGGTGATAGGAGACATGAGTGGGGGCCTGGTGGAGGGTGACCTGCACTGCTGGGGGATGGGGGTGATGGGAGACATGAGTGGGGGCCTGGTGGAGGGTGCCCCTGGATGCTGGGAGGTGGGGGTGCTGGGAGACATGAGTGGGGGCCTGGTGAGGGTGCCCCTGCACTGCTGGGGGGTGGGGGTGCTGGGAGACATGAGTGGGGGCCAGGTGGAGGGTGCCCCTGCACTGCTGGGGGTTGGGGGTGATGGGAGACATGAGTGGGGGCCTGGTGGAGGCTGCCCCTGCACTGCTGAGGGGTGGGGGTGATGGGAGACATGAGTGGGGGCCTGGTGGAGGGTGCCCCTGGATGCTAGGGGGTGGGGGTGCTGGGAGACATGTGTGGGGCCTGGTGGAGGGTGCCCTGCACTGCTGGGGGGTGGGGGTGCAGGGGGACATGAGTGGGGGCCTGGTGGAGGGAGCCCCTGGATGCTGGGGGGTGGGGGTGATGGGAGACATGAGTGGGGGCCTGGTGGAGGGTGCCCCTGGATGCTGGGGGGTGGGGGTGGTGGGAGACATGAGTGGGGGCCTGGTGGAAGCTGCCCCTGCACTGCTGGGGGGTGGGGGTGATGGGAGACATGAGTGGGGGCCTGGTGGAGGGTGCCCCTGGATGCTGGTGGGTGGGGATGAAGGGACACATGAGTTGGACATGAGTGGGAGCCTGGTGGAGGGTGCCCTGCACTGCTGGGGGGTGGGGGTGGTGGGAGACATGAGTGGGGGCCAGTTGGAGGGTGACCCTGGATGCTGGGGGGTGGGGGTGGTGGGAGACATGAGTGGGGGCCTGGTGGAAGCTGCCCCTGCACTGCTGGGGGGTGGGGGTGATGGGAGACATGAGTGGGGACCTGGTGAGGGTGCCCCTGGATGCTGGTGGGTGGGGATGATGGGACACATGAGTTGCACATGAGTGGGGGCCTGGTGGAGGGTGCCCTGCACTGCTCGGTGGTGGGGGTAGTGGGAGACATGAGTGGGGGCCTGGTGGAGGGTGTCCCTGGATGCTGGGGGGTGGGGGTGGAGGGAGACATGAGTGGGGGCCTGGTGGAGGGTGCCCCTGCACTGCTGGGGGGGTGGGTGATGGGAGACATGAGTGGGGGCCTGGTGGAGGCTGCCCCTGCACTGCTGGGGGGTTGGGGTGATGGAAGACATGAGTGGGGGCCTGGTGGAGGGTGCCCTGCACTCCTGGGGGGTGGGGGTGGTGGGAGACATGAGTGGGGGCCTGGTGGAGGGTGCCCCTGGATGCTGGGGGTAGGGGTGGTGGGAGACATGAGTGGGGGCCTCGTCGAGGCTGCCCCTGGATGCTGGGGGGTGGGGGTGATGGGAGACATGAGTGGGGGCCTGGTGGAGGGTGCCCCTGGATGCTGGGGGGTGGGGGTGCTGGGAGACATGTGTGGGGGCCTGGTGGAGGGTGCCCTGCACTGCTGGGGGGTGGGGGTGCAGGGGGACATGAGTGGGGGCCTGGTGGAGGGTGCCCCTGGATGCTGGGGGTGAGGCTTATGTTAGACGTGAATGGGTCCTGGTGGAGGGTGCCCCTGGATGCTGGTGGGTGGGGGTGTAGGGGGACATGAGTTGGACATGAGTGGGGACCTGGTGGAGGGTGCCCTGCACTGCTGGGGGGTGGGGGTGGTGGGAGACATGAGTGGGGGCCTGGTGGAGGGTGCCCCTGCACTGCTGGGGGGTGGGGGATGTGGGAGACATGAGTGGGGGCCTGGTGGAAGCTGCCCCTGCACTGCTGGGGCGTGGGGGTGATGGGAGACATGAGTGGGGGCCTGGTGGAGGGTGCCCCTAGATGCTGGTGGGTGGGGATGATGGGACACATGAGTTGGACATGAGTGGGGGCCTGGTGGAGGGTGCCCTGTACTGCTGGGGGGTGGGGGTAGTGGGAGACATGAGTGGGGGCCTGGTGGAGGGTGCCCCTGGATGCTGGGGGGTGGGGGTGGTGGGAGACATGAGTGGGGGCCAGGTGGAAGCTGCCCCTGCACTGCTGGGGGGTGGGGGTGATGGGAGACATGAGTGGGGGCCTGGTGGAGGGTGCCCCTGGATGCTGGTGGGTGGGGATGATGGGACACATGAGCTGGACATGAGTGGGGGCCTGGTGGAGGGTGCCCTGCACTGCTGGGGGGTGGGGGTGCAGGGGTACATGAGTGGGGGCCTAGTGGAGGGTGCCCCTGGATGCTGGGGGTGGGGGTGATGGGAGACATGAGTGGGGCCTGGTGGAGGGTGCCCCTGGATGCTGGGGGGTGGGGGTGATGGGAGACATGAGTGGGGGCCTGGTGGAGGCTGCCCCTGCACTGCTGGGGGGTTGGGGTGATGGGAGACATGAGTGGGGGCCTGATGGAGGGTGCCCTGCACTCCTGGGGGGTGGGGGTGGTGGGAGACATGAGTGGGGGCCTGGTGGAGGGTGCCCCTGGATGCTGGGCGTAGGGGTGGTGGGAGACATGGGTGAAGGCCTGTTGGAGGGTGCCCCTGCACTGCTGGGGGTTGGGGGTGATGGGAGATATGGGTGGGGGCCTGGTGGAGGCTGCCCCTGCACTGCTGGGGGGTGGGGGTGATGGGAGACATGAGTGGGGGCCTAGTGGAGGGTGCCCTGCACTGCTGGGGGGTGGGG
This sequence comes from Ambystoma mexicanum, assembly GCF_040938575.1. Lineage (NCBI taxonomy): Eukaryota > Metazoa > Chordata > Amphibia > Caudata > Ambystomatidae > Ambystoma > Ambystoma mexicanum. The sequence continues at coordinate 446,360,707 of NC_090935.1, read as the reverse complement.
GTGGTGGGAGACATGTGTGGGGGCCTGGTGGAGGGTGCCCCTGGATGCTGGGGGTGGGGTTGGTGGGAGACATTAGTGGGGGCCTGGTGGTGGGTGCCCCTGCACTGCTGGGGGGTGGGGGTGATGGGAGACATGAGTGGGGGCCTGTTCGAGGGTGCCCTGCACTGCTGGGGGGTGGGGGTGATGGGAGACATGAGTGGGGGCCTGGTGGAGGGTGCCCCTGCACTGCTGGGGGGTGGGGGTGCTGGGAGAAATGAGTGGGGGCCTGGTGGAGGGTGCCCCTGGATGCTGGGGGGTGGGGGTGGTGGGAGACATGAGTTGGACATGAGTGGGGGCCTGGTGGAGGGTGCCCTGCACTGCTGGGGGGTGGGGGTGGTGGGAGACATGAGTGGGGGCCTGGTGGAGGGTGCCCCTGGATGCTGGGGGGTGGGGGTGGTGGGAGACATGAGTGGGGGCCTGGTGGAGGGTGCCCCTGGATGCTGGGGGGTGGGGATGATGGGACACCTGAGTTGGACATGAGTGGGGGCCTGGTGGAGTGTGCCCTGCACTGCTGGGGGGTGGGGGTGGTGGGAGACATGAGTGGGGGCCTGGTGGAGGGTGCCCCTGGATGCTGGGGGGTGGGGGTGGAGGGAGACATGAGTGGGGGCATGGTAGAGGGTGCCCCTGCACTGCTGGGGGGTGGGGGTGATGGGAGACATGAGTGGGGGCCTGGTGGAGGCTGCCCCTGCACTGCTGGGGGGTTGGGGTGATGGGAGACATGAGTGGGGGCCTGGTGGAGGGTGCCCTGCACTCCTGGGGGTGGGGGTGGTGGGAGACATGAGTGGGGGCCTGGTCGAGGGTTCCCCTGGATGCTTGGGGTAGGGGTGGTGGGAGACATGGATGGGGGCCTGTTGGAGGGTGCCCTTGCACTGCTGGGGTGTGGGGGTGGTGGGAGACATGAGTGGGGGCCTGGTGGAGGGTGCCCCTGGATGCTGGGGGTGGGGATGATGGGACACCTGAGTTGGACATGAGTGGGGGCCTGGTGGAGTGTGCCCTGCACTGCTGGGGGGTGGGGGTGGTGGGAGACATGAGTGGGGGCCTGGTGGAGGGTGCCCCTGGATGCTGGGGGGTGGGGGTGGTGGGAGACATGAGTGGGGGCCTGGTGGAGGGTGCCCCTGGATGCTCGGGGGTGGGGATGATGGGACACCTGAGTTGGACATGAGTGGGGGACTGGTGGAGTGTGCCCTGCACTGCTGGGGGGTGGGGGTGGTGGGAGACATGAGTGGGGGCCTGGTGGAGGGTGCCCCTGGATGCTGGGGGGTGGGGGTGGAGGGAGACATGAGTGGGGGCCTGGTGGAGGGTGCCCTGCACTCCTGGGGGTGGGGGTGGTGGGAGACATGAGTGGGGGCCTGGTGGAGGGTTCCCCTGGATGCTGGGGGTAGGGGTGGTGGGAGACATTGATGGGGGCCTGTTGGAGGGCGCCCCTGCACTGCTGGGGTGTGGGGGTGATGGGAGATATGAGTGGGGGCCAGGTGGAGGCTGCCCCTGCACTGCTGGGGGGTGGGGGTGATGGGAGACATGAGTGGGGGCCTAGTGGAGGGTGCCCTGCACTGCTGGGGGGAGGGGGTAGTGGGAGACATGAGTGGGGGCCTGGTGGAGGGTGCCCCTGGATGCTGGGGGTGGGGTTGGTGGGAGACATTAGTGGGGGCCTGGTGGTGGGTGCCCCTGCACTGCTGGGGGGTGGGGGTGATGGGAGACATGAGTGGGGGCCTGGTGGAGGGTGCCCTGCACTGCTGGGGGGTGGGGGTGATGGGAGACATTAGTGGGGGCCTGGTGGAGGGTGCCCCTGCACTGCTGGGGGGTGCGGGTGCTGGGAGAAATGAGTGGGGGCCTGGTGGAGGGTGCCCCTGGATGCTGGGGGGTGGGGGTGGTGGGAGACATGAGTTGGACATGAGTGGGGGCCTGGTGGAGGGTGCCCTGCACTGCTGGGGGGTGGGAGTGGTGGGAGACATGAGTGGGGGCCTGGTGGAGGGTGCCCCTGGATGCTGGGGGGTGGGGGTGGTGGGAGACATGAGTGGGGGCCTGGTGGAGGGTGCCCCTGGATGCTGGGGGGTGGGGGTGCAGGGGGACATGTGTGAGGGCCTGGCGGAGGGAGCCCCTGGATGCTTGGGGCTGGGGGTGGTGGGAGACATGAGTGGGGGCCTGGTGGAGGGTGCCCTGCACTGTTGGGGGGTGGGGGTGCAGGGGGACATGAGTGGGGGCCTGTTGGAGGGTGCCCCTGGATGCTGGGGGGTGGGGGTGATAGGAGACATGAGTGGGGGACTGGTGGAGGGTGACCTGCACTGCTGGGGGATGGGGGTGATGGGAGACATGAGTGGGGGCCTGGTGGAGGGTGCCCCTGCACTGCTGGGGGGTGGGGGTGATGGGAGACATGAGTGTATGCCTGGTGGAGGCTGCCCCTGCACTGCTGGGGGGTGGGGGTGATGGGAGACATGAGTGGGGGCCTGGTGGAGGGTGCCCCTGGATGCTAGGGGGTGGGGGTGCTGGGAGACATGTGTGGGGGCCTGGTGGAGGGTACCCTGCACTGCTGGGGGGTGGGGGTGCAGGGGGACATGAGTGGGGGCCTGGTGGAGGGAGCCCCTGGATGCTGGGGGGTGGGGGGATGGGAGACATGAGTGGGGGCCTGGTGGAGGGTGCCCCTGGATGCTGGGGGGGTGGGGGTGGTGGGAGACATGAGTGGGGGCCTGGTGGAAGCTGCCCCTGCACTGCTGGGGGGTGGGGGTGATGGGAGACATGAGTGGGGGCCTGGTGGAGGGTGCCCCTGCACTGCTGGGGGGTGGGGGTGGTGGGAGACATGAGTGGGGGCCTGGTGGAGGGTGCCCTGCACTGCTGGGGGGTGGGGGTGGTGGGAGACATGAGTGGGGGCCTGGTGGAGGGTGCCCCTGCACTGCTGGGGGGTGGGGGTGCTGGGAGACATGAGTGGGGGCCAGGTGGAGGGTGCCCCTGCACTGCTGGGGGGTGGGGGTGATGGGAGACATGAGTGTGGGCCTGGTGGAGGGTGCCCCTGCACTGCTGGGGGGTGGGGGTGCTGGGAGAAATGAGTGGGGGCCTGGTGGAGGGTGCCCTGCACTGCTGGGGGGTGGGGGTGGTGGGAGACATGAGTGGGGGCCTGGTGGAGGGTGCCCCTGGATGCTGGGGGGTGGGGGTGGTGGGAGACATGAGTGGAGGCCTGGTGGAGGGTGCCCCTGGATGCTGGGGGGTGGGGATGATGGGACACCTGAGTTGGACATGAGTGGGGGCCTGGTGGAGTGTGCCCTGCACTGCTGGGGGGTGGGGGTGGTGGGAGACATGAGTGGGGGCCTAGTGGAGGGTGCCCCTGGATGCTGGGGGGTGGGGGTGGAGGGAGACATGACTGGGGGCATGGTAGAGGGTGCCCCTGCACTGCTGGGGGGTGGGGGTGATGGGAGACATGAGTGGGGGCCTGGTGGAGGCTGCCCCTGCACTGCTGGGGGGTTGGGGTGATGGGAGACATGAGTGGGGGCCTGGTGGAGGGTGCCCTGCACTCCTGGGGGTGGGGGTGGTGGGAGACATGAGTGGGGGCCTGGTGGAGGGTTCCCCTGGATGCTTGGGGTAGGGGTGGTGGGAGACATGGATGGGGGCCTGTTGGAGGGTGCCCTTGCACTGCTGGGGTGTGGGGGTGGTGGGAGACATGAGTGGGGGCCTGGTGGAGGGTGCCCCTGGATGCTGGGGGTGGGGATGATGGGACACCTGAGTTGGACATGAGTGGGGGCCTGGTGGAGTGTGCCCTGCACTGCTGGGGGGTGGGGGTGGTGGGAGACATGAGTGGGGGCCTGGTGGAGGGTGCCCCTGGATGCTGGGGGGTGGGGGTGATGGGAGACATGAGTGGGGGCCTGGTGGAGGGTGCCCCTGGATGCTGGGGGGTGGGGATGATGGGACACCTGAGTTGGACATGAGTGGGGGCCTGGTGGAGTGTGCCCTGCACTGCTGGGGGGTGGGGTGGTGGGAGACATGAGTGGGGGCCTGGTGGAGGGTGCCCCTGGATGCTGGGGGGTGGGGGTGGAGGGAGACATGAGTGGGGGCCTGGTGGAGGGTGCCCTGCACTCCTGGGGGTGGGGGTGGTGGGAGACATGAGTGGGGGCCTGGTGGAGGGTTCCCCTAGATGCTGGGGGTAGGGGTGGTGGGAGACATGGATGGGGGCCTGTTGGAGGGTGCCCCTGCACTGCTGGGGTGTGGGGGCGATGGGAGATATGAGTGGGGGCCAGTTGGAGGCTGCCCCTGCACTGCTGGGGGGTGGGGGTGATGGGAGACATGAGTGGGGGCCTAGTGGAGGGTGCCCTGCACTGCTGGGGGGTGGGGGTAGTGGGAGACATGAGTGGGGGCCTGGTGGAGGGTGCCCCTGGATGCTGGGGGTGGGGTTGGTGGGAGACATTAGTGGGGGCCTGGTGGTGGGTGCACCTGCACTGCTGGGGGGTGGGGGTGATGGGAGACATGAGTGGGGGCCTGGTGGAGGGTGCCCTGCACTGCTGGGGGGTGGGGGTGATGGGAGACATTAGTGGGGGCCTGGTGGAGGGTGCCCCTGCACTGCTGGGGGGTGGGGGTGCTGGGAGAAATGAGTGGGGGCCTGGTGGAGGGTGCCCCTGGATGCTGGGGGGTGGGGGTGGTGGGAGACATGAGTTGGACATGAGTGGGGACCTGGTGGAGGGTGCCCTGCACTGCTGGGGGGTGGGAGTGGTGGGAGACATGAGTGGGGGCCTGGTGGAGGGTGCCCCTGGATGCTGGGGGGTGGGGGTGGTGGGAGACATGAGTGGGGGCCTGGTGGAGGGTGCCCCTGGATGCTGGGGGGTGGGGGTGCAGGGGGACATGTGTGAGGGCCTGGGGGAGGGAGCCCCTGGATGCTTGGGGGTGGGGGTGGTGGGAGACATGAGTGGGGGCCTGGTGGAGGGTGCCCTGCACTGTTGGGGGGTGGGGGTGCAGGGGGACATGAGTGGGGGCCTGTTGGAGGGTGCCCCTGGATGCTGGGGGGTGGGGGTGATAGGAGACATGAGTGGGGGCCTGGTGGAGGGTGACCTGCACTGCTGGGGGATGGGGGTGATGGGAGACATGAGTGGGGGCCTGGTGGAGGGTGCCCCTGCACTGCTGGGGGGTAGGGGTGCTGGGAGACATGAGTGGGGGCCAGGTGGAGGGTGCCCCTGCACTGCTGGGGGGTGGGGGTGATGGGAGACATGAGTGTGGGCCTGGTGGAGGCTGCCCCTGCACTGCTGGGGGGTGGGGGTGATGGGAGACATGAGTGGGGGCCTGGTGGAGGGTGCCCCTGGATGCTAGGGGGTGGGGGTGCTGGGAGACATGTGTGGGGGCCTGGTGGAGGGTGCCCTGCACTGCTGGGGGGTGGGGGTGCAGGGGGACATGAGTGGGGGCCTGGTGGAGGGAGCCCCTGGATGCTGGGGGGTGGGGGGGATGGGAGACATGAGTGGGGGCCTGGTGGAGGGTGCCCCTGGATGCTGGGGGTTGGGGGTGGTGGGAGACATGAGTGGGGGCCTGGTGGAAGCTGCCCCTGCACTGCTGGGGGGTGGGGGTGATGGGAGACATGAGTGGGGGCCTGGTGGAGGGTGCCCCTGGATGCTGTTGGGTGGGGATGAAGGGACATATGAGTTGGACATGAGTGGGGGCCTGGTGGAGGGTGCCCTGCACTGCTGGGGGGTGGGGGTGGTGGGAGACATGAGTGGGGGCCTGGTGGAGGGTGCCCCTGGATGCTGGGGGGTGGGGGTGGTGGGAGACATGAGTGGGGGCCTGGTGGAAGCTGCCCCTGCACTGCTGGGGGGTGGGGGTGATGGGAGACATGAGTGGGGGCCTGGTGGAGGGTGCCCCTGGATGCTGGTGGGTGGGGATGATGGGACACATGAGTTGGACATGAGTGGGGGCCTGGTGGAGGGTGCCCTGCACTGCTGGGGGGTGGGGGTGGAGGGAGACATGAGTGGGGGCCTGGTGGAGGGTGCCCCTGGATGCTGGGGGTAGGGGTGGTGGGAGACATGAGTGGGGGCCTGGTCGAGGCTGCCCCTGGATGCTGGGGGGTGGGGGTGATGGGAGACATGAGTGGGGGCCTGGTGGAGGGTGCCCCTGGATGCTGGGGGGTGGGGGTGCTGGGAGACATGTGTGGGGGCCTGGTGGAGGGTGTCCTGCACTGCTGGGGGGTGGGGGTGCAGGGGGACATGAGTGGGGGCCTGGTGGAGGGTGCCCCTGGATGCTGGGGGTGGGGGTGATGGGAGACATGAGTGGGGCCTGGTGGAGGGTGCCCCTGGATGCTGGTGGGTGGGGGTGCAGGGGGACATGAGTTGGACATGAGTGGGGGCCTGGTGGAGGGTGCCCCTGGATGCTGGGGGGTGGGGGTGCAGGGGGACATGTGTGAGGGCCTGGTGGAGGGTGCCCCTGGATGCTGGGGGGTGGGGGTGGTGGGAGACATGAGTGGGGGCCTGGTGGAGGGTGCCCTGCACTGTTGGGGGGTGGGGGTGCAGGGGGACATGAGTGGGGGCCTGGTGGAGGGTGCCCCTGTATGCTGGGGGATGGGGGTGATAGGAGACATGAGTGGGGGCCTGGTGGAGGGTGACCTGCACTGCTGGGGGATGGGGGTGATGGGAGACATGAGTGGGGGCCTGGTGGAGGGTGCCCCTGGATGCTGGGGGTGGGGGTGATGGGAGACATGAGTGGGGGCCTGGTGGAGGGTGCCCCTGCACTGCTGGGGGGTGGGGGTGCTGGGAGACATGAGTGGGGGCCAGGTGGAGGGTGCCCCTGCACTGCTGGGGGGTGGGGTGATGGGAGACATGAGTGTGGGCCTGGTGGAGGCTGCCCCTGCACTGCTGGGGGGTGGGGGTGATGGGAGACATGAGTGGGGGCCTGGTGGAGGGTGCCCCTGGATGCTAGGGGGTGGGGGTGCTGGGAGACATGTGTGGGGGCCTGGTGGAGGGTGCCCTGCACTGCTGGGGGGTGGGGGTGCAGGGGGACATGAGTTGGGGCCTGGTGGAGGGAGCCCCTGGATGCTGGGGGGTGGGGGTGATGGGAGACATGAGTGGGGGCCTGGTGGAGGGTGCCCCTGGATGCTGGGGGGGTGGGGGTGGTGGGAGACATGAGTGGGGGCCTGGTAGAAGCTGCCCCTGCACTGCTGGGGGGTGGGGGTGATGGGAGACATGAGTGGGGGCCTGGTGGAGGGTGCCCCTGGATGCTGTTGGGTGGGGATGAAGGGACACATGAGTTGGACATGAGTGGGGGCCTGGTGGAGGGTGCCCTGCACTGCTGGGGGGTGGGGGGGGTGGGAGACATGAGTGGGGGCCTGGTGGAGGGTGCCCCTGGATGCTGGGGGGTGGGGGTGGTGGGAGACATAAATGGGGGCCTGGTGGAAGCTGCCCCTGCACTGCTGGGGGGTGGGGGTGATGGGAGACATGAGTGGGGGCCTGGTGGAGGGTGCCCCTGGATGCTGGTGGGTGGGGATGATGGGACACATGAGTTGGACATGAGTGGGGGCCTGGTGGAGGGTGCCCTGCACTGCTGGGGGGTGGGGGTAGTGGGAGACATGAGTGGGGGCCTGGTGGAGGGTGCCCCTGGATGCTAGGGGGTGGGGGTGGAGGGAGACATGAGTGGGGGCCTGGTGGAGGGTGCCCCTGGATGCTGGGGGTAGGGGTGGTGGGAGACATGAGTGGGGGCCTGGTCGAGGCTGCCCCTGGATGCTGGGGGGTGGGGGTGATGGGAGACATGAGTGGGGGCCTGGTGGAGGGTGCCCCTGGATGCTGGGGGGTGGGGGTGCTGGGAGACATGTGTGGGGGCCTGGTGGAGGGTGCCCTGCACTGCTGGGGGGTGGGGGTGCAGGGGGACATGAGTGGGGGCCTGGTGGAGGGTGCCCCTGGATGCTGGGGGTGGGGGTGATGGGAGACATGAGTGGGGCCTGGTGGAGGGTGCCCCTGGATGCTGGTGGGTGGGGGTGCAGGGGGACATGAGTTGGACATGAGTGGGGGACTGGTGGAGGGTGCCCTGCACTGCTGGGGGGTGGGGGTATTGGGAGACATGAGTGGGGGCCTGGTGGAGGGTGCCCCTGGATGCTGGGGGGTGGGGGATGTGGGAGACATGAGTGGGGGCCTGGTGGAAGCTGCCCCTGCACTGCTGGGGGGTGGGGGTGATGGGAGACATGAGTGGGGGCCTGGTGGAGGGTGCCCCTGGATGCTGGTGGGTGGGGATGATGGGACACATGAGTTGGACATGAGTGGGGGCCTGGTGGAGGGTGCCCTGCACTGCTGGGGGGTGGGGGTAGTGGGAGACATGAGTGGGGGCCTGGTGGAGGGTGCCCCTGGATGCTGGGGGGTGGCGGTGGAGGGAGACATGAGTGGGGGCCTGGTGGAGGGTGCCCCTGCACTGCTGGGGGGTGTGGGTGATGGGAGACATGAGTGGGGGCCTGGTGGAGGCTGCCCCTGCACTGCTGGGGGTGGGGGTGATGGGAGACATGAGTGGGGGCCTAGTGGAGGGTGCCCTGCACTGCTGGGGGGTGGGGGTGGTGGGAGACATGAGTGGGGGCCTGGTGGAGGGTGCCCCTGGATGCTGGGGGTGGGGTTGGTGGGAGACATTAGTGGGGGCCTGTTGGTGGGTGCCCCTGCACTGCTGGGGGGTGGGGGTGATGGGAGACATGAGTGGGGGCCTGGTGGAGGGTGCTCTGCACTGCTGGGGGTGGGGGTGATGGGAGACATGAGTGGGGGCCTGGTGGAGGGTGCCCCTGCACTGCTGGGGGGTGGGGGTGCTGGGAGAAATGAGTGGGGGCCTGGTGGAAGGTGCCCCTGGATGCTGGGGGGTGGGGGTCGTGGGAGACATGAGTTGGACATGAGTGGGGGCCTGGTGGAGGGTGCCCCTGGATGCTGGGGGTTGGGGGGGTGGGGGTGGTGGGAGACATGAGTGGGGGCCTGGTGGAGGGTGCCCCTGGATGCTGGGGGGTGGGGGTGATGGGAGACATGAGTGGGGGCCTGGTGGAGGGTGCCCCTGGATGCTGGGGGTGGGGGTGGTGGGAGACATGAGTGGGCGCCTGGTGGAGGCTGCCCCTGCACTGCTGGGGGGTGGGGGTGATGGGAGACATGTGTGGGGGCCTGGTGGAGGGTGCCCTGCACTGCTGGGGGCTGGGGGTGATGGGAGACATGAGTGGGGGCCTGGTGGAGGGTGCCCCCGCACTGCTGGGGGGTGGGGGTGCTGGGAGACATGAGAGGGGGCCTGGTGGAAGATGCCCCTGGATGCTGGGGGGTGGGGGTCGTGGGAGACATGAGTTGGACATGAGTGGGGGCCTGGTGGAAGGTGCCCCTGGATGCTGGGAGGTGGGGGTGCAGGGGGACATGTGTGGCGGCCTGGTGGAGGGTGCCCCTGGATGCTGGGGGGTGGGAGGGGTGGGGGTGGTGGGAGACATGAGTGGGGGCCTGGTGGAGGGTGCTCCTGGATGCTGGGGGGTGGGGGTGATGGGAGACATGAGTGGGGGCCTGGTGGAGGGTGCCCAAGGATGCTGGGGGGTGGGGGTGGTGGGAGACATGAGTGGGCGCCTGGTGGAGGCTGCCCCTGCACTGCTGGGGGGTGGGGGTGCTGGGAGACATGAGTGGGGGCCTGGTGGAGGGTGCCCCTGGATGCTGGGGGGTGGGGGTGATGGGAGACATGAGTGGGGGCCTGGTGGAGGGTGCTCTGCACTGCTGGGGGTGGGGGTGATGGGAGACATGAGTGGGGGCCTGGTGGAGGGTGCCCCTGCACTGCTGGGGGGTGGGGGTGCTGGGAGAAATGAGTGGGGGCCTGGTGGAAGGTGCCCCTGGATGCTGGGGGGTGGGGGTCGTGGGAGACATGAGTTGGACATGAGTGGGGGCCTGGTGGAGGGTGCCCCTGGATGCTGGGGGTTGGGGGGGGTGGGGGTGGTGGGAGACATGAGTGGGGGCCTGGTGGAGGGTGCCCCTGGATGCTGGGGGGTGGGGGTGATGGGAGACATGAGTGGGGGCCTGGTGGAGGGTGCCCCTGGATGCTGGGGGGTGGGGGTGATGGGAGACATGAGTGGGCGCCTGGTGGAGGCTGCCCCTGCACTGCTGGGGGGTGGGGGTGATGGGAGACATGTGTGGGGGCCTGGTGGAGGGTGCCCTGCACTGCTGGGGGCTGGGGGTGATGGGAGACATGAGTGGGGGCCTGGTGGAGGGTGCCCCTGCACTGCTGGGGGGTGGGGGTGCTGGGAGACATGAGAGGGGGCCTGGTGGAAGATGCCCCTGGATGCTGGGGGGTGGGGGTCGTGGGAGACATGAGTTGGACATGAGTGGGGGCCTGGTGGAGGGTGCCCCTGGATGCTGGGAGGTGGGGGTGCAGGGGGACATGTGTGGCGGCCTGGTGGAGGGTGCCCCTGGATGCTGGGGGGTGGGAGGGGTGGGGGTGGTGGGAGACATGAGTAGGGGCCTGGTGGAGGGTGCCCCTGGATGCTGGGGGGTGGGGGTGATGGGAGACATGAGTGGGGGCCTGGTGGAGGGTGCCCCTGGATGCTGGGGGGTGGGGGTGGTGGGAGACATGATTGGGCGCCTGGTGGAGGCTGCCCCTGCACTCTTGGGGGGTGGGGGTGATGGGAGACATGTGTGGGGGCCTGGTGGAGGGTGCCCTGCACTGCTGGGGGCTGGGGGTGATGGGAGACATGAGTGGGGGCCTGGTGGAGGGTGCCCCTGCACTGCTGGGGGGTGGGGGTGCTGGGAGACATGAGTGGGGGCCTGGTGGAGGGTGCCCCTGGATGCTGGGGGGTGGGGGTGATGGGAGACATGAGTTGGACATGAGTGGCGGCCTGGTTGAGGGTGCCCCTGGATCCTGGGAGGTGGGGGTGCAGGGGGACATGTGTGGGGGCCTGGTGGAGGGTGCCCCTGGATGCTGGGGGGTGGGAGGGGTGGGGGTGGTGGGAGACATGAGTGGGGGCCTGGTGGAGGGTGCCCCTGGATGCTGGGGGGTGGGGGTGCAGGGGGACATGTGTGGGGGCTTGGTGGAGGGTGCCCCTGGATGCTGGGGGGTGGGGGTGGTGGGAGACATGATTGGGGGCCTGGTGGAGGCTGCCCGTGCACTGCTGGGGGGTGGGGGTGATGGGAGACATGAGTGGGGGCCTGGTGGAGGGTGCCCCCGGATGCTGGGGGTGGGGGTGGTGGGAGACATGAGTGGGGGCCTGGTGGAGGCTGCCCCTGCACTGCTGGGTGGTGGGGGTGATTTGAGACATGTGTGGGGGCCTGGTGGAGGGTCCCCTGCACTGCTGGGCGGTGGGGATGGTGGGAGACATGAGTGGGGGCCTGGTGGAAGGTGCCCTGCACTGCTGGGGAGTGGGGGTGATGGGAGACATGAGTGGGGGCCTGGTGGAGGGTGCCCTGCACTGCTGGGGGCTGGGGGTGATGGGAGACATGAGTGGGGGCCTGGTGGAGGGTGCCCCTGCACTGCTGGGGCGTGGGGGTGCTGGGAGACATGAGAGGGGGCCTGGTGGAAGATGCCCCTCGATGCTGGGGGGTGGGGGTCGTGGGAGACATGAGTTGGACATGAGTGGGGGCCTGGTGGAGGGTGCCCCTGGATGCTGGGAGGTGGGGGTGCAGGGGGACATGTGTGGCGGCCTGGTGGAGGGTGCCCCTGGATGCTGGGGGGTGGGAGGGGTGGGGGTGGTGGGAGACATGAGTGGGGGCCTGGTGGAGGGTGCCCCTGGATGCTGGGGGGTGGGGGTGATGGGAGACATGAGTGGGGGCCTGGTGGAGGGTGCCCCTGGATGCTGGGGGGTGGGGGTGGTGGGAGACATGAGTGGGCGCCTGGTGGAGGCTGCCCCTGCACTGCTGGGGGGTGGGGGTGATGGGAGACATGTGTGGGGGCCTGGTGGAGGGTGCCCTGCACTGCTGGGGGCTGGGGGTGATGGGAGACATGAGTGGGGGCCTGGTGGAGGGTGCCCCTGCACTGCTGGGGGGTGGGGGTGCTGGGAGACATGAGTGGGGGCCTGGTGGAGGGTGCCCCTGGATGCTGGGGGGTGGGGGTGATGGGAGACATGAGTTGGACATGAGTGGCGGCCTGGTTGAGGGTGCCCCTGGATCCTGGGAGGTGGGGGTGCAGGGGGACATGTGTGGGGGCCTGGTGGAGGGTGCCCCTGGATGCTGGGGGGTGGGAGGGGTGGGGGTGGTGGGAGACATGAGTGGGGGCCTGGTGGAGGGTGCCCCTGGATGCTGGGGGGTGGGGGTGCAGGGGGACATGTGTGGGGGCTTGGTGGAGGGTGCCCCTGGATGCTGGGGGGTGGGGGTGGTGGGAGACATGATTGGGGGCCTGGTGGAGGCTGCCCGTGCACTGCTGGGGGGTGGGGGTGATGGGAGACATGAGTGGGGGCCTGGTGGAGGGTGCCCCCGGATGCTGGGGGTGGGGGTGGTGGGAGACATGAGTGGGGGCCTGGTGGAGGCTGCCCCTGCACTGCTGGGTGGTGGGGGCGATTTGAGACATGTGTGGGGGCCTGGTGGAGGGTCCCCTGCACTGCTGGGCGGTGGGGATGGTGGGAGACATGAGTGGGGGCCTGGTGGAAGGTGCCCTGCACTGCTGGGGAGTGGGGGTGATGGGAGACATGAGTGGGGGCCTGGTGGAGGGTGCCCCTGCACTGCTGGGGGGTGGGGGTGCTGGGAGACATGAGTGGGGGCCTGGTGGAGGTTGCCCCTGGATGCTGGGGGGTGGGGGTGATGGGAGACATGAGTGGGGGCCTGGTGGTGGGTGCCCCTGAATGCTGGGGGGTGGGGGTGCAGGGGGACATCTGTGGGGGCCTGGTGGAGGGTGCCCCTGGATGCTGGGGGGTGGGGGTGGTGGGAGACATGAATGGGGGCCTGGTGGAGGGTCCCCTGGATGCTGGGGGGTGGGGGTGATGGGGGACATGAGTGGGGGCCTGGTGGAGGGTGCCCCTGGATGCTGGTGGGTGGGTGTAGGGGGACATGAGTTGGACATGGGTGGGGGCCTGGTGGAGGGTGCCCTGCACTGCTGGGGGGTGGGGGTGGTGGGAGACATGAGTGGGGGCCTGGTGGAGGGTGCCCCTGGATGCTGGGGGGTGGGGTGCAGGGGGACATGTGTGGGGGCCTGTTGGAGGGTGCCCCTGGATGCTGGGGGGTGGGGGTGGTGGGAGACATGAGTGGGGGCCGGGTGGAGAGTGCCCTGCACTGCTGGGGGGTGGGGGTGGTGGGAGACATGAGTGGGGGCCTGGTGGACGGTGCCCCTGGATGCTGGGGGGTGAGGGTGGTGGGAGACATGAGTGGGGGCTGGTGGAGGGTGCCCCTGGATGCTGGTGGGTGGGGGTGCAGGGGGACATGAGTTGGACATGAGTGGGGGCCTGGTGGAGGTTGCCCTGCACTGCTGGGGGGTGGGGGTGCTGGGAGACATGAGTGGGGGGCTGGTGGAGGGTGCCCCTGGATGCTGGTGGGTGGAGGTGATGGGACACAGTAGTTGGACATGAGTGGGGGCCTGGTGGAGGGTGCCCTGCACTGCTGGCGGGTAGGGGTGCTGGGAGACATGTGTGGGGGCCTGGTGGAGGGTGCCCTGCACTGCTGGGGGGTGGGGGTTCAGGGGGACATGAGTGGGGGCCTGGTGGAGGGTGCCCCTGGATGCTGGGGGGTGGGGGTGCAGGGGGACATGTGTGGGGGCCTTGTGGAGGGTGCCCCTGGATGCTGGTGGGTGGGGGTGATGGGAGACATAAGTGGGGGCATGGTGGAGGGTGCCCCTGGATGCTGGTGGGCGGGGGTAATGGAACACATGAGTTGGACATGAGTGGGGGGCTGGTGGAGGGTGCCCTGCACTGCTGGGGGGTGGGGTGATGGGAGACATGAGTGGGGGCCTTGTGGAGGGTGTCCCTGGATGCTTGTGGGTGGGGGTGCAGGGGGACATGAGCGGGGGCCTGGTGGAGGGTGCCCTGCACTGCTGGGGGGTGGGGGTGCAGGGGGACATATGTGGGGGCCTGTTGGAGGATGCCCCTGCACTGCTGGGGGGTGGGGGTGCTGGGAGACATGTGTTGGTGATCAGTAGTGCAAGGTGACATGTGGGTTGGCTGGGGGGCATGGCCATGATGGATGGGTTGCCTGTGGGACATGAGCAGGGGTGCAGGGTAGTCCCCTGTGGTGTGGGCTGCCTGCAGGTGCCGTGGAGGGTGTAGAGGGAACACCTGGGAGGAGCCACACGGCCAAATCACGTGTAGCATTCCCCGGCACCACCGAAATACACGTACCCTGCTGAAATCACGTGTGAATCTTCCCTTGCACCTCGCAATACACGTACCCAGGCCAATCGCGTGTGGAACTTCCCACGCACCCGAAGTACACGTACCCAGGCCAATCGCGTGTGGAACTTCCCGTGCATCCCGAAGCACACGTACCCAGGCCAATCGCGTGTTTAACTTCCCGCGCACCCCGAAGTACACGTACCCAGGCTAATCGCGTGTGGAACTTCCCGCACACCCCGAAGTACACGTACCCAGGCCAATCGCGTGTGGAACTTCCTGCGCACCCCGAAACACACGTACCCAGGCTAATCACGTGTGGAACTTCATGCGCACCCCGAAGTACACGTACCCAGGCTAATCGCGTGTGGAACTTCCCGCGCACCCCGAAGTACACGTACCCAGGCCAATCGAGTGTGGAACTTCCCGCGCACCCAGAAACACACGCACACGCTATTTTTCACACAGCGGGTGTCCGTGTTTGTCGGTACCCCTTTGCACCTCATTTGTCCTAGAGGGCCACTGTATGGACCATTCATCATGGCTGTATATGGGTGCTTTTTGTTAGCACATTTTGGCGCACATTTATTTCAGGCGCAGGGACGCTTCCGCCTGCTTTCTTGTGGCGTACTTGTTTGGCCCTGTGCGCGTCTTTCACTGTGCGCTGGTTTGCCCTATTCGATTCCATGAATACGGGTTGTAGGCGAGCGTGTGGGCGTTCCGCACACTTGCCTCCTGTACTTCCCCTGTGACGCCCATATTTTCACGCGTTGTTTCCCATTCTGAGTGTTATGCCCCGTGTTACGCCTACTTTTGTGATGTGCGCCGCGCTATGTTCGATTTCGCAGTGGCCGTGGCGCACGCTGTTGGATGACCTGTGCGCCAGCGTGCGCGGCGCACTTTTTCAGTGCACATCCAATGTTTTTCTCGCACACAGACTTCCATGAATCGATGTGCGCTGGTTTCCCTGCGATTTTCGCACTTGCACTGCGATTTTCGCACTTTTACTGCGAATCGCACGTTTTGGCACCTCTGCGTGGGAATTTTCAGCGCACATTAATTCCATGAATCGACCCCTATATGATGAGCATAAGATTTTTCCGGAGACGGGATGTTGCATGTAAATTCATTCTGTACCTAACATCCCACCTAACGTCCCACCGAGGCGGACACTGTTATGATGCATGATTCTGATCCTTGGGCGGGACAGGTTATCACCTCATTGGATTAGGAAGCCCTCACAGAGGGTATATGTTATGATACTTAGGTTACTGATAACCTTTATCCAGTAGAGTCTACTTCATTTCAAAGGTGCATGAAACTGTTATGTGTAACAACTGAGTCGTTTGAAAGGTTCCCCCAGCCATGTTGAAAATATGTGAGAAGCTGGGTGAGTATGGTATCCTAAAAATAACACATTGTTAGTATAATATCCAAACAACATGGACCCACAGGTTTTACTTTTACTATGCAATTCTGTTTTGTCATACAGGTTGTAAACATTGCAAAGCTGCATCACACATGTTCTGAGGTTGGTCTTTTATGAAATTTGATGTAAAATGTGTCACCTGTATGAAATATGTTGGTTGTACAGCACATGTGCTACATATTACTGAATACTAGGTTTAAGACACTCTACCTGTTATATTACAGGTTTAAGGATGAACCTGTTATTATTTTCCCACAGAATTGAAATGGACATACAACTCCAAGCCCTGATGATGGATTGCTAATCCGAAACGTGGTGGCAAACGTATGGACAGAATTGGAGTTGATTGGTTGTAACAAAAAAGATTTTTTGTGAAAACAAAACAAATTATTTTTATCTCTGTTTAATACTGAGGTGAATTGGTTGTTGTATTCTCTGGATTTGCAAAAAGTTTGAAGAGCAAAAATGAATACGTAATTATAATTTTGTATCTTTGATATATGTTGATCGAGGGTGCTTTCACCCAGTCAACAATACATTTCAGTCTACTTTAACAAAAACAATAAGAATTATGTTTTTTATGTCAAAGAATGATGCAAGTTAAATTAAGTTTTGTTGAACTATTCATTTGAATATATAAATTTAATGGTAGGACACCAGTCCACAGAGAGTGCAACTGGGTTACCTGGTTTGGTGGAATTTGTGTTATATTGAGTCTCCGCAGGTCTGGAGGTTGTACCCTGCTGTACCAGAAGTTACACTTAACATTGGAACCTATAACCAAAAGGAAAATTTGAAAGTAACATGAATCTCAGTTACATCTGTAGTGCCCCTCCACTTTGCGTATCCGTTTATACTGAAAGAGCCCCTCAGGGTGATTAAAACTGTCAAACACGTGGACTCACCATGCAATTTCACCTGATGGCATGCAGAAGTGAAATCCAATGTGGAGAAATATCTTGCAGGACTCATGGCCAATATGATTTCCTGAATGTTGGGTAGTGGGTGTCTCTTTGGTACTACACACGTGTGATCTCTCATGTCTACACAAATGCTCAAATTCCTGAACTCTTCCTCAGCACAACTAAAGGCGACAACCACTCAGATGTGACTATACTCTCTATGATTCCTTGATCTTCCAACTTCTTCAGTTCCTGTTTGACATCCTTCCTCATCGACAAAAGGGGGCTGCTTAACTTTTGTGCCACTGGTACAGTTGTCCTTCATCTATATTGTATGTACAAAGCCGTGTAGGCTGCCTATTGGGTCTTGAAACACTTCATCTACTAACCACCTTCTAGTACTAATATTTTCAATTGCCTATACTGCCTCATCTGCATTAGGATCCAGTCTCACTCGAAGTTTCCTTGGATGCATCCAGCTTAATTGGGTGGTGTTGCCCCTCTTTGTCGCACACACTTTAGCTCTGTCTTCCCTATTCTCGAATTTCAAATTGGGCCAGAAACATCCAATTAACACAATCTTTGCCCATCCATAAGATCTTGGATTTATGTCAACTTCATTGTATCCCAGACTTTCTCGTCAGTTCTGGTGTCAATCATCATGGACATCATGACACTGTCAACAGCTACTGAAGCTTTAGGACTGTCTATTTCCTCTTCATGTTCATCCAACACTAACAATATACATTCCTCACCTCCTTCTTCACTATGATTACTACTAATCCACTTGGTGCAGATTTACTGCTCCTACACCATTCTCTGAGGTGACCCTTCCCTCTCCAAATTCGACAGATGGTCCTCAAAGCCAGACACTCTGGGTTGTCTGCCCAATGGGTCATGCTATCATATCTGAAGCATCTCCTCGGGCTACTCTTTCTTGTGCTGCTCTGCCTCCTTGCAGGGAAGGCTGTCCTACCTCTTCTGTCATCCTTCCATCCAGTTTGCTGGCTCTTATTGCCCGAATTCTTCTTTACAGATGTGATGTCGCTAACTGTCGATACTGCATAATTCATCTTGTGTACTGTTACTGGTTGCAGTGTAACTTCTCCCTTCACATTTCTATCTCTTATCCTTTCTTTCAGGACCTTGACACATCTTTCGGTGTGCGCCACCTCTTTGGCTTCTCTCATAACTGTATCCAATGGGTGGTCATTCTCTGACCACAATTTCTCTAACCTTTGCGCTGTTGCATTCAAGCAAAAACTGATCCCTGATGCGCTCGTCCAGTTGACTGTTGAAGTTGCATGTTCTGGCTAACATCCTCAAGAATGTAATATATTGTTCTACGCTTTTGCCTTCCTCCTGTACTCTTTTCCCACATTTGTCAAGCTCTAATATTGCACTCAATTTCTTTTTATAATGTTTATTCCCTTTTTTGACTGCTTTCTCATATTAATTTAAATCTGCAGACTCATTCCCTGGCCGATCAGGACGATCTTCTAACTTTCACCCTACAGAACATAAAACAATGCAGTAGAAGGGATTTTTTTTCTTTCAAAACTGTAATTGGTACCACATACAACATTGGCATAGTGTTCAAATGACTTTATCCATCGTTTTCTAAGATACTGCAGGCACTCCTATTTACAGCCAACAAAGGCTGGGGGTGGAACTCTATTCAAAGCCATAACAGTGGTATAAAATGGCGTTGATGGCTGAATAAAATGCTCCGACAGGCTGAATAAAATGTTCGAAAAGGGAGGTGTTATATGTTCAGTGTCCTTTGTGATTTGTGAGGTTTGGCTAAATGGTTCCCAAAAGAAAGTTATATTTCCATTAATTCACAGTGTCATGAATTGTTCAATTATAGTTTAGTTTAGTTTTGTTTAGTTACAAATTATAATTAAAACTCCTATGCTTGCTGATGGGGTAAGAGGTGGTGTAATTGAGGCAGGGTGCTCCTGAGCTGAAGTAAAGGAAATCATTGAGTGTTGCAGTGACTTTACGGTAATGCGTATTTCTCTGCATTGTGCTTGTTTATTCAGAGTACTACAGTACTGGGGGTCAGCTCACCTTATTACTGGTGGTGAGTGTTACCGACCATCTGCCAGGGGCTCTGGTGTCGTCGTCAGATTGCCATCACATTGTGGGAAAGCTGCGGTGCTCACTGGGTTCTTGAGGTGCTCGGGTAACTATGTACATAATGAGCCCTGCCAGCTTTCATGTACCTCTCCTTGTCCTGCTCCAATCATCGGCTCATGGGTTCCTCCCCTGGAATCCGGTCCTCCTCAAACACTTGTGTGGCCAGCAAGGGCATCCGTATGGCAATCTGAGAACGTGCCACACTACAAATGCATACCATTATGTTGGTTAAAAGTTAATGGGCCTCATTAAAACGTAGGCGGTAGGGGTTTAACAGCGCTGGTAGAGCTGTCGGTGCTGTTAACCCCCTACCGCCTCATTATGAGGTCTGCTTGCGGGTCCCGCTAAGGACGCCTGGTAAAACCAAGCATCTTAGCCGGTCCCGCGAGCAGACCAGGATGCTAACAACGGGTCCGTTATTAACGCCCATTATTAGCATCCTCACAATTCACATTGAGCCGTATGGGGGCTCAAATGGGAATGGGGATGTACCGGGTCTGGGTTCCTTGAAAAGGGAAATACCGGTCCCTCCAAGGTCGGAATGGCCCAGTATTTCCCCATTCTAGGAACCAGTATGGGTGTATCATGCCGTTAAATGCGGCACGGTTACCTCCATACTTGTAATGAGGCCGACTATTATTAGTGCAAAATGGACACAAGAGGGGTGAGGAACTGGTATCTAACCAATGTGTTATGCTCAACCCATCACTATGTGTTTGGCTCTCTCTCTTTGAGTCTGATCTGTGACCTAAGAATGAAATCAAAGGTGGAGGAAAGTGACACATATAAGCCAAAACTAACATAGCATTAAAGCCCTACCTATTAGCAAACATTCTCCTGGTGTCTTTGAAGCAGTGCCGCTTACCCAAAATAAATGTTATATTTTGCTATTTGTTATTGATATGGCATGCCAACCCATGGGTATCTAAGCTCTCTGATAGTCCAAATGGAGCACAGATTGTCATTAGAACAAGTGAGCCTTTATTTTGTTGTGGAAAGCCAGTATGTCAGCTATACCACAGACCTCTTGAGTAGCAAGTCCCATCATTTCATTGCCCTCATGGTGCATGCCCACCCCCCCCCCCATAACATGGGCACATTTAGAATGTGGCATATGGAAGAGACAAAAATCACTACATCTTGGATCACAAGAGGGACTGTACTTTCTCATTTGATTGTGTGATGCAGGTATCTTCCGTAGAATGCTTTATGGGCTAACATTAGAAGCTTAAAGTATATAACTGACAGCTAATAAAGCTTTCTGCAAGTGCAAGATAAGTGATGGTGATGGACATATTGGTCACATAAGTACTGCTATGCTTTGTAATATCTGTAGTGTATTAATCACAAACTTGGGGAGATTCTTCCCGCAAAGGTCTGAGATGCCACAGTGGCATCAGAAGGTAATGGTAAAGCTAGTTACTGAATTGATTTGAGGAATCATAGAAAGATAAGAATACAAGTGAATGCTGTAGTATTGATATCCATGAGAGCCTAGGGTGATACATTCTGGAGGAAACTGAAGCATTCTGTTTGCTGGACGAATCGAGTAGGAGCTCTACTTTTTCTAGGTTGAGCCCGAAAGAACTTTCTCACATACACTGTTCGACTTTATCGAACATGGGCTCATTTTGGCTAGATTGTCCTGCTGATCTTTGCCAAGCCTAAAAACTAGATGGTCATTGAAACTCCACTTATGAGCTAAAATGTGGCATCTTAAGGATGCCCTCAGACTTTTTCTGATTTTGTGATGATATTCCTCTCCCTGTTCACGTTATCTATATATATAAAAGTAAAAATGTGTCAGTGGATTTGTGCTGGGATTTGTGGCTTGGCAAAGCATTTTTCCTTATACAATTCCACACTGTTTCACCAGTCTGCACCACATTTTACATACCTACCTGTTAGGACCCTTTGGACATTGATGGCTACATACCATTTGGACATCTAACCTCTTGCCCCCAGATTTCAGAAAAAGTTCAAATGTGTTTGTGGGTTTGTGGCCTGCCGACAAAGCCGTAAACCATGTTGACCGGGAAGGGAAACAAAACATGTATGGGAGGGAATTGAACTGAGAGGCAATAGTGAATGCAGTTAGCAGTCCAGAAGTTTCCACATTTTTGCAGCATTAGGTGAAATTAATTTCCAGAGGATTTTTGTGAGATGGTGCCTGCTGACGAAGCCATAAACCATGTTCACCAGTGAGGGAAACACACATTTTTGCTGCTTTGAGTGAAATTACTTTACCAGAGGATTTTTTGCAAGATGGTGCCTGCCGACGAAGGCGTAAACCATGTTCACCGAGAAGGGAAACAAAAGGACCAAAACCCAAGGTCACTATGAGACATCGAAACCAAGGATACACGGTTTCTGAGATATTTGCACCTCAATGCACTGCAACAAACTGCACCATGGGAGGGTGAGGTAGAACGTCGACCTACAGGATCATTCATTTTCAACAACTGAAGAGAGTGTTATCATTTTTGTATAAAGAGCACGTTCAGAGAACAGGTTCTTCTGCCACGGTATATAATATGTCTGCTTTATTGGTGGTGCTAATGTGCCTTATATAAGCCAAAACATAAAATAATTCTTTACGTCATGCGAGTAATCAACTCTGAAGATTTAATCGTAATGCTATGAGGACTTCAGACCTGTTTAAAAATGTATGTACAAGATGCAGAATTTGGACTTGGTGGTTGCAGGTAGTTACTGTGGTTCATTTCTAGGATCCAATAATATATAATTGAGGTTTTTGACAATGGTGACTGCACATTGTCCATGAGTTCAAGCAGATACATTGCAATGGATTAACAATGGTTACTGTGGTTCATTTCTAGGATCCAATAATATATAATTGAGGTTTTTGACAATGGTGACTGCACATTGTCCATGAGTTCAAGCAGATACATTGCAATGGATTAACAATGTAAAATTACCAAACATGCACCTCAAAGTAAATGCGTGTGGTGGGCGTGGCAGCGGTTTCCCAAGGAAACAGGCAGGGCACCTCTTTTTCATGAGTCCAATAAACAATTTATAGGGACATGTTGTGCTGGGCCAGAGGCCCACACTTAGTGAACACCAGGATGCAGAGACACCTGGAGAAGAAACATGCTATTTTGTTCTTTTCAGATGACTCTGCATCACGGCCAGCCTCAGTCTTCAGAGTAGATATCTAGGAGTAGCACTGTGTCCTGGGATTCTTTCCCAGGTTTGTAGCATTTCCCATGCTGTAGTGACATACTGCGTGAGAGACGCAATTCTAGTGTCAGTCATCTGTGGTTCTTCCATGCAGCCACATGGAAACCTACTACAAGAATGCGGTAGAGTGAGGCAGTTTGTTTGTTACACCTTTGTTGTTTTGCGCTAAACACAGATTTTAGTTTTGTCTATGTTTTCTTTTCCCAGGTTTCCCCTCCCACAAAAATAGAAAAACAGCAAAAATAAGGAACCCTCAAAAACTATGTTTTCAAGAATGTTGAATGAGAACTTTTTTTTATCCTGTTGTTTTCCCCAATCCCGGTTTTGTATCCAATGGTCTTTTACAAATGATAACTATGAAGGTTTGTGGAAACAAAAAGCCCCCAATGTGGGGATGCGCACAGCAAAAGGAAGGTAGAATCTTGTATAAACGTGAGTTAAGGTCTAGCTGCAGCCGTGTGGTGAGTTAGGCGATTTTCCACTACCGCCTATATAATGAACATGTAAGGGAAAGTACTGACCTCACAGGCTATGCTCTACCATCTAGTCATATCTATGCATTTAACCACTCAAATAATAGATGGTGTAAGAAAATAATGAGAAAAAAATCTCGAGTCAAAGTAAGTATTTAAACTTCTGTATTGTTATTCATACAGACTGGCAATGTCAAAATGGCAGACTCCATTGTGCGCGAGTCTCTTGAGATATATGCCGATTACAGCCAAATAACTATTAGAGGGAAACCAGTCTGAAATCACTGTTTCTGTTAAGTGGTTGCTAACGATTCTGCAGCTAAACTACAATACAGTGGCCAAACAAATAGAAAATAATAACTGGAATATTCAAGAACTACCGTATAGAAACCAATCGTACTCATAGGGGAAATAATTCTCGAAATGCTCTAAAACTTTTAAAACATAATTGTAATACAATTTGTTGCAATATTAATTTGTTATGCGCCCTGAGGACAACCTTTCGTAGGGTTGAAACACGTATCGGCATGATGTATGTGCTATTTACATCCACTAAACTTGTATGTTGACATTGATTCAGGCGGGATGTATGTGTTACTTATATCTACCAAACATGTTTGTTGATTTTGACATTGCCAATCTGTATGAATAACAATACAGAATTTGAAATACTTACTTTGACTCGAGATTTTTTTTTCTCATTATTTTCTTGAACTACCAATACACCATCTATTATTTGAGTGGTTAAATGCATAGATATGACTGAATGGTAGTGCACAGCCTGTGAGGTCAGTACTTTCCCTTACATGGTATTTTACAAATGCTTGCACTGTTAAAAGAAAATATGAAACTATACATTTCTTTGTGAGAAATCCACTCCTTGAAAAATTGTAAAGGGTCATCCCTTTTAGCGAAATGACTCCTTAAAAAAGGATAAAGGACATTCTTTTATGAAAACAACTTCTTGAATATTGGGTAAGGGACAGCCCTTGTACAAATGAAAGGTGCCCCTTGAACAATTGAGCATCATCTCTGGTATGAAAGTTGCCCTTTAAAAAATAGTTGAGGGGATCCCTTGTATGAAAGCTGCTTCTTACATACAGGGGCATCTCTTTTACTCACAGAAACTGCTCCTTGAAATATGAAGGTTCATCCCTTGTATGAATGAAGCTCATGGATGCTTCTTCTACCAGCAGGCTTATCACACTCCTCTGTCAAGTTACCATGACTTCTAGTTCAGCAGAAAACAGCATCTCTCCCTCTCCCCTGCTAAATTCTTCACCTAAACTGCACTGATTCTGCAACTGGGCCACTCTCACCGACCTCGGTCCTGGGCCCAGTCACTCTTCACTTGCACTGCCTCCCTGGCAACCCCTGCACTGCGGGACTGTCTCTGTATCCCTACAGCCCCCCCCCAGCACTTGTCTGCACTTACCTTGCACTTGCCACCAGCTGGCCCTATTTATTTATTATTCTATCTCTATTCTACTTATTTGTACTGCGCTCCCCCCCTCCCCCTTCCCCTTGCACTTTTTCCCTTCACCCTACCCCTGCACTTGCGCGGACTGTATACCACCTGGCCTAGTAGGATCGTTGTCTGTCTTCCCCTTGTTCCCCCCTCCCTGCCTCGTCGCGCCTTGAAACACTTGTGTATAGGCGCGTTACAAATGCCATATCATATCATATCATATCATATCATATCATATCATGCCAACATAAAATAAAGCATCCAAACACTCCGGTAACTGTATTATTTTAAATAGAGGGTCAAATAGTGTTGCTATCTTACAGTTTTCACTATCGTTCATATTGTTCAATTGCTCACTGCTTTGTAGCAGCTGAAGCATTTGGTGAGCAAGGGGTATGTCAGAAAAATCCCCTTTGCTTTTGAAAGCACTACACCGTTGTTCAATGTGTTGCTCTAAAAGATGTATTAGTGGTATCACTTTGCTTAGTGTGGAATTCTCTCTGCAAACATGACGAGTGGTCTCTTCAAAAGTAATCAGAAGGTGTGCTAGGTGTTCTAACTTGATCCACTGTGATGAAATTTAGCATAGCTCCATATGCCATTCATGCTGCAAGATGTATTACTGTGCTGCTTTCTTTTGATCCAAAATTCTTTTGAAAATGTAAAAAGCGAAGTTCGACCTTGTGGGCACATCTTGTACAAGATTATGACATGGTAAAATGGGTTGCCAGTGAATTCGTCGAAAAAAATTGGTCGACCAGACAAATGGTCGAATCAAATTGGTCGAAAACCATTTCGTCGAATTTTTTTTTTTTTCTATTTTAACCCTTTTTTTTTTTTTTTTTTGGGGGGGTCCCCCCCCCAACCCCCTTTTTTTCTCTAAAAACCCATTTTTTTAACAAAACGAAAACCCAAAAATAAATATATAAATAAAAAAAAATTTTCGACGAAATGGTTTTCGACCAAATTGCGTCGACCAAATTGCAGTCGACCAGTTTTTTTTCGACGAGTTGACTGGACACCGGTAAAATGTGTTTGTCCAAATATTTGCCCATGCTGCCCGTTCCTTTGTGGAAAGGAGAAAATGGCCACATATTTACTTTGCTTCTCCCACCAAGGTAACAGTGCTGCCGTTCTCTCCAAAAAAAGTAATGGACTAGAAGCATCAAACAATAGGCAAAGCCTGCTGGAATCTTTCCTTTTGTAAAGCAGGCACTACATGTTCTCCATTGTTTGACACCACACAATGGACATGTGATTTCCGTGACTGCAGCCACACATGCTATTTGCAGTGTGCTGTTTGACAAAGGACCAGATGCGGAGAGCAGATGCTTCTGCCTATCACTGAATGTGTTTCTGTTGGAGGAGCATTTTGAATTCAAGACTTTACAAGAAGAGATGAATAGGACTTTCGCATGAAATGACAAACTGGTCACAGTGATGCACATACACACTCCTGTTTGGGAGCCTGTCCACGTATCAGTTATAAAATAGACATTTCGGCGTTCACTGAGCCTCAGGGCAGGATGTCCACTTTTCCTCAGGATTCCATATAATCGTGGACCTTTAGAATTTAAAATTTGCGTGATGTGGCGAGGTGCAAAGTCATTAATAAGGGTGTTCAAGCAACTGTTTGCAACAACAATGCATGACTGCATGTCTCTGGCAAGAACTCCTTCAATCAGCTGGTGGATTTAAGGGGCTATTATTGTTTGGCAAAGACGTTTATCTTTTCAAACATGTCACGTATAGTTGGCTGGTACTAGAGGTACTGTCAACCTTCTCATTTTCAACTACCAGTGTACTCCGGCCAGAACGCTTTGTGTGGTCGGTCTTAACGTTATTAGACACTGGATGACATTGCTCAAGTTGGAGCTTGAAGCTAAGTTGGGCCCAATCACCGTATCTGTTTTCATTTCCCATGTACATACAGTGCAAATAAATTTAGTAATATATGTCAGGTGGATTTAAAAATGGTTCTTCTTGCAGGTATCACGTGTTGATCCCACTTGTTAAGTCACTTATAAATTCAGCATCCTTTATAAGTTCAACTTATCAGTGTTCCATCTTGAATTATTCTGATCGTTAATTCTTAACGAGGCTGATTCCCTTGATCTGAGCCATTAGTCAACACTATAGCTAAATAGTGCTCGGGAGAAGTATGCGCCCAAGATTATGAGAGAATAAAGAGGATATTTTGACAAGAATGAAAGTAGTATAGCTATTCAGAATACCCTTATATCAGTATCTACATTTTAATAAGAAATATTAGCACCCGGGGGGCTGGCAGCAGCCAATAAATTTCCTTGGATTGCGGGCTGAAACTGCCAATCTGAGCCTTTTTATGTTTCCCTCCACACTCCTGCCCCACTTACCTGTTTTCAATGGCGGCGGCCCCTCTGCCGCCACCGCCTTGCTTCTGCTGTCACTGCATGGTCACCATAGACGTGGAAGAAGGGCTCCCTATGGTGCCCCACCATCCATATCCATGGCGGCCATCTTTAGACAGCATTTTCATTCATTGAACAGGACGCTCATGGCATTCCGTTCAATGAATGAAAATACTTTATAAGCTGGCATGCTAATAGCTTGAAGATGGTCTCGAAACAGGCCTGACCGGGTCTTCACACTATAGGGAAGCGACGAGTTATTGACTGTAATACAGGTGAATAATCAAGAAGCCTGATGAGTGGCCAGTGATTCAGGATCAAGCAGATTGACAATATTATTAAATCTATTTTAACGTGCAAGTTTAATTTGATTTTAGTTGCAACCTTGAAAAAGCTTAGTTTGGTAAAACGTGTTGGCAACCAAATCCTGGTTGACAAGCAAAACTCTAGGTTTGAGAAAAACTCATAAGCTTGTATTCACATAACTTGACATTAGACTATCAATCAAAACTCTAGGGAATATTTTAACTGTAATATTGATTATGCAGACTGGTTAATATTTCATGCTCAGAATAATTCTAGATGGAACATTGATAAGTGGAACCTATAAAGGATGTTGAGTGTGTAAGTGACTTGAGTGGGATGAGCGTGTTATATCTGGAAGATTAACCTTTACTGTAATTTATTAATTGAGGAACTAGGTTCGAGTGCCATTACCATGGCATTAGTACTAGTCTCCGTATCCCCAACTTATTTCAGGTTTGTGCTACACATTATTAGTTCTTGAACTGGGAACATGATGGATCTGGATTTCTTCGATGGCACTTTTGAGGACTGTTTTGGGTGTCGGATATTACTTTTCTTCCTGCCCTTTTTGTCAGACTACTTTTGATTTCAATGATTTTGAGTAATGAAACACTGTCCTGCTAGCTTTTTCACTCTCTTCTATCTATCAGCGTGTTGTGTTTCGCTTTGTGCCAAACTCTTCACAGGATTAGCAACACTGTTGCTTAGATCACCGGTTGCTTCTCAGTCAAGTGACCACTTCTCATTTGAGGACAGATCAGATTCGGATTATCCCTCCTTCTCTGATGTTGCCTCAGAAAGTACCACACCTCTTATTTGAGGCTTATAGGTGGGACCTCCTTCTTTGATTGGAAACTGGCTTTCAGCTATATAAGGCATAGTATTTAAATGTACAGATGCCTCAAGTTTTGCAGAAATGCCCTGGTCACCCACTGCACTTCCAGTGCCAGCATCTTATCCGCACATCTTCACAAGCACTTGTACAACATTCTTTCTTTCAGGGCCTTTAATGACTTTCATAGTGATTTTGCCCTTCCTCTTGCTAACAGATGATGATTGTTTTGGTCCAGGCACTCTATAAATGTATTTTCTGTTACAGATTTCGCTCAGAGAAAATTCATAACCCAAAACAAATGTGATTTAGGCTTGAGGCTCCGCCTCAAAGGATCACACAGAAAATCCTCTTTCTTTCGCTTTCTTTTTCTCTCTCTCTCTCACACACACACTGTAAGCGGTATTCAATCAACACTACAGCTAAGTCAATGCCTAGTCTGGGATGCTGAGGAAAACCCTTATTGATGTATTTTTATATCCAGTTCAGTACTCTGGATGACAACCCTTGTATAACACCCCCCTCTTGGAATCCCCCTGACCCCACTGAGCCAAGAAGTAGGTTTGTTTTGCAAATTAAAAGGTTTATTTGAAAATTTAAACAATATATATCACACGTCTATAAATAAATTGATAATGGATATTACACTTGTGAATATGTTCAGTAATCAGCAAGAGGTAACTATGAATAGGAACAGAAGAATAAGGTGGCAAAGAATGCTTTATATGGTTGAAGGAAACGCAAGGTGGAATAAAATGCAGTACAGAAATAACTTGTTATGATTTTAGCAAAAGGTAATATGATCACTTTTTCTTTTGACAATTCACTCCCCCCCTATGCAATACCAGAAATGGAAGGAGAGCACACAGTCTTCAAGAATCCCAACAAATCATACTTTATAATGCAATACACAGTTCCAGTTCTCCCAGCAGGTTTAGGGAAAACAGGGATGAGTTTTAAACACAGGCGAATTACTTTAATGTGGTTTGCAAGGAAGTGAAAAGGTGGTAAATTTGCTTTTAATTCCCTCTAGAGGATCAGGGTAGGTGATGGCTACTTTATATTAGTTCAGGCTCACTTTAACAATACTCTATGAATGATTAGCAGATTAGATTGCAAACGAATTTTAGCAAAGAGAAGCAAAAAGCTGCTGATTTCTACAGATGAAGAAATCGGGCCAAATCGCAAATCGCAGTAAATTTCGCGAGTGCGTGTCTCACGATTACGGGAAAAGTATAGGGAGTAGGAAGTCGGTTCTAGGTTCGTTGGAAAGCCTAGATTCTAAATTTCGTTCCTAGCCCAAACGGTTCCAGAGATACGGACGATTAAATAAAAGTAGTTTTTCGGATTTAAAGTAAACTCAAAATGACAGGTGACAGCTTGCAGCTGCAGAATTGACAGGTGACAGTTGTGCAGCTTTAAAAATGACAGATGACACGATTTCTAGAAGGCAGTTCTACTTAGGTTAAAATAGTTTGGATTAGATTATTTTAACTAAGAGATTGATTCTGCACAGTTCTGCTAGGTGCTCACAATATAAATTTGAACTAGGCCTCGTCACGGATCTGGTCAACACGTCCGGCTGCGGTTCTGTCTGCTCTGCGGGTCAATCAGGCACCGGTTCTGCTCACAGCGATCTGGGTCAGCTCTGCTCTGCTGGTCTAGCCTCTCTGGATTCTGTATGTAACACTGCTTTCTGGGTACTGCTACAGGTTCTTGCAAAAATTCTCGGCAAAACTTCAAACAGCTCGCCCGGCTGTTGAATAGTTTGGTTAGTTTTGAGGCCTGCTGAAGAGGATTCAGCTGGTGGATTCAGGCCTCTTTGCTACAAATTCTAGAGTTGATTTCTGCTACAGGTTCTGGAGATTGATGGATTTGAAGTCTGGATCTCTGGATGTGAAGTCGTCGGTCAGCATGCTCCGCAGCAAATGGAATTGAATCTCTACCTGTCCCAGCAGTCTCTTTTTATGTGTTTTGAAAATGGGTCTGTGCCTGGGCCTAGCTAAGCCTGCCCCTCTCTACTTGTCATTGGCCCAATTCTCCCCTCTCCCATGATTGGGGGAAGGAAATGGATTGTCATCATGATGAGGTCTGTTTATGGGTCAGAGGATCCTCCCCTGGTCAGTTTGCCCACAAATCTATATTTGATTCAAATCTTTCCCAGATATACAATTTGTTGAAATTACATGTACACATTATATATTCCTTATGGTCCATGCTTGTCCGCCTCTGATCTTCCTGGGGGCTTGCATTCAAAAATGACAACATTTTGCGCTTTTTAACTGGTTTTGCAATATCGGCAGTTACCCAAAATTACACACATGTGCGCAAGGAGTATGGACATTAATTGATGAAGTGTCAGATTTTTAACATGCAGACATTTGGAGTAAAACCCTATTTTCTGCTAGCAACCCCCCAGAATACACCACAGGGTCCTAACGCCTCTTAAAGTGTGCACTGAAAAATCACAAGAATAATGGTATTACTTATATAATTCTGACAAGTCCGTACTATGAATTATCCATCTTTTTTTAAATTATGCCCTGGTCAAAAAGGGGTGTGGCTTCCCACATCACATGGTGGAATAACTGGTTTATCCACTTCCCCCAAGCCAGCTTGTTCACAGAGGCACAGCTGCCCCCCGGTTTCTCCCAAGAGGAAGCTATTTTACGACGCCCCCAATATAACATTTGCCTGAGTCAAGGAAGTTGCATTGTTCGGTCCCTTCCAGTTCCCAGGTGCTCCACCCCTAATCTAATCAGAGAGGTGTCAACTCCTTTTGGCAAGGGGAGGCAGGATGCAGCTAGGCCTGGGAAGAGTGGCTGTTGATCCAGTTTCAACTCCTGGCGGGGGTAGTTGTCAGGCAGAATTCAGTTTCATTAAGCCAGGTTTCAGCTAAATGTCACTTTTTGTTCCCAGTTTTCTACATTCAAATCAAACTGACAATTTTTACCTATACATTAAATAATTACTTCCTTCAAGTCATTTCAGAATATAGTTTTACATTGTATCCACCTCTTAGCAAGTCTTTCCTTGGTCTGGTTTTGTTTCATTTGTTCAGTTTTACACAAAAGTCTGGTGGTTTTAAAACGCCGGCTTTCTGATAGTGGTGAGTACTGGTAATGCAACCATTTTTGGGATTAAGAAAATTAATTCCCCAGAGTTCTGAGTTGCTTTTTGGCAATCAGCATTGCCATTCCCAATGGTTTCAGGCTCCTGTGTGTGTAGCCCAATGGTGGTTTTAGGCAGTGCCCTCCTGTGCTCACAACATAGGCAAAAATGGGTGGCAGCCTATTCTTCATGTTTTCCCTGTGCACTCTCTGGGGAGTTCTGGCCATCATGATGTTTTCCATGCCAGTACTGCACAGTTTTATGGTAGGGCTTGGATGCATGGGTAAAAACATCCACAACACACAAACTCACAGAATAGCTACTTTTGCAAATAATGACAAATAGTGACAAGGAAATCATCTATCTGCTAAACCAACTATTACACATTTGAAAAGTATACCTGTTGGCGGGGGAACAGGAATTGGAATAAAAAAGAAATAATAATCGAGAACAGTATTCTACAAACTATCGAAATAACAAAATAACTTAAAAAGATTACAAAAGAAATAAAATACAATACACTTTTAAATGAGATGAACAATAAATTAACCCACAGGAAATCTCTACTATGGGCAATGTTCTCGAAATTAATTGTATGATGGCAGAAGGGCACTGTGTTAGCAGCTTGGTGTCTGAGCACTGGCACAAAGAACCAGGTCCTGATTTCTTTTCTGTTACATTAAAATATAGATTGTATTATTTCCTACATTTCTCCAGTTTGAGATTGCAGCTCCTGAGTGTGTTTAACATATTTCCTGATGGTTGGATTGTTTGACACAGATGTGTTCATGTGATTCTTGCCTCCCTCAGGGTTAGGCCTGCCTATTGTCCATGCAGAAGATATGCACTGTAGGCCTGTTATATGAGTTTTTAGGTTGTTCTATATTATGTGGCCTTACATGCTATGGACACAGCTGTAAATATGAACACAAATACAGACTTTAATAAATATATATGTGACATGCATCTATCTTCGGCGCCTGTAATTCCCGTTCTCTCTGCTTCTACATGCACCGTTCTTGAATCTGAAGAAATTCTAACTAGCACTTCACAGCACTTGATAGCGCCTATGTGCACATTCTCATTGATTCCTGTTGCTCAATACTCTGTGGATGCTAATTATCACCAACTGAAGGCAGCTCTCCTGAATTTCTGCCCCTAAGTAAATAATTAATTCTGTATACATGACATCTTAAGAAAGAATAAATATACTCTTCTTCTAATAACTGCAGCTTAGCTATAACCCTCCTTTAGACAATTTATTTCCCAGGCTAATTAATCTGGCTATCTTGCTTTTCAGATACATAATGCTGGATACAAAGAAGGTACACTGGCAGACAGCTTTAGAGATGGTTTGGCTGCCATCTCCCTAGAATCTATTTCCATCAGTGAAATATTGGTTTTCTTCCCCACTTTTCTGCCTTCAATGCTGTATTAAAAATGGTGGTTATCCAGAGCCTCCCCTTAACATGATATTTATTGAGGAATTAATTTGTTTTCCGGCAGATTATATCGGCCTCATTACAAGTTTAATTGTACCCCGCTGGTAAATCTGGCAGGATACCACCAAACAGAATTATGTTACCGGCACTTGGTCTGTCAGAATTACAGTTACCGGTACTTGTTCTGTCGGAATTACTGGCAGATTACAAGTGCTGATAAGGGCAGTAAATCTCCATTCCATGGAGTACAGCAGGACTCTATGGGGGGCAGGGGGTGGTTTCGGTAATACCGGCTATTTTTGCTGGGGGGCTGGCGGAATTACCTCCATCTGTTTGCTGGAGGCAATTTCCGGCAACCCAACCTGGTAAATTTGGAGTTTGTAGTGCAGAAACATGCCGGTAAACGGAATTATCAGCACGTTATTTTTGCACCTGAAAACTCGTTATGGAGCCAGTATCTAATTGTTATTATTGTCTTCCTGTGCTCCTGTGATGGTGATTGAGCAAAACATTATTTTTTAATGTATATTTATTTATTCATTTGTATAGCACCGGGGTCCCGCGGGCATCAGGGTGCACAAGGACACAAGTAGACATACGTTTAAAGGCAGGATTCAAGAATGTTCCACATGGTCGAGAAGGAGGATCACCATGTCAGGAAGGTTAGCACACTACCTGAAAAGTAAAGTTTTCAACGATGAACAAAAGGTTTTCATATTTTTTTCCAAGCGTAGGGTGCTCGACAATGAGTTCTATAACTGTGCTACTAGCGTGGGAAAAGCCCTTCCTGATCCGTTGGCCCTTCTGACCTTGTGGGTAAGTCCAAGTTTTGCAGAACGTAGAGAACATTTGGGATTGTATAAGGTGATGCAAGCTTTCAGGTAGGCAGGTGACTTCCAATCAAGGCATTTATGCACACGTGTGGCAGTCTTTAAATGTACCCGAGCAAGGATAGGGAGCCATTGTAGAGATTGCCTACTGGATGAAATGTGCTCCCATCTGTAAATTCCGTTGATAATGCAACAGCATCATTTTGGATGGTCTGAACTTGTTGCAAGCATTTTTGCTTTCCCCGATCAGCAAGGCATTACAGTAGACATGGTGAGAAAGAATGATATCCCGTGAGACTGATGAGCAGTTTGACTGTAACTGACTGGGTCTCAGCACCAAGTGATGAGTCCAGAAAGACACCCAGCGTCTTAACTTTCCCGGTGACTGAGTGCAATACTTAATACAAAAACACAAATACTCCTTCCCCAGTTTAGCTCTGGCCAGGGAGCTTCCGAACAAAAGTAATTCAATTTTAGCTCTGTTTAGGAATAGCCAGTTTTCCGTCATCCAGTGTTCGATAATGCAAGAGATGGAATTGAGATGTGTGGTGTCGCAACATGAGCCCCACTGATTTCCAAGATCAATTGTATATCATCTGTGTAATTTGTAAAAGAGCCACTGGAGTCTCACCATTAGCTCTCCTGCTCTCACAATTATGGTCATGCTCTTGATTTTATTTTTACACAATAACTGAATTGTTTGCAATGCTCCACGACTCCTTACCTGCACAGATCAAAGCCTTGCTACTTTTACAATCATATTGCAACCCTCCTTTAAATATGGGTAAAGACGTCATTCCAAGTCCTACACGTGTTGGAACTAAGTCTTTCTATTTGCCCTCACAGGGCCTCATTACGACCCTGGCCTTAAGGGTTTAACGGCGCCGTAAAAGGTGTCGGCGCCGTTAAACCCTTAACGCCTCATTACGAGTTCCCTTTGCGAGACCCGACCTTAACGCCTGCTTTTAAGTAGGGTGCCGCAAAGGGACCTTGGTGCTAAGTATGGTGCCGCAATTTGTGGCACCGTACTTAGCACCTTCCCTATTCCCATTGAGCCCTATGGGGAAAAAATGGGAATGGGGAAGGGCCCATGGTGAATGGGGAATTACCGCCCTGCCAACCTTGGAATGGGGCGGTAATTCCGTCATTCACCATGGCGGACCCCGGCACCATGGGTCGTAATGAGGCCCACAGAGTTCCTAGCTGATAGAATTATATTCATGCATGTATTTTCATGAGGATCAGAAATACAGGCAGATTACATCCTGACTGATGGAAGTTGTAAAGATGCTAGAACCAAGAAAAATGCGCGAGAGGGGTTCTGGTAAACAGTATGACCCATGTGTTTCTGACACTTTACACCAGAAGTGGAAAACTGTATCCGAACTAGAACAAATCTGGAGGCAACCATGCCTTGTGGATAATAAACCTTGTTTTCATAGGGCCCAAAAAATGTATCATGAAAACATTATAGTGGGCAAATACAACCACAAATAATTATGAAATATTTTCTGCTAGGGATGTAGTAAATTATTTATTTAACATATTTAATGATAGTCAAGTACCTCAGGAATCTACAGATGCCTCTGTGAACAGGGTAATACTTAGTTTAGATTAGTTTAGTTTAGATTATTTATTTGTATAGCGTGGCCGAACCCTAGGGTAACTGGGTGCTTTGTCCTTCGGAACAGCAATGGTTACAGAATGTTGCACATATAGAATATAGCAGAGGATGATACAATACAATAGATAGTGTGAGGGACCGGGTTACAAGGTGGTCCGTGATGGTGGGCATAGTGGCGTTATAGGGAACCAGGTTACAGGTTGGTCCGCCGCAAAGGGGCATATATTGGATACAAGGATACAAGTGGCAAAGTGGTATACCTGAAATCATGCCTTTGATAGATGGATACATTTGATACAAAGAAAACAGGAAGCAGGATTTAGCTAAGTGCGGATAACAGTCTATTGCTGAGTTGTGAGTAGTTCCTTTACCTTGGCTCGGAACGACAAGAACGATGTGTCAGCTCTGATTGTCATTGGTAGTGCATTCCAGGATTTAGCTGCTAGCACAGGAAAGCTAGCTCCCCCAGTGGTTTTCACTCTTGGGATGTTAAGTTGGTGTATGTACGGGTGTATGTACAGGGATTTGGTTGTTCTGGTAGAGTTCTGTCTCGTAAATTTGTCAGATAAGTAACGTGGTGCTGTCAGATAGAGGCATTTGTGTTTAATGACAAGTGCGTGTAATTTGATGGATAGGGAGCCATTGAAATTCCTTTCTAGAGGTGAAAATGTGGGCCTTGCGGGGGAGATTAAGGGCGCATATAAGGACGTTGTTTTGTAGTATCTATAGTCTATTCAGGTTGTGGTTAGTGGAGCCGAGGAAGAGTGTGTTACAGTAGTCCAGTTTGGACAATATGAGGGCCCTAGCTATTGTAAGGCAACTGTTGGTAGATAAGCAAGGTTTTCAGGCATTAATAGGCGTATTGCTGTAGGCTATAGATGAGCTGGTGGCGTTAATTCGTTTTTTGAGAGATAAAGTTGAGTCAAGATACATGCCCAGTGTTTTGACTTCTTTTGACACTTTTATAATGTTGCCATCAATGGTGAAGGATTGGTATCTGGGGTCAAGTTTGTTAAAACGGGCCTGTGACCCGACGATCAGCAGTTCCGTCTTGTCATTGTTTAAGCAGAGGTTATGGGTGGCCATCCATGCTTGGATTTCAAGGTAGATCTCGTTTAGTTTTGCAACATCCTCCTCATAGCTCCCGTGAGCGCGATGAGGACCTGGGTGTCTTCGGCATAGTTAGTATATGTAACTCCCAGGTCATCAAGGCGGTCGAAGAGGAGCTTGGTGAAGACATTGTGAAGACATTGTAAAGCATGGGGGAGATGCAAGAACCTTGGGGGACTCCACATTGGATAGGGACTGGGTCCGCCGCGGTGATGCTTGAAGTAGTGAAGACCCTGGTTATTCTGTCCGGTATTTACTACAGGGACCTATGTCACATGGTCACAATTGGAATATGGGCAGCTCCAATTAGCCTTCATCCTACTGCGGTTGATAAACTGAGTACCATTAAGTTTTGGCAACAATAAACATCTGTAATCATTGACAAGACACCCCACTGGCATTAACATGCCTGCTATAAATACACATGTTATGTTATGTCATCCACATCAAACCTTCAACCATCTCAAGACTTGAATAATAACTCATTTTTTAAACACAAATCACAAACGTCTTTGTCACAATCAAGTCTCAAAATGTATAT
The DNA here is from genome assembly GCF_040938575.1 of Ambystoma mexicanum. Lineage (NCBI taxonomy): Eukaryota > Metazoa > Chordata > Amphibia > Caudata > Ambystomatidae > Ambystoma > Ambystoma mexicanum. Next base: position 446,324,682 of record NC_090935.1, on the reverse strand, counting down.
CAGTCTCTTTGAAATGTCTTTGCTTTGCCTAAGTCATTGTCCATACAATGGAACTATTTCACCACTCTCAGGAAACAACAACTCTCTCCTTTCTGAAGCAACTACACATTGATTTTCAAACTGATTCCCTTTCAGCTAAACTGCTCTTTTTGTCAGGAAAGATACTAAGTCTGCAACTCTCTTACACATATTGAAGAAGAATACCATGGACCCTGGGGTTCCTTAAAATGATCAGACTATGGGCCTGATCACAACCTCGGTGGTAACGCTAACGCTATTAGCGCGGGGGCTATTAGCGCGACCGCCATAGCCCCAGGCGCTAATAGCGCTGGATCACAAGTTGGCCGGACTTGGAAGTCCCCATTCCCCATTGAGCTCATTCGGGAATGCCCCATTCCCCATTGGGCTCAATGGGGAAAATTTGCGCTCTTACAGCCGGCGGATTTCCCGCCGGCGGTAATAGCGTGAATTTTCGGTGGATTTCCCCCCAGCCAAGAGCTGGGGCGAAATCCGCCGAAGCCCTGATTTGGCGGACCCTTAAATCCGGCGGTAATAGCGCTACCGCCGGATTTAAGGGTTACCACCGAGGTCGTGATCAGGCCAATATCTCTTTACATCCAGCCTTCACCACAATCAAGTTGTCATCATTACTTGGCTTAGAGATGTTCTTGAAGTTCTTGAATCCACCATTGCTCAGGACTCCTTTCAGGTGGAATTACATCTATCCATGAACATAGAATACATTGTTTGTGGTCACCCAATATCTTTATCTAGCAGAAGATATCAGTCTCTGCCCTGATCTTACAAGAACTTTCAGTGGCATTTGACACTGTCACTGATTACATTCTTCTGACTCGATCAAAGGCACTAAGCATTGATGGTAGGAGTGAGTTTGGATAGTTTCACTCCTTTTTGAAAGATAAGACATGATGTGTGGGCCTGGACCTGCTTGCTTTTAGCCTGGTCTATCTCCCCTACTGTTTAATGTCTGTCTTTTGACTCTGGTGATATATATTCATGACCACAGTTTCTGTTTTAATTATTATGTGGATGATATCCAGATCCTTACACAAGGCAAGGTCGATATCTTGGTGGGCCGCATTACAATCTTCCTGACTGTTTAAATGTTGGGGGATAGTTAATCAGTGGCTTACTGTGAAGACTGAGGTGACAATGTTTGGGGGGAGGTGAAACTATAGGCTTCTCAAATATTGGCATTCTTCCCTATCTGGTACCTGCAGTCAAAAATCTGAGTTGTCCCTTTGCCCAAGATCATTCCCTTAAACCCTAGATTACTGTGGTTACAAAATGATGCTATCTAGCCTTGAGAATTCCTCAGAAAATGCTTCTGCTGCTCCCAGCTGAGTATCACTTGTCTCTGCTCTCCTGGAAACAGTAACTCCCTTTGTCTGGGGTTTCCTAATAACCTTGTTCTTCATCCCCAGATAATGCAGAACACTGTTGGAATGTTTCTCCAGCTCTCCCATTCCTACTCCTGCAATGCTATTGTTTTCATCCCTTCAATGTTTACTTGGGCAAGAAAAGATTCTGAACAAGATCCTATGCCAGGTTCACCATGTCTTGTTGTGTCCTAACCTGTTCTCCTGCCAATTAGTCTGTTTTAGTATAACCACATTTCAATTGTGGTCATATCAGAGTTGTTCCATTTCATTTTCCATGCTCAGACTATAATATAACAGTCCTTGGCTAGTCCCAAGATATATAACCATATTGATTTCCATTGCACAAACTTTCTTTGTTCAATTATTTCTTAGATTCTTGGCCTGTTCTGATGTTTGATTTCTCTTCAATAGTTAACTCCAGTAAGGCCCACAATTAAAGTCCTTTATGTCTGCTGTCTGGCCTCTTCTACATCTGAGGTGGGCGGAGGTCCCCATGGCTGTTTTCAACATTACTGGGCCATGAAACAACAACGGAGCTCATGTTTCAGGTAAGCCCAGCAGGGCTACAACTATACGCTTTGGAGGCAGTTACCATCTGAAAATGGCCCCGCCATTCCCACCACAGCAGGCATTGTGTGTGTTCACATGGAGTCCGAATTACACTGTCTCCATTAGCTGGGTCATCTTGCAAATGATCAATCTGGGGAGCCGGAAGGCAAAGCTGCCCCCTGCCTAAGGCCCACACTTAAGGCCCTTTTTGTCTCCTGTCTGGCCTGTCTGGCCGTGGCCAGAGTGCCGGATGGCTACCTTGCCCCTGTGCTGGTCCCTTACATCTTTACTCATGGCAATCGGTCCTATGTCTTCCAGTGGAGCACAGAATTATCCCTTGCATTCCAGTGGAAATACATGTCATCTGGTTTCAGAAACTATGGCGTGGGTAAGCGTGATGTCCTATCTTGGCTGTTCTCGCTACTCTGCTCTGCGCTCTGTTCCGGTACTTTCTGTCTGAGGGAAAAAATAATGCCCAAGTACAAACGTTAATGGTTTGGTAATGTTGTACAAGTTTCAGGAGCACTGTATTGGCGTAATTGCCCCTCTTGAGATATTGCAAGTATCACCGTTGTCACAGCTTTTCCACCTTCACGGTAACTGGATGGACTATTTGTGGATAAAAATTAAGGACAATAATTTCTAATTATTGAGTTACTGTTTATGTAAAAATTGTGTTTTATGTTGTTTTGATTTGAAAATGTGACCAGTTGCTCAATTCTTTTAAATGATCAATGACAGAATAAAATGAAGATATATATATTTTGTGTAAATCCGACCTCTCCATCTTCTTATATATGTTGAAAAGGATGGGGGTATAAGTGGACGTTGGTCCTGACACAGCTCTGTCACCTCTAGTGCAGACATCAAAAGGTATCTCGTTGGGACAACCCTTTGTTCTTTATGGACTATTTGTGGGCCAGTAATTCTTCCATCTATTTTTGGTATGTGCTGCCCTCTACGCTGCATAAGAATGTATGCACTCTTATCCGCACCAGAAACCAAGGGGAAGAGCTCCTCTCCGATCAGCCAGTACTTGCCATCAACATTTGTAGCATCAATGAAAAATAAATGGCCCCTTTTTCTTTTTCTCCCATCATCGATTGGACTAAACAGAAACCAATGGTCCTGATCCACCCTCTCCATAGTCTGCAGATGGGAATCAAGCTGCCTATTTGCAATCTTTTGGCCAAACCAAGTTCATGGTGATGTATAATGATGTGTGTGTGCTTATCTGCGCTTCTATGGGTGTGTGCAGGGTGCTGCTGCCAGGGCCTACAGTTACAAGAGTGCCAATGCCTAGTGGCACAATGATATAAAGTGATTCAGAACAACATGTCCGGAGTGATTCCGATATAAATTGTGTCCAAAATAGTGACAAAATGTGTAACATAGCCAATGTGGTATGTTCAAATGTCACTCTCAAGTGCAGTGAATACCTTGAAGCAGATCTACTCAATATCACCTGTGAGCAGCAACCTAGCATGGCTTGGATAGCAGATGGGGTAGACCTTTATTAAATAGTTGTAAATGGAATTCTAACAAATCTAGCTTCTGAAGTTGAAAGCCTCAGATGATTTGCAGTGGGCAATATTCTGCGTGGAACAGAAGAAATTGACTGTGCAGTTCAAAACAGAAGAAACACACCCAAACTGTGGTTGCACAGCACAGATCTTGGTTGTCTAGACTGGATTTACTTTGCAGTGAAATTAAATGTAAAGTGGGCTGTATAGCACACTTCTGACATTTTGTCATCCTTGCTTCACAGATGTCTGGATGGGGGAGAAGTGGGGAATGTTTTAGAAAGAGAAGAGGCAGGTGTAAAACCTGTGTTTGATAGATGCAGACAAGTAGACTCTGAGTTCACAGGGCTGTTATCAATCTCTCTGGTTTGCAGCAGTAAGATCGACTAGATGTCAGTGTTGGGATATTTGAAAATACACCTGTCTTATAGGAGGAGATGATGGTGGTGTGTGAAATAGCCAAAAACGCCGTGGGCCATGCATGGAGAACCCTAGAGTATTTCATGTGATGGGGCAAGAATGGTTAAAGCTGAAGTGTGCATAGCCTTTGTGCATGTAGTGTGAGGCTATTAGTAAATGCTTTGTTGGGTAGGTTAGTTAAGGGGGTAGATGAGTTTGTTGTGGAGGCTCTTGAGCAGTCTGGTATCCGTTGTTGATGGTCTTCACTCTACCAGTGGGTGAAAAGGAGAAAGTCTGTTACTATTGATGTCAAGGAGGACTGCAGTCATCTTGTGTCAGAAATTCAGTTTTTACGATCCATATGCAATGCATAGGGGACATGGAAATGGCAAGGTGGTCTGCTTATTCAGCAGCATACCTATAAGTAGTGCTGAAATAATTATTGAGTTGATAAGAAATGCATTGCAGAGAGAATACCAAGAGGTGAGATGTGCTTGTGAGAATGCATGTGAGGCACTCACAATTTACTTGTGGATACATCTTGACTCATAGAAGAAAAGTGAGTGTGAGTTGTTTATTTCCAGGAAAAAGTGAGCAAATCTGAAGGTTTATTTAATCAGGTAAGTCAAAATGCATGTTTGATAGTAGGATTAAACAAACATCAGTTGAAATAAATCTAAATCAATAACTAAAAAAGACATCAGATGTTTCACAGAAAAAAACATTGAGATTTCCCATTTACCAAAATAAACATCCTTGAGCAAATATTACCACAACTAAGTTGTATTTTACCTGCCCATTTTTTATTGTCTGTCCCCTGTGAATTTCTCCTGTACAGAATTATTATGAGTCCCATTATTGAGTAAAAAAATTTAAATCAATACAATATATTTTGTATTCACCATGAACAAAACACATATGCAAATATCACTATTATTCAGTCATGTTTACATCCATGTATGGTTTATTCTTATTTGTATTTATAACATTTGTGTAGTGCCATTTTTTCTGGTATAAACAATCATCTAACATCATGAAGCCGGCTCTCTACAAAGGGTGATCATTAAGGGCCGTAATCCCTGGCTGGCCCTGTTTAGCGTTGAATGGCCTTGCCTTACACCAACCCACGAGGAACTGGATGTCTTGCGCAACAAAGTTAAGTCTATTTGCAGGCCCCTAAATGCTTTGCATATTATAACATGCAATGGCTCCCTGCCAGTGCTCACACGAGCCCAACCATTTTGTGTGTACACTAGTCTGCATCTGCCCATGCTCAAGCCCACTTTCCCGTTACCTATTGCAGCATGGCATTACTTTGTTAGACCACCGCAAGTTGCACCACCTGCAGCATAATTCTCTACATCTATACTCATACCGTCATCCTGCCCTCAAGACCTACATGCCACTACGATGTCTCACCGCCACAACCAGCCACCTCTTACTCGATTTCCCCATACAACTCCTAACCAGAGCTCAGGTCTTCTGCATATCCTACCATCAGGCAGACTACTGCTCCTGCACTTTGCAACCCTTCAAACCTAGATAAGCTCCACCTGCACACTCACCAAGTAACTTTTGGAAGAATATCAACACCCACACAGCCAGCCTCCACACAGGTAAGAAACAACAGGCTTAACCACGGATCAATTAGGGCTCCCTCCGTCTCCCTGCACAACAGTACCTTTCTGAGGAACCTCAAGCTACAGGAACATGCTATCATTACTCCTAAATGTAACCTCACAGCGTACCAAGCCCACACACCAGTTAGGCGGCCTACCAGTGTTCAACCTACACGCTATCTGTCCTGAAACAACCAGACACAAACAGCCTTCCACATCCCAATGTCCACTCTGGCATCCCATGCCACAAGGCCTCCAGGTATGGTGAACACTAAACCTGCCACACCAAACCACACCAAAGTAGACCAGCCAATAGGCAACGGCTAACAGGATCCCTAATAAATGCTACGTTCATCCCAGAGTATGCCCAAGACATTAAAAACCTCATCTCTACACAAGAACTTGACCTGTTAGCCATTTGTGAATCCTGGCTTCATCCCGCATCTGGCCCAGTCCTGACCCTAGCTATGCCGGAAGGATTTTCCATGCTCACAAAAGACAATCTAGAGTCCAGTGTTGGAGGGGTCTCTCTCATCTTCAAAGACACTCTCCAAATAAGAATGTGTGAAGGTAACTGTCATGCCTTATCAGTGAAATGATTTACCTCACCAACTGACTCCTGAAATATCCATGTCATATATTGCCCCCCAGGCCCACTTGCATTATTGGTAGAGGATCTCATCCACACCTTGGGGGAAAATATTAAGCCTTCCACTCGCACCATCCTGCTTGGAAACCTTAACCTAGTCCTTCATGACCCCATTGAACTCTTACTCCCAAGAGCCCTTTAAGATGAAGTAGCAATACTCAGAGACGGATGGGGATGCAGAAGTTACTCAAACATCAATAATCAAAATGACTCAGGAAGTTGGAAAAGTGCTTTCTGTTTTAATATCAATTATATATAGAGTACAACGGGCATCATCTGACACAGTACAGCTCGATCTCGAAACATTTCATAAAAAACAGTAGTTTTATATGACGTCACACTATGTGGCAAACTTCAAAACTTATGAGTACCTGTGGTTGGCTTTCAGTGAACATATATATATATATATATATATATATATATATATATATATATATATATATATATATATATATATATATATATACACGTTCTATATAGCCACTGGTTATGATTGGGTAACTAAGTGAGGTGGGCATCAGAACCCACCCCCAATAACTAGTCATCATTGTCACCACTGAATACACAATGATCAATTTGTTCTTAAAACTACAGGGCTCTTCATTACATGGGCCACTATGATTGGTTTGGCACTCTTGTACCCCTCTAAAATCTTCCACATGCTAGAAACATGCAGGCTACCATCCCAGGTGCCTGTAAGCTCGGCGTGATCATGCCTCCCTCCAATTAACCCACTATCCATCAACACTCCTACAGCCCGTCAGACAATTAGGCTTTTGAACTTGGCCTTGTAACTGTTGACGTCTGGGAAATAAAGGGAGTATAGCTTTACTGTGTCTTTTAGTTTCTGTACAGCCTGACCCAAGGCATTTCGATCCCCTCTATGTGACTTGAAGACCACTATTTTTGAGCCTTTTGCAGTATTTAATCCTATTAAATGATGAGCTGTAGAAACCTTGAGTGCTTTTTCATGCTGCTTCAAACAGAAGCGTGTTCCTTTCTCACATTCGTTGTAGCCTTATTGACAGGCATCGTTTTCACTGTGGTTTTTTTTCTTTGGTTCTGGGCCAGCCCCATCTTCTCTGAAATTTGCCTTGCCATCAGTAATTTCCAACTGTACTACTCATTTGAAAGTCTTCTTCTTATTCATGAAGTTTCAGGCCTGCTAAAGTGCGTTGTGGAACACCCAGGTTATATACATTCCTATGTATATACATTGGTGCATCAGTGCAATCTAATTCACTATTTAGCAAGCCTTATGAATACTTTTGCCTACTTGCATTTCAGCACTGTACACGTGTAAACTGATTTACATTTTTTCCAGCGTTTCTGTAGCATGCGCATCTTCATCTCGAGCCAAAATGTTGCTCATCTGTACCCTCTAGTCTTTAATTCTTAGAGAATACTGTTACGTTCCTTCTCTCCATCCAGCCTCTAGATAGGTTAACACCTATTTCATATGACATCATCAGGCACCTTTCTTTGTTGAAATGCACATTTCTTCTGTTAACTCATCTAAAAGAATACTGTGTCTCCGTGCAATTAAGTAGGGCTTCCTCAAAGGATATCTTGTCTTGATGGTTCTCTGTGGTATTGATACACTGACTGGAACTGCAGATGTCGTCATCACTTGTTCCCAACATATAGACAGCATAAGGGTGGAGATTGAAGAGACGATGTCTGACTGTGTCTCTAAACTCCCCACTCTGGGCGATTCATCAACCACTTCATATTCAATCTTCATACCAAGACATCCTCCTCTGTAAAACTGGGACCCAAATCATCATGAATCCTTTCAGACCGCCTGCTGATTTCACATGCTCATCAACGCTCCAGGTCATAAGGGTGCGGTGTCGAGTAGGGCTACAATAGACCCATCTTCCCACTTACTTCTTCCAGTGTTTTGGAAACAGAAACTTCTTACCTTCAGGTGTGTGTATGCTGGCTTTCACATAGTCTCTGATTTCTTCATCTGTTAATTCCTTAGTCTTCCATCCTGATTCAACATCAATCATGATCTTCATTCCTGCAGCTTTCTTTGCAGTCTTCTTGCATTGTGAGATTATTATTCTGATCACACAAAATCCGAGCATGGTCATCACCAACAGGGCTCCAAGAAACTTGAACATATCTGGCATCCATTGTGGAACCCATGAGGAAAGTACTACAAACTAACTGTCATCAGTAATGTGTTCCACTTCAATAATATGAACGTGTAGGTTGGTCAACATGGATATGGCCTCTGTCAAGGTGCCATTCTCGTCGTCATGAGAAGGTTTAACTGTGCAACATTATTCTCCAATTTTGGCACAAACACCTCCATCCATAGCTGTAATCATATCAAAGACATATCTCTTATGAAGAGTCATCAGTCTTATGGCTCTCAGCTCCTCCTTGGTTGCATTGAATCATTTTATGGTAGTATTGATCGTTTGCAGAAGTTCCCATCTGGTTATCTGCAGCCATTTAGTATTTGCATCCGCCTGGATCCTGGCCATGAAGATTATCGTGAATATCAATGAGGTCTTACTGAATAGTCTGTGTTCATATGGAATGGAATCAAAAGCTTCTATTGATTTTGCTGAGAAATAGTTCTCCCTCTTCAATTGGCTCAGAAGTTCTGCAGACCTCTTCTTCCTTAGATGCGCATCTGCTTTCGGGAAATTCACCAATATTCAGATCACTTTTTGGAATCACCAATGCTGGAACATGGACATTCACTATAGAACACAGTCATCCACAATCCTGGGGCAGCTTCATATAAGCTCTGGATCCACAAGCCCAGTAGTGATCCATTATTACTGCTGTCCCATCACTCATTCCTTGTGCATCAAAGATTCAACCACAATTTTGATTTTCTCCCATTTTTCTTGTGCCATTATTTCTGAAACACAGCTTTGCACTTTCCAGAGGCACTATCTGCAGAGGTCTTCCTTGGTTTTTGACCCATGTCAGTAGTTTAGCAAGTTTTGACGATAATGGTTTACACAGTTTTTCCACATTTTCAACAGTTGGCTGGTATTGACCAACTATTAGGCAATCTCTACAGATTATCACACCTTCTTTCCCAACCATATGGAGAAAGCACCGAACACCATATCTGCATTTGGCCTCTTTCTTTCCACCTTTAAATCTCCTCTTTAGATTTTCCTGGGCTCTCCAGTCTTCTGTTTACTTCCGAATCTGATTCCCGCTCCTTTCACTCCAGGTTGTTCATTCTTAGTGTGGGTTCTTGCTCGTGTCTTTGTGTCTTCAACATAGTTATCTTCATCTGGATCTGTCCATTCAGCTTCCCATTTTAGGTAAGCTGATCGACCCATAGACTGGCCTCTTGTTTGACAGACTGCTATGTGAGATAGGGAGTGTGCTGTTAGGACATCTATTTCAATGGCTATGAAGACCTTAGACTTTCCCATACTATAAGGCAGGAGTGCACATGCATAGCAGTCCTCTTTAGACTACTCTTGTCCACCTCTTTCAAATACTGATACCAAACAGTATTTCCTAAGTGTGCTGTACTGTCCAGATGATTATTCAGTTCATAATCATCTTCTGGTGCATATCTCTTAGGTCTCCTCCTTGCCACATGTGGCTCAATCAATATGTCATACAGTATATCAGCATAACTTTTTCTTACTGGAGGGATCATAGGAACATTAGTCAGTGAAACCGGTGTCTTTACATGTACTACTGGTGTAGGGGTGGTCACAGAAAACCTCTTTTGTCTCTCACTAAGAATCTGTATCTGATGCTAAGCAATAATTCAATAATTTCCCAGACGCCCTTTCCTGAATAAGAATTCCTAGTGACATTTGGCACAGAACTAGGTGCCTTCACATACGCTGCTGGAGTAGGAACAATCACATAAGGCATAGGCTCTCTTGCAACTTGGACTTCTCCCTTACCTTCAGGAGTAGGGAGAATAAAAGGAACTCTACTTTTTTTCGTATCCATAACATATGCAGCATGTATTACCAGGATTAAAATGACGACAAAAAACATTAAACAGGCATAAATAATGCACCAATAAAAGATGCCTCAACAACGTGAAGATAATGATCATTGTCGTCTCTCTCGCTTTCTGGAATAGCTAAGTGGTTTATGGACCACATGATTTGCCTGTATTTAACTTTAAGGAAAGAAAAATGCTTTATTCAGTCAATCTCATAATCACTCTGTTAGCTGCTGTATCTTTTCCACAAGTTCTGGCTGATTGCTGTATGATCAATAGGGTTTCTACTAAAGGCAAACGTGTTATCGTTTCACCAAACGAGGTAGGGATGTGTTTCAAGTAGATAATAGAAGATTAACGCCAATAAGCTATGGATATTTTCCTATGGCAACACCATTCACTAGTTCATGAAGAAACGTTGTACAAACAATGAATCTGTTCCATAATATCACATAGCAATTGATTAAGGGCAAGCTGATTCCTTGGCTCCCTCAGAAATGTACGAACATTAGTTTTCCTACCAATAAGATGTGGGTGTTCTTCAATTAGGAAATAAAAGACCAAGCCACATAATTTATGAGCATCGTCATTGGACAAGATCATACGTTTGTCAAAAAGATGCACCAGACGGTGAATGAGCCTGCTTGCAAAGTTCACGTATCAGCCAATTTATTGCGGGTCGATTTCTGGGATCCCTCAGAAATACACAAGTGCTTGTGAGTCATCCAACAAGATGAGGATGCTTGTGAATCAAAAGGTAAAGAATCAATCCAAGTAGTTTGTGAACATCGTTATCAAGCTGAACCCTCTGTATGCTCAAAGAAACGTTCAGGCAACAGTCTGATTTGGTATAGAATTGCTGCCAAAAGACGTCTAATCGCTGGACTATTTTTAGGATCTTGGAGGAAAGTGTGAATATCACCACAGTGGCCAAAAAGAGCAGGGTAAACTCTGAGTATGAAGATAAAGACAGCAAAGAGTAGCCTGTGTTTTTCCACATCAGTGAGGACCATAGAATTGTCCAAAAAGAAACTCTGTTTATGATAGGTTATTTATAACGTGCTTATTACCCAGTGGTTTCTAAGCACGGACTCAGGGATGGAACCTGTGTTGCTCTGTGTCGTCTCACTTCCAAGCCGAGCACCCTGCCCCTGGACTATCCTCCCGAGTTTGAATTGAATCTGGGAACTGTTCTCTTTTCCAATCGTCAAATAAGAAATCCAAATCTGGCATTGCTCTGTTTTTTCATTTGCAGTCTAAAGTCAAATCCCAACACCTCTCTGTGGCTCAATAACAATGATTCTTCCACTCTCTGCTATAGCAAATGCAAAGAATGTTTTCCAGGAAAGCCAGCATCCAAAATTCTCTTTGTCTATCCTTGGATAGTATCTGCACCCTTCTTCCTCATCATCGATCTTGTCTGCATGTGCTGAACTGCTTCTTCTTGACTTGATTCCGAATGGGGTGGGGGTGCGGCAGTCTCTCCAGTGTAGATTTTCACGTCACCTTGATGAATCCACGCTCTTCTTCCTGTAACCTTCATTTTCCACAATGAAAGGGCTGCCAAATCTAGCCTTGTGCCACTTTTTAGTGAAATTGCAGATCAGTACCTGGTCTCCAGGAAAGACCTTTGGTACAGAAAGTTCTTGCACTTGAGTTGCTGAATGGTCTTCATCTGTCTTCTGTGTCTGACACCCCGTCCAATTGACTTGGTCATGCATGTTAAATATTCTTGCAGCTCAGTTCCTAATAATTCTGCAGTTGTCTGGGCATCACTCCTAATGCTCGAACGAGGAGTTAAAGGCATTCTCATTCACCTCCAAGTGACTAGTTCATGGGGTGTGAGGTGGTGGTCTGAGCCAGGCTGATTTCTAGAAGTGTAAAATGCAAGGGGTAGGCAATACAGCCACCCCTTCTTCAGGGTCAATTTGAGCGTGGCTATTCTTTCTTTTAATAGGCCATTGAGCCTCTCACATATCCCATTTCCTTGTGGATGATAAACTGAAGAAAACGTGTGTTTATACCAAGCAGCAAGCTGATTTGCTCAAATACTTTGTTAACAAAATGGGGGCCATTATCTGATCTCAGCACCTCACATACTCCTCATCTAGGAACGTCTTCTTGAGCTAAAAATCTCACAGCTCAAGTGGCATCAGGATGTGTGACGAACCAGCCTCGATCCACCTCAAGAAGGGCACACCACCACTATCATATACCTATAACCATTACAGACTCGCAGCATATCCGCATAATCTATGTGTAGGTGCTGAAAAGGACCATTTGGTCGAGGGATGACTCCTCTGTGTGTGTGCCCAGCAGTAAACCTTTGACATATGATGCAATTGACTACAAAGAGTACAACGTGTTCTAACTGGTTCGGCACAACCAATCCTCTGCAATGGTTGCTGCAAGGCTTTCTCTAGTGTCATGCGCAGGTAGTGTAGTTGTTCCAATGCCACCGCTAATAAGGATAAGGCTACCTCTGTTTTTGTGGTAAAAAACACTTTTTTTCACTAATCGAAAACCCCCCAAAAAATATATAATTTAAAAAAAAATGTGATCCTTTGGTTTTCGATCCTTTGTTGTCGATCCTTTGACCATTCGACCCTTTGTATTAGATCCTTGGACTGGACACCGTATGAAAGGTCATTATATCTACTGAATATGCAACCCTTCTTGCTTCTTCGTCTGCGGCTTGGTTCCCGCACAAGATTAAGTCTGTTCTCTTAGTGTGTGCTGCACACTTACCTATTGCAATGGCAATTGGGAGCTGTAGTGCCTTAATGATCCTATCCAATAGGGTGGCGTGTTGCACTGGAGTGACATCCGCCCGGAGGTACCCCCTCCTTTTCCAGCGTGCCAATCCTGTATGCATGGTCGACGTAACATAGGCGTAGTCATTTTACACCATCACTTCCTGGTCTGCATGTTTCTTGAGCACGACAATAAGTGCCACCAATTCTGCAGCCTCTGCTGAGAAATGAGGTGGTAGTCTTGCACTCTTCATTACTTCAAACTCCCCATTAGCCTTATACTTTACTACAGCAGCACCTGTGTATCGCTGTCCATCAGTTTGATCGATTCTCGAGGAACCGTCAATAAAAACAATTTCTCCTGCAGTGGGAGCATTCTCTTTCACCCTCGGAATATCATCATAAAACTCCTCGTAATTCGAGCAATCATGTGCTTGCTCACCATCTGCCAATGGCTCGGCGACAAACATGGCAGGGTTCCCTGTTTTGCATTGGACTATTTAGATAGTCGAGTTTGATATTACCGCTTTATAAGCAGAAGCTCTTTGGGACGTCAAGGTAACCTTAGGTTTCTAAAACAGCAAACAGAGCATGCTCAACGAATAACATCAAAGAACATCCCATCATTATAGTAGCAGACTTCTCAATAGCAAACGCGGCGGCTGACAATGACTATTTGCATGGAAAGTGACCCCTCATCACTGGGTCTAGAATCTCACTGTAGTACACCAGGGGCATGTACCCTAACGTAGTTCTCTGCGTAAGCACTGCTGTCATAACTGTTCCATTCGTGGGCAAAAACAAAAAGAATTCCTCTGCATAATTGGGAATTCCTAAAACTGGAGCTGTACAAATTGCTTTTCTCAAATAATCAAATCCTTCTTCCATTTCCTCAGTCGATTCAATCTTTTTTAAACTTTGCTGTGCCTTTTTCAAGGCTTTCAGCAATGGCTTTGTATATGAACTGTAATCAAATACCTATGCTCTAACATAATTGACAGTCTTAAAAACTGCTGCATTTGCTTTATCGTGTGTGATTTTGCTGTTTTCAAAATCGCCTCAGCCTTTTCTGGTGTGACTTTCTTTCCCTCATGTGAGATTAACTAGTCTATATACAACACTTCCTTTTGACAATACTGCAATTTCTCTTTGTCCACTTCATATCCTTTCTTTGCAAGAATAATCATCAAATGAATCGAGTCTCATCTACACTCTTCCTCAGTGAAGCTGAAAACTGAGATATAATTTACATACTGCAAAACAGCACCCAGCAAATCTATATTGCTTAAGTCCATCTACAGGACTCTGTTAAAAATCGATAGAGACTCACAATATTCTTGGGGCAACATCATGCTTTTCAGTTTAGTCTGAGGGAACGTAAATGATGTAAGATCTTGGGAGTCCTCATGCAACTTGATTGAGACAATCACTGTGAAGCGTTGTGCTTCAAACGGGATGTTACATAGAATCGTCACCGGATTAGGAACTAGAGGCAACTCTGCCTATACAATCTTGTTAATTGGGTGCATGTCCTGAATTAAACACCACAACCCCCCCCTTACCTTTCTTGATTGGATACATTGCAGTATTGAATGGTGACTCTGACATTACTAGAATGCCTTCATTCATCATCTGCTTCTCTGGACCTAGGGTACTGCCTTACACAAGGTAGAATTGCCCCTCGTTTCAGCTTAATCTTAACTTCTCCTACCTATTTCAGTAGTCCTATGTGATAAGGACCTGTTGTCCATAAGGAAATTGTCACTCTGAATATACGGGTCCTTCCTGCATGATCGCGATCCGTCGTGGCATATCTCTCCGTTCTGTTCTAATCCAATATGTGATGCTTATTTCAAACACTACTTTGTCATCTGATGTGTCGTCCTTAAACATATCCTCATCAGTGACGTCAGTCAACCTAATCCCTTCTTCAAGGGCAATCACTGTTCTCCATGGCCTGCCCTCGTCATCAAATCCTTCGAGCATGGCCAATTCTCCTCGTACTATGGCTGCCTGTAATTCTAAGGGGAATATTGGTTCCCCTTCCTCATTCATGGGTATCTGTGGCATAAATACAAATTCATCAGGTATTCCCATTACTTTGACAACTAATCCAGGTAACCATTTTAACAGAATACACACTCCATACTAAAAAAACCTCAGGCTCCAATGGCTTTCCATGAAAGGCTATTTGCCCTGTGAATGCCATCATAAACCTGCTTACATATAAATAATGTATTCCTGGTGTGGAACACAATATACGCTTATCAGTAAAAGAAATTGTCATGTCCAACTTCGCCATTAAATCCCGACCCAGTGTATTAACTGGCGTCTGTTTTGAACACAATGGAACAGACATGTCACATTTTCCTATTGAGACTGGCAATTTTTCAGTAAAAGGAACTCTACTTGTAGCTCCTGTGAAACCTTGAGCATTCATGGCATTACCTGACAACAACATTGTTTCCTCTTGCATAGATGAGCGTGTTGCTCCACTATCAAATAAATAAGAAAAGGATCTGCCTGCTATCGAAACGTCAACCCTTGGATTAGACGCCACTGACAGTACTGAACACATCAAGTCCCCCAGTGAGCTTTCCTATTGTGGGTACATACTTATCCCTGTACCTGTAAAAGGATTCCCACTCTCGAAAGTGACACCCCCTATTTTAGGAGTCAACAATTGTCCCGTGTTTGCGCTCTGTTGTATCTGCATAGGTGCATATTGTGATTGTCCTTATGGCAGACTCAATGGTGCTTGCTGTGATTGTAAAGATTGCTGTATTTGCCGTGTTTGTGTCTGATGTACTGGCTGATCTTGGGCAGACCCATCCCTTCTTTGTGGGCTATATGCTGGAGGATAAGCTGTTCCCCCATCCCACATGTTTGCACTATGTGCCCTGTCATCCCACACGTCCAACATAGAGGATGGAATCTCCTAATTTACCTGTCCTGCATACCTTGATTACTACCTTGGCTATTCTGAAAATATGCTTGGTTATTTTGAACGCTCCCTCGTCCACGGAAACCTCCTCTTCCTCTCTGCATAAAACCACTTCCTCCTTGATCCGGCTGCCTTTGGTTATTCACCTGCAGCATACCTGCAGTTTGTTGCGATCCTGTCCAATCTCCACTAGTTAACATCGCCCCTTCAATGGCATATTTAGAAAAAAATGTCTGCACTAGTTTAGCTTCCTCTACCTTCCTTGTATCCTTCTTCTTCTTGTTTATCTCTTGCAGCAGTCGGCAATGATGCGCAATGGTAAAATGGATTTTTGGCTGGCCATGACTTTGCTTCCATACCCACCAATTTCTTGAACTGTCTCTGTACTTGCTCTGGCAAACCCTGACAAAGAATATGATAAAACATCAGTATGGATTTCCCCCACGTCTCTCGCATTTCCAAAGCCCACTGCTCTTGAAAGTTTTTAATATATTATTAAGCAGATCTTCCCCTTCCTGCATCTTTCGTGCCATTATAGCTCCATCTCTGACGTATCAGGATACTGCACTCTAAGGGCTTTCCAGACCACTGCTCTACAATAATTAAACGGCACGCTATTGTGTGCCATGTTCTGCATGGTAACTCCTGCGTATCCTGCTCTAGACCACATGTCATCAGCTCTTTCCCCATGAATGGCTGCAAGGAGACCTTTAATATTTCCCGTAGCTAACGTGTTACCTCGTGTCATTTTCTCTAGTTCATAAATCCATTTTTCGGCACCCCATGTTAAACTGGGCAACTTACATCTTAAGTTGTCCTTATCCATATGAAACCATGGAATATACTGTAGTCTGACCCCTCCTTTCTCTAATAAAGGAAGCTGTGACACCGCAAAATTGCAATTGGCTTCCATCTTTTGCCTATCCATAGTAGGGACGATGGTTCCTGATCACCTTCTTCCTGGCAATGACCATAATCTGTACACATATGGTGGCAATTTGCCATGCACACTCTGGGATCATCCTTTAGATCAACCTGGCCGTGCTACTGGGTCATGCATCCTCAATTTAGGTAAGCCTAGGTCTGACCATTTAACCTCTTTATCTGTCAATAAACATTCTCCGAACCCACATGCACAGGTGCATTCTTCTTCACAGAAGGCTTTCCTTTATTCGTCTGCCATCTCCTGGCCCCAACTTATGTGACTGCCCTCTTTCTCATCCCTATTTAGAGTCAGCCTGTCCAAAGACAGAGCTCAGTGCTTGGAATTAAACAGACTTCCCTCCTTTCCTTGCAGTTGGGAAATCTCAAATTGATCATCTTTCCCTTTACTCTTTAATTCATTTTCCATCGTCATTTCATGATATGTTTTCACAATCCTATCTCCAATAGTTTCTTCTTCACAATCCTCCTCTAGGTTTATTCTAGAAGGCCCTGCCATCAGCTCTTGTGACGGGAAAAACTCCTCTATTTATTCCCATGCTACTTCTGGATTTGGGTTCCTTAGCTCTTTCTAAACGCAATCAATGTTGCATGCTCTCTGCTTCTTTTTTGTTCCATTTCCTCATCAAATGCTCTTTGATTCTTTGCTTCTTCCTTAATGTTTTCTTACTCCTTCATCTCTCTTCTCTCATTTGCCCTGCACATTTCATATGTTTTCTGCCTTTGTATTCTCTTTTCTCTCAACTTCTCTTCCTCTTCTTCTTCTCTCTTCTTGTCTATTCTATCCCGTTCTTCGGTTGCTCACTGCCTATTATTGTATTTCCTTTGCTCTTCTGCCCTTCCTTCCTTCCTCAACTGTTCTTCTTGATACAGCTGTTATCATCTATTTCTGTCCTTTCGCTTAAGTCCATTCTCTTTCAATTGTTTCTCTCTGTCTCTGTCTTTTTAATGTTGCTCTTCCTGATCTTCCTTTTGCCGTACCTCTCCAATGCTTGCTCCGTCGAGTTTGAGCAATATCTGACCTCCATCCACTCATTTTGTATAAGCGCTATCTTGTCAGTTTTATTTTTCTCTCCTTTCCATCTCTTAATTTTCTCTTTCTATATCCAGGGTCATACCTGGTCGTTCACTTCTCCTTATGTCCCGTGGGATTGTAGAAACCACATCTTTTTCTGGAGCTTTCTCCGAACCTTCATCACTGCAGTAAGCAGGCGGTTCATACGTTGGGTTACTATACCCTGCTGCTGCTTTAAACTCTCTGAGTGGATAGACCCTGTCATCTTTTGGATTATCGTCATTTACTTCAAACACGGTGGGAGGAGAAGAAGGCTCACCACCCCCTTTTTACACTGGCTTATTATCCAGTATTCAGGAGGTGTGTCTTCCCGTTCCTCCTGGTACATCTTCCAAAGATCTAAGCTCCCTATGTACGCTGCATGCAAATATGTGGTCATGTGTTGTAAAACCGCTTTTGACAGTGATTCCCCTTTGTGGTCATGGCATGAACATTTTATTTGGTGTACCCTTAACCTATTCTGCGCTATACTGTTTGAGTTTGTGTGTGTGTTTTGGCAAATGCTTGCACATCTCTCCGAGTGGAGTGATATCCTCCATTGTTATAAAGCTCACTCGCCTGTCACTACCCACCCTGCTTTACACAAACAATATGTTAATCAACCAATTACTATGATGTGAGCATGCACGAATCATCACAGCTTAAAACCTCTGTATTTCGTTTCACTTCATCCTTTTTACTTTATCAATATTTTGAACCACAAAAATAAACATGTATCTTCTAGCTGATGCTCCTTGCATCTTTCTGTTATTGTCCCTAATGTTTACCTCTAATGGGGGGTGTAAGATATCTTCTTTAACAGACGTGGCTGTTTGTCTCCTATATATCTAATTAGATTTTAAGATATTTTCTGCTGACATTCCTGAATGCAGGCTTCTGGGCTAACGTATGGAACAGTCCTCGTCTACATACCTCTTATCACTATTAACAATATTCAAACAACCCTCCGTTATCTTTTCCCATTGTTAGGTTTCCCCATGCATACAGTTTGCCACCTTTCCCAATCTACTCACCATTTGCATTTCGACTTCCGAATTTCGGGATTGACTCCTCTTCAATCAACCGCTTCAGCCTTCTGTCTGTTCAGCTTCCCGTAGAAATTGGGAGGGGTTTTTGTGAGAAAAGTGAGAGACCCATCCTACCTCTTCTTGCAAAGTATTGTACTTTAACTAACCGCTATCTGCTGGGAGCTTCACGTTCTTTCAGCTAAATGGAAATGGACGTTCGATATTACCATGACCCCAAAGCTTACTAGGTCGATGGGCATTAAACCATCCTCTCTCTGCTACCAAGTGAACTCTTACTCCTAAGAGCCCTTTAAGATGAGGTTGCAATACTCAGAGTCGAGTGGGGATGCAGATGTTACTCAAACTTCAATTATCAAAACGACTCAGGAAGTTGGCAAAGTGCTTTCTGTTTTAATATCAATTATCTAAAACAGGGAGTACAACGGGCATCATCTGACGCAGCACACGTCGATCTCAAAACATTTAATAAAAACAGTTATTTTATAACAGAAATGTGTCACTGCTGACGTCACACACCGTGGCAAACTTCAAAACGTATGAGCACCTGTGGTTGACTTTCAGTGAACATCTACATATACGTTCTATATAGCCAATGGTTATGATTGGGTACCTAAGTCAGGTGGGCATCAAAACCCACCCCCAATAACTAGTCATCATTGTCGTCACTGAATACACAACAATCAATTGGTTATTCAAACTATAAGGCTCTTCATTAGACAACCCACTATGATTGGTATGGTACTCTTGTAGCCCTCTAGAATCTTCCACATGCTAGCAGCACGCAGGCTACCATCCCAGGTGCCTGGAAGCTCGGTGTGATCATGCCTCCCCTCCAATTAACCCACTATCCGTCAACAGTCCTTCAGCCCATCAGATAATTAGGCTTTTGTACTCGGCCTTGTAACTGTTGAATTCGTCTGGGAAATAAAGGGAGTATAGTGTCACTGTGTCTTTTAGTTTCGGTACAGCCTGACCAAAGCTATTTCGATCTCCCCCATGTGACTTGAAGATCACTCTTTTCGAGCCTTTCGCCGTATTTATTCCTGTGAAATGATGAACTGTAGAAACCTTGAGTTGAGCCTGTAGAAACCAATTCATGCTGCTTAAACAGAAGTGTGTTCCTTTCTCACATTGAGTGTTAACTTCTTGACAGGCATCAGCTACACTGTGGTCTTTTTTCTTTGATACTATACCAGGATCTTTAATGCAAATGCCAAAACCCAAGAAATCTTCAAAATACCCAGGGAACTAGAAACCCCAACAGCCCCTGCCACCATCATTATCAAAGATGAAACCTGGCGTACCAATGTACAAAAAGCCATGCTAGATAAACTAAACTCCCTGCATTTAAAATCACTCAAAAGCAAACAACTCTCAGAAGACCTAACACCCCTAACCCCCCTCTGACCACCTCATCCAATCTCTACACCCATGTGTTCCACTTTATAGAAATCACGGAACTAGAAACTGCCAACATCCTCAAAAGCCTTAAACCACCCAGGTGCAAAGGAGATGCTTGCCACACCATCATCATCATGGACGGCTCCGAAGTTCTTGTCCAATTCATTACTAGGTTTATAAATGCTTCCTTTGCCTCGAGCCTTGGGCCTCATAGTCTGAAAGAAGTCTGGGTCCTCCCTTACTAACAAAACCCACTCTAGACCCAGCACAACCCAACAACTACCGTCCTATAAATCCAGTCCCGCTCCTCCTAAAGATTCTTGACAGGGTTGCCTACAAGCAAATACAGCATTTCCTGGAAACAAACCACATCCTAGGAATGCATCAATCTGGCTTCCGACCCGGTCACAGTGCCAAATCAGCATTGCTGGATTTAAAAAATAGATTGATGATCTCAAAGATGAGGGAAAACAAGCCCTTCTCCTCCTCCTTGGCCAGTTGACGACCTTCGACCTGGTCGACCATCAAACAATATGCCACCACCTCAGCCTCTCCTCTGAAGCCATGACCACAATCACATCCTTCCTGGAGGCAGGGCCATGAAAGTGTTTACAGAATCATCCAATTCCCCTGCAGCACCCATCTCCTGTGGTGTCCCCCAATGATCTTGTGTTTCACCAACATTATACAATGTCTTCAATAAACCCCTTTTTGACCTTCTGAACTCCATTAGCATGCCATATACCAACTATGCCCATGACACCCAAATTCTCCTTTCCTTTACTGGCATCTATGACGACAACTCCACTATAGTCAAATCTACCTGACAATCCAAGCCTGGATGGCCACTAACTATCTTTACTTAAACAATGACAAGACAGAGCTCCTTGTGGATGGTTCCCAGCAATGCTCAAGAAGCTTGATTCCCAATATATCTTATTCACTATTGACGACCTACGGATCCTTGTCTCTAGTTCAGTAAAAACCCTGGGTGTCCCCCTGGATGCCACCTTTTCATTAACAAGGTAGGTGAGCTCCATAGCCTCCCCGGCTGCTTACACAATCAAATTGATCAATGCTGCCAGGCAATTCCTTTCACTAGGTAGCTGCCTTACGATTGCTTGAGCAATAATCAGATCAAGGCTCAACTATTGCAATGCCCTCTATGCTGGTACCAAAAAGCAGAACATCAGTAAGTTTCAGGTTATCCAAACAATGCACTACATTCTGCTCTCAAAATACCCAAACAAGAGTATATTTCCATTGCAAGAAAGGAGGCCTACTGACTTTCCATCCGAGAAAGAATAATCTTCAAGATGCTATCCATTAGCCACAGATGACTTTCCCTCTCAGCACCAGTCTACTTATCAAAATGATTTGCCAAACTCAACCAAAGCAGACCTCTAAGATATACCCAGTCTCACTGCCTTATCATCGTCACATTTCAGCGGAGCAGAGGAGAGGCTCAACCTTTGCCATGGTAGCAACTTGTCACTGGAACTCTCTCCCATCTGCCCTGAGACCGGAGGAGTCGTACGGGGCCTTCAGCAAAGTCTTGAAAACGTGGCTGTTCACCTGACTTCAATACCAAAAGAACTTTACGAGCCTCATGCATGCATAACTGTATATCAATGTATGTAAGAGTAACTGGTCATGAAACAGCACCTTGATGCCCCCGGTCTTAGGCGCTTTACAAATGAAAAAAGAAAATGAAGAAATAAATATATTTCTGGTAACCATCGGAACAACTACAATCGCGATCTAGTTATTTGAAAATGTTTAGTCCGAATATCTAGCAACAAGTGATTTACTCACAAGGAGACTCAATTTAGGAACCCCCTATTTTTAGAATAATACAATATTCACTGGCATTAGACACAATAGCTTGCATCGATAAGTGTTGGATCACTTTCCTTGGTTTAAGTTGCATCTTATGTCAAGTCAATAAAACATACCCAGTGCTTTTATTTTTAAGTTTAAGCTAAGGCCCTGTCCTTAACAAAAAACTGAAAAGCATTGCTTACTTTTTATTCAGAGGTTCTAGGGGGATTTGATGCAAATACATTTGGGCAGGGCTAAAGTCAAGTAACTTTTCAATTGCCTAGAATTGACCCATTCATTCTAAATGCAACAACATCTTTGTCAACATTTTGAAGACTTTGATCTGTCATAAATTAGTAGCTACACCACTCAGAGGTCCAGCTGTCTCCCATACTTTCAGTCTACGCATAGAGAATTTTGTGACAGACTGTGCCATCTCCATCAATCATTATGCCAACAACATGCAACAATTTCTTCAGGCGTTGTTGTAGGGGGACATTCTGTTCCTTGGTTACTGCCTCTCAGCGATGTACATGTGGACAGATTCAGTCCAACTAATCTCTAAGATAAAATCAATGCTTTTTGATGATACGAAATGATCTGACCATCTGCAATTCTGGTTGTCCTCCTTATCTGTCGGCAGGATTATCCCCATCCTTGACTAGTCTGTAAACGCTTTGGGGTGTCGCTTGGACTCCATATTATCTCCCAGAAAACCTCTGGCAAGATAATGCCTGGCAACATGTTATTTACTCACAAGGAGACCCAATATGAGGACCCCTATTTTTAGAATAATAAAGTATTCACTGTCATTAAATACACTAGCTTGTATTGATAAGAGTTTGATCAATTGCCTTTGCTAAAATTGGATCTTGTATCAAGCCAATAAAACATACCCAAGGTTCTGCAAATCACATAGCTCTTCCTTCGTGCAGAGTCGCTTCGCTCAGTTGTCCAGGTGGAAATACCATCCTGTATTGATGTGGGCAATTCATTATTGGCAAGGGTCTTAAAAGCAGGTTTTAGACCCATTAAATCTGCCATTAAATCTGACATTCAAGCTGTTATCAGGTGCTAGAATTAATTGTGCACAGTAACTCAAATGTCCATTTCTTTGCACTAACTTATTGCCCGGATTGGGTTTAATCCTAAATGCTTAACATGTAAGGCAGTACACGATTAGCATAATTTGTATCTAGCAACTAAAACACACATCCCGGAGGCCCCAGTGTTTCTAATGCAAAACTAAATTACTCTTTGAGATATCAATATGTAAAAGTGTTCAAACTTAACAGTAGGAATTTGATACTTTGGGAAGAACTCTCTGAGACTGACTGACTCACCATTCAGGTCAATTATGGCTGCCCTGGCACATTTGATTGCCACTTTCACCTCTAACTTCCAGTGCTACACGGATGACATGCAACTATCTTTCAGGCTACCCTCAGCCGCCTCTTCCTCTTCGCTCATATCTGACGGCCTGTCCTCTATACAGTCATGGTGTGCTGCAAACGACCTTTGCCTCAATGCCACTAAGACCGAGATCGTTCACATTGGGACCCCTGCTCCTACTTTCCCACTCTCGCTCTGGCCGGCCTCTCTTGGCCCTGCGTCTGCACCCACCTGCGAAGCAAGAAACCTGGGGGTCATCTTTGACTCCACTCTCTCCTTCTCTCACATTTCAGACATCTTTAAAAAATCTAGTTATCAACTTCACCTCCTCAGAGGTACTCTACATTTTCTTACTTTCCCCCAGAGTCTCACTGTCTCTAGAGCCCTGGTTCTCCCCTGAATGGACTATTGCAATAGCCTCTTGCCCAGCCTCCCTTCTTCTGCCCTGTTCCCTCTGCAACTCATCCAGAACAGAACCGCATGACATATCCTTGGCCTTAAGCCCAGGTATTGCATCTTTTCACCGCTGAAATCCCTCCACTGGCTCCCTGTGGCTGCTGTAAAAGCATATGAATTTTGTGTGAAAATATTGACCTAAGCACGTACACATTGAACCGCACCATCGTGGTTTCCGAAAACACCATCTTGGTTGCTTTGCTCTAATTTACAAGTGTTAATTCTAAACGCAGTGAGAAATCACAAAGTCACTGCTTTGGGAACTTCTCTTTAACATGCCCCTGCACAGGAATTTTGAAACTGCTGATCATATTGTTTCTCTGTAACAGAGTGGGTTGAAGCACTGGCACAAACATAGCTTATCTGTAAATTAGGTGCCATCCTGTCTTCCTTGACTCTCTTGGTTTTCTGCAGCTAATTATAAATGTGTACCTAGACAATTAAAGCGAAGCACAATTCACAGCATATGTTGTTCTGGAGGATCGAGCTAGTATGTAGAAATAAAGACTGGCCTTTTAGTCCAGCAATCACACAGATAAAGTAGTGCAAGGCATTTTACCTTGTGCTTGAGAACACAATATACTCCTACACCCCTCTCCGCTCTGCTTCCCAGACAGTAAATTGTCTGTGAAGCGACGTTGAGTATTCTAGCACGTGTTGCCATGTTAAAATGCTCACGTCTGTGGGTCTATAGGTCATGAGCCATTGTCACATGATGAGCTAGCCCAAATTCATCATGGTATTCCAATATGTATAAAATGCATCTACTCCCCCATGTCTTAGGTCACTTTTCCTGTGCCTGTATACATGCATTGCACAATCTGAGACCACTGGAGTGCAAATAAACTGTTGTTGATCTATTTGTTCATCGTAACTGGTGTGTCTTCATTTCTTTGCAGTAGCCTCATATTTTTGGATTAACAGAATGGCGCCCGGAACGTGGGCTCTTCCAATCTGGACCCATCGCTTGGCGAGGACGGAGCAGACGGACTGAGATCAGTGAGTATCAGGGGACCCTGCACACCTTGAGACACGACTCCTCAGCAAACTACTGCTTATGATCTCCGAACACCATGCTTCGCCCAGAGGTCATGAAGGCAAGATACCCACTCTAGAGGCTTTTGGGAAGATGGCCAGCTATGACTATTAGAAATACTTTGAGGGGGGATCCCTCTTACTTAGAAATCAGGTGACTCTGTTTCAATTCATCAGTGCTTGATGTTACTTTGATTGTGAAAGATATTTTTATGCGTACAAATATTGGCCAGGTAAAACTGCTTGTTTAGACATGCCAGGCTTTAGTAAGTTGTTATCATGTTGGGCAACATATTGTTGTAGGGGAAGACAACCGAAAGATTTGGAACATAGCCAGCGCCAGCGCCAGGGTCTGCGGTATATGGTGTGTTCATAAAATATGGTATAGGAGCTATAGTATTCATTATTATTTGGCATTGTCAAACCAGACATGAACCAGAACTTCAGTGGCCGGAATTGGGGAGTTTTGAGATAGCGAGAATCGGGCATTTGGAAACTGTATTAATGCAGAAGAAAGCAAGACCGGCTGCATTTGACGTTGTTAGGGATTGGCGGAAGGAAGCCACCCAACATCTCAAAAGCAGAGAGAAACATTCACGTAAACACATTACACAGGCTGGTGAAGCCTTTGCACATGACCAGCAAACAGAGGAAGAGGCTATGAGGAAGATGGATAGGGTGATTCAATTAGGGGTACAGAAAATATACCCAGCTAAAGATTTGCATGCATCTGATGAATTGATAAATTGTCAAATGAGAGGAGAACGTCTCCTAACTCATCGCCTCCATAAGTATCGCCACATCCACAAGCACCAGTTACACAGTCTGATAGTTTTCCTTTGCCTCCTATTAGACACGACTTGCTCTTACTTTCATTACCGACTACTTCTAGCACTCCACTGTTGACAGATGATGATTCTGCTAGTGATCAAAGAATTGTAACTCGTAGTACAATACCACCTGCACGAAAGAGGGAATTACGAGATTGGGCAGAGAAGTAGGTGACGAGGCAGCGACTTTGCATTCCCTATAAGACCATGGGGGTGGTTCCAGAACAAAAGATACTGATAGAACAAACGGGTTTTTACTTGGCCGAGGTTTGGGGTGACCTAACTGATTCAACTGAATAACAGGGATTGCAGGAATTGAATTTCTTGTCTCGTACTAGAGATACCGCACTGAAAGTGCCCGATCATGTATCAACATTATTTTTCTATAAAAATGAATTAGATTGTTTGCACCAAATAGCGTTAGAGGAAGGTACACGATTACTGTTGTATGTGCAGAAAAGATGTTTGCCTCTGAACAAACGCGTATATATACAAGAGACGCTCTTAGATGGATCTCAGATTCCTCCATTTCACCTATCGAAGTTCATGATGTGTTTAGTCAATATTCTCTGCCTATGCAGAGAAAGGTATTTCAAGTTATGGTAGAATATTTACAAGATGAGTTTTTTGAAAAAGAATTTGTGTTGTCCTGCTGACATTATGGCAATTTAAAAGTGTGCGTTTTTTGCTGACAACACGCTAACTTCATTGTCACTCGATTTGGCTTTAATCCTTAATAAACGTTTGGAATTTCCCACTGTACAATTGCCTATGAGATGGGTTCCTCCGACTGCTGTAGGGGGAGCACCAGCTATGACTATTCCAACCCATTATATTTCACAGTTTTTCCATGTTCCGTTTTCATGACAAGAAGTAAACACCTTTAAGCAATCAATTCCAGATATCAGAAAAAATCCTACAGGATTCTTCAAAGAAATAAAGTCAGTTCTGAATTCGTCAGTTTTCACTTTAGGTGACATTGACTTATTATTCCCTGTAATTTTACCGACAGACATATGGAAGCAAATTAGGACCATAGACGATCAAGCTGCAATGGGTGATACATGGGCTGCATTGGAATTAGCTGACAGATCTAGGAAAGCTGCAGAGCCTGAGAAGACAAGTTTGTGTGAGGATTATTGCCAGGCATTCAGTCGCAGATCATTGCTTCTGAAAGTGCATGGCACGCGAAATCGCAATCAGATGGCTTTGTACTACGAAAATAGAGTTAATAATGAGAAAGAGAAAATAGAGAAAAAGAAAGGAGATTTAAAGACTAGGGTACTTTTGCAACAGATCGCAAGAGGAGCACGGGGTGGGAATAATGGGAACACACAACCGAGAGGCCAGTTCACACCGCAAACGGGACCCATTCATATGAATCAATGCGCCTATTGTATGCAAGAGGGTCACTGGAGGGCACAGTGTCTGACCCTCCAGCAGAGAGCAGCGAATGGAACGATCAGTAGAAGATCGAGAGCACACAATGGCAAGCCCGATCAAAATAGGAATCAGTTTGTCAAGAATAAACAATTCAGCCACAGGATAATAATCAGGGAAATCAACAACAGAATACTGGTAATACAAACACTTTTGACACCAATTTGCATTCCTATTTTACTGAAAATTTTACGTCTGACGAAGTTTTGTTCCGTTTAGACAGCCCGAAGCAGAATCTGGAACTATTCCTATTCCCGTAGATCAGAAAGGACCCTACGTAAAAGTGAAAGTTGGGAATAGAGAGCATGTATTTCTAGTAGACACCAGAGCACAGAAGTGTTCCATTGACCATCTGCGGGTTCCAGATATCCCACTGTCAGAGCAAAATAATGTTTCCATAGGGTTTTCTGGTGCTCCAGTAGTGCTGATAGCTTTGGGATCATTCACTGACTCATGTCCATTTTTATTGACTACAAATTGTGGTGAGAATCTGCTGGGAGTACATTTTTTTGAAGAGTTTGAATGCAGTGATTTGCTGCTCGCAAGATGGAGTGTATTTGACCATTTCACCCCAGCTGAATTCCACTTCACAATTTGTGATTTTTCCATTACCGAGTGAATTGCAACAAGTGCCTACGCATTGATGGGCAGTAAATAACAACGATGTAGGGATACTGAATGTTGAACCTGTAGGCATAGTATTAAAATCTGGTATTACATTAACACGCATTACACAGTATAAAGTATCTGCTGAAGGTGAACAAGAACTTAAAGGTATTGGTTCTGATTTAATGCATCAAGGTGTTATTGAAGAGATTTCTGGTAGTACATGTAATAGCCCAGTTTTGCTTGTTTATAAGGAGGGTTATAATGCTTTAACCTACCAATTTGTTTTTGATCTCTGCACAATTAACAAGGTAGTTGCACCACAGTTTCACATTGTCCCTGACATTACTACAATCCTGACTATGATTCCTGCTATGGCTACACATTTTTCTATAATAGATTTGAAGCACATATTCTTTAGCATACATATACATCTGGACAGTAGATACTTATTTGCATTTTCCCTCGGAGGGCGCACTTTTACTTTCAGATGCATACCACAAGGATACACTGAGAGTCCTAGCATTTACAGCAGAGCCCTTAAGGAACAACTCGATATGTTTGAATTGCCTTCCACTTGCACATTGATATAATACATTGATGACCTACTTATTGCTGCTGATTAAGAGAACGCTTGCAAGGAGGGCACTGTTTTATTATTGAAGCATCTAGCTGAGTATGCCCATAAAGCATCTTTGAAGAAGTTCCAATATTGTCAACATGAGGTCACATATTTAGGCTATCTCCTGTCGACGGTGGGTAGACGGCTTGCACCTGAACGTATACAAAGCATCTCTGGCATGACTGTTCCAAATACGCAAAAAGAAGCTAGGGCCTTTATCGGTATGGCTTCATATTGTGGACAATGGATTCTGAATGTTTATTTAAGCCAATGTTGGCATTTACTTGGAAGGACATAGCTTTACCGTTACGTTGGGATAAAGATTGTCAGGAAGCTTTTGATCTGCTCAAAACCTTGTTATGTTTGGCGCCAGTTCTGGGCACTCCAAATTACAGAAAGGAATTCATATAATTTCTGCATGAGAGGGATGGATGTGCCTTGGCTGTTTTGCCACAGGAACAAGGGGGAAGAAGCAGACCGTGCAGCTATTTTTCCTCCACGTTAGACCCTGTTGCATACGCTTTGCCGAAATTTCTTAGGGCTGCTGCTGCTGCCTCAGTTAAAACAGAGTGAGGGTGTAGTTCTGGGCCACACTTTATCTGTAATAGTACCTTACTCTTGGATGTTTCGTTAAATAAAACACAGACTCAGCATCTCACATCTGTTAGACTCACGTGGTATGAATTGATTCTATTTGCACCTCACATCAAAATTAAGAGATGCTGTTCTTTGAATCCAGCTGAATTATTGCCTTCTTTGAATGAGGATTGCACTAATAATGCATCCCATGACCTCCTGTATATTACGTAGCAGGATACAAAAGATAGAATCGATTTAAGCGATACACCATTGACATCTACAGATGGAGAGCTATTCTGTGATGGATCGTGTTTTAAACTACCTGATGACACTTCCACTGCTGCCTATGCAATCACCACTTTAGACAACATTATTGGAAGAGAATTCCACACAACTCCACCCAGTCTGTGGAGATAGTTGCCTTTACTAAAGCTTGTGATATATCCAAAGGGTTTAGTGTAAACATGTATACCTATAGTCAGTATGCCTTTGGAGTCGCTCACAACTTTGGTAGATTGTGGGCTGAAAGGCGATTTTTTGCATCTCATGGTACAAACATTCAGAATTGTCCCTTGATAGTTCAACTGTTATCTGCATTAGCCATTCTCAAACAACTAGCTATAATGAAATGTGCAGCACCAGAAGGTGACTGACGACATTGGAAAAGGAAATGCCTTTGCAGACAAAATAGCTAAACAAACTGCCACCGACCCACACTCATAAATATATGTGCTAGATTCTTCTAAGTGGGTTGCTGAAGCTGAAATGGTGGAGGAGGGCATTAGCAGTGTGAAAGAGATTCAGGCTGAGGCCACAAAGATTGAATCTTGGGCTTCAGGACCTGCAGTGTTGAATAAGGACAGATTTTGGGTAGATCGGAAGAACAGTGATGGATGCTGCCGAACACATACGTAACAGAGATAGTTACTATGGCACATGGACAAGCACACACTAGTGTGAAAAGCATTTGTAAACACTTAGACATAGTTTTGTATAACAATAACATTGCCAAAATTGTAGAACGATTCGTTCAGAACTGTTGATGTGCCTGCAACATAACATTGTTAAGGGTACACCAGCACCCAAAGGTAGTTTTGGACCTCCCGATATGCCATTTGAAGTGATACATTTTGACTTTATTGAGATAGAGTGATGGCAAAACTACAAGTACGTGTTAGTAGTGATACGTGCCTTTAGTAAATGGGTCGAAGCCCTCCCTCTGAGGGATAATACTGCCATGTCCACTGCAAAAATAATGCTAAAAGAGTATTTACCTAAATTTGGATTACCCAGAGTAATTTGGTCCGATAATGGACACATTCTATAGCGGCTATCATACTATAGGTATGCAAGGTGCTACAAATAGATAAGAGAATTTATTCAGCGAGACATCCACAGAGAGCTGGTTTAGTGGAACGTCATAACGGTAGCCTAGCAATGGTGAATAACACAATAAACAAGTCGGTGTCTTTTATTAAGACATGGGGTATACTATTATGGTCAAGCATTCATTTTGTCTCTACTGATATTACAAATGTTAATAAGAAATACTGGCTGTCATTATATGATGTCATGCAGTAATAAAACAGCAGTAATAGGGAAGTAATTCCATGATGGCCGCATTACCATACCACCGTTTTGGGGTGAAGGATTTTCCTCCAGATTTTTCAGGCACCTCACCTCAAAAACACCTTACTGCAAAAAGATCTGCAAAATCAGTGGAATTGCTGTGAGATAGCACAGCAAGCTAAGCGCTCTTCCATGATATATGTGCACATCCTGCTCTGGCAGGTTCAAATTCTGACAGTGTCAACTCAGCCTTTCATTCTTCCAAGGTCGATACACTGAGTGCCACTCTGTGGGAAAGTCATTATTTCAGTGCTCTGAAACCTATGAGTGTGTAGCGCTATGTAAGAAATACATTATTATTATTATACTCCACTGGCAGAATTACCGGTTGTAGTAAATATGCCGATATCCTCATGGACCAAGTGGCGGTAACAGTCAATGAGGACCACTGTCCAAATTTGTCAGAATCAAGCAGGTTACAGAGTTTCAGTTTTACCTCCAAATACTATGACATTTATGTTACAAATAATAGTTGACTGCTTTTACATAGTAAATCAATATACATGAATGAACATAAATGGCATGTTGAAATACCTCTGGACTTATCATGTGTTATGTGTTATTTGACAATTATGCTCATACTTCTCCTAATATATAACTATGTACAAACTGCATCTGAGTTTTTTCCTTGCTTAGGCAGTTAGGGTGAATTTAATAAGAAGACTACAGTACAGAACTATGTAGGTGTACAATGTATTTGATTGATCTATACCCATTGTTTCTATGTATTGTTTTATGAATTGTATTGAAAACATACATTTTAAGTACCTACCTATGGTTGTTAAATTTGTGTTGCTTATAGGAGAGATAATCACAAACAAGAGGTATGCAAGTGCTTCTACACATCTGTGACAATGCTGGAAAATGGCTTAAGGAGGCTTAAGTGTACGAGACTAGTACTTGGATACTAAAACACTCTGTAATAGCTGCATTTTTACAAACACTGGAAAGATGCTCTTTTGTAAATGATTGATTCACGTGGGGATTATTTTCTCCAGGCTAGATGTAGACGAATGATCTAATGGGGAGCTTTGAGTATCTGATATTTGAATTCAGTGTCTAAGAAACAGAAAGAGGATAGTGTGATAAAGACCCCTGCCTAACCTTGTGTGCATGTCCAGTATGGTTGTCCAAGGGGATGGTGGCAGCTGCAAGCTAGTGGTGGCTGAGCCCCCGGGTAATGTAAAGAGGATCCCCAGACCATCTATTTAAGGACCATACACTTAGGCAGCCCTCCACCACCCCCCAACCTCATCTGGTGCAATTGGTTAGCCATAGGTGGACTGTCCTAGCCAAAGTCATGATGTAGGGATTCTTAGACAGCTATTGCAGCCACCTATTCAGGCCCAAGCACCCAGCAGTTGAATTGATAATACCTTTCCCTTTAGGGAAACACAGATGCAGTGTTTAGAGTTCTCTTGTAAGTAAAGCAATACATATGCTTCGTCAGATCATCTGCTGGCACAAACATTCACAAGAATTAGGCAGGCTCAATTAGAAGGCGATAGTGTGGCAGAATAAAGTTCTGCTTCACTAAAGAAAAGAATGATAGAAAACAAGCATACATGCGCCCATGCAAGGGAACAAAATAAACATACACAGTTCTCCAGTTCCCACTAAAATTGCAGGCATCACAAAGTCGGCATTTCCCCAGAACATGCACGTCTATAACAACCAGTTTCACTTGCTTAACAAGTGATTGCTGGGTTTTTGATTTATGCACTGGACAGACACAGGGACCCTGTTAAAACAGTCAATGTCCGCGCAGGGTTTCATTGGGGAGGGAAGAAATCCTCACACATGTCCAGGGCAGCTATACAATCCACAATGCTGTCAAGCCTTAATTGTAGTGTGCATATGGCCCTTAAGATAGTGTGCATGCAATGCATGGGGATGCAGAACAACTCTGACACCAAATAATCAAACCAACTCATACTACATGGCAATTGAGAAAAACCTACGAGGGGTTGTGCTAGGATTAAAGGGAACATCTAAGTATACTTTCTATAAGGAGTGGGATTGTGATTGGTTATCTACTGTCAGGTGGACAAATCATGACTACCTCTAAAACATGTAATCTTCAACAATATTAAATACACAGTATATCTTTGGCTCTCAACCTAAAAGGCCCTTCATTATAAAGCCCTCTCCAATTGGTTGGCAAGCTCGTGCCATGTCTGGAACATTCGTTTCACTTAGCAGCACGCAAGCTCGGACCCAGGTGCCAGGAGGTGGACTTGACTTTACCTCACCACCTAATTTGCCCAAAGTCTCTCATCACCCATGCCTTCTGTCTTGAATATGTTCTTTGAACGTGCCTTTCAGAGTATTCTTGTCTCTGGGAATATAAGGGAGTGCAAGCACGAATTTCCATTGTTCTAAGGCTCCAAGCTCAACTCTATTTCCATCCTTGGCTCACGTGAGAGGAGACCACGATATGGTCCATTTTGTAGCGTTTAAATGTCCTGGCACGCTTGATGTTCTTTCTTTGCATCTTAACAAGGGATGATTCAGCTTCTCACGTTTGCCACCTTCAAGAATAGATTTCCAGCCGTGGCTGCTTCAGCTTTGGTACCAGGCCAGACAGCCTCACCATTCGTATCCATGATCTTAGTTAATTCTTGCTGCGACACAGGTCTCTGTCTTTCCTCTCCATGGGTCCAGGCTCACTAAATTCATGACAGCGATGTCCAGCTTTTATACAATGGCGGCTATGCCTGCCGTCTATTACCTACGTGTAGCCAACTTCTAAGATTACTTAATCTATTTGCATTACAGCATCTGTAGTTATTGCATGCCTTGCATTTTCTGCAGTGCGTCACACACATGCAATTTTGTTTATGCATATGAAAGTTTACCCGCTTCTTAACTTCGTCATCAGTTTCTACAAGATCCATGCATTCTCTTAAACCAGTCATTTCAGTGCATCACTCTCATCTTCCGTGACGTCACCAGCTCCTCTTTCGCTCATTTTCATATTCCTTCAGGAAGCTCCTCCCTCAATTAACATCTCTTCGGGGATACATTTGATAGGTTTTTCTCAGAGAGTAGCTTCTTTCGAATATTCGCCATGGTATGGTGATGTCCTTTCCTTCCTCCAGATCATTTCCTTTCTTTACCCCAGAAGCTCACGGCCTCCAGAGCTCTGGTTCTCTCTAACTAGACTACTACAACAGCCTCTTTCTAAATCTGCCTGCCTCTACTCTTCGCCCTCTGAAACTCATCTGAAACAGGACTGCAAGACTTTTCCTTGACCTCAAGACCAGGGATCGGATCTCTCCAGGACTGAATTCTCTGCACTGGCTCCCTTTGGTGGCCAAGATGTGGAGACCATTGAAGAGGTGGAAGAAGGCGAATGTAGAGGAGCAGCTGCATACCTCTGCAGGAAATCCCACCTCTGTATGTTGGAAGCCTGTAATTGTGCCATGCTTGAAACCAGCAGTTGTGATATGTTATGATAAGATATGGCATTTATATCGCACCTATACACAAGTGTTTCAAGGCGCAAAGAGGCAAGGGAGGGGCAACAGAGGGAAGACAAGAGACAGCGATTCTACCAGGCCAGGTGACATTGAGATTGTGCAAGAGTGGGGGAGGGAGGAAGGGGAAAAGTGCGAAGGGAAAGGGGAGGGGACAGTGCGGTACATAGGATAACAGTAAGGTAAATAAAGACAATAATTAAAAGTGTGGCCAGCAGGTGGCAAGTGCTAGTCAGGGCTGTCGGACTACAGAACAGGGGGGCAGTGCAGTTGTGCAACTGGTGGGGAGGGGACCTGGGCATGAGATCAGAGGGTAGCCGGTTAACCAGTGCAGTTTCAGATACAGCTAGCAGATCAACAGGGGAGAGGAGGAGAGAAAGCAGAAGCAAATAGGAACGTCTTCAGGTGCTTCAGGATCCGGAGCTAGTTATCCTCAAGTTTCAGAGAGGCAGGGAGGCTGTTCCAGAGGGAGCCCCAGCTGAGGAAAGAGATCCAGCACCAACTTGTTGCTTGGAGAAACAACTAACCCTGAGGGAGTTGGATGCAGAGGAGAAAAGAATTAGAGTGGGAAGGTATTTACAGAGGGAATGTTAAAGGTATTTTGGACCCAGGCCCCTGAAAGCCTTGTGGACAGTGTAAAGGGTCTTGAATTTAATCCTTGCTGCAACTGAGAGCCAATGAAGAGATTTCAGGGCTGGAGAGATGTGATCCCAGGCCTTGGGGCCAAGGACAATTCTCGCAGTCCTGTTCTGGATGAGTTGCAGAGGGCAGAAAGTAGAAGCAGGAAGATTTAGAAAGAGACTGTGCAATAGTCCAGCCTAGAGAGAAACAAAGCTTAGAGATAGTAAGCTTCTGGGGGAAGGATATGAAAGGGAGAATACTTCTCAGGAGATACAGTTGGCAGATTGATTTCTTAGAGACATCAGAGATGTGAGGAGAAAATGAGAGTGTGGAGTCAAAGATGACACCAAGGTTCTTAGTCTCACAGGTGGGAGCAGGAAGAGGGCCAAGGGAGGCAGGTCAGATAGTAACAGGTAAGGAGGGTGCATCTGTGCTGATGAGGAGAACATCAGTCTTACTGGCATTAAGGCAGATATCATTGGCGGCACACCACTCATGGATAGCAGACAGTCAGTCAGAGATGGTAGAAGGCGTGGAGGTGGCAGAGGGAAGCCTGAAGACGAGCTGAGTGTCATCTGCAACATGCTGAAAATTGGAGCAGGGAGCAGCAATGCGGTGGACAAGGGGTGCCAGGTATTATTTGAACAGCCAGGGAGAGAGGTTAGACCCCTGGGGAAAATCACAGGTAGAGAGTGAGATAGAAGAAAGGAAGGATCCAAGTTGGACCTGGGAGGGTCGAACAGAGAGGAAAGAGGTCAGCCAGGCCCGGGCCTGATAAGTGATA
Organism: Ambystoma mexicanum; assembly: GCF_040938575.1. Taxonomy (NCBI): domain Eukaryota; kingdom Metazoa; phylum Chordata; class Amphibia; order Caudata; family Ambystomatidae; genus Ambystoma; species Ambystoma mexicanum. Next base: position 446,289,151 of record NC_090935.1, on the reverse strand, counting down.
CCCAGGTTATCACAGAGACGGTTGAGCAGGATGTCATGGTTGACTGTGTCAAAGGCAGAAGAGAGATCGAGTTGGAAGAGGACAGAAGGGATGTTAGAGTCACGGCTGGAGAGAAGGTCTTCACAGATGTTCAGGAGAGCTGTTTCCATCCGTCTGCAGCTCTGTAGCCAGACTGATGGTCATGGAGACAACAAACAGAATCGATGTGAAGATTAAGCTGGGAGATGGCAAGCTTTTCCAAGAGTTTGCCCAGGAAAGGAGTCATGGAGATGGGGCGATAGTTAGCTGGGAATGATGGGTCAGTTGTGGGTTTCTTGAGAATAGGATGCACAAGAGAGTGCTTCAGAGGGGAGGGGAAGTTTCCTGGGGCAAAAGAGAGGTTGCAGAAGGTGGTCAGAGCAGGAGCCAGGATGGTAATGTGGTCCTTGATGGTTTTAGATGACCAGGGAAGAACCTGTTTCAATGAAACTTTCATAGATCGGACTTGTCTAGAAACCATGTCTGGGGAGAACAGAGGAAAGGAAGAGAAGGAGGGAGGGGATGCGGCTGCAAGAGGGCCAGAGTTAGCAGATAGAGAAAGGGAAAGAGGCGGAGAGTATGAGAGGATGGACAGGATGTCCTGGATTTTTGAGATGAAATGAGAGGCAAGGGCCGTGCAAAGGGCCTGAGAGATGAAAGGAGAGGTAGAGACTGCAGCAGGGTTGGCCAGCTCCTTGCAGACTTTAAAGAGTTTAGCCGAGTTATTAGATGCCACAGAGACACGGGCTTGGATGTGGGCTCTCTTCTTAGTGTGGACAGAGAGCCGGTATTGCCTTTGGAGCAGGCGGCAGGCCAGTTTGTGAGAGGATGTACAAGAAGCCACCATTTCTTCTCAGCTACCCTACACTTGCGTTTAAGGGTAGCTAGGTTGGAGTTGTACCAAGAGTTGCACTTGGCTTTGGGCTTCAAGCGGATTCTCATGACAGGGGCAAGAACATCCAGAGTGTCAGAGATAGAAGAGTAGAGCATGGATATGGCTGTGTCAGGATGGAAGTCAGCCAGAGGAGGTGGAGGGGGGGGAGAAAGTGGCAGCGAAAGCCTCAACTGACACACGTTTCATGGGTCGGATGACCGAGAAGGTTGGCGGCAGTGTTGGAGTTGGTTTGGCCTGAGGGGAACACAGGGGGGCGAGATGGAAGGAAAGCAGGGAGTGATCACTCCAGGAGAGAAGAGTGGTCAGAGGGATGGAGAATGGGAGATCAGTGAAGACAAAAACATCTAGCGTGTGCCCTGCAGATTGGGTTGGGCCAGACGGGAGAAAATTATATGGCATTTGTAACGCGCCTATACACAAGTGTTTCAAGGCGCAACGAGGCAAGGGGGGGAACAAGGGGAGACGGACAACGATCCTACTCTCTAAAGAGAGAGAGAGAGAGAGAAAGTGAGAGAGAGAGAGAGAGCGAGAGAGAGAGAGAGAGAGAGAGAGAGAGAGAGAGAGAGAGAGAATCTGAGATGTCACGAAAGAGTCTACATGAGGAACAGGGAGCATCCATATGAATTTTGAAGGTCACCAAGATGAGGAGTTGAGTGGTTGAGGTCAGAAGGGAGGAGAAGAAGTCCACCCACTCAGAGAGGAAAGAGGTGATCTGACCAGGTGGCAGATAGATAGAAGCCATGGTAAGGGAGTGGCCAGGAGAGAAAGAAAGCCTGCAGATAAGGCATTCGAAAGAGGAGTCGGTCTGCATAGGAATGACAGAGACAGGAATCCACTGCGGGAAGATTAGGCTACACCCCCTCCAGACCGGGTGGATCTGGGTGCAGAGAGGATCTTGTAGCTGTCAGGGAGGAGAGTATCAAAGCTTGTGACAGAGCTGGCTATGAATCATGTCTCAGTGAGACTGAGGACATCAAGGTCAAGTTCTTCCAGGAGGCGGCCGATGTCAGAAGAGTGTTTGACGGCTGAGCGAGAGTTGAGAGTGGTTGAGAAGGTTGCCAACCTTGAAGGACTTCCAGGTTGGGGTACAGATCAGAGGTACACCCTGCGGAGTTGCAGAGGGAGGAGTAGACAGAGCCCGCCGGGGTGGGGGCAGGAAAGGAGGGAGGAGAGTAGACGCTTGCCAATGGGGAGGCAAAGGGTGGAGGCAAGGAAGCCCGCGAAGAGAGAGAGGGGACAGCAGGAGATGAAAGGAAATTTATGAGGTGTGTGAAGCATCTGTCAAAGAGGAGGAGGTTGGCCTGAGGGCCTTGGACCAAGACGGTGCCATTCAGGAAGACATTAATGATGACCTTAGAGGAGTTGAAGGGGCCGGCCGGGAGGGCCTTCCAGCAGATGCCACCAACAATTGGAGAAGAGAAGAAAGGAGAGAGCACAGCCACCATATGAAGAGTTCATAGATATGTCGAGGGAAACACAAAGAGGATGTCCGTGAGGGTCTGTCTAGAGGAAGCGATGTGTCAATGATAGGGAGACAAGGGTTAGAGACCAAGATATCCTTTTTGAACTTCTTCCTGCCTGTCCTAGTGCGAAGGGACGGATGGTTGAAGGAGAAACAGTTAGAGAAGATAGGAGAAACAGAAAGTACCATGGGTGAAGAAGAGAGAGAGGGGAGCATGGGGGGAGGATCAGGAAAGGAACAGCAGGGCAGAGTAACACAAAGCAGTCACTGGGCCAGCCAAGTTCACGAGAAAAGCAAACAGTGCAACCAAAGGTGCACAGCAAAACTTTGAATTTACAGCAGCAGTTGAAAAGCAGGATAAATGCAAATTGGCAGTTGGAAACAGGCCAAATTCAAATTTATAGCAGCAGTTGAAAACAAACGAATTGCATGTTGACAGTTAGCAGTTGGAAACAGGCCAAATTCAGATTTACAGTAACAGTTGAAAAACAGGCTAAATGCAAATTGGCAGAAGCAGTTGGAAACAGGCCAAATTCAAATTTACAGTAGCAGTTGTAAAACAAGCTAAATGCAGATTGGCAGTAGCAGTTGGAAACAGGCTAAATGCAAATTGGCAGTTAGCAGTTGGAAACAGGCCAAATTCAAATTAACAGCAGCAGTTGAAAAACAGGCTAACTACAAACTGGCAGTAGCAGTTGGAAACAGGCCAAATTTCTATTTACATCAGCAGTTGAAAACAGGCAAAATGCAAATTTCCAGTAGCAGTTGGAAACAGCCTAAATGCAAATTGGCAGTTAGCAGTTGGAAACAGATCAAATTCAACCGATCCTCTCTTTCTCAAATGGGCATCTACTTTTGGAAATTTGTCAATGTTCAGGTCACTCTGAGGAATCACTTATGCTGGAACCTGAATGTGCACCAAGGAGCACGTCCCTCCCCAATCCTTGGGCAGCTTCATGTCGGCTCAAAGCCCACAAGCCCAATGTCGATCCATCAGGACTGCTGTCCCTGCTCCCATTCTGGAAACATCAACTGTAGTCTTGCAGCTTATGTTATCTCAAAGGTGCTTCCTTCCTTCTCTTCAGAAAAAATCAATGTCGCATTCACCAATGGGATCACAACCACTTTACCCGATTCATCTTCTCCCCATGTCAATAGTTTGGCATGCTTAGCCCATGACTTCAAACACCCGTCTTTTACTCTCCGTACCCCTTGCATATATTCTGACTTTAGTAAAAGAGCTGCACAGGACTTCAGTCCTCCTTCCCATCCTTTCTTGGACTTCACTCGTCCATAGACTAAGAATTGAGTTTGTTCCAACATCCAGGTGATCCAGCTATCTCTGTTATGTCAGAGCATTCCATTCTCTTCATGTCTTTCATGACTACCTCCTCCTGTCCTTCTGCAGGATACACAAGCATCTTGCTCTCCCATCCAGGTTCCTTTTCCAAATGTGAAGCCTTGATATAATCATCCTGGGATGGAAACAACCATTTCGTTCTTCATCGTAAGGTGGCCCAACTTCCCTGGAATTGTACTCTGGTCATGAATGCTGCAAGATGAATGAGGCATCTGGCATTGTGTTCTGGAACTTCTCTGCAGATGAAAGTTCATACTGTATTCATGGCATAGGGTATGAGAGCGTAGACGTAGCAACTCTCCTTAGATGTTCTCTCCCCCATCTTTCTCATGTGGTTATACCACATGTTATTACCCAAGTGTGCTGCATTATCTAGATAGGTATTTAAGCCCTCATTATTTTCCTCTGCATTCTCTTATATCTCCCATATGCAAAGTTTGTGTGATGATCACAAAGCAAATCAAAAGTAGTTCTCATAGTACGGAGAACCACAGGGGCCTCTGCTTCAGTGAAAGTCCTAGTACTAGTCTAACCTTTGTTGACTTTTACATTTCCTAAGTGAAGCCAGGCTCATCTCCCTTGGACCTTTACAGCTGAAGGGGTTATATTTACAATGCAAAAGGGGCCATTAAAATGTGGCTCATGCCACTTTCCAGTAAAATTCTTAATGAGCACCAGGTCACCAACATATAACTTAGGTGCTGATAAAAGTTCAGTTGTGTTGGTTGTTTAACTGTCTTCTGTGTTCTGAGACGACCCCCCTGGCGCTTGAGTTGATCTGAAATGAGAGAGATGTTAGAGGTCATACATTAGATGTTAGAGGTCAAATAATCTTGCAATGCATCACATAAAGTTTTTGCTACACTCTGGGCATCAATTCTACTCCTAGATGGAGGTGTAAGAGGCGTTCTCATGGGCCGCCATGTCACTAGTTCGTGAGAGATGAGGTGATGGTCTGATCCTGGCTGATTCCGAAGGGCATATAATGGTAGGGGTAAGCTATATGACCATCCCGTCTTCAAAGTCAATGTAATCTTGTCAATCCTTTTTAAGGAGGCAGTTGAGTCTCTCACATATCCCGTTCACTGGGTGATAATCAGAAGAAAATGTATGTTTTATATTCAATAGAAGCCCTATTTGTTCAAATAACTCATTAACAAAATGTGGCCCATTGTCAGATCTCAGTACTTCACACAAACCCCATCTTGGGAAGACTTAACGCACTTCGTTGTGCAAGTGGCATCAGGGTGTATATCCATTACATACCTGCAGCATATCGACATAATCGATATATAAATGCTGAAGCTGACAATTTGGTTGAGGTATTAACACACTAATCAGTCTCAGTGTATGCGCAGCAGTAAACCTTTGACACATTATGCAGCTCACCAAAAATAGTGCAACATGCTCCAACCATTTCGGAAAGAACCCGTCTTCTGAAATCGCAGCAGCAAGACTCTCCCTAGTTACATGCGTGGGGTAATGCAGCTGTTCAAACGTGACTTTTAATAATGCTACTGGCATCACCGGCTTTCCAGTGCTATCTTTTTGCAATAATGCTTCTGTGGGCGATAAAGAACACCCCCTTCATTTCCACAATTCCTTCTTTTCCTGTGGTGCACTTCCTTGAATCTCCATTAATTGGGTTATTAATAATTTATTAAACCCTTCTTGCACTAACATGGGTGTAACTACTTTTTCGTCATTGCTCTCAGTATTGAAACTTGAAATATCTGGGGAATATGCAATCCTTTTGGCTTCTGCGTCTGCAGCTTCATTCCCACAAGAAATAAAATCTATTCTCTTAGTGTGAGCTGCACATTTAATGACTGTTATGGCTACTGGGAGTTGTAGTGTCTTAATAAGACTGTCCAATAAGGATGCATGCTGAAGTGCTGTTCCGAACAGAGGTAGCCCCTCCTTTTCCAACATACTAGCCATGCATGTACAGTTGATTTCACGTAGGCGGAGTCACTGTACGCCGTCACATCCTGCCCTTCGTGTTTCTCGAGTGCAACAATAAGTGCTACTAATTCTGCTGCTTGTGGTGAAAAGTGAGACGTGAGACGGTGCCCTTGCATTTGCTACAACTCCAAATTCTATATTTCATCTGTGTCTCACTACCGCTGCACCTGAATGCCTTTCCCCACTATTCTGATCAATTTTCAAAGAACCATCAATAAAGAGAATTTCCCCTCCTGCCAAAGCATTTTCCTACATACAGGGTATATCATCATAAAATTCTACATAATTATCACAGTTATGCACATGATCACCTTCTTCTACTGGCTCAGCTATGAACGTGGCAGGATTCACTATTTTACATCTTAGTATTTTTAATCGTCGGATTAGAAATCATTACCTCATAAGCTGAAACTCTTTGGGATGGCAAACAGAGCATGCTCCATGAAGAGGGTCATTGGGCCTCATTACAACCCAGGCGGTAAGGGGTTAACAGCGCTGTAAAATGTGGCAGCGCCGTTAACCCCTTACCGCCTAATTACGAGGTCCCTTTGCGGGTCCCTACCTTAACGACTGGTTTTACCAGCCGTTAAGGATTGGACCCGCAAAGGAACATTGGAGGTAATTACGGTACCGCAATTTGCTGTATTTTACTTTGAGGTTTTCTAAAATCGTGTCAGCTCTTTCAGGTGCCCACAAAGGCAAAAGGAGGCGATACCGGCTTCATATTCAAAACTAACCTCGACCTACATGAAATTTCTAATGCAGCCTTATCATCAGCAGAATCAATGTCTGCCAAAATCACCACGTCAACCACAACCTCCCTAACTCTCCACCTTATATATCGGCCTCTGGGCCCTCCCTCCTCCTTTGACAAGGACAATACCACCCCTTCTATGGCAAATTTAGAAAATGTTTTCTGAACTAACTTGGCTTCCTGAATTTTCCTTGTCTCATCTTTCGTCTTATTTTTCTCTTGAAATAGCTGACAGTGATGCACTATCGTCAGCTATATCTCAGCCCATGGGTTCGCCTCCATTCCCACTTGTTTCTTCATTTGCCTCTGCACTGGCTCAGGCAACCCCTGGCATAAAATGTGGTAAAATAATGTCACTGTCTTTATCCAAGGCTCGCAAGTTTCAAGTTGCCATTTCTCTTGAATGTCCTGAATGTAAGCAATAGTGATTTCATCTTCCTTCCTTATGTGGCGTAATTGCACCCATATCTGATGTATCGGGATACTGTACCCTGAGAGCCCTCCACACTTCTGCTCTACAATTATCAAACAGTGCTCTGTTATGCACTGTTTTTTGTGCTGTCACACTTGAAAATCCTGCTATCCCCATATGTCATCTGCCCTTTCCCAAAGAATAGCTGCCAGGAGACCTTTTATTTCCCCTAAGGCCAGCATATTTCCTCTTGTCATTTTTTTGTAATTCATATATCCATTTCAAGCACCCAATGTGAAACTCGGGAGCTTACACTTTGAATTATCCTTGTCCATCTGTGGCCCTGCAATGTACTGTGGTCTTGTTTTCCCTTTTTCCAATAAGGGAAACTGCGTAAACCTCATCACACAGTCGGCTGCCTTCGTTAGTCTATCCATGGCACGGGAAATCATCCCTGTCCATTTCCTCATCGGTAGCAACCTTAACCTGCTCACATATGGCGGCAATTCCCCTTTCTCACTATACGATTGTCCTCGGGGATGCTCTGGATATGCTATGGGATCTGGCATCCTATCCTTAGGTTGTTCCAGATCCGACCATCTTACTTCTTTATCCACTTGCAGGCATCCTTCGGAGCACACGCTCTCCCCCTTTTTACCCCAGACTGGATTATCTTTCCTCGTCTGACATATCTTGCCCCCAACTAGTGTGACTATCATCCCCTTCACCTTTGTCTAAGTTCAGTCTGCTTACGGACAATGCTCTTTGTTCGTGAGTGAATGTAATTTCTTCTCCGCTTCATGATCAAGTTTTTAGGGATCGATCATCCTTCCCTCAAGTTTCATGCTCGCTATTTTGCATCAACTATTGATAGGCCTTATCGATTCTTTCTCCAATGCTTTCTGTATCAAATCTTTCTTCATCTATCACAACTCTAGATGCCCCTGATGTTACATCCTTTAACAGAAGGAACTGTTCTGTTCTACCCAATCATATTTCTGGGCTTGGCCCTATTGGCTCATTACGAATGAGACTGACATCGAGACCCTGCTGTCTTCTTCTTCATTCTATTTCTTCATCTAGTTCTCTCCACTTTCTCGCATTCCTTGAAATTCTTTCTTCCTCTTGCCTTTATTCTTCTCTCCTTACTCCTTCCCTTCTTCCCTTCATCTCTGTATTCTTTCTTCCATTAGTATTTGTGCTTCCTCCTCTTCTCTCTTCCTTTCTCTTCTATCTCTTTGGCGCTTTGGCGTAAGGCGCTTTATAAATCAATAAAATACAAATAAAATACAAATACAAATCTCTGTCTTCAATCGCTCTCTGTCTATTGTCATACTTTCTTTGTTCTTCTGCTCGTTCTTCTTTTTTCTCATGCTCCTCCTGATACATCTGTTCTTGTCGCTCCCTGTTCTTCCTTTTCTGCTCATCTTCTTTCAGTCTCTTCTCTCATTCTTTGTCCCATCTTTCTTGTTCGTACTTATCTTCTCTTTGCCTAACTTCCTTGATTCTTTTTCCATCAATTTTAAGTAATATCTGTCCTCCTATCCATTCTCATCATCTTTATCCTTTTCTCCTTCCCATCTCTCAATTTATCTTTATATTTCTGTTGACATATTTGACTGCTCACTCTTTACTTCTTTGTCTTGTATAATCTTAAAGATCTCTTCTTTTCTCTCATTCCCCTCTGGACTATAACTTCTACTATAAGCGGAAGTTTTGTATATTGGATTACTATACCCTGTGGCTGCTTTCAACTTCTTTGAAAGCTATAACTCTATTTCAGCGGCACCAACGTCTTTTACTTCAGGCGAGGTAAGGGGAGCTGAGGCTCAATAACTTCCTCCTTACGCTGACTAATCATCCACTCCTCAGAGCTCTAGAATACTTACCAGACTTATAAAATAACCTTTATACTTTAACTTAAATCACCACTTTTCAACTTCTTTAAAACAACAAATGTGAGCACGCACCATCAATCGCTGCTCAAGCCTCTCATTTCTTAATTAGCTATCTCTACCTTTGGATCAGTTCCAACCAATTTTGCTAGGTAGTCATTATGTGAAAACATAAAAATTGATATGAGGCTGGGGAGCCCAAAAGAAACACACCAACACAGGTTACAAAGGACATACAAGTGCTTTATTTAAAAGCTACAACAGTTACCAAAGTCAATTGACAAACGGATAGCTATTCGGCTCTCAGAGTAACGTAACGAACTTCAACGAGGGTTCGATGCATTAGTAGAGAGAGCGTACATTGAAATACTTGAGTCTTTTATATGGTTTGTCCAGCCCTTGGCCAACCCTCTCACGGGTTAACCATTCTTGGGATCAGGCCTAGGGTTCCTTGCCAGGTCAATCCTATAATGTATGCATTTTGATCAGTTTCGCTGATATAGTTGTTCATTTACACATAGGTCAGCAATAGGACAAGGTCTCAGTTTGCGACCCCGACAAGTGGCCTGCAGGCATATTAATTATTTGTGTGTGCGGAGGTCACAACGGCCAGAATCTCACTCAGAATGTCATTCAGCCTCCATTTTGATGTTCAGGGTGACTTCCACATTACAAGAGAACCTAAAATGGTGGCTAAATCCAAGATGGCGACTTACATTACTTTTCGTTAAGGTCAAGACCTTGCCGCGGAGTCTATTCACATGCTATTTTAGACAACTTGGCGTAGGCCAATACACATTCAATTACTGCGACAGGAGGCATAATATTATTTAAATTCCAACAATTATACCTCCTCATCTTTTCTCAATTACTTCACAATTTCTATCGTTCTTCTATACATTTACTCTAGAAACAACATACAGACTAGTTGACTTTATACATTGATAAACGCTGTGATCAACGTTTTTCTCTCTTGCCTTGTCTTAATACCCTGTACAGGTTTTGAGACATCACCTTACATGAAAATGTTCATGCGTTATATATTTCACTCTACTCCCATTGGAGTTTGAAACGTCTCCTTCTGAAACTCCCTTGGCCAGGACTCTCTGTGCTATCTCTTCTTCACACAATGTCCCATTACTCAAAAAGGATCACAACCCCACCCCCTTCATTTGCCATTCCCCTTAGTCTACTTACCATTAATTTGTTAATCGACTCGAGGCCTTCAGTATCTACTCCTCCTCCAATCAGAACACTTTGCCTTCCATCCACAGAGAGCCCATGGAAACTGGGCAGGGATTTCATCAAAGGGGGACCTACCCACCGTCTCATTTCTTCTTGCAAGTTTATTTCTATTTGGTCACTCTCCACAGGAAACCCCGCAACCCAGGTCCCAGGAGGTGGACTTGACTTTACAATCACACCCAATTAGCCCAATGTCTCTCATCACTCATGGCTTCTGTCATGAAGATTGTCTTTGAACTTGGCTTTTCAGAGTATTCTTGTCTTTGGGAATATAAGGGAGTGTGAACATGCACTATCGTTGTTCTAAGACTCCAAGCTCAACTCTATTTCCATCCTTAGCTCACGTGACAAGAGACCACAAATTGGTTCATTTTGCATCATTTAAATGTCTTAAATGAATAAAACTTGGCACGTTTGGTGTTCTTTCTTTGCACCTTAACAAAGGATGATACAGCTTATCACGTTTGCTGCCTTCAAGTATAGAGAACCGGCCTTGGCTGCTTCAGCTTTGATACCAGGCCAGACAACATCGCCATTTGTATCCAGAATCTCAGCTAATTCTTGCTGCAACACAGTTCTCTGCCTTTTCTCTCCATGGGTCTTGGCTTACTAAATTCATGACACTGATTTCCGGCTTCTATACAATGGAGGCTTTGCCTGCAGTATATTCACCATGTATAGCCAGCTTCTAAGATGACTTAATCTACTTGCGTTGCAGCATCTGTACAGTTATTGAACGACTTGCATTTTCTGCTGTGCGTCACACACATGCAATCTTCTTTTTTGTATATCACCAGCTCCTCTTTTGCTCTTTTTCATTTTCGGAGAGGGCATCTTCTTTTGAATATTCACCGTGGTGTGGTCACAACTGCTGGTGTCAAGCATAGCAAAATCTCAGGCTTCCAACATACGTAGGGGGGGTGTGCTTTCCTGCAGAGGCATGCAGCTGCTCCTCTACATAATCTTAACAGACAGCTCCACAGAGAACTACATTCAGGTACTTGATTCAATCCAGTACCACAAAGCCTACACTACACAGTTGCAGTCTGAGCAACTAAACACCACCCAAGGGGATGAGAGACCAGATCATAAAAGCCAGCTTCCACATTCAGTGTGTGGGGTAGTATATAAGGTGAAGGAATAATGTGTTTGGAGGAGATAGGCTTCTGAGAGGTGAGCTGGGAGGAGATTGTTAGAGGTCGGATGGAAAAAAGTTACAGTGTAAAAGGAATATTACTATCTGGAGAGAATAGTCAAGCCCAGGTTGAAGGGAGAAACGTACCATCTGGAAAGTTGTATACAGAGGAGTTTGGAGAAAGAAAGTTATTAGCTGGAAAGGAGGGTTGGGGAAGGTGAAGACGGAGTGAACACAGCATCTAGGGATGTTCCTGTGAACCAGGTCAGTGCAGGGGAGACTGTAGAGGTGTGCAGTGGTTTCAATGGTGCAGTCTCACTAAGGATCAGGAAGGGTACATCGGCATGGAGTATCAATGAAACCAAGACTCTAGCACAGGTGTAGGGAGGTTATCAGGTACCAAAGAGCACCCCTCTCCCCTCCAGGCCCAGCCCTCGAATCCTGTGAGAAGAGACTACTGCTATGAATGTGAACCTTAACATGCCACTGCTAGAATAGACTTTAAAGGTGTGTCAGTCCTGTAAAATCTTTGCCTGAGAAGGCTTTTGCTGCAGATTCAGTGGCAATGGGTTCAGATTCCTTGAAAACCTGCATCCAAAGACAACGTCCAGTATGTTATTGGGGTTCTGTTTAAGTGAAAGATGTTGTTTTGTGTTTGTAACTGAGTTTGTTAAGGGCAGACCAAATATGTGTTTCATGTAAATTGTGAGATGTAAAATTCTATGAAGTCATACGGGGGTTATATGTTGTGGTTGCAACTCAGTATTTCATCCCTTTGTGGGCAGCTACACTACCTGATGGTTGCAAAGTTAGAATACAATTCCTTTTAGGCAAAATAGTTTCTTTAGTTAATGTAACTGAGCGATTCATCAGGTTATGGCCAGGCAACATATTTGTTACTTGCAAACAAGCATTGTATAATTGTTTGGAGGCATGAGGGCATTATATTCACTGGCTGTACGTGGTGTGCCATCATTAATTATCACATTGTGGCCAAGAACACCACAGACTTGTTTGACGGCAGTGGATGTTACATTCCTTAGGAGGCAGTGGTCTCTTTGGCACGGTTGGTCGCGTGTCCGCATTGCCTCCATTTTTCCCTACAAGATGGCGGCCGGTAGCTGTCTCAACATTCCCGCTCTGCAGAGCAACTCTCGCTTGGAAGCTCCGCCCCCGCAACAGAGTCCTGCTTTTCTGCTCTTCCAGACAACACACAGGTGCGTTGCTACTCCTAACTATCAACGCTTTGTGAGTTCGTACCTAGGGAAACTATTGCTTCTCTTTCTCTACAGGAATACCTATCTTTCTTGACTAAACTCCCTTTCTCTGTCTAGGACTCATACCCTGCATATGGCGTCTTATGCGACACACTTCGAGCCGCGCTGGATGGTGCTCAACCTTCCTTCACAACGAGGGAAGTGAAAAAATGTGGGTACGTCTTAACAGAGCCTCTGTCATTACGGGCCCTAGGGGGCTTGGTCTTTCTTCAAAGAATCCTTTCTCCCTTACTCTGAATTCAACCTTGGTTATGTCTTTTCTAGCTCTTTGTTGTTTCTCGAAGTACCCTACGGGTCCTCCACATCATACTCAGCCTTCGCTAACACTAGACACCAAGCACAGGGATTCTTGAGCTTCTTTCAGGAACGAATCTAGTATGTGGTTTAGGTCTACATTGTAACACGTTTATATTCTTACGGCAGCTGCACAACTACTGTTTGAGACTATGGCTCACCAGAAAGAAGATCAATCCTAAAACACGCTTAAATGGTACTGCTATTTATGACTCCGTTCTCAAGACCTATCCAGCTCTATCTCTTTTCCTAAGATTAACTCATATTCCTTTCTCCTTCTCGATCTACATCAGACTCATTAATCCTGAGAGTGGATTGAAGGCACGCCCAGTTCTTACCCTGCATACGCCATCTTATGCGACACACTTTGAGCCGCGCTGGACGGTGCTCAACCTCCCCGTTCAGTTTGTGGCGTCTCTCTAATCCTGCCCAGCAGCTTCACAACGAGGGAAGTGAACACATTCGGGTACGTCTTAACAGAGCCTCTGTCATTATGGGCCCTGGGGGGGGGCAGTCTTTCTTTCTAGAATCCTTTCTCACTTTACTCTGAATTCAACCTTAGTTACGTCTTTTCTAGCTCTCTGTTGTTTCTCAAAGTACCCTATTGGTCCTCCACACCGTACTCAGCCTTCGGTAACACCAGACACCAATCACAGGTATTCTGGAGCTTCTTTCAGGAATGTATCTAGTATGTAGTTTAGTCCTGCATTGTAACACCTTTACATTCTTACGGCAGCAGCACAACTACTGTTTGAGACTATGGCACAGCAGAAATTAGGAGATCAATCCTAAAACATGCTTAAATGGGAATGCTATTCATGACTCCTTTTGCAAGACCTATCCAGCTCTATCTCTTTTCCCAAGATTAACTCATATTCCTTTCTCCTTCTCGATCTACATCAGAAGCATTAACCCTGAGAGTGGATTGAAGGCATGCCCAGTTCTTCACGACTACGACTCCAGCTCCACACTCCAGACCAGCCAGGGTTTTCTTCCCCAGAAGGTTTCCTTGGGGCACCTCTTCTTCTTCTGGCCTGTTAGAGCCATGCAACGGAGGGAGGTGTTTAAGGGGGACTTTTCATTTTCTTCCCATCGATAACAACAGGACAGGTTGGTGGTTCTTCCTCTATTTGGTGTTTTATGGTGTTCTAGTTACCGAAAGAGTATAACAGACATTACAGTTAGCAACGCCACCCTGCAAACGCCGCCTTACGCAACACACTTCGAGCTGCGCTGGACTGTGCTCAACCTCCCGGTTCGGTTTGCGCCATCTCTTTAATCCTGCCCAGCTGCTTCACAATGAGGGAAGTGAACACATTCGGGTACGTCTTAACAGAGTCTCTGTCATTACGGGCCCTAGCGGGGCAATCTTTCTTCATAGAATCCTTTATGCCTTTTCTCTGAATTCAACCTTGGTTACGTCTTTTCTAGCTCTCCGTTGTTTCTCAAAGTACCCTACGGGTCCTCCACACCGTACTCATCCTTCGCTAACACTAATTACCAATCACAGGTATTCTTGATCTTCTTTCAGGAACGTATCAAGCATGTAGTTTAGTCCTACATTGTAACACCTTCATATTCTTACGGCAGCTGCACAATTACTGTTTGAGACTACAGCAAACCAGAAATTAGAAGATCAATCCTAACACATGCTTAAATGGTACTGCTATTTATGACTCCTTTCTCAACACCTATCCAGCTCTATCTCTTTTCCTAAGATTAACTCATATTCCTTTCTCCTTCTTGATCTGCATCTGACACATTGTCCCTGAAAGAATCTGCAGATTTATCTCCTTTCGGATCCGAACCTCTCATCCCCAGAGCACGGTTGGTACACGTGATCACCACCTTTTTGCAATCTGTCTCAGAGGCCACCTCACGTCTACAAAGGGATGAACCCGGAGCACTAACGTCCATGGGACTTACACTTGTGCAAAGTTGTGCTTACCGGAACAAAAAAACCTTTCATTCCTACGGCCGAACTCCGGAGGTCTGTACTACTTTTATGCCATGATTCACGACAGGCAAGTCACAGTGGAATTGTTAACAACACTGAACCAATCCAGCGTAACTTTTGGTGGCTTGGTCTCCCTAAGGGTGTACAGGATTATGTTTCATCCTGCTCTGTTTGTTTGCAGGCTAAGGCCCATCTCTGTCACCCTTTAGGTCTTCTCTCGAAGATGCTGGTTCCTGTTATTCCCTGGCAGATGATAAGAACCGACTTTATCGTGGACTTACCAGTTTCTGAAGGCTGTACCACTGTGATGGTTACAGTGGACTACTTCACTAAGTTGGCTCATGTCATTCCTTTGCCAAAACTACCTACTGCGGCTCAGATGGCAAGGATTTTTATCGCTTGTGTGTTTTCCTTGCATGGTCTTCCAGAAACCATTGTCTCGGATCGAGGACCGCAGTATGCCTACAGATCTTGGCGTTAGATTTGCAAACTCCTCAACATCTCCTCTGCCCTGAGCTCAGGTTTCCATCCGCAAACAAACGGGTAGACTGAACAACTGAATCAAACGCTTGAGGGTTATCTCTGTTGCTACATCTCTGCTTCTCAGGACAATTGGACAGAATTGTTGTCAGTGGCAGAATTCACCTATAATAATGCCCAAAATACTTCCTTGGGTTCCAGCCCTTTCCTTTGCTCCTATGGTTTCCATCCTAACTGCTTCCCTGTGGGACTACTGTCTGCTTCCAGCTTCCCAGATGTGGATAGCCTTCTTCTGGACATCCGGAATGGTCATCGTGCTGCCCGCTCCTCTCTTCTGGATGCTCAGGAATGTGCTTAACATTCTGCTGATAGGCGCAGAACCCCTGTTCCAGATTTGGCTCAGGTCGACAAAGTTTGGTTGGCTTCACGTTTCCTTCCCCGACATCTGGTTCCTTTGAAACGTTCTCCCCGTTTCTTTGGACCCTTTCCTGTTCTTTGGTGTCTGGGGGCTGATGCCTATCGCCTCCGCCTGCATCTGTCCTGGTCCAGGACCCACCTGGTCTGCCACATGTCCCAGCTAAAGAAGGCATTGGTGGACCGGTTTGCCCAGCAAGTTAATGCGCATCCTCCCCCGGTATCCACTACTACGGGCCCTGAGTTCGAGGTTGCTGGGATCTGCGATTCCCATTACTATTGTGGTCGCCTCCAATACCTGGTGGATTGGCAGGGTTATACCCCCACCGAGCGCTAATGGGAACCTGCTTGTGCGGTGCATGCTCTGCTCTTGGTCAGATGTTTTCACCAGTCTCATCCAGGGTAGCAGGGTACGCCTACCTTTTGGAGGGGCCATACTGTTACATCCCTTAGGAAGCAGTGGTCTCTTTGGCACCGTTGGTCACGTGCCCACACTTCCTCCATTTTTCCCTTCAAGATGGCAGCTGGTTGCTGTCTAAGCATTCCCACTCTGCAGACCAACTCTCGCTCGGAAGCTCTGCCCCCGCAACAGAGTCCTGCTTATCTGCTCTTCCAGACAACGCGCGGGTGTGTTGCTACTCCTAACTACCAACGCTTTGTGAGTTCGTATCTAGGGAAACTATTGCTTTTCTTTCTCTACAGGAATACCTATCATTATTGACTAAACTTCCTTTCTCTGTCTAGGACTCATACCCTGCATACTCCGTCTTACGCGACACACTTCGGGCCACGCTGGATGATACGCAACCTTCCAGTTTGGTTTGCGTCGTCTCTCTAATCGTGCCCAGCAGCTTCACAATGAGGGAAGTGAACACATTCGGGTACGTCTTAACAGAGCCTCTGTCATTACAGGCCCTAGGCGGGGCGGTCTTTCTTCATAGAATCCTTTCTCCCTTTACTCTGAATTCAACCTTGGTTATGCCTTTTCTAGCTTTCTGTGGTTTCTCAAAGTACCCTGCGGGTCCTCCACACCGTACTCAGCCTTTGCTAACACCAGACACCAATCACAGGTATTCTTGAGCTTCTTTCAGGAATGTATCTAGTATGTAGTTTAGTCCTACATTGAAACACCTTTATATTCTTACGGCAGCTGCACAACTACTGTTTGATACTATGGCACCCCAGAAATTAGGGGATCAATCCTAAGACATGCTTAAATGGTGCTGCTATTTATGACTCCTTTCTCAAGAAATATCCAGCTCTATCTCTTTTCCTAAGATTAAATCATATTCCTTTCTCCTTCTCGATCTGCATCAGACTCATTAACCCTGAGAATGGATTGAAGGCATGCCCAGTTCTTCACGACTACGATACCAGCTCCACACTCCAGACCAGCCAGGGTTTTCTTCCCCAGAGGGTTTCCCTAGGGCACCTCTTCTTCTTCTGGCCTGTTAGAGCCATGGAACGGAGGGAGGTGTTTCAGGGGGGGCTTCTCATTTTCTTTCCATCGATAACATCAGGACAGGTCGGTGGATCTTTCTCTATTTGATATTTTATGGTGTTCTAGTTACCGAAAGAGTATAACTAACGGACATTACAGTGGAAGGCAATACTTTACATTAAGTGGGTACAACTCAGAGCAGCATATTTTTGTAGGCAGACATTTGCATGCACAATTGTGAATACAATCTATATATATTTAATACACTTAGTTATGTTTCCATACTCAGCTGATGCAATTTATCAGTGTTTGGTTTCCCTCTGGTGTCCAAATGGCAAAGTGCATCTCCAATTCAACAACAGCTATCATTTTAACAAACAGAATGAGCTTTCTTTCCACCCCTGCTTCTCTTCACACAGGGCATGGTGGTTGCAGTGTCAATGAACAGTCAATTAACGTCTCAACGATTCAGTCTCTAAAGAGCAAAATGCAGTAGGATAAATGCCTCCTCATGAGATAAAACTGAAAGTATGTTCTGCAATTATGCTACTATGCAATCTTATACCATCACAGGGACCCTACAATGGAACAAGCTTGACAATTACGTGTCGACAAAGGCACATCATAGAGGCCCGTGGAACCGGTGGAACTTAGATACTGTTCTTATACCATGCATGCCTCTCATTCCATTGATACAAATGTGCTTTTCAAATTCAAAAGAAAACAGGCACCCATATGTTTAGCCTTTTCAATTACCATTAATAAGTCACTGGGACCTACACTCCCGTCCTGTAAGTGATCAGTGGTGACCATTAAAAAGTCACAGGGACCTAGGACCCGTTCTCAGAAGCGATTGGTGGTAATTCCCACATTTAAGGAGGGGGACAGAAGTGACCCTATGACTTACCGACCAATATTGACCTTTAAGATATGCTAGAATGGCATAGGTTATGCTGGGAACAGCTATTATCTTAGAATTCCTTTTAGAAAATAGAGTGCATTGAGTACCTGTAGCTCAGTGTGTCATTATATGTGGCCAGACTAACCAATTGTTGTTTGCAAAAAACACCTTCCAATACTTTAGAGGAAAGGGAGATTATATTCAGTGGCTTTAAATCAGTGTTAGATTGGAAAAAACCATCTTCAGTGCCAACATTATTAGGATACCTAAATGTATGTACAAATGGGTGATGAGGATTGCTGCTAGAGGTTTGCTTTTTTTCTCCAGCCACGATAACTGTTTTGTTCATGGGAGGCTGCAGAAATGCAGATGGTATAGCATGAATGGCATGGCATTGAGGCTGGAAGAAGTGGATAATCAGTCCACTTTCTCTGGGGCAAAGAGGGGAAATATGCTGATTCACTGATGATGTAGACAAAATGTGCATCACATAGTGGACAGAGTATGATGAGCCAGGAGTAAACAACACACTGCACACAGGAGAACGATGATCAAGCAGAAACAGCACTGAGTATAGAGGTGCATGCTGAAGCAGGGATCACAGCAAATGGTGTGGAGGGGCCAGAGAGACAGCACACTGTGTAGAGGAACATAATGAGATAGGGGAAACCTCTCATATTGTTGTAGAGCAGTATATAGGCTTTACTGGTCTCCAAAGCTCAGATTCACACAGTATGAGAATACTTATCATAATGCTGACCTTTCCCTGTGCATGCAGCAACAATATATATTTCTAGAAAACCCTTAGGTGTAGAAGGTTCTTCTACTCATCCAACAATGTAGAGTGCCCCCACCATCTCCCCCCCCCCGGTTGCTTGTAGATACCTTGCTGCCAATGCCTATCCTCACCCACCTGTTAGCTTCCCATTCCTGTTTCTCTCTGCTTCCCTCACTGTGTTCTTCCAACTATGATTGTAAAGTGCCCTGTTGCTTCCCAAAGCTAGGTCTGTGCTGTGGGGTCTACTAAATCTGACCATTTTACCCATGTTTCTACTCTCGGGTCTACTGTAATACCACATGTGCCTTCCCTCTGCATGCTTTCATTCTCCTCCCTTTCTTCATCTGACATCATTATACCCCATCTTGTATGGCTTTCATCCCTTTCCTCATCATCAAGATCTAGTCTACTTAGGGACAGTGTTCTGTGCTGGTCCGTTATTATGTCATCTTATCTGCCTCTTGCTTCCTTCAGTGGAGATCCTTCAATACTCTCTTTCGTTCTGTAACCACCTGCATGCCTCATTTGTCAATATAAATCCCAATCATTTTCCCTATACTTTCTGTCTCATTCTCATCTGCCCATGTCTGTATTTCTCTATATCCCTTGCAGCTCCCTGCAGGGCTGTTGTGACCCTCTCTCTTCTTCCCATTGTTTCGTGCTTCAATTGGCACTATGCATCTTTTAAATAAATGTTCTATTTCATCATCCCTGTGTCCCCTACTCCTTCTCATTTCTCATTTCTTTCTTCTCATATCAGTTTTTCATATTTCCCTCGCCTTCTTACCATCCTTTGTTCTTTCAATCTTTGTGTTTCTATCTCATCTTGTTTCTACTCCACCAGTCTCTCTTTCTCTTTGTCTTGTACCTCATAACTTCTTTGTTCTTCCTTTTGTTTCCTCTCTTTTTCCTTCTCCTTTTTGTATACTCTCTTTCATTCTTTTTCCCTCTTTTCCTGTTCCGCTCTCTTTTATTCTGTTTCTCTAACCCCATTGATGCCCTTTTCGTCATCATCAACACATTTGTATTCGGCGAGCACCATCGAGTTAAACAGACAACATACATCAATTGACAAGGTAAAGAATATACTCAGTAGATAGACAAATATAACCAGCACAAAATTAGAACACAGTTGAGGAGTACAGGGAATTCATAAAAACATAAATATCTGGGCCTATGCTGTTACTCGGAACCAAATGAATCTCTAGGGCCTCTGCAGATATGTGCAAATCATGTAAACTAGTGCAAACTTAAGTACATTGAGCAAATTGTGCGATGATAAATTGAAACACTTAAAAACTGGTCAACCCCCAAGTCAACTAACCAGCTATTGTGTCAACTGTACAAACTGTATCTACTAATTGCTTAAGAGTTGCTAAAAAGATAGCGATAAAACAATTTGGTACAAAGTTGCAAAGAAAACGTTCCTCGAAAATATTAGTACACAGTTAAAATATGCAAAAAATGTAAAAGTCAGAGTAACCGTATTGCATCAGTTAAAAACTTCTATTGTTTTTTTTCTTTTTAAAGGAATAAAATCACAGGGTCAAAAGCGTGTATAATCTGTTCTGTGTACAGAAAAGGTTTGTAGTTGGGGAATAGAAGAAGGAGCAGGGTAGACCAAAAAGAACAGTACCTTGCCCATCCTCGAGAGCAAATAATGCCCGACTGGCTCGAGGGGCACACATAGACCGACTCCCACCCTTTGCTCGCCAAGGCTTTAAGATGTTGCTAGCAACATTGCTTTCACCCCTCTGCATGACGTGTGGGCACCCCTGCTTGTTTGATATAAAGAAAAAGAAGCAAAATATTAGGTTTTTAAAAGGAGTCCCGCTGCACTCAAACAGTTAAATAGAAGAATCGTTGGTGTCATCATTGGTGGGTCTGAGAATCATGTGGGCGGCCCTCAGGGCTACCGTACAATAACGAGTGATATCCAAACATTTGTCCCTCCTCTTTAAGAAAAGTCTGTAAAAGCTCCACAGCACATACTTGCCTTATCGGTGTTACTTCAGGATTCAAGATCACTTTACTTCATTTGCAGCCCTTGCTGTCTCCATAGGACTTTCTTCAGCAGACATGCGAGGGAACTGGTTGGTGTTGTCCTGGCCTCAGCACTTTCCTCGCAGCGCAAACACCAAGCAGCGCCAACACCGCCCTTATGCTGCACTGGGCTTTCGCCGCTCCAGGGGGATACAGCAGTTAAAAAGAAGGGGGGGATGGTCAAGTGTGTAGAGAGCAAAGAAGTCTTCTCTTGCTCCCTCCAAGCGGCGCCAAAACCGCCCTTACGCTGCACCGGGCTTTCACCACTCTGGGGGCATACAAGCAGTTACAAGGAAGGGGCGTGGCCAAGTGTATTAGGAGCAAAGAAGTCCTCTCCAGCTCCCTCCAAGTGGCGCCTACACCGCCCTTACACTGCACTGGGCTTTTTCCTCTCCGAGGGGATCCTAGCAGTTATAAAAAAAGGAGGGCATGGCTAAGTGTGTAGGAAACAAATAAGTCCTCTCCTGCTCCCTCCAAGTCGCACCAACACCGCCCTTATGCTGCGCCGGGCTTTCAATTTTTCATCTGATGTAAGTACTAAATGTCCTCCCATCCATTCATTCGGCACTATTGTCATTTCCTTTCTTTCTGTCTCGTGGATTCTTCCTCTGTCTCTGTCTATCCCTTCTTTCATCATGCTCTTAACATTCATTGCGTGTTGACTTATTTGCGTTCTCTGATCTTACTTTCTTCTATCTTATGCACATTGTTATTAGCGGGGGGCTCGGATGTCAGGTTAACGTACACCGCTGTTTCCTTTAATTCCTTTAAAGGATAGAATCCCTGTTTCTCAGCATCTGTACTCTTGTCTTCAGAAGGAAAAAGAGGAGAAACCTCCCATTTATGCTAATTAAGCATCAACTCCTTTTCAGGTGGATCTTCTATTTTCACTCTGATACATTTTGCATAGCTCTAAAATTGCTAATCTTCTGTGTAACGTTTTCCCTGTATATGCAGCATGTAAATATGTTGTCATCTATTGCAATATTGTTCTTGATAATTAACCTTCTTGGGGCCATGGCATATACATTTTATCAGCCGTGCCTTTTACCCACTCAGAATGGTACTTCCTCATCTTTGGTGTGTAACTCAGTAATGTCTTACATGGGTGCAGCATGGGGTGTGTCCCCCATCATGATAAGTCGTTCTTGACTGTCAGCACTTACAGTTTGTTTTTATTAATTTATTACTTCAATTAAATATACCACAATAATCAATTGGGGCAAGTACCATCAATCGCCACCCATTACCAAAATAAAAACATATTTTTAACCAATTTTAAAGCCTATACATTCATATTCTCTTTATTCCGTCGCTTATAATTATATTGATTCTTGCTGGCTTGCTGTTTTTTTTTATTATCACCCTAAGAATCTCCTTTTATTTGTTATGTATTTATTTGTTCACATTTTATACTCTTTTTTATTGATGTCAATATCTTGATATTAGAATCTTATAAACAGCTGGATAATTACTATCATATTATGTCTCCTAATTTAAACAAATTTTATATTTTTATGTTGACATATTTACTGACAGATAACAAACCCATACAAATGTGCACTTTTAATTCTCGGTGAGCACCTTTCTTTACTGTCTTTAATAAATGTATCTTATCTCATGTTTGCTCTTTACTGTCTTTAATAAATGTATCTTATCTCATGTTTACCCCATTTTGGAGTTTGACATGCATTTTCATCTCAGCCTTGCCTCAGGAATCCCTGTAAAATACTCCACTTGTAGTTTAACACGTGTCCATCTGTTGCCTTTGAACCAGGAATCGAGGTATCTCAAAATCATGGCACTATATATATTTAAACTTGCAATACAATCCCTCCCCTTTATTTGAGACTTTCCATGCTCTAGTTACATCTGTTGCTTGGCTCGAGTCCCTCTGTATCGACTCTTCCCCAATCGACCACTTTGCCGTCTGTCCGCAGGGCACCTGCAGAGACCAGACAGGAATTTCATCAAAGTGGCGCCTGCTGACCGTCTTATCGTCACACATGTGTCTTTTTCTCCACTCTCCATGGCAAACTCTGCGATGATCTTCTGGCTAATGGTGGAAGATGTCAAGCATCTGAGAGTCTAGATCTGGTACTAGGAGACTGGATCAGAACCATCTGTATCGCTATCAAAATGTGCGAGTTCCAAGTGCCAAGTGGAATGACCAATAAATGATCACAGACCCAAATAACAAGGCATACAGAAAGAATATGGCTAAGTACTCTTTTTTTATCAGCTAATATAAAGTAGAGAAATCTGGTGAACAGACAAATTGTAGCTCAAACACTCTCATCAATAGTTCAATTGCACTGAGGTGTTATACTTCGATGTACACCAGCTAAGACGTCATCCTATGTGGCAAACAGTAAAACCTATTGGGTGGAGGGATTGGTTAAGGGAACATATATACTTATGTATCGTGCAGGTGTTAGTAACATAATTGGCTGCCCCTTATCTTGTAGGCATGCATCAAACTACCTCTAAATCTGTATAATATAGTAAAATAGCAGAATAACTGCAGCGGATAGGCTTCTGCAACATTGTATAGTACACTGCTACATAGGCCATCATAATTAGTTGGCATTCTCTCCCAACCTTGGACTTTCAGCTCATTGGCAGCATGTGAGCAAAACAAAACCCAGTTATGGGGAACAATATCAGACTACTACCCACTTGGACAAATAGCCTACCATCTCTCATCATTTAAGCCTTAAATCAAGGCATCTTCTTTGTAGTTGACCGTGCTGACTTTTCTCTTCTCAGGGATTTTTAAGGGAGTGTGGGTACATTGCTATCTTCTGTTAGAGTCTAATGAATAGGCCTTGTTTTGAAATCCTGAATCACATTTGAGGAGAGAACGATTTTGTCCATTTCGACCTTTTATTTGATGTTATTTAATTCAATTATACTTGTTGCTATTACTCCTCTTGGCCGCTGGAGACTCGGTTGTTGCTTTTAGTGCATGCTTTCTGCATCTTTATTTGTTGAATACTTGGCACTTACAGATGTTTTCTTCTTTAATTAATATAAGGGAAATATGTTGTGCTTATGAAGCTTATCCTGTTTGACTAACCTTTGTGTATTGATGTGGCTTCCTTCATCTCAGGCCAATAGACCTTCTTTGTTCCTTGCACCTTCTTTGTTCCTTGCACTGGGTTGTTTTCCAGCGCCTTTCAGCTCCGCAGCCATCAAGTGTCTCTAAGGTAGTTTGGTTGTTCTTAACACAATTCTGACATCCATCTTTTAATTATTGCAGCTTAATTTGCCTTTTATTTTCTCCTGCAGCAAGCTTCTATATATCTTTTCTCACTTATGTTCTCAATTAATCTGATTTCTTTGTATTCACATACATGTTTCTCTTGTTACTTCAGTTACATATTCATTTGTTAAGCATTATTTATATTGTTTCATTGAGTCCTTTTGTCTTCTCTTCATAACCTCACTTTGCTCTGGTCTGATTTCTCTTATAGCTCTTCTATATCCATTGGCATATGTGGACATTCTTCCACCATGTCAGAGCAAGGGTACATTCAATATGGTGTCTGAGTGCATACTGTCTCTCGAATCTTCGATGTGGTATTGAGACAATGCTTGGTGTCATGCACAGTGCTCTCTTGCTGTTATTCCAGTATGACGGAGATAAGGGGGCGGGCACTAGAGATGACATGTACATCTGCCTCGCTACAAGAAGCTAGGATATGGTCACACTTACAATCTTCGCTTTGTTCAATGACAATTGATCCACCGGTTTTACAACAAAATATAAATAAAGAACAATGAAAAGTGAATTGGGTCAAACAGGGAAAACGTGTTTTAGAGAAATGCTGTTTTCTTGAACAGTTAAGGGATACAAGTGTGAATAGCCACAATGTTGGATTCAGATCCTGTACTGAACACATACTTCAGATGGGCATAACACAGTCCCTTGGGGCAGGCCCTAGCCATGGAGAGGACGTGAGCACATGTCAATGTAATGTAACCTATACTTTGCAAGGATAGAAAAAGGCTATGCATTGTAGCATGATTCACAAATTTGATGTTGTGTCCACAGGCCTGGGAAGGGAGGGAAATGTACATTTTGTCATCCCCGCCCAAACTTATAATCATATTGCACAAATAGACATTTTTAGAGGGTTACATCTTTAGTCCTGTGTTGTCAGAATTGCTGTAAACTTTCCAAAATAAAAACACATTAAATATAGTTAAAAGTTGTTTAAGTTTCTGCATGGGAGGACAACGTGATAGGTTATATCCCCAAAAGGTTCAGTTTTTACATTGCAGACCGATAAAAGGTCTGCATGAATCTTTCCAAACAACAATAACAAACCACTATTTGATTATTGTTAGAAAGGTTTGTGATTTTTGATGCAGTGCGGCAAAGTGATGGTGTGGCCATTGAATAAAGCTTTTCCCATATAGAAGAGGTCCAAATAAAGCCTGCACTCCAACCGTCCATTTTGAAGTACCAGGAAGGTTCACACCGCAATATGTGATGTATAATGGGCAAATAAACCAGCAGAGAGCCGCACAGGGGCTCTGCCCAGTACCTATTAGAAGAACAGCACCTATTGAAGTACCAATACCAAGGAAACCATTGACAGCAAGGTATCCATTGAGAAACCCATATCAACAAATGAAACGGAATGAAGATCGTCTGAGTATAGTCCCTGAAGAAACCAAAAAGATCTTAATGGAAGACGAATGGCGACATCACAAAAACCCGGACTGACTCAAATATAGACGAAATGATGACCAGAGAAGGACGCAAAGAGACGAAACACCATGAACAAGGATATAGTGAATCTAAAGTGAAAGAACAATGTCAAAATGTATGAAGCTTAAGCTGTAAGCATGGCAAAGATATTTTGCCAATTTAAATCTGTACATATGCTTGGAACCGCAAGAAAGCTAAGAAAACAGTGTGGCTTGCTATGCTTAGTAGAAGAATAGTGTGGCAAGTGCCACTATACATAATCAACCTCAAATGAAGCACATTATTATAAGTATATTTCTACTTTGCATAAGAAGCAGAATCAACCCAGGGTACTAAAGGCCACACAAGAAAAGCTTCATATTTATTAAAAACGAGAAGAGACGGCTATAACCAAACTCAGCAGAGGCAACTCGTGCCAGGAAAGCCAAGGTTATACCAATAGAAGAGCAGAACAGTTGCTACATTTGATTGAAACTAAGAACAGAATATCCTGCTTCTGAAAGGTCGAGATAAGAAGACGAAGGCAGGTGTTGGGTGAAACAAAAATCAAATACACAAATTAATGGAAAAGAGGCAAATTCATGGTGTCTGAACCACGTGACCAGCCAAGCCGGACAAAAGCGAGAGCTCACACCTAAGCATGGCACAAGGCCAGGCGAAGATATTAGAACTTTTCCAGACAGAAGATGCAGTCTCGAGGCCAACCAAAGTGAAATAATTGATAACTGGCTACTAAAGTGATGATTGATTGTAACAATGACTGGAAGAAGGCTGGGTAACTAAGGGGCACCTCGCACCTGGCCGACCATTCTGCGTGCTCCTAAGCAAAGTGGAAAAGTATGCATGGGGTTGGTGCCAACCCAATCACAATGGACCAAATAATCTAGGGTCCTATAGTCAGTAGAACCAATAGGACGTTGTACTTTTAGTGACGTCTGTAGTAGTCATTGTGGCGGAAGGGCTTAGATGCCCACCTGATAGTGTTTACCCAATCCCCTCACTCCATTACCATATACAGATATAGTACCTATATTAAAGTTTTCCTTTCCTAACTAATAGAATTGCCCTGCAACTTTTGAGTGTTACACATCGATGATGATGAGTTTTCAGTATAAATGCTATAATTTTTATAAAGTTTGTTGAAGTTGAAGCGAGAAGGAAGATCGCACCATTGCTGATATTCATAACTCCCTGTTTTTTGTACTTGTCATTAAACAGACTCCCTTTGCCAAACCGTTGCGTTGTCCTTATTGATTGGTGTTGGAGTAATACAACTACATCCCCATCCATCTCACGGGTGCCGCTATCTTGTCTTAAAGTGCTTCTGAGAAAACCCTAACTCTATGGGCTGGTTGGGGTTCTCGGAGCACACTTGGTAGCAGAGGATGGGTGGTAATCAATTATCGATTAGAATAAGACACCCATTGACCGTCGACATAAAGTAACTCTAGGTCCTCGGCAATATCACAAGTCCTTTGCCATTCAGCCGAGTAGACAGTGAAGCTCCTCGTAGACAGTGGTAGAATAAAAATAAAAATCTGCAGAATGAGGTCTGAAGGGACCTGTGTTACCCACATAACCCCTTCCCCTTCCTGAGCGGCAGAAAAGCCAGAGAAGGCGGTGATGAAGGCGGTGATCCCACGGATCCAGAGTGGAAACATGAGAATGGTGAGTGAAAAAGACTAATGCTTTGGCAAAAGTGCATGCCTTAGAGCAAGTGAGGGAAAAGGTAACGGAACGAGGTGGGAAAAAACAAAATATAGTTAGAAGTAGAGAAGAATATATATATATATATATATATATATATATATATATATATATATATATATATATATATATATATATATATATATGTTCAAAGTACTGTCATTCTCATGCCAGAAAGTTTGAGCTGCACTCTCCACAGTGTTGGTTAGGCACAAATCAATCCCAATTGGAAAAAGAAGGTATACTGCCAGATCCACACTTTGTTTTCCAAAATGACCTTCCTTTATTTTTCTTTCAAGGAAAAAAACATGGAAATCCTTTAAAATCCAAACAACCAAAATACACGGGTCCTCCCAAGTGCAGCAAACAGTTTGCTGAGGCGTACACGCGGTCCACGGCCAACTCACCGCTTGTTCACAACAATTTGCCTCATTGTCAAACAAACATTTAAAAAGAGGAGACATGAAAGAGGGGCTGCCCACAGAAATTAGATGTAAACACAAAAGAGAGACCAATTTTCTTAGGTTACTTAAATCACAAAGTTTACATGTCGGCCAAATTGGCCTTGTATTTTGAAAAGGTAACCAACAATTTTAATATATATGCGGAAGGGAATGTTGACTCGAGATTAATTAAGTAGACAAAGGGAAGATGCCGGGGAGGACACCCGAGAAAAGAGAGAGGGTACCGGTGATGACACCCGAGAAGAAAGAGGATTCGCCTAATTTCTACGCTTTTAATATAAACGGCTAGAAGAAACTTGTATCCAGAGTCCCAAATAAAGGGGAACGAATAGGCCACCACAGCGATTAAAGACATTGTGAAAGGGATACGTTTAAACTCCATGTCAGGGCAATTTTAGAGGCAGAGATACATGTGACTGGCTCGAGTTCGTCTAGTCTGTTAATGCCTGTCTTATGTGTTGATTGTTGTGACGTCATAGGACAGAAAGTTTTCCTTCGAGGAACTAGCATAAAAACTGTGCGATTAGATATTTGGCAGGTTGTTTATGCCTTGGCCGCAGGGCGTGCCATTATCTAAAGCAGTTTTGCAACATATGACGACATACTTTCACGCCACATTCACAGGAAAAAAGTTAGACAAACGGCTAGCTAGTCTAGATTTGTGGAAAATGTATCAACAAGACAAGGAAGAGGAACCACCATCAGACTGGATACTTAACATATGCACAGAGGGGGGTGAGACGCCCACAGCGCCACCCGCCCCGCCTGAAACAGAAATTGAGAACAAGAAGGAAGAAGGGTTATACCCACACAGGGAATTTAAAGCAGCTACGGGGTATAGCATCCCAGCGTATGAGTCACCTATGCAAAGTAGTGATGAAAATCAAGATAAGGATAGAGAAAATATCACCTCCAAAGTCCCAAGGGACAAGGAGAGACGCAATGACGAGAAAAGAGACCAGGCACAGGCAAGTACATCTCTCGACAAAGAGAGAGAAAGTAAAAGATGGAAAAGAAGCGAGGCTTGTTCTGATGAGATAGCACTCCCACAAGACAAATGTATGGGAGGGCAGATTTTATTAAAACTCGATGGCAAAGGCATTGATGACGCAAAACGAAAGGAGAGATTAGACGATGTACAGAGGAAGGAGAAGGAAAAAGAAAAACGGATTAAGAGACGAGAGAATAAGGAAAAAAAATAGACAGAGACAAGAACAGTTATATCGTGAAGAGCAAGAACGGTATCTCAATCGTAAACAGAGTGCAGCCAATGAGCAAGACAGACAGGAGCAGCGAAGATTAGAGGAAGAACACAGAATACGAGAGAAAAGAATAAAGAGATGAAGGGATAAGGAAATCCGAAGGGCAAATGAACAAAGAGAAGCAAAGAAAGAGGAAGAAGATAGGGTCAGAGAAGAGGCGAGGAAGCGCAGAGAATTTGATGATGATGTAGAACGTAAGCAAAGACAGAGAGCAGGCAATCTTGAATATCTGAAAAGAGAGGTTAAAAAACCTGAGCCAGTAGTAGATTGCGAAGACATAGAAGAATTATTTCCTGAGTACAATTCAGTATCAGGTACGTCTAGGGTGAATATTGAGGATGACTTCGACACCAGAAGCATTGGAGAAATGATTGATAGAGTATATGATGAAATGGGGCTAGAACAAGTACCCCAAGTGGAGGGGAAAGACGAGCACCTGTAGAGCACTCAGCTTTACGACCCTGAGGATGTCTCCCGAAGTAGTGGAAATAGAGAACTGTCCCTAGATAGACGGGAAATAAGCAAGAACAAACAGGACGCAAGAAGTTGCACGAGTTGGGCGCAGACAATGTCTGACACTGAAAGGGAGGAGCGTGAGGAAAAGGAGGAAAAGAGGAGATGCGGAAGATGATTCACAGGAGGGAAAGGGATAAGATAGTCAGATTCTAATGGGTCTGCACAGAGGATATCAGAATCAGCCGCACAGTCAGACCGACACGAAGAAGAATCTCACAGTGAGAGGGGGGTGTCTCCACCACCCTATGTGAGCCGGCTTAGGACATTGCCAGGCAGGCGGCAATGCAGAAATATTACCCCTGCAATAGACAGGAGAACGATGAGAGAAGAGAGAGAGGGCTATGTATCCCAATTTCTGTTGCTCGAGAAAGGAGGGGCGAGACCACAGTACATTCCATGGCCACACATGGATCGAGAAAACTTGAAAAACAAGTTTCCAATATTGACATGGGGAGCCAGAAAATGGACACATGAGCTAGAAAAAATGATGGGTGGGAACACGTTAGCTATAGGGGATATCAAGGGTCTCTTAATCGCCATACTTGGTGAAAGAGCAGACGATGCGTGGACATGGGCAGGCTACTCTGGTGTGACCACAGTTAATACCGCGCATGACGGAGCTCCATTTAACAATTGCAGAGCCGTGGTTTGGAAAGCACTACAAGTGCTATACCCAGATACTTTCGACATGGGAGCTATCATGACATATAAAATGAAGGAGTCAGAAGATCTGTTACTTTATATACAGAATTTTCAAGACACGTGTATACTCGAGACTCGTGAATCTTGGGGGTAATCTATGCCCCTGTTCTACCATATATTGTGCCAAAGGCTGCCAGAGCCGATACAGAAACAGCTCAAGAAATTGATAGGAATTGAGGCCAAGCCATGGTCAGAAATACAGTTGACCATTGCACCCTATTACAGGCTGCTGCAAGAAAAGAATCGCAAAAAAGAAGCTGCACGAAAGGTGAAGAGGCAAAATTATTGCAGAAGAAATTATCAAAATATGCTCTTGAAGTAGCAATGATAACTAGCACAGACAGCTCAAACATGCAACAAGCCAATAATCCACAGAAGAATAATCAGGACAGTACAGGGTTTTACCCCCAAGGGAAGAGGATTCAGAGGAAGAGGATGGCAGAGTAATCAGCTAGGTTTCCAGAATAATCAAGGAGGTTTCCAAAATATGCAAAATGGAAATCAAGATATGTCAAATGGGCAAGTGATCCGACCAACGCCAGTATGTTGGTTGTGTGGGATGACAGGGCATTTAGCACGCACATGCAGAAATCAAGGCATGATGCAAAACAGCCAAGGAATAGGCACAGGCATGGTGAATCCACCTGCGTTTGTACAGCAGGGAGTTGCACAGAATCACATGGTGCAACAGCAAACGCCAGGAGCACAGCAAAACTCACAACCTCAGAATTTTATGTGTTTTCCATAAGGACAGTCTCAACAGTCGCCTATGCAACTGTCACAGACAGTGAGTACCGGACAGGCTGCGAACCCTGGAATAAGGAATAATACTGGTGATGGGGGAAACCCATTCGCACAAGGTGGGACAAAATTATATATGGACTAGGACAGCTCACTGGGAACCCTGATGTGTTCTATCCTATCAGTGACACCAGACCCTCCCTGGGAACCAAGGCTAGATGTCATTATAGGGGATAAAGAATATTCCTTCCTCATTGACATGGCTACAACACGTTCATGTATACGTGAAGGCAAGTTTTCCTTGTCCAGCGATGCCATAAATACTCAAAGTTTCACAGTAGCTACAAGTCATGTTCCCTTTACAAACGCACTTCCAGTCTCTATAGGAGAATGTGAAATGAATGTGCCTGTATTATATTCACAACACACCCCAGTAAACATTTTGGGATGAAATCTAATGACGAAGTTAAATATGACAATCTTGTTGACGGAGGAGGAGATAGTATGTTCAAATCCAGGCATGCACTATTCAAATTAATGAAAACTGATTGCAGCATATGCAGGACACACAGCCATGAGGGCTGTACTATTAGAGCCTGAAATATTCACGTATGGAATATGTGTGCTAATGGCAGGGCTGCCAGGCCTTACAGACCAAATCATGAGGACTCCAGATGAATTTCTATTCAGGCCAAGAATACCTATGCACGAGGAAAAGGGACAAGTATTTCCCTTAGTGATACACACAGCTGCAGTATGAGGGAAATGGCTTTGATTGATGGTTAGGATGATGAAGGCCGACAATGGTGCACAGTAATCACCATTGAAGAAGGATACCGATTGACTGACGTTACTGATAATGATTTGTTTGATGAGCAAGCAGATATGGGAGAGACAACAGCTGACGTGAGCCTCACCTTTTGGGTGAGAATGATCAAAAGAGAAGTGCCTCAGAGAATCATGTTATCACGGGACCGTCCCGAATATTTTGATGACGACATGGCCCAGGTGCCTGTCTCAGTATGCACTACAGGCCCCTATGACGTAGGCTTATTGAAAGGAGTCAGAGAGGTGAAAATCAAACTGAAGCCAGGAGCAAGTTTACCAAAAGCACGGCAATACCACATATCCAGGGAGGCAGATGAAGGGATTTTTAAGACAATTTCAGCTATGATGGAGCAGGGCATTTTAGTGGCGTCAGAATCATCATGGAACACTGCAGTTTACCCTATCAAAAAATCAAAGGGAAGGCAGGATTTACACCCAATAAATGATATTGTTGAGGCTGAGTTCCCTTTAGTCCCTAACCCGGCTACAATTCTATATAATATACCCGTTGATGCAAAATATTTCACAGTGATTGACTTGAAAAATGCATTTTTCTCAACCCCATTGCACCATGACTCACAAGATCTGACGTCATTCACGTTCAGACAGATGCGTCTGAAACGCACGAGGCTACCCCAGGGGTACAATGAGTCTCCTTCTATCTTTAACAGAGTCCTGCAGATGGACCTAAGCAATATTGCATTAGAAAGTGTTGTCCTGCAATATATGGATGACATCTTAATTTGCAACACAACAGAAGAGAGATGCAGACACGATTCTGTTAAGCTTTTGACTATACTGGCTGAGAAAGGACATAAGGTTGACAAAGAAAAGCTACAATATTGTCAAGAAGAAGTGCTATACATAGGTCAGCTGATCTCGCACAAGGGGAAAAAAGTTACCTCAGAAAGAGCTGACCCATACTAAACACAGCCAAGCCACACACGGTAAAGCAAATGCAGAGTTTCTTAGGCCTGTGCCATTAAGTCAGGGCATGGCTCTTTGACTGCAGCTCTTACACCAGGCCTTTGCTTCAGGCCCTGAAGCAGACACAAGTGACAAAGGAAATAATTGAATGGTCTGAGAGCATGGAGGAAGGATTTTCTGAACTCTAAAAAGCAATTGCACAGCACCAGTTTTAGGAATCTGCAATTATGCCGAGGAATTTTACCTGTTCTCGCACACAAATGGCAGCATTATGACGGCAGTACTCACGAAGAGAACTACATTGGGGTATAAGCCCCTGGCATATTATAGTGGAAATCTGGACCCAGTAATGAGAAGCCATTTCCCATGCGAGAAAAGTTTCGCCATTGAAAAGGCTACTACCATTGTAATGGGATGCTCATGACTTTCTTTGTCGAGCACTCACTATTTGCTATTCTAGAGAAACCAAACAGCACACTAACATCACAGAGAGCTTCTGCTTATGAAGTGATCATATCAAATCCATTAATTAAAATAGTCCGATGTAAGGTAGTGAACCCCGCTATGTTCATAGCAGAGCCAGTCACTGAAGGAGAACCAATACATGACTGTGCAAATTATGAAGAATTCTATGATGAAATTCCCAGAGTGAAAGAAAATGCATTGGCAGAAGGAGAAAGTGTCTTCATTGATGGTTCTTCGATAATTGATCAAAGTGATGGGCAAAGATTTACAAGTGTCGTGGTAATGAAACAGTGCATGAATACCATCTCATTATTCAGCACAGGCTGCAGAATTATTGGCGTTGATACTCGCCATTGAGAATCACGCAGATGAGGAGGTAACTGTGTACAGTGACTGCGACTATGTGATGTCTGCAGTGCACGCAGGCCTAGCGCGCTGGAAATGGAGGGGCTACCTCCGAGCGGATGGCACACCAGTGCAGCACGCAGCCTTAGTGGACAGGCTGATCAAGGCACTACAGCTCCCAATGGGCATAGAAGTCGTGAAATGCACCGCCCACATGATAGGGACAGATTTTATCTCACGCGGAAATCAAGCAGCAGACACGGAGTGAGATGATCATGGAAGTGGAAGTCACCCACAAAAATGAGAAAATGATGTTTGCACGAGCTGCACCTGAAAGCTATAATAATCTAGGACAAACACTGTTGATGGAACTCCAAGGGGAGGCACCACAGGAGGAATAAAAAGTATGGAAGCAGCGACAGTGTTCTTTGAACCCCTCTGAAAGCTTGTGGTGACAAGACAGCACTGGTAAACCAGTAATGTCTACAGCCCTGTTAAAATTGGTGCTGGAGCAGTTACACTATCCGGCACACATGACAAAAGAGAATCTAGCGGCAACACTCACAGAAGACTGGTTCATACCAAACTTAACTGAGCAAATTGCAATTTTCATAGTGAACTGCATCATCTGCCAACAATTCACATCTGGCCACACATTAAGAGAGAGGAGGGATCCCAAGGCCAAATGGGCCTTTTCGGCACTTGCATGTCGATTATGTCGACATGATTCAAGTATGTAACGGGTACAGATACCTAATTGTTGTGGTGTGTCCATTCTCTAGATGGATAGAGGCAGGTCCATGAACACACCCAGACTCTACCTGTGCTGCCAAATTCTTAGTAAGAGAGGTATTTCCCAGGTGGGGGGTATGTGAAGTCTTGAGATCAGATCACGGGACCCACTTTGTAAACAAGGTTTTTGAACAGATTAGCTTGCTGTTTGGTATAAAGCACAAGTTCTTGTCGGCGTACCACCCACAAGGTAATGGGATATATGAGAATTTCAACTGCCTATTAAAAAAGAGGATAGCCAAGTTGAAGCTTACTCTAAGAAAGGGATAGTTGCATTGCCTTCCTTTTGCACTGTATGCACTCAGGTTCCGACCATCATCTTACGCCGCACAAAATAGCGACAGGAAGAAGAATGCGCACTCCCCTGACCCCTTGAGACAGCTAGATGTGATGCCCAGTCAAAAGGAGAAATCCTAGGGTCTGAATTGCAAAATAACTTGAATTGCATGACATATTGCCTTACTGTAATTTCAGACCAGCTTCAGCAACGACGAAAAGGGTGCAGGGCAGCACGGAACACAGAAGGAGATACTACTACAGGCACAGCTCAAGGACTTTGTGTTCCATCCGTTTTTCCTGGAGACACCGTCTTGGTGAAGAACTATACGAGAAAAAGGTGGGACGAACCAAGGTTTAACAGTCCCTTTACAGTGTAGGACTGCACTCCCTCTGCAGTGAAACTGCAAGGAAGGAGAGCTTGGATCTTCCTGGGTGACATCAAACCATATATCGGAGAAGGCATCCTGCCTGCACCCCAGTGCGAGGAGACTATGAACGACGGGGAAGAACCAC
The DNA here is from genome assembly GCF_040938575.1 of Ambystoma mexicanum. Taxonomy (NCBI): domain Eukaryota; kingdom Metazoa; phylum Chordata; class Amphibia; order Caudata; family Ambystomatidae; genus Ambystoma; species Ambystoma mexicanum. The sequence goes on along the minus strand of NC_090935.1, from coordinate 446,254,164 downwards.
AGCACGTGCAGACAAGATCCTTGACGAAGAAGCAGGATGCATGAGCAGCAGCAAAGTAAAGACAAAGGCCCTCATTACAATACTGGTGGTAACCCATGGCGCAATTAGCACCATGGTTGCTGCCGGTATTGTAACGAGTCCGCCAATGTTCAATGGGGAATTACCACCCCATTCCAAGGTAGGCGGGGCGGTAATTCCCCATTGAACATTGGTCCTTCCCCATTTTTGCCCCATAGGGCTCAATTGGACTGGGGAAGGCGGTAATTACGGTACTGCAAATTGCAGTACCGTAATTACCTCGAGAGTCCCTTTGCGGGTCCCTACTTTAACGGCTGGTCCAGACCAGCCGTTAAGGTCGGGTCCCGCAAAGGGACCTCGTAATTAGGCGCTAGGGGGTTAAAGGCGCTGGAGCCTTTTAAGGCGCCGTTAACCCCTTAGCGCCAGGGTCGTAATGACCCCCAAAGAACTTTTGTGAGATAGTGTGGTTTCATTTTGGACATTCCTCTGAGCAAAAAAGAGGATAAGGACAGATAAACACTCCTAGTTGCAGGGTGAAGAAGAAAACTCCATTTACAAACCACAACATAGTCTGTTAACTTTGAACTTTGGACTGGGGCACACTGAAGCCTGGACTAGAAAATAATATGCCAATTTTTGATCGAGGACACATAAATTGGAAGAAAATACAGTACCCATATATATTCCACGCAGAGACTTTGTTTGGAATCACTTATGGAGTCCTGCAGTAGCAACATCACCAAAGGCGTAGTGACATACCCGTCACTGGTGGGGAGGCTCACAAGTGTCACTGACTTTCTTCAAGATCCTGAAAACAAAAAGATTATAAAGAGATTGCTTACTGTGAATGCCGAGCAGTTCCTCCTACTTCCCAGTAGCAGGACAAACTGGAAGGGCAAACAGAATTGAACGAATAAAGTAGATCAAACCAGTGAAAGGGTCAATAAGAGTAAATCATACGGAAACAGTAAAATGATTTAAACTCCTGAAATGAACAAAATGCATGCAGAGTGAATGAAATGAATGGCGTGGATGAATTAGTGAGAATGGATGAATAAGGTAGAACAAAGGAATGCGCTGATTGGAAGAATGCACAAGTGGAAGAACGGTGTAAAACAGAGGAATATCCAGAACGGAAGAGCATAAAGCAGATAAGTGTGTAGATCAGATGAGTATGTGGAGCGGATGAGTATGTAGAGCACATGAGTGTGGATAACGGATGAATATGGAAGTGCAGAGATTGCGTGGAGCATTGGAGCAGATGAATGTACAGACCTGGCAAATGCGGAGAGTGTGTAGATCGCTGGAGCAGCTGAATGAACAGACCTGGCAAATGTACAGAGTGGATGAGTGTATAGAACGAATGAGTGTATAGAGCGGATGAGTGTATAGAGCTGATGAGTGTATAGAGCCGATGAGTGTATAGAGCCGATGAGTGTATAGAGCCGATGAATACATTGGGTGGACAAATGGATAGAGCGGATGAGTGGATTGAGTGGATGAGTGGATGGAACGGAGTAGTAGATAGAGCGAATGAGTGGATGAGTGGATGGAGCGGATGAGGGGATAGAGCAGATGAGGGGATAGAGTGGATGAGGGGATAGAGTGGATGAGCGGACAGAGCGGATGAGGGGATAAGTGTACAGTGAGGATGAGTGTACAGAACGGATGAAGGTATAGAACTTATGAGTTTAGTGATGAATATATGGAACAGGATATTGCTGTTGAATGTGTGTAAAGTACAAGTGCCTAGAGGGGATTAGTGCATAGAGCGGATGATTGCCTAGAGGGGATGAGTGCGTAGAGGGGATGAGTGCATAGAGGGGATGAGTGCCTAGAGCGGATGAGTGCCTAGAGCGGATGATTGCCTAGAGGGGATGAGTGCGTAGAGGGGATGAGTGCATAGAGGGGATGAGTGCATAGAGGGGATGAGTGCATAGAGAGGATCGAGTGCATAGAGGGGACGAGTGCATAGAGGGGACGAGTGTGTAGAGGGGTCGAGTGCGTAGAGGAGTCGAGTGCATAGAGGGGACGAGTGCATAGAGGGGACGAGTGCGCAGAGGGGAGGAGTGAATAGAGGGGACGAGTGGATAGAGGGGATGAGTGGATGGAGGGGACGAGTGCGTAGAGTGGACGAGTGCATAGAGGGGACGAGTGGGTAGAGGGGATGAGTGTGTAGAGGGGACGAGTGGATACAGGGGACGAGTGGATAGAGGGGATGAGTGGATAGAGGGGATGAGTGAATAAGAGGTGATGAGTGGATAGAGGGGATGAGTGGATAGAGGGGATGAGTGGATGGAGGGGCGTGGGGCCGACTGGAGTATGCATGCGGACTGGAGCGCACGGAGTGGACTCGAGCGTGAGGGACGAGCCGGAATGCATGAGTGCGTGGAACGGACCAGAGTGTATGGAGCAGACTGGGATGCATGGAGTGGATTGGAGTGCATGGAACGAACTGGAGCACATAGAATTGCGTGACGTATATAGTATGGTTTGGAATGCAGAGAACCTTTGAAAGAGCATACAACCCATCATATCACACCACCACACTTACTCTCTCCTTTACATCACCACTTAACTAGAACACAGAGATACTATGACACCATTCGGCATAACTGTTCTCATACCAACATCCGCCGCTCACTCCACATCATTCTAAGTAAACATTGCTGGTTACACCTCCCCAGCCAGGCGTTCTCCTCAGGCCTAACGCAGCCACATCCGTTCTGGCTAAATCCTGCCAGAACGAACACATACTCCTGATCTCTCAACCACCACACCTACCACTAAGAAGCAGCTATTACACTGATACTGCACGAGCTGCACACATACCCGGTGCTCACACGCACCTTTTGACTCTCGCTACTCTCTCTACTGATCCAAACTTCGGTTCCCAAGGGCGTTCAACCGACCAGCGCCTTCAGACCATACCAATGGTATATAAGGCACTATATAAATGCAAAATAACAATAACAATAACTTCAGAAGTACAGCAAGGAAAAGCCAAATATCCCAAGCAGAGAGGGAAGTAAATCAGCCTATCAACGTATTGTTCTTTCGCCTGATCGAAAACTGTCCAAATCTTGTCGGGAAACCTTTTTTTTTAGATCCAGCAAATACAGAACATCTGAGCATAATCCTCAACAGCATTGTGATCTTAGTTGCAAGCCACACAAACGGAAAGTGCAAACACTGTTCACAATAAAGTGAAAGCATACAGTCCTGGACCTCAGCAAGACAGGACACATGTCCCTGTCACCAGAAGACAGTAGGTTGGCCAGCAACGTCTTCTTCCAGTTAATCACAGGTTTTCCAGAGCTAGTGGGGAGACCTGAAGATATGGACGTCCTCACATTCATCAGAGACCTAGCTAATTCTACAGAGATGAGCATGTTCTTGCATGGAATAGTGATGCAAGTGGAACTTTCTAACCATCAACATAACTATTTGAGAAGATTTTAGACTTTCTGCCGAGGGACAGATCGAGAGCATTGCCAGAGATTTCATTTCTTATTTTATATTGACAAGGACACAACATATCTTCGGGAATGAAGCAGATCAGAGGCATAGACTGGGAGCTGACATATTTTGAACATGCACAGTAAAGAGACTTGCTAAATTATTGCTTGATTTTGACACTACCCATAGCCTAGTAAGAGAACTGTATCCCGAGATAATAGACAATTCATTATTCAAACGAAGGGGGACAATTATATAATACCTGCAACTCACACACAGAATCTGAAAGACAATATTGTTTAAAAGATTATAGTAAAAGTTAACATTTTGGCGAATGGTCGAGATGGGGATCCACAGCAGCAACCTCATCCTCCCGCAGGAGGAAAGACGTCCACATTTTTCTGGCAGTAAATGCTGCCACCTGACCTACAGAGGCATAATGTATGTATGTATTATATTCATCATTGTTTTACTGCCAGAACTGCATTTTTTATTGGTGCACAAAGTGTTCCAATTCCAGTGCACCCACCTAATGATGCACGCATGAAACCTACGAAAGTACCCAGACCTTACATAGTCATTCCAGTCCCTAGAAGACCTGATGGTGGAATGTATGTGAATAGCAATGACACACAAACACTTGTGGTAACAAGCAAATCGAAAAGCCAAAGACAGGGTCGGCAAAGTATGAATGTAAAAAGGTTACTGACAAGCACACGCATGCAAACATTGAATGCACATAGACCAGCCCTAGTGTCAATGACTGAAGAACCACAATCCAAAGCATAGGAGAAGAAAAGACTGCCTACTATGAGAAACCCCACTACAAATGGAAGAAGCTGAACCCCTGAAGAGACAAGAGGAGTAAGAGAATCGACCAGCAGAGACAGCATGGACAAAACCATATGTTCCAGTGAAAGGGACAAGTCTGAAGACTAGACCCCTCAGATTTTAATAAGAATAACTTGAATAAACTAGCCATGCTTTACAAAAAAGAAATTATCCTAGCCAAACAAACTTCTTACAACCTCCGAATCTCCCAAGCCAAAACAAATATCAAAGAATTGTTTGCTATCCTTAAAGAGGTAGAATCACCAATTCAAGTTCCTGACTCTTGTCTCAAGGACAAAAATTGGTGCGCGAGCATATAAAATGCACTGGCCAACAAGATGACAACTCTTCAGGCGAAGATTAATACCACAAAAGATACTCTCATTGCCTCCAAGACTGGTATCACTGACACAGCCATCAAGACTTGCACTATTGCCACATCGGCACCTCAGACCACCCTGACCCCACCCACACTACCGACTCCTTGTTTCTACTTTCACAAAGTATCCATCAAAGAAGTCGGAAACGTCATCCTCACCCTCAAACTGTCCAATTGTCATGGTGACCCATGCCCAGCTCAAATCATAAAAGATGCTGCCCGTGAACTTTCCCCTTTCATCACTAAACTTATAAACGCCTGTAACGCTCACCTGATTTCCGCAGAGGCGCCGGTCTTGACTGGGTGAATGCCGTATCTTCAAAGGTGATGTGTAACACACGGTTGGCTCTTTGGGCTGGACCTCTGTGCACTGTATGTCTGACTCGAAGTGTAAGATGTCTGCAGATAGAAAATATGGGATTAATGAACTGGGGTTATTGGGTGCCTCTCTCCTCTTCCTTTTCTCTTCTCCTGTAGAACCCCAAAGGTTAACACCCTCACCTTAGGTAAGTGAACGCCGAGCTCTCCATCTGCCTCGGGGCAGGGTGCCGTAACCAGTTTCTTCACTGGATAAGGGTGCAGGCCTCTTGACCTCAGAGGACTGCTATCCGTCGTTAACTGCACGAACGGTAAGTTCTGGGCACTTCAAATGTCTTAAAAGTCTTTTGTAATGATATCTCTTGTTTTGCAGGGTTCCGGCGATGGCGGATGGCGGGCTGATGAGAGTTGAGGATCGAACCCGCGTGAGGAATAGAAGCGCCTGGAAGCACGTAAGTAAGCGCTTGTAGCCTGCTTCACGATGCGCACTAACTGTCCCTTTTATCTTGCAGGTACAAGTTCGGAGCTTTAGAGAAGCTGAAGGGTGCTGGAATACCCACTGGATTCGGCGTGGGAAGGAGTAATGGCACGTGAGTAATAAAGTTGCCCAATGTCTTTAAACGCACCTTCTTTTGTTTTTCAGATGCGGGATGCAGCGCCGAAGGCCTCCGGAGCGTGCGAAGAGCTGGTAAGCTTTTGTCTTTCAGATGCCGGAATGCAGTGCGAAGACCTCCGGAGCATGCGAAGAGTAGGTAAGCCTTTGTCTTTCAGATGCCGGAATGCAGCGCGAGTCGTTGGTGACAGCCGATGGACCAGGTAAGAGATGCGCTGCCACTGAAGACCGTAGTGCTAACCTGTTCTTTCTTTGTCTTTACAGGTGCTGCTGAAGACTGGATTCCAGGATGGTAAGCCTTTGTTCCCTTAGGCCCAGGATCAGAAGCAGAAGACACGATGAGCGTTCTGCTGCAGAGAATGCAGAATAACGCAAAGCAAGATTCATCCATCGGGTGTGGTTTAAATAGCCTCCTGTAGTGCTTAGGTGTCTCCTTCCACAGCCACGCCTAAGAAAAGAGTTCATGCTTTCCAGAAGAGTTCCAGTGTTCTGAACCTAGGGAGTGGCTCCTGCCCCACCCAACAGGAAAAGTAGTCCCAAACAGAAGAGGATCAGGGGTTCAACTGGCAGGTAAGTAAGCAGCATGGTCTGCTGCAGGTAAGTCCACCCAAGCATTATGAGCCCGGCGCTTCCAGCGCTGGGACTGGGCATCTTTATGAGCCTGGTGCCACTGGCGCCAGGATAGGGTCCAAAAGGTCCCAATTGGGACTGGCTGGCACTCGGAACTGGGGTTATGGGTCTGCTTCCAAGGGAGTCGGGCAAGTCCTGATCTTTTGGAAGCAGAGATCATGACAACGCCTCCTTCACATCAGGTACCATACCCAATAACCTGAAACACTCCTGGGTCCTCCCCCTCCTTAAAAAACAAAGCCTTGACCCATCTATCCCTATCAACTACCACCCTATAACCACAGTGCCATTCCTACTCAAAATCCTGGATAAAATAGCGTATTTACAAATCCAGCATCATCTGGAACAAAACCACCTTCTAGGAGTTAGACAGTCCGGCTTCAGACCTCAACACGGTACTGAGACTGCGCTCATAGACCTCTAGGCACAAATGGACGCACTAAGAGATGGAGGCAAGATATCACTCCTGCTACTCCTTGATCTCTCAGCTGCATTTGATTTGGTAAATCACTCAATCCTCTGCAACCACTTGGATTCCGCGTCTCATTTCTCTCAGGAGGCAGTCGCCTGGATCCAGTCCTTCCTTGATAAAAGGACAATGCAAGTTTTCTCGCCTATATCAGCCGCCGACCTTGCCCCCGTATCTTGTGGTGTGCCTCAGGGCTCCTGCGTACCTCCTACTCTGTACAACATCCTCACAAAGCCCCTTTTCGATGATCTAGATGGTCTGGGTATCACCTACACGAATTACGCCGATGATACCCAGATCCTCATTCCGTTGATGGGGGATTATGACAAGGATTTGGCCTTTGTGAACAGAGTATACCTCATTATCCATGCATGGATGGCTTCTCACGGTCTATGCCTGAATGATGACAAAACAGAACTCCTCATCCTAGGTACTCCATCTAATATTAATAAACTAGCCCCGAACTGCGCATCCTTAAAAATTGACAACAACATCATCACTGTGGCTAAGGTAGCGAAAACCCTGGCCTTTTACATAGATTCTACGCTTACCTTCGGTAAACAAGTAAATGCGATGGCCTCAGCCACTTCCTATACTTGCAAAATAATGAGAGCATCTAAGCCCTTCCTATCTCCTAAAAACTGCATAACTATAGCGAGAGCTCTGATCCTGTCCAAACTGGACTATTGCAACGCCCTTTATGTAGGCTGCAATAAATACATTACATCCAAGATTCAACCCTTCAAAATAATGCCCTAAGAGCTGTACTAAGCTTTCCAAAAAATGCCCACATACATGACCTTAGGAGATCTGTCAACTGGCTTTCGATGAAAGATAAGATTCTCCTCAAAATTGCATCTTTGACACACAAGTGTCTTAACCAATCAGCACCACATTACCTCACGGCTAAATTTACTAGACAAGTAGCCACTCGCCCTCTAAGAAAAGCCAACTGTCCTTCTATTAGCACCTAGATTTAAAGATACTAAATCCGGTAGGAGCAGCTTCCCCATCAAAGGAGCACAATATTGGAACTCCCTCCCCCCCGCCTTAACGGAAGATCTACCATACCTACAATTCAGATCCAAGCTGATCCACTGGATAAAGGGACATGACACCTGACCATACATCTATTTCAACCTACTAGCATTTATTGTATATATGTGTATTATATGTATCTCACAGTAATTCTCTGTATTTATTGTATATACTTGTTCTACAGCAGTGCATACTCCTGTATAACCCTCGCTTTACCTGTTGTTCATTCATTCAGCACTGTAACCATAGCAGGATGTATTCCTTTGTACTAATGTAACATAAGCTTAACAACCCTCTTTATGCCTTCACACCCTAATACCCTTGGATCTGGTGCGCAATATAAATGAATAAAACAAACAAACAAACAATAAAACCATATACAGGACCAATGCCAGCGTGGATATGGGCATTTCTAACCAGAAAGTAAAACATATATGAGGACAAGGGAAGAGCTGCCAGACTTTTGTCTACTCAAATGGTGCAGATGAGGAGGCCTGCACCATGGACCAGGATATCTGAGAATCCTCCAGCACGAAGGAGCCATACAGATGCATTCAGGGATGTAGTCATAGCAAACTACATGAAAACCTTAAGAATCAAGAGAAGGATGCACGGAGGCGATAACGAATTAAACGATTACTTGGACAGCACAGCACATTTGGGAAACAACATTTGGTACCAGCATATGACAGAAGTTGGAAGACGAAGTTCAGAAGGTGAATGCTTTGTTTGTGCACTCCTACCGTACAGCATGGGGAAGTCCAAGATCTTTGTAGTTGTAGAAATTGATGTCCATACAGCACACTGTCTTTCACACAAGGCCAGTTCATGGGTAGTGATGCCTCGCTGGAATGAGCAACTGAAGAAACTGATCCAAATGAAGACTATTATGTCCAGGATATAAAGACAAGAAACAATGAAAAAACAAAACACATTGTGATCAGATACGAGAAGCCTGGAGTTAAAGGAGCAGAAATCAGAAGAGAAGCAAATCAGAAACTAAATGTCCAAGGAAAAACCCCAGAAGAGGCTCTACGTTGGAAGAACAGAGGCCAAATGCAGATTTGTGGAACAGTGCTTTCACCAGACAAAAGAGAGAAAGGAGTTGCGATATGCAGAGCATGGATGGTCATAGGTCAATACGAGCCTACCATCAACATAGAGCAAAATTGATGCAAGCCATTATGGCCAAAGCTTGCAAAACTGCTGAGATGGGTCGAAGGCAGAGGAAAACCCTTGCAGATTGTGCCACTGGAAAGTGCAAAATTCTGCTTCAGGAATATTGGTACAAGAATAATGGGAGAGAATTAGAACTGTGGACAAGTTTTGATGCTCCAGGAATGGTGCATGGAACTGCAGTAATTATGGATCATTACTTGGCATGTGGATCCAAAGTATACATCTAATTGCCGAGAAATTGGGGAGGTATATGCACAATAGTGAATGTCCACGTTCCGGCTTTGGTGATCCTGAAAAGTGACATGAATATTGACAGCTTCCCTAAAGCAGATGCTCACCTGCGGAAGAAGAGATCTGTGGAACTGATGACCCGACTGAAGAGAGTGAATTAATGTTTTGCCAAATCAGAAGAAACGATCGCATATGAACACAGGCTGTTCAGCCTCACCACATCAGTGTTCGCAACAATCTTCATGCCAAGATTCCAAGTTGGAGCAAATACTAAATGTTTGCAGACAACCTGATGGGAGTTACTGCAGACCATCAACACAACCATAAAAGTATTCAACGCAATCAAAGAAGAGTTAAGAGCCATCCGACTGATGACTCTCCAGAACAGATATGTACTTGACATGATCACAGCTATGGATGGAGGTGTTTGTGCAAAAATCAGATTATTTTGTTGCACACGTATACCTTCTCACGATGAAGAAAATGGAACTCTAACCGAAGCCATAGGTATGCTATCAAAACTAGAGAATCAGCTGATTGATGAAACTGACGAAGTTGATGATGACAGTTGGTTTGGATCACTGTTCTCATGGGTTCCACAATGGATGGCAGATGCATTCAAGTTCCTGGGAGCCCTACTAGTGATAATATTGCTAAGATTCTGTGTTATCAAGATAATAATCTCTCAGTGCCAGAAAACTGCGAAGAAAGCCATAGGGATGAAGATCATAATTGATGTCAAGCTAGGATGGAAGCCCAAAGACCTGACTGATGAAGAAATAAGAGACTTTGTGAAATCTAGCATTCATGTACCTGAGTAAACAAAGTTTCTCTATCCCGGGAAGCATCGAAATTATGTGGTAAGATGGATTTACTGCAGCCCAAAGGGACAAAGGAAGTACCAGGAACATTCACACCGAAATATGTGACATATGATGAGCAAATAAACCAGCAGAGAGCCGCAGTGGGGCTCTGCCCAGTACCTATTAGAAGAACAGCACCTATTGAAGTACCAATACCAAGGAAACCATGGACCGCAAAGTATCCATTGAGAAAACCATTTTAACAAATGGAACGGAAAGAAGATCGTCTGAGTACAGTCCCTGAAGAAACCAAAAAGGTCTTAATGGAAGACAAATGGTGACGTCACAAGAACCCGGACTGACTCACATATAGAAGAAATGACAACCAGAGAAGGACGCAAGGAGACAAAACACCATGAGCAAGGATATTTTGAACCTAAAGTGAAAGGACAATGTCAAAATGTATGAAGCTTAATCTGTAAGCATGGCAAAGATATTTTGCCAGTTTACACCGGTACATATGCTTGGAACTGCACGAAAGCTAAGAAAACAGTGTGGCTTGCTATGCTTAGTAGAAGAATAGTGCGGCAAGGGCCACTATACATAATCTACCTCAAACGAAGCACATTATTATAAGTATATTTCTACTTTGCACAAGAAGCAGAAACAGCCCAGGTTACTAAAGGCCACACGAGAAAAGCTTCATATTTAGCAAAAACGAGAAGTGACGGCTGAAACGAAACTCAGCAGAGGCAACTCATGCCAGGAAAGCCAAGGGCATAACAATAGATGAGCCAAACAGTAGCCACATTTAATTGAAACTAAGAACAGAATATCCTGCCTCTGAAAGGTCAAGATAAGAAGACGAAGGCAGGTGGTGGGTGAAACAAGAATAAAATACCCAAATTGATGGAAAAGAGGCAAATTCATGGTGTCTGAACCACGTGACCAGCTGAGCCGGATGAAAGCGAGAGCTCACACCTACGCATGGCACAAGGCCAGGCAAAGATATCAGAACTTTTCCAGACAGAAGATGCAGTCTCGAGGCCAACCACAGTGAAATAATTGACACATGGCTACTAAAGTGATGATTGATTGTAACAATGACTAGAGAAAGGCTGGGTAACTAAGGAGCACCTCACGCCTGGCCGACCATTCTGCGTGCTGCTAAGAAAAGTGGAAAACTATGCATGGGGTTGGTGCCAACCCAATCACAATGGACCAAATAATCTAGGGTCCTATAGTCAGTAGAACCAATAGGACGTCGTACTTTTAGTGACGTCTGTAGTAGTCATTGTGGAGGAAGGGCTTAGATGACCACCTGATAGTGTTTACCCAATCCCCTCACTCTGTTACCATATAAAGATATAGTACCTATATTAAAGTTACCTTTTCCTAACCAATAGAATTGCCTTGCAACTTTTGAGTGTTGCACGTCGATGATGACGAGTTTTCAATATAAATGCTATAATTTTTATGAAGTTCGTTGGAGTTGAAGCGAGAAGGAAGATCGCACCATTGCTGATATTCATAACTTCCCGTTTGTTTTACTTGTCATTAAACTGACTCCCTTTTGCCAAACCGTTGAGTTGTCCTTGTTGATTGGTATTGGAGTAATAAATCTGCACCCCCATCCGTCTCACGGGTGCCGCTATCTTGTTTTAAAGTGCTTCTGAGCAAACCCCGACTCTATGGGCCAGTTGGGGGTCTTGGAGCACACCCAAAAATAAAAGAGTTTGGAACTGTAGTACAAAAACACAGAATAGGTTGAGATCAAATTTGGATTAAAAGTTGTCATGTACGTTTACTGTTTCCAAAACACTCCTGCGTTCCAAACCATGGGCCCTATGTCAATTGGGCATTGCCAGTTGGACCTGTGGGTGCTTTGACTGTGCCTGGGGCATGGCCAAAGGACATGCCCTGTGTATAGGGTCCACTGGGAAGGGCCACAGCCCACTTCCACTTGGCACTGTACATGTGTTCATTGATTAATTTTCCAGTGGCACAAACATAGTCTATGTTGTAAGTGTGATAGGGCATGTCATTCTAAATTAGAAATCAAAAATAGTTTACTAAAAATACTGTCAGTACAGTTATTGTCAACCTTCTGTAATACAACCCGTTTGAAAAAAACTAAACAAAAATTCTTACTGTTTTCCTTTGTTTAGAAATTCATTACAAATTCAGTAAAAACGTTTTTAGCTAAAATGAGACTATGGTTTCACAGAAAACCTTCAAAACACAAAATAATTTCCTATTGGTTTAAAAGCAACCATAAATCACCTGTCACCATGACGCCACATGTCATATCACCATATGGCATGCACAAACCCACAATTCTAGCAGGGTATGAGGAACAATTAACAGCTGGAGGAAAACATAAAAAGAGCACCACCCCAGAATTATTCTTTTTTTCAAGGGCGAGCTCAGAAAAATGTAAATGGCACATAGACGTTGAGTCAAAGAACGTTCCGGAGTGCATATAACTAGACGGCATGTCATTGGGTGAGTTAGGTGCACAATCGGTGCATTTTAAGTTTTATGCTGCAAGCATATTTTATTATTTCACTGAATTTGTATTGTATCTTTTTTACAGAAGGTTGACAATTACTATGCATATTGGAGGAAGATTAAAATACATATTTTATACTGGGATGTGTTCAAAAGTTATACATAAGACAGATATTACTATCAAGACACACAATTACAACCTGAATTCATCACGGTGAATTTAACAATACGGAATATGTTTAGTAAGTGCATTGTAAAAAGAAATGTTGACTGAAAAATAATGTAATTGTGAGGAGATGGAAAACTATTATTACTATCAATAAATAGATAACATATATATATATATATATATATATATATATATATATATATATATATATATATATATATATATATATATATATATATATATCATGATTATTAATGTGATTATACAAAATTATAAAAAGTAATTACAAAAAAAACTAATTTGCCGGGGTGGTAGCTAAGGTACAAAGTAGAGCAACACAGGATCGAATCCCAATCCAGCGCTTAGAGTCTGGTCTCCGGTAGTAAGCGAAATATAAAAGATGAATTAATTAAATGAATAAAACTATTTTATTTTTAAAGTCTATTCTAGTGACACAAAATACAGCGAACCTTCAGACCTGTGTTCTCGTTGCAGCTTTCACACTTCACTGGGTTTGTGACACTGTCCAAATGATGCCAGCGCACAATGCCTCGGATTTCCTATTTTCCAAAAGTCTTGGACACAGACTAAATGGCATTCTAAATAGACTGTCTTACAAAACATTGATACATTTTATGAATCTAGGAAATTAACCGGTATTTATTATAGAAATGACCTTCCTGTAAAGTTGTTGCCATCCAGAATCTTATTTTTACTCACACATACAAACGCATTTTGTTTGTGCAACAATAATCTGTTTTGACAGACCGATGGGTTGGATATACTTAAACACAAGCATGTATGCCATATGGATATATCTGCGTGCCTTGCTAATTATATGAATTATACCATTTGCTATTGTTGGGGACTGTTGTACCATCTTCCATTCATTTAATAATGTTTTTGCAAATTGGCGCATAACGTTTGGTCCAAAATACACAGAGGCCTTTTGCAGGGATAAAACAAGCTCTGCCTTTTTTCTAGTGTCGAGCAATTTGTCAAGTAATTAGCCAGGATAATTAAATTTTTGCAGCACTAATCAAGCGAATATGCTAAAATTTTCTTTGCACAGCCAGTTTGCTGTCGGCTTGCATTTAACTTGATGGTTTGAAAGAGGCCCTGCTCTGTCTGCCACTCTACTTAATCACCTAATTTGCATTTTATATTGGTAAATCAAATTAAGCACCAGTGGCTTTTAGTATGATTGACTGTGGTCAGGGCTGTTCAGATGGGACTTTTTTCACAGAAAATTAGGCACATTTTAATATCAGCGAGCCAGTGCTTTCTGTGTTCAGCAAAGTACATTCACTCAGCTAATTAAAAGTGCTTGTTGCTTTTTTGCCAGCGTATGATAGATTTACCCAGCTGGTGTGTCCATTTGCCTTTGGATAATTCCTTGATGGGAATTTTTTTATCTTTTAAATATAATAAGATTGTCTGAAAAACACTTCAAGTCAGCATGGATAAATGATAGAAATTATATATTTTGACTGCTCGAAAATACACCACAGTGCAAAGGGAACATCTATGGAATATATGACTTTTGCCATGCTAACTGCATCTCTGAATTTTATAAGAGCCGCTTTATTAATGTTACAGACTTTATTAGGCCAATGGGAACTTATTTTTTCAGTATATTATGATGGGACACTTAGAATGCAGAAATCAATTAATTGTTTGCCATTTAAATCCGTTTTCTGTAAAGGAAGGATTCTATGCACGGAATTGGCAAGATACATTATGAAATATTACTTTTAATCAATAGCATACAATCTAGAACAATACCATACTATGCTACTATTAGAGCTAACTAAAAACACTTCAAGGATGAGATGCTTCAGAGGAAAGAAGTACTATTCAAAATGGCTAAAGTGTATAACTAAGGGCCTAATTTACAAAAAAAAAGTGCTAAATCCGGTAAAAAGTTAGTGCAAGCTAGAACATTACGCAGACCAAATGCACTGCACTGGGAGTCTATTCGTGGAATCAAAAATGCCAGAAACCTTCATTGTAAAGATTAATGAGTAGCCTCCAGCACGCCCATAACACACCGCTATGGGAAACAGAACATAGCACTGCCAAACAACTTATGCGCCGGTCCCAAGGATTACTTACCAGCAATCACCATTACATCCACTCCTCTCCTGTAATAACAAATCCTTGTCCCAGTCTCCCTTTGTAATCTACGTCCCAACCCCCTCCATTAAAACAGCACCCACTCGTCCGCCCTCATCCCAGTATCCCCACATTTCTGCACCCCAATTCCCTACATTGAGGCAGCACCCACAAGTCTGCCCTCGTCCCGGTATCCCCACTAATCTGCGGCCGCAAACCCCTACATTAAGGCAGCACCCACAAGTCTGCTCCCATCCCAGTACCCCCACTAAGGGTGCCCCAACCCCCTGCATTAAGGCAGCATCCACAAATTGATATGTCTCCTTTGTGAAAGGTGCAATGAGCTAAAAGGTGTTTTTGACCCTTCTGGGTGGAAGATATTCCACATAACAGGGTATTTGGCCCCTGTTCATTCTCCTCAGTAGAGGGGATCCCACACTGTGTTTTAATTATGTAAAACTTTGGGTTTAACCCTAAGTAACCAAGTGTATTTCAGACTTGGTCCCCTTGCTCACTGTGCCTTAGATAGGCTAAGAGTCACCTCACTTAGGAGGCCCGACAAGGCTAAAGCACATGTCTAGGGTTGCTGATGTTACTCTTTTTTCATAGTAGAATTTCCTAGCATTTTGGTGCTGGACAGCCCTTGGGGGTCGGGCCAGTCTGATAAGCAAATTAATATTTCTCCTCTCTGAAGAGTGCAGTGAGCTAACGCTTGGTTGTAGATCCCACTGAGTGGAAGGAATTCCACAGAAAATAGTATGTGTCCCATGTTTGTTTCCAGTAGAGGGACTCCCACACGGTTTTCCTGCTGTTACTGCAGCTACACTTTGGTCCCTTGATGTTCATGCAGCATAGTCTACGTTTGAGGTGTGTAGCACAATGAATCAGAGTGAGACCTCACCCCATCTCGTCATTCCCAATGCCAATATGTTATACCTGTTTTTGATATGTGGGCACATTCACATGTTCCAAAGGGTCATGTAAACAACTGTGGCAGCATTAAAAAACAAAACTTAAAACAAAATGAAATTTGAGAAGTGAATGGGCCGAGGTGAATGAGCTGTCACCAGAAACCTCAAAGATCCCTGCTTCCTGGCATATCTGGCAAGACACGTAAACAAATAAGTACCCATCCCCAATAAGAGACCCAAAACATCATCATAAAATATACCTCTCATCTCAAATGTTTCTCCCCATTGACACCATTAGACACATATGCCAAAACATACTGAAACAACACTGATACACCGAAAGCAAGCATGCAATGCCCCTGAACAAGGAATGGTAATCAGACAATCATCCCTTGCTACCCCCGCCCTTGCGATAGTCCCTTCCTTACTTGTAAGACACAAGTTCCCATGGCCATATGGCAAGTAAATCAAAGTAATGCTACCATGCCTACCTCAAACAATCCTCAACATGACTCAACGCCCAAAAACACATTTGAAACAGAAATGCCATGCCAACCGCAGTATACATGTTTGACACACCCACCCATATCATGTGCATTAAAGACCAACATGCCTACCGCAAAGCATGGAATTTGCGCCAAGCCATAGATGTGTATGAAAAAAATAAGAAACATGAGTAACGGCAAACAGGTCATCTCCCCACAACTACCATTGTACACATAGATACATTGGCCATGAAGGCATCATATTAAACATTTCACTCAGATGAAACATGCCCACATGTCCCCCAGCAAATAGGCCAGTATCAATATGACCCACATAGTGTACCCTAAATCCACGTGAAAGCCAACGTACATATTTAGTTGCAGATAATGTTCAAACAAAAGCTGCACATTGACAAAGAAGCACAAAAGCATGCATACATGAGCAAGCTGACACATGCTGCACAAAGAGACATCAAAAGGTGGTGTTGAAATAAATAAATAAAAATGTATTGATATAAAACTATGTGCAATGATGGAAACAGAATAATGGTCCTTGAGTCAGCAGGCTAGTCCATGTTAATCACGGAAAATGTCTCAGCCAAGGCTGATTCCCTATCCACATCTGCCTCTTGCAAGTGGACCTAAATTGTTTCCAAGAGGGCTTGCACGGACTCCCTCATCCTAGGCTTGATCTTGTCCGCAGCCCTGCAGACATCAGCATGTCACACAATCTAGACTTCCTAGCTATAACAAAATCCTGGCTCCATGACGCTGCGGGTCCAGCTCTGTCACTTGCTGTTGCAGACAGTTACTCCATATGTAGGAGGGACAGACCCAATGCCAAAGTGGAGGAGTGGCCATCATAGCTAAAACATCTATGAACATGAGAGAGGTGCCTTTAACTCCCCATACCTCCTGCAAACTCCTATCAGTTAAATTGTCTCTCTCAGCAAAAGCTACATTAAATGTTCACCTCATCTACAAACCCCCAGGGCCTGTACGCACCTGTGAGAATGAGGTCACACAAATCATCTTCTCTATGCCAAACCCAAATCACAAACCATCATTTTGGGCGATTTCAACCGAGGCCTGAATGACCCACTCAATAACAATGCTCTATCCGTGGCTAACACCATGTCAGCACTTGGTTTCACACACAAGATTCAGAATCCCACACATGTGAAAGGTTGTATAATCAACTGGCTGGCAGAAATCAACTGTATGTCCACCATCACATCTAACTCTCCCTGTCCTGGGTCTGATCACCACCTCATCACATTCAATATAAATACTAAGATCAGCCCAACCAACCTCCCCATTCTAGCTCCACAGGCACCATCGAGAAACAAAAAGAATTTCACAGTCAACAACTTGCTCCCGCTAATGAAACCTTTCCTGGCAACACAAACTGGTGACAATGCCTACCCTGCCATAATGGAAAGACTCTACAATGACACAATTCTTGCAGCTATAAACATTACAGGTCCACTTGCGCTACACAAAGCCAAACAACCGCCCTACCTCAATGGCTGGGTCAACCCTGAGCTAAAAGCTCTAAGAATGTCTAAAATAAAGGCAGAATCTCTCTGGAAAAAAATTGCCCACAACAACAAACAAAAATATCTTTGACATTGCCTACAAGGAATACAAACAACAAGTACTCCTTGGTTCTGTGGGAACGGTCCCTGTTGGGGTGCTAGTGACCACCCTAGATTATGAAATGGTTCAGAATACCTGGCAGCGAGATAATCCTACCCCCTCAAACTTCCCACAAAGTTTGTAAATAACATTACAGATTAAGATTAGGCTTCAGGGGAGTATCTTGCGCTCACGGTCAGTCCTCTCAATGTGAAAATGGTTCAAACAGACGTTGCAAATTCAAACCCAAATCTAAATTCACACCCCAGTTTGGATCAGATAATGTCATTGAGACCTTTCACAAAGCCATTACCAAAGACATTCACGAATACTTAGACAAACATTTTCACAAAAGGAGTAAAATCAGGTCCAATTTAAGTCAAGATTAGTCTAAAGCCTTAGAGGACTTAGCCAGGCACAAATCAATTACTGTCAAAGAAGCTTACAAAGGGGGTAACATTGTGGTAATGAACACTTCAGATTACATCAGTATGGCCATGTTACATTTAAACACACCAGCATGGAATACCCCACTCAAATCCAATCCCACTAAGAAAGTGGTTGCCGAGTGTGATGCTGGAAATGCATCGGAGGGACATGGCCTCTGTATCCTTGTCCTTTACTGCTTTTTATCATGTGTTCGGTCATGTTTTCCGCACAGGAGTTCATGTGGGACTCCTGGCGGTGCAGCTCTCTTTCTTTTGGTTTGGTGAACGGACCCGTGGGATACCCTACTACGGCTGAGGTCGCCAAGATGTTGGATCTGGGTGTTATTCAACCCTCAACCAGTCCCTGGTCCAGTCCCGTGGTCCTTGTCCCCAAGGCAAGTTCCCAGGCAGGTATCAAGGATTGGAGGTTCTGTGTGGACTACCGAGGAGTCAATGCCGTCACCAAAACTGACGCGCACCCATTGCCCATGGCTGATGAGCTCGTGGACACCATAGGTGCTGCCAAATTTGTGAGCACCTTTGACCTCACCTCAGGCTATTGGCAAATAGCTCTGACGGACCATGCCAAGGAAAAGACGGCGTACTCAACACCAGAGGGACTCTACCAGTTTAGGGTCATGCCTTTTGGGTTGAAGAATGCCCCTGTCACCTTCCAGAGATTGGTCAATCATGCTCTCAGTGGGCTGGAAGCCTTTTGTGTGGCTTATTTAGACGACATTGCCATCTACAGTTCCACTTGGGAAGAGCACTTGACACATCTGGGTAGAGTCTTGCAGGCCTTAAAAAGGGCTAACCTCACTATCAAGGCCACCAAGTGCCAGATAGCTCAGGGGAAAGTCACGTATCTTGGTCATGAGGTAGGAGGGGGTGAAATCCAACCTCTCCCCAGTAAGGTACAGGATGTACAGGACTGGGAGATTCCCACTACTCAAACCCATGTGAGAGCCTTTTTGGGCCTCACCGGGTACTATCACAATTTCATGGCGGACTATGGAACCATAGCTGCACCCCTGACAGCTCTGACTTCACCCAAACAGCCTTGGAAGGTTAATTGGACTGAAGACTGTCAGAGGGCCTTTGATGGCTTGAAAGAAAGTCTGTGTCGGGCACCCGTGTTGTGTGGCCTGACTACAGCCGACCCTTTATCGTCTAGGCGGATGCCTGCGACACCGGAATTGGAGCTGTCTTGTCCCAGTTAGATGACAAAGGGAGAGAACATCCTATCATATTCATCAGTAGACAACTCAAGGGTAGAGAACGTAGGTGGGCTACTGTTGAAAAGGAATGTTTTAGTATAGTTTGGAGCCTTAAGCGTTTTAGGCCCTACCTTACGGGGTCAACCTTCAAGGTCCGAACAGATCATAAGCCCCTGAAGTGGCTTATACAGATGAAGGGTGAGAACCCGAAATTGCTCAGGTGGTCCATTGGCCTGCAAGGGCTAGACTTCACCATAGAGCACAGACCAGGGAAGAGTCACGATAATGCAGCTGGCCTTTCCAGAAGGTATGTTGACCGTCTGGATGAGGGTGTCTATCCCGTGGGAGATTAGGCACCCTCCACCTCAGTCTGGGGGGGCGACTGTGATGATGGAAATGCATCGGAGGGACAGGGCCTCCATATCCTTGTCCTTTACTGCTTTTTATCGTGTGTTCTGTCATGTTTTCCGCACAGGAGTTCATGTGGGACTCCTGGCGGTGCAGCTCTCTTTCTTTTGGTTTGGTGAACGGACCCGTGGGATACCCTTATGGCACCCATGGGTATGTTTTTGGGCACCTGTGGGTGGCCCGCAGAGCAGGGTATGGGCTGGTGGTAGCTCCATGCTGAATGTGACAGGTGCGCAGCGTATCCTCCATTTTGGGATACCCCGGCCCTGCCATTGGGATCTGTTGATTCCTGATGGAAAACAAAATGGCCCCTGTGGCCTCTTGCTTTCTATTCCCCAATACCTTGTTTTCCCAAAGTCCTGGGAAGCCCTGACTCTGTCCCTTCCACCCGACTGGCTGTTGGGTGGAAATACCATATATGGTGTTGTTGTGAAGACCCGGCCAGACTAACTGGAGCCTTCCTGGTGATGTATGTTGTGGGTACCTCCTGTGGGTGGGACCTGGGTGAATAGAATGTGTGACGAATATGCATTCTGTGTTGTGGGTGCCTAGTATCTAGTGGTTGACACAATGACTGAGACAACCCTGAGACAACCCTGCCCGAAAACCAGTATGAATGCAGCTTGGAGTGTTGAATGGGCCGGTACTTGTCCCAATACACATAACTTGTTGTGAGTGTCTGGAGAGAAGTGAATGGCCTGAATACCTCATGTGCCTGATTGGCTTCCTGCCTACCTGAATGCCCGTAGTCGTGATTGGATGCTTGAGTGTGACCCAGCGGAATGAATGGGAGATCAACAGTATATCTGGGTTGACTCTCACTGCTAGGAATCGTGTTCAGAAGCTGAAGTCCACTACAATGAGTAACTGGAGTAACTGACGCTTGACCTTGAAACCCCCGCTGGACGAGAAGGAGTGCTGTGGCTCTCCCTCGCAATCTGAAGGCTGCTGTGTTTCCAAGGACTGACCCAGAGAGGACCTGGTAAGGCGCCCTCTTCCCGAGCTACGAGGGACCATCGTGCACAGCTGATCTTTGCCAACGCTCCATGGTAGACAGACCTTTGACAGGCTGCCGACCCATACGGGGACTGCTGCGGAACTCCAAGGAGAAGCACCCGGACTATTGTCCGCCACTGTTGACAACCGCCGTTGCCGACCAGATTTGTGGAACAGTGCTTTCACCAAACAAAAGAGAGAAAGGAGTTGTGATATGCAGAGCATGGATGGTCATAGGTCAATACGAGCCTACCATCAACATAGAGTAAAATTGATGCAAGCCATTATGGCCAAAGCTTGCAAAACTGCTGAGATGGGTCGAAGGCAGAGGAAAACCCTTGCAGATTGTGCCACTGGAAAGTGCAAAATTCTGCTTCAGGAATATTGGTGCTCCAGGAATGGTGCATGGAACTGCAGTAATTATGGATCATTACTTGGCATGTGGATCCAAAGTATACATCAGATTGCCGAGAAATTGGGAAGGTATATGCACAATAGTGAATGTCCACGTTCCGGCTTTGGTGATCCTGAAAAGTGACATGAATATTGACAGCTTCCCTAAAGCAGATGCTCACCTGCGGAAGAAGAGATCTGTGGAACTGATGACCCGACTGAAGAGAGCGAATTAATGTTTTGCCAAATCAGAAGAAGCGTTTCATGCGATCGCATATGAACACAGGCTGTTCAGCCTCACCACATCAGTGTTCGCAACAATCTTCATGCCAAGACAACCGCCGTTGCCGACTGGAGCCGCAGTGCTCCCGTTTGCCTAAGAACTTTAATTGATCATCGGACGCTCTCGTCTGCATCGTCATCTGCTTGTCTCCCGTTGGAGAAGGCCCGACCGTCGACGCGCCGAGGAGCATCCACCGGTGGGTTTGCCACCACCTAAAGACCGCAGAGATGCCGACGACTCGACGCCCTTGCTGGGCCACAGTTCTTCATCAATCTCTTTGCGTTCCAGAACTATCGTCACCGAGGTGCCCCGCACGCCTCTTCCTTGCAAGACCCCAATGCTCTGTCGTCAACGAGCACCGCTAGGAACAAAGCTGCCACTTCCCTACCGTAGTTCACCCTGTTCACCGTCGGATGTTCGATGACCCGTGACTCTGCCTTAAAGGGAGGGCAATCAAGAAGGGCCGCCGATTCCCCGACACCGAACGCCAACTTCCCCGACACCTCTCGACGATGCGTGGCTCCCGCCTGAAAGGGAGGCACTCAAGAAGGATCGGTCGGCGCATCGTCGGAGAACTCTACTCCACCAGGTACATTGGGAGGTAAAACCTTAATAGGAAGAAGTAAGACTATCGAACAGTATATGGACTGGGCTTGTGCTATATATCTTTATTTACAGGTTGCCCAGGTGGGGGGATCTCCACACAGAACTGTGTCTAGGGTACGGGGCCAGCATTCTGCCTATTGTTTCAACCATCTTACGTTCCTGCCTATCTCTATTGCTGGTTTCCTCGTTATTAATCTGTGTGACATTTTAACTGTACAGTTGATGCACTTTAATGAGATTTGATAACATTGGTGGTACCACTTTAGAATTGTATATATTTATCATTATTGACTTCTGAGTACAAAGTGTGTTATTGTGATTGTGTACATACCTTTGAATATTAATTATATAAAGACTGTGTTTTCAGTAATACAGTGGGTGGACATTCCTTTGTGGGGGTTCAGGGACTACACTGTACTTAAGAACCAGCCTGCATCACCTCCTGAAAAGCTAGGCCTTGATTGCTCGTCCATTGCTACCACAATAGAGAATCTTTGCTGGGGTCCTCTGTGCCTCTCCTCTACCATATAGAGAGCAGAAGTACAAACACCACCTAGCAGTCTTTACACTGAGCTCTTGGAATTGGTTAAATTCTGGTATGAGAAAGGTGTTTTGACAGTTGATGAGAGAATGTTTTTGACAAACACTGAACCTGTGATGCCCACCCTGTACTTCTTACCAAGGTACATAAAATGTATACCGATTTTCCACCTGTAAGACCAATAATGAGCGGTATAGGGTGGGCCACAGAAGGCCTATCACAGTATTTGGACGAAGTTCTTAAACCTCATGTCATTAGAACGAAATCATATGTACGAGATAGCACGCATGTGTTACAATTTTTGAAAACATTGCAATGGGAACCTGATTATTTGCTAGCCATGCTAGATGTAACAGCTTTATATACTAGCGTTGATCACAAATTGGCAATACTTACCATTGACTATATTTTTCATGATTTCTCTGCATCCTATCTAGACCATGTAAATCTATTGAAAAGCTTTTTGAAATTCAGATTTGACAATAACGTGTTGATTTTCAATGACCAGTATTATGTCCAAGCCAAAGGAGTGGCTATTGGGGCAAAATGTGCACCCCCCCTAGCAAATCTTTTCATGGCACAATTTGAAGATACCTATATTTATACTAATATTGAATACAAGACCAATCTGATTGCTTGGCGGCGCTTTATAAACAACATACTTATTGTCTGGAAAGGAGATTTGGGGTCCTTCGGCAACTTTGTGCAATATGTTAACAGGAATGATTTTGGGCTCAATTTTGTTGGCTCTGCCGATGCAGATTCCATTGACTTTTTAGATCTGCATATATTTATCGAACATGGCAGAGTCCAAACCAAGACCTTTCGTAAACAAAGGGAAGTGAATTCTGTACTTCAGGCACAAAGTAGTCATCAGCGCTCTACAATTGACAACATCCCTTCGGGGGAATTTTTTTTTTTTTTTACTTCAATTTTTATTCAGGTTTACAAAACAGTATTAAATGCTCCCAAATCCCTGCCCCCCAGCCTCCTACCCCAACACCCCAACTTGTGCCCACCCCCCCATCTCCGTGTCCAAACAAAGTAGGTTGTCCCGGGGGGCTCTTAACGTACTCTCTTTCTCTTTGTATGTGATGCAGCTAGTGCCCGTAACTCCGGTAGGCCTGAAGCCGCCTTGCCCCGGGTACCGGACATCCCTTTCCTTTGTAGCACAGCTCTCAGTCTGAAGCGCCCCGTTGAGTCCGAGATCCCCACCCAAGATTCAATGGACCTCCCATCCCCAGGTTTGTTGTACTCCGTACCAGTTCGTGAGGAATGAGCCAGTGTCATTGTTCACCATGGCAGTCAGTTTGTCCATCACAAACATGTTTTTCACCTTTTTCATCCAATCTTCCTTGGAAGGGGGCTCCAGGCTTTTCCATTTTTGTGCGAGGGCCACTCTACCCGCCCGCAACATTGTCTCCCACATCCTTGGGTATAGGTGTACTTCCGCTTCCTCCGGGGGGAGGCCCAGTAACATCGTCAGAGGATTTAGAGGTAAGAGTTCCTCTATCACCTCCGCCATCCAGCCCCTCACTAGCCCCCAGTACACTTGGGCCTTTGGACAGTGCCACCACATATGGCTCCTGGAGCCTGCTTGACCACACCCCCTCGGGCACAATGGGGACACCGCCGGGAACATCTTAGATAATTTCACCGGGTCCCTATGCCACCCTTGCAGTACCTTGAAGTTGTGTTCCATATCGGCGGTGAATAGGTTCCCATGGAAGGCACTTTTGAATATTCTGGACCAGGAGTCCTCTGAGATCTCCTCTCCTGCCAGATCATTCCAGAACGTGCGAAAGTTTCTCCTTCCCTGGAGGTCGTACGTGTTGAGGATTTTATACATGCAAGATACCGCCCCCTTCCTCGAGGTCGCCATATCGATGAGCTTCTCAAAGGGAGTTAACTGTCTACTCAGATTGGGACCCCATGACTGGTCACATAGAATGCCCTTTAGGCGGAGGTACTCAAAGATGGGTAGGGATCCCTGGCCGAGCGCATCCCTTAGTTCCTCATAAGGCAGGAATTCTCCCTCCCGGAACATCTGCCCCACCCACTCCAATCCGTTATCCGACAAGGTCGAGGGAGGACCTAAACCCTTTACTACCCAGGTTGAGGGGGTGGCCCCAGAGGGAGGTCATCAGGGACTGCCATGTAGTGAGGTACGCTGTCTGAGGCCTTTCCTTCCAAATGTCCCAGAGAACCCCCAAGGTCGGGTGAGTTTTCAAATGGCTCGGGATTGTTCTTCGTGGAGCTCACAAAAGGTTGCGGACCTTCAGGGGTGAGTGTCCATATCCTCCAGGTACGACCAGTACGTTCCCATTCCTTCCTTCATGTGTTCCAGGAGGACTCACAGCTGCGCGGCCCGGAAATACAGGTGGAAATCCGGCAAACCCAAATCCTCCCTCCTCCCTTGGCAACGTCAGCGTGGCCTTCCTGGTCCTCGGGGTTTTCCCCTGCCATATAAAGTTCTGGATCATGTTCTGTAGAACCCTGAACGTCTGCTCTGGGACGTTGGTTGGAAGGGCTGTAAAAAGGTATAAGAGCCGTGGCAATTTGTTCATTTTAACCGTTGTCATCCTACCATACCAAGAGAGGATCATCCTACCCCGTATCCTCAGATATGATGTGATCCCTGCTATTATGGGGTCATAGTTCGCAGTGGCCAATTTAGTTAGGTCCCGTGTGAGGAGAACCCCCAGGTATCATATTTCAGCCTTCCCCATTTCAATCCTGTGAAGCCTGTCTAGGGGGTCTAGCACCGGGTCCCTGGGTCTCATAGGGAGCAGGTCCGATTTTGAGGTGTTGATTTTCAGGCCTGAGAAGCGTCCAAACTCAGTCACCAGGTCCAGCAGAGGGGGGAGCGAGGAGCTAGGGTCTACCAGGTAGACCAGAATGTCATCTGCAAATAGGGAAAGTTTAAATTCCACCTCCCCCCTGCTAATCCCCTTAATTCCTGGATGAGCCCTGATCGCTATAGCCAGGGCTTCTATCGTGAGGACGTATATCAGAGGGGAGAGAGGGAACCCCTGTCTTGTCCCTCGGGAGAGAGGGAAGGTATCGGTCAACTCCCCATTCACTTGGACCCTTGCCGTGGAAGCTCTGTAAAGGGCCGTTACCCAGCTCATAATGTGGGCCCCGAAACCCATCCTCCTCAGGAGGAGATCCATATACCGCCATTGAACCCTGTCGAACGCTTTCTCCGAATCTAAGGAGAGGACACTTGCGTTATGCTCAGACTGTTGCGTGAAATGGAATAGATCTATGGTTTTATGTATGTTATTCAAACCATTGCCTCCCCCTGATGAAGCCCACCTGATCCCTATGGACTAATTTCGGCAGTATTCCCTCTATCCGACTCCCCACCACCTTCGTCAGAATTTTAACGTCAATATTTAGCAGTGAAATGTGGCGGTAGGAGGCACACTCTACGGGGTCCTTCCCCTTCTTAGGTAACACCGTGATGATAGCCCCCATCATGGATTCGGGGAGAGTTTCCCCCTCTAGCACGGAGTTGAAAACCCTCACTAAGTACGGGATTAAGGAGGATCGGAATCTTTTGTAGAAATAAGGGGAGGTTCCTACTTTCATCCCGCCTATCGCCTTGTCCACCTCTTCCTCGGTCAGGGGAGGTTCCTACTTTCATCCCGCCTATCGCCTTGTCCACCTCTTCCTCGGTCACTGGCCCATCCAGACCCTCGGACGTCTCCCTAGACAAAGCAGGGAGTTGGATTGAATTCAAGAAATCTTCTATCGATGCAGTTCCCCCGTCATATTCGGACGAGTACAGGGTCTCATAATATTGGCAAAAGGCCTCTCCAATATGGGAAGACTTGCAACCCAGAGTTCAGTGAGCGTCCCTCACTTCCCTCACCATTCTGCTCCTCTGGACCTCCCTCACCTTCCAGGCCAGGATCCTGTCCGCTTTGTCCCCTTTTTCATAGTACTTTTGCTTGACCATCTGAAGACTTCTCTCCGTCTTGTGGAGAAGTAAGTCTTTTAGCTGGAGCCTGTAATCCTCCAGGGCGACCACACGGTCGCGCCCCGGCTCCCGGTCCGGGGAGCCCCCTGGCTGGAGTCGGGCAATTTTTTCTCTCAAGGTCTTCTCCTGCGCCTCTCTCACCCTTTTTACCAATGCACCTTTTTGGATAAGAACACCCCGTAGAGTCGCCTTAAAGGCATCCCAGAGCACGTGTGTGCTCACTCCCCCATTGTCGTTTAGCTCAAAGAATTCCGTTATGGCGTCTGCAATCTCTTGGGCATGAACCTTGTCCTTTAATAAGGCATTGTTGCATTTCCAACAGCCTCTGCGTTCTTTACGCCATCCCCCAGATATTGTGACCCCCACCATATCATGGTCCGACCAGGGTACGGGATCGACCCTGTAGCCTGCAACATACGGGCGAAGGGTTCCGTCCACCAAAATATAATCTATCCTTGAAAACGAGGCATGGATGGCCGAGTAGTATGAAAAAGAGGGTATTCCTGTTCTGGGGAACGGAATTGAGTCTACCAGGCCCAGCTCTTCATTCACCCTCCGGAAAGTTTGCGCCGTAGACTCATCCTTGGGTCTGGGGTTCTGGGGGCCAACCCGCTTCCTATCCAAGGATGGGTCCAGCACCATGTTGAAATCTCCCCCTACCACCAACATGCCCCGTACAAATAGCTTAAGCTTCTCCTTTACCTCCTCCCACAATTGGGCCTGGCCATCATTCGGGCCATACACCACTGCCAGGGTCAGGGGGAATCCTTGTAAGGTACCCCTCACCAATAGAAAACGGCCCTCGGGGTCCTGCAGGGTGGCTTCTCTAGTGAAGCGGACACCCCTGGCGACCAGGATAGCCACCCCTCTTTTCTTCCCCTTGTGTGATGCATGGAAAATCTCCCCTATGCCCCCCTCTCATTTTGGGTTCCCTCTCCCGCGCCCAGTGTGTCTCTTGCAAAAACAGCAGGTCCAACTTTGCCCTCCTGAATTCTCGGCAAACCAGGGACCTCTTGGTGGGGGCGTTCAAGCCCCGCACATTCAGGGTGCCCACTCCCAGGGCCGGTTGGCAATCAGCTATAATCTAGGTCACCAGATCTGTTGGGCACCCACCTAGCATCACTATTCCCTTTTCGCTCCCTTAGTCTCACTGTTTGGACATTATTTGGACCTTCCCCCAACTCTTACCCAAACCCCTTCCCCAACAAGGAACCCCCAACTAACTTTGTCACCCCCTCCCCCCTCCTGGGCGTCCAGCCAATTAGTTCTGCCATTCCTGGCATTAGGCCGGACCACCAGACTGCCCTTCCCGACCGGACACTCATATCCAAGCTCATTGTTGTGAGCCCCCCCTCTGTTTCTTCCCCACCATCGCCCCCATCTTACTTGCTGTTCTGGGGTAATCTTTCTTCATCCGGACCATCATTGCATCGGATCCCGCCCCTCAAGTGGACGAGTCGCCCCAATCCTCCGTCCTCCGAGTCATTACACTCCCCCTCCCTCGCAGATCGTGGAGTGTTCAGCTTCCTGTATTTTCTCGTTTTCCTCCTCCTTGACCCAGGATGGTCTGAGGCCCCCTCCCCGATAGCTGCCGGGCCCATCGGGCCTCTTCTGGGGGAAGGCTCCGTCACATAGTCCTGAATGGCCCCTTTTATATCCTCTTCCGTGATTAACGACGTCCGATGGCCCATGTATTCGAAAGACAAGGAGAATGGGTACCCCCATCTGTAGCGCACACCTTATCTTTCAATAGTTGCGTGAGGGAGCGGCACATTCTCCGCTTTGCCAAGGTGTATGTGGAGAGGTTCTGAAATATTGAGATCTCTGCGTTGTTGTAAGAAATCACCCCCGCTTTCCTTGCCTCCTCCAGGACCTTTGCCTTGTCTGTGTAATAGTGAAATCGTGCGAGGATCGAACGGGGGCCCCCCGCCCTTCCGCCCGCTCTGTGCACACGGTCAAATGTCTGCTCCATGGTCATCTCTTTGTCGAAAAGGAGGGTGATTATGTCTCGCACCACACGGATTAAGTCTCTCTCCGTTTCCCCCTCCACCTCGGGAACTTTAAAAAATCTAAGATTGTTCCTCCTTTTCCTATTTTCATAGTCGTCCATTTGTCTGGCCCTTTCCTCATCCCTCTTTTCCAGGGCCACCAGCCGCATCTCCATTTGCACCTCCTGCGTAGCTGAGGTCGACTGATTGGTCTCCACCTGCAAGAGCCTGTCCTCCACCTTATCCACCCTGTTGTCCATTTTTTCCAGTTTCTGCGCAATGTCTGATCGCATATCCCGGATCTCCTGGAGTATGGATGCAAATCCCCTCTCCATAGCTGTTGAAGAATGTGTCGGGGCTTCTGAATGGGCCATGTTCCCGTGGTTTGTAGGGTCCTCTTTGTTGTCTCCATCCCCCTTGTAGCGAAAGGTTTGCAGGGTCTCCTGCCAGTTCATACCGGCATTTCAAGTACCTGCTTCGTTGTCCGCCACTGACTCTGGGCCGAAGGGATTGCCCCCCGGGGCCAAGTGGCAGGAGCCGGAATAAGACCCGCAGATGGGCCCGTACGGTGTGCGGGGACCTTCAGTCGGGCACACGCCCCACCAGGACCAGGTGGGGGCCTCACACCCAGGTTTATCTCCTTGTCCCGTAAAATCCTGGGGGACTGCCGGCGGGCACACGCCCTGTGAACTAACGCAGGGGCCTCCACCTACCAGAGGTGAGCGCCAGATGATTCTGTTGGCGTGGCTGCGCTGCTCCTCAGTTTCTCGGGAGGAGGGGAGGGCCCCGCGGATGCGGGTCGTGGATTGAAAGCCCTCTGGTCTCCAACATTTGTTGCCGTCGTCTGTCTCTTCCTCGGCCGCAGGCCTCGAGAGGCCCGAGGGCCTTTCACAGGAGGGGGCTGCCCCCCTCCCCTGGCGCTGCCGCGTCTCAGGGCCTGCTGCGGTGAACTGGCTCAGGGCGGGCCCCCCACGGCACCCACCGCAGCCGCTCAGCCTTGGATTCCCCTCCACTGGGTCCACCCCAAGCTCGTCCCGCCGCCACCAGTTCTCCTCACCTGGGGGGTTTGTGGGACACGCGCCCAGGCTCTACCGCTACGGGAGCCCCGTCCGTGGTGCTTCTGTCTGCTCGTGAGCCCGCCCGGGGGTGGGGCAGCCCGCGTCCTCGTCCCACTTAGGGACCGATGTCCCGGTCCTCGTGTTGTCCCGTGGTGGCGGGTGGAGGGCTCTCCGTGTGGACCCAACACTCCGATGTGAGTCCCCCGCCTTGCCGGGCAGCGCCTACGCTCGCGGGGCCGCGGCTGAGGGGATCACCCTTCCAGGCCCTCCCTTCGCTCCGTCGCCTTGGGCCGTGAAGCACGTTCTCCGACTTCTCGTTGCCCCCGAAGTCCGCTCTATCAAGCAAGGGCGGCGCGGGGGGGGGTCCAGCAGTCGATCCGGCACTGTGTTGCCACCGGGTTGGTCCAGGGGGAGGCTCAATCCCCATCAACGGCCCGAGTACTGCGGGAGAGCAACACTCATGCTGCCATCACCTGTACGCCCCCTGGTGGCCCCCGGGGGAATTTTATAGGGCCAGAAGAAACTGTAGTAAGGACACTGACTATGAAGAAGAAACTAGAGTTCTGAGAACAAGGTTTTTGAGCAGAGGATACAAATCAGCATGCATCAGTAAAGCGAAGAACAAATACCAGAAATACAAACAGTCAGACTTACTTGCTGATTATTCCAGTTAAAAACCAGAAACAAAACACATTGCAATCATTACTCAGTTCTCAAAAGATTCATCTACTCTCTATTGTTTGGTAGAAAAACATTGGAACATTTTGAAATTGGACAATGACTTGATCCCCTATCTTTCTGATAAACCTAAGTTCACTTACAAACGAGCCCACACAATCAAACAAAAGCTCAGTCCTTCTTTTCTAGAAAGCAAAGTGGATGACTCAAGTGGAAACTGGCTAAAGAAAAATGTGTTTTTTTTTAAATATGGAAACTGCAATTATTGCAAGTACTCTCCTGGCAACTGTCAATCTTTCACAGACATGAATGGCAATGTGGTTAAAATTAATCAATTCATCAATTGTAGGACGACTAATCTTGTATATGCCACTATATGTGTCTGTGGTAAATTGTACGTAGGGAGCACAATTAGACAATTCAGAGTTCCTTTCAGAGAACATCTATCAAGTTTAAGAAATAATGACCCCAAATAACCCTTGGCCATTCATTGGCGAGAATGTCACCAAATGAATAACAGCAATGATATTCGCTTTATTGGTCTAATGAAGGCTTAGTTAGGGAAAAGAGGAGGCAATGTTATGCTCAAGTTGAGGCAACAAGTGTGTAAACTAATATATTTTTTGAGGTGCACCCAAGAGGGTTGTGATCATGAAATGCATGTGTTTCTTTACTGAAGACCAAGTACAATGGTTGGAAATACAACTATCCTTGTGAGGTCCTGTCATACCATTCTCCAGTAACCCGATATTAGACATTTCTATGGTTTTTCATGTAACCCAACATATTGATCAAATTTATGTGGTGACCCCATTGGTCTTGAAGAGCCCATTTTCTCCTACACAAGGAATTCATTGACCACATGATTATAATCCACTAAGCAAATCATCAATATCAGTATCCAGCATCGGTATTATCTAATGGTTCATGACTATTAATAGTCTGTGAATTAATCAATACTATTAGAGGTACTGTTATGGTAGTCCCAGTGACAGTACATTGAACCCATCTGGATCCCGATCCTCAAATCTGGCACCAATATCAATATCCAACTACGGCATTAACTAATAGTCTGTGACGGATTCATTTAGAGACACTGTTATGGGAGTCCCAGTGACAATCCATTGAACCCATCTGTATCCCAATCCTCATTGTCAACCATCAATCATTTCATTGGGTCACTGACACATAATCCACTTGCAAGTCCTAAGGATAGCATGTCACATCAACTGTATCAACTGACCTGGGATGTGTGTGTTTTGGTCAGGCGTAATTCAATCCGCCATGTCTAATTAATTTTAGCATTGTAATCGGGTGACACTGCTACACGGAGCAGATCTGTGACTTGTTAGCCAGATAGGGCCAGGAAGTTAGAATGTGTGCCCGCCCTGCTCTGGTTTATATAATCCTTGCTGTGTCACCTGTGCTTTTATGATTATATCATGAAATTGTAAATAGATGCCTTTTACACATTCTCCACATTGATATATGTCTGTATGTGGTATTTTCTATGATTGGTGTACGTAGGACTTACGGCCTACGAAATAAAACTATGATCTTTTTATATTAAATGAAAAATATGGTACACTGTGTATTTTTTCATTCTGTGAGGTGATGTGTACAACTTACGGAATGGGACCCAGTTTAAACTGAGACTGGGTCATCAAATTTGTTCCTGAATGGTTCATCTGGGGGACTCCCCTTTGTGTGCTGATGTTGTCACTCATTTGTCCCCTGTATGCCTTTGAGTGTGTATCCCTTGTGTGGCTACATCAACTGTATCATCAATCTTGGTGATCTAATTATTACTTATGACAGTCATTCTTATCACTTAATTCCCGATATATATTCATCAAAATGGGTTGCATATTGGTATTTGGCCACACTTCATTAACATTGTTCATTTGACTCATTTATGAAGTCAGTAAAACTAATATTGGGCATCATATTAGACCATGGACCTTCTGAGGTCAAGCATTTGAACACACAAAGAATAGACTACTTACACTGTAGACAGCCTCAAAATAAATTGCGCTGATGTTTTGCGCTATGTGTTTACCTTGATGACGTCACGCGTTACACATACGCGTGATGTCATCACATCACGGGCGCCATTGTTCTAGAAGCTGTCAGGCGATTCTGCACATTTGTAGAACTGGTGCACGGGATTTATCCCTACAATGGAGGTACATATTGCTATGTTTTATTTATTTTCCATTCCTAAATGGATGTTTTTTTGGTGATATATGGTGCCAATCACTGACCAATGGGGCCACAACCTATCTGATGCACTAAGAGACAAATAGTGTTCAAGTCAGGCAATAATGTTAGTCCTCATTTTGCTATACTTTGACCTTACTAACGAGGTATCAACCTAATTCGTAAAATGTCTTCTTTCAATTTAGATGTTTTTCAAATATGAAGCCATTTCTTTTGGGGCATCTTATACTATATACTTCAGAAATGACAACCAGTACTGATAATGGCATTATCCCAAAGAATATATCACTCGCTTATTTGGAATCATATTTTTCACAGACCATCCAACAGCACATATACCAGAAATGGTCCTATGAAACAAAGGTAAGAGATCTAATTTAGGAGCAGCTCGTAGTTCTTCCCCAATGCCCCAATGCCCCAAGGGCAATAGCCTCCTGGAGACTATGCCCTTCAATCAAAAATAAAGCTCAACTAACCTCCATTTCCTCACACTTTAAAAAAGAAGTGCACCTCGCCAAAAAGAATTCCTATGATGAACGGATCACTAACTCAAACTCTAGCATGAGAGAACTCTTCTCCATACTGAAAGAACTAGAGTCACCAATAGCCACACCAGGCTTAGTTACCAAGGACAAGACTTGGTGCGCAGACATCCAAAATGCGCTAGCAAACAAAATTAACACACTCCAAACCAAAATACAACAAAAAAAAAGATATGCTCAATCTACAGCATTCCCCTAATACCTCACATAGTGACTCACCTGAGGCAAACAACAAATTTCACTTCTCCAAAACTTCTCCAATAGAAGTAGAAAAAATCATTCTCTCACTCAAACCGTCCAACTGTAAGGGCGACATCTGCCCAGCACAGTTAATAAAAAATGCGGCCAGAGACCTCTCAAAATTCATTCCAAAATTAATCAATGCCTCTTTCACATCAGGTACTATCCCAGCTAATTTAAAACACTCCTGGGTGCTCCGACTTCTCAAAAAACAGACCTTAGACCCACTCATCCCGACCAACTATCGCCCCATTACCACTGTGCCATTCCTCCTTAAAATATTAGATAAAGCCGCCTATATCCAGATACAAAAACACCTTGACCTGCACAAGCTCCTAGGAGCTAGACAATCTGGCTTCCGCCCATTACACGGAACGGAAACCACCCTAATCGATTTAAAGATGCAAATTGATGAGCTGAGGGATGGAGGGGGAACAGCACTCCTGCTTTTACTTGATCTCTCAGCCGCATTCGACTTGGTCGATCATAAGGTCCTTTGCAGGCACCTGGACTCTGCTGCCCATTTCTCTCCTGACGCCATCAAGTGGTTAGAATCTTTCCTCAGCGAAAGAACAATGAGAGTATTTTCCCCATCAGCTGCTGCTGACCCTACCCCTATATTGTGTGGTGTTCCCCAGGGTTCCTGTGTCTCACCAACCCTATACAATATCTTCACCAAACCCTTGTTCGACGATTTGGACCTTCTGGGTATCACCTACACTAACTATGCAGATGATGCACAGATTCTCCTCCCACTTTCCGGGGATCATAGGAAGGACTCGGTGTTGGTGAACAGTGTATATCTTGTTGTTCAAGCATAGATGGCCACACATGGCTTGTGTTTGAACGACGACAAGACGGAGCTGATAATTCTGGGATCACACACAAATACCAAAAAACTAGGCCAGGAATTCTCATCCTTTAATATCGATGGAAATACTATTAGGGTCTCCAAGGAAGTAAAAACCCTTGGCTTCTACTTGGACTCCACACTTTCATTTAATAAACAGCTTAAATCCTTGGGTTCCTCGACCGCCTATACCTGCAAACTTATAAGAGCAGGTAAGCCCTTCCTTTCTAACAATAGCTGCATGATCCTGGCCAAAGCACTTATTCTCTCCAGGATCGACTACTGTAATGCCCTCTACAGTGGTGCTAACAAATCAACCATCCAGAAACTACAAACGCTCCAAAACAACGCCTTGCGAGCAGCGCTTGGCATAAATAAAAGAGCACACATTTCCGCCACCAGACGGCAATACAAATGGCTATCCACAAACCAAAAAATACAATTAAAATGATCTCCTTGACACACAAAGCTCTCAATAATGCCGCCCCAAGTTACCTCATGAACAAAATACAGAAAAAAACCTCTATCAGACCAACCAGAGCCACCAATACCAACTGCCTAGTAGTACCTAGATTTAAACTAACCACGATTGGTGGCAATAGCTTCCCTGTGAAGGCTGCTAAAACGTGGAATCTATTACCTAACAATTTAAGAGCTGATCAACCTTACCCACTATTTAGAAGGAACGCCATCCAACATTTTATCTCCAACGACCACTAGTCACCGGTCCACGCTATTCCCAGGCACGACACTGATCCCTGTTTTCCTGCTGAATTATGATATGTTACCTGCACCATCTCTTATGCAATCCACGGACTTTTACGACTCCGGTCTTGTATAATTTGTATATTATTTCTGTATCTTGTATAATTTGTATAATATTATTGTATCTTGTATAATTGTGTAACTTTGTAAGCCTCGCATTATCCTACCTGTTGCGCCCTTCTACCCACGGGTCTGGAGCGCATTAGAAATAAAACAAACAAACAAACAAACAATAGACCATTACATACACTCTCCTTTACTGCAGAAGGACTAACAATCAATCCTTTTGGAAGCATATTTGACATGAATACGGGTTCATGAGATTCTACAACTGTTAATAGCTGTGTATGGTTTTGGATAAACTTTAGGAGTAGGATTCTGCATAATTAAATTTATATATGGCGTATACATACTTATCATAGACACATGTCATACTGTCTATATCGGGTACTGGTTTTTGAATATCTCACGAGTGCCTAAATTGCTGGTCATTTGTGCACAAATGGATATATGTCCATGATCATGCAATGGTGTAATTAAATTAACACAATGGGAGGCTACAAAAATTGTCAAATTGCTTAATGCAATTCTACCTTTCTTTATTTTTTGCACTGAATTTTCATCCTCCATTGACTCCAACACTACAACCCTGGCCTGGCGTGTGATGCAACATGGTATGGCATGGTATCCAATTTTATGTTTTTTCTGTGATATTTATGTCTTCATGACTTAATGCGACTACTTCAAATGTCATGTATATTATTACAAATGGTGTCATGTATCAATTATGGAATTTACAGCCTTGACAACGACCAGGGGTCGAAACACGTGTCGGCTGGCTTTCTTATTGGAGAATAAAAATATCACATCTCATATGATTGGGACATTTGCAATGTCTTTTTGAACCATTTTCACATTGAGAGGACTGACCTTGAGCGCAAGATACTCCCCCGAGTCCTAATCTTAAACAAGTACTCCTTACCAAAGGCAAACTCTACAATGACATAAAATCCAAAGCTAGCTCCAACACTAAGGAACTGTTTTCAATCATAAAAGAGCTAGACACCCCAATCCCACCACCAGAAATCTGTAACAAAGATGCAAATTGGTGTGAGAACATACAAAATGATCTCCAAAAGAAAATCATTTGTCTCCAATCTACAATTGAAGCTGACAAGAACAGCCTAGCCAAACTACACAAACCACCACTCCCATTCTAAGACAGCCACCAATCTCAAGGAAGTCCCTCATTTTGAATTCACGGAGGTCACCATCCCAGAAGTCCTGAAAATCATCCTAAGACTAAAATCTTCAAGGTGCCAAGGTGACTCCTGCCCACCCACAGTCATTAAAGATTTCACACCCCAACTCGCGCCCTTCATCACCAATCTTATTAATGCCTCATTCAAAAACATCTGCGTCCCCAAGGACCTAGTAAACACGTGGGTGCTACTTTTCCTGAAAAAGCTCACACTTGTCCCTAACATTCCTACGAAATACCACCCAATAACAACAGTACTGTTTCTCTTGAAAATTCTTCATAGAGTAGCATACTTGCAAATTCAGAAATACCTGGAAGCTAATAACATCCTCGATCTATGCCAGTCTGGATTCCGCCCAAGACACGGGACGGAAACAGCACTACTGGATTTAAAAATCCAAATGGACAACCTGAGGGACAAAGGGAAACTAGCTGTACTTCTACTCCTAGATCTCGCTGCTGCATTAGATCTGGTGGACCATAATATCTTTTGTAAACACCTAACCTCAGCAGCAAACTTCTCCACAAACGCCACACAATGGATAAAATCCTTCCTAAGCGACAGAACTATGAAAGTCTTCTCCCCTAAAGCTGAAGCACTCCCCACCTTTGTTGCATGTGGAGTATGTAAGAGGATTCAATTCAACACTACAGCTAAGTCAACGCCTAGTCTAGAATACTGAATGAAAACCCTTATTGATATATCTTTATGTCCAGTTCATGCGTTCTGGATGACTACCCCTATATAACACCCCTCTCTTGGAATCCCCCTGACCCCACTGAGCCAAGAAGTAGTTCTGTTTTGCAAGTTAAAAGGTCTATTTGATAATTTAAACAATCGATATATATATCACACTTTATAATAATTAATAATTTAATATCACACTTAATCTGAGCAGTAATCAATAATGGATAGTCCGGCACTAGCACACTTCTTTATAATCAATGATGAGTGGTTATAGGATGGATAAGATAGCAACAATACTTTGATGGTTTCAAATGGATGCAATGTGGAATGAAATGCAGTACAGAAAATAACTTGATAGGATTTCAGCAAAAGACAATGTAATCACTTTCTTGGACAATTCACCCCCCCTTTTATGCAATGCAAGGAAATGGAAGGAAAGCACACAGTTCTCAGAAATGCAATCAAATGTAATTCAGTTCACCCCAGCAAGCTTAGACTACAGAAGTTTGAAACACAGGCCCAAAATGCTTTTATATGTGCTGGCAATGAAGTGAAAAATATGCTAAAATGCTTTTATATGTGCTGGCAATGAAGTGAAAAATATGCTAAATGCTTTTAATTCCCTCTAGAGGTTCAGGGTGAGTGGTGTCAAGTTAATATTAGTCCAGGCTCACTCTAGCAATGATTCAGGGATGGTTCTTAAGAGGCAAACGAATTTTTAGCAAGGAAAGCAAGGAAGCTGCTGTTTTCACACGTGGAGAAATTTGCAAATCGCGGTAAAATTCGCGAGTGCGTTTTTCGCGATTGCAGCAAATTTATAGAGAATAGGAATGCGGTTCTAGGTTCGTTGGAAAGCCAAGATTCCCGGCTTTCAGAGGACATGAGTGGGACATGAGTGGGGGCCTGCTGGCAGGTGCCCCTGACTGCCAGCAGGCCCCCGCTCATGACCACCTGCACCCCCACCCCCCAGCAGTCAGGGGCACCTGCCAGCAGGCCCCCACTCATGTCCCACTCATGTCCCCTTGCACCCCCACCCCCAGCAGTGCAGTGCACCTGCCAGCAAGCCCCCACTCATGTCCCCTTGCACCCCCACTACCCAGCAGTGCAGGGCACCTGCCAGCAAGCGCCCACTCATGTCCCCCTGCACCCCCAGCCCCCAGCAGTCAAGGGCACCTGCCAGCAGGCCCCCACTCATGTCCCCCTGCGCCCCCACCCCTCAGCAGTGAAATGCTGATCTCATGACACAAACCAAAACAACAAAAAAAAGGAATACATGATGAAACTATATACAATCTATTGTCCAAGGATGTAAAGGGTCCATGATCCCAACCAAACAAATGAAACCTACCTAACTAACTACCTAAAAATATAACTATATACAAATTTGGGTGGCATTGTCCATTGACCACAAATAAAAGGAAAACGTAAAGGAAACCTAACTCTAAAAACTATTTACAAGGGCAGCGGGCTAGTCTGACGGCTCACTTTTGGATGTCCCGGGCCAGGCATCATCAAAATCCTGCTCGATGTCCTGGAGGCGGTCCTCTTCCATGGCCCCGAGGGTTCGCAGGGACGACGACATGTTCTCTTCCAACTCCCTGCGAATTGCTTTGAGGCACTCGGCTCGCCTCAGGGCTCTCCGCATGGAGTTCTCTGCCCTGACCATCGTGAGCTGTGCCTCTTATGCCCGCTGCCGCTCCGCATCTATAGCATGGCCTAACCGCTGCCACACGGAAGACACTTCTAGTCCTGGGTCCTCCTGCCCTCTGGCCTATGCCTGCCCCTCCGATGTTTATGGCCCCGAGCCATGATGGCTCCCACCTTGTTGCTGCTGCTGCTGTGCCTCTGCCTGTGCCCTGGCTCTTGCTCCCTGCACATCCTCCTCCGGCTGGGGTGCAGTTGTTGAGATGGCCACCCCTGCTGGACGTCCGACTCCCGACTGTGGCAGGGATGTGTCCTCCACTAGCCTGGCTGCAGGATCAGAGGCAGCTCCACAGGGTACCCAGGCGATACATGAGTGGGAAGATGCCATGGAGGACAACTGGGGCATAGGGGGTTCAGTTGAGGAGGGGGTCGGAACAAGTTCCAGAAAACAGTGGAGTCCGTCCCTGGTGAGCTGTCCCAGTAGGTCAACGTGGTCAACGAGCCATCCAAGAAGACGTGCAGTCTCCTCACGAAAAGACTGCAGGTCAGCTTGCATGGCCCGTTGACACAACGCCACCACACCCAGGACAGGCTCAATCTGGTCCCGGATAGCCACGTCTGCAGGGAGAGGAAGGCCAGTTGTTGTAAGCAGATCCCCTCCCTGAAAACGGGTCTGGACTTAGGCATCCCTGCTGGTGCGGGATGATGCAGTCACAGGATCGGGGACAGGATTACACACAGGCACCTCCACGGTGGCCTGTGCTGCCTCCTATCCCTGCACTGCACCACTAGCACCAGTGGAATCCCCACCTCCAGACCCCGTGTCTGTCCCTTGCACGGCCTCCTCCTCCACCAAACCCCGCACCAACCTCGATGACTCCGTGCCATCTTCCTCCGTCAGACCCTGTGGGGTCTCAGCTGCCCCTTCTGCTGCCGATGAGTCCAACTCCAACCTCCGCCTCTTGGACCTACCCTCGGCAGCTGCAGCATGGGACGCGGCACCGGACTCCTCACTCCCCGACAAGATCACAACCTGGGAGGGGAGCCGGGCCTGGCATCTCCGGCTGGTGGTGCAATCCCTGCCGCTGTGCTCCACAGCACCCTCTCCGCCCTCTTCATCAGTTGACGCTGCAGACAGGGAGAGATAGGTGACAGGTATCAGGGCACTGTACAATGGACTGATACAGACATGACAGTTCCACATGAGTGGCAGTGTCAAACTTCAGACATGGCATCACAATCCCCAACACACATGTCATTTCAACTCACACACACAAGCTATTCTACAGCCATATCACAACGGCCAGCAGCATCCATACACATATAACAGCATGAGCAGCCAAAGGTGAACCAGACATCACATGAAACACAGGGAGTGCACTAGACATGCACACACACCACCACACTTACATGCATGTGTACCTCTCCTGCAACTGTTTCAGTGAAGAGATCGCCATACATGTCACATCTGCCATTCATCCTTCTCCACATCAGTGTCACGTGCATCCATGATGCATCACATTTGCACACTTGTCAAATACACATACATGCACATGTACACAGTGCAGATACATGAATTATGAACCACCACCCATGCCACAACCATGCCAATGTACATACGGAGAGATTGAAACCTGTGTGCTCCCACACCTGCATATGCCCAGCATGCTTACCAACACATACACCATCAATGTGTCTCACACCTGAGAGGACTCACATGTGGCAGCCACACGGCCATGTTCTTACACATCCCTACATGGCCCTACATAAACACATGTGCAACCTGCACACTACTGGCACGACACGCACAGCATACCATCAGCATGCATGTACACTTACCGCTCGAATCCAGACGGGTCTGCCTCTCAAGGATCTGGACGTAGAGCGCTGGGCATATGCATTCCAGGACCCTCATTTGATGGTCTGACAGCTGGCCATGGTGCCCCTTGGCATCCGCTGCCTTAGCGAGGTGCCGGGCCTTGTTGAGGGTCCTGGACCTAAAGTCCTCCCAGCGCTTCTTGACATGTTGTAAGTCGCAGACTGCCACTCCCTCCGCGTTGATGGCAGTCACAATGTCCATCCAGATCCTGGTCCGTCCTTCCTTGTTGGCGCACAAACTTCCAAAGAGGGCATCATACTGCCCCAGGACTTGCTCCACCAGGACACCAACTTCGGTGGCAGTGAAGCTAGTGGCCCTCTGCCTCTCTGGCTGGGGGTTGCCAATGCTGCCAGATGGTGTAGTGCTGGACATGGCAACCCCAGAGGCAGGAGTGGGTGTGCAACTGTGTCCTGGGGCTGGGCTGTGGAGCGATGGAATCCCAGTCAGGAGTCTTCGGTTCCAGCGTGGGGGTGGTCACAACAACTACACCCCTGGCTGACGTGCAGGCAGCAAATGGCAGGGCACGTAGGCAGCATGCAGTCAGGCAGCAGCAGATGGCAGGTGGGAGCGTGCTCGGAGCTCTGGGGGGCAGTAATTCGGCCTTCTGGGCAGGAGTGTGGTCTTCCGTGTGTTTTCACGTGGCCAGCTTCATACGGAGTGATTTGGCACATGAAAATCTTGCACATCAGCGTGTAATTCGAGGAAAGGGCCTTAGCGCGTAAGTGCGTCAGCACACGCACGTGATTCGCTTGGACCAAAGGCCCTTAGCGCGTAAGCGCGTAAGTTACATTACGCGCGCGGGCGTTTCCCTCATAGCACGTAATGACAGAGCACATGTGGAAAAACTGCACGTCTGACTGTCATCGCATGTAATTGGAGGAAAGCATCGGCGTACACGCGTATCTGACGTGTACGTGTGGGCCGGTTTAAAAGCTACGTGTAGGACGCCATTTCCTTGTACGTGCTTTTCGTGGAGAGCGAGTGGGTGAAATCTGGACTTCTTGTTGGTTCACACGCGATTACTTCACAGCGTTTCTAGTTCGTACTCCCTGTTACCTCTGACAGCTCTTTTCTAATTTTTTGTTGGGCCTGTTTCATCAAACAGAGTTCACTTCTCCTATTGTCCTGTCTCCTCAGACAGCGTACAATTCTTCTTTTGGCGGGGGTGTTGCCAACGCGCACATGTGCGTATTTTTCACGTTCTTTTTCCAGGCAGACGGTGAGTTCCGCACGTACTTAGCAACTGTGCTTGACCCGTGTGTTGCGTTCCCCTTCAGAGGTCATTGTAGGCTGCGTGTATTACGCGTACGCTTATCTTTGTGTTTCTGGGTGCCACAGCATAGTGCGGGTTCATTTTTTCACGCATGTGGTCTACGAGGGGTTGCGCGCACGTTAATTTTTGATTTTGGGCTGCCTGTGCATTGCGTGACCCGTCATCTTCCCCCAGGGGTCACAGACAACCTTGTTAGAGCACTAGGGTACGAATTCCATCTGGTATCCTACCCCTTTGACCCCCAATTGCCCAGGACAATAATTTACTGCAACTCCCATACGCACAACAACATCAGTGCCATGGTTGGGAGGCGACCAAGCGGTAAGGTCACCAACCCTCAAAAGATGGGCGTGGTGGGTGCGGTAGGGGACGTGGCTGGGATTTGCAGGGTGCCCCTATGCCCCCATGTGTGGAGGAACAATCAGGGACACCCATGCCCCCCCCATGGTTGAGGGAAACGTGGCTGACACCATCCAAGCTCAGCCCCTGTTGGACCAGCCCATTGTGGCACCTGACCTGGCACAGGATGAATCCCTGGCTGACTTCCAGGTCAGCAAGTCCAGGCCACGTGTAGCAGTGCAAGTTGTTGTCACCAATCCACGTGGATCTGGGGCAGCTATGTCATCTGCTGCCCCAAGTATGCAGGGTGGGGAGGCTGCAGGGGCAGCTGCAGCTCCATCCGCCCCAGCTCTGACTCTCCCAGCCAGGACAGTGTCAGTCCCGGTCCATCAAACTGACGTTCCCCCTGCCAACATTACCCTGCAACCAATGCCTGCATCAAGACCTATGGTCATTGTGCATTCCCACACTCCTACTACCCAGTCCAGCGGTGATTCAGCCCCTACTGACCAGAGCGGCGTAAGCCACTCTGGCTCTGCCCCACCTTTGAAGAAGAGGAAGAAGGGTGCTCTGGCATGACAGGCTGAGACCCCAGACACGGCTACACACCCTGGTACCTCAAGGAAGCCTTGCTTTAATGATCCGGAACTTGATGCACTTGTAGGCTATGTGTCGGCACATAGCCACGAAATGCTGGTGACTGCAGGGTGCAAGACCACACCTGCTCAATGTAAGGCACACTGGCAGACCATCGCCGACCGCATAAGTGCCCTTGGATTTGTGAGGCGCACAGCTGATGATTGCTACAAGCGGTGAATGACCTGAAACACAGAGAAAAGAACAAGCTGGCCTCAAATCATGCCGCTACTCTGGTGACTGGCGGTGGGTCTCCACAAGAGGACAACAAACTCACTGTACATGAGTCTGTTGCTGGGGCCTTCGTTACAGAGGAACAGATCCAAGGTGTGGGAGGACTACCTGATTATGATGCATTGTCCGGTGAGTGCCCATGCATGTGTGTGTAATGCATGTGTATGTTGTTTGGGTGACGGGTTCTGATTGAGTGCCAGGTGAGGGTGTCTGTGCCTGAATGGTATGGGTCACCCATGTGCTTCATCCAAAACTTTCAGCGGCCTTGGATTTGGGTGTGACAGTATCCCTTCTGCCCACATTAGTAATTTTGCACAACATTACAGCAGTTGCCCTTGAAGTGGCATTTTGCCACAACAATGTTTGTATTTTTCAGTGTTCGGTCAGGCTGATTGTTTCAATTCTCCCACTTTTGCTACGCATTCCTCAGCCCTATTGTCACATTTGTGACATGCTTCTGTCATTGATGAACCCCACATTGCCCCACATGTGTTACCTTGTTAGGTGAATGATTTGACCATTCAGGCTAATTGAGTATTGGCCTGCTCACAGAATATTTGGGGCCTGTTTGAATGTGGAACATGATAGTTCTTTCCTGTCATGTTGAACCGCACAACCATTGATGTGTACATCAGCCTTCAATCACTGTATTTTTGTACACTGGATGTGTTGCAGTGTGTGGCACATGCCTATTTTGTCACACTATGTAGCATTTTTCATCTCATCATGTCCATCTCACATGGATGGCTGACAGTATTCATTCACTGACATATGGATGTACTTGTGGAATGTACCATGGCTATGGTACATGCCATCTGTGTGATGGCATGTGTCATGTA
Organism: Ambystoma mexicanum; assembly: GCF_040938575.1. NCBI lineage: Eukaryota > Metazoa > Chordata > Amphibia > Caudata > Ambystomatidae > Ambystoma > Ambystoma mexicanum. The sequence goes on along the minus strand of NC_090935.1, from coordinate 446,210,376 downwards.
TGTGTATTGGACATGCCACTCACAGGCCAATGTGTGACGGCAGTGCTACCCAGCATGCAGCAAATGTGTTGCTCTTCCATCTTGGTGTCATCAGTGTCTGCATTTTGCCTCCCCTTCAAACTCAGTGACAGTGCATGCATGGGAGGGTTATAGTCATGTGGGACATGTGTAAATCATGTACTGGTTCTGTAGCTTGTCAGGCCTATTTGTGTGCTATGGTGCTAATGCCTGTTTCCATTTTTTGTCTTTCATGTTTTTGCAGGGGATGACGCACTTGATGCTGTTGAGGTTGAGGAGATGGTCCAGACCCAGGAGGAATCTCAGGCACGACCGGGCACCAGTGGGGGATGTGGTGTGGTGGTCGGTGAGAACCCAATCTTGCTGCAGACCATTCTGTCAAGGGGTGCCTCTGGGTGCCCCTCCCCAGACCACTATTCAGGTGCTGATTCGGATGATGAGACCTATGTGGTGTCGCAGATAAGTGTTTCTGGCAGGGATTCTGTTCTGTCCAACCCACCTGCACCAGGGGTAGAACCCTCTATGGGGATGTCAGTGTTGGTAAGTCCGCCTTTGGCGGTTACGGATGCAGGGTCACACTCCACAACATCTGATCCTGTTCCCGGGCCAGCAGATCAGAGGGGGAATGCAGTCCTGCAATCTCAGGCAGTGCCGGCACAGCAAGTCGCAGATCACCTTGCCCCAAACAGGTGTGGTGCCCGCCGACGCGGTGGCCGTACGCCACCAGGCAATACTGTATGGGAACAATCCATGTACGGTATGGCAAGCCAACAGGCAGCATCAGTTGAGATGATGGCTCAAGCAACAGAGAGGGTGGCCACTTCCATTGTCCCCCCTGAAAGGCAGATGGAGCAACTACAGCAGGCAACAGACTCCATTTGCCAATCACACAGGGAGGACATGTTGGTGTCCAACAGGGACAGACGGGCGGCACTGGAGACTCTACGCCAATCGATGTCAATAGAGTCCCAGGGCCACAGGGAAGCCCTGAGGGTAGAACTCCATCACCTCAGGGAGACTCTTGTTGCCCTTGAGGCTTCCACTAACTTGAGGACAGAACAGCAGCTGGAGCGGCTCCCACGTTCGCTCTCAGCTGAGATGCAGGCAACTCGGGAGGAGATCCGGGCATCACGTCAGGTGCTGCATGGGGATCTCCGCACTATAATCCTCCAGAACGAGACCTTCCACACCTGCATGCTTGCTGCCATGATAGCCGTGCAAGCCATGAGCCCATGGAGGTTTTTTTTTTTTTTCCCAACATCCACACAGGTGGCTGTTGGTGCGCACCCTGTCCTCTGACCTCCTGGGTGGCCTCCCCCCCGGCCCCCACATTGCCATTTTTAATTTTTGATTTTTGATTTTTGATTTATTTTTTACAGTGTGTTGCCTTGTGTGGCTCCCGTGGGCATCCACTGTATTCCGGCTGGGCACATGCAGTCTTGTCCTGAGTTTGGGTTAGATGCTTGGGTTCGTGAGACACACACCCCTCCTGCTTCCCGTTTCCATGGGCTTGCAAAGGGTGTGCCCAAGTGACAGTGACTTACACAGTGACGTAGGACTCCCATGAGCTGTGTGGGCAGTCTGTAGTGAATACTGTGTATACATTCCTAGTGGATATTGTTGTTGAATTGTACACTGCATGGTGTATTGCTATGTGCTTGTGTATCCATGTCTTTCTCCTAATTTGCAGTTTAATTCCTCATGTCTTCACAAGGCCGTCTACTTTGGAGATGGAGTTCATGATGTAAGCAGTGCACTTAGACATTTGCGTGGCAGCAGCACTGTACAGTTGGAAGTGGCCGATGTGCTGGCATAATCAGGTTGTAAGACTACCACTACTTTAACTTAGTACTGTCATGTTTATGCTATGTTTGAGGTTGTGTAGCTGCATTGTATTGTTGGTAAGTATTTGGTCATGTGTGTTGTCAGTTCTGCATTACTTGGAGCATATTGTATGTGGGCAGTTTCCATTAGGGACACTGTACTTTGACACTTGTGTCATGTTTGGGGATTGCTTTTTTTGCTCTCACATAGCATGACATGCCATGGTGTGTTGGGTGGCGGTGCTGGGGAGGGGTTGGGTGACATGGCACTGTTGTCATGTTGTATTTTGCAAGGGGGTAATGATTTTAGCAGCATAGAAGTGTGTCTTTTGATGACACAGCATTGGTGGTGTTTGTGTAGGTAGGGATGCACACAATGTAACACTTGCAGGTGACCTATCTCAGGCTGTTCTGGTTGTGACAGTTGACTGTCCATTATGTCATCATCATTGATTGTCAGCTGGTATGTGCCAGGGCTGTGTGCACTCCACAGGGGTGTGATTTTAGGTAAAGTAATTAGCCACCAGTTGCATACGGGCTGCCTCACCCCGTGCCCGTTCCCCTCCCATGCGCAGTGGGCGTGCATTTGGTTGGGGATGTGGGGGCACCACCATGTCCACAGGCAGACCCCGGCGTGTTGCAACGTTGGGCAGGACACATGCTGCCACTATGATCCTGCACACTACTGGGGGAGCGTATAACAGCTGCCCGCCAGAACAGTCAAGGGAGCGAAAGCGTGACTTGAGCACTCCGAATGTGCGCTCCACTATGCCCCGGGTTGCAATGTGGGCTGTGTTGTATCTTACCTCGTGTGGCGTGGTGGGGTTCCGAATTGGCGTCATCATGTGGGTGCTCAGAGGGTATGCACTGTCCCCTGGGGAGGTGGTGATGGGTATCATTAGTGGGGTTGTGACATTACTCAGTATCTGACATGCATGCATGTGCTGTGGCATTTATATTCACCAAGCAGCCATGTATCGCCATGCTGCCCATCTTCTAGGTCCCGGTTTAGGGTTGACATTCTGTAGATAAAACTGTTGTGGGTGGACCCTGGATAGTTGGCATATACTGAGGTGATGATTCCCTTGGCATCACATACTACCTGGAAGTTGATGGAATGCCAGTGCTTGCAGTTTCTATAGATGTGCCAAGATGCCCTGGGAGGACGTAGAGCCACATCGGTGCAGTCAATAGCACCTGGCACTTTGGGGAAGTGTGCCACCCCTTAAAAATCCTGGACGACAGCCTGCCTTTCTGCAGGTGTTCTGGGCAGGTATATGTGCCTGCGGACTGATGGGCGTGCAGTCATGATGGCCAAGACCCGGTGTAGGCAGCGTGACTGCGTGGCCTGTGACACCCCCCCCCCACTATGGCACTTTTCCGCTGAAATGATCCAGTGGCCAAGAAGTGCAGTACATTGAGGACCTTATGCAGGGGGCTGAGTGCTTGGGAGGACAGGGTGGGTGATGTGAGGTCATCCTCCCACTCACTGACCAGGTCGAGTATTATGTGAGGTGGAAATCTGTACCTCCCATACACCTGGTCATCAGGGATCCCAAAAAGGCTGGTTCTGGGTGTAAAAATTCTGGGCCTGACTATCCTCCTCCTCCTGCGGTATCCCACGACCACTGCTGCTAGGAACGGTATATTCATCCTGGCGTCTGTGCTTGTTTGTTGTTTGCACGCTCTTTTATGCTGCGCGGGTCCACGTACGCCTGCTTCCTGCTGGCGTACGTGTTTCCTGATTAGCGCGTCTTTTTTGGCACACGCCTTAGCCCCGTTCGATTCCATGAATACATGTTTTGAACGTGCGTGTGGGCGTTCCGCGCACTTGCCTCCTGTACTTCCCCCGTGACGCCCCCATTTTCACAAGTTCCCCATTCCGCGTGTCACGCCCCCTGTTCCTCCTACTTTTGTTGCGTGCGCCGCGCTATGTGCGATTTTACTGTGCGCGTAGCACATGCTTTTTGGAGACGTGTGCGCCAGGGTGCGCCACGTGGAATTTTGGCGCTCATCCTGGGACTTACACGCGCATGGAATTCCATGAATCGCTGTGCAAGGGTTTCGCTGAGATTTTCGCACTTGCACTGCGATTCACACGCTTTCGTACACTTGCACGAAAAATTTCAGCGCACATTAATTCCATGAATCGGCCTCATTATCTACCTGTAATGTCATTACCATGCGCTATTTCTGTCGTATACATGCCCTTTGTAACAACTGTAACTTTTCCATTCTGCGAGAAAGCGCCCATATGTCTTTGTATAAGCATCAAAATAAATAATTAAATAAATATGAATCCTCCATGATGGCAGCTTGCATCTGTTTCGACCTTTCTGCAGCTTTGGCCCTGGAAATTTCTGCCTCATTTGACTACTACCTCTCTTCATCCTGCTGCCTCACAAATTCCACCTGTGACAACACCAGTGCATGCAGTTTCCTTCCTACCATGCCCCCTCCTGCTCGCAAAGGATTTGCCTCCTCACCAATATCATTTCCCGCTGCCTGTTAAGGTGTTAAGGTGTTAAGGTGTCTGCGGTACAGGTACTTCCTCCGACTGAATGATAGTCTGTGTTGGGGGAGTACAGCACCTGCACTTCCATCAATTGTCTGGTCCTCCTCCACAGCCTGTTCCACGGTAGGTTCCTATGCAGGCTCAGTTTCCTCCTCATCTGTCACGTTACAGACATCTACCTCCACCAGGGACACAAACACAGGCAGACTGACCTATGTTGGGAAAGGAGCGCAGGAGGCCATGGTGGTACCTGGCATGGAAGCTTCAGTTGAGCTTTACTGGTGCACAGATGAAGAGGAGGAGGATGGGGCATTGCAGTTGCCTGTCCAGAGAGATGACCGGAAATCATTGCTGTTGCCAGTTGGAACACGAGGTGGCCCATCTGCATGTGATGCTCACAAGCAGCTCATGAGTTGCTTGCACAGCATCATGGATAGAAGCATGCCACCTCAATCCACCCACCAGCAGAGGCAGCACTGCATCCCAGATGATCTTATTGGCCGAAAGTGGGGGCTCTGTCTGGTTGGAGGCATCACTAAAGGTGGCTAGTGCTGCAGTAGATGACAATGGAAAAGGAGTTTGTGCTGACCCCTAACGGTGGACTGCACAGCTTCTTGTCACAGGGCCTGGTGTGCAGCCTGCACATCCTTTTTTGGGTTCTATGTTATTAGATCACCAGTTTTATTTTCGCAGAGTTTTTTGCCAAGTAATTTCAGCTGGAAAAACTCATATATTTTGTATTATTTGTATTTGGGGGGTTCCCCCCAAAACCCCTTCTTCCTATGATCTATTCTTCCCCCCCCCCACCCCTACCGCTTCTATCCCCTTACCCATCCCTCATATGTTTTGTTTAGTTTATTTGGCCAAAAATGTTCAGCAAAAAAAAGCCTGGCAATGTAATAACGTAATGCCACCCCACTTGGTACCCTCATCTGATTTCATGGGCAGGCCAGAAATTGACCCATTCTCCTCCTCCATCAACCCAGACACCTCCATTAAGGTCTCCATGCCTAAGGGCCCCTGTTTGCTAATGTCAGTACCACCACTCTGTCCCTCTGATACTGAGGATCCCACCATGATGATGTGAGCCCAGGACTCTTCCTTAGAAGCATTGCCATCTGAATGGCAGGTCCCCTAGGCACATCACACACAGAGGAAGTGGAAACAACTGAGCATGCCTGGGGTCTGCAACTGCATCTGGAGGCCTTGCCCCTGGGATGTAGCTCGACAGCACAGGTCGTAGCCACTTCTACAGCCATTGAAACTGTGGAAAAGGGAACAAAAACATAGGAATCAATCATAAGGGCCAAGTGGGCTCCCCCAATTGTATCTGTAGAATGGTGTCAGCATTAGTCAACAAGCAACTGCCTCACACACACAGGCCATTCTCAGAAATCAGAAAGAATCCTGTCTCAGAAATGAAGGCAACATGATAACTCACAATAATGTGACATGCGCATGTGAACATAGCACATTGATGTCTGGACACATAGGGCCTCATTCCGAGGTTGGCGCAAAGGGATTACCAGCACCGGTAAGGACACCAGTGCCGGTAATCCCTTTGAGCCCTATTCCGAGGTCCCTTTGCGGGTCCCGGGAGAAAATAACGGTAATGCAAATTGCAGTACTGTTATTTGAACCTTCTCCATTCCCATTGAGCCCTATGGGGGCTCAAATGGGGAATGGGGAATGGTATTTTCAATGGGGATTTATCAGTCCTGCAAAGGTCAGACTAGATCGGTAAGACCCCATTGAATGAGGGCGGACTCGGTACCGGTATTGGAGGCAGCCATGGCGCCATTAGCGCCATGGCTGCCTCCAATCTCGGAATGAGGCCCATACATATGACAACAACTAATTTCACATCACAATCTACAATGAAGCATTGGCCCAAGTTAATTCTGCAGGCAGAGTCATGGAAACAGAGCCTGTCCCCATGTGTGCGCAGCACCATAGACACATCTCCATGAAAGCACATCTAGCAACATGCATCCGTGACAGTCCAGAATGAAATCATGCAACACGTACATACACCCATTGCTGTGGATCAAGTAGCAGTGCTCTCAATTTCAACATGATCATATGTCATGATGACATGACATTTTTGACTCCCATCATTCAGTGCCCTGAAAGGTCCAATGTTCATCCGAATAGTCAAATGCACCAAATTGCCATGACCACACAACCAAACATACACATGTGTCAGTCTCAGCTGCTGAGTGTAGATAATACAATCATCCTACACAATTGAACATTCCATAGAGGAGCGTGCATGAATGTACCTCACATGCCTTCAACATCTCAGTCTGGCAACTGTTCCTGTCAGAGGCCTTACTGTCAGCATCTCACAGTGGTATACAATGGGCCTCATTCCGAGGCTGGCGCAAAGGCATTACCGGCACTGCTAAGGAGACCGGTGCCGGTAATCCCTTTGCGCCCTATTCCGAGGTCCCTTTGCGGGTCCCGCTAAGGGTCCAGCGAGCAAATAACAGTACTGCAAATTTCAGTACCGTTATTTGCACCTTCCCCATTCCCATTGAGCCCTACGGGGGCTCAAATGGAAATGGGGAATGGTATGTTCAATGGGGTTTTACCGGTCCTTCAAAGGTCCGACTAGACCGGTAAATCCCCATTGAGTGAGGGCGGACTCTGTACTGTTATTGTAGGCAGCCATGACGCTATTAGCGCCATGGCTACCTCCAATCTCGGAATGAGGCCCAATGTCACCAAAAGCCGACTAAGCTCAATCCTACACCTGTCCACTTCACAGATGGGAGCCATTACATACTTGCAGCATTGTCATGCCACTGCATGTCAGTTAAGAGTAGTGCACACATGCTGTGAAAAGCACAAACTTGATCAAGTCACGAAAACCCATGCAGGACATACTAAATCTGTGGAAATGTTCACCCTGTGAGTACTTGCCAGCAGCTTCGATACGTGCCTGCCGGTCAAGGACCTGGTCATTGACCGCTGGGTTGATCCTCTCCAGGATCCAGAAGTGAAGGGGTGACACCCGATGGCGGCATGCAGAGTGCACTTCCACAGAGGCACCTGCCTCAATTGCCGGCTTTGCCTGGCTCCTGATCCTAAGGTTGTCCCAGCTCTTCTTTGCATGATCCACCGTATGGACTACCACCCCCTCTGCGTTGATGTCCAGCCAGATCTTCTGACAGCCACATGTTGCAAGCTGCTTCTGTGGAACGAAGAGGACATCATAATTTGCCAGGACCTGTACACCCAGGATGCCACCTTCCACAGCTGAGAAGATGACATCCCTCAGCCTCGCCTTGGAGGTGCTGTTTGATGTTGCAGACATGGTGCACCTAAGGCTAGAGGGGTGAAGCTGGGCCCTGACTGTGCATACTGTGGAGTTGTGGTGTTGGTATAGAGCTGTGGACATCTTTAGATGGCAGATGAGGTGGTCTCATGGCCTGACAGGAGAGTCACAGAAGAACAGGATATGGAGTAATACCAGGCATTCCAAGGCAGTGCTAGTGGTCAGCAGCCGGTGTCACATTTCCAGGCAGCAAGAGATGTAGAGGTTTGAAGGTAGAATATGTCTTGAGGAAGCATTATATGGCACAATGCCAGAGTATCAGCAAAATACAGGTATATCTGCTTCATGCATCAGTCAGCAGTCAGAAAATCAGAGGAAGGCCCTATGTGCAAAAGTCCATGCTGCACACAGCACGCATACTTGTGTGACTCTTTAAATAACATGCTCATGAGCGCCTCCAACCTATATGTACCTTCCCTGGCATGCACAGAGACAGTGTTATCTAGGGGGTACCATGCAGATTTCCTTCTGGTAATGGAGGCGGTGATAATTAGGGGGTGTCATGTGGATTTCCTGCCATGTGCATAGGGGGTGGTATTTAGGAGATAGCACACTGATTTGGAGATGACAATATTTGCATGTACTTTGACATGAATGTGGCATGCATCATGCGCAAGAGGGGTCCACAGAGAGGATGAAGAAGGGAATGATGTCAGAAGAAGTGTCCACCTGCTAAGCATGGTGGTGAGCCTGCAGTTGCCTGAGTACCACCAAAGCACATTAGGGTGAAGAGGGCCAAGCCTGCAGAGCATACACTGGCAGCAGCTCACAAAGAAGCATAGGTTAAAGAGAAGGGGCCAACAAGGAAGAGGTGCATCACATATGAGGAGCTAACAATCCACACTAATTACTTCGACGACCAACATGTTGACCTCTATCCTTGGGCTGGTACCTTTCCTGTTACCCAGTAGTGGAGGATGTGGCAGGAGATTATAGATCTCATCAATACCTGTGGTCTGGTGTGGAGAAGCACACAGTGGAAGAGGTCCACAAGAGGATAGGTAACCTCATAAAGGCAGACCAAGGAGAAGCTTGGCAGCAATGTGGCCTCTGCCCCGGCTACCGGAGGTGGATCACCCCATGTGAATGAGCTTACTCCATTTGAAGAGGTTGCCAATGGCCTCATCAGCAGTGAGCAGGTGGTTGATGTGGGAGGCATGGACACCTATGAAGCCACATCAGGTGACTGAAATGTGTTCATGACATATATGCTTTCCTCAACCCATGATATGCTATCACATGTTGTAGTATAGTTGGTGATGGTCTTTCTCACCCATCCATGAGTACTACAGTAATTTACCCAGGGACACTTCAATTGCAGGTAGTGCATCTTGAAGGTAAAGGCTTGAACCATGTTTGCAGTTGACATTGATCTTGCAGCATATATTACTATATATAGTATTGTTTAGACTCTTTGCTATATGCAATGGCCTGCAAAGCACATGTCATTGGACAGACTCACAGTGTCATGCTTGTGGCTAGTGCATTGTTACTCACATGGAATAGAAATGAGCAGTGGCCTATGTGAGAGTCATCCATTCACTGGTCCTGGCAACCAGTGGACATAGTTGGGCAACAATGTCATTGAGAAGCCGCATGAAGTTGTGTTCCAGATAGAAGTTGTAACGGTTGGAAAAAATATGTTTGTTGTGTGATGTTCATTCCACATTTGGAGTGCCAATTATTCAGTGATTATGCAAATGCATACAGGTCGTTACCATAATGCCCTCTCCTTGCACGTGGTCAAGATGCATGTGAGCGTGGGTAGCCACAACTCTGGCCTTGGCCAATCTGGCGAAGAGGGAAATGGGGATTTCGGCAACACAATTTCCTACATGTACATTTTGTCAGCATGAGAAAACGTGATACTGCCACCTGTTGCAAGAAAGCATGAATGAAGTTATTTAGCACAGAATTCCATCAGTCTACGGTTAGACCTTCCACTCTCATACATGTATGTATGTGTATGGTTGCATAATACTCCAATATTTGCCTTGATGCAGGACCTAATGGGATCCAACATTATTGTACAGAGCATTGTATGTTAGTCACCTGTGCCTTCCACATTTCTGAATGCCCAGTTTCAATGCCTGGTATGCATGTTGCTAGCCCTATTATGTCTGCATGCATTTCAATTCACATATGCATGTACAGCTGGGTCGGTGGGCCTCTTTTTGGGATGTAAGTCCAACACCCAACCATGGAAAGAGATTTAGGCTGTGCAAATTGTATTAGCAAAGATAGTTGGTAATTTAGTGTCAGGATTTTGTCGTTTGGGTTGGCAGTTCTGCACAAGTGTTATTTGTAGATAGCTTTGACACACTTTAGAGATCATCACAGAGCCTTATACAATGAAAGAAGGAGCAATGATGTAATAACGCTGCTCATCATATTTTGAGGTTAGAGTCAGTGCATTGTTTAATAGTTTTGTGTACCTAGTATATGGTGTTTCTGTTGTATTGAGGCTATGCTGTTTTATTTTAAATCAATCACAGCCTATGGTAGCTGGTAAAAAGCTACTTGAAGTGTCCAGCAGTGAGATAGGGCAAATGTCCTGTTTTAGTAGCATGAGGGATCTTTGCAATGGTAGCAAGAGTTCCGCCATTTTGGATTATGCCTCACTAAAAGTTGCTGCTTCTAGTAGTTAGAGAACTATGCCGCCCTTTGGAGCTTTTTGCTTTGCCATTTATTAGAATGCATGCATCTTTCTCCCAGCGAATGTTCAGACAGCCAAGGTTAGTGAAGTAGGGAGACACAAAGTGCAGATAGCAGTTAATTGTGTCAGGCCAAGCAGCTCACTGAATGTTGGTTTTTGATGATTATATTAGTGCCACAGCTGTGAAGGATGAATTTTATAAGCAACTGAGTGTTGTACACTTTCAAGATGTCGAGCTAGGTTTGGAGTAATAGTGCCCCCATTGTAAAGTGTCCGGACCATCTGAACTACAGGTGTTTGATTAAATAGAAAAAAATTAATACAAGACATTTGTCCCCAAGAGCGGTACCTCGACTGTGTTTTTTTATAAAGCACCTGTTTCCCAGGAGAGATAGAGTAGGAGGCATGCTAAGGGTGCAACATGCTCTCAGACAGGAGTTGCAAGAGGTGTCAAAAGCATACAACTGCAAGGTCAAAGAAGCCATTCAGGAATGCCAAATTGTCTGGTCTCATGTGGAAGCCATTGTATTACCAAGCAGGGTTGACTTTGTTGTTCGCTCTAGCTCCTTGATTGAGTCCTCTGAGGGGTATGCTCAACATGAGTTGTCCAAAGTTCTCATGAACAATATGGAAAGTACATTATTGTAACAATTTACCTGAGTATAATGGACCAATCATATCACAGTGTTTTCTGCTGACTGCACAATTAGCTTAACTCGCAAGGAGTTGTATTTAGATACGCACGATCAATGGGGTCATGAACTATAGGGGATGTTTAGGTTTTTGTATAGGTGTTACTCAATGAGGAACGTGTGATTATGTTGTATCTAATGTTTTCCTTATGCTAATTTGCGGTTTTCCTCTATAAAGGATGTAACATGAAATGGGCGTGTTGAGCATAATTTTGTTTTTCTTGCGAACCATGCACTTATTATTGACCCCTTTGAAGTGATTTTAAATCAATCGGTTTTTGGGCATACCCAACACTCTGAATATGGATTGACTTTGTGCAGGTGAGGATACAGTGGATGAGGAGGAGGAAGAGGGTGAGAATGAGGCTCAACCATCAACTAGTGCAGCCCAGGGTGCTGTGCCTGGTCAGAATCCCCTCGTATTCCAGGCCATTATCAGCAGGCCTGCCGACTTGTCTTCCGATGATGCTCCCGAATTTGATCTGGAAGGCATAATAAAGGATATGGTGGAGGGTCCACCACTGAGTAGTCCTTGTGCCGTAGAGTTCCTTGAGGCTTCTGAGTCCGAGTAGGAGAGCCAGGAGACTCTGAGCCTGGCAGTGGAGAGGCCTACTTGAATGATGGATTATGTGTCTGCAAGTTTGCCTCCTACCATCATTGAGTCAGCAGCGGTGGTTGATGTCTGTGGGACGGTTTTAGATCACCAGCCTATGTCAGTACACTATCTGTGATGGGCCTGGGCTCCAGAATCCAGGCTTGGCAGGCCACACACATGTGGTGGAAATGTGCCTGTCTGACACGTGGAGAGGAAGGAGGAGTTACTACATGCAAGTGTTCAATGGGGTAAGGTCCTGAAAGAGCTGGCCAGGGTCATCCATCGCCTGGTGGAAAATGTGATCTTCTCTAATGCCACACTCACTGCTGAACTACACCTACTGCACCTGGTGAGGAAAGAGAGCACATAACACCAGGCACAGGCGACTTGTAAGGAGGGTTCTACCTTTAGGCAATCTGTGTGTGAAGAGGTTTTGGCCTCAGGTGACATCCTGCAGCAAGAGATGGCCACCTCGAGGCAAACCCTGAATAAAGAGTGTTTGGCCTCAAGGGCAAGCCACTGTCAAGACAAAGATTCATTGAGACAAACTCTGCGTGAGGAGATTTTGGCCTCAAAGGAATTGTTCCATGGAGGACTTCCTGTACATCCTCTGACAAACTGGCCTGTCGCCTGCTACAAAGGCAATACCGTATCTCTGTCCTCACCAAGAAGAGAGTCCACATTCAAGCTTGTGTCTTTGCGACATCTAACAACTCGGCCGAACTCTTTAAAATCTGCAAGGAGCTGGCCAACCCTGCTGCAGTCTCTACCCCTCCTGTTGCCTCCCAGGCTCTTTGCAATGCCCTTGCCTCTCACTTCATTTCAAAAACCCAGGACATCCTGTCGACCCTCTCCACCCACACTCCTCCTCTTCCCTCTCCATCTGTCCTTGCTGACCCTCCTTTAGCCACCCTACCACCATCCTTCTCGTCCTTTCCTCTTTTCACCCCTCACAAGGTTGCTAGACAAGTCTGATCTATGAAAGCCTCTTCAAAACAGGTTCATCCATGTTCCTCTAAAACCATCAAGGACCACATTGACACCCTCGCTCCAGCCCTTGCTGATTTTTGCAACCACTCCTTTGCCTCTGGATCCCTCCCCTCCCCTCTGAAGCACTCCTTTGTGCATCCTCTTCTCAATAAACCCACAGCTGATCCTTCTTGTCCAGCTAACTATCGCCCAATTTCCATTACTCCCTTTCTTGGCAAACGCCTGGAAAAAGTTGGCCATCTCTCAGCTTAACCTTCATTCCAATTTGGTTGGCTGTCTCCATGACCACCAGTCTGGCTTCAGAACTGCCAGAAGCACGGAAACTGCTCTCCTAAACATCCGTGAAGATCTGCTCTCCAACCTTGACTCTAACATTCCATCTGTCCTCATCCTCCTCGATCTCTCTTCTGCCTTCGACATGGTCAACCATACCATCCTGCTCAACCGTCTCCGTGAAAACCTGGGTATCACTGATCAGGCTCTGGCCTGGCTGACCTCTTTCCTCTCAGATCGACCCTCCTAGGCCCAACTTTGGTCCTTCCTTTCATCTATCTTCCTCTCTACCTGTGGTGTTCCCCAGGGGTCTAACCTCTCGCCCTGGCTTTTCAACCAATACCTGGCAACTCTCACCCACTGCAATTCGATTTTCTGCTCAAATTTCCAGTGCTACGCTGACGACACTCAACTCATTTTCAAGCTGCCCTCTGCCACCTCTTCTCCCTCTCTCATCTCTGATTGCCTAACTGCCATTCTAGATTGGTGTGCCGCCAATGATCTTTGTCTGAATGCCAGCAAGACAGAGATCCTCCTCATCGGCACACCTTCGCCATCCTTTCCCCTCACTCTCTGGCCGGCCTCCCTTGGCCCTCCTCCTACCCCCACCTGCAAGGCTAAGAACATTGGGGTCATCTTTCACTCTACCCTTTCCTTCTCCGCCCACATCTCTGAGGTCTCTAAAAAGTCAAATTTCCGACTGCACCGCCTCAGAGGTACTCTGCCTTTCCTCTACTTCCCCCAGAAGCTCATGGTATCTCAAGCTCTGGTTCTCTCTAGCTTGGACTATTGTAACAGCCTCTTTCTAAATCTACCTGCCTCTACTCTCCGCCCTCTGCAACTTATCCAGAACAGGACTGCGAGACTTGTCCTTGGCCTCAAGCCCTGGGATCGTATCTCTCCAGCTCTGAAATCTCTCCATTGGCTCCCAGTGGATGCAAGGATTAAATTCAAAACCCTCTGCATTGTCCACAGGGCTTTCTGGGGCCTGGGTCCAAAATACCTTCAGCTATCCATCCGCAAATACCTCCTCTCTCGAGCTCTTCGCTCCTCTACCTCCAACTCACTCAGGGTCAGTCGTTTTTTTTAAGAAACAAGCTGGGGGTAGATCTCTGTCTTCGGCTGGGGCCTCCCTCTGGAACAGCCTCCTTGCCACTCTAAAACTTGAGGAGAACCATCTCTGGTTCCGGAAGCACCTCAAGACCTTCCTCTTTTCTTCTGCCTTCGCTCCCCCTCTCCCCTGCTGATCTGTTCTCTCTTGGCACTGTGCACCTGGCCAACCTCTGTCTTTTGGGCCCAGGCACCTGTTCATCCTGCCACCCTCCTGCACTGCCTCTGGGCCACCCCTTGCACTGGGGTCTGTATCTGTACCCATACAGCCCCCCCTTTTTCTTCCTGCACTTATCAGACCTACCCTGTCTGCTGCCTTAAACCTAGCACTTGCAAATTGCTGGCTGCATTACCACTGTTTGTTGCCATTATTATTTATTTATTGTTATTTATCTGTTTCTCCTCTGCTTCGCACTTTCCACCTCTCGCCCCTTCCATGCACTTTTCCCCTCCCCCCTCTCCCATGCACTTGCGCGTTCTCAATGTCACTGGGCCTAGTAAGATCACTGTTTTGTTCTCCCCTGCTCCCCTCCCTTGCCTTGTCGCGCTCTGAAACAATTGTGTACGAGCACGATAGAAATAAAATATCAATCAATCAATCAGTCAAAGACATGAATTCCGAGTCAGTCTCTGCATGTGCAGCTGTTGGCCTCAATGCCACCGCCAGGAGATATATGTCGTGGGGCAAACTCTCAACATGCAGTTGGAGACATCAAGGGTTAACATGAATGCTTACTCTTTGGCCATTCACGATACCCTTCCACAGGACTGTGATGTGATTGGGGCCATCATGCATGAGTGGCCTTAACAGATGACGACATAGCGTGGTCATAGTGCACTATCCCAGGGTCCACCAGAGGATAGGGGTTCCAAGTGAACCACACAGGTGATGCCATTGGCCATGTCCCCACAAACCCCTATCCACTTGCCACAACCATCCCTTTTTCCCTGATGTTAATGAGCTAGTGGAGGGAGCATGTATAATTTTTTATTTATTGTTTTTGTCTTCATATCAGGGCCACAGGGCTCAAGGGTGCAGTGACTCAACTGCTCATACAACTGGGCACATTTTCGAGCTGATGGACTGGCAATGTGGCCATGCTCAGTGGAGCCAACAGTTGTGGTGTTGTGGGCTGCTAAAGCCTCCTACATACAGGTGAACATTTGATTCAACATTGATGTGTATAAGTGCAGTCTGTCAGACAGACTTCGCTAGCCGTTCCAAAGTAATGTACAATGTAATTTCAGGTATCTTACCTCATCCAGTGCCCACACTCCCTAAGAGGACACGGTGATCACTTTATTTCCACCCAGGTTCCCATTCCCTCTGCTGGAAACTGACCCTCCTAGCACCAATTTAGAGGACCAGTGTTAGGTGGAGGTGATGAGGGATTCAGAGCACAACAGCAGAACCACCAGGTAAGGTTGTGTCCTGTCATGCATTTTCATCGCTGGTGACATATGCATCCAAATAGTGGCATGTTGTGGCACACATAGGGTTGAGAATGTATAATGATATGGTCACTGTCATTGAAGATGTGAGTTGTCTTACATATGAGTTGTCCTACATATTTGTGTATGTGCATGTCTCCTTGATCAGCTATGCATGTGCTTTGTGTTACTGGTTACACCTGCACGATTTGCTGCTTGGAGTCAGTCTCCTCAGTATGTTTCTGTACACATGAATTTGGTGAGGATTGATGCAGTAGATTATTTTTTGGTTTGGCATTACATTTACACTCCTGACATGTCAGCTTTGCATGCCATGTCCTGACATTTGTCATTTCAAGTAGCCACTTCATGATCAGAGGTGGCTGGCCTATAGCGAACTCTGGAATTTCCTGGTAGGCCTCTGAACCCTGGGCCTCTTTTGTGTGGTATTTCTACATTTTGTCATGGGGAAAAGGATGGCCTTGTTGTAAAAGTGTGATATGGGGCCACTTTGAGAATAATTTCCAGGGCCTCTTTTGGTTCCCAGTCCACCACGGTGCATGGTACATCAGTATGAAACACACCAGACTCTCACAATCCCCGTAAGAGGATGATCTAAATGACAAGGATAATGTGTGAAGTATGGAGTGTATTGCTGCTGAGGTGCGGGTATGGGATGCCTAAATGTCTTTCTCATGTGCCATGTGTAATGTTGCTGCTGTGCTACCATTGATGTGATTGGTGATGGTGAAGGGTTGTGCAATCTTACATAATTGTTTTATGTTTGTGTATTCGGTGAGGGGCTGCATTGCTCTCTGGAAGATTTAGAGAACATCTTCATTATGGGCCAAGTGACACGTTGAAGGTATCAGAGACATGCATGAGGAAGGGTGGGTGGGTAGCTGTAGACATACCCTATTGAAGGAGCATGTACATGAATTGGTGAGTGGAGGTGAGCAGGACCAGCAACTATGTTGCAAAGAGCTTGGTGGGGAGACAAACCTTTGTTATCAGTGGGCGCTGGCTGGGTTCGATAGTCCAATTGCGAAAAGGGTCAAATAGTAATTGTCCAGTCCTTGAGTCATGTGTGTTGTGATTTTATTGGTGTAAAAACAGCATAGATAATATCTATAGTTCTTCTTGTGGCAATTTGGTGTTACAAAAAACAGCCGACACGCGTTTCAACCTGGGTCTTTATCAAGGCAGTTGTCCGGTGGCAGCACAATTGCTGTTTAGTGCTTGCGGCTGGTGGCCCAAGTAGGGGTTCCAGTTGCATCTGGTTAGCCTGGTCTCAGGCTGGGATCGGCGCTGCGTGGTGGCTCGTTCGGTCCGAGGTGCCTGAAGCCCTATGTTGCAAAGAGACCCGTCATCAAGATGGCCGTCAGGTGAGCCGTTTTTTAGCCTTTTTGTGGCACTTGATGCATGCGACTCAGGGGAACACATGTTGTGCCAGGGACTGGCTTTACATTATTTGGACTTGGCACTTTTTCTCCACTTAAAATGACTGTGGTTGTGGCTTGTGCACTTTATGTGATGGATGTGGATGGTGTGGCATTGTTCTTTTACTGTGTGTGTTCCACAGTGGTTGGAATTCATGTGAAGTTTTGTACTACCAGGTTGCATGTGTCCTGTCCATGTACCCTGTGGCCTGCAAAGGAATGGGTGGTGCCTGTGGATGAGGGCGAAGGCCCTCCTGCAGCTCCACTGCTACTACAAGGCCGAAACATGTCTGGGGTTGCTTGTGTTCCTGGGCAGAGGGGATCTGACCTAGCAGTTCAGGCTTGGCTCCTACCATTGGTGGCAGTACCTGACTGATTTGCATATGGCTAGACCCCTTTTGCAATAGCACAGACGGGCTAAAAAACTGAACTGTTTAAGTTTGCCCAGTGCATTGCCATGGTTCCGATTGATTCAAAATCTTCCATCCATCACTTTTTTGGTTGTAGTACGCAATAAGGTGTACCAATAGTATGCAAGACACAACCTGCCACAATGATTTTGCATACTACAGGTGTGCATATAGCAATACGCCACCTGAGTGGTCAACTGCGCTTCACTATGCACCTAATGGCTACGTATGCTACGTTGTAGAGTGCCTCACCTGGGGTGGCTAGATTCCTGATCGTCGCAACAGGAATAGTGACAGCAAGTAGGCACTGTCACTTGTAAAGGAAGAAAATGTCATTAATTGCATTTATTGTCATTTCTTGTATTCCTGTGTGTCATGTGACTGCTAGTGTATGCGTGATAGTTGATACTCACCCCCAAGCTAGGTGTTTCCAAAGGTTCCCAATACAAAGGCCTGCTACATGGGGGAATGCCAGAAGATGTAGCTATCATGTGTGCCTACAGGGTAATTGGCATTCACATGCCTGATATGTGCCTTGGTATCACTGATCACCTACACATTATTGGAATGCTAACGTGCCATGCTGCGACAGATGTGCTCAGTCTCTCGCAGGGGGCTGCAACGCTACATGGGTGCAGTCAATGGCTTACAAAACTCAGGCAAAGTCTGTAACTGCATAGAATTCCTGACACAGTCTCTGCCTTGCCTGCATTGTGCATGGCATGTAAATGTACCCATGCACATTTGCCAGGATGCAGTGCAAGACCTGGTGGAGGTAAAATGATTGTGTGGACTGTGACATACCCCCAACAATGGATGTGGTATGCTGGAATGATTCAGTGGCCAGGAAGTGTAAGGCTGAAAGCACTTTGACCAGAGGTGTCACAGCCTGTGAGCATTTGATGGGTCATACCAGGTCATTCTGCCACTGCCCGACCAAGTCCAGGATGATGTGGGCAGGGAAGCAGTATCTTTCATGCACCTCCTCATCTAGCATCCCAAATATTGTTGTTCCTGAATGGACGAGTCTGGCCCTCCTCCTCCTCTACTTCCTCCTCATCTTCCTTCTTCCATGTAGTATATCATTGCTAGCCATGCAGGATCCAGTATAGTGGAAATCATATGTTGTTTGTGTTTGCATTGCACTTTTTATGCATGGGATTTCATTGCGCTTTGTGACGGGTGCCGGGTGGCTGTCTATTTGTTCTCCTTTGTAGTCAAAGCGATAGGGTGATTGTTTCTGTGAATATCGTTTACTTAGCGCTTACCGTACTGTGATAATATTTCATTGAATACTGTTTGTTTTAATCTGTAACTAAATCCTCTATAACAGCAAGTTCATTACATTAGTAAACATTAATGTAAAATGATGTTTAAATATGATATGGCATTTATAGTGTGCCTATACACAAGTGTTTCAATAACTAGAGATGTTTTAATTTGGAATGTAAGAATTATTGTAGTCATTCACAAAAAAACTTTTTTCAGTATAAGTTATATGTAGGGTTCAGGTACGTCTGGTGAAACTTGCAACTGGAAACAAGAACCATTGAACTTCCCAGTGTTTCTGGACAGTAGTTCACTTAAAAGGTACCAAAGCAATTTTTTCCACAAACATTTCCTATACACATATACACTTGCTTCACCCAGTCCACTAATTTCCATGCTCTTATGTTCACATTCACAAGCAACCCATACTTATAGCTTTAACTGTTAGGTTCAAGGTGCACAAGTAATGTTTTGTTAGTGAGTACAATGTCAGGTATCACTTTTTAAAGTTCCATAACACAACTCCAGCATGCACACAGTATCAAGGACACACTACTTGACACACCCACTTCAGGTTAGTTACACCACATTTACTGTTGCAGAAGTTCAGTTATGTTCTATGACATACAGCCTCATAAGTTGGGTGGTGCAGTAACATGCAGCAGTAATACTATAAACTGCTACATTACTGCACCACATAAATATGATTTTGGCGTTAAATTGGAGGGTTCACCTCCAGCTATGCCACCTTTCTGCCAAATCCCTCCAATTTTATGGGGATTTACAGCTGAGATACCACAGAAACCGTAATGAGTGGATTTACTGCCACCCATGGGCTCATTACGAATTCTCTGCTATCTCAGTGGTAAATCTGCCCAAGATACCACCAAACTATAACACTGTTAAACCGTACACGTCAAGGTGTGGATTCGATGCTAGGTATCTGTGCGCTGGTAATCATTAATATGTTGTGTTTGGGAATTAATTCTAGAGAGGCGCAAGCAGCACTCCGCTCCCGCCAACCAATCCCCCGTGGTTGGTATTAAATAGAATGATTAATTGAAAGATGGGGTGGACAAGCGCTTTAAACCATTACAATAAGGCAGCACAATAATATTGCAATGTTTAATGAGTCATAAACAGCCGACACCTGTTTCGACACACAGGTCGTCTTCAAGTCCGGTTAGTAACAACAAGTAGCACAAATGAAAAATCAAGATTTGACATGCACATCAAAAAAGTAAATAAAATCACAATGGAGATTTTTAAAAGCACACCAAAAGGCAAATAAAACATTTTTCATGGTCAAATTAGCATGAAAGTTACAGTTGTACAATGATATATATTAACCAGAGGGTATTGAGAAATAGATGTATCAAAAAATATAAGAGTGAAAGAATACATTGCATACCACACATCCGGTAAGGAGGGAAGAACAGATGCAGCAAAGGCGGTTGCATTGGTGCAGGAGAAAGTGAACAAAATCACAAAAAACACAAACATCATGTTTAGCATATTTGTCTAAAGTTCCCTATCAGTGAAGGTACTATGGTAATTACAATACTTCATAATAAGGTGTCACAGGAGAGGCCTACCACCGACACCATCCCGCATGCTGTCCAAGCACCAATCACCAGTAAGATTGATAGTGGAAGTTGTGTCCAAAAGAAAAAGGGAAAGAAGAAAAGGGAGAACGGCAGAATGAAGGCCTCAAGAGTTTAAGTGGAATTAAAGCTCGGCTCGTGGTGTGATCATTAGGAAGCAAATAAATCAAGGATCCAGTGGGATGACTAATATATCGTTACCAACAGAGAGTGTTGCCCACAAAATAGTTAATCAGAGCAAGCAAGGTAAAGTTCGAAGTGTATATCTGAAAGGGAGTCCTTACCGTGCACAAATTGGATTAAACAAATCTTGTAAAACTCCTCTATAGAGAGAACCAACTAATATCAGATGTCTAGTGACTAACAAAATAGCATATATGAGGAAGGAAAAGTGCTAGGCACATACCTAATGGAGGACCGTGAGACTCCACAGTTCTGCGAGACAAGAAAGTCAAATGAATGACTAGCAAAGGAGATTTCAAGCCGTAATGCCAGAAGTAAATATATCAAGTTTGCGAATGTAACACAATCTGGCCTTGTGGCCAATGTTTCTAAGTCCAAGGAACCCCCACAATATATTTCTTTTGTTACCAATTCAGTGATGATTCCTCATTATTGTACAAAATGGTTCACTGGCAACTTGAACATCAGTTGGACCATATTGCTGATCTACGCTATATCGATGTGATGAAAGTGCATCGGGGGAAAAGGGGTGGCAATCTCCAACTTAAACTGCGGCAGATGGAAGCTAAACTTATTTGTCTTTTACGTTGCACAACTCGAGGTCTTAATTCTGATCATGAGATGTATGTATTTTTATAAACCCATTGTGCCCATCACCCTGGTCAATAACTTCAAGTATGGGAAAAATGTTTCAGTCTATTGTAGACTCAATTGGGAGCAGATTGACCTGCAATGGGATTCAGTTCCTCTTCTATTCAAGCACCAACACTGACCATAACCTACTTGAGCGCCCACTGTATTTTCCCATGGCAGGCGCTTTTCATCCAGCCAGTTTTTTGTTCAATCCACGGACAACCGGCTCTCATTATTAGACTCAATTTGTTTTATGGCCTCCGCCTTTCCTTACTTCTTTCTGGCTACCTGCTGTACTAATTACCTCCCCTTTTTTCCTCTTCCCCTTCTTTCGCTGTTCTCTTGCTAATCAGCGTCTTTGCTAGGACATTCATCATTTCATCTTGATTACAACTCATCTTTACTGTTCCTCCTCAATATTCCATTTTATCCATTCTTTTTTTTTCATCCACTCAGGCTCACATCTAGAGGAATTCCCAGTCATGTGGGAGATTCACTTTTCCTTGTAGTTTCATTTTTCCATTCCCCCTTTGATTGTATGTTTTTCACCCGCTCTTTCCAACCCCCTTGTACTTGATTATGTTATTACTTATACCGGAGCCCCGGTTTTCTCTTCTCCTCTGCCGCGGACGTACTTTGTTTATCTTCCACGTCATGTACGCAACGCGAAAAGCCCGCAACGCGCTTTATCTTCTACGTCATCCTGCGACGCTTCCTATGTCACTTCCGTGACATACGCAGCTTCGTATTACTGCACACGCCTCCGGTGTGCTCTGGGACTTCCCTGTAACTTTCAAGTGTTACTCGATTGGACGAGTACGTTTTTACATCTTCATATGGATTATTTACGACTGCTCTCAATAACTCTCAGAGTCGATTGTTTTCTAATAGCATGTCCTAAATCTTGAATCTGAACAATGCTTTCTTTCCATCTAATTCTCAGGTGATATATTTACTTCTGCCATTACGGCTTGACATCTCCTTTGCTTGTCATTCATTTGACTTTCTTGACTCGCAGAACTGTGGAGTCTCACGGTCCTCCAATAGGTATGTGCCTAGCACTTTCCCTTCCTCATATATGCTATTTTGTTACTCACTTGTCATCTGTTAGTCACTAAACATCTGATATTAGTTGGTTCTCTCTATAGAAGAGTTTTACAAAAAAAATGTTAATCCAATTTGTGCGTGGTAAGGACTCCCTTTCAGGCATACACTGCGAACTTTGCCTCGCTTGCTCTGATTAACTATTTTGTGGGTCAACACTCTCTGTTGGTTACGATCTATTAGTCATCCCACTGGATCCTTGATTTATTTGCTTCCTTAATGATCAAAGCACGAGCGAGCTTTAATTCCACTTAACCCTCTTGAGGCCTTCATTCTGCCGTTCTCCCTTTTCTTCTTTCCCTTTATCTTTTGGACACAACTTCCACTATCAATCTTACTGGTGATTGGTGCTTGGACAGCATGCGGGATGGTGTCGGTGCTAGGCCTCTCCTGTGACACCTTATTATGAAGTATTGTAATTACCATAGTACCTTGACTGATAGTGAACTTTAGACAAATATGCTAAACATGATGTTTGTGTTTTTTGTGATTTTGTTCACTCTCTCCTGCACCAATGCAACCGCCTTTGCTGCATCTGTTCTTCCCTCCTTACCGGATGTGTGGTATGCAATGTATTCTTTCGCTCTTACAATTTTTGAGACATCGATTTCTCAATACCCTCTGGTTAATATATATCATTGTACAACTGTAACTTTCATGCTAATTTGAACATGAAAATATTTTTGTTTGCCTTTTGGTGTGCATTTAACATCTCCATTGTCATTTTATTTACTTTTTTGATGTGCATGTGAAATCTTGATTTTTCATTTGTGCTACTTGTTGTTACTAACAAGCCTTGAAGACGACCTGTGTGTCGAAACACATGTCGGCTGTTTATGATTCATTAAACATCGCAATATTATTGTTCTGCCTTATTGTAATCGTGTACAGCGCACGTCCACCCCATCTTTCAATTAATCATTCTATAATATTGTTACCTTCAATTGGTCGGGCTGTATTGACGCCAGATTTTAACTGGTGGTGGCGGTGTTATTCCCTATTTAATTGGAGTCCATGGGACTCCATGGGGGATTTTAGCACAATTACTGTGGTGATAATCCCGCCAGAATTTGACTGAAAGGTGACGGGTTTACCTCCAGCACATAGCTATAGGTGAATCCTCCAGCTTATCGCCAAACTCATAGTTGGGTGGTGCAGTAATGTGGTGGTATATAGTATTACCACCACATTCTACTGCATCGCCAAACTTACGATGAGGCCCATACGTCCTGGGACCTTTCCTGTGTGTAATGGTCAATCAGGGGTATGCAGATAAATGATTCAGATAACCTTCTATGCAGATTAGAAAAGGGAAGGACACCATGCTCACATCAGAACTAGGGAATAGGCTGTGTGTTCCCATTGGGAATAGTTCAAAACAATGTTTTCTAATTATTAATGTTCACATAAATATGTTAATTAAAGCCATCAATAATATTGTTATGACATTCAACTGAAACTAAATATCAAGTTGTTATTTTAAAGTACAGAGATGGCTATTTTTGTCAGTATCAAGTTTTTAATTCAAAGTACAGACATAATTATATCCAAAATAATACACAACAAAAGCTAAAGAACACATTTAATCACAAACATAACATAGCGAAAAATGGAATGAAAAACAATAAAGAGGACCATGTTCAGAGGACCATAAATCAGGCTTCCTTAATTAGAATGAACATAGCAAATACATTTATTTGCAAACAATCAATGTTTAAACAAACATGCATTAGTGTCTTGTCCTGAAATACAGGGTTGACATAAAATTAAGTTTCAGTGCATGTTTTATTAGCCACCTTCATCAGGACCACTGATTATTCTGACCCTGAATGTGTTTAAACAAACAAACGTAAATAACCATTCTGATCTAACGATTCAGTGTTTATGATTGGAAGTGAAATCATGTTGCTCACCATTTGGTTCTTTTTCAAGGGTACAGCGATTAACATTGTGACAATTCCTTGACTGATAAAGAAGTTGGAATCCAAGATCTGTTTCTGTAAAGTCTAAAATATGAAACCAAGTGTGTTGTAAAAATAGCATTTTAATAAGCCTTAGAGGAAACATTTAGAGGTCTAGGTTCCATATGTTAGCATACATGAATTAATGGCAGTTGGGTCTCAAAATAGAGTATTGCGTTTTGAAAAATCCCATGAGTGTGTCTTCATATCTACAATGCTGAAGATGGAACCCTCATTGACAACGCTAGAAATAAAGGGAAGCTTCACATTATAGACTGAATTAGTGTTTAGGAGGTCGTCTTACCTCAGCAATGAATGCAGGATGGGTACACAAGAGAGTAGGTTTCACTTACCTACAGCAGTCAATCAAAAAGGAGAAAATGTTGTGGCATGACTCTGGGTCCTGCTGTGGCTAGTCTTTCTAATAACCTACCTTAGAGGGTAATTACTTACTGTTTGTTTTTAAAATGTCATGAAGAGTCTTCTTTTTAGAAAAGTCTTCAACCTATAGAAATTACCCTTCATCTCCAGACACCTTGTGTTGCTTCCGCTTTTCTTTGTCTGTTTAAGGACTTATGTTTCAAGGTTGTGAAATACATTTATCCCTTCCCTCTACTTGGGGTGCTACAAATTGACTGCATTAACGGTTGGCACATTATAAACAATCAACAAGTAAATAATGAAAACAAAACATTATACAGTGAAATATTAATATAGTACTTCAATGAAATAGCCATTCAGATCTATTTATTTGCAGGGATTTGTACATGTGGCACCTGCAGCATGTGAAAATGAGAAATGGGGGGCTGGGTGGATGAGAGTCGATAATGGAAACAATAATGGTTAATGTAATCTTTCCATTGACAGCAAGTAGCGATTGCATTCCTCTGATTTTGTTCCCTCAGCCCCAGTAGAAGCTCAGCAGTGTTTTGCTAGACGTATTGAACAACCTTTGTTTTTTTTGGTTGTCCTGAATCATTTGCACTCTTTTAGCTGTAATTGTAATGACTTATATATAACGCGCTTAATGCCCAGAGGTTTTGAAGCGCGGACCTGGGGATCAAACCTGTGCTGCTCCGCATTGTCTTGTTTGCAAGGCATGTGCGTTGCTCCTGAGCTATCCTCCCAGGATTGTGGTTGATAGTAGATTCCTTACATGTTGGTAATCTGAAATGTGTTTTGTGAAGTAGAGTCCTTACTCCAAAATCTTTTATGAATAAGGCAGAGGAGATTCAGCTGTGCCATATGATCACCTATTAGCCAATGTATCATTCTCAATTCTTTAGCCCGAATATCATTTATTTCAGTAGGCGGATTTGGAAGCTTGAAGTAAGAACATTACTTTAGTGGATAAAGGGCAGGCTTGTCTTTATATGCGAGGCTTCCTCAGCAGACACCTGGGTGAAGTGCCCACGAAAGAAGGACGTCTGTCCGGAATTTTAAAATTGGTGTAAAGAGTCCAAAGAAAGGGTGAAACACAAACAAAACTGGAAAGGAAACAATGAAAGCCTGACGTGCTGCTTAATAACAACTGTAGATCTGGTGGATGGGGTCAAGGCTTACAATAATCATGTTCAACCACAGGTTTCATGAATTGGGTACAATGTGCTAGCCCTTTAGCTCGGGAAGTTATCTTACTCAGATGTGAAATTAGCCTCCTTAGGGGTTGATTTAAAGCTCACATTGTATCTTTTAGAGCGTATTTAAAGCTCACATTGTATCTTTTAGAGTGCATTTTAGCAAACAATATGAGAAGGCATTCATCTTCCATTGAAAATATTTGAACATTCTTTTGTATCTTGGTTTTAGTGAGATGGATTTGTGTGCTGTCTTGTGCAGGGGACCTGCTGGTTTTCCCTGAAGAATCTTAGAATGGTGCATTATGTTGTTAATGTGTGTGTGTTAGGAGTATACTCCTTGGAGAGCAGAAGCACTTACTATCGCCTGCTCTCACCAATGACCACATATCTGCTTTTACTACTGCTGTCCTCACACCAGGTTTTACCATAGTCTTTGTAATCATATTTCTGACTATTATTTTATTGCAGCCTTTGTTTATGCATTTTTAAATAACAAATGCACACAATGTGTAACAATCTCATTTCGTCAGCACATTCCATTAGTATTCTGAACACATAATCCATAGTATTCAACTACTAAACCTAAAGGAACATTAAAGTATCCAAAAAGACAAGAAACATAAGCAAAAACAAAACACGCACACACACATAAACATATATCACTCACTTAACAGGCCCCTTAGCTTTTTAATCTCCAACCAAAAAATATCCCAGTGTGTCCCTAAATCATATCCAGCTTCAAAAACATAATCTTCTCAAAGCTTGACAAGTGCCACAATTCATTCAACCAATCTTCCATTCGTGGTTTCTTTCTAGTTTTTCAAACTCAAACTTTCAATACCTGTTGTGCCACAATGATCAACGCGTTGTCAATCCACTGGCTATATCATCTTGCCAACCCACATCTACCCCTCCATTACAGTAGAACAAAAATACAATCATATTTTCATAAGCATTCATTCTTGATTTTTGTAAATTATTGTGTAAGCCATTCTAATGCTTAAGATGACAGAAACCTATGTTCTTTTGCATTTTCATTCTGGTTTAGTGTGTTAGTGCTTCATAATAAATGGCTTACCTGGTCATGTATTCAGTGTTTCCCCACTTTCTCAGTTGACTCACATTTTAATTCCCCTTTTAAAATCGCTCTTACGAACAATCCTATAGACACTAGTGTTTGTTTCAGCGATGACATCCCCCTGTTATTCTTGTTGCTCTGCTGTACTTCCTACCTTTCCATTTTCCTGTTATCTGGATCCCCACATAGTTTGTATGACTGATATTTTAATTTTCACAGCCTGTTGATAGATCATACTGGGAATAGCTAGGTTATGCACGACCCGATGTTCTAATTAGGACTGGTCTTCTATATGTCAAAACATTGTATGCAGTGAAGTCCTTGCCCCATACACACATTAACATTTTATTTTTCACTTCAGAACTATATTTTGGGACTCAAAGTCCCATAAAAGTCATATAAACAAATATACAAAATAATGTATCAACAAAAACCAAATTACAAAAATACAGCTGAAAACTGATGATGAAAATAGTTTAAAATGGTTATAGAAGCTTAGATAGTTTTTTTTAAAAAAAACCGAAACAATACTATTAGCAAAATGTTTGGCAGGTACCTTCTCTGCCAAAACAAAAATGCAATGCACAGGATACAAGAAAAATCAAAAATGTATTGCAATCTGCATATGCAGGGAAATATCGACAAACATTCACTTTGCAATGGTGTGAATACATGCTCATATTGAGATTGACAGAACGCAAAAAGCAACAGATCTGAACAACTTCTTCTTTGTGTTTGGCTGGTATAAGTAACAAAGTACTTGATTCTGCTCAGTATGCACTTCTGTTGGCCTACTCTATATATGTGGTACAATAACAGATATGCAGGTTAGTTAATCTCTAATGAAGTCATTTTATTTCACACATACTATGATTGGGCAAAAGCATTAGACACGTGTATCTAGCTGAACTACATTTATCTTTGGTTGCTTCAGTAGGTGTAAGATTTGAGTTAAATGAGTACAATTGTTAGAACCAGTTATCTTCATGAGATGTAACCGATGTAACCGTGTGCAACATAAAATATAACATTTTAGTTCCGTCCGGACAGCTCTGGGATTTGGCACCAAAACACTATTCTTGCTATTAAGATCTATGTTATCAGTACATACTGTAGCTTAGCTCTGTTGAAACATTACTTGCATTACTTTTCTATTCCCATGAGTCATCTTGGCCTGTCTCTGACCTTGCAGGGAAAAAAGTCACAAAATGTGCTTTATTTTTCTAGTGCATTCAAACAGCTTGACTTGGATGTGAATTACTGTACTGACCTCAGGATCCTGTTTAATGCTATGGTATAGGAAATATTGTTCATGTGTGGTGTGGCTTCACAAGTTGTCTTTTATTAATGAGGCAATCATGTGGAAATGTCTGTGTTTTCACTATATCTAAAAAAGGGTTGATTTGTGAATAATGGTTTCTGCATAACAATTTGCTCGGTATTTAGTCTACAGGTGGCAGAGTTGTGCTGCATTCATTCTATCTCTAAATATGCTTTTCCGTCACTTAGTTGTCGACTCTTACCAAGTGTAACTTTCATTAAGTTTAAAGTTGCTATTTTCTCTGGGTCTTGGCTCTGGGAACTTCAGCAATCCTTACGTAGTTTAATCAATCAAACTACAATTGTCTTGTTCCTAAACCTCTGGAATCTGTATCATCTTTTATGTTGTATGGCTCACTGCCACAGGCTAAATCTCCTGAGAACCACTTTCATTCTTTGTGCGGGAACGTATCAGTGTGCGGCCCTAAACTGCTAGCTGTGCGGTTTATTGAAATCTTGGAATTCATGTGCCTTTCTGTGAAGTATAATGTCTGCTCTGAGATGGGGTTTTTCTGTGCTTTCAAAAAAAGCCAACTTAATTATGGCCTATGTGTGCTTTATTTAACTAAATTTAAAATATGGGGATAAAATACAAACATGTTTCTACATTTCTCAAACTGATGTAAACTGTTACTGTGCTGGGTTAAAAGCACATGTATTCTTGCCTATAAAAGATATGTTATTGCTAAATAAATGTGTCTCTGTCATTTCTTGTTGGTCCTACGTGTAATGCATGTCAATGAATGGGTTGTTTATGTGTTTTTCTATTTTATCCTGAGCCTATTTTACAGGTTGTATTTGTGTACAGGTTTTAGAGTGCTCATCAGATGTGCCAATATTTACATATTTCCCTACATTCAACTCTTTCATCGTTTCAGGGATGAATTTGTATCTAACTTCTCCTTCACGGCATTCATCTTCTTCACATGGGCACTCATACACACTTCTGGGTGTCCATAGTGTCCCTACATCTCTTAAATCTGCACCATACATGATATAATCCCAAGTAGCTGAAAGTAGCTGCGGGGCCATTCTAGAATGGTATTGATGTTGAATTCAAAGTAATTGGTAGGGTCATTGGGTAGGGACCAAATAGCATTGTCTGAGTAAAGGTACTGTGTATTACAGTACACAGCCAACAGAATAATTGGCTCTCGATCAAAGACAAAATTCTCCTAAAAACTGCCTCACTCACTCACAAATCCCTCAATAACGCTGACCCAACCTATTTGATCGACAGATTTCATAGACAGACCTCCCTGAGACCCACTAGAACAGCCTATAAAGACTGCCTTTCTGTCCCCAACTTCAAACGTTCCACTATAGGGGGTAAGAGCTTCCCAGTGAAAGCAGCTAAACTGTGCAACTCTCTAACGCCACCTCTCAGAATGGACCTGCCCTATCAGAACTAAGGTTGTTACATGGTTGAAAACGTAGGCCTCCAAACACATCCAGGCGCCTAGTCTTTCATACTTTTGCCATCTGTACATATGGTACTGCCTATTGCCTGTACTTATTGCTGCCTATTTTAATATAGGTATATAATCCTGATATTACTTTTACTGTGTGTATGTATATATTTTTGTTGTTGTAACTAAGCTTCGCAATTTCATGTAAATGTTGCGCACTGTTACCTAAGGGTATGCTCGCGCATTACAAATAATTAAAAAAAACCCAAAGGAGTATGATTGTGGGGTACCTGTTCCAGTGTTTTCCTACCTGTGGTTGTGCATCTTTTTTGACAGCTTTCATCTTTCCACTGAGGAATTGCATTAGCTATCATTACTGCTAACAATGGTTTTGTTTCCATGGGACACACAGCAGGCGATAATTAACTGTTAGGTACACCAAAATAATATCAAGAGGATGAGAATAGGGAGTAAAATTTACAAAAAATGTTAAGCCACCGGAGCATCCCTGATGTAAGCAATGCTAGGCAGTTGTCGTCATTGGCAATTACTCATCTGATTTCCATTTCCATTGTCAATTGAACCATTTAATTGATGGTTACAGTAAGTGTTACATTCTCAGCGTCATTGGGAGGGTTGTAGGTGCAGCAAGAGCTGCTGATTTCTCTGAAGACCTCTCCCTCCATCACTGTCATCAGGTCCTAAACCATGTGTTTTTGGAGTGTCACAAGCAGGAGCCCTCTGAGCCCCTCACACACTGCATTCAATCCATCCTCAGTTGCATTGGTTAGCCCCATCAAGTTCCACCTCATCTTCTGGTTGCCACTTGGAATTGGTGGCTATTTCTATTCCTGGTGCAAGTAATGAGGTAAAAGAAAGACCTCGGTTTTGGAAAATAGATAACATTGAGGTGGCATCTTTTCCAGTGTCTCCTCAGCTTCCTTTGATAAATATACACTCCTTTTCGTTCTATGCACCCTGGGTGAGTCCAAGTGTCCTACCTTCATTGGGGGGCTGTTCAATGGACTTGGATTCCTTCTTGGGCAACTGCATGTACTTTGCAGGGATAACCATTGCTGGGGCTTGCAGGGTAACAAGGTAGCACAGGCTGCTCCAAGATGGTGGCAAATAATGATAGTCTTGGTTGCTA
Organism: Ambystoma mexicanum; assembly: GCF_040938575.1. Lineage (NCBI taxonomy): Eukaryota > Metazoa > Chordata > Amphibia > Caudata > Ambystomatidae > Ambystoma > Ambystoma mexicanum. Next base: position 446,179,793 of record NC_090935.1, on the reverse strand, counting down.
CACTGCCGGAGGATGTCCATAAGTGTGGTGGTGCCTTCATCCAATGTTGGCACCTGGTATGTTTGGTTATACTTTGAGTTGGTGCCAACAGGCACAGTGCCTTTGCCTCTGAAACAGAATGAAGGTCGAGTGAGTTTCTGTACTTTAACAGGTTGTTCATTTTGATGCAAACTAGTCAATCTGTTCACATGTGATGCCCATATGTTTCTACAAAGTTCATATGTTTGTTTTATTTCTGCTTCTATAAATCTCATCAGTCCCTCAGTGTTGAATACTGCTTACCCCTTAATCCATTTTTTGTTCAAAAATCTGAAACCTTCTATTACTATCAATGGTTTTCCTGGGCACTGTGTACTTTCTTGCTTTCCCAGTTTTGTACATTCTTCTGCTGATCCTTTCTCCATTCTAATATACACTATATGAACCTTAAACTGGCCTGAAACTTTGCAGGTTACTAAATGTGCTAGGCAATGCACCTCTATCATCGACACCTGTGATAAGAATAGAAGAATAGTCTTGGGGTGCAAACCACATATGGGATTAATCCACAAATATAACACAACTCATTTGCTAGAGCTCTGCTAAACTTCATCAAATTATACCATGTATTTACTCCATCTGAGTGATGCTCATCTGACATTTCAATTGATTTAATTTTTACTTGTCTTCTATGTCTAAAACTTATGTTATTCCTAAGCGGAAATACATTTTCAACTTGTGTATCATTTTTCTTAGTGCCTCTATGGCCTAATCTCAATAGCTCTGTTAAAAGAATAGAAAGAAGAAACAACATATTTTTCATATTTCTACAACTATGTTCTTTAGCTTCTTGCTTATCAACTGTAGCATTTCTTCTACTATGTCAAAAGGGCCTCATTTTGTTCTTACATTGGTTCTAAAAGTTATTTAGTGAACTCAACTATTGTGGCTTGTTTTGATGCTTTAGACTTCTGTTCATCAGAGTTGAGGTGCTTTGCTTTTATCTTTATGCGAGTCGGTGAGATGCCTCCAGGCACAATAATTCTTGAGCTTTTCTGGTGTGGGTCACATGCTCCACTTTATATGCACCCGAAAAATGTATTTTTTGCCACTTGCAAATGTGCTTCCTTGTGAAGACTCTGTCCCCTCGTTGTAGTTGAAGAGGTGCGTCTGTCATGATGCCCTGTTGGTCCAGATGGTCCCTTTTCTTTGTTATGCTGTTTATCTCGAATTGTATTTGTAATTGGTTATTTATAACATGCTTAATACCCTGAGGTTTCTAAACGTGGAGCAGGGATCAAATCTGTGTTGCTCTGTGTCATCTTGGTTTCAAGACGACCGTGTGGACCCTGAGCTATCCTCCTGAGACAATCTGTAAAGAGATTAACTTCACACTGGTTGACAGGTTCTTAAGATACACATCAAACTCACTTCCTAGCAGCTCTGCACACCAATGAGCATCTGCCACTGTTCATGAGGATACTGCTGGGGCAAACATCCTCCTGTCTGTTACCACCTCATGAGTGGGCTGGGCTGATTTCTTAAGAAAAACATTGGCCAGGGGCAGGCAGTGCAGCCAACTCCTTTTTAGAGTGTTACATAATTTAGCCAGTTTTAATTTCAGGAGACAGTTTAGTCTCTCCACCAGCGCATTTGCTTGTGGGTGGTGCAAGTACATAGCGTGTGCCTGATTCCTAATAATCAAGTAACCTCTGCCAGAAATTCATTTACAAAATGAGGGTCATTTTCAGACATCAGTGTTTCACAGATGCCCCATTTAGGGAACACTTCCCTAACTAAAAACCCACCATATTGATAAAGTCTATGTGTAACTCTTTGAATGGCCATATAGGGCGGGCAGTGTTCACTTCAAATTCTTGAGTGTGTGCCCTGGATGAAATGTGTGACATGTAGTGAAGTTGGCAAGAAATTTATCGACATGTTCGGCCAGGTTTGGCACAAACCAATCCTGACTTTATGTCAGCAGCAATATGCTGCTTAGGTCCATGTGTGGGGTAATGGAGCTTCTGTAGTGCAATGTTTAATGACTCTAACAGCATGACTACTTTACCTGTGCTGCTTTGTCTCCTTGCAATGTCAGTAGTCGATAGGATGCATCCTTGTTTTCCCATAAAGCTTTTTTCTCTGCTGTGGCTCTTTCCTGAAATTCAATGATATGCTCTTTTGATAATGCACTGTATGTTTCTGGTAACCCTCTCTATTGGGCTGCGGTAACAGGTATTTGACTTTCTTCCAGAAAGGGCACGTAAGCTGCCGGTTTTGTAGCTGCGTCCACAGCTGCATTTCCACATGACACTAAGTCTCTTCCTTTGGAATGCACTGTGCACTTCTCAACTGCTACGTGAACAGGGCCATTAAGTGCTTCAATTAATCTTGCTAATAGAACTGCATGTTGAACTGGGGACCTATTTGCTCTTCTTTTTCCCAGTTGCTTCCATATTGATAAATCTGAGTGTACTTTATATGTTATGTATGCAGAATCAGTTTAGATGGTAACTTCCTCATATGCTGATACTTCTAATGCTTCAATGAGTGAAATGAATTCTGTGCCTTTCCTGGTATATGCTTGATGATCTACCTGCATAAACTATTTATCCTTTGTCAAGGGGGGTCTTCACTGATCCTGCTTAACTCATCTGATTCTCTCACATATTCGCACAATCAAAAACATTGTCTTCTGGTCCTACTGGCTTGGCAATGTAAGTTGCTGGGTTATTAGTATGACACCTCACTATGGTGATGGCTGGATTTGACTGAATCGCCTTATATCCACTTGTTCTTTGACTGGTGAATGTGGATTTGTTTCTCTCGAGTATGGAATAGACTGCATGCTCAGCGTACGAAGTGAGTGGACACCCCTTGACAATTGTGGCAGATTTGTGTACTGTGAATGTGGCTTCCTTGAGTGCCTGCAATAGGGGTCTAACATGTGTATAATAATAGAACACATATGTGTGGAAAAAGGTGCAAAATCCTAAGAATTTCTGCATCTCTCTGATTGTGTTTGGCTGTGGTGTTTTTCTTACTGCTTTGGCTCTGTCCGGGATTATCTTTCTTCCTGTCGCAGACATGATCTGCCCTATGTATAATACTTCCTTCTGGCAGTACTTTAATTTGTCTCTGTCCACCTCATATCCTTTGTCTACTAGTATTGTCAGGAGTTATAGTGTGTCCTTTCTGCGCTGTTCTTCTGTCGTGCTGCACACTGGTAAGTCATCCACATATTGTAGCAGTGTATTGTCCATGTTGATGTTCCCTAGGTCCATCTGGAGGACCCTGTTGAAGACACTTGGGGACTCACAATACCCCTTGGGTAGCCTAGTGTGCTGGAATCTCTTTCTCCTATATACACATGCTGTCAAGTATTGTGGGTCTGGGTGTAATGGTATGGTTTGAAGAATGCATTTTTGAGGTCCACCACAGAAAAGTAGACTGCATTTGCAGGTATGCTGCATAATATTGATGCATGATATTCTGCTTTCACTATGTTGTTTAGAAGGCAGAGATCCTGAATGAATCTCAATGGTCCCCCCTTTGCTGTCTTCAATGGGTACATGTATTTGTCATAAAGTGAGTCTCAACCCACAATTATGCCTTTGTAAAGCAATCTTTTGATTGTGTCATAGATTCCCTCATCTGCTTCTTTGGACAAAGGGTATTGCTTTACTCTAGGGAGTATGGCACCTGGTTTGAGCTTGATATTTACTGCCCCTATGCTGATTGGTCACCCTATGTAACGTGGGTTGCTTTTCCACAGTCAACTAGGCACTTGTGCTAAACTCTCATGTGCTTGTGTTAGTGGAGTGGTTGCTGTCATTATAGTCTGCAGGTCTTCTGTGTGTTGCATTACCAAATGACAAGGTATTTCAATGTCACAAACTGCGTCCCCATCTGTGTCCTATTGGCACTGGTAAATCAGGCACCGTAACATTTTACAAGGTTAGCGGCAACCTGCTGGTAGCACCCGCAGGGTTACCGCCGGACTCGTAATGAGGCCCAATTGTATTTTAAGTGTATTTAAATTGTAAGGAAACGGGAGTAGCTGGATTTGTTTTAAGAGAGAGACCTTGATTCCTATTCTGAAGGAGATAGAAGATAACATAATAAACTCCAAAAGGGGGTCTTTTCTAGGGATTCATGAGGCAAAACCGAGATGAAAAATGCATCACAAACTCCAAGATGGGGTAAAACTGAGATGAGATACATTTCCAAAGAGAAAATAAAGGAAGACGACTGTAGAAATTGTGGCGTACGTGTTTCATTTGCGGTTATGAATATGTCAGTGTAAAGGTTGATTTGTTTAACTAGAAAAATAAAACAATAGTAATTATCTAGCTCTTTTTTAGACCCTAAAAACAAGTGATTTACGCTAATTATAGGAGGGTAACAGTTGAGAAAAAATATTAGCAAAATAAGATTCTTAGATTGTTAATAACAAAATAGTAGGACAGCGAAACTCGCTAGAGTTACAAACAAAGAAATAAAAAGAATATTATTGCGTAGGCTTGTAAATGGGTTGAAGAATTGTTTTTGGGGAATGAGCAGGGATTGATGGTGCTTGCCCAAATCGACTGTTGTGATATAATTAATTAAAGTAATAACAGAATAAAAGAACCAGTGAGTATTGACAGTTAAAAACAACTTGTCATCATGGAGGACACTCCTCTTTTACATTTGTGCAAAATACTACCTAAGATTAGGAAATACCATGCTGAATGGGTAAGAGGCATAGCTGACAACATGTTCATGCCTTGGCCTCATGAGTGTTCTCAATCAAGAACAGTACTACAAAACATGATAACATACTTACATGTTGTGTACAATGGGAAGAAGCTGCAAAAAATGGGAGCTATTTTAGAGCTATGTAAAATGTATCAGAGCAAGAGGGAAGACCCACCTGACAGCAATTTGTCACAGAACCTATGACTCAGATTGTTAAAGGAAGTTGTTTGTGCTTGAGATGTTTATACATAATTATGCATTCATATACATTTTTTTAAGTTATTTTAATTTGTGATGTATTTAAGTACATATTATGAGTGAACAGTACCTTAATAAAAATGTTTGGTGTTTAAGAATATGCATTTGGTTTCTGCTTCTTTTACCTTTTCATTTTTGTGTACAGAGGATAATAGCGTTACAGTGATTTGTATATTTCGAATGTATTATACAATGTGCTGTCAGAGAATGTTGTAAAGAGTGCTACATGTTTACACGTTATCCCTTGTGGCATATTGATTTTAGATAGGGCACCTTTTGTATGGATAATAAGTGGTGTGTGTGAATGTTAACATTACCATTTAAAATGTCTGTGCAGAAGTCTTTACTCTTGTGCTGATTGTATACTACAATTGTTAAATATGTATTTGCACTCATTTCTATATTATCTGGAAGGAGCTTATCAAGGTTTCATGTTAAACACATTCTAATTATTTTAATTATTTTCAAATTGCAATGCATTCTCTTGTCATTTGACAGTTGTAGGCGATTTCCTATTGAAAATAAATAATACACGTTCATTGTACACACCTTTATATAAGCAATTGTTCATGTAAACTATTGTGTCTGTGAGTAAACGGGGCTGCAAATACACGCTGCTGCCACCAGACACCTGCATTATGCAGCTTTATAATGACAATAATCTAAATGAAATAGACTGCTGCAGACAAATTTTCGAATGGAGAGAAAACATGAAACATTACAATGGTAAAGCGAAATGTATCCTGAGCTGCGAGATGTCATGTAAACTCAGTTGAAATTATCATAATTTTAAATTCTGGGTGAAGACGTCAGATGTAATATGAAATAATGCAGTAAATCTGTGTTTCCATCATTACATTGAGTCAAAGTTATAATGCTGAAATAAAACATACACCTTGGGAGACGTATGTCTGTTTTTAAACTTTACAAAAAAAAACAATTTGTTATCTTTTAAACAAATATCTCCATAAGCCATATTGTTGAAAATGATTGACCATTTCAGTAAGAGTACAGATAGCAAAAATGTGACACTGTTAGGATTCACTGGGCCAACATGAAACTGAATGGAGATCTTTATTTCTCCACTGAAGATAACAGGCTTCAAATGCACCTTAAAACCTGATGAAGCAGATCGCCTGTGTGCATTTGCAGTCTACCGGAGTGGATCCTTGATAGGTTAGTAAAGCTAGACCAGATTCCAGGCAGCCTCCAGCTTTCCATGCAGTGTACTGCTCCTGCAAGTTAAAACGCATTAAAAGAGGCTACCAAGGCTACAAAGCACATGCATGACTGCAGTCATTAAAATGAGTCCCTATATATTCAGACTGTTTTTTCAAGTAAAAAAAAATTGCAGAAATAAATAAGGAATAAAGCCACTCCACAAACATTAAAATACAAGATGGATGCTGTTGCCTTAATCTCATGGAGTAGGAATAGCTTGGAATGTATTTTCTGTCTATGGCACACTCCATAAGGGGAATCCATGCATGGCATAGATCATAAAAGATTCAGAGAACCTGACTCTGTTTTTTGGGTGTTTTTTGAGTTCCTTTTACCACCTTAAACAACATGAAACTGTAATTGTTCTAGATAAATGGCTGAAGGTATGCACCCCAGGTCAGACCTGACGAGCGGGAAGGCACCTGCGAGCAGAACTCGTAGTTTGCTGGTCTGGTAACAATGGTAGTGGCAAGCTTACCGGTACCGTTGTTACCGGACCGGCAAACTTATAATGAGACCATTGTCTCTTCAAGTATTATAGCCTTCCTCCATCCCTTAGTCAGCAGTACCTGATGTGTAAAAAATGTAAGCTCATGACAGGATTTGCTTGTCTTGCTTTTCTTTATAAAGTTAGTGAGTAAAGGTCTTCTTTTAAAGTTCAGGGATAGTCTTAGGAATGGTAAGTGATAAATAAGTGCCCTTATGGTGTGATAAGGTTACTCAGATGTCCTTAATGTTTGTAGATTGATGGTTTACAATCAAAAACATTCAATAAGGCAAATGTTGTTTGTAAATGTGTGGTGAAATAACTTTACTGACATCTTCTTAATTCCTATTCTTGAGTGCTGAAATCTCTTGCAGTATAGCCTGCTGTACACTAATGATCCAGAATATCTATCATGCAGTTGTAATTATTGCTAGAAATTACTTATTTAAAATATTAATTAAATGCTTACATGTTTTGTTAGTCATGATTTTGCCCTTCAAAGGAAGTGAATGTTACAAGGGTAGAGGGTGAATTTGTATGGAGATTGCAGCAGACTCAGAAAATGCAGATCTCCGACAGCTTTAAGTGTCAGGATCAGATGTTGAGATTTTTAGGAGTGTTGGGCCTGGCCTAAAATCGAGTCAAGGCTTAAGATGGCTGTCGGGCATGGTCTCAGCTCAGATTGGTGTTGCTTAAAGGTGGCTGGTGCATCTTCTGATTCCAGATATGACCCTTCTCCTTCAACTAGCTGGGGGGTTTGGCTTGGCTTGAGTGCAAAGTGTATGTGGCATGGGATGTAGGAAGGAAGATTTGCCATATTCATTGATTTGGTGTATTGGGTTGTGACAGTGGAGTTTGGATGGGCAATATTGATGATGCGATCCATGCCAAGAAAACCAGAAAGAGACGTTGTGTCATGGGGGGGTATTACTCATTTTGTAACATTACTTACAGATGAGTTTAAATAAAGAAAAATGATCACATGGTTACTTGTTAGCATCTATTATAATGAAAGTATGTTATTGGATTAATACAGAGCCTGATTTGGAATTATCTTATTATAACTGTGGATAAATGACACATGCTCTTGAGGTGTGTGCAGTCATAGATTCTTTGATAGTTTGTGGAAAAATCATATTAGCATGTTGTAATATTTTTCTAGTTGCTCATGCGCATGACCTTGTACATTTATTTCTCCATTGCAATGTACTACTGTTATTATTATTATTATTATTATTATTATTATTATTATTATTATTATTATTATTATTATTATTATGATTGCCTACGATCCAAACAATGGAGAAGAAGGTTACGATTGGGTTAAACATATATACATATTGTTATGCCTGAGCAACATAATATTGATAATCCTGATAAACTTTGTGGGGATGACAAACTCTGGATCAGTTGGGCACTGGTAGGGTAGTCCAATGGCCGCTGTTGAGCGATTTCATCAATGATATGGTCCAGTCAGGTCATAGTCATTAATTTGTTTATTTTTGGAAAGTTAGTAGCAAAGAAAACATCATTGTAGAAATGAATGACAAGTTTTTGACATGGTAACTCGCTACACAGCCGACGCGTGTTTCAACCTAAGTCTTTTTCAAGGCTGTGATTTGGTGATGTTGTGATGTGCACCGTGAAGGGACATAGTGATACCCATTGTTATTTATAACATATATATTCCATTCAATATGTATGTATTTAATAAATAGTTTCAGTAATGAGGAATGGAAGCACATTGTGGCAACAGATTGGAAATTAGCAAAATCCGTGATCGTGAGTGGTGGTGACGGGGTGAATAACAGGGCAGAATATCTAACCATTGATAGTTACATTTAGGCATGACGAGATTTATAGTTACAGTTAAAGTAAAATTGAGACGGAGTAAGAGACAATGTACCAAGGGAGACAAAGGAAAAGGAGAGTCAATTAGTTGAGTCAAGGGCCAAAAGAATTTGGTATGACAGCCTAGTTGAAGAAATGTAGAAGAAACGGAGTCTTACCCAATTGAATTAAGAGGTGGACTTCAAAATGCTGTAAGCTGGTCCTCCCAGATAAGGGCGCCAGGGGGGCTGGATAGCCGATTTGAAAAGTAGATAGATAGGGTTCTCAGCAGGGATGGGACCCATGGACGAGTGGCCGATGTTAGATAGATATCAAGAGGGAGAGGTAAGGGTGCTAGGTTGTAGCAATTAGGCAGGAGGCTGGGGAGGGACGTCTATGAGGCGGCGTCTGATTGGAGGCTTACCGTTGGCCGGGTCCAGCGTGTTCGTTGCGTGCGAGCGTTCTCGGAAATCCATGTGCTGTGGATCAGCCCTACTTTCGGGAATTTATAAGAGCATGGCACGGATTGGTTGGTTCATCGAGCGGTGTAATTGGTCTAAGAAGGCCGTCCCGCGGGTTGGGAACCTGTCATGGTTTACGTCACAGGGGTGAAATTAGAATATAGGGGAATTGCCCAGAATGAGCCTGATCAGGATTGGTACATGGAAGGAAGTTACAACAATTGCGTCCATAATGCATGTGTTTGCAGAAACTCTCACGGGTTTATGTACGACTGATTACAGGAAAACATGGAAATCATGGTCACTATTTAATCCAAAAGTAACGGCGCAATATTTGCATATCAGCTTTGCTTCTTTCTGGCATAGTTGTAGTTCTCTATCTCCGCCCCTTATGTCGGTTGATATTTTCTCCAGTCCCACAAAGGTGATGTCTTCCTTGTTGTCCCACTGGTGTTCTTCCTGCCAGAGTAATGCCAGTGGATATCTGGTGTCCTGGAAATATAGGGAATTGAGATGTTCCCTGATCCTTGTTCTGAGTTCTCTTTTAGTACTCCCAATATGTTTGCGATTACATACACAGTTAATAGCATAAACCACAAATTCCGATCTACAGTTGATGTATTCTCTGATTGTATGTGTGTCACTGGTACTAAAAGTCAAAGTCTTGGTAATTTGCACATGGAGCAGTTTCCACACTTGTAGAAGCCCAATGGTTTGTTGCTGGTGAGCCAGTTGCCATCAGTTTTTGGAATAGGCTCCATGAATGATGGTCTAAGGATGTTTTTGAGTGTTATGGCCTTGGTATAGGTTAGGATTGGCTTGTCTGCGATCCATGCCTTAATATCTTCATCTATTGATAAGATATGCCAATGTCTCTTCAGAATCTTCTGTACTTGATGGCTATCACTGCAGAACTGGGTAATGTATCTTATTGGGCTGTCATTTGTTACCTGTTTACTGGTGGGTACCTTGGGAGTCAAAAGCGAGCTGCGTTCTCTACTGGTAGCCATGGCTATGGCTGCTTGTATTGATTGGTCCGGGTATCCTCTCTCATGAAAGCGTCTGCTAAGTGTTGCACATTCGTTTCCATATGATGGCCGGGTGCTGCAGTTCCTTTTGGCTCGGAGGAATTCACCTTTGGGGATATTATTGATTACAGATCTTTTGTGGCAGCTGGATGCATGCAAGACTCAGTTGACTTCTGTCAGTTTCCTATAAGTACCAGCATTTTGAAGTCCACCCCTTAACTCAATTGGGTAAGACTCTGCTTCTTCTACATTTCTTCAACTAGGCTGTCATACCAAATTCTTTTGGCCCTTGACTCAACTAATTGACTCTCCTTTTCCTTTGTCTCCCTTGGTACATTGTCTCTTACTCTGTCTCAATTTTACTTTAACTGTAACTATACATCTCATCATGACTAAATGTAACTATCAATTGTTATATGTTCTGCCCTGTTATTCACCCCGTCACCACCACTCACAATCACGGGTTTTGCTAATTACCAACCTGTTGCCACAATGTGCTTCTATTCCTCATTACTGAAACTATTTATTAAATACATGCATATTGAATGGAATATATATGTTATAAATAACAATGGGTATCACTATGTCACTTCACGGTGCACATCACAACATCACCAAATCACAGCCTTGAAAAAAGACTTAGGTTGAATCGTGCATCGGCTGTGTAGCGAGTTACCATGTCAAAAACTTGTCATTCATTTCTACAATGATGTTTTCTTTGGTGCTAACTAACCAAAATTAAACAAATTAATGACTATGACCTGACTGGACTGGACTGGACAGCGACGATTGGACCACCATACCCAATCAGCGCCCAACTGATACAGAGTTTGTCATCCCCACAATTCTTAAAAATAAATGGGAACCCCGGAGTTGGTTCCTCGACAAACCAGGATCCAGGCTGCTGGTCTGATTCGGAAACAAGAAAAGAGGAGGTGCGCAGGAGAAAGGGAGTCCCGCCACCATTAACTCCACCCGTGCTAAAACTAATCCTGTTAAACGTTTTGCAACTGTAGCCTCTGGTTCTTCTTTTCCTTTATTCACACCCATCCATGTTATACGAAGGATCTAGTTGCTTTCGTACTAAAAGTGTTTTCTTGTATGCATACAAGGAAGGCCAAAATCAGACAATTTTTCAGACTTTTCAGAAACACATTTTTATTGGCTTTTTTACTTTGGCAATACTAATCTTTAAATCTATGTCTTTGGAACTGACATTCGATTTACCATACTGTTTCTTGTCTAGAAAGTGTGTAACATCCCTGTTGTGTATATACAGAATGAGTTTATACTGCACGAGTGTGGTTTTCTCAACTGTTTCCTTTCATAGAATTGCAATTGTTGATTATGTTTGCCTTTATGTATTTTTAACTTGGTAACTTTCCACTCACTTTTAAGAAGTTCCATAATTTTCAAAATGTATTCATTAGCCTGTACCTGTGTTTTGCCATATTGCAAATATTTGTCATTAAATGTATATTTTTGTAGCAAGATTTTTCAAAGTTTACCCTTTCAAGGTTGTTTGTGTGTGTTTTATTCTTTTGCTCTATTGATGTCTTTTTGGTTGGTTTCCCTGCATTGTCATCTTAGTGTGCAACGTTGATATTGTTGTTCTTTACATTGTTGTATTTTCAGCATATGTCTAGAGAGTGTTATGATATCTTATTGTGTTGGAACTTGTATTTAGTACTGGTCTGTATTGTTTGTGGAGTATTCCCTGCTGTTTTACATGGGATGGATAATGCTTATGCCAGGACAATAGTACCCTGAATGCCTTCTCTAATCATGTTCCGGTATATGTGGTATAAAACAGCTGTAGCTGATTTTCCATCTTGCAGGTATGGCCCTCAGAATAGTTCCATAAATATGAACTCATGTTGGTTAGTTATCTCACCCTGGTGATTGTAACTTAGTTCTGGCATTGATGTATTTTTATTGGTCTGTACATTTGATGTGGATATTGTTCTTATAGGGGTTGCCTTCTCTGTTTCGTTTGGATGTTGTTGTGGTGGAGGCTGTTGTGGTTTCTGTGTATTTTTGGTTGGTAGTAATGGGAGTCGGCTGACCATGGATGTGCCTGAATTTTAAGTACAAAATGTTAATGTATTTTGCAGAGGCAACTCTTGAAAATGGGTTGTACGTGAGTTTTGTCATGGTAATTATGGTTGTTGTGTTGCCTCTTTTTTACTTCTGTCACATAGGGCATCACCAGTCATAAAGGAGTCTAAGGTGACTATTGCTTCTATATATTTATTTTGGGAGTATAAACATGTAAGGGCCAACTAAAGCAAAGCTGGGAAACTCTCATAAAGAAAAATGATAACATTGATCTAGATAGACTACTTGGGGGGGGAACTATCTTTCCCAAACAGATGTGGTACCCAGACCCCAAGCCTCCTCAGCCAGTGTTCACATCTTTAAACTCCTCTGGCAGTTGTCTCACCTCTCTGGTTTCTAGCATTGTGGCATCACATAGTTTCATCACCCTCAGCCTTTGACCGATCTATCTATATACAGGGTGTCTGGAGTCTTGTATCCTGCAACTCTCATTGGAACCAAATATTGGTGGTGGAGAGTTGTCCGTCATAGCCTACAAGGAGCGCTAAAGAGGGGTCCCTACATCAGTTTCAGCTGACCTTGAGTTAGCTGAAACCCCTTTCACCACACTGATTTCTTTTTAACCTCCCTGAGTATATAACATTCTGCTACCCAACCATTGGTCCTGCCCAAGGCTGACCTGGCACTTCAGAATCTTACAATTATGGCTGATTATGCTCTGGTTGCTTTTCCTTTGTGCCTCCACACCTTGACCTCCTCCACTTCACATCGCTGCCACTACCTCCTGTTAAATCCACCTACTCCAACTCGTCACCACGTTCTACATATATTAATGTCTCCTTTGCTTCCACCAACGCCTCCATGTCAATCTCATCAGCTTATGTTACCAGATCATTTACTACTACCGTCGGTTTTTGGGTAAATCTCACTTGCTGATGTTACCACCTACTTTGCTAACACCAACTCGTTACCCTCCCTGGCAGATTTTACCACCTAGTTTACTGCATTCAACTTCTTCTGGTTAAGCTCAACTCCTTATGTTACCAACCCCTTTATACTCCACTGCTGACACATTTTCAGAGTAATTTCCTCCTCAAGTCTCCAACTTTCTCCAAAAATGAGCTTCTTTCTGCTGCCACTCACACACACTGGAGAGACTCCTGGTGTATGTATTACAGTGATCCCTCCATATGGATAGGCCTTCCCTTCAGTATCTGTAACTGTAGTGGGCCTGAGGCTGAGATGTGATTTGGTCATGCCATATCTGCTAGCCAGGAACTGGCCTAAGGCTATATCAAGGCCAGCCACCAACTGATATAATATACTAAGTCTGGATACCTGGTGGGTCCATCGCTCATCCCTCTGTCAACTTCTTTGGTACTCTTTAGTGTAAACAGGGCTTATCCAATGCACCAGCATGCCAGTCAGAAGTTGGAAAAACACTGGGTAACCCAAGAGAACAGTCTGCTGCAGATAAACTTTCTGCCATGTGTAGAAATAGCAACACTGCATCTACGGTAGGCCTTGCGTGGCTGGAAGACAATGACAATTTGATTTTGCAAATTTGGCATGCAGCTTGGGTGAGATTAATTTCATGAATTGCATTCTGTGGTTGTAACTTTGTACTCATGGAATGTCCATGGTCCAGGTCTGTATGTATAATAGATTTTCCAGATACATGTACAGAGGGTGGAAATGTATAAAAACCCTTTAATTTGACCTCCAGATAATGGAGCTCTTTTCTCTTAAAGGAGAAGGTATCAATTCCTGGGCAGAGGGTATGGGCTTGGAGAGGGGTTTGGGATGACTCTTCAGGAGAACTACTGCAACATGCAAAATACCAGGGAGCATGCCTTTCATGGCTAACCTGCCCTGGTGGATTGCTATATTGGGAGTGTCCCAACCCCAGGAACTGGTCTGGGCTGGGGTAATGTGACTGGCCCCTGCAAAGCAGTTTGGAACACAGGAGATTGACCCAGGGACCTTTTCCATTCTGCCATCAAGCCAGTCATGCACTGGCTCTGTGTGCTTCCCCTCCCCCCACTGAGTCACTCTTGGGGAACAGTTGTGTTCTGTTTGACAGCAACCAGAAACTCTGCCAATTTGTTATGGCCACTATGAACATAGCTAGAACCAAACTCCTAGACTTTAGAACAATCTACCCATGCCTCACCTATCGCTAGTCTTGTGCTCAACAAACTGAAATACAATGTGACCCTACTAATAGGTCTACCCTTCTACTCTTTTGCTTCTCTCAGCAGGGTTCTCAACTTTATGATATGCGCCCTTTGCAAAATACATAGATCCTGCTTCACCTGGATGCTACCAGCCCTTCTTTGGGACTCTTTCTAGACCCTTGTGACTCTCTCTCTCTATTCTTCCCTCTGGCCGGACTCACTCTCCAGGCACACCCTGGATGTTCTGATCTCTTCATACATCCCCCTCTATTACCCTCTCACCACTCCTCTCTATTGGAGTGAAGTATGTGTCAGTTGATGCTTTCACCGCTACCCTCTCTCCTCCTCCTGCACCTTTGGCTGACTCACACCCCAACACAGCCCTCTCTAACTTTCATCTCTCTATCTCTAACACTCTGCATGTCCTTAGCCCTGTCATGAGGATCCGCTTAAAGCCTAAATCCAAGTGCAACTCTTGGTATGATTCCAACCTCGCCACCCTTAAAAGCAAGTGTATGGCGGCAGAGAGGAAGTGGAGGGCTTCAGGCACACCCCCTGACAAACTGCCCGGCCACCTGCTCCAAAGGCAGTACAGACTCTCTGTCCTCTCTAAGAAGAGAGGCTACATCTAAGCCTGCATCTCTGCGGCATCTAACAACTCGGCCAAATATTTCAAAATCTGCAAGGAGCTGGCCAATCTCGCTGCAGCCTCTACCTCTCCTATTCCATCCCTGGCCCCCTGCATGGCCCTGGCTTCTCATTCATCCATTAAAACTTAGGTCATCCTGTCCACCCTCTTTGCTCTACCTCCTCTTCGTCCTCCTGTACTACTCCTGGCCCTTCTGAGGCTGTCTCTCCTGCTCCTTTCTCCTCCTTTCCCCTGTTCACCCCTGATGATGTTTCTAGAAAAGTCTGTTCTATGAAAGTCTCATCAAAGCAGGTTCTCTGCTGCTCATCCAGAACCATCAAGGACCACATCGACACCCTTGCTCCAGCCTTGGCCGATATCTGCAATCACTCCTGTGCCACTGGAACTTTCCCCTCTCCCCTTAAGCACTCTCTTGTGCACCCCCTTCTAAAGCAGCCCTCACCGATCCTTCCTCTCCAGCTAACTATCACCCTATCTCCATCACTCCTTTGTGGGATGTATTGACCCACTCTGCTATACTATGTGGCATCACGCTGCTAGTTATGGTGCAAGAAACAGCAACAATGGTGGCAAAACTCTTGTGCGTGCCAAAAACCTCCAAAACTGTGTTCTTCAACACACAAAAAGATGGATGCACAACCTGTCACCCATGGTGCATGTGTGGTGGAATAGAGCACACACTGCAGAAAATGTGCCAGTGGGCTCCATGACAAGCAAACAGAGTGCAGAGGGAAAAGCAGCACTTTGCAATTGAAACTCCAAAATGCACCTGTAAATGACATTTACTTTGTCGCTAATAACTCCAAATTGCCTGTACACAACACTTCTCAACATTCAAAATCTTGCTTGTCGCTAAAATTCAGTTAATCGAATGAAGCATTGTGAACGTACAAGGTCCTAAAATGTGAAGAGCTAAACATTTTCTCAGAAAAATTGGATTGCCTGCGGATGACAGCTCGTGTCAGAATCTGTGTGCAGCACACTGGGCTACCTGTGAATGACAGCCCTGTCAGATGGGCTCTCCTGATAAAACTTCAAAGTGATCTAAACTAAAAGTCTGCCGGATTAGCAAACATAAAAAGATTTGTTGCTGAAAATAATACAGATCTCAGTTGTTTTTGATCCCACAGGTTTAAAGCTAAGTAAGTAACTTATCCATGTCATTTGATGCAACTAGTTTGGTTTCTGCTGGACTTTAAGTACTTAAGAATAAATTAGCCTGGCTGGGCCTGCAAGGAGTGGAAAAACAGGTTTCTCCAAAGGGGAGGGAAATCCTCTCAGCAGAAACGCACTGATAGATGATAATTGTGGGTTAGGCCAGACTTTCGTCTACAGCCAGGGAATGAACAATGGCAGATCCCCAGCCCAGGAAACAGATGTGTGAAGGGGTTGTAAACTGCTCCTTGAAGGAATTCCCCAAAGGAGGTGGCTGCTCCTTGAGCTCCAGGGAGAGACAAAAGGGTGGACCCTTTGCTGCTAAGAATAAATAATGAACAATGTTTAGAGACTCATAACTTGTTATCCCAAGTGGTGAAAAATATAAAAAGGACAGATTTGTTAGTCTAATTTTGCATTATGTTTCAAGAGGCGGTGGAGCTGTGTAACATATTCTGGACAGGAATGGCAATATATGTGGTTTTATGTGAACTGTATTAATGCTAGAATTGTTAATCTTTATGTTAGGGAGAATTCTCACTTTATGGCTAATTTCCCTTACCTATAGAGTCCCCCAGCAGCTTTGCAGGATTTGAAGGGTTTGTTTCTTTTTACCTGCTAAGAGTGAAACTCTTTTTCCCACTCTTAGGCATTTCTGCTATGTGTGTTCTAGTCTATTTTTGTGTTTAATGCCTATGGGATTTTCTCTTCCCCATAGGAACCATCTTTATTCACTTGTGTTACACAGCACCCTCAGTGCAGTGACACTGGGGTGTCGTAGCGACCCCCAAACATAGACTCCATACCCTGGGACTGACTACTGTCTCCCAGGGCATGTAAAGTCCCCATTGACTTTACTAGTCAATTTCTATGAACTAAACCAGTACAACCCATCGTACTATGGAGGCACTGGAAGGGGTTAATAGTTTTTCCCCTATGTTCATTTTCGAGAGGGTACCATACAGTACCCATCTCAAAGGTTTCTGGCTGATGGCAGTGGTTACTACCAAATATATTCAACCGCAAATATTTCTCTATGGGATTTTCCCATTGTTCGAGGCTACCACTTTTTCTGACAGCCTCTAACATACCGCCGGTGCATTTTAATATTAACTTCGCTCCGGTGGGTTTTATTTGCCAGAACTTTAAATTAACTTCTTTCTCGTGTCTTTCTCTACAATCCTAACCCATGTCGGGGATCCTTTGCTCGTCCGTTTGGCGGGCTTCTGCCCAGAAGCCCTCTTTCCCGTGCCACTGAGTCTGGGGTGGGTCCATTGTGTAGGAGGGGGAGTAAGACCCCTGGACAGGGTTGCCTCCGCAACCCATGTCGCACTCTATCCTGATAGGCTGGAGGGTCTCCCGCCAAGATGACCACTCCACTGTGTGAGTGACAGCAAGGCTGTATGAATGGGGCTCTTTTTGCATAAAAGCAGTGTCCTGAGGACTGGAAGAGCAATACGTCGCCACTGGAACTAAGAAGCCGAAGAGGAGAGAAGCCAAAGACACCTGCAATGACTGAACCACCGGTGAAGCCCTGCTGCAGCGTCTCACCACTTTTCTCCACACGATGAGAGGAGATCTTCATCCGAAAGAGCCTTCGTCCCTTGAGCTGGTGGGGCCAACAAGTTTGCCAATTGCCTTCCTGAACCTGCTGTGGTCGAATCCCCAGTGCCCTGCACTTGGAGACCGGCTAGCCAAGCAGCTATCGACCCGGACCGCGATTAAAAGGAGCGTACCTTTTAAATTTCGTTTGGAAGCATCGCGGCTGGTTTCATCCCTGGGTAGTGCAGTACCTCGAATCTCCCTCCACGACAAGAGCCTCTCTTCCTCTGCTTGACCCCTCGAACTGCAGGAACTACCAGGAACAACCGCCACCGCAGCAGCCACTTCTTCACTTTAAAGGTACATTGTTCCACCAGGCTGCCCTTTCTTCGCGGTAGTGCTAAAGGTGTTTTAAATCCTTTACCTACCTGTTGGGTTGGCCGCCCCCCACTCTTAAAATTGTCTTTTCAACTCTTGCAACCACCATTTCAAATATTGTTCACCAAAGACTTGACTGCAGCTACGAGAACATTTTGCTCCTGGGCCCTTACCCTGTACCACTAACTTTGGCACAGGGCTATTGACTCTGGACAAATTTGTTAGATCTGCTTTCTCGAGAAAGATTCTCCATTCGAACTGTGTGGTGCACCCCTCTCTTATAACTACCCTTTCCTTCCCACTGTTGAATCTTGTGAAATGCCATTTTGCTCAGTTTTCATTTAAGTACTGCTTATATTGATGCACTGTCTTGCTCTAACTGGGTCACAAACTAATGGGAAGTGTTGCTAGGGTGTATAAGAAGCTATTTCTGAATAACTTGTGTTTTCCATTCCTTGTGAGAAATTGTCAGAACTTCCCTTGTGTGTAGTTTTCACTGTGCCGTTTTGCTCAGTTTTCACTCTGGTTCACTTGGTCTGCAATTTATATAGGGAGTGTGTATATTTTTCCTTAACTTAATTTAACTTGCTTGATACTTATGATAGATGTGTTTGATAAGAGGTGTATAAAATTAATATATATATACTTTTTTAACTGCAAGCTTTGGTCAGTGTTTCCTTGTGCCATAGTCTAGTGGGCCTATTGTGTAAACCCTGAATACTGCTCATCTCCCTCTTTAGATAAGTCTGAATGCTCAGCCACAGCTACCAACTAAATCTTTCTGGTACAGACTGATACCAAAGGGGATTTATTGCTCTCACCTGTAGTCCTAATCTGGTGTAGTGCTCCCTAAGGGAACTGCACTGGATTGTGCCCAACACTTTACACACACATCCCTATGGTAAACACACACATTTGTGAACATTTTCAGAAAGTTTGGAAAATGTGTTCAGGGCGAAATGGACTAAATTCTGCAGAAATTTGAAACAAGGTCTCACAGCTGTGGGACTTGATGAACAGATACTGCATAAAATATGGAACCTTTGTGTGTGATTTTTGTAGAGGTTACCAATGTATAAAGATGTATTCATGACAAAATTCAATTTTGATACTAGTGGCTAGGGGAGGTTTCTAAGGACTGTAAAGCCAAACCATAAATGTTACATCATCCGTCCTTGATCAAATCACTCAGATGCAAGGCGAAGATGAGGTTCTGATCCAATCCTAGTTCACAGGAGAGAGCTTAGTTAAGCCGGCCTATACACTAATTTTTGTTATGCCATTTGAAAGGATAAATAGAGACAGCTGACAACACATAGGAACTCACTCACTTACAGACTCACTTTCCTGATTCCAGCAAAGCACTTTGTTCCAGCATTCAATATCCAGACTTTGCCAAGAATCTTGCCAAGCAGTAGCTGAACCATTTTCAGCAAGGCCTCAATCCTCAAACTTTTTCTCACAACCTAGTGAAGCTCTGTGGTTTGGGAAATCATCCTGAACTAAAATCCTGAAACTATCCGGCTTGCTACAATAAGGCTTGCCTGATGAACTCGCTATCCTGCTGATTGAAATACCCAGAAACAAGAAGGGCATATCCTGTGCAAATCCGATGACTGGCCTAGCTGATCCAGTCCCTTGCCTGATCTGCTGTCCTTCCTTGATAGATCCAATCCATTGACCAGAACCGTGACTGTCCAAAAATCTTAAAATCCCAGTGGATTGTGAATATTAATAGGATGCTAGAGAACTATTGTATACCTTGCTTATCTTGTTCTACTCTAATCTCTGAACTATACCTACTGTCATAAACTGTAACATTGTCAAAATCTTTAGTGCTGTTTTCTTCTGTCTAGTTGCTAAAGCGTCATTTTCATAGTCATCTTTATTTGTGTAACTCTGATCCATAAGTCCCACTTTGAGTCTTTGGACTGGTGCCGGAGGGAAAGTGATGGGGATCTGTTACTGAAGTCATGAATTAGTCTCAGAGCTTACTGTGTCCCGACTTGGTTGCCTAGCTAAACGCTCTAGCCTTGAGTAAAAGCATAAGCCATATTTTCCGATTCTAAACTCTTGTCCAAATTTCGTGTCTTTATTTTCAAAAAACACCTCTTACTAAAACCTCCATAACTCCCTCAGTTCTTAAGATAGAAGTGAAATTCCAACTCCCATTTGTACCTAACATCCTTAGCTATCTATGCAACCCAAAGCTGTGGGTGCTAATCAGTGCGATTGACCCTTTATAGCAAAAATTGCATAAGGAAAAGTTTGCAGTGAATTAACATTTTGAAGAGTTTTTACACATGTGAATTAGCTTTAAATTATTTACCACTTTGACTTTGAGATTTCAAATGTTTTCGTTTGATTAAATCATTGCTTGTGTTTGCTTGTATGTATTCACAGTGGCTCACATAGAAATTTATAATAATTTAAGCATTTTCGACCACATTTGGTGTTTTTGCTCAGCCAATTTCAAAGCCATCCTGACAGTTGAAAAGTCAATTCTGTTTTTCTCTTGTGTTTAGAGGGGGAAGGTGGAAGTGATCTTCTGTTTGATCTGTGTTATTCCTGAGTACCTGCTCTCTCCTCACATCTATTTAAATTGCCTATTGGTGGGTTGAGGGGTGTTGCAGGGAGAACCCCTAACCATAGTGCTATCTGTTCTAAACCAATCCAAAAGTATCCTTTTCTTTGCTGCATTTGTTTTTGTGTTCATTACTTGATTTCCAGTGGATTAAAGATATTAATCAGTGTTCTGTCACCCCATTGGTGATTGTTGTTACCTATTAAAATATATTTGGATTTAAATTCTAAATACATGAATAAATATTTACCTTTGCAAACTAGCCTGATTAGTGGTTCAGTGTGACCGGGGGGGAGGGGGTCTCAGGAGAAGGGTGTGATATGAGTGATATATCATTCAGAATATTGAACTTATAGATAAAAATAAATAAGGGTTTCATTTGCGCACTACATGCCGTCGAGACTTGGGTGTGTGCCAGATTGAAATCACTTACACCTTTCTTTTCTGGGCAAACTCCTGGAAAAGCTGGCCTTTCCCAGCTTAATCTTTACACTGAAACTGTTGGTTGCCTGCACGACCACTAGTCTGGCTTCAGAGCTGCCAGAAGCATGGAAACTGCTCTCCTGAACATCCGTGAAGACCTGCTCTCTATTTTTGACTCTAATCTCCCTTATGTCCTCATTATCTTTGATATCTCATCTGATTTTGACATAGTGAACCACGCCTCAGTGACAACCTGTGTATCACTGATCAGGCCCTGGCCTAGTTAACCTCCTTTCTCACTCAAACTTGAGCATAACAACCTCTGCTTTCTCTCTTCCTCTCCCCTGCTGGTTTACCAGACTGCTCTGTGCACTGGTCACCTGGATACCCTCTGAACTCGGGCCCGGGCTTCTGCATGTCCAGTTGCCCTTGCACTGTCTCCAGGCTCCCCCAGTACTTAAGGGTCTGTTCCTACAACCCTGAAGTCCCTTCTCTCTGCACATATGAGCTACCAGCTGGTTGCACTTATTGATTTACCTGTATGATTTACCTGTACTTCTCCCTTCCCCCGACCCCCTCTGGCATTTCTCCCCTCTTCCCCACAATTGCGCGATGTGAATGACACACGGCCTAGTAAGATAGTTGCTGTGTCCTCCCTTTGTTACCCCCTCCTTGCCTTTTGTGCCTTGTGGAACCTAAAAACACTTGTGTTGAGGCGCGTTATAAATGCAATATCATATCATATCATATGAAAGGTGCTGGCCACATTTGGATGCATTTAAATGGGCATGAATTTTGACGAGACAAAATGACAATCACGATTGAGACCAGTCACTAGCTTATCGGGCACCTTGTGGCAACAGAATGGACACAATTGTACTTTCTAATGCGACCAGACATCTTGGCACCGCTCAGCAACTCTCCAACCTTGGAACTGAACATCTGGCAACATCTCATGCGACTCCCCCCCCTCTTGAAACATGTTGCTTTTCTAGCACACATCCTCCCATATCTCTCTTGGGAACCAGGTGGCTTCATAAAAAGGCAGCCGAGGTACTGCTCTTGAGGACAAATTTTGTTGATTTATTTGCGCTATTTAGCCTCTCAGCTGCAGTTCCAATGGTCCTACAACTTCTCAAGGAGGCAGCATAACCACAACGTCGTTATGTACCCTAACTAGGTCTTGTCTCTCTGCCTTGTTCACTCCAAAACGTGTACATCACAAGCATTACATTTATCTAATGTTGGGAGCATAGTGTGACCCATCTCCTGCCTGACGCATCTGGGAATAGCTGTCTTGCAACAATAACCAATCTTTTTGTGGTGCTTCACCCTTCCTCCAAGGCCTTGGTTATCTGAACACTCTCTTGGGGGGACTCAGGAATAAAGTCTACTTAAATGAACAAGAAGGAAGCACAGGATTGTGGCCTAGTTCCCTAAATGACAGAAAGCTAACAACTCCTAACTGGGCCTAGTTCAATATGGCACGGCTGTGGCTAAGAGGGTGGGTGACCCTTATGCTAGTGATCATTTATATCTACCTTACTCAATGCTTGCTCTACCTGGCACTTCAACCATATACTCCACATCAACAAAAAGCTTATCCTAATGCACTAGTGTCACAATCTAATTCTCCCCACTACAACAAAGACATAATCCAATTTAGTAATAGTTGCAAGGAGATCTTTGGAGTGCCATGGGCTGAGTGTAAGGGAGAGTATCTTTGGCTGCCTCTCCTTTCATCCTGTAATGCTTTCTAGAATGTGTCAAAACTAAGTGCAATTCACATGTCGATGCAAATGCTAAAACACATGATAAAAATAGTGACACTAAACTGACCAGCAGTCCATGCTATAGGATGTACACAGCCTGAACCTCCTTCCACGCTTGGCATGCTGCTCCTGCCTGCCACTAATCTGAAAATGCTCTTTTCCTATGAGGAGTACAAATTAATCATAACTACAGATGGGCTAATTAACAAACATGTTAACACTGAAACTAAGCTGATATTTTGCCATGTATGGCGCCTGTGGCAGAATATTGTAAACATGAAATCATATGATTAATGCTTATTTGTTGTACTCATCTACTGTCAAGGAAAGGCCAAGAAGAACTCGCCAAACCTTTGTGTTGTTAAATTAGTGTTGGAAGACAGGTTCTGTTGTTTTTAATTATATTTAACTAATGTTGAATTATTATGAAGCCTTCATTAAAGAGGATCACTATATTAGTGCCGTATTTAGTCATTATGATTAGTTCCACTGCGATGCATGAATGGCAAATTAATTCTTAATGATATGACACTTACACTGTTAGAAAATTGTCTACGGCAAGATACCACAAAGGGCACCATTCATGAAAACAAATTATCATGTCATTGTGATATTTTTGAATATTTAATATTACACCTAATTAGCATAAGGGCAGCACAAGAACAATTATGCCTTTTTATAAAAAAAAATGGGAACACTAACAATTATATTAGGAGTAGGAAATTGTGGAAGCAAGGGACAGCTGAAGAGTGTTCTTGATGCGACGGACGTGCGCATTGTCTTGTCAGACTGAAAAACTGCAGCAAAAATAGCTTAGGGAACGATTTACATATTGCTGTCACGACAAGGCAAGGTGTGTATCTATATTGCCATTTCCATATGTAGATTATTTTTCACCGGCCCCACTAACCATATGAATTCATTTTGTGAACGGCGTATGTGAGATGCCCGATTCCATCCACATTGCATTATGTGTAATTTAAGAAACATCTTTGTTTTTTCCTTCCTGTGGGTGATTATATTAGTTCTGGCGAAACTCAAACTTACATGCTGGCCGATTCAAGTCCTGTGAACTTATCACACACTTACTGAGATTCGATCAAAACAGGAAACAAAGGAGGTCCCTCTGATGGAAGGCATCCCCCTGCCCTCCCCCACACGGCTCTAAAGCACGGTCCACTTCCCTACTGAGTATATGCCATTGGCGATGGTTAATATCAGTTTTTTCTCTAGCGCTCTCATTCAGGAAGTAGAAAAATAAAGTCAATTCTCAGGCTGCTTTTGGGGGTAAGAAAAGCCAATGGCAGCGGCGGGAGGCAATTGAGTCAGTGTAGGTGTGTCTAGGAGGTGTAGGAGGGTTACTTTCCAACAACAAAAGCGTACTGTAAAAAAGGGGTGGGGGTGGCACTTTAGAGGCAGTTTGCGCGTGCTCACTCTCTATATCTAAAGCATCGCTATTTTATGGACTTCTCAGGCTCACGGATTTTTTAATATGATTTGATGAGATGGACTGTACTCTGTCTATAGCAAGAGTGAATGTATATAGTCAGCATTTTTAATTAGTCTTGATGTTTGTGTGTTTGTTTATTTATATTGTGCGCCAGACCCGAAGGTATGAGGGCGCAACCCGAAGGTATGAGGGCGCAGGAGAAACAAGGTTATTCTCAGCTTGGTTAACCTTGATGTGACCCATGGCAACAGAAGTATCAAGTCATGTTGGCTTGCTGACTTGTTTCAAACTATCCATCCAGTTATGCCACTTGTGCACTTAAATGGGTTGCTAAATTCGTTGACCTGCATGTGCACCCACAATGCTATGTTCACACGGACCTTATCACTGCAGATTGGAATCTGCAGACAGGAATATTGAAGGTACCAAAACAGGAACTAATCCAGTTCAACAATCCTGCGGTATGTGATTTAGGGCTTTTACATATGCCTGCAATATTCAACTCTCAGTAGTGGCATTTCTCTGATATGTACAAGAACGCACCAGAATGTTTAACTGTCAGATCAGAATACTTGTACTAAGCAAACAAAGCCACGTGAGATGCAAAGACATTAACGGTAATACCGCCTTACCGGTAATACCGGCAGAAAGACGCGATTGCCAGTAACACCGCCATAGAAGCAATGGTATCACCGATACCAGCACCATATTAGCCGATATTACAGTTGCCGGAAATACCAGAAGCGCAAATAACGTCTTGCTGCAACGGGAAGGGCTATGGCAGCCATCTTTGTGGCTCTTTGTTTCTGGAGTGGCTGGTTTTCTGGTAGCTGTAGGTGGTGAGAGTGCTCACTGCTGCAATGTGAGTGTGATCTGCAGGTAGCAGGCTTGGACCCTTCTGTATTGTGTACTAATTAGTTGTATCCTCTACCAAGATGGCGGATCAGACCGGCAGGGAACGCGCGTTCCCGTCACGTTACTACGTAATCCAACCCACACAGATATAGCTATACACGACGGTGATACTTTCAAGTAAGTAAGACACGCCACATGTATTTTTTTCATGCTAACAACGCGTTCTGTGGGCTGATAGTAAGTGGCTCTTCTGTTTTCCTTTTTGTGTAGCGCCATCCACATAAAAGCGTGAATGAAGCACACATTTTTTGAAATAAGGTTCCTCCATATGGACCATTGTCGTAAGCAAAAATAGAAATATTGCTTTTTCAGGACACGCAAAACACAAACAGTTACGCGGTCCGAGCCAAATATCTAACATGTGTTGTATGTGCAATGTGCATTGAAGTACACCCTGCAGGACTCATATCTATATTCTCTGTCCAAGCTCACCTGTGTGAGGCTGTTGCCTTTTGTCTCTGTGGACATCCAACGTGAAAACACTTTGGAACACTTTTGAGGTACGTACTAACGAGGTATTTTCATCCCAGACATGTTTTATTTAATATGCATAGAGGTCTCACCTGCCACACCGCAACTATTGGCTGTGAAGGGATTAACATCGCATGAATAGTGGCTGTAGAACTAAGTGCTGAACAACCGTCCTCAGATATCTGACGTTCAAATTAGAATGGCCCCCTGTAGGGGTCGTAGTGTGCACACCCACTACAGGAATTAAAAAAAAAAAAAAAATCTCTCCTGTTCTGGTATACACAACTAAAAGTAGAAATGATGGCATGAGCCACCAAGACTTGTTAAAAAAACTTCAAGGTCGACTAATTCCGTTTAAAAATAATTTGGAAATGTGTTCTCTTTATCCCAAAAAAATAAATGACCTTAGGAATAAGGTTGTGAAATTTATAGAAATGAAATTGAATGATGTGCACCTGTAAATTAATGATGTTGGTAAAACTTCGGTGTACTAAAACAGACAGGATAACCTGTGGTAGGTCGAGCCTGCTACTATCTGTAGTCTGATATAGCTTTGTCATTTGTTTGTTTTTAGATACATGTGTGCAGCATCCAAGAACCAAGAATCCATATACAACATCACCTGTCCCTAATAAGGGATCCTGTGTCCTGAAGAAAGCCTTGAACTGTTGCCCATGTTCTGAATAACCAAGAAAGGCTAACGCATTTTCAGTAGCAAGGTTGGAAGCAGACCAATACTGTGGACACTGCTAACTCTGGGCTTTTCTGTATATGAAAATGAATGCATAATAAAGTCACCCATTGGTTACTAATATCACCTTGATTCTGCTTGTGGTTAAATGACTCAGAGTAGTCAAAAGATACTATCACCTAATAATTATATTAGGGTTTGTGGTGTATACATGTCAGATACATGTTTTATGTTATTTTTTGAGGTCTTTGTATGACCAAGTGATCAGAATTTTATGATGTGTTATATGAATACATTTTACTATATTTGTGTAGACCCGACTTCTCCATCTTTGATATATGCTTGCAAAGATGGTGTCACCACTCTGGTTTTGTTCAACTTGTGTCTCCAACTAAATGTACAACATCTAAGGGTAGCGTTTTGTGGAACCTCTTTTTCATGATGTTCTAAAGTCCTCTCCCAAAAAGCCCCCTTCAAAAAAGATGACCCCTTTCTGTGTTCTTTGAGTATATACTGATAGACAGTTTCTACATGCATTTCAAATGTCTCTTCACTCAACATGAACTCACATTCAGTCCTTGCATGTGTAGCAGACCACTCAGGTGGTGTGTAATGTCTGATATGATACATTTTGCTCACAGCCAACACTTGTGTCTTTCAGGTTCTGCACTTTACATGGCAGCAACCCATGGTGGGTGGTTTGGGATAGTGCACTGCTCCCATGCATGTTCCTTCATGGGCAAAAGTGTCATGTAGGGTTTCTGGGTGTTATATGCAGGTCGTCTGCGTGGAGTCCATGATGTATTAATGTCCACAGTCGCCTCTGCACATTCCATGTCATCTGCCAGTGTCATGTCCCTTAGTTGCATTTTAGCAGCATTTCATTTAATGCATGGCAGTGGTCTCCATACATTAACATGACAGGCATGATGGAGCTCGATTGATGGCCCCCCACCTAGTAATTCACCACTCCAAAAGATGTCTAGGGTAGCCACGCTGTTTGGAGAAGCAGAGAGTTGTTCCACGCTGTTCGGAGAAGCAGGGAGTAGTTAGTACATCTATCTTCCATGTGCACCATTGTACTGTGCCATTTTCCATTGAACGGTCACCTCGGTCATTTGTAATGATGCTAACTGTAATCTTTTTACTCTTTTGCTGACTCTAGGGGAGCCTGCTGGACATTCCTTGTGCACCCTTAGGGGGCCGGCCACCCAGTTTGGTGCCCAAATATATTTACGGATATGTGATGTTGCATTGTGGTACCTGTAGTCCTGTGTGTGTGGCTGGCCTGATGGGGATAAATGACGTGGCCATTTTCTGCATCATGCAGCATTTCATAGTCCTGTGGGTTGCAGTCTGTCATGTCTAAGGCCTGTGTGGGCTGATCATGCATGTACAGGGCGTTGACAGGTCATGCAGTGTCTTGTGTGCTGCATGCTCCCCCCAATATCATGCCAATTGTACAGCAAGTATGGTGTTATGGAACTTGAACACACCCAATATCCAGGTCCATTGGCCTCTGTGCCTCTCCATGAACCCCAGCAGCATGCTGTTCTGCATGATCATGGCGTCATAGGTTGATCATGGAAAGTGGGCACAGCAGTGCGTGATGGTGAGGGTGGGGTCACAGGTGACCTGGATATTGAGGGAGATGGACTGCTTATGGGTGAGGTATGCCTCCTCCGATGCCTGGGGTGCTCATCCAGAGCAGCCAGTACATTGGGCATGTGTGCATGAATCTAGCCTTCATGGCATTCTCCTGTGCCAAGGTGGTGGGGAGTGTGATGAACCATCCCACATGGTGCAGGAGTGCATTGAGCACCTAACCAAGCTCATTGGAAAAGGCTGGCTGCGAGATGCCATTCAGCGTGTAACGCTCACCTGACTCCCACGGAGGCGCTGGTCTAGTCTGGGTTGCTGTGGCCTCTTCGAGCGTGATGCGCAGAACTCGGAACACCGACTGAACAGGACCCTCAAATGTTGCTTGTCTGGCCCGTAGGAATATCCTTCTGCAGATGAGAAAGGGGATTAACAGTCTGCAGAATAGTGTGCTTGCTCCCTCCTTCCCCCCTTCGTTCTTCTCTAACTTCCTCCGAAATCCCTGGTTGAAGCTCACCTTATGGTTTGAAAGGATGAACTCTCCATCCTGCTTCTGGTGCAGGGGCGCATGTTTGTCCAGTTACTTCACTGGTTTTCAGAATGGCTCTGGCAAAATCCACTTGACTTTTCTGAGCGGAACGCCGTAAGTATGAAGATTACAAAAGTTCAAGTGTAGAGCCTCCTTTTCTGTTGCCTTCCTAACCTGTGATCTGTCCTTTATTTCAGGTGCAGAATGAAGGCGATGCATTGAGGGATTGAATTGCCGATGGTAAACTCAGGTGAGTTAGCGATGGGGGCGATCCCTCTTAATGTCTTTATATTCCTCCAGTAATGTCTTTTGTCCTTTCCCCTTAGAGGCCGGGGTGCGGTACCTGCCAACGAAGCGGCGCCGACCCGAAATGAGGAATGGTCGACCAACAGAAGACAGGTAAGTGTTATGGCGGAAAATTAGGCTTTCCTCATATGTTCCTTCTGCTCACCTTTTGTCTCTTCTTCTCTCCCCTAGGCGCAGAGATGTGGCGACCGGTGCAGACAGTCGCGGTGGAGCCAGAAGAACTCCCGAGGACAGGTGAGTGAAGTGCGGCGCTACAGCAAGCAACGCAGTGCTTTTAAATGAAAGTCTTTTCTCAGGAACGCTGGCGTGAAGGTTCCGGATGCAGGTAAGAAGTTTGATAAAATTCTTGGTTTTCACCTTTCTCTTCTTTCCTTACAGGTGTTCTAGGATCGAGGCGGGCGTGGCTGGAGACCAGATGCAGGAGCAGATACGGTGAGCGTTTAGCTGCTTGGATGCAGAACAACGCCAAGCGTGAGCTACTGTCTGGGCGTGGCTTAAACAGTCCCCAAAGTAGTTCCAGGTAAGTATCCTTCCCTGGCCACGCCCGAGTGGCAAAATAGTCCCAATGAAAAAATAGTCCCTTTCAGGTCTCAGGGAGGACTGAATCTTGCAGCATGGTCTGCAGCAGGTAAGTGCACAAAACACCTTCCTTTATGAGCCTGGCGCCTATGGCGCCAGGACTGATGTCCAACATGACCCTGGTGCCAACGGCGCCAGGACAGAATCCAAAGAGCCCCTATAAGGGGCCGCTGGGCTTTTACCCGGGGGCATGATGCCCGCTCCCGGGGGTGCTGGGCCTGGCCTGGTGCTTCGGGGGTAGGCATCATGACAGCACTCCCCCCCAAGGCCCCTCCCATGGTCGTTCCCTCTGGAGGTTTTGGTTTGTTTGGGAAATTCCGATGGAACCCTTTTACCAGCCGAGGTGCATGTACGTGGTCGCTGGGTTCCCAAGACCTTTCCTGAGGCCCGTACCCTTTCCAATCAATTAGATAGAAAAGTTTTGATTTTGAGATCTTAGAATCCAAAATGTTCTTCACCTCGAATTCAGGCTCCCCATTTATCTGGATTGGTTCTGGTGGCTTTATTAATCTGGTTCCTGGTTGCACTGGTTTGAAAAGTGACACATGAAAAACAGGGTGAATCCGCATGTTAGCTGGTAGATCGAGCTTGACTGCCACTGGGTTAATTATAGCTTTGATCGAGTAAGGGCCCAAATACCTTGGATTAAAAGTTCGAGGTCCCTTGAGCAATAAGTGTTTGGTAGCCAACCATACTTGATCCCCTATTTGGTATGGAGGCGCCTCACTCCGATGCAGATCCGCATTCTTTTTGTATTTCCCTTTCGCTTGTTGCAAATGTGCAGTTGCATCCTTAAAGGCTTGAGTTATCATGGAATGCAAATGGTCCACTGCGGGCATTTCAAGGCTCAGAGGTGAGTCCAGGTCTGAAGTACGAGGGTGATGTTCATATAGGGTATAAAAGGGGCTTTGTCCAGTTCCAGAGTGTACCGAGTTATTGTATGCATATTCGGCCACCCATAAAATATCCTTCCAATTACCCTCCGATTGGTGCAACATACATCGTGGGTATTGTTCAAAGGTCTGGTTCGTTCTCTCCATCTGACCATCAGTCTGTGGATGGTGGCTGGTTGAGAGTCTTACGTCAATTTGTGCCAGTTGACAACACTTTCTCCAAAAATGAGAAATAAACTGGCTTCCCCGGTCGGATACTAGTATGGACGGGAATCCATGCAAACGGATGATATTTTCGAGGAATTCCTTGGCTAGGACAGAAGCTGAAGGTAATCCTTTCAACGGAATAAAATGGGCCATCTTGGAAAATAAATCCACCACAACCAGAATAGTATTGTATCCATTACAAGGGGGCAGGCCCGTGATAAAATCTAGTGACAAGGTGTGCCAAGGTGCTGGTGGAATGTCTAAAGGCTGAAGAAGACCGGCGGGTTTTGTCTTTTGGCCTTTGTTTTGGGCACAAACTCCACAGGACATCACGAAAGATTTAATATCCTTTCGCCAGGAAGGCCACCAGAATTGTCGTTTAATTTTTTCCTCATTTTGGCAATGCCAGGATGTCCTCCCATCAGGGTATCATGATGACGAGAAATAACCAGTTCTTGCAATTCCTTTTCTGGCAGAAATGAGCGTCCTTGGAAGTAAGATAGGCCATTGTTGACCGAAAAGTAAGACCCCCTTTGGATCCAATCCTGCAAGGCTGTAGAGTCCAGGAGTTGTTTTACCCGTGCTTGAATGTCTTCCAGGGTTTGTAAAGCGGTTGTCCCCAAAATTCTTTGTTCGGGAATTATCGGTACAGGTTCAGAGTTTGTGTCTATTTCTCCCATTCCTATTCGAGATAGCGTGTCCACTTTGCCATTCTTACAGCCGGGGCGGTAAGTGATTACAAAATCAAACTCAGCAAAGAACAAAGCCCATCGTAGCTGAAGTGACGATGAGCCTTGGCAGTTTTTAAATATTGTAAGTTTCGATGATCACGGTGATGGTATGCCTGGCACCAAGAAGATAATGCCGCCAAGCCTTAAAGACGGACTTAATGGCTAATAATTCCTTGTCAGTGATTGCATAATTTACCTCAGGTGGCGAGAACTTTCAGGACCAAAATGCTACGGCGTGCAGTTGGTTGGTTTCAGGGTCTCTCTGAGACAGGACAGCTCCCATGGCTAAGCTGGACGCGTCGGTTTCGACTACATATGGGAGATCGGGACGGGGGAATTTTGCTTCAAAATAGGTGCGGACGTGAATTTAGCTTTCAATTCCTGAAAGGCCTGTTCGGCTTTCTCGGTCCATTCGAAGCGTTTATTTTTATTTGCAAGAGTGCAGTGATGGGTTGTACCACACGTGAAAATTCCGGGAAAAATCTGCGATAAAAATTAGCAAAACTAAGCATGCTTTGGACACCTTTCACCGAACTAGGTGATGGCCATTTGAGGATGGCATCCACTTTTCGTGAGTCCATTCGGACCCCTTTAGGTGTCAGGATGAATCCAAGAAACTCAACCTCGGTGGTATGGAAAACGCACTTTTCCAGCTTTGCAAACAGTTTGTGCTGGCGCAATTTCTCAAGGACGGCCCTGACATGCTTTCTGTGATCAGATTCCGAAGAGGAGTACACAAGAATGTCATCGATACATATGACAACACAAACATCGATGAGTTCCCGAAGGACATCGTTCATGAAGAATTGGAAGGCAGCAGGCGCGTTGCACAACCCGAAAGGCATCACCTGGTATTCGAATAATCCATATTTTGTACGGAAGGCCGCTTTCCATTCGTCGCCTTCTTTTACTTGCACCAGATGATAAGCCCCCCGGAGATCTAACTTGGTGTATACGCAAGCGTCCTTCACCTGGTCAAGGAGTTCAGGGATCAAAGGCAGAGGGTAACAGTTTTTAACAGTTATCTGGTTCAATGCGTGGTAGTCGATACAAGTTGTAAGGTCGCCTTCTTTTTTGGGCACGAAGAACAAAGCCGAGGATGCCGGAGACTTTGACGGGCGAATGAAACCATTGGCTAGGTATTGATCTAAATATTGTCTCAAATGCAGATTCTCAGGTTCAGTAAGGGCATAAATCCTGCTACAAGGGGGTTGTGCACCGGGCACCAGATCGATTTGGCAATCGTACGATCTGTGGGGAGGTAACGTATTGGCCTGTTCCTTTTGGAAGACGTCCAGAAAGTCTTGGTATTCTGGAGGTAGTTGCATGGAGACAGAGGTTACAGACGCTAGACTAATCTTCAGATTTTCTGGGTAGCAGGTTTGTGCACAATCCGGGAAGGTTATTCTCTTCGCTCGCCAATCAATTCGAGGATTATGTGTCTCTAACCAAGGGATTCCGAGAATAACCTGAAACTGTGGAGCCTTGATTACATCAAACACAACTGCCTCCCGATGGCCGTCCGGACCTATAAGTGTCACCTCAGCAGTGGAATGTGTTACCGATCCAGAGGCAATTTCGGTTCCATCGACTGTGGTGATGACATCTTTGCTGGTTTTAGGACGCAGAGGGAGGTTAATCCTAGAGACCAATTCACGATCCACATAATTTCCTATAGCCCCACTATCGATGTATGCCTTTATTGCATGCAACCGCTTAGGCTGTTCCGGATCTACGAGGACCATTGGCACAATGAAATGCGAGGTCAGAGAGTTAGTTTTCAAGCTCGGCAAGCGGACCCCTACGCTTGTCGGGCGTGGTCGTTTCCCGAAACAGAGTCTTCATGGTTTTTATCAGCGGCTCCTACCACCTTCTTGGGCGGTTTTGCCGGGCAATCTCGTAGAAAGTGTCCAGAGGACCCAAAATAAAGACAAAATTGCATCTGCCGTCTTCTTTCACGTTCTTTTTGAGTTAAAGGTCCTTTAACCCCTCCGATTTGCATAGGCTCAGAGACATCAGCACCCTTGGGGTGGGTCTTGACCAACACCCGGGTCTCAAACTTGGACCGATCTGCTTTTCTGTTTTGAAGTCTGTGATCCAATTGGACCACTAAGTCTATATATTCTGTGCATTCTTGGGGCGGATTTACAACTTGGGCCAGGACATCTTTAAGTTCTCCGCGTAGACCTCGATAAAATAACGTCATTCTTTTATCCTCTGGCCACCCAGTTTCCACAATTAGTCTATTAAAGGTTGAAATGTAGGATAGGAGGTCCTGATTGCCCTGTCGCAGGGATAGGAGTTCGTCATCCAGAGCCTGCACCTGAGAATGTCGAGCAAATAACTTTTCCATGCTTGCTTGAAATCCTTGAAAATCACGGAGAATCGGGTCATCTTGAGTAACCAGTGGGACTGACCAATCGGCAGCACAGCCGCTGAGATATGACAATACAAAGGCTACCTTGGTCTGGTCATTAGGGAAGGCCCCAGGTCTGCATAGGAAGTGCAAACGACACTGATTCATGAATACGGCGAATCGTTTGGGGTCCCCAGCAAAGCGTTCGGGTGGGGCCAGCTGTATGTTTCCTGGTAGATTAATCTGCACAGGGTTACTGGGAACCACAGGAGCAGGGTTCCCCCCAGAACCGGGTAGAGGAGTGTGTCCAGCTTGACCTTGCAAAAACTGTCTAGCCAGGTCATCAGTTCTTTCCTTTGATACAATCACTTCCCTCCTGAGAGCATTAGTCTCTTGACGAGCGGCGTGTACTTCGGCCCGTAATTCCCCCAGTAGTTGGGCCAACTGATCAGTCTCAGAAGTTTCCATAGCGCCTGGGTGGGAATTTGTAGGAAGGCTTCGCGTTCTGTAACACTCACCTGACTCCCACGGAGGCGCTGGTCTAGTCTGGGTTGCTGTGGCCTCTTCGAGCGTGATGCGCAGAACTCGGAACACCGACTGAACAGGACTCTCAAATCTTGCTTGTCTGGCCCGTAGGAATATACTTCTGCATATGAGAAAGGGGATTAACAGTCTGCAGAATAGTGTGCTTGCTCCCCCCTTCCCCCTTCGTTCTTCTCTAACTTCCTCCGAAATCCCCGGTTGAAGCTCACCTTATGGTTTGAAAGGATGAACTCTCCATCCTGCTTCTGGTGCAGGGGCGCATGTTTGTCCAGTTACTTCACTGGTTTTCAGAATGGCGCTGGCAAAATCCACTTGACTTTTCCGAGCGGAACGCCGTAAGTATGAAGATTACAAAAGTTCAAGTGTAGAGCCTCCTTTTCTGTTGCCTTCCTAACCTGTGATCTGTCCTTTATTTCAGGTGCAGAATGAAGGCGATGCGTTGAGGGATTGAATTGCCGATGGTAAACTCAGGTGAGTTAGCGATGGGGGCGATCCCTCTTAATGTCTTTATATTCCTCCAGTAATGTCTTTTGTCCTTTCCCCTTAGGGTCGGGGGTGCGGTACCTGCCAACGAAGCGGGGCCGACCCGAAATGAGGAATGGTCCACCAACAGAAGACCGGTAAGTGTTATGGCGGTAAATTAGGCTTTCCTCATATGTTCCTTCTGCTCACCTTTTGTCTCTTCTTCTCTCCCCTAGGTGCAGAGATGTGGCGACCGGTGCAGACAGTCGCGGTGGAGCCAGAAGAACTCCCGAGGACAGGTGAGTGAAGCGCGACGCTGCAGCAAGCAACGCAGTGCTTTTAAATGAAAGTCTTTTCTCAGGAACGCCTGCGTGAAGGTTCCGGATGCAGGTAAGAAGTTTGATAAAATTCTTGGTTTTCACCTTTCTCTTCTCTTCTTTCCTTACAGGTGTTCTAGGATCGAGGCGGGCGTGGCTGGAGACAAGATGCAGGAGCAGACACGGTGAGCGTTCAGCTGCTTGGATGCAGAACAACGCGAAGCGTGAGCTACTGTCTGGGCGTGGCTTAAATAGCCCGCAAAGTAGTTCCAGGTAAGTATCCTTCCCTGGCCACGCCCGAGTGGCAAAATAGTCCCAGTGAAAAAATAGTCCCTTTCAGGTCTCAGGGAGGTGGTCAGTGGCAGCATGGCGGTGTTGGGAAGTCGTCTCTCTCTCTCTCTCTCTTCCTCTCTCTCTCTCTCTCTGAATTACTCCAGCAAATGGATTGAATGCGCCAGATGGATTGACTCTACCGAGCAGGGTGAACATGTGTAACGGGGAGGGAATAGGAGGGTGCAAGACACTGTGCTAAAGGAAGTGGCTGGGCTCAATCGGGGGAAGTGTGCTGAGGGGAAGCTAACCCTGTGTAGGTTATTAGGTAGTAGGGCTGACTGTCAGCGAAGATACTTGTGCCTCATGAGGTAATTGTCTTTATATTGCCTATTTAGGGAACTATACATACTGTTACGATAGGGAGGTAATACCCAATGCAACATGTATTCCACAAAAGTGGCTGATGCGTTGACAGTGCCTGATTAGAGGAGAGGTTGTTTAACAGGTGTATTATGAATGACATATAGGTATTGATATGATAATATAGGTTATTTAAAACGGGCTTAGTACTCAGAAGTTTCTAAGCGCTGACCTGGGTATCGAACCTGTGTTGCTCGTGTCATCTTGGTTCCAAGGCGAGCAGGTTGCGCCGGAGATATCCTCCCGAGATTAAGAATTCCCCAAGGATGCCATAAAGTGCAGGCTCATTTAAACAATTGACACGAGGAGGTATTAGAAGCTGGGATAATCCTTTAATAACATTTAATTTCACTCCTGCATCTCTGCGGTGATTACATGCATTTCAAGTTATACATGTGACTGATAGATGAGGGGGTACTTTACAGATGGGACCAGCCAGTGATCACCATCCATTCTTAGTATTCTGTAGATTGCAGGCTTGAATCCAAAGGATGGCTGTCTCAGATGGGTCAAATGTGCTTCCAACAACCCTTAGGTAGATTCACTCTGTTTTGTTAACATCACACACATTTCTGAAAGGATTGAATCTCAGGAGGAATCTCTTTTTAGTTTTGTATATGAGGTGGCACTCCACTTAGAAGCTGAACAGGTTGCACGGAAGTACAGCTAATAGGGTGATCGAATATGAAGGATAAAAAGCTTGTGGATGTTGTGTGGGTATTTAATCATTATTATCCCATGGCCTTGCAAATCTCAATGGCCATTTCTGAAAACTTCCTGCCCCTCTCCACCCAAAACATATCCTCTTTCAATTGTGTTTAGCTCACTTTATCAAGCAGTAAGATCAAACTTTGTGTTCAAAGTGCCTGAGAGGGTTATTTCAAAGCCGATTTGTGAGAGGTAAGGGCTTAATTGGAGCTGCAAATGTGCTACAGCTGTGAAAATGCAGTATGCTTATCATTCATTGAAGTCCTGGTAGAAGCAAACATTGGCAAAGCCAACAGTTTTGGCTTGTGTATAAGTATTAAGTAGACATTTGCCAGGCACTGCTATTATATGCCCAAGTATTCACACCATTTTGCAGTGACTACCGTTAATGTTCAGTTAGTACCTTTCTCGCAGTACCTGGCAAATGACTAACCCATGCCTAAAGAAAAGGCAAACGCGTGACATTGCCACTTCTTGTTTTATAGAGCTTTGAACTTCATTTGGGAAGTTTGATACTTCATAAGAAGCCATGATCACTTTATAGCCATATAAAAGTAGAAGCTGATCTTCTCCTTGACCTGCTCAGCAGCAGGAATACCCAAATGGTTTCTGGGTTCATGCATAGTTGCTCTGGGAAAAGCTTCAATACACAATGTACATGTATATTTAGAATATGTATATTACACATGCTGAGAATCAATGCATGTATGCCAGAGATCATAAATGAGATTACATTACGTGATATTGTAGTTAAAAAAAATAAAATGTGTATGCAGAAAGGTATCCAAATGATGTCTTGGTCAATGCATAGTTTCACTGGGACACGTTGTTTTTGGACACACTCCTACAACACAGGCTCATATGACACATGCACATTTGATAAATGCTCCAATGACACACACTCTTGCCACTCTCTCTCCTATGACATACACTCACATGACACTCACTTCTATGATACGTGCTCCTAAAATACGTGCTTGTAGTATCAACACTCCTATGACATGCCCTCCTACGACACATGCTCCTACGAGACACACTTCTATGACACATACTCCTACAGCACACCGTCCTACAGGGCTGACGTTGATTTCAGTTTTCAGGAGATTTAAAAAGCGTATTTTACAAACTGTAAAACTCATATGCATCTTTATGCAGTTTGTGCACTTTAATTCAAGCACAAACTCTAAAAGTCATGTACCCTTCTTGCACATATTGCACATGTACAACAAAGTTAGATTTCACTTTAATGTACACTTTCATGCATATAGAGGTCATACAATTCAAAAGCAGAGTAAAGGTACATTGTATATTAAAATCCCACATGCAGGTGTGTGAGATGAATATTTAATATATTGTCACTAATCACAAATCCTTCTATTTAGGCTCCTAAGACACATGCTCCTACAGCATATTCTCCTATGGCACACACATCTACAACACACATATTCTCCTATGGCACATGCTCTTTTGACACACACTATTAAAATACTCTGATCCCAAACTTCTTCATTTGATGGGGTGTCTGTTTGACACCCTTTCCTTAATCTCCTTATCCTCTTCCCATGTTTGGTCCTGGAGGCTGGAAGGAACTTGGATTAGTTACTAGAAGAGATGGGTAGAAAGGCTGGTGAAGAATCATATCCTGATATTTTAATTTCACACTGTCATGATCTCTGCTTCCAAAAGGTCAGGGTTTTCCCAACTCCCTTGGAAACAGATCCATAACCCAGGTTCCGAGTGCCAACTAGTCCCAATTGGGACCTTTTGGACCCAGTCCTGGCGCCAGTGGCACCAGGCTCATAAATATGCCCAGGCCCAGCGCTGGAAGCGCCGGGCTCATAATGCTTGGGTGGACTTACCTGCAGCAGACCATGCTGCTTACTTGCCTGCCAGTTGAGCCTCTGATCCTCTTCTGTTTGGAACTACTTTTCCTGTTGGGTGGGGCAGGAGCCACTCCCTAGATTCAGAACACTGGAACTCTTCTGGAAAGCAGGAACTCTTTTCTTACCTAGGCGTGGCTGTGGAAGGAGACACCTAAGCACTACAGGAGGCTATTTAAACCACACCCGGTGGATGAATCTTGCTTTGCGTTATTCTGCATCCTCTGCAGCAGAACGCTGATCGTGTCTTCTGCATCGGATCCTGGGCCTAAGGAAAAAGGCTTTCCATCCTGATTCCAGTCTTCAGCAACACTTATAAAGACAAGAAAGAACAGGTTAGCATTCCGGCATCTGAAAGACAAAGGCTTACCTACTCTTTGTGCGCTCCGGAGGTCTTCACACTGCATTCCGGCATCTGAAAGACAAAAGCTTACCAACTCTTTGCACGCTCCGGAGGCCTTCGGCGCTGCATCCCGCACCTGAAAGACAAAACAAGGTGCATTTAAAGACATTGGGGAACTTTAATGCTCACGTGCCATTACTCCTTTCCACATCTAACCCAGTGGGTATTCCGGCACCCTGCAGCCGCTCCGAACTTGTACCTACAAAATAAAAAGACAGTTAGAGCGCATCGTGAAGCAGGCAACAAGCACTTACTTACGTGCTTCCAGGCGCTTCTATTCATCACACTGGCTCCATCTTCAACTCACTTCAGCCCGTCATCCGCCATCGCCGGAACCCTGCAAAACAAGAGACATCATTACTAAAGACTTTAAAGACAATAGAATTACTCGAAACTTACCGTTTGTGCAGTAAACGACGGACAGCAGTCCTCTGAAGTCAAGAGGCCTGCGCTACCTATCCAGTGAACAAACTGGTTACAGCACCCTGCCTCGAGGCAGATGGAGAGCTCGGCATTCACTTACCTAAGGTGAGAGCGTTAACCTATGGGGGTCTACAGGAGAGGAGAAAAGGAAAGAGATAGGGACACCCCAATAACCCCAGTTCATTAATCCCATATTTTCTATCTGCAGACATCTTACTCTTGAAGTCAGGCATACAGTGCACAGAGGTCCAGCCCAAAGAGCCAACCGGGTGCTACACATCACCTTTGAAGATACGGTAGTCGCCCAGTCAAGACCGGCGCCTCTGCGAGAATCAGGTGAGCGTTACACACACATTCCCTTTGAATCCTAATCCTAAACTAATCTTTACACAATGCTACAGACTTAATATATTTTTCTTTACTTTATGAAATATTACACAGTCATCTAATTTACAAAAGTGTTTTCAAATGTGCAATACCATTGGAAATCGTTTTGTAAATCGCACCCCTTGGACTTAACATTGGAACACACATTCCATTCTATTCAGCCGTTGACTAATCAGTTCAGTTGAGAGCTTTTCGGGGGTTTGACAGATTTTCCATCAGTTTCACATGAACCCAACGTTCCACTGTCTGGTCCCTTGTGGGTATTTGGATTTGTTTGACAATGGGAGGGATCTTGTCTATGATATCAAATGCCCTTTGCCAACTGGGAATGAATTTGGAAATTATCGAGGTATACCTGAGCACCTACCTTTTACTTCTTTCTGCATGTCCTAATGTCATAGTGTGTCTTTGTATTTAATGTAGCCTTCTCTGGATTCCACTGCACATAGGTGCAGCCTTCTCTGGATTCCACTGCACATAGGTAAAAGCATGGTGGAAAACCTTTTGTAGGTTTTCTCCATATTCATGATTGGTGGAGACATTGATCAATGTACAACAGATGTTGAGGCAAGACCATTTTTGCCCTGGTCATGGTTTCAAAAGTGGGCATCTTTGTAGCAGAGATAGGGCTAGATCTCAGAGCCTTCAGAATTGCCAATTGTCTTATCATTCCTCCTCAATGGATTCTGGGTGGGAGGTGATATCTAACTTTCTCTTACAGCCTACAATTTGCCACAACTTAGTCATTACCTTACTGGTGAAATGATTAACCTGGTTGGGCGCAGTCTTTCGAGGAAGGCAGGTATGAGAGATTATATGGTTGATCAATAACATAGCTGCAGTCTCTACCTTGCGATTTCAGGCAGGGAGACATTCACCCTACTTTGTAAAGGGGCGTGTAACGGTCAACCTGTATTTGTTGCAGTGTGCAGATTGGATCACTGGTCCAATAAAGTTGAACTGAAGATCGAATCATAGTAATGTCATTACTCTTA
Source organism: Ambystoma mexicanum (assembly GCF_040938575.1). Lineage (NCBI taxonomy): Eukaryota > Metazoa > Chordata > Amphibia > Caudata > Ambystomatidae > Ambystoma > Ambystoma mexicanum. The sequence continues at coordinate 446,139,510 of NC_090935.1, read as the reverse complement.
TTTGTTGAGGAGCCAAGAGGAAGCGAAAGCCCGGTTGGAACCAAGCGCACACTAGACACTCTTTTAGATAAGTATTCATGTCTTGACCCATGTTCTGCCAGAAATTCACCTCAAAATCCAAAGCAATCTTTCAGTCACAAAGCTTCCTTACCTTTAATGAGTTGAATAACGAATAATATGAGTTCTCCTTTCATTTGCAGTGGAGTTAAACTGTTGATTTGTCTCCTGACTTATCCCTAAATTGACCTTCATCCTCACTGGATGCCTTGCAAGTATAGAACTTAATTGTATGTCCCTCCAAAGTGGAGAACCCCTCATTATTTGGAGGAAATGTATTCTCTAAAGTTTGGAGAAGTACTTCACTATCATCTTGTTCTTTCACATATATGATTGTGATGCTTGGTTCTTGAGTGTCTTGAAAATGAATCTCCACTCAGTCAGGACGTTTTTCCATGAAATGACAGGTTCCATTCAAACTAACATAATTGGCAATGTTCTTTAGTTTGATCGGGCAGCGAGTTTTGGTTCAGAGAACCTGGTTCATGGAGTCTACCAGAGGCAAAGGTCTTCAAAATCATTTAATTTCCCAGTAAAACAGTTCTCTCTGAGAAGCCGCAATTATCACCTGCTGGGTGAGTGTATGTCCCCTTATTTTGATTTCTATTTCTGTAACCCCCATCTACTGGGATGACCTTCCCATCAAAATTATTCAATTTCCCCAAGGAGAGTTTTCCGGCTAATACGGTGCATTTTACCTCTTCCTTAGTTCAGAGTTTCAAGGACTTCTTGAGATATCAAGGTCGCTAGCGACCCTGTATCTAAGAGAGCCAATACATCACACTATTCTTGAAGTTTGATAAACCTTACATCTTTCATGTTCAACTTACAGAGTAAGTGTAAGTTAGTGGATAATTCAGTAGCATTTTAAAGATGTTTGGAATTTCATGAGATTGAAGTTGGAATGCACCCTCAGGGGGCATTCGCTTCTGGGTCAAGTTCATGTGGCTTGATCAAAGACTCTGTAGGAATGAAAATACATTTTATAATCAACATATGCACAGGGATCTACCCCTACCATCCTTTTGTGGATTAAAGATCACGGCTAGAGCTTGAATTGTGATACCTAGAAAAACATGTAGAGGAGGAAAAATCTGTTTGTTTTAATGTCTCTGGTGGCATTCTCTGGTTTAATTTGTGTTGGGTCTCATGTATAAGGGCTCCTTCGCTACTTTGTTTTGTTTCATTTATTTTTATTCAGGTCCTTTGTCTTACGTGTTTCAACTCTTTTCCTCCGTTCTTGTGGAGGGGACACACCATTTGGGAAGGGAAGAAATGCTGGGTTCACTCTCCATAGTGTTCTCCACGTTTTCAAGTGTAATTGTCACATTCTTTTCCTCACTAAACTTCACATTCTCATTTTTCTCTGGTTTTTCTCTGGTTTTCTCTGGTTTTGTTTCAAGAAATAATGAGAGTTTACCTTTGGCCTTTGGCCTAACTCAGTGTTAATTTAGCATGAGGTAAAAGAAGGTTCCTCTAAGGTTTGACATATCCTTTCTGTCACTTAACCACTTTTTTCTTCTCCTTGGGTATTTGTAACTGGGACAATTTCCTATTGCATTGTCCACCCTGGCTTGCAGACTCATTCTGGCCAATGTTTATGTGGGTATTAGAATCAGGATTTCCATTTTCTTTTTTGCAACGTCAAAATGTGGCTCACTTTGAGGTCACAAACTTCCTTTATACTCCCTTCTGAACGGAATAATAGGTGTGCTTCAACCAGTTTGTTTAAAACTCAAATTGTGTTTATAGGAAATGCATTTTTCTTTTTTAGTTAATATTTTTTCTATTTTCATCATGGCCGGTGTACTCATGCAAGAAAACCAAAACGTTCTCCTTCCAGTGCATGTGAGGGCAAGCTCACTAGAAATAGAAACAAAAACAAAAACAGTTTTTGCTTTCTATGGTGGTAGCCCACTTGCATGAGAACTAAAACAAGAAAGGGTGCATGGCTGCAAGATAGCACCCAACAGCTCTGCCTGGTTAAGATGTATATGGGGACAAGAAGGAAGAATAAATGAGCTCCTGAGGAGCCTACATATTAGGTAGGATTGTCCTGTTTTATTTGTCCTCAGGTGAATCATGACATTTTGCAGATCACTGAACTTTCAACAGGGTCATCTATGAATATTCACTAGTCTCTTTGGGACTGGTCCAAGCACCTCACACTGAATATCTCTTTTACACCATGAACGGCAGATCAATAACTTCTTAATAATTGTCAGTGGAATCCTCTACCTCGCCAGATTATCTAACATTAAAACATGATAATTTGAGTATTGGATCTGCTGCTTCAAATAAAAATGAATGTATTTACTATATTTCCTTTGGTGTTACGTAGCAAATATTTTGGAAAAACAGTCTACATTGCTTAACCAAGTGAAACAAATTCTAGATAACAGGGATTTGGGAATGACCTGTTTGCTATCTTCTCCATTACACAAGTAACAAAATAGACAATAGACACATTTGATCATTTAAAAAAAAGAGATAATCTGGCTTCGTATTCTGTGGTGGAATGTGCTGGAAAGTCATGAAGAAAAGTGCTTGGTATCTCTGGTGCCCAGAGAAACAAAGAACTCGTCAGGTCAAAGGGCCTCATCATATGTTGGGCGTAGCAGTAAAAATACGGCAGTATCGGAATGGGGACTAATTGTGCTGGACCGAGTTGCGGTAGCTTTTACCGGGATGCCGCACAATTTATGATGAGGCCCAAAGTGTGGAAGGGAGAAGAAGAGAGAGAGGAATAAAGCTGGAGATGTATCAAGGATGAGAGAAGCTGTGTATAGGTTGGTAACCGATGATCTTTATTTGCTTAGGCTTCACTTAGGCTCTTGGACAACCACACATCTGACCCACAGACAAGTGTATTGTCTTGATACACATTTCTCATCTTGCTATTTATTTATTTATTTATTTATTTATTTATTTATTTATTTGATATTTGTAACGCTCCTATACATAAATGTTTCCAGGCGCCACAAGACAAAAAAGAGGGAGTGGGGGACACAGGAGAGAACAACAACAAAAAAGAAATAAGCAGTTCTACTACGTCTTGTGACATTCGTACAGTGCAAACGCAGAGAACAATAAGTATGGGGGATGTGATGCTGGAAATGCATCGGAGGGACAGGGCTTCCGTATCCTTGTCCTTTACTGCCTTTTATCGTGTGTTCTGTCGTGTTTTCCGTGCAGGAGTTCATGAGGGACTCCTGGCGGTGCAGCTCTCTCCTTTGGCTTTGGTGAACAGGCCCATGGGATACCCCTATGGCATCTATGCGTGGGGGTACATCCCTGTGCCCCAAGTGTATGTTTTTGGGCACCTGTGTGCGGCCCACAGAGCAGGGTACGGGCTGGTGCAGCTCCGTGCTGAATTAACTAGTGCCATGAGCGTCATCCATTTTGGGATGCCCAGGCCCTATCATTGGAATCGGTAGATTCCTGATGGAGACAAGATGGCCCTGTGGCTTCTTCCCTTGCATCGTCTGTTACCTTGATTTTCCCAAAGTCCTGCAAAGCCCTGACTCTGTCCCTTCCCCCTGACTGACTGTTGGGTAGAAGTTCCATATATGGTAGTATGGGGAAGTGCCGACCAGACTGGCTGGAGCCTTCCCAACGACTGTATGTTGTGGGTACGCCCTGTGGGTGGGACCTGGGTGAATGGAGTGTGTGACCAATATGCACATCTTGTTGTGGATGTCTGGTGTCTGGTGTTTGACACAATGACTGAGACAGCCCTGCCCGAAACTGGTATGAATGCAGTGTGGAGTGTTGAATGGCTGGGGACTTGTCCAATACACATAACTTGTTGTGAGTGTCTGGAGAGAAGTGAATGGCCTGAATGCACTATGCACCTGATTGGCTGGCTGCCTGCATTAATGACCTTCTGACCGATTGGTTGCCTGATTGTGACCCAGCAGAATGAATGGGGGATCAACTAGTATATCTGGGGGACTCTCACTGCTAGAATTCGTGTTCAGAAGCTGAAGAGAAACTTGCGTTGAAACTGAATCTTAACCATGAAGCCCTGCTGGAAGAGAAGTCTTGCTGCTGCTCTACTTTACCAATCTGAAAGCTTCTGTGACTCCAAGGACTGACCCAGAGAGGACCTGGTCATGCGCCTTCTTCCCGAGCTACGAGGAAACATTGTGCACTGCTATTCTTTGCCAGCAATCCCTGGTAGACAGACCTACGACAGGCTGCCGACCGCAGACGGGGACTGCTGCGAAATCACAAGGAGAAGCGCCCAGACACTGTTGTCCATCACTGTCAAGGACTGCCGTTGCCGACGGGAGCCGCCGTGCTCCCTTTGCCTAAGTAATATTTGATCCAAGGACACACTCGCCTGCACTGTCGACCGCTTTGTCCAGCCGGAGAAAGCCAAGACCCCTGATGTGCTGATGAATATCCGCCGGTGGGTTTCCCCCACACCTAAAAACCACAGAGGTACTGACGACTCAATGCCCTTGCTGGGCCACAGTGCTTCAAACTCTTTGCGGTCCTGAACTATTGTCACCAAGGTGCACCGCACGCTTCTTCCTCGCAGGATGCCAACGCTCTGTCGTCAACGAGCACCGCTAGGAATGAAGCTGCCACCTCACCGTCATCGTTCAACCCTTTTCCTCGTGGGATCTCGATGATCCATGGCTCGTGCCTTAAAGGGAACCGCTCAAGAAAGATCCGTCGACGACCCGACGACGAACTCTGCTATTCCAGGTACATTGGGGTGGTAGAACTATTTTAGAAGGAAATAAGACTCTTGTGAACAATATATGGACTGGGCTTGTATGATATCTTTATTTACAGGTTGCCCAGGTGGGGGGGATCTCCACACAGAACTGTGTCTAGGTAACGGGGGCAGTAATTTGCCAATTGTTCTAACCAACTGCTTTCCTCCTATTTCTATTGTTGGTTACCTCTATTAATTGATTTGTGTGACATTTAACCAGAGTACAGCTGATGCATTTTAAAGGAATCTAATAATGATTGTAGTACCACTTAGAACTGTATATGTTTGCCATTGTAGATTCACTGAGCACAACGTGAGTTATTGTGATTGTGTACATAACCTTGAACTTAACTTTTTATAAAGACTGTGTTTTAACTAATACAGTGTGTGGACATTCCTTTGTGGGGGTTTGGGAACTACACTGTACTTAAGAACCAGCCTGCATCACCTCCTGAGAAGCTAGGCCTTGAATGCTTGTCCATTGCAACCAACAATAGAGAATCTTGGCTGGGGTCCTCTGTGCCTCTCCTCTGCTATTTAGAGAGCAGGAGCACAGACACCCCCTCCAGTTTTTCAGGGGAAATAGGGAGGTAGGGACCCGGGGGCTGGGCAAGTGCAAGGGGGAGCCCAAGAAAAGCAAGTGCAAAGGGGAAACCAGGGGTAAGGGTCACCTAGTGTAACGACGGAGTGGAATAGATTCAGGCTAGTCAGTGGAGGGTCTGGCCCATGTAAGATTCATATTGAGCCAGGAACCAGTCTCAATGGCTGGTGGACATTAGCACAGGAGGGGGAGAGCAAAGGAGGAGTCTTGAAAAGCTTCCGGAACAGGAAGGGATCCAGTATCATTGGGTGAGGGTAAACACTTTGTTTTTTACTCTTTTCTGTGATTTGAGTATTTTAATGTTCCAACGTTGGGGTGTCTAAGAGCTAAGAGCCTTTTCAGGAGAAAAGTCCCCATTGTCAATGTAAATCAAATTGGAAAATGTTGTTGACTGGTTTAGGAACAGATTTCTATTTGGAATATATGGGCAAACTCCTTGCTAATACCGACATCAAGATACATGAATATAGGGACAAGAGACACCTGTACCAAAAGACTAATTGCATCAATGGCAACTATCTGCTCAAGTGCTGTCTGTCCTTTTTCCAAGCCAGGGTGAATGTGACTGACTGAAGCTTAACCTAAGGAAGACCAAAATCTTTATTTTCAGAAACCCCACCAAGCATGACCAACTCAAGAATTTACTGACTGACATGAAGTTCTATGGATTCCCTCCATACCACTCACCCATTTAAAAATCTAGTGGCTTACCATCATATGTGAGCTTTCATTCAAAATATGCATCTCCAAGAAAACCCAAACAGTTTGCTACCAATTTTGACTCCCCTGCAAACCAAGCCCTTTATCCCCACCTCAGATTTCACAATAGGTGTCCAATACCTAGCCATCTCCTAACTGGATGGTGCAACACCCTACTCACACGAGGAGCATATGCAAACTTGGACCAAGATATCCATCATGGTGCAGCAAGGCTCATCACAGACTAGGAACGTTCAACAGATGGGGATTAGGTGCAAGTGGATCTTGGTCACCTGGTCTAAGCCGCACCCAACTGGTGTCTTCCTGGTTGCCGCTCTTTTTTCCCACTTAGAAAGCCCCACCCACCTTGTGCCTTCCTGGTTGCCGCTCTTTTTCCCAACTTTAAGTGAGCAGTGGAACAAGTTACACAAAGGACCAACAAATACAGTGATTCAAATATACACTTACTCAAGGTTTCTTGGTAAAAGAATATACATTTATTTACTCAGTCAGTTTCAAAACATTACAAAAGCAAGAGCAGCTGAATATCACACACCAATAAACCACAAATAAACAACCCGTTAGTAAATGAACAAGTTTAGCTCCCCTGAAGTGGGAGCAAAATGGCACTTCAAATACTTAATAAAGGGGTAAAAAGATAAGGTTATTAGAATGAACAGTCCAAATACATTCATAGGCAGGGCAAAGGGTTGCAGTTAACTACAACCAGCAATTCTTCTTAATAGGCCTGGGCCAAAGTCAATGGTTCATAGACTTTGTATAGGATAGCACAGTTCTGGAGTAAAACGGTTAAGTCTTTGCCACAGAGATTAGAAGAATTTGGCTAGGTGAAAAGTTTGACGAATGTTAAGGGAAGTACAAGTTTTCATAGTTGAGGAAAGTTTCACACACTTTCTCGATGGCAGAAAAGATTCCTGGACCGCATTTGCACAGTACTTTTCAATGAAGAAGAGCTGTAGCTGAGGCAGTTGTTCCTGGCAGTTCGAGCAGATCTGGCTGTTCCTAAGCTTCAATCATGGGGATAAGAAGGAGGGTGACAGGAGGTTCCTGCACTGCCCAGGGATGAGGCCAAAACATTTAGCAAGACATTGGTTTGAGGTGTGAGTGCCTTAACGTCCGCAAGCTGGCTTCCTTCCCTCTGGCTATCCGGTTTTCAACAGCACTCTGATGAAAATTCGTTCAGATGGGGACTGTGTCGAGGTGGCTTGGGAGTTGGTTGTTCCCACCAAACTAAAGGGAAGACGTTAACCTTGAAGGGCTTCTCTGTCGATGGGGTTTCAGGCAATTAGGACCTGCAGTAGGGCTTCACCGGTCATCTAGGAGTTGCAGTAGTCCTCTTCCTTCAGCTCATCTTCGGTTCTTTCGTTCCAGTGGTCGACTCTGCTTTCCAAGTCCCAGAGACCTGATTTTAAACAGTTTGCCCCCATTCATTCCAGCCTGGCTGTCACCCACACAGCAGGGTGGCTGTCCTTGCCGGACAGCCAGCCGGCTAATCATGCCAGAGTGCATTCAGTTCTCCTAGGACACTAAGCACAGGGAGTTTCAGGCACCTCCCTCACATCCTGTCCACCCCAGCCGCCCTGGCGCCAGAGGAGGGCTTTAGCACTGAAGCCCACCAAAGGCCAACAAACAAAGGGACGAAACCTGGTTTGGCGCGCAGAGACAAACACAAGAAGAACCTTTCCTAAAAGAAATGGCGAAAAAAGTCGACCAGACTGTTTTTACAGATACGTCTTGGGTGCCATATTGAAAAACATGGCTGACCCGATTTTTAGCTACCGGTGTTAGCGGTTGGGAAAAAACATGGTAGTTTGATCTAAACCACTGCCACCAGCCATTTAAAGTAGGGAAGGGTAAACTGTGACTGTTACATGAGTGTTTTGACTCAGGGGAAGCTAGCACTCTATAGGAAGATATTGTGTGCTGAGTCAGTAATTTTAAAGAGACTAACACCTCTCTACAACGGCACATTTTTCAACAGAAGCAACAACTTGGATTCAGTCCTTCCTCAACAATAGATCTATGAGGGTCTTCTCCACTTCAGCAGCAGCCGACCCAATCCCTATATCCTGTGGAGTCCCACAAAGTTTATGTGTATCGCTCGCTATGTACAACGCATTCACTAAACCTCTGTTTGACGATTTGGACCTTCTGGGTGTCACCTACATGAATTTTGCAGACGACACTCAGATCCTCATACCTCTGTGTGGCGACTACGATAAAGACTTGGCCCTCACAAACAGAATCTACCTCATCATTCAGACATGGGTGGCCACTCATGGCCTATGCCTGAATGATGACAAGACCAAACTTCTCCTCTTAGCGACTCCCTACAACATGAAGAAACTGAATGATCAATGCCGATCCTTTAACATTGATGGCAATGTCATTACAGTGGCCAAAGAAGTAAAAATCTTGGGTTTTTACCATGAAACCGCACTGAACATGCGTAAACAGGTCAGCACAACTGCCTCGGCTACAGCTTATACCTGTAAATTCATTTGTGCCTGCAAACCATTTCTATCCACTAAAAGTTACACTACCTTAGCCAGAGCGCTAGTATTGTCCAAAATTGATTACTGCAATGCTCTATACTTAGGGACTAGTAAACATACCCTCAAGAAGCTCCAGATATTGCAGAAGAACGCACTCAGAATGGCCCTGAATATCCCTCACAGACAGCATATCTCCACAACGAGACGTGATATCAACTGGCTCTCCATTAATGAGAGAATACACCTTAAAACATTATCCTTGACCCACAAATGTCTCCACAATGCAGCCCCTGAATACCTAATTGAAAATGTCACCAAATATAACAATTCCTGAACTACAAGATCGTCTAACTCAGGGTGTCTTAAAGTACCGAGGTTCAAACTCCAAAAAGCTGGCGGCAGCAGCTTCCCGATTTTGGCCGCTCAACTGTGGAACTCCTTACCCTCTACACTAAGAGCTCCCCAGATCTTCTATAAATTTAAGAAAGATACGAAAAATTGGCTTATTGCCAGACACACCTTACTAGAGCTAGTCAGACTGCCATAACCTCTTCATTCAACATACCTCATTATGTTGGTACGCTCTATGCGCTTGTTCTAACTACGCTCCGCTACTTCATCTTGTACCATATATTTACTTGTATATTGCCTATGACATTCTTTGACCATTGTGTTAAAATTGCTTATTATATGCTCATGTAATTATGTAAAGTATTTTGGTAAATTCTTGTAATCTTTTTGTAACATATTAACACATCCCCTACTGTACTTTTCCTTGTGTGTAACGAAGATAATGCATATCCTTGTAATGCGCCCAGTTACCTTCAGGTTGGGAGCGCAATATAAATAAATAAACAAACAAACAAACAAAAACTTATAAGCATGGGCTATTGGTTCTGAGTGAACGTCTAAGTATATGATCCATACTAGTCTAAAAAGTGTAACTATGTGATTGGTTACTTAACATCAGGTAGGGCAACTAAGCCCTCCCTTCAAAATGACCACTCTGAACGTCACTAAATACACAACATCCAATTGGTTTACACACTATAGGACCCCTGAATACGCAGGTCCTCTACAATTGGTTTGCACTCTTTCCACCTTCCGTACATTTCCACCTACGTTAGCAGTCTGCAAGCTGGCCATCCAGACGCTGGTGAGGTTGCCTTAACTTAAATTCCCACCAATTAGCATATCAATCCATAATCACCTCAGTGGTCTACTGTCAATTCGGCCTTTGAACTTCGTCCTTGAGAGTGTTCTTAGCTCGGAGAAAATTAGGGAGTGAGAAGCACAGTCTGCTTTCATGCGTAGGTGTGACCATCTCGTTCATCCAACTCCATGCTTCCATGTGACTAGAGACCATAAAATGGAGTATTTTCGTGTATTATAATATTATTTTCGAATAGACCTCTGTCGTCTTCCTTTTTATGTTCATTCCTTTTGAACAGGAGGTTTGTTCTTTCACACAATTTTGTATCCAAAGTCAGTTTACTCTAGTTTGAAAAGACCTTGGCTTCTTGGTTCGCTCAGCCTCACCATTCACTGATATTCCGCTTGAAAACTAAATTTCTGCTTTTTTCCTGTGACACATTGAACTGAGGCCTTTTGTTGATGTCCAACTTGCTATAATGCGGTTAGTGGAAACATCCATAATTCTCTAATTCCTATGGATGTATGCATTGGTGCTTGCCACAGTCTATTTACTATAAGCTTAGAGCTAGCTTCATGATTACTTTGCTGCTTGCATTTCTTCTGCATCTGCAAACGTGTAAAAGGATTTAATATCTTCATCTTTTCCTGTGGCATAAGCTTCTTCACCTTGAGCCCAAAATGTCACTTATCCTTGTTGCTCTCTTGATGCCTTATAGAACATCTGCATTCTCTAGTTACTGCATCTCTTTTGTGTACTTCATCTTCAGCTCTATGTAACATATACTTTGCAATGGTTAGTGATACTACCAGTCATCCTTGCCGTTTATTGGCTCTGCTTCTTCAGGAATTTCATTCAAATGGCCATCATATTTCTTTGTATGCAGATTTGGTTTTCTCAATGGGTACCTTGGCTCTTATATTCTCTTAGGTACTGACCTTTCACTGGTCCATACGCTGCTCTTCGTCGATTCAGCTGTTCTGTGTACGTCACATACTCTGGTATCCAGCATACAGGTAAAAGGGGCGGGTCGATTGAGGTGGGGGTACTTGGCTCCTCCTCTACACTAGCAAGATGTTGCATGTCCACTGAGAACATGACATGAGATTGGGTTTCGACTTGCATGTTTGGCAAGCAGGATGTTTGTCCAGCAATACGTATAAAGCAGAATGGAAACATTTACTGTTTCGATTTATTCAGTGTGTGGATGAGCAATACTGGCGTCGCTGCTTCATTTTGGATAATAAAAAGGCTTATTTGACAACAGACCTTAACGGCAGACTAAAATCAGGTTGGAGTAGAATTCTCACTAGAACAGTTCTCATGGTTAACATCTATTGGAAGAGGTGACTACAACAAAAGTATGCACTGGTGTTGTAAATAGCTACTGTTGAAGGCTATATGTGTATAGTATTTAACTTAGTCTCTCTCTCTGTTATGCTATGATGGGACATGCTTTGTCAGTTAAAATCATACAGTGCAAACATTCAAAGAAACATATTTATATGCCATAGAAAGCTATTTTAAAAAAAAAAACTCTTTTACAAACATCCTGTATTCCTATTTCCGCTTCAAATTCATTGATTTTGATACAATGTCTGGGATATTTTGTTATCATTTCCAATCTCAAAGGATGTTTTTTATTGTTTTTTTTTTTTCTGTGTTTAGTATTCCCTATGGTTAAGGACATATGGGAAAAGAGAGAAGTCTACCGTTACTTCGACCCACACTATAATCGCACCTCATTTGGGTCCAGAGCATACAATTCTGCAAGTCCGATGTAATGCACCGAATAAGGTCTTTGTTGAACACAGTATGCAACACACAGGCACAATAAATCCCTCACTACAAGCACTACTTCGGGAAGAACTAGACACTTAGAAAATCCATTGCCAACCATTGCTCCTGTCTATTACCCTAGGGTAACAATGGGATTCACAAATGCCTCTGCACACCTATTCAGTTGCCACTTAGTGCAGGCAGTTGGCAGTTTGGGATTTGCTATGTCATAATTCCAAGTTATCAGTGTCTTTGAATCAGTCATCCGTGACACTTGCTACTTACATGCCCGCGGAGTGGCAACGTGCCATATGGAGAAAAATATTTTCGTGGGTATGGCCGTCTATGAAATATATTAGTAAACAAAATTAATTAGGACCTTGCTCAGCACGATGTGACCTAATCATTTCTTACTTAAGATGAAACAGAAATCTTATATGCCTAAGGAAATCAGTGTTTTATGAAGGATGTGTTTTAGCTTTAGAACCAAGTTAAATAGATCATTTAAATAATGTTAAAAATTAAAATTAAACAATAAGCTAAACAAGCTGGGTTTGCATTTCAAAAACGATAAGAGAAAGCTGCGAGCAAGATTACAGGCCTCCCCTCCACCCAGAGAGCTATCAGCATGCTGGTGTCCATATCAGTTTGGCTCTGTATTGAATGTCAAAACTTCCTGCCTTAAAATAACACGAGTGACCCCTGTGGTGCCAAGAGGGCTGTGTGACCTGCACTAGCCATAACAGCCCCTGAAAAAGAGCAAAGACATATCACTCATGTATCTGCTTGGCAACAATTAGAGATGGGGGCGATTAAATTCCAATTCCAAAGTTTGTATGTCTCTCATTTAAAATATCATGTTAACAAACTAAAATTAGCCGCACGAATCCACCGATATGAAAGGCAAAATAAAGGCATTTGCAAAGAGGGTATATAATTACAAGTGGAATGGTCTTACACAGATATGCCCTTTAACACATTACGCAAACATTAATATCGTGAGTTAGTGAACATGTAAACAAAGCAATTGGCGCCCGATCGGGCCTGCTCCCTACAGTAGGCCCAATTAACAGAAAAGGCGCTGAGGGCGCGATTCATGGAATATTTGCCTAGTTCAAAGTGAATTTGCACTCATTTTTTTTGAGCTGCAGTTTTCTGCTCGCATATCATAGCATAGCACTGCAAACATACACTTTGCACGGTTCCATGAACCAGGATTTGTGTTGGCACTTTTCAGCAGTGCAAATTCACTTTGAACCGTGCAAATATTACATCAATAGGGCCCAAAATCCGTGCAAAGTAGTTAGAACTAGTGTATGTACTGCGCTGGGAGCCTATTCACAGAATATGTGAGCAGAAAACTGCAGCGCAAAAAAAAATGAGTAGCGCCAGCAGTCCCAAAACACACCCTTAGGGCAACATGTACATAGTGCTGTTGAAGTACTCTGTGCCACAATGTGAAGTGTAACATTGACTGGACCAATGGGAGATAAGTAATAAAGATAACTTACCAACAATCACCTTTAATTCCACATCTCTTCTGCATCCAACACTTTTCTTACCAGTACCTCCACTAATCTGCGTGCCCCATTCCGAAATTAGGCCTCCACCCACTAATCCTTGTCACCGTACCAATACTAATCTGGTCCCCCAATCCCACATTAAGGCTGCACCCACAAATCATTTTCCCAGTACCTCCACTAATCTGCGTCCCCCAATACCTAAGACTGCACCCACAAAATCCTTGTTCAGTGCCTCCACTAATCTGTACCCACTAATTCCTAATTAAGGGCAAACCCACAATACCTTGTCACATTACCTCAGCTGACCTGTGCCTCCCCAATCCTACATAAAGGCCTCACTCACAAGTCCTCATCTCAGGACGTCCACTAATATGCACCCCCCCTCAATCCTACATTAAGACTGAACCCACAAATCCTTGTCCGAGTTCCTACACTAATCTATACCGTCCAATCCCACATTCAGACCACACCCACAAGACCTCATTTGAGTACTTCCACTAATCTGTGCACACCAATCCCACATTAAGGCCGCACCCACAAGTCCTCATGCCAGTACCTCCACTCATCTGTGCCCTCCCAATACCACATTAAGGCCGGACCCACAAGTCTTCGTCTCATTAACTCCACCAATCAGCGCTCCGAAATCTGCATCAATCTATTCCCACTCCACTTCCTTACATTACTTGGCCCACAATAAGGTACACACTGACATTCAAACACTCCAATTACACATCACCCTAATGGCCACTCTACTAATTCACAGTACTGACACCAGGTGTTGGATGAAATTCCAAATGTCTGAGTGAAATCCTTCTAAATGTGCTTGCTGCAGAGGTCCATGATGAAGCTCCAGTCCACCTTAGTAGGCCTCCACCACTCCTACATAATTTGGCAACAACACCCTCTTGACAACAGCTCACTGGATGTTCATTCCATACCCCTTGCACTTAGGAACACAATTGAACTTCAATTGATGTACTTATCTTGTTGGCTGGTTTACACAAATAACTGTATGCTGGCCCTCACTCAGGATCTGCTGTGAAAAAGGTATAGCCACATACCCAACTGTAATGGATCTCAGCACTGATACACAGACCCTATAGGTGCTGGACAGGCTTGCGGCCCTTGCTCAGTGTGATGGTGGTGTCAGCCTTACAATGTTTGTAAGGGCAAGGGCACTTGCCAGATATGCACCTTGATCACCCATGGCCCGGTTTAGTGTGACCACTTACCTCCCTCAACACTTAAGTCCTGTGCCTTCCACGAAGTACACCTTGCAGATATCCTCCTACAACATCTCTTGGAAGCAGTGCTGGTAGTACTAGGAAAGTCAACTCTTCTATGGCTTCTCCTTGGATCACACTCAGCTGCACAACAACAGTCAACCACATGGTTGGTGCTGCTACACCTTGGCCATTCGCTTTTCAGGTCATATAGTCCTCATGTGAAGTGGGGAGCCTATTGAATAAAATGGATCCACAATCCTTTTTATCATCCACAATGCTAATCAGCTATATCTGTTGTGGAAGTGTGAGCACATCCACATGGATAATCAAGTGCGAAAGGTCTACCAAAACCACAATGACAGTATAAAGGAACACTACATAGAAGAATGAGCAATCTGCAAAAGTGAATGGACAGAGGTGAACGAGCTATCTCCAGATTCCTCAAATATTCTAGCGTTGGTGAAGATCTGTCCAGACAGTTAAACAAATGTGTACCCATCCTTAAGAGACCCAGAACATCTTCATACAAATACCTTCAATCGCAAATCTCTCCCCACATGACCACCTGTAGACGCACAGTTCAATCCTACTGAACTACCACTGATACATCAAAAGCAAGCATGCAATGCCCCTGCACCATAAATGGCATCAGTCAACCATAGCTTGCAACCCACACCCTTGCAAAGTGCCCTTCCCTACTGGTGAAACCCAGTATACAGTGTTTATACAGAATATTTTATATTGAATGACTTTTACATCGAAACATTTAACTTGAAATCCATTATATCAAATGAATTTAGAGTGGGGTAAAGGGTTGGGATGGGTTTTTAGTGGTGGGAAACAGGGGTTTGGGCCCCTACCCCAAAAATGAAATGCATTTGATATAAAAGTTGTCAAGGTAAAATGTTTAGATATATGGGCATTCAATATACATTTATTCGGTATAAAGACATGTAACCGTGAAACCCATGGCCATATGGACAAGTTAGACAAATTAAGGCCACCATGCCTACCTCAATTAACCCCCACCATGAATCAACACCCATGAACACATTTACAAAGGAAGTGCAATGCCAACCAGGATGACACACCTACGCACACCATGTATACAAACAAACCTTATGCCTGCATGCCCAAGCACAGAGGTTGCAAAGATTAAAGACACAAAACATGTACAACTCTAAACCTGTCACCTCCCTACATCAACCATGGTGTACATACGTACATTGGCTATAGAGGAATCATAATAAACATCACACTCACCTGAAGCATGCACATATATCCCTCTCCAAATAGGCCACTACCACTATGCGCAACAGAGTGTTGCCTAAAACCACATGACAGGCATAGGACATACTCACTTTGAGATCATGAGATAAATAAGGGTGCATATGCCCAAAGAAGCACAAATGCAAGCATATTATAGCAATTCAAGACATGCTGCACATGGCACAAAGAGGCAGCAAACTGTTGAATGGTATTATAAAATAATTATATATTAATGATAAACTATTTAAAAATATGGATTATCAAAAATGAAATATGCAACAAAATAAAGAGAATAGAAACACAGCAACTACTACAGAACTATGTATATGAGACAGCAGACTAATTCATTGAAACGTCTGAGAATGCCTGTGCCAAGTTTGATTCTCCCTCAACATCTGCCTATTGCAGGTGGACCTCTGTTATCTCATGGATGGTTTGCAGTGCCTCTCTCATCCTTGACTCAATCTCCTTCACTGATTTGGCCGGAAATATCCCTGGATACCATAATTAAAATGCCAGAGTCAGTGGAGGACCTGCCCCTAAGTAAAAGGCCTGCACCGAAATAATGTGGAAATGAGGCCCTGCACTTTCAAACCCAAAAGGAGTGAATTTGAGCCTCAAAACATGGAGATGCAGAAAAATGCCAATTGCCTGGCATAAGGGAGAGACACATTGCAAGGTTTGCCAAATTATTAGAGAGCTGAAGTAACATCCTCAGAAACTACAGTCCACAGTACCCTTAATGGGATATCAGCATTATGTACAGAAATTGCAGTGAAGCAGATTGCTGTCTGTCCTGAACCTTAAATAAAATGAATAATTCCGTTTTTCCCTTTATACTAAACATATGCTCATCAAAATGTATGCAAGATTTTGAAAATATGAACTTGGTTTTTGTCATGCAGAGAGGCTAAGCTGGGTTAAACTGCTGCAGTAAAATGAAGGCCTTTTCATTCGATTTTGCTTCCAAGTGACACTTTGCAAAGCCAGAATTACATCAAATCCTTTAAAAATGTAATTATGATGTCTTCTTTCACCACTGCATGCAAGGAACAACTTTGCCGGACACTTGCATGTTAAAAGTGTGTGCCATTCAAAAAGTTTATTGTAAAGTGTAATGTGAGTTAAAGGCAATTCTGGTGAAGTGAGGAAATCTGGGTTGCTTGCAATTGGTTTTGTTTCTCTCTCTTTGCGTGTTAGCTCTTCAAATGTGAAACTGAATTATTTTCCTTGTATGGCCTGGAAACCAAGCGAGGCCTGTAGCTTCAAACAGGAGGGCTTTCCCTAAATATTCAAAGAATAGGAGGCTCTGAAATCAAATTCACAGTGTGGAGGAGATAAAGGCAGCTCTGGTCCCCAGTTTTTATGACTCAGGTACTTAGGCCGCTATGCAACTTGCCTCAGCTAGCAATTAGCTCTTGGAATGGGCAGGCTAATCTCTAGACAGAGCCCCTCTTGATGTCACATCCAGGAACAGGGACTGCAAGGGTGGGTACCAGATGTGAAGGAGGGAGTTCATTGCCCATTGTTTAAAATGGGAGACATGGTTTCTATCATATAAAATCAAGAATATTAAACCCACAATAATCATTTTGGGATTTCTGAAAAGGTGTCAAGCAGGCCTCACCCAAAAATGTTTTTTGTGGGTCCTATACAACTCCAGTTATTTATGAAAACATCATGGGCCCTCCTTGTGTAGTTGAGAGATATGAACATTTGAGGAAACCTGCAAAATATGATTCATATTCCACCCACCAAGCGTCATATTTTTCACCAATATCGTTCTGGGGTAAATGAGGAAAAAATGCAGCTCCGCATAGGAACGACATACAGATTTCTAAGTAGTGTCATTTGACTGGCAGTAAAAAATAGTGTTAAAAATGCCTTCATGTGTCAAAGTATGAAAATTGAGGGCACTTGTCAGGCAGTGAGATTTCTATGTCCCTGAACCAGAACAAGCCCCCCTGTCAAAGGAAGATGATGGATAGGTCTCCTCCCCTGTTATCGCAAAACACTCCTACATTTTCTGGACATACCAGCACACAGATGGGAGTTGACTATTGACAAGAGACAAATCCCTTCTATGGGAACCAAGACACATTAGTAAAGTCAGTTGCCCTATAACTAGATAACCCTGCCTCAAATCAGGACCTTTCCCACTAAATTCTTAGGTGAGCTGCTGGCAAAATCTGGTAGAATCGTCCCAGCACAATGAGGCCTAACTTGCAGTGGAGCCAGGAGGTTTAGTAGTTGCCTTGGGACCCGTGGAAAGAGAGAATCCTTGACTGACCCCATTGGCTGTCCCGGCAGTGTCCTGAGGCCAACTGATGCCCAGTCCAGACCACTCCTGTAAGTATAGATACCCCAAGCCATAGATTGCATAAGCACTACATTCTTTCAGCATTGCCATAGAGATTCCCCCATGGAAAAATCCCCTCTCTTATTTGCCAGTGTATTTCATCATTTTCTTATTGAAGTATTCCTGTTTGCCTGTGTATTTCTGTCATTTTCCTATTGAAGAAACCTTATTTGGTTGTGTATGTTAGCAATTCCCCATTGAAGAATACCAATTTGGCTGCGTAAAATCTTAGTATATTTTTCTAATTACATCAATTAATTTCCCCATTTATTTCACCGGATATGTATGGTTGGAATTCAAAACCACCCATCTTCTCCCAGTGCCATGTGAACTGATATAGTCATAAAGTATGGTGCAAATAATTAATCCCATTGTGATCTGAGAAACAAATCTGTCCCTGCATTTAAATTGTGCCCTGCTAAAGAAATTTCCATCTGTGACTATTTTTTCCCAGTGTATCTGTCATCTTATTCTAAAACCGATTGTCCTTTTCTGAGCTACCCCCTTGCCCAGAGCCTACCTGTCGTTTCAAGCCTCAGTAAAAACGAATTCCAAGTGTGTTTTCTTTCCCATTGAAATTGAGCTTAACATCCCAAAAATCGATTTTCCCACTTTGTTCCACTTTCCCCTTGTGTGTGAACTAGTATTCGCTAAAGCCCTGCCTGTCTGTTAAGTGTAAGCAGCACACATTTCCTTCTGTTCTTTTCCATAGCAGTTGTGCTAAATAAGAAAAACCCTATCCTTTCATTATGCTCTAAAATGAATTGTCCCATTCTTTGCTTGCTCCCCATGGTGTTTCTTCGAAATAGACCCAAATCCGATTTTTACCTGGTGTTCCCACTCCTTGCCACTGCCTTCCATCTCAAAATGACAAGCCTGGTAGATGTTTGTTTAGGGGTGAGAGTTGCTGGGACTTGAGCATCAGTCGTGCGCATTGACACTTTCCGGTTTTTGTGCATTGATTTTCTTGGTGTGTTTTGAAAGTAAAAGTAAATTCTTGTTCTGTATAGTTTGAGTTATCTCAGTGTCCTGCTTCATCAAAAAGGACATTGCGTTTTGTGTTGCCACAACATTGGTGGCTGTTGTAATTTGTTGATTCTCATTTGACATTAAATAATAAATTAATCAATATTTTTATTGATAAACACTGTTATGGTTCCTAGTCAATTGTGACATGGCGTATTTGTGCAGGTTGGGTGCTAGACGGGTTGGAGGCCTACTCAAACAAAGAATCCGAAGTGTAAAAATCAAAGCATTTTTATTGTGCACCACATTTCTAGTAGGTGAAGGAGATCCCTGGCTTGCTTGTGCTGTGTAAAACCGTGACAAAGTGGGGGCTTGTGCCGTGATTGAGAAAAGTGTGTTCAACCATGAAAGTGCAACAGAGCAGACTAGACATTGAAGGTTTTGATACATTTAGTGGGTAGAAAGCTGGATTGCATTGTGATGACACCATCCAAACTGGTACCCTGGATTTCAAGGCTGTGTGTGTAAATAAAATTTTGTGAATACAAACTAAGTAGAAGTAGGGTTGAGGTTTTGCCTTGGATAGACAACTCATTCGGTGCAGAACACATTTCATAATGAGCACCGTAGAAATTAACATGGTTAGAAAGCACCTTCTATCCAAATTTTTCATTAAAGGTGAATGGGTAGAACAGGAACATGAAGCATGGTGATCTAGAATGATGCACAAGGTTACCTCTATAAATATAGATGTGTGGCCTGTTACATCAAGCCCAGACAGATTTTTATATGATGCAGCCCACCAGCGATGAGCAAATTAAAATGGTCGCGCTCACAGCACATATGTACTTCCATATGATTATCATGGAAGAAAGGTACCAGGAGAGTGTCACCTGTGGGCAAAATCATTCTGAGCGTATGGATCAAGTACAGGGAGATTTAAGGCAAGTAGCGGAAAAAGTGCAATAGAGTCAATATGCTGAATTAAAATTGGAAAACATGATTCAACCGCTAACGGATGAGCTGACAGCACAGCAGAAAACTAATTTAGAGAGAGATTCCCAATTCTCTGCACTAAAAGAGGAATGCCAAGAAGGTGTTGAGAACCTGAGAGAGAGTCAACTAAAATTGAGTCAACAAGTGGCGTGCAATAGAGCCTGCTTACATCTGTATGTTTCAGATGCAGATTAAGCAATTGAAAGAGGAGAATAACCAGTGGATCATAAAGGAGTTCCATTCCCATGCGGAATCGACTAGGAGTGCCAGAATCTGAGCACTATGAAATGACGGAGAGATATCCTCAGCAAACTGAATAGCAAATTGAGTGATGTGAAAAGTGCCCTGTGCCAGGAAGTGTGCTAGCTAAAGACAGACCTGGAGAAAGTGAGTCATGTTTTCAGGAACTGACTAAAATGAGGGAAGATCATGAAAAGTTAATGGGACATGTGAGACAAACAGAATTCAACCTAGAGCAGACAACACAGACCAAAAATGCACAGAGTGAAGAGATTAGCCTCCTGCAAAAGAAGAGGTCTGAGTATTCCAGATAATACGAGATTCACAGAATGAAAATGAGGCCGATTGTGAGGAGAACTAGGGGCTCCATGGACATGTAGTGCCATAAAGCAAGGTCATGGAAGCTACTCAAGCCCTGGTAGCAGAGCTCAAAGCTCAGGCCTCTTTTTTCTTTTTTTTAATTATTAGTTGTATTTAGTTTGTTTACAAACGTTTACAACATGTTTAACATTTATTTTACCCACTTCATAGAAAAACAATCACATAGACATTTACAATTTGCATCAAAGCGTTACATGATATCACAATACAATAAAATTCATTAAAATCATAGAAGCAATAGGGGATGTATAATTTACAGTACTTTTGTGCTTATCGAAGTCTTGTCACTTATGCACGTATTTGGCATACCAGGTCTTTTCATTTTGTTTTGTGTCTTTGCTTGCGGTTCTTATAAGAGTAGTGGGGCACTTTGAGGTAGGTTCAATGCTCACAAATGTCAGTAATGCATGCTATCGGATAGGTTTACTAGTCCCAGAGCACCTACAACTCTTGAAATGTTGTGCTTTTCACACAATCATTGTACAATTTTAAGCAAGTTTTACAGTGCTTCTCTTTTTGTCAGATGAAAAAGGGTACACAATCAGAAATAAGCACACATCTTATGATTTCTCTATGCCCAGTATCTCTTTGCTAGTTTGGACACCACAATGCTTTGTCTGATTTTATACAAATTAAAAGAAGTGCAACTAATCAAAGCAGTTGTTAGGATAGTAGGACCTTTTACCAAAGACAAGTCTAAATGTGGCATTTGGACATACAATCAGGTAGGGAGGATAGAGTGCCCTTGCCTTAATTCATATAAAAGACCAACTGCATAGTATATGAGTATTGCATCATTTATTTCTCTAGTTAGCAGTGTCGTGCCAAATAACTCCTATCTATTTAGAGTTGACCGCCCAATGTACTCACCCAAATCATCAGATAAGAGTTTTTAAAAAAAATATTTTTTATTGATTTTATTCAAACCAAAGAACAATACAAACCAAACACTCAGTGCAATTCACAACAGTTCCATTATTCGCCCATTAATCAAGGTCACTGCTACCCCCTTCCGACCCCCCTTATGAGCCTATTTGTTCCTCGCATGCAGTATCTATTGCGCGTAGCAGCATCTTGCTTCCCTCTGAGTCTGTCGGATCTGATATTGTTCCAAACAGTTCTGCTATTAACAATTTCCATGCCGTCAGGGAACCCGCTTCTTCCTCCCCCCTTATGCTGCTCGCCTCTTGCTATACCATCGTTTCAGCCTCTGCCAATTTCTGCAGCTCCTTCCACCAAACCTCCACCCGTGCCTTGTGACATGACTTCCATCCCATGGCAATCCTTCGTTTTGCAAGCACATACGCTAAGTCTTTTAGTTTCCCAACATGTTTCAGTTTCCTTGATCTGGGGAACCCACCCAGCAAGCAGGCCCACGCTGTGCTTATAATGAGCATGACCCCCTTGTCCGCTGGTTTTAGTGCCACTTCACCCCAGAAACGCTCAATTACTAGGCATGACCAGAACATGTGTGTCATGTCAGCGTTTTCTTTGTCACATTTGGGACACGCCTGTCCCCCAGCATTTTCGAACTTCGAAATTCTCAGAGGAGTCATGTATGCTCTATGCGTTACATATAACTGTATTTGCTTTAGTCTAGCGTTCCTTGACACCTTCTTGTGGTATCTCAGGGCGCGTTCCCACATCCCATCCTCAGCCGGGGTTCCTGCTTCCGCTTCCCAATCTAGTCTCAGTTGTGTCGGTTCCTTTCCGACCTTAATCATCATCATTTCATAAAATCTAGAGATCTCGTGCCCTCCTTCCGATATATCATATATAGCTCCTATAGTAGCATCTGGTTCTTCTGCTAGCACTATTTCAGGCCACGTTTTCCGAATTTTCTGTACCATTCCATGATATGTAACATATTGGCCAGTATGTAATCCCACCTCTTCCCCAAGTCCTTTGAAATCCCTAATGGTCCCCTCTTGCCAAATATCCCCTAACGTCACCAACCCCACCGATTCCCAGTAGGTCCTAATAATCACCCTCAGCTGCCTATCTCCCCCTGCCAATGCAACCAATGATACCTGCGGGGAGCACGGGAAAAGGTCCACCATCATCCAGCATGCTCGACGTCAGATCTTCAACCCAAGCCTCATCATCCCAGGACGTTCATTCATTTCTGAATCGGGCAGCCAGATAATTTCCCTTAAGTAATACGGGCCACAATCATGAACAAACAACCTTAATTCAGGGGTCACTTCATCGCAGAGCCATTTGGCTACGTATTGTAGCTGGCACGCTACATAATAAACCTCAAAATTAGGCAGTTTAATCCCCCCTTTTCATAGAAGTTCTGCAACTTCCATAGCGCCACTCTGTTCTGGGTGCCATGCTACAGGAAGTCCCTACACATACTATTCAGTTTAACAAAGCACTTCTTAGGTATCATGTATGAAATATTACTAAAATAATATAGAAGCCTAGGCAGTACCACCATCTTAAGCATTGCCCCTCTTCCCATCATTGCTAGGGGCAACTTCTCCCAGAACTTCATGCATTCCCCGATTTTCGCTATGGCCATCTCGGTGTTGTGAATGTGTTCTTCTTCTGCCGTGTGATACACGTGTATTCCAAGGTATCTGAAAGAACTAACCGCCCATGGTATCTGCAACACCGGTAACCTTTCCACAGGGATTATTTTATAGCTACCCAGCGGGAAAATGCAAGATTTCTGAGGATTCACCGCTATTCCGGACTGCCCCGCATACCTCTCCATCACTTCCAGGATATACTGGAGATTTTCTTCTGGGTATGTCAAGTATAATAACAAATCATCCGCATATAGGGATATCAGGTGTCGTTCCCCCCCACCTCAATACCTATTGTATCATATTGTTGCCTGAGGTATATTGCTAGGGGATCTAGGGCTAGAATGTAAAGCATCAGGGACCAAGGGCACCCCTGTCTGGTGCCTCTGCTAAGTTTCCACCACTCGGATATCACTGATCCTGTTCGAACTCTGGCTAGTGGCTCACTGTATAGTATTTTCACCCACCTGACATAACCAGGCCCCACTCCGTACCCTCCCAGGGCCGCCAGCAGCCATGGCCACTTGACCGAGTCGAAAGCTTTTACCGCATCTAGAGACACAACCGCCATTTCGCCTTCAATCCCACCACCCCATTCAACCACCCGGTGGAGTCACCTATGGTTGTGAGTTATGTTCCTATTCGGGACATAGCCAGTTTGGTCTGGATGTATTAATTTGCTAATTACTCTTCGCAATCTGTTTGCCAGGACAGCCGTCAGTATCTTGCTGTCCTGGTTCAGCATCGACAAAGGTCTGTAAGAGCCACAGCTATGTCCCGGTGTGTTAGGTTTGGGTAGCGGTATTATGATCGCTTCTCTGAGCGACTCCGGCAGCCGCCTTTCCTCGAACGCTTCATTAAGCATTTCCAACATTGGGGGGGGCACTTCCTCTCTATACACTTTATAGAATTCACTAGGGAACCCATCTGCCCCTGGAGTCTTACTAGAGGGCAATTGCCTCACCACTTCTTCTAACTCCTCCAAAGTAATTGGTGCATCAAGCTCTTCTCTTTCCTCTTCACTTATCTTGGGCAGTCCTATATCTTCTAGTGTTTCAGTTATCTCTTCATGGCTGCCTCCCTCCTTATCTTCATATAGCACCCTATAATAATCCGCAAACTCCTTGTTGACTCCTTCTTGGGTGTCCACTGCCCCACCATCTTCCCTCGTTATCATTCTGATCGGGGGTCTAGGAGTATCGCTCTTGTATAGCCACGCTAAGAGCTGTCCTGTCTTGTCCCCTCCCGCATGCTGCCTCCCTATATACCTTTTGTAATTGAGGTTGCAGATCCTATCCCAGTGCTCTGCACATTTCCGCTGTTGCTTAAATACTAACTCCATGTCCACGCTTCCATTTTTAATGCACCTTCTAGTTCCTCTTCTGCTCTTTGCAGGTCCGCCAAGACCCCGCCCTGAAAGCCCTTTGACTTAGCTATGGCAACCCCCCGTATCACTACCTTAAAGGCTTCCCACAATGTACCAGCCGAGTCAACACTACCAGTATTCTCCTCAAAGTAATTAGTAATCTCTTCTCTTATATCTTCCCTAAACACTGAGTCGCCAAGTCAGAATCCGCGCCCTCGGGGTGCAGTATTGCCATCTGAGAACCAAGGGTGAGTGATCCGAGAGGACCCTCACCTTGTATTCTATCTGAGTGATCTCCGTCATTACATCCGGCTTGGCAAAGATGTAATCAAGCCTTGAATGCAGCTGCTGCGGGGCGGAGTAGTGCGAGTATTGCTTCCCATGGGGATATTTCGTTCTCCACACATCTGCCAAACCAAAATCATCTAGCAGCATCTTTAATTCTTTAGCCGCTGGGGTGGGCCTATCAATCCTGCCATCCGATCTGTCTACCTTGGGGTTCATTACACAATTAAAGTCCCCGCCCCAGATCACCGCACTACCTACACACACACTGAGGTTGGTGCACAGAGTTCTGAAATATGCCGCCGTGTTTTGATTGGGGGCATATGTATTTACAATGCTCAACTCTCTATTCTCCACCAGCCCCCTCAGTATGACCATCCTCCCATCCACCTCCACCGTTTCTTGCAACAGTTGGAAAGGGACATGCAGCGCTACCTGAATAAGCACTCCTCTAGCGTAGGCAGAGTATGACGAGCCCACCACAATCCCTCTCCATTTCTTCCTTACCAGCTCCATCTTTTCCCACGTCAGATGTGTCTCCTGTAACAGTGCAATGTTTATTTTTTGCCTTTTTAGGTACAGCATGACCTTATTCTTTTTCAAATAGCTATTAAGTCACCTGATATTCCACGTGATTATTTAAAGATCGCCCATGACTCGTTGAAACCCCTCTTCCTTACCTCCAACAGATCCCTCCCACCCGTGCAAAACAGATACAACCTTCCGACTCTACTATGTAGGCTCATGTTCACACTTACACTCCCCATAACTATATACACACCAAACTCCCCACCTCCCTTCCCTACCCCCTCCCAGCCCTTCCCCAACAACACCCTCCCCAACTTTTGCCCAGCTCCATTCCTGGATCTCAGGCACCCCCACATCTTGCCCTGTCCAACACAAGCCTATGCTCAGGGCCCAGTAGGGTCCTCATGGCCACTCAACTACTAATATTTCGGGGTGGATTGCTCACCAACCTGTTGCTCCTATTTCCAAGTTTATTATGCTTTATGTCAATTCTGTGTAGCTCTCTTCTACATTTTACCCACTATATTCCAGTCCATGCCGAGCCAAGGTCCAAAAGCTACACCTTGTTCGTCCGATCTCGCTTCCCCAGTGTAACCAGGGTCACCCTCCCACTTTCCCCCCTCCATGTCCATGACACCAACTCTTCAATTGTCCTGCTCCTGCCGGTCACAGGCCACCTCTTGTTCCGGGCAACCCTGCAGGACCAGCCATGACACAACCTCCTCTGCAGTGTCAAAGAAAAGTGCTCTGCTCTTATGTAGCACCTTCAGCCTCGCCGGGTACAGATGCATGTACTTGATACCCGCTGCACGCAGCCTCCTTTTGACGGCCATGTAACTGTGCCTCTGCCTCTGCACCAGTATCGTGTAGTCCGGGTATGCCATTATAGTGGTAGATGCTCTTTCTAATGTTCCACCTTTAAGAAAATATTCCAGGATCTTTTCTCTGTCTTTATAGTTCAAGATCCTCACGATGATCGGTCTCGGCGGAGCCCCAGGTCGCAGTTTCCTCATTAAGGCGCGATGCGCCCGCTCCACCGTGCACCCCTGTGAGAGCTTGTCTGCCCCAATTGCCTGGAGGATCATGTTCTCCACATAGTTTGTGGGGTTCTGGCCTTCCTCTCCCTCCGTCAGGTCGACCACCGGTATATTATTTCTTCTCGCCATTCCTTCCGCTTCTTCCACCCGATTTTCAAGGTTGGCAACTTGCTGTTTTAGCACATGGACTTCTTTTGCATTACTAGTGCTGACATCTGTATTGGTCTTCACTGCGCTTTCCGACCACTCGTTCTCTCTGCCAGCGCCCTGACGTCTTGTCGTAGCAGGGTAAGTTCAGTTCCTACCGCATCAATCCTGTTCTCTAGGGCGGTTCATAGGTCCGCCATTGCCGAGCCCCATTTAGTGCTCAACTCTGTTATTGCCTCCAGGAACTGATGCTTGTCTCCTTCTGGGGCTTCTTCCACAGGAGTCGCGGCCACGCACTGCGTCGATGTTGTAGGGGTCTTCTGCGTTTTCGCAAAGACCTCCATTGTGGGTTGTTTGGTCTTGGCTCTTAGTCCTTTCACCGACATAGCGCCACCCTTCACCCACAACTAGTTTCTGCTCAGGGCTGTTGTTGCAACAATTTCTGTTCCTTCAGTCGTTGTGGTAGCTGTCTTCCAGCTCACATTTGCTATGGCACAAAATTGTCATTCAGATGGATTGGAGCCTCTCACGTTTTACTTTCCACATATAATACTTATTGGTGCACACTTCCACTTCCACCTCCTCCTGTGTCCAGGTTACCTAGGCACATGTGTTTGGGTGCCCCCATGCGGTAATATTAATCACAGTAGCTTATTGTACTTAGGTTTCCTCTTAGTGGTTACCATGTGCCATTTTGAGGGGTGTGTTAGTTTTGCACTACACCGGTCCTCGACCGCCCACAGTTCATTTTCCTGTAATTGTTTGCATTTACCGGCACATTCATATGGCAGCGTACCTGTGTATACTTCAGTGTTATGGAGCTGGGCACTACCGCATCTGTGGCCTGCGGCACCCACCCCAATCACTGACAACCCGCTCCTTGGGTAATCGCACGTTCGTACTGCAATGAAATGCGTACTTTAAAGCCCAGCAGCTTGTAATATCTTCAGCGCCACCCGGCGCTCACACAGCTCACTTCGGTGAGATCCACTGCTATCAGCTCTGCCGAGGGCCCTATACCCGCGGGTGCATCCGCCTTCTATTTCGTGTCGCAGCCTGTTCCACTTATATATTATACGCGTACAGGCACGGTTACTTTTATGAGGCGCTGGGAGCCGCGTCTACACATCGCGCCCCTCTGCCTTCATAGTATCCATTCAGGAACGCTCCATGTGCGAAGTTGTCGGAGCACCACCTCGTCAGTTTTGCACAAAGAGAAACATTGTTTCCGCTGGCCGCAGGCGGTCGTCGTCTTCCCGCTCTGCTAGAGCCGCGGGATCCAGCCACTGCTGCTTACAATTACAAGCCGCCCCATGGGGCTTATCACGTTTCCCTCGCCACAGTAACCAACCGCTTCAGTCCTTCGGGCCCGGGAGTGTTACTTCATGAACACGGTCCTATTCAGGCATGCAGTGTTTCTCATATGCGCCCTCTGTTAAACGCTCCGTACAGTTCAGAGGGATAAATCTCATTTCCAAGCTGCAACAGCTCTTCCATTGTTCGCCGCCATCTTGGAAAATAAAAAAAGTATCCTCGCTGCCGCTCCCACCAAAGTCAATGTATCTTTTGATTCACAAGGCCAAATGACTCTCTCTTCAGAGTTCACACAGCACATGCATTCCGACGCTCGATCCTTCAATTTCCCGGCACAAGTGTCATTTTCTAAGCGTATTTCAGCAAATCAATGTCGGATCAGAAGGAGCCCAGCACAAAGCACATCCTACTCCATGGCTTTCAAGCCACGCCCCGATCATCAGATAAGAGTTATTGCAATCCATTTAACTTATGCACGAGTTTGTTGTTAATAGTCGTCAGTAGCTGAGTCAAAGATAGCACAAGAGTTGTACTCGTGCCCCACATGCACCTCACCATAACCATTCCCTTGATGGTTCGGTTTGGCCAATGTTGCATTGGCCAAACTGTTGATTTCTGTGCGTGTTGAAATACTCGCAATAAATAACCAAGTGCTTCAATGTTTCCTTTTGTGAGCCAGAGTTGCAAAAGTGACAGACTCCTTGTAGTCCTTCGTGCTGGTGAGGGGACCAATATTTAGTTCGCTCATTGGTGTGGTACAGATTTAATTTGAATCAGAGATACATATCCCTCACCTTAACACAAGGAAAGCGCAAGATATATCCTTGGCATGGCATTCTTTTAGTAATTAACTGTGTCAATTCCTTATAGTAGCTATATTTCCCAATACTTTCTGTTGTCCTACACCAATCGAGTTCAAACAACTTTTTTTTTTCAAATAAGCAAGTCTTAAGCAGAAATCGTTAGCACTTGCATCAATCTCTTTCAGTAGTTTGTTAACATTGTTATAATATACCAATTTTGACTGTACATGTCCTTCTCTCCTGATAGTAGCTATATCTTTATATAAGGAAATACTTGGAGGCAGAAGCATTTTGGCAAAGTTGTTAAGTAGCCTCCATTTGTACCTGGTCGACAGAGATATCAAACCCAATTCATGGAGCGACATCAGGTTTGGTAAGGAGTTAGCTAGCCTAATGGTTTGTTTACAAATTTTGCCTTGTAATTAGTCACACATACGATTGATGTTTACTAAGCACATATCAAGTCCATATAAAATGACTGCCTCTACCTTTAGGGTGTAGAACTCAATGAGAGGGGTCATTGAAAATGTGCACAATTTTTTGTAGATGACTTTCATTTGGGAAATTGGGGACTTGACTTTGTTGTGCAGAGACTTTTTCCACATTGTGGCAGATGACATGTCACAAAGATCATACCGCAAGTATTTTCCATATGGCGCACATTCTATCAATGATCCATCAATCGACCACATGTATGAGGACATTTTCTTAAGTTATTAAAGACAATGATCCTGGATTTGATGACGTTAGAGCAGAGATTTTTATTTTGTGCATATTGCGCAAAAAGCTATTTTTTTTTCTGTAGGCCGAAGAGGGTTCTGTCAAACAGGAGCATATCATCGGCAAAGGCCAGCCAATGTATATGTAAGCTAGCCAGTCTCACCGGAAAAGTAACAGCCTGCTGCCACAATTTATCGATGTCACACAGATATAGATTAAACAGTATTGTGGCTAAGTTTCAGCCTTGTTTGACACCAACCAAGGTAGGAGTTGGTGGCATTACAGCCCTTACCAAGTAAGTCATGTTCTCATCTAACTTGAATAGTAAGAGTACCAGTTGAGAAGAAGAGCCTGCTTGTAACATCTTTTTCCATAGCAAGTTAGGAATCAAGCGATCGAAAGCTGCAGTCAGATCACGAGATGCCATATTTACCAGGCCCGTGTTACATACCTTACTCTTCACAAGGATATGAGCCACGTCTGAGGCATTTAGGGCCATCTCCATCTGTCTTCGGAATCCGACCTGGAAGCATGACAGGAGATTGTATTTCTTCATGTGAAGTTCGAGTTCTTTCAGGATTAATATAGGGAATACTTTTACTGAGACATGTAGGAGGGTGATTGTTCTATAATTATCAAGTTCCGCTGCACTGCCCTTTTGAATAATTGTAATATATTATAGAGGAGAGCCATGATTTGGTTATCCTATTTGATAAATAGATGTCGAAATTTAACTGCAATATGGAGGCCCAGAATCGCTGTGCCTGCTTCATACACAAGCCGGAATGCCATCAGGCCCCGGTCCTCTAGAAGGATTCAGTCTTGAAATCGCCCATTCCACATCTCCTATGGACCAGGGGGATACAATATTATTCAAGCGCTGCTAGATGTTAACCCTAATATCATTACATTTATGCGGCAACTTATATTTGTCTAAAAAAAGGCTGACCACTTTTCTGCAGATATAGATAAGGATAAGATGTCCCCCTGAATAGACGATGACTTTCGCAGCCTGGCCCGGACCGATCTTCTGTTGGTTCGGCACAGGTTGAATATGATTTTTGATTATGCACGATAAGAGAATTATGTGCAATAATGCAGCATCTATTCCTATATAAATTACAAATCATTTTTTTCCTTTGCAAGTAAACTGAGATTGACAAATGGAGCGCTTAAAGCTCACGGAGTGATAATTTTTTATGCAATTTTAGATCTCGCACCTCTGGGTTGAAATGGTGTATGTGGTTACATCTCTTTATTGATTCAGCTTCAGTGAGTTTTGCCAGAATAGTTTTAATTATTTGATTATTGATTACTTCATTTTGTTGAATAATGGGAAAATTGGGGATGACGGAATTATTCATGGTAAGATCTTTGTTGATCATACTGATCAGCTTATTGCATAGGTAAGTATTCCATCGAAGCAATTATTTAGGCCGATCAATCACTGGAAGTTGTAAGCTAGGAACCGTCTGTAGTAGTGTGCTCGGCCTATCGATCGAAGTTGAAATAATATTATGGTCACTGAGCCTAGAATCAATGGTCATAACTGGCTTACAAAAAGAGAACAAATTAACAGATGCTGCAAAGAAGTCACTATGACATGTATAATATGTATAATGCAGTGCTAATGAATCAAAAGGCAAAAAGTAAATATCCCATTGTGCTAAGAATTCCACCGATCTGCAGCCTCTGCTGTTGGCTATAGAGTCAACTATAAAGACTGTATTATTTCCCTGAGTTTCAAATGGATGAAGGCAGCAGGCATTAAAATCTCCACCTATAAATATTATGTAATCCGGGTTATGGATTAGAGCGTTTTTGAGAATCAAGTTTTATTGAGTGAACATTTGGTCGAGCGATTTCCTAGCCGGATTCCAATATAGGGAAATTACCAAATATGCAACATTTTTCCCCCAGACAATAACAGTTCAATGTCAAGGATGTCCTCTAATTACATCACCATATTTGATGAAGCATCCATGGAGTTATTAACTAGGATGGACAAACCTCCATAGGGTCTTCCCACCGTACCACCTTTAGCATCGACAGAAGAGGTCGTAAAGCCATTTACATGTAGTTTCTGCAGCTTCATGGTTTCCTGACACATGATAATTGATACATGGTCATTAAAGTAAGAAGAATTTAATTATGAGTTCAAGTTAGTAAATCTGCACGAGTTCCATGATGCTACTGATAGATTAGATGTGATATGTTGATACAGTGAGACTAGTAGCACTCTTAAGGCTGTTTACCAACAGTGCCAGCCACGACCAGTCTTTGATAACAGATGATAGGGATGCAAATTGCACCAGAAAAGTTTCATTAGTGGGATGCTTTATTGCAATATCTAATGATAGTTTGCCCGTCACTGTGTTTTCTTTATCCTGAATCTCTAAGAAATTAACGGCAGCCTCTTTGAAAGTAAATAGGTGCAGGGTCAGACCAAGGTGGATGAAATCTAACCTATGTTTCCATATCATTTTGGAAATTATTGCAGAGTGCAACTGGCATATCATACGAGTGGAATTAAGTTGTGTAATGCTTACCCAATCTATGGGCCTCATTACACGGACGGCGGTAAGGGTTTACCGGTATCGGTATTTTACCGGTACCGGTAAACCCTTACCGCCTTACTACGAGGTCCCTTTGCGGGTTGGAGAATTTAATGCCTGCTTTTTGCAGGCGTTAAAAACCAACCCGCAAAGGGACCAGGGAGCTAATTACGGCACCGCAATTTGCGGTGCCGTAATTAGCACCTTCCCCATTCCCATTATACCCTATGGGGCAAAAATGGGAATGGGGAAGGGCAATGGGGGAAGGGGGAATTACCGTCCCACCAACCTTGGAATAGGGCGGTAATTCCTCTTTCGACCAAGGCGGTGCCGGTATTTTACAGGCATGGACCAAGGTGCTAATAGCACCTTGGTCCACCGCCGTCCGTGTAATGAGGCCCTATGTCTTCAGAATTGAGAATTGTTAGCGCAGGAATTTCTTTGAAAGATTGAAGAATGAAAGATCTGTTGATTCTTATTGGGACGTCCCTCAACCAACCAATAATGTTGCAGGTATCAAAGGTAAATTCAGCAACTGGAGTAGCGGTTACGCGTGAGGCCTCATCCTTAACAGGAGCAGGTTGATCAATGGGACCTTTTGCCTTGTCTTTTGGGACCTGATGGATAATTGACCATTCACTAGGGAAGACTGTGGAACTGGCTGTAAAGTTTCGCTATATCAGAGGAGTTTGCTATGCAAGGGGTAGGCCTCTCTAAAATATTGTCTATTGCAGCAGGATGCAACATTCCCAGATTAATAAATTCAGCGTGAGTGTCTATTTTGAAGAATTTGGTGAGTGGATAGAATGTTGTTAGTAGAGTATCTTCAGTGGCTGCAATTCCTATTGCAAAAGCAGAAGAGATCATAGTAGTAGCAGCTTCACCGCCGGTTTTAGACCCTAACGCACCCAATTCAACCATTGCTCCCACATCATAAGCACCCATTTTTCCTTTTTTGTTTTTGTTCCGATTATTAGTTTGGTTGCTTTTGTTCTTTTTTCTGATTGAGGTAACATCTCCCTCAATTCAAGGGCCCATTTACTTTCTTCTTCTAGCAGGTTCAAGTCTAAAACGCCATCATCATTTGATACATTGCATATATCTTTGATTTGCGAGTTATGTTTATTTCACTTGGGGGGAGCAAGATTTATTTGTCTTTTTACCACCTTCATTGCACTGTGAGTTCCTCAAAGCTCTCCCTTTGAGTGCTCTAACATGCAGCCTTTTTTCTCAATGTGATATAAAGTGTTTAGTGAAGCTACCTTCTACAGGGTCTATTGATACCTCTTGAGCAATTTTAAAGCCAATCATTCCTCTCGATTCCTGTTCAATAAAGTTAGTAAGGGCTGAGGGACTATCAGAACCATCAGAGATGGACATTTGTTCAGTGTTTAATTCTTGGAGAGGGACATAATGGTTCTGTTGTGTAGGATGACTTGAAACTAGATGTTTTTTAATTACATTTTCAAGTTGATCAATTTTTGCAGCATTAATCGCAACATTATTTCTCAGTTTTCCCATTTCGTCGCCACCACTATCTGCTTGGGATAGTGTGGAGTTGGTAAGAGTTGGTAAGCGCCTGGGCATAGGAAGATCTGGGAGGCTGTAATATCTTATTGAATTGCTGTATACTTTACTGTGCATTCTTGGACCATGTTCTGTGTTCCATTACTTACATTAGGTGACAGTGGAATGTGGAACATGGAATGTAGATAGTAAAATGCTTAGTACGAATGTTAGCTGTTGATTATCTGTTATGTTATTGGCAGAGCCTGTGGGCCTACTATTGAACCTGAATAAATTACATGAACCTTATATGGTGAGAGCTCCATCATTTCAATGGCGACGAGGATGGGATTCTCGAGTGAACGGCAGTCCACCGACTAGCCGTTCCAATGGAATGAAGCTATCAGTTTGCAGGCAAATGCAGAGGTGGCAACTGTTCCATGTGAGGAATTAGAAGGCACAGACCGGATGTGGTAACGGCAGGCAAGTGAGCTGCAGAAACCATCATGTCAAGGACTTTGAAGGAAGAAAGGAAGTAAGTCTGTTTACTTGCGCACTGCTAAGCACACATGCATTGTCAAGCAGCGATTTGTATGAACTGAACTGAGTGTTGATATTTGCGATCCCAGCATAGATACCAATTATCTGTGTGATCGGAGAACCGTACTTGTTTTAATTGCTTGCATTTGAACGCACCTGCATTTTTTTAATTGCTGGCTGTGCACGCACACTGCCTGCTGTCCTGCGTGAGGTCACTCTGAAGCCAGGTGTGATATGCTGTCGACACCGAAGTTCCTGCGCACACTCCCAGGAACCACTTAATATGTGCATGATTGTCGCACAGCGCTCAAGGAAGTAGAAGTCTTAAATGAAATTAGGTCCGGCGGCCATTTTATTGTCATAGCAACCAATAACAAACAAAGTTTCTGTTATATGCAATTGACTATACAGTAAAGAAACGTATATGCACACTGACCATTTACTTTCTGTGTGTATATTCACATATATAAAAATGTCTGTGTTCCCAGAGTGGTTGAAGTGAAGAAAGAAAGAACTTTCCATGTTTGTTTTTTCTTATAATTCATAGTTGGGCACATGGATTGAGTTCTTTTAGCAGGTGCACATTTATGATACTAGATAATAAAGATTGCAATTACTGCAATTATTTCATGAAACAGAGCAAACAAGCAAAACTGGAGGAAAACTCAGATAAGAGACCAAATAGAAGTCATAGTGGTTTTAATCAAGATACATTCTTTTGCAGCATATACAATTGTTTTGGTTTAAACCACAGCTTTCATCACAACATTAACCAGCATTAAACACTTGCAGCTTTTACATTGCAAGGAATACCACCTCCACACTATTTTAGATACCAAAGGAGAGCCTGTGTTACCCTGGAAAAGATGGAAGAAACGTTTTGAGCACTATGTTTGAGCTGCTCATGGTCTTAACTTTGCTAATGAAAGAAAAAAATGTATTTTAATACATTGCCTGGATTATTATGGACAGGAACAGCTTGCGAATCTGCCTGTTTTGTCTGAGGAACAGTCAGAAGGACTCACTGAATATGAGAAATGTGTTAAGATGTTAGATCTGCATTACGAAAAGTCTGTGAGTATAATACTTGACCAGTATCATTTTGGCCAACGCAAACAAGAATCTGGAGAAACTGTGGAACAATTTATCACTGCCTTGCGAGGTTTAGCAACCTCGTATATCTTTGGTAACAATTTAGATGAAAGGTTACGAGACCAATTAATGTTAAAAGGCCATGATGGAAAAGTGAGGGAGGCATTGTGGTCTAAAGGCAATCCATCTCTGGAGGAAGTTCACTGAATTGCAAAAGAAGTAGAAAGAACATACTACCAAGTGTGTGAGAGAATTTAAAAAAGGACAGAATCTAATGAAAAGAAAGATGAAACATTACAAAGTTAAGATGTGTTATTGGTCCAAAATAAAAATGCCACTAGAAAGA
Source organism: Ambystoma mexicanum (assembly GCF_040938575.1). NCBI lineage: Eukaryota > Metazoa > Chordata > Amphibia > Caudata > Ambystomatidae > Ambystoma > Ambystoma mexicanum. The sequence continues at coordinate 446,104,243 of NC_090935.1, read as the reverse complement.
ATGAATTTCGAAAGAATATTTTGCAGTTAATACAAGGAAAGACAAAATCAACAAGATTCAAGGAGAGGAGAGAATTGCAGGACCGCAGAAGATGTTACCGGTGCAATAGTGCAAATCATCTGGCGAGTTGTGAAGATTGTCCTGCAATCAAAGAAATATACAAAAGATGTACTAGGAAAGGACATCTCATGAAGTACTGCAGGACAAAACAAAAGAACATGGAGTGTCTTGATGAACTATGTGAAGATATGGAGGAATGTACCTTTTCTATAGAAGACTCCAATATCAATGAGATTGAGGACGATGATGCGGATTTGGAAAAACCGATGGCACTGATAGAAATGGCTGGCATAAATATCAACATGGTTATTGATTCAGGTGCAAAATATACACTATTGCCCAAGGTACTTTTTGATGAGAATTTTCAGAGTAACATCACGTTACGAGAAGTTGATATTGCCAGACCTGTTGCTTATGGTGGTAAGCGTATTGAACTGGAAGGGTGGTTTTGGTCTTTTCTGAAATGTAAGGATTGAGTAGCAAAAGGAAAGGTTTATGTATCGAAAAAAGGGAGACTTTTGCTACTAAGTTGGTCACACCAAAGGAGGCTCAAGATAAAACTTGATCCCAGTGCTGAGGAGTCTGTATATGCTGTGGAGCAAGAAGTCCTACCAAAATCATTTGAACATCATTCTATATTTTGTTAGGAACTGGGTGCTTTGAAGAATTTTTATCATAAAATTCGATTGAAGGTTAATGCAGTTCTAGTTGTTCAAAAAGTAAGACCTGTTCCCTTGACTATCAGGTCTGCTTTAAAGGATGAGCTAAAGAGGATGGTTGAACAAGGAGTGATCGGAAGAGTGGAATCCTCAGAATGGGTTTCACCTTTGGTTATTGTACACACACCAAATGGGAAACTGAGATTATGTATAGACCTCAGATGTGTGAATAAGTGTGTGGTTCCAGACAGACTTCCTTTGCCAAACATAATAGAAATGCTAGGCACAATCAAGAATGCCAAGATAATGAGTACGCTCTGATCTGAGGTCTGCATACCACCAGATTCAGTTGCATCCTAGTTCCAGAAATCTAACAGCTTTTATTACTACAGAGAGGTTATTCAAATGTAAGAGGATGCCTTTTCGTCTTGTTTCTGGCGCTGCTGTCTTTCAAAGAATGATGTATCAGTTATTTCACCACATGCCGGGTGTGTTTTGCTTTCAGGATGATGTTTTACTGCATGGAAAGGATCAAGCAGAACATGACAGTAGAGTTAAGAAAGTTTTAGATATTTTTAAGGAAGCAAACCTAACTATTAGCAGGGACAAATGTTAGTTTAACAAGTCCAGTTTACAGTATCTAGGTCATGAGATCTCAGACAAAGGCATCAGGCCAAAGGTTGAATTAGGAAATTCTATTAATAGTTTTTCCAGTCCTTCTTACAAAGAACAATTGGTGTAATTTTTAGGTATGTCAGAGTATTATGCTAAATGTATTCCAGATTTGGCTAGCAAGACATTCAACATGAGGAAATTAGTAAAGAAGAATGTAAAGTTTGAGTGGACAGAACAGTGTGAGTGTGAATTTGAAAACATTAAGATGGAACTGAACAATGCCCCCACTTTAAGGTCATTTAATCCTAACAAGAAATGTTTTATTACAACTGATGCCGGTAATTATGGTTTGGGGGCAGTGTTGTCACAAGCTGAAGGGTGTGTACGATATCCCATTCCATTTGTATTAAGAGTGTTGAGGGAAGCAGAATAAACATTGTCCACGATTGAGAAGGAATTGTTGGCTGTAAAGTGGGCCAATGATACATTTTGCACATTTATTTGCGGTACCAAATTCATTGTGAGATCAGACCACAAATCTCTGAGAGAAATTCTCATGAGAAAGGAGTTAGATAAAGCTTCTTCTAGGATTGGGAAATGGGTGGCAGGGTTACAGGAATATAACTAGGAAGTTGAGTATGTGCCTGGTGTCAAGAACAAGTCTGACAATTGTTTGTCAAGATTAACCAATGTAATTGATGACGAATGTGATGATGAGAGTGATGATGAACAAGTTTTGAGTATCAATCAGGAGATAGTCTCGGAAGAGGAATGGTCACAAGCCCTGTTGTCTGGTGAATTATTAGAGAAAGTTAAAGGGCAGCTGTTGAATGGTGTAAAGAGTAATGAGATTAAGAAAGGCGAGTTTCCCGAGGCTGTCAGGCACATTTTTGATGAGTTACATGTCAAGAAGAAGAATTTGCCAAAAACTATGTGCACACTTTTGGGCATCTAACAATGCAAAAGCATATTAATTCTGATAAACATTTATAACATAAACATTTTATTCTATATTCAGAAAAGTCAAAATTATATATAATATTTGTTCACATTTGATAGTCCATAAACTGTGCATCAATAAAACAATACAGATTTCACACACATTCTAATGCTTCTTAGTATCTGTTTTGAATCTACAAGTTCATATGCTGGGAGTCTCTTAATGATATGTAACTCTTTGTTATTACAGTAGACACACAGCATATGAATTTATAGATTCAAAACAGTTATTAAGAAGCATTAGAAATTAATATGCTTTTGCATTGTTAGATGCCCAAAAGTGTGCACAGAGTTTTGGTCATTTTTTGGTGTACCCTACACATTGCTTTTCTTAAGGTGATCCTGTAGCTCAGGATTGAATTTTGTGGCACCTAAATAGCATAGGTTTTCCTACCTATTGATACATTAACTGTGAAAGATCTTGCATACAGTAAAAGGTGTGCTTCTATACATCTTTTTACAAAGAAGAAGAATTTTGTCATGAGAGGTGACAAAGTATATGCACCTGTAGGAGTGAGGGAAAACATTGTACAGTTGGCACAAGAAGGTCATCAAGCATCAAAGACCAAGCAACTTGTTAGGCAGGATTTTTGGTGGCCTGGCATTTTCAGGTGGAGAGGGTGATAAGAGAATGTTGTATGTGTGAGTACTTAGCTAAAGGGGATGTCTCTAGACAAGAACCAATGGCCATAGCATTTATACCGAGTATACCATGGGAATATGTATGGTTAGATATTGTAGGTCCTATGAGGAGTGATGGGACTTTCACATATTGCATTGTAGTTATTAACATGTTATCAAAGTAGGTCGAGATCAAATGGGTGAAAAATGTGTGTTCAAAAGATATTATTTCATTTTTGGACTTTGTTTTTAAAAGAGAAGTTAATCCTACTACCATCATTACAGATAATGCTGTACAACTGGTTTCTGAAGAGATTAAATTGTTTCTCAGAGAGAATGGAGTGGAACATAAAACAAGATCTATATATCATCCCCAAACTAATGGAATTGAGGAAAGATTTAATAAAGTGATCAAAAACAGTATTATAGGGGCCTTAGCAGGAAAAGGTATTGTAAAAAAGCAGGAGAAGAGACGTTGTTGCCCATAGGCTCACCCCACAAACCACCACAGGCATATCACCTTTTGAGATGCTGAGGGGTAGGAAACCTAATATGAGGGATTGTCCTTAGTGGTTGGGGAGAGCATGCCGTAAGGATGTTGATCTCAAAGGAGTTGAGGAGAAGATATTGCATACACAGAGGAAGAATAAAAGTCATTTTGATACCAGTAAGGCTGTGAAAGTGTGTGGCGTGAGAGTGGGAGATTGGGTACGCATTAAACTTCCTCAAGTGTCTACTACTGCCAAGTGTCTACTACTGGATATTCTAAATGGTCAAAACATGCACAGGTGGTAGAGAGATTCCATGGATCCGTGAAAGTGATGGATGGTAGGGTATGGAATGTCAACACGTTCTGTAAGGCATACAATTCAAAGTCCAAGGATCCTGAGTCAAATGATGGGACTGGGAATTCTGGGAAGAGGAAGGAGTGTGGGAAAGTGACTGGAATGCAGGAGAGGGTGGTTAAACGGGTCAGACGTAATTGTGTAAAACCTGCATATCTTAGAGATTATGTGAGTTAATTTTGTTCTAAATGGTATAGGATTTCCTTTGAATGTAATTTTTTTTTGGGTGTAATGTTGTTTTTCTTTGCATATATTGTTAGAGATTACAATTATTGTTCTGATGTTTATTGTGTTAAGGAAGGGAGGTGTGTAATATCTTATTGAATTAATGTATACTTTACTGTGCATTCTTGGACCATGTTCTGTGTTCCATTACTTACATTAGGTGACAGTGGAATGTGGAACATGGAATGTAGATAGTTAGATGCTTAGTGGGAATGTTAGCTGTTGATTATCTGTTACGTTGTTGGCAGAGCCGGTGTGCCTACTATTGAACCTGAATAAATTACATGAACCTTAAATGGTGTGAGCTCCATCATTTCAGAGGCATTATTGATTACTCAGTGCAGATCGTTTGCATAGACCTCTCACATACAAAAGAGGAGAAGGTTTGAGATCGCTGCACCCTTGTAGAGGTTTTACAGGATTTTAAAGAATTAGCACAGTTGAGTGCCATAACAGTTTCCTGTGCAATTTTATTTTAGTTTCGCTAAAATATCACGAGATGATCATTTTAGGTCTCTGATCTCGTAGTGAGTTAGGTCATGGGCATTGTCCAACAGATTAAGGGGCCGATTCATGGAACAAACGTGCGCCAAAAATCCCAGCGCAAGCACATCTACCGAAACCGCAAGCACTGGCATTCAATCAACGTGCAGGTGGTATGCGATGCAAAGGGAATCATCACCTCTGACTATGCAAACTACCCTGGCTCCACCCATGACAGTTTCATATACAGAATGTCCGCCCTGGACCGGGCCCTGGACCGGGCCCTGGAAACTGGGCAGCATGGCGACACATGGCTCCTAGGTGAGTACAAATGCCTGTGCACATGCATGCATGTCACACACACACACAAATACACAAAGCCCAATAATCACAACCATCATCAGCTCTCCAGGGGACAGTGCCTACCCTCTGAGCAACCACATGATGACGCCAATCCGGAACCCCACCACACCACCCTAGGTAAGATACAACGCTGCCCATATTGCAACCAGGGCAATAGTGGAGCACACATTCAGAGTGCTGAAGTCACGCTTCTGCTCCCTTGACCGCTCTGGCGGGCAGCTACTCTATGCACCCCCAGTAGTGTGCAGGATCATTGTGGAAGCAAGTGTCCTGCACAATGTTGCAACACGGCAGGGCGTACCGGTGGACATGGTGGTGCCCCCACATCCCGAACCACAGGCACAGGCACTGCCCATGGGAGGGGACAGGGCATGTGGCGAGGCAGCCGGACCCAGCTTGTGGCCAAATTTTTCACCTAAACTCCCACCCCTGCGGAGTGCAGACAGGCCTGGCACATACCAGGTGACAATCGATGATGACAAAGAGACAGTCAACTGTCACAACCTTACCACCCTGAGAATGTTGCCATGCAAGTGCCACATTGTGTGCATCCCTAGCTCCTTAAACATAAGCAATCCTTTTGCAGGTCTGTGTGATTCACACCTTGCATGTGTGACCCAAAGGCACACATGCAAGGTGTGAATCACACAGACCTGCAAAACAGGCCATGACTATCACTGCTATGTCACCCAAACCCTCCCAAACCACAACATGACATGGCAAGCAATAGCTATATACCAACACAGTACCAATAAGGAACACATTGACATGTGAAAAATGTAAAGTGGCATCACACAATGATGCCTGACATGGAATCAGATGAAATGACTGAACAACAACCTCTCATCCAAAAGAAGTCATACCCACATGCATTCCAACAGTTGTAGTTGTAACATAACAATGAATGCCAGTCTACATGCACATTGTGCATTGCAAAATCAACACTGCAGTTTATGTGTGCAGTGCCCACCTCATGCAACACACTGCTCAGCGCAGAGCATAGTGAACAGCCATTGTGTGTGACGCACACCCTGAGCATCACATCCAAGCGACAAAATTCATCAAAAAGCAAATTACGCATGTACAGGATCCACAATTGGTCATAGATAATGTGCTGCGGGGACACAATGGGCACCAGAAGGGAAACAGAGTGTACATGTGGACATGAAAGGTTGGTTGTACATGTAGTGGATCATAGAGCGAGTGTGTGGGTCAGTAGGGACATGCACTCAATATATGCATGTGCAATCAAGTGACCATCAGTTTCCTCTACACATCACATGTGAACATTCACCATCTGTACACCCCAGCATGTCAAGCCACAACTATTCCCTCACACCTGAAAGGTAAACACAACACATGAACAGGCATTGATCAGCAGAATACATTATGTACATAGGATACTGCAATTACAATGTCAGGGTGTGCATCACACTGTAGGGCAAGGCAACTGTCAACAACAAAACACCCCCCTCCCTCACAAATCACCATGACCCACTGAACAACTGCACCTGGGTTATCTAGCCTTCATCCTTGAAGTTCAACTGGCCACAGGATCACCCTTCCCGTTTGTCACCATCTCCAACCTTGTGTGCAAAAAGTGTCCAGCACCCTCAGAGGCCCCCTTGACTTGCAAAAACACCACATCAAAGAGAACTCAAAGCAGGCCAACACAGAAGCCAATCAAAAAGCCTGCAGGCAGCAAAACAAACCAGAAGACCCTCAAGTAGATGACTTGAAGTAGCAGTACGTCACAAAGCCAAAGTACTACCACAATGACGTAACAACCAAGGTAGCACAGTAAAACATTTTCACAACAGGATGTGTACCATGTGTGGTACATAACACAGAATAATGCACCACAAACTGATGTGTACTGTCAATGCTCCCGTGTACAGGCACAAACCAACCACCCCTGCCATGGCTGGGTGCCTGCAAGGTCAAACTCACACAGGCCTCTGAGACCCTGGTGGGGAAGGAGGGTCAGGGATATGGAGTCGGGACAGGCATTGCCATACTGGATAACCGGAATGAGGGGCAGGAGAGGGACGTAGGATTCACATGGGAAAGTAGGAAATGCACAAAACTGTACCACTCACATTAACACATATACAAGTGCACCAAACCTGATCATCATGCAGATAGTAACAAATTACTCAAATGGAAGACAAACAGAAACTTATCTCTGGGGTGATTGCTGGCCTCGTGCCTGCGCACTCTCAGGTCCGGTAACAGGATCAGTTTAATGCTGCAAAGAGAGCCACAGTTACTAATCTCTGCGTGCCTATAACACACAAACACACCACCATATATGCCCCAAACTAACAAACTACTCTACAAACAAACAATCTGTTTTGGATGCTTCGTACCCATACGTAACATTACCCCTGTGATGGTTCATACACAGTCAATGCAGTAAGTCATGCGCCGCTGGGTGCTTTGCAAATGGAAGACCAATGTGTCACGAATCACACAACATGCAATGTTCCCTGGGGAAGCAGCCAGACGCATATAGCAAGGAATGACTTCAAAACAAGTCGTGTTCCACCATGACCCAAAAAAAGCAGGTAGTGCATGTGTCAAATTCTACATGGTAATGAAATGCACTGCACACGAGTCTGTCCCTTGCTGTCTGTCCCTGTGAACTGCTTCTTTCCATGTCTCGGAATGCTACATGGCTAATACAAGTGCCTCAATGGACCATGGTGGACCGGAGGGCATGTGCCACTGGCCCTGCAGGTGCCCCAGACAACTTTCCCATCAACTAGCCATTAGTCCACCAACGCATCTCTGCTATATTGTGCGCTTCAACACCAATATTTGTCCAAGCTCACAATCAGTGCTGCTACTAAGCATGCATGTGCAACTGGCCAGGTGGAAGGTCTGCTGTGTTGTGGCCTCCCTGTCCTGCTCACCTTGCCTGGAGTCCCTTGAAATACATCCGCTGTTTTCAGATGTATGAGCGCAATCCCTGTGCCTCTGCTTGCACACACATGCCCATGTCTGCACCACCAAACGTGTCCAGCTTCCAGACATCCAATGGCCCATGTCTGCTGGCAAAGGTGGTCTGGAGGCTCATCCCCCTGCAGAAAGGGCATGAAACACATGATTAATGCTTTAAAATCATCTGTATGTGTCTCTTCAGGCATTACATGACTGGACCATGTCAGAGACGTACAACACAAATCACACCATCAGTCCGTCTTTCACAGACAAACTTTTGAATACACCATCTATGCCATGAATTGCAAAAAGCACATGTACAGTATAGATAATAAACATACTACACAATGAATATCAATGAATGTACACATCAATCATGAAACCCCCCATCTAGCGAATGAAGAACAGTGGTCAATAACACCCCTGTCATCCCCACTAAGGTTGTTAACACAACTTTCACAGCAGCAGACATGCCACAGATATGACAGTCCTCAGCCCTTGTGTAATAGGCTGTTACACCGAACCATCCTTGCGAGCCCATGGATAAGGGAAGCAGTAGTGGCATATGTGAGTCAAGGACCCCAAGCTGCAAACACATACACAAGACAACCTTGAAGGGCCCAGCTGGAACAGACAGTGGATGCTCTCAAATGCCACAAAGCACCACACCATCACATGAAAGCACAATAGACAAACAATTTCAAACTATATTAACTAATTACACTAACTATGAAAAACCTACATTACCTATTTAAACTAACTATCAAAATGAAACTAAACTAACTAAACTAAAAGAAAAATCAAAAATGGCCACATACAACCCGGGGGGAGGAGGAACCCAGGAGGGTGGAGGTACAGGGTGCTGCTCAACACCCACATGCGATGATGTTGAGGAAAAAAAAAACTCCATAGGTTCAACGCCTGCACAGCCTGACCTATGTGGGAGATAGATTGTCGTCCGAGTCTGGCTCCTCCTGGAAAGGAGGACATGGCACAGGAGCCTGACCATGCCTAGCCACAGCTTGCCCCTCATCGGCAGCAAGTCTGCCGGACCGGTGAGCCTGGTTCTGTGCGGCAATCACATGTAGGTCTGCATGCAGAACCTCCCGTGATACACGTGCTTCCTCTTGCAAGGTAGCACGTGTAACACAGAGTTCATCCTGCAAGGCCTGGCTGGACAGCTAGTGCACCTCCTGGCAAGCATGTAGCTCAGCCGAGATTTTACGCTCAAGCTGTGCAAACCTCTCCTCTGCCCACTCCCTCTGGGACATCAGAAGGACACCCAGAGTGGATCTGAGGGAAGCATACTCTTGCCTCAGGGCCTCCATATGTGCCTCTGCATGAGCAGCAATTGCTTTACGCAGACAGAGACGACATTTCAGCCTGGTGTGCCCTGTCTGAGGCCGCCATGCCCAGCCTGAGCGAGTGGGCTGTGGACCGTCTCGCCTGCTGCTGGAGAAGCACCTGCCTAGCAGAGGGGAGCACGGATTGGGCCATACGCTCCATGCACTCAGCGATGTTCTCCATTGCTGCCCCCTGCCATTCAGAATTGGCAGTCATGACTTGCTCCCACTGAGTACACTGCGGTTGCGCGCGGTGACCGCGTTGCAGGGCTTGACACCTGCAGGACCCAAGGACTGGGTGTCCTCGTTGTGTTGGCACTGCCCGTGGCTGCATGACTACATGCCCCCGTCAACGTGATGGCCCAGGCACATAGGTGACTGGTGTGGAGGGTGACCCTGCGTCCCAATCCACAACAGGCGGAGGTTCCAAGAATGTCTGACCCCTCAGTGCAGGTGTCACAGACAGAGGAGTGTCCACATCAGAATCACTCACCCCTGACATATGGACCTGATGCTCACCCAACTCAACATGGACGTCAGAGTGGTTATCAGGGCTGGACTCATTGCCAGCCAGAGACTGTAGCACATGTGGGTTTTCGTGACCTACCACCCCACGACCCCAACTTGTGCCGGGTTGCTGTAGTGATGACAACCCTGTGCCTGGCATGACAAAACCATCCTCTGGCTCCATTGCGTCATCATCTGAAACGTAGAGAGAAAAAAGGTCACTACACATGTTAGAAGCACACAACACACACACACACACACACACACACACACACACACACAGAGACACCAAACACATCAAGCAGACATGTCACACACAAAATATAACCTGCCATGCATGCTGGGTCAACTTGAAATTGCTTCTGTGATTAGGCATGTCAAAAGGTGTCAGTTTGCACTGAAGTGGGTCGATGCAGTGCAACAAATATGTACGTTACTCACTATCTACATGTACAAGAACTTCATGATGTGTCTCAGAAAATGTGAAGGCAGTGCAAGGTCAACTTCAGGCATCACTTGCAATGTGCATTCAATGGGTATCATGTCTACAAGTAAACCACCCCTCCCCACAAGTGCAAAATCAGGGATACTTAGCATGGTATCAAAAGGATGAACATAGACCTGTGTATTGACAGACAGTGTTGACTAGCATCAACAGCATCATGTGAGTCAAGGGACAACACAGCAAATGATGATGGGACAGTAAGCAGGACACATGATGAAACCTTTGGAGTACACCCACGTGTGAAGAAGACACTACATCAGTTGGACAGAGTCATTGGCCATTAAACAGGCTGAGGCCTGTGACCCACACAGACCGTTACACCCTAAACATGTGTGTGACGCAGGACTGAGCCACAGTGGAAATGGGAGGCTGATGAAATGCCATGCAATCTAGGTCCCCCTGGACTCCTTCCACAATGATCATCCAGTCAAGGACAGATAGGGGCATAAGTGGAATATACATGGAGCATGAATGGGCACTCATGTCCCTGCTGGGCATCTGACCTCTGCACAGTCCAAGGGAGACACCCTTCGACATCAAGTACAAAGGATGTACCACACAGCATATGTCTGGCAGATTGGCTGCTGGAAGTCAGCATGTGCACAGGACGCATGAACAGGGAAGTACTCAACGGAAAAATTGAAGCATGCCAGTGTTAATGTGGAATTGGGGTGCAGAGGGGGGGTGGAGGGGCAAGGTTGCATGCCTACATGGAGTACGCGCATGCAGGCACAGGACACATGCATGTCAGTCATACTATGACATAGTCCCTGGGCTGAGAGAAAGGTCATCCCACGCTACATGCTGAAGGAACAGTGAGCTGGAACATGGACTTGAGCGGCATCATGGTGACCAGCATGTGAGTAGGGTGCAATAGTGGTGATGCGGGCAGTCCCCGTCCGCTCCACATGTCCACCATCCAGCAGAGCAGACATGCATCAGGGAAGCATTGCATTACTTGCACATCAGAACCATGTACACGTGACATGTAGTGGCGGTCATGCACAACACATCACACAAGTGAAACACACATGTCCACAACAGACACGCAGCAACACTCACTGGACTGGGCATCAAAGTCCGGCATCTCTCCCACTCCTTCGACCGATTCAGATGGTATGAACTCCGCAACGAGTGACTCATGCGGAGTGAGGTCTTCCTCCTCAGGTGCAGGCCCACTGCCAGTCACCAGAGTCAAGTTGTAATTTGAGGCACGCTTAGCCTTAGCGCTGCGTTTGAGGTCATTCCAACGCTTTTTGCACTCTTGCGCCGTTCACACCTCATGGCCGAAAGCACTCACATGTTCCGCAACTTGCTTCCAGTGGGTATCACGGTGGGCAGCCGAAGTCTGACAATTAGGACCCACTAGCATGTCATGGCTGTGGCCCAGCATGTAGTCCACGAGGCAGTCCAGTTCCTGGTTGCAGAAAGGCTTCTTCCTCGATGTGCTGGAGGTCGTGGCTGTGTGTGGGGTCCAAGCTTGTGCTGCAGGTGCAACCTTCCTCCACTTGGATTGTGGCGCAGACCCTGGCTGGCAAATGCCACCCTGATCACTATGGCCAGTAGCACCGGAGGATTGAGCCAAGGGAGTGGCAGGTGGAGGGTCGACCAAAGGCCTGACTTCCATCAGTGGCAGCTGGGTGCCCTCTAATGGGCCCTGCGCAGCAACATCCGCTGTGGCAGGATCATTGACCGCGACTGTCCTGGTTGGCAGACTCACAACCGGGGTGTTATTGCCTGCATCTGCCCCTGCACTTGCCAACGCCCGGCTGGTCGGGGCAGCAGATGACATTACTACCCCAGGGACATGTGTCTTGGTCAGGGCAGCCCTGCGTGCAGCTACGGTTTCCCTCCTGGCCTGTTGGAAATCTTCCAAGGGCTCTTCAAGTGCCAACGCAGCCTGCGCTGGCAGACCCTGAGCCTGGGTGGTGGTGTCCACAGCTGCACCTGCAGCTACCACTACCCTTGAGCCCGTTGCAGTCGATGAAAAAGACTGCCGGGTCACACAGGTTCCAGTGTCAGATGCAGAAGCTGCATCTCCCGGAACCACAGGGGGTGGTGGCAAGATTGCACCGACACATGGCACAACATCGTGCTCAAGTGGCGCACCCCTGTCTCTTCCCCCTCTGTGGCCACCCTGGACACCCTGGAGTCCCGCTACTCCCTGGTCACCCCAGCCACGTCCCTGACCACGCCTGCCACGCCCGCCATGAGGAGGACACCCAGCTGAGGCGCCCCTCAACTTTGGTGGCCTCCCAACCATGGCACAGATGGAGGAGTGCCAATGGGAGGTGTACACCACAATTGTCCTGGGCAATTGGGGTGAAGGGGGTGGGATGCAAGATGCTAACATCCCCCCTGCACCTGCAAGGCTGTATGTGACCCCGGTGATGTAGTGACGGGTCACGCAACGCTCAGGCACCCCAAAACTGCAGTAAAACCATGCACGCAACCCTGCAGCCTAGGTGCATGGAATCAACCTCTCGCAGTACGCGGTGGCACCCAGTAACACGAAAAACGCATACGCGTGGGACACGCAAGCTGCTATGACCTTGAAAACGGGTGCGATACACAGGGGCACCCGCAGTGGGAAAAATAGCGTGCGCGACTCACCGTCTCACTAGCGTGATAATGAAAAACATGTGTAGCCAATACCCCCGCCAAAAGAAGAGACACTTCCTCGATCCGCTGTGAAGTTGTGATGGCGTGCGAAACAACACGAAGCCCCAACACACGTCGGTCTCCACGAAAGGCATGTACAGCGAACTGCTGGCCCTGCTAACCTTTAACCCGTGCTGATGGAAACGCCCGCACGCATCACGTCACTTACGCGTAGGCCCTTTCCTCGGATTACACGCATTCACACGCGGACGTGCAGTTTTTTCACGTGCGCTCAACCACTATGCCCACGTCACGATGGAAACGCCCGCGTAACGTCACAGATGCGCTTACGCGCTAAGGGCCTTTCCTCGAATTACACGCAGACGTGCAAGATTTTCACATGCCAAATAACTCTGTATCAAGCTGGCCACGCAACACCACACGGAAGACCACGCTGCTGCCCAGAAGGCCGAATTACTGCCCCCCAGAGCCCCGAGCACACTCCCACCTGCCATCTGCTGCTGCCTGCCTGCCTGCTGCCCACGTGCCCTGCTATTTGCTGCCTGCACATCATCCATCTGCAGGGGTGCAGTTGTTGTGACCACCCCTGCTGGAACTGAAGACTGCCGACTGGGATAACATCGCTCCACAGCCCAGCCCCAGGACCCAGTTGCCCACCCACACCTGCCTCTGGGGTTGCCATGTCGGGCACACCACCATCTGGCACCACTGGCAACCCCCAGCCAGAGAGGCAGAGGGACACCAGCTTCAGTGCCGGGGAAGTTGGTGTCCTGGTGAAGCAAGTCCTGGGGCAGTATGATGCCCTCTTTGGAAGTTCTCGCGCCGACTATGAAGAACGGACCAGGATCTGGATGGACATTGTGACTGCCATCAACGAGGAGGGGGTGGCAGTCCGCGACATCAAACATGTCAAGAAGCACTGGGAGGACTTCAGGTCCAGGACCCACGACAGGGCCTGGCGCCTCTTGAAGGCAACGGATGCCAAGGTGTGCCAGGGCCACCTGTCCGACCACCAAATGAGGGTCCTGGAACGGATATGCCCAGCGCTGCACGTCCAGGTCCTTGAGAGGCAGACCCATCTGGAGTCGAGCGGTAAGTGTACATGCATACTGATTGGACGCTGTGCATGTCGTGGTGTGCCAGCAGTGTGCAGGTTGCACATGTGTTTTTGTAGGGCCATGTATGGATGTGTATGCACAGGGGCGTGAGGCTGACACATGCGAGTCCTCTCATGTGTGAGACACATGGATGGTGTATGTGTGGGTAGGCATGCAGGCCAAATGCAGATGTGGGAGCACACATGTTTGAATTACTGTGTATGTACGTTGGCATGGTTGTGGTGTCACACATGGATGTTGGTTCCAGCTGCATGTATCTGCACTGTGTACATGTGCATGTGTGTGTATTTGACAAGTGTGCAACTGTGATGCAACATGGATGCATGTGACACTGATATGTAGAAGGCTGAATGCCAGATTTGACATGGATGGCGATCTCATCACTGCAACAGTTGGTGGAGATGTACACATGCCTGTAAGTGTGGTGGCGTGTGTGCATGTCTTGTGCACTCCCTGTGTTTCATGTGATGTCAGGCTCGCCTTCGGCTGCTCATGCTGTTGCATGTGTATGGATGGTGCTGCCTGGTACAATATTGCTGTGGAATTGCTCATGTGTGTGAGTTGAAATGACATATGTGTTGGGGATTGTGATGCCATGTCTGAAGTTTGACACTGCCACTCATGTGCAACTGTCATGTGCGTATCAGTCCATTGTACAGTCCCCTGATGCCTGTGTCCTATCTCTCCCTGTCTGCAGTGTCAACTGATGAAGAGGGCGGAGAGGGTGCTGTGGAGCAAGGCGGCAGGGATCGCACTGCCAGCAGGAGACGCAAGCCCTGGCTCCCCTCCCAGGTTGTCATCTCGTCAGAGAGTGAGGAGTCTGGTGCCACATCCCAGGCCGCAGCTGCAGAGGGTAGGTCCAAGAGGCAGAGGTCGGAGTTGGACTCCTTGGCAGCAGAAGGGGCAGCTGAAACCCCACAGGGTCAGACAGAGGAAAATGGCACAGAGTCATCCAGGTTGGTGGGGGCTTTGGTGGAGGAGGAGGTCGTGGAAGGGTCAGACATGGGGTCTGGAGGTGGGGATTCCACTGGTGCTAGTGGTGCAGTGCAGGGGCAGGGACAGGAGGCAGCACAGGCTGCCGCGGAGGTGCCTGTGTGTAATCCTGTCCCCGATCCTGTGACTGCATCATCCTGCACAAGCAGGGATGCCTACGTCCAGACCCGTTTTCAGGGAGGGGATCATCTTACAACAACTGGCCTTTCTCTCCTGCGGACGTGGCTATCTGGGACCGGGTTGAGACTGTCCTGAGTGGGATGGCATTGCATCAACGGGGCATGCGAGGTGACCTACAGTGTTTTCGTGAGGACACTGCACGTCATCTCGAATGCCTCGTTGTCTGCGTTGACCTACTGGGACGGGTCACCAGGGCCGGATTCCTCCGTTTGCTGGACCTTGTTCCGACCCCCTCCTCACCTGAACCCCTACGCACCAGTTGTCCTCCATGCAATCTTCCCACCCATGGTGACCCTGTGGAGCTGCCTATGACCCTGCGGCCAGGCTGGTGGAGGACACATCCCTGCCACAGTCGGGAGTCGGACGTCCAGCAGGGGTGGCCACCTCAACAACTGCACCGCAGCCGGAGGAGGACGTGCAGGCAGCAAGAGCCAGGGCACAGGCACAGCAGCAGCAGCAACAAGGTGGGAGCCATGATGGCTCGGGGTCTTCAACATCGGAGGGGCAGGCATCGGCCAGAGGGCAGGAGGACCCAGGATTGGAAGTGTCTTCCGTGTGGCAGCGGTTGGGCCAGGCCATAGATGCGGAGCGGCAGCGGGCGGAAGAGGCACGGCTCACAATGGTCAGGGCGGAGAACTCCATGCAGAGGGCTCTGAGGTGGGCCGAGTCCTTGAGGCAATTCGCAGGGAGTTGGAGGTCCACATGTCATCGTCCCTGCGAACCCTCTGGGACATGGAAGAGGACCACCTCCTGGACATCGAGCAGGAGTTCGATGATGCCCTTGCCCGGGAAATCGGGAAGTGAGCCGTCGGACTAGCCCGCTGCCATTGTAAATAGTTTTTAGAGTTAGGTTTCCTTTTCCTTTGATTTGTGGTGAATGGACTATGCCACACACATTTGTTTTTTTATTAGGTAGTTTCTTAGGTAGGTTTAATTTCTTTCGTTGGGCTCATGGACCCATGACAATGGAATGTACATAGTTGGACAATGGATTTATTTTAACTTTTTATTTGGTTTTGAACATGGATTAATGGATTTTTCTTTTGGACAATGGATTGTACATAGTTGGACAATGGATTATTTTGAACTTTTTCCTTTGATTTCACCATGGATCAATGGATTTTTCTTTTTACGTTTCCTTTGGATTTGCATTGGTGGAGGGAGAGTTTGGACTATTTTTCTTTCGTATTTCTTTGGATTGGTTATACTTTTCATTTACTCATCTTTTGCACATGCTTTTCATTTCATGTTTGCTATTTTGTTATGCTTTATTTCATAGCTTTATTTTTGTACATAATACATTTTCATATTTTAGTTCCATGTGTGGGATTCGCCCATTGGGTTAATGCATGTGAAAATGTGGGTTTACACAATCAATGCCAACCAGTGTGTGTGTGTGACGAACATGTGTTGATGTACATAGTTGACTTTTGGTTTGTGTCTTGAGATAGGCATGTCAGTGTGGGGTGGATTGGGAAATCATTGCGTCTCAAGAATGGGTGGCGTGCTGTGGTTTTTTGGTGTAGAAGTGGGCCATGATTGTGCATCTTTATTTCATGTAGGGGGGGACATGAGTGGGGGCCTGCTGGCAGGTGCCCCTCACTTCTGGGGGGTGGGGGTGCTGGGGGACATGAGTGGAGGCCTGCTGGCAGGTGCCCCTCACTGCTGGGGGGGTGGGGTGCTGGGGGACATGAGTGGGACATGAGTGGGGGCCTGCTGGCAGGTGCCCCTCACTGCTGCGGGTGGGGTTGCTGGGGGACATGAGTGGGGGCCTGCTGGCAGGTGCCCCTCACTTCTGGGGGTAGGGGTGCTGGGGGACATGAGTGGGGGCCTGCTGGCAGGTGCCCCACACTGCTGGGGGTTGGAGGTGCTGGGGGACATGAGTGGGACATGAGTGGGGGCCTGCTGGCAGGTGCCCCTCACTGCTGGGGGGTGGGGGTGCTGGGGGACGTGAGTGGGGGCCTGCTGGCAGGAGCCCCTCACTGCTGGGGGGTGGGGGTGCTGGGGGACATGAGTTGGTGATCATATTGCAACGTGACATGTGGCTTGGCTGGGGGGCATGCCGATGGTGGATGGGCTGCCTGTGGGACATGACCAGGGGTGCAGGGTAGTCCCCTGTGGTGTGGGCTGCCTGCAGGGGCCATGGAGGGGGAAGAGGGGACACCTGCCAATTCACATGTAGGACTCCCTGCGCACCACACTGGATACACGTACCCCGCTCTGACTGCAAAATCGTGTGTGAAACTTCACGCGCACACCCAAAATACATGTACCCCGCTCTGACAGCAAAACCGCATGTGAAACTTCACATGCACCCCAGAAATACATGTACCCCACTCGCACAGGGCCAATCGTGTGTGATACTTCCCATGAACCCAAGTAATACATGTACCCCACTGCACAGGGGCAATCACGTGTGAAACTTCCTACAATCCCCAGTAATACACGTACCCCGCTCGCACAGGGCCAATCGTGTGTGACACTTCCCATGAACCCCAGTAATACACGTACCCCGCTCGCACAGGGGCAATCGCATGTGAAACTTCCCGTGAACCCCAGTAATACACGTACCCCACTCGCACAGTGTCAATCGCTTGTACCCCGCTCGAACAGTGCCAATCGCGTGTGAAACTTCCAGCAAACCCCAGTAATACACGTACCCCGCTCGCACACGACCAATCGCGTGTGAAACTTCCCGCAAACCCCATTAATACACGGACCCCGCTCGCACAGGGCCAATCGCGTGTGAAACTTCCCACGAACCCCAGTAATACACATACCCCACTCGCACAGGGCCAATCGCGTGTGAAACTTCTCGCGAACCCCAGTAATACACGTACCCCGCTGGCACAGGGCCAATCGCGTGTGAAACTTCCTGCGAACCCCAGTAATACACGTACCCCGCTCACACAGGGCCAATCGTGTGTGAAACTTCCCGCGAACCCCAGTAATACACGTACCCCGCTCACACAGGGCCAATCGTGTGTGAAGCTTCCCACGAACCCCAGTAATACACATACCCTGCTCGCACAGGGCCAATCGTGTGTGAGACTACCCGCGCAGCGGGGTGTGTATATTCAGAGGGGTGCGCGGGGAGTTTCACAGGCTTTTTCGAGGTTGTGAGCCTGTGTGCCATGTACGGGATTTGTGTGCTGTACATGGCGCACGGGGAGGGGTTGGGGGCGTAACTGGCGCTGCTGCAGGGCCGATGCGCCACTCTGCGCCACGGCTGGTTTTGGATGTTAAAATCCATGAATACGCTGTGCGTGGAAATGGATTTTAGCTCACACGGCTGGTGCAGAAAGTCGCACGTGCACACTGTGCGCCAGCCGCGTGCGCCACTTGTGCGCTGAATTCTATGAATTACCCCCTAAATATACACGTCAGTACTGAGAAGATGGACCAAGAGAAAGACATACTCTTTTCTCCAATTCAGCCATTAGGGAGCCAGCATAGATAGGTCAGAAGTTGTTTGGGATGGTATCTTGGAATTGGGAGGTGTAAAGCCAATCTGTGGCAGTTTATCTTGTATGCTAAGAAGGTTCAGCTGAGTGGAGAAGTCCAGGTCGTGGACATCTTTAAGGGGAAAAGAATATCTTTCTTGCACTTCATCAGGTGGACTATGCACCTGCCCATTCATATATGCCAGTACTACATCTTGCACATTCCGTACATCCTTTCTGCTATCCTCAGTTCCAGCCTGTAAAAGCTCAGGCCTCTAAATACCACCAAGAGATAGGGGCTGAGAAAGATACATCAGAGAGATTAGAAAAGGAACTGGCTAGATTTGATCAGGCCTTGAGGAACTGCAAACAGTTAGGGTATGGAAGGGCTATCCTGACCACGGTGGGATGTCCTCTTTACCAGGGGCCTCAAGCCAACTGACCACATTATATGCACAGGGTGCTGCTAACTTCATGTCTACCAATTTACAGGAACAGGGAAACATGAGACAACTGGACTCAATCAGGCCTAGTGTAACTGAGCCAGAAGACCAGTCCCTATCAAATATTGACAGACATTCATCTTTATTTAGGTTTAAAAATATCTTAGCAATTTCATCTAACCAGGACGGCTCCATGATGAGAAGATCAGGGAACTAGACTGGCAGAAACACAGGTAACAAAGGGTTTAACTGGTCCATGCCTCAATAGGGTATCTTAAAAATCTCCACTCATTCAGGAACCTGGGGGAGTTCTCCACTACACCAGGAAGAAGGGGGGGGAGCAAGATGACTACTCCCCTATGTGAAAGGGGGAGCCCAAGGGCAGTGACCCAGAGAGCCCATGGTGCCACAGGGGAGAAGAGACCAGGCCCCATCATTCTGGGAGGGATTCCCAGTCTCAAAGAATCATGGAGTGCCTAGAGGACAGGGAGTGGACCATAAATAGAGTCAGCTCTGAGTCTGAGGGCAAATGGACTCAGGTGCAGTAGAAAAAGAAGACTGCCAAACAAAAGAGAACTCTCATAAAATACCCAATTCGGCAGATCAAAGCCATAATAAACTTCATGACTCCCTACCACAGAAATGCAAAATACTCTGTCGGAGAGCATATGGAGCTCTATGAGCAGATGATGATGTCATTTGGCATACAAAATTATCACAATTCCATATGGAGTTTGTCAAGTGGACATTCTCCCCGGAACACTCCAGCTTCTTAACGGGGCTGGAGGATCAAAATCATCAAAGATGCTCTACCTACAAGGCGGCAATCTAGAAACACTTCTCTGTGGACTGGAACACCCAGGAGGCTTGCAAGGGGGCCTAGAACCTGCAGTGCGGAGAGGATCAGGCACCTAGAGAGTTTGTGCAGGAACTGAAGCGGGCATTTGCCCAGACCTCTGGAGGTGTGCGCACCAATAGTAAGGAGGGTATTATTATGTATTTTCTCCCCCTCCCTAAGTATATCATGACCTAATTGGTAAGGACTTTTATGAGCAAAGGACCCTAGATTGAGTAAAAGAACAGGATACTCAGATCTATGAGGTCCAAAAGCCTGTTGAAAACAAAAATAATCAAATAAATCACAAACCATCAAACACTCCTGCTGCTGCAAAGGTGGCGGAGGTGAAGAAACCCCGATTTTGGACTTAGAAATGGGGGGCCTATAAATACTCCTCTGTCTAATAAGCCACATTAGAGGCAGAGGAGACCCTCTGATCAATCCCACAAGTGTGGTAGCCAGGCAGGGTATCCAACAAATGTATCACCTGATTCTGCCATCTACATAAGCTTGAGATACAAGGATAACAGACCCATCTTGGTTTATGTATGGACTCCCCGGCACAAGGGGGGGTCCAATCAGGTAAGTATGGCCCCAGGGAACTGCCCCAAAATGTCCCCCCAAACTTTTCACAAAGCTTCCCTCATGAGGGAAGTAATATTCCACCCTCCAATTTAAGTTTCTTCCCCAGGTACCCTCCAAACCCCAACCTTCAGAACAATTCTCCTCTCTCACCCCGCTTTCAGGACTCTAGACCACCAAATCAGGGAGATTTCCGTCGAGGAGACTGCGGATCTGGAGATCAAAATTGTTCGACATAGGGTAAAACACCCAGTGATAGTCGTCACTCCAGAGGGCACACCTTATCTCCTGGTGAATGACCTCCTCCGGAGGTTATCGCCCCTGATTGACTGTGTGAAAAAGGTCCTCTGGACACAGACTAATCGCCCAGTAAAACTGAAACAAAGCACAAACTATGTAAGTTTAAATGGCACATGTCACATGATTGAAGAACAGTCTGACCTAAATCGAATTCCATTTTAGGAATAATCAAGTCCCCAATTTCACTGTCATCTTGGTAGGAGAACAAACTGGTGATGGAAACACGTCTCCATTTTTGAAAATCAACCTTTCTCCCAGTTTCATGCGGCATTCCACACTGGAATGAAATACCATGAAATTTAATACCGATCCACAGTTTGAAGAAAACCCAAATCCCATGATAAAAGATGATGACAAGTTTGGCTGATATCCAGAAATTTGCCTAGATGTAATACGAACAAGGCTTGTAACTTGCTCTCTTCCAAGCTGCACGCTGAGTCTTTTCAGAAAAAAGTTGAAAACGTGGCTGTTTTCATAACTTGATTGGACATGTCCCCTCCTATCTGACTAGTTCTGTACTCTGACCTCACCTACTTCTTATTCCACCCGCGGTGTTTCTTGTTGTCTGTCTTGTTACACGCCCTACTGCCTAAGAGTCCATGGCTGTGCTATATCAATATAATAAAGTAAAGTAAAGTAAAGAAAAAGGCTGAACAACTGTTTCTCCCCATTCAGGTAAATGAGGTGGTGGAACCTGTTCTCATTCAATATGCCTGAATAATGGAAAAAGCTTCATCAGCATTATTCAGGAAACTCCCAAAAGATCAGACCATTCCCACATTTAAGTTGGGGGATAAGTGGGAAATGGGCCTGGAAACTCCAAATTGAAAACATCTTCTGCCAGCAGGTTCATGCAAAAAATGTCCATTGGTGACAAAAGCATAGCTCATAATTGCTGGGTTGTGAGAGATGACCATCTGCCTTTACATTCTCAATCGATTCGCAATTAATTTGTACTTAATTAATTACAAGACCTGGTCCTGATTGGGGGGTAACCCCCTGGGCTCGGAAAATCCTGAGAAACATTTCGGTCAGCAGAATTGCTGTCGTATGCAGTTGAAGTTCAAACAAGAGAAGCCTTCCCCGGACTGGTGCGACAATTCACAATTCCCCTAAAAATAAATGGAAGACAGAACCTCCAAAACCTGGGAGCTTATATAAATTAAAATGATCACCTCCTATAAAAAGGGTTGTATTTGAACCCGACACTACTAGTTGACCTAGAACACGACACCATTTGAATATTGGGGGATAACAGCAATTTAGGAGTATCACTCTGGGTGCAGACACCTTTATTGGAATGGTGGTTGATGCCGAGCATTTCTCCATTGACTTAGGGAATTGATTAATGGGACATATTCCAAATGACTGTTACCTCTGTCACGATGACATACTTCCAGAAAAGGTTTTGATCCGGGAAAGGGGGGAATTTCTTTGTGTACTCTTCCTGCCCTTATGGTGGGGAAGAGGTAACCTGCGACATCAGGAAGGATGAGGTGGTATTTCAAGTCAACAATGACTGCCTCCCTTCCTTGAAAACTCCTGTCCAGGCCTACACCATAAAACGAGATCTCTCCACTCAACTGGAGGATACAGTGGAAATTGTAAAACCTGAGGTATTTCTAGGCTTCAGGCAGATGGTTGAGGAATGAATAAACTTCGCTGATGCCTGTGAGACAGAGGAGCAAAAGCTGAAACAAGTGTTTTTGGATTTTCAAGAGATTTTCGCCAGTGGACTCTTATGACTGTGGTCGCACCGAGATATATTCCACCTCCATACCAACCGACCCTGGGATAAATACAATTTAATAAATCAAGATTAAAGAATTTAGAATCTCGTGGGATAATTTGTCCAGTTCACAGTACCTTTAATAATCTGTTACTGGGGATACTCAAACCCAATGGCCAATGGAGACTTTGCGCAGACCATAGGGAGTTAAACAAATGTTGAGATGGCCTCTTCGCTACATCGATCAGGGAATGGCCCAGATCCAAGGGTCAAAGGTGTATACCACCATTGGCCTGACCAACGGTTACTGAACAGTACACGTGAGTAGGGAAGACAGTATAAGCTTGCCTTTACCTCCAGGGGGCAGCAGTACACGTAGACCCAATCCCCCTTTGGATATATGTACTCTGATAACGAATTTAACATCTTTCTGCATAAGGTCAAAGGGAAAGCCTGGCCTATGTAGAAAAAGAAGACTGCCAAACAAAAGAGAACTCTCATAAAAGACCCAATTCGGCAGATCAAAGCCATCATAAACTTCATGACTCCCTACCACAGAAATGCAAAATACTCTGTCGGAGAGCATGTGAAGCTCTATGAGCAGATGATGATGTCATTTGGCATACAAAATTATCACAATTCCATATGGAGTTTGTCAAGTGGACATTCTCCCCGGCACACTCCAGCTTCTTAACGGGGCTGGAGGATCAAAATCGTCAAAGATGCTCTACCTACAAGGCGGCCATCTAGAAACACTTCTCTGTGGACTGGAACACCCAGGAGGCTTGCAAGGGGGCCTAGAACCTGCAGTGCGGAGAGGATCAGGCACCTAGAGAGTTTGTGCAGGAACTGAAGCGGGCATTTGCCCAGACCTCTGGATGTGTGCGCACCAATAGTAAGGAGTGTATTATTATGTATTTTCTCCCCCTCCCTAAGTATATCATGACCTAATTGGTAAGGACTTTTATGAGCAAAGGACCCTAGATTGAGTAAAAGAACAGGATACTCAGATCTATGAGGTCCAAAAGCCTGTTGAAAACAAAAATAAACAAATAAATCACAAACCATCAAACACTCCTGCTGCTGCAAAGGTGGCGGAGGTGAAGAATACCCTGATTTTGGACTTAGAAATGGGGGGCCTAGAAATACTCCTCTGTCTAATAAGCCACATTAGAGGCAGAGGAGACCCTCTGATCAATCCCACAAGTGTGGTAGCCAGGCAGGGTATCCAACAAATGTATCACCTGATTCTGCCATCTACATAAGCTCGAGATACAAGGATAACAGACCCATCTTGGTTTATGTATGGACTCCCCGGCACAAGGGGGGGGTCCAATCAGGTAAATACGGCCCCAGGGAACTGCCCCAAAATGTCCCCCCAAACTTTTCACAAAGCTTCCCTCATGAGGGAAGTAATATTCCACCCTCCAATTTAAGTTTCTTCCCCAGGTACCCTCCAAACCCCAACCTTCAGAACAATTCTCCTCTCTCACCCCGCTTTCAGGACTCTAGACCCCCAAATCAGGGAGAATGGAGACTAAGGATGGAGGGCTACCAGGGAAACCCTCAATACCCGAGCTACTCTGGGAGAAGGGACAGCTACCCTTCCCAGTAGCAGAAAAGGTATGATTTTAGACCCCTGTACCAACCAGAGAGGATGTTGCAACTGGAGTCTCATGTTGAGGACTCAGCAGGGCCCTCAAATGAATATACTTGCCCAGAACAGCTCACACCCAGGGTCTGGCACCCCAGAGCAATGCCGGGGCCAAACCCTGACAATCAACAGGTTCCAGAGGAGGAGGCCATGAGGGAAGGGAGATGCAAAGCCCTAGAGGAAACTTCCTTTCTCACCCAAGCAAAACATCTAGATACCTCTGAACTTGAACCCAAATCTCCTACCCCCAAAAAGCTGCAACCTAGGGAACAGAGGGTAAGTAGGAGAAACCAAGGGACAAGGAAACCCCAGTTTGTGGAGGAAGTCTGTGTCATCCAGTTTGAAGGAGAATACTCCCTGGAGGATTCAGGGAAGAAAATCTTCCCTTTCATTGATGGTGGATTCCTCCCAAGGAAAAATGGGTTCCAAAATACCCTAGCTTAGACTGGGCAAGTATGGGGACTGACCCAGAGTCACCAACTCCAGAACCCCAGAAATGTCACCAAGAGGACTCTGAAACCAATCATGGATCCTCCCTCCAAACTGATTCAAGTCACTGTCTCCAAGAAAAGGGGGACAGCAGAGAATCAGGGGAAAGAAAGGGGATTTCCACAGTCCCACAAATATGTGGGTGCAAATTTGTTTTACAGATTCCTGGACCCCGCCACAGAAACCCACTCAAGATCACACAGTTTTGGAGTTCAAAATAAAGAAATTAACTGCCAGGTTGGCTCAAAATGCATATTTCCTTTGCCCCCTTGAGAAGAGAGAAGGCAGATTTTATGCCTCCGTCAAGGTACAGGGCCAAGGTCCATTTTCAGCACTGGTGGATACAGGATCCCAAGTCAACCTTCTGTCCAACAAGGCATTTGACCAAATTAATTCAGGAAGGGGGGAGAGTCACCAAATTCCCCTCACACCTCTTCCTGGATAACTCCAAAACTTTGACGGAAATTACATTTCCGTCGAGGAGACTGCGGATCTGGAGATCAAAATTGTTCGACATAGGGTAAAACACCCAGTGATAGTCGTCACTCCAGAGGGAACACCTTATCTCCTGGTGAATGACCTCCTCCGGAGGTTATCGCCCCTGATTGACTGTGTGAAAAAGGTCCTCTGGACACAGACTAATCGCCCGGTAAAACTGAAACAAAGCACAAACTATGTAAGTTTAAATGGCACATGTCACATGATTGAAGAACAGTCTGACCTAAATCAAATTCCATTTAGGAATAATCAAGTCCCCAATTTCACTGTCATCTTGGTAGGAGAACAAACTGGTGATGGAAACACGTCTCCATTTTTGAAAATCAACCTTTCTCCCAGTTTCATGCGGCATTCCACACTGGAATGAAATACCATGAAATTTAATACCGATCCACAGTTTGAAGAAAACCCAAATCCCATGATAAAAGATGATGACAAGTTTGGCTGATATCCAGAAATTTGCATAGATGTAATACGAACAAGGCTTGTAACTTGCTCCCTTCCAAGCTGCACGCTGAGTCTTTTCAGAAAAAAGTTGAAAACGTGGATGTTTTCATAACTTGATTGGACATGTCCCCTCCTATCTGACTAGTTCTGTACTCTGACCTCACCTACTTCTTATTCCACCTGCTGTGTTTCTTGTTGTCTTTCTTGTTACACGCCCTACTGCCTAAGAGTCCATGGCTGTGCTATATCAATATAATAAAGTAAAGTAAAGTAAAGAAAAAGGCTGAACAACTGTTTCTCCCCATTCAGGTAAATGAGGTGGTGCAACCTGTTCTCACTCAATATGCCTGAATAATGGAAAAAGCTTCATCAGCATTATTCAGGAAACTCCCAAAAGATCAGACCATTCCCACATTTAAGTTGGGGGATAAGTGGGAAATGGGCCTGGAAACTCCAAATTGAAAACATCTCCTGCCAGCAGGTTCATGCAAAAAATGTCCATTTGTGACAAAAGCATAGCTCATAATTGCTGGGTTGTGAGAGATGACCATCTGCCTTTACATTCTCAATCGATTCGCAATTAATTTGTACTTAATCAATTACAAGACCTGGCCCTGATTGGGGGGTAACCCCCTGGGCTCGGACAATCCTGAGAAAGCATTTCGGTCAGCAGAATTGCTGTCGTATGCAGTTGAAGTTCAAACAAGAGAAGCCTTCCCCGGACTGGTGCGACAATTCACAATTCCCCTAAAAATAAATGGAAGACAGAACCTCCAAAACCTGGGAGCTTATATAAATTAAAATGATCACCTCCTATAAAAAGGGTTGTATTTGAACCCGACACTACTAGTTGACCTAGAACACGACACCATTTGAATATTGGGGGATAACAGCGATTTAGGAGTATCACTCTGGGTGCAGACACATTTATTGGAATGGTGGTTGATGCCGAGCATTTCTCCATTGACTTAGGGAATGGATTAATGGGACATATTCCAAATGACTGTTACCTCTGTCACGATGACATACTTCCAGAAAAGGTTTTGATCCGGAAAGGGGGGAATTTCTTTGTGTACTCTTCCTGCCCTTATGGTGGGGTAGAGGTAACCTGCGACATCAGGAAGGATGAGTTGGTATTTCAAGTCAACAATGACTGCCTCCCTTCCTTGAAAACTCCTGTCCAGGCCTACACCATAACAAGAGATCTCTCCACTCAACTGGAGGATACAGTGGAAATTGCAAAACCTGAGGTATTTCTAGGCTTCAGGCAGATGGTTGAGGAATGAATAAACCTCACTGATGCCTGTGAGACAGAGGAGCAAAAGCTGAAACAAGTGTTTTTGGATTTTCAAGAGATTTTCGCCAGGGGACTCTTATGACTGTGGTCGCACCGAGATATATTCCACCTCGATACCAACCGACCCTGGGATAAATACAATTTAATAAATCAAGATTAAAGAATTTAGAATCTTGTGGGATAATTTGTCCAGTTCACAGTACCTTTAATAATCTGTTACTGGGGATACTCAAACCCAATGGCCAATGGAGACTTTGCGCAGACCATAGGGAGTTAAACAAATGTTGAGATGGCCTCTTCGCTACATCGATCAGGGAATGGCCCAGATCCAAGGGTCAAAGGTGTATACCACCATTGGCCTGACCAACGGTTACTGAACAGTACACGTGAGTAGGGAAGACAGTATAAGCTTGCCTTTACCTCCAGGGGGCAGCAGTACACGTAAACCCAATCCCCCTTTGGATATATGTACTCTGATAACGAATTTAACATCTTTCTGCATAAGGTCAAAGGGAAAGCCTGGCCTATGTAGATCATTTTCTAATCAAGAGTTCAACTGTGGAGGAAAACATAGCTGAAATTCGCTATTTTCTAACCCAGTTGAAGGAAGCCAGAGCGAAAATATCCTTCCAGAAGGTGTAGTGGTGTAAAACCCACGTGAACTTCCTAGGGCAGGAAATCACCCCTGAGGGTCTCAGTCCTCAGGCGAAAAATATGGAAGCCTTACTGAAATTAAAAGACCCTACGACTCTCTGTGAACTACCAAGCATTCTTGGACTTACTAATTATAGTAAGAAGTTGATAGAGGAATACGCAGAGGTCACAAGACCCATGGTCCATTTACTGACGGCCGGGGTCAAGTGGGAGTGGCTCCAGATAAATCTGAGCCAGTGAAACAACTCAAGAGAAGCCTTTCACAAGCGCCTTGTGTGGCTTACCCATCAAAAACAAGGAGTTCTTCTTGGAGACAGGGTTCTCAAATACTTGCTTAACAGCAATATTATACCAAAAGCCCAACAAGGTCAATAAAGTCATCTCATATGCGAGTAAGACTTTGTACTCTATGGAGGAAAAATTCAATTGTGAAAAGGCACTCCTGGCAATGGTGTGGGAATTGAAGAATTACCGCCTGTTCATCCAGGCGGAGCACATCATTGTCGAGACTCCTCACCAGCCCTGGCAATATCTCCAACGTGACCGAGCAGGGAATGTGAGTAATTCTAGAATTACTTCCTGGATTCTGTCCATGCAAGGCTTTCCTGTTGAGGTCAGATATGGCCAAAACAAAAATAGTCCCCTCGTGCAAGGTTGGGCTGACTTGCATGATTGTGCTCAAGAAAACTGTCTCGAGGACAAAAGTCTAAAAACCAAAGACAAAATGGAGGCATACCTGTTTTACCCCCAACAAAGTCTATGAGGAAGACATGTGCCAGGGGATAACCACAGTTTATGTGGATGGGTACTCCTACCATGTTGACAACAATGGGGAAAAGGAACTGGTGGCTGGCATTGGGAATGCCTGGGTGAATGACGCCCCAGAGCCTTCTGATGGGTATAAGATCAGTCCCTGAAGTAAGCAGGTGGCCGAGTTGATGGTGGTACATAAACCCATCCTCACTGCCGTGCAACACCAGCTCCATGGACAGGTCATAATCACTGATTCAGATTATGTCCGGTTTGGGTTCGTGGGGCACCTGATTAATTGGAAAAACCGAGGCATGCTGTGTGCAGACAACAAACCACTGAAGCATGGGAAATTAGTACAAGCCATTGATGATCTTGTCACCTCTAATAATATGACCATCTACTGAAAAAAGATCAAGGGTCATTCCACAATAGAGGGACCAGACAAAACCGAAAATGACTTGGCTGACCAGCAGTTGGCCAAAACCAGAGCCATCCACAGGAATCTCATTGAGATTGAGTCCCTGTTTGGGGAAATCCAGGTCGCCGCTGTCACCAGGTCCCAAACACTTGCCCAAAATGAACTCTCAACTACCCAGTTGAGTAAGGAAACCCCAGATGCTGATTTGATTATGGCACAAAAAGGGGATCTCATTATTGGGAAATGATATCAACACATTGAAGACCTCGTGAATTTTCCTCTGACCGAATCCGATTACATTAGGAAAGAGGATCTCTGGGTGTTTATGAAGTTTTCCAAAATGTTCCGAATCCAAGACAGTTTGTTGGTCTGGAGATCCATCTCTGGATGTGACCAGTGGGTGGTACCTACCTCATTCCATAGCCTGATGTTAAGTCACACCCATGGCACGGCCACAGCCGGTCATAGGGGGTTTCATACAACTTTGGAAAGCTTGCGAGAGGTCGCATACTGGCCACACATGGGTCAGGATCTCGACCAATACTTGAAGGGGTGTCTTCTGTTTGCGCAATTTCAGCCAAGTTCCCTCACACACAGAGCTCCCCTATAGAAAAAGGGAATGACATTGCCTTGTTCAGATTTGCAAGTAGATTTCATCAGGGCCTGTGATTCGCTCCTCTAGAGGAAAGAAGAATGTGGCGTACTCTGGGACTAGTTGGGACATCCAATTACTGCTTGTCCTGATGGCCATCTGGTCTACACCATCTTTTGCAAGAAAAATGTCTCCATACGGTGTAGACGAGATAAAGGCAGCTCTGTTCTCCAGTTTTTATGAGTCAGTTCACTTTGGCCGCAATAAAACTTGCCTTAGCTGGCAATTAGCTCTTGGAATGTGCAAGCTATTCTCAACACAGAAGCACTCTTGACGTCACAGCCAGGAACAGGGACTGCAAGGGTGGATCCAGAAGTCAAGGAGGGAGTTCATTGCCCATTGTATATAATGGGAGACATGGTTTTTATCATATACAATCAAGAATATTTATCACACAATAATGATTTTGGGATTTCTGAAAAGTTGTCAAACAGTCCTTTCTTGTCAACCAATATTTTTTTTTTGTGGGACCTGTACAACTCAAGTTATTTATGAAAATATCATGGGGCCCTCCTTGTGTAGTTGAGAGTAATGAACATTTGAGAAAACCTGCAAAATATGATTCATATACTGCCGACTGAGCGCTATATTTTTCACGGATATGGTTCTGGGGTAAATGAGGAAAAACTGTACCTCTGCGTAGGATTGACAAGTAGTGTCATTTTATTGGCAGTAAAATATAGTGTTAAAAAATGCCTTCACATGTGTCAAAGTATGAAAATTAAGGGCACTTGTCAGGCAGTGAGATTTCTATGTCCCTGAACCAGACCAAGCCCCCCCCCCCCCTGTAGAAAGACGATGATGAATAGGTGTCCTCCCCTGGAATCCCAAAACACTTTCTGGACTTCTCAGCACACAGATGTGAGTGGACTAGTGACACAAGATCAATCCTTTCTGCGGGAACCATGACACATTAGTGATGTCAGTTGCCCTAGAGCTAGATAACCCCACATCAAATCAGGAACTTTCCCACTAAATCCTGAGGTGAGCGGCTGGGGAAATCTGGAAGACCCATCCCAGTACAGTGAGGCCTAATCTGCAGTGGAGCCAGAAGGTTTAGTAGCTGCCTTAGGGATCCTTGGAGGAAAGAGGGAATACTTGACTTACCCCATTGGCTGTCCCAGAAGTGTCCTGACATCACCTGATGTCCAGTCCAGACCTATCCAGTAAGTATAGATACCCCAAGCCATAGATTGCATAAGCCCTATTCTCTTTAAGCATTACCATAGAGATTCCCCCATGGAAAAATCCCCTCTCTTATTTGCCTGTGTATTTCAGTCATTTTCTTATTGAAGAATTCCTGTTTGCCCATGTATTTCTGTCATTTTCACATTGAAGAACACCTTATTTGCTTGTGTATGGTAGCAATTCCCCATTGAAGAATACCCATTTGCCTGTGTAAATCCTTAGTATATTTTTCTAATTAAATCAATTAATTTCCCCATTGATTTCACAGGATTTGTATGGTTGGATCATGAAACCAATCAACTTCTCCCAGTGCCTTGTGAATTGGCATAGTCATAAAGTGTGGCCCAAAGAATTAATCCCATTGTGATCTGAGAAATACATGTGTCCCTGTGTTTAAATGGTGCCCTTCTAAACTAATTTCCATCTATAACTGTATTTTCCCAGTGCATCTGTCATCTTATTCTAAAACTAATTTTCCTTTTGTGAGCTACCCCTTTCCCAGAGCCTACATGTCATTTTCAGCCTCAGTAAAAACGAATTCCATTTGCATTTTCTTTCCCATTGATTGAAATTGAGCTTAACATCCCAAAAAATGATTTTCTCACTCTGTTCCTCTTTCACCTTTTGTGATACGAAGGGTTATTTATAATGCACTTAATACACAGAGGTTTCTAAGCGCGGACCCAGGGATTGAAACCATGTTGCTACGTGTCATCTTGCTTCCAAGGCGAGCACGTTGCCGCTGAGCTGTCCTCCTAAGACTAGTATTCTCTAAAACCCTGCCTGTCTGTTAAGTGTAAGCAGTACGAATTTCCTTCTGTTCTTTTCCATAACAGTTGTGCAAAATAATTAAAACCTCACCCTTTCATTGCGCTCTAAAACAAATTGTCCTATTCTTTGCTTGCTCCCCATAGTGTTTCTATGAAGTTGATCCCAAATATGATTTTTACCTGGTGTTCCCACTCCTCGCCACTGCCTTCCATCTCAAACTGACAATCCTAGTAGATGTCTGGGGGGTTGAGGGTTGCTGTGAATCAAGCATCAGTGATGCGCTTGCACTTTCCTGCTTGTGTGCACGCATTTTCTTTTTGTGTTTTAAAAGTAAAAGTAAAATTGTATACTGTACAGTTTAAGTTATCTCAGTGTACTGCTTCATCAAAAAGGACATTGCATTTTGCGTTTCCACAACATTGGTGGCTGTTGTAAATTGTTGATTCTCATTTGACATTAAATAATACATTAATTAATATCTTATTGATACACACAGGCTTGGTTCCTAGTCCATTGTGACACAGGGTATGTCTGGAGGTTGGGTGAGAGAGGGATTGTAGGCCTACTCAAATAAATAATCCGAAGTGTAAAAATCAAAGCATTTTTATTGTGTGCCACATTTCTAGTAGGGGAAGGAGATCCCTGACTTGCTTGCGCCATATAATAAAACCATGACACTGCCCTGCAAGAGTCCTCCAGAAAGGCAGCCTGTACCTGCGCCAACCTCTCAGCATCCTCTGCCCTGGAAATTGCCAC
Organism: Ambystoma mexicanum; assembly: GCF_040938575.1. NCBI lineage: Eukaryota > Metazoa > Chordata > Amphibia > Caudata > Ambystomatidae > Ambystoma > Ambystoma mexicanum. Next base: position 446,072,250 of record NC_090935.1, on the reverse strand, counting down.
CTCATTTGCCCGCTGCCTCTCATCATCCTGCTGCCTCAATAATTGCACTTGTGAAGGTATCAGGGCATGCACCCACAGTTTTTACTCCCGGCTTACCTGAACGATGCATGTTCTTTATTGCCTCTTCCTGGCATCTATCCTATCAAGGATTTGCCTCATCACCACCATCATATCCTGCTGCCTGGCAATGCATCTTTGGCACAGGCACTTCCTCCAATTCGATGACAGTCTGCTTCGGAGGAGTACTGCACCTGCACTGTGATCACTTGCCTGGCATTCCTCCACAGCCTGTTCCTCTGCTGTTTCCTAGACAGGCTCTGTGACTACCTCATCTGCCTGTGTACCAACTTCCAACTCAACCAGGGTCACAGGCACCTCCAGACTCTCCAATGGCGGGACAGGGGCACAAGAGACCATGGTGTTGGCTGACATGGAGGCCGCAGTTGAGGTTGAATGGGGCTCAGATAAGGAGGAGGAGGAAGAGGTGTCCATTCCAGTGGCCTGTCCATACCAAGCAGTGCTGGTGCCAATTGTAACAAGAGGATGCACGCCTCACCATGATGCTGTCCAAGCCGTTTCCATGAATATCATAGACAACATCATGGGAGATGTCTGCCTCCTCAAGCCACCTACCAGCAGTGGCTGCATTCCGGTTGGCCTTATAGACCGCAAGTGCAAAATATGTCTGGGTGGAGGCATCAGAGAAGGTGGGTAGTGCTGCCGCAGATGGTCCTGGTACAGGAGGATGTGCTGACCCCTCCATGGTGGACTGTCTCGGAGCCAGGTGTGCAGCCTGCACATTCACCTCAGTTGCCACACATGACACCGTGGGCAGGCCTGCAATCGCCTCCTCCTGCATCAACCCTGACACTTCCAATGAGGGCTCCAGGCTGTGGGGCCCATGTGTGGTTACTTCATCACTACCCTGCCTCTTTTCTACTGAGGTGTCCACCATGACAATGGTATCCAGTGGCAATAGCGCCATCAGATGTTGATGCTCCCCCAGGCACATGGCCCTCCAAGGAGGTAGATGTAATTGGGCATCCCTGGGGTCTGCATTTCTGTCTGGAGCACGTGACCCTGGCATGCAGCTCCACAGCATAGATAGTCCTCCTTTTTCAGCCTGTGAAACTGTGGAAGTGGGTAGATATAACAAAGGAACCAATCATAAATGCCAATGAGTGTGTACTCAGCTGAATTGCATTAGTAGCATGCAGTCATCATAAGTCAATATGCAACTGCCACACACACACAGGCCGTGCTGGGTAATCTGAATGAATCCTGTTTCAAAAGTAAAAGCGAAATGACAAGTTACAATGATGAGACACGCACATTGATGTGTGGCCACATGCACATGACAACGACTCATTTGACATCCTAATAGCAAAGAAGCAGTGACAAAAGTATATCCTGCAGGCAGGGCCATGGAAAAGGCACCTGGCCACATGTGTCCGTGGCATCACAGTCACATCCCCTTCCAACCACATATTGCAACATGCATCCCTGACAGTCCAACATGAATGGATGCAAAACATGCATGCAACATTCCTGAGGATCAAGCAGCAATGCTGTCGGTCCTAACACGAAAAACTGCTATGATGACATACCATGTATGACCCTTCCTTCTGTGGCCTGATTGGTCCAGATGTTGAACTGATTGTCAAATGCACTAAATTGCCATTTATAACATTTTATTGAACATTTTTTAGGCTCCTTATACAACAGAATTGTTTTTCAAAGCGCCACAAGGCTAAATGGGAAGGGAACAGGGGAAATAATAATAATGTCAAGAACAATAAAATACAGCCATGGTCCTACTAGGCCTTGTGGCATTCGGACGTACAAGCGCAGTGAGGAGAAATGCAGGAGATAGGAAGGGAGGAGGAAGGGGGCAGAGAAGTGGACAAGTGCTGGTGGAGGGCCGGGGGCAAGTGCTAAGGGGAGCCAAGGAGGAGAACCTCAGGCTAAGTGCTAGTGCAAGCGACTCCCAAGGGTGGAATACAAAGCTGCCAAGTGGGGGCTCACACGAGCAGTGTTGTGGGGGGGGTGGGTGCTCGTATTGACTGGGAAGAAGGACCTGGAATCCTGCTCATGAAGCTCATGAGGATCAGGCCACCAGTCACGGTGGCAGTGGGGTGATTAACAGGGAAGGGAAAGAGGCAAAGAGGTAGAGAATATCAGAGATTTTACCTGTTTCCAGATCTTAAGGCGTTCCAGCTCAAGTCTGAGAGGGGCCTGGAGGTTGTTCCAAAGGGAGGAGGAAAACCTTAGAGTTAGAGGAGCGTAGGGCTCTAGCAGGGGAGAATTTATGGAGGCAAAGTTGGAGATAGCATGGTCCCAGGTCTGGAAAGGCCTTGTGGATGGTGCAGAGGGACTTGAATTTGATTCTTACAGCTACTGGGAGCCAGTGGAGAGATTTAAGGGCTGGAGATACGGTCCCTGGGCTTGAGGCCAAGGATAAGTCTTGCAGAGATATTATGGATTAGCTGGAGGGAGCGTGTGGAGGAAAGAGGGAAATTGACAAAGGTTGTTGCAGTAGTCCAGCCTGGAGAAGACCATAGCTCTGGAGACATTGAACTTCTGAGGGAAGGTAAGGAAAGGAAGAATGCCTCTGAGGAGGTGGAGCTGGAAATGGGACTTCTTAGTAAGGTCCATAATATGAGGGGGAAGGAGAGAGCAGAATCGAAGATAACCCTGAGATTTTTGACCTCACAGGATGGTGAGAGAAGAGGGCCCAAGGAGGGTGGCCAGAGGGTAGGAGGGAAGGAGGGTGCAGGTGACCCAATGATAAGGATCACCGTTTTACTGGCATTAAGACAGATATTTTTTACTTTTTAGCTGCACACCATGCCTCAATAGTGGACAAACAGTGAGGGATCAGAGAGGATGAAGATGAGGTAGTAGATGGAAGTTTGAAGGAAAGCTGAGTGTCATCGGCATAACACTGGAAATGAGGAGAGAAGGAGGAACTCTGGTGAGCAAGTGGGGCGAGATAAATGTTGAAGAGCCATGGTGTTAGGATAGAGCCCTGAGGGACGCCACATGTAGAGATTGAGGTGGTGGAGGAAAAAGGGCTCAGCCGATCCAGTGCCCGGTCAGTGATACCGAGGGTGTCATAGAGTCATTTTCTGACAATAGAATGGTTGACCATGTCAAAGGCAGAGAAGAGATGAAGAGATCAAGGAGAATAAGAACTGCGGGAGAGTTGGAGTCATGATTTGCGAGCATGGTTTCACAGGCGTTCAGGCGAGCAGTTTCTGTGCCTATGGATGCCCGCAATCCAGATTGATGGTCCTCAATGCAACCAACAAGTTCAGTGTGGAGGGTCAGTTGGGGGGGCATCTTCCTCAAGAGTTTACCCAGGAAGAGGGTAGTTGAGACAGGACGATAGCTAGCCAGGTAGGTGGGGACTGCAGAAAAAGCAAGTGGCGAAGGAGTGGTTACAGAAGACAGCAGGAGCAGGGTTGAGAGAGGAGATATAGTCCTTAATGGTTCTGGAAGGGTAGGGGATCATCTGTTTGGAGGAGACATTCAGAAAGCAGACCACTTTAGAGACCTCATGCACTGTGATGGGAGGGAGGAGAGTGCAGAGGGGTGGAAGGAGGGGAGCCAAGGGAGGCAGGGGAGCAGGTGAGGGAGTAGAGATGGGGGTATAGAAGAGTGAAGACAAGATATTCTGAGTTTTTGATGTGAAATGGGAGGCCAAAGGGGTGCAGAGAGCCTGGTAAGGAAGGAGAGAGGTGGAGACAGCAGCTGAATTGGCGAGTTCCTTGCAGAATTTGAAAGGTTTGGCGATGCTGTTAGTGGCTCCAGAGATGCAGGCTTGGATGTGGGCCCACTTCTTGGAGGGATTGAGAAGCAATATTGCCTTTGGAGCAAGCGACAGGCCAGTTTTTTCAGAGGGTGAGCCCAAGGTTTGCAACTTCCGTTCAACAACTCTGCACTTGTGTTTCAGATATGATAGATCAGAGTCATACAAGCTGTTGTTCTTGGAAGCAGGTATTTGGCAGATCATCATGACAGGGGCAACGATGTCAAGGGTGTTTAGAGATGGAGAGGTGAAGGTTAGCAAGAACAGAGTCAGTGGCAGAATTGAGCGTGGGAGGGGGATTAAAGGTGGAAGTGAAACCAGCTATTGACACTCGCTTCATAGGTCGGATGATGGCGAAGGAGGCTGGCAGTGCTGGGGGTGGCTTGGGCAGAGGGACAAGGAGCCCCAGGTGGGACGACAGGAGAGAGTGGTTGGATCAAGAGAGGGGGTGGTGACTGGATTAGATATAGGATGTCACCAGAAATGAGGGTGTCAAGATTGTGACCAGCAAAGGGAAAGTAGGGCGAATAGAGAAAGAGAGGGAGTCATAGAGGACATGGGAGTGAGAGGTTGAAGATTCAAGGGAGTCGAGGTGGATGTTGAATTTACCAAGGAGGAGAAGTTTGGAAGAAGAGGTTGAGAGGGAACAGGCAAGTTGACCCATTCATAGAGGAAGAGAGAAATAGGCCAAGGGGGCATGTAGATAGTGGTGAGGGTGAGGGAAAATGTAGGCAAGATCCCAAGCCTACTGATAAGACTTTCAAAAGACGATTTGGATTGGGTAGGGACCTATTCAGGGAAGATAAGGGCCACTCCACCTCAGGCTAGTTGGGTCTGCGTTTGGAGAGGATGTTGTAGCCATCAAGGAGGAAAGTGTCAAGAGCGGTGATAGTGCTGGCATTGAACCGCGTCCCGGTAAGAGCGACGACGTCTAGGTCAAAGTCTTCCGAGAAGGAGATGTCAGAGGAGTGTTTGACAGCAGAGCAAGCATTCAGAGTAGCTAAATGAAACTGGTTACTACCTTTGAAGGTTTTCTTGAGCGGGTGTGGGGCCTGGTATTCCCATCGGTGGTGGTGGAGAGGTGAGAGGAGAGGAAGAAGGAAGAGTGGCAGGAGAAGCGAGGATGTTTATGAGAGAGGGCAGGCACTGGTCGAGAAGAGTAGGTTGAGAACCATGGCCCATGATAGTGCCATTGTGATAAATATTAATGATACACCTAAAGGATGAGAAGTATGCCAGAAGTACTTCCCAGCTAGTGCCACCATTAATGGGTGAGGAGGAGAAAGGGGAGAGATTGGAGACAAGACGGGTGGTCCATAGGTCAGGAGAGGGGACAGGAAAGATGATATCCGTAAAAGTCTGCCTGGAAGTGGCATTGACGTAGGTGTCCGCAATAGGTAGGCCTGGGTTAGAGTCAAGGAGACCGTTTTTCAGACTTTTTCTTCCCGACATCGTGCGAGAGGAAGGATAGGTGATAGAATAGTAGGTGGAATTGATAGGGGGGATAGAGAGTGCTATGGGAGTAGTGGAGGACCGACAGGGGAGTTGAACCATGCACAGAAACTCACCAAGTGGCCTAACAGCCAGGTGGGCATAGGAGAAGGAGGAGTGTAATGGAAGATAATCAATGCACAAATTTAAAAGTAAGCCTAGATTTGAATTTCCAATAAAGTACTAAAATACAGCACAAAATGGAGAATTCAAAGATTGAAAACACACCTAAATTCGAATTTCCAGTAAAGTACTAAAACAAATCAGGTGTTGGTCATTTGCAGGAAACTCACTGGACTCTGTTAAAGAATGTTTGGGGTCAACACATTGAGCTAAAACTTTAGGAATGCACGTGGGATAGGCCTACTGTTCTCTAAGAATTTGAAGCACAATGTGCCACAAATAGTGGTACTGAAAGTACATATTGAGGGAAAGGATTATGCACCAAACAGAAATGACAAAGCCTTCTTTACCACCATATCCCAGGTTATATTGGATATAGACTGCAACAAGTGTTTAATAGCTGGAAACTTAAATGTGCCTTAAGACACAGTGCTAGACATATCAACTCGAGCAAGGTCCCAATTGTCACTGAACATGATCTCTATCAAACTAATGTTGCTGGACCTCTGTGATAGATGAAAAGCACCCTACCTTGGAGGAGTACAGACTTCTTTACAGCAAAATATCTAGTGCCCTCAGTGCATTCGAATTAAATGGACGATATTGTAATATCTGATTATGCCCTTTGTACATTGGCTGAACGAAAACACAAAATGTATTTTAACAACTGCATCGTTGCAGAACGAAATTGAATACTGGATAAACATCAACAAACGGCCTGCACGTAGGTTGTCGGTTCAATATGACTCTCTAAATACCTTTATGAGAGGAAGGACAATTCCTTATATTTCTAAGTAAAAATTGCAATGAGAGATTATCAAAGTAGGTAATAGAAACTAAAGAGGCTAACCAGTGCTTGCCAGCATAAACAAAATGAAGCTCACTTGACAGAGCCCCTGGGATTGAAGTATACAATGAACAAAGAGTGCAATAGGAAATACGTGTACTGCAGAAATATAATATGAATTATAACTATTGGGAAAGAAGAACAGGAGTCCTGGCTACTTGCTTATTGGCTCGGTCAGTCGTCGGTGACGAACACGGTGACAAGAATTGAAAGAGCATATAGGACGATGGTGGAAAATGAAATTGTATTTGTTCAAAATTTAGAAAATACTATTGCACTCTTTACTCTGGGAACTCTGGGGCTTCAGGATAATAAATGCTTTGCTTTCTAGATGGTGTGCCCCTGGAAACATTGGAGGAGACACCCTCCATGGACTGCAGGGCTCCATTTCAAATGGAGGAACTGGAATTGGTACTAAAGGGAATGCCTGAAGGGAAATGCCAAGGTTCTGATGGTTCCAATGTGGACTTTTAATAGAAGTTCCCAAGCATCAGGTGTTCAAATGGATTATTGAAGAAGGTGAAGCGACGTGCAGCCATACTCAAGTGCTAATATTTATGCAAAGATGATTGTGTAAAAGCTAATATAGATCCTGAACAATAGAGACATAGTGGCTTTGTGACAGGGCGAGAGAGGGTGTTGAAAGTAGACTACTGTTTTATCCCCAGTTCCTGTTTAGAGATGTGGATACCCTAGCTTTGGTGCTGTCCTTGAACTAATAGAACGCGTTTGATCGAGTGAACTGAGGCTTTCTCTGATGTGCGATATCAAATCATGGTTTAAGGCATACATTTATCTAGAAGGTTAGAGCCCGGTACTATTCATGAAAAGCATGTTTGCAAGCAATAGGAACAAGATCAGACCCATTCCATCTTGGTAGAGCAACCATACATGTGTACCCACTGGCCTGCTTCTCTTTGATCTCATCTCACACAGGAACCATCAGACAGAAAATGAAGCAATGCGGTTCCTTTGTAACAAGGCATGCATATTGTTTGCTGATAGTGTGTACTTTGACCATCTGATATCCATATTAGGCTATTTGCCCTATTCTCAACACCACGGTGCTTCAGATGGTTGCCAGACTACAAGATTAACCAGTCCCAATGTGAGGTACTCCCCCTTTCAAGAAATTGGTTCAGCGATCATCTAGAGGACTGATTGCTGATCTACTTGTGCACTGTCATTCTGCTTGAGATGTAGAGGTTGGTACAGGAAAATGCACTGCATGAGCTGAAGGAAATGGAGATTTTTCCAACGAGTTGAGCAAGTCTGAACCAGGCATTTTGGGACATAGACAACTCTTTTAAAATGGCCTTGCTTCCCGAAATATTATGCAAATTGAGAGTTGTGCTAGTTGAAATCCCTGGGATGTTTTGGAGAAAACTACTAGCTGTAAGGAGGGAAGTCCAAATGCCTGGAAGATGGAAATGTGTCAATTGAAAATGTATTTTCCAATGGACAAAGGTGGTTTCACTTAACTAATTCATCAATCCTACAAAGGTCAAGTTGCTTGTAGAGGAGACTGCACTCAGAGATTTCACACTGATCTATATTGAAGAGGATGATGGCAGGTGGGTATGGGCATAAGGAGACACTATGCCCAAGAATGACCAGGAGAAAGAAAGGATGCTGCCTCCCACATGCTTTGTGAGGTCTGCGTGGAGACAGATGTGTTAACCCTTCGGATAAGACCACAATATTAATGTTAATGCATCCATACTTAAAAATCACGAGTTAAGACTTAGTAGTGGAGTGATTGAACTGCCACTGTCACTGCAAGAGTGCCTGCAACACGGATGAAAGAGCTCTTTAACAGGGAGGGTATGATGATGGTCTGGAATGAGCCAGGATAAGGAGAAGGACCCAGCCAATTGGCATACATAAGTGTTGCAGGACAAATTATGGAAAAGAGATCAAAAGAGAATCTGAAGTCGTTATGTGTATACAAAGCTTGTCAAATGGGTGGAAAATGATCCTTCCCCATTGGAAAGGAAATGGAAAGCAGCACGTTGCAGGAATTTCTTAGAAAAGGAGTGGTGCAGTGTCCTGTGGAATGTCAGACAGAACTCAACAGGCCCTAAACCCTGTTTAATGCAGCAAAAAAAGATATCTTATGGGCATATTGGAAGCTAGCAAACATGTTTAAAGTTCGACTTAAAAATAATGAACAGTGTCCGTTCAGTGGAGTACAGTGATCCCACTTGTGTCACGCATTCTGGCTCTGCAGAAAGGTGGGGGATTTTTGTCTGATATTAGAGACAGGGTAGAACTTCGAAGTGGGGAGTTCCTGCAGCTTTCCACTGCTGGTCATCCTTGTCTTGATAAAGAAGCAGAACAGTGTTTGGAACAAAAATGATCTTGTGGCCGCTATGGGCATTCCATGCGCCAAAAAAACTACTACTAAGGGTGTGAGACGAAAGACACAGGTCATAAGAGGGCACATGGCTGGCTAGTCTGGAAAAATAAACAGCAATCTAGGAGAGAACCCAGGAAAGACACATACCTGGTCAGAAATCACAGATGGCTATGCGAACTGGATGAACAGATTATAATATAGTATAATACGACATGTGCTTATCAGAAGCCTATCCTCCGAGTTCTTCACCACACTCGTCTCCCTCTCTTTTATTCCCATGACCATTTTTTATTTTCTGTCATAAATAACCTCTGATTTCTCTCTTTTTCCCTAGTATTTTTTTTTATTTATGAAGCTTACATAGAACGAGCTGAACAAACAGAAAAAGATACAGCAGTACAAACTTTAAGAGTTTTGACAAGGTATACCAAAGAAAAGAGTATACAATGAAAGAATAGCACTCTTACCACATCAACCAGTACATGACCAGGATTTCAGAAAAAGTTAATGTAAAGTCCTGAGTTGGAACTCTCGTGGGCACAATAGCTTCCTTAGTCCAAATGTTAGGTACAATCTGGTGCAGTAACACTGTGTGAGACTTGTCTACTTGGCATTAGGAGACATACCCCTCGTCTGTATTACACAAGTTGGTAGTGCGACTGACCTATACCAAAAGGTGAGTTACCTAATACTAAGCAGATAAGTGTTGTGTAGTCTCACACAGTGTTACTGAACCAATTCTTACATAACGCTAAATATGAAGGCTGCTTTTGTAGGGTACAATCATATTGCTCTAAGAGACGCGGTGAAATGTTGCCCATGTCAAGGACGGGCTTATAATAGATAACAAGATTGCAAAGAAAGACAAGTTGGGAACAACATTTGGGGGGATTTGGATAGCTATAAAAAATACACAAGGCTGTGTCATCAAGAGAATTAAACTAGAATTGGAAGCAGTCTTGGCAACAATAGTAGTTGACAGGAGGAGTTTGTTTGTTATAAATATCTACCATAACCTTTTGGGAGCCAACCTGAAAGAGGTTATTAATGAAATTGAGAGGGTGCTGTTTGATTGGTGAAGTGGGACATATTCCGGTCCAATAATTCTGGGTGGTGATTTTAATTGCACGTGTGCCAAGATGGATATGGCTTTTGATAACTTGAACGCTGAAACGTGCCAAGTGTTGGGAACGGAAAGTAAAATTTGGGGGGAAGAGAGAGGCTTGGATCGATATGGGTGAGATTCCTTGCCAGGTGAGGGGTTTCCCAGTTGAACTTGGTGTTTAACACAGGGTTCAGTCTGGCCCCACATGCTTCAGAATCTCGTCAACCTCAGTCATCTACTTTATTTTCTAGCAAACATAGACTGTTTTGATATCAAAAGGTTTGAGGTAGTAAAAACAAGTGTAAGTGACCATGCCATGTTAATAGCCTCTGTTTGATTTCTGCTATGGGTGAGGAAAGAATGCAATCTGGATGTAATAACATAGTGTCAAATGCATTGAGCAATAGAGTTTCTCAATTCAGTAAAAACATGTAGAGAGGAGTAAATTGTTATTTGATCAAATTGTGCGAGAAACTACTCGAGGGAGACAAGCATTGTTGTTCTCCTTCAGAATTCTCAAAACACTATCTAGGTTTAAGACTCCTGCCTCGCTGCAAACAACGTTGGGATCAACAGTCTCCTAAGAATGTTACAGCCACTATATTCTAATAACGCAGCCAGGGTCATGTTAAATACTGATAGGGATCTATCAAGTCCTATACTAATGGAAAAAGCAGTATGTCAAGGCTGTGTACTTGCCCCAACATGTTACATTTATATATTGCACATCTCTGGGATGTGATCAGGGGTTGGGGTGGATTTCCACCAAAATCTGCAGAATTAAGAGTGAACTGCATTGCTTATGCCAATGATTTGATCTTGTTTGACGTCACGCTATCAGGGCTACAACGAACCCTGAATGACATAGCATCTTACCTAAGCGACAATAAATTGGCAATCAATCCTGCTAAATATTACATAATGACCATGACTGGAAGCAGAAAGAGGAAAAGGTATGTGCGGCAAATAAACACAGCAAAGTGACTGAGGTTGAATCATTGTGTTACTTGGGTTTCGTTATTTCTATGAAAAAAGTGTTGGAAAGACCCACAATTAAAATGGAGGAGAAAGTTTGATTGTGCATAACGCTAATTACGTTGATTAAATATAGGTTATGCACTTTCTCTCTTGTTCTCCTCATAGACTTTTTTCGCTTGAAAGTGACAGGCATGGTGTTATATGGAATTGAGTTGACACACCTCAATAGTAGGAAATATTTAGATTCCCTTGAGGGCACGATCCTGAATCAGCTGTTGGATTTGTCATCAGTACCCATAAGTGTAATCAACGGGAATTTGGGTAACAATCTTGGTTGGCACAATATATGAAGAAAAGTATTTTATTGTACACAAAGGTTGAATATGGTTAAACCGAGCTTGGGCTCATAGCTAATTAGAGGATCCAATCCTTTTCCTTGAAAACAGTGTGTCAACTTTACGAGAATGGCATATATAGAATGTACTGATTCTCAGTGGGTTATGAAAAACAAAATTAACTGCTAGCATAGAATATCCAACATTGATGATCTGACAGGCTAAAATTAGAAAGAAACAGTAAAATGTTTCACATACCAATGGAAGAGACTAGATTGTATCTTCATACGTTTCCCTCTCAGCAGTATTGTGAATGGCACTTAAGGTTCCGACTAAATTGACTCCCAACATTGAAGGTGACAGGTCCAAAACTGGGAATTCATAAAGAACTTCAAAAATGCAGACTTTGTAAAACTGATTGCAAGAGACACTGTACCATGTAGTCATTGAAATGTCCAGAAACTGTTTTTTTTAAGGAGAACCCTATTGGGACCATTTGTACATTCAACATCAGCAGGCATACCGATGAGTTTGTAAAAAAGATTAAAGACGGGCACTCACGTTACCCATACATTGGCGGTGCTAAGGTATTTGATAAAAATCTTTGAAGAATTACAACTAGTAGTTGATCATGACAAACAACTTCTTCTGAAGATACACAATGTAGCAAAGTGAGACAGTCAGATCTGTTATCAGGTTGTTTGCCCTAGATCAGTGTCTAACACACAATTTAGCAAATTGAGATAGTTGGATATGTTCTTAGGTCGTATGTCTTAAATCATTTTGATAATTAATTAATTTGTTTTAATCAGTTTTAGTATGATTTTTAGGAAAATGGTCTTACAGATGCATTAAAGTGTGTCATTGCAAAAATTAATGAAATGTTTCATAATTATGGGAAGTACTAAAATGTGTATTTGTTTGATTTAAATTTGGTTCTGTATTTTCTATTTGTGTAACATATTGAGTATACTTAAAAATACAATACAAAGAAGGAAAGAATAACCAGTTTGAGAAGACAGAGATTGAAGAAAGTGGGATTTAAGATGTTTTTTTTATGAAGGTAGCGAGTGGGACAGGAATGAAGATTCAGGGAGAGAGAGTTCCAATGTCTGGGAGTCAGAAGTTGAAAAAAGTGATACCACATGGATGCACTATGAGGGCGGGGGAAAGAAAGAAGAAATTGAGAGGCAGAATGGACGTCAAGAGAGAATAATACAAGGAAACCAAGGAACTGAGATAGGGGGGAGCCAGAACATGAATGATCTTGAAAACTAGACTTAGAAATTGAAATTCACAACTCAGTTTCATAAAACGCCAGCAAAATTACAGAAGATAAGGGGAAATAGAAGAGTTAGGCGGGAGGAAAAAAAGTGTGCGGACGGCAGAGAGAAGAATTGAGCAAAGAGTGAAAATGGAGAAGATAGGAAGGCAGACATGTAAGCAGCACCAGTGATTGAGATGGGAAAGAACAATGATTTTAGCAATGTCCTAATGTAGGAAAAGGCCAGGAAAATGATGATGTTTTTCTAATATTGAAAAGATGGCATTGACAAGAACAAACTATGGTGGCAACTTGCGGCTGAAAAGACAGGGAGAAATCAATAATAAATCCGAATTTACATGTTGATGACTTACCGGAAGATGAAGGGGAGGAAAATAAATGGAAGGAGGGGGAGATTGAAGCAGACACAGGAAAGGAAATATCAGTCTTGTTGGGATTTAAGCAGAGGAACCGTGAGGCCATCCAAGATTTAACTGCAGAAAGACAAGAAGAGAGTTGCTGGTGAATAGAATCAGTGAAAGATTCACAAGGAATTAGATTTGGGTATCATCAGCGTATCAACGTACCTGGAACCCATGATCAAGAATTAGTGAAAACAGAGAAGTATTGAGAAGAAAAAAGAGGGTGCTGAGAACAAAAAACTGGGGGACAATAAAAAGAAAGGGGGGACTGAGGAAAACCCTTTACAGGAGACGACAAAGGAGTGATTAGCAAAGTAGGAGGAGAACCACTTAATAGCACAGTCAGACATTTTAAGGGCAGAGAAAGTAGAAAGAAGCGTGGGCTGATCTACATTATCGAAGGTGGTGCTAAAATCAAGTAAGATAGTTCACATGACAGGCATGTAAAATAGAGTTAAGAACGAGAGAAGAGTGGTTTCAGTGGAGAACCCAGGATGGAAACTGGACTGATGTGAGGGAAGAAAATGTGACAGATTTAAGAGAAATTAGTTGAGAGTTTTTAAAACGCTCAATTAAATTAGATAAATACGGAAGAAGTGAGATGGGGTGAAAAATAGAAGGCATATCAGAGTTTAAAGAAGGCATTTCGAGAAGTGGATGACCATTGGAAATTTAAATGTAGATAGGAATTGGCCTAAGGATAAGGACAGATTCATAAGTGTGCACAGAGTTGGAGCAAAGACAGGGAAAATAGGTTTAGTAAGAGAATCAGGTAAGAGATCAGAGGGAGCAGAAGTAGGATGGGACTGAGAAATAGTATTAATAATCTCTGTCTCAGAAATAGGGCTAAAGTTGAAACACAGAAGATCAGAAGTAGAAGCGGAGAACCCAGGAGAACAAACAGGGAGGGAGGAAGAAGGGTGAGTGAGGGACTGTCAAATATTCCAAATTCTTTAGAAGAAGAAGTTAGCAAAGTCGTTAGATGAGAGTGGAGAGCAGGCAGAGGGATTGGAAGGGGCGGGGCTAGAGATTTATTCAAGGTAGTCTGAAGTAGATTAGGAGTAGAGCTTTGAGCTTACTTTAGTTGAAGGGAAAAAGAACTGAAAAAGATTAGTGGGAGCAGTATACATTTTGTGCCTTTTCCATTACCATTGTGCACAGGAGTTTAAGAGAATCAGAAATCCAAGGGGGAGGCAGTTTGTCCCTAGGAATAAATACTGAGCAAGGACATACAGATTCCAGAAAATTAGAAAGAGCAGAATGGAAGTTGTTAAAAGCATCGGCATTATTAAGAGAGAGAGGAGAAGTGGAAAATAGGCAACTTGGAAAAATTAGAGCCAGATGGTCGAGGTTCCCAATGTCACAGCAAAGTAAATATTCTGAGGGGCAGGGACCAGAGACAGAACGAGGGGATAGTGGTTAAAATAAATGAGGAGGAAATCATAACATTATTGGCTGCAGTTGAAAATTCGTGTTCTACATGTAATTGCCCAGTATTGGTGTGATCATTGTGAAACAAAATTGTCACCATTTTTTAAGAAAATGTTCAAATGTGTCAGGATGCTCTGGCACCAAATTGGTCTATTAATCACCTTAGCATACAGGTTCACAAAGTTCACAGGCAATTCTAAATGAGTGCATCCATCGTTTTCTAGTGTGAAAGGATTATTGTTGTCATCCATATTTGATTTTCCCAAAAATAAATACCTGCATGATTAAGGATGAGGAAAGAAGGAAAAGAGCAATGACCTAGACAAAAAATGAAAATAAAAATTCCCCGAGGACCTAAGTATTTGCGACAAAACCAGACTTCGATGATGCGAAGCAACCAAGCAATACTGCCTTCAAACCTATATAAGATCATAGACCACACTCACTGCACTCTAGGCAACCCACTTCAGCTCTGTTCCATATCCAAGGAGACTCAAACATCCATGCACTCTGTCAGTTGCCCAGATTGAAAACATCAAGGGCAAAGTCTGCCTCTTCCAATTCTAGTGCTTACGTCTGTATATGCAGTCTCTCATGCTTTGCCGCTTTTTAAAGATGGTGATTTTGTTGTTCATCACACTAAAGATGAATGGGTGAGCAGTCCAAATTGGACATTGAGTTGTTTCAAAGACTGACACAGTGAGTGGACATCAACACATCTTGAGTAAGGAACACCCTGTTCTCATTCCATGCCAGTTGACCCTTTTCTATGCTACTTGCAAGGCCATCTCTCAACTCTGTGTGCCCCTGGAATACCCTAACTTGCCATCTGTGTTTGGGTCTATCCTGGATACTCTGCTGGGCAACGTGAGGTGCCTCAGCCAGACGGCCATTCTGTTAAATAATGCCTTCTAGATGCAGCCGCCTTGGGATGAAGGTGAAGTGAAAAGCTGCTGTGTTATAAACATCTGCCCCTCGGGAGCCTATGTATTTTCAAATTGTTTATTCTATTTTTGTTTTCAACATACGTGTTGTTTGTTTATTGTGAGTCAAGTTGGGTTATTTTGGGACCTAGACCTTCTACTGCTGTTGATGTTTTGTCTGACGTCAGCAATGAGTGAGTCGAAGCCACTTCATATGTTTGCTATCTCCCACTGCTTGCCATTCAAGGCTTCCGTAAAGGAACAAACTACGTCAAATTTTCCAGGAGGTACTCTAAAACTAGGCAGGCAGGTGATTTTGCTGGCATTAGAGTTTCATACGTTTTAATGATGCTACTGCCTCCATCATCTGCATTACCCTTTTCTTGGGAATATAGGGGAGCCCAGCTGGGGCCTTTCTAGCAGAGTAAGACCCAGCCACTGCTGCCATTTTATTTATTTAGTGCTAAGATTCCCGATATGTAATGGCTGTCAGATTGCCTTATGAAATCCATGCCACTCATACTTCACCATGTAGCTCTGAAAGAGACAGTGGATCATTCACAGCATTGCACCACTTTGCCTTCATCTTCTCCAGCACTCCCCTATCCCTGAAGGTCAGGCTAACTATAATAAGGATATTTGGCATTTTAGATGACACTGCAGACTGGATATTACTATTTCAGAGCCTTTGGTAAGAGGTGTTCCTAATTAATTTAATTATTGTTTGCTATGTGTGGTACTCAATGTTGCACCTCTGAAGGAAGAAGGCATGAAGGTCATAGATGGAGATGCACACGTAAAGTACACAAAAGTACTGTTGGCTGTGAGAGAATGTTACTGAATTTGACTGCACTACGGACATTTGTGCTTTTCCTTGAATCTGCTCGCTCGTGTTTCTGCTGTCTGCAAAGCGGACGTCTTTCAAGGATACACGGAAGCTGTCTGACCCACTTAAAGAGAATACTTGCTGATTGGGATAGTGATTCCTTCTTCCTCCTATGATCCCGCCCATTTAATTTCAAAAACAGTGTGCCCTGCGCACCCGCGCGCGCACACGTAAAGTACACGAAAGTACTGTTGGCTGTGAGAGAACGTTACTGAATTTGACTGCACTACGGACATTTGTGCTTTTCCTTGAATCTGCTCGCTCGTGTTTCTGCTGTCTGCAAAGCGGACGTCTTTCAAGGATACACGGAAGCTGCCTGACCCACTTAAAGAGAAGTAAATAGCGAGAGTGACTCAAGTCCTTGTATTAGAACGTGTATTAGAACGTGAACGTTTAATACTATTTCCCTCTATCTGTGGCTGATTTAAACTCCTCCCTCTCTTGCTTCTTTGCAGCACTTGCTGATTGGGCTAGTGATTCCTTCTTCCTCCTATGATCCCGCCCATTTAATTTCAAAAACAGCATGCCCGGCGCACTCGCGCGCGCACACGTAAAGTACACGAAAGTACTGTTGGCTGTTTGCTGATCTGTTGTTCATGTTCTGGTATTCAGATTAAAATTTGTGTATTGTAATAAAGGGGAAGACCTTGAATACGTCTTTAGTGGACTTCTGCATGGTGAGTCAACCCTCTTTTTTTCTTTGAGTTCTGTTGACTTAGCTGGTGCTACTGGTTTGAAGATTTAACAAAATGGTGCTAACGCTAAAAAACAGGTATGCCGCCCCAGGACAAAACAAAAGCCTCTGTGGCTGCGGCTTTCCAAACTCTGAAATCATCCATGCGTTCCATTCAGCTAGTACGCGCTTGCAAATCTGCTTCCAATATAAGATCTTGCACTCCCTTAGCTGATATACGCAAATTTTGTGAATGGGGTGCTAAAATGGAGGGAGGATGAAAAATCTCAAGCTTCCCATCAAATCAAGGGGACTTGTTCTAATCATGCTGATCAAAAAGAAATAAACGGGGAGGTGGTTGATTTGAGAAATACACCCCCCGATTCTTTAATAGCCGCTGGTGCGATGGCTATCATTGAAAACAAACTGGAAATAAAAGGGGGGGTGAATGAAGGTGTACACATGGTAAATCCCTCAAAACCATTAATGGGCCTTACAACTAATGAGAAGGCCGAGTCTATAATAGAAATTGACTCCACTGTTGTAGCATTGGAAATGGTAACACCAAACAAGGAAAACTCTATCAAGAATACTGATGAGTGTGTTGAGGTCCCTTCTAACCACAATGATGTGGTTGATTTGGAGACTGGAACTGGAGAGAGCTTTCATAATTTATCTAAATCCCCAATGATGTTCACCCCTTCGCTTAATGAGTCTTCTGTATTGTCTTGCTCCTTTACGGACCCCACTCCACGGCGCAATCAAAATGCCCCGGTTCCAAATAATCATCCCTCTCAAGGGACGTTCATCGCAGGTGTTGAGACTTCTCTTCAAACGATGAACGCAGCATTATTTTCATTGACACGTTTGTATGATTCTTTAGACTCAAAAATGAATGAGCAACAGGTGTTATTAGTCAAACTATTACAGAATCAAAAAGAAATACTGAATCTTTATGTGATTGTCTTAAGAACCAATCTAACAGTGATTCAAATGTGAGTAAAATTTGTGAAGTGAAAGAGGGGAAAAAGTATGTTGATAACTTGAAAAACCATGATGTTCTTTTAATTGACTGCTCACAGAACCAACAAATTGTGTTACAGCACCAGGCAGGAGAAGAGAAACTACCGGTGCAAATTAATGAAACTGTGGAAAAGACAGGAGAAAAAGTGCTAGAAAAAAAAATGATGTGACCACTTCCAGTTCTATATTTGAAATTAATGTGAAGGATAAATGTGTTGCTGGACAGAGATGCTAAAAAAAAGTAAGGCAAAAATGAAGAATGTTGAAACCTTGACCCCTTCTTCCAGTGAGAGTGGCCAACAAACTAAGGATGTTGAAATTGCAAAAGACCCAGTTTCAGAAATTAAAGGGACTACTTATCTCATATTTGAGAAACAAGCTAAAAAAGAACAAATTTTGATACCTAATGCCACAAAAAAATCAAAAAATATTAAATCCATTCCTAACTCTAAGATCACTGGAACTAGACAGTTCATACAGACACTATCAAAACCTATTTAGGCAACTACAATGGCTCGGAAAACTATCGCCAATAAATATCGCGATATGCTATTATTTAAAGCTAATCAAACTAAAGTGGCCAAAATAGCGTCTTTAGTGTATGAACCTCTAGATAGTCTGGTTTTATTAAATAATCAGAACAATGAAAATGCCTCCACGCAGAAACCTGTGGTACCAGCTCTATTAGAGAATGAAATAGTCTCTGGGGAGCCTGCCTATACAAGTATAGTGAAGCCATTAGATTTGAAATCTGCTGAGGAACCCTTGCCAGTAGAGCCTGCTGACATGATGCCTACCCCTGGAGCACCAGGCCAGGCCCAGCACCCCCGGAAGCAGGCATCATGCCCTCGGGTAAAAGCCCAGCAACCCTTTATAGGGGCTCTTTGGACTCAGTCCTGACGCCTTTGGCGCCAGGCTCATGTTGGACATCAGTCCTGGCGCCATAGGCGGCAGGCTCATAAATGGAGGTGTTTTGTGCACTTACTTGATGCAGACCATGTTGCACGCTTCAGGCCTCCCTGAGACCTGAAAGGGACTATTTTTTCATAGGGACTATTTTTTCACTCGGGCGTGGCCAGGGAAGGATACATACCTAGTTGGGGAAGGATACATACCTGGGACTTCTTTGGAGGCTATTTAAGCCACGCCCAGACAGCAGCTCATGCTTTGCGTTGTTCTGCTTCCTGCAGCTTAACGCTCACCGTGTCTGCTCCTGCTCCTGGACTCCAGCCACGCCCGCCTCGAACCTGGAAGACCTGCAAGGAAGGAAGAGAAGAGAAAGGTGAAAACCAAGGACTATTTCAAACTTCTTACCTGCATCCGGAATCTTCTTGCCAGCATCCCATTTAAAAGCATCGGACGCCACATCTCTGCACCTAGGGGAGAGAGGAAGAAACAAAAGGTGAGCAGAAGGAACACAGAAGGAAAGCCTGATTAACAGCCATAATACTTACCGGCTTTTCTTCCACATTTCGGGTCGGCGCCGCCCCGTTGGCAGGTACCGTACCCCGGCCCCTATGGGGAAAGGACAAGAGACATTTCTGGGGAATGATAAGGACATTTAGAGGGATCGCCCTCATCACTACTCACCTCGGCAGTTTAAACCCTCGACGCATCGCCTCCATCCTTCCAAAACATAAGGTGAGCTTAAACCGGGGTTTGGAGGAAGTTAGAGAGGAACGAAGGGGGAAGGTGGAAAGGGGGGAGCTAGCACACTATTCTGCAGACTGTTAATCCCCTTTCTCATCTGTAGAAGGATATTCCTACGGGCCAGGCAAGCACGATTTGGAGGTCCTGTCCAATCGGTGTTCCGGGTCCTGCGCATCACGCTAGAAGAGGCCACAGCAATCCAGACTAGACCAGCGCTCCCGTGGGAACCAGGTGAGCATTTCAGAACGCAAAGCCATCCTATAAATTCCCACCCAGGCGCTATGGAAACGTCCGAAACTGACCAGTTGGCCCAATTACTGGGGGAATTACGGGCCGAAGTACACGCCGCTCATCAAGAGACTAGTGCCCTCAGGAGGGAAGTGATTGTAATAAAGGATAGAGCTGATGACCTGGCTAGACAGCTCTTGCAAGGTCAAGCTGGACAAACTCCTTTACCCGGTTCCGGGGGAACCCCGCTCCTGTGGTTTCCAGTAACCCGGTGCAGATTAATCTACCTGGAAACATGCCGCTGGCCCCACCTGAACGCTTTGCTGGGGACCCCAAACGATTCGCCGTATTCATGAATCAGTGTCGTTTGCACTTCCTATGCAGACCTGGGGCCTTCCCTAATGATCAAACCAAGGTAGCCTTTGTGTTGTCATATCTCAGCGGCTGTGCTGCCGATTGGTCAGTCCCACTGGTAACTCAAGATGACCTGATTCTTCGTGATTTTCAAG
Organism: Ambystoma mexicanum; assembly: GCF_040938575.1. Classification (NCBI taxonomy): domain Eukaryota; kingdom Metazoa; phylum Chordata; class Amphibia; order Caudata; family Ambystomatidae; genus Ambystoma; species Ambystoma mexicanum. The sequence goes on along the minus strand of NC_090935.1, from coordinate 446,052,192 downwards.
GATTTCAAACAAGCATGGAAAGGTTATTTGCTCAACACTCCCAGGGACAGGCTCTGGATGACGAACTTCTATCTCTGCGACAGGGCAATCAAGACCTTCTATCCTACATTGCAACCTTCAATAGACTAATTGTGGAAACTGGTTGGCCAGAGGATAAAAGAATCACGTTATTCTATCGAGGTCTACGCGGAGAACTTAAAGATGTCCTGGCACAAGTTGTAAATCCACCCCAAGAATTCAATGAATATATAGACTTAGTGGTCCAATTGGATCACAGGCTGCAAAACAGAAAAGCAGATCGGTCCAAGTTTGAAACCCGGATGTTGGCCAAGACCCACGCTAACCCCAAGAGGGCTGATGCCTCGGAGCCTATGCAAATCAGAGGTGTTAAAGGACCCCTAACTCAAAAAGAACGGGAAAGAAGACGACAGATGCAATTATGCCTTTATTGTGGGTCCTCTGGACACTTTCTACGAGATTGCCCGGTTAAGCCGCCCAAGAAGGTGGTAGGAGCCGCTGATAAAATCCATGGAAACTCTGTATCGGGAAACGACCACGCCCAGCAAGCGTAGGGGTCCGCTTTCCGAGCTTGAAAACTAACTCTCAGACCTCGCATTTCATTGTGCCAATGGTCCTCGTAGATCCGGAACAGCCTAAACGGTTGCATGCTATAAAGGCATACATCGATAGCGGGGCTATAGGAAACTATGTGGATCGAGAATTGGTCTCTAGGATAAACCTCCCTCTGCGTCCTAAAACCAACAAAGATGTCATCACCACAGTAGATGGAACCGAAATTGCCTCTGGACCGGTAACACATTCCACAGCTGAGGTGACACTTGTAGGTCCGGATGGCCATCGGGAGGCAGTTGTGTTTGATGTAATCAAGGCTCCAGAGTTTCAGCTTATTCTCGGAATCCCTTGGTTAGAGACACATAATCCTCGAATTGATTGGCGAGCGAAGAGAATAAACTTCCCGGATTGTGCACAAACCTGCTACCCAGAAAATCCAAAGATTAATCTAGCATCAGTAACCTCTGTCCCCGTACAACTGCCTCCAGAGTACCAAGACTTTCAGGACGTCTTCCAAAAGGAACAGGCCAACAAGTTACCTCCCCACAGATCGTACGATTGCCAAATCGATCTGTTGCCCGGTGCACAACCCCCTTGTAGCAGGATTTACGCCCTTACTGAACCAGAGAATCTGCATTTGAGACAATATTTAGATCAATACCTCGCCAATGGTTTCATTCGCCCGTCAAAGTCCCCGGCATCCTCAGCTTTGTTCTTCGTGCCTAAAAAAGAAGGCGACCTTAGAACTTGTATCGATTACCGCGCATTGAACCAGATAACTGTTAAAAATCGTTACCCTCTGCCTCTGATCCCTGAACTCCTTGACCAGGTGAAGGATGCTTGCGTATACACCAAGTTAGATCTCTGGGGGGCTTATCATCCGGTACGAGTAAAAGAAGGCGACGAATGGAAAACGGCCTTCCATACAAAATATGGACAATTCGAATACCAGGTGATGCCTTTTGGGTTGTGCAACGCGCCTGCAGCCTTCCAATTCTTCATGAACGATGTCCTTCGGGAACTCATCGATGTCTGTGTTGTCGTGTATATCGATGACATTCTTGTGTACTCCTCTTCGGAATCTGATCACAGAAAGCATGTCAGGGCCGTCCTAGAGAAACTGCGCCAGCACAAACTGTTTGCCAAGCTGGAAAAATGTGTTTTCCATACCACCAAGGTTGAGTTTCTCGGATTCAACCTGACACCTAAAGGGGTCCGAATGGATTCACGGAAAGTGGATGCCATCCTCAAATGGCCATCACCTAGTGCGGTGAAAGGTGTCCAAAGCATGCTTGGTTTCGCCAACTTTTATCGCAGGTTTATCCCGGAGTTTTCACGTGTGGTGCAACCCATCACTGCACTCTTGAGAAAAAATAAACGTTTTGAATGGACCGAGGAAGCCGAACAGGCCTTTCAGGAGTTGAAAGCTAAGTTCACGTCCGCACCTATTTTGAAGCACCCGCGTCCCGATCTCCCATATATAGTCGAAACCGACGCGTCCAGCTTAGCCATGGGAGCTGTCCTGTCTCAGAGAGACCCTGAAACCAACCAACTGCACCCCGTAGCATTTTGGTCCAGAAAGTTCTCGCCGCCGGAGATAAATTATGCGATCACCGATAAGGAACTATTAGCCATTAAGTCCGCCTTCAAGGCTTGGCGGCATTATCTCCTCGGCGCCCGGCATACCATCACCGTGATCACTGATCACCGAAATTTACAATATTTAAAAACTGCCAAGGCTCAATCGTCTCGACAGCTCGGATGGGCTTTGTTCTTTGCTGAGTTCGATTTTGTAATCACCTACCGCCCCGGCTATAAGAATGGTAAGGCGGACGCTCTATCCCGAATTGGAATGGAAGAAATAGACACAAACTCAGAACCTGTGCCGATAATTCCCGAACAAAGAATTTTGGGGATAACCACTTTACAAACCCTTGAAGACATTCAAGCACGAGTGAAACAATTCCTGGACTCTTCAGCCTTGCAGGATTGGATCAAAAGGGGGTCTAACGTTTCAGTCAAGGATGGCTTACCTTACTTCCAAGGACGCTTATTTTTGCCAGAAAAGGAATTGCAAGAACTGGTTATTTCCCGTCATCATGATACCCTGATGGAAGGACATCCTGGCATTGAGAAAATATAGGAAAAGGATTAAACGACAATTCTGGTGGCCTTCCTGGCGAAAGGATATTAAATCTTTTGTGATGTCCTGTGGAGTTTGTGCCCAAAACAAAGGTCAAAAGACAAGACCTGCCGGTCTTCTTCAGCCCTTAGACATTCCACCAGCACCTTGGCACACCGTGTCACTAGATTTTATCACGGACCTGCCCTCTTGTAATGGTTACAATACTATTCTGGTCGTGGTGGATTTATTTTCCAAAATGGCCCACTTTATTCCGTTGAAAGGATTACCTTCAGCCTTTGTTCTTGCCAAAGAATTCCTTGAAAATATCATCCGTTTGCATGGATTCCCATCCATACTAGTCTCCGATCGGGGAAGCCAGTTTATTTCTCATTTTTGGAAAAAGTGTTGTCAACTGGCACAAATCGACGTAAGACTCTCGACCAGCCACCACCCACAGACCGATGGTCAGACGGAGAGAACGAACCAGACCCTTGAACAATATCTACGATGTATGTTGCATCAATCGGAGGATAATTGGAAGGACATTTTATGGGTGGCAGAATATGCATACAATAACTCGATACACTCTGGAACTGGTCAGAGCCCCTTTTATACCCTATATGGACATCACCCTCGTACTTCAGACTTGGACTCACCTCTGAGCCTTGAAATGCCCGCAGTGGACCATTTGCATTCTACGATTACTCAAGCCTTCAAGGATGCAACTGCACATTTGCAACATGCGAAAGGGAAATACAAAATGAATGCGGATCTGCATCGAAGAGAGGCGCCTCCATACCAAATAGGGGATCAAGTATGGTTGGCTACCAAATATCTATCACTCAAGGGGCCTCGAACTTTTAATCCAAGGTATTTAGGCCCTTACTCGATCAAAGCTATAATCAACCCAGTGGCAGTCAAGCTCGATCTACCAGCTAACATGCGGATTCACCCCGTTTTTCATGTGTCACTTTTGAAACCAGTGCACCCAGGAACCAGATTAAAAAGCCACCAGAACCGATTCAGATAGATGGGGAGCCTGAATTCGAGGTGAAGAACATTTTGGATTCTAAGATCTCAAAATCAAAACTTTTCTATCTAATTGATTGGAAAGGGTACGGGCCTCAGGAACGGTCTTGGGAACCCAGTGATCACGTACATGCACCTCGGCTGGTAAAAAGGTTCCATCGGAATTTCCCGTACAAACCGAAACCTCCAGAAGGAACGACCTTAGGAGGGGCCTTGGGGGGGAGTGCTGTCATGATGGCTACCCCTGGAGCACCAGGCCAGGCCCAGCATCCCCGGAAGCAGGCATCATGCCCTCGGGTAAAAGCTCAGCGGCCCCTCATAGGGGCTCTTTGGACTCAGTCCTGATGCCTTTGGCGCCAGGCTCATGTTGGACATCAGTCCTGGTGCCATAGGCGCCAGGCTCATAAAGGAAGGTGTTTTGTGCACTTACCTGATGCAGACCATGCTGCACGCTTCAGGCCTCCCTGAGACCTGAAAGGGACTATTTTTTCATAGGGACTATTTTTTCACTCGGGCGTGGCCAGGGAAGGATACATACCTAGTTGGGGAAGGATACATACCTGGGACTTCTTTGGAGGCTATTTAAGCCACGCCCAGACAGCAGCTCATGCTTCTCATTGTTCTGCTTCCTGCAGCTTAACGCTCACCGTGTGTGCTCCTGCTCCTGGACTCCAGCCACGCCCGCCTCGAACCTGGAAGACCTGCAAGGAAGGAAGAGAAGAGAAAGGTGAAAACCAAGGACTATTTCAAACTTCTTACCTGCATCCGGAATCTTCTCGCCAGCATCCCTGAAGAAAGACTTCCATTTAAAAGCATCGGACGCCACATCTCTGCACCTAGGGGAGAGAGGAAGAAACAAAAGTTGAGCAGAAGGAACACAGAAGGAAAGCCTGATTAACAGCCATAATACTTACCGGCTTTTCTTCCACATTTCGGGTCGGTGCCGCCCCGTTGGCAGGTACCGTACCCTGGCCCCTATGGGGAAAGGACAAGAGACATTTCTGGGGAATGATAAGGACATTTAGAGGGATCGCCCTCATCACTACTCACCTCGGCAGTTTAACCCATTGACGCATCGCCTCCATCCTTCCAAACCATAAGGTGAGCTTAAACCGGGATTTGGAGGAAGTTAGAGAGGAACGAAGGGGGAAGGGGGAAAGGGGGGAGCTAGCACACTATTCTGCAGACTGTTAATCCCCTTTCTCATCTGCAGAAGGATATTCATACGGGCCAGGCAAGCACGATTTGGAGGTCCTGTCCAATCGGTGTTCCGGGTCCTGCGCATCACGCTAGAAGAGGCCACAGCAATCCAGACTAGACCAGCGCCCCCGTGGGAACCAGGTGAGCGTTACACCTGCAGAATTGCTGAGTGTGGACGCATTAGTAATGAAAGAATGGAAAGAAGAAATGGAGAAATCGATTCAAAGAGTTGACTTCATGATAAATAACACGAATACAATGGACTCTTTGGAAAGAAATATCTCAAACAAAACGGGTCCTCTAGCTTATCCTAACAAATTGTTACATCAAAGAGACCTCAAATCAAATTTTGTTTCAAAAGGGGATTTGCGAACCCCAATGAAATCTGTGTCAACACACCACTTAATTCTGCAGTGCCGCTCGCATCCGTTCCATGCATTTGATCTTAACAGACAGTCAGTTTTTAACATCCTTGCAGATGTACCAGCTCTGGAGGGAATATGCTCAGCTGACATCGAGCAGATAGAGTTTTTGCATCAAACTGAACTATCTGTCGTAAAGCTGTGGATGAAATCGGGCTTTGTTAAAAATGCACTTTGGCAAGCTAGAATGGACATATACGAATTGGGGTTTATTCTGTTAAATAATACCATGGCAGATCCTCCACAAATATCTATATTGAGGAATCAATATCACTCTAAATCCCACGCAGATGTGCAATATCAGTCTACAAATCAACAATCAGAGGCATCAATTGAAAGTGAAAGAGGACAATACGATAGAGAAAAGAGACCATGTAGAAATTAACTATCGCAGCAGCTAATCTCTCTTTCTCTATCCTCTTGGAATACGAGAGGTTTTAAACATCTAACAAAAAGCAAGGACAGTGTGTTGGGAAAATTTGACATCTTGGCTTTCCAAGAGATATGGCTAGCATCTGCTCCAGTCTGGGATAATCACACTGTAGCTTTAGTTCCAGCAATTATGCCTGTCAAGGGTAGACCTATGGCTGGTTTTATGGTAGCCATAAAAATATCTCCTTACGTTCACTTAGAACCGTGGGTCTCACCAAATAGTTTTCTGCAGTTGGTAAGGATAAAAATTGATTTAAAGGTTATAGGATTAATAAATATATACTGGAACCATGCAGCTATCACAGATCATGACTTTTTTACCTCTTTAGAGGATCTTTTGAACTTGATCCATCTAGATCCAACCTGTGATCATGTAATCATCACGGGGGATCTGAATATAACGTGCCATGCTCGAGGGGGGTAAATGTCTATCCACAGCTGCTCGGAAATAGAATGTAATAATGGAAGAACGTCATATACTTAAACTAAACGGTGCCATAATGGGGGATATTCCCCAACATGATACCTGGCACAGAGGAACTCAATCGGCTATGATTGATTATACTTTTGTAGATGAGCAACTGTTTAAATGTATAACAAAATTCTCTATTCTCCCCCAGCTTGTAAGTGATCATGATATTCAATCCATGAGCTGGTCATGGTCTGTTCATGAGAAACAGTATGAAAAATCGCTGGCAACAAATATGTCCTTAAATAATGCGTTAAACAGATTTAAATGGTGTCCAAAATCTCTACACATGCTAAATTGCAATTTGATTATGAGTGAGTCGAAGAGATTGAAGGGTTGTCAAACTGTTACACACTCCTATGTGGAAGAAATGCAAATCTTTGCTGTTAAAAGGAATAATACAAAAACAAATGGTATTAAGTTTCTCCACACATATGATCAAGAAGTTGCAGTACGGAAATCACAATATAGAAAAGATAGAAGACATGTGATGTATTTGAATCATTGCGATAGGGAATCTAAACTCAGAGCTTTAAAATGTAAATATAAGAATTGGCTGAGATCAAAATATGCTATTTTGTATCAGAAGGATGCAGAAAATATGTTAGACAAATTAAAGTCAAAGAACTCAGCTAACATCTGGTCCCTTTTGAACTATAAACAGTCTAAATACCAAATAATTCATCAGTTGAACCCCATACCTGATGAAGTATGGGCCTCCTTCTACAAGTCCCTGTATGCTGATATAAATTTAAAAGGGGAAACTTCTCTACGTGATAAGTCACAAGTCAAGGACCTCTCCTTTGACATCGACGACATATTGTTTCAAATTTCAAAACTCTCCACCTCTCGTGCTCCAGGGCCGGATGGCTTCTCGAATTATATGATAAAATTACATCCTATGGCTTGGGCGAAAATCTTCCTAAGCATTTTTTCGAAAATAGTAAGATCTCGTCATCTACCTAGCTCTTGGAAGAAAGCGATAACTATACCCATCTACAAAAAAGGGGACCATGAGAATACTGCCAATTATAGGCCAATTTCATTATTAGACATACCTAGCAAAATTTTCGCTAGATTGTTGTTAAGAGACCTGAATGTATGGCTGAATGGTGCGAAATTGAGAGACCCAAATCAGACTGGGTTCATGCCGGGAATGGGGATGGCAATTAATCTGCACATACTGGAAGTCATCAAAAAACAAGAACAGCTAAAACGCCAAATTACCTATTTGGCCTTTATTGATTTCCAGGCGGCGTTCGATTCTGTGTGCAGGAAATTGTTGATAAACAAACTCTGCGAGGCCAATTGTCCAGAATATTTAGTATTCTCGATTAAGGAACTGCACACGAATACAACCATGCAAATTAGATTGGCCTCAGATGGAACACTATCTAACCCAATTCCGACATTCAGAGGCCTTAAGCCGGGGTGTATTTTGGCCAGTACCCTTTTCAACTTCTTTATGGCAGCTGTCGATTATGATCTTTTGAATTGTAGAGCAGATGCCCCTCAAATTGGAGACCGTCCCATACCGTGGTTATTCTATGCGGACGACCTGGTGTTACTGGCCAAAACGCCTGTGGGTTTGCACAACCTGCTGGACACCCTGAGTAAGTATGCAGATGCAAACTTTTTGACAAAAATCAAGCGAAATGCAAAATTATGATACTGAGTCCCAAGAGAAAAAGTCCTCACTTTAACTATCGATGGGCCATACAAGATATAGAAATTGAAGTAGTAACAGAGTATAAATATCTAGGCCTCCAAGTCAATAATGATACAGCCGACAAACCATATTATAGAGTGTTGAAACAAAAACTTACAACTGGAATAAATCAGACAAAAATAATACAGGCCAAATATGGCAAGTTTTCTTTGTTGCCAGCTGTAATTTTTTACAAACAGAAGGTGGTACCCATATTGACGTATGCTTCAGAAACAAGAGAAATCATGAAAAAGTCCATATGGGTTAAAATGGAAGGCGAATTTTGGAGATCTGTATGTGGCCTTCCCATGTCAGTCTCGGTGTGTCTATTGAGACATGAATTGGGCTTGGTTTCTTTAAATGCAATCTATCTTTGGAAAGTATTGAGTCTATATCGCAAGTATTTGATGGTCTCTGAAAATGATGGTGTGATGTATATGATGGGAAAATGTATGTTGAATACAGATAACAATAACATTGCTAAGTGGCAAAAGTGGAGTCAATCAGCAATGACAGAGGCAGGTATTGATGATGAGCTCTTAGTAAATAACCCAGAAAGAGCGAAAAAGAAACTATGGATGTTGGACTGGATTAAGACTAGGGATGCATGTGCCAAACTAAAGATCTTTAGATGCCAATCCTTTGCCATTAAGGAGTTACATAAAACAGAGCAATACCTTATACAATTTCCTAATCCAAAAAGCAGATTTAATTATCTGAGAATAAGATTGAATGTTTATCCTTCAAATGAAGTACGTTTCATGCGTAAATTGACAACTAATGGGGACTGTAGATTTTGTAAGGAGTCGTGTCAAAGGGAAACCTTAAAACATCTAATTGCTGTCTGTCCTGCGTTGATTGAAAAGAGATGTACATTTTTTAAACATTTGTTTGAGAATCAGGTTATCACCAACCACGATGTCCTATGGGACACATTGTACCATAGCCAAAAGGCTAAAATGAACATAGCTATACTTATGTTTGTGGAGACACTAAAACTGAAAGAATGCAATGACACCTGTATTGAAAAATATGTAATAATTGAAAAGTGTGGTCAAAAATATATCTCTGGTTAGTTAATAAGTTGAAAAACGAAACTAAAAGACTGTAAAGGCAATGGTGAAATGTGGGTAAATAACTCTCAATTGTAGTATCAAATTCGACAACCTCAAGAAACCGTAAATTATGTGGTTTAAACTGCAAGTTGTATTGTGAAATCTATGGTGATAAACCTAGATTGTTTTTTTTTAAGAATGCAAAAGTACATATGTAATGTTTGCTTTGTTTTATCTGTGTAATGTTTTATTTTGTTCTTGTATGATACAGTTCTTTTTGAAAGGCTGTTTTTACAGCTAAATCAAATGATAAATAAAATAAAAAAAGATGTGTAAAGTAATGATTTCTGATATGAGTGCAGCCTGAACAACACAGGCTTGTACCCTATGCAGGGCCGACTCTACCTTTCATCCTTCCGAGGTCGACCAAGTGTGTACCATTCAAATAATGGGGTAATGCCAACATCAGTTATTGTAGTGTTAAGAAGCAGACACTGTCTTGCATAAAGCACTAACGCAACAATGTTACTATTTGTTTATTTATTATGAGCCAGAGAAATGCTGCACTCTTGTTCAAGCAGTAGCTTTTCCACATTGAAGATATGTATGCTTTGTGTTGCGCTATCTTCTGACCCATAATAAATCAATGATGTAATAAACTGAGAGGCAGGCCGTAATCACCAGAATCCGATTACACTGTGGTGCAATTCTTAGAGTCCGGTATCTGGTGGGCACTGTGTGGTGAAGCACTGAATTATTTATTTTATTTGTTGTTAGCACACATGACCCAGAGGTATCACACTGCTAGTTTGCATGGAAAAAATACAAAGGCAGGTAAATGGTTAAATGGCATGGATGTGGTGGTCGCAACTGGTGCAAAGATTCATGCAAATGTATTGAAGAGAATCGTTTTGATTTGTTTGCGAAAGAACATGTAGGAAGGTTTGTCTCTGATAGAGGGAGGGAGAGCATTCCATAATGTAGGTGGAATGACAGTGAAGCTGGATCCTCCTGCTCTTTTCCTGGTGAATCTGGAGGTGGTTAGACAGCTGGAAGAGGAGGAGCGCAGGTTGATTAGGCCAGACTTTTTGTGAAGTGGTGGCTGAGGTAGTGAGGGGTGGTATTGCGGAGGCATCGATGAGTGATGGACAGGATTTTGAATTCAACACTAGCCTTAATAGGAAGCCAGTGTGATTCGCGTCTAATTAAAGAGATGTGAGCCATTTCGTTTGAGGCCCATACTGCTCTAAGGGCATTGTTCTGGATCAGCGTTGTTGTTGAGGTTGTTGGAGGAGGTCCCTACAAGGATGGCATTGCAGTAGTCAAGTTCGCTGCCGATGAAGGCTCTGGCTAGAGTAAGGCAGTTGCTTGTGGTGAGAAACTTTCTGGAAAGGTTAATAAGTTTGGTTGAGTATGCCACGGATGAGGCTACAGCTTTCACCTGTTTGAGCATGCTGAGTTCGGCGTCAAGGTAGACCACTCGTTTTTTGACATGCAGGGATACCACAATGCTATTCCCATCAGTGAGGAAGGAAGCAAAGGTGGGGTCAAGGTGTTTGAAGCTGTAATAATCAATTATGTTTTTATCATCATTCAGGCAAAGATGGTGGTTTGCCATCCATGCCTGGATGATACTGTAAATGTGGTTAATATTAGCAGAGTCAAGCTAGTGGTTGCATGTGAGTTGGAGAAAAACCTGCGTGCAATCAGCAAAGTTAGTATAGGGTATGTTCAGGTTATCCAGGTGATCAAAGAGGGGTTTGGTGTACATACTGTGGGAGAGAGGCAGGACCCTTGTCGACCCCATAGGAGACTGGAATGGGGTTGGCAGCTTTGGCTCCATCGAAGGCCCTGGAGGATCGCCCACTCAAGAATGACTTTACCCATTTAGCCGCTTCGGGGGAGATGCTGAAGATGGTGATGAGGTGGTGGCAGAGGATGTCGTGGTCGATGAGGTCGAAGGCCACAGAGAGGTCTAATAGCATATCATATCAAACTGTCATGATGGGGCGGTAGTTGGTCGTAATAAGCAGGCTTCTTTTATGGAGTTTAGCACAGTGCAGGAGCTGAAGGAGGCATTGATAACAATGGCAATGGTCGCGGCAAGGTAATCCGCACAGATCTTTGTGAGGTGTGCTGGGCGGATGTGGTCTGTGTAGTTGGATGCTTTGAGGCGTTGCATGGTGGAGAGCGTGTCTGCCGATGAAACTGGAGAGAAAGGCAAAGGGGGAGCTGGGTGTGGGGATGTCAGAATTGATCCAGGTAAGCTGTGATTTCTTTAGAATGGTTTTGGTTCTAAGGATGAGGATTTTATTTGCTAAGGTGGATTGTACCAGGGAGTACCAGGCATTGTATTTCGGGAATGCTATGGCTGGCAGGTCTGGCGTTTTAATCTCTTTAAGGATTTTGAAAAGCTCTCGGTTGTTGGAGATGCTGGCCATGGTGTTAATGATTGCCGATTTGTAGGAGGTAGCACTGATGCTAACGGCTTCTTTGTTGGAAGGGGAGGGATTTTTTCTACAGATGTGTTCTTTGGAGCATTTTGATTTACAGAGGAATACTAATTCCTCTGAGAAACGGGTATGCGTTTTGAGGGGGGAATGAATGTCCAGGGCACAGAGGAGCAAGGAATCGTAGGCTGTGAGAATGGCTTCAGGGTTGTTGTTGTCGTCAGGCCATGAGTCGAGGGGGACTTGGATGGTTGGCTCTAGTATTTCCTCGGTTAGTTTGTTGGTGTGTCTCACAGTGATGGGAGAGAGGATCATCATTTTTTTGGTGGTGGTGGGAGCAAGGTACACGTTGAAGAGAACAACAAAGTGTTCAGTCCAGGGTACTGGGTCAATGGAAATAAATTGAGTTTGGACGTTAAGGGGAAGGATCCAGTCAAGTATCCAACATTTGGCATGAGTGGGGGTGCAGATGGCTTGCATGAAGTTCATCTCATGGAGAGTGGCAGGGAGGGTGGTGGCCTTCAAGTCTGCAGTGTAATTGAATCCAAGGTTAAAATAAGCCAGAACAGAAGCAGAAATTTGATGCTGGGCTTCAGGAGGGGGCAATGAATAGGGGCAAGTCGGCATCAGGGGAGATGATGCTGTTGGGCTGGCGATAAAGGTGCAGGATGTTGATGGTGGTTTGTGGGTCTGACTCAAATTTAGCTAGCAGTATTTTGTGCTCTGGTAGGGGAGGGAGGGTAAGCATTCTGATGGGAAGGGATGCTTTGGAGATGATGGCAACTCCTCTGCCTATGCTCCCAGCTCAATCAGATAGGATGATGGAGTAACCCAAGGGGATGGCTAGTGATACACTGGGGCCACCTGCCGCATGCAGCCAGATTTCCGTGAGGTGAGAATGTCCATGTTGTTTTTAAGTAGGAGGTAATGAATATCAAGAGTGTAGGCACAGATGGAGCGAGCGTTTATGAGGGCGCATGCCTGGGGGCTATGAGCCATAGGGAGGGGGCTTGGTAAGGAGCAGTTGTGGAGAAGGGTGGTGCAGGGGCCTGGAAACCGCTGTGCAGGATCTGAGGCATTGAAGTCTAGTAGTGCCTGCGCAGGCAGGGGAGGTTGTTTTCAGGTTGGGCAGTCTGGTGCAGAGTCTGAATGGGCGAGGGATTCCTAGGCAGGGGACTGTGTGCATCTTGGCATGTTCAGTATGTGTGAGTGGTGAGTGTGGAGGGGGCATTCACAGTTTTAGAGATGTGGCTCAGCAGCATTGAGAGTGGTGGAGGACATGTTTGGAGCGTCTGTCAGATGAGGTGGAGTGGTGGTTTCTGGAGTTGAGGGTTGGTCGGGGATGAGGCAGGTTTGGAGGTTGCTAAGTATGTTTGAAGAGTCGGCGTGCTGATTGATTTTGGGGTGGGTAGGCATGGCGACATCGGTGGCAGGGGGGGTTGGTTGATTGGGTCCATATTTCAGTGGTGGTGCGTGGTGCACTAACAGGCGACATATGGGTAGCAACAGAGCGAGTGCAGCCAATACATTCTTCAGGAAAAACACATTTTGCTGGAAGGGCACGTTATGCTGCCGCACATATTCCAAAAGTGTAGCGAGGGATCCAGAGTCAGTGTAATAGCACTGCACTTAGGGTTTCACACATTTTTACATAAAATGAAGCATCATTTTGCACGTAAGCTGCTCAGTGATGCGTTTGATACTTTTCTTTATGTTGTAAGAACCTTACCCAATATTGGAGACTGCAGTGGAAGGTCATTCTTCACTTGTGCTCTCCACACATTCTTTCAAGAGCCTGCAACGTCCAAATGTCATCCTTCCTCCTCAGCGCAGGCCTCGCTAGTCAACCTCACGTGCCTTGTGGCAGTAGGACTCGGCCTTCTTTACTACACCCGCAACAGCCACCTCCTCAGCACTGCACTAATCCCCAACAGTGCAAACCTCTATCTCACGCTTATGAGCAAAAGGCATTAATTGAGTTAGGCATCTAAAGAGTATGAATTCTGGGCAAGGGGCGTGTTAGAGTCATCTTGGCTGGCTTTCTCGAGCATCCTCGTTACTGCATATGCACACATTCACACCTGCTATCAACGTTTCCCGCAGGCTGTGGACATATGTCTTATCTCACAGTGATGTCATTGATGATTGGATTTGAAATGGCATCTTTGATAGCATGTATGACGCAAGGGACAGTACATGACAGGCAGTAAGCTTGTGTTGCCAGTTTTTAGGTTTTGATTAATTGATGACAGTATATGTGCCCTCATTCTAAACTTTGCAGCCACCTGTGCTAAATTGGCACTATAGTAGCATATTAAAACGAATCCAAGAAGTGTACCTTGACACACACTATGGATGATTATGTATACTTTACTCATAACAATATAGAATGATATTTCTACGTACATGTATGCCCTGCATATAACCTCCATGATATTCTAATAGAAATCTGTGCCATATTGTATGTTGTTGCCCATGTCTTTTTTGCATGTCCTTACTTACAATGTATCTTAAGTGCGTTCACTGTCTAGTTATTTGGCATCTACCTACATATTTAGAATGTGCATTCATGTGTCACAAAACCACTATCTCATCTGTCTGTTCCAGATATGCAACTCAATCATTTACTCTAAATGCACACCAATCATACACACGTACATGCCACCAACCTACCCACATACAAGCCCACTACACTCTCACATTGCTCATCAGATGCATTAACACTTCTGGTTCCATTGTTCACTTGTTTGTTTGTTTGTTTTATTATTTGTAATGCACCGTCATACCCGCAGGTAACAGTGCACAGCATTTACATGAGATTGTGAAGCTTGGTTACAACATAAAAACAAAATATATAACATACAGTAATAACAGAAATGTATACATATGTGCAAGTAGGCCTCAATGGGTACAGTAAACATGAGTCTAATAAACTGGGCTGCTGGCTATGATGGGAGGCCTACTTTTTCAACCAGAAAATGACCTTAGATCGGAATTTCTGATAGTGCAAGTCCATGCTGAGGGGTGGTGATGGAGAGTTCCACAGTTTTGCTTCTTTGACTTGGAAACTGTTACCCCCTATGGTAGAATGTTTAAAGTTGGGGACAGAGAGGCAGTCTTTGTATACTATTCTTGTTGGTCTCAGGGAGGTCTGTCTATGGAATCTGTCTATAAGATAGATGGGGGTGGCGTTGTTGAGCGATTTGTGAGTAAGTGAGGCCGTTTTGAGGAGGATTTTGTCTTTGACAGTAAGCCAATGATTCTGTTGACGATATGCTGTGATATGCTCTCTTCTAGAGATGCCCAATGCTGGCCTAAGAGCGTTGTTCTGGAGAGTTTGGAGTTTGCTGGGAATGGCTTTGGAGGACCCAAGATAAAGAGCGTTACAGTAGTCCAGGCGGGATAATATGAGGGCTCTGGCAAGGGTCAAGCAACTGGTATCAGACAGGAAAGGTTTGGCTGCACAGATCAATTTACAGGTATAGGCCATGGAGGAGGCTAGAGATTTCACGTGTTTGATAAAGGAGAAGGTGGGGTCCAGGTAAAAGCCCAAGGTTTTGACCTCATGTCCCACATTGATATAATTGCCATCGAGCATGAAGGAGCAATAGGCAGGGCCCAGTTTCTTTAGACTGGTAGTTGTACCTAAAATTATGAGTTTGGTTTTATCATCATTCAGTCATGGTCCGTGTATGGCCATCCATGCCTGGATGATGATGTACACTCTATTCACCAATGCCAAATCCTTTCTATAATCTCCAGAAAGCAGAAGGAGGATCTGGGTATCATCCGCGTAGTTAGTATAGGTGATACCGAGATGATCCAAATCATCGAAAAGGGGCTTAGTAAATATATTGTACAAAGTAGGGGAGACACAGGAGCCCTGTGGAACACCACAAGTGATGGGAATGGGGTCTGCTGCGCCTGTAGATGAAAAGACCCTCATAGTTCTGCCATTGAGAAAAGATCTAATCCACGTAATGGCCTCAACGGAAAAGTGGGCTGATGTATGTAAGCGAGTGCATAAGACAGAGTGATCGACCAGGTCAAGTGCTGAAGAAAGGTCTAGGAGGAGGAGGAAGGCAGCTTGGCCATTATCTCTAAGCTTGTCGATCTGGGCTTTAAGGTCAATGAGGGCCGTCAGGGTCCCATGTTGGGGGCGGAAAACTGATTGCCTAGCTCCGATTAAGTGATGTTCTTCCAGATACTTCTGTATTTGCACGTATGCAACCTTATCCAATATTTATAGAAGAAATGGCACAGTCATTAAGGGTCTATAGTTTGTGGGCGTGGCTGGGTCAAGTGTAGGCTTTTTTAGTAGTGGCAGTACCCAGGATTGTTTTAGGTTGGTGGGGATAGTACCAGTGGAGAAGGAGGCGTTAACTAATTTTGTGATGAAAGGGGAGAGGTCACAGGCCGCATCTTTAATGAGCTGTGCAGGGCACAGATCACCCTGACAGTTAGATGGTTTAAGCGACAAGATGATTTTTTCTACTTCAAGTGTGGTGACTTTAGGGAAATTAAAGAGGTTAGTTTCCCTTGAAGTACATTTCTCAGGTGATTTGGAGGTGGGAGGGTCGTTCAGGGAGGCTTTTTTGCAGGAAATTTTATTTTGTAGCGTGGTGATCTTGTTGGCTAAAGTCTTTTGAATTTCTGAGCACCAGTTTTTATCTTTAGTGCAGGTATCTGGTGGTGCAATAGGGGTTTCTACTTCTTTCAGGATAGAGAATAGTTCCTTCATGTTAGATTTTGCTTGGGCTATGCGGGAGTCAAAGGAGGATCATTTAGCAAGGTACATTTCTTTTTTGTAGAGAACTGCTAGTTTGGTTAGTTTTAGTTTATTAGGTACTGAAGGGTGTTTTTTCCAAATGGCTTCATAGTTTCTTTTTTGCTGTCTTAGATTTTTGAGGAATGGTGTGTACCATTTGTTCAGATTCGTTTTGGGCTTGCTTGGTCTGAGTTTGAAGGGAGCAATTAAATCCAGTGAGGTGGACATGATTTTATTATATTCTTCAACCAAGGTCTCCGGGTCCAAGTTGTCGGGGAGTGTGTTTAGTGTGGGGAGTAAGTTCGGGATGGGTCTTTCCACAATGATGCTCTTCTTGTTTCTCGTGAGTGTGGGTGGGGCCCTACTAATGGGTAGAGGTGAAAGCAACCTCTACTATCTATATTCATTCATGTTGAACTCATAATTCATTTGTTTTTTTCTGTGACACTCAATCATGCCCGTTGTGCATAAACCATCCCTCTGTGTTGGATGTGCAGAGCATATGCTTTGGAAATAGTCCTTACCCTCCACAGTGATTGTAACTAGTGAGGTGAAAGTGAGGGAATGGAATAGGCTGGATTCAAAGCAGGGCCAGACAGAACTCCTGGAGAAGGAGTTGTGTGATATGCTGTGAGTTATGTTATTGCATGACTACCAGTGCTAGAAGGAAATGGACACCATTTTAAAGAGCTCTGACAGCCCTTGTGAAAGGAAGGACGGACACCTCATCTAAATACAGAGGCTGTTAGGATGGTGCCCAGTGGGTTGCAGCACATGAGAGCCAACAGGGGATAGTTGGATCCATGGCCTGGGGGATGACATACAATATGTCAGCGCTGCACTTCCAGTGAGATCAGCAGCTGGTTTTGAAGGAAATAACTGGTTGGGTACTACTAGACGCTTCAACCCTTTCTGAACTGGGCTTGGCAGAGCCCAAGGAGAGGGTGCATGGATGGCACATTCTATAGAAAGCAGAGGAAGCAAACAGCTTGAGGGCAGCATGCAATCCCTTGAGGAATCCTGTGGTGATGGTGGTACACATGGGGAGACCTGCAAGAAGACAACAACATATGAGGTGGAGGAACAGTGATTTGTACTGAAAGGCTGATAGATAGCTTAGGTTGTATCCCATTAATGCCCACCCACATAAGTTTTTTATTTAAGTCATCATGACTGGACTGCTGGGAGGCTAGACCACTGTTGGTGGGAAGCAAGGAAAACTGAACTGTGACTACATGCGCGGCACGGGAGATTTCTTCGGAATATCAACACTTTAAGCTCAATAATCAACCTTACACAGGAACAGTTGCCCCACATTCTGCCCCTTAACCACCCATCCATGACCTCTGAGACAGAATCCCCATGTTCAGTACTAGTTAGAAAAGCAACAGGAGTGCCCTCATATAACAGCGGGCACATCACAGGACCTGCCCTTAAGCTCAATTACAAATCTCCACCTGTAAATGTTTTCCTAAAACCTAGTCGAAGTGAAGACAATATAAGAATTTCTGATCTCATGTGAAGGGGCATAAGATTAAAATGGAAGCACCTGAAAATAGTCGTACTATACTGGAATCAGGGCAGGAAGCTTCCCTAGGAACTCTGAGCAAAACAAGATGAAATGGAATGTCTTTCCTCCTTGAAAGATGAAGTCGCCGGTACAGTGAGGTCAAAGACACAGGCTGCAATTGTTGTTAGCAAGACACTGGAGGACCAGGGACATGACATCTCACGGCTCATCATTTCAGCGGCAAATTCCGAACCCTCAAGGAAAATTATGAAGAAAGATCTGGTACACACCCAAGCTGAGCTAGCAGACACTAAACATTTGCTTGAGGGCTTGGTTACAACTATTGAGGGTTTGGAAAATCAGCATAGGAAAGTGCACATGCGGGTTAAAAGTTTTGACAAGAGAGATGAGGTTACAGAACTGCAGGCCTGGATTTTGTGGTTTTTCAGTTCCATGTTTCCTGAGGTGAAGAATTGTGACATGATATTGGCTGCATTTGACTTGGTGGACCACAAAGTCTTATGCAGTCACCTGGACTCAGCAGTCCACTTCTCGAAAGAAGCTATAGCATGGATACAGTTGTTCCTCAACGACAGGACTATGAGTGTCTTCTCTCTATCGGCAGCAGCATACCATATACCCATTACTTGCGGAGTGCCCCAGGGATCATGTGTCTCTCCAACGTTCTACAACATCTTCACCAAGCCACTCTTTGATGATCTTGACCATCTAGGTATCACCTACTCTAACTATGCAGATGATATCCAGATCCTTCTACCACTCACTGGGGATTATGAGGAGGATCTGGCTTTGGTGAACAGAGTTTATAGCATCGTTCAGGCATGGATGGCAATAACGGCCTGTGCCTGAACGATGACAAAACAGAGCTCATCATCCTAGGCACCACATCTTACATTACCAAACTCAGTCATGACTACTCGTCTTTCATCTTCGACGGGAATATCATTAATGTCGCCAGAGAAGTAAAAACCATAGGCTTTTACTTAGACTCAACCCTCTCATTCACCAAACAGGTAAATTCCCTGGCTTCATTCACAGCATACACATGCAAATTAATACGAGCTGGGAAAACATTCCTATCAGCTGACAGTTGCCTGATCTTATCTAGAGCCCTCATCTTATCAAAACTTGATTATTGTAATGCCTTATATAGGGTGCAAACAAACACATTATCAATAAAATACAAGTACTCCAAAATAATGCACTTAGAGCAGCTCTAAGTATTCCAAGAAGACAACACATATCCGAAATAAGAAGGAAACATAAATGGCTATCAACCCAAGAAACAAATCAATCTTAAAACTGCTTCCCTAATCCACAAATGCTTAAACAAGAAAGCCCCTCGCTACCTAACAGAATGATTCATCAGAAAAACCACAATTAGACCCTCAAGAACAGTCCACTCTAATTGCCTTCAAGTGCCACGCTTCAAATTATTCACCATTGGAGGCTCCATCTTTCCAGTTAGGGCTGCACAACTGTGGAACGCCCTACCACAAACACTATGATCAGACCAAACTTTTACCAAATTCAGGCAGAACCTAATCAAATGGCTCATAGAGAAAGACAAGTAATATCTCCTCCTACACTTCCTCCTCTTGTACAAATATTTCCTTGTTCACATGCATCTTTGCATCCTCTAATGTATGCTAGACAATAATCACGATAGTAACCTAGTATGCCTGCTATCTATAATTTGAAGTCTACAAGTGTATTTCCACCATGCCTGCTTTGATCCTCAACCTTTGTTACCTTGAGGATACTGTTTTAATTATGTTCTGCAACCTCTGTAATTAAGCTGATACATATTCTTATCGCCTGCGCCCTGATACCCTCGGGTCCGGCGTGCATAATAAATAAATAAACAAACAAACAAACATTGGATCAGGTGCCCAGAGTTAGCCTGCTATATCGGAGACCACCGTAATTCCCAGAGATGTAATAATTAAATGTTTTTCAGTTGCCACAGTAAGATCAAATAATGTTCTGCTAATGTTTTGTTTTCTCTCCTTGTAGGCACTTACATGGGGGAAGAGTCTAATGTTAACAACCAACACAGTTGGGCTTATGGTTGCATGACCAGTTCTGGCTAGACCGTTAAGATAGGTGATTTCTATGACAGATCAGCTGTCCTAGAGAATACATAGTTGAATAGGCTTATATTTGTCTACACAGTTGTGAACTGTGTTCCTTTTTTGAATCCAATGCTGAGACCGCAGAGTCAACCAACTTTCTGGGGATAGCATTGGTCACCAAAAGGAACAACCTTATTATGTTGGGTGCACTCTCTGATTGGCTAAGACACAAGCTACTCTGTTGCTAGTTGGGGTATATGGTTTAAGGTGGCTCTACAATGCAGTAACCAAGCTTTTATTTTGACCAGAGCTCTATCAGCCCCGTTAGTTAATTGATCAATATGTATATATATATATATATATATATATATATATATATATATATATATTTTTTTTTTTTTATAGAGCACTTAAGCCCATAGGTTTTAAAACGCTAGGCATGTAAAACATAAACCAAATAAAAACATGGGAAAGCATGAGAAATATGTGAAATGTTTTTTGAAAAGGTGTGTTTTCGGTTGTTTTTTGAAGGAGGCAAAACTAGAGCCCACGTGCAGGCACTGTGGTAATGCATTCCACCAACTCGAAGCTGCAGTTAGGAAGGATTGGCTGCCAGCGCAACTATGGTTATATCATTTTTTGGTTAGGAGCAGTTGTGTACTTGTGCGGAGGGAGCGAGAGGGATTATAGGGACATAATTGCCCCTTAAGATATGAAGGGGCGCCCCCTTCTATGCATTTTTGAATAATAGACATAGTTTTGAATTGTATTCTTTGGGTGATAGGCCGCCAATGCAGATGTTTCAACACTGGGGTAATGTGGTATTCTCTGTGGGGTACTAGCTACGATGCAAGTGGCCGGATACCTTGGAGCCCAGCAACTTCATAGGGTGGTTGACCAACAAGCAGCACTGTACCATAGTCAAGTTTGCTCCCTGCGATAGCTCTGTTATGGTGGCAGCATTTTTGTCAGAAATTAAAGGAATAATCTGATGGAGAAGGCATAGATAATAAAGGCTGTAGCTAACAGTGGCTGAAACCTGGGCATCCATATTCATCCCTGTGTTAAGATAGATGCCTAGCCATTTGCTGACATCTGACAATTTCTGACTGGAGAGATGGCATCCAAGGCTGAGTGTAGTGACATGTGGTACATGTCATCCATTTGCTCCAAAGATCATCTGGAAAAAAGTAGTCTTCTAACAGCGGATTAAGCATAGGGGTCATAGGTTGAGATGTGACTTTGCCATAATTGCAAGATAACATCTTGTATGTATTAATGAAAGCCTTCTTAGACATTCTGGGCAATAATATGTCAAAGAATATTGTAGGATGGTCAGATCAAAGACAGGGTATATGGCTGATGTTCGGCACAACATTCTTGTTGGAAATAATCCAGTCAATAGTTCGGACCTTTACGTGTGTAGGGCCTACAACAAACTGAAATAGACTGAATACAGCGAGGGCGGATAGGCAGTGCTACCCTGTCATTTGGGTCAAGCTATCCAGCATTAGGATCCCTTAAAATTATGTTAGTGGAGCTGTGATAGTATCAAAAAGCGAGTTTCTAAACTCAGGCATGTCATTGGGTGGACGGTAAATGCACAAGAAGTTAGAAGTCACTTTAAGGATTACCCGGAGTTTAAATTGTATGTATTCATTTATTTATTGGATTTATATAAGGCGCTTATACATCAAGACAGTAGGCCTCATCACAAGTTCCCAGTAAAACACTGGTGATTCCTTGATCCAGGTGGCACCGTTTCCAGCAACCGGAATCATGGACTCACTGGCAGATCACAAGTATGGGAGCACGTGCATTCCAGCATGCTGGAAACTCTGTCACTGTCATCCTGGGAACACCGTCAGAAGTCATTTCACGCTGCTTCTGTCAACTAAAATGCTGGTTGCACCATTTCCAGCATGTCTACAATGGGCACCCCAGTGATGGTAAAACCGAAATGGGAAACAATATCATTGCAGGAACTGGAATTTTACTGGCGGTTATTTTGAAAAACTCAATCCATATAAAATCACCTACTTCCTGTAGCCTTCCGGACACTATAACACTGGCATCATGTCAGGAGCTGAAAAATCACAGGTACCCCAGGTTCGCATGAGGAAACCTCTGTTCACAATCTGCCCCTGTGACACACCTCCATGCTTGGCCTCGTCCAAAGTACCCTGCATTCCTCCTTGCCCCGGCCAACATTGTGCCCTGCACTTGCATGGTAACAATTACACAAGGCCCAGTACACCCATGTCTCCTGATTTGCCATCCCATATCCAACACTGTCTTGTTTGAGGCACCTGATGACACTTCTCTACATGTGCCACATGACCCATCAATGCATGTATTGTAGACACCATGCACACACATCATGTCACACGCAGTTGTAACTGCATGAAGCAAAGTCATGGTATGGCAAACAGGTGACTAACGGTATGCCATTCTTGGTCCCACAGGCACATCATCTAACAGTGATCAGGCCAGGCGAAGTGGCCCATGCACAGCCACATGGGGGAGTAGAGCCACGCCACACCGCTGTAAATCCAGCCACAGCACCGGCGACGCAAGCCACAGCCCAAGTGAGTTTGCCATCTGCCTCTACAACTACGCTTGCTCTTCCTACAGAGGCCCATCCTGCAGGTCCTGAAGCTACTCCTGCTGTCCATACAGTGACTCAGCCTGCAGGCCCTGCAGCTACTCCTGCTACCTCTAGAGAGGCTCAGCCTGCAGGCCTTGCAATTACTACTGCTGCAACTCTGCCACTACAGAAGCATGACCAGGATGTCCATTTCCTCCCCTCACCACCCCCCCGAGTGCACAGGAGATTCCATGGTCGACGATGCCAGGCAGGAGGCTGGGGACACAACCGAGGGGCCATCGGAGCACACCCCTTACCACCGTTCCTCATTTAGCCCATCCTGCATGCACAGCCCACCTCCACCACCCAACCCAAGCATTAGAGACATGGATGCCGGCCTACGACGTATTCACGTCCGGACATTCATATTGTGTGTTTATGTGCTTTATTTGTCCACAGATTCACATGTAGTGTGTGGCATGGGTCATGTGCAGGTGCTGTGTGCTCAGAGGTAGTTCTGTATGAGGTCCTGGTGGGCTGCACGCCCATCCAGGCAATCCCTGTTGTGGCACTGTCCAATATTTGCAGCTGCATCAACATCCCTGTCATGTTCATCGTCCGCAGGATGTATGTCCATATCCGAGGGCTAGGGAATATTGCGCCTGATGCACATATTGTGCAGCATGGCACAGGCCAGAACTATCTTGCCCGCTTTCACTGGACTCTACATCAGTGCCCCACCAGAGCGGTGAAGGCAACAAAACCATGCCTTCAACAGCCAAATGTCTGCTCAAATGTGTCCCTTGTTCAGATGTGCGCACGACTGTATGCTGTTTCCTGGTGGCTCTGTGGGTGTCTTACAGGGGTCATAAACCATGGGAGTAAGGGTTAGCCGGAAATCACCTGCATGGAAAGGGAGTCAGGGAGCGACATGTAATTGTGGTAACTGGGCAGTCCATGCATGTTATGATGTGGTGTTGTGACACATGCATCCCGGTCTCTGCACTTGCGGCCCATCACCCACCTTGCTGCACCCCATGACAGGTAATGCTGGTCTGGACATATGTAGGATCCCACCCCCAGAGATCGGTTGGTGGTTGGGGCATAGTGGGGACATGCTGTGCTTTGTGACATGTGAGTGATGCATTCTGATACCTGTGGAGCATTACATGTGCCTGTCCATCCGTGCCTTGATTGTGCTTATGTCTTCATACATATACTCATGTGGTACATGCCAGTCCTGGGCCCCCAATTGTGCATGCAGATTGTGTGCCTCCATATGCATGGTGCCTGTGGGAACTTCACTGGTGGCATTGGACATCCCCCCAATGGCACTGTACACATGCAATGTGGTGTGTGTGTGTAGATAAAATAGCCAGGTTCGCTGTCCACCGTAATATGCCATGTGCCCAGGCAGTGTGCTATTGCGCAGGACCATGGAATCATGTGTCGATCCCTGGAAAGCGTGCAGAGCAGTGTGTGATGGTCATGTCTAAAGCACAGATGACGTGGTACAGCTTCCTGTTCCGATACACCTCCCGTGTGGTGTGGGCAGCCACTAGCTCAATGTGTGTGCAGTCCAATGCACACAATACATTTGGCATGCCTAAAAGGGCATGGAAGCGGACCTTGGTCATGTTTACCTGGGCATGTGTCATTGGTAGGGAGATGGGCTGGGACATATGACGCAGGAAGGCATCCACGACCTGCACAAGTACTTTTTGAGAATCTTGGATGCAAGATACCCTGCAGCCCCCTGACTGTGTGCTGAAATGTGCCTTGGCAAGGAAATCCAGCACAGCCACCCTCTTCATCAGGGGGGTATGGCAGCCCAGATGCAAATGATGCTCTGGATGTCATCCCTGATGAGGTCCACTATTGTGAGGATGCTCTCCCTGTTCAGGTGGTGCACTGTGTGGATCTGCCTGTCAGTGAAGGGCCAGGGAGTGGCGCTTGTGCGGGTTATGGGTGCATGCCTCCGGGGTACTTCTTTCTGTCAATTATTCCTCTGCATCCACATCCTCTTCTTCATGCTCCTCTGCCTATCAGCCTGTTACCATTGTTCAACCTCCTGCTGATAAAGTTGTATTCCTGCAGGCAGAACCTCCATGTCCATGACTGCTGCTACGAGTGGCAGCATGGCTGTGTTCGAAGGTGTGTGTAGGGTGGGTGTGGTCCTTTTCAACAGTCCCTGTGCTCATTGTGTGCACATGGGTCAATTCTGTGCACCTGTGGCCTGTTCCTGCACACCTGGGCCTGGTTACCACCTGCTCCGCGGACCTGGTGTTTCCGTAGCGGTTTTCCCGGTGGCACCGGGATTTTAGAGAAGCAGTGCTTCCGATGAGTCTGCTCTTTTCAGCATTGGTTCAGGGGGATCCCGCAGTTTGTGTGACCTGTAATTTCGGCAAAGGAAGCAGGGGGGTGAGCTATTACTGGCAATGCTGTTGCTGGCATCTCCTCTCATAGTGCGGCCGTCCGGAACAAGTAGTGGTAACCGGTATTACCGCCATGTTGTTTCCGGACCGCCACACTTGTAATGAGGGCCATTGTTTCAAAGTGCCACAAGGCACAAGGAAAGGGAACAAGGGAGCAAATATACAATAAAAATGACAATGAATAAATAGAAAATGAACAGTGGTCCTGGTAGGCGTTGTGACATTTGGAGCATGCAAGTGCAGTGAAAAGAGAAAAGAAAGAAAAAGGGGGTTAGGTGTGGGGGTAAGTGCTATTAGAGCCCCCGGGGAGGAAGTGGTAGAGATGCCCATGGGGGGGGCAACAACAGGTAAGTGCATCAGTGGAGATGTCCCTGGCGAAGATGGAGGTCTACCGCCCAACAGGAAATTGCTGGGCCGAGGCAAAACACCTGACAGCCAAGTGGGCGGGGGAGGTGGGGTTGCTGGTGATTGAACACAAGACCAGGGCCCTATTGGACTCTTGAGGTACCAGGCTGCCAATCTCGAATATGTCAAATGTGTTTTAGAATTTAAAATCCAGTTGTGGGGTGAACAACTAATGAGTGCATTTTGAGAGCTTTCAAAAATATCACAGCTACACCTCCACCCACCTTATTTAATCGATCGGCATGCAGAATGTTGCGGGATTTCAGGACAGCTAGGTCCAATGAGGGGCCAGTATCTGAGTGCAGCCATGCTTCTGTCAGAAACATGATATCAATGTTGAATTCACGGATACAATCCGCCACCTCTGTGGAATGTTTTACAAGAGACAAATTATGTAAAGGTGTGCATTTAGCAGTGGGACAATTTGCCATATTTTGATCAATGTTAGACGAAATGCTTGGAGGGCACGGCACCACATGATCAAATATGAGTGCTTCCAAGCTGTCGGACATGGTGGAATCAGCAGTATTAGCAGGGGAACTAGATGAGAGGTCACGTTGAGAAAGGGATTTTTGATTCCAAGTCTCGTTCTAGTCACCTGTAGAAGCCTCTGCAGGGGTGGACTTTTGGAATTTGGTAGTACTGACCATAGGATTAATCATCATAAATTGTGGAACGGTAGTTATGTCCGGAGGATGTAATGTATTACTGCCCAACAAAGTGGCAGAATTAATAATGAAAGTTCAAAGTGGGCTCACCTAAAGTGAACTCCCTCCCCAATAAGAAGTTCTTTTTGCAGCACATCCTTAAAGATAGCAACAATGATGCAATATTTCTACAAGAATCACACCTTCTGCGTAAAGACACACCCTAACTGAGGTAATTACCCACTATAAAAAATATGCTGCAGCAGGGAAAAAGAAGAGAGAGTTAGGGATTCACTCATGCCACAAGGTTTTGCTTAACAGATTAGAAGATGAATAAGGATGTGAGTAATTGTTCTTACAGGGCCAATTGAAAAATGACATATTCAAGTTGCCTTTACAGTAAACCCAAAAAAATAGACAGAAAGCTCTTCATTATTTTCTGAGATAACTGGCAGATTTTTCTGAAGGATGTGTAGTGTGCGTCGGGGCTCTTAAGCTAACCATCAGCCCTATTTGGGATAATTATAAAAGGCCAGTCAATATCATGCGTCTGGAGAATCGATAAAAGGATTACGTTAGGCAGGATTGACT
The DNA here is from genome assembly GCF_040938575.1 of Ambystoma mexicanum. Classification (NCBI taxonomy): domain Eukaryota; kingdom Metazoa; phylum Chordata; class Amphibia; order Caudata; family Ambystomatidae; genus Ambystoma; species Ambystoma mexicanum. Next base: position 446,025,690 of record NC_090935.1, on the reverse strand, counting down.
GATGCTTACTAGCACCTGCACTGAACAAATAAGGGCATTTTAGTCACACATGCACTAGGGATATCCCAGAATATGACATGTATAGGTAATAGTGTATTACCTACATTGTGCATCCTATCGATAGGCAATAATATTTTATCTTACCATGTATCAGTACAATGTCAATTTAATGTCATCTAACAGATGTTGCACCAAGATTTTGGAAGCTTAATCCAATTTTGACTAGAGACCTGATCACTGGTGGTTTTTGATTGAGAATGCAAGAACACAGATGAAGGCACATTTGAGAGATCTACTTGTAGAGATATTTGCTGGCCTTAGAAAACGTAGCTCTCAAGAAAACACACTATTTCAAAAGTTGTATATGGTGGACAAGGTTAAATATATTGCCATTTTGGAATTTCCACCTGTTACGTTTTCAGACAAGGAACACTATTTTTGTGATAAGAAAAGAAGGAATATGTAACAGATGTTGCACCAAGATTTTGGAAGCTTAATCCAATTTTGACTAGAGACCTGATCACTGGTGGTTTTTGATTGAGAATGCAAGAACACAGATGAAGACACATTTGAGAGATCTACTTGTAGAGATATTTGCTGGCCTTAGAAAACGTAGCTCTCAAGAAAACACACTATTTCAAATGTTGTATATGGTGGACAAGGTTAAATATATTGCCATTTTGGAATTTCCACCTGTTACGTTTTCAGACAAGGAACACTATTTTTGTGATAAGAAAAGAAGGTATATGTATGGCAAATTGATGAAGAACAATTATGCCCCAGGGCCAGATGGCTTTCCCGCCTATTTTAAGATACCTTTACCTGGCAGTTTCTAGAACACCTACACATTTGCTTTAATTTTAGCTAGTAATATGGAGTTCCACTATGACCATATGAGAAAACAAACTAATTTGAATTCCCAAACTTGCCCCCGATCCAGCAATTTAGCCTTGTACAGCCCCATAGCTGTGCTCAGTTTGGAAATTAAACTGGATGCTGACATTCTGGCTAATGGATTAGGTGTGATCCTTCCAAAGATAATTGACGTTAGCAATCAGGGTGTATCCAATGAGTACACACATCAGACAAAATGAATTTACTGGACCTTTATACAGAGAAAGAATGTAATAGCATCAGCTTGCCATTTCTCATTGCTGCAATGCCCAAATGTGGGATTGATGACTGCATCATTCACTGTGTGTTTGCCTCATATAAGGCACCAGGCAAGGGTGGATTTCCATCCACCTCATTGCCCATAGCTAAAGTTAGGAGACAGGGCAGCACCTGCATTACTATTTCTTGCAAAGCCTGCTGAACCTCTAGTGACTAGGGGGAGACAGTCTGAAGACATCAGGGGAATTCAGTATGGGGCCTCTCACATAAGATTGCATTGTATGAAGATGATGTGTTTTTGACTCTCTCTAACCCTATCACTTCCATAGTCTTCTTGCTGCCTTTCTAGATTGTTTGCTGGATGACTACCAAATCATTGTGGGGCTCAAAATAAATTTCAAAAAAGTGATTTTTTAAATTTGGACTGTCTCAGGAACTGACGCACTTGGTTAAGAGTTCCTTTCACTGGATGGTTGATTAAATGAAATACCTGGTCATCTTTCTGACCCTGCCTATAGATAATCTCATCTCTACAAAGTCAATTACACAGAGTTAACAGAAGCATTAGAGATAATTTTACATTATGGAAAAAAAGATCTATATTGTTCATTGAAGAAATTGCCTCAATTAAAATGAATGTACTAGCCCATTTTTCATATCTCTTTCAGGCTTTACCAATCATGCAGAGTGATGCAATTGACACAGTGTGTATGTATGCATTGTGAGAATAGATACCACCTCAAGATATGACACTGTCTCTGTAGATTCACCAATGGACACAGCAAATATTTCCTTTCCAGGAGTCCCAAAGGCTTGCTTCTTCCATACAGGAAAACCCAAGATAAGCGCCCTTTCCCAGCAGTGTATCTATACACTAATAATGACAGGCACTGCACAACTCTCTGCTTAAAAGTTGGTGAAAGGGAATCCTTCAGTACTATTGCTTATGTGAAGGGAAACAACATGTGCTTCTGAAAAATGCTGTTTACATTATGGGTAGGTGTTGGATTCATAAACCTCCTATAACCCTCAGACGTTTTTCCAACAATTACCAATAATAGTCCAAACATCACTTTCAAACATTTACAACAGGTAGATTTTAGGTATATTTGGAAATATTAAAAGAACATGATGAGTGGAAATTCCCTTACCTGCATACAAGCACCCAAGACATCTAGCAACCTGCGTTAATTAATTGCACTAAAACAACCCTAAAGAACTGCAAACAGCATCGTGGTATATACCTCAAGCAATGCAGTAAAAACATTCAAGGGAAGACATACCAGAGCTCTAATGTATCTTCATAAATACACCATCCCGGACCACCAAATTGAACCACCACTGTGTCACCATTTCACACAGACTGTGCACAAACTGCATAATCTGTCAATAAGGGTATTGAAACATGCCACCCCAGACACCACATATAGAAGAAAGTGAGAGATCAACTACTTGAAGATGCTTAGTAAAAAAACAGGCCTAAACATAGATACGGGATATTTTGCCAAACTACGAGGAACGTGGAACCCAGAGCTATCAAGGTTGTCTCATCAGCAGCATCAGGAGACAATCTGCCAGTAGCACCTTTCACCAATAGCTGTAACTATGTTGCAAATTCCATTCCAAATTGATTAGATATTGCAGCAGCTCCATGTGATTTTATTGGTACGGCCCCCAGGGCGATACTGTACTGACAGATGCTTTATTTAAAAAAATGCAAGGTTGGATACATTCATGAACTTGCAAGCATATCTGTTAAGAACTTTGAACTCTATGTGGGGTTTATATGAAGCAGCACATCTTGTTTTCACACGATGTGTTTTTAATCCTTCATTTCAATGTGTCTCTAGTACATCTTCACGCTTACTCAGTCCCACTGTGGGGCTGCTTGTACTGAATTATGTGAGAATGTTATGTTCAAAATTGTTTTTATGGATAATATATAATTCCTTCTTAAAGTCTGACCCTCATCATTCCCAGAAATTTTAAACGGTTTAAATGTGTTCAATACCTTGCTTACAGATTTCGTATCTCTTACTTAGCTTGGATGGCCCAGACCTTCATTCCATGCAAACGCCTACCTCATCCAACAACGTTTAAAGGAAATTGCCCCTTCGTTTCCAGGAGAGGACGAAAGATGAAGACTTGTGCAATCTCAGCTTATTTATTTTTAGTTAGTCCACTAAAAGATATTGGGCCTCATTACGAGCATGGAGGCAGCCATGCCCTTAATAAGGGCATGGTTGCCTCCATACCGGGTTCCAGTACCGGGTTCCTCCAAGGAGGACTTACCGGGCTATTCCAACCTAGGAGGACCCGTTAAGTCCTCATTGGAAAAACCCATCCCCATTCCCATTTGAGCCCCCATAGGGCTCAATGAGAATGGGGAGGTAGCAAATAACGGGCCCGTTATTAGCTCCCTGGACCCTCGCGGGACCCGCTAAGGACACCTGGTTTTACCAGGCATCCTTACCGGGTCCCGCAAAGGGAACCTCGTAATAGGGTGTCCCCTAATGAAGGGTGCCGGTCCCGTACTGGCGCCCTTCATTATGAGAGCGCCTGCCTCGTAATGAGGCTCGTTGAGTCCAATTTGCAAAACAAAGTGATAAGACTGCGCAATGTAGCGAGCGTGAGAAGGAACATTGCATGAACTAAAAGTTTTGGGCTTGGAGCCGATTCATTTAATTAAATGCGCACATGAACCTGCAGCGCAAAGAAAAACAAGTTGCGGCCTGAACACACACCACCATGCCCCCATTACAAACAGAACCTAGCAGCATCAAACCACCTTTGCGAAAAATTGAAATGGAAACATTGAATCAAATATCACTTACCAGTTATCACTGCTAATCCCACTCCACTACTGCAACCAAAATGTCTATGGGCCTCATTATGAGTATGGAGGTAGCCATGCCGGGTTCCAGGTCCGGGTCCCGCAAAAGGAGACTTACCAGGCCATTCCGACCTTGGAGGGCCTGGTAAATCCCTTTCGCGGGACCCGGACCTAGTACATCCCCATTCCCATTAGAGCCCCCCTAGGGCTCAATGGGAATTGGGAGGATGCTAACTAACAACGGGCCCTTTAATGACGGGCCCGTTGTTAGCATCCTGGACTGCTAACGGGACCTGCTAAGGACACCTGGTCTGACCAGGTATTCCTTAGCGGGTCCCACAGCAGTCCTTGTAATAGGGCAGCCCGTAATTAACAGTGCTGTTCCCGTACCGGCACCGTTCATTACGTGGCCGCCTGCCTCCTAATGAGACCCCATGTCCTAGCACCCCCCACTGCATCTTGCCCCTAACTTAAAGCAGCACCCGCGTACTCTGACTAAATAGGGCTCCGGCCCCCTAATTGAAAGCAGCTCCATGTACCCTGTTGAAACTGTGCCTGGACCCCCTAACTTAAATCAGCACCCACATACCCTGATTAATCTGTGCCTTGGCCCCCTAACTGAAAGCAGCACCAGCATACCCCGAATACACTGCACCTTGGTGACCTAACTGAAAGCAGCACCCACTGATGAAACTGCACCTCGGCCCCCTAACTAAAAGCAGCACTTACGTATCCTGACAGAACTGGACCTGAGCCCCTGACCTGAAAGCAGAACCTGTGTACCATGACAAAACTATGCCTCGACCCCCTAACTTAAAGCAGCACCAACAAATGTGCCTTGCTCCAAGTACCCCCACTGACCTGTGCCCCAACCCCTGAACCCAAGGCAGCTCCCGCAAGTCTGCGCACACCTTCCAGACATCCTACTCCAACATGAACACCTGGGAGCAGTGCTGTTGAATCCAAGTCCATAGCCTCTACCAAGGCTCCCATTTGGATCACACTCAGATGAACATCAACAGCCAACCATACTGTTACAGCAACTACATTTTGGTCCATTGGTGTACATGTGACATAGTGCTCCTGTGATGTGCGTAGCCCTGTGATTCACAGTGAGGCCACATTCCTCTGCAGCATCCCCAATGCCAATGAGCCATGCCTGTGAATGAAGTATGTCCACGCCTACGTTGACAAGCAAGTGCCAGAGGGACACAAAAACATCAGTGGACCATAAAGGAACACAACGTACAATAAACGGAACCCTGAGTAATGAATCAGTAGAGACGAATGAGTTGTCATCAGATTCAAGCATCTAAACAATGTGGAACATGTGGCAAGACACATGAAGAAATGAGTACCCATCCCTAATGAGAGAGCCTAAACACCATCATGAAACATCTCACCCATCACCAAATGCATCCCCCCACCGACACCATTAGAGACACTAAACAATATTACTCAACATGCATTGACACACCAACACAAACATGCATTGCCCCTGAACAAGTAATCGCATCAGACAAACTGCCGTTGTCACCTCCAGCCATCTGATGGCCCATCTTCTAAATGTGAAACAGATGTCCACATATACAAGTCAATTGAAGTAATGCCACCATGGCAACCACAAACAATCCCGAACATTGCTTAACACTGATGAACACATTCACAAAAGAAGTTCCATGTCAAACACAGCATACATGTATCAAAAACCCATGCACACCATGAACACATTTGTGCCACCATGCCTGTACTGCAAATAACGGAAGTAGGCAAGCAACAGTTGTGCATGGTAAAGGCTTGGAACACATGAATCCCAAATCATGTCACCTCCCCATATCTACATTAGACCACATACATTCACGGAACACGGATGCAACATACTTAACATCACACACATGAAGCATGCTCACATGCCCCCCAGGAAACAGCACAGTAACAGCTTGTGGGATGTTTTTACCCATGCATCCAAGCCCTACCATAAAACTGTGCAGTACTGGCATGGAAAACATCATGATGGCCAGAACTCCCCAGAGAGTGCACAGGGAAAACATGAAGAATAGGCTGCCACCCATTTTTGCCTATGTTGTGAGCACACGAGGGCACTGCCTAAAACCACCATTGGGCTACACACACAGTAGCCTGAAACCATTGGGAATGGCAATGCTGATTGCAAAAAAAAAAAAAAAAAGCTATTCAGAACTGTGGGGAATTAATTTTCTTAATCCCAAAAATGTTTGCATTACCAGTACTCACCACTATCAGAAAGCCGGCGTTTTGTGTAAAACTGAACAAATGAAACAAAACCAGACCATGGAAAGGCTTGCTAAGAGGTGGATACAATGTAAAACTATATTCTGAAATGACTTGAAGGAAGTAATTATTTAATGTACATGTAAAAATTGTAAGTGAGTTAAACTGGGAACAGAAAGCGACATTTAGTTGAAACCTGGCTTAATGAAACTGAATTCTGCCTGATAACTACCCCTGACAGGAGTTGAAACCTGCTCAGCCACTCTTCCCCTTGCCAAAAGGAGTTGTCACCTCTCTGATTAGATTAGGGGTGGAGCAGCTGGGGACTACAGGGAGTTGAACAAAGGCCTGTCCTGGACTCAGGCAAATGTTATATTGGGGGCGTCGTAAAATAGCTTCCTCTTGGGAGAAACTGGGGGGGCAGCTGTGCCTCTGTGAACAAGCTGGCCTGGGGGAAGTGGATAAACCAGTTATTCCACCCTGTGATGGGGGAAGCCACACCCCTTCTTAACCAGAGCATAATTTTAAAAAGATAGATAACTCATAGTGCGGATTTGTCAGAATTATATAAGTAATATCATTATTTTTGTGATTTTTCTGTGAACATTTTAAGAGGCGTTAGGACCCTGGATGAAAAGGGGAGAATTCTGTCATCAGTGGACACGACATTGTACAAAGACAGTGATCGGATGGTTTGGTGCTACAGAAAATATGTTAACTGGACCTATAATATTAGAAAAATGGTACATAGATAAATATGTATTTGGGTCAGAAATAGATTTGTGTGCAATCTGACAAGGGGAGGTTCCTCTGACCATAAAACCTACAGCATCACTCTCACTCACATTTCCTTCCTCCAATCAAGGGAGAGAGGAGGAATTGGCCAATGATAAGTGAGAGGGGCAGGTTTAGTTATGACCGCGCACATACCCACTTTCCAAAACACATAAAAAGAGACTGCTGGGACAGGTAGAGACATTCAATTCCATTTGCTGTGGAGCATGCTGACCGACGACTTCACATCCAGAGATCCAGACTTCAAATCCATCAATCTCCAGAACCTGTAGCAGAAATTAACTCCAGAATTTGTAGCAGAGAGGCCTGAATCCACCAGCTGAATCCTCTTCAGCAGGCCTCAAAACTAACCAAACTATTCAACAGCCGGGCGAGCTGATTGAAGTTTGCTGAGAATTTTTGCAAGAACCTGTAGCAGTACCCAGAAAGCAGTGTTACATCCAGAATCCAGAGAGGCTAGACCAGCAGAGCAGAGCTGACCCAGATCGCTGTGAGCAGAACCGGTGCCTGATTGATCCGCCGAGCAGACAGAACTGCAGCCGGACGTGTTGACCAGATCCGTGACGAGGCCTAGTTCAAATTTATATTGTGAGTACCTAGCAGAACTGTGCAGAACCAATCTCTTAGTTAAAATAATCTAATCCAAACTATTTTAACCTAAGTAGAACTGCCTCCTAGAAATCGTGTCATCTGTCATTTTTAAAGCTGCACAACTGTCACCTGTCAATTCTGCAGCTGCAAGCTGTCACCTGTCATTTTGAGTTTACTTTAAATCCGAAAAACTACCTTTATTTAATCGTCTGTATCTCTGGAACCGTTTCGGCTAGGAACGAGATTTACGCACTTGCGAAATTTACTGCGATTTGCGATTTTGGCTCAATTTCTCCACTTGTCAAAATAGCAGCTCCATTCTTTCTTTTGTTAAAATCTGTTGCAACTTCGTAATAACTCATAGAGCATTGCTAAAGTGAGCCTGAACTAATACCAACATGCATCTCCCACTCACCCTGAATCTCTAGAGGGAATTAAAATCAGTTGGCACATTTTTCCCATCCATTGCCATCACATTTAAAAAGCATTTTGGGCCTGTGTTTCAAACTCCTACCTGCTTCCTCTAAGCTTGCTGGGGGGGGGGAACTGAATTTTGTATTGTATTTGATTGCATTCCTGAGAACTGTGTGCTCCTCTTTCCATCTCCTTCCATTTCTTAAATTTCATAGGGGAGGGGGTGAATTGCCAGAGAAAAAGTGATTATCTTATCTTTTGCTAAAATCATATCAAGTATTTCTGTACTGCATTTTATTCCTCATTGCTTTTCCCTTGAAATCATAAAAGTATTTTTGCTACTTTATGCATCCTATACTAACTCCTCATTGATTGTAAAGAAGTGTGCTAGTGCCAGATTACCCATTGTTGATCAACATCATATGTCTAAGTGTACTATCAGATATTAATTTATTATAAAGTGTGATAAATATATATATTGTTTAAATTCTCAAATAAACCTTTTAATTTGCAAAACAAACCTACTTCTCGGCTCAGTGGGGTCAGGGGGATTCTAAGAGGGGGTGTTATACAAGGGTGGTCATCCAGAGTACTGAACTAGACATAAAAATACATTAATAAGGGTTTTGCTCAGCATCCCCGACTAGGCATTGACTTGGCTGTAGTGTTGATTGAATATCGCTTACAAAAGTGGGGGCTCGGAGCCGGGATATTCTGGGTTAGATTTACCACTTGTGCAGATTAATACAGTGTGCAAACTGACCAGATACACATATCCGGTTAGATCACCACGCTGTTTTACACTGTGAAAGCATCCCTCAAAGGAACGCTCTAAAAAAAGGGTCTGTTTTGCAAAATAAAATACAAACTTCTGTAAGTCAGGTAGGAACTCAAATTCCAGAATGACGACCTTGGTAGATATGAAAACCAAGGACCAAACGGTCTGGTTGCAGGCAATCGCGCAACAGGTCACTGAAACAGGGTCAGATATATGGGGAGATCAGGGTCCCCTACATGTGGCCCTGAGTGAACTATATATGGCCCCTAAAGCCAAAGATGAACATAATAAGATTGCCAAGATAGCTGCATATTTGTATCTATATATGGGAGCCATGCAGGACAAATGTGCTGAAGGCCAAGATCTGGCAAATAGGCAACAGATGGCGTTAGAGAAGGCCCAATCTGATCTGGACTCTTCTGAGCAGAGGCTGATCAGGAGCCAGGAGTCAGAAAAGGACAGCAGACAATACATCACTAAAATAAAGGAGGATATGGATGTGCTGCAACAGGAAAAGGCGGACCAGGATACCAGATTTCTGGCCTTGCAGAAGGAGTACCAAGAAGCTTTGGACTCCCTACTGCAGAGCCAGAAAAAGCTGGAGCAACAATTAGATTTCAATAGGGCATGTGCTGAGCAGGTAGTCACCCTGCAAAGCCAACTAGATAGGGAGAAGGCAGAGAGCAATAAACTGATTTTGAAAGACCTGGATACCCAGGCAGAGTTTGACCAGGAGCGCCAGAAAGCTGGTGCCTTCCAAAGGCAAAGGGACGACCTGGCGGCACAGATGCAGGCTCTTAGGCAGGAAAGGGATACCTTAGGCCAGGAAGTCTGCCACTTAAAAAGGAAAATGGAAGAAAATCACCTGGCCCTCCAGGGACTGGGTGACCTCCAAAAAGAACACCAGAACTTCTTAGAGCACACCAGGAGGGTGGAGGATGCTCTGGCAAGAAAGGAGCAGGCCAATAGGGACACAGCTCAGGAGGTAACCCTCCTGCACCAAAGACTGGCCCAGTACTCCAGGACCAATCAGGAGGCACAGAGAGAGAATGAGCCTCTCTGCCAGCACAATGATAGGCTCCAGCAACAGGTAGCGATGCAGGAGAGACTGATAGAGTCTAGTAAGGCCTTAACTGAGGAACTGAAAGCGCAGGCTCTTGCTTTGCAACAGAGAGCAGGGGCTGATAGAGACCAGGTGCGCTGGGAAAGGGAAACGCCTGAGCATAACCTCAGGAGCCCTGGTACCAGAGGCCTTCATCTCTCCCAGTCCCTGGACTCTGCCACCCCCATGTCCCCTCACGCACATGAGCCCAGGGCCACGGAGATGGCAGATTACTATCCAGCTAGAAGTATGGGGCTCATAGGCCAGTACCTCCCAGGAATGGATGGGCGGGCATCCGGGTATGGGCACCCAAGCACAGTGCAATTTAGTGGGGAACCTCAAGAGAGTAGGCCCATTAAGGGCATCCTGAAAACCCCTGCCCAGTTAGGTCAGTGGGGGGGTACCCATCAAATTCTGGCAGCAAGGAGGGGTCTGAAGACTCCTCTGAGCATTACAGGACACAGGAGACCAGGTCCCCACATTCTGCCAGCCATTCCCAGGCTCGCAGAATCCGGGAAAACCTGGAGGATCAGATGGGAACCTCTGGGAGCAGCGCTTCTGAGTCGGAGGATGAATGGACCAGGGTTACCCGAAACAAAAAGGCCAATAAGGCAAAAAGGGCCTTGCTTAAGGACCCATTGAAACAAATAAAGGCAATAAGGAGTGTCATCACGCCTTATCATAAGAACACCAAGTATTCTGTTTGGGAACACTTGGAGCTCTATGAGCAAATGATGGAGACTTTCCATTTGAAGGACAGCCAAAGCTGTATTCAATATGTAAAGTGGACCTTCTCACCAGAATACTCCAGTTCCTTTGCAGGGCTGGAGGATCAAAACCATTCAAGGTGGTCCACATACAGGGCGGCCATCTTGAAACATTTTTCTGTGCACAGAAATCCTCAAGAGGCTCGCAAGGCAGCCTACAATTTGCAATGTGGGGAGGATCAGGCCCCACAAGAGTTTGTGCAAGAATTAAAGCGTGCTTTTGCGCAGACCACCAGAAGGGTGCACACGGATAGCAGAGAATTTATCAATACGTTTTTCCATGCCTTACCCAAATACATAATGACCCAGCTCGTGAGAGATTTTCATGAGAAAAGATCTTTAGAATGGGTCATTGGACAGGCTACCCGGATCTATGAGGTGCAGAAGCCCATCGAAAATAAAAATAATGCACAGAAAACCCCCAAAACCAACAGCACCCCTGCTGCTGCCAAGGTGGCAGAGGTAAAGGTTGCCCCTGTTTTAGATTTGGAGATGGGGGGCCTAAAAACCTGCCTGCACCAAATAATTCACAGCCCAGAAGGCCCTCGGGCGAGTCACAGAAAGGGAGTCGAGGAGGTAGTCCCACAAATGGGGGCCCCCGCTCCCCTGACTATGTAAGTCCCCGCTACAAGGGAAACTGACCCATCCTGGGTTATGTGTGGACTCCTCCAGCCCAAGGGGGGGATCCAGCCAAGCGCCTAACCCGGGGAACTTCCCTCCTAACTTCCCCCAGGAGGGCAGAAATTCTCCAAATCCTGGGCAGAACTTTTTCCCCAGGTATCCACCCAATTTCCAGCCCCAAAATCATCCATCCTTCTTTCCCCAATTCCCTGAGCCCAGACAACCTAATCCGGGAGAGGGGAGGTCAAGGGTGGAGGGGCACCAAAATCTTCCCAACCAGGGGTACTACCAGAGAAGGGATAGCTACCCTTCCCGGGATGAGCCCAGGGGAGAAAATAGAGCCCCGTATCAGCCTGAGCGGGTTTCACAACTTGAGCGCCAGGTCCAAAATATGGCACGAGATCTGGGTCACATACTGAGGGCTCAACAGAACCCTCAGATGAGCATGCCACCGCAGAATGCCCCAAACTCTGGACCTGGTGCTCCAGAACAATGACAGGGGCAGCACCCTGATAACCCACCCGTTCCCAGGGAAGAGGCACAAGGGGAAGGGGGATGTAAAGCCTTGGAGGAAGCTTCCTTCCCAACTTGTAAACAGCCCCTGGAAAACCAGGAACCGGAAACAAAATCTCCTGCCCCTGAAAGCCTGCTTCCCAAGGAGCAGAGGCGGTAGGAGAAACAAAGGACCCAAACAGACCCACTTTGTGGAGGAGGTACAGGTCTTCCAATTTGGGGGAGAGGGATCCTCAGAAGATCCTGGGAAAAGGATCTTCTCCTTCAGAGATGGGGGAACTCCTCCCAAGGAAAAATGGGTCCCAAGGGATTCCAATCCAGACTGGGGAGATGTGGAGACTGAGCTACCGCCGCCCATCATCTCATCCCAGAACCGACAATACCAAAATCCCAAGGGTCAAACCCATCCTGATGACTGCCTCCAAAAAGGGGTGGGCAGCCCAGAACTGGAACCAGGGGAACCCACAATGGCTCTGATCTCCAGTTGCCAACTTTTTATTGCAGATTCCCAAGGCTCTCCACAGAATTCTGCCCAAATCTCTTCGCTAGCAATGTCCAAAACCAGAAAGCTAGGCCACCAGTTGTCCAAAAATGTGCATAATCTGTGCCCCCTTGAGGAGAAGGAGGGAAGATACTATGCCCCAGTACAAGTACAGGGGCAGGGTACAATTTTGGCACTGGTGGACACTGGATCCCAAGCTACCCTTCTGTCCAAAAGGGCCTTTGAGGAACTAAATGCAGGAAGGGGGGAGAATTACCGAATTCCTCTCACCTCTCTTCCTGGACAACTGCAGAACTTTGATGGGAAGGAAATTCCCGTTGATGGGACTGCAGACTTGGACATTAAAATTGGGCGACACATGGTGAAACACCCGGTCATAGTAGTGACTCCAGAGGGGACCCCTTGTTTACTAGGGAATGACCTCCTGAGAAGGTTGTCACCCCTAATAGATTGTGTAAACAAGGTCCTCTGGACCCAGACTAGCCAACCAATAAAATTAAAACAGAGTGTCAACCATGTTAGTTTAAACGGCACCTGCCACATGGTTGAACAAAAATCTGACCAAGTAGAATTTCACTTCCAGAACAACCAAACTCCAGACGTGACAGTAATAGCAGTAGGACAACTGACTGGTGATGGGGGGTCCTCTCTATTTCTGAAAATCAACCTTCCTTCCAGTTTAAGGTGGTATTCCACACTGGAAGGAAACACCTTGAAATTCTTTACTAATCCACAATCAGAAACTCCCACTCCTATAGTCCAGAAAGATGTGAAATCAGCTCAGAGCCTGGCTGATATTCAGCAAATTGGAGAGCAGTTGTTCATCCCTGTTCAGTTAAATGATGGGAAGGACTCTGTTCTTGCTCGAGTGTGTGTGAACAACGGTAAGAGCTTCATCAGCGAAGCCATGTTCCGCCAACTCCCAAAAGATCCAGCCATTCCCACATTCAAACTGATAGACAAATGGGAAATGGACCTGGAAGCACCTAATTCCAAACATCTCCTGCCAAGCATGTGTATGCTCAAAATCTCCATTGGCAACAAGAGCATAATCCATAATTGTTGGGTCGTGCGAGACGTCACTGCCGCCTTTTACTTAGGCAGTGACATTCTCAATCGCTTTGCCATTAGTTTGGACCTAATAAACTTCAAAGCTTGGTCCCGATTAGCGGATAATCCCATGGGCTTTGATGATCCAGAAAAAGCATTTAGGTCAGCTCAATTGCTACCTTATGCAGTTGAAATTCAGATCAAAGAGGAAGTCACCATCCCAGAAAGGACCCGACAATTATCCCTGGAAGTGAAAGTTAAAAGAGGAAAGAATTGAAAAACCCTGATGCTTATATCCATCTAAATGCTTCTCTCCAACAGCAAGGGTTAGAGGTAAACCCAACACCATTATTCAACATAGAACATGACACCATTCCAATAGAGGTGGATAACAGCGACTTAAAGAGTATTACTCTAGCCGCAGGCACCATTATTGGAATGGCGATTGATGACCGACATTGCTCCATTGATTTAGGAAATTAACTGTTAGGACCAATCTCCAAGGACTGTTTTGACAGTGACAGTGAGGACAATACAACACCAGACAGGATTTTCACCCGGCATGGGGGGAACTTCCTGGTGTACACTTCTTGCCCTTATGGTAAGGAAGATGTGACTTGTGACTTCAGGAGGGATGAGGTGATTTTCCAGGTCCATGAGGGCTGCCTTTCCCACCTGAAGCCTCCAGTCCAAATCGGCACTCTGACCAGGGACCTCTCCACCCAGCTGGAGGAGGCCGCTGAGATAGCCAAACCAGAAGTCTTTCCAGGCTTCAGGCAGATGGTGGAAGAGAGAGTCAACCTAGCTGATGCCTGTGTGACTCTGGAACAGAAGCAAAAGTTGACACAAGTTTTCTTGGATTTCCAAGATCTCTTTGCGGAAGACTCATATGACTGTGGTCACACCGACATCCACACCACAACAATTCCCACGGACCCTGGAATGACTCCAGTGTTTGTGAAGCAATATCGCTTGCCTCTCGCATCCATGGAGTCCCTTACTGAAATAATTAAGAACCTTGAGTCCCGGGGAATAATCCGTCCAGTCCACAGCACTTTCAATAATCCGGTGCTGGGAATATTGAAGCCAAACGGCCAGTGGAGACTCTGCGCCGACCTTAGGGAGCTCAACAAACGGGTCCATACTTCCCGATGGCCTCTGCCCTACATTGACCAAGGGCTGGCCCAGATTCAGGGGTCACAGGTATTCACAGCAATAGACCTGACCAATGGATACTGGACCGTGCCTGTCAGTAGAGAGGACCAATACAAACTGCTTTTACCTTTGGGGGCCAGCAGTACACATGGACCCGGACTCCCTTCGGATACCTCAACTCCGGCAATGAATTCAACATTTTCCTACATAAGGCCATGCCCGACCTGGGTGCGAGGGGTAACCTGGCTTATGTAGATGATGTCCTCATCAAAAGTTCATCTGTGGAAGAACACATAGCGGAGATCCATTATGTTCTGACACAGTTGAGGGCCGCCGGAGCAAAACTTTCCTTCCAGAAAGCACAGTGGTGTAGAACCCGTGTTAATTTCTTTGGGCATGAGATTACTCCTCAGGGTCTCTGTCCCCAAGAAAAGAAAGTGGAAGCACTCCAGAAACTGAAGGATCCCACAACTCTGCGGGAACTAAGGAGCCTCCTTGGACTAACTAATTAGAGCAGAAAGTTCATTGAAGGCTACGCAGACATCACTAGACCCCTGATTCATCTCTTGAAGGGGGGGGTCAAGTGGGAATGTGGTCCAGAACAATCTGAGGCGGTAAGACAACTCAAAAGAAGCCTCTCACAAGCGCCTTGAATAGCTTACCCTGTCAGAAACAAGGAGTTCTTCCTGGAGACGGGGTTCTCTAATATGTGCTTGACGGCAGTATTATACCAAAAGCTGACAAGGTCAATAAAGTAATCTCCTATGCGAGCAAAACTTTATCCTCTGTGGAGGAAAAATTCAACGATTGTGAGAAGGCACTCCTGGCAACGGTGTGGGCATTGAAGAATTACCGCCCGTTGATCCAGGGGGAACACATCATAGTGGAGACTCCACACCAGCCTCTGCAATATCTCCAAAGTGACAGAATCCAAAAATGTGAGTAATTCCCGAATTACTTCCTGGATTCTGTCATTGCAGGGCTTTCCTGTGGAGGTCAGATATGGCCAAAACAAGAAGAGTCCCCTCGCGCAAGGTCTGGCTGACTTGCATGATTGTGCCAGAGAAAACTGTCTCGAGGACGAAAGTCTAAAAATCAAGGACAACATGGAGGCATACCTTAATTCCCCACACAAAGTCTTTGAAGAAGACAAGTGTGAGGGAATGCCCACCTTCTATGTGGATGGATGCTCTTACCATGTTGAC
This sequence comes from Ambystoma mexicanum, assembly GCF_040938575.1. Taxonomy (NCBI): domain Eukaryota; kingdom Metazoa; phylum Chordata; class Amphibia; order Caudata; family Ambystomatidae; genus Ambystoma; species Ambystoma mexicanum. Next base: position 446,010,001 of record NC_090935.1, on the reverse strand, counting down.
AACGACGGGGAGAAAGAATTGGTGCTGGCGTAGGGAATGCATGGGTGAAGGAGTTCCCAGAACCCTCCACACCAGCCTCTGCAATATCTCCAAAGTGACAGAATCCGAAAATGTGAGTAATTCCCGAATTACTTCCTGGATTCTGTCATTGCAGGGCTTTCCTGTGGAGGTCAGATATGGCCAAAACAAGAAGAGTCCCCTCGCGCAATGTCTGGCTGACTTGCATGATTGTGCCAGAGAAAACTGTCTCGAGGACGAAAGTCTAAAAATCAAGGACAACATGGAGGCATACCTTAATTCCCCACACAAAGTCTTTGAAGAAGACAAGTGTGAGGGAATGCCCACCTTCTATGTGGATGGATGCTCTTACCATGTTGACAACGACGGGGAGAAAGAATTGGTGCTGGCGTAGGGAATGCATGGGTGAAGGAGTTCCCAGAACCCTCCATTGGATACAAAATTTGTCCCCGAAGTAGTCAGGTGGCAGAATTGATGGCTGTGCATCAGGCCATCCTCACTGCTGTCCAGCATCAACTCCACGAACTGGTCATAATCACAGATACGGATTATGTACGGAACGGGTTCGTGGAGCACCTGGTTAACTGGAAAACCAGAGGCATGTTATGCGCTAATAACAAACCTCTGAAACATGGGAAGTTAATCCAAAACATTGATGATCTGGTCACCTCGAATGGGATGACCATCTACTTGAAGAAGATCAAGGGTAATTCCAAAGTAGAGGGACCAGACAAAACTGGAAATGACTTAGCTGATCAGCTGGCCAAAACCGGGGCCATCCAAGGGGATCTATTCGAAATAGAGTCCCTGTTGGGGGAAACGCAGGTCACTGCTATCACTAGGTCCCAGACAAATGCTCACAATGATCTTTCAACTGCCCAATGAAGTAAGGAGACCCCTGATGCTGATTTAATTACAGCTCAGAAGGGGGATCCAATTATTGGTAAGTTTTACCAACACCTTGAGGACCCTGAGAACTTTCCCCTGACGGATACCGATTACATTGGGAAAGACGACCTAAGAGTGTTGATGAAATGTCCAAAAATGTTCCGAATCCAAGACGGTTTGCTGGTAAGGAAATCCAAAGCTGGCCACGATCAGTGGGTGGTTCCTACCTCATTCCGAAGCCTGATGTTAAGACACGCCCATGATGCGGCCACCGCCGGTCATAGGGCGTTTCACACAAAACTGGAAATCTTAAGAGAGGTTGCATACAGGCCACACATGGGGCAGGACCTCGAACAATACTTGAAGGGGTGTCTTGTGTGTGCACAATTTCAGCCATCATCCCTCACACACCGTGCGCCTCTCCAAAAGAGGGGGATGACACTGCCATGGTCAGATTTGCAAATCGACTTTGTAGGCCCTGTAATCCGCTCATCTAGAGGAAACAAGTACATGTTGACCGTTACATGCTTGTTTACCAAGTGGGTGGAATGTCTCCCAGCCCCAAACTGCAAGGCAGAAACAGCAGCTGCCTGATGATTAACCACATCTTTTCCCGTTTTGGTCTAACTCAAAGGATTGAGTCAGACAAGGGTAGCCACTTCACCAGTGAAGTAATGACAAAGATGTGGGAGATACTGGGGGTTAAAAGGAAGCTACACATTGCTTACAGGCCAGCTTCTTCTGGAGCAGTGGAGAGATACAACCAGACAATTGTGAGCATATTAAAAAAGTGTGTGGCAGATTCTGGGCCAAGTTGGGATATCCGACTACCTCTGGTCCTAATGGCCATCAGATCTACCCCTTCATCTGCAACCAAAATGTCACCATTTGAGTTGATGACTGGACGCAAGATGGTGCTTCCCCATCATTTGCTCTACAGAACCCAAGAGCAAATGTTGATAAATGCCTCCACAACTCATGAGTATGTGGAGAATTTAAGGAAACACCTTCAGCATGCTTTTGCCTATGCTCAGCGGAATCTAGAAAGATCAGCCGAGAGCATGAAGACCCACTATGATTTAAAAACTACCCGAAAGGAATATAAGGTGGGTGATCGGGTCTATCTATACAATTTCCAAAGGAACCAGGCCAAACAGCGAAAATTCTTGCCTACATGGAAAGGACCGTTTGAAATTATAGACAAGATCTCCCCTGTTGCCTATAAGATCTGCATCCCCAAAGGCAGTCTGGCGGAAGGGGAAGACAAGTGGGTACATATAAATCAGCTAAAGTGTTGCCATCCGAGGCACACTCTGCAACAACTGGAGGAATCCACTGGAATCCCAGAGGGGGCCGCTCCAGAGTAATTCAGTTCCAACCCTAAAATATTCCACATATAGCATATAAAATTCTGTGATTCTTGTATATATATATATATGTTCTTGTCTCCTAATTTAAAAAAGAAAATGTATATGTTCATATCTTCTGATTCATAAAATGTATATGCCACCCCACCATATCAATGGTGGGGAAGAAATGTCTACGAATAGGTATTGCCGCTTTCCTTTGTCGTCCTAGGAGAAAGAATACCTGGAGACTGGCCAAGGAGGACGATCCGGAGACCGGGAGCAGAGACCCGAGGGGCCCGGGGTACCGCCCAATCCTCCCATCAGGACCAGCAAGGAGAACTGATTGATCGACTGGAGGGAGGAAAAGATGCTGAACTGTGCCATCCATGGAATTGGAAGAAGAGGAGGCGAACATCCCAGATCTTGCGAGTTCCATCAGCAAAAGGACAGCATGGCCATCGCAAGAGGGGGGCTTGTGGGATGTTTTTACCCCTGCATCCAAGCCCTATCATAAATCTGTGCAGTACTGGCATGGAAAACACCATGATGGCCAGAACTCCCCAGAGAGTGCACAGGGAAAACATGAAGAATAGGCTGCCACCCATTTTTGCCTATGTTGTGAGCACAGTAGGGCACTGCCTAAAACCACCATTGAGCTACACACACAGTAGCCTGAAACCATTGGGAATGGCAATGCTGATTGCAAAAAAAAAAAAAAAAAAAGCAATTCAGAACTGTGGGGAATTCATTTTCTAAATCCCAAAAATGGTTGCATTACCAGTACTCACCACTATCAGAAAGCCGGCATTTTAAAACCACCAGACTAAAACTAAAACTGTAAAACTAAACAAATGAAACAAAACCAGACCAAGGAAAGACTTGCTAAGAGGTGGATACAATGTAAAACTATATTCTGAAATGACTTGAAGGAAGTCATTATTTAATGTATATGTAAACATTATAAGTGAGTTAAACTGGGAACAAAAAGTGACATTTAGCTGAAACCTGGCTTAATGAAACTGGATTCTGCCTGACAACTACCCCCGACAGGAGTTGAAACCTGCTCAGCCACTCTTCCCCTTGCCAAAAGGAGTTGTCACCTCTCTGATTAGATTAGGGGTGGAGCAGTTGGGGACTACAGGGAGTTGAACAAAGGCCTGTCCTGGACTCAGGCAAATGTTATATTGGGGGTGTCGTAAAATAGCTTCCTTTTGGGAGAAACTGGGGGGCAGCTGTGCCTCTGCGAACAAGCTGGCTTGGGGGAAGTGGATAAACCAGTTATTCCACCCTGTGATGGGGGAAGCCACACCCCTTTTTGACCAGAGCATTATTTTAAAAAGATAGATAACTCATAGTGCAGACTTGTCAGAATTATATAAGTAATATCATTATTTTTGTGATTTTTCTGTGAACATTTTAAGAGGCGTTAGGACCCTGTGGTGTATTCTGGGGGGTTGCTAGCAGAAAATAGGGTCTCACTCCAAATGTATGCATGTTAAAAATCTGACACTTTATCATCTGTAACCCATATCCCTGGTGCACATTTTTGTAAAATCTAGAAAGGTTTAGAGGTCGTTATCTGGATGAAAAGGGGAGAATTCTGTCATCAGTGGACACGACATCGTACAAAGACAGGGATCGGATGGTTTGGTGCTACAGAAAATATGTTAACTGGACCTATAATATTAGAAAAATGGTACATAGATAAATATGTATTTGGGTCAGAAATAGATGTGTGTGCAATCTGACAAGGGGAGGTTCCTCTGACCATAAAACCTACAGCATCACTCTGACTCACATTTCCTTCCCCCAATCAAGGGAGAGAGGAGGAATTGGCCAATGATAAGTGAGAGGGGCAGGTTTAGTTATGACCAACGCACACACCCACTTTCCAAAACACATAAAAAGAGACTGGTGGGACAGGTAGAGACATTCAATTCCATTTGCTGCGGAGCATGCTGACCGACGACTTCACATTCAGAGATCCAGACTTCAAATCCATCAATCTCCAGAACCTGTAGCAGAAATTAACTCCAAAATGTGTAGCAGAGAGGCCTGAATCCACCAGCTGAATCCTCTTCAGCAGGCCTCAAAACTAACCAAACTATTCAACAGCCTGGCGAGCTGATTGAAGTTTGCTGAGAATTTTTGCAAGAACCTGTAGCAGTACCCAGAAAGCAGTGCTACATCCAGAATCCAGAGAGGCTAGACCAGCAGAGCAGAGCTGACCCAGATCGCTGTGAGCAGAACCAGTGCCTGATTGACCCGCCGAGGAGACAGAACCGCAGCCGGACGTGTTGACTAGATCCGTGATGAGGCCTAGTTCAAATTTATATTGTGAGTACCTAGCAGAACTGTGCAGAACCAATCTCTTAGTTAAAATAATCTAAGCCAAACTATTTTAACCTAAGTGGAACTTCCTCCTAGAAATCGTGTCATCTGTCATTTTTAAAGCTGCACAACTGTCACCTGTCAATTCTGCAGCTGCAAGCTGTCACCTGTCATTTTGAGTTTACTTTAAATCCGAAAAAACGAACTTTATTTAATTGTCCGTATCTCTGGAACGGGATTTAACTTTTCTCTGAAAGCTTAGAATCTAAGCTTTCCAACAAGCCTAGAACCGACTTCCTATTCCTTATACTTTTTCCGCAATCACGATTTACGCACTCGCGAAATTTACCGCATTTTGCGATTTTGGCTCAATTTCTCCACTTGTCAAAATAGCAGCTCCATTCTTTCTTTTGTTAAATTCTGTTGCAACTTGGTAATAACTCATAGAGCATCGCTAAAGTGAGCCTGAACTAATACCAACACGCATCTCCCACTCACCCTGAATCTCTAGAGTGATTTAAAATCAGTTGGCACATTTTCCCATCCATTGCCATCACATTTAAAAAGCATTTTGGGCCTGTGTTTCAAACTCCTACCTGTTTCCTCTAAGCTTGCTGGTGGGGAATTGAATTTCGTATTGTATTTGATTGCATTCCTGAGAACTGTGTGCTCCTCTTTCCATCTCCTTCCATTTCTTACATTGCATAGGGGAGGGGGGTGAATTGCCAGAGAAAAAGTGATTATCTTATCTTTTGCTAAAATCATATCAAGTATTTCTGTACTGCATTTTATTCCTCATTGCTTTTCCCTTGAAATCATAAAAGTATTGTTGCTACTTTATCCATCCTATACTAACTCCTCATTGATTGTAAAGAAGTGTGCTAGTGCCAGATTACCCATTGTTGATCAACATCATATGTCTAAGTGTACTAACAGATATTAATTTATTATAAAGTGTGATATATATATATATTGTTTAAATTCTCAAATAAACATTTTAATTTGCAAAACAAACCTACTTCTCGGCTCAGTGGGGTCAGGGGGATTCTAAGAGGGGGTGTTATACAAGGGTGGTCATCCAGATTACTGAACTAGACATAAAAATACATTAATAAGGGTTTTCCTCAGCATCCCCGACTAGGCATTGACTTGGCTGTAGTGTTGATTGAATATCGCTTACAAACATCACACACAGAGTTTGTCCCTACCCCCTATGATAGACATAGTACATACTCACTTGGAGAACATGACCAAACAAAAGGTGCACATGGAAAAAGAGACAGAAAGCCGTGTGGTAGAATCATGATATCAAAATGTATTGAATACAAGCTATGTACAGAAAATGGAAGGGAAACATTGTCCATGATAAAATAGATAGTTAAAAAAAGGAAACCTAAAACTAAAGAACTATGTACATGAATCAGTGGGCTGGTCCATTGTGTCCTCTGCCATTGCTGATGCCAATGCCTCTGCCAAGGCTGATTCCCCCTCCACCTCTGCTGCTTGCAGGCGGCCCTCCATTGTTGCCTGGATGCAGATTCTATATCCTCTGTTGCCCTGCAAGACTCCACCAGGATGGCAGCCTGTGCCCGTGCCAACCTCCACCTGAGCTGCCACCAGAGCCCGCAGGTGCCGTCATGCCTCCTGCCTCATTTGTGCCATGTGTGTATGTGCCTGCTTGTCTCCTCCTACTGCCAATGCCCTCCAAAATGTGCCTCCTCACTGTCACCATCTCCTGCTGCTGGCATTGCGTGTGCCGCACAGGTACACCCACCGACTGGATGCCAGTCTGCATCAGGGCAGTACAACACCTGCCCTGCTCTCAAGTGACTGGTTTACCTCCACAGCCGGTTCCCCTGCAGGCTCCTAGGTAGGCCCAGGGATCACCTCATCTGCCATTGAACAGACTTCAACCACGTCAGGAGCACTGGCACATCCAGAATGGATAATGGCGGGGCAGGTACATATGACACGATGCTAGTAGCAGGAATGGAAGCCTCTCAGTGGAGTGTGACTGGGGCACAGAAGAGGAGGAGGAAGGGGCCATTGCAGTGGCCAGCCTAGAGAGACCAACGGAAAGAAGTGCTATTGTCAATTGTGCAAAGATATGGCACATATATTCGTGATGCTCAACAAGCAGCTCACAAGATGCTTGCACTGCATCATGCATAGAAGCCTGCTTTCTCAAGACACCCATCAGCAGTGGCAGTACAACATCCTGGATGGCCACATCAGCTGAAAGTGCAGCCTTGGTGTTGGGTGAAGGCATCAGTGATGGTGGGTATTGATGCAGCAGATGGCCCAAAAACAGGAGATTGTGCTGACCCGTCCATGGTGGACTGCACATCCTACTGTCTGAGGGACAGGCGGGTACAAATCAGAGGTGCGCCCTGAGGAGGTGTGGAGGGAGTATGAGATGGGGCAGAGGAGGGAGGAGAAAAGGGCAAGGTAGTCAGTGAAGGAGAGTAGGGCACAGCTGGAGATGAGAGGAAGTTGATGAGGTGAAGGAACCGCCTATCAAAGAGAAGGAGATTGGCCAGAGGTCCTTGCACCATGAGAGTGCAATTTAGGTAGACATAAATGATGACTCTGGAGGAGTCAAAGGAATCCATACGGACTTCCCAGCGGGTGCCACCATTAATGTGAGAGAAGGAGACAGGACAGAGCACAGAGATCATATGAGGGATCCAGAGATCTGGCAAAGGAACAACAAAAAGGATGTCAGTGAGGGTTTGTCTGTGTGGGCCCCCTTGTTGTACTCTTCTGTAACTCTGATCAACCTGTTGGGGAGAGACATTTTGAGTAAGCTCAACATGATCATCTCATTACGGAAGGGGGTGTAGTCTGTTCTACACCCGGCATGTGCGCCACAAGAGTAATGTCGACCTTACATGCATTCAGCATCAAATCTGCTGCAAGAAGAATATCAGTGCCCCCAGATGTGTTCTTATATGGGTTTACCATACTGCTTATCTCAATACGGAAGGTAGCTAACAAATACTGGTGGGTACAGTCTGAGTTTCTGTTCAGGCCCAGCCAGCCCCCAGAGGTTGTTGCAGGAACCATCATTGAACTCGAAATACTTATAGTGGCAGAAGATAGGATTGTGTTGATAGCAGTTTATTCAAATGAAGGGGACTGGTGTACAGTTTTGTGTATTGACCCAATCCTTCCAATTAAAAATGTCTCAGATGAGGGCCTATTTGAGAATGGAGAAAATTAAGAGAAAATAATATTGAAAGTTGCGTCCTTTGTGAGATCATGATACAGTACCGAAATGTCCCTTGTCCCATGTTATTGGTATTGATTCTACAGATGTGTCTCAAGTATCTGAAAAGTTATTTATTCATTTATGTCATTGGACATGTGTATGGCATCTATACATAGGTGTTTCCAGGCACCACAAGACAGAATGGGGGGGAGGGTCATGGGAAATCATAAGAATACAGCAACAAAGACATGGTTATATTGGTCTTGTGACAATCCTAACATGTAAATGCATGAAAAATGTGATTAGTGCAATGGGGTGGGGTAGACAGAGATGTGCAGAAGTGGGTTGCCCCGATGTGTGGGGTCGGGCAAGTGCTGGTTAGGCTGAGGCAGCAAGTGCCAGGGGAAAATGTGGGGGGAGTGCAATGTACAGGAGGACTAAGTGGGGATAGTCGGGAAAGGGAGCCCAACGGCAAGTGCTAGCAGAGGATGCTGGGGGCAACTGGTGGGGATTGTCTGGCACTTATATGACTCTGAAGGGAGCAGGCACCAGTCCACCAGTAGATGGAAAGTTAGCACATGAGGGGGAGACAGAAGGAAGAGGAGAAAAGAAAGGTCTTGAGATGTTTCTGGAACTTGAGAAGATCCGATTCAAGTCTGAGGGTGGGAGGGAGGGTTTTTCAGAGGGAAGCGCCAGCCGGGAAGAGGGATCTACCTGCTTCTTTCTTCTTGGAGAAATGTTTGACCTGCAGAGAGTTGGCATCAGAAGACCAAAAGGCTCTGGCTGGGAAGTATTTCAGGAGATAAAGCTGGATGTAGAGCGGTCTCCAGCTCCAGAAATCCTTGTGGATGATGCATAGGGACTTGAATTTGATCCTCACAGCCACCGGGAGCCAGTGGAGAGATTTTAGGGCTGGAGAGATCCAGTCTGTGGGCTTCAGTTCAAGGTTCAGTCTTGCAGTCCTATTCTGGATTAATTGGATGGGTGAAGGGAGAAAAGAGGAAGATTAAGAAAGAGGCTTTTGCAGTAGTCAGCCCAGAGAAAACCAGGGCTCTGGGGACATTGAGCTTCTGGGGGAAGGTGAGGAAAGGCAGAATACCCCTGAGGAGATGAAGCTGAAAATTGGACTTCTTTTAAAGGTCAGTGATGTGTGGAGAGAAGGATAGAGAGGATAAAAGATGATCCCAAGGTTTTTTGCCTCACAAGGAGTCTGTCCAGAGAGTGATGGGGAAGCTAGGAGCAGGTGTCCCAATGAGGAGGATCTCTGTCTTGCTGGCATTGAGGCAGAGCTCATTGCCAGAGCACCATGCCTGAACACCAGTCAGGCAGTCAGGTATGGGAGAGGAAGAGGAGGAGAAGGAGGTAGGAGAAGGCATACGGAAAGAGAGTTCAGTGTTGTCTGTGAAACACTGAAATTGAGGGGAGTAGGTAAAGAGCAGGTGGGCCAGAGGGGCCAGGTAGACATTGAAGAGCCATGGCAATAGCATAGAGCCCTGAGGGACACCATAGGTAGAGAGTGAGGTGAAGGAGAGAAAAGGACCCATTTGCACTTTGGAGGATCTGTTAGAGGGGAAAGAGGTAAGCCACACCAGTGGACCGTCTTTGATGCCTAGGTTATCATGAGGATGGACAAGTAATCTGCATGATGTGGGGCTATTATGAAGTTTTGCACCAATACATATTACCTTGGAACCTGGCACTGTGTTACCTTGAGTAAACAATACCCTTTATCAAAGGCAGCAGAGGAGGGAATCTATGACACCATCATGGCACCTTTGCATCAGGGTATAATAGTACCATCTAACTCGCCCTGTAATACAACTATTTATCCACTGAAGAAAGAGCAGGTGGCTAGTTGGGGAATGATTCAGGATTCACGCCCCTCAATGACATTGTACAGGCAGAATTTGCAGTGGTTCCAAATTTTGCTACCCAATTATGCAATATACCTGTTGAGGCCGCCCATTGTACTGTGGTGGACTTGAAGAATGCTTTCTTCACAGTACCCTTGCACCCTGATTCACAGTATCTTACAGTGTTTATGTTTGCCAAGAACTGTTTTCAACATACTGGGCTTCCTCAAGGGTACTGTGAGTGTGAGTCCCCGAGCAACTTCAATAGAGTGTTACATGAGGATTTGGGCAATATTGCTGTTCTTAGTACTATAATTTAATATGTGGATGACTTGTTGGTATGTAGCAATGCAGAGCATCAATGCAGGGAGGACTCTATTGTACTGTTTCAATTTTAGTCTGACAAATGGTATAAGGTGGACAGAGCAAAAACTGTCAGCTAGAGGTGTTGTAATTGGGACAGTTGATCTTGTTGAACAGTAAACGAGTAACCCCGGAGTCTGCGGCCACAGTGCCTGCCACCCCACAACCTTTGACCAGAAATGTCTTGGCTTGTGTCATTATTGCAGGGCGTGGTTTTTTAATTACACGTCATATACCAAAACATTGGTCCCGGCCCTCAAGGAGGCACAACAAACAAGAAATACTATTATTTGTACTGATGAGATGGTTAAGGATGTCATTTCTACTGCCTCTGTCTTGGCAACATCTGATTACACTAAAGAATTATAATTTTTGCGCATTCTGATGGGCATATGAGGACTGTTGTACTGACACAGCACAGTACAATGGGTCATAAACCATTGCCCTATTACAGTGGTATGTTGGATTCAGTTATGCTAGGACAGTTTCCGGGCAAACAGGCATTGGCAGCTGCTGTCTTCGCCATTAAGAAATCTGTGACTATTGTTATGGGGTGTTCATTAACATTGTACGTCGAGCATGCTGTTATTGAAATATTAGAGAGGTCCAGATCTTCTTTTGGCTCAGGAATGATGGTTACTGTTGGGGCAGGAATGGCACAAAGGATAGGCAGGTTCAAACTGAGGATCCAAATAAGCCAATGTATGGTTAGAATCATGCGACCTATCTACCCCACATTAACACTGCCCCCACCAGATCCTGAGAATTACACGGAGCACTGGGTAGATTTAGCAGGTGATGAGGATTGTATATATCTTACAAGTACCCCAGAGAAATATGCTCGGGAATGAGGTAGTTTCCACCACATGTGCAGGGCACAGGTGTCTATGGATGAAGCGGACAGATAAAAGGAAACATTTGTTAATGAAGGATTAACTAAAGGGGGAATGTTAGGATGCATATGCAGTTTGTCTGCCCTCCCAGATGATTTTGACTGTGGAAAATATATTAAAACCTGGAGAATAGGTGCAGGATGGTGTAGAGGGGAGGAGGGTGCTCCACAGGCAGGGCCACCTGGTGGGAGCGGGGAATCAGATGGGGGGAGCTAAACAGTCATTTTACAATAGAATCACATAGAATACATTACACGTACATAGATATCTAAATACATAGCAATTATAATATAAAGTAGTGTTGCATTTGAGAGAAGGCCTGAGTCATAGGAGGCGGAACTGAAAACACAGAACAATGAAGCCTCATTCTTTGCAAGACCAATACATTTTGATTCCCAGGTATGGCGAGAAACACACCTGTACACCCAGCTAGGCCTTTGAATAATTAGGCAGGAATGTCTATAGTTGATCAGGCGATGGGCTGCACCCTAGCACATAAGTCATAATCTTTAGGAAGCGAGGCAGAGGTCCTGGTTTGCCAAAACATGAACCAAGATTTACAACACTAGCACCCCCAAAAATGATTGTCATTCTATTTGAACTACACAGTGTGTAGGAAAATGCGCTCTAAATCCTTCATGAATTTAATTGTTTTTTTGGACAATAGTTTTATGATTGTGCCAGGGAGAGCCATTAATTATGCCCATACAGTAAGGAGGGCATGATGGGGGAGCCAACGTGTCTGGCATGAGAAAAAGGGCTGCTTTGTTTGCCAGGACCAGACTGACTTCAAAGTAAACTGCTGAGTTGAAGTTGATAATGTTGTGTACATCCTGTGGTTGGGATTAAAGGTAGGGTGGTGCAAGTTGAATGTAACCAATTACCTTGCAGTGTCTCAAGACGGACAAGGACGTTACCCACATGTAGACAGGTGAGAAGACAGCAGAACTAATTGGAAAATCGGGTATATGTATTCATTAGCATGTACATAGGCGGTAGCCAATGCGGCTTGGGGGTTAACATTGTACATCGAGTGCATCATATGTGACGATTTTAGTATTTATAACTTGAGTCTTGAAAAGAGGACGAAGGAGCTCTATGGCAGTGGAGTCATAATACCCTGTTATCTTTTTCTTTTGTATACAAAATAAAAGCTCCCTTTGCAAGTTGACTGTAACCAATTACCTTGCAGTGTCTCAAGACGGACAAGGATGTTACCCACATGTAAAAAGGTGAGAAGACAGCAGAACTAATTGGAAAATCGGATATATGTATTCATTAGCATGTACAAAGGCGGTAACCAATGCAGCTGGGGGGGGGTTAACATTGCATATCGAGTGCGTCATATGTGACGATTTTAGTATTTATAACTTGAGTCTTGTATAGAGGACGAGAGAGCTCTATGGCAGTGGATTCATAATACCCTGTTATCTTTTTCTTTTGTATACAAAATAAAAGCTCTTGTCTTTCTTGAAAAAGGGTGCACCTAGCCCTTTTGCCTAGTGGGTTGAATTTTCTTGGTCTGATCGCTGGGGAGTTAACCTAGATGACTCTTCATTTGTCCTAGACTTGGGTGACTGTATTCATTCTGATTGCAGGGAATGGACCTGTTTGGGGGTGGCAATTGCTATTTGACTCATGCTGACTGCATTATACTGTTACTATTGTGTACACTACACATGCATTCGCACTGTTGAATGATGCTCTTTGTTCCCTTTTCCAAAGTTGTTGCAGCTGAGAAGAGGGTGCAAACTTTGCTGTGGAGCCGAAACCCAGGGATAAGGCATCCTGATCCAGGTGCAGATCTCAGTCATGCCCAGTTGTGCCCACCTCTTCTGAGGGTGATGTGGCTGGGTTAGCATCACATACATCTAGAAATGCTGCTGAAGATGAGTCCAAGGATTCCATTGTTGTGGTGGACAACTCTTCAGTGGTGGGACATGGTGGTGGTGATGTTACAGGGAAGGTCTTTAAGGCTAGGAACCTTCTTCATCTTGCCACCCTCAACTCTCGCTCGGCTGTCAAACACTCATCTGACATCTGCCACCTCCTAGAAGAACTTGACCTAGATGTCCTTGGTCTTACCAAGACATGGTTTATGTCCAGCTCTGTCACAAGCTTTGACACTCTCCTTCCTGATGGCTATAAGATCCTCTTCGCCCCCAGATCCACCAGTCCCGGAGGTGATGAGGCCCTGATTTTCCCTGAGGGGATTCCTGCCTCTATCATCCCCACTCAGACGTACTCCTGCCTTTTCTGTAGGCTCTCTCTCTCTCCTAGCCACTCTCTTACTGTTGCTACTCTCTACCCGCCCCCTGGTCAAATCACCTCTTTTCTCTCTGAGTGGGCAGACCTCTCCTCCTCCCTTCTGGCCTCTACCACTCAACTCCTCCTCATTGGCGACCTCAACATCCATCTTGATTATCCCTGTTCCTCAACTGTGCTCTTTCGTGACCTCTGCAATTCACTCTCCCTCTCTACCCTCCCCACCAGTCTGACTCACTATGCTGGTCAACACACTTGATGTCTTGATCTCCTCTGGCCACCCCCTAACTACTCCCCTCACCACTCATCTCTCCTGAAGTAATCACTGCCTCCTCTCCTCTCCTCTTTCCATCTCCTCCCCTCAAGCCAAGCCTACCCCAAGATTGCCACCCACCTTCTCGGACATCCGACCCATGAAGCATGTGTCAGTCGAGGCATTCACTGCCACCTTCCCCCCCCCCCTCTGCCTCTTCAGGCCGATTCACACCCTGACATAGCCCTGTCTATGCTCTACTCCTCTATTTCTGCTACTCTTGATGCTTGTGCCCCTATCATGAGGATTCGTTTGAAGTCCAAAGGCAAGTGAAATTCTTGGTATGACTCTGAACTAGCTACGCAAGTGTAGGGCGGCTGAGAGAAAATGGATGGCTTCTTGCTCATCCTCTGACAAACTGGTCTGCCGCCTGCTCCAAAGGCAATTCCGGCTCTTTACACACTAAGAAGTGAGTCTATATTCAAGCCTATGTCTATGCAGCATCTAACAACTCGAGCGCACTCTTTAAAGTCTGCAAGGAGCTGGTCAATCATGCTGCAGTCTTCATTCCTCCTCTTGCCTCCCAGGCTCTTTGCAATTCCCTTGCCTCACACTTTATCTCTAAAACCCAGGACATCTCCTCCTCTTCTCCCCTCTCCTTCTCTGCTTGCTGACCCACCTTCAGCTACCCCACCTCCGTCCTTCTCCTCCTTTCCTCTTTTCTCCCCTGATGAGGTTGTTAGACAAGTCCGATCTATTGAAAGCCTCAGCAAAACAGGTCCATCCTGTTCCTCAAAAATCATTAAGGACCACATCGATACCCTTGCTCCGGCCCTTGCCGACTTCTACAACCTCTCCTTTGCCTCTGGATCTTTCCCATCCCCTCTGAAGCACTCCCTTGTGCATCCTCTCCTCAAGAAACCCACAGATAATGCTTGTCGGGTTAACCATCACCCAATTTCCATTACTCAATTTTTCGGTAAGCTTCTGGAAAAGCTTGCCATCTCTCAGCTGAACCTTCATTCTGATTGTGTTGGCTCTCTCCATGACCACCAATCTGGCTTAGAGCTGCCAGAAGCACAGAAACTGCTCTCCTGAACATCTGTGAAGACCTACTCTCCAACCTTGACTCTAACATTCCCTCTGTCCTCATCCTACTTGATCGTTCCTCTGCTTTTGACACGGTCAACCATACCACCCTGCTCAATCGTCTCTGTGACAACCAGGGTATCACCGGTCAGGCTCTGGCCTGGCTGATTTCTTTCCTGTCTGATCGACCCTCCCGGGTACAACTTGGGTCCTTCCTATCTTCTATCTCCCTCTATACCTGTGGAGTTCCCCAGGGGTCTAACCTCTCGCCCTGGCTTTTCAACCAATACCTGGCAACTCTAGCCTACTGCATTTACATTTACTTATCAAATTTCCATTGATATGCTGATGACACGCAACTAATTTTCAGGCTTCCTTCAGCCACCTCCTCTCCTTCCCTCATCTCTGACTGCCTTATCGGCATTCAAAATTGGTGTGCTGCCAATGATCTTTGTTTAAATGCCAACAAGACTGATATCCTCCTCATTGGTACACCTTCTCCATCCTTTCCCCTTACTCTATGGCTAGCCTCCCTTGGCCCTCGTCCTGCCCCTACCTGCGAGGCTAAGAACCTCGGTGTCATCTTTGACTCCACACTTACCTTCTCCGCACACATCTCTGATGTCTCTAAAAAGGCAAACTTCTTGCTGCACCTCCTTAGAAGTACTCTTACTTTCCTCTCCTCCCTCAGAATCTCACTGTCTCCCAACCTTGGATTCTCTCTAGGTTGGACTACTGTAACAGCCTCTTTCTAAATCTACCTGCCTCCACTCTCTGCCCTTTACAACTAACCCAGTACAGGACTGTAAAACTTGTACTTGGCTTCAAGCCCTGGGATAGCATCTCTCCAGCTCTGAAATCCTTTCATCGGCTCCCAGTGGATACAAGAATTACATTTAAAACCCTCTGCATTGTCCACAAGGCTTTCTGGGGCATGGGACCAAAATAGCTTCAACTATCCCTCCGTAAATACCTCCCCTCTCAATCCCTTCACTCCTCTACCTCTAACTCCCTCAGGGTCAGTCATTTTCAAAGAAATGAGCTGGAGGTAGATCTCTGTTTTCGGCTGGGGCCTCCCTTTGCAACTGCCTCCCTGCCACCTTGAAACTTGAGGAGAATCATCTACGGTTCCGGAAGCTCCTCAAGACCTTCCTCTTTGCGTCTGCCTTTGCCCCTCTTATCTGATCTGCTTTCTCTCTCAGCACTGTTCACCTGGCCACCCTCTGTCTTTTGGGCCCAGGTGCTCACCCTGCCACCCTTTTTCACTGCCTCTGGGACTCCCTTGCACTGGGGCCTGTATCTGTACTTGCACTTGCACGTTCTCACGGTCACTGGACCTAGTAAGATCATTGTTTTTGTTTCTCCCCTGTTCCCCTCCCTTTGCCTGGTCACGCTCTGAAACTTCTGTGTAGGAGCGCAATATAAATGAAATATCATATCAATATGATATCACACCTATCTACCCCATATGTTGATAGATAATTTCTTCGTAAAACGAACCAAATTAACTGCCCAAGAGAAGCTCAGTGTTTCCATGACCTTGCCTTATAAAGGGAATCCTTCCTCACTGATACATGACTTGGTCGCACCTGTATCTACCATGAAAATTAATAGTTTATTTTCTATCTCCATGCCCACCATGGGTTCCTCTTCTGGGTCAGTGGTAACCCATAGGAATGGACATGCGGACATGCTAAGGTTCTATGTGAGCTGTCCTAGCCTGGATAAGTATTTATCCCTGGAAAGACGAATAGGTTACCTCTGACCACTGTGGCCCCCTGATATTGTGTCATTGTGCCACCCAGAACAGAAAGGTCCCTGTTGCTGCCCTTGTTGTTCTGCATAAGATGGTACATTACTAGAACCAGGGGCTGGTAGCTGTGTAAAAGATGGCAGAGGAGCAGATGGGGCAGCGGGCACTGTTGCGCCCTAGGGTTCGGCCGGATGTTAACGGTCCATACGGCCAGGGATATGAGACCGGGCCTCCTTGAGGGTAAGGGTTCATCTCTTGTTGAGGATATGCATCTGCTTGGCGACCCCTACATTCCCTCGAAAAAATTACCCATTCGCCCACATATCCAACATTGACCTGCTCCTTCATCTCGCAGTCCCATCCCTCGAAACCCTCCTCGTCCCTGTCATGATGCCTACCCCCGGGGAAACAGACCAGGTCCAGCAACCCCGGAAGCATGCATCAAGTTATTTTGAGCAAGCCCAAAACCCCTGCTAGGGGCTGTTTGGGTGCGGTCCTGGCACCTATGGCGCCCGGCTCATATGAAGAGTCAGTCCTGGCGCCATGGGCGCCAGGCTCATAAAGTAGAACTCACCTGATGCAGACCATGCTGCAAGCTTATCTGATGCAGACCATGCTGCAGAGCTCCAAACCAAATGAGGCTTGGAAGGGACTATTTTACATAGGGACTATTTTTTACTCGGGTGGGGCTGGGGAGGAATACTTACCTGGGACTACTTTGGTGCTATTTAAACCACGCCCGAAGAGCAGCACACGCTTCGCATTATTCTGCATCCAGCAGCGTAACGCTCACCGTGTCTGCAAGCCTGCATCCAGAATTCTGCCACGCCCGCCTCGAGTCTGCAGCTCTTATAAAAAGGGAGGAACAGAAGGAGAAAAGGTTAGAATAAGAGCAAACCTTCGATACTTATCTGAATTCCAGATCCACCGCGCCTTCGAGCTGGAAGAAAGAAGCATTTTACGCACGCCGCCTTGCCTGCTGCAGCACCGCGCTGAACTCACTGGCCTTCGCAGCATCCTCACGATCCACCACATCCTTCTGCACGTTCCCGCCGCATTCTGGCACCTAAGGGGAACACAAGAACAGCAAAGGTGAGCCAAGGAAATAAACAGAGGCAATAGTAACTACCCCTATAGACTTACCTGATTACCGCCGGGGGTACTATTCCTCTTCACGGGTCAGCGCAGTCTCCATTGCATCCTCGCCGTACCCCGGCTCCTAAGGGGAACAAAAGGACTACAAGGTGAGACAAAGGGACAAATAAGGGGAACTCTTCTCACCGCAATAGACTTACCTAATTTTACCGCCGGAGGCATAATTCCCCGAACTTCATATTTTCTCTCCACACCTGAATAAGGGAGCAAGCAACAGGTTACATTCTGTCCTTATTTTATTGAACTGTGTAGGATAAGCCAAATCCTTACCTGAACTTCATCAGCTACCACGAGGAACTATTCGCTGGGGTCAAGCTGCAAACTGCAAGGAATCGGACAAGAGTGAAAGTCAGACATGTGAACTCTTATCAACTACATACTTTTCAGAGTCAATATTGTTCTGGAACTCACCAATTCCTTCGAGCCAGTGAAGCAACTGGTTATCAATGCCCTCCTGCACTCAATGCAGGATGGAGAGCTTATCTTTTCAAACCATCAGGTGAGACTATAAGAGGGGACATCAAAGGCGATCTGTGGGGAGAACAGCGGGGGTCGGGGGATTTACGCTCAACTCCACAGGTGGTTAATTCCCTTTCTCCATTTGCAGAAGAATATTCCTACGGGCCAAGCAAACGGAGCTAGGTGGGCCAGTCCAGTCCATCATCTCGGCCCTACGCATCACATTGGTGGAGACCGCAGCTGTCCAGTTCAGATCGACGCCTCTGTGGGAGCCAGGAGAGCGTAACAGTCCCCTCAGACACCTGAAAACCTGCCCTGCTCAAGTCCCCCTGGAAACCTTCCTTGATATTGAGGATGATACCCACATGCTTAATTGTTTTCTCCTTCCAAGTAGGTACAGGTGTCGAACAGACATCAGCCTCAATTGCCATTTAATCAGCAGACCCTTCCATCTGCACTGTCGCTACAGGCCCTTCCAACTCAAACTCTGTTAACTTTTTTTGAACCAGGTTTGCTTCCTCTACTTGCGCTCACTGTGCAGTTTCCTTCTCCTTTTCTTTCAACCGTTTACAATGCTGAATAATAAAAGACTGATTTTCTGCCCAACCCTTTGCCTCAATCCCCACAATCTTATTGAGCGCCTTCTGTACCTCTTCCGGGAGGCCACTTTTGATTGCAAAATAGAAACATTTTATTGTTTGATCCAATGAATCTCCCATCTCTGCCCACCACACCTCTTGTACATGCAATATATATTGGGCGGGGCCCTCATCATCATGCATCATTGTTTGCATAATCAACTGCAGATCAGGCATATCGGGGTAAACATGCCATAGTGCTGCACAAACTTGAGGCCTAACATCGTTAAAATATGCCCCATCATGGATATCTTCACCCAACTTCATGCACAGGTATCCTGCTTTAGCCCATATGTTGTCAGCCTGATGATATGTACTGTGCTCTCCCCGGCCCCTTACGTAGTAATAGACACAGTGCTCCTACTGTCTTCCCAACTTTCTTCTTTCCCATCACCGATCTCTTAGCTACTGCCATTCATCCAAACCTATTTCGTAGCCAAGGTCCCTACAAGCTATCTACTCATGGAGAAATCACGGGTGGCTGTTCTTCCCCTTACAACTAATCTACTGTATCCCACTCCTCTTCTCCTTTGTGTGTGTAGTCATACTCTTCCTCTGACCTCACAGTGCCATAATCTATACTTTTGTCTTGCCTCCTCCTGTCTTCCCTCTCTTTCTCTATTTACACATCCTTAATAGCTGTGCTATCTAATTGAAATAAAATATCTCCACTACTCCTTTCCATTTTTAAATCTTGGTTCATGTTTGCAGGACCTCTGCCTTGCTTCCCAAGAATATGACCTTTGTCCTAGGCCACATCCCCTCACCTGATCAACTTCACACATTCCTGCAAAATTGTTCCAAGGCTGAGCTGATGTGGGTGTACGTGCGTGTTTCTCGACACACCTGGGAATCGAAATGTAATGGTCAGACAAAGGATGATGCCTCGTTTTGCAACAGGACTTGTGAGGACTTAACTTCGCCCCCCTGGACGAATCCTCATGAAACTTTGCCAAAAATGTATATAGCTCTTTCACATTGGTACTGCAATGTTTGGTGAGGTTTTGTTAAGGGAGGGCAAAGTTATAGAGGGGGTCCCAAAATGTGTAGTTTTCCCCATACACTCAATGTGCAATTGAAAAAAATGTTGCTCACGCCTATTGCTCAAACATTGGACAGCGTTTTACCAAATTTGCGGCAGGGGCAGCGCCTTGGTCATGAAACGTGCTTTTGTAAAATTGGTGTAAATCTGTCCAGTATTTTTTTTTTTAATACCAAAAAGTATGCAAACAAAAAATATTGATATCTGGTTCGGTCCGCAGACTTACTTCCCTGTTCGGTCCTTGGACGGGCCTCTGTTTGGTCCAGAGAGTGATGTGATGTCCGCAGACATCGGACGCGCCGGCTGATTGGATGTTGAAAAGCATGAGGTGCTTCATATTTTTGGGGAACAGCCACCATGTTGGATTCTTGTACAGCAGTTGGTGTCCACAGACAGTGCAGTAAAAACATATTAAAAAACACAACATTGCACCTGTCAAATGTATCCAACAATCTTGGAGAGGTAAGGGGTGATGAGGATGGGATGGGATATGCCCTTTAAAAGCCAAAAAACAGGCGTTTTTCTTCCCCGATGTCAGCGAACAGTCCGGGATTGTCCTGTGATGTCCACGGACATCTTAAATGTTCGGTGGCAACTATGCTTATTTACAGCGTTGGTGAAAGCAGTTTTTGGATGGCTTATAACTTTGGTGCCACTCAATGAAACTACATGATATTTTGGAATTTCATTCTAGACCTGATTCTGAATGGTGTTGCAAAGTGTGGTGGTGTTTTGTCAAGAGGGAATGCAATCAGAGGCGGGGGTCCCAAAATATTGTAAAGGCTTATAAATGTGGTGCCATTTGACAAAGACTGGCCATGGCTGCAAGCCATGAGCACTGGCCATTGGTCACATTATTATGATATGGTGGACACTGAACTAGGATGCAGGGTTGGTGCAGTGAATAATAGGTGTGGTTTGGTTCAGATGGGGTCATGGTGGTGCCTTATTCAGACCCTCCATTTTATTGCAATTTTGTGATCAAGCAAAATGCAGCAAAAACCTGCAGTTTTTTTTCAAGCACAAAAAATGCTGATTTTGCAAAAGACACCCCTAAAAATTGCCATTTTGCAAAACAAATGTAAAAAAGAAAAAAATAAAGGGGCCAGTTTCTCAATTTGTGTTTTTTACGCAAGAAATTAAATGCACGTGTACATCCCATCACTTGGGCAAAAAAAAAAAAGAGCTGTCCAATCCACAAAGGACATCTGAATGGACGCTTCTTATATGCGCCCATTCAGATGTCCTTTTTCACCCCTTGAGCAAATCAGGGGGAGTTTCTGTGCATTTAAAAGCACATAGCAAATTGAAAAACAAGATGCGCTTTTAAATGTGCAGAAATTGTAGGCAACCCTATGCTCCCACGTTGAATAGGTGCAGGAGGGGTGCCACTGCATTACAGGGTCTTTACTCACTCTACTGACTCATGCAATACTAAGTGTGACAGCTACAGTATCACTTGCATTTCTGTTCCCCAAATGGGATAGAAATGTGTTTTTTGGGTTGAAGTTTACAGCGGCAGGATCCTTAAGGACCAGTCACAATGAAACACCCGGGGAGCCTGTAGAACTTTGTCGGGAGAGTACTTCCAACACAAACGTATTCAAGGCGGCTGGCCAGCGCATCATTTGCGCTACAGCTGAGACCTCTGGAAAGGCAATCTTTTACAAATCTTTTCCATCTACATTTCCCTTACTTATCCAAAACAATTGCGCACAATGCTCCCATAAATGCACATGTGCATTGTGCAATGAGAGAAGTGCATAAATAGAAGGGGCAGTACGGTTGGGCAAGTGCTCATTAGAACCCAGAAGAGAAATGCCAAGGTATGCCAAGGTGGGACACCACAGGGTAATTACTTGATCAGAGGAGTGTCAAGGGTGGGATGCATCCTAACCATAACATCCCTTTAACAAAGTATTTCTCTGTCAATTTAATAGATTATTATAAAATGTTTAATGGTGTTACATCACTATATATAAGTTATTAAGAATTGCTCTTATGATATAAATGAACAAACTATAAAGCTCCTTTAAGAATCATATTTTTTGCAGACATACTTTTGTCTGTTGTTATCAGCAGTGCATGCTAGGGATGGAAATGACCATTTGATTGCCTACAGATTAAGCAGACCCTCCAGGATTTAGCAGCATGAAATTGCAAATTTTGCAGCATGAAATTGCATATTTTGCGGTACAAACCTTTATTTATGGCAGCTCTTTTGCAGCAAAATTTGTATTGACAGGAGGGTGCAAGATTGGTACATTGCAAGGCTACAAGAGAGCCAGGGGGTCATTATATGTATCTTTTATATTCATTTAATAGGAAGAGTCCTAGATCACTCTTGCTTATCAGAACAGTGTTTGTTTTGGCTACGTTTTTTGGTTTAATGCGCATGCCTATTTAATATTATGAATGTTATTAATCATTATCAGTTGTAATGCTGTAAATACTCCCCTTCTATGTTCTCTAATCCCCCAAACACCAACACACCTCTCTCACCCAACACACCTCACACAACTCACCAATCCCCCATCACAAATTGTATAGTCGAACCTCACTCTGTCATACACATACTCACATACTCTGTCACAATGCCAAGTCACAATGTGCGCTCTCCATTCCCTGCCAAACTCCAAATCATACTCCCAACTCACACCTTACGCTCCCTAATTCCTCCCGCAGCATACAGTCTTTTATTCCTGCGTGTTACTTCTGATCTTGCATCCTTTCTTCCATTCTATCTCACTCACCCCTCATCCTTTCTCCCAATCTGCAGCTTATTGCCTCTTTCCGGCCAACCCCTCTCTGCTTTTGGCCCACTACTACCCCTGAGCCCACGCTCCTTCCATTTTGTGCCTCCACTCCCTCTCTGATTTCTGGCCCACTGCATCTGCTCTGCTGTCTTGCCCACTGCTTCCTCTCTGGCCCACTGCTCTCCCTCTGATCTCACTTTGCTTTCTTTCCTGCCACTCCACAGCTCACCCATCACTCATCCTCTCCACCCTTTCTCTTACATATTGTGTCAATTTTAAAAT
Source organism: Ambystoma mexicanum (assembly GCF_040938575.1). NCBI lineage: Eukaryota > Metazoa > Chordata > Amphibia > Caudata > Ambystomatidae > Ambystoma > Ambystoma mexicanum. The sequence continues at coordinate 445,987,403 of NC_090935.1, read as the reverse complement.
TTTTGTAACAATAGATTGTGGACCAGATACTCAAAAAATGGGGCATCTAAAAATAGAGCAGAGAATGTGCTGTTTTTAAATAACTGATTTTTGGAAATGAGCAGGCCACCTTATTCTCAAAAGATTTGTAAAAGATTGTTAAGTGGCAGTTGGTGTGTGGAAGCTTAATATGGTGATAGGGTTCTCTATTCGGCTTCTGCAGGTCATTATGGATGTAGTTAAATACCTGCTGGCATATTCTAACTTTTAATTGTTCTATTGATTACAGTCTACATTTGGATTGAAGGAATATTAACTAGGCATCTGTTAAATTTGCTAAATTTGCTGGTAACACATGTTTTGGGGGTAACAGAGGTATTGTTACAATCAACAACAAAAGATTTCACATATGCAGTGTAGTGCCCTGAAGTAGTTGCGGCACCAGCATGGTATATTATACCCACTGTTGTGAAGGTTTTATTTCTAAGAGATACTTTGCCGTGTGTGAAACCTGTAAGCTTCCAGTTATTTTTGGTACCATCTGCATTATACCTTAAAAACATTAGTATGACATATTGGCTTTGTGAGTTTATTTGTATGGTGGAACGATTGTCTGAATTGCAAAAAGTGCATAATATGCCACGATTTGCATTCTGCAGAAGTTGGTGAAATATGGATTCACAATTTGGTATAGATACATAGAGAAATCATTCATTAGGGATGTGGTTTTGTGAAACACGGTTTCAGAGAGTGCATGTATGCTTCCATAGGGATGTCTCCGGTTTCCAGTACTTGTAGTAAGTACATTAGGAATTCTTGTGGATCTTCTTGTGTGTTTATGGTACATTTTGACATTCCTGCAGCGTAGTCCAATTCTTTCCTTATACCCGAGACACTGTAAGTGTTGTCAGGATTATTTATATCATTTTTGTGAAGGGCGAGCATTTGCAAACACAACTGGTCCGAGCCGTTTAAGTAAATGTTGTGAACCGTGGCAATTGAAAGAGAAGATTAATTGTCACATTATCATAACAATTTACTACAGTTGGGTTTCTGAATTTAAATGGACCAGAGAGTTCTGTTTGTATATCGTTAGATGGGACAGCATATCTTTCTGGAGAAGAGACATTTTTGTCTTTCTTTTCTGATGGATGTTAAGTTGACTTTGTACTGGATAGTGTTGTGGTTGTATTATTTGATGCAGGAGTTGGTCCTTGTCTTTTAGTGGTATTGTTGGAAAATCTGCTATAGTTTCTGTTTCGATTATTTAAATTTTAAAAGGTTTCTTTTTTGAGGTGCAGTGTACATATCTAGATGGGGGGTGCATTGTGCCCGTAGCCTGTGTATTCTACGAAGCAAGGAATGTCAGCATGACTTTGTTTACATCAAAGTTAACTAGGCATACACCTTTGAGTGTACAGAGACGTGAACGTGCTGCATAACTCATGCCTTCTTTAAAGACTGCGCTGCAAATGTCAACCAATGCTTGATCTAGGGTTAGACCTTGTGATTTGTGAATAGTGACAGCATATGCAAGTGACAGAGAAAATTGCTCTCTGCTTATGTACATGTCGTTGAAAAGAAGGAAACGTTCAATTTTTCAGACTTTTTTTTACTTCTTTACTTCTGCAAGTGTGTCAGAGTGTATATTGACAAACTGAATGTTGTTGTCATGTGGCTATGTTTGGAAGCCAACAACTGTACCAATTTCTCCATTGACTAATCCTTGTTCTACATTAAGGTTATGTTTTTAGAATTACTCTACAGGTCAGACACAGTTAATATTTTCTCCAATCTAGCTGTGTTGAAGATAATTTTTTCTAAGCTATTTAGTCATGTTGTTGCTTGTTGACACATAGGAAGTGTCATGCCGTGCACTTCTAGTTTGTCTGTGGTGCTGATTTTTAGTATAGGTTGCATTTCTTTTTTCAACATTGTCTCGTTGACTTGAATACAGCTTTTCAAGGGTTGTCAATGAGGACATACATTTTAGATTTTGTTGAGTTAATTGTTCCATGACATCAGGAGCAGATGTGTTTAGCCCATATAGCTCATCGATTAGTCTACTATTTAGGATCGATTTTACATCTTTAGTAGGCAGCCAAGTTCTAATGCCTTTTAAATGTTAGTATATGTGAGGTTTGCAGACTAGCACAGGTTTATTTTGACATTTTTTGTTTCCTAATGTTTTGAAAATAGGTTGCCCTTTCACTGGCGTTAACTGTCAGAGGTTTCTGAAAACAATAACATGTTTTCCCCCAAATAGTTGCTCGTAGTTGGTTTGTAGGACTTCTTGCATTCTGAGATAAATTCAAGCCAACATGAGGTTGGACACCATGCTTACTTCATCTATCAGGAGCACTTTCATTTGTTTTAGAATCCTGTGTACCTAGGTAACAGCTTCTGCTGACAATTTGTAGTACTCTAATTTGTTTTGGTGTTATATGGGAAGTAGTAGTAGTCAGTGTAAAGTGACAGCACCTATGTTGTAAGCAGCTAAACCTACGGGGGCTGTTACTCTAGCTGAAAGGTTGTTGTATGTTAAGTTTTGTCAAAATGTGCTGATTATTTTAATTCAGAATGTTTTGCCAGAAATAGCTTCACAACTTCCATACAGGAGCAGAACTTTATCATTTGTACAGGTACAGGTTTTAGTTTCTTGAGTGACTTCTAAATAAATGATTAGTTGTTCATCATTTAGCTGAGATTCCAGAACGTACAAGTCTTCCTCAGATTGTTTATGTTGATACATGGTATTTCCTACCTCAGTCATAGCTATTTCTGCTTCATTTAGAACAAGTGGTTCTCCAAGTGGGTCTTGGATACCCATAAGGGAAGTTTGACTGCCTTCAGGAGTGTCTCTGTCTCGTTGAGCTTCAATTTGTTTCTCTTGTTGGCGTTTATTGTCCAACATTTCTTTGTATTGTTTGAAATTGTCGTTTGTTATACTGTTTTGATTTGCTTTAAATGCAGCTTCAAATAAGTCATAGTTACCTAATAATTGTTTTTCTTTTCTCCAAGGTTTAAAAAGTTGGAGTAGGGCCATGTAATATAGTTCTCTATGTTGTGGAGTTTAATTACAATGTGTTTGGTTAGTTTCACTAGGCTTCCTTCACAAATTGAAACTGCATATTTGTCTCATTTGGTGTGACATTGTTTTGTTGGGGTAGTTTTGGGCAATGTCGTACAGACACATGTTTTTCAAAGCAGTACTTATGTGTGGGTAGTATGTGGCGAGGACATTCTTTTTAAAAAAAACATGTCCTGGCTGTTGGGATAATTTGTGGCTATGTTTTCTATCCCTTGGTAGGATTTTAGTACTCTTTTTTTGGGATGAGGCTGATCCAAGGTTCAGTCAGACAATGTGATCAGATTTGCCATGTAAGGCTGTACCTGTTAAAAGTTTTTCAGCTTTGTAGGATCTGCATTCTCTATGCAAGAGCCTTTTTATACCAAAGCTGTACAATTCCTGTGATAGTATTTTGTCAGATGATATGTCATCCCAACGGTCTTTTAGTTCTGTTTTCTCTGCTTTGGTGAGATAGGCTGTGACATATCTTGCAACTGCATTGGAATTGTCTTCAATATATTGTTTGTATATGTTTGCATTTCACAAGAAGGCGATGATTGCATTCTAATCATTGATGTACTTGGATGCTTTGTCCCTTTTAATGTTGTATGTATTTTTAGGGGATTTGCCATTTACGCTGTGTATAACAAAAGACATTGAGCTATTTACTTGTCTGTTTTTGCACACTGGTCTAGGAAAGCCAAAACAACATTTGGTATAGTATTTTAGATCTACGTCGGCAGTATTTTGGAAGAATAACACTTGTGTATGTAGGTCACTATCTGTGGTTTCTGAAGGGATGTTGCAGCTAATGAATTTTTCAATAAACTGCAAAACAGTGGCATCACAATCATGGCCACATTTTGGAGCATCTTTTATCCACCTCCATTTTGAGTGCAGACACACCCGACAGTCGCATAGTCTGCGGACTCATAATGGGAGTTTTAAAAAAAACAAGGGAATACAACACAACGATAAAAAAAAACAATTGAAGTACAAATTATATATTTATTCAAGAATGGAATGGGGTACTGGAATGGGAAACTTAAATGGGAGAATTAGGAATTTCTGTACAATAATCATGAGGGGAAGAAGGGAGTGAGATTTCACCAAATCTTCGTTGATTAATATGTTCAGAATTTGATGGGGCTGATTGCTGGGGAAAAGGGGTACATTTCTAAGAAAATTCAGTGATAGGGAACATTTTTAATCTCATGATATTTTTCGTATTGTAAAAGTTCCTTATAATCATGACTTAGTTCATCCAATTTTTTAGTCTCGTTCATGATGTCATTATTTAAACTTAGGGGTGGGGTGCCTCTTTCTGATTCTTTGGATTGTGAATGATTAAACTGGGTGTGGTTTGTTCATGAAAGCTATGTACTGTTAGAGAAATAGAAATAATTATTTTACTATGGTGTGCACAAAAAAGATTTACCGACATTAAAATATCTATTGCATACCATTGGAGATGTTATTGTCACTCATTTCTTCTTTTGGGAATTTCTTATCTAACCATTCAAGTGTCCTTGCCATTTCTGTGAGGAAAAAAAGGACTTCTGTCTTATAACACATGTTTTTGTAATGAAAGATAATAAAAGAGAAATAAATACAATGCACCCTACTATTTAGTGACAATGTCTTGTCCAGTAATCACCTGATGTTTCTTAATCTGTATCCATAATTGTATGGATTAATATTGGTGCATTCCATTGCAATGTGTCTTATATTAAAAAATAGTATGTTTAAACGTCAATATTTGTACAAAACGTTATATTTGTGTGTCATGTCGTAAACATTAGTTGTGGGTTGGTTAATGGGTACATCTTTTTTGGGTCTAACCTATGATTTTGAGCCTTGTAAATGCCACCCAACATCCGCAGACTACCACACTAGCCGCAGACTCCATAGCTGCCACATTGGGGGGGGGGAGAACAATGCACTTACAAAAACCCATGAAATTCACTGAAAAATTTTGTTAAAGGGATGTCAATATTATGGACATGTGTGATGTCATTTTTGATGTCCTGGGTTTTAGTCTTAGCGGTGCCTGGTGGTGACGTGTGTTATGGTTGCTTACCTTACCATAACTGGCGAATTGCTGAGCTTGTTCGGTTTTACTTGTAACCGTAACGTCCCTTTAACTATATATGTGTAGGGTTGCTTTATACCTCGGTATAAAGTTGTTGGAATGCACTCCAGAAAACAGTCCAGCGCGGCTGTCCCACACTGAACCCAGAGTTTAGAAAAACCAAGAAGCTCCAAGCATCAAAAAATATTCTTTAATAGGTAAATGCCATGGACAGAAGAAAAGTGTACGAAAATGAAGCGTTTCGCGTCAGATTGGCCGCTTGGTCACGTTATATATATATATATATATATATATATGCAGTATCCTACATAATTCTATTGCAGAACTACTCTTTAGTGTCCCCCCTATGTGATTCCTTGCTCCCACCAGTTAGTCCCACCTGTGAAGCACCCCTTCCCCCTACACCATCCTGCAACTATTCTCCATGTTTTAATATACTTTTTGCAATCTAAATTGTCTGGGATGGGCGACAATCTGCACATGCATCCCAACATTCACAATGACGCGACATGCACATGTAAACTCAGCACATTGATTTGTGGCCATACACTCAAGGCAACACATCATTCTGCATCACAATACCAGTGCTGCAGTGACCCAAGTATATCCTACAATCTGGGCCAAGGTCACCTGGCCACATGTGTCTGTAACACCATATGCACATCTGCAGTTAACCAAATCTAGCAACATGCACCCCTGACAGTCATACATGAAAGCATGCAACATTTACATGCACCCATTGCTGAGGATCAAACAGCAATGCTGTTGCTCCCAACCACATAATATTCAACAGTGACATACCACACCTGTCCACCTAATTCAGTGGCCTGACACATGGCAATGCTGTCTCAGATATTCAAATGCACTAAATTGGCTTGACCACACATCCCTAAACCTGTCCACTTCACAGATGTGTGCCATCACATACGCCCAGCATTGGCATGAGTCTGCATGCCAGTTATGAATTGTGCAACACACATGCCATATAAAGTACAGACTTGCTCAAATCATGCATGCCCATGATGGACACACAAGCTCAGTCGAAAAACGCATATCGTGGGTACTCACCAGCAGCTTGGATCTGGGCCCGGGTTATCCATCTCCAGGACTTGAATTTGAAGGGGTGACACCCGATTGCAGTCTGTAGGGTGTAACTGACAGTGGCACCTGCCTTGATGGTCGTCTTCACCTGGCTCTGGATCCTGTGGTCATCCCAGCACTTCTTGGTATGGTCCATAGTACTGTCATGGATTTCAAACAGGCACACACCCAGGTGTGTGCCTGTTTGACTACATTATGACACTTGTCAAATAAGAAAACACTGCCACATTTGCAAAACCATGCTTTTAGATCCTTGCCAATGCTCCTTACGCAAGTTTGCTGGAAATCCACCCACGTTTTATTTTTTCAAAACTGTCAAATGAATGCACATACAATCGTCATATAAGCTCTGCACAAAATCCCACCAAACTTTGTAAACTCATTCGAAATCAGGTCAGAAATATCCCACCCACCATCATCACCCTTCACCTCCCCAGACATTATTTCATAAGTTTCACAAGTGCAATGCTCAGAAAATATTATTGTCCCGAGAGTTCGGCCATGTATTTTTATACATACTTCGATCTATCTCAAACATTTCCAATTCACCTAACCTCACTTTTCCTCTTTTAAAAACATACGAAATCTGGCAGCAAGGCGTGTCCATCTTGTGCTATTCTTATTCATTGCTGCATCTGCCTAAGGTAAACTGCCCTGATGTCACTAAATCATATGCCCCGCCCCTAACCCTCACATCAACAACCCTAGTGATATTCTACACCTTTCTCGGAGACGTTCTTCTTCAGCATAGCCAAACGCACCCATAATCACCTACATCACGTGACGCAGAACCCGAAAATCAACACACATCCACTAAAAACACAGCACGTCACAATTTGGAATATTAAACTGTACTTTGAAAGAAAACAATAACACTGTACAATTTGTAAAGTACTTTTATTTCACAATAAACGCTCCGAGAACATCTGACTATTGCTATATTCAATCAAATTGCACATTTGTTTCTTCGCTTGTGCGTCCATCTTGTGCTATTCTTATCCATTGCTGCATCTGCCTAAGGTAAACTGCCCTGATGTCACTAAATCATATGCCCCGCCCCTGACCCTCACATCACCAACCATAGTGATATTCTACACCTTTCTCTGAGACTTTCCTCTTCAGTGTAGCCAAACACGCCCATAATCACCTATGTCACGTGACGCAGAAGCCGAAAATCAACACACATCCACTAACAACACAACATGTCACAATTCAGAATGTTAAACCGTACTTTAAACGAAAACAATAACACTGTACAATTTGTAAAGAACTTTTATTTCACAATAAACGCTCCGAGAACATCCGACTATTGCCATATTCAATCAAATTGCAAATTTGTTTCTTCGCTCGAGATCCAAAATGTTTATCGTGAGGCACACGTTCTTTTTGCATACACAAAGTGTTTGTTTTCGGTAAAAGAGCCGCTTGGTTTGCACAGTGAATTCCAGTGATCTGCATCAACTTGGGCCTAGACCACCATAAAGGATGTTATGTTGCTCCTAATCACTAGTACATCGTACGGGCACATGAGCCCTGGGTGATCGTCCCAAAAGACAGTCACTGTGATCCAGGCGTTGACAATTATGTGCAGCTGCCGATTGAAGTTGGCATCTGGAATCTATGACAATTGCAGAAAGGCAGGATGTAGCTAGTTCGAAAACATAACAGAAAATGTGTCTCAATACCCAAGCTTTATTACAATGTATCTATTGACTTTTTAATTCGGCATGGAGTTTAAACTAACAATTAGCACACACATCAAACAATCTCAACAAAGAGAAAACAACGTGGAAACTGAGACACAATTCAATACGGTCATACATGACATTTTAATGAAATATTAGCATTGAACCTGGGTGAACCTAGTGCCTTACATTCCAATAAGCAACACAGAACAAACAAATAGAATAAAACCCAAATTTAATCTTCAGATAATAATAAGTTAATGCTTGTTCCGGTATACCATTGTCAAAATCAAACTTACATTACATTCACCATTTCCATTCTCTTGGCGTAAGTCAGACCGTAACGCTCACTGCGTTTGTACCGAAGATTCTTCATGAACTGAATTTACATGTTCCTAACACACTTTTGGAATGCATAACCTTATCAAATGTTCATTATTACAAACCTCCTCTCATTGCATTCCTTACGGAATGGGCCCTTTCTCTCAAGGTCAAAAAACAATTGAACCTTATACTCTATATTCCATGTGTGGGCTTCCTTAGCTCGCAACCAAAAATTCAAAGCTGGTTACCTTCACTCAGAATCTAAATACATTCTCACTCTGCAAAACCTTTCCTCACTGACGCCATGAGAACTGTTATTCTCATACACATACAGGGACACTCTTTGCATCAGACACTGCAAGTGGCTGCCTCAGATGCCCGACTCTAGGGGCCGCAGTCTGACTCCATTATTATTTTAAATACATTTTAACACAGACACATTAGTCCTTCGCCTGTACTTTACGCACATTATATCGTGGAACACCTCCAAATCTACTCTATGACTTTCGTGACAAAAAAACACCAGTTTTTTGCTTCTTGCTGCCATATCCCATCCCATCCTCAACAACCCTCACCTCCTCAGACAGTATTTGATAAGTTTAACAAGTGCAATGTTGTTTTTTTTAATATGTTTTGCGGTGATGTCCGCGGACACCAAAACACAGATCTAAGATGGCGGGCACATCGGAACAATCTGACGCACTTCACGCTCCTCAACATCCAATCAGCGAACGCGTCACATGTCCGCGGACATGACGCGAGCCGATTAGCCAAGCAAAATAATTCAGAGTGGGCCATATACTTTTTTTGCAAAGTTTGGTGAGGATTCGTACAGGGAGAGCAAAGTTATAAGCCGCCCAAAAAGTGCTCTTCCTCTGGGATTAGCAACTTAACCATAACTATACAGCCACTACCGTGGCTGTGTAATTAGCTTTCTGTATTAACGACAACACTCCAATACAATGATTTTAGATGAGTACATTCTTTAATAGATTAAGTAGTTCATGATAGGTCTCCCAATCACCCCTGACATCTTGTTACCATCAATATAAACACAACTCCTTGTAGGGACTTTTCATCAAAATGTATTTCACATGTGATGTCATCAGTGATGTCATACATTACATTTGTGATGTCAAATTTGATGTCCTGGGTGTTAGTCTTAGCAGTGCACGGTGGTGGTGCGAGTTATGGCTGTTTAGCATACCATAACTGGTGAATTTCTGGGGTTTTTCGTTTTTACTTGAAACCATAATGTCCCTTTTACAAAGTTATTTCCTTGAATTTCATAGGTTTTTATTAGTCCAACATAACCATAATGGCCCTTTAACAAAGCTTTTTCAGTGAATTTCAAAGGTTTTTATTAGTGCAGCTTAACCATAACGTCCCCTTTTTTCATTGATTATATATATATATATATATTCAGTGAAAAAACTTTGTTAAAGGGACGTTCTGGTTCCAAGTAAAACCGAAAAACCCTTGAAATCCACCAGTTATGGTAAACTAAGCAACCATAACTCATGCCACCACCGTGCACTGCTAAGACTAACACTCAGGACATCAAAGATGACATCACAAATGTCATTGATGACATCACTGATGACATCACATTTCTGGCTCCCCCTTTTTTCCTTTACTGACATATCTAGGCCACATGGTTTTCTTCAGTAAGAGTCAGGAATTAAAAGTGGAAAAGGTAGTATATTTGTAGACTTATCCTTCAAGTATGTTCTTACAATAATTCCCTTAGGGTCCAGTCATATCATATGAAAAATATACATAGGGGAAGACACAAGCTTGAAAGACAGCAATCCTTTCAGTGCATTAAAATAATCAGTAGAGTTGTCAGCACTTTCTGATAGTTCTGTTGTTTTTTATTACTGTAATTTCCCTGTATATGTTCCTATTTTTATATCTTGTATTCACACTACTTTCCTTAGAGTCCAGGCACATCATGTGATATATATATATATATATACATAGGGTAAGTAGCACGTTTGAAACAGAGCAATCATTTCTCTGCACAAAGGTAATCTGTTAGGTTATGAACACTTTTTGCTACTACTGCTGTTTTTTTCTTACTTCAATTTCCTTGTATATACTCATATTTGTATGTGGTGTTGTCTCTTTATGTTTTGTCTATAATAATCCAATTATGTAGTAAGTAGATTTTATTATCTACTTATCACATGTTTCACAGTATGCAAAAGTCTAATAAGAAAACAGTTATCATTTCACTATTCAACATGGCAAGTTTATGAATATTGCACCTCCATCATGTATGCTGCACACAATGCCTATGTTTCTACATGAGCACCTTAGTATACTGGATGGACGAATTAGCACTTGATATTTATTCCAATGATCCTTGACATTTCTTTTTATTAACATTACAATAGGAAACCCTTGTACACACTTTTTATGAAAGATAAATGCACGTGTGATGTCATCAGTGATGTCATCAATGACATTTGTGATGTCATCTTTGATGTCCTGGGTGTTAGTCTTAGCAGTGCACGGTGGTGGCGCGAGTTTGGTTGCTTAGTTTACCATAACTGGCGAATTTCAAGGGTTTTTCGGTTTTACTTGGAACCATGACGTCCCTTTAACAATGTTTTTTCACTGAATGTCATAGGTTTTTAGTAGCGCAACTTAACCATAATGTCCCTTTAACAAAGTTTTTTTCACTGAATTTCATAGGTTTTTAGTAGCACAACTTAACCATAATGTCCCTTAAACAAAGTTTTTTCACTGAATTTCATAGGTTTTTAGTAGCGCAACTTAACCATAACATCCCTTTAACAAAGTTTTTTTCACTGAATTTCATAGGTTTTTAGTAGCACAACTTAACCATAATGTCCCTTTAACAAAGTTTTTTAAATTAATTTCATAGGTTTTTAGTAGCAAAGCTTAACAATAGTAACTTTGACTTTATGTACATGTAATATGGAACATACCTAACCACTTCTACTGAATGTAATGTCTGCGAAAATGTTTGATGTCCGCGGACATATTCGGACAACAGTACCACTACCTAAAATGTCTGGGGATGGGGGGTATGTTTAATTGTTATATTACAACAAGATAACATTTATAAAAATTCACAAAGTAGTACACATACATATTATATGTAGTAATACATAAGAAATGTAACCCATATATGTACCACACTAACCATTAATTTAAATACAATATATTCTAAAATGGAATATACCAAGAGAAGATAAACAGGCTTCCAACATAATTACCTCACAGACACTCCACAACTAAGACCAAGACCAGACCTACAGACTACTCAGAACATATCTTACCTGAAATAGTAAGTGTACATCATTTTACTCATATCGTTATAATCTTTCTGTATTAGATTAAAAAAAAAATATTATATATTTTTTTTTTCTCACAGAAATGTCTAGTACTCTGGAATGGCTAGAGGAGATCTTCCCACATGACAAAATGTCAGAAAATAGTGAAGCTAATGGTACACACTTTACAATATAAACCATTTAATTGTTATTATTTTATATATATTTAACATATATATTTCTTTTTGTACAGAGCATACCAAAATAGAAAATATGTCTGAAGAAACTTTTATGGAAAACACGCTTGACAGCTTAAAAGAAAAAATGGATTTATTATTGAGCAATTTTAATAATTTGAAAACTTTTGTTGAGGATCATTTTAAAACAAAAACCTCATACCATTGTCCCACATGTACTTGTCCCCCCTCACCATATCCCAGTCAATCATCCCCAAACCCTCTCCATAATCCAAAACGTTTTGATGAGACTTCCATCCCTTCTTCACCTGATACCAATCATGTTGAAACCCCTAATTCTCCTGTTTTTGTTTCTGTTTCTGCCTCACCTTCTCTGTCATAAATTATTAATATATGTGAAATAAAGTTACATTTTTATATTGTGTTGTAAGTACTTCCCATTTTTTATTTTTTTAAAAACAATGTAGATGTCCACGGACAGCGTGGGTGTTCTGAAATGTTCATAAATAAATGAAAATGGAGGTTTCCTGAAGAACACTATACCTGTCCGTATTGTTCGCTAGCAAGTTGAAACTGTTTAAAGAACACAAGCGGTGTCCTGAAATGTTTGTAATTAAACGAAAATGGAGGTGTCCTAAAGAACACTATACCTGTCCGTACTGTTCGCTAGCAAGTTGAAACTGTTCTAAGAACACAAGCGGTGTCCTGAAATGTTCATAATTAAATGAAAATGGAGGTGTCCTAAAGAACACTATACCTGTCCGTACTGTTCGCTAGCAAGTTCAAACTGTTCTAAGAACCCAATTGGTGTCCTGAAATGTTTGTAATGAAACAAAAATGGAGGTGTCCTAAAGAACACTATACCTGTCCATAATGTTCGCTAGCAAGTTAAATGTTCTAAGAACACAATAGATGTCCTGAAAAGTTTGCAATAAAACAAAAATGGAAGTGTCCTAAAGAATACTATATCTGTCCGTAGTGTTCGCTAGCAAGTTTAAACTGTTCTAGAACATACGCGATGTCCAGAAATGTTTGAAGGGATCATGTGACTGCGCCCATGCTGATCGCGTGGTCTGAATGCGGACACTGTTCGTGTCCCCGAACAATTTAAAAGTACATTTTTGAGTAATCCACAATATTTTTCCATAAAAACTCATCTTGGCACAAGTCCCACATAGTAATCCAGAGTTTCTACCTTTCTTTTGAAACTTTTTGAACCCTTTTTTGTGTTCGATCTGTCCGCAGACAGCGCGCATGTCCGCGAACAGCGTTCAAGCACCCCAATAAAAGACCACGCCCTAGAGCTTATTCTCATTGTGTTTCTGGCTATTCTTCAGAGCACAGCTATTTCTCCAGCAACTTGCTGATTACACCATCCAGATGGCATCCCTGGCTTCAAAACTGCCACCTGGTGCTGCACCTACTTCAGCACCACCCCCACCCCCTCCACCACCACCAACTTCCCAAGGGCCTGAAGAGGGGAACATGAGTGAGGATGCAGAGGAGGAAGAAGAGGATGATGAGAATGAGGTAGAGGAAATCCCTACTACCCGCACTAGACGTGAGTCTTGGGTGTGGCGGTTATTTTCCATTTATGGGAATGGTCCTAAGGCTCGTGCAAACCGTGTTATCTGCAATGAGTGCAAAATGATACTCAGTCACGGGAAGCAGGGTTCGTACAGCTTTGGGACCACGACCATGAAGCGACACCTGAGGTCATTTCACTCTGGGGCTATTCACAAGGTTGTACCTTGCGAAGAACGTAGTAGGTTGATTTCCTCTACTTCATCCTCCGTTTCTGATCCTGTCACCATAAGGGCCACCTCTGTGGGACAGCATCTTCTTCAATCTGCCTCACAGGCCATACAGAATTCTGATGACCCTTACCTTTCGAGGGTCACAGTTGTATGTATGTACTGTGACACAGTACTCTGCAGGGGGGGAGCGACTTCGGAGTGCTTTTGAGACTATCGTCTCAGAGCACAAGAAGACCTGCTCACTACCCAAATAAAACCCACTCTACATGTTCATCTCTCAGCTTGCCCTTTCTTATCCTTGTGGTTAGTGTCCCCCCCTTACACTTCTTTCCCCTCCTCTCCTAGTGTGTCGTGTGTAAAAAACCAAAAAAAATACAAAATTACAAAAATAAAAAAAAATAAGGCTCTTTTCAGAGCCGCCTTTCACAGTTAAAAAATAGAAGTGAAGATAAATAAATCAGGGCCCTTTGTATTTCTTAAAAGTCCGCGGTCAGTTCACAAAGATTAAAAAAATTGGGGTGCTACCCTATTGTTACCATTGCATTTTTCTCTGGGAGGAAGTGGTGGCTCTGAAAAGAGCCTTTGGGAGGTGTTTCTATGTCAAAAATTATAAATACTTAACACCTACTTCAAAATGTATGCTGTATTTCTAAAAAAAGGTCGCAATGCATTTTGTACATTTCTCAGAAAAATCTGATTGCCAGCATAAGTAAGATGGACTCCATCTCTGCGAAAAATGTATGTACTACGAAACATAATATTTTCATTGTGAAAAGAGGACATGCCAAAATCTCTTAGAAATGCACAAACAGCCTTATTAACATTGCGCCTTGCTTTTTCCATTTATGGACCAAATGAAGAAGAACGAAGCCACATTTGTCTCTGCGCAATCCGTGAAAATATTACTTGAGAATTAGGAAACATGTCCATGACTTTCCCAAGTCCTTCTTTCATAGCAAATTGCAAAGAAATTCCAGAGACATGTCCTAAACTGTTCCCTCCACAATGAATTACAATTATGTCTGGATGTTGCTTTGTTTCCAAAGTAGCACAGAGGGGTAGCAAGTCCAACCACTTAATTCCACGTACTCCATGCCAGTGTACTTCCACATGTGGAAATCCAAGATCTACAGCTACTCCACAGCTTTCTGCATGCACCTTCAACCAATGTATCCAAGAATCTCCCAAAATCCAAACAAGCTGTTTTCTGAAACACACAGCCATAGCTATATGTTGTTCTCTCAGCAAAAAGAGTATCTGAGAAACTCTCTCCTGGCACAACACACCCACTAAACTTTCCTCATTTGCATGACTTCTGAACCCAAAAATTCCTGTATGTAACTCCTGATGTCCGTGAACTACCGCCATGTCTGCGGACATATCGTAACATGAACAGCCCTTCTACCATTTCCACTTCACTCTCTGTGCCATTCCCTCATTGGATGTAGCTAAGAAATCACATGACCATGCACCAATCACATTCAAGACCTCTACATCTAACTGCATCATCATAGATCAGCACTGCAAATGTACTCTGAATCTCTCTGAGTACAAGTGTCATATCATTGGCAAGCACCATCTACAAGAAATACTGTACAAGTCTCCAAGATTTCCACTTGCGGCTCCATGCATATCCATCTGCATGAACACAAACTACAGGTATGCATATTTTCTGTACAGTACATGAACACATTTTCAAACTGATGTTTAGCTTGTGTAATCTGTAAAATGAATCTACTGTCTTTTTTCAATTTCCTAAAATCAACTATCACTTATAAACCTTAATACTAATTACTTTCTTAATACACATACTATCAACTCATGTTAAACTAACATTTTTTAAATGAAATTTATAGACTACATATATTCAAACAAAATTGCATGCATGCACACTCTATGTTCCAATCTTAAAAAATAATACTTATACAATTACATTTATTTATGTATTTATTTATTTACTTTATTACTTTAATTTAAGCATGACATTAAGGCACTATAACCTAGAACAGCTTAGTTACAGAAATGGTGGTATTCAGTGGTACATTATGAATTTCACAAGACATACTAAAGATATTTTGTTTGTTACAGTTACTCATTGCAATACAATTTGTTCATTAAGAACATATCATATGTATTGAACTGGTGTGACATATCTTATGTGACTAAGATAGTTTTAATGGTTTTAAGGAAGGCGCTGAGGATTTCAATTAAAGAAATCAACATCTAAATTAAAAACAATGCTATATACAAACAAAATTACTAATTTGTTTCTTTTACAATTGCATTGAAGACCATTCTCCTGAAAAGAAGCAGCTGAATTTCAAGAACAAAGAAGAACTAAGAATTAAACTGCTCATTTTAGAAAAAAAAGTCAGTAGAATATCACCATAATAGTTGTATTATTACTCAAACATACTGTAAAGTTAATTCATGCTATTTCTGTGCCTAAAAATAGAGATTGTGCACCATTCTGTCAAAAAATCCCCCTGTCTTAAACAGCGATTTACAGCCAGAATGGCGCACAAATTCCTACTTTTGGACACACAAATTACACAACTCAACCGCTAGAATTTTCATATTATACAACAAACAACTGTTTTTATTGTATACATTAGATTTACTATTTGTACTTCTCCACACCACTAGCTTATTTTTTTCTGTCATCTGAATCTTAGTTTAGTAACATATTAATTGAAGAATACACATCTCTACTAGTTGTAGTTCCCAATGCACAATCAGACACCATTACATACATCATCTTACTCAAACACTCATGCACACAGCACACATACATTGCAGAACACCCCAAACCATACCTTCTTTATTTTTTTCAACAGACCCTAAAGAATGCCTACCAAAAGTCAAGTCCGTAGAAAGCAACGCAGACGTAGAGCAAATGAAAATAAAAGTGTCCAACATAAGTATCCATCTCTAGCAGGATTTGTAAAAAAAAGTTCAAACAAAACAGCTAATACAGTCATTTAGTGAAACACAAGAAGTTTCAAGTACAAAATATTTGCCTTCTCTATCAAAATGTAAAACAAACCAAAAAACAATTAACAGAAAATCAGCTATCACTACAGATAAAACTACTTCTTTAAATTTTAATATAGTGTAAAGTAAGCATACCAAGAAAAGTATTTTAGCCAAAATGTTCTGTCACAAAGTCCTTCAAAATCTTATAAAAACAGGAGAGAAATCAGGTTCAATGCTTAAAACCTATCGTAGAAAATTAAGTTTAGAAGCGTTGATAGATAGTGCAATTCTTCTCAAAAGAAAGTTATTTACTTTAGTGTTAAACAAAATGAAACCACTAACAAAACTAATAACTAAATTACAAAAATACTTCTCAATAAACTAAATGTCAACAGAAAGAACTTCTTAAGTATCTGCGGAGGTGAATGGAGTCACACTACGAGCACAGAACCATACTTTAATGAATAAGCGTACAAACAAATACAATTGCCATACATAGCAATGGTCGAGGTTATGAAAAAGTTAATAATACCATAATGGAACAAGAAGTACTCCTTACAAAAATATGCCCTGAAATCTTAGAATTACCCCTCTATTCAACTGAATCAGAATGTCTAGTGTACAAATGACCATGCACGTCAATATGTAACATTCCTAAACAATTTTTCAAGTATTTAAGCCAATTCCTCAATCAATATGCAAAAAGCAACGACAAAATCAAAATTAAACTACTGCAAAATATGGATGCTTGTCCGGTACGCAAGAACACAGAACTACAAGGACATTCATTGGCCTGCATTACAGGACCTACTTGTAAAACCACCTTCCATGATATCAAAAGAATATCAACACATCATTCAACTATAAAAAATCTTGTCTATAAACTGTACTATGCTAAAAGTCCTGCTTTAGCACTAGCACATTTAAATGACATTCTTCTACATGGTACATCAAAAGACCTACTTCAAGACATTGACTATATCCAGAAAGAATATTTGGAAGTGAAAGTCATTTACAGAATTAAATAGTTTTAAACCAAATTAGCAACAATTCTACACATGGCAACCTTTTGCTAAACACATACAAAAAAGAAATACTAAAATTTAAAAGTACATCAGCTGAAGTACCAAACCATGTATGTGTATGTTGCCGTAGAATTTTTTATAAACGTCACACGAAAACTGTAGACCTATCATATAAAATAGAAGACAATGAAGATCCTAAATGGTTTGAATTAGCTCTCTATCTTGTAGCAGAAAACAAATACAAAATAAGTGACCCCTTAATACTTTGCAGTTACTGCACTACAAAACTTGACAACAACCAAACTCCTTCACGTGCTATCACAAATAATTTGGAATTATACCCACTACCAAAATCCCTACAACAACTTAATTTATATGAGAGCATCATAATTCAAACAGTACACCCATTTCAATCAATAATACGCCTTCAACCAAAAACAGTAAAATTACCTCCCTCTGAATTGGTAAAAGGCATTCGTGGAAAAGTAGTTTATTTACCATTAGATCTAAAAGAAAATGTGCATACTCTAGGAGTGCAAGGTCCAATGCAGCAATCTTTAATTATCTTAGTAAATGGAGTACCTACAAAAGACAAAGAAATATGGCAACGGCTGGTAGATTTACATAAAGTTAGACAAGCCTTACAATATTTAAAGAGAATAATGAATATTACAAAGAAATGTATATTGAAGAAAACTTGAAAGATACAACTGAAATAACTCAAGAAACACAAGAAGCTGGTCAATTTGAGCTACTAGATCCTGCTACAATATCAAATACTTTAGACCATTATACAATTCATCCTTTGCACTCTAATGACACCATAGAAGATGCACTGGAAACATACCAAATGCGTCAAACAAAAGGATAACCAATCAGCATATGGGAAAAAAGTATAGAAGCATGTGCTTTTCCTCTACTCTTTCCTACTGGCAAAGGAGGAAGGTATGATGATAGACCTATTCAAATATCAGCTTCAGAATACCGCTCATTACGGATGTATTCTGAAGATCTCAGATTTAGACAAAATGTGGAATACATATTCCACCTACTCTTTGAAAGTGAACTAGCAACTTTATATTATGGAGTTGCACACATATTAAAATCAAGATCCCACTTTCAAAATATGACAACTACACAATAATTACAAAAAGTGCAACAAAAGGATGTGGTTTTACAATCAAATATTACAGATCTATTAGCAAACATGCGCGGTACTAAAGAGTACTGGTTTCAACGTCATGGAGATGTACGTTGTATGATCAGAAACCTTGGCCCACCCACTTGGTTTGTTACATTAAGTTGTGCAGAATATGCATGGGAAGATTTACATGATTTCCTATGCATATCAAATAAAAACAAAACAAACATAGATATATTAACACCAGGAGAACTTTGTTCATTGGATCCTGTTAATGTTTCAAGATATTTTCACCATTGCTTCATTGCTATGCTACATTTTATTTGTAATTAAACTGTTCCTCCCCTTGGAGAAGTGCAACACTTCTTTTGGAGAAAAGAATACCAAGCCAGAGGAGCACCACATATCCACATGCTTTTATGGATTAAAGATGCTCCTAAATTTGGTCAAGACAGTGATGCCACTGTTTTACAGTTTATTGAAAAATATGTCACTTGTGAAATTCCATCAGAATCCACAAATAGTGATCTTCATGCACAAAATTTACAATTTCAAAGCATAAATGTGGCAAATATTGTTGTCGCAAATACAAAAATAAAGGGAAATACTACACCAAATGCCGATTTGGTTTCCCTAGACCAGTTACAAATACAGGTCAAGTGAACAACCTCATGTCTTCAGTTAGACATAGTGTTAAAGGTAAGTCACCTAAAAATACATATTGCATAAAAAGAAAAGAAGAAGAAAAATATATCAATGATTAAAATGCAATCATTGCCCACTTATGGAATGCAAACATAGATGTGCAATGCATTGCAGACAATTAAACTGCAGTTGCACAATATGTCACAGCATACTTAACCAAAGCAGGAAAGACAGAGCTCCAAGACCTCTGGAATGACCTGTCATCAGATAAAACAGTGTCTCAGATATTATACAGCTTGGGCATAAAAATGCTCTCCCATAGAGAATGTGGATCATATGAAGCAGCTGATCGTTTAACTGTTTGGTAAATCTGTAAATATAGTATGGCTAAGTCTTGGTCCAGCTACATCTAGTAAAAGAGTTCTAAAAACATATGAAGATATAGAAACAATAGCCAAACATGATCCCAACAGCCACAACATTTTAAAAAACAATTTATTGGACACATACTACCCAAACAGAAGCAATACTTTGGAAACCATGTGTCTATACCACATAGCCCAAAACTACACATACAAAAATAATATAAAACCTGATGAAAAAAAGGTAAATACAGAGTGACAAACTGTGAAGGCAGCTTAGTTAAACTCACTAAACCAAATTTAATTAATCATATCAAATTGTCATTGAAGACTCCTCAACATAAAGAAATGTATTACATGTCCCTGCTACAACTCTTTAAACCATGGAGAAAAGAAGAAGAAATACTAGAAAACTATGACTCATATGAAGATGCTTTCAAAGCAAATGAAAGCACTATAACTGATGTAAACTTTACACAATACAAAACAATGTTGCACAATGAACAGCAACAAGAAGAAGAACTCCTGGCCCAACTAGATAAAGACACTCCTGACAGTAGTCAACCTTCTATAACAGGAAGCCAAGAACCACTGGGAGAAGCACTAATAATAAATGAGGCAGAATTAGCTATGATAGAAGTAGAAAACATCATGTGTCAGTATGAAGATAAGGAAGACTTAACTATACTACAATCAAAACTAAACAACGAACAACGTAGCATTTTTGAAGAAGTAACAAAACAAATTGCACATGGTGTATAACATGAAAATAAAGAATGTTCCTGCCATAATTATAAACCTATACTACTGTACGTCAGTGGTGAAGCTGGTTCTGGCAAAACATTCCTAATCAAAATCATCAGTAAATTCCTTCAACAATTGACAAACAACAAACTGTCAGCTGTTGTCATTGCCCCCAGAGGTTTAGCTGCCTACAACATAGGTGGTGTCACTTTACACCGATTACTACTATTGCCAGTAGAACACCAGAACAAATTAGACTATTACAAACGTTCTGCAGAAACTGCAATGGAACTACGCAGAGTATTAAAACAAATGAAAATGTTACTAATAGATGAAGTGAGTATGGTCTCCAACCTAATGTTGGCTTTGATTCACCTCAGATTACAAGAAGTACTGAAAACAAACTATGAAGAGCTTGTCGCAGGAAAAAACATTGTTTTCGGAGATCTTCTTCAATTGACACAAGTAAAAGGTGAGCCTATTCTTAAAACATTAGGGCACAAACTCTGCCGTAAAACTGTTGTCAGCATTGGAAATGTCAACCTTTGGCAACATTTCCAATACAGAGAATTACCAGAAAACATGCAGCAATCTGCAGGTCTCACTTATGCCAACACCTTAAAAAGTATCAGAGTTGGTATAATTTCTAAAGAAGCAGAAGCAATATTGAAAACCCAGCAAATGAATGCACTTTATGGCGGTAATGCATGTGCTACAGATGTTATGGAACAATTAGCACACAAAAATGTCAATTGTATGGCCTTAATGCCAACTCTTGCAAGCTGTTTCAAATTCAATGAAATAATGTTAAGTAAAGAAATGCAACCAATAATGGAAATTAGCGCCACAGACAAACTAGATGTACATGGTATGACACTACCTATGTGTGACCAAGCCACAATAAGACTAAATAGTTTAGAAAAATCAATCTCAAACACAGCAGGCTTATAAAAGATATTAAAATTATCCTTAAATTGCAGAGTAATGCTTAAATGTAATCCTTGACGTGGACCAAGGACTAGTTAATGGAGCACTGGGTACAGTTGTTGGCTTTCAAACATACCCACGTGAAAACAAAATTCAGTTTGTCAATATACTCTTTGACAAACTTTCAGAAGTAAAAAGGATAGGACGGTCAACAGCTCGATTCCTTCTCTTCAAAGACATGTATGTACGCAGAGAACAATTTTCTCGAACTCTTGCATACGCAGTCACGATTCATAAATCACAAGGTCTTACCCTAGACAAAACAATGATAGATATTGGTAACATAGTCTTTAAAGAAGGCATGAGCTACGTAGGGTTCCTAGACATAAAATCGAAATCAATAAAATCGAAAGTCAAAATGTCGAAAAAATAATCTCGAAAAAAAAAAGTCGAATTTTTTTTTAATACGTTTTTTATTCGAAATGGGGGGGTTCCCCCCCAACCCCCCTTTTTTTCTATTTTTTTTTTATTTTACCCCTTTTTTTTACTTACCAAACCCAAAAAAAATATATAAATAATGAAAAAACAAATTCGACTTTTTTTTTTTTCGACATTATTGATTCGACTTTTTTGTCATTCGACTTTATTTTTTCGATATTATGACTGGACACCGCTACGTAGCACTATCACGCTTACGTACACTTGACGGTCTATTTCTAATCAACTTTGATGCAAGTAAAATAAATGCTGATATTCCTTGCATTTTAGAATACAATAGACTTCGCTCACTATACACCCCCCAACTAAACACATATTCTCTTCCACAAAAAGTAAAACGTTAAAAAGAAAAAATAAATCAAACAAATGCAACAGGATGTCACTGCAAATCCTCCAAAGAGAGTAAAAGAAAATAATACTTCATCAAGTATGACAAGCAAAAAAGAATCAATTAGGGAAAGTAAACCAGGTACTTCTTCAAAGATGGAAAACAAACTCCAAAAAACGCAGTCAGGTACAGAACTACCTGGTCCATTTAAACTCTCAAATATAGTTGGTGTAAGTTGCTACGCAAATGTAGCAATGAATATTCTATTTCAATTACCACCAATTGTTGACAACATTTACTTACACAGTACAGACCCATTGTGTATGCAAATGTTAGTACTTCACAGAAATGCAGCAAACAATCCTGATAACACATATAGTGTTTATGGAATAAGACAACAATTGGACTACTGTGCTGGAATGGTGAAATTCACTATAAACTCACAGGAAGATCCACAAGAATTTCTAACGTACTTACTACAAGTACTGGAAAACAAAAACATACCTATAAATGAAATCTTCCAGATTTCATACATGTAGAAACATACATGCACTCTCTGCAACAATGTGACTGCAACAATGTGACACAAGAAGAAATCCCCAATGAGCGCTTCGTATATATATATCAATACCTAATTGTGAATCCATTCCATTTCAGCAACTTGTACAAAATGCAAACCATGGTAGATTATGTTCTACCTGCAATTCAGATAATCGCTCCACGTTAGTAATACAAACAAATAGTAAATACGTAATAGTAATGCTTCTACGTTACAATGCAGATGGTACCAAAAACAACTGCAAGCTGACTGGATTCACACATGGTCAAATATCACTTGGTAAGAAAACCTTCACAACAATAGGTATAATCTACATCGCAGGAGCCACAACCAATTCAGGGCACTGCACTGCATATATAAAAAAGAAATGTGGATGGTTTCAATGTAATGATAGTACCATTACTCTAAAGCAGAGATTACCAGCAAATCTTACAAACGCTTATTTAATGTTCTTAAAACCAAAATTTGATAACTAAACTGTACTTAAACCTCAAGTAAACTTGTAGTAAAAAATATAAACTGTTAGAATATTCCAAAAGCTATCTAACTGCCCAAAGATTCTACAACAATTAATCACATAAATGAATACCACTAAATTAGAGCAAAAAATAGACAATTAGAATACGCAATTGGTATCTAACTGTCCCAAAATGTAACAATATCCAAACAGATACAACAATACCACTAAAGTATATAAAAAAATAGACAGTTAGAATACGCCTACTGGTATCTAACTGCTCTAAAATGTCATAATATCCAAACAAATAAATAATATGTTACTGCTCCAAAAAAATGCAACAACCCAATGTATAAAGCATTAGCCAAAAACAACAAATGAACACTGAAAACAAACAAACAAATAAACTGTAGCATAACAGAAAAAGGTTATTTTTTTAATCCAACATGGATTTTTTTTTCTCCCACAGACACAATGATTTTAGCAACGAACACAGAAACTGAGCAAATTGCACAGTACACTGGTTTGTAATCTACTAAATATGAGGGTCCAAAAAAAATAAATTTTGTTTATACAATGTAAAAAGTCATTACAAAATACTAATACTAACATGCTATTTTCTTTTATCACAGGAATTAACAAGAAATACATGTACTCCTGTTACTAAACCAAACAGTAAGTATATTATACACTCTATGCCCTGGCCACAACCATCACAGCATATCACACCCATAGTATTTTATAACTTTGTTCCTTATAAATTTGTTTGAGTTGAAATTAAATTTATATCTTCAAAATTGTTATGGAGGTTTTAGTGAGAGGCGTTTTTGCAAAATAGGCCGAAAATGGAACAGGAATTTGGTTTTAAAAATGACAGATAAGTTTTATTACACTATATTTATGACTATGAAAAAGAGGAGGCCACAGATGAATCTTCACAGTTACGTGGCCAGCGCAACCATTCACGTGGTGGATACTCAATTTCGTTCTGGGATTTACTTTAGTTAGTCCAAATCACTACGGAGTTAGGGTTTTGTAACAAAGATGAGAGATAAATCAGCCCAAGAAGGATTCTAATAATACTAGGGTTCTGAATTTAAAGATGGGATGGGTTGAGATTGGGATGATACAATGCAGATATACTAAGGGTCACTGTTCTTCCTTTTTATACTTACAGTCCTTTGTAATTCAATCGGACCGTCAGCTCTGGTCATTGGGTTGTTTCAGGTCTACTAGCTTAGGGCACCTCTGGAGAGATTGGATCAGCGGCGCGGTTCTGGTCAATTTTGGACTGCACCTCAGACTGGATTTGGATGGGCCCTTCTGGTCACCAGACACGGCAGATTACAGGATGCAAGATTCAGTGGGCAAGCCTTAATGGTAGCAAGCTAAGCTGAATCAGAATTATTCTTTTACGTTTTGGATGTTTTAAAATTGGGTCTACCTAGCAAGAGTTCAGCAATGCTAAAATCTAGATTCTCCAAGGAAATCTGGATCTTCAAAGAAGTCTGGGATCAGCTACAAGATGAATAGTTCTGGAACGAGGTGCTGCACGGAAATCTGGATGGGTTCTGGAAGCAGTGTGTCCTATATGTTGTGAAGTTCCTATATTTATACTATCAAATTCTTATGTTTTTGGTGTGGGCGGAATTTCAAAACACGCCCCCACAGCTGTGAGTGGCCACAGGCACTTGTCTCGTCCTGGTTGGCAGCCTGAACAGAGCCGTCATCTTTATGATGTGATTTAGGAACTCCCACATTGGTTTTGACCACAATTTAGCTTTCCCATAAATACACATTTTTGCAATTATGCCCTCTACTAAAATCAGACACATGCATTAAATTTGTTATGGTTTATCCTGGCATCCAATTCCCATCTCGGTGAGAGCTGTCTTTCTCATTCTATGGAATTTCATCAATTTTAATCATAACAGTTTGGATTAATAATTTCTAATTCGGCACACCTCTGGGCGCTTATCAGTGGATCATGTACATACAAGCTTAGGCTTCCAACATTAATAGTTATGCTACCATAAAGATTTTGTAACTTTGCTTCCTTAAGTGGTACAGATTTCATCAATGTCATAAAAGCATTGGCCTAAAATTAGGTTAACATCTACCAATTTTTAGATTTATACTCCTTCAGGTTGCATGGTTAAATCATTTCAAACGTAATCACAAATACAAATTTAAGCACCAAGAAGTTCACAGTTTTTTTTTCTCCTTTCAACAAACAATAGCTGTCAGATCCCTTTGATCAGGGTGGGGTGTAGAGGGAAGCATCCTATCCCTCCCCTGCACAGCCTGTCATTTGTTCTTGGCTCAGCCAACAAGAAGAATGTATAATGAAGTCTCATTGTGCTCCTTGTTGTCAATATGCGGGAACCATTAAGCAGCCATTAGCCTTCCTATAGCAATTGAGTGTCAAGCTGAAATGTGAATCTTTCCCAGGCTGGGCTGTCAGATCAGAATTAAATAGTTGATTAGCTCCAGATTGGGTTCCTTTAAATTAAAGTCTTTTCATTTCACACATATACAATATAAGCACAGTTTATAAGGGATTTGGACATTTTAAAAGAAATAGCCCTTCACAAACATGCTTTAAATAGGTGGATTTTGCTATTTTAATCAGGAAACAGAAACACATTTAAACTGGGTTTGGCAGCTAATTTTCTGATGCAGCTGTCAGTCAGTGAGGCCTGGCCTTCTCTCAGCCCCCTGTAGAATCTGTGATTTCAGCTCGCTGGGGAAATGACTGCAATTAGTGCCAAAACAGCACTTTGAAGGTTGCCGTTGATTAGGAAGTTGTATTTAAGGGCATTTTAGCCCACTTTTATGTCCTTGATTCATGTGACAGGTAACAGCACCCACTGGCATTCATCTGCAGGGAGTTCTTGTTTTGACATCAACTTTGCCTGTGTGTGGCAAGGTGGCGCAGCCTCTTTGTGGTTTCTGAACCATGCACAGTTTTTCAGATTTGGCTTGCACAGGGGTTAGCGCCTCCATTTTTGGCAGATTCTTTCCCCAATTGGCAAAGGGATGTAGTGTGGCGCATTGGCCTGTGTTGAAATATCCCACAATACAGACTGCCACCACTTCCAAGTTGAGGGAAGCCTTGATGTCCACCCAGATCGTCAGATGACAACAGGCCCTGCTGCTGCAGGATGAATAGGGCATCGTAATGGACCAGGACCTGCTCTCCCAGGATGCCAACCTCTATTGCAGTGAAGGTGTTAGCCCTTAGCCTCGTCTCAGGGGTGCCTTGGCTTGCGGGGTGCAGCTGGGACCTAGTGACGTGTGCTGTGGAGCTATCATGGCAGAACAGAGGTGTGGAAGTCCCAAAAAGGCAGATGAAGTGGTCATAGAGCCTCAGAGGTGATCCACATGGTAACAGGCTATGAGGGAATAGCAGGCACTCCAAGGCAGTGCTGGTGGTCAGGTGTCATTCACACTCTACCAGGCAACAGGAGATGATGAGGTTTGGACAAAATCTAGGGCAGGAGGAGGCAATAAATTGCACGAGGAAGGAAAAACAGGTGTCTCCCTTGAATGCACTAGGCAGCACAATGAAGATCAGAGGAAGGGGCCTTAAAAGGTAATGTATGCGCTGCATGCATTGCACCTACATGTCTAATGGTGTATATGAAGGATGTTCCCTTGAATGCGCAATTCCTTAGAAATTTAGGGGGTGAAATGGGCATTTCTTGGTGTGTGTGGGGACAGTGATTGTTAGACGCATTTCACATAACACGCATTTTGCCGAAATTAGTATATTTTGGTGGTGCATGCAGATTTTGCACCCAGATTTACACTTAGCTTGCCTTAATCGCACAATCAGTTGTATGGCTCTGCAGAGAGGGAGACGACAAGTACCAGGAAGAGGGCAGAAGAAGGGCCCACCTGCTACATGTGGTGGTGAACATAGAGGTGCCACTGCACCACCAAGGTCCACTAGGAGCAAGAGGGGCCAGCCTGCAGAGCAGCAAGAGGCAGCACTCATGAAGAGGCACAGGTCAAGGAAAACAGGTATCTTAATAAGAAGCACTTTTCAAATGAGGAGAGAACAATCCTCCCTGGTTATGTCAATGAACAACGGGTCAACCTATACACTTGGGCTACCATACCCTTCCTATGTCCCAGCGGTGGAGGATGTGACCGGAGGTCACAGACCACATCAATTCTTGTAGTGTGGAGAGGCTGACTGTTGAAGAGGTCCACAAGGTGATGGGGGACCTCGAGAGAAGGACCAAGGAAAGGATTGGCAGTAATGTGTCCTCTGTACAGGCTACTGGAGGCCTATCACCACATGTGGACAAGCCGACTTCATTTTAAGAGGTCTCCAGTGGACTCAGATGCAGTGAGCAGGTGGTTCGTGAGGGAAGCATGGACACCTATGCAGCCACATCAGCTGAGTGCCATGTGAGTTGCCATTTATGCATGATAGGCTGTCAAATATTTTGGTACAGTTGGCTGGATTCCTCCTCATCCATCCATGGGTACTGTAGTAATGCTGCCATGGTCAATTCTATCACATGTTGTACATTCCAGTAGGTGGATGCTTGCTGACCATGTGCAGTTGACATTGATCTCAAATTACACATTACTGTATGCATAATGTCACTGCTACACCAATCCACCTATGTGTGACAATGGCATGCAAGAAACATCTCATTGGACACGCTCACAGTGTCATGCATGTGGATAGTGCATTGTGAACGCATATCATAACTCACATGGAATTACACCAAAGTGTTGATGATGTCAGAGTCATCCATTCACTGGCCCTCACTGCTAGAGGACATGGATGAGCGACAGAGTTACAGTTGCTGGTCAGGAGATGTTTGAGTGATGTTCATTCCTAATTTTGGAGGGTCAATTGTTCCATGGCCATCCAAGAGCACACTGGTCATGTCCATGTCACACTCGCCTCAGATATGGGTGAGATGCATGTGAGTGTGGCTAACCATGTATCTGGCTGAGGCCAATGTGATGAAGGGGGTTTTGGGTATTATGGCAACACATATATCTGCATGCAGGTTTGGTCGGAAGAAGTAGAGGTGAGACTTCCACATGTTCCAAGTAGACAAGGTTGGAGTAGAGTAGGGGCTCAGCAATTATTCATGGACCTCCTTCCGTCCACTGGTGGCACTTCTACTCTCATACATGTTTTTATGTGTGTATGTTTTCCTACTCCCCCAAACCATGGCATGGTGCCGGGGCTAATATGCACTGACATGATTGTAAAGGTCATTGAATGTCACATGTGCCTTTTGGGTCACAATATTCTCAGTTCCAATGTGTGATATGATATGATATAATATGATAGTTTATTTATATAGCACTTATACACAATGTGTTCCAAAGCTCTTCAGGGCAAGGGAGGGAACAAGGGAAAATACAATGACATTCTTACTGGCCAGGAACAGTAGGATGTGAAATTAACTATTGTACTTGGCCTGATGACATTTCAGATAGTGCAAGAGCTACGACATAGATAAGGAAGGGAGTGGGAGAGTGGGGAGGATATAGAAACAGACAGGCAACTACGGTACTAGGTCTGACAACATTTCTGGTAGAGCTGGCAAAAAACAAAATGTGAGGGAAAGGGGTGCAGAAAGGGAGGGGCAGGAACAAAACAAGCGACTATCATACTAGTTATACAATAATTCTGGGGTTAGGTTTTGTGCCAACTGAAAGCGTTCCCATGCGCCTGGTTCCTATTACAATTTTAGCAAATGTTGCAGTTGGTGTGGTGCAAAAAAGGGCCTTCTGACCCCAACCCCTTGGAAAGACAGTTAGAAATAATGCTCCACACTTCAGAAACTGTGCCACACTTTTTGTTAAGCGGATATTTATTGTGTGGCCCCTTAGCAATAACACGTGTTTTGACACATCAGTGTCTTTTTCAAATTAGGGCTAATAGTAAAGCTATATTCCAATTCGAAAATGTTCAATTAATTGTAACAAACTGTCATGGGATAAATCCCCCTCCACATTGCACACCAAAAAATCTTCTGCCGTCTGATTCAAACTGAGAGCCATACTAGGCTTGATAACATTTCAGATAGTGTTGAAGGGGGGAGGAAAAACAGTTAAGGGCAGGGGGGAGGAGACAGATGAGGTTGTTATCATACTAGGTCCAGTGACAATTCTGATATGTGTGGCTGGCTCTGTTGTGTCTGTATGTGTTTTAATTCACAAATGCATGTTCTGCCAGGTAGCCATGCCTCTGTATATTGTTGTCTTTGAGCAGGTGATGACACAGCAGATGAGGAGGAGGAGGATGAGGCACAACCATCCACCATTGCAGCCAGGGGTGCTGTGCACAGTGAGAATCCCCATGTGATACAGAGCTTCATCAGCATCTTTCAATCATGCTGTTGAATCTGATGTGGAAGACATACTGAGGGACATAGTGGCCGGTGCACCAATGAGTAGTCCAGACGCCATGGAGCTCCTTGAGTTCCAAGGTTGTTGAGTCTGAGGAGGAGAGTCAGGAGACCCTGGGCTTGTCAGTTGGAAGCCCTGCATCAATGGTGGATTCGGAGTCTGCATGATTGCCTTCATCCGTAATTGAACCAGCAGCACAGGCTGGTGTCAATTAAGGGTCGCAGATTGCCAGTCAATGACAGTGCACTCACTGTGATGGCCTGGGTTTCGGCATCCACGCTTGGTAGGCGCTGCACATGTGTGGACTTGTGCCTGCCGCACTCTCAGAGGGGGAGGAGGAGTTGCCGTGTGTAAGTACCTAAAGGGGCGAGGTCCTTCGGGAGATGGTCATGGACATCTATTACCTGGCTGAACATGTCATCTCCTCAACTGCAGCACACACTAACAAACAAAGCCTATTGTGCCAGCAGGGCAGAGAGGACATGCAATCTGCAACAACTGAGGTAGGCAATTCACAAGGATGGTTCAGCTCTCAGGCAATCCCTGCATGATATGTTTTTAGGCTCCATGGACCTCCAGCAGCAGGTGATGGACACCTTGAGGGAAACCCTACATGTGGAGATGTTAAGGGAATCCCAACGTCAAGGCACGGAATACTGCAGTAAATTCCTGCAGAAAGAGAGGTTGCCCTTATGGGAAACCAAGGTCAAGACACACAATTCCACAGTAAATGCCTACAGGCAGAGATGTTGGCTTTAAGGGAATCCCAGCGTCAAGGTGCAGAAGCCCAGAGTAAATGCCTGCAGGCATTTCCTTTAGGATTACGTGTCTTGACACTGGGACTCCCTTGCCTGTTATCTTCCCTTGCCTGTTGTCTTTTAGACAATCCCACCATCAATAAATGGATAACTTGAGGCAGTCTCTGCATGATGAAATGTTGGCACAAGGGACATCCACTTCCAAGAGATGTCTTCCTTGATACAATTTCTCAACATGCAGTTTGAGACATCAATGCTAAGATGCACAATGTGTGGCCACACACGTCGTACATCACCAGAAGATTGTAGGGCTTGCGTTGCATCCCTCTTTTGAGTGGCCATAGCCAATGAGGACCAGGCTATTGCACTGTGTGGTCAGAGTGCAGCATCCAGTTATCCACCACAGGTTGGTGGTCCCAGTTGAACCACCCACATTTTGTCCATTGGCCATGTCCACACCCCCATCCCCTTGCCACAGCCATCTCTTCCTCATGCACCCTTGAGCACATGGAGGGTGCATGCTTTTTTACTTGATTCTGTCCTCCCTCCCCTTTTCAGGGAGACTATTTGTATTTTCTCTTTGGATTGTTGCACCCATCAAAGGTAGACTATATTTCATTTCTGTCCCCGTCCAGGGTGGACTGTATTTTTTTTCACCTCACACTCAAAGTGCCCTATATTTCATTGTGTCCCTGTCCATTGTGGACTGTGTAATCGTTTGTTATTTTTACCTCATATCAGGGCCATTGCCTTCTCCAAGGCATTTCAAGCTGGAGGACTGGACATGGGGCCATGCTCAGTGGATTCAACTGAGGTGGTGTTGTGGACTGTTACTGCCTCCCACATACAGGTGCACATTCCATTCTGCATTGACGTGTATATGTGCAGTGTGTATGACTGACAACTTTAGCTGTTCTTAACATAAACATGTGTGTTATGTTGTTTCATGTATCTTGCGGAATACAGTGTCCATAATCCCTGAGAGGACCCTCCAGCACCCTATTTCCACTCACGTCCCAATTCCCTCTGCTGGACACTGGCCCTGCTAGAACCAATGCACAGTCCCAGATTTAGTTTGAGGTGGTGATGGATTCACAGCACCACACCTATACCAGCAGGTAAGGTTGTACACTGCCAATCTTGTTCATGGCTGATGACATATGCACCCAAATATTGGCATGCTATGGCACACATAGGGTTTGCATTCATGATGTGATTTGGTGATGTTTGGGTGATGGTCACTGTCACTGAATATGTAAGTTGGCCTACGTATCTGTGTGTGTGCATGTATGCTTGAGCAAATCCACAATTTACTGCTTTGAGACAGTCTCCCCAAGATGGTCCTATGCACAGGTTTAGGTGAAAGCTGTTGAAGTAGCTGGATTGTTTGTGATGCATTACTTTTGCACTCCTGTCAAGCCAGCCTGGTATGCTACCTCTTGGCTTGTGTCATGTCCATTGGCCACTCCATGATCAAGGGAGAATTGGCCTATTGGGTACTCTGGTAATCTCATGGTAGGCCTCTCCCACCCCTCCCCACCGGCCCGTGTGTGTGGTGTTTCCATATTTTCTCATGGGAATCTCAGTGACCTTGTACTTCAAGTGTTAGATGGGGTCTCTTTGGTTGTCATTTCCATGGCCTCTTTAAGTTATGGGTCCCCCCTGTCCTTGTTGCACGGGCATTTTAAAACACCTGACTGTCTCTTTCTACATAGGTGGATGATCCAGTTGACATGTATGCATGCGGGTGATGCGTGTATTGTGTCATGTTGCTAATGTGTTGCCATTAATATGGTGATGGAATGTTGAGGGCGAGGGGTGTGTTACCTTAACTTTTATTCATGCTTATGATTAATGTGGTTGACTACTTTGCTTTCTGGTATTCCTCGAAAGCATCTTCTTTGTGGGACGTGGGACATGTTGATGGTATCAGAGACATGCCTATAGAGAGGGTGGTTGGCCAGCTGGTGAATGTCCCCATTGCAGGAGCATATGCATAGCAGTGGTGTGTGAAGGTGAGCAGGTCCAGCAGCAATGTTACGGAGGGAGATTTGAAGATGGCAGTCAGGTCAGCCCTTTCTTGCAGTTGGTGCACGCCACTCAGGGGAACACATGGTGTGGTGAAATTGTGCCTGGGAATGGCTTCTCTCTGTTATGAGATCAGACTTGTGTTGATTCAAGGTGAATTGGTCATGCAGCAATGTAAGGATCTTGAAGATGGCAGTCTGGTGAGCCCTTTCTTGCAGTTGGTGACTACCACTCATGGGAGGATATAGCATGGTGACAATGTGCCTAGGGATAGCTTTGCTATGTTTAGGATTTTGTGGTTCTAAAAAAGATACTTTTATTTCAATTTTCTATGTCTGTGTAGGGGGTTTCTGTACTTGATGTGATAGATATAGATAGGGTGGCATTATAGTTGTTGTGTTATGGGGCACACACAGTTTGTCTCTCACAGACGCACATTCTCAGAGTGTATTTATGGGCAACCTGAATTTTCACCATTGACGGGCATCAGGGATGTGGCTTCACTGTGTATGCTTCACAGGGGTTGCAGTTCAGGTGAGATATATTTGTACAACCTGATTGTTTGTGTCCTGTGCTGGTACCTGTTGATGAGGACTGTTATCATGTTGCTGCACTACTTCTATGCCACAGCATGTGGCAATTTCTGCAGGACACAGTGTGTCACAATGATCTTGCTTACTTCAGAGGGTGCATATATCAATATACAGAAACATGACTTAAGAACCCCGAATGTGCACTCCACAATGCCCTTAGTGGCTATGTGGACTATAGTTTAGTTTGGCTTACAAGGGGTGGCGGGATTCCAGATGGTAGTCAACAGGAATGGTGAGAGTGGGTAGGCACTGTCCCCTGCAAAGGGGGACATGGTTGTTTGCATTTATTGTCACTTTGTCTGTTTTTGTTTGTCATGTGACCACTTGGGTGTGCATAACAGTTGATACTCAAAGATGACCCAGGTGTTGCCAAATGTTCCCGATGCAAGGGACTGGTATAGGGGCAATTGGAAAAAGATGTAGCTGTCATGCATGCATCCCAAGTAATTGGTATTAACATGCATGATGTGTCCCTTGGCCTCACTGATCTCTTGCACATCAATAGAATGCCAATGTTTCCTGTTGCGATAGATTTGCTTAGTCCGTCAGGGGGCTGCAGCGCTACCTGTGTGCATTAAATGCCTCCCCGGGACCATGGAATGTGTGCAACTCCATAGAATTCCTGGCATACTCTCTACCTTGCCTGCACTGTGTGTGGAAAGTATGTGTGCCTATACAGACATGCTAGGATGCAGCACAATACCTGGTGGAGGCACTTGGATTGTATTATTTGGATTATTTGATATGCCCCTAGTGATGACTGTGGTGTGCTGGAATGAACCAGTGGCCAGGAAGTGTAAGGGTGCTAGCACCTTAACCAGAGGTGGCAACGTTTGTGAGCACATGGTGGGTGATGCCAGGTCATTCTCCAACTCCCTGACCAGGTCTAGTATGACATGGGGAGGGTCGCAGTATCTAATACACACATCCTCATCTGACATTCCAAATAGTTTGGGGTGTGGTATTATGAAGATTCTGGCCCTACTTATCCTCCTCCTTCTCCTCCCATGCAGTAGGATCAGAGCTAACAATGATTGATCCGGCGTTGTGGCAATCCTAAACTAGTTGAAGTTGCATAGGGCTTTTTACACATGGACTTTCATTGTCCTTTGTGCTTTGCAACAGGTTAACAGTGTTGGTAAGATCGGTCAGCTTAGGAGTCTGAAAGATTGCACATGTTTGTTGATTTGGTTTTAGTTAGCGGTTGATGGGGCTGTGCTGCTTGTTTGTATGGTGCCTCCCTCCCCACGGCCAGGTTCTTCCTCATTTTCCTCATTTAATGAGAATTGTGCATGTTCTGCCGCTATTTTATTCTTTGTGCTGGCTCTTCCCTGACGCGCAAAGCACGACTGCACAGCGCAAAATAGGAAGGGCCAGCACGAACTTCAATTTGTGAATCGGGATAATCCATTTCACACATCGTAATGTGTCCTTCTGCAGTGCAAGGTCACTTTGCGCCATGCAAAACCTTTTGTAAATGAGGCCCATTAACACTTGGATACTGTCCACAATTTTGAAAGTTTATCTTTGGAATGCTCTGCATGGGCCAGAGCTACTAGCCTCTGAAAAAGTAATTTTGCATTGTAAGTGAAAGTCAATAGTGCTAGCTTTTTATTTTTAAAGTTACATATAAAATAAATATGTAATTGACTGTTGCATAAACATTGTAACTGGACACCTTTTCTGGTCATGAATCAGCCGAACCGTATTCCTTAATGCAATATGCTCATGACAATGGTTATCAAGTCAAATGCCCATGTCCTTCAAACAGTATGTTCTCAAATTGTGTGAGCATGTGTGTGCCTCAGTGGAATGCAATGTGATTTGTTGTCACTTTGACATAACACTTTTAGAAAAAGGCATCATAAAACTGCTACATTGGTTAATGGCATGTTTTTTAAGGCTAATGAGGAAATGATATTCTGCTGTTTAGTCCACTTTGTATTTAGATGAAAAACAATATTGAACAGTCATGCCTTCCACTTCTGTATCAATATTATTAGAACTTCGTTGATGATATCTGAGGACGTATATCAGTAAAAGTGTACATGGATGCATGCCATCTGGGTCTAGGTAGGAGCAGGTTTTCCTCTCAGTGTATGACAGACTGGCTTGCTTAATAACTGTATTTCATCATCTTTTCAGAAATGAATCTCCACAATAATAGTTTTCTCAAAATCCCTTCTCGATGTCAAATAGCCATTTTTCTGACTGTCAAACACAAAAGGAAATTGTTTGTCACTTGATAAGGGGTTGACACAGAAATGCACTGTTCCACATTGTGCAGTAAAGGATTATTGATAGAAAATTGTAACATATAAACCATTCTTTCTTCACTGCTGTTGAGACTTGTATTCATATATTCAAGAATCAGACTTGTTTCCACTGATGCCTAGATTATGAGAATGCTGCAACAGAGTAGTGTTTACTATGGTGCTTGTACACTATAAACTACTATGTTAAAGTATTTCATTTCTGCATTCATTTGTTCATACGAGTACATAATGTTTGTTTTAATCTTTAAACGTTTTTAATTCATAATACACAATACAAAAAAACATGTACGCTGCCTCAGTATACATCATTACAAAGAGATTTGTCACAATTATTTTAAGTATCGGTTCATAGTTGCAGTGCAGTTCATTGCAGTGCCTGATTGTGATTATACTGTTATACATTGACTCATGAAGATGTAAATAGCACCCAGAATGTTGGTCACATGTCTCTCATTACTGATTTAACCTATAATGCTTCTACAGTGTCAGGCCCCCGTGTTCTATTTCTAACGTCTATTCTGTGTACCCACATGTATTTCCTGATGAGTCATCTTTCTAAGACCTCATCTTGAATGCACATTTCAAATGTGCCCCTGAGAGACCCTAAGCTTCTAACAATTAAGGTACCGTAAGGCTCATATTTACCCTTTGATTCTGCTTACCTAGTGGGCTGTGTGGGCTCCACTGGTTGGTGGCAGCCTTCTGTGCATGATCACAGTAGGATAGAGCCTATTGTATTTCAGGGGCGATCCTACAGAAAAAAGCCTAATGGCCTAATGTATTCTGTGAGAAAGTAAGTGGAATTCTGATGCTGCCACATATGGTCATGACTCAGAACAAGGGTCTGACGATCCTTGCAAAGGTCGAATATGCCCTCCACCCATCCCCTAGTGATTGTGTAGCTGCCAAATGTTTGAATGGCTGTGTCTCTGTGATTGCCTGTCAGTCATAAAGAATTCCATGTAAACTGAGAATCAGAATTCTTAATTTTTCAAATCTCCAGATGGTACCTGAAGTACAGAAGCAAACGTCAAACTGAAGATGAATCACATGGTCGCTCGGCCAGGCCTACACATTTTCCAAGACTCCTTCTTTACCCTGTCTGTGAACAAGGATGTTCGTCGTTCCACTGAAGAAGAACCATCGAAGTTACTTTCTCGCTTTGACCAGCATTTCCAGCTGAGCAGCAGCGCTTCTGTCTCCCTGCCCTGAAAGTTCTGTCAGTGATTCCTTAGTAGATACTCATTCCAGAAAGTGAGAAGATAGGACAACCAAGTGCATCATCAGCCATCAGCACCTGCAATGAGTGGCTGTACATCAACATCTTCAAGATGCCTTTCAGGACTGTCCACTCGGAAGACAACTGTCCACTCGGAGCCAAGACATAAACTTCAAATTCTTTGCAGATCATTTTGCAAAAACGTTCTACCTGCCTGAATGCCATAAGTGACTTCTCAAATGCCCAGCTGCTGGGTTCCAAAGTACAGCACTTGATATTTACTTATAAATGGACATATCGATTGAACTGCATAACTTGGCCTTCATCGGAACATTGCTGCTGCTACCTTTACTTTTACATCAAAGACACACTCTAGAACTACAAAGAAAATATTCACTGTGTTCACAAAAAGTTACACTGGGATTATGTCTTCTGAAGAGGAGCATCTAAAAAGGACTATTACTATTTCTGAATATTTTCTGTAAATGCAGCCTTTACCAAAAAGGGAACCCTGACTGCACGAGCCCCATCTTCATCAATTTTTACGGTAGGTGAAAGACCTTGTTGTTGCACTTGGACCTTGAGGATGCAGTGGATTTGAGGTACCATGAAAGCTATTCCAAATTTAGTTATAATCCCATCGCGCCAGCATTTGATCTAAATGCAAAAGAATGCTTCTTTTCTACAGGCAACATTGAACTCGTTGATGAACTACAGGCAGCTGTGACATATAAGTTAAAGATCTACAGGGAATTTAACTGGCACTGTACATATCTCTTTCAACTTACCTGCAGAGTAGATACATTATTATGTATGTTGGCTCAGCATGGATATTTACATTTTTTCAA
Source organism: Ambystoma mexicanum (assembly GCF_040938575.1). Lineage (NCBI taxonomy): Eukaryota > Metazoa > Chordata > Amphibia > Caudata > Ambystomatidae > Ambystoma > Ambystoma mexicanum. Next base: position 445,950,119 of record NC_090935.1, on the reverse strand, counting down.
CGTGGTAACGTGCTATGCTTTTTTCTAATTCCCCAGAGCCCCTCATTCCAGCCCAGCCGCAAACACAGATGAGTGTTGAATGTTCAGGTAAGGGAATATCTAATTTGATTGGTTAGGCATTTGCCAGCCCACAGAACGTAGTGTCAGGCAGATCCATTCTCACTGACAGCTCATTTCTAGCTAGTCTCTTGCCAGCGGATAAGGAGAAGTATCCACATACTGAAGACAAATCTCACCAAATCATTTTTATTTTTTATTTTATTGTGTTTTGGTTTAGATAAGTACATATATTATACAATAAATACTATACTCCATCTATATACAAGGAGAAAACGTTATTTATGTGGAGTAAATTGACAGCCTGAAATTACATGAACTGTAAAGCCAAGTAGGCCTCTGATGATAGAGGCATTGCATATACTGACAAGGCACCCTAAAGAAAATGACAGGCCTAAAAAAAGTAATACAGTGAAAGGGGCCGATGAATAAACATATGTGTCTTGCTGAAGATATTGATATTGATATTGATATTTTATTTGTATCCCGCTCATACACAAGTGTTTCAGAGCATGACAAGGCAAGGGAGGGGAACAAGTTAGAACAAAACAACGGTCTTACTAGGCCTAGTGACATTGAGAATGTGCAAGTGCATGGGAGAGGGAAAGGTGAGAAGGTAATGGAAGGGGGAGAAGTGGAACGTGGGGTGTAAAGGAAAAACAGATAAATAATAAAATAAATAAATAATAAAGGCAACGGACAATGGTAGTGCAGCCCGCAAGTGTTGGGTTTAAGGCAGCAGATAGGGTATGTCTGATAAGTGCTGGAAAAAGTTGGGGGTGGACTGTATGGTTACAGATAAATCCCCAGTGCAAGGGATTGCCCGGAGGCAGTGCAGGAGGGTGGCAGGGTAGGCAGGTACCTGGATCCGGAAGTCATACGGTAAACCAGGTGCACAGTGCAGAGAGAGAACATCAGCAGGGCAGAGGAGGTGAGAAGGCAGAAGCAAAGAGGAAGGTCTTGATGTGCTTCCGTTACCAGAGATGGTTCTCCTCAAGCTTCAGAGAGGCAGGAAGGATGTTCCAGAGGGAGGCCCCAGCCAAAGACAGAGATCTACCCGTAGCCCATTTCTTTGAAAAACAACTGACCCTGAAGGAGTTGGAGGTAGAGGAGAGAAGAGCTTGAGAGGGGAGGTATTTATGGAGGGACAGTTGAAGGTGTTTTGGACACAGGGCCCATAAAGCCTTGTGGACAACTCACAGGGTTTTGAATTTAAGACAAAAAAGGAACAGTGGATTAAGCAAAGTGTATGTCTTTCTGCACTTGAAACCAAGAGAGTGCTAAAAATTATAATCTGAGTGCAGATTGGAAAGCCACATCACATTGCTGGCTGAGAGATAAATGCAGCATTTTCACTTAAACTGCCACACATTGAAATGTTGTTTACAATGACAGATAAGGAAAACTGGGCCTCACATCTGGGAGTTGAAGCAAAGTAACATTTCAGTTAAAGCAAATAAGGCCCAATTTCCAATATAGAAGCCTGTCCCTTTCAGTTTGGCCACATTAATAAAAATACTGGAAGTGCAACACAAAGATAATACCATGATTCAAAAATAAATATCACCATAACAGAAACATGCAAACTGCTTAAATACATAAGATACAGCATTGAGAAAAGAAGGCCTCAAATGAAACATGTTTTTGTTTGTCCCAGCTACAATATGTGAATGTCCTTAAACACAGACCCTGCTGCTTGTTGTTAAACAGATTTTCAAAGGCCTGCCTGGCTCTTTATCTGGAAGCGAAGTCTCAAAGCTTATTTACACCAGAAGTATTTATGAAAGGGCCAGATCAACACAGACCCAGCCCTGAATGGTGAAAAACACTAAGAAATACTGAGTTGTGAGGACAACATTTTAGTCAACTTTTGATAACAGGACAAAGTGCCAGATGTCAGCATGGCCATATGGCATCACAGGGTACAGGTGAAGGGTCTACTGTATGATAAAGATCTCCTCAGCCCACCAACTTCAAACAACAAAGAGGCAATCCAGCAGACTCTGGTCACATGCTTGCCAAGAATGGAAACTTGCCTAAAAGTAAGATTTCCATGCATGTGACGATTTACCATTAGTATAAGTGGACTATCATAACAAGTGATTTTCTCAGCAACAATAAGTCGCACTGCATCCATTCATATGTCATTTTTAATTTTTATCTTTTTTATTTTACTTGGTTTAATTGATTTTCAATTTTTACATGGCAGTTACTTTGAGGAGACAGACTCCAGTCCATTTCCAAATCCTTAAAAATATGAAGAAAATAAAAGGCAGTCTGGCAATTAGTTTTCAGGAAAACTGTAAGAAGAGGACCAAGAAGGGCGCAAAAGAGAAAAAGGAAGAGGGCACAAAAAAGAAAGAGATAGCAGGGAAGAAACAAAGAGTGAAATGTATGTCTATGGTTTTCCTCCACTTCTTGTTTCCACTAGTTCAGTTCATCGCTTCCCTGTTTCCTTTTCCAAACCAATGTTCTGAAAAAACAGTGTTACAGGAATCACAAAGGAAGTCTTTTCGCCACTCATCAAGCAAAACCACCAATCTTCTTCCTTGTAGATCTGTAAGTCAGGAAAGTGACTACCAAGGTAGGTGTTTCACAGCTCCCTTGTCCCCTGGCAGGATAACAGCAGTTGCCTCACTGTTTCCACCCACTCTGAGTTTTTGCAATATTGACATTTATTTGTACTTGATTTGCCTCTGATGGCCAACATCTTGTTGGTCTCCACGAGATTCAGACGGACCCTCAAAAAGTTGATTTACCTTTTTTGTGTTCGTTGGAAGGTTTAACGTCAGTTTGTTTGTGGATGCTGGTCCAAGTGTTTGTATCCAATCCCACTCATCCATTCTTTTTTACTTCATTGGGTTTTGCCTAAGTTCTTCTTCAGTGCTTCCAATCGCTTCCAAAAGGGCTCCAAAAGGGCTTTGTTTCTTGTTGACCAATTTTTCAACATTAAGGGGGTAATTCATAGAATTCAGCGCACAAGTGGCGCACGCGGCTGGCGCACAGTGTGCGCGTGTGAATCCCTGCGCCAGCCGCGTGCGCCAAAACCCATTTCCGCGCACAGCGTATTCATGGATTCCAGCCACCAAAACCAGCCGTGGCGCACTGTGGCGCAGCGACCTTGCAGCAGCGCCAGTTACGCCCCCAAGAACGCCTTCCGCGCAGGGAAAAGCCATCAAAATCCCCAATCCAGCGCAAAGGGCTGCGCTAACCCTGTACCAGCACGGCAAGCGGGCTACGTGTATTTCAGGGGTTCACGTGAAGTTTCTCACGCGATCGGGCCTGGGGGAGCGGGCTACGTGTATTTCAGGGGTTCGCGTGAAGTTTCTCACGCGATCGGGCCTGGGGGAGCGGGCTACGTGTATTTCAGGGGTTCGCGTGAACTTTCTCACGCGATCGGGCCTGGGGGAGCGGGCTACGTGAATTTCAGGGGTTCGCGTGAAGTTTCTCACGCGATCGGGCCTGGGGGAGCGGGCTACGTGTATTTCAGGGGTTCGCGTGAAGTTTCTCACGCGATCGGGCCTGGGGGAGCGGGCTACGTGTATTTCAGGGGTTCGCGTGAACTTTTTCACGCGATCGGGCCTGGGGGAGCGGGCTACGTGTATTTCAGGGGTTCGCGTGAACTTTCTCACGCGATCGGGCCTGGGGGAGTGGGCTACGTGTATTTCAGGGGTTCGCGTGAACTTTCTCACGCGATCGGGCCTGGGGGAGCGGGCTACGTGTATTTCAGGGGTTCGCGTGAAGTTTCTCACGTGATCAGGCCTGGGGGAGGGGGCTACTTGTATTTCAGGGGTTCGCGTGAAGTTTCTCACGCGATCGGGCCTGGGGGAGCGTGCTACGTGTATTTCAGGGGTTCGCGTGAAGTTTCTCACGCGATCGGGCCTGGGGGAGCGGGCTACGTGTATTTCAGGGGTGCGTGAGAAGTTCCACACGCGATTGGCCTGGCCGCGTGTATTTCAGGGTTGCGTGGGAAGTTCCACACGCGATTGTCTTGGGCGCGTGTATTTCAGGGGTGCGCAGGAACTTCCACACGCGATTGTCCTGGGTGCGTGTATTTCAGGGGTGCGCGGGAAGTTCCACACGCGATTGTCCTGGCCGCGTGTATTTCAGGGGTGCGTGGGAAGTTCCACACGCGATTGGCCTGGGCGCGTGTATTTCAGGGGTGCGCGGGAAGTTCCACACGCGATTGGGCTGCGTGCGGGTATTAGGGGTGCGCGCAAAGTTTCACACGCGATTGGGCTGCGTGCGGGTATTACAGGGGTGCACACGAAGTTTTACACGCGATTTCAGCGGGGTACGTGTATTTCAGGGGTGCCGGGGAGTCCTACATGTGATTTGCCAGTGTGGGTCCTCCCAGGTGTTCCCTGTACACCCTCCACGGCCCCTGCAGGCAGCCCACACCACAGGGGACTACCCTGCATCCCTGGTCATGTACCGCAGGCAGCCCACCCAACATGGGCATGCCCCCCAGCAAAGGCACATGTCTCTTTGCACCAATGATCACCAACTCATGTCCCCTTGCACCCCCACCCCCAGCTTGCGGGGCACCTGCCAGCAGATCCCCACCCATGTCTCCCAGCACCCCCACCCCCCAGTAACCAGGGGCAGCCTCCACCAGGCCCCCACCCATGTCTCCCAGCACCCCCACCCCCCCAGTCACCAGGGGCAGCCTCCACCAGGCCCCCACCCATGTCCCCCACCACCCCCACCCCCCAGCAGTGCAGGGGCACCCACCACCAGGCCCCCACCCATGTCTCCCAGCACCCCCACCCCCCCCAGTCACCAGGGGCAGCCTCCACCAGGACCCCACCCATGTCTCCCAGCACCCCCACCCCCCCCAGTCACCAGGGGCAGCCTCCACCAGGCCCCCACCCATGTCTCCCAGCACCCCCACCCCCCCAGTCACCAGGGGCAGCCTCCACCAGGCCCCCACCCATGTCTCCCACCACCCCCACCCCCCAGCAGTGCAGGGGCACCCACCACCAGGCCCCCACCCATGTCTCCCAGCACCCCCACCCCCCCAGTCACCAGGGGCAGCCTCCACCAGGCCCCCACCCATGTCTCCCAGCACCCCCACCCCCCCAGTCACCACGGGCAGCCTCCACCAGGCCCCCACCCATGTCCCCCACCACCCCCACCCCCCAGCAGTGCAGGGGCACCCACCACCAGGCCCCCACCCATGTCTCCCAGCACCCCCACCCCCCCCCAGTCACCAGGGGCAGCCTCCACCAGGCCCCCACCCATGTCTCCCAGCACCCCCACCCCCCCAGTCACCAGGGGCAGCCTCCACCAGGCCCCCACCCATGTCTCCCAGCACCCCCACCCCCCCAGTCACCAGGGGCAGCCTCCACCAGGCCCCCACCCATGTCTCCCACCACCCCCACCCCCCAGAACTGTGGGGCACCTGCCAGCAGGCCCCCACCCATGTCCAACTCATGTCTCCCACCACCCCCACCCCCCAGCACTGTGGGGCACCTGCCAGCAGGCCCCACCCATGTCCAACTCATGTCCCCCACCACCCCCACCCCCCAGCACTGTGGGGCACCTGCCAGCAGGCCCCCACCCATGTCCAACTCATGTCCCCCACCACCCCCACCCCCCAGCACTGTGGGGCACCTGCCAGCAGGCCCCCACCCATGTCCAACTCATGTCCCCCACCACCCCCACCCCCCAGCACTGTGGGGCCCTGCCAGCAGGCCCCCACCCATGTCCAACTCATGTCCCCCACCACCCCCACCCCCCAGCACTGTGGGGCACCTGCCAGCAGGCCCCCACCCATGTCCAACTCATGTCCCCCACCACCCCCACCCCCCAGCACTGTGGGGCACCTGGCAGCAGGCCCCCACCCATGTCCAACTCATGTCCCCCACCACCCCCACCCCCCAGCACTGTGGGGCACTTGCCATCAGGCCCCCACCCATGTCCAATTCATGTCCCCCACCACCCCCACCCCCCAGCACTGTGGGGCACCTGCCAGCAGGCCCCCACCCATGTCCAACTCTTGTCCCCCACCACCCCCACCCCCCAGCACTGTGGGGCACCTGGCAGCAGGCCCCCACCCATGTCCAACTCATGTCCCCCACCACCCCCACCCCCCAGCACTGTGGGGCACCTGCCAGCAGGCCCCCACCCATATCCAACTCATGTCCCCCACCACCCCCACCCCCCAGCACTGTGGGGCACCTGGCAGCAGGCCCCCACCCATGTCCCATCCATGCCCCCCTGCACCTGGGTCCCAACAATCCCCAATCATGTCCGTAATGGCCATCCTCCCCTGCCAAAAGGCCCAACCAACTATCACATCCACCCACATATCAAAGGCAATTACATGTTACACACCCAATGTAAATAATGCAAATGAACACATGTCTGTCACACACAATGGCTGCAAGTGAATGTTAAAACACCCAACATGACATGCATGAAAGTAATGAGATGATACGACACATTGAAGGATGAAAATAAAAATGTATTGAAAATCAACAAGAATGGAAATGAAATTAGAAAAACCACAAAGCAAAACAACAAAAAGAAGATGAATGTCCATGAAAAAAATCCAAAAAATCCAAAAATCCATAGAAGAACTATATACAAGACAATCCCGGGTCCATGAGCCCAACCAAATGAAACCTAACTATGTCAACTAACTAAAAACTGAACTATATACAAAAAAGTGGCGCATTGTCCACTCGCAACCAAATAAAAAAAAAAATAATTTAAAGGAAACCTACCACTAACTATATAACTATATACAATGGCAGCGGGCAAGTCCTGCGGCTCACTCTGTGATGTTGCCGGCCAGGGCATCATCGAACTCCATGTCGATGTCCTGGAGGCGGGACTCTGTCCTGGCCCCGAGGTCTCGCAGGGATAACCCCATGTTCACCTCAAACTCCCTGCGAGCTTCCTCGAGGCACTCAGCCCGCCTCAACGCCCGACGCATGGAGAACTCCGCCCTGACCATGGTGAGCCGCTCCTCTTCCGCCCGCTGCCGCTCCGCACCTATCCGCTGGACCAACTGCTCCCACACGGAAGACACTACCATCCCAGGGTTCTCCTGCCCTCCGGCCGATGCCTGCCCCTCTGATCTTGATGGCCCGAGCCATGATGCCTCCCACGTCGAGCCTGCTGCTGCCTCCGACGCCACTGCCTCTGCCAGCACGACGGCATCCAGGATGATGGAAACCACCGACGCCGTCGTGCATGTGCCCTGCCCGATGATGCCGTCACATCCTCCATCTGCTGGGGTCCAGTTGCTGTGTTGTCCACCCCTGCTGGACCTCTGACTCCCGACTGTGGCAGGGATGGGATCCCCACCGAGCTGGCTGCATTGGTCAGGGCAGGTCCACAGGGGGCCCTGGTGGCATCTGGGCCGGAAGACGGCAAGGAGAACGACTGGCGTATAGTCTCCACAGAGGAGGAGAGGGCCGCCAGATTGGCCGACACATGCAGGAAACCCCCGAACATGGCCGATCCCAATTGGGCCACGTCGGCACGGTACTCTTCGTGATGACGTGCGTGCTCCTCCTGGGAAGCACGCACGGCATTCTGGATGGTGCGGGTTGCCACCCCCTCCGCGTTGATGGCAACCACACAGTCGGCCCAGATCCTATCCCGTCCTTCCCTGTTGGCACGGGACGATCCGAAGAGGGCATCATACTGCCCCAGGACTTGCTCCACCAGGACACCAACTTCGGTGGCAGTGAAGCTGGTGCCCCTCTGCCCCTCTGGCCGGGGGTTGCCACTGGGGTCAGATGTGGATGTGCCCGACATGGCAACCCCAGGGGCAGGAGTGGTGGGCAACTGGGTCCTGGGGCTGGGCTGTGGAGCGATGTTATTCGAGTCGGGAGTCTTCTGTACCAGCAGGGGTGGACACAGCAACTGGACCCCTGCAGATGGCTGATGTGCAGGCACCAAATGGCAGGGCACGGTGGCAGCAGGCAGGCAGGCAGGCAGCAGCCGATGGCACGTGGGAGGCTGCTCGGGGCACTGGGGGGCAGTGATTCGGCCTTCTGGGCAGGAGCGTGGTCTTCCGTGTGTTTTCGCGTGGCCAGCTTGATACGGAGTGATTTGGCACATGAAAAATCTGCACGTCAGCGTGTAATTCGAGGAAAGGCCCTTAGCGCGTAAGCGCGTCTGTACGCATACGCATTTTCATTGGACAGAAGGCCCCTCAAGCGCCCCTGTGACGTGACGCATACAGACGTGCATGCGCATTTCAGCGTGCGTGAAAAACTGCACGTCCGCGTGTAATACGAGGAAAGGGCCTATGCGCGTAAGTGACGTGACGCGCGCAGGTGTTTCCCTCATTGCACGTGATGACAGAACACACGTGGATTTCCACCAATCGCGTGTGAAAGTTCCCGGCACCCCGGAACACACGTACCCAGGCTAATCGCGTATGGAACTTCCCGGGCACCCCGAAACACACGTACCCAGGCCACTTGCGTGTACGCACACTCTCCTCCGATCACACGCGATGACACTCGGACCGTATCCGAACACGGGAAACACGCGCACCGCAAAAGACGTGCACAGACGTCATCGCGTCTGCTACACGAAGGCAGGCGGAAGCGTCCCCGCGCACAGCATAAAAGTGCGCGCAAACAACAAACGCGTATATACAGCTACGATGAATGCCCCATTTGTCGCTGCACTGATCGTGGGACACCGCAGGAGGAGGAGAATAGCCAGGGCACGCATTTTCGCAACACGGACAAGCCTTTTTGGGATGCCTGACGACCAGGTCTATGGCAGGTATAGGTTTCCACCCCATATCATCCTAGACCTGGTCAGGGAGTGGGAAGATGACCTCACATCCCCCACCCTTTGCTCCCAAGCATTGAGCCCCTTGGAGAAGGTGCTCAATGTCCTGCATTTTTTGGCCACTGCGTCATTTCAGCGGACCACTGCCATAGTGGGGGGGGGTCTCACAGGCCACGCAGTCACGCTGCCTACACCAGGTACTGGCAATCATGACAGCGCGCCCCTCAGTCCGCAGGCACATATACATGCCCAGAACACCCGCAGAAAGGCAGGCCGTTGTCCTGGATTTTTTCAGGGTGGCACACTTCCCCAAAGTGCTCGGTGCCATAGATTGCACCCATGTGGCCCTACGTCCACCTAGGGCCATTGAGCACATCTACCGAAACCGCAAGCACTGGCATTCCATCAATGTACAGGTGGTATGTGATGCAAAGGGAATCATCACCTCTGTCTATGCAAACTACCCTGGCTCCACCCATGACAGTTTCATATACAGAATGTCCGCCCTGAGCCGGGCCCTGGAAGCTGTGCAGCATGGCGACACATGGCTCCTAGGTCAGTACAAATGCCCTTGCACATGCATGCAAGTCACACACAGACAAATATCCAAACCCTAATTATCTCAACTATTATCATCTCCCAATCCGGAACCCCACCACACCACCCCAGGTAAGATACAACGCCGCCCATATTGCAACCAGGGGCATAGTGGAGCGCACATTCGGAGTGCTCAAGTCACGTTTCCGCTCCCTTGACCGCTCTGGTGGGCAACTACTCTATGCACCACCAGTAGTGTGCAGGATCATTGTGGCAGCATGTCTCCTGCACAATGTTGCAACACGGCAGGGCGTCCTGGTGGACATGGTGGTGCCCCCACATCCCCAACCACAGGCGCTGCCCATGGGAGGGGACAGGGCACGTGGCGAGGAAGCCCGGACCCAGCTTGTGGCCACATTTTTCACCTAAACTCCCACCCCTGCGGAGTGCACACAGGCCTGGCACATACCAGGTGACAATCGATGATGACAAAGAGACAGTCAACTGTCACAACCTTACCACCCTGAGATAGTTGCCAGGGAAGTGCCACATCGTCTGCATCCCTAGCTACTTAAACACAAGCTATCCTGTGTGACCAAAAGGCACACCTATGACATATGACATGATATGGGCCATACACAAGTATTCCAAGGCGCAATGAGGCAGGGAGGGGGGAACAAGGGAACACAGAGAACGGTACTACTAGGCCAGGTGTCATTGGGATCGTGCAAGTGCAGGGGTAGGGGGAATGGGAAAAGTGCAAGGGGAAGGGTGGGGGGGAGTCCAGTACAGGGGAAGTAGCCCGAAAAAATAATACATAGGTCACCTGGTGGCAACTACAAAGGTGAGTGCAGACAAGTGCTGGGAAGGGAGGGCTGTAGGGATAGAGAGACAGTACTGCAGTGCAGGGGTTGCCAGGGAGGCAGTGCAAGTGGAGAGTGGCTGGGCCAGGGACCAAGGTCGGTGAGAGTGGCCCAGTTGCAGCTCCTGTGCAGTTCCAGTGGATAATTCTGCAAGGGAGAGGCAGACAGTAAGCAGAAGCAAAGAGGAAGGACTTGAGGTGCTTCCAGAACTGGAGATGATTCCCCTCAAGTTCAAGTCAGGCCGGAAGTCTGTTCCAGGGGGAGGGCCCTGCTGTGGAGAGAAATCTACCCCCAGCTAGTTGCTCTGAGAAGCGGATGACACGGACATGCAAGGTGTGCATCACACACACCTGCAAACCAGGCCATGGCCATCACTGTCATGTCACACAAACCCTCCCAAACATCAACATGTCATGGCACGCAATACCCATACACCAATGCAGTAACGATAAGGTACACATTGCCATGTCCTAAATGCACAGTGACATCGGACACTGCTGCCTGACCCGGAATCAGATGAAATGACAGACCAACAACCTCCCACCCAAAATAAGTCATTTCCAAATGCATTACAACAGTCGTAGACGTAACATCACAATGAATGCCTGTCTACATGCACATCATGCATTGCAAAATCAACACTGCAGCTCATGTGTGCAGTGTCCTACTCCTGCATCACACTGCTCAGCGCACAGCACAGTGAACAGCCATTGTGTGTGATGCACACCCTGAGAATCACATCTAAGTGACAGACCACGTCAAACATCAAATCAGGCATGTACTGGATCCATGATCGGTCACAGAACATGTGCTGCCGGGACACAGTGGGCACCAGAAGGCAAACAGTGTACACGTGTATATGCAAGGGTGTGAGTACATGTAGTGCATCAGAGTGCAAGTGTGTGGTTCTGCAAGGACATGCACTCCACATATGCATGTGCACTCAAGTGACCATCAGTGTTCCCTACACATCACATGTGAACATCCACCATGTGTACACCCCAGCATGTCAAACCACAACTATCCCCTTGCACCTGAAAGGAAAACACAACACATGAACAGGCATTGATCAGCAGAACACAACATGTACATGGGATACCACCATTACTATGTCAGAGTTCCCATCACACTGCAGGGCAAGGCAACAATCAACAACAACCCCCCCCTCCCTCACAAATGACCATGACCCACTGAACAACTGCACCTGGGTCATGGAGCCCCCAAACCTCAATTCCACCTGGCCACAGGATCACCTTAACCCTTCGTCACCATCTCCCACCTTGTGTGTAAAAAGATGCCTGAACCCTCAGAATACACACTCATTTCCGAAACACAAAATCCAAGGCATAAAAACGAACCCAAACACCCTCCAGTAGATGACTTGACGTAGCAGTACCTCACAAAGGCCAAGTACTACCACAATGATGCAACAACCAAGGTAGCACAGCAAAACAATGTCACGAAAGGATGTGAGACATGTGTGGTACATGACATAGGATGATGCACCATGAATGGATGTGTACTGTCAGAGGTCCCCTGTACAGGCGCGGGAATGCCACGAAACAACCACCCCCACCATGTCCCGGGTGCCTGCAAGGTCAAACTCACACAGGCCCCTGAGACCCTGGTGGGGAAGGAGGTTCAGGGATATGCAGTCGGGACAGGTGTTGACACACTGGATGACTGGAATGAGCGGCAGGAGAGGGGAGGTGGAATGACACATGAAACTAGGGAATGCACGAAAATGTACAACCTGCATGAACACATACACAATCCAAACAGACTTGGACATCATTGTCATGGCCTTCTGTAGTCCAGGCTCAGGAGTGGTACGAACCAACCACCCCCTCTAGGGTTTTGGCGCCTGCAAGTTCGGGGCTTACACAGGCATCCGCAACCCCAGTGGGGAAAGAGGGTCAGGGAACGTTGCTTGGATAGGCACGGGAAGCAGGAACACCGGGTAGAGGGTACAGGTTTCAAAATTGCATAGGATCACGGATGATTAGGGAGAAAATAACATACCAAATTGAACCACACATACATCCATGCATCAGTACACTCCCCAGCAAGCCTATGCAGAGCAGTCTGTAAGAAAAACAACAAGACACTTAGCCCTGGTTTTGAGTGCTGGCCTCCTGCCTGCGCACTCTCAGGTCCGGTTACAGGAGCACTGCAATGCTGCAAAGAGAGACACAGTCAACAACCTGTACGTGCCAATTGCACAAAAACACAACACCAAACATGCCCCATAGCAACAGACTACTCTACAAACAGACAATCTGTGGTTGATGCTTCGTACCCATATATAACATCACCCCTGTGACGGGTCATACACAGTCAATGCAGTAAGGCAGCCGCTGCTGGGTGCGTGGCAAATGGAACACCAATGTGTCACAATTCACACAACATGCAATGTTCCCTGGGTAAGCAGACAGACCCATATTGCAAGCCATGACTACAGAGCAAGTTGTGTACCACCATGACCGAAACAAAGTTGGCAGTGCATTTATCATGAAGTACGTGGAAAATACATGCACTGCACCCGAGTATGTCCCTTGCTGCATGTCCCTGTGAGCTGCCCCTTTCCATGTCTCGGAAGGCTACATGGTTGATACAAGTGGCTCAATGGACCTTGGTGTACCAGAGGGTATGTGCCACTGCCCCTGCATGTGTCCCAGACAACCCTACTATCAGCAGCCATCAGTCCACAAACACATCTGAGCTGCATTGTGTGCTTCAACACAAATATTCGTCTAAGCTCACCCTCAGTGCTGTGACTAAGCCTGCATGTGCAACTCGCCTGGTGCAAGCTTTGCTGTGTCGTGGCCCGCCTGTGATGCTCACCTTGCCTGGAGTTCCTTGGAACATGTCAGCAGTACTAGGATGTGGGTCTGCAATCACTGTGCCTCTGCACACATGTGCATGTGGGCACCAACAAACGGGTCCAGAATTCTGTCGTCCAATGGGACATGTCTGCTGGCAAAGGTGCTCTGGAGGCTCATCCACCTGCAGAAAGGGCATGTAACACATGATTAATGCTTCAAAGTCATCTGTGTGTGTCTCATCAGGCATCTCATTACTTGACCATGTCAGAGAGTCACATCACAAATCACACCATCAGTCCGTATTTCACCTACAAAGTGTGGAACACTATCTACAGCATGAATTGCAACAAGCACATGTACAGGAAAGAAATGAAATATACTACACAATGCATAGCAATCAATGTCCACATTAATCATGATACACCCCATCTAGCAAAAGCTGAACAGTGGACAATGACACCTAAATCATCCTAGGGGTGTCAACACAAGTCACACAGCACCAGACATGCCACAGATATGACAGTCCAATGTCCTTGTGTAAAATGCTGTAACACCGAACCATCCTTGCGAGCCCATGGATAAGGGAGGCAGGAGTGGCATATGTGAGTCAAGGAATCCAAGCAGCAAACACATACACAAGACATCCATGAAGGGCCCAGCTGGAACAGACAGTGGATGCCTTCAAAAGCCACAAAGCACCGCACCGTCACATGAAAGCACAATAGACTAGCAATTTTAAACTAAATCAACTATTAACTAATTACACTAATTATGGAAAACCTACATTACCTATTTAAACTAACTATCAAACAGAAACTTAACTAACTAAACTAGAGGAAAAATCAAAAATGGCCACATACGACCCGGGGGAGGGGAGGCACCCAGGAGGGGGGAGGTACAGGGTGCTGCTCAACAACCACATGCGATGATGCTGAGCCAAAAAAAAAACCTCCATGGGCTCAACGCCTGCACAGCACGACCTATGTGGGAGATAGATGGTCGTCCGAGTCTGGCTCATCCTGGAAAGGAGGACGTGGCACAGTAGCCTGGCCACGCCTAGCCGCAGCTTGCCCCTCGTCGGCAGCAAGTCTGCCGGACGGGTGAGCCTGGTTCTGTGTGGCGATGTGACGTAGATCTGCATGCAGAACCTCCCGTGATACAAGTGCTTCCTCTTGCAAGGTAGCACGTGTAACACGGAGTTCCTCCTGCAAGGCCTGGCTGGACAACCGCTGCACCTCCTGGCAAGCCTGTAGCTCAGCCGAGATGGTACACTCAAGCTGTGCAAACCTCTCCTCTGCCCGCTGCCTCTGGGACATCATAAGGACACCCAGAGTGGATCTGAGGGAAGCATACTGCTCCCTCAAGGCATTCATGTGCGCCTCTGCGTGAGCAGCAATTGCTTGACGCAGAGACGACATTTCAGCCTGGCGTGCCCTGTCTGAGGCCGCCATGCCTAGCCTGAGCGAGCTGGCCGTGGACCGTGCCGCCTGCTGCTGGAGAAGCACCTGTCTAGCAGGGGGGAGCACAGATCGGGCCACACGCTCCATGCTCTCAGCGATGTTCTCCATTGCTGCCCCTTGCCGTTCGGAATTGGCAGTCATGTCTTGCTCCCACTCAGTATACAGCGGATGCGCGCGGCGACCGCGTTGCCGGGCTTGACCCCTGCGGGACCCAAGGACCGGGGGTCCTCGCTGTGTTGGCACCGCCAGCGGCTGCACGACTACATGCCCCCGTCGATGTGATGGCCCAGGCACATCAGTGACTGGTGTGGAGGGTGACCCTGCGTCCCGATCCACCACGGGCAGAGGAACCAAGACTGTCTGATCCCTCAGTGCAGGTGTCGCAGACAGAGGAGTGTCCACATCAGAATCACTCACCCCTGACACATGGACTTGATGGTCATCCAACTCAACATGGACGTCAGAGTCGTCATCAAGGCTGGACTCATAGGCAGCCAGAGACAAGATGGACTGCAGCACTTGGGGGGTTTCGTGGCCTACCACCCCACGACCCCCACTAGTGCCGGGTTGATGTGGCGTTACCAACCCTGTGTCTGGCATGACAACACCATCCTCTGCCTCCATTGCGTCATCACCTGAAAAATAGAGAGGAAAAGGTCAATACACATGTCAGAAGCACACGACACACACACACACCGACAGCAAAGGCATCAGGCAGACATGTGACACACAACATATGACCTGGCATGCATGCTGGGTCTACTTTGAATAGCTTCTGTGATCAGACCTGTTGAAAGGTGGCAGTTTCCATGGAAGTGGGTCTATGCAGTGCAGAAAATGTGTACGCCACTCACTACCTACATGTACAAGCACTACTTGGTGTGTGCCAGGAAATGTGAAGGCAGTGCAATGTCAAAATCATACATCACGTGCATTGTGCATTCAATGTGTACCATGTCCAGAAGCCAAGCACCCCTCCACCCCAGTACCAAAGCAGGGATGCCTATCATGGTATCAAAAGGCTGACCATACACCTGTGTATTGACAGGCAGTGTTGACTGGCATCAACAGCTTCATGTGATTCAAATGACAACACTGCAAATGATGCTGGGACAGTGGGCAGGACACATGATGGAAACTCCGGAGGCCGCCCACGTGTGAAGAAGACACAACAAGAGTTGGACAGAGTCATTGGCCATTGAACAGGCTGAGGCCTGTGAGCCACACAGATTGCCAGAGCCTAAACATGTGTGCAACGCAGGACTGAGGCACAGTTGACATGGGAAGACTGATGAGATGGCAGGCAATGTATGTAACCAAGGACTGATATTACAGTGATCATCCAGTCAAGGACACATAGGGGCATGCGTGCAATGCACATGGAGCATGAATGGGCACTCATGTCCCTACGGGACATCTGACCCATGCACAGTACAAGTGAGATACCCTGCATCGAGTACTAAGGCTGTACGATATGGCATATGTCTGGCAGATTGTACGCTGGAAGTTAGCATCTACACAGGACACATGGACAAGAAACTACACATTGGCAAGATTGGAGCAGACCAGTGCAAAGGTGGAACTGGGGTGCAGAGTGGCGGAGGAGGGGCAAGGGAGCATGCCTACATGGAGACCCGCATGCAGGCAGAGGAGACATGCATGACGGTAGCATTGCATTACTTACACATCAGAACCATGTACACGTCACATGTAGCAGCAATCATGCACAACACATCCCACAAGTGAAACACACACGTCCTCAACAAACACACATCAACACTCACTGGACTGGGCATCAAAGTCCAGCTTCTCTCCCACTCCTTCGACCAATTCAGGTGGTATGAACTCCGCAACGAGAGCCTCATGCGGAGTGAGTTCTTCCTCCTCTGGTGCCGGCCCACCGCCAGTCACCAGAGTCAAGTTGTAATTTGAGGCACGCTTGGCCTTAGTGCTGCGCTTGATGTCATTCCAACGCTTTTTGCACTCCTGCGCCGTGCGCACCTCATGGCCGAATGAACTGACATGTTCCGCAACATGCTTCCAGTGGGTGTCACGTTGGGCAGCTGTGGTCTGACTATTGGTACCCACTAGCATGTCACGGCTGTGGCCCCGCACGTAGTCCACAAGGAAGTCCAGTTCCTGCTTACAGAAAGGCTTCTTCCTCGACGTGCAGGAGGTCGTGGCTGTGTGTGGGGTCCCAGCCTGTGCTGCAGGTGCAACCTTCCTCCTCTTGGACTGTGGCGCAGACCCTGGCTGGCTAATGCCGCCCTGACCAGCATGGCCAGTGGGTTCGGTGGATTGAGCCAAGGGAGTGACAGGTGGAGGGATGACCAGAGGCCTGACTTGTGTCAGTGGCAGCTGGGTGCCCACTAATGGATCCTGCGCAGCAGCATCAGCTGTGGCAGGGTGGTTGGCCGCAACGGTCCTGGTTGGCAGACTCACAACCGGGGTGCTGTTGGGTGCATCTGCCCCTGCACTTGCCAACACCCGGCTGTTCGGGGCAGCAGATGACATGACTGCCCCAGGGACACGTGTCTTGGTCTGAGCAGCCCAGCGTGCCCCTATGGTTTCCCCCCTGGCCTGTTGGAGATCTACCAAGGGCTCTTCAAGTGCCAACGCAGCCTGCGCTGGCAGACCCTGAGCCTGGGTGGCGGTGTCCACAGCTGCACCTGCAGCTACCACCACCCTTGGGCCCGTGGCAGTCGATGGAATGGACTGCCGGGTCATATGGGTGCCAGTGCCAGATGCAGGAGCTGCATCCCCCAGAACCACAGGGGGTGGTGGCATGGCTGCACCGACACATGGCACAACATTGTGCTCAAGTGGCGCACCCCTGCCTCTTCCCCCTCTTTGGCTGCCCTGGACACCCTGGAGTCCCCCTACTCCCTGGTCACCACGGCCACGTCCCCGACCAAGCCCGCCACGAGGAGTACGCCCAGCTGAGGCGCCCCTCACCTTTGGTGGCCTCCCAACCATGGCACAGATGTAGTAGTGCTGGCACAGATGGAGTGGTGCCAATGGGAGGTGTACACCACAATTGACCTGGGCAATTGGGGTGAAGGGGGTGGGAAGCAAGATGTTAACAGCCCCCCTGCACCTGCAAGGCTGTATGTGACCCCGGTGATGTGGTGACGGGTCACGCAACGCTCAGTCACCCCAAAACTGCAGTAAAACCGTGCACGCAACCCTGCAGCCTACGTGCGTGGATTGAACCTCCCGCAGTACGCGATGGCACCCAGTAACACGAATAACGCGTACGCGTGGGACACGCAGGCTACTATGACATCAAAAATGGGTGCGATACACAGGGGCACCCGCAGTGGGAAAAAGAGCGTGTGTGACTCACCGTCTGACTAGCGCGATGCAGAAAAACACGCGTAGCCAATACCCCCGCCAAAAGAAGAGATACGTCCTTGAGAGCTGTGAAGTTGTGATGGCGCGCGAAACAACAGGAAGCAGCAACACACGTCGGTCTCCACGAAAGGCACGTACAGCGAACTGCTGGGGCCACTCACCTTTAACCCGTGCTGAGGGAAACGCACGCGCGCGTCACGTCACTTACGCGCATAGGCCCTTTCCTCGTATTACACGCGGACGTGCAGTTTCCACGCGCGCGCTTACGCGCATGGCCCTTTCCTCGTATTACACGCGGACGTGCAGTTTCCACGCGCGCTTACGCGCATGGCCCTTTCCTCGTATTACACGCAGACGTGCAGTTTCCACGCGCGCTTACGCGCATGGCCCTTTCCTCGTATTACACGCTGACGTGCAGATTTTTAACGTGCCAAATCACTCCGTATCAAGCTAGCCACGCGTATGCACACGGAAGACCACGCTCCTGCCCAGAAGGCTGAACTACTGCCCCCCAGGGCCCCGAGCATGCTCCCACCTGCGATCTGCTGCTGCCTGACTGCCTGCTGCCCACGTGCACTGCCATTTGCTGCCTGCACATCAGCCAGGGGTGCTGTTGCTGTGACCACCCCTGCTGGAACCGAAGACTCCCGACTGGGATTCCATCGCTCCACAGCCCAGCCCCAGGACCCAGTTGCCCACCCACTCCTGCCTCTGGGGTTGTCATGTCGGGGCAAACACCATCTGTGACCACTGACAACCCCCGGCCAGAGAGGCAGAGGGGCCCCAGCTTCAGTGCCACCGAAGTTGGTGTCCTGGTGGAGCAAGTCCTGGGCCAGTATGATGCCCTCTTCGGAAGTTCCCACGCCGACAAGGAAGGACAGACTCGGATCTGGACTGACATCGTGACTGCCATCAACGCGGAGGGGGTGGCAGTCCGCGACTTCCAACATGTCAGGAAGCGCTGGGAGAACTTCAGGTCCAGGACTCTGAACAAGGGCCGGCGCCTCTTGAAGGCAGCGGATGCTAAGGGGCGCCGGGGCCACTTGTCGGAAGAACAGATGAGGGTCCTGGAACGCATATCCCCAGCGCTCCACGTCCAGGTCCTAGAGAAACAGACCCATCTGGAGTCGAGCGGTGAGTGTACATGCATCCTGATTGTGAGCAGTGCGTGTGGTGATTATTCGGTAGTGTGCAGGTTGCACATCTGTTTGTATGGGGTCGAGTATGGGTGGGGGTGTACAGGGCCGTGGGGCTGACACATGCGAGGGCTGTGATGTGTGAGACATGGATGGTGCTTGTGTGTGTAGGCTTGCATGCCAAATGCAGTTGTGTGGGCACACATGTTTGGATGAATGTGTATGTGAGTAGACATGTCCGTGATGTCACGCATGTATGTTGTTTTCGGCTGCATGTATCAGCACTGTGTACATGTGCATGTGTGTGTATTTGACAAGGGTGCAACAGTGATGCCACATGGATGCATGTGACAGCGGTATGTGGAAGCCTGATTGGCAGATGTGACATGGATGGCCGTCTGAACAGTGCGACACTTGGCAGGGGTGTACACATGCATGCAAGTGTGGTGGTGTGTGTACATGTGTGGTGCACTTCCTGTGTTGCATGTGATGTCTGGCTCCCCTTTGGCTGCTCATGCTGTTGTATGTGTATGGATGGTGGTGGCAGTTGCGATATGGCTGTGGTATGGCTCATGTGTGCGAGTTGTAATGACATGTGTGTTGGGGATTGTGAGGACCTGGTGGAGGCTGCCCATGGTGGCTGGGGGGTGGGGGTGATAGGGGACATGGGTGGGGGCCTGGTGGAGGCTGCCCCTGCACTGCTGGGGGGTGGGGGTGGTGTGAGGCATGGGTGTGGGCCTGGTGGATGCTTCCCCTGGTGGCTGGGGGGTGGGGGTGATAGGGGACATGAGTGGGGGCCTGGTGGGGGCTGGCCATGGTGGCTGGGGGGTGGGGGTGGTGGGAGACATGGGTGGGGGCCTGGTGGAGGCTGCCCCTGCACTGCTGGGGGGTGGGGGTGGTGTGAGGCATGGGTGTGGGCCTGGTGGATGCTGCCCCTGGTGGCTGGGGGGTGGGGGTGGTGGGAGACATGAGTTGGACATGGGTGGGGGCCTGCTGGCAGGTGCCCCACAGTGCTGGGGGGTGGGGGTGGTGGGAGACATGAGTTGGACATGGGTGGGGCCTGCTGGCAGGTGCCCCACAGTGCTGGGGGGTGGGGGTGGTGGGGAACATGTGTTGGACATGGGTAGGGGCCTGCTGGCAGGTGCCCCACAGTGCTGGGGGGGGGGACATGAGTTGGACATGGGTGGTGGCCTGCTGGCAGGTGCCCCTGGTGACTGGGGGTGCAGGGGGACATGCGTTGGGGGGGAGTAGTGCAAGTTGACATGTGGGTTGGCTGGTGGGCATGGGCATGGTGGGTGGGGTGCCTGCATGACATGTGCTGGGTAGGCCCCTGTGGTGTGAGCCACCTGCAGGGGCCGTGGAGGGTGTAGAGGGAACACCTTGGAGGACCCACATGTGCAATTCAAGTGTGCTGCTCCCCGCGCACCCCTGTAATACACGTACCCTGTTGATATCGCGCACACCTGTAATTCACGTACCCTGATGGAATTGCGTGTGTAACTTCCCGCGCACCCCTGAAATACACGTACCCCGCTCAATCGCGTGTGTCACTTCCCGCGCGCCCCCGAAATACCGTAGCCCGCTCCCCCAGGCCCGATCGTGTGAGAAAGTTCACGCGAACCCCTGAAATACACGTAGCCCGCTCCCCCAGGCCCGATCGCGTGAGAAAGTTCACGCGGACCCCTGAAATACACGTAGCCCGCTCCCCCAGGCCCGATCGCGTGAAAAAGTTCACCCGAACCCCTGAAATATACGTAGCCCGCTCCCCCAGGCCCGATCGCGTGAAAGAGTTCACGCAAACCCCTGAAATACACGTAGCCCGCTCCCCCAGGCCCGATCGCGTGAGAAAGTTCACGCGGACCCCTGAAATACACGTAGCCCGCTCCCCCAGGCCCGATCGCGTGAAAAAGTTCACGCGAACCCCTGAAATACACGTAGCCCGCTCCCCCAGGCCCGATCGCGTGAGAAAGTTCACGCGAACCCTTGAAATACACGTAGCCCGCTCCCCCAGGCCCGATCGCGTGAAAAAGTTCACGCGAACCCCTGAAATACACGTAGCCCGCTCCCCCAGGCCCGATCGCGTGAGAAAGTTCACGCGAACCCCTGAAATACACGTAGCCCGCTCCCCCAGGCCCGATCGCGTGAGTTAGTTCACGCGAACCCCCGAAATACATGTGCCCCGCTCGCACAATTGCTGTATGTTGCCACTTTTGTAATGCGCAGGGACGCTACCGCCTGCCTTCGTGTGACGGACGTGTATCGGCTTGTGCGTGTCTTTCGCTGTGCGTGGCTTTGCCCTATTCGGTTCCATGAATACGTGTGTTTCGGGTGTGTGTGGGCGTTCCCTCTGCTTCCCTGCAGTACATCCCCAGTTACGCCCTTGTTTTCGCAAGTTGTTCCCCATTCCGCTCGTTACGCCCCGTGTTCCGCCCACTTTCTAGTGTATGCGCAGAGGTTGTGCGCTTTCACTGTGCGCGTCGCGCACCTCTTTCGGGATGTTGCAGTGACGTGTGCGCCATGCACGGGTTTGGCGCACATCCCGAGGAAGACACGCGCAGGGACTTCCATGAATCGCACGCGTGCGCGTGCGCCTCTTTTTTTCCGGTTGCGCCTGCTTGCGCGTAGATTTTCGGCGCACGTTTGTTCCATGAATCGGCCCCTATGTTTTTTCCGTCCATGATTTCTGTATGGATGATATCAAGGAGTTTTGGGCGAGAGTGAAGCAGTGTCTTCCTGTATAACATCAGGCCATTACGATCGACTGCTGATTTAAGTGAGACCAAGTCCAGCTCTCAACAGATGGAGGCTACTGGAGTTGACATTGGTAGACCCAAGGCTTTTCTAGCTTATGCCAGATTTTCACAGGAATGCAATGCATTTCTTCTACTCCATAAGACACTGATGGGATGACCTTTGCTTTGTAGAATTTTAGAATCAGAATAGGTGCACAGTGTCCTATCTACTGCCTTTGCTTGACTTGCTAGTTGTTTGATCTTTCCAAAGAGGGTGACTTGCATCATGGTTTCTACAGGACTGTTGTTCAATGTTACTCCCAGATATTTGATGTCTTTGACCTTTTCAAGATGAACACCATCCAGGTGCCATTTTCATTTTTCACTTTTCTTAGTTGTTTTTTCCAAGGACATGATTTTTGTTTTGTCCTTATCGATCTCCAAGTTGTTTTCTTTTATATAAGCAGATAAATTGTTTAGTTGATGCTAAAGTAAAACCGCTGTCTGATCTAACAGAATGATATCATCTGCATATAGAAGTTGTGTTACTTTCACGTCTCCTATTGTTGGAGGGAGGATTTTTCTTTTGTTCAGAGTACTGGAAGACATCCCTGTTTTACCCCTCTTGCCATTGGAATCTCTTCAGATAGCTGCCCTGCGTGATTTAGCCGTGATTTCCAGGCTTCCAGTTTACTCCATAGTGTGTCTCAGTTGACCTGGTCGAAAGCCTGGACCAAGTCCATGAAGACTATGAAGACTCTCGGACTTCCCTCCATAATCCTGGCCTTTAATGTGCTTAGCAACAGGATCTTTGCCGCTGTTCCCGTATTTTTTGCAAAACTTGCTTGAAAGTGGTCCGGGCAATCTGCCTGTTTAGCCTACAATTGAAATTGGTCTAGGACTAATGAGACAAAGACCTTACCAATCATGTCCAATAGGGCAGTAGGACGATAGTTCTTAGGGTTGTTGTTTTAAGGTAATTTCAGGATGATTTTGTTGAAATAAAATATATCCAAATGTGATTTATGGAATTTCAACAGCAAGCTCAAATGTGTTTCTTGTTGCTCTGAAAATGTGCTGAGTTTAAACATTGGCGAGCTGATGGAGTGTAAAATTAGGTATCTGATGTTTATAACTATTGTACTTTCTGAATAAACGGTGAAAATTTGCCAGACACATGCGCAACATGGTACCAACATTGATCTCATTTTGTTAAATCCCCCATGATTAGCTGAATTGGAATATATATATTTATTTGGACTTGGGGAGGAGAGAAGTGTATCCTCCAATCCTGGTTGTGAGGGAAAAAGTTAGCATATCCTTAGATTATTACATTTGCGGGTGTGATGAGTGGTATTTAAAGTGGATGCATCATGAGAGAGAGGGAGGACTGCTAAAAGATTGCCATGGGACAGCTACCAGAAATCACCAAAGGAGATCTGCTGAAATGGCATCTGGGGCAATATAGGAATATAAAAAGCTGGAGCTGGCTATTGCTGGGGAGACTAGAAAACAGAGGCTGCAATTTTTCACTGGAGACATAGAGAGATAATTACTGTGGAACCCAATTGACTAAAGGGCTGGACAGATTCCTGTTTTCCCTAAGAGCGATGTCCCACTCTCCCTGAATGCAGAACACAGAGATGTCCAAAAGTAAGTAGATTGTTCAACCAAATGTCAGCATGGGGATCTATTTAATTAACCCATTCCCTTCCATAGTGGGTTCTCTTCAATTAGTGGGAGGGAGGGTATAATTGTGTAGGCCCTTAGCATATTTGACTGTATATTCATTTTTATAAACTCCCAAATAGATTGATGCAGGTGGCGGCTGGAAGAATTTGAAACTTTCACCCTCTCTTCTAGCAGTAAGATACAAGTAGTGGGCCTCATTACAAGGTTGAAGGTAGCCTGCTACCTCCAAACCTGCAAGAAAATATGGCACCCGCGAATGGGCAATTACCGGGATATTCTGGCCCACCAGACCCGGTAATTGCCCTTTCACGGGTGCTGGAATCTGGTGATCCCCATTCCCATTGAACACAAAGGGCTCAATGGGAATGGGGATGCCTGTAGCATCGGCACTGTCCATAACAGTGCCTGTGCTACAGGCAAGCTCTGGTCGCGGGTATCATTCATCCTGGCAGAATGAAAGGCACCCGCAAGCACAACTCAGATTTTACCGGTCCAGAAACAACAATACCGGTTTGTTGTATCCGGACCAGCAAGCTCATAATGAGGCCCAGTCAATTAAAGTAATTGGGGTGCCATGATTTTCCTGTTCACACCTCACTTCTCTAATGAGAAGGGTGTACATTCCTAAAACAAAAAATTCAAAACTGAACCCCGACCAAACCTTGTTTTTAAACAAATGATATACTAAACACTAAAACAAAACTAATAACTGTCACCATCCCCAAACCGTGCCTTTCAAACCAAAAGATTCTTGTCCCTAAAACCAAATTCTCTACTGAAACCCATTCCCCAAACTGTTTTTAAATAAAAGGTATTCCAACCTAAAGTCCCAATTGTCATAACTCTTTCCACATATTATGTAACGGCAGGGTCCCCTTGGTCCCACAAAATGAATATTTTAAACTGCCCAACTTCCCCAAAACAGGCCTTTAAGTGAAGGGAGTTTGAAAAATATAAATTAGCAATCATCCCCAATTTACTGTCCAACTTCACCAACACTAGCCTTTAAGTGAAGGGGGGTCATAAAAACCCAACTTCTAAAGTGTCCCCTCTGTCTAGACCTGGCCTGTGACCAGAAGAGTACTGCATGCCATTGATGCTTGGATTTCTGGGGCTGGGGGAGAAGTACTTTGCTAAGTTGAGATCTCAAGTATCCAACACTGAACGTGTGATGTATGCCTTGTTTTTATGTTAGCCCTGTGTCTATTCCAAAACTAAATTCTGGTCCTAGTCCTATTTGCCATATACATTTTTACACATCTCTGATTTAAACTGCTAACATTTTGAGTGTGCAGGGGACTCCATACCGCAAGCCTTCATGTTGAACAGGTTTCCACAAAATGAAAATGGTGCTTATGTTTTGATAGTAAACCTCTCAATTTTTATTGTGTTCTAGCAGTGTGCCATATTAATATCAATGAAATTCGACATACAATGGGATTTCTGGGAAAAGAGTTGTGACTGTTTATTTAGCCTATGTTCCATGTTTGTGAGACAAACGTATATGTACAAAAGTGTGTTTTGTAATTGAAGCTTTGTTTTCTGCCACAAAGAAGGTGGTAGCTGTGATTGAACAAAGTTATTATTCATTGAACCTATAATTAAAATAAATATATATTCTTTCTATACCCTTGCCTGCTTCTTGGCTCACTGTGGGCACGGTGGGGGGAGGGGGATTTATGAGGATCTAAATTTATGAGATTCTAAATAAGGCCAGCACTAAAAGAAAACTTAAGTGAAATAATGTCATGCTCCTTGATTGGGGGGGAGGATCTCCCCAGTTTAGGGTGGTCTCTCAATATGACATAACAGTAACTTAAGCACATTGATAGGTACTTAAAGTGCAAAACTGTGTTAATTTCTTGCAAATGGTATTTGGATTTTTAAAACATGTAAAAGATGCAGTGAAAAAAGAAAGTTATTGAATTCAATACTTCTGTAAGGCGTTAGGCTGGTACCTAACTTTCATAAACTAATACATTTTCCCATTCATATGATAAAACATTCAATGCTGGTGAGTAACAGGTGTACACGTACTCCTGCTCTACTTTTATTCTTTTTTTTACCATTCCATTTGTTTATGTTTAACATTTTTTTTATCATCACTATTTATACGGGGAATGAATTTCCCAGAGGAAGTCTTCACTCATAAACTGCACCTGATACACCTACTTTTCAAGAAGTTTTATGCTATATTGTACACAATTTGGGCTGTCCAAAAGCAAGTGTCTAAGGGGGTAATTCATGGAATTCAGCGCACAAGTGGAGCACGCGGCTGGCGCACAGTGTGCGCGTGCGAATCCCTGCGCCAGCCGCGTGCGCTAAAATCCATTTCCGTGCACAGCGTATTCATGGATTCCAGCCACCAAAACCAGCCGTGGCGCACAGTGGATCAGCGACCCTGCAGCAGTGCCAGTTACGCCCCCAAGAACGCCTCTCGCGCAGGGAAAAGCCAGCAATATACCCAATCCAGCGCAAAGGGCTGCGCTAACCCTGTACCAGCACGGCAAGCGGGCTACGTGTATCACTGGGGTGCGCGGGAAGTACCTCACGCGATTGGCCCTGTGTGAGCAGGGTACACGTATTTCAGGGGTGCGCGGGAAGTTCCACACGCGATTTCCGCAGGGTACGCATATCTCAGGGGTGCGCGGGAAGTGCCACACGCGATTTCAGCAGGGTACGTGTATTTCAGGGGTGCGCGGGAATTTCCACACGAGAATGGGGGTACGCATATCTCAGGGGTGCGCGGGAAGTGCCACACGCGATTTCAGCAGGGTACATGTATTTCAGGGGTGCGCTGGAAATTCCACCCACGATTTCATCATGGTACGTATATTTTGGGGTGCGGGGGAAGTTTCACACGCGACATCAGCAGGGCACGTGTATTTCAGGGGTGCGCGGGAAGTTCCACACACGATCTCATCAAGGTACGTGTATTCCGTGCTGCGGGGGAAGTTTCACACGCGACATCAGCAGGGTACGTGTATTCCAGGGGTGAGCGGGAAGTTCCACACGCGATTTCATCAGGGTACCTGTATTCCAGGGGTGCGCGGGAAGTTCCACACGCGATTGGACCACTGCGAGCAGGGTACGCGCATTTCAGGGGTGCGCGGGAAGTTCCACACGCGATTCCATCAGGGTACGTATATTACAGGGGTGCGCGGGGAGCACCACACGTGAATTGCACGTGTGGGTCCTTCCAGGTGTTCCCTCTACACCCTCCACGGCCCCTGCAGGTGGCTCACACCACAGGGGCCTACCCTGCACATGTCCTGCAGGCACACCATCCACCATGGCCATTACCCCCAGCCCAGCCACATGTCAACTTGCACTACTGCCCACCAACACATGTCCCCCTGCACCCCCAGTCACCAGGGGCACCCTCCACCAGGCCCCCACCCATGTCTCCCAGCACCCCCACCCCCCAGCAGTGCAGGGGCACCCACCACCAGACCCCCACCCATGTCTCCCAGCACCCCCACCCCCCAGCCACCAGGGGCACCCACCACCAGGCCCCCACCCATGTCTCCCAGCACCCCCACCCCCAGCACTGTGGGGCACCCTCCACCAGGCCCCCACCCATGTCACCCACCACCCCACCCCCCAGCAGTGCAGGGGCACCCACCAACAGCCCCCACCCATGTCTCCCACCACCCCCACCCCCCAGCAGTGCAGGGGCAGCCTCCACCAGGCCCCCACCCATGTCTCCCACAACCCCCACCCCCCAGCCACAAGGGGCAGCCTCCACCAGGCCCCCACCCATGTGTCCCACCACCCCCACCCCCCCAGTCACCAGGGGCAGCCTCCACCAGGCCGCCACCCATGTCTCCCACCACCCCCACCCCCCAGCCACCAGGGGCAGCCTCCACCAGGCCCCCACCCAAGTCTCAAACCACCCCCACCCCCCAGTCACCAGGGGCAGCCTCCACCAGGCCCCCACCCATGTCTCCCACCACCCCCACCCCCCAGCCACCAGGGGCAGCCTCCACCAGGCCCCCACCCATGTCTCCCACCACCCCCACCCCCCCAGCCACCAGGGGCAGCCTCCACCAGGCCCCCACCCATGTCTCCCACCACCCCCACCCCCCCAGTCACCAGGGGCAGCCTCCACCAGGCCCCCACCCATGTCTCCCAGCACCCCACCCCCCAGCACTGTGGGGCGCCCTCCACCAGGCTCCCACCCATGTCTCCCACCACCCCCACCCCCCAGCAGTGCAGGGGCACCCACCACCAGGCCCCCACCCATGTCTCCCAGCACGCCACCCCGCAGCCACCAGGGGCAGCCTCTACCAGGCCCCCACCCATGTCTCCCACCACCCCACCCCCCCAGCACTGTGGGGCACCCACCACCAGGCCCCCACCCATGTCTCCCAGCACCCCCACCGCCCAGCAGTGCAGGGGCAGCCTCCACCAGGCCCCCACCCATGTCCAACTCATGTCTCCCACCACCCCCACCCCCCAGCACTGTGGGGCACCTGCCAGCAGGCCCCCACCCATGTCCAACTCATGTTCCCCACCACCCCCACCCCCCCAGCACTGTGGGGCACCTGCCAGCAGGCCCCCACCCATGTCCAACTTCTGTCTCCCACCACCCCCACCCCCCGGCACTGTGGGGCACCTGCCAGCAGGCCCCCACCCATGTCCAACTTCTGTCTCCCACCACCCCCACCCCCCGGCACTGTGGGGCACCTGCAAGCAGGCCCCCACCCATGTCCAACTCATGTTCCCCACCACCCCCACCCCCCGGCACTGTGGGGCACCTGCCAGCAGGCCCCCACCCATGTCCTACTCATGTTCCCCACCACCCCTACCCCCCAGCACTGTGGGGCACCTGCCAGCAGGCCCCCACCCATGTCCAACTCATGTTCCCCACCACCCCCACCCCCCAGCACTGTGGGGCACCTGCCAGCAGGCCCCCACCCATGTCCAACTTCTGTCTCCCACCACCCCCACCCCCCGGCACTGTGGGGCACCTGCCAGCAGGCCCCCACCCATGTCCAACTCATGTTCCCCACCACCCCCACCCCCCGGCACTGTGGGGCACCTGCCAGCAGGCCCCCACCCATGTCCTACTCATGTTCCCCACCACCCCCACCCCCCAGCACTGTGGGGCACCTGCCAGCAGGCCCCCACCCATGTCCAACTCATGTTCCCCACCACCCCATCCCCCAGCACTGTGGGGCACCCTCCACCAGGCCCCCACCCATGTCTCCCACCACCCCCACCCCCCAGCAGTGCAGGGGCACCCACCACCAGCCCTCCCACCCATGTCTCCCACCACCCCCACCCCCCAGCAGTGCAGGGGCAGCCTCCACCAGGCCCCCACCCATGTCTCCCACCACCCCCACCCCCCAATCACCAGGGGCAGCCTCCACCAGGCCCCCACCCATGTCTCCCAGCACCCCCACCCCCCAGCACTGTGTGGCAACCTACACCAGGCCCCCACCCATGTCTCCCACCACCGCCACCCCCCAGCAGTGCAGGGGCACCCACCACCAGGCCCCCACCCATGTCTCCCAGCACCCACACCCCCCAGCCACCAGGGGCAGCCTCCTCCAGGCCCCCACCCATGTCTCCCACCACCCCCCCAGCACTGTGGGGCACCCACCACCAGGCCCCCACCCATGTCTCCCAGCACCCCCACCCCCCAGAAGTGCAGGGGCAGCATCCACCAGGCCCCCACCCATATCCAACTCATGTCTCCCACCACCCCCACCCCCAGCACTATGGGGCACCTGCCAGCAGGCCCCCACCCATGTCCAACTCATGTTCCCCACCCCCCCCACCCCCCAGCACTGTGGGGCACCTGCCAGCAGGCCCCCACCCATGCCCAACTCATGTTCCCCACCACCCCCACCCGGCCCTCACCCATGTCCAACTCATGTTCCCCACCACCCCCACCCCCTAGCACTGTGGGGCACCTGCCAGCAGGCCCCCACCCATGTCCAACTCATGTTCCCCACCACCCCCACCCCCCAGCACTGTGGGGCACCCTCCACCAGGCCCCCACCCATGTCTCCCACCACCCCCACCCCCCAGCAGTGCAGGGGCACCCACCACCAGGTCCCCACCCATGTCTCCCACCACCCCCACCCCCCAGCAGTGCAGGGGCAGCCTCCACCAGGCCCCCACCCATGTCTCCCACCACCTCCACCTCCCCAGCACTGTGGGGCACCCACCACCAGGCCCTTACCCATGTCTCCCAGCACCCCCACCCCCCAGCAGTGCAGGGGCACCCACCACCAGGCCCCCACCCATGTCTCCCAGCACCCCCACCCCCCAGCAGTGCAGGGGCAGCCTCCACCAGGACCCACCCATGTCCAACTCATGTCTCCCACCACCCCCACCCCCCAGCACTGTGGGGCACCTGCCAGCAGGCCCCCACCCATGTCCAACTCATGTTCCCCACCACCCCCACCCCCCAGCACTGTGGGGCACCTGCCAGCAGGCCTCCATCCATGTGCAACTCATGTTCCCCACCACCCCCACCCCCCAGCACTGTCGGGCACCTGCCAGCAGGCCCCCACCCATGTCCAAATCATGATCCCCACCACCCCCACCCCCCAGCAGTGCAGGGGCAGCCTCCACCAGGACCCACCCATGTCCAACTCATGTCTCCCACCACCCCCACCCCCCAGCACTGTGGGGCACCTGCCAGCAGGCCCCCACCCATGTCCAACTCATGTTCCCCACCACCCCCACCCCCCAGCACTGTGGGGCACCTGCCAGCAGGCCTCCATCCATGTGCAACTCATGTTCCCCACCACCCCCACCCCCCAGCACTGTCGGGCACCTGCCAGCAGGCCCCCACCCATGTCCAACTCATGATCCCCACCACCCCCACCCCCCAGCAGTGCAGGGGCACCCACCACCAAGCCCCCACCCATGTCTCCCACCATCCCCACCCCCCCAGTCACCAGGGGCAGCCTCCACCAGGCCCCCACCCATGTCTCCCAGCACCCCCACCCCCAGGGGCACCCACCACCAGGCCCCCACCCATGTCTCCCACCATCCCCACCCCCCCCAGTCACCAGGAGCAGCCTCCACCAGGCCCCCACCCATGTCTCCCACCACCCCCACCCCTCCAGCACTTTGGGGCACCCTCCACCAGGCCCCCACCCATATCTCCCACCACCCCCACCACCCAGCAGTGCAGGGGCACCCGCCACCAGGCCCCCACCCATGTCTCCCACCACCACCACCCCCCAGCCACCAGGGGCAGCCTCCACCAGGCCCCCACCCATGTCTCCCACCACCCCCACCCCCCCAGCAGTGCAGGGGCAGCCTCCACCAGGCCCCCACCCATGTCTACCACCACCCCACCCCCCAGCACTGTGGGGCACCTTCCAGCAGGCCCCCACCCATGTCCAACTCATGTTCCCCACCACCCCCACCCCCCAGCACTGTGGGGCACCTGCCAGCAGGCCCCTACCCATGTGCAACTCATGTTCCCCAGCCAACATGCCATCACAATCTAGATCCCTGGTCCCTATGGTCAGCCTCCAAATGCAAAACACCCATCCGAGTATTGCATCCACCCACTCATAATTTGCAATTACATCACAGAACACCAATTGCAAGTTCCGAAACAAACACATCTCCCTCACATACACCCAATGGGTGTCAGTGAATCTCAAAACACATATCATGAAATGCATGAAACCAATGAGATACCACACATTGAAGTTCACCAAAAAAATATGTATTAAAGGAAAAATAAATAGAATAAAAAATGAATAAACAGAAATGTGAATGTACAAAAATTAAAAGAAGCATGTCCGTGAAAAAAAGCAAAACCAAAAATAAAATTCCAAAGTAATGTTCTCCAAAGTCAATGTCCACAAAACAAAATCCAATGGGAAATAAAAAATAAAGCCATTGCTCCATGGTTAAAAAGTGAAAAAAAATACAATCCAACAGTGAACTATGTACATGGGAACAAGCCAGGGTCCATTATCCCAGCAAAAGAAAGGAAACCTATCTAACTACACTAACTAATAAAATAAACTATATACAAAAATGTGGCCAATGTCCGAAAGGTCCAAATAAAATCAAAACAAAAATGAAACCTAACACTACCTACATAACTATGTACAAGGGCAGCGGGCTAGTTTCACGACTCACTTGTGGATGTCCCGGGCCAGGGCATCATCAAACTCCTCCTCAATGTCCCAGAGGCGGTCCTCCTCCATGTCCCCGAGGGTCCGCAGGGCTGTCGACGTATCCACCTCCAAGCCCCTGCGGATTGCCTCGAGGCACTCGGCCCGCCTCAGGGCCCTGCGCATGGAGTTCTCCGCCCTGACCATTGTGAGCCGTGCCTCTTCCGCCCGCTGCCGCTCCGCATCTATGGCGTGGCCCAACCACTGCCACACGGAAGACACTCTCTGTCCTGGGACCTCCTGCCCTCCGGCCGATGCCTGCCCCTCCGATGTTGAAGGCCCCGAGCCTTCATGGCTCCCACCACGTTGCTGCTGCTGCTGTGCCTCTGCCCGTGCACTGCCTCCTGCTGCCTGCACATCCTCCGCCGGCTGGGGTGCAGTCGTAGATGTGGCCACCCCTGCTGGACGTCGGACTCACGACTGTGGCAGGGATGCCTCCTCCACCAGCCTGGCCGCACCGTCAGAGGCAGCTCCACAGGGCACCCAGGTGACTGATGGGTGGGAAGATGGCACGGAGGATGACTGGCGCGTAGGGGGTCCAGTTGAGGAGGGGGTCGTAGCAAGCCCCATCAGACGGAGGAATACGGCGTGGGAGACCTGTCCCAGCAGGCTGACGTGGTCAACGAGCCATTCGAGATGACGTGCAGTCTCTTCATGAAAAGACTGCAGGTCACCTCGCATGGTCCGTTGACGCAACGCCACACCAGCCAGGACAGGCTCAACCCGGACCTGGATAGCCACGTCCGCAGGCAGAGGAAGGCCAGTTGACGTGAGCTCATCCCCTGCCTGAAAACGGGTCTGGACGTAGGCAACCCTACTGGTGCAAGATGATGCAGGGACAGGATTGCACACAGGCACCTCCGCGGCGGCCTGTGCTGCCTCCTGTCCCTGGTCTTGCACTGCACCACTAGCACCAGTGGGATCCCCACTTCCAGACCCCGTCTCTGGTGCTTGCACGGCCTCCTCCTCCACCAAACCCCCCACCAACCTGGATGACTCCGTTCCATCTTCCCCTGTTGGGCCCTGTGGGGTCCCAGCTGCCCCTTCTGCTTCCGAGGCGTCCAACTCCAACCTCCGCCTCTTGGACCTCCCCCCGGCAGCTGCGGCCTGGGACACGGCACCGGACTCTTCACTCCCTGACGAGATCACAAAATGGGAGGGGAGCCGGGCCTTGCATCTCCGGCTGGCGCTGGGATCCCCGCCACTGTGCTCCACAGCACCTTCTCCGCCCTCTTCATCAGTTGACACTGCAGACAGGCAGAAACAAAACACAGGCATCAGGGCACTGTACAATGGACACATACACACATGACAGTTGTACATGAGTGGCATTGGCAAACCTCAGACATGTCATCACAATCCCCAAAACACATGGCTTAAAAATTAAAAAAAAAATACAATCCAACAGTGAACTATGTACATGGGAACAAGCCAGGGTCCATTATCCCAGCAAAAGAAAGGAAACCTATCTAACTACACTAACTAATAAAATAAACTATATACAAAAATGTGGCCAATGTCCGAAAGGTCCAAATAAAATCAAAACAAAAATGAAACCTAACACTACCTACATAACTATGTACAAGGGCAGCGGGCTAGTTTCACGGCTCACTTGTGGATGTCCCGGGCCAGGGCATCATCAAACTCCTCCTCAATGTCCCAGAGGCGGTCCTCCTCCATGACCCCGAGGGTCCGCAGGGCTGTCGACGTCTCCACCTCCAAGCCCCTGCGGATTGCCTCGAGGCACTCGGCCCGCCTCAGGGCCCTGCGCATGGAGTTCTCCGCCCTGACCATTGTGAGCTGTGCCTCTTCCGCCCGCTGCCGCTCCGCATCTATGGCGTGGCCCAACCACTGCCACACGGAAGACACTCTCTGTCCTGGGACCTCCTGCCCTCCGGCCGATGCCTGCCCCTCCGATGTTGAAGGCCCCGAGCCTTCATGGCTCCCACCACGTTGCTGCTGCTGCTGTGCCTCTGCCCGTGCACTGCCTCCTGCTGCCTGCACATCCTCCGCCGGCTGGGGTGCAGTCGTAGATGTGGCCACCCCTGCTGGACGTCCGACTCACGACTGTGGCAGGGATGCCTCCTCCACCAGCCTGGCCGCACCGTCAGAGGCAGCTCCACAGGGCACCCAGGTGACTGATGGGTGGGAAGATGGCACGGAGGATGACTGGCGCGTAGGGGGTCCAGTTGAGGAGGGGGTCGTAGCAAGCCCCATCAGACGGAGGAATACGTCCTGGGAGACCTGTCCCAGCAGGCTGACATGGTCAACGAGCCATTCGAGATGACGTGCAGTCTCTTCATGAAAAGACTGCAGGTCACCTCGCATGGCCCGTTGACGCAACGCCACACCAGCCAGGACAGGCTCAACCCGGACCTGGATAACCACGTCCGCAGGCAGAGGAAGGCCAGTTGACGTGAGCTCATCCCCTGCCTGAAAACGGGTCTGGACGTAGGCAACCCTGCTGGTGCAAGATGATGCAGGGACAGGATTGCACACAGGCACCTCCGCGGCGGCCTGTGCTGCCTCCTGTCCCTGGTCCTGCACTGCACCACTAGCACCAGTGGGATCCCCACCTCCAGACCCCGTCTCTGGTGCTTGCACGGCCTCCTCCTCCACCAAACCCCCCACCAACCTGGATGACTCTGTGCCATCTTCCCCTGTTGGGCCCTGTGGGGTCCCAGCTGCCCCTTCTGCTGCCGAGGAGTCCAACTCCAACCTCTGCCTCTTGGACCTCCCCCCGGCAGCTGCGGCCTGGGACACGGCACCGGACTCCTCACTCCCCGACGAGATCACAAAATGGGAGGGGAGCCGGGCCTTGCATCTCCGGCTGGCGGTGGGATCCCCGCCACTGTGCTCCAGAGCACCTTCTCCGCCCTCTTCATCAGTTGACACTGCAGACAGGGAGAAACAAAACACAGGCATCAGGGCACTGTACAATGGACACATACACACATGACAGTTGTACATGAGTGGCATTGGCAAACCTCAGACATGTCATCACAATCCCCAAAACACATGGCATTACAACTCGCACACATGAGCCATACCACAGCCATATCGCAACTGCCACCACCATCCATACACATAGAACAGCATGAGCAGCCAAAGGTGAGCCAGACATCACATGCAACACAGGAAGTGCAGCACACATGTACACACACCACCACACTTGCATGCATGTGTACACCTCTGCCAAGTGTCGCAGTGTTCAGACGGGCATCCATGTCACATCTGCCAATCAGGCTTCCACATACCGCTGTCACATGCATCCATGTTGCATCACTGTTGCACCCTTGTCAAGTACACACACATGCACATGTACACAGTGCTGATACATGCAGCCGAAAACAACATACATGCGTGACATCACGGACATGTCTACTTACATACACATTCATCCAAACATGTGTGCCCACACAACTGCATTTGGCATGCAAGCCTACACACACAAGCACCATCCATGTCTCACACATTCCAGCCCTCACATGTGTCAGCCCCATGGCCCTGTACACCCCCACCCATACTCGACCCCATACAAACAGATGTGCAACCTGCACACTACTGAATAATCACCACACGCACTGCTCACAAATAGGATGCATGTACACTCACCGCTCGACTCCAGACGGGTCTGCCTCTCAAGGACCTGGACCTGGAGCGCTGGGGATATGCGTTCCAGGACCCTCATCTGTTCTTCCGACAAGTGGCCCCGGGCCCCTTGGCATCTGCTGCCTTCAAGAGCAGCCGGGCCTTGTTCAGGGTTCTGGACCTGAAGTCCTCTTAGCGCTTCTTGACATGTTGTAAGTCGCGGACTGCCACCCCCTCCGCGTTGATGGCAGTCACGATGTCAGTCCAGATCCGAGTCCGTCCTTCCTTGTTGGCGCGGGAACTTCCGAAGAGGGCATCATACTGCCCCAGGACTTGCTCCACCAGGACACCAACTTCGGTGGCACTGAAGCTGGTGCCCCTCTGCCTCTCTGGCCGGGGGTTGTCAGTGGTCTCAGATGGTGTTTGCCGCGACATGACAACCCCAGAGGCAGGAGTGGGTGGGCAACTGGGTCCTGGGGCTGGACTGTGGAGCGATGGAATCCCAGTCGGGAGTCTTTGGTTCCAGCAGGGGTGGTCACAGCAACAGCACCCCTGGCTGATGTGCAGGCAGCAAATGGCAGGGCACGTGGGCAGCAGGCAGTCAGGCAGCAGCAGATGGCAGGTGGGAGCGTGCTCGGGGCTCTGGGGGGCAGTAGTTCGGCCTTCTGGGCAGGAGCGTGGTCTTCCGTGTGCTTACGCGTGGCCAGCTTGATACGGAGTGATTTGGCACGTGAAAAATCTGCACGTCAGCGTGTAATTCGAGGAAAGGCCCTTAGCGCGTAAGCGCATCTGCACGCATACGCATTTTCACTGGCCAGAAGGCCCCTCAAGTGCCCCTGTGACGTGACGCGTACAGACGTGCATGGGCATTTCACCGCGCGTGGAAAACTGCACGTCCGCGTGCAATGCGAGGAAAGGGCCCATGCGCGTAAGCGCGCGTGAAAAACTGCACGTCCGCGTGCAATACGAGGAAAGGGCCCATGCGCGTAAGCGCGCGTGAAAAACTGCACGTCTGCGTGCAATATGAGGAAAGGGCCCATGCGCGTAAGCGCACGTGAAAAACTGCACGTCCGCGTGTAATACGAGGAAAGGGCCCATGCGCGTAAGTGACGTGACGCGCGCATGCGTTTCCCTCAGCACAGGTTAAAGGTGAGCGGGCCCAGCAGTTCGCTGTACGTGCCTTTCGTGGAGACCGACGTGTGCTGCTGCTTCCTGTTGTTTCGCGCGCCATCACAACTTCACAGCTATCAAGGACGTATCTCTTCTTTTGGCCGGGGTATTGGCTACGTGTGTTTTTCTGCATCAGACGGTGAGTCGCACACGCTTTTTTTCCCACTGCGGGTGCCCCTGTGTATCACACCCATTTTCGATGTCATAGTAGCTTGTGTGTCCCACGCATACGCGTTATTCCACATCACCGGGGTCACATACAGCCTTGCAGGTGCAGGGGGGCTGTTAACATCTTGCTTCCCACCCCCTTCACCCCAATTGCCCAGGTCAATTGTGGTGTACACCTCCCATTGGCACCACTCCATCTGTGCCAGCACTACTACATCTGTGCCATGGTTGGGAGGCCACCAAAGGTGAGGGGCGCCTCAGCTGGGCGTACTTCTCGTGGCGGGCATGGTCGGGGACGTGGCCGTGGTGACCAGGGAGTAGGGGGACTCCAGGGTGTCCAGGGCAGCCACAGAGGGGGAAGAGGCAGGTGTGCGCCACTTGAGCACAATGTTGTGCCATGTGTCGGTGCAGCCATGCCACCAACCCCTGTGGTTCCGGGGGAAGCAGCTCCTGCATCTGGCACTGGCACCCGTATGACCCGGCAGTCCGTTCCATCGACTGCCATGGGCCCAAGGGTAGTGGTAGCTGCAGGTGCAGCTGTGGACACCGCCACCCAGGCTCAGGGTCTGCCAGCGCAGGCTGCGTTGGCACTTGAAGAGCCCTTGGTAGATCTCCAACAGGCCAGGGGGGAAACCATAGGGGCACGCCGGGCTGCTCAGACCAAGACACGTGTCCCTGGGGCAGTCATGTCATCTGCTGCCCCGAACAGCCGGGTGTTGGCAAGTGCAGGGGCAGATGCACCCAACAGCACGCCGGTTGTGAGTCTGCCAACCAGGACCGTTGCGGTCAACGACCCTGCCACAGCTGATGTTGCTGCGCAGGGTCCATTAGTGGGCATCCAGCTGCCACTGACACAAGTCAGGCCTTTGGTCATCCCTCCACCTGCCACTCCCTTGGCTCAATCCACCGAACCCACTGGCCATACTGGTCAGGGCGGCATTAGCCAGCCAGGGTCTGCGCCACAGTCCAAGAGGAGGAAGGTTGCACCTGCAGCACAGGCTGGGACCCCACACACAGTCACAACCTCCTGCATGTCGAGGAAGAAGCCTTTCTGTAAGCAGGAACTGGACTTCCTCGTGGACTATGTGCGGGGCCACAGCTGTGACATGCTAGTGGGTGCCAACAGTCAGACTACGGCTGCCCAACGTGACACCCACTGGAAGCATGTTGCGGAACATGTCAGTTCATTCGGCTATGAGGTGCGCACGGCGCAGGAGTGCAAAAAGCGTTGGAATGACATCAAGCGCAGCACTAAGGCCAAGCGTGCCTCAAATTACAACTTGACTCTGGTGACTGGCGGTGGGCCTGCACCAGAGGAGGAAGAACTCACTCCGCATGAGGCTCTCGTTGCGGAGTTCATACCACCTGAATTGGTCGAAGGAGTGGGAGAGATGCTGGACTTTGATGCCCAGTCCAGTGAGTCTTGATGCGTGTTTGTTGACGACGTGTGTGTTTCACTTGTGGGATGTGTTGTGCATGATTGCTGCTACATGTGACGTGTACATGGTTCTGATGTGTAAGTAATGCAATCCTACCGTCATGCATGTCTCCTCTGCCTACATGCGGGACTCCATGTGGGCATGCTCCCTTGCCCCTCCTCCGCCACTCTGCACTCCAGTTCCACCTTTGCACTGGTCTGCTTCAATCTTGCCAATGTGTAGTTTCTTGTTCATGTGTCCTGTGTAGATGCTAACTTCTAGCGTAGAAACTGCCAGACATATGCCGTGTGGTACAGCCTTAGTACTCGATGCAGGGTATCTCACTTGTACTGTGCATGGGTCAGATGTCCCGCAGGGACATGAGTGCCCATTCATGCTCCATGTGCATTGCAAGCATGCCCCTATGTGTCCTTGACTGGATGATCACTGTAATATGAGTCCTTGGTCACATACATTGCCTGCCATCTCATCGGCCTCCCCATGTCAACTGTGGCTCAGTCCTGCGTTGCACACATGTTTAGGCCCTAACAATCTGTGTGGCTCACAGGCCTCAGCCTGTTCAATGGCCAATGACTCTGTCCAACTCTTGTGTCTTCTTCACACGTGGGCGTCCTCCGGAGTTTTCATCATGTGTCCTGCCCACTGTCTCAGCATCATTTGCAGTGTTGTAATTTGTATCACATTAAGCTGTTGATACCAGTCAACACTGCCTGTCAATACACAGGTGTATGGTCAGCCTTTTGATACCATGCTAGGCATCCCTGCTTTGGTACTGGGGTGGAGGGGTGCTTGGTTTCTAGACATGGTACACATTGAATGCACAATGCACGTGATGTCTGAATTTGACATTGCACTGCCTTCACATTTCCTGGCACACACCATGGAGTGCTTGTACATGTAGGTAGTGAGTGGCGTACACATTTTCTGCACTGCATAGACCCACTTCCATGGAAACTGCCACCTTTCACCAGGTCTGATCACAGAAGCTATTCAAAGTAGACCCAGCATGCATGCCAGGTCATATGTTGTGTGTCACATGTCTGCCGGATGCCTTTGCTGTCGGTGTGTGTGTGTGTCGTGTGCTTCTGACATGTGTAGTGACCTTTTTCTCTCTATTTTTCAGGTGATGATGCAATGGAGGTGGAGGTTGGTGTTGTCATGCCAGACACAGGGTTGGTAACACCACATCAACCCGGCACTAGTGGGGGTTGTGGGGTGGTAGGCCACGAAAACCCCCAAGTGCTGCAGTCCATCTTGTCTCTGGCTGCCTATGAGTCCAGCCTTGATGACGACTCTGACGTCCATGTTGAGTTGGATGAGCATCAAGTCCATGTGTCAGGGGTGAGTGATTCTGATGTGGACACCTGCACTGAGGGATCAGACAGTCTTGGTTCCTCCGCCCGTGGTGGATCGGGATGCAGGGTCACCCTCCACACCAGTCACTGATGTGCCTGGGACATCACGTCGACGGGGGCATGTAGTCGTGCAGCCGCAGGCGGTGCCAACACAGCGAGGACCCCCGGTCCTTGGATCCCGCAGGAGTCAAGCCCGGCAACGCGGTCGCCACGCGCAACCGCTGTATACTGAGTGGGAGCAAGACATGACTGCCAATTCTGAACGGCAGGGGGCAGCAATGGAGAACATCGCTGAGAGCATGGAGCGTGTGGCCCGATCTGTGCTCCCCCCTGCTAGGCAGGTGCTTCTCCAGCAGCAGGCGGCACTGTCCACGGCCCGCTTGCTCAGGCTGGGCATGGCGGCCTCAGACAGGGCACGCCAGGCTGAAATGTCGTCTCTGCATCAAGCAATTGCTGCTCATGCAGAGGCGCACATGGATGCCCTGAGGGAGGAGTATGCTTCCCTCAGATCCACTCTGGGTCTCCTTATGATATCCCAGAGGCAGCAGGCAGAGGTGAGGTTTGCACAGCTTGAGCATACCATCTCGGCTGAGCTACAGGCTTGCCGGGAGGTGCAGCGGTTGTCCAGCCAGGCCTTGCAGGAGGAACTCCGTGTTACACGTGCTACCTTGCAAGAGGAAGCACGTGTATCACGTGAGGTTCTGCATGCAGACCTATGTAACATCGCCACACAGAACCAGGCTCACCCGTCCGGCAGACTTGCTGCCGATGAGTGGCAAGCTCTGACTAGGCATGGCCAGGCTACTGTGCCACGTCCTCCTTTACAGGATGAGCCAGACTCGGACGACCATCTGTCTCCCACATAGGTCGTGCTGTGCAGGCGTTGAGCCCAAGGAGGATTTTCTTTTTTGGCTCAGCATCATAGCATGTGGATGTTGAGCAGCACCCTGTACCTCCCCCCTCCTGGGTGCCTCCCCTCCCCCCCGGGTAGTATGTGGCCATTTTTGATTTTTCTTTTAGTTTAGTTAGTTAAGCTTCTGTTTGATAGTTAGTTTAAATAGGTAATGTAGGTTTTCCATAGTTAGTGTAATTAGTTAATAGTTGAGTTAGTTTAAAATTGCTAGTCTATTGTGCTTTCATGTGATGGTGCGGTGCTTTGTGGCTTTTGAAGGCATCCACTGTCTGTTCCAGCTGGGCCCTTCATGGTTGTCTTGTGTATGTGTTTGCTGCTTAGGGTCCTTGACTCACATATGCCACTCCTGCCTCCCTTATCTTGGGCTCGCAAGGATGGTTCGGTGTTACAGAATATTACACAAGGGCTTTGGACTGTCATATCTGTGGCATGTCTGGTGCTGTGTGACTTGTGTTGACACCCCTAGTGGGGATGATTTAGGTGTCATTGTCCACTGTTCAGCCTTTGCTAGATGGGGTGTGTCATGATTAATGTGGACATTGATTGCTATGCATTGTGTAGTATGTTTCATATCTTTCCTGTACACGTGCCTGTTGCAATTCATGCTGTAGATAGTGTTCCACAATTTGAAGGTGAAAGACGGACTGATGGTGTGATTTGTGATGTGACTCTCTGACATGGTCAAGTAATGAGATGCCTGATGAGACACACACAGATGACTTTGAAGCATTAATCATGTGTTTCATGCCCTTTCTGCAGGGGGATGAGCCTCCAGAGCACCTTTGCCAGCAGACATGGCCCATTGGACGACGGAATTCTGGACCCGTTTGTTGGTGCCCACATGCACATGTGTGCACAAGCAGAGGCACAGTGATTGCAGACCCACATCCTAGAACTGCTGACATGTTCCAAGGAACTCTAGGCAAGGTGAGCATCACAGGGGGGCCACGACACAGCAAAGCTTGCACCAGGTGAGTTGCACATGCAGGCTTAGTCATAGAACTGAGGGTGAGCTTAGACGAATATTGGTGTTGAAGCACACAATGCAGCTCAGATGTGTTTGTGGACTGATGGCTGTTGATAGTAGGGTTGTCTGGGACACATGCAGGGGCAGTGGCACATACCCTCCGGTACACCAAGGTCCATTGAGGCACTTGTATCAACCATGTAGCCTTCCGAGACATGGAAAGGGGCAGCTCACAGGGACATACAGCAAGGGACATACTCGGGTGCAGTGCATGTCTTTTCCACGTACTTCATGATAAATGCACTGCCAACTTTGTTTCGGTCATGGTGGTACGCAACTTGCTCTGTAGTCATGGCTTGCTATATGGGTCTGTCTGCTTACCCAGGGAACATTGCATGTTGTGTGAATTGTGACACATTGGTGTTCCATTTGCCACGCACCCAGCAGCGGCTGACTTACTGCATTGACTGTGTATGACCCGTCACAGGGGTGATGTTATATATGGGTACGAAGCATCGAGCACAGATTGTCTGTTTGTAGAGTAGTTTGTTGCTATGGGGCATGTTTGGTGTTGTGTTTTTGTCTAATTGGCACGTACAGGTTGTTGACTGTGGCTCTCTTTGCAGCATTGCAGTGCTCCTGTAACCGGACCTGAGAGTGCGCAGGCAGGAGGCCAGCACTCAAAACCAGAGCTAAGTGTCTTGTTGTTTTTCTTTCGAACTGCTCTGCATAGGCTTGCTGGGGAGTGTACTGATGCATGGATGTATGTGTGGTTCAATTTGGTATGTTTTTTCTCCCTAATCACCCGTGATCCTATGCAATTTTGAAACCTGTACCCTCTACCCGGTGTTCCTGCTTCCCGTGACTATCCAAGCAACGTTCCCTGACCCTCTTTCCCCACTGGGGTTGCGGATGCCTGTGTAAGCCCCGAACTTGCAGGCGCCAAAACCCTAGAGGGGGTGGTTGGTTCGTACCACTCCTGAGCCTGGACTACAGAAGGCCATGACAATGTTGTCCAAGTTTGTTTGGATTGTGTATGTGTTCATGCAGGTTGTACATTTTCGTGCATTCCCTAGTTTCATGTGTCATTCCTCCTCCCCTCTCCTGCCACTCATTCCAGTCATCCAGTGTGTCAACACCTGTCCCGACTGCATATCCCTGAACTTCATTCCCCACCAGGGTCTCAGGGGCCTGTGTGAGTTTGACCTTGCAGGCACCCGGGACATGGTGGGGGTGGTTGTTTCGTGACACTCCTGCGTCTGTACAGGGGACCTGTGACAGTACACATCCATTCATGGTGCATCATCCTATGTCATGTACCACACATGTCTCACATCCTGTCGTGACATTGTTTTGCTGTGCTACCTTGGTTGTTGCATCATTGTGGTAGTACTTGGCCTTTGTGAGGTACTGCTACGTCAAGTCATCTACTGGAGGTTGTTTGGTTTCGTTTTTATGCCTTGGATTTTGTGATTTTGGAAATGAGTGTGGATTCTGAGGGTTCAGGCATCTTTTTACACACAAGGTGGGAGATGGTGACGAAGGGAAAGGTCATCCTGTGGCCAGGTGGAATTGAGGTTTGGAGGCTCCATGACCCAGGTGCAGTTGTTCAGTGGGTCATGGTCATTTGTGAGGGAGGGGGGGGTTGTTGTTGATAGTTGCCTTGACCTGCAGTGTGATGGGAACTCTGACATAGTAATGGTGGTATCCTATGTACATGTTGTGTTCTGCTGATCAATGTTCATGTGTTGTGTTTTCCTTTCAGGTGCGAGGGGATAGTTGTGGTTTGACATGCTGGGGTGTACACATGGTGGATGTTCACATGTGATGTGTTGGGAACACTGATGGTCACTTGAGTGCACATGCATATGTGGAGTGCATGTCCTTGGAGAACCACACACTTGCACTCGGAGGCACTACATGTACTCCCACCCTTGCATATCCACGTGTACACTGTTTGCCTTCTGGTGCCCACTGTGTCCCAGCAGCACATGTTCTGTGACCGATTATGGATCCAGTACATGCCTAATTTGATGTTTGATGTGGTCTGTCACTTAGATGTGATGCTCAGGGTGTGCATCACACACAATGGCTGTTCACTGTGCTGTGCGCTGAGCAGTGTGATGCAGGAGTAGGACACTGCACACATGAGCTGCAGTGTTGATTTTGCAATGCATAATGTGCATGTAGACAGGCATTCATTGTGATGTTACGTCTACGACTGTTGTAATGCATTTGGAAATGACTTATTTTGGGTGGGAGATTTTGTTGGTCTGTCATGTCATCTGATTCCAGGTCAGGCATCATTGTCCGATGCCACTGTACATTTAGGACATGGCAATGTGTACCTTATCGTTACTGCGTTGGTGTATGGGTATTGCTTGCCATGTCATGTTGATGTTTGGGAGGGTTTGAGTGACATGACAGTGATGGCCATGGCCTGTTTTGCAGGTGTGTGTGATGCACACCTTGCATGTCCGGGTCATCCGCTTCTCAGAGCAACTAGCTGGGGGTAGATTTCTCTCCGCAGCAGGGCCCCCCCCCTGGAACAGACTTCCGGCCTGACTTGAACTTGAGGGGAACCATCTCCAGTTCTGGAAGCACCTCAAGATCTTCCTCTTTGCTTCTGCTTACTCTCTGCCTCTCCCTTGCAGAATTCTTCACTGGAACTGCACAGGAGCTGCAACTGGGCCACTCTCACCGACCTCGGTCCCTGGCCCAGCCACTCTCCACTTGCACTGCCTCCCTGGCAACCCCTGCACTGCAGTACTGTCGCTCTATCACTACAGCCCTCCCTTCCCAGCACTTGTCTGCACTTACCTTCGTAGTTGCCACCAGGCGACCTATGTATTATTTTTTTGGGCTACTTCCCCTGTACTGGACTCCCCCCCACCCTTCCCCTTGCACTTTTCCCATTCCCCCTACCCCTGCACTTGCACCATCTCAATGACACCTGGCCTAGTAGTACCGTTCTCTGTGTTCCCTTGTTCCCCCCTCCCTGCCTCATTGCGCCTTGGAATACTTCTGTATGGCCCATATCATGTCATATGTCATATGTGTGCCTTTTGGTCACACAGGATAGCTTGTGTTTAAGTAGCTAGGGATGCAGACGATGTGGCACTTCCATGGCAACTATCTCAGGGTGGTAGGTTTGTGACAGTTGACTGTCTCTTTGTCATCATCGATTGTCACCTGGTATGTGCCAGGCCTGTGTGCACTCCGCAGGGGTGGGAGTTTAGGTGAAAAATGTGGCCACAAGCTGGGTCCGGGCTTCCTCGCCACGTGCCCTGTCCCCTCCCATGGGCAGCGCCTGTGCCTGTGGTTGGGGATGTGGGGGCACCACCATGTCCACCGGGACGCCCTGCCGTGTTGCAACATTGTGCAGGACACATGCTGCCACAATGATCCTGCACACTACTGGTGGTGCATAGAGTAGTTGCCCACCAGAGCGGTCAAGGGAGCGGAAACGTGACTTGAGCACTCCGAATGTGCGCTCCACTATGCCCCTGGTTGCAATATGGGCGGCGTTGTATCTTACCTGGTTGGTGTGGTGGGGTTCCGGATTGGC
Organism: Ambystoma mexicanum; assembly: GCF_040938575.1. Taxonomy (NCBI): domain Eukaryota; kingdom Metazoa; phylum Chordata; class Amphibia; order Caudata; family Ambystomatidae; genus Ambystoma; species Ambystoma mexicanum. The sequence goes on along the minus strand of NC_090935.1, from coordinate 445,905,367 downwards.
GTCATCATGTGGTTGCTCAGAGGGTAGGCATTGTCCCCTGGGGAGGTGATAATAGTTGAGATTATTAGGGTTTGGATAGTTGTCTGTGTGTGACTTGCATGCATGTGCAAGGGCATTTGTACTGACCTAGGAGCCATGTGTCGCCATGCTGCCCAGCTTCCAGGGCCCGGCTCAGGGCGGACATTCTGTATATGAAACTGTCATGGGTGGAGCCAGGGTAGTTTGCATAGACAGAGGTGATGATTCCCTTTGCATCACATACCACCTGTACATTGATGGAATGCCAGTCCTTGCGGTTTCGGTAGATGTGCTCAATGGCCCTAGGTGGACGTTGGGCCACATGGGTGCAATCTATGGCACCGAGCACTTTGGGGAAGTGTGCCACCCTGAAAAAATCCAGGACAAGGGCCTGCCTTCCTGCGGGTGTTCTGGGCATGTATATGTGCCTGCGGACTGAGGGGCGCACTGTCATGATTGCCAGTACCTGGTGTAGGCAGCGTGACTTTCGTGGCCTGTGAGCCCCCCCCCACTATGGCAGTGGTCCGCTGAAATGACCCAGTGGCCAAAAAATGCAGGACATTGAGCAGCTTCTCCAAGGGGCTCAATGCTTGGGAGCAAAGGGTGGGGGATGTGAAGTCATCTACCCACTCCCTGACCAGGTCTAGGATGATATGGGGTGGAAACCTATACCTGCCATAGACCTGGTCGTCAGGCATCCCAAAAAGGATTGTCTGTGGTGCGAAAATGCGTGCCCTGGCTATTCTCCTCCTCCTGCGGTGTCCCACGATCAGTGCAGCGACAAATGGGGCATTCATCGTAGCTGTATATACGCGTTTGTTGTTTGCGTGCACTTTTATGCTGTGCACGGGGACGCCTCCGCCTGCCTTCGTGTGGGCGGACGCGTTGACGGCTGTGCACGTCTTTTGCCGTGCGCGGGTTTCCCGTATTCGGATACGTGGTAAGACTGTAGGTCTGAGTGTCATCGCATGTGATCTGAGGGGAGTGAGCGTACACGCGATTGGCCTGGCTATGTGTGTTTCAGGGTGTGCGGGAAGTTCCACACGCGATTAGCCTGGGTACGTGTGTTCCGGGAACTTTCACACGCGATTGGTGGAAATCCACGTGTGTTCTGTCATCACGTGCAATGAGGGAAACACCTGCGCGCGTCACATCACAGACGCGCTCACGCGCTAAGGGCCTTTGGTCCAATGAAATCGCATATGCGTGCTGCTGTGCATACGCGCTAAGGGCCTTTCCTCGTATTACACGCGGACGTGCAGTTTTCCACGCGCGCTTACGCGCATGGGCCCTTTCCTCGTATTACACACGGACGTGCAGTTTTCCACGCGCGGTGAAATGCCCATGCACGTCTGTACGCGTCACGTCACAGGGGCGCTTGAGGGGCCTTCTGTCAATGAAAACGCGTATGCGTGCAGACGCGCTTACGCGCTAAGGGCCTTTCCTCGAATTACACGCTGAAGTGCACATTTTTCACGTGCCAAATCACTCAGTATCAAGCTGGCCACGCGTAAGCACACGAAAGACCACGCTCCTGCCCAGAAGGCCGAACTACTGCCCCCCAAAGCCGCAAGCACGCTCCCACCTGCCATCTGCTGCTGCCTGACTGCCTGCTGCCCACGTGCCCTGCCATTTGCTGCCTGCACATCAGCCAGGGGTGCTGTTGCTGTGACCACCCCTGCTGGAACCAAAGACTCCCGACTGGGATTCCATCGCTCCACAGCCCAGCCCCAGGACCCAGTTGCCCACCCACTCCTGCCTCTGGGGTTGTCATGTCGGGGCAAACACCATCTGAGACCACTGACAACCCCCGGCCAGAGAGGCAGAGGGGCACCAGCTTCAGTGCCACCGAAGTTGGTGTCCTGGTGGAGCAAGTCCTGGGGCAGTATGATGCCCTCTTCGGAAGTTCCCGCGCCGACAAGGAAGGACGGAATCAGATCTGGACTGACATCGTGACTGCCATCAACGCGGAGGGGGTGGCAGTCCGCGACTTACAACATGTCAAGAAGTGCTGGGAGGACTTCAGGTCCAGGACCCCAGGGCCACTTGTCGGAAGAACAGATGTGGGTCCTGGAACGCATATCCCCAGCGCTCCACGTCCAGGTCCTTGAGAGGCAGACCCGTCTGGAGTCGAGCAGTGAGTGTACATGCATCCTGATTGTGAGCAGTGCGTGTGGTGATTATTCAGTAGTGTGCAGTTTGCACATCTGTTTGTATGGGGTCGAGTATGGGTGGGGGTGTACAGGGCCGTGGGGCTGACACATGCGAGGGCTGGAATGTGTGAGACATGGATGGTGCTTGTGTGTGTAGGCTTGCATGCCAAATGCAGTTGTGTGGGCACACATGTTTGGATGAATGTGTATGTAAGTAGACAGGTCCGTGATGTCCGCATGTATGTTGTTTTCAGCTGCATGTATCAGCACTGTGTACATGTGCATGTGTGTGTATTTGACAAGGGTGCAACAGTGATGCAACATGGATGCATGTGACAGCGGTATGTGGAAGCCTGATTGGCAGATGTGACATGGATGCCCGTCTGAACACTGCGACACTTGGCAGAGGTGTACACATGCATGCAAGTGTGGTGGTGTGTGTACATGTGTGCTGCACTTCCTGTGTTGCATGTGATGTCTGGCTCACCTTTGGCTGCTCATGCTGTTGTATGTGTATGGATGGTGGTGGCAGTTGCGATATGGCTGTGGTATGGCTCATGTGTGCGAGTTGTAATGACATGTGTGTTGGGGATTGTGATGACATGTCTGAGGTTTGCCAATGCCACTCATGTACAACTGTCATGTGTGTATGTGTCCATTGTACAGTGCCCTGATGCCTGTGTTTTGTTTCTCCCTGTCTGCAGCGTCAACTGATGAAGAGGGCGGAGAAGGTGCTGTGGAGCACAGCGGCGGGGATCCCACCGCCATCCTGAGACGCAAGGCCCGGCTCCCCTCCCATGTTGTGATCTCGTCGGGGAGTGAGGAGTCCGGTGCTGCGTTCCAGGCCGCAGCTGCCGGGGGGAGGTCCAAGAGGCGTAGGTTGGAGTTGGACTCCTCGGCAGCAGAAGGGGCAGCTGGGACCTCACAGGGCCCAACAGGGGAAGATGGCACGGTGTCAACCAGGTTGTTGGGGGGTTTGGTGGAGGAGGAGGCCGTGCAAGCACCAGAGATGGGGTCTGGAGGTGGGGATCCCACTGGTGCTAGTGGTGCAGTGCAGGACCAGGGACAGGAGGCAGCACAGGCCGCCGCGGAGGTGCCTGTGTGCAATCCTGTCCCTGATCCTATCCCTGCATCATCTTGCACCAGCAGGGATGCCTACGTCCAGACCCGTTTTCAGGCAGGGGATGAGCTCACATCACTGGCCTTCCTCTGCCTGCGGACGTGGCTATCCAGGTCCAGGTTGAGCCTGTCCTGGCTGGTGTGGCGTTGCGTCAACGGGCCATGCGAGGTGACCTGCAGTCTTTTCATGAAGAGACTGCACGTCATCTCGAATGGCTCGTTTACCATGTCAGCCTGCTGGGACAGGTCACCCAGGCCGGATTCCTCCGTCTGATGGGGCTTGCTACGACCCCCTCCTCAACTGGACCCCCTACGCGCCAGTCCCCACAGTGCTGATGGGTGGGGGTGCTGGGGAACATGAGTTGGACATGGGTGGGGGCCTGCTGGCGGGTGCCCCACAGTGCTGGGGGTTGGGGGTGGTGGGAGACATGGGTGGGGGCCTGGTGGAGGCTGCCCCTGGTGGCTGGGGGGTGGGGGTGGTGGGGAACATGAGTTGGACATGGGTGGGGGCTGCTGGCAGGTGCCCCACAGTGCTGGGGGGTGGGGGTGGTGGGAGACATGGGTGGGGGCCTGGTGGAGGCTGCCCATGCACTGCTGGGGGGGTGGGGGTGATGGGAGACATGGATGGGGGCCTGGTGGAGGCTGCCCCTGGTGACTGGGGGTGTGGGGGTGCTGGGAGACATGGGTGGGGCCTGGTGGTGGGTGCCCCTGGTGGCTGGGGGATGGGGGTGGTGGGGAACATGAGTTGGACATGGGTGGGGGCCTGCTGGCAGGTGCCCCACAGTGCTGGGGGGTGGGGGTGGTGGGGAACATGAGTTGGACATGGGTGGGGGCCTGCTGGCAGGTGCCCCACAGTGCTGGGGGGTGGGGGCGGTGGGAGACATGGGTGGGGGCCTGGTGGAGGCTGCCCCTGCACTGCTGGGGGGCTGGGGTGGTGGGAGACATGGGTGGGGGCCTGGTGGAGGCTGCCCCTGGTGGCTGGTGGGTGGGGGTGGTTTTAGACATGGGTGGGGGCCTGGTGGAGGCTGCCCCTGGTGACTGGGGGGTGGGGGTGGTGGGAGACATGGGTGGGGGCCTGGTGGAGGCTGCCCCTGGTGGCTGGGGGGTGCTGGGAGACATGTGTGGGGGCCTGGTGGAGGCTGCCCCTGGTGACTCGGTGGGTGGGGGTGGTGGGAGAAATGGGTGGGGGCCTGGTGGAGGCTGCCCCTGCACTGCTGGGGGGTGGGGGTGCTGGGAGACATGGGTGGGGGCCTGGTGGAGGCTGCCCCTGGTGGCTGGGGGGTGGGGGCACTGGGAGACATGGGTGGGGGCCTGGTGGAGGCTTCCCCTGCACTGCTGGGGGGTGGGGGTGGTGGGAGACATGGGTGGGGGCCTGGTGGTGGGTGCCCCTGCACTGCTGGGGGGTGAGGGTGGTGGGAGACATGGGTGGGGGCCTGGTGGAGGGTGCCCTACAGTGCTGGGGGGTGGGGGTGGTGGGGAACATGAGTTGGACATGGGTGGGGGCCTGCTGGCAGGTGCCCCACAGTGCTGGGGGGTGGGGGTGGTGGGGAACGTGAGTTGGACATGGGTGGGGGCCTGCTGGCAGGTGCCCCACAGTGCTGGGGGGTGGGGGTGGTGGAGAACATGAGTTGGACATGGGTGGGGGCCTGCTGGCAGGTGCCCCACAGTGCTGGGGGGTGGGGGTGGAGGGGAACATGAGTTGGACATGGGTAGGGGCCTGCTGGCAGGTGCCCCACATTGCTGGGGGGTGGGGGTGGTGGGGAACATGAGTGGGACATGGGTGGGGGCCTGCTGGCAGGTGCCCCACAGTGCTGGTGGGTGGGGGTGCAGGGGAACATGAGTTGGACATGGGTGGGGGGCTGCTGGCAGGTGCCCCACAGTGCTGGGGGGTGGGGGTGGTGGGAGACATGGGTGGGGGCCTGGTGGAGGCTGCCCCTGGTGGCTGGGGGTTGGGGGTGGTGGGGAACATGAGTTGGACATGGGTGGTGGCCTCCTGGCAGGTGCCCCACAGTGCTGGGGGGTGGGGTGGTGGGAGTCATAGGTGGGGGCCTGGTGGAGGCTGCCCCTGGTGTCTGGGGGGTGGGGGTGGTGGGGAACATGAGTTGGACATGGGTGGGGGCCTGCTGGCAGGTGCCCCACAGTGCTGGGGGGTGGGGGGGTGGGAGACATGGGTGGGGGCCTGGTGGAGGCTGCCCCTGGTGGCTGAGGGGTTGGGGGTGGTGGGAGACATGGGTGGGGGCCTGGTGGAGGCTGCCCCTGGTGGCTGGGGGGTGGGGGTGGTGGGAGACATGGGTGGGGGCCTGGTGGAGGCTGCCCCTGGTGGCTGGGGGTGCAGGGGGACATGGTTGGTGGGCAGTAGTGCAAGTTGACATGTGGGTTGGCTGGTGGACATGGCCATGGTGGATGGGGTGCCTGCAGGACATGTGCTGGGTAGGCCCCTGTGGTGTGAGCCACCTGCAGGGGCCGTGGAGGGTGTAGAGGGAACACCTGGGAGGACCCACACGTGCAATTCACGTGTGCTGCTCCCCGCGCACCCCTGTAATACAAGTACCCTGATGAGATCGTGTGTGGAACTTCCCGCGCACCCTTGTAATACACGTACCCTGATGGAATTGCGTGTGGAACTTCCCGCGCACCCATGGAATACACGTACCCTGCTGATGTTGCGTGGGATACTTCCCCCGCACCCCAAAATACACGTACCCTGATGAGATCGCATGTGTGACTTCCCGCGCACCCCCGAAATACACGTACCCCGCTCAATTGCGTGTGTAACTTCCCGCGCACCCCCGAAATACACGTACCTCGCTCAATCGCGTGTGTAACTTCCCGCGCACCCCCGAAATACACGTACCCCGCTCAATTGCGTATCTAACTTCACGCGCACCCCTGAAATACACGTACCCCGCTCAATCGCGTATCTAACTTCCCACGCACCCCCGAAATACACGTACCCCGCTCAATCGCGTGTGTAACTTCCCGCGCACCCCCGAAATACACGTACCCTGCTCGATCGCGTGTGTTGCTTCCCGCGCACCCCCAAAATACATGTACCTCGCTCAATCGCGTGTGTAACTTCCCGCACACCACCGCAATACACGTATCCCACTCAATCGCGTATTTAACTTCCCGCACACCCCCGAAATACACGTACCTTGCTCAATCGCGTGTGTAACTTCCCGCGCACCCCCGAAATACATGTACCCCGCTCATTCGCGTATTTAACTTCCCGCGCACCCCCGAAATACACGTACCCTGCTCGATCGCGTGTGTTGCTTCCCGCGCACCCCCGCAATACACGTGCCCTGCTCGCACAGGCCCATTTGCTGTATGTTGCCACTTTTGTGATGCGCTGGGACTCTACCGCCTGCCTTCGTGTGGCGGACGTGTTTCAGCTTGTGCGTGTCTTTGGCTGTGCGTGGCTTTGCCCTATCCGATTCCATGAATACGTGTGGTTCGAGTGCGTGTGGGCGTTCCGTTTTCTTCCCTGCAGTACATCCCCAGTTACGCCCTTATTTTCGCGCGTTGTTCCCCATTCCGCGCGTTACACCCCATGTCCCGCCCACTTTCTGGTGTATGCGCCGAGGTTGTGCGCTTTCCCTGTGCGCGTCACGCACGCCTTTCGGGATGTTGCAGTGACTTGTGCGCCATGCACGGGTTTGGCGCACATCCCGAGGTGAACACGCGCAGGGACTTCCATGAATCGCACGCGCACGTTTTTTTCCTCTTGCGCCTGCTTGCGCCAACTTGCGCCTGCTTGCGCGAAGATTTTCGGCGCACGTTTGTTCCATGAATCGGCCCCTGTATGTTGCTTTCAAGGTCCCAGCATTGCAAAATCTGCAAACTAAACTATGATATTCAGATGTGTTTCTTATGTGAAAAATGTCTCTTGTTAACACCGGATTTGGACTCACTCTCATGAAGTGCTGTCTTATCTTTGCATTTGGGATTTATTTTTAAATAAGATGCAAAATTCTCTTCCCTTTTTCCCTGATTCCTCAGTGCTTGGTGGAGTTTAAACGTGTGCACAACCTCAAAGGCTGTGATCCAGCCTTGCTCCCATAGTCGAAGTTTGACTTTACCAGGGGTAAACACAAGGTCATCTTGATTATAGTTTAGATCTTCCAGGACTTAATTACACTTTAATCCCTACAGTGTTAAATAGTTATTACTCTATACAAAAAAAATTCATGTAAATCACAAAAAGTGAGTCTGATGGTAGCATTAAGACTGTCATCCATACCAACAGGGAGTTCCATACAACCTGGTTACTGAGGGACACTAAGCCAAGTTCATATCATAGGATCATGATGGGTAGACTATTAGGTAAATAAAATACTGATTTCCACTGTTTCCCTTCTAAAAAAAGCCAAACTGACCCAATTAGTCGCCAATCAGATTTCCAGTCCATGAATGAACTTTGGATCTCATTTTTCATTATAGTACTTAATTTGCAGTATTAATGTCAATTCCTTAAATGCTGTTTTATTACATTTATTATAGATCACAAAATCCAGATAAACAAAGCTGTTAGTTACTGAAACCAGTTTTGTTTCCTGCTATTGGACAGTCTAATGATCTTTGTTTTTATCTTGGTTCACTCTAAGATTGTTCAGCTCTGCGTAGTCATTCTCTGCCTCCAAAAGCTTCTGCAGGCCAATCTAACAATGATCCAGGATTAACACACCATTGGGATGAGCAAACCAGTGAATATGCATATTTCCAGGCAGGGAGATGCCAGCAAGTAGGCCTTCAAGTAATCACCAATAGACTAAACATGCATGGAGTGAATACAAACCCCTGCCTGAGTCCCCTATATGTATCATTTGAGATGGGTGCCCCTTCAAGTTTAATCTCACCTGAATTTTGGTGTCTGTGTGTAAGTACACAAGTATACCTAACAAACTCTGGAAGACCCCATTTATCTATCTTCTACCAGGGTTTTGCTCTATTGACCATATCGAACGCCGATGAGAAATCAATGAAACCCAAAAAATGGGTGGGCTATGGTGTCTATTTGCCATATTATGCACAATATCCATAATCATACCATTCAGTGACATACCCATATTTTACGGTATCCTGACTGGATTTTGCCCAAGTGCCCCAACTACTCTGTTTATTTTTCTATCTCTCTAAGTAAGAGGGACAAGAATATCTAACTCTCTCTACATCCATAACTGTAATAGGACAGGAATTGGTTGGGTCCAGTCAGTTCCCATTTTTGTAGATTGGTACAATAATATGATAGCATCCAGGAGGCTGGAGTACTCATGGAGCCTATTACATTTAAGAACAGGGTATGTAATATGGTTGCATCTAGAGCTGCTTTCATTGTTATATTTGAAAATACATTCCAGATGGCTGCCCTGGACCTGCTACAATTTTTGATCAGTGTTAAGAAGTCATTATAATCAAAATAAATTTAAATTCCAGTGAGCCACCTGTGTCTGCCGTAAATTCTCACCATCTGAAAGGGCATGCAAGCTGTATCCTCCCTGAAGCTATTATGCCCGCTTGTTTTCTGGAATCAGGTTTAACTGTGCTTCCAGTTGGCTATAATCCAGGTTATTAACCAGAGACCCGACATTTTTTCCTGTTTTTATGTTACTGCCACTAGCATTACTTCTGTGTCTTGTTGCATCATTTTGAGTCGATGTTGCAGCATCCAATATTTATATTTCTGTCGACATGATTTAGATCTAGATAGTTTTATAGCCGCCCTATAATTCTTAATATTTCCTAGTTCCTGTCTCATTTCTCTCTTCTTAGATTGTACTTCCATATCAAAAGCATGTTTGTGCAAAAAGATTGCATTTTTGATTTTGATATTAGCAGCACAGATGATTTCTCTAATGAAATTATTGATGATCAGGGGCCAAAAGGTCATATTCCTTTCATACCTGTTCATCTCCTCAAAGGTACCCTGGATTGTTCTATTAAATGTATCAGTGCTGATCGCATTCCATACAGCTTTCTTATGCACAGTGGGTACAGATAAATCAGTCAGGCCTACCCTCTCATCTGATTTATACAATAAGGAGAATTCTGCAGTCAAGAAAGTATGGTCTGTTATACCTGTAGGAATGACGGTAAACCGTGAGGTTAAACCTCTAACATTTATGAAATAGGTATGGACAATGTGACAAACTTGGAGGTGTTTGGAGGATCACATGGGTACGGTGTCCTCAAGGAGTGGGGAGGGGACACCGGAGGATGAGACATGGTATCCCCCATTTCCTGACAGTTATTTACCCCATTTTCCCTCTACCTTTATGGAATACTACAACTCCAATAATTTCTCTCCTTTTCTAATGAGCCCAACTACTGAGACAAGGAAGAGGAAGACTGAGACAAGGAAGATTACCACTAGTAGCCTGTTCTGGCCTTGTCCCACTAATAAGGCCAGGCAAGGTCAGGCAATCAGTCACAATCACACACTCATGGACCATTTTTTAAATTATAAAAGGTGGAGCACAAGAAGAGAAAGAGAGGAAGTCAGGGGCCAAAAAGTAAGGCAAGCTGGATGGTGAGACGGAGGAGCAGCTGATAGAGAGCAGCAGAGAACCAGGCCATGGAGAACGGGACGCTGAGATGCTAACAGGCTGCAGTTGAGGCAGGAGAAAGCATGGCGAGGGAGCCATGTCTCCAGAAAGCCAGAAGAGTTTGGTGAAGGGAGCCGAGGGTGCAGCAAGTCCCTTTCCTCCATGCAACAGCAGACTGCTTGTTTAAACCCATGGGTCGCAACACTGGCCAGGAGTGTCTGAGGAGCAGGAGGGCAAGACTCTGACCTCTATGAGCTGAAAACAGAAGAAACTGCGAAAGTAATCACAGCCAGTGAGTTCAGGGAAAGGGAGAGCACGGTTCGTGATACGTGTGATTCTGGTAGGCTACAGTGTTGCACGCAAGGCTACGCATTGAAGAATAAAGACATTGAACTGAAAGATTGATTGTATTTTACTGGCGAGGGAGCCGATGAGAAACAAAGTAAGGCAGCAGTGCTGTGTGAGAAGGCACATTGTTAAACACTTGTTGAAGGATAACAGAAAAGTAAAGAATGAAAGTAAAATGTGTTGAAAGCCACTGAATGGAAGGGCACGAGGGAAAGAGAGCATGCAGAGATCCAGAAAAGCTAATGTGAAAGTAAATATATATTTTTGGTGAAACAAGGAACAGAGTGGCGGTGGGCCCATCCTAATAAACTGTCTGCATTTGTGAAATAAGGAACAGGTTGGCGAGGGCCCATTCTGCAAAAAGCAGTGCAAGAGGCATGGATATCAAGAAACCAACCCTATTGTCAGAGTAGTCACGCATAGGGATGAGAATACTGTGTGGTTGCAAAGGTCTCTGAAAATGCGTTAATAATAAAGACCCTGCTGTTGGAGTGGTCAGGCATGGGGGTGATAATATCATGCAGTTGCAAAGGTCTCTAACAGGTGAAAATTGTAAGAGAAGTACAAAGGTTAGGAAAGGTGGTTCTCCCGAGCTCTGTGCAGTGGTGCAGTTTGGCTGGAAAGTGTTTCAGCCTTGTTTAAGTGATGGAAGACAGGTAAGGGCAGCCTGTGAAGGTAACCAAGAAGGAACTTTATGAATATCTGTTTATTTGACAATTGGGAAGCTGGGTGAGGGAAGCCTGAAAGATTCCATTGAAGAGAACTATGGTGTATATTGAACTGACATTGAAATAGGCGAGCAAAGGCTAGCAGATATTTGGGAAATCTTTGAACCATGCTTACTACCCACCATGAAGGAACTTTGTAAGAACCCCATTGAACTGAACTTGGGGAAGGGAGTGGTGAGCCACTCTCACTGCAATTCTGACATTATTTTAACACACTCTTTATTCTCATAGCTTTTCCTATACTTAGTTATTGTGAAACATGAGGGCAAATATAAGTTTCTGACACAGACTTTTTCCTTTGTTTGACTGACTGTTTTACAATTTTGTTTTACTTTAATGGTCGAGACTTCTCCCATTATAGAATTAGGGCCAAATAGGAAGTCTCCAACCCCAGCCAAACCTAATAAAGGTGTTGAAACATGTACTGTTGTGTCTGTGCCCTCACTTGTGATACCATGCCTGGTGCCATACTTTCCCTAACCAGGAATTACAGGCTCGGTATACTGCAAGCCTTCCACTTGAATATTTGTGCGCAGCCCGACAAGCCCGATATCATATGACATGTTTAGTTTCTCTGCCAGTGACTAATTAGCCTGCTTACCATGGTAACCACTGCGAATGATTGCTCTTTTAGTCTTTGATAACATCTTCTGTGGTGATTTGGATTGTAACTGTTAGGCTTACTGTTGACATAACTGTATTAACACCCTTTTATGTATTCCAACATCTGATTATGTGCTGATCTTTATTGATTAATACCACCTCAACTATTGGGGGGGTGCTATAGTATCCTGCATCTGATAACTATATCTTATGCCAACTGCCCTTATATACACACCACTACCTTGCTAACAGTTGCACACTAACCTAGGGTAACCCAGTGCTACCAATGCTGAAACCCTGCACTTGCTCACCCTGATGCTCGCAACCATGAATGCCACTACTAGCAACCTCAGTGATTTACCCTTGATTAGCCTAATTGCCATTGGCTCCATTTTTAGCAATATCAGTGGCCTACACAAGTCCCAATTTGTAGGTGTTAGGACGCCAATCAAAACTCACCAAGTTCCTGCCACCATGTTCAAGCATATCAATAACAAATGCTACATCAAGCCTATTAAGTTTTGTCCACCTCTGATCTTCCCAGGCCGGATCAAGCCTACCTTATTCCTGCCCCTGCTGTATCCCATGACCAATACCCTACTTATCAGAGCCACCCCACGGCCGCTAGAAGCGAATGCCATCAACAACCACAACTATTCTGTTGGCAACCTACTAAATGAAACACCTAATAGCCCTGACACCAGGCCTACATCCCAGATAGTCTCCATCTCACCGACCCATAACCTCCCATGCTCTACAGCAGCGAGAAACTCCAGGCTTGGTGCTAGACTAGGCAAATCGTATACTATACCTTATGATGTTCCTCCCACTAATAGCCAATGACATAACCTGAAAAAAGCCTTACCTAAAACTCACAAAGCATTTAAGAGAGCTAGACCGCTAACCATCACACGTGACATCTCTGCCCAAAGCAATAGCCTTACATACATCCATGCTGCACTGATCAATGCTTGATCCCTGGTTCCCCATGCAGTAGACATTGCTGACTTGATCATAGATACAAAATTGGACTTCCTAGCAATTACCGAGACGTGGCTACACGCAGCAACAGACCCATACCTCCTTATTGTTACTCCAGGCAACTACACGGTCCTCAGATCAGATAGATAATCTTCGAGAGGAGGTGGAATTGTCTTTTTCGCAAAATCTACCTTGGGACTTAGAATTGCCTCACACTCCCCTACCAATTCATGCAAATTAATGACAGTTAAACTTTCCCTTACCAACTCATGCACTGTAACAATGCATCTGATCTATAGACCACCTGGACCCTTGGGCTCCTTTGAAGTAGAACTCATTACTGTTCTATCTACCAGCACTAAGCCCTCCTCACAAATCCTTATATTAGGTGACTTTAATCTAGGTTTCAATGACCACGCTAACCAACCTGCTATGGCTTTGGCTAACTCCTTGGCTGAACTAGGCCTCACTCAGAGAGTTCTTCTCCCAACTCATCAAAACGTAAGAATCCTAGATTGGGTAGCTGACCTCAACGGCGTAACTACCTTAAAATCCATCAAACCTCTCCCCTGGACTGACCACTTTCTACTCACCTTTAACATTCAAGACTGTGTACTCCCCAATAAACAAAACCTTATTGCTCCACCCATTCTGACCAGAAATAAAAAGAATATCACATTGGATAAACTCAAGCCCTTTCTCCAACCTCTACATAATCCATTACTTGCCTCCTACAAGCCGACAGAACTAGTGCAACTCTACAACAATACTATCACCTTGATAGCATTGCACCTCTAAAACTGCATAAAGGCAAACCCAAAGCACATCTGAACACCTGGTTAACACCCAAACTCAAAGCCCTACACAATGAAAAAAGGAAAGGGGAAATAACCTGGAAAAATAACCCCTCCTCAGCTAATAAAGACAACCTACTCAGAATCTCTGCTAATTATAAAGCAGAAATTCTCAAAGCAAAACATAACACATATAACAACAGGATTGACAAAGCCAGTTCAAGCCCCAGATAACTTTTCTCTATACTAAGATAACTGGAATCTCCCACACCCCCTACAGAGAGCTGCATCAAGGAAAAAATGAGATGCACTAAGATCCAAGATGCATTAGCTAATAAGAACACTCTGATCCAAAATAAAATAGTGGCTATAAAACTTAACCTCCCATCTAAAGCCAATAGCCCAAAACATTGCCACAATCTCCCCAAACCACCTTCACAATTTAAATGTACTCCAGTGTCCACCTGAGAAGAGGAAATTATTATAGCCTACTCAAACCCTCCAATTGCCAAGGAGACACTTGCATTAAAGAAGCTACCAGTATACTTTCCCCTTTTATAACCACGCTGATCAACTCCTCTTTCCGCACATGCTCTGTCCCCACTAACCTTTAAAATTCTTGGATACTCCCACTTCTAAAAAACATATTTGGACCCTAGCATCCCCACCAACTTTAGACCTATCACGGCAGTCCCTTTTCTCTTAAAGATCATCGTCAAAGCAGCCTACATTCAGATGCAATCATATCTGAAAACCAACAAGCTACTAGGACTCCGACAATCTGGCTTCGGACCCCAGCACGGCACTGAAACAACCCTGATAGACCTGAAGATCCAAATTGATGACCTGAAAGATAAAGGGAAATCTAGCCTCCTGCTCCTGCTGGATCTGTCAGCCAACTTTGACCTGGTTGATCACAAGGTGCTATGTAAGCATCTCTCAACAGTGGCCCATTTCTCAGGAGAAGCAACAGCATGGATCCAATACATTTTAAATAACAGAGTTATCTCATCATCAGTGGCTGCTGATCCTATCCCCATATCCTGTGGAGTCCCACAAGGATCTTGTGTATTGCCTACTATGTATAATGTGTTCACCAAACCATTGTTTGATGACCTAGCCTATCTGTATGTCACCTACACTAACTATGCAGATGACACCCAGATCCTCATACCTCTGCCAGGCGTCTACGACAAAGATCCAGCTCTGATTAAAAAAATCTACCTTATTATTCAGGCCTGGATGGCCACACATGGCCTCTGTCTGTATGATGAGAAGACTGAGCTGCTTCTCTTAGCCACACCTTCCAATCAGAAAAAAACAGAATGATCATTGCCTCTCCTTTAATTTTGATGGTAATGACATCAAGGTGGCGAAAGAGGTAAAAACCCTGGGTTTTCACTTAGACTCCACCCTGAGTATGTGCAAACAGGTCAGTGCTACAGCCTCAGTGACAGCATACACGTGTAAGCTCATCCACTCTTGAAAACCCTTTCTCTCCACAGAAAGCTGCACCACATTGGCCAGAGCTCTAATACTGTCATAAATTGATTATTGCAATGCAATGTACCTAAATGCTAAAACAAATATATCATTAATAAACTCCGGATTCTGCAGAACAACGCTCTCAGAACTGCCTTAGGCATTTACAGAAGACAACACATATCAGAGTTCAGACGTAATAGCAACTGGCTCCCCATTAAGTTAAGAATGCAACTTAATCTCTCTGACTTAGAAATGTCTCAACAAATCAGCCCTAAACACCTCACTGAAACATTCATCAAAAATAACCCCACTCGACCCACTGGGATGGTTTATTTTCCGGCTGCCTAAGAGTCCCTAGGTCCAAACTAAATAAGCAGGTGGTAGTAGCTTCCCGGTCATGGCTGATCAACTCTGGAACTCCCTAACCACCTTCTTAACAGCTGCCAATCCTTCTACAAATTCAGGAAAAATACCAAATGCTGGCTCATCTCCAAAAACGAGCCAAAGTAGACTCTGTTAGCAAGCATTAACTAGAAACCATGCATAGCAATACCTGTGCCATCTCGAACTCGTTGTATAATACTTCCTGTATATTGTCTATGTCTCTGGATGTCCTGCCTCATTTTCTTCTGTACATTCTTATTATGTATTATAACACTGTATTCCTATGTATTGTAACAAAAATTGTATATTCCTGTAAAGCTGTATTCATGGATGCCCTGCATCTGTTTTTCTGTACACTCTTATTATGCATTATAACACTGTATTCCTTTGTATTGTAACAAAGAAATTGTATATTCCTGTAAAGCTGCCCATTTTGTAACTAAGAAACTACATAGTCTTGTAATGCGCCCAGATACCCTCGGGTTTGGAGCGCTTTATAAATAAAAAAAAACAAACAAACAAATAAACAAATATGCCTGCCTCACAATTAACGCAGACATAATGTATACAACTAGTGGCGAGTCCCTTGTGCCATGTTGCGCATTATCCAGTTCCCCATGACATCCCATTCAATATCATAAGATCCCTTTCTTTTTTTTTTTTTTTTAGAAAGGTGACCATGCAAGACCCATACTATTGCTCAACCCTGGAACTATGGTAATGCCTCAGCTTGAGTATTTTCCCTTTCAGGGCAAGTAGAATTCAAGTTTCACGCTAGAACAATTATCTCACCAAATCTTCCAATTTTTGAACTTCACTTGAATGTGTTAAAAATGGTAAACATTCCAACAACGTAAACCAGCTTGCTAAATGTAGCATTTTCTTTTAATGGTTTAGTAGCAGACATCTCCAATGTATGGGCGAAACATTGGAAATTCCACAGTTTAGTGAATTCTAGACCACCACAGGCCACTGTTGTGCTAGTTCATACCCTGAATGCTATTGGGATAAAAATCATGAATTATCTCCATGATGATGTATTTTCTTTATCAACAATAACAACCTGCTGAAGGGGGGGTGACATCTGATAAGGTCAAAAAGACGAATATAGAGGAGGCTGGTGGAAAAGGGGAAACTAAAAAGGGTATATACCTGCTAGCTACACGAGCTGCGGAAGGGTACACAATCTGACATATATGTCAGGAGGGACTATAATGGCCGCTCCAAGTACTGCCCCGCCCCACCGTATGTCGCACTCCACACAGGTGTCGACCCACACAAGGGTAAGTGCAAGTACCTAGAGGTAGCATTAGCATCGACATGCACAGAATTGGCAAGGCTGAGAGAAGCCTGTGAAATAACACAGGTAGCAGTGGTTCCAATGTTGCACCCCCACAGCCGCCCAGGGACAAGTGGAAGTCAGGTGTCAGACAGAATAGACAGTGCACCCATAAAAATGTTTCAGTTAGAACGGGACGGAGACAGTCTGGGATATGAGAATATGGGATCCCGGAGAGGGGACGAGGAGAATTTGAGTGACATTGATGACACAGAAGAGGATACAGAGGGAAGGGCCGAGCAAGCACCCTCATTACACCAAGAGCAGCAAGCCTATGTGATGGATGATTAAGGGAAAGGTTTGGTAGGAAAGCATTGGCATGGAAGAAGGGAAGCGCAAACAAGGTTGTGAAAGGAAAGGAGAAATTACAAATGCCCTTCATGCACAAGGGCGCAGGGCGACCTCACTATGTCCCCCGGGTGCAATAGCAGCCATTAAGGGCCTGCTAGTAGCAGCACTGGGAGATCAGGCACAGCCAGTGTGGATTAAAGCTGGGTACCCGGAGAAACACTGAGTAACAATGCCCATGATGGAGCATCATTTAACAAGATTAGAGCATGAGTATGGGATGCTCTTTGACAAACGTTCCCAGATACCCCAGACTTACAATCAATAATGCAATGCACAATGGGCGATGAGGAAGATGATGTGCCATATATTCTCAGGGTCCAAGAGATATGGAGAGCAGAAACGGGCAGCATCTGGGATCAATCAACTTCCTTGTTTTATTTCATTGTGAAAAGAGGGCTACCCAAGCAAGTGCAGAAGGCACTCAATAAGATAGCTGGGGTGGAAGCAAAGGGGTGACACGAGATTTAAAGCATCTTATTGCACCATTGTAGGAGGATCAAAGAGCACGAGAAAGAAACTATTCAGATGAGGCAGGCAGAGGAAGCAAAACTAGCTCAAAATAAACTAGTGAATGTAGCAGCGGTATCCACAGTGCGGCCACACAGCAGATGGCAAAGGAAGGGTGTGCCTCCATCGCTACACAAGCAAGGATGGCAGCAGTATGGGCTGACAACAGACAAGGAGAGTAGGGAGGAAACCAACACTTCTCGGCGGCCCCAGTGGCAAGGAGGGTAACCGCGAGGACGAGGTGGGTTCCGAGGACAAAGAGGTGGGGATTCGGAGCACAAGGACCAAGGGGTGGCTGACCAGGACAGTGCTGTTTATGTGGGAGGTGGAGACACTTCTCGTGAGAATGTCATAACAGAAAGGGAGGGAACTATAACTACAGTCAACAACCTTATGGGTACCCCAACCCAGGTAGACCCCAAGGGCCCGTTCAGGGAATGTCCTCAATCCCATATGAGATTCAACAGACATATACACAATTGCTTCCCCAAATCCCTGGCACTTACCCCCACCACACCAGCAGCAAGCCATGCAGCCACACCAACCCCGACCCAACCAACAAGCCGCAGAGAACAGGCACCCTTTTGCAACTGCACCAAATGGAATAGCAGCCCCATATCAGGGAGCAACGGTGGTGGAGGGAAATCCTTTCTTGTTCCCTGGAACAGACACATACCCCGACTAGGACGCCCCACAGAGAGCACTTGTGTGCCCAGTACTGTTGATTACCTTACATCTAGAAGAGGAACCACTGGTGGGGGTAGAGATAGGAAATAAACATTTCATCTTCATGATGGATTTGGGAGCAGAGAAGTTGTGCATTAGTGAAGGAAACTTCCCGCTATCGTCAAAGACACTCCACACACAGGGATTCTCTGGGCTGTTTTAACAGTTCCTTACAGAAAAGACTTAGATGTCAAGGTGGGCGGGACGGTGGAACTTGTGCCCCCCCTTCAAACCGAGAGCTCTCCAGTCAACCTGCTAGGTATTCACAGACAGGGGGATTGTCTGCGCCACCTCTGGCATGTGCTCCCTCTGAGGGATGTTGATAATACATTCTGTGGCCAGTGAGGTGGTGATGAGGGGCATCCCAGTCAACCCAGACATTTTTGTTTATGGCCCCAAAGTACTTGCCCGATCTGTCCCCCAGATTACCGGAAAGGAGTGGAGAGTACCCGCAGACCTAATTTTTTGACCTGTGGCTCTTCCGAAGTGGTAGCCAGCACAGTGTTGTCATTAGATTTGGGTGGGTTACTTGTGTCTGCTAAAAGGATTGTAGTGCTAGGAACTGACCCCCAGGAGTGCCAATGGTGCACTGTGTTGTGCAGCTATCCCAATGTACCCCTACGAGAAGTGAAAGATGAGGATCTCTTAGAGGATGGCAATAATGATGGGAAAATAATCCTCAAAATTTGTATAGCATAGGCAATAATGGTGCACTGCAGCCATTGTTAGTGGACCACCCCCATTCAGTGAGACAGATTTGCAATATGTCCCCACACAATGGAGGAATTTTGAAAGAAGTAAAACATGTAAAAATAACACTCAAACCAGGAGCCATACTCCAATGGGTCAAACAATTCCCCCTGTCCTGGGAGGTGTAGTAAGGGATCCAGGAAATACTGCAGGCCCTGTTACAACAAGGGATTATAGTGCCCTCCACCACACCATTCAATGCGGCTATATACCCTATTAAAAAGGCAATATCCTATTATAAAGGCAATGGGGGCATTTGGAGGATGAGTCAGGATTTAAGACCCCTTAATGATATTGTACAGAAGGAGTTTCCACTTGTTCCCAACCTGGCATCCATTTTGTGTAGCATTCCCAAAGAAGCTACCCATTTCACAGTACTTGATTTGAAGAATATGTTTTTCTTAGTGCCCCTCCATCACACTCAAAGTACCTTACCGCATTCACCATCGGTGGAAAGCACTATGAACACAGATGCTTGCCCCAGGTGTGCTGTGAGAACCCAGGTATTTTCAACAGGAAACTGCATGAGGGGCTAGGGAACATCCAAGTACCAAGCATGAACATTCAATACGTAAATTAGGTCATCTCCTACTGACCGCAGTGACAGCAAGCTGGTCTGTCGAAGGAACCCCATCGCGCTACTACAGTTGGTAGCAAGGAAGGGGTGCAAAGTGGATAAGGCAAAGCTCCAGTACTGTTTACTGGAAGTGCTCTACTTAGGACAAATCATTTCAAAGGATGGCAAGAGGATAATTCCTGACAGGGCAGCTAAAGTGTGCATGCCACTCCCAAGCCACTCACAGTGAAGGACATGCAAAAACTCATAATGCTATGCAACTATTGCAGAGCCTGGATCCTCAACTATGCAGCATATACCAGACCGCTCCTACAAGAAGCGCAGAAAGGGGGCAACAAGATTGAGTGGACAGCAGAAACGATAACCAGTATTAATGATTTCCAATGGAAAAGACATGATTTCAACAGATCCTGTCCTCTCCACCCCCGATTGCACACAGGAATTCTACATTTTCTCCCACTCCACCGACACACTAATGACAGCAGTTCTCACACAAAAAAGCACAATATGTCACAAATCTCTAGCTTATTACAGTGGCCGCTCGATTTTGTCATGCAGGGGCAATTTGCCTCCAAACAAGCACTTGCTGCCACAGTCTTTAACCATTGAGAAAAGTTCAACAATCATCATAGGGTGCACTGTAATGTTGTACCTCGAGCATTCACTTTTTACGATACTGGACCACTCCAAATCCACACTCACCATGCAGAGAGCATCAGAATATGAAATAATACTACCCAGCTCCCACATCCATGTGGTATGGTGTAAAACAGTAAATTCCACTACTTTCCTAACTCAGCCAAGACAGATAGGGACTTGCATCATTATGATTGTGCATCATATGAGGGGGAGGGCGATGATATCCTGAAAGCTAAAGACAGACCCCTAGAAGAGTGGGAGGTGCTCTTCGCCCATAGGTCAGAATCCACTGACCAAGAAACAGGTGAAAAACATGGTGGGGCAGCTGTGGTGCACCTAGGAGAGGGAGAATATGAAACAGTAGTGTTGAGAAGACTACCCAGGCATTATTCTGCACAAGCAGCTGTAAGTGACTCCGATCAAGCAATCCCACTAAGTCAGTGCCTTGTCTGGGATGCCCAAGGGAAGCCCTTATTTATGTATTTTTATGGCAAGTTATAATCTGCCATACCCTTGTATAACACCCCTCTCTTAGAATCCCCCTTGACCCCACTGAGACAAGAAGTAGGCTTGTTTTGCAAATTTAAAAGGTTTATTTGAAAAATTAAACAATATATATATATATCACACTTCTATAAATAAATTGATAATGGATAGTACACTTGTGAATATGAGCAGTAATCAGCAAGAGGTAATCCTACAGTAGCACAGTTCTTGGTTACTTAGGAATAGGAACAGAAGAATAAGGTGGGAAAGAATGCTTTATATGGTTCAAGGAAATGCAATGATGAATGAAAGGCAGTACAGAAAATAGCTTGAAATGGCTTCAACAAAAGACAATGTAATCACTTTTCCTTAACAATTCACTCCCCCCCTTTATGCAATATAAGGAGATGGAAAGAGGAGCAGACAGTTCTCAGGAATGCAATCAAATACAATCCGAAATTCAGTTCCCCCCCCCAGCAAGCTTAGAGGAAAACAGGTAGAAGTTTGAAACACAGGCCCAAAATGCTTTGAATGTGATGACAATGAAGTGAGAAAGGTGCTAAAATTGCTTTTAATTCCCTCTAGAGGTTCAGGGTGGGTGATATCTAGTTTATATTAGTTCAGGCTCACTTTAGCAATGCTCTATGAGTAACTAGCAGGTTAAAACGAATTTTAGCAAAGGAAAGCAAGAAGCTGCTGATTTTTACACGTGGCTGAAATTGTGCAAAATGTCACATCGCGGCAAATTTAATCGTGTGTGTCGAGCATAATTCCGGAGGCCCTATAAGGAGTAGCAATTAGATAATTTTAAACTAAGAGATTGGTTTTGGCACAGTGAGTACTGACACTATATTTTTGAAATAAGCCGTCAAGGTCTGGTCAGGTTGGACGGGACTTCCGGCGGGTGGTTCTGAAGTCCCGGCTATCTGGGTCAGCTCTGCTCTCTGGGTCTGTCAAGCACCGGTTCTGCTCACAACGGTCTGGTTTGTGCTTCTCTCTGGTTCCGGATACAGCACTGCTTTCTGGATACTGCTACAGTTTCTTGCAACAGTTATTGGCAAGGAATTCAAACAGCTCGCCCGGCTGTTGAATAGTTTGGTTGGTTTTGAGGCCTGCTGAAGAGGATTCAGCTTGTGGATTCAGGCCTCTCTGCTACAAATTCTGGAGTTAATTTCTGCTCTCTGGAGATTGATGGATTTGAAGTCTGGATCTCTGGATGTGAAGTCTGAAGTCTCCCGGCAAAGCGTTCCGCAAGAAAGTGGAAAGTGAATGTCCCCAACTGTCCTGCACTGTCTGCTTTTATGTGTTTAGAAAGTGGGTGTGTGCGTGGCATAACTGAGCCTGCCCCTCTCTACTTGTCACTGGCCCAATTCTCCCCTCTCCCATGATTGGGGGAATGAAATGGATTGTCATCATGATGAGGTCTGTTTATGGGTCAGAGGATCCTCCCCTGGTCAATTTGCCCACAAATCTATATTTGATTCAAATACATATTTCCCAGATACACAAGTGGTTGACATTACATGTACATATTACAGATGAATTAAGACAGGTCTCTGTTCAAGCCCCATGTTCCTGCGAGCTGGGATTCAGAAATGACAACATTTTGCGCTTTTTGGTCGGTTTACCAATATAGGACATTTACCAAAAATTACACAAATGTGCGCAAGGAGTATGGACATTAATTGATGAAGTGTCAGCTTTTTAACATGCAGACATTTGGAGTAAGACCCTATTTTCCGCTAGCAACCCCCCAGACTATACCCCAGGCTCCTAACACCTCTTAAAATGTGCACGGAAAAATCCCAAGAATAATGATATTATTTATATAATTTTGACCAGTCCGCACTATGAGTTATCTATCTTTTTAAAATTATGCCCTGGTCAAAAAGGGGTGTGGCTTCCCACATCACATGATGGAATAACTGGTTTATCCACTTTCCCCAAGCTCAGCTGGCTCTCACAGGCACTGCCCCTCCCAGTTTCTCCCAAGAGGAAGCCACTTTACGGCCCCCCCAATATAACATTTGCCTGAGTCCAGGACAGGGATTTGTTCAACTTCCTGCAGTCCCCAGGTGCTCCTCCCCTAACCCAATCAGAGAGGTGTCAACTCCTTTTGGCAGGGGCAGCAGGATGCAGCTAGGCCTGGGAAGAGTGGCTGAGCAGGTTTCTCCTGTCGGGGGTAGTTGTCAGGCAGAATTCAGCTAAATGTCCTGTTTGTTCCCAGTTTAAATCAAACTTACAATTTTTACACATGCAGCTAAAATGCTGATTCTAAGTTCGAAACCATGACATTTAACAGTTGCAACTATGTGACACTCAAAAGTAGGTCACTCATTTAATTTAAACATTTCGATTTTAGTGGTTTTAAATCGAATTTCAATTAAGCTGCTGACATACACAGCTCAGCCAGTTTTGTTATAAACATTGTTTTGGGCTCTTCATCTTCTCAGATTTTGTATGCACACAACACTTCATTCTACCAGATGTTTGCTGGTGTTCAGTAAGATTTTTGAATATCCTGAAATGTTCAAAATAGGCACTTAGAGCTTGCATTCAGGAAAACAAAGGTGATTTTAAGGCGCTTTTGGTCTAACAACACTGTTATTTTTCCTTTTACACCACCTTTCACCCCATCATGCTGGCACTGGTGGGTGGCAGGTTAGACAACCATTTTGGTGTGCGCACAACCGCGCGGTTTTCCTGGTTCTGGGATGGAAAGATGGGCGGCGACAGCTCATCCCCACATCCACCCAGTCTATTGATTTAGTTTTGTTCTGGGATAGAATGATGGGTGTCGACAGCTCATCCCCACATCTACCCCGTCTAATAATTCAACATGGGTCAAAACCCTTGACACAGCTGAACAGATAGCACTCATAGAGGCATTGCAGCCTTCAAATGGGTGCTATGTTACCGTCTATTCAGACTCTGCCCATGTCACCACCATGGTACATGCAGGTCTGTCATGCTGGAGAAGAAGAGGATTTCAGAGAGCCGATGGCTCTCCGGTACAGCATGCAGCACTGCTCAGCACATTAATCTCCATCCTCGCAGAACCTTCTGTGGTGGCGGTTGTAAAATGCATGGCACATACACAAAACACAAGCAAAATCTCATTTAGGAATGCCGCCACGGACGCAGCAGCAAAAACTGCAGCTTATCCCCCAGTCCAGCCATCAACAGAATATATCATGACCACAGCGATCACAAGACCAGACACAGATGCATACACAACACTCACCATCGCACACATTTTTGAACTGCAGTGTAGAGCGCCCCCAGGAGAGCAAAATATATGGCTCAAAACAGGTGCATTCAATCACCCACAGATCTCTTGTGTGGACAACACAGCACATGGAAGGTAGTTATGCCCATGGAATTATTGCAAACACCCTTTGAGCAATTGAATTTCCTATCTCATAGCTCCAAACAGCACATTGTGGCGGATATCCAAGAGGACTGGTTCATCCCAAATTTACAGGAGTACCTAGCATCAATGTACAATGTATCAAGTGCTCAGTAGAGGGAAGACACTGAGAACTTTGAGAGGGACATTGCCACACCCTTTAGGTCCATTATGAAAGCTGCAGATTGACTATGCAGACATGGGAGAAAGATGCATTGTGGCACAATGGCTCATGATGGTGGTGTGTCCATTTTCCCGGTGGGTTGATACTGGCCATGCACCCACCAAGATGCCAAGTGTGCCGCAAAATTCCTCGTTGGGGAAGTTTCCCCCCACTGGGGAGTGTGTGACGTTTCCCCCCACTGGGTCAGACAATAGAACACATTTTTTCAATGACCTTTTCACAGAAATAATTACCCTCTTAGGAATTAAACATCATATGTGCTCCATTTACTACCCACAAGCTAATGGGATAGTTGAGAGAATCAACAGCCTCCTTAAAAGCAGACTAGACTATGCAACACTCTGAAAAAGAATTGGATGTATTGCTTGCCCCGGCCCTATTCCACCTACGCACACAACCCAGTAAGGACCACCACCTGTCCCACCACGAAATTGTAACTGGCAGGTACATGTAGACACCACTGTCACCAGTAAGGAGAGCATCAGATGCTCATAGGGCAGCAATGATTCTGGGAGAATAATTCAACAGTACCCAACCAAACTCACATGTGCGATCAGATGCATCACAAGCAAAAGGCGCTGCATGACACAGAGGAAAGGGACACTACGACTACCCCACTGGCAGATACCACACCTGCACAACCATTGTTGCCTGGGGAATGGGTCTATGTCAGAAGCTTTGTTCGAAAATGGAACAACCCTAGGTTCCATAGGCCCTATGAAGTGGTGTTTTCTACCCCTCTTGAAGTAAAGGTGAAGGGGTTGAGATATTGGCTACACCTCTCTGATGTTCGTAGGACACCACAGGATACCACACCAGGCGTACAGACAGAAAGCAACATCACTCCCTCAAAACAGTAGCTCTACACTGACCATATTTCTGCATGTGAGAATACTTACAGTACAGGCATTGCAGCTAGAGAACGAGCTACGTAACTAAATATTTCTCTCTCTTTCTGTCTCTTTTTTCTCTCTCTCTATCTCTCTCTTCTCCCTGTATCCCACTTTCCCTGTTTTTCTACAAATTCTGCAGGTGCAACTATGATGGAGATGGCACCACTGAGATATTCTTTAAATGTAGATAGAAGTAGAATTAGTATTTCTAGGGCCTACAGCTATGACTATGGATTGCATTTTACAGCAATGTTGTTTACAATGCTCATGTTTGCATTAGGGATAAATTGGGGGATGGCTTTTATCTGGGCTGCCCATCTAAAAGAAGGGTGAGGCGTCTAAAGGGAATGTTACTGTATTTCTTTTGAATGTAACTGAAATGCCATCCCTTGCCCCAGTTCTATTCTTATGCACTCCACAATGGCTAAAACCACCTAGACTCTTACCCCTTTCCATGATAAAAATGAAAATATGAATGAGAGTATACCACTGAAAGCATTTGAATTCCCCACAATGCCAACTAATGGAACAATATATAGTGACACCCTTGTAAATAGCAGCAGCTCCCAAACTACAATATGCAATAGTGGAATGTGTGAACTACTAACGCCAGGTGTAAAACCATCCCTATGCAATGCCAACACCACTAGAGATGCAATGTCTTTAGGAAAAAGGCCCACATTGCATAGTAACAGAAAGAGAAGGCAAGTGCGCCAATGCAAATATGATGCATATCATGGCTTAGGACTAGATGCAGTGGGAGACATTCATCACCCCAAAACTCGAACAGTTGGTACTCTGACATGAGTGCAATGGGAAGGCGAACAACTAATGGGAGTTGCTTTGTTTGTTCCTTGATACTGCATGCATCTGCGGTACCTAGGGTCTTAGTACCACAAGAATTATCCATAATAGAAACACAATGGGCCTCATTACACGGTAGGTGGTAAACTATGGTGCTATTAGCACCATGGTTGCCGCCGGTACCATACCGGTACCACCATGGAGGAAAGGGGGATTACCACCCCATTCCCAGGTTGGCGGGGCGGTAATTCCTCCTTTCTCCATGGCCCTTCCCCATTCCCATTCCCATTTTTGCCCCAACGGGCATAATGGCAATGGGGAAGGAGCTAATTACGGTACCGCAAATTGCGGTACCATAATTAGCACCAAGGTCCCTTTGCAGGTCCCAACTTTAACAGCTGGTCTACACCAGCCGTTAAGGTCGGGTCCCGCAAAGGGACCTCGTAGTAAGGCGGTAAGGGTTAACGGTCACCGGTACCCTTACCGGTGACTGTTAACCATTACCGCCTTCCATGTAATGAGGCCCAATGTCTGAATCACCTTGCACTATGTAGGATCAAAGGCACTTTCCAGCCATGCAACATTCATCTAGAACTCATCGATCCTGATCCCCGAAAGTGCAAAACAAGTTCCAATAACCCTGACTGTCTCAAAGAATCACATCTACCAATCTAAGGAGCAAGATATGTAAACAACAGGTGGCTAGAAACAATACATGCATGTAGGGCCGAAGGACTCCTGGGGCTGTTTGAGAAAATTGCAATACTTGTGGAGCAAACATGGACATAAAATATCACAAAGTTAACTTGTATGGCGGTCCTTGAGAAACTAGTGAAGGTTCACTGACAGAAATCATAAAAATGTTGATTTTTCAGTGAGGGGACAGGGGCTGTCGGGTCAAATGATCAATGTGAACGAACTCAAGAAAGGCACAGCCGCATTGATGTACTATTACTGGATCTGCAGCCTGCAAGTGTAATTGCACCATGAGCCTTCTTGGAGGGGCTACTGTTCACTAACAACGCAGCACTCCATCCTGCTGATTGTACCAGAAGAACGCCTAAAGGGGAACTCCTGCTCGAAACTCCCACCATGCCCCCCACCTTAGAAGATTGATGCACAGAGCAACCACCACATTTTGAATGATCCTTGAAAAAGAGCCATATGACCAACTACATAGATGGAAAAGAGCATCAAATTACATTTCCAAATACTCATCCGATCTCCTTGCAGAAATACTTGAAGAATATAAGCTCTAAAATTCACCAGAGAAATGTTTTGCTCTTTAGTAACCAGCATCAGACATGGGTCAGTGCCAAATGGCTCAAGATAGTTTGATGGGAGCTAATCCAGTTGGCCAATGATACTGAACAATGGTTCAATGTCATCAAAGTGGAACTAAGGCCCTAAGGCTAATGACGATGCAGAATAGGTATGTGTTGGACCGCCTGATGGCTATGAAGGGGGACAGTGTTTGCAAAAAGATCAGGAGTTCATGTTACACATTCGTACCTTCTGAAGATGCTGAAAATGGGACACTATCACTTGTCATTGCAATGGTGCATGAACTAGAGGTAAGAATCAAAAAGGAAGCCAGGGTCCAGGAAGAAGATTGTTTTGCGATGTTTAACTGGGTCCCATCATGGCTCAACACATTGGTGAAACTGCAGCTCCCTATCTTCGTGGTAATCTTGGTGGTCTTTTGCCTGTGCCAATTGGGTCTCTGTTGCTGTGCCAAAGCTGTGCCTTGCAGTGCAAAGATGATGGTGACTATTGGAAATAATCAGGTACTTCGAGAAATAAAGGAAGTGGAGCTACAAACTGAGAAAAAATGGCCACTCCATTCACAACATGGTCCCAATCCCTATTGGCAATGTAGTTGATAACTTGCACCACACAACCATTGTACCCCCCCCCGATCCTGAAAATTACAAAGATGTATGGGTGGATCTGGAGGGTGATGGGGGTGCATATACATGACCTGCATATACATGACCTGCACACCTGAACAGTATGCGCAGCGAGGGGAAGGTATAACACATGTGTGTCGAGCATGGATGCCTATAAAGGGAACATTAGCATGGGATGTAGAAGTAATGAATGGGGGGAATGTTGTGATGGAAATGAGACTATCCCACCCCCTAGGCGCTTTCAGGTAAGGCAAAGAACATATGAGGTGATGTAGTGTATAAGGGGGGCATCATCTGCCTTATTAGACAACATATAGAGGCACTGTAGCACCAACAGTAGACACACAGCACTAGCAAACCCATAGCACATGACTCCATTTTGTATTAGGCCTAAAAGGATTCAGTTTGCCTAATAGCGCTGTTCACGTTCTCTGCTCACTAGGCCCAATCTCATTAAGAGAGAATGTATCCGCAGAGCCCCATTTCCACTTAAGTCCACTTCCCCCGCGTGCCTCCACTATTGTGAATATTTAGGTGCCTGCCACAATGATATAAAACCAGGCTTAGCATGTTTAGTTTAGGATGAAACAATGTATGATATGATATGATAGTTTATTTATATAGCGCCTATGCACAATGTGTTTTAAAGCACTTCAAGGCAAGGGAGGGAGCAAGGGAAAATACAATGACATTCTTACAGGCCATGAACAACAAAAATTTGAAAAATAACTATCTTATTCGGCCTGGTGGCATTTCAGATAGTGTAAGAGCTAAGATACAGATAGGAAGAAAATGGGAAACAGATGGGCGTCTACTGTACTAGGCCTGTCGATATTTCTGGTAGAGCCGGAATTTTATAAGAGGTAAGGGAGAGGGGAGGAGAAGGAGGGAGAGGAACAAAACAAGCAGATATCATACTAGGCCTGATGACATTTCAGATGGTGCTGGTGGGGAGGGAGAACAAGTATGAGAGGGGGGAAGGAGTCAAAACATTTGTTGGTATCATACTAGGTCCAAGGGACAATTCTGATAGAGTAAGTGCACAGAAAAATAAAGAAGGGGGAGGAGAGAGGGAGAAGGGAGGGGTGTCATGATGCCTACCCCCGGGGACCCAGACCAAGTCCAGCAACCCCTGAAGCAGGCATCAAGTTACCCCAAGCAAGCCCAACAACCCCTGCTAGGGGCTATTTGGGTGCAGTCCTGGCACCATAGGCGCCAGGATCATAGATTAAAACTTACTTGATGCAGACCATGCTGCAAACTTAGCTGATGCAGACCATGCTGCAAGAGCTCCAAGCCAAAAGAGGCTTGGAAGGGACTATTTTACCTAGGGACTATTTTTTTACTCGGGGAGAAATACTTACCTGGGACTACTTTGGAGGCTATTTAAACCACGTCCGAAGAGCAGCACACGCTTCGCGTTATTCTGCATCCAGCACCGTAACGCTCACCGCGCCTGCAAGTCTGCATCCAGTCTTCTGACATGCCCGCCTCGAGTTTGGAGCTCCTAGAAAAAGGGACAAACAATGAGAAAAGGTTAGAACAAGAGCAATACCTTTGATCCTTACCTGAATTCCCGATCCATCGTGCCTTCGAGCTGGAAGAAAGAAGTTATTTTATGCACGTCGCCTCGCCTGCTGCAGTCTCGCGCTGAACTCACTGGCCTTCGCAGCATCTTCACATTCCACCGCATCCTCCTGCATGTTCCCGCCGCACTCCGGCACCTAAGGAGAAGACAAGAACAGCAAGGTGAGTCAAGGGAATACACAGAGGAATACCCCCCATAGACTTACCTGATTTTACCACCGGGGGTATTATTCCTCTTCACGGGTCGGCGCAGCTTCCACTGCATCCTAGCCGAACCCTGGCCCCTAAGGGGAAACAAAAGGACAGCAAGGTGAAACAAAGGGACTAACAAGGGGAACCCTCCTCACCACAAAAGACTTACCTGATTTAACCGCCGGAGGCATTATTCCCCGAGACTTCATACTTTCTCTCAGCGCATGAATAAGGGAGAAAGCAACAGATTACATATGGACATTATTTTATCGAACTGTTTTGGATAATACAAATCCTTACCAGAATATTACCGGTTGCCACGAGGAACTCTTCAGTAGGGTCAGGCTGCAACCTGCAAGGAATCGGACAAGAGTGAAAGTCAGGCATTTGAACTCTTACGAACTACATACTTACGGCGTCTTGCCGGGAATATCGGAGTCAATATTGTTCTGGAACTCACCAATTCCTTCGAGCCAGTGAAGCAACTGGCTATCTACGCGCCCCTGCGCTCAATGCAGGATGGAGAGCTCATCTTTTCAAACCATCAGGTGAGACTATAAGAGGGGACGTCAAAGGTGATCAGTTGGGAGAACAGCGGGGTAGGGGGGATTTACGTTCAACTCCACGGGTGGTTAATTCCCTTTCTCCATTTGCAGAAGAATATTCCTACGGGCCAAGCAAACAAAGCTCGGTGGGCCAATCCAGTCCGTCATCTCGGCCCTACACGTCACATTGGTGGAGACCGCAGCTGTCCAGTCCAGATCGACGCCTCTGTGGGAGCCAGGTGAGCTTAACAAGGGGGGAGAGGAGGATATGTAGTAATATGTGCCCTGACCTTCACCGCCTTAATGAGCCCAGCTGACCCACATGGCTCCAGAACAATAGGAAAGAACTAACCAATTACAGCCTGGCATCCCCTATGGAGCCGGCTCATGTGTAGCCTCCAATCAGTGGCACCCTTTAGTACTCTGTGTAATGATGATTGTCAGGTTTTTAAGATCCTGTTTGTAGCAGGATGAGTCAGAGCACTCGCAAGCAGCAAAGTCCTTTGCTGATATTTGTATTCTGTACAATTAAATTGTGTTATCCTTGCAACGCTATCTCCTGGCCTATTTGCCTAGTGGGTTGCCTTTATTCTCGAGTGTGCATAAAACCATCACCAGAAGTAACTATATTTACCTCGGGGGATGTACACACGCTCTCTACTGAACAGACGAGTCAATATTGTTCCACAATGCCTAATCCTGCAGCAATTAAGCTATACTTGATTTAAAAGGATTTACTTTTGGATTGAGTGATAATGATAATAGAAAATAGATTAGCATTAACAACTGAACTACTCTGTGGTATGTCAAACATCACCCAGTTAAAGAAACCTTTCAATACATTGAATAACACATTGATGTCTTAATTGATAAAAATGTAAAATGATGACTGCATATTCTGGGTTCATTGGGGGTTGGAGGTAATGGAAAAACTATGCCAGTGAAGGATTACCAGCATCGCATACCGCTCCCGGCTATTCCGACCTAAGACCCCGGTATTAGAGGCACCGCTAAAAATGGTGCCTCTAATAGTGGCAAGGGCACGCGGCCCTTCAGGCTGGCAATACCGGGATGCCGCTAATGGGAGGACATCACAAGTCAGGCGGACATGCAAATACCGGCATCATGAAAGTGCTAATAGGGGATAACGGCATGCCAGTAACATCGGCATCGCGATCCACCCGTAAAATGCTATGTGCATTGTTCCCAACTGACACAGGTGCACACAATCAGCACAGGTGGAGGCAATGGAGTCTGGGCCAGCACAAAGGGAGCACACCCACACACTACACCCCTTCCCACACCAAAATGATTCCACTAATAGTAGCAATACTGGGGCTGGAGGACGTGCTTCCATTGCTACACCAGCAACAACAATAGCAGGTACCACAGAGGAGACACAG
This sequence comes from Ambystoma mexicanum, assembly GCF_040938575.1. Classification (NCBI taxonomy): domain Eukaryota; kingdom Metazoa; phylum Chordata; class Amphibia; order Caudata; family Ambystomatidae; genus Ambystoma; species Ambystoma mexicanum. Next base: position 445,873,907 of record NC_090935.1, on the reverse strand, counting down.
GAGGAGAAGGAGGGTGAGACAGGCCCAGCATGCCCCAGCAGTGGTACCACGAAGGCAGCCCCCAATCACTCACATCAGAGCCAGTCAATTTAACCTAACCCCTGAGCAGATACACACCCTGTAACGTCTGGACCGGGACACTATCACCACTATTGTGGACATGATACACAACGACATTGTCAGCCTCATCGAAATACGCACCACCATCCCCCCTCAACTCAAGGTAGTGTTTGTGCTCCACTTGCTTGCCACAGGCACCTACCAGCACACAGTGGGGTACATGCATGGCATATCACAACCCTTATTTTCTCGCATGCTGAACCAAGTACTGGATGCCCTCCTGAAGAACACAAGGGACTACATAACCCTACCACAGACTCCCCAGGAGATTTTTGATACAAACGTTGGCAGGCATGCCAAATTGTATACTGCCCTCGACTGCACCCACATGGAGTTGGTTGTCCCGCATGCCATGGAGGTGGTGTACCGCAACTGCAAGCAATATCACTCCATCAATGCGCAGATGGTATGTGATGCCACCAAGATTATCAAACATTGTTGTGCCCGATATCCCATATCAACTCATGACTCAATGGTCCTGTGGAACTCCACGCTGCCACGATACATGGAACGACATGCAGGATGACGTGCCTGTCTGCTTGGTAAGTTGCATGACAGGCACATGGCAGTGAAATAGGGGGATAGATGCACACACCACCATGGTGTCATTGTTGTTGTGACTGCACGATGTGGTCATCACAAAACACTGTGCCCCAAAGCTTTCCTAACTAAACATGACAACCAAATCCATAGCAATGAAGTCAGCGGGACACCTATCACAACTATGGCAAACTTAAAAACACACCACATCCCACAACACGTCCACCACCCATCATCATACCTCAAACTCTGTAACAAAATCGAGCAACATGCTGCGAATAATCACTATGTACATTTCTTCAGCAAATCACTACACAGGACATGCATCCAGGCGAGTGCACTGAACAAAATCACCAAGGGAATCCACAGCTTGTCACAGGGCCACCACCATAACAGAAGTGCAGCATGTCACCATCGTAATAATCTGTGCTGAATGCCTAATATTGCAGTGCCTATTGCCAACGCAACACATCACTCATTTCACACAAACACAGCGGTATGCATCCACAATGCATAAGCAACATCAAGGCAGTGTACACCATGTATCATCTTGGAGATGCAACCCACACCATAAGTCCATGGCATAGAACACATTGATTACATTAAAATGGTGTGCATACAACCAGGGACATGTGCATTTGACCAACGATAATCTGCAGGCATGTGTGACTAGTACAGCTGTTCATCATGATTCGACTGACATATACCTTTTATTGCCTCTCATGCAGGTGATAGTGGCTATCCCTTGAAGCCGTGGCTCCTCACCCCTGACCGAAACCCACAGAAAAGGCATGAGGTGGACTACAATCGTTCCTATACCCATACCCGTGTGGTCATCAAGCAGACATTTGGCCTGTTGAAGGCACGGTTTTGCTGCCTTAGCCGGTCGGGTGGGGCACTCCACTACATGCATGAGAAGGTGGACAAGATCATCATGGCATGTGTCATGCTGGACAACATGTTTATAAGACGGACACACTGCAATGCTCACCTGGTATACACGGGGACGTCACTCAGCCTGTTCTGACCTCTTACGACCTCAAACTCTTCCCTGGAATCTACTCGACAGGAGACTGGGCCTGAAACACAGGATTGGTAGAGTTTAACTTCCTATTGTCTCTGTGAGCTTGAACCCCTTCTTCCCCGGGGTCCAACCCCTCCCTTTGATCCACAGTTCACCTTATTTTCTTGGAAAGTGTGCTCTCCGTCCTGCTTTCAGCGCAGGGGCACGTTGATTGATGCAGGCTCGTTGCTGCCTAGTTACTTCACTGGCAAGAGTCCGACAAGTAAGTATAATGAGTCGTTTGAACATTACTATGCTTATGCCATACTAATGCCTTTTTTCTGTTCTTTTCCCTTTTCCTTAGGAAGCGGCGTGCCGGGATGGGATTGACATAGCCGAAGATGCCCGCAGAACAGAAGGAGCGATGAATGATGGGCAGAAGCGCCGCAAGATAAGGATGTTCCTAACGGTGTTCTTGTTTTTGCATTAGCTGAGCGCAGAAGAAAGATGCAGGCCTCATGGTGACCGATCCGAACACGGTAAGTGTCGTGATGCAGGTGCAGAAAACACAAAGAGGTGTCTCTGGGCTGAACCACACCCAAAAGACTAGACTGCACATGCAGTTCTGGGAACCGAAATATGTGGGGGCATCCATCTTGTCCCCATCAATGTACTGCAAGTCCAATCCCCAATGTTATCCTATGGGAGTGAGTGAGTCTGGTGCCACAAGTGCCAGGTCTGACTCCAAGTGGGTCTTTGGAGGGATGGAGAGGCTCTTGAGGGCCATGTAGGTGATTGTGGCCTGGCTCCAGCCTGACATCTTGGAGGGCTGGGGACATGAGGGGCAGGAATCATGACACACACATGGTGCAGAGGCTGACATGAAAGTCGGACAGAGGGCACTTGGTGTGGGAGTACATGTACAATATGCACTGTATATCAATATATGACACAAATGCAATAAGGAATGTCCACTCAAGAATATTTGTTTTAACACCACGGGTGTATTTAACTGTCCAAAAAATATTTGCTGAAACCCTCCACTCCATCTACCCTGACCCCCCCCCACAAATCCCCCACACACCATAATCCCCCTCCCCCCACAACTCTCCCACACACCCTCACCCTCACCCTCACCCTCCTCCTCCTCCCCCCACAACTCCCCCACACATCCTCACCCCACTCACTCTCCTCCCACAACTAACCCACACACCCTCACCCCCTCCCCCTTCCCCCACAGCTCCCCCACACATGGTTTCAAAGCAAATGCTTCATGCGTCAGTAGCCTTCATCAGGCTGCCCCGTCTACAACCTTCCACTTGTTGGTGGCATGTCCAAGCGGCGCAGGGTGCACGCTGACCGACGTAGGGGGCTAGTTTTGGTGGAGCTTGATGAAGAAGGCGTGGCCGCTTGCTCCATTCTGGGGGCTGGACGCTCAGCCTCCATGGAATCTGCAATGTGGGTGAGCACCTGCCTCAGGGCAGACACCTCCTTGCATAACCTGTTGGTACTTTCCACAATGACCTGCCTCAGGGATGCAGTGTTTTCGTGTCCATCCTGCCTTTCTTGGGCACTGTCTGCCACAAACTCTCTCACTAGGGCAGTGAGTTCCTCCTGGCGCTGTGCTGCGTGTTCTGCCTGATGCACCCCCATTTGTACACCAGTGGAGGTGGAGGGTGCATGTGTGACATGGGCAAATTCAGTTGGGTCCTCCGTGGGAGTCATGATCCCTTCTAGGGACTCCCACCCAGACTGCTCCAGGGAGCTGTCGTGGTCGGAGTCAACAGGTATGAACTGGGAGGATGGGGCGGGACTTGGTGTAGCAGGTAGGTTCGAGGAGTTATCCTGGACAAGCACACACACCTGGCCCTGCACGTCATCATCTGCCAGGGGAGCCATTGCTGCCGCCTCCCCAACAGAGTTGTTTTCTGCAGATTGTGCCCCATCGACTGTCTCCTGTGCAGCTGTCACAAGTGTTGTGGGGACTGTGGTGATGGGCCTCACCGGCACCAGTGCCGTGGCATCCTGGGCAGTATTGGTCTTCATTGCCTGTCGTGGCTTGTCTGGCACTTTGGGAGTGGAAGGCCTGTTGTCTTCATCCCTGGCCCTCTTCCGAGGTGTAGTCACCTATGGGGGTGAATGCTGGGCCTCACTGTCAGGATCTGAGTTTGTGGGGGACCAAGAGAGGGACGGCATGAGTGATGGTTTGACAAGCATCATGCATACATTTGTATCATTGCTCTTCTACACATTAGAGGGAATTAGGCAGAGGAGTTTTGATGATGATGTTACTTGCTAAATGGGTGGAACATGCAGGCATCCGTCGGGGTCCCTCATGTTGGGGCGGCTATATGCTATGTGACATGCATTTCTGTTGTGGCCTGCGTGCAGTTGACTTATGCCATTTTCATATATGTGTGGTGTGTGTCAGGTATGGCATTGCCATGCTGCATGCATGTGCATGTGTCTCTGCTGCAAATGACATATAGGCAGGGAATGTTTATGTATTGGGCCATGCATTGCCTCTTTAGACAGACAAATTGGTGGACTATCATCATACTTTGCATTAAAGTGTTTTCTTAGGATACTCACCTCCTTCTGCCGATGAGGTGGCGCCACGCTCCATCTCACCAACACCTTCGATGGCCTCTATGCCAATCATGCTGGTGCAGATCTCCTCCCACCGGCTTAGTTTTGTTGGTGAACTTGGTCCTCCACCAGTAGCCATGACCTGGCTCCTGTTTGCAGACAGGATGTTCCTGACTCGCAGGCGCAGGTCATCCCATCTCTTCCAGGCATCCTTTGTTGTGCGAGGGGTGTTGCCAACCGCGCTGACTCTTTGTGCAACGAGTTCCCAGATTTCTTTTTTCTTCAACACTGCCTCTCTCTTGAGGCTGTTTGTGAATACAACCTCGGCATTGTCAGCCAGGGTCTCAGCCAGCACTTTAAGTTTGTCTTAATTAAAGCTCTCTTTGCGCTGGCAGAAGGCACCTTTTTTTACTGCCTTGGGCATGTTTGTCTCGTGGGAGGTAGATATGTGTGTTCAGCAATGTGCTGCAGGTCCTGAGTGCTGAGGATGGCAATGGATTGTGTTTTCCAAGATGGCCGCCGTGCTCTTTCCTGTTCCTGTGCGATGACGCTACTTCCGGTTCCGCTTATTTACGGTGACCGCTATTAGCGGTCACCACTAATAGCGGTCACCGCTATCGCCGTTTCCATTGATGCCGGTAGTTCTGTCTGTGCTTTCCATGATGCCGCTAAGGTCCATTTTTTGGACTTTAACGGCATGACAGTTTTGTCGTTACCGGCATGGCGCAAAGCTTGTACCTGCGAACATATATTAGCCCTCTATTAGCGGGCTCTTTACTACATGGACACAGTATTTGCTCCATGCCGTTGAGGACTGTTACTTACCTCCAACCTCGTAAGGACTCCTATTGTCTTTTTTTGTAGTCACATTTTTATTGACCGAATTCAGAGTTGACAATCATTGACAGTACATAACAATATAAAAATAAACCCCCACTCCCATATATAGCTTGGTTCATTGTTAAACAATGCATGCCTATGTCCCAGCATGTTATTCTAAGTGATTCTGTAATGTACTAACTTTATCTTAAATATCATGTGAGGCACGTTCAGCCAAGCTTTACTTTCTAGCCATCTACTACACTGCATAACAAGAATTTTCTTTTTTTTCTGATGGGGAGAAAGGATCTGTAAGTCACACAATGTGAAATGCATCAAGATGGAAAACCATTTCAGGCTCAAGAAACACTCCCAACATTGAACAATAGGAAAACCGAAGCACAGGGACACATCGGTTGGACCAGAATCACTGACATTGTTTAAATGGCTAATCTAGATCAGACACTTGGGCTTAATTAACAAAATGACCACAAGCCCACCCCCCATCAAATTTACTAGCGATTTAGGAATGAAACTTGACACTATCAAAGGCTAAAATGTCCAGGAGAACTTTATGTCTGCCCAGATCGTCATAATCATAATTGTATTGCATTTATATAAGAATAAGGTGTAATTTCAAAGAGAAATTAGTTACAATGGGCATTAACTGAGATAAGAGGTAGTCCTAGGGTAAGGCACCTTTGCATAAAAGCATTGTTGGATCGAATGAGGAATAATGGCCGATGAAGGCAAATGTGTAGAAAGATAAACAATGGACTACATTGCAACATTCTTAACACTGAAAGTCTGATACCGGTATTTACATATTTACTAATTACATAGGCTATTCCTAAAGGTGGAATTAAGGATGCTGTCTTGGGCAGTTAGCTTAGATGGCTTGAGCTTTGATCTATTGCTAGATGGTGGAGCTTGAGCTTCAGTTTGAAGCGTTCCACTGAAGAGATGCCCTTGATGGCTAGAGGGAGAGCATTATTTTAAAGTGGGGCACGAAAGGAAAAAACCCAAAGTAAGAGAAGGCACAGGGGGCAGGTGACTAGTACATTGTGATAAGATGAGGAGCAGAGAGTTTGAGAGGAAGAGTGCAGAGGTATAAATCAGCAAGGAAGTGGTGGGCACAATCATGGGTGTATTTATAGATGAGAAGCAGCAAGTCTAATGACAAAGCAATTATGTATGGAGAATAATCCAGTTTGATGGCAGTAAGTAGAGGTGTGGGAAGATCTCGATAGGTTCAAAAGGGTGTGTGTCACAAAGTGGATGTCTTTGTGAGGAGAGCAAAATAGTACAGGAGTAGACCAAGAAGTAGGTTCACATAGTAGTTCATGTTGCTGAGTGCAAAAGTAGCGCAAGTGTTTTAGTTGAGTGGTGTATGAGGTGTGGGCAGATTTTTCTTATGTGTAGGAGGTTGAATCTGCTGTGGTGGAGGTGGTACAGTTTGTTTCATGTCTCTGTCAAAGAGCCCACCAAGGTTAATGACAATTGGTGAGCTGTGAGGAGGTCAGGGGGAAATAGATGAGAGAGGGGTGTGTAAAGCTGGTGTTGGAGATAGGAGGTTGGGAGAAGGATCTCTTCCTTCTTTGAAGAGTGTAATCTAGGGCAGCATTGAGCCATCCAGTGGCAGACAGCAGTTAGGCAGTTGGTTATGCATTCAAAGATCACAGGGGTGAATGAGGGGAAGGAGATGAATATCTGAATATCATCAGTAAAGAGGTGATAGTTAAAACCAAAGCAGAACATTAGTTTTCTGAGTTAGAAAGTGTATAGGATAGAACTTGGAGGAAACAGCAACCAGATGCAAGAGGTTACACTTTCTGGTCCTAGATACATAAAACATGTTCACATATAAAAACAATATTTGTTAATGTGCACTTCATGAACAAGCTATACAACACTGAATATGAAAGGTGACTATCAGACCGCTCTCCATTTCAATTACTGCTTAATATGAGGAGACCCATTTGGCCGGTGCTACGGTGGAAGCTATGGGCTGACGCTCTGGACGACATTGCTTTCAAGCATATGATACAGGACAAAATTCTTCTACAGAAATGTGGGTACTGTCAAATCCAGTGTGGTGGTATTGGAATCCTTTAATTCACTATAAAATGGTCCCAAATGTTCAACACATGAGAAGTGAGACACACAATTAGCAGGGAGATTACCCAGCTTGCACAACAAGTTCAGCTAATAGAAAGAATGCATCACTCCAGTACACAAATAGACAACCAATAAATGCAGACACACACTTGCTTGAAACTATCTCGGTAAAGACTAGCTAAATTTGAATACAATGAGTCCAATAGATTTCAGCAATTACAAAGTTGGTAAAACCGGATGGGACCAATATATCTGATCTACTACTGATCAATGATACATTTAGGGAATGTTACTCTGTCCTGTATGTTAAACTCCTCTTGCCCAATGAGGGTAAACTTGCAGAGTTTTTGGAAGGAATAAGTATTCCAGCCATGGCCCATGAACATTACAACAGGCTAGAAGCACCGGCCGCAATGCAAGATGTAATGTGGGATATCTCGAAATTGTCATGCCCCTGGGCCAGACGGCCTTCCCGTGGAATTCTACGCTACATTTTCTGACATATTAGTCCCTCACTTATTTGGTATGTACATGGAGGCATTGGAAATATGGGTTCTGCCACCAACACTAAAGGAAGCCAAAATCATATTACTCTTAAAAACCGAATAAGCCTGATAACAAATGTGGCTCTTATAGACCAAAATACTGATGTCAAAATTATTAGAAAGATACTGGCAAATAGAATCAAACATATTTCTCCTTCATTGTTTGCAGAGGACCAGATGTGATTTATGGCAGGCAGGAACACCATGCACAGCCTGCATAGGTTGTTCTTATTCCTCGACCATGTAAACGTGTATACCAGGGATTATGCATTGGCGAGGTTAGGTGCTGAAAAAGTGTTTGCCTTGGTTGATTGCTCCTTTATGGGTTATGTGCTAGAGCATTTTGGCTTTGGACCAATGTTCAGCAAATGGAGAGATATGCTATATACCAATTCTACTGCTAGGGTACAGAGAAACGATATGGTATCTGATGTTGTAAGGCTAGAAATAAGCACCAGACAACGCTGCCATTTATCACCACTCCTGTTTGCCTTTATTGTTGAGCCTCTGGCCAGGAATTTCAGAGCAAAGATTTGCAAATTATGGCATTATGATAATGGGTATTAGTCAGGTATTGAATTCAATTTATATTTTATTTATATCGCGCTCGTACACAAGTGTTTCAGAGCGCGGCAAGGCAAGGGAGGAGAACAGGGTAGAACAAAATAACAATCTTACTAGGCCCAGTGATATTGAGAACGTGCAAGTGCATGGGAAAGGGAAAAGAGGGAAAGTGCATGGAAGGGGGGAGAAGTGGAAAGTGCGGAGCAGAGGAGAAACAGATAAATAATAATAAATTAATTAAATTAATAAACAATAAATGCAATGAATAGTGGTAGTGCAGCTAGCAAGTGGAAAATGCTGGGTTTAGCAGACCGGGTATGTCTAAGTGCAGAAGAAAAGAATGAGGGTGGCGGACTCTATGGGTACAGATACAGACCCCAGTGCAAGGGGTGGCCCGGAGGCAGTGCAAGAGGGTGGCAGGGTGAGCAGGTACCTTGAGTGGGATGTCTTAAACCACTCATCCAAGCCCTGCAACATCACTAGGCATTGCTGGCAGCAGAAACATCTGAATGGCCACTGGAAAGCATGCTGCTCGCTAGAAAGCACCAGAAAATGTGCAGTGGAAACCTGAAAAATAGGCTGCATTCCACTTTCGCCTATCTTAGTGAGTACAGGAGATCAATGCCAAAAACCACCATTGGGCTACCCACAAATCAGCCTGAAACCACTTGGAAATAGCAATGCTGATTGCCAAAAGAAATACAGAGCAGTTTGGGAATCCGTTTCTTGATTGTCAAAAATTGCTAAACTCATGGCTCACAAACCACCTAAAAAGATCTAACCTCCTTGTTGGGTGTTCCACATCATTATACTGCAAAAATCCACATAAATCCAATGTCAGCAAGAATCATATGCTATCAAGTAAAATCCCCTTTTAAAGATACTGATGGAAAGACAGCTGTCAAAAATGGGTGCAGTACAGTTACTCGCCTCTACCAAGAAGCCAGTGTTTCAAAACCAGTTTTGTAAAGTTAAACATGGAACCCCAAACTATGCCAAAGAAATACTGGCTATCAGAAGCCTAAGGGGTAGAGACAATTTGAAACTATATTCTAAAAAGGCTTGAAAGAAGCAATTGTTTAATGTATGTATTAAAAATGTGGGTTATACTGTAAGAAAAAACCATTTGTAGACATTCGTTGCAGAGTTAAAAAAGTTTCCCACACTGGGATCAAACAGATTAAACACCTTCCCCGTGGACAAAGAAGCTTTCCCCTGCCCCAGGCTAAGAGATTAACAACTGGTGTGAACAGGAACTAGCCAAGGCACCCTGGCATGTTGCTCTCAGTCAAGACAAAATAGTCTTTCAACTGAATAGAATATGCTGATTTGGGTGTGACTTCTCAACAACTGCTCTGGGAGAGACATGATATGTGACCTCTGAGTCAAGCCAGCTCTAGGGTCGGACCAGATTGGGATGTGGATTTAAGTTTGCATCAAATATATGTTTAAGGAAAATGGTTCTAAAATATTGTAACAAGCTGACAAAAATGTACAACTTTGAGATTGTGACAATGAAAAATTCACCCACAATTTAAGACTAAGCTGGACTCCATGTGATGTTCTGAGACCAAACACCGGAATTATTAATATCACAGCTGCAGTGTTGTTGCTATGAACCTAAGAACTTACAGTAATATGCCCAGAGAGAATCTGCATGCATGTATTAAAGTTGGTGCAGAACCAATATTGGGAAACTCCCCAAAAGCGCAAATAAGTTGTCATTTTGGAACTAAAGCTCTTAGGAAGATCAGAGTTGGACAAGAATGTACCTTAAGTAATATGTGACGTGTATATATATTATGAACAAGTTGTGCACCTTGGAAATATGTTTGTTATGAAAAATTGATTTTCTAAGTAAAAGCAAAGGTAGTTTCTTCCTTAGAGGGTAAATGACAGCATCATGATGACACCTCATGACACACTGATCCTTTCTCCAGTCAGAAGACAGAGAATTCTCTGACCTATCAAATCCTTATGGGGTTGGGCATAGAGAATCAGCCTCCACACCCACTTTGAAAACACATAAAAAGAGACTGTTTAGGACAGATAGGGAACACTTTTTTTCCACTACTCACCGATTCCTGCGAAGCACTTTGCCAGACCGGATCCAGACAATATCCAGATGGAGACTCCTAATCTAGATCCAGAGACCAGAACTTCGAATCCAGACTCTAGAACCAAGCTCTAGAACCCTGAAGCAGAGGGCTAATTCACAAGCTGAATCCTCTTCAGCAGGCCTTCAGAATCTTTTGCAACCTGATTCTAACTCCTAAACTTCCACAGGGCCTAACCAAACCATTCAACAGCGGGGCCGTGCTGTGCTATTCTAGCTAAGAACCCTGTGCTAGAACCCAGATCCGGACCCAGAAAGCAGTGCTGTAATCCAAGACCCGCCAGATCCAGTTCAAGAAGCCGCAGACCGCTGTGCAGTGCTGAATGCAGAACCCAGAGGGCCTGGGACCGTCCGGTGGCGAGAGTGAAGCCAAACCCCTTGACCAGATCTTTGACGAGGCCCTTCCCATTCCGAAGCTAGGAGTGAGTATCTAGTCTAGATCTGTCCATAACCTATCTCTTAGTTTAAAGTAATCCTCTTTCAACCTGTCCAGAACTGCATTATAGAATCTTGTGTCCATCCTGTTGATTCCAAATCTGTAACGCGTAATCTATCATTGCTGAAATCTTCACTTTATTTCTGCAAAATCTACCTTCACAAAAACATCTGTAACTTTTGAACCGCACATCCTAGAAGCGAAATTTAACTGTCATATTAAAGCTAAGACCCAACACAACATTCCAATTAATTCTAGTGTTTCCGTAATCACGATTTACACATGCGGAAAAATTGCTGCGAATTGCAATTTGGCTCTATTTCACCACTTGTAAAAATGGCTGTTTCTTGTTTGCAACTGCTGAATTCCTTTCCAATTTGATAATCATTCATGAATCATTGCTAGTGTTGACCTGAACCAATCCAAAGTAACTATCACTTATTCTGAATATCCTTTAGTGAATTAAAATCAATTTAGCATATTTTTCCATCCCTTGCAATCACATTCAAAAGCGTTATGACCTGTGTTTTAAAATCATACCTGTTTTCTCTAAGCTTGCTGGGGGGAACTGGAATTGAACTGCATTACTGATTGTATTCTTGAAACCTGTGTGCCCTCATTTCCATCTCTCATATTGCATAATAGTGGGGGAAGTGAGTAGTCACAGGGGAAAAAGTGATTATATTATCTTTTGATTGAAATCATATCAAGTTATTTCTGTGTTGCATACTTTCCCATTATTGCATTTCCTTGAATCATATAAGGACTTTTCTGCTACAGTATCCTTCATATTCCTACTCCTAAGTGATTAAAGAGATTGTCAGTTTTGTAATATTACCCTTTGTGATTACGTCCATATTCACAAGCATGCTATTCAGATATTATTTTGTTCATGAAAGTGTGATATATATATATATATATATATATATATATATATTTATATATATATATATATATTGTTTAATACTTCAAATAAATCTTTTAATTTGCAAAACAAACCTACTTCTTGGCTCAGTGAGGTCAGGGGGATCCAAAGAGAGGGGCGTTATATAAGGGTTCATCATCCAGATTCAAAGAACTTTGACATCAAAATATATAAATAAGGGCTTCCATTGGGCATCCCATCCTAAGCATTGACTTAGTTGGATTGCTAGATTGAAGTCACTTACAGATTGGGGGCTCGGTAGCCGGGGATTCTGGATTAGATCTACCATTTGTGCAGCTCAATACAGTGTGCTAACTAATAGGATACATAAATCCTGCTGGGCTACCACGCTGTGTTATGCTGTAAAAGCACCCCTCAAAAAGGAACGCTCTCAGGAAACGGTCTGTTTTGCAAAATAAAATAATAAACTTCTGTAAGTCAGGAAGGAAATCAATTTCCAGAATGGCGACAATGGTAGATATCAAGATAACTAGAGAGCACCTCTTACATAAGCTATTTGTGAGAGGTGAGTGGACTGAGCAGGACCAGAATGCATGGTTGCAGGCGATCACACATCAGGTCACTGCAACTGGGTTAGATATCTGGAGAGATCAGGGTCCCTTACATGTGGCCCTGAGTTAACTATATATGGCCCTGAAGGCCAAGGATGAGCACAGCAAGATTGCCAGGGTAGCGGCATATTTATATTTATATATAGAAGCCATGCAGGACAAATGTGCTGAAGGCCAGGATCTGGCAAGTAGGCAACTGTTGGCATTAGAAAAGGCCCAATCTGATCTGGACTCTTCTGAGCAGAGGCTGCAGAGGAGCCAGGAGTCAGAAAATGATAGTAGGCAGTATCTAATTAAAATAAAAGAGGACATGGGTATCCTGCAACAGGAAAGGGCAGACCAGGATACCAGAATTCTGGCCTTGCAGAAGGAGTATCAAGAAGGTTTGGACTCCCTACCGCAGAGCCAGAAAAAGCTGGAGCAACAGATAGATTTCAACAGGGCATCCACAAAGCAGGTAGCCACCCTGCAAAGCCAATTAGATAAAGAAAAAGATGAGAGCAATAAATTGATTTTGAAAGACCTGGAAACCCAGGCAGAGTTTGATGAAGAGCGCCAGAAAGCTGGTGCCCTTCAAAGGCAGAGGGACGACCTGGTGGCACAGAGGCAGGCTCTTGCTCAGGAAAGGCACTCCTTAGGCCAGGAAGTCTGCCACTTAAAAGGCATGCTGGAAGAAAATCACCTGGCCCTCCAGGGACTGAGTGACCTCCAAAAAGAGCATCAAAACTTGATAGAGCACACCAGGAGGGTGGAAGATGCTATGGCAAGAAAGGAGCAGGCCTGTAGGGGTGGGACTCAGGAGGTAACCCTCCTGCAGAAAAGACTGGTCCAGTACTCCAGGACCAACCAGGAAGCACAGAGAGAGAATTAGACTCTCTGCCAGCACAATGATAGGCTCCAGCAACAGGTAGCCATGCAGGAGAGACTGATAGAGTCTAGTAAGGCCTTGATTGAGGAACTGAAAGCACAGACTCTTGCATGGCAACAGGGAGCAGGGGCTGATAGAGATGAGGTTCGCTGGGAAAGGGAAACACCTAAGCATAACCTCAGGAGCCCTAGTACCAGAGGCCTCCATCTCTCCGCGTCCCTGGACTCTGCCACCCCCATGTTCCCTGGTGCACATGAGCCCAGGGCCACGGGGATGGCAGATTACTATCCAGTCATAAGTATGGGGCTCATAGGCCAGTACCTCCCATGAATGGAAAGGCGGGCATCCGGGCATGGGCACCCAAGTACAGTGCAATTTAGTGGGGAACCCCAGGAGAGTAGGCCCACTAAGGGCATCCTGAAAACCTCTGCCCAGTTAGGTCAGTGGGGGGGATAACCATCAAATCCTGGGAGCAAGGAGGAATCAGAAGACTCCTCTGAGCATCCCAGGACACAGGAGACTAGGTACCCACATTCTGCCAGCCATTCCCAGGCTCGCAGAATCCGGGAAACCTGGAGGATCAGACGGGCACATCTGGGAGAAGGGCTTCTGAGTCAGAGGATGAATGGACCAGGGTTACCCGAACCAAGAAGGCCAATAAGGCAAAAAGGGCCTTGCTTAAGGACCCCTTAAAACAGATTAAGGCAATAAGGAGTGTCATCACGCCTTATCACAAGAACCCCTCAAGAGGATTGCAAGGCAGCCTACAATTTACAATGTGGGGAGGATCAGGCCCACAAGAATTTGTGCAGGAGTTGAAGCATGCTTTTGCCCAGACTACCAAAAGGGTGCGCACGCATAGCAAAGAATTTATTAACACGTTTTTCCATGCACTACCCAAATACATCATGACCCAGCTAGTGAGAGATTTTCATGAGAAAAGGTCACTAGACTGGGTCATTGAACAGGCCACCCGAATCTATGAGGTGCAGAAGCCAATAGAAAATAAAACGAATGCTCCGAAAAGCCTCAAACCGACCGGCACCCCTGCCGCTGCTAAGGTGGCAGAGGTAAAGGTTGCCCCCATTTTAGATTTGGAGATGGGGGGCCTAAAAACCTGCCTGCATAGAATAATTCTAAGCCCACAAGGCCCTTGGGCCAGTCAAAGACAGGGAGCCAAGGAGGTAGTCACACAAATGGGGTCCCTCACTCCCCTGACTATGTAAGTCCCTGCTACAAGGGAAACCGACCCATTCTGGGTTATGTGTGGACTCCTCCAGCCTAAGGGGAGGTCCAACCAGCACCTAACCCAGGGAACTTCGCTCCTAACTTCCCCCAGGAGGGCAGAAATTCACCAAATCCTGGGCAGAACTTTTTCCCCAGGTATCCACAAATTTTCCAACCCCAAAATCATCCATCCTTCTTTCCCCACTTCCCTGATCCCAGACTACCTAATCCAGGAGAGGGGAGGCCAAGGGTGGAGGGGTACCCAAATCTTCCCAACCCAGGTTGCTACCAGAGAAGGGATAGCTACCCTTCCCGGGATCAGCCCCCGGTAGAAAACAGAACCCTGCATCAGCCTGAGCGGGTTTCACAGCTCGAGCGCCAGGTCCAAAACATGGCACAGGATCTGGGTTGCATGCTGAGGGCTCAGCAGAACCCTCAGGTGAGCATGCCGGCACAGAATGCCCCAAACTCTGGACCTGGTGCTCCAGAACAATGACCGGGGCAGCACCCCGATAACTCACCGGTTCCCAGGGAGGAGGCACAAGGGGAAGGGGGGTGTAAAGCCTTGGAGGAAGCTTCCTTCCCCACTTGTGAACAGCCTCTGGAAACCCAGGAACCGGAAACAAAATCTCCTAACCTGAAAGTCTGCCACCCAAGGAGCAGAGAGGGGGTAGGAGAAACAAAGGACCCAAACAGACCCGTTTTGTGGAGGAGATACAGATCTTCCAAATTGAGGGAGAGGGATCCTCAAAGGATCCTGGGAAAAGGATCTTCTCCTTCAGAGATGGGGGAACTCCTCCCAAAGAAAAATGGGTCCCAAGGGATTCAAATCAAGACTGGGTAGATGTGGGGACTGAGCTAGCGCCGCCCATCATCCCATCCCGGAAACAACAACATCAAAATTGCCTGGTTCAATCCCATCCTGGTGACTGCCTCCAAAAAGGGTGGGGCGGTTGGCCCAGAACCCGAACCAAGGGAACCCAAAACTTCTCCTATCTCCAGTAGCCAACTTTTTCTTTCAGATTCCCAAGACTCTCCACAAAATTCTGCCCAAATCACTTCTTTCTCCATGTCCAAAACCAGAAAATTAGCCCACCAGTTGTCCCAAAATGTGCATTATCTGTGTCCCCTTGCGGAGAAGGAGGGAAGATACTATGCCCCAGTACAAGTACAGGGACAGGGGACAATTTTGGCACTGGTGGACACTGGATCCCAAGCTACCCTTCTGTCCAGAAAGGCCTTTGATGAACTAAATTCAGGAAGGGGGGAGAAATACCAAATTCCTCTCATCTCTCTTCCTGGACAACTTCAGAACTTTGACGGGAAGGAGATTCCCGTCGAGGGGACTACGAATTTGCACATTAAAATTGGGCGACATAAGGTGAAACACATGGTCATAGTAGTGACTCCAGAGGGCACCCCTTGTTTACTAGGGAATTACCTCCTGAGAAGGTTGTCACCCCTAATAGATTGTGTAAACAAGGTCCTCTGGACTCAGACTAGCCGACCCATAAAATTGAAACAGAGTGTCCACCATGTTAGTCTAAACGGCACATGCCACATGGTTGAACAAAAATCTGACCAAGTAGAATTTCACTTCCAGAACAACCAAATTCCAGACGTGACAGTAATAGCAATAGGGCAACAGACTGATGGTGGGGGGTCCTCTCTATTTCTGAAAATCAACCTTCCTTCCAGTTTCAGGTGGTATTCCACACTGGAAGGAAAAAACTCTAAAATTCTTTACCAATCCACAATCAGACATTCCTACTCCAATAGTCCAGAAAGATGTGAAATCAGCTCAGAGCCTGGCTGATATTCAGCAAATTGGAGAGCAGTTGTTCATCCCTGTTCAGTTAAATGAAGGGAAGGACTCTGTTCTCGCTCGAGTGTGTGTGAACAATGGTAAGAGCTTCATCAGCAAAGCCATGTTCCGCCAACTCCCAAAAGATCCAGCCATTCCCACATTCAAACTGATAGACAAATGGGAAATGGATTTGGAAGAGCCCAATTTCAAACATCTCCTGCCAAGCAGGTGTGCGCTCAAAATCTCCATTGGCAACAAGAGCATAGTCCATAATTGTTGGTTCGTGCGAGACGTCACTGCCGCCTTTTACTTAGGCAGTGATATTCTCAATCGCTTTGCCATTATTTTGGACCTAATAAACTTCAAAGCTTGGTCCTGATTAGCGGATAAAACCATGGGCTTTGATGATCCAGAGATAGCATTTAGGTCAGCTCAACTGCTGCCTTATGCAGTTGAAATTCAAATTGGAGAGGAAGTCACCATCCCAGAAAGGACCCGAAAATTCTCCCTGGAAGTGAAAGTTAAAAGAGGACAAAAATTGAAAAACCCTGATGCTTATCTTCATCTAAATGCTTCTCTCCAACAGCAAGGGTTGGGGGTAAACCCAACACCATTTGTCAATATAGAACATGACACCATTCCATAACAGCGACTTAAAGAGTATCACTCTAGCCGCAGGCACCATTATTGAAATGGCGGTTGATGACCAACATTTTTCCATTGATTTAGGGAATGAACTGTTAGGACCGATCCCCAAGGAATGTTTTGCCAGTGACAGTGATGACAACACAACACCAGACAGGATCTTTACCCGGCATGGGTGGAACTTCCTGGTGTACACTTCCTGCCCTTATGGCAAGCAAGATGTGACTTGTGACTTCAGAAGGGATGAGGTTATTTTCCAGGTCCATGAGGGCTGCCTTTCCCACCTGAAGCCACCAGTCCAAATCATCACATTGACCAGGGACTTCTCCACCTAGCTGGAGGAGGCCGCTGAAATAGCGTAACCAGAAACCTTTCCAGGCTTCAGGCAGATGGTTGAAGAGAGAGTCAACCTAGCTGATGTCTGTGTGACTCTGGAGCAGAAGCAAAAGCTGAAACAAGTTTTCTTGGATTTTCAGGATCTCTTTGCGGTGGACTCATATGACTGTGGTCGCACCGACATCCACACACCAACAATTCCCACAGACCCTGGCATGACTCCAGTGTTTGTGAAGCAATATTGCTTGCCTCTCGCATCAATGGAGTCCCTTATTGAAATAATTAAGAACCTTGAGTCCCGTGGGATAATCCGTCCAGTCCACAGCACCTTCAATAATCCGGCACTGGGGATATTGAAGCCAAACCGCCAGTGGAGACTCTGCGCCCAAATGCGTCCAAACTTCAAGATGGCCTCTTCCCTACATTGACCAAGGACCGGCCCAGATACAGGGGTCACAGGTATTCACTGCAATAGACCTGACCAACGGATACTGGACTGTGCCTGTCAGTAGGGAGGACCAATACAAGCTGGCTTTTACCTTTGGGGGCCAGCAGTACACATGGACCCAGACTCCCTTCGGATACCTCAACTCCGGTAATGAGTTCCTACATAAGGCCATGCCCGACCTGGGTGCAAGGGGTAACCTGGCTTATGTATATGATGTCCTCATCAAGAGCTCAACTGTTGAGGAACACATAGAGGAGATCCGTCATGTTCTGACACAGTTGAGGGACCCCGGAGCAAAACTTTCCTTCCAAAAAGCACAGTGGTGTGGAACCCGTGTTAATTTCTTGGGGCATGAGATTACTCCTCAGGGTCTCTGTCCCCAGGAAAAGAAAGTGGAAGCACTTCAGAAACTGAAAGACCCCACAACTCTGCGGGAACTAAGGAGCCTCCTTGGACTGACTAATTACAGCAGAAAGTTCATTGAGGGCTACGTAGAGATCACCAGAC
The DNA here is from genome assembly GCF_040938575.1 of Ambystoma mexicanum. Classification (NCBI taxonomy): domain Eukaryota; kingdom Metazoa; phylum Chordata; class Amphibia; order Caudata; family Ambystomatidae; genus Ambystoma; species Ambystoma mexicanum. The sequence continues at coordinate 445,855,722 of NC_090935.1, read as the reverse complement.
CCCTGATTCATCTTTTGAAGGGGGGTCAGGTGGGAATGGGGTCCAGAACAATCTGAGGCGGTAAGACAGCTCAAAAGAAGCCTCCTATGCAAGTAAAACTTTATCCTCTATGGAGGAAAAATTCAACGATTGAGAGAAGGCACTACTGGCAAAGGTGTGGGCATTGGATAATTACTGCCTGTTTATCCAGGGGGAACACCTCATAGTGGTGACTCCACACAAGCCTCTGCAATATCTCCAAAGTGACAGAATCCGGGCCGGAAATGTGAGTAATTCTCGAATTACTTCCTGGATTCTGTCAATGCAAGGCTTTCCTGTGGAGGTCAGATATGGCCAAAACAAGAAGAGTCCCCTCGTGCAAGTTCTGGCTGACTTGCATGATTGTGCCAGAGAAAACTGTCTCGAGGACGAAAGTCTAAAAATCAAGGACAACATGGAGGCATACCTTAATTCCCCACACAAAGTCTTTGAAGAAGACAAGTGCGAAGGAATGCCCACTGTCTATGTGGATGGATGCTCTTACCATGTTGACAACAATGTGGAAAAAGAACTTGTGGCCGGCGCAGGGAATGCATGGGTGAATGAGTCCCCTGAACCCTCCGCTGGGTACAAGATTGGTGCCCAAAGTAGTCAAGTGGCAGAGTGGATGGCTGTGCATCAAGTCATCCTCACTGCTGTCCAACATCAACTCTACGAACTGGTCATAATCACAGATTTGGATTATGTACGGAACGGGTTTGTGGAGCACCTTCTTAATTAGAAAACCAGAGGCATGCTATGTGCTAACAACAAACCCTTGAAACATGGGAAGTTAATCCAAAATATTGATGATCTGGTCACCTCGAATGGGATGACCATCTACTGGAAAAAGATCAAGGGTCATTCCAAAGTAGAGGGACCAGACAAAACTGGAAATTACTTGATCAGCTGGCCAAAACCAGGGCCATGCAAGGGGATCTAATAGAGATCGAGTCCTTGTTGGGGGAAATCCAGGTCACTGCTATCACTAGGTCCCAGACAATTGCTCACAATGATCTTTCAACTGCACAATGGAGTAAGCAGACCCCAGATGCTGATTTGATTACGGCTCAGAAAGGGGATCCAATAATTGGTAAGTTTTACCAACACATTGAGGACCCTGAGAACTTTCCCCTGATGGATACCGATTACATTGGGAAACAGGACATCAGAGTGTTGATGAAATGTCCAAAAATGTTCTGCATCCAAGACAGTCTGTTGGTAAGGAAATCACTAGCTGGCCATGATCAGTGGGTGGTTCCTACCTCATTCCGAAGCCTGATGTTAAGTCACACCCATGATGCAGCCATAGCCGGTTTTAGAGGGTTTCATACAACACTTGAGATCTTAAGAGAGGTTTCATACTGGCCATACATGGGGCAGGACCTCGACCAATACTTGAAGGGGTGTCTTTTGTGTGCACAATTTCATCCAACATCCCTCACACACTGTGCGCCTCTCCTAAAGAGGGGGATGACACTGCCATGGTCCGATTTGCAAGTCGACTATATCAGGCCCGTGATTCGCTCCTCTAGGGGGAATAAGTACATGTTGACTGTGACATGCTTATTTACTAAATGGGTGGAATGTCTCCCGGCCCCAAACTGCAAGGCAGAAACAGCAGCTGCCCTGATGATCAATCACAACTTTTCGCGTTTTGGACTACCCCAAAGGATTGAGTCAGACAGAGGTAGCCATTTCACCAGTGAAGTAATGACAAAGATGTGGGAGATACTTGGGGTTAAAAGATAGCTACACATTGCTTACCGGCTAGCCTCTAATGGTGCAGTAGAACGTTACAACAAAACCATTGTGAGCATCTTAAAAAAGTTTGTGGCAGATTCTGGGCCAAGTTGGGATATCGATTACCTCTTGTCCTAATGGCCATCAGATCTACCCCTATATCTGCAACTAAAATGTCACCGTTTGAGTTGATGACTGAATGCAGGATGGTGCTTCCCCAGCATCTGCTTTACAGGCCCCAAGAGCAGACCTTGATCAATGCCTCCGCAACTCATGAGTATGTTGAAAATGTAGGAAAACACCTTCAACATGCTTTTGCCTATGCTCATCGAAATCTAGAAAGATCAGCCGATAGCATGAAGACCCACTATGACTTGAAGACTACTAGGAAAGAATACAATGTAGGAGACCGGGTCTATCTCTACAATTTCCAAAGGAACCAGGCCAAACAGCGGAAATTTCTGTCTACCAGGAAGGGACCTTTTATAATTGTAGACAAGATCTCACCAGTCGCCTACAAGATCGGCATCCCCAAAGGCAGTTTGGCAGAGGGGGAAGATAAGTGGGTCCATATTAATCAGCTAAAGTGTTGCCATCCCAGGCACACTCTGCAGCAACTGAGGAGTAGTCTGGAACTCCAGAGGGGGCCACTCCAGACCAATAAAATTCCAACTCTAAAACCATTCCACACATAGTCTATAAAATACAATAATACGAATGCAAATGTCTCCTGATTTAGAAAATGCATATGCCCGCCCCACTACATTTATAGTGGTGGGAAAATGTCTATGAATATGTTGTTGCCTTTTTGCTTTGTCATCCTAGGAGAGAGAAACCATGTAGACTGACCAAGGAGGATGACCCGGGGACCGGGAGAAAAGATCCGAGGGGCCCGGGGTATCGCTCAATACTCCCATCAGGACTGGCGAGGAGAACTGATCGATCCACCCCTGATGGAGGAAAAGATGCTGAACTGTGCCATTCGTGGAATCCGGAGAGATGATGCGGACATCCCAGTCTTGCGAAGTTCCATCGATGAAAGTTCAACGGCCATCGCAAGAGGGGGGCTTTTGGGATGTCTTAACCCACTCATCCAAGCCCTGCAACATCACTAGGCATTGCTGGCAGCAGAAATATCAGAATGGCCACTGGAAAGCATGCTGCTCGCTAGAAATCACCAGAAAATGTGCAGTGGAAACCTGAAAAATAGGCTGCCATCCACTTTTGGCTATCTTAGTGAGCACAGGAGATCAATGCCAAAAACCACTATTGGCTACCCACAAAGCATCCTGAAACCACAGGGAAATAGCAATGCTGATTGCCAAAAGAAACACAGAGCTGTTTGGGAATCCGTTTCTTGATTGTCAAAAATTGCTAAAGTCATGGCTCACAAACCACCTAAAAAGATCTAACCTCCTTGTTGGGTGTTCCACATCATTATACTGCAAGAATCCACATAAATCCAATGTCAGCAAGAATCATATGCTATCAAGTAAAATCCCCTTTTAAAGATACTGATGGAAAGACAGCTGTCAAAAATGGGTGCAGTATTGTTACTCGCCTCTACCAAGAAGCCGCCGTTTTAAAACCAGTTTTGTAAAGTTAAACATAGAACCCCAAACTATGCCAAAGAAATACTGAACCCTAAGGGGTAGAGACAATTTGAAACTATATTCTGAAAAGGATTGAAGGAAGCAATTGTTTAATGTATGTATTAAAAATGTGGGTTATATTGTAAGAAAAAACAATTTGTAGACATTGGTTGCAGAGTTAAAAAGTTTCCTACACTGGGATAAAACAGATTCCACACCTTCCCCCTGGAAAAAAGAAGCTTTCCCCTGCCACAGGCTAAGAGATTGACAAACTGGTGTGAACAGGAACTAGCCAAGGCACCCTGGAATCTTGCTCTTAGTCAAGACAATAGAGTCTTTCAACTGAATAGAATATACTGATTTGGGTGTGACTTGTCAACAACTGCTCTGGGAGAGACAGGACATGTGACCTCTGAGTCAAGCCAGCTCTAGGGGCAAACCAGACTGGGATGTGGATTTAACATTGCACCAAATATATGTTTAAGGAAAATGGTTCTAAAATATTATAACAAGCTGACAAAAATGTACAACTTTGAGATTGTGACAATGAAAAATTCACCCTCAATTTAAGACTAAGCTGGACGCCGTGTGATGTTCTGAGACCAAACCCCGGAATTATTAATATCACAGCTGCAGTGTTGTTGCTATGAACCTAAGAACCTACAGTAATATGCCCAGAGAGGATCTGCATGCATGTATCAAATTTGGTGCAGAACCAATATTGGGAAACTCCCCAAAAGTGCAAATAAGTTGTCATTTCAGATCTAAAGCTCTTAGGAAGATCAGAGTTGGACAAGAATGTACCTTAAGTAATCTGTGATGTGTATATATATTATGAACAAGTTGTGCACCTTGGAAATATGTTTGTTATGAAAAATTGATTTTCTAATTAAAAGCAAAGTGGAGTTACTTCCCTAGAGGTAAAATGGCAGCATGATGACACCTCATGACACGCTGATCCTTTCTCCAGTCAGAAGACAAAGAATTCTCTGACCTATCAAATCCTTAGGGGGTTGGGCATAGAGAATCAGCTTCCACACCCACTTTGAAAACACATAAAAAGAGACTGTTTAGGACAGATAGGGAACACTTTTTTTCCACTACTCACCGATTCCTGCGAAGCACTTTGCCAGACCAGATCCAGACAATATCCAGATAGAGACTGCAGATCTAGATCCAGAGACCAGAACTTAGAATCCAGACTCTAGAACCAAGCTCTAGAACCCTGAAGCAGAGGCCTAATTCACAAGCTGAATTCTCTTCAGCAGGCCTTCAGAATCTTTTGCAACCTGATTCTAACCCCTAAACTTCCACGGGGCCTAACCAAACCATTCAACAGCCGGGCCGTGCTGTGCTATTATAGCTAAGAACCATGTGCTAGAACACAGATCCGGACCCGGAAAACAGTGCTGTAATCCAAGACCCATCAGATCCAGTTTAAGAGGCTGCAGACCGCCGTGCAGTGCTGAACGCAGAACCCAGAGGGCCTGAGACCGTCCGGTGGCGAGACAAAGCCAAACCCCTTGACCAGATCTTTGACAAGGACCATCCCATTCCAAAGCTAGGAGTTAGTATCTAGTCTACAACTGTCCATAACCAATCTCTTAGTTTAACCCTTTAAGTGCCATGGGTATTTCTCCCCAGTGCCAGAGCCTTTTTTGGTGATTTTGGTATGTGGCCATTCAATGGCTTGTAACTTTTTCGTTACATGAGATATCTCGGCCAAATTTGGCTCCTTTTTTCCCACATGTAGGCGGTCGTAACGCCACCCAGGAATCCCAGGTTGCTGTAGGGGGGTGAGAGAAAATAAGGAAAATGTGCGAAAATTTGGGGTTTTTTCAAAAAATGCCAATAAAATGATGTACAAAGAAGCCTGTGGTTTTTTCCTTGTAAGAGCTAGGAACAAATGGTTTGCTGTGCTGAGTTCCCCAATGGGTTGGCTTTCAGGAACAGGTTGAGTGGAAATGGAAAAAAATTATTTTGATGGGGTTATCAACCGTTTGGTGAGAGGTAGGCGATGTTTGCCATTTTTGCCAATTGGACATGCACGGACGGAATGGAAGAAAAGGGCAGGAAAGCCAAATTGGAGGACAGAAAGGCATATATTTCTGAAAAGTAGACAAAATTCCAAGTTTAGGAAGGGGTGATTTGCATAGGTCAGCCAACAACTAGGTAGGGGAAACTGCCATCGAATGGGGGAAAAGCGGGAAAATGACTGAAAAAAAAGGTATGTGTTGGACATGGTTGGCTTGGTACGGCAATGGCTTCTATGAATTTTGAGAAAAGCAATGCTCCGCTACATTCCCCCGACTCTTGCAGTTAGGAGAGCATACCATTTTTGTAGTGTTTGTACAAAACAAGCAAAACCACAAGCCAAACACTGAGCCATGGTACACAGGAGTTTTACGCTCACGGCCTGACCGGACGCACTTAGCATGTGTAAATTGGGAAAACCAATGTGGTGAGGAACGGCAGCCATACATTTTTTGAAAGAGCACAGGCAGACCTTTTCAAGGGTAGGTGACTTGTGCAGGTTACAAAAGTGTATGGTGGCTAAAGCAGCGACTAAATGTAGGTCACATTTGGGAAAAGAAAGGGTTGTGAGACAAAGGGCTCCAGCAAATGGGTCAAAACGTTAAAAACGGTACCTCACATGTGTGGGTGCACCTACCTGGCCGCCAAGGGGAAAGCCTAAAACACAAGTAACCCCAAGTCTGTTTTCACACCGGAAATGTCACACTCTCACATCATACAGATATGGGCCTCGGGTGTCCAAGCCACTGAGGAAAACTGGGAACCCCATGCATTTCCGAAAAGAGGACACCCGTGGGAATCCGCAAAGGTATGATATGCCCAAATTGCCCCAGATTTTATTACCCAGACACCCCCGCAAAGTCCGAAATGTGGGAAAAAATACGCAATTTCCACACATTTCGCTCGGCTCACCCATCGAAACACGCCCCCAACAACACATGGCCTACCGTCACCCGTTCCCACAGGTGTCCCGATGAAAACGGTACCTCACATGTGTGGGTGCACCTACCTGGCCGCCAAGGGGAAAGCCTAAAACACAAGTAACCCCAAGTCTGTTTTCACACCGGAAATGTCACACTCTCACATCATACAGATATGGGCCTCGGGTGTCCAAGTCACCAAGGAAAACAGGGAACCCCAAGCATTTCCGGAAAGAGGTCACCGGTGGGAATCCACAGAGGTATGATATGCCCAAATCGCCCCAGAATTTATTACCCAGACACCCCCGCAAAGTCCGAAATGTGGGAAAAAATACGCATTTTCCTCACATTTCGCTCGACTCACCCATCGAAACACGCCCCCAACAACACATGGCCTACCGTCCCGCATTCCCACAGGTGTCCCGATGAAAACGGTACCTCACATGTGTGAGTGCACCTACCTGGCCGCCAAGGGGAAAGCCTAAAACACAAGTAACCCCAAGTCTGTTTTCAGAGGGAAATCTCAGACATTCTGCCGACCGGCACAATGTACAGATATGGGCCTCGGGTGTCCAAGCCACCGAGGAAAACAGGGAACCCCATGCATTTCCGAAAAGAGGACACCCGTGGGAATCCGCAGAGGTATGATATGCCCAAATTGCCCCAGATTTTATTACCCAGACACCCCTGCAAAGTCCGAAATGTGGGGAAAAAAACGCTTTTTCCGCACATTTCGCTTGACGCACCCATCGAAACACGCCCCCAACAACACATGGCCTACTGTCACGCGTTCCCACAGGTGTCCCGATGAAAACGGTACCTCACATGTGTGGGTGCACCTACCTGGCCGCCAAGGGGAAAGCCTAAAACACAAGTAACCCCAAGTCTGTTTTCACACCGGAAATGTCACACTCTAACATCATACAGATATGGGCCTCGGGTGTCCAAGCCACCAAGGAAAACAGGGAACCCCATGCATTTCCGAAAAGAGGACACCCCTGGGAATCCGCAGAGGTATGATATGCCCAAATCGCTACAGAATTTATTACCCAGACACCCCCGCAAAGTCCAAAATGTGGGAAAAAATACGCATTTTCCTCACATTTCGCTCGACTCACCCATCGAAACACGCCCCCAACAACACATGGCCTACTGTCCCGTGTTCCCACAGGTGTCCCGATGAAAACGGTACCTCACATGTGTGGGTGCACCTACCTGGCCGCCAAGGGGAAAGCCTAAAACACAAGTAACCCCAAGTCTGTTTTCAGAGGGAAATCTCAGACATTCTGCCGACCGGCACAATGTACAGATATGGGCCTCGGGTGTCCAAGCCACCGAGGAAAACAGGGAACCCCATGCATTTCCGGAAAGAGGACACCCGTGGGAATCCGCAGAGGTATGATATGCCCATATCGCCCCAGAATTTATTACCCAGACACCCCCGCAAAGTCCGAAATGTGGGAAAAAATACGCATTTTCCTCACATTTCGCTCGACTCACCCATCGAAACACGCCCCCAACAACACATGGCCTACCGTCCCGCGTTCCCACAGGTGTCCCGATGAAAATGGTACCTCACATGTGTGGGTGCACCTACCTGGCCGCCAAGGGGAAAGCCTAAAACACAAGTAACCCCAAGTCTGTTTTCAGAGGGAAATCTCAGACATTCTGCCGACCGGCACAATGTACAGATATGGGCCTCGGGTGTCCAAGCCACCGAGGAAAACAGGGAACCCCATGCATTTCCAAAAAGAGGACACCCGTGGGAATCCGCAGAGGTATGATATGCCCAAATTGCCCCAGGATTTATTACCCAGACACCCCTGCAAAGTCCAAAATGTGTGGAAAAAACGCTTTTTCCGCACATTTCGCTCGACGCACCCATCGAAACATTCCCCCAACAACACATGGCCTACCGTCACGCATTCCCACAGGTGTCCCGATGAAAACGGTACCTCACATGTGTGGGTGCACCTACCTGGCCGCCAAGGGGAAAGCCTAAAACACAAGTAACCCCAAGTCTGTTTTCACACCGGAAATGTCACACTCTCAAATCATACAGATATGGGCCTCGGGTGTCCAAGCCACCAAGGAAAACAGGGAACCCCATGCATTTCCGAAAAGAGGACACCCGTGGGAATCTGCAGAGGTATGATATGCCCAAATCGCCCCAGAATTTATTACTCAGACACCCCCGCAAAGTCCGAAATGTGGGAAAAAATACGCATTTTCCTCACATTTCGCTCGACTCACCCATCGAAACACGCCCCCAACAACACATGGCCTACTGTCCCGCGTTCCCACAGGTGTCGCGATGAAAACGGTACCTCACATGTGTGGGTGCACCTACCTGGCCGCCAAGGGGAAAGCCTAAAACACAAGTAACCCCAAGTCTGTTTTCAGAGGGAAATCTCAGACATTCTGCCGACCGGCACAATGTACAGATATGGGACTCGGGTGTCCAAGCCACCGAGGAAAACAGGGAACCCCATGCATTTCCGGAAAGAGGACACCCGTGGGAATCCGCAGAGGTATGATATGCCCAAATCGCCCCAGAATTTATTACCAAGACACCCCCGCAAACTCCGAAATGTTGGAAAAAATACGCATTTTACTCACATTTTGCTCGACTCACCCATCGAAACATGCCCCCAACAACACATGGCCTACCGTCCCGCGTTCCCACAGGTGTCCCGATGAAAAGGGTACCTCACATGTGTGGGTGCACCTAACTGGCCGCCAAGGGGAAAGCCTAAAACACAAGTAACCCCAAGTCTGTTTTCAGAGGGAAATCTCAGACATTCTGCCGACCGGCACAATGTACAGATATGGGCCTCGGGTGTCCAAGCCACCGAGGAAAACAGGGAACCCCATGCATTTCCGAAAAGAGGACACCCGTGGGAATCCACAGAGGTATGATATGCCCAAATCGCCCCAGAATTTATTACCCAGACACCCCTGCAAAGTCCGAAATGTGGGGAAAAAAACGCTTTTTCCGCACATTTCGCTCGACGCACCCATCTAAACACGCCCCCAACAACACATGGCCTACCGTCACGCGTTCCCACAGGTGTCCCGATGAAAACGGTACCTCACATGTGTGGGTGCACCTACCTGGCCACCAAGGGGAAAGCCTAAAACACAAGTAACCCCAAGTCTGTTTTCACACCGGAAATGTCACACTCTCACATCATACAGATATGGGCCTCGGGTGTCCAAGCCACCAAGGAAAACAGGGAACCCCATGCATTTCCGAAAAGAGGACACCCGTGGGAATCCGCAGAAGTATGATATGCCCAAATCGCCCCAGAATTTATTACCCAGACACCCCCGCAAAGTCCGAAATGTGGGAAAAAATATGCATTTTCCTCACATTTCGCTCGACTCACCCATCGAAACACGCCCCCAACAACACATGGCCTACTGTCCCGCGTTCCCACAGGTGTCCCGATGAAAACGGTACCTCACATGTGTGGGTGCACCTACCTGGCCGCCAAGGGGAAAGCCTAAAACACAAGTAACCCCAAGTCTGTTTTCAGAGGGAAATCTCAGACATTCTGCCGACCGGCACAATGTACAGATATGGTCCTCGGGTGTCCAAGCCACCGAGGAAAACAGGGAACCCCATGCATTTCCGGAAAGAGGACACCCGTGGGAATCCGCAGAGGTATGATATGCCCAAATTGCCACAGAATTTATTACCCAGACACCCCCGCAAAGTCCGAAATGTGGGAAAAAATACGCATTTTCCTCACATTTCGCTCGACTCACCCATCGAAACACGCCCCCAACAACACATGGCCTACCGTCCCGCGTTCCCACAGGTGTCCCGATGAAAACGGTACCTCACATGTGTGGGTGCACCTACCTGGCCGCTAAGGGGAAAGCCTAAAACACAAGTAACCCCAAGTCTGTTTTCAGAGGGAAATCTCAGACATTCTGCCGACCGGCACAATGTACAGATATGGGCCTCGGGTGTCCAAGCCACCAAGGAAAACAGGGAACCCCATGCATTTCTGAAAAGAGGACACCCGTGGGAATCCGCAGAGGTATGATATGCCCAAATTGCCCTAGAATTTATTACCGAGACACCCCTGCAAAGTCCGAAATGTGGGGAAAAAAACGCTTTTTCCGCACATTTCGCTCAACGCACCCATCGAAACATGCCCCCAACAACACATGGCCTACCGTCACGCATTCCCACAGGTGTCCCGATGAAAACGGTACCTCACATGTGTGGGTGCACCTACCTGGCCGCCAAGGGGAAAGCCTAAAACACAAGTAACCCCAAGTCTGTTTTCACACCGGAAATGTCACACTCTCAAATCATACAGATATGGGCCTCGGGTGTCCAAGCCACCAAGGAAAACAGGGAACCCCATGCATTTCCGAAAAGAGGACACCCGTGGGAATCTGCAGAGGTATGATATGCCCAAATCGCCCCAGAATTTATTACTCAGACACCCCCGCAAAGTCCGAAATGTGGGAAAAAATACGCATTTTCCTCACATTTCGCTCGACTCACCCATCGAAACACGCCCCCAACAACACATGGCCTACTGTCCCGCGTTCCCACAGGTGTCGCGATGAAAACGGTACCTCACATGTGTGGGTGCACCTACCTGGCCGCCAAGGGGAAAGCCTAAAACACAAGTAACCCCAAGTCTGTTTTCAGAGGGAAATCTCAGACATTCTGCCGACCGGCACAATGTACAGAAATGGGACTCGGGTGTCCAAGCCACCGAGGAAAACAGGGAACCCCATGCATTTCCGGAAAGAGGACACCCGTGGGAATCCGCAGAGGTATGATATGCCCAAATCGCCCCAGAATTTATTACCCAGACACCCCCGCAAACTCCGAAATGTTGGAAAAAATAAGCATTTTCCTCACATTTCGCTCGACTCACCCATCGAAACACGCCGCCAACAACACATGGCCTACTGTCCCGCGTTCCCACAGGTGTCGCGATGAAAACGGTACCTCACATGTGTGGGTGCACCTACCTGGCCGCCAAGGGGAAAGCCTAAAACACAAGTAACCCCAAGTCTGTTTTCAGAGGGAAATCTCAGACATTCTGCCGACCGGCACAATGTACAGATATGGGACTCGGGTGTCCAAGCCACCGAGGAAAACAGGGAACCCAATGCATTTCCGGAAAGAGGACACCCGTGGGAATCCGCAGAGGTATGATATGCCCAAATCGCCCCAGAATTTATTACCCAGACACCCCCGCAAACTCCGAAATGTTGGAAAAAATACGCATTTTCCTCACATTTTGCTCGACTCACCCATCGAAACATGCCCCCAACAACACATGGCCTACCGTCCCACGTTCCCACAGGTGTCCCGATGAAAAGGATACCTCACATGTGTGGCTGCACCTAACTGGCCGCCAAGGGGAAAGCCTAAAACACAAGTAACCCCAAGTCTGTTTTCAGAGGGAAATCTCAGACATTCTGCCGACCGGCACAATGTACAGATATGGGCCTCGGGTGTCCAAGCCACCGAGGAAAACAGGGAACCCCATGCATTTCCGAAAAGAAGACACCCGTGGGAATCCACAGAGGTATGATATGCCCAAATCGCCCCAGAATTTATTACCCAGACACCCCTGCAAAGTCCGAAATGTGGGGAAAAAAACTCTTTTTCCGCACATTTCGCTCGACGCACCCATCTAAACACGCCCCCAACAACACATGGCCTACCGTCACGCGTTCCCACAGGTGTCCCGATGAAAACGGTACCTCACATGTGTGGGTGCACCTACCTGGCCGCCAAGGGGAAAGCCTAAAACACAAGTAACCCCAAGTCTGTTTTCACACCGGAAATGTCACACTCTCACATCATACAGATATGGGCCTCGGGTGTCCAAGCCACCAAGGAAAACAGGGAACCCCATGCATTTCCGAAAAGAGGACACCCGTGGGAATCCGCAGAAGTATGATATGCCCAAATCGCCCCAGAATTTATTACCCAGACACCCCCGCAAAGTCCGAAATGTGGGAAAAAATATGCATTTTCCTCACATTTCGCTCGACTCACCCATCGAAACACGCCCCCAACAACACATGGCCTACTGTCCCGCGTTCCCACAGGTGTCCCGATGAAAACGGTACCTCACATGTGTGGGTGCACCTACCTGGCCGCCAAGGGGAAAGCCTAAAACACAAGTAACCCCAAGTCTGTTTTCAGAGGGAAATCTCAGACATTCTGCCGACCGGCACAATGTACAGATATGGTCCTCGGGTGTCCAAGCCACCGAGGAAAACAGGGAACCCCATGCATTTCCGGAAAGAGGACACCCGTGGGAATCCGCAGAGGTATGATATGCCCAAATTGCCACAGAATTTATTACCCAGACACCCCCGCAAAGTCCGAAATGTGGGAAAAAATACGCATTTTCCTCACATTTCGCTCGACTCACCCATCGAAACACGCCCCCAACAACACATGGCCTACCGTCCCGCGTTCCCACAGGTGTCCCGATGAAAACGGTACCTCACATGTGTGGGTGCACCTACCTGGCCGCTAAGGGGAAAGCCTAAAACACAAGTAACCCCAAGTCTGTTTTCAGAGGGAAATCGCAGACATTCTGCCGACCGGCACAATGTACAGATATGGGCCTCGGGTGTCCAAGCCACCAAGGAAAACAGGGAACCCCATGCATTTCTGAAAAGAGGACACCCGTGGGAATCCGCAGAGGTATGATATGCCCAAATTGCCCTAGAATTTATTACCCAGACACCCCTGCAAAGTCCGAAATGTGGGGAAAAAAACGCTTTTTCCGCACATTTCGCTCAACGCACCCATCGAAACACGCCCCCAACAACACATGGCCTACCGTCACGCGTTCCCACAGGTGTCCCGATGAAAATGGTACCTCACATGTGTGGGTGCAGCTACCTGGCCGCCAAGGGGAAAGCCTAAAACACAAGTAACCCCAAGTCTGTTTTCACACCGGAAATGTCACACTCTCACATCATACAGATATGGGCCTCGGGTGTCCAAGCCACCAAGGAAAACAGGGAACCCTATGCATTTCCGAAAAGAGGACACCCGTGGGAATCTGCAGAGGTATGATATGCCCAAATCGCCCCAGAATGTATTACCCAGACACCCCCGCAAAGTCCGAAATGTGGGAAAAAATACGAATTTTCCTCACATTTCGCTCGACGCACCCATCGAAACACGCCCCCAACAACACATGGCCTACCGTCCCGCGTTCCCACAGGTGTCCCAATGAAAACGGTACCTCACATGCGTGGGTGCACCTACCTGGCCGGCAAGGGGCAAGCCGAAAACGCAAGCAACCCCCAGTCTGTTTGCAGAGGGGAATCTCAGCCATTCTGCCGACCGGCACAACATACAGATATGGGCCTCGGGTGTCCAAGCCACCAAGGAAAACAGGGAGCCCCATGCATTTCCGAAAAGAGGACACCCGTGGGAATCCGCAGAGGTGTGATTTGCGCACATCGCCCCAGATTTTTTTTACCCAGACACCCCTGCAAAGTCCGAAATGTGGGGGAAAAAACGCTTTTTCCGCACATTTCGCTCGACGCACCCATCGAAACACGCCCCCAACAACACATGGCCTACCGTCCCGTGTTCCCACAGGTGTTCCAATGAAAACGGTACCTCACATGCGTGGGTGCACCTACCTGGCCGGCAAGGGGCAAGCCGAAAACGCAAGCAACCCCCAGTCTGTTTGCAGAGGGGAATCTCAGCCATTCTGCCGACCGGCACAACATCCAGATATGGGCCTCGGGTGTCCAAGCCACCAAGGAAAACAGGGAGCCCCATGCATTTCCGAAAAGAGGACACCCGTGGGAATCCGCAGAGGTGTGATTTGCGCACATCGCCCCAGATTTTTTTACCCAGACACCCGTGCAAAGTCCAAAATGTGGGGGAAAAAATGCTTTTTCTGCACATTTCGCTCGACGCACCCATCGAAACACGCCCCCAACAACACATGGCCTACCATCCCGCGTTCCCACAGGTGTCCCGATGAAAACGGTACCTCACATGTGTGGGTGCACCTACCTGGCCGCCAAGGGAAAAGCCGAAAACGCAAGCAACCCCCAGTCTGTTTGCAGAGGGGAATCTCAGCCATTCTGCCGACCGGCACAACATACAGATATGGGCCTCGGGTGTCCAAGCCACCAAGGAAAACAGGGAGCCCCATGCATTTCCGAAAAGAGGACACCCGTGGGAATCCGCAGAGGTGTGATTTGCGCACATCGCCCCAGATTTTTTTACCCAGACACCCCTGCAAAGTCCGAAATGTGGGGGAAAAACGCTTTTTCCGCACATTTCGCTCGACGCACCCATCGAAACACGCCCCCAACAATACATGGCCTACCGTCCCGCGTTCCCACAGGTGTTCCGATGAAAACGGTACCTCACATGCGTGGGTGCACCTACCTGGCCGGCAAGGGGCAAGCCGAAAACGCAAGCAACCCCCAGTCTGTTTGCAGAGGGGAATCTCAGCCATTCTGCCGACCGGCACAACATACAGATATGGGCCTTGGGTGTCCAAGCCACCAAGGAAAACAGGGAGCCCCATGCATTTCCGAAAAGAGGACACCCGTGGGAATCCGCAGAGGGGTGATTTGCGCACATCGCCCCAGATTTTTTTACCCAGACACCCCTGCAAAGTCCGAAATGTGGGGAAAAAAACGCTTTTTCCGCACATTTCGCTCGACGCACCCATCGAAACACGCCCCCAACAACACATGGCCTACCGTCCCGCGTTCCCACAGGTGTCCCGATGAAAACGGTACCTCACATGCGTGGGTGCACCTACCTGGCCGGCAAGGGGCAAGCCGAAAACGCAAGCAACCCCCAGTCTGTTTGCAGAGGGGAATCTCAGCCATTCTGCCGACCGGCACAACATCCAGATATGGGCCTCGGGTGTCCAAGCCACCAAGGAAAACAGGGAGCCCCATGCATTTCCGAAAAGAGGACACCCGTGGGAATCCGCAGAGGTGTGATTTGCGCACATCACCCCAGATTTTTTTACCCAGACACCCCTGCAAAGTCCGAAATGTGGGGGAAAAAACGCTTTTTCCGCACATTTTGCTCGACGCACCCATCGAAACACGCCCCCAACAAATCATGGCCTACCGTCCCGCGTTCCCACAGGTGTCCCGATGAAAACGGTACCTCACATGCGTGGGTGCACCTACCTGGCCGGCAAGGGGCAAGCCGAAAACGCAAGCAACCCCCAGTCTTTTTGCAGAGGGGAATCTCAGCCATTCTGCCGACCGGCACAACATACAGATATGGGCCTCGGGTGTCCAAGCCACCAAGGAAAACAGGGAGCCCCATGCATTTCCGAAAAGAGGACACCCGTGGGAATCCGCAGAGGTGTGATTTGCGCACATCGCCCCAGATTTTTTTACCCAGACACCCCTGCAAAGTCCGAAATGTGGGGGAAAAAACACTTTTTCCGCACATTTCACTCGACGCACCCATCGAAACACGCCCCCAACAACACATGGCCTACCGTCCCACAGGTGTCCCGATGAAAACGGTACCTCACATGTGTGGGTGCACCTACCTGGCCGCCAAGGGGAAAGCCGAAAACGCAAGCAACCCCCAGTCTGTTTGCAGAGGGGAATCTCAGCCATTCTGCCGACCGGCACAACATACAGATATGGGCCTCGGGTGTCCAAGCCACCAAGGAAAACAGGGAGCCCCATGCATTTCCAAAAAGAGGACACCCGTGGGAATCCGCAGAGGTGTGATTTGCGCACATCGCCCCAGATTTTTTTACCCAGACACCCCTGCAAAGTCCGAAATGTGGGGGAAAAAACGCTTTTTCCGCACATTTCGCTCGACGCACCCATCGAAACACGCCCCCAACAACACATGACCTACCGTCCCGCGTTCCCACAGGTGTCCTGAGGAAAACGGTACCTCACATGCGTGGGTGCACCTACCTGGCCGGCAAGGGGCAAGCCGAAAACGCAAGCAACCCCCAGTCTGTTTGCAGAGGGGAATCTCAGCCATTCTGCCGACCGGCACAACATACAGATATGGGCCTCGGGTGTCCAAGCCACCAAGGAAAACAGGGAGCCCCATGCATTTCCGAAAAGAGGACACCGTGGGAATCCGCAGAGGTGTGATTTGCGCACATCGGCCCAGATTTTTTTACCCAGACACCCCTGCAAAGTCCGAAATGTGGGGGAAAAAACGCTTTTTCCGCACATTTCGCTCGACGCACCCATCGAAACACGCCCCCAACAACACATGGCCTACCGTCCCGCATTCCCACAGGTGTCCCGATGAAAACGGTACCTCACATGCGTGGGTGCACCTACCTGGCCGGCAAGGGGCAAGCCGAAAACGCAAGCAACCCCCAGTCTGTTTGCAGAGGGGAATCTCAGCCATTCTGCCGACCGGCACAACATACAGATATGGGCCTCGGGTGTCCAAGCCACCAAGGAAAACAGGGAGCCCCATGCATTTCCGAAAAGAGGACACCCGTGGGAATCCGCAGAGGTGTGATTTGCGCACATCGCCCCAGATTTTTTTACCCAGACACCCCTGCAAAGTCCGAAATGTGGGGAAAAAACGCTTTTTCTGCACATTTCGCTCGACGCACCCATCGAAACACGCCCCCAACAACACATGGCCTACCGTCCCGCGTTCCCACAGGTGTCCCGATGAAAACGGTACCTCACATGCGTGGGTGCACCTACCTGGCCGGCAAGGGGCAAGCCGAAAACGCAAGCAACCCCAGTCTGTTTGCAGAGGGGAATCTCAGCCATTCTGCCGACCGGCACAACATACAGATATGGGCCTCGGGTGTCCAAGCCACCAAGGAAAACAGGGAGCCCCATGCATTTCCGAAAAGAGGACACCCGTGGGAATCCGCAGAGGTGTGATTTGCGCACATCGCCCCAGATTTTCTTACCCAGACACCCCTGCAAAGTCCGAAATGTGGGGGAAAAAACGCTTTTTCCGCACATTTCGCTCGACGCACCCATCGAAACACGCCCCCAACAACACATGGCCTACCGTCCCGCGTTCCCACAGGTGTCCCGATGAAAACGGTACCTCACATGCGTGGGTGCACCTACCTGGCCGGCAAGGGGCAAGCTGAAAACGCAAGCAACCCCCAGTCTGTTTGCAGAGGGGAATCTCAGCCATCCTGCCGACCGGCACAACATACAGATATGGGCTTCGGGTGTCCAAGCCACCAAGGAAAACAGGGAGCCCCATGCATTTCCGAAAAGAGGACACCCGTGGGAATCCGCAGAGGTGTGATTTGCGCACATCGCCCCAGATTTTTTTACCCAGACACCCCTGCAAAGTCCGAAATGTTGGGGAAAAAACGCTTTTTTCAACAACACATGGCCTACCGTCCCGCGTTCCCACAGGTGTCCCGATGAAAACGGTACCTCACATGCGTGGGTGCACCTACCTGGCCGGCAAGGGGCAAGCCGAAAACGCAAGCAACCCCCAGTCTGTTTGCAGAGGGGAATCTCAGCCATTCTGCCGACCGGCACAACATACAGACATGGGCCTCGGGTGTCCAAGCCACCAAGGAAAACAGGGAGCCCCATGCATTTCCGAAAAGAGGACACCCGTGGGAATCCGCAGAGGTGTGATTTGCGCACATGGCCCCAGATTTTATTACCCAGACACCCCTGCAAAGTCCGAAATGTGGGGGAAAAAACGCTTTTTCCGCACATTTCGCTCGACGCACCCATCGAAACACGCCCCCAACAACACATGGCCTACCGTCCCGCGTTCCCACAGGTGTCCCGATGAAAACGGTACCTCACATGCATGGGTGCACCTACCGGGGGCGCAAAAGGAAAAGGGTAACCGACTGGGAACCCCAAGCCATTCACCACTGCCCATTTTGTTCATGTGGGCAACCTACAGATTTGGGCCTAGGGTGTCGCAGCCAGCAAGGGAAACAGGGAACCCCATGCATTTCCCAAAAGAGGACACCCGTGGGAATCCACAGAGGTCTGACTTACGCAAATCGGCCCAGAATGTAATACCCAGAACCACCAGCAAAGACCCACATGGGAGAAGGGTGCCCAAGGCCAGGGATATTACCGCCGACTTTGCTGGAGCCCTGGCTGCCCTGCGTTACAGCTTCTCCCCACCAAGGAGTCTCGGCAGTGTGCCAATACCTCCCCGAAGGGAAAAGCTGTAATGCAGCTCAGCCGCAACTCCAGGACAGTTGGAGGTGATCTGCCCAGACGGGCCATTCCCACCCACACCACCAACAATCCAGCCCCAGTCTCACCCACCCCACTGACAGTGGGCCCT
Source organism: Ambystoma mexicanum (assembly GCF_040938575.1). NCBI lineage: Eukaryota > Metazoa > Chordata > Amphibia > Caudata > Ambystomatidae > Ambystoma > Ambystoma mexicanum. Next base: position 445,837,123 of record NC_090935.1, on the reverse strand, counting down.
AACCATAGAATAATAAAAAACAGTACTCACATAACGTTGCAGCTGCTCGGGTAGAAAAAGCTGTAAACAAAACAAAGAACATGTGTTACCTACGGTCACACCAGCAAAATGTAGCCCTCCCCGGGGGCAGATAGGGGGGGGGTTGTCCTGCACTCCTCCCTGGGCTCAGGCGTCCGTTCCTAGGAGCAGATATCTGGTCCCAGGAAGGGCTGCATGACTTGGCACCCACTCCATTGCGGGTGGGGGGGAGGGGGTCAACGCCCCATCCCATTAGAAAATTCCCTGACCCTTTTGGGTGCCCCACCGCCCCCCCTAAAAAGCGTTCCACCATTTTCATTTTTTTCCTTTGGTAACCCAACTCCCGTTGGTGCAGAGGGTCACATTGGTGTGCCAATCTGGCGCCGGGGTGCCCAAACCTTACTGCCCCACCCACTGGGGGGGCCTGTCCCACCATTTTTGGGGGCCCTCTCCCCCCTCACCCCAAATGGCTGGAGGACACACCTCATGCAGTCCTCCCTGGGCCTCCTCCAAACGGCTGCGTGAGGTACACCCCACCTCCATTTGGGGTGAGGGGGGAGAGGGCCACCCCAAAAGGTGGGTCAGGACCCCCAATAGATGGGGCAGTAGGGTTTGGGCACCCTGGAGCAGATAGCCACAACAATGTGGCCATCTGCACCAAGCAAAGTTGGGTAAACAAAAAAAAATATACAAAATCACAGGCTGCTTTTTAGGGGGGGCTGAGGGCCACCCTAAATTGGCAGCGCATGATGTACCGCAACGGGGGGTGGCCCTCAACCCCCCCCCCACCTCAAATGGAGGGCCCCACCTCATTCAACCCTCCCTGGGGCCAGATATCTGCTCCTAGGAAGGGGCATCTGACCCCAGGGAGGGATGCATGATGTGAGGCCCCCCTATCTGCGCCCAGGGAGGGTTGCATGAGGTGGGGCCCTCCATTTGGGGTGGGGGGGGTTGAGGGCCACCCCCCGTTGCGGTACATCATGTGCTGCCAATTTAGGGTGGCCCTCAGCCCCCCCTAAAAAGCAGCCTGTGGTTTTGTATATTTTTTTTTGTTTACCTAACTTTGCTTGGTGCAGATGGGCCCATTAGTGTGGCTATCTGCCCCCAGGGTGCCCAAACCCTACTGCCCCATCTATTGGGGGTCCTGCCCCACCTTTTGGTGTGCCCCCCCGACCACACCCCCAATGGCTGGGGGACACACCTCATGCAGGCCTCCCTGGGCCTCCTCCAAACGGCTGCGTGAGGTACACCCCACCTCCATTTGGGGTGAGGGGGGAGAGGGCCACCCCAAAATGTGGGGCAGGATCCCCAATAGATGGGGCAGTAGGGTTTGGGCACCCTGGGTGCAGAAAGCCACACTAATGTGGCCATCTGCACCAAGCACAGTTGGGTAAACAAAAAAAAATATACAAAATCACAGGCTGCTTTTTAGGGGGGGCTGAGGGCCACCCTAAATTGGCAGCGCATGATGTACCACAACGGGGGGTGGCCCTCAACCCCCCCCACCCCAAATGGAGGGCCCCACCTCATGCAACCCTCCCTGGGGGCAGATATCCGCTCCTAGGAAGGGGCATCTGACCCCAGGGAGGGATGCATGAGGTGAGGCCCCCCTATCTGCCCCCAGGGAGGGTTGCATGAGGTGGGGCCCTCCATTTGGGGTGGGGGGGGTTGAGGGCCACCCCCCGTTGTGGTACATCATGTGCTGCCAATTTAGGGTAGCCCTCAGCCCCCCCTAAAAAGCAGCCTGTGGTTTTGTATATTTTTTTTTGTTTACCCAACTTGGCTTGGTGCAGATGGGCCCATTAGTGTGGCTATCTGCCCCCAGGGTGCCCAAACCCTACTGCCCCATCTATTGGGGGTCCTGCCCCAGCTTTTGGGGTGCCCCCCCCACCCCACCCCCAATGGCTGGGGGACACATCTCATGCAGGCCTCCCTGGACCTCCTCCAAACGGCTGCGTGAGGTACACCCCACCTCCATTTGGGGTGAGGGGGGAGAGGGCCACCCCAAAAGGTGGGGCAGGACCCCCAATAGATGGGGAAGTAGGGTTTGGGCACCCTGGGGGCAGATAGCCACACTAATCTGGCCATCTGCACCAAGCAAAGTTGGGTAAACAAAAAAAAATATACAAAACCACAGGCTGCTTTTTAGGGGGGGCTGAGGGCCCCCTAAATTGGCAGCGCATGATGTACCGCAACGGGGGGTGGCCCTCAACCCCCCCCCACCCCAAATGGAGGGCCCCACCTCATGCAACCCTCCCTGGGGGCAGATATCTGCTCCTAGGAAGGGGCATCTGACCCCAGGGAGGGATGCATGAGGTCAGGCCCCCCCTATCTGCGCCCAGGGAGGGTTGCATGAGGTGGGGCCCTCCATTTGGGGTGGGGGGGTTGAGGGCCACCCCCCGTTGCGGTACATCATGCGCTGTCAATTTAGGGTGGCCCTCAGCCCCCCCTAAAAAGCAGCCTGTGGTTTTGTATATTTTCTTTTGTTTACCCAACTTGGCTTGGTGCAGATGGGCCCATTAGTGTGGCTATCTGCCCCCAGGGTGCCCAAACCCTACTGCCCCATCTATTGGGGGTCCTGCCCCAGCTTATGGGGTGCCCCCCCACCCCACCCCCAATGGCTGGGGGACACACCTCATGCAGGCCTCCCTGGGCCTCCTCCAAACGGCTGCGTGAGGTACACCCCACCTCCATTTGAGGTGAGGGGAGAGAGGGCCACCCCAAAAGGTGGGGCAGGACCCCCAATAGATGGGGCAGTAGGGTTTGGGCACCCTGGGGGCAGATAGCCACACTAATGTGGCCATCTGCACCAAGCAAAGTTGGGTAAACAAAAAAAAAATATACAAAACCACAGGCTGCTTTTTAGGGGGGGCTGAGGGCCACACTAAATTGGCAGCGCATGATGTACCGCAATGGGGGGTGGCCCTCAACCCCCCCACCTCAAATGGAGGGCCCCACCTCATGCAACCCTCCCTGGGGCCAGATATCTGCTCCTAGGAAGGGGCATCTGACCCCAGGGAGGGATGCATGAGGTGAGGCCCCCCTATCTGCGCCCAGGGAGGGTTGCATGAGGTGGGGCCCTCCATTTGGGGTGAGGGGGGGGGTTGAGGGCCACCCCCCGTTGCGGTACATCATGCGCTGCCAATTTAGGGTGGCCCTCAGCCCCCCCTAAAAAGCAGCCTGTGGTTTTGTATATTTTTTTTTGTTTACCCAACTTGGCTTGGTGCAGATGGGCCCATTAGTGTGGCTATCTGCCCCCAGGGTGCCCAAACCCTACTGCCCCATCTATTGGGGGTCCTGCCCCAGCTTTTGGGGTGCCCCCCCACCCCACCCCCAATGGCTGGGGGACACACCTCATGCAGGCCTCCCTGGGCCTCCTCCAAACGGCTGCGTGAGGTACACCCCACCTCCATTTGGGGTGAGGGGGGAGAGGGCCACCCCAAAAGGTGGGGCGGGACCCCCAATAGATGGGGCAGTAGGGTTTGGGCACCCGAGGGGCAGATAGCCACACTAATGTGGCCATCTGCACCAAGCAAAGTTGGGTAAACAAAAAAAAATACACAAAACCACAGGCTGCTTTTTAGGGGGGCTGAGGGCCACCCTAAATTGGCAGCGCATGATGTACCGCAATGGGGGGTGGCCCTCAACCCCCCCCACCCCAAATGGAGGGCCCCACCTCATGCAACCCTCCCTGGGCGCAGATAGGGGGGCCTCACCTCATGCATCCCTCCCTGGGGTCAGATGCCCCTTCCTAGGAGCAGATATCTGCCCCCAGGGAGGGTTGCATGAGGCGGGGCCCTACATTTGGGGTGGGGGGGGTTGAGGGCCACCCCCCGTTGCGGTACATCATGCGCTGCCAATTTAGGGTGGCCCTCAGCCCCCCCTAAAAAGCAGCCTGTGGTTTTGCATATTTTTTTTTGTTTACCCAACCTGGCTTGGTGCAGATGGGCCCATTAGTGTGGCTATCTGCCCCCAGGGTGCCCAAACCCTACTGCCCCATCTATTTGGGGTCCTGCCCCAGCTTTTGGGGTGCCCCCCCACCCCACCCCCAATGGCTGGGGGACACACCTCATGCAGGCCTCCCTGGGCCTCCTCCAAACGGCTGCGTGAGGTACACCCCACCTCCATTTGGGGTGAGGGGGGAGAGGGCCACCCCAAAAGGTGGGGCAGGACCCCCAATAGATGGGGCAGTAGGGTTTGGGCACCCTGGGGGCAGATAGCCACACTAATGTGGCCATCTGCACCAAGCAAAGTTGGGTAAACAAAAAATAATATACAAAACCACAGGCTGCTTTTTAGGGGGGGCTGAGGGCCACCCTAAATTGGCAGCGCATGATGTACCACAACGGGGGGTGGCCCTCAACCCCCCCCACCCCAAATGGAGGGCCCCACCTCATGCAACCCTCCCTGGGCGCAGATAGGGGGGGCCTCACCTCATGCATCCCTCCCTGGGGTCAGATGCCCCTTCCTAGGAGCAGATTTCCGCCCCCAGGGAGGGTTGCATGAGGTGGGGCCCTCCATTTGGGGTGGGGGGGGGTTGAGGGCCACCCCCCGTTGCGGTACATCATGCGCTGCCAATTTAGGGTGGCCCTCAGCCCCCCCTAAAAAGCAGCCTGTGGTTTTGTATATTTTTTTTTGTTTACCCAACTTTGCTTGGTGCAGATGGGCCCATTAGTGTGGCTATCTGCCCCCAGGGTGCCCAAACCCTACTGCCCCATCTATTGGGGGTCCTGCCCCAGCTTTTGGGGTGCCCCCCCACCCCACCCCTTTCCAGGGACACCACTTTCTGCTCAATCCCTGGTGGCCTAGTGGGCCCCAGGACCCAAAACCCCCTCCCACCTCCCTCCTTCCCTCGACATTTTTTTTTTTTTTTTTCCCCCACCCCTGGGGGCAGTGATCATCTGCCCCCAGGGGTCCCTGGTGCTGTGGCCCCATGCTTTGGGGCCACGGGGGAAGGGGGCCGCTTACCTAGTAAGCAGCCCCCCTCCCCCACACGTCACAAAAGGATCTTCGTTTGATCCGTGACGTTGCTGCCCGCGGATCGAGGCGCCCTGCGCCCGATCCGCGGGCAGCAAAGCCACACAATGGGTATCGTTGGAAAGGGGAAGATCTCCCCTTTCCAACGATACCCGCCTCGATCTCCGGCTTGAAATACAGCCGGAGATCGAGGCGGAACAAGAAGGGCACTCACCTTCTCTCTCCAACGCAGCAGCCGAAAATGGCTGCTGCGTTGGAATTACTTTCCGTTTCACGCCGACGTGCGTCACGCACGTCGGCGTGAAACTGAAGGAAATCCAACCCCCGGGCAGTGAGGGGGGACCTCCCCCTCACATAGCCCGGGGGTTGGATTACAGTTTTGAGCGATCCCTGCTTTGCAGGGATCGCTCAAAACAAGGTGCCGAAAAGGACGAGCTATCTCGTCCTTGGCACTGCGTGTGCACTTCCAAGGACGAGATACCTCGTCCTTGGCACTTAAAGGGTTAAAGTAATTCAAACCATTTTAACCTGTCCAGAACTGCATTATAGAATCTTGTGTCCATCCTGTTGATTCCGAATCTGTAGCGCGCAATCTGTCATTTCTGAAATCTTGACTTTATTTCTGCAAAATCTACCTTCACAAAATCATCTGTAACTTTTGAACCACAAGTCCTAGAAGCGAAATGTAACTGTCATTTAACTGTCATTTTAAAACTCAGATTCTAAGCTTTCCAACAAGCCCAACATTACAATAGTTTTTCTGTAATCGCGGTTTATGCATGCGGAAAAATAGCCGCAAATTGCAATTTGGCTCAATTTCACCACTTGTAAAAATAGCTGTTTCTTTTTTGCAACTGCTGAATTTGTTTCCAATTTGATAATCATTCATGAATCATTGCTAGTGTTGACCTGAACAAATCCAAAGTAACTATCGCTTATTCTGAATATCCTTTAGTGAATTAAAATCATCTTAACATATTTTTTCATCCCTTGCATCACATTCAAAAGCGTTGTGTTTTAAAATCATACCTGTTTTCTCTAAGCTTGCTGGGGGGAACTGGAAATTGAACTGCATTACTGATTGTATTCTTGAAACCTGTGTGCCCTCATTTACATCTCTCATATTGCATGATAGTGGGGGAAGTGAGTAGTCACAGGGGAAAAAGTGATCATATTATCTGTTGATTGAAATCATATCAAGTTATTTCTGTGTTGCATTCATTTCCCATTATTGCATTTCCTTGAATCATATAAGGTATTTTCTGCTACAGTATCCTTCATATTCCTACTCTTAAGTGATTAAAGAGATTGTCAATTTTGTAATATTACCCCTTGTGATTACCGTCCATATTCATAAGCGTGCTATTCAGATATTAATTTGTTAATGAAAGTGTGATATATATATATATATATATATATATATATATATTGTTTAATACTTCAAATAAATCTTTTAATTTGCAAATCAAACCTACTTTGTGGCTCAGTGAGGTCAGGGGGATCCAAAGGGAGGGGTGTTATATAAGGGTTCATCATCCAGATTCAAAGAACTTTGACATAAACATATATAAATAAGGGCTTCTATTGGGCATCCCATCATCCCATCCTAAGCATTGACTTAGTTGGATTTTTGGATTGAAGTCACTTACACTTGGCCCTAAGGACAGAGGGTGGTCAGGTGCACACAGTGCAGAGAGAGAGAAACAGATCAGCAGGGGGAGGGGTCAAAGGCAGAAGCAAAGAGGAAAGTCTTGAGGTGCTTACCGAACCAGAGATGGCTCGCCTCAAATTTTAGAATGGCACGGAGGCTGTTCCAAAGGGAGGCCCCAGCTGAAGACATAGGTCTACCCCAGCTTGTTCCTTTGAAAAACGACTGACCCTGAGGGAGTTAAAGGTAGAGGAGCAAAGAGCTCCAGAGGGGAGGTATTTACAGAGGGATAGTTGAAGGTATTTTGAAGGTATTTTGGACTCAGGCCTCAGAAAGCATTGTGGACAATGCAGAGGGTTTTGAAATTAATCCTTGCATTCACTAGTCAATTAAGGGATTTCATAGCTGGAGAGATACTATCCCAGGGCTTGAGGCCAAGGACATGTCTTGCAGTCCTGCTCTGGATTAGTTGTAAAGGGTGGAGAGTAGAGGCAGGTAGATTTAGAAAGAGGCTGTTACAATAGTCCAACCTAGAGAGAACCAGAGCTTGGGCGACAGTGAGCTTCTGGGGGAGGAGAGGAAGAGCAGAATAGCTCTGAGGCGGTGCAGTATGAAGTTTGACTTTTTAAAGTCATCAGAGATGTGGGCAGAGAAGGAAAGTGTGGAGTCAAAGATGACCCTGAGGTTCTTAGCCTCGTAGGTAGGGGTAGGAGGAGGGCCAAGGGAGGCCAGCCAGAGAGTAAGGGAAAAGGATGGTGAAGGTGTACCGATGAGGAGTATCTCAGTCTTGTTGGCATTTGGACAAAGATCATTGGCGGCACACCAATTTTGAATGGCAGATAGACAATCAGAGATGAGGGATGGAGAGGAGGTGGCAGAGGGCAGCCTGAAAATGAGTTGAGTGTTGTCAGAGTAGCACTGGAAATTTGAGCAGAAAATGGCAATTCAGTGGGTGAGCATTTCCAGGTATTGGTTGAAAAGCCAGGGCGGTATCAATGTGGTCTGTGATGGTTTTAGAGGAACAGGGATGAACCTGTTTTGATGAGGCTTTCAAAGATCGGACTTGTATAGCGACCTTATTAGGGGAGAAAAGAGGAAAGGATGAGAAAGATGGAGTTTGGTGACTGAGGAAGGATAAAGCCCTAAGCATGGTTTCAGCATCGCTTTGTAAAAGCAAGGCACGTTGGCCCTTTATCCAGTTCCTGTAGTATAATTTTAGCCCAGCAACAACACGTGCCACATGTATGCAACCAATGGTGCAGAAACAAATCAGTCTGCTCAGCTCCTTTCACCAAACACTCTGGCTCACTGTTCACAAACTGTTCTGCAATAGCTGTGGAGAAAGTGGAGTATGAGAATATATATTTCAGCTTCATTAGCATAAATTTGATAGAGAAAAGGCAAAGGATGAGATATACCTTCCTAGGGAAGAGGTATAGATGGTGAAAAGCAGGTGTCCAAGGATTGATACTTGGGGGATGCCAACAGAGAGAGAGGGGCTTTGTCAGTCATGTGCGAGATCCAATATATTTGAAGGTATTGATCTTCCAGGTAGGCAGTGATCTAGGCAAGAGTAGATTCACAAAAGTCAAGGGGCCTCATTACCACCCTGGCGTTAACCATGGCGCTGGTATTTTACACACTCCACCATGCTGAATGGCGGAATTACCGCCCCATTCCAAGGTTGGTGGCGGTAATTCCCCATTCACCATTGGTCCTTCCCCATTCCCATTTTTGCCCCCATAGGGCTCAAGTGGAATGGGGAAGGTGGTAATTACGGTACTGCAAATTGCGGTACTGTAATTACCTCGAAAGTCCATTTGCGGGTTCCTTCCTTAACGGCTGGTAAAACCAGCCATTAAGGTTGGGACCCGCAAAGGGACCTCGTAAATAGGCGGTAAGGGTTTAATGGCGCCTAGACCTTTTACGGCGCTGTTAACCCTTTACCGCCTGGGTCGTAATGAGGCCCAAGGTCCTGGAAAATTGGAAGGAGAGATGAGTGCTTAACGGTGTCAAAAACATGAACAAGGTCCAGATGGATGAGCATAAAAAAGAGAGTTTGGAGTGGTGAACAAAAGAGCGACTTTTCGAGACATGCCTGGGTGCAATCTCGTTGGAGTGTTTACTACAGAAGCCAGTTTGACCTTGATTCCCAAGACCTTTATCCTTAAATTACTTAGAGATCCAGTCGAAGAACAACCAATCAAGAACTTTTGAATAATGGGGAAGGAAAGAAACTGGATGATAGTTTTCTAGGATCTTTGGGTTAGTAGATGGTTTCTTCAATAGGGGTAAGAAATATCTATATTTGAAGGAGGTAGGGAAGAGTCCAGCAGAGAGAGAGAGAGAGACATTAAACAAATCAGAGAGATAAGGTCAAGTGATTGAGAGACTATGGGCCTCATTACAAGGATGCCGATCTGGAATGAATGTGCCGGTAATTACATTTACCGGCACATGTTCGACCGGCATACTACATGTTTGCTGGTAGGGTGGCTTGATTTACTTCCAGGCAAGAGCTAGAGGTAAGTCAGTCACCCTACCGGTAAAAAACAGCAAATGGGACTCCATGGAATGCGGATTAACATGCCCTTACTGGCCCATGTAATCTGCTGGTAATTCCAGCAGACCAGGTGCCAGTAATTGTATTGCCATTTGGTGGTATCCTGTCGGATTTACTTGTGGGATAGCAGCAGACATGTAATGTTGCCCTAAGTCTTTGGCCTTTTGGGCAGCAGAGGAGTCATCAGAAGAGCAATATGGGTTGGCATTGTAAAGGATGATTGCTAATCGGATAGGGGAGAGAGAGAAGAAGGATTTGATAGTAGAAGAGGTGGATGACAGCAGGAGGGTTGGGTTAGAGGAAGAAGGGTTTTCTAAATATGTCAAGAAGTTTAGAGATTGCAGAGGAAATGTAGTAAGCAAAGTAATTAGCAAAAAGGGAGGAGTCCATGGGTATTGGCTTGTAGGTGTGAGCAAAGATTGGAGATAGATAAGAGATGAAAATGCACAGGTGTTATTTTAACGGGATGCAATTAGACTTGTGAAGTAGGTGGATTTTGCAAGGTCCAGTGTTGAGGATAGGACAGCAAGGGTTTTTTGTAGGCTAGGAGTAGGGTAGGTGTCAATAATTTGCACCAACGTCATAGGTCACAATCTAAGATTTATTTTGAGGGTCTGAATTTCAGAGGTGATCCAAGGATGGTGGCTGGAAATTATGAATGTGCAAGCAGGATAGTGTTGGTCAAATGGAGTCATGAGTGCATAGAGAAAGTAAGAGAAAGTTCAGTTAATTGAAGAGGCATGAATAGGGGAAAGAGACAAGGGGGAGGTCCTCACATGATTAAAGCAAAGGGCACAACATTCCTGCCTGACTTTTCTCTTTGTTGTTGAAGAGGGGAGATGTGCTTTAGAAGGTGGATTGACAGAGATGTTAAAGTGAACAATGGAATGATCAGAAGGAGAGGGGTCGATGGAGAAGTCCGAGGAGGAGCCTGAATTAGGGAGAAACACAAGGTAAAGAGAGTTACCACCAGAGTGCATAGGCTTGTTAGGGAAGGAGTAGAAGGAGTGGTCAGATAGAAGGGATTTAAGTTCAAGGCAGGTAGATGCATAGGGTTTGGGGAGGTTAAAGTACCCCAGCATGACAAAGGGAATGTCAGTAGAAAGTGACTCATGGGTAAGGGTCAGATCAGGGAAGGAGTTATAAGGACCCTGGGGTTGATAGAAAGCCATAAAAGTAAGAGGGGTTGGAGGGGGAGTTGAATAGTGGCGTATTCAAAGGAGTAAGATCTAATGACAGACCAGAGTATAGGAGTGTTGAGGTCCTTATTGATAAGGAACCCCCAAAACTGCTGCCCTTCCCAATAGATTGGGTAGAGTGGGAGAAGATACAGTCAATGTGGAGAGCTGCTAATCTAGCAGAGTCATGCGGGGAGAGCCAGGTTTCTTTTACCACAGGAGTGAAAGTTGAGGGTGGTAAGAGTTGTAGTGGTCAGTGGTGTTGGAAAACCTGTTGCAGAGGGATTGTCCATTCCAGAGGCCAAGTGAAAGCAAGATAGGAGGTTGAGGAGATGAGCAGGTGGTAGTAAGGTGGATAAATGAGGTTGGCAATCCTGGAAGCACAGAATGAAGATACGAAGGCCGGAGAGTGACACAGACATTACACCAGGTTGAGGCTAAAGGCTATGAGAGAAGGTAGGAAGAAGAGTGAGTAGAAGGAGGAATGAAGCAAAGTCAAGATGCAGGATGAACGGTAGAAGAAATAGGCAGGTGAAGATAATGATAAAAGGATGCAGCCGGAGAGAGAGGGCAGGTGGGTGAGCGGAAAGGCAAGGGTTGGATGCTTGGCTGAGAAGAACAGGTGTAAGTTCTGATTTGGGCTACAATGGGTAGTCAAAAGGGAGTTAAATGACCCAAAAGAGTGATGCTCCTTGATCTGTGAGGTCAAATAAGCTCCACAGTGAAGGTATAGGAGTGTGCTCTAGATCCTATACCCTCTCCAGAAAGAAAATAGATCACATTCTAACTGCTATTGAAGCTCGAGATTTCTAGTCCAGGTAATTATTGTTGTGCAGCGGATGTGTGTCCCTGGAGTTTGGCTCTTTGCTCTATTAAGTATTTTGAAGTCTTGGAGTGGATGCCTTTTCAATGGGAGAACATTGATGACTTATGACTGATGTATGAAGAGATCAACGTATGATCTTTTTTATTGCATATTTATTGCGATTTTGTTGATTTGCTTTTTAGTACCTTGCCATTTTATTTTCTCAATGGAGGGCATGCCAAAACACTATTGTAACGCCATGCTCCACACTTTCTGCTTCGGCCCGCATCCCATGCTATATGTGCGTTCATGAATAAAGAGAGGCATGGCATGAAGTAACACAATGTTTGCCATCTGAGCTTTTGCACCATGGCTAACAAGGCTGTAAAAAAACATCACAAATATCTTTTGCTTTATTCCAACTCATCCAATCGTTTTATAAACAAGATCTGACATTGAAATCAAACACAGTGCTCTAACTTAATTTCCTTTTAGATCATTACAGTTTACATTATTTGTTTTGTACTTGTGTGGAGGTATGAACCAATGTCCGAAGATTCCTCCCTTTTGTGAAAGTCTCATCGCTGATTCTCAAGAGCAGTGCTATTGAGTGATGTTGTTGATGCCAAATCCCTCCTTCAGTAAAAATACTTCTGCTGGGCCGCCCTACATGTTATTTCTGTTTATATTTTCTATTAAAATCTGTCACTCTACTCCCTTTTGGAAGAGCCTCACCCCCCCTCCATTGGACACCCTTCAGCCCCCCCCAAGAAGGCCATCTCCACTGAAGTGTACCAATGGTCCGCAAATGAATTGCGTGCATGCCTATAGAAGCTGACGTACATCACATAGGAGATGGCTCGCATGTCCTAAACTTCAGGACAGCGGATCATGCTTTTATGCATGGCTAATCATGGCACAGGTGCAGTGCAGTTGGCGCCCAGTGCCGTGCTGTGGATATAGCGGAGAGGTGCACTTACAAGAGACATACATGAGTGGGAAATGTCCCTGTGTGATGTCGGGCGTCACACATATCAGCAAAGGACCCATTCCGAGGTAACTGAGTTTAGGAATGGCGATGGCATGTTCCCATATGATAATAACATTCCACAAATGATTTGCGAATATAGGGTCAGAAGAGATCTCACCCAAGCATGATGCCAGAAATGATAAACAAGCAACAAGAAACCATTATTTGACCTTTGACAGCCAGAAAGCATGTTCATATTTAATGAAGAGGCAGGATTAAAAGTGTGCCCGATTCATTTATAATGACGTAAACTTTCGTAAGGCAAGCTCGGACAGCAAACCAATAGAATGACGTTAATATAATCACTCTTTAAGACAGTAAATGTTGATTTGCTATAATGTTTTGTTTAAGACACACTTTGAATTGCCCCCCACCCCCACAAATGCTGCCTTCAACTACCATGTCTATATGGGCCTCATTACGAGGTAGGTGGTAAGGGATTACCGGCACCGGTAAGGACACTGGTGCCAGTAATCCCTACCCCCCTATCCCGTTATGTGTGTTGTTTCCCGGTGGTGACTATTAACCGGTACAACCAGATTTCTTCCTTATCAAGAGAAAGAAGAGACACAAAAGAGGCACTGCGTTTCTACGGCCCCATCCTCCCAAAAGCCCTAACCTTCTCAAAAGCAAACACACCCTTTCCAGTCTGTCCTTGATTTTGGTTTGAGTCCTGGAGAAAGTAATAAAACCCAATCCGGTCTTGTATATGGTGGGAGCAATAGGACTTAATCCTTCGCCATTGGGGTATTTAAATGCCACATACTTGAACCCGCCCTCTCTCCATAAAAAGTTATGTTCTGTTAACGTGGACGCTCTGCAGACTGTATGCATAAAGTGTGGCTGCGCCTAGAACGCAAGCCGTTGTTCCCAGTGCTCCGCCGCGCTGCCCGGGCTGCCGGGCGGCGTTTACGCGTCGCTCTGTTTAAAAACGATGCATTCATAAAACAGAAAGCATGAGCTTCAGCATAAGTTCATACATTAGAAGCGGCCCCTGGCCAGGATTTATTATCATGATTCCTTGTATAATAAAGGGCCCATAAAAAAAAGCAGCCTGCTATTCAGTGCAGAAATGCTCGTCTCCCGTGGACGCTATAAAGTGATCCTGTTTACTGTTGCTTCGCTCGGGGAGGGCAGTGCACAGATCTATTTCATGCTCCTGCGTTTGAATTAGGTCTCAACTTCTGTTGTAAAAAGACATTAATGTGTCAGTGATATCTGCCTGCGAAAGCATTCCTAATCCACATACCATCTCATCTGTATTACTCTGAAAGCTAACTTTAATGCACGCTGTATTATGAGGGAACACAATGAGCCTGGTATGTTCATGACCGTGGGTGACTTGTGCTGAATACTGTATTTTACCCAGTTTTAGAATACATTTTACTTTCATTCCAGACAATGCCTGCCCAGATGGAATGTTTGAGGCTTCTGTTCGTCCGCACGTTGGCACACAATGCCTGTCCTTGCATTTCCGTTCTTATGAAGAGTATTGCCCTGGACTGAAACTGTCCTGCCGAACAATCCTGTTTGGTCCAGCTTTTATGGGGCAGCTCTGTTAAGCGAGGCAAGTACAGCGACGGCCGCGTATAGCTAACCTTGCTCAGTTTCCGACCTGCGTCTTGGCTCACCAAGGGTGTCTGCCCTTCATTCAGTGATCTTGGGGTCCTTATTCAAATGTTTACATCTGACCAGAGATAACTTTAGCTCAATCGCCTGCCTAATGCACGTTGCATGGCATGTACTAACCTGGAGCACGCTTTTCTATCATCTCTTCAGCAAAGAAAACATGGCTTGCCATTAGCTAATTGAACCTTGGCCCTGCTCTCTTATTCTTCTCTGATGCTTATCTTTCTGATTTCAGCGTGTACACTGCACACTACGCATAGTCTGATACAGAACACAGCGCTTTAGGAGCGGCACATCAACATTGTTGGAAGGATGTGTTGTCTTGAATTTGGAGGTGGTGAATAATGGTGATTCTGGAAGTTGGCAGCAATGGTAGATTTGACAGAACAGGACACAGATGTAAAACGGCTGCGCCTGGGCATCCATGTTAACAAAGGCCCTGCAATTAATAACGTAAAGCATTTCACTGTTAGCACCTGCATTCATATGCATACTTGTTTAGGCAATTGAAATCATGATATGATATGATATGATAGTTTATTTATATAGCGCCTATACACAATGTGTTTCAAAGCGCTTCAAGGCAAGGGAGGGAACAAGGGAAAATACAATGACATTCATACAGGCCATGAACAGAAAGGATGTGAAATTAACTATCGTATTCGGCCTGATGACATTTCAGATAGTGCAAGAGCTAAGACATAGATAAGGAAGGGAGTGGGAAGGAAATAGAAACAGACAGGAGACTACCGTACTAGGCCTGATGACATTTCTGGTAGAGCCGGAGAAAAACAAAAGGTGAGGCAGAGGGGTGCAGAAAGGGAGGGGAGGAACAAAACAAGCTACTATCATACTAGGCCTGACGACATTTCAGATAGTGCTTGCTATAATATTATGTCCAGGGATAATTCTGATAGAGTAAGTGCAAGAAAGTAAGGGGAGGAGATAGGAAAAGCAAGAAGGGAAAGGAGGAGAGAACAGAGAGTAAGCAATCAAAAAGAGCGGAGAAGCAAGAGTGGAGAGCGAATACAATTGCAGAAGTCAGTAGTAACACATAATGTTGCAAGCCAGGATACAAGATGAAGATGGGAACAGCATAATTGAGGGCCACCATGAGTACAAGATGCAAAGGAAGTCCAGCATGAGAGTTGAGAAAGAGTGACACACCGTGAATGAATAAAGTCCTAAAAGTCAAATCCAGCATTGGCCACAAGACGGTGATGGTGAAACCAGAATGTATCAGGACAGACTACTGCAGAAGTAGGCTGGAGCAGGTTGAGGGGGAGCAGGGTAGAAGAATCAAGCAAAATAGGCAACACCTGTGTGCGGGAAGGGGGGAGCACAAGGGAACATCACAGGGAGACCAGAGGGGGTGGGGATGGCCTGTGGGGACAGAGGGGGTAACACATGTTGGTGCATGCTTACCTGCTGTCTGGCAGGGGGTTGGGCCCTGGGTCCTCCTGCTCCGAACAGGAATTGCCCTTTTCTTCATCTGCCCTTCAGTGCAGACGCCTGGGCGAGAGACGCCCTTGATCTAATAGTTAAGAGCAGAAAGTAATAGGCAGGGCTAAATAGGTGGGTGGTGCTTAGACCATGATGTGGGTTCAGTACTTGCATGCCAGGTGGGTGATTGGAAGGGTAGAGAGGGGACAGCAGACTTCTTATTCCCACAGAAGTCCTGAAGTTTGTGTTTTCAGACGTAATAGAGAGAGTTAACTGCTTGTAACATTGAATCTCTGATAATATAGTCTCGTTAGAATGCATAAAGACGTTAGATGCCCCCACAAAAACAAGTGTGCCCCTCCCCCATCTTCTCTGACGTTAGCGCCAACATTTAAAGGGTTGGCTAACCCCTCCACACCACCAACCCCACAAAATGTAGGTTTTGTTGTGCCCTGTTTGTGGCCTTTACACTACGACTGGCCAGGTTGACTAGAATTGCAACACGCAAGTAATGCACTCTGAGGGGGTAATTCATAGAATTCGGCGCACAAGTGGCGCACGCGGCTGGCGCACAGAGTGCGCGTGCGGCAGTCTTCGCCAGCTGAGTGCGCCAAAACCCATTTCAACATCCATGACCAGCCGTGGCGCAGAGCGGCGCAGCGAACCTGCAGCAGCGCCAGTATTGCCCCCAAGACTGCCCCGTGCGCCAAGAACATTGCACAAATCTACTACATGGCGCAAAGGACAGGGGACCAGCATACAGCTCCCCCAAGCATGAAAATGCGTGTAAAAGTCCATTTGCACCCCTCGGAATACACATACCCCTCTATCGCTATCGAAAATGCGTGGATAACTCCCAGCGCACCCCCCGGAATACACGTACCCCGCTCGTGCTATCGATAATGCGTGGAAAACTCCCCGCGTACCCCTCGGAATACACGTACCCCGCCCGCACTAGCGAAAACGCATGTAAAAGTCCACACGCACCCCTCGGAATACACATACCTTGCTCGCGCCAGCCAAAACATGTGGAAAAGTCCACACACACCCTCGTAATTCAAGTACCGCATCCCACGAAGAGCACGTACAGAGCGATGGAAACCCACGTGGGACCTTCTACCTGTGGCGAGGGAAACGCCCATGCATGTTAATTCACAGACGCGCTTACGCGCTAAGGGCCTTTCCTCGAATTACACGCTGATTTGCTGTTTTTTCACGTGCCAAATCACTCCATATCAAGCTGGCCACGCGACAACACACGGAAGAACATGAACCTGCCCAGTGCCCACAAGGCCAAATTACTGCCCCCCAGAGCCCCAAGCAGCCTCCCCCGAGCCATCTGCTGCTGCCTGCCTGCCAGCTACCACCGTGCCCTGCCATTTGGTGTCTACACATCTGCCATCTGCAGAGGTCCAGTTGCACCCCTTTCTGGAACAGAAGACTCCCAACTGAAGTACCATCACTCCACAGCCCAGCCCCAGGACCCAGTTGCCCACCCACACCTGCCTCGGGGGTTGCCATGTCCGACACAACACCTTCCGGCACCAGGGGCAACCCCCAGCCAGAGAGACAGAGGGCTACCAGCTTCAGTGAAAAGGAAGTTGGTATCCTGGTGGAGCAAGTTCTGGGGCATTATGATGCCCTCTTCACACCATCGCGCGCTGACAAGGAAGGACGGAAGAGGATCTGGAAGGACATAGCGGGTGCCATCAACGCGGAGGGGTTGGCACCCCGCGACATCAAACACGTCCAGAAGCATTGGGAGGACTACAAGTCCAGGACCCTCAAGAAGGTCCGGCGCCTCTTGGAAGCAGAGCATGCAGTGGGGTGCTGGGGCCAGCTTACCACCCAGCAGTTGAGAGTCTTGGAGCGCATTCGCCCAGTGCTTCACCACCAGATCCTCAGGATGCAGGCCCGTCTGGAGTCGAGCGGTAAGTGGCCATGCACTCACGTTTAAAAAAGGGCATATTGCAGTGTGCTGGTAGTTAGCTACATGGCTGCATGTGTGAAATGGGTCATGTTTGGATGTGTGTGTGACTCGCAGATATCTTGGACGTAAAGGCAAGGGTGCTGAAGAACTGTGGTCTCTGTGACCCTCTTAAATAGCCATATGGAATAGAAGTACAGTGTTTCCATATATGTGCAAGACAGGAATAGTGCCTCCACTAGTCTATGGGCGCACCACCAAATGAAAGGAATGATGAATGCTCTCATCAGTTAAAATTAGCATCTTGAAAGCAGCCAGATGGCGCAGAGCATTTCTTGATTGTCCTGAAGAAATTGAAGTTCGACACAGAGTGTCTGAAAAACAACTGTGAATCTGGGAAGTATCTACTACACACGCAATAATTCCTCTGTCCTGAAGACCGCCTGTACCAACCATTCCAGCAGCACCGTGAAGGTGTATGGTTAGAGTTATGATGGCCGAAACATATGTCGACTATAATTGAGTGAACTGTTACCAGCTAGTGTTCCCTCCCCCTTTTTTACATCTATTTGAACTTTGAAAAGGTGTCCTTTGTTCAAACAACAACATTAGGTAGACCATGAAAGAATTAGATTTAGTGACATAGAGAGGCTGGGTTAAATTATCAATGAAAAAACGAGTACCTCTACTAACATCAACAGTCAAATGAATTTGTGTAGGTGACTATCGCCAACTTTAAAGGCGGACCTTACTAGTACAGAAACATCATTGATGAACCACATCTTTTGATAGTTTTTCCCTTTTTCTATTCCTTTTTACCTTCCCTGTGACACAGATCGGTCATTGTTTTGGTGCACACACACCGTGGAGAGTGTAAGTGCTTGTGCACAGGTCTAGCATTATTGTTAATATGTTTAAATGTACAGATTTCTCTGTTTTCATTTTTGTATAATATGAATTAAAATAAACAAAATAGTTAGTTTTCAATAACTGAGTGGTGGCCAGTACAATTTGTGATTTTTCAGGATTGGGTTTGACTCGACCTGTTGCAATTTAGCGACTTGAAGAAGGGGTAGGTGACCTATCTATTGTTTTTCGCTTTGTGTGTGTGCAGGGACATGATGGTGCCACATGTGAGTCCAGCCAGGAGTGACCCACATGGATGGTGCATGTGTAACAATGCAAAATGCGAAGCAGCATGCGGAATGCACACATGTATGAATGCCTCTGTAATTTGACATTTTGGGGTGTGAGAGATGTGTGCTGGTGTCATGGACATGCATGATGTCCATTTGTTTGAGTAGTGTGTGCGCCATGGATGCATTACACATGTTGGTGACGATGTGTTGATTCACTGATACAGCCTAGTCATCCCTGTAACCACTGTGTCCGGGGGTATACGGGGCCAAATGCATGACCCTCCGGTGACGTGTGTGCATGTGACCAGCATGTCCCATGGTGCATGTGAGAATCAGCCCACCATTGGATACAACTACGGTGCCTTGGACATGGATTCAAATGTATGTTGCATGTGCCATGCCTGTTCCTGCATGTGTGTTGCCTGCACTGACCCATGTGTTGTGGAGGGACATTATGGAAGTGACGTTTGACAGTGCCACTGATGTGCCATTGCTTTGTGTCTAGGGGACTACAGTTCAGTACCCTGATGCTTGTGTTCAATGTCTCCCTTTACACAGCAGCGAGTGAAGAAGAGGGTGGAGACGGCGCTTTGGAGGAAAGCGGCAGGGATGCCTCCACCGGCCAGCGACGCAAGGCCCAGTCACCCTCCCAGGAAATACCATCATCGGGGAGCGAGGGGCCTGGTGCCGCGTCTGCCACTACGGCTGCAGCGGAAGGGGTGGATGAGCCCCCACAGGGGCTTGCAATGGCGGAAGACTGTGCAGAGCCATCCAGGTTGGTGGTGGGCATAGAGGAGGAGGAAGCTGCTACAGAGCCACATATGCGGCCTGGTGGGGGTGGTACCACTGGTGCAAGTGGTGCAGTCCAGGGGCAGGAGACAGCACAGGTCGCTGCGGAGGTGCCTGTGCATGTCTCTGTCCCTGACACTGTGACTGCATCACCATGCACCAGCAGGGATGCCCCTTCCCAGGCCCGGCCGAGGGTAGGGGGGCGGTCCATGTCATCTGGCACTCCTCTTCCTGTGGATGAGGGGACCCATGACCGGATGGTGTCGCGTTGCGTACACGTGACATTTGTGATGATGTGCGTGGTTCCCGGGGGGACCAAGCACGTCATCACGAAGAGCTGTGTGCCAACATGGCCCAGTTGGGAGGGTCCATGGTCGGCGGTTTCCTCCATATGTCGGCCACACTTGCAGCCCTCTCCTCCTCTGTGCACACCATACGCCAGTCATTCTCCATGCCGTCTTCCCACCCAGATGCCACCAGGGCCCCCTGTGGATCTGTCCCAACCAACACAGCCAGCCTGGTGGAGATCCCATCCCTGCCACAATCGGGAGACAGAGGTCCAGCAGGGGTGGACACCCCACCATTCCGAGGGGTGTGCGTGGTCTTTTACATGTGTTTTCGCAAGCCGGGCAGGGTACGTGTATTCCGAGGGGTGCGCATGGACTTTTACACGCGATTTGGCAGTGTGGGCCCTCGGGTGTGCCCTTTCCTCCCTCCCCATGCCCTGCAGGCAGCACCTCCACCCTGACCAGGCCCTGCAGGCAGCCCACACCACAGGGGACTACCATACACCCCTGGGCATGCCCCGGGGCCAGCCCACATGGCACCATGCACTCGGGAGCACAGACTCATGTCCCCCAATCACCCACCCACCCAGCAGTGATGGGCACCTGCCAGCAGACCCCGGCTCATGTCCCCCTGCACCCCCACCCACCCACCATTGACGGGCACCTGCCAGCAGGCACTGACTCATGTCCCCCAACGATCCACCCACCCAGCAGTGACGGGCACCTGCCAGCAGGCCCCGACTCTTGTTCCCCAAACCCCACCCACCCAGCAGTGACAGGCACCTGCCAGCAGGCCCCGACTCATGTCCCCTTGCACCGAATTGACAGGCACCTTTGACAGGCACCTGCCAGCAAGCCCCAACTCATGTCCCACCAAACAACATGTCCTAACAAAGCTGACCCATGTCCCTAATGCCAACCCTATTACCCCTTGCCCCCCAGTACAAGCACGCAACCATCCACTGCACCCACTCCCAAATTACCCATGCCATGAGAGTCTCAAAAGAAACACCATGGTCATGCATAAATGTACAACAGAGCCAGACAGTGGCAACACATGACTGAGTCAATGCTCATAGAGACATGCACAAAACCAATGAGAGTAGACCACACCAATAATGAAGATATATGAAATGTATTAAAAATCGTATTTAAAAAACATATTATAAATTCAAACTTGTAAATTAAGAGACAATGAAATCAGAAAATAAGAAAAATCCAATGGTGAACAAAAATCCACAAGAGAAAAAAGGGAAGTGGTCCATTTCCAATGTCCAAATAAAGTACATGTAAAAATCCAAGAAAAAACATTGATCCATGGGATGTTAAAATAACCAAAGTATGTACAATTTGGGAACTATATCCACTGCAAGTCCAAAGGGTCCATGATGCCCAAACCAAAGGAAACCTACCAGAACTCCTACAAACAAACGATGTACATAAAGTGGAGCAAAGTCCATGAACTCCAAAATAAAAAAATAAACAAAGGAAACCTAGCACTAAAGAACTATGTACAAAGGCGGCGGGCATGTCCTACAGCTCACTCTTTGATGTCCCGGGCCAGGACATCATCAAACTCCTTTTCAATGTCCTGGAGTCGGGCCTCTTCCCTGGCCTTGAGGCCTCGATGCAGTCATGGGGGCATCCAACTCCCTGCGAGTGGCCTCGAGGCACTCAGCCGCCTCAACACCCTGCGCATGGAGTTCTCCGCCCTGACCATAGTGGGCCATGCCTCCTCCACCAGCCGCCGCTCCGCATCTATTTGCCGGCCCAACCACTGCCACACGGAATACACTCCCAATCCAGGGTCCTCCTGCCCTCCGGCCGATGCCTGCCCCTCTGATGTAGATGTCCCCGAGCCATAATGCCTCCCACCCTGAGCCTGCTGCTGCCATGCATGTGCCCTGCTGGTCAATGCCTGCACATCCTCCTCTTGCTGGGGTCCAGTTGTGGGGGTGGTCACCCCTGCTGGACCTCCGACTCCCGACTGTGGCAGGGATGTTTCCTCCACCAGCCTGGCCGCTAGTTCAGGGTCAGCTCCACAGGCTGCCCAGGTGATACTTGGGCAGGAAGATGGCACAGAGGACGACTGGCGCATAGGGGGTTCAGTTGAGGACGGGGTCGCTAGAAGATCCAGAACACAGAGGAAGCCTGTCTGGGTGACCTGTCCTAGTAGGCCGACGTGGTCAATGAGGTATTCCGAATGATGTGCATTGTCCTCACGAGAACCCTGCACGTCATCACGAATACCACGTTGGCGCAACACCACCACAGCTAGGACAGGCTCAACCCGGTCCCGGATAGCCATGTCCGCAGGGAGAGGAAGGCCAGTTGTTGTTCGCGCATCCCCTCCCTGAAAACGGGTCTGGACGAAGGCATCCCTGCTGGTGCGGGATGATGCAGTCACAGGATCGGGGACAGGATTAAACACAGGCATGTCCACGGAAGCCTTGCTGCCTCCTGTCCCTGCCCCTGGACTGCACCACTAGCACCAGTGAAATGCCCCCCTCCAGGCCCCATGCGCGGGCCTTCCACGGCCTCCTCCTCAACCAAACCCACCACCAACCTAGATGACTCCGTGCCATCTTCCTCCATAGGCCCCTGTGGGGGCTCAGCCGCCCCTTCTGCAGCTGAGGAGTCCACCTCCGACCTCCGCCTCTTGGACCTAAACTTGGCAGCTGCGGCCGCGGATGTGGCACCAGACTCCTCACTCCCCGAAGAGGTGACAACCTGGAAGGGGAGCTGGGCCTTGAGTCTCCAGCTGGCGGTGGGATCCCTGACGCTGTGCTCCACAGCACTGTCTCCGTCCTCTTCATCAGTTGATGCTGTAAACAGGGAAAGACAAACACAGGCATCAGGGCACTGTACAATTGTCTGATACACACACATGACAGTTGCACATGAGTGGCAGTGTCAAACTTCACAGATGGCATCACACTCCCCAACACACATATCATTTGAACCCACACACATGCGCAAATTAACAGGAATGTTGCAGCAGGCAGCAAAATCCATACACATTCAACAGCATGAGCATCTGAAGATTAGCCTGACATCACATGCAACACGGGGAGTGCCGAACACATGCACACACGCTACCAGACATACATGCATCTGTACATCTCCACCACCTGTCACAGTGAAATCATCGGCAACTATGCCACATCTGCCAATCATATTTCTACATGTCTGTTTCACATGCATCCATGGCGTATAACATTCACACACATGTCAAACACACACATGCACATGTATGCCGTGCACGTACATGAAGGGGGAACCAGCATCCATGTGTCACACCACAACCATGCCACAGTACATACACAGAAATGCAAACAGGTGTGCATCCCCACATGCATCCGTGCATCATGCATTTGAACACATACACCATTGATGTGACTCACACATGACTGGACTCACAAGCGGCAGACTCATGTCCCTGCACAAACACATCCATACATGAGGCTTTCCAGACATATGTCCAAGCTGCGCACTCCTGGCACACCTCAACATACACTGCGTCCAATCAGTACCCATGGACACTTACCGCTCGACTCCAGACGTGTCTGCCTCTGAAGGACCTGGAGGTGGAGCGCTGGGCGTATACATTCCAGGTCCCTCATCTGGTTGTTGGTAAGGCGGACCTGGCAGCCCTCTACATGCGCTGCCTCCAAGAGGCACTGGGCCTTGCTGAGGGTCCTGGACCTGAAGTCCTCCAAGCGCTTCCGGACATGAACCATGTCGCGAGCTGCCACCCCCTCCATGTTGATGGCAGTCCTTCCAGATCCTCTTCTGTCCTTCATTGTTGGCGCGTCGTCTTCCGAAGAGGGCATCATAATGCACCAGGACTTGCTCCACCAGGATACAAACTTCTGCGGCATTGAAGCTGGCAGCCCTCTGCCTCTCTGGCTGGGGTTTGCCAGTGGTCTCCGATGGTGTTTCCCCTGACATGGCAACCCCCGAGGCAGGTGTGGGTGGGCAACTGGGTCCTGGTGCCGGGCTGTGGAGCGATGGAACTTCAGTCGGGGGTCTTCTGTTCCAGCAGGGGTAGTCACAGCAAATGGACCCCTGCAGATGGCTGACGTGCAGGCACCAAAAAGCAGGGCACGTGGCCAGCAGGCAGTCAGGCAGCAGCAGATGGCTGGTGGGAGTCGGCTCAGGGCTCTGAGGGGCAGTTTTCGGCCTTCTGGGCAGGAGCGTGATCTTCCGTGTGTTGTCACGTGGCCAGCTTGATACGGAGTGATTTGGCACATGAAAAAACAGCACGTTAGTGTGTAATTTGAGGAAAGGCCCTTAGCGCGTAAGCACATATGTGACGTAACACGCGCGGGCGTTCCCCTCAGTACGGGTGCATAGTGATTCGGCACGTGAATGAACAGCACGTCCGCGTGTTACTGCGTGTAATTTGAAGAAAGGGCCCAAGCGCCTATGTGACGTGATGCACACAGGCATTTCCCTCAGCACGGGTTAAAGATGAGCGGGGCCAGCAGTTCGCTGTACGTGCCTTTTGTGGAGACCGGCGTGTGTGTTGCTACTTCATGTTGTTTCGCACGCCATCACAACTTCACAGCGGATCAAGGATGTATCTCTTCTTTTGGCGGGGGTATTGGCTACGCATGTTTTTCATTATCACGCTAGTCAGACGGTGAGTCGTGCACGCTATTTTTCCCGCTGCGGGTGCTCCTGTGTATCACGTACCCATTTTCAAGGTCATAGTAGCCTGCGTGTCCCACGCGTGCATGTTTTTCGTGTCCCTGGGTGCCACCACGTACTGCAGGAGGTTAATTCCACACATGTGGGCTACCGGGGGTTGCATGCACGATTTTATTGCAGTTTTGGGGTCCCTGAGCATTGCATGACCCATCACTTTATCACCAGGGTCACATACAGCCTTGCAGGTGCAGGGGTGCTGTTAACATCTAGTACCCCACCCCCTTCACCCCAATTGCCCTTGGACAATTGTCATGTACACCTCCCATTGGCACTACTACATCTGTGCCGGCACTACTCCATCTGGTCCATCATGGTTGGGAGGCCAGAAAAGGGGAGGGGTGCCTCAGTTGGGCGTACTCCACGTGGTGGGTGTGGTCGGAGACGTTTGCCGGGGTGACCAGGGAGTAGGGGGACTCGAGGGTGTTCAGGGTGGCTGCATAGGGGGAAGAGGTAGGGGTGCGCCACTTCGGCACGATCTTGTGCCACGTGTTGGTGCAGTCATGTCACCACCCCCTGTGGCTCCGGGAGATGCAGCTCTTGCATCTGGTGCCCATGTGACCTGGCAGTCCGTTTCATCGACTGTCACGGGCCCAAGGGTAGTGGTAGCTGCAGGTGCAGCTCTGAACACCACCACCCATGCTCAGGGTCTGCCAGCGCATGCTACGTTGGCACCTGAAGAGTCCCAGGAAGATTTCCAGGAGGTCAGGAGGCACACCGTAAGTGCACGCAGGGCTGCCCTGACCGAGGCACGTGTCCCTGGGGCAGGATTGTCATCTGCTGCCCGAGCGGCCGGGTTTTGGCAAGTGCATGGGCAGATGCAGCCAACAGCACCCCGGCTATGAGTCTACCATCCAGGACAGTCCCGGTCAATGACCCTGGCACAGCAGAAGTTGCTGCGCAGGGTCCATTACAGGGCACCCAGCAGCCACTGACACAAGTCAGGGCTTCCATCCTTGTTCCACCTGCCACTCCCTCGGTTCAATCTACAAGCACCACTGCCCATACTGATCAGGGCGGCATTTGCCAGCCAGGGTCCGGACCACTGCTCAAGAGGAGGAAGGTTGCATCTGCAGCAGAGGCTGGGACCCCAGAAACGGCTCCTGTTTCCAGCACGTCGAGGAAGAAGCCTTTCTGCAAGCAGGAAATGGACTTCCTTGTGGGCTACATGTCAGAACATGACCGTGATATGCTAGTGTGCCCGAATTCAGAACAATTCTATGGTCACCCTTTTGCTGCCATGCAATGCCTCCCTACATTTTCACTTAGGGGTGGTGGTTTGCCTGTAGGCATGCATCCCATTCCATGCACATTGCATGTGATGCCTGAACTTGCCCTTACACTGCCTTCATGTTCATTGATTGACATCATAATATACTTTTTCATGTAGATAGTGGGTAAGGTACACATGTTCTGCGCTGCATCATACCCACTTCTGAGCCGTGTTACACCGTTCTACATGCCTACTCACTGCTGCAATGTCAAAGTGACCTAGCATGTATGGTCAGATTTTCATCCCTTCTCTGTCATGAATGCCACGGGCACAGGAGCATCCTGTGACACATGTACTCAGTATTGGAACACCCTAATGGGTGTTTAGCAAAGTTGATTGGTCTATGTGCGGCCTCGACCAACTGTTATGGGGCGCAGATTGAATGTAGCCAGCTAATCGGGTTGTAATGACTGTGGAGCTGCCTTCACGTGTGTATGTGTACACTTTCACATACATCAAAGCAAGTAGCGTTGTAGCTGCTTGCTTTGCTGTATTGGATGCTGGTCATGTTCACAATACAGGTGTATAGGGAAAGGGGTGTTTAGGAACACTTTCACATGTACATATGCAAGCAGCTTCAACGTTGTGTAGTGCAACATTGCGGCTATTCACTTATGTGTGTGTGAAAGTGTTCATTTACACATGTGTCTTCCGCAGCTTTTTTGTTGACTGACTATTGTGTAGTTGATTGACGTTAAAGCTGGTGAGATTTCAGCATTGCACACGCTATGTTCGACTGGCATAATCCTTAAGGTGCAGTGTTGTGCAGTATGTGTACGCCCAGGCCCACTTAGCTGATATGGTGGGGCCTGGCCGTGCAGTATTTACACACGGAATAATGGAATAGGACACATTCATAGCACAATGTGCTCAATCAGGCCCTGAGGGGTGTTCAGGAAGCTTCATGGATGCATCTTGGACCGTACTGGGCGTTATGGTCCCTCATGCCTGGTTGCAGGCCCTTGCTTTGCTCAGGACATTCACTATATCTACATGGCCCATGACACCCAGTACAGGCCGAGCTGCAGATGGATGAAGCTATTTTGGTGATGATGATTTAGTGATGCATGTGTACATGCATATTACGTGTGTCATTGTGTGTTTGGATCCACTTGCAGCTGTGGTCCATTTGCAGTTCTGACATGCTTATGGTATATGCCATCTCTTTGTTGCCATTTGTCTTTTCTGCCTGTGACATGTGCCTGACCGAGGTGGTGTCTGATGGAGGTGATATACTTCATTTTGTACTTGTGTGGCTTCGCTATTTGGACACATCCATTTCTGCTTTTGGGATGTGTTTGCATATCAATGCCACTGGATGCATGCCAGATTCTCATTTGTGTGTGACATGTTTGATTCATGTGTTGGCTGTCGATGTGATGTCTATGTGTGTGTGGGTTATGTGCTTCCGACATGTGTACTAATGTTTATTTTTTCTACTTTTCAGATGATGACGCAATGGAGGCAGAGGATGGTGATGTCAATCCAGACACAGGGTTGCTATTACACCAGCAATCCCGCACAAGTGGGGGTCGTGAGATGGTAAGCCACGAGATCCCACTTGTGCTCCAAACCATCGTGTCTAGGGCTGGCAATGAGTCTAGCCCAGATGATCACTCTGACGACTATGTTGAGTTGGATACGTGTCATGTCCGTTCGTCGACGGTGAGTGATTCTGATGTGGACGATCCTCTGTCCGCGACACCTGCACTGAGGGGCCAAACGGTGGTGGGACCTCCGTCTGTGGTGGATCGGGACGCACAGTCACACTCCACATCAGTTTCTGATGTGCCTGGGGCATCACGTCAATGGAGGAATGTAGTCCTGCAGCTTTGGGCCCCGTGGGTGTCAAGCCCAGCAACGCGGTGGGCATGCACCACCAGGGTATACTGAGTGGGAGCAAGCCATGGTTGCCAATTCTGAACACCAGGGGGAAGCAATTGATAATATCGCTCAGAGCATGCAACGTGTGGCTCAATCCGTGCTCCCCCTGCTAGGCAGGTGGATCTCCAGCAGCGGGCAGCACAGTCCATGGACCGCTCGCTCAGGCTGAGCATGGCGGCCTCAGACAGGGCATGCAGGGCTGAAATGGTGTCTCTGCATCAAGCACTTGCTGCTCACGCAGAGGCACACAGGAAGGCCTTGCGGGATGTGGGATGTTTTTACCCATGCATACAAGCCCTACCATAAAACTGTGCAGTACTGGCATGGAAAACATCATGATGGCCAGAACTCCCCAGAGAGTGCACAGGGAAAACATGAAGAATAGGCTGCCACCCATTTTTGCCTATGTTGTGAGCACAGGAGGGCACTGCCTAAAACCACCATTGGGCTACACACACAGTAGCCAGAAACCATTGGGAATGGCAATGCTGATTGCCAAAAAAGCAACTCAGAACTGTGGGGAATTCATTTTCTTAATCCCAAAAATGGTTGCATTACCAGTACTCACCACTATCAGAAAGCCGGCGTTTTAAAACAACCAGACTTTTGTGTAAAACTGAACAAACGAAACTAAACTAGACCAAGGAAAGACTTGCTAAGAGGTGGATACAATGTAAAACTATATTCTGAAATGACTTGAAGGAAGTAATTATTTAATTTATAGGTAAAAATTGTCAGTTTGATTTGAATGTAGAAATCTGGGAACAAAAAGTGACATTTAGCTGAAACCTGGCTTAATGAAACTGAATTCTGCCTGACAACTACCCCCGACAGGAGTTGAAACTGGATGCTCAGCCACTCTGCCCCTGGCCAAAAGGAGTTAACACCTCTCTGATTAGATTAGGGGTGGAGCACCTGGGAACTGGAAAGGACAGAACAATGCAACTTCCTTGACACAGGCAAATGTTATATTGGGGCCGTCGTAAAATAGCTTCCTCTTGGGAGAAACTGGGGGGCAGCTGTGCCTCTGTGAACAAGCTGGCTTGGGGGAAGTGGATAAACCAGTTATTCCACCCTGTGATGTGGGAAGCCACACCCCTTTTTGACCAGAGCATAATTTTAAAAAGATAGATAACTCATAGTGCGGACTTGTCAGAATTATATAAGTAATATCATTATTTTTGTGATTTTGCTGTGAACATTTTAAGAGGCGTTAGGACCCTGTGGTGTATTCTGGGGGGTTGCTAGTGGAAAATAGGGTCTCACTCCAAATGTATGCATGTTAAAAATCTGACACTTTATCATCTGTAACCCATATCCCTGGTGCACATTTGTGTAAAATCTGGAAAGGTTTAGAGGTCGTTATCTGGATGAAAAGGGGAGAATTCTGTCATCAGTGGACACAACATCGTACAAAGACAGGGATCGGATGGTTTGGTGCTACAGAAAATATGTTAACTGGACCTATAATATTAGAAAAATGGTGAATAGATAAATATGTATTGGGTCAGAAATAGATTTGTGTGTAATCTGACAAGGGGAGGTTCCTCTGACCATAAAACCTACAGCATCACTCTGACTCACATTTCCTTCCCCCAATCAAGGGAGAGAGGAGGAATTGGCCAATGATAAGTGAGAGGGGTAGGTTTAGTTACGACCAACGCAGGTTACCAGACATTTGGTCGAAAAAAATTGGTCAACCAGACAAATGGTCGAACCAATTTGGTCGAAAACCAAATGGTCGAATTATTTTTTTTTTTATTTTCACCCCTTTTTTTTATTTTTTTGGGGGGGCCCCCAACCCCCTTTTTTTCTCTAAAAACCCTTTTTTTTTAAAAATGAAAACCCGAAAAATAAATATATAAATAAAAAAAAAATTCTACCATTTGGTTTTCGACCAAATTGCATCGACCAAATGTCATTCGACCAGTTTTCAGTCGACCAAATGACTGGACACCACCAACGCACACACCCACTTTCCAAAACACATAAAAAGAGACTGCTGGGACAGGTAGAGGCATTCAATTCCATTTGCTGCGGAGCATGCTGACCGACGACTTCACATCCAGAGATCCAGACTTCAAATCCATCAATCTCCAGAACCTGTAGCAGAAATTACCTCCATAATTTGTAGCAGAGAGGCCTGAATCCACCAGCTGAATCCTCTTCAGCAGGCCTCAAAACTAACCAAACTATTCAACAGCCGGGCGAGCTGTCTGAATTCTTTTGCCAAGAGCAATTGCCAGAGAGAGAACCAGAGACCCAGACCACTGTGAGCAGAACCTGTGCCTGATTGACCCGCCGTATCCAGAGAGTCTAGACCAGCAGAGCAGAGCTGACCCAGACCGCTGTGAGCAGAATCAGTGACCCAGATTGCTGTAAAGTGCCGAGACCAGAACCAGAGTCCAGTCCAAAACCTGACCAGATCCGTGGCGAGGCCCATTCCTGCACAAAATATATTGTGAGTACCTAGCAGAACTGTGCAGAACCAATCTCTTAGTTAAAATAATCTAATCCAAACTATTTTAACCTAAGTAGAACTGCCTCCTAGAAATCGTGTCATCTGTCAATTCTGCAGCTGCAAGCTGTCACCTGTCATTTTGAGTTTACTTTAAATCCGAAAAACTACCTTTATTTAATCGTCCGTATCTCTGGAACCGTTTGGGCTAGGAGCGAAATTTAACTGTCATCTGAAAGCTAAGAATCTAGGCTTTCCAACCGACTTCCTTACCGCGATTTGCGATTTTGGCTCATTTTCTCCACTTGTCAAAATAGCAGCTCCATTCTTTCTTTTGTTAAAATCCGTTGTGACTTGGTAATAACTCATAGAGCATTGCTAAAGTGAGCCTGAACTAATACCAACACGCATCTCCCACTCACCCTGAATCTCTAGAGGGAATTAAAATCAGTTGGCACATTTTCCCATCCATTGCCATCACATTTAAAAAGCATTTTTGGCCCGTGTTTCAAACTCCTACCTGTTTCCTCTAAGCTTGCTGGGGGGGAACTGAATTCCGTATTGTATTTGATTGCATTCCTGAGAACTGTGTGCTCCTCTTTCCATCTCCTTCCATTTCTTACATTGCATAGGGGAGGGAGGTGAATTGCCAGAGAAAAAGTGATTATCTTATCTTTTGCTAAAATCATATCAAGTATTTCTGTACTGCATTTTATTCCT
The DNA here is from genome assembly GCF_040938575.1 of Ambystoma mexicanum. NCBI lineage: Eukaryota > Metazoa > Chordata > Amphibia > Caudata > Ambystomatidae > Ambystoma > Ambystoma mexicanum. The sequence continues at coordinate 445,806,645 of NC_090935.1, read as the reverse complement.
CATTGCTTTTCCCTTGAAATCATAAAAGTATTTTGCTACTTTATCCATCCTAACCTAACTCCTCATTGATTGTAAAGAAGTGTGCTAGTGCCAGATTACCCATTGTTGTGTACTATCAGATATTAATTTATTATAGAGTGCGAGATATCTATATTGTTTAATTTTTCAAATAAACCTTTTAATTTGCAAAACAAACCTACTTCTTGGCTCAGTGGGGTCAGGGGGATACTCAGAGGGGGGTGTTATACAAGGGTTGTCATCCAGAGTACTGAACTGAACATAAAAATACATCAATAAGGGTTTTCCTCAGCATCCCATACTAGGCATTGATTTAGCTGTAGTGTTGGTTGAATATCGCTTACAGGGAAGACCATGAATGCCTCAAAGCCACTCTGGGTGTACTCAACATGACACAGAGGCAGCGGACAGAGGAGAGGTTGAAGCAGCTTGAGAATACCAACTCGGCTGAGCTACGCGCTTGCCGGGAGGTGCTTCATATGTCATCTCAGGCCATGCAGGAAGAACTCCGTGTTACACGTGCTACCTTGCAAGAGGAAGCACGCGTATCACGTGAGGTTCTGCATGCTGACCTATGTGTCATCGCCGCACAGAACCAGGCTCACCGGTCCCGCAGACTTGCTGCCGACGAGAGGCAATCTGCGCATAGGCGTGGTCAGGGTACTGTGCCACGTCCACCTTTTGAGACAGAGGGTGAGCAGGACGATGACTTATCTCCCACATAGGTCGGGCCATGCAGGCATTGAGCCCATGGAGGTTTTTTTTTTATCTCAACATCATCGCATGTGGGTGTTGAGGTGTACCCTGTACCTTCCCTCTCCTGGGTGCCTCCCCCCCTGGGTCGTATGTGGCATTTTTTTTTATTTTTATAGTTAGTTTAATTAGTTAATATAGTTTAAAATTGTTTGTCTATTGTGCATTCATGTGATGGTGTGGTGCTTTGTGGCTTTTGAAAGCATCCACTGTCTGTTCCAGCTGGGCCCTTCAAGCTTGTCTCGTGTATGTGTTTGCAGCTTGGGGTCCTGACTCACATATGCCACTCCTGCTTCCCCTATCCATGGACTCGCAAGGATGGTTCGGTGTTACAACCATTTACACAAGGGCATTGGACTTTCGTCATACCTGTGGCTTGTCTGCTGCTGTACTATTTGTGTTAACACCCCTAGTGGGGATTTTTTTTTTTTTCTCCACGGCATGTCTACAATCAATTTTGGTGAGTACATTATTGAAATGTCCATTTATTGATGTTGATTGTGATGTATGTTCTTTTCTTGCCTGTACATGTACTTAATGCACTTCATGCTTTAGACAGTAGCCTGCACCCTTTGGCTGTCAAAGTCACACTGATGGTGGGAGGAGGTCGGATGTAGGTCTCAGACATGGCCCAGTGACAACCAGCATGAAGACACACACACAGGAAACTTCCCAGACTCATTAAAGGCTTTTATGCCCTTCTGCAGGAAAAAGAGCCTCCAGATTACCTTTCCCAGCAGACACGAGGCCAAGAACTACAAAACCCTGGCCATGTTGGGTGGTGGACATGTGCACATGCATGCACAGGCAGAAGCACAGGACTTGTGCTCAGACGTCCAACAGAAGCAGACGTGTTTCCAGGAGCTCCAAGCAAGGTGAGCAGCACGAGGGGCCACACCCCAGCCGACCTTCCTTCAGGCCCCTCGCACATACATGCAAAGTAGCGCCAGTGCTGGGGAGCTTGGCCAGGCATTGGAGAAGATGTTCACAGTACAGCTAAGCCACGTTGATGTCCAAATGCCTAGTAGCTTTCAAATTTGTCAGGGGCACACGCAGGGGCGTCGCCCATATCCTCGAGTCCCCCATGCTCCATAGAAGCTAAGTTATTAGCGCAGTTGTGTTCCTAGGCAGTAATGGATACAGCACACGGGGGACACCCAGCGACTCACAGACTCGAGTGCAGTGCATATCATATGCAAATTGCAAATTGACACGTGTGCTGCCTATAGAAATCCACGGCTGGCTGAACACGACTTGTGCTGAAGTCGCACCTCACCACACACGTCTAGCAGCTCACCCACCTATCATGTGTGATTCTTAACACATTGGTCTTCCATTTACCGTGGGACCACATGCGCCTGCTTTACGGCATTGACAGTGTATGAACCATCACGGGGGCAAGCAAAAGTATACGAACAAAGCAGCAGACAAGAGTGTTTGTTTGTGGAGAAGTCACTTAGTTTGAGGCATGAATGGTGTTGTGTGTGTGGTGAAAACACACACAGAATAGTAACTCACACTCCCTTTGCAGCATTGAACTGCTCCTGTTACCGGACCTGAGAGTGTGCAGGCAGGAGGCCAGCACTCACCCCAGAGATAAGTCTCTCTTTGGCTTGAATTTGACCCATTTTGTACAATGTGCATGAAGAACATGGTTTCTATGATTGCTTATGTGTTATTGTCAAGAGTTGTATTTTGTATTTTGCCTACTTTCGCTTGCCCATCCAACTCCCCTCTCCTGCCCCTCTTTCTGGTTATCCTGAATACCTATGCCTATCCAAACAATGAATCCCTGACCCTCTTTCCCCGCCGGGGTTTCGAAGGCCTGTGTAAGTTTTACCTGTAAGGCCCCCAGACCAAGGAGGGGATGGTTGGTTTGTGCTACTCCTGCGCCTGGAGACCGGAGCTGTGACACTACCCATCAGTTGTTGCATCCTCATTATATATTGTGTACTGAAAATGCTACCCATCCTGTTGGACCATTGTTGAACTGTGCTACCTTGGTTGTTCTATAATTGTTCTTGGACATGTGCTTGGACATTTTCTGTGACTTCAAGTCATCTACTGGAGACTCTTCAAGGGTTTTTTGGTTTGGAGGTTTGGATCCTTGAAGCATTCTGTGATTTGGTATTTTTACCAGTCAAGGTGGCCTCTGAGGGGGCTGGAACCTATTTAAACACCAGGAGGAACATGGAGACCAAGGGGTAGGGGCATCCTGAAGCCAGGTAGACTAGAAGGAAGAAGGCTACCGACCCCAGACACAGTTGTTCAGAAGGTCATGGTGATGTGTAAATGAGGGAGGGCCTTTGTTGATGGACAGTAAGCTTGGGCTACAGTGTTTGGGCACTCTCTGACATTGTCATTGTGGGGTACTATGTATATGATGTGTTCTGCTGGTCAATGGCTGTTCCTGTGTTGTGTTTACTTTTCAAGTATCAGGGGATTGTTGTGGTTTGACATGCTGGGGTGTACACATGGGCAATGTTCACATGTGATGTGTACAGGACACTGAGGATCACTTGATTTCACATGCATATATTGAGTGCATGTCCCTACTGACACACATACTTACACAATGCTCCACCACACGTACATCCACCCTTCCATGCCCACAGGTGCACACAGATTTCCTTCTCTGGCATGCTGTGTCACTGCAGCGCATGATCAATTACCATTTGGAGATCGTGTACATGCGTCAATAGGTTATTTTTGTTGCTTTTCCTTTTTATGTGATGCTCAAGGTGTATCCCCAACACAATGGCTGGTCACTGTGCTGTGTGCTGAGCAATGTGTTGCAGGAGACACACACAGCACACGGGTTAGGGATTAGCAGATTTGGCTTGGCCAATGTGCATGAGAACAGGCATTCAGTCTTTTGTTGATGCTACCACTGGTGGCAAGCATTTGTGTATGACTTTGTATGTGTGGGAGGTTGTTGGTCAGTCCTTTCATCTGATTCCATGTCAGGCGTGATTGTCACGTGCCTCTTTCCATTTATCACATGTCACTTCGTATGTAATTGGTCATTGTTGGGCTTTTGCTGTTGCATGCCATGTCATGGTGTGACAGACAAGGGTGTTGTGGGTTGGGAGGGATTGGGTGACATACCAGTGATTGTCATGGCCTGTTTTGCAGGGGGTGGTGTGATACACACCTTGCATGTATTCCTTTTGGCCACACAGGATTGGTTATGTTTAAGTAGCTAGAGATGCACACAATGTAGCACTTCCGTGGCAACATTCTCAGGGTGGTAAGGTTGTGACAGTTGACTGTCTCTTTGTCATCATCGATTGTCACCTGGTATGTGCCAGGCCTGTGTGCACTCCGCAGGGGTGGGAGTTTAGGTGAAAAATGTGGCCACAAGCTGGGTCCGGGCTGCCTCGCCATGTGCCCTTTCCCCTCCCCTGGGCAGCGCCTGTGCCTGTGGTTGGGGATGTGGGGGTACTACCATGTCCATCCGGTACGTCCTGCCGTGTTGCAACATTGTGCAGGACACATGCTGCCACAATGATCCTGCACACTACTGGGGGTGCATATAGTAGCTGGCCGCCAGAGCGGACAAGGGAGCGGAAGCGTGACTTGAGCACTCCGAATGTGCGCTCCACTATGCCCCTGGTTGCAATATGGGCAGCGTTGTATCTTACCTGGGGTGGTGTGGTGTGGTGGGGTTCCGGATTGGCATCATCATGTGGTTGCTCAGAGGGTAGGCACTGTCTCCTGGGGAGGTGATAATGGTTGTGATTAGTTGGGTTTGTGTATTTGTCTGTGTGTGACATGCATGCATGTGCACAGGCATTTGTACTCACCTAGGAGCCATGTGTCGCCATGCTTCCCAGCTTCCATGGCCCAGCTCAGGGTGGACATTCTGTATATGAAACTGTCATCGGGAGACCCAGGGTAGTTTGCATAGGCAGAGATGATGATTCCCTTGGCATTGCATATAACCTGCACGTTGATGGAATGCCAGTGCTTGCGGTTTTGATAGATGTGCTCAGTAGCCCTAGGTGGACGTTGGGCCACATGGGTGCAATATATGGCACCAAGTACTTTGGGGAAGTGTGCCACCCTGTAAAAGTCCTGGACCACAGCCTGCCTTTCTGTGGGTGTTCTGGTCATGTATATGTGCCTGCGGACTGAGGGGCGCGCAGTCATGATTGTCAACACCTGGTGTAGGCAGCGTGACTCCGTGGCCTGTGAGACCCCCGACTATGGCAGTTGTCCACTGAAATGACCCTGTGGCCAAAAAATGCAGGACATTGAGCACCTTCTCCAAGGGGCTCAATGCTTGGGAGCACAGGGTGGGTGATGTAAGGTTGTCTTCCCACTCCCTGACCAGGTCTAGGATGATACGAGGTGGAAACCTATACCTGCCATAGACCTGGTCGTCAGGCATCCCAAAAAGGCAGGTCTGGGGCAAAAAAATCTGGGGCCTGGCTATTCTCCTCCTGCGGTGTCCCACGATCAATGCTGCGACAAATGGGGCATTCATCGTAGCTGTATATACATGTTTGTTGTTTGTGCGCACTTTTATACTGCGCGCGGGGACACTTCCACCTGCCTTCGTGTGGCGGACGTGTTGACGCCTGTTTGCATCTTTTAGCGTGTGCAGGTTTTCCATATTCAATTCCATGAATACATGTTGTTCACGTGCGTGTGGGCGTTCTGTGTATTTCCCTGCAGTACTTCCCCAGTTACGCCTTCTTTTTCATGCATTGTTCCCCATTCCGCTTGTTCTGCCCCGTATTCCGCCCCCTTTTTGGTGTGTGCGCCGAAGTTGTGCGTTTTCGCTGTGCGTGTAGCGCACAGGGTTTGGGATGTTGCTGTGACGTGTGCGCCCCTGCGCCACGCTCGGATTTGGCGCACATCCCGGAGTAAACATGCTCAGGCGCTCCATGAATTGCACACGTGCGTGTGTGCTTGCTTTTTCACGCTTGCGCCAGCTTGCGCCATGATTTTCGGCTCACATTTGTTCCATAAATCGGCCCCTGAATGTTTTGAACCTAGCTCCCCCTGCTGGCTAGGACTTGCTAATGTGCTATTAAAAGCAACACAGTTATAATCGATACAAATGTAACACTGCCGTATATTCTCTGGTTGTGAGCAGCAAGCATCTGTCAAGAAGCACATATAGCTGTTTAAGTGCTGACATTTTGTACAATCAATCATATTTCCAACAAAAAAAAAAACATTTGATGGAGTTGAATATTTTAGATTCGAGCGCATGATTCTAACGGGATATGCTGTTTCAACCCATCATCAATGTCTCTGAAGAAGACCCTGCAGAAAAGTCTTCTCACTTCAGTTCATTTCACAGTATAGGTTGATGAGCAAATACTTTGTGGTTTTAGCCCCTCGTCGATGTTTGTGGCGATGATCATCTTGCATAATAGTAGCTCATGGTGGTGACCTTATGTTGGAGGTGAACATCTCAGCCCCAACGCCCTTACTTTCTACTTCTCCATTAATCCAATATTCTCCTTTCCCACCCACGCAGAGTGAAGGAATAGCTGCTGCTTCTCCCCCCATATACACCCACTGCCAAGACAAACCATTGGAGAATCTGGTAAACCGAGAGGTTAATTACCAGCACAGTCAATGAATATCGATGAAGTGTCCTGAATTCACTTCTCTACATGTGGGCACAGGGAGAGGTCAGGATACAGAAAAGTTCACATTAATTTACCCCTGCTATCATTAACTGCTACATTTCTAAAACAAATTATGAAAGTATTGGGTATGTGCTGCAAATACCTGGGCATAGGATATGATATATGGTGTACAAGTAAAGTTCTTGGACATATTGTCCATAAACAAATTGTACCTGGCATAGAGCTGTACCTGGCATATTGTGCTTGGAGTCATAATATGCCGATGTCTGCAATAAATTGTGATTACCTAGTATCATTGCCTGATACTTAGCTTACCAAGGCACTGAGTGGCTCAGCCCAGGTAAATGATGCAGAATCATATATGGGTATGCATACAGGGATGGCTGGTGGTGTTAAGTGTCCACTTGTGGGTGCAGATACATGAGATACATGAATGAATGTGTGCGGATGTAATTGCATGAGTACATGTGTGCATAACTATATGTGTTTGTATGTTTTGGCCAGATGCAAGAATACATGGTAGGTTTTTGCTAGGCCTACCAATGCGCATAACGTTACACGTCTTTGCAATTAGTGACAGATTCCTGTCTCCCATTATGCTGTGTAGTGGACAATGGGCATGAGACTCGAATCTTGCAAGAGGTTTGTTCAGTAAGTCTTTAATAGAAGCTTTGCCTGCTGAATACAGGAATGGGCAGCACACAATCCCCACTGAATCCCAAACTGTCATCCGATTTTATAGCATTCTCAGCTTTGCCGCTTATGACTCACTAGGTATGAGTCTTTTTCTCCATCGTTGTTACACATCTGAATGCTCTAATGGTGTCTATTTATTGAAATTCTCATCCTACTGTTGGAGCTTTCTTCTTTAATTTATTTGTTTTAAATGTTGGGTTGGGTTGCATTGGGGCGAGAGTGTAACCTCCATATTTGCCTACTCCACCGCCTATAACAAAAAGAAAGAGGAAACTCACTTGTGAGGAAACTGAACAGCAAACACCACCCGACAAACATTATGAAAAACATGGCTTTAATAAAACAAGCCATTTTAGCAACTCCACAACCAGTGGCTACTGCAGTAATTCAGCATTACTTGATATCTATTTAATAATAGATCTATTCTTAACTGACAATATCACAAACTTAGTGACAGTTTAATGGATTTCTCAAATGGTTTCTTTGCATCTAACAGTCCATGACCAGGTGAAGCTCTCAATAATTAAATCAGTGGCTCAGATAAGAATAATCAAGTAGAGATTAAACCGTGTGATGCTGTTTAATATGAACATCTAAATGTAGGCAGAACAATACTTAATTAAAAGAAACATTTAAATTTACAAAAAACAAGCAGGACTGGCTTAGCTACAAAAAAAAAACAATATTTGGGAGGTGGAAATGTTAGTGGCAAGCTTCTCTTATGTAGGTCAAAATATGTTATCTTTACAAATGCAGTCCATGAGATCAAAGACGAAAAAGTATTGTGACTTTCTTGAAAGGAGATAAAAGGAATAAGACAACATTTGAAAAATGTAAATTTCTAGTAATGATCCTTGTTTAGTTACCTTCCCAAAACTTGGAAAAACCACCCAAAAACATTCTGAAATATCATGTTAGACATTTTGAAGTAGTCAAAACTAAATCGGTTCAATCCTCAGAAAACCACAAGGACACAATGGATTTACTACTGGCTTTTCAAAAAACTAAACTTCCAAAGTAGAGCTAAGTCCCATCCTCCCAAATATATATGAAGTTATAACACCAACATAAGAAATATATGAGGCTATAACATTAATATATATTACTGACACAATGAAGCTCTTCAGTTTAATGCGGATCAAGAAACATTATAATTCCATCACATTAAATTAATTAATAAATGTTAACTGACAGAAATCCGAGCCACATAGGTTCAAGCATCACACAATATATTGGTCAGTAATAGACTGGCAATGTCAAATATCATCATCATCATCATCATCCCCACCACTATCATCACCACCGTCACTTTCATCATACTTTATTCAGAGACAAATACATAAACATATTAATGACAGTACAATACATTTAATAATAATGATAAAATGTACCAGATAAAATAAATAATTTACGGAAACCAATTAAGAACATCAATAAAGACAGAGTAAAATAAAAACAATCCAGATAAATGGGATCATCCACATAGCTATCTGGACCGAAGGCAGTCTAATCAAAGAAACTGCTATGTGCAAAGGCAGCCCACTACCCTTGATCACCTTACATATTAGAATTAAGGAATCAATGGCAATGTTCCCATCTTGTTCTGCAAAAGGCCATGTTCTCCAAATGTATTGACTAAAAGCTAATATTATTGCTTTATCATTTTAAGTTTAAGAGGTGATATTGTTATTATTTATTATTAATTATTCTTTGCTGTTAAGTGCTAAGGGTGAGTATGTGTATCCTGAATTCCCATTAGGAATCAGTGTGGGCTCTGCCCACTTTCGCACTTAAGTATCTAGAGTGGTACCAGACACTGCCAGATTAATTTCAAATAAAAAGCACATGTGACATATATTGCACACATTTCTCTGATTGCTATCATTCACAGACACCCTTCCTTTTCCCTACTACACCCAGAGCTGAGAGCATGTGCATCCAGAATTTGAAATTCAATGGTTATCTTTAAGAGTTTGGTAGTAAAGTTGGTGCTAGTTCCACTGGACAGATTTATTGTTACTGCCACATCGTCTTGCAGAATTAGAACCAAATTATGATGCCACGTGTCCACACCCTAACAAGAAGCGGTGCCGGTATTTCCATTCAGCAGAATTAATGCAAAAACAATACTGATCTGTAAATCCCCCACGTTTTGGTGGCATTAATGTTGCCCCTCGGTAGGCTGAGGATTTACCAGATGGCAACCAGAATTGGGCCACAGAGGAAATAGTATTATCCTGTGAACAGCAAGATCAGTCGTAGCCATTTTGGAAAATGTAATCTGTTCAAGCTGCCATTCTTGTAGCCATACAGACCCCATTCCCAAAGGAAAGGTGCTAGGAGACATGTGCTTAACATGAGTGCCAGAAGTGTAGAAAAGCAAGTCCATATTTAGTAGGTGGGAGCTGCAAGAGCTAGCAGAGGAGGTGGTGTCCAATTCAAAGGCCTTGTTCTATGTCAAGCAAAGTAAGATATCGATCAAAAGGTAGAACCCCACCTGGAGCAACAGCTGGACATTGTGCTAGTGGTATGGACAGTGGAACATGATACAGAAGAGTGCAGTAAGTATTGACATGATCTCAAGGGGTGTGCGTGAAGTCTCCTTGCTAACTTCTTCTGTCAGACAACAGCCACAGGAGGAGGAACTGTGGAACCATTACATCTCATATCGTTTGAAGAGAAAGTCACCAAATTAAAACATATGCCTTTCATTGCGGGAGTAAATGCCTAGCATTTCAGTGCTGTACTGCCAGTGTGGGTGGGACCAGACTAATATGCACATGGATCTCCTCTGTGTCGGTTGCAGTGAGGTAAAACATGGTTGTAGACCCTGCTGAGAGAATGAAATTCAATAGAACAGGTTATTTAACCCATGTTCATTCTCAGTAGTTGAAGTGTTAACACACTCTTGTTAAATCAGGACCGCAGAGGTTGGAGTGGGACCAGTGAGTACAAATGAGGATGCAGGTACTATTCTAGAAAGGAATGCATTAGTGGATGGCAGCTAATTGGCTGGGTCTTAATCAATCACAGGCAGACATCCTGGTTTTCACAACTTTACATGAGCTACCTAAATAGCTATCCTCGTTCCTAGCCTTGGATGAATCTGAATGCATAGTCCAGTTTCTAGACAGGTTAACTCCCTAGGCATATTATCTGACTCTTCACACTCTTTAGCCTCTCATTTAATTAGTTCAATACACTACTACTCAATGATCATGAGCCAGAGTAGGGCTCTCCTTTGCACTTTGGCCTGAGGTAGAAGAGGACCAAAACTGGTTACTGTGATAGCCTTTACGCAGGTCTGATGAAGCAGTCGATTAGCCAGGTTCAAGTTCTTCAAAATGCTGTCACTCATGTTCAAATACAAAGGGCCACACATATCCCCCATGCTGAGAAGGTAGCACTGGCTCCTGATCCAAGCTAGGATCAACCTTTGATCCTAATCCACAAAATCCTTTATGGCAATTGTCTAAATACATGGAACAGAGATTTGGTTAGCATCCACCAGCGAGCCACTAAGATCCGCAATGCGCTGCTCTCTCACAGTTCCCAGATTTAATAGATTGAGGGCGTATGGACAGCCTAGCACCATTATAGTTTTCAAACTATGTAACAGTCTCCCAGTGGATAGCAGGAAATGTTGGTTTAATATGAATTTAGAAAGAGATACAAAATTGTATTATTTTTATCCAAAACCATTTCCTTTCTCCATCACTGTACATGGTTGTATGTATCACGTCGTCAAGTGCTGTGTAACGCTAGGGAAGTAGCACCATATTACTTTGCAAAATCCAATCAATGGATGTCTGCAGCTGGAGGCCATACACTTAAGACCCTCCTCTTCAAAGAAAGGCTCCCCGTAAGAACTAGGCCTTTTCCTCACCACCTAACATGAAAGTGGGCAATCTGCTCCTCCTGTATCCTCACTTGTTTGCTCATAGATCTGCTGCCACTTTACCTGCCTCACCCTCCTCAGTTCTTAGCTTTTTGCTCCCTTTTATTATTTTATTGCACATATGGAACCTTCTGCAAATTGCTCAATACAACACCAGTTTGAATAAACAATACAAAACTAATAAGAATCAAACAGCACAAATTAGGTAACAGAATTTCTAAAACAGTTGAAACCTAAATATTCATACCAGTACGTTTGCTAAAAAAAAGTTTAAAACTGCAATACTCAATGAAATCTCATACAAAATTAAAATCCTGAACTAGAAAGAATAAGTGGCAAAAATGAGTTCACGAATTACAAATTTCATAAACATTTCCACTCGTAGACTGGTAGAGGCTTTAGAACTGTGTAAAAATAACCAAATGACAATGTCCCGATCTCAGTTTCACAATGACGGCATAATCTTTTCCCCCTGCGGTTCATCCGACCGTGCCCCAGTTACTTCTCTGGATAACTATAAATTCATCCTAAGCCTTGGGAACATATATCTAAATGATCTAGAGGGATGCCTCCATAAATATGGTGGCAATAAGTTAAAAGGTTTAATATCAAGAGGACAATTATAAAAAAGCTAGTACTGTACCAACTGAGCTTGATTACTGAACCAATCAAGCTCGTAAATATTGCAGTTCTCTTTTGCCAGAGAAAAGGACAGCTTCCTCCCCTGGGATTCCACTGAGCACAAAATATCTCTGCAATGCGAAGACCAATCTCCTAGTACCTTACAAGCACCAGCCTTCATTTGATCAGATAGTTTCCCAACTATAGAAGCCGACAGAGGTTCCAGCACGTTAGCATAGAGTTGCAACAATGTCCAGTTTCTACAGGCTTGGAGGGAAGGCAACCCTAATTCATGGCGAATGATGCTAATAGGCACACAAATGGGCAAATCCAAGACTCTTGATCAGATAATGGCCCCCACTTTGTCCCATTCTACATCAGTCAAGCAGGTTTCTATTTCGGAATTATCTTTTGAGAGTAAAACCTCATTAAAAGGGAAATCAAGAATTGACCGGATCTACGATTAAAAACTCTTAGTGGCTTGAACGTCAGTTTTGCATTTGTTAAACACTTCCAATTCATATAGAGATGACTAAAAGGTTACATCTAATTATTTGAAGTGCTTAACAATATATCTTTTGTTTAAATAGAAATCAAACCTTGGATATTAGAAGCCCTAGCATATCCCGATCTCACAATTAAAATGTAATTTTTCTCAACATTTACCGTAAGATCCAAAGATAAGAGATATGCAGTAATTGCAACCAGAACACGCAATAAACCCAAAACCCACAGGACCAGATCATCAGCTTATGCCATGTATTGAAGAGAGCCAAATCTCAAGATGCAGCCCTGGCAAAAACCATGCTACGTCTTGATCCATCTAACATGCCCCAGCTGGTCCAATCAGATTTTGATCTTTGTATCCAAATGGGGGGCAACCAAATTTATTCAATAAATAAGGCAGTCCACCACTTAAGGGCATCGTTTCCAAAGTTTACTTCTGTCGACACAATCAAATGCCTGCGAAAGGTCCAAAAATGTTAAATAGGGTGGTCAACCAGACTGCCTAACTTGGGCAGCCAAGAGCTGCAAAACAAAAAAGATCTGTGATGTTCCCAACTGTCATTAAAAACCGTCTTGAAAACAATCATACAAATCTACTTTAGTTGCCCATGCTTTCATCACCAACATGGCAAAGAGCTTACTCAATGAATCTAGCAAAGAGTTGGACCGGTAGTTCTTTGGGTCCATTTTGTCCCCCTTTTTAAAATAACAATAGTCAAAGCTTGCATCGATGAGACTGGCAAGGATTGCATCACTAAAATATTCTGAAAAAGACCCAAAAAGACTACCGCCCATAAATCTGATTTTGACTTAAAGGTGACATTGGACAGCACGCCTTGCCCCAGAGCACAAGATGCTTTTCAGTTTTTTAATAAGCTCCCTAGTTGACTTGAAACAGAATTCTAGATTCCAACACTCATTAAGCATACTCTTCACAAGGGAGCTATTAGGCTAGTGACCTCCATACAGTTTAATCAAATTATCAATCCATACATTCTATTGGATCCGCTGAGCCTGAATTAAGGCCTACACACCTAAAGCTTTTAACAAGGCCCAGAAGGAGTTTGCATCTTTGTTACAAATGGAATAAATCATCGCTTCGGAATCCATGTGAAGCATAAGCACCTTATGACTCTTAATCCAGTTTTTAAACAGTTGTTTCAGGCGCCTTGTCTCACAAACTCCCTCTGGGGACTTTGGGATTAGCCTCTCAATAGCACGCTTAAGATTTGACTTTTTTCCTGGACCCCTAAATCATACACATGAGTTCTAGTTGATTTGTTATTAAAGTTGTCAACATCTTCCGCTCTGTTCAGACCTTTAAGTATACTCTGGACACGTTCCATCAAGAGTACAAGAGGAAAGTATTACTAAAGTTAAGTTCTCTCTCAATACTTTTTTTTAAACCTTATGGCCATAGAAGGTCTCCAGATCAAAACACAATTGCTAGCCTAAACGTCCACTGTGGTGACCCAACATGAGGGCCAGATCACATCTCATATAATTGACAGTGCCAAACGTAATATAGAATGATCATTGTTTTCATTAGAAATAATTGAAAAAACATGCACCTTGGAAAAGCCTCTCTTGAAATAAAAATGTAGCCTAGAGTGGACTTCAGACCTTTGCGCTGCCATGTATAACTAGGAGCTTTATCACCCTGAATAGCCCCATGCAGGAACTGGAAGTTACAATTTTCCAATTCCATCAAAATGCAAGTACCAAACCTGGCTCAGATACTCACTATTAAAATCACCCAATACAGTGTACATGGCATCATCAAAAAAAAATATAAAAAACAAATCTGGCAACATTAAAAGAACATCCACATACCCAGAATTAAGGAAGACATTGTAAATATAACAAGATTAATTCAAATTCAGGGCACTATTCCACCAGGTTAATTTCACAAAAGGCACTGCATTACTTTTAGAATCACATACTGTCATTAGAAATAGACAATGGGCCTCATTATGAGCATGCCGGTCTGGTAACAACTGTGCTAGTAGTCTGTGGGACAGAACTCGCCCGCAGGCTTTCCGGGAAGCACTGGCACCGTTATTAACGATGCCGGTGCTTCCATCATCCTCATTCCATTGAGTCCTCAATGGGAATGGGGATTTACATTTTTTCAGAGTCTGACTTCCAGGAACAGGTCATAATCCCCAGGTGTTTCCGTGGAGCCAGACGCAAGAAAAATGCACGAGTCTGGTGGCAGCCTGCCGGTTTTACCAGCATGGCTACTGCCAGAATCGTAATGAGGCACAAGGCACAATCCCAGGGTTGGTATGCAGATGACGTCCTGCAGGGTATCCAAGTGAGGGTCTTTGTCAAGCAAGATCATATTCAAGCTGTAAAAGATAATGGGCTCTACTTTACTCTGATAAAAAAAAGGTAAGTAAATGAGAATACTTACGCAGCTTGAAATATAATCATGTTTACTGGGATATTAGTTGTTTGGCCTAGTAGCCCAGTAATTTAGATTTCTCAAAAGCAATGACGCGAAGATCTGAATGGATGCGTCAAGGAGGGTTATTGGCCTGTAATTTGACAGAAGGGAGATGTCTCCCATTTAGTGGATCGGGATAATGTTCGTTTCTAACCATGAAGAAGGAACTCAGGCAGTCTTCAAGTTCTCTCTACACAAAACTCCCAAGATACGTGACCATAGTAGAGGATAATTTTTTTAAGTAGACGGGCAAAGGCTATCAGTGCCAGCAGACCTTGACTGCTTGGCCTTAGATATCGTCCAAGGAATGTCCTCCTGTGACCAAATACAATGAGTAGTAGCCTTGGTATTGTCTACCCTATAATCTATAATGAGAAGTGTAGATGGTTTGGCATAGAAAACAGAAAAATGAACGACCCATTGTGCTTTCAAAATTGAACATTCACACAAGGTTTCAATTTACTCAACAATGAATTCATTAAAAGCCAACATTTTGAGGAATTTACATATTTCTTTGTTTCAAGAGTGTATTGATTTTTCTTTATGTATGATGGAATTTTCTAGAATGCATTATAATTTGCATAACCTTAAAGTATTTGTTTGACTCCCAGTATCCTAATCAAAACATGAAAGAAAACCGTCCAGGTCAAAATGGTCGACTGTCATCGTTTCTTGGAAAATTAAGATGTGGTGATCTAAAAAAACATGATCCAAGTGGGACACCCTCAGTATGTTGTTGATAACACACATGTTTGAGGACAAACATTTCAAGTTTAATGGTCTAAAGATTAGTAAGGTAATCACTTGAAGTAGTGAACATGTTTAAGGCTGCTGCTAACCAAGACCAATCTTGAGTGTGAGTACTCTTATTGTTAGAACCACCCACTTTGTCTACCATATTAAGAGCCTAAAGACTGCTTTCAGCCAATGACTGTTTCTAAAGAATAGTTGAGTTATCAGCAGCCTGGGCTATTTAAGCTGTTAATAATGAAGACACTTCACTAGGACTTGAGAACTTGGATAACTCATAACCCAAGAGTCACCATGTGTCCTGCTGGTCCCAAACAGGTCAAGCAACTATCTTAGAATAGAAATAGGCAACTAGAAACTCTGTTCCTCGCTCCGTAACAGAGACATAATCATTGTCCTCTGAATGTAAAGAGCAAAGTAATGGAATTGTAGAAAAGACATCTACTAGCCTAAATCTATTCATGTTCACGTTTCCATTGACTTGCACTGCATTTTCCCAGCCCACTGTTTTTATGTCATAAGAGCTTGAAATTGGCACTGTCTTTGACTGCACAGTTAATTTCGGATCCATAACCCTGATTGCTGAAGATGTTTCAGAGGTCGAAGATGCCACCGTAATGTTGGACCCCAAGTGTGAAAACAAAGAAATTGATATGAGGCCGGGAAGCCCAAAGGAAACACACCAACACAGGTTACAAAGAACATACAAAGTGCTTTATTGAAAAACTACAATAGCTACCAAAAAGTCAATTGACAAACGGATAGCTATTCGGCTCTCAGAGTAACAGAACGAACTTCAACGAGAGTTCACTGCGTTAGTGTGAGAGACCGTACATTGGGAAACTCGTGTTTTTATACTTTTTATCCAGCTCTGGCCAACCCCCTCGCGGGTTAACCATTCTTGGGACCAGGTCTAGGGTTTCTTGCCAGGTCAATCCCATAATGTATGCATTTTGATCAGTTTCGCTGATACAGTTGTTCATTTACACATAGGTCAGGGATAGGACAAGGTCTCAGTTCGCGACCCCAACAAGTGGCCTGCAGGCATATTATTTATTCATGTGTGCGGAGGTCACAACGGCCAGAATCCCACTCGAAATGTCATTTGGCCTACATTTTGGTGTTCAGGGTGACTTCCACATTTACAAGAGAACCTAAAATGGCGGCTAAATCCAAGATGGCGACTTACACAGTGCATACCCTTACACAGGTCAAGACCTTGCCGCGGAATCTGTTTACACGATGTTTTTAGACAACTTGGCGTAGGCCAACACACATTCAAACAATGCAATAGGAGGTATAATGTTATTTTGATTCCAACAGACCCTCCTTTTGGCCTATGCCAAGTGCTAACACCATTCCTAATACTTTTGAAAATATCTCAATGTGTTATCATCCATAGGTTCCGAATCATTGGGCCTCATTACGACCCAGGCGGTAAGTTACCGCCTGGGTCGTACCTTTACCACCATGGCGTAAACTATGTTTACGCCATGGTGGTTGGCGGACTTACCGCCCCATTCCGAGGTGAGTGGGGCGGTAAGTCCCCATTAACCCATTTACCCTTCCCCATTCCCATTTTTGCCCCATAGGGCATAATGGGAGTGGGGAAGGCGTTAATTACGCCACCGTAAATTACGGTGGCGTAATTAACAACAAGGTCTTTTAGCAGGTGTTAAAATCCATGGCGCTAAGGGACCTCGGAATCTGGCGGTAAGGGTCGGCGCTGTTTACGCCGCCGTAAACCCCTTACCGCCTGGGTCCTAATGAGGCCCATTGTCTGTAATGTCTATAGCCATTAGGTCGTTCATCAAAACCTCTTGTAACATGAATTCTTTAGATGCTGTATCCGGGGCATATATTTTATGCCCTATTGCGCTCACTGCTTGGGCACAACATCCCCCTAACATTCCACATATACTTGGGAGGCATTGAAACCAGCAACAAAGGAATAGCAGGATCCCCAAAATAACCAGAATAACAGAAAGCACCTTCCAACCCCAAGATCGTAAAGGATCCCAGAACCAAGTACTGAGGTTCCAGTCTCCTACAGGGATGTGTACTTCAGAACTAAGAGTATGCAAGTTCTGTATTGCTTTAAAAATTGTTGGCGAGGAGTCTGGCACGAAAACATAGCAAGCGGACCCCACTAATTTGCATACTCCACCTCGTTCTGCCAAAATGACATCTAATGCCATCCGATTTTGGAGTGCTACCAATCTTATTGCTTTTTGCTCTAAGGTCATATTGTAGAGTATGTCCGTGGTCCGGTTGATCGTTCTCTCCAGTACCCTTGCTAATCCCCTAATGTTCTCTGAGTTTGTTATTTGTCCCCAAAAGGGCACAACTGATTTCGCTATGTCTCCCAATACTTGCCCAGGGGTATCTCCGTTCTTGTCTCGCCGTGGGCGAGCCTTAGAAACCTCCAATGTACTTGCTACAAATACCCCGGGTAACAATATTCCTAAATAACAGGTTCCCTGCCAATCCTTGGGCAACCAGGGAAATGCTAAACAACCACAAACAAAATAAACAGGCCCCCCTACACACAGAGACCTGTTTTCCCCAGTCAAATTTACAATGTTTTTACAACCTTCAAAATCTCCCATTGGCCTAGTGCCATTTCTTTGCACACAGAAAGGAACCGAGTCAGGGCTATGATTTATAGAATAAGAAGGAGGTACACCGTCCTTATTGCCTATCAGAGCCATTTTAAAGGAAATTAGAGTTTGAAAAGGAAGAGATAGTTTGTCAGACGGCCTAATAGAAGCGACGTTAGGTTTACTTCTATTTGCGAAAAGTGAGCATCCCAGGGGAGTCAATTCACGTTTCTCTAAATCATTCAGATTAGTTCCATCAAAGTTCCCTGAGATGCTATCATTCCATCGGCCAAAGAATAGTGCTCTAAGAGAGGCATAGCAAGCAGTCGTTAAAGGTAGAGGATGTATATACCATCCCAGTCCCTTGTTCCCATGTTGCGGTAAATGAGTGCAAATCCAACAATTACTCTTATTAAAAATGGCATGAGTAGCATTCATTACTATCATCAGAGTGTTATTATGATACTTTTGTCTATGTTGGGAGTCTCTAGGGGACAGAGTGTGAAGGTGTACAGAGGGAGCCAAAACAGTTGGTACGATCTCGGTCGGTAGTAAAGGTTTCAGAGGATAGATTTCTTCAAAATACCAAAGTCCTACAGCAGCAGTTGCAAAAATAACAATTATCATTATCAAAACACAGCAGTACGTTTTCGGGGCCCAGGCACATTGTTCATTGTCCAATTTGGTCACCCCCTTATTCATAAGTCCAGTGCGGGGGGCAGCAGCGGAGGTGGCAGGCATCGTAGTTCCTCAATCAACAACCCCAATGTTCGTTGCTGGCGACGCTACGGTTGCGCGATTTCTTAGTCCTTCCCAACCCTAGTCAGCAGAATCCCTTTTGTTCAACAGAACTTTCTCATAAAAAGAGAATTTCCAATCACTTCCTTTTTCCAGATGCACGAAAAACTCGTGCCGTAGTTCTATTTCCTTCGTCGAAGGTTGTACCTGATGGTACCCAAAATTGTCTGGTCCGGAAGTAAAGTGTTGTCACTTCCTGAGGGAAGCGACATCTCGGAGGCGACGGAAGTCGCAGAGCTTGAAACAGTGTTTTCCGGAAGTAATTTTTAAGAGAGTGCGGAGACGAAATGGACTGTTCCCCAAGCTCCTCAGGCTCAGAGAAATTCTCCGACGCACTCACAGCGCTGTTTGCTACTCCAGAATCAGAGACTGTAGCATCAGCGAGGGGTTCTGCTTCTTCTGTAACATGTGGCGTCGGGTGAGGAAGTTTCTTGACATGCGTCGCGTGAATCCAGTTCTTCTTTCCAGCCACCCGCACTGCTGTGCTGGTGACCAGTAACACCTGGTGGGGTCCCCGCCAGCAAGGCGCGAGACAGGAAGACCTCTCGTAGGCCTTCACTAGGACCCAACTTCCGGGCTGTATATCGTGTTCTGGGCCCGTGAACCGTACAGGTAAAGCCGAGTGTACCTGGTGATAAATGAAATACAGGTTTTTAGTTAACTGGTTACAGTAGTCTTCAAGCAATACATTTTCCACCTCTCTAAGGGCTTTAGGTTTTGGGAGACCCCATATTTTAGCAGGTCTCCCCATCACTACCTCAAATGGAGAAAGCCCAGTCTTAGTCTGAGGTGTGGTACGCATAGCTAATAACACGATAGGTAAGGCATCTGGCCATTTTAGTTTGGTATCAGCACATGTTTTTGCAAGCTTATTCTTTAAAATACCATTGTGTCTTTCCACCAACCCAGCACTTTGAGGATGTCTAGCTCAGTGAAATTGTTTCTCAATACATAGGGCTGTGCATATCTGCAAAATTACTGCTGCAATAAAGTGGGGACCATTATCCGCCCAAATTATCCTCGGGAGCCCAAATCGAGGAAAGAATTCTTTTACCATAATCTTTGCAGTGGTCATGGCGGTAGCATCTTTAACGGGGAAAGCCTCGACCCATTTACTGAAGGCACAAATAATCAGAAGAACATATTTCAGATTATTACATCGTTCCATCTCAATAAAATCAAAGTGAATGACCTCGAAGGGAACAGAAGGGGGCCCAAAGCTTCCCCTTGGAGTCACTGTCCCCTTACCCACATTGTGCTGTAGGCAGATCATACAGTTCTGGACGTGCCTCTTCGCAGTCTCCAGAATCTTGTCATTTACCCAAACTTGTTCTAACATTTTCGTGATCTGCTGGGCACACACATGCATAGGACCGTGTGCCATCGTAACCATTGCCAATACATATGAATCAGGGAGCAACCATTTCCCTTCGGATGTATCCACTGAACACCCTTCATCATCCAGTTTCCCCATTCCTTCAGCCCACCTTTTAGATTCTTCTATTGTGGCATCAGTTTGAATATCTCGCACAGACCGAATACCTTCATCCATTATGTAAGCATCTCTCATTTCCCTCAAGGCATACATGTCCGTGCTAAGGTCCGTGGCCGTTTGTCTGGCTATCAAGTCCGCAAAAGCGTTCCCTTTGCCCACATCATCTATGACCTTGCGATGTGCTGCACATTTCATGATCGCTAACTGTTTAGGGAGTGAGAGTGCCGAGAGTAATTGCACTATCAAGGGGCCATGCTGGATCTTGGTCCCATGTGAGGTCAGGAACCCTCTTTCCGACCAGAGCCTCCCAAAGTTGTGAGCCACCCCAAATGCATACTGGCTATCAGTATATATATTTACTCTACACCCTTGGGAAAGTTCACAAGCTCGGGTCAACGCTATAATCTCTGCGGCCTGCGCAGAGTTATGCGAAATTCTCTTAGTTTCAACAACTTTGCTCAATGTAGTAACTGCATAAGCAGCTGTAGATGTACCATCCGAAAGTTTGATGCAGGAGCCATCACAAAACAGCTCCCCTTCTGCATTATCCAAAGGAGTATCTATGAGATCTATCCTGCCCTTCGTTTCTTGTTCAGTGGTATACAGGCAGTCATGTAATTCCTCGTCACCGCAAACAGTGTTTTGCGGGAAAGGTAAGAGTTCAGCCGGATTAAGAACACAACACCTCTTAATTTGGATGTGAGGGGCAAACAGAATTAGTTCATACCTTGTTAACCGAGCAGAGGTGAGGTGTTGCGTTTGGGTTTTGTTCAATAGAATATCAACAGAGTGAGGTACCATCAAAATCAAATCATGGCCTAGGACCATTCCCTCACTCTGTTTTACAGACGCGGCAGCAGCAGCGACAGCGCGCAAACATCTTGGCAAAGCGCATGCGACAGGATCAAAGGCAGAGGAGTAGTAGCCGCACGGCCTATTCTTCCCTCCGTGTTCCTGTGTTTACACAGCCAAAGCACATCCATCACATTCATGCACAAACAACACAAAGGCCTTGTCATAATTTGGAGTACCCAGAACCGGTGCAGAACATAGCGTGGTTTTGAGAAGCTCAAATGATCGTTGATGTTCCGATTCCCATGGCAGTGGCAGAGAACTGCCCTTCTTCGTCAGAGCCAACATCGGTTTTATCATTAGCGAGAAGTTCGGGATCCACAACCTACAGTAAGAAGCCATACCTATTAGGGCTCTGACTTCCTTCTGTGTATTTGGAACAGACATGCCAGAAATGTGTTTTATTCTTTCAGGTGTCAATCTTCTCCCCTCCTTTGACAGGAGGTAGCCTAAATAGGCGACCTCCTGACAACAATATTGAAATTTTTTAAGCGAAGCTTTGTGACCATTTTTAGCTAGATGAACAAGCAACAGTACAGTGCCTTCTTTACAAGCACTCTCAGAGTCTGCAGCCAAAAGCAAATCGTCAACATATTGAAGCAGCGTGCAAGTAGGTGGCAATTCAAGGGTGTCGAGCTGCTCTTTCAAAGCTCTACTATAAATGCTGGGACTTTCAGTATACCCTTGAGGTGCCCTTGTAAATGTAAATGAGCGTCCCCCCAAGGTGAACGCAAACAGATATCTGCTTTCTTTATGTATAGGAATACTAAAGAAAGCGTTTTTTAAATCCACTACGCTGAAGTGCGTAGCCGTAGCAGGGATCATTGTTAATATCGTCGTCACATCGGGCACAATTGGAAATTGTGGGGCGACCACTCTGTTAATAGCACGAAGATCAATTATGAACCGGTATGGAATTGCATTGTCGCCTTTCTTATATACAGGCAAGATCGGACTGTTACACAAACTACCTGTAATCTCCTCGATCACCCCACGATGCACAAAATCGGAGACAATGCATTTCAAAGCACGTTCACCCTCGACTGATATTTTATACTGCGGAATGCGTGGCAGTTTCACTCCATGTTTCAGAACTATTTTAACAGGCTCAATCTGTAACACCCCGACATCATTGTCGTCCACCGCCCACAAACATTCCGGGACAATGCTAAACTCGGGAGGTAAAGGTCGAATCAAGAACTGAGAATTAGGAAGTTGTTGTGGTGAAACCGTCAGCCGTACTCCATCAGAAGAACAATGAATTACTGCGTTCAATTTCTTTAACAAATTCAATCCCAGCAAATTCTCTCCACAGTTTGAAGTGAGAAGAAAAGGGCAATATTCCGTAAAGGGACCCAAAGAAACAGATACCGGTGCAGAAACAGGACAGACAGTTGGTATACCAGAAAACCCTATGGAAACATTTGTTTGCCCTGACAGTGGAATGTTTGGAACCCGAGAATGATCAATGGAGCATTTTTGCGCTCCAGTGTCAATCAAAAAATGGTGTTTCCTATTCCCTACTAATAATTCAACGTAGTGGCCTTTCTGATTAACGGGAATAGGTGAAGGTTCCAAACCCTGCTTCGGGCAATCCTAATGAAATACAGTATAGTCGAAAGGAAGCTCTTCAGAAAGGTAGACAGCAGAAGGGTGATCAAATATGTACCTCAAGTCCATACTCGAGGTCTGATTTTCCCGTGAAAAAGGTTGCTGAGGATCTTGTAAAAGCTGTCCTTCATCAGGGCCCCCTGCTCCAGGGCGGCCCCTAGGTCGTCTACCCATACCCCCAAACGCACTGTTTGACCTCTGGCGAAGGACAGGGCACTGTGCTCGCCAATGACCTTCCTGGCGGCAATAAGCACATTGATTAATATTCACAGGACCCAAAGGAGCATTTCCTTTTGGGACATACTGACCTCTAGTCTGTGTCGTGCCTCCTCTGGGGTTTCTAACAATTTGCTGTAATAATGGTTTTCAAATCTCCTTTCCTCTTTTCAATGTTTTCCTTCTCATTATTAACACGGTTCTCATAATACTGAGCCATGTGCAAAACCTCAGATTGAGATTTTGCCTGCCAAGCGCTCTCAGAGGACATAATCTGTGACTGTATGTCAGGTAACAATCCACGTACAAATTTGTCCACGAACAACCTTTTCCCCGACTCTATACCTAAATCCTGTCCACTGAAGCCAGAAAATACCTGCTCGAATCTATTAAAAAATTTGGTGGCGCCTTCAGTTTTTCCTTGGACACAGGCCGTAAGCTTGTCCCAAATAATTCTTTTCTCTGGAATTATAGTTTTTAGTTTTGCAACAATTCTATCAGGCAAAGTAAGGATTACCTGTGGTGGTTTCTCACCAGCTGGTCTTTCCCCATCAATTCTAATCATATTAGCCCACGTATCTCCCAACCCTGGCACATCGTCTATTGTCCGAACCTGTTTCCATACATCTACGGGTAGGAGCACAGGGAATAACAAGTCAATATCACTCAAGGTAAACACAGAGGACTGCAAGACGGACTCTATTTCTTTGTAAAACCCCGTCGGGTTTTTCCTGATATCGGGAACTGATTGTCTAATTGTGTTCACTTCCTGTCGTGAAAACGGGACATGAACGAATTGCGATACATAATGTGCAGGGATATCCACAGCGGGGGCACCAGTCCCAGCGTTGGCGGTGATCTCAACTTTTGGGACAAAGGTCAGAGGAACCTCTCTCATAGGCAACTGAGATATAGGTACCTCCGGCCGCTTACTAAGCAACAGGGCCAGGTCGAGCGCTAAGGCAGCTGTAGAAGTATCGGGCGAAAAAGCCCTTTTACAAATCCCCAACAATTCTATGGGGCAACTAACTTTCTTTCTTACACATTCTTCTTGCAGGTGCTGTACCATCACCTGAATTACCTTTCTTTGCATTTCTACTGTATACTGACTATACGTGTCATATACTTCATCTGGCGGAATCGATGAATCCGAGATCCATCGAACCGCATCTTTAGTGCAAATTCATACTTCCTCAGGTGCCGATTTACAGCGCGGAAGGAACCGTTTCTGTACATATATTCTATTGTCTTCGTCATCCTCATCTCGTGACTTTTCAAAGTCTTTCCTAAACTCGAACAATTTTTCAACATGCCCATATACTTTCTGCTCTGTGTCCCTCGAAAGTGCCAAAGCATTCAGATCTCTCACTCCTTGTGGAAGATCTGAATTTTGTAATCTACCCCACATCACACACAAATGAGTCCCCAAACCTTCGATAAAAACATTTTTCTCTGGAAAACTATTCAAATTAGATAATGTGGAAAAAACATTAACTTGATCACCTTTCTCCATGCAATGCTTAGCCCATGCAAACAATTCCTGTTTCTTATCTGCAGAAACAGTATTACGGGTGACGATCTTTGATCCTGCACCTGGATCAACTTCAATCAATACGGGGCCTCTCGGGAGCGGAGGTGTAGGTAAATTTAATAAAGGTGCAACTATCGGTGTAGAAGGAAGGGGCGGTGCGATAGGTGGAGGAACAACAACCAGAGGACTAGGAACAATAGGTTGTACAGGAGGAACCGGAATAACGGCAGGAACAACAGCAGGAATGGGCAGAGTGCCCAAAATAGGAACATACGGAGGTGGCGCTGAGGCATCAGGCCTTCGTTCATTTAAAAATTTCTCAATAAATTCCTCGGAAACATGGAAATCTTTAGAGGGGTACATTTTCTGGATTCCAAGTGAAAAAGCCCTATCCATATTTTTAACTGATTCTGAACGTTTTTCTTTATAATATAACAACGCCTTTTCGGCGTTTGTCTTATGACGGCGTGCATGTTTGACCCTACTTTTAAGCTGCTGTTACGCTTCTTTTTTCCAATTCTGTAAAACATCAAAGGCTGCAAGTCTAGCCTTCTTTTTTAGCAAGATTGATTCTAAGTATTCACTACGGGGGATCTCAAAACTACCGTTGATTGGCCACTGAAATTCGGAGGCATGTCTGGTCTGTCTGTGCCAAATATCATTAAATACTATACTTCCAATGCCATACTTACAGTACATAGTACATGCCGGCGACCCCTCCTGTGGTGTCGGGTGGCTAAATTCCAATGATTGTCGATCGCTGCGGAACAGAGCCCTAAAGCAGCTAGGCAATTTCCCAGGCATTTCACAAAGAATTGGTGTTGCCTGGTCAATAATTGTGTCTGCAGATACAATACGCCAAATTCGAATTGTCAGTGTTAAATAAAGAGCCGGGTCACGACTGCACCTGACCAAATCTAAGGAGGACCGTACGGTTTATCAAAGAACTTACCTAACAAATTTTACCTTGTGTTTGGTGGTTTCGGCAAATCTGCCCGCCTCAAAAATGGACCCTCGTCAAGATGCCGTGTCAGACCACACGACTATCGTCCAAGGATCGGATCGTGCAGCGCTGCCGAGGTATCGCGTCTCATTCGGTCAGGCCCGCAGAATCACACCGTCCAATCCCGGTTCGATAGTCTGCGTCAACCTTCAATGATCCGGCATCAATCTTGAGGGTCCCTATTCGGTTGCCAACTGTGAAAACAAAGAAATTGATATGAGGCCGGGAAGCCCAAAGGAAACACACCAACACAGGTTACAAAGAACATACAAAGTGCTTTATTGAAAAACTACAACAGTTACCAAAAAGTCAATTGACAAACGGATAGCTATTCGGCTCTCAGAGTAACAGAACGAACTTCAACGAGAGTTCACTGCGTTAGTGTGAGAGACCGTACATTGGGATACTCGTGCTTTTATACTTTTTATCCAGCTCTGGCCAACCCCCTCGCGGGTTAACCATTCTTAGGACCAGGTCTAGGGTTTCTTGCCAGGTCAATCCCATAATGTATGCATTTTGATCAGTTTCGCTGATACAGTTGGTCATTTACACATAGGTCAGGGATAGGACAAGGTCTCAGTTCGCGACCCCAACAAGTGGCCTGCAGGCATATTATTTATTCATGTGTGCGGAGGTCACAACGGCCAGAATCCCACTCGAAATGTCATTCGGCCTCCATTTTGGTGTTCAGGGTGACTTCCACATTTACAAGAGAACCTAAAATGGCGGCTAAATCCAAGATGGCGACTTACACAGTGCATTAAGGTCAAGACCTTGCCGCGGAATCTGTTTACACAATGTTTTTAGACAACTTGGCGTAGGCCAACACACATTCAAACAATGCAATAGGAGGTATAATGTTATTTCGATTCCAACACAAGGAGTGTCCCATTATGGGCCGAGGTACACTCAATTGTATTTTGATTAAGAACCAACGTTGAGTCAATAAGGTTATCAACCTGCAATTCCTGAAGCCCAAAAGAACTTCCCTTACTAGCAATTGGACTACTGGACACTGAATCATCCACAGCCGACTCCCGAGCCCCTTGAAAATGTAGATCAATTATCACCCCCACATGGGATGGATCACAAAAATGTCTAAGAAGATTTCCCAATATTGTTGTTGATGTTGGGTAAATTCTTAGGTTTTTTTCTTTCGCTGGGATTATTTCCTTTTCATTGTCACACATGGACAATTAGTAACAACCAAATCCTCAGAGGTAACACCATGATGGCTCCTTTCGTCTTCTTTAGGAGACTCAAATAGCATTGCAGCGACACTCAGCCTATAACAACAGTCCAGCAGCGGGATAGGACTGTTGAAAACCGATAGTTGAGCTGCTGTAGGATCTTCCAAAGCAATCAAACTTTCTTGGTCCAAATTAAAACTTCTATGCTCCTCCTGAGATCTTATTGGCAATGTCTTGAACAATATCTACGATATCATGATATAACCTAAGAGGTGATTCCAGCACCAGATTTAAAGCCGAAACAGAAGCTGGCCCCAGTGCATTTAAGTTGGGCAATATGTTGGAATCCCACCGCAGATGAGCATTCTTTTGTGTGAGGTAATCGTCACGACAAGGCGGTTTAGAAGCCTAATTTTGTTACAGTTCTATAACAATAAAAGAGTGGGGGGAGGATTCAAACCCATTCCTTGTAATTATTGTTTGTGAAAGATGAGCAGCGTACCTCCTCTATGTCGCCACACAAATAAAGGAAAGATTCATCTAGAATAATTGAATCAACAACCTCCAATGCGGCCCCTTTCTCAGAGGCTAATAAGGATTTAATGAGGTGGCTTGAGAGATTGGGGTTGCAGTGGCCGGTGATGTAGCCATGGGCTTTGTGGAGGAAGTTGTAGAATTAGTAGTTAAGACTGTAGGAGCGCCGAAAGTTGGAGTGGCAAATGAGGAACCCATAGAGCCCACCGTTTTTTTCATATATGGCAGAAGGTGGTAATTTGTGCCTGCTTTTTTCTTGGCAAACCTTCGGTCTGCACTAATTGATCTGTGCAGGAGGAGCTGGAAGGACTGTCACCGGTCAGTAGGTCCAATGCTAAAGCAACCATTGTAGCTATCAAATTGCTATGCAACTTAGAAGTATAAGTGGCGGACGCGGCAGCCATAGCCACTACCACAAGCACTTGTTTAATAGAGGTAATTGAGAGCTCACAGCCAGGAAAAAATAGCCAATTAATAAGTAAAGGTTACCTTGTTTTAGGGAGCTGCCGAGTGCACAGGTTACCAAGGTAAAAGGGAGGGAGAGGGAATAAAGTTGCTGTAAGGTTTTTCACTGGAAACTCATTTTAATGTCTGAGAAGCCTCTCAACTCCCAGAGTTATATGATCAGTCTTGTAGCCAACATGGACCATGCTTCCCTTCTCACTGCGTGGCCCTGAATACAAGTGCACAAGAAAAGTGACAATGGAGCAAGAAGAACATGTTTACACACATTAGGGGGCCCATACAGAAGTCCACATCCATAAACGTAAATCAGGGCACTCCCCCACCTCCTGAGTCGAACTGCCAAACTGCGACTACACACAGTCACACACTGCATGCGCTCTGCGATGCATCCCTGATTTTTTGGCCTGATTACAAGTCTGCTCGAAGTTACCTCCACTGAAATCAGACCGCACAAAAAATAGACACAGCTTCTCATGCTTCCAAACTGCGACTACACACAGTCGTACATGGAGTTTGGATCAGCATTTAAGATCTGATTGCTTTTACTACAGTGACATCTTTATTTACAGGTGCAATGTGCATGTACGTGTTTTAGAAGCAATCTCTAGTTCCTGACACCTCTTCTTTCAGCATGGACATCCTTTGCTGTCCTGGTGGCCAATTCATTGTCATCCTCCTCCTCTGAGTCCTTCTCAGCAGCCAGCAGAACATTCTTCCTGAAGTACATATGATTCAGCATTACGCACACAAAGACGAGTTTACCAACTTTAATGCTCTGTACTGGAGGCACTCAAGAGTCAAAATGTGCACTCTGTGCACACACTTGTCCTTCGGTGTGCCTCATTGTAAAACATTTCATGTGGCATAGTAAGCTTCCTGATCAGGGTAATGAGGTATGTCAGTTTCAGGAAGCCAGAATCACTTGCAAGTGGAATGATGCTGTGTCACTTGAATCCAGGTAACAATGGTACTCTTCCATTCTCTTTAAGTGTCGATGGAACTCAACTTCCATAAATTAAAGTAAGTTCATTCAAGTATCACCAGGTGTGATCCCCTTGCAATTGATGATGCCCAATGAGTTGTGCAAATTTTGTTCTGTAGAATACCCAATCCAACCTGCAAATCCTGCATGGTACTTGTCATATTGCAGCCTGTGCTGGCTTTTGATCTTTATTATGATGTATTTGGTGTGTCTATGGCATTCTATTTGATTGGGGTATTGTATGTCTTAATGCAGTTGTGTACTACTGAGAGTGATGTGGTGCTTTCCTATCTGCTTCCACTTGGGGTTTTCATTCTTTCTGAGTGGTGGCAGAAGGGGTGTTTTGGAAATAGAATACAATTTCTGTTTTGTCATGCAATGCATTCTGGGACATGCGGTCCTTTCCATCATGCCCTTCAGTGTGGAAGGCATATGTGTTTCTCCACGTAGAGGCCTACCGCTGGGAATGATTGGGTGCTTTTCTCTCTGCTTGGGTATCCACCTCGGACTTTCATCATGTCTGTATGGTGGGGTTGGGGGTGTTCTAGAAACAGAATTACATTTAATTACTGTGTTGCCATCCTATGTATTCTGGGACTTGTGGTCCATTCTGACTGACTACTTTAGTGTGGGGGTCATGAAATGGATATTGGTGAGGGCATGTGGATCATGCTCAGGAAAGTTCTTCTATATTTGCATTGTATCTCTTTTGCACAGCCACTCCTCTTTCCTCATCTATGCCATTCAAATGCCCCAGGAAGGTTCCTGATAAACATGCATGCGTTGTCTTTGGCACTCTTATCTCTCTTACTCCTCCCCATTCATTCACATGCCCCAGGAAGGTTCTTGCTATCAGTGCGTGTTGCATCTATGGTGTTGCTCCTCCATTTCCCTCATCCACCCTCACACATACCCCAGGAAGGGTCTTGGTATATGTGCATAATGTATCTTTGGCACAACTCCCAACCCTTTAACCTCACCTCCTCTCTGCCACAGGAAGGTTATTGTTATATGTGCAGGGTTTACCTTTGGAGCAGCTTCCCCCCTTTCTCCCACCATCCTACCCTATTCCTGATTTCCAGGAAAGTGCTTGCTATATGTCCATGGTATATCTTTGGCTCAGTGAACACCATTTCCCCTATCCCCACCATGCACATGCCTTAGGATGGGGCTTGTTAAATATGCATAGCATATTTTTGGTGCATCCCCCTTTCCTCAATCCCTCTCATTCAAATGTCTCAAGAAGGTCCCTGAAATATATGCATGATATATATTTGTCTCAGCTCCCCACTTTTTC
The DNA here is from genome assembly GCF_040938575.1 of Ambystoma mexicanum. Lineage (NCBI taxonomy): Eukaryota > Metazoa > Chordata > Amphibia > Caudata > Ambystomatidae > Ambystoma > Ambystoma mexicanum. Next base: position 445,776,770 of record NC_090935.1, on the reverse strand, counting down.
TCACCCATCCCCAATTCACATACCCCTTGCCATATATGCGTGGTGCAGGAGAATGAATATATCTCATTAAAAACGTTATATCATTCATCCCTATCAATATAATTCAATACAGTACATGTCATTCACCTTTTAAAAATCGTGTTGTTTTTTACAGCTGAAAAAGCTGCACCGGACACCTCTTTTGGTAATGCTTCGGCTCCAATGTATCAGCAACGCTAGCCATACACAATATTTCATGATGCTGTTTCTCATTTCACCACTTTGTGGCTCCTTGACATTAAATGTTGCCCACGCTCCTGTTCTGGTGCTTGCCACAGGGGTAGCGCAAGCAGGAGGAGAGTGGGATGTAGGTATTCATTCAAGCACATAAGCATTAAGATCCACAGCACTCTGCATAACATCAGTGGTGGTAGCTCTGAGTTATGTCAAGCTGTCAAGGTTGCTGCTTTACAATGAACTGGGTGGGTGCTTCTAATATTAGGTGACACAGATCACTTTTTCACCATACTCAATGCCCCACTCCTATCATTTCTTTAAAATTGTTATTAAATGTAACATACATTTATGAATAAATCACACTGCGGGTAATAAAGTGATGGGTACCCACTTTGGTACAGTAGCGATAGTCTGTACATGTAGTCATCATGCTTACTTGTGGTTTTGAGCCAGGATTTGAAGGGGTGGGTCTGTTTCCAAGCAAAGGAAGGCAGATACAGAGGCCATTTATTTTCTCTGCCGGTCTGGAGGAAGAACAGGGCCCCCTTTCCACTATGGGTCCCTGCCCAGACATGTGACCTGCACAGCAACAGGGATAGAAATCTCTTCTGAATGTGACTTTAAGATCGCCCTCCATGAATGAACAACTACTGTGCTCCCAACATTCTCCAGGCTGCCTTGGAACTGATTGAGTGGTGGTGCCCTGGTCATTCTCCCCCACTGCTGCAATCCGGGAGGCGAAGCCAGCCTGTTAGCAAGGCCTCTGTTTAAGGCCTCAGCCATTTGCCTCTGCCAGTCTAAGCCATTTGCCTTTGCCGATCTAAGCAATTTTTCTCTGCCGGTCTCAGCCATTTGCATCTGCCAGTCTCAGCTGGCGATGCTGTGATGTCGTAACTCCCACAGGGCCCTCTGCAGGACTCCAATCCACCCTTATGCCACTGTTACTGGCAGCAGGTAAGCCTCATGCGTTTTGCCTGAACTGCTCCTTCCACATGGAATTTAAATGTGTCCTGCCTGCATCATTCAAATTATCATGTGCTAAGGAAATATCCCCACTCCACTCCCCTCCTGCTTCATTAAGACTGCAGTACCCACACTACTCAGCAAATCAGGCCATTCTGCAACCACTGGTGTCAATACTTTCATTTGCAGACCTGCCTCACCTTGCTCTCATGCACTGCAAATAATATTGCAGCTTCATGATGGGTCGTCTCATCCTTGGAGCCCAAAATCAATGGCAGTACGACAGCTGCACTCTTTTGGCTCCATTCAGGGTCTGACATCAGTGGCGGCGGCCTGCCTGCAAACAATCTCGGATTCTTGGGTTCAGAGTTCCACACACCAAGGGAAGTCGATTGTACACCACTTCAAAAGTCCACTGCAGAACCAATGGCAGCCATCAACTGACCCCTTCCCCTCTACTTTACTTTAACACTGGAAGCCATAACCTGGGCATTTGTCCATTACTATGCCAACATACATCAACCTTGCTCATTCCTCTTAGCCCCTTCCTTTTCCCATCAGTAAGGTGCAGAATGAGACATGTCTTCTTTTTGGCATAATAGTAAACACAGCAAATAATTGCGAAAATAGTTCTGAAGGTGCAGCGACTGCTCCGTGTCCAAAACCTGCTTCCCCCTTTTCCCAACAAAGTCCACAGTAGGCACAACTCCCCCAACCATTCGTGCCTGAGACCTGACTGCCCCTGCAGGTGTTGGTGGGCTGAGAGACCACTGTTTATTCGGGGGAAGCTGAGCCCTCATTGCTAGCATCAGGCACCCCTGCCCTTTAGGCTCCCAAGAGGCGCTGGTGCAAGAAGAGCAAAGGCCCTTCCGGCTTTGCAATGGCTCATTCGGAGTCTGCCTCTTGTTACTGGTCACCAAAACACTGCCTCGTCATCCTGCGACGTCAACAGCCAGGCCTTGCCATACCAATCCCTTAGCGGGTTAGGAGGGTGGAAAACGAAAATCCTTCCAGCGTCTGCGGGCGTCCTTCTGCTGCGGGCTGGAAAGTTCGATGCGGCCAGTGCCCGCCGCTTATATGGGGCTTGGCCTGCTCCTTTCTTTTGTTGCCCTTCGCAGGCTTTCCAAGATCTTTGGCACACTTGGACTTATTCCTTCCCCTAACCCAGGGAGGAGGGAGAAGGAGGACCCTGCCCCAGTTATCGGGGCACCTCCTCCATCTTTTTCTGTCTTTCCGTCGTCACCTTCACAACTGTAAACTAGGAACATCCACCTGTGAACATGCACCATGCCCCAAACAGCTCACTTCCAACATGCACCCATTCCAAATGGCGGCAATGCCTCTCAGTCGCAGCCGCTTGCTCTCGCCTGCTCTCGGTGCTACCTTCGCCTTCAAGACCCTTAACATAACAGATTTGGAACAAATTTCCCCTGACCTTTGGGCTTCACACACCCATCAAAAACGGATGCCTCATGGAAGCTAGCCACCCCCGGGCATCTTAAGGCTCTCCATGAATGCATTCAGCTACACACATGCTGCAACCTACACTGACACTACTTGTAACACTAAAAGTGATGCCTTTAACTCATTTGCAAATGCTATTGCTGTACAAAGCTCAAGTTGCCCCCGGGACTGCCTTGTGCTGTTTTGCCCTCCTACCTAATGCCAACCATTGCAATTTGTTGTGCCCAGAAACGTAAACTGCGTTGGCAATGCTACTAATCCCACATAAGTCGATACTGGCAATGCCTTACCACGTTAATGTTTTAGAAAATAGCGTCTGCCAACACTGGCTGTTCAAAAAATGCTACCAAAACTATACATATTCCCAGCCCTATTTGTGCTGGCTCCCACACTGCCACTAGTCATCTGTATGCTTGTATGTACTGTCAGCTGCCTGTTAACGGCACACCCACAGTAATTGCGCACTGCCCCACTTTTATTGTACCCTGTACCTCGGCTGTGGAGGTACGCTCTAGCTGCTGCACACCTGCTAGCACCAAATGCTCATTGAATGTAATCCACCGTGGCAGGAAGGTACAACTATGTGCAAAGAGAAACTACTCAGTAAATGTTAATGTTCCCATTTATACCACCTCGCATTTTGCACCATCAAATGCTTGTACGTTCCAAAGTACTTGTGCAGATGTTAGCTGTTACAATTCCATATCTAGCCCCATTATGGTCCTTTCTAGTTTTGACTTTGATCCCTGGAACACCTCCTCCTCTAAAAATGCCCTGACAAATATGAGCTCCCCTGACCCCACTCGAAGATAACCTACATACCCCTTGGACTAGGGTACCCTCTGCCACCACTGACCCATACTTTCCAACGCGACCCATTTCAATATGTAGGTGTTTATCCATTCCTGTTTTTTCTTTGCATTCTGGGACTTGTAATGGAAAAAGTGCAACCTCAAGTCCCAGAATGCAAAGAAAAAACAGAACTGGATAAGCACCTACATATTGGAATGGGTCATGTTGACGGTATGCTGACCTGTCCACACACAAGGAGAATGGCCCCATCCTCCTAGTTAAGGATCCCTATTTGAATGTGCCATTATCAGTGCATGATCTGCACCAGCACACACCTTCAAGATCTATTACCTAATCACCTCCAACAACCTGGATGCATTGTCCATCTCAGAAACCTGGCTGCACAAAGCATCAGGCCATGCTCTGTCCTTAGCCATTCCCACTGGCTACACAATCTACTGGAATGACTGGCTAACTTCCAGAGGAGGCGGATTCACCCTTGTGGCTAAAGGCTCCCTTCCCATTAGACAGTCTAACACCTCCTTTGAAGAAAACGTAGACATTCTCACCATTAAGCTGTCCCCTACACCCACCAGTACCATCTCCATCCACCTTACTTAGTGCCCTCCTGACCCAACACTAAACTTCAAGGAGAACCTCCTCCACATCCTGGCAGATAATATCAAGGCCACCTCCAAAATCATCCTTATTGGAGAATTCAACTTGTGCCTCAATGACCCGAAAGACCTCCATATCTCCTCACTTGCTAACGCCCTCAAAACCGTAGGCTTCAGGCACCTCATCAACAACTCTACCCACAGAAAGGGCTGCACGTTAGATTGGATCACTGACCTGAACAGCAAGGTTTTGATCATAACCAACACTGTATGTCCTTGGTCTGACTAACACATTGTCGAATTCTCCATCCCTCTGCAGAGGAAACCTAAGGTTACTGCCTTAACACTACCACCTGCACTCGCGCACAGCTCACGTAAGTCATGCCCTACCTCAAGCCTCCATTCTCAAAAGCCCCAACATACTAGCGGACATATATGCCACAACTCTATTATTAGCAGTCAACACCATTGCCCCCTTAGCTCCTTGCAAAGCCAAACCTGTCAGACACTCAAACTCATGAGTCACCGCTGACCTCTTAGAACTACGTAACAAGAAACAGCAGGCAGAATCAACATGGCTAACAAAAAACATTGGACACTCTGAGAGAGGAATACACCAAGACATCCAAGATCTATAGACTATCCACTTTCTCGGCAAAATCCTCCTCCTACAATTCTAGAATTTCCCATGCCAAATCAGAAACCAGAGAGATCTTTACCATCTTTAGGGAACTCAAGACCCCTGTCCCCGACCTTCACCATGGATGAACTCTGGTGCACAAATATCAAAATGCAATCCTCAACAAAATTGACATGCTGAACAAAAAAAGCCTTAGTAAGCAAGGCTGCACCCACCACCACATACCCCCTCTTGCATCAGCTACTATCACCATTTCAGACTGCCCAAACCTCCTGAACCCCCAGTTTCACTTTAACGTGATCACAGAGTTAGAAATCCTAGCTATCATCAAAAGTCTGAAACCTTCCAGGTGCAAAGGAGATGTATGTCCTGCCACTCTCACCAAGGACTACTCATAAATTCTAGCACCTTTCATCACTACCGTCATAAACACCTCATTTTCTACAAGCACAGTGCCCGCAAGCCTCAAGGAATCCTGGGTACTCCCCCTTCTAATAAAAACTCATTAGACCCTACAATCCCCACCAACTATAGGCCAATTACAACTGTCCCGTTCTTACTGAAAATACTAGATCGGCGACATATCTGCAAATCCAACACTTTCTAGAAGGCCACCACATCTTCAGAATGTGGTAGTCCTGCTTCTGCCCAGGCAACAGCACAGAATCAGCCTTGCTTGGCATAAAAAATAACACTGGACAATATCAAGAATAAGGGAAAGCCAGAACTTCTCCTCCTCCTGGATCTGTCTGCAGCATTCAAATTGGTTGATCATGAAATCCTGGGCCACCATCCACTACCTCTGCTAACATTTACCCTAAGGCTACATCCAGGATTCTTTTATTTCTTGAAGGAAGAGTCATGGGAGTATTCACAGAGAATACTAGTGCCTCACCATCCCCTATCTCAAGTGGGGTACCTCAAGGCTCTTGCTTATCCCCCATGCTATACAACATCTTCACAAGGCCCCTCTTTGACTTCCTGGAATCCATCAGCATAGCCTACACCAACTGTGCCGATGACACCCAAATCCTTCACCCACTCTCAGGTAACCATGTGGTCGACTCTAACACACTAAATGACACATACTCTGTGATACAGACATGGATGGTGGCAAACTGCCTGTGCCTCAATAGGGACAAGACAGAAATCCTATTGATTGGACCTGTGGCAGTGCTAAAAAAACCTCAATGAACAATACTCAGCCTTCCATATTGACAACATCCTGATCCCCATCTCGTCGTCAGTAAATACCCTAAGAGTCGACCTCGACGCCACCCTCTCTATGACTCGCCAAGTGAGCACTATTGCCACCTCAGCAGCTTATGCTACCAAACTACTAAATGCCTCCAGACCGTTGCTCTCCACAGGCAGCTGATTAACTATCGCTCGAGCAGTCATGAGCTCGAGGCTAGACTACCGTAACATCCTCTCTGAAGGCACCTCAGCCATAAACCTACAGAAACTATAAGTCATATAAAATAATTCCCTTCAAGCAGCTCTTAACATTCCAAAAAAGGAACACATCACTACAGTCAGAAGAGCAGCACACAGGCTACCCATCGGAGAATACCTTATATTTAAAACCCTGTTGCTCACTCATAAGTGCCTTTCTAATATGGGCTCTTCTAATAATACCCCTACCAGAAAATCTCCAAAGCCCAATTAACCAGACCCAATAGGACACCCTATGACCACCACCTCCTTTTACCTGAAGTCAGACAAACTAAATCTGGTAGCTCACGCTCTCCTAGCATCTCAGCTAAACAGTTGAATGCTTCCCTGCCCCCAATGCTAAGAGCAGAATAGTCATACTGTGTATTCCGGAGAGACTTAAAAACCTGGCTGTTTGACTAGACTGTCATGTATTTTTTGTATCTTGTATATGTTTATTCTACCCTTCCCCAATGCACCTGTATCTGCTCATCATGCACAATACACCACCTGAATGTAAATAACTTGCATCTTCTCTTCATGGATAATATACCACCTGATTGTAAATAATTTGTATCTGTAACAGCGCCTTAATGCGCTATGGTTGTTTGTGCACTTTATAAGTGAAATAAATATCTAAATAAATAAAAAAACTGTATACTGTATATTGTTTACCAGCCAGTATTATGGGGGGAGTTTACTGTAAAGCAAGTTTTCTATAGTGTGTTAATGAGCACTTCCTACTAAAATGTAAAATCGCACTGTAATGCATACATCCCTGTACCTCTGAATCAATTCAAAAGTCTACTGTACAGAGCATGTACCAGAGAACAAAATGATGCTTGCAAAAGTGTCCCTTTGCATTAATCATGTGGCTCAATCTTCACGTCAACCCCAATTTGATTCAGATTTACCTCCACACACCTGAGCTTCCTGAAGCATTTTACTCTTCCCAAGGTATCCCAAGCTAAGAGAGGATAGCTGGGCAGTGGTCCTTTAATTCAAAATATTGTTCAGGCATTTCATAATGCGTTTTATTATAGGCATGTTAGAGAATGCAGGACTTTACTAAAATAGCCACTGATCATGTATTGTATCTGTATTGTGTGATGCAAAACCGTTGATGATGCTCAGAGTTGGTGGAGGGCATTATTTGTTATTACATCATGAACAGCTTCTGGACCGGGTGGGTTTCCTCCATCAGCTGAACATTAATATTGTTCTGGTCCCTATTGTTAGCTGAAGCATCATCACATGCCGAGAAATAACCTGGCCAGAAATTGTATCTCACAGCATAAACACAAGGGCACCAAACACCTATGGTATAGTGGTTGTGGGATATTTTGACCCATGCCGATGTGCCCCACTGCACCCCTGTACAATGGGGAAAGAAACAGCCAAAAATTGATGCGCTAAGCCCTGTGCATGCAAAAATCTGGAAAATTGGGCATAGTTCATAAATCACAAAAGGCTGCACAACGCTGCCACACAAAGTCAAAGTTGGTGTAAAAAACAGAACTCACTGCAGAAGAATGCCAGTGGGTGTTGTACATGTAATATGAAGCAAGGCCACAGAAGTGGGTTAAAAACCGAAAATATCCTTTAAAATGCAGCTTCCCCAATCAATTGCAACCTTCAAAGTGCTATTTTGGCGCTAAATTCAGTCATTTTCCAAGTGAACCATTGAAATTAAAAGTGTACTGAAATCACAGATCTTCCAGCTGGCTCAGAGCAACCGGGCCTCACTGACTGACAGCAGCTAAGAAATTTATTTTATGAAAAAACAGTCCACCAACAGTTTGTTTTCAGTTACACAGAAAAAAGTGGCAACATATAACAATCCGACTCATTTTCAGCTGTGCAGAGAAAACTCCAAGCAAAGGCTGAATATTTACTTTCAGATTGCAAACAAGGACAGAACTGGTGCTGAATAGATGTGTATGCTGTAAAGGAAACTCTGATGTAAAAGACTATGTTTAAATGTGCTTTTTCCCTGAGAAATTGCAGATTCGCCTATTTAAAAGCATGTTTTTGTGAAGGGCTTAATTCTTTAAATGTCCAAATCCCTTATAAACTGTGTTTTGTTTTATATGTTTTAAATGAAAGACCTTAAAGTGAATTTTTAAGTAACCCAGTTTTGAGTTAACTGGTTAATTCTGACTTGACAGTGCCCAGCCTGGGAAAGATAACACTTCAGGTTGACACCCCCTGGCTACAGGAAGCCTTAATTGATGCTGGAGATTCTCGCATATTGACAACAATGAGCTCATCAGACTTTCATCTCTGTTCAAGCTAAGCACAATGGCAGGCTGCCTACTGATCTCTACAGGGGAGCTTCCCTCGAAAGGAAGAGGACACCCCTCCCTGATCAAAGGAATGTGACAGCTGTTGCTTGTTGAAAGAAAGTTACAAAGAAAAAAAACTGCCCAGAACTTTTGCTGTTTAGATACCTATTTGTGATTAAGATTTGAAACTCTTTAACTTTGCAACATGAAGGAGGACAAATCTAAAAATTGGTAGTTGTTAATCTAATTTTAGGTCCTTGCTTTGAAGACATTAATGAACCCTGTACTACGTAAGGACTAAAGTTACAGGAAAACCCTAATTGTAGCAAAACTATTAATGCTGCAAGTCTAATATTGTATACCCAGGTTCTAGTGATAATCACCCAGATATGTACTGAATTAGAAATTGTTAGGCCAAACTGTTATGATTAAAATTGATAAAATTCCACAGAATGACAAAGACAGCTCTCACAGAGATGGGAATTGAATGTAAAAATAAACCATCAAATATGTAATGCATGTGTCTGATTTTATTAGAGGACATCATTTTAGAAATGTACATTTGTGCAAAAGTTAATTTGTGGTTCAAATCAATGTGGGAGTTCCCAGATCCCATCATAAATATGACAGCTCTTTTCTAACTTCCAACCAGAGCAAGGCAAGTGCTTTTGACGCTCACTGCCGTGGGGGTGTGGTTTGACATTCTGCCCCTACCATAAACTTTGTGATGACGACATCCTGATTTCCGCGCAGTGCTTTGTTCCAGAACTCTTCATCTTGCAGCTGATTCCAGACTTCTTTGCAAAACCCAGGCCTCAGCATTTGCTGAACTCTTTTCAGCTAGGCCCAGATCCAATCATCCCAAACTTAAGGGAAATTAATTCTGATCCAGTCTGGCTTGCTACCATTAAGGCTTGCCGCTGAAACCTGACATCCAGCTATTCTACCATGTCCAGTGACCAGAAGGGCCAATCCAAATTTAGTCTGAGGTGCAGTCCAAATTGACCAGAACCGCACAGCTGATCCAATTCCGCCAGAGGTGCCCTGCTGCCGGTGGACCCGATCCAATGACCGGAACCCTGATGATCCAGTCTTAATTACAGTGGACTGTAAGTATCAACAGGAATCATAGTAACCCATAGTATATTGCCTTGTCCTATCCCAATCTCAACCCATCCTCTCTTTAACTTAAGAACTTGGAGTAGTGTCAGACCAGTCTGAAACCTTGCTTTGATTTCTTGTAATAGTAATAATTTCTTGAAAATCCTTTTGTCTTTTGAACATCCCAAACCCTTAATATCCTCCCACGGGTAATCCGACTGAGTCCTCCAAGGCAGACACGGAGGTGCTGGGGTTGGTTTCCGCAGACCACTCTGCGGCTTACTGTGTTTCAAACTGGTAACCAGCCTGAATACCCTAGTTTAGAGTATAATTGTCATTGTAAGAACTGATTTCTGTTTTCATTTTCGCGCCTATTTTTTTTTCAAAAACACCTCTTATTAAAACTTCCATAACTTCTTCGATTTTATAGCTAGAGACTTAATTTCAACTCTCTGTTAAACCTAACTAAAAACTTCATTGTGGAATAGTGTAATTGACCAGTTTTTATTAAAAATCACATAGTGAAATTTTGCAGTGAATTTGCATTTCGCAAAAGGTTTTACACGTGTCTTTTCCCATCCAAAGTGTCTCTTAAAACCATTCTGATCTAAAGTGTGTACTGTTGTTTATCTTGTAGCTCATGTGTGTTAGGACCTGTTTATTGTTGCTCCCATAAGAGTTTTTTTTATCAATTTATCAATTAAAGCATTTTTGCACACTTTTTTTCCTGTTTCACAAAGCCATTTTCACCTGTCAATTTAAAAAGTGTCAATTTCCAAAAACGGGTTTCTCTCTTGTTTGGGGAGGGAAGATTGCATTCAAACTCTAAACATTGTTCTTCCTGAATACCTTCTGCTTACTTACATCTGTGTAGAATTGCTCATTTGTGCCTTAAGAACTTTGCAGGGGGAAATATTAACCTAAACTCTATCTGTTCACAAAGCAACTGTTCTTTTTCCTGTGTTTTCTATTCTGTATTACTATAAGTGAATTCAATTTCTTCACTTATTTTCTTATATTTTGTGTCACCACTTGGTGGTTGCTGCCCCATATATATATGTAAGCGGGTCGTACCCACGGGCGTCCTGCCTCTGTTTGTTTATGCTGTTTCCCCAGCCTTTTTGTTCTGTGCATTATGTACAGCCAAGAATTTATTAAATAATCTTCTTTTCTATTTTGTGTGAGCTGCGCTTTCCTTCTCTGGAACCTGTGTTGGAACCTTTTGAAACTTTGCTGGGTTCACGGAGAGTGCGGTCCTTCCCTTTTCCTCCTTTTCTTTATATATATATATATATATATAATGTGTTTGATTGGAATATTAAATACATAAATAAATATTTACTTTTACCAACTAGCCTGATTCCTGGTCCAGTGTGACCTGGGGGGTATTTTGAGATGGTTTTGACATGAGTGGTATATCACTCAGAATATTTAACCTATAGACATAATAAATAAGCATTTCATTTGTGCATTACATGCTAGGCGAGACATGGGTGTGTGCCTGATTGAAATTCTTAATATGGTGAAGAATCCTTCAACAGTATTAGCCTTCTATTTCCTCCAATTTCCTTACAGTAATCTCCACACCCCTCACTAATGCTTCTCTGCTTAAAACACTTCTCTACTTCACCCCCACACACTAGGGAGCTCAACAGCCATAGTCATCCTGTTACAATCTCCTATTGTAGGCCCATTCAATGAAATCTGGTGTGTTAATCAGTACTCTAGCAACCAATCAAAACAGCCACCAGCAATATTCTAAACAATGCCCCCAGCCCTGGCATCAAAATAGCCTGTCAGCCAGAGCTCAGCCAATTCATGCAAAGTCCCGTTACACCCTATCCTGGACATACAGGATGTTGACATTCTGACCAAGCATTGGGTTGAACTGTGTGAAGTTATCAGTTTAAGTGGCCAGACCCTATGGTAGTTCAAAAGATACGTGTAGTGTATGCTGTCCAATCTGGTCTCATAAAGAGCTACATATGCACAGCGCACTATTGTCTGACCTCTGTGCAATGTCTGAGATGTGAGCAATACAAGCTTTCCCACCTAGAGAAGACCGCAGAGTGAAGCAAGTCAGGTGCAAGTCATATACATTATTTGGGACAGTGGAAGAATCGCATTGATTGATAGTACAATGTCAAGCACTCCTCTCACTTCTAATTACAGCACAATACATACTATTTATGGACACTAGAGCTTTTTTTTTAATGGATCAGTGCAAACACGTCCGACCGACATAAGTTAGTAAACATAATGTGTGGCTGGATCGTTATTGGCGGGGCCCAATCATATGATTTACTATAAGTCATTCTAAAACCGGGGCTCATTCGTGCAGAACAGAAGAACTCAAAATGAATACTCTTTGCCCATGCATTTTTATGTTGCACAGCAATAGACCCACAAACCCATTGATACTGTCATTGCTTTGTTATACACACTGGATGAAAATACTGAAACTGTTGGATTTATCATCTGCAATATGAATTTTGCAAGGGTGCCAAGCTGTATTTTGTGGTTTTGTTTATACTTTTGCTTCAAATTACAATTTTCAGGTGAATCTGGGGCACAGTTGGGTTACATTTCTGAAATGTTTTGTTCATCAGTAACCACATGTGTCTCGTAATTAGAATGTGAATGGGCATTAAAAAAGCTGTGCTGCACTAGATTTGATGGTGGAGAGCTCAGGGGGCCTGTAGCCACCCAACAGTTGAATGAAGTCGTGAAACATCAATGTGTGATGCTGACTGTTACCCCATCCCAACCTTTTCGGAACTCTCATGACCCCATCATGTGCATCTCTCCCAATACCAACCCCACTGCCAATCAAAATGTCTGCACCTCTAGTGAGCCATGTCCCTCTCCCTTGCAAATAGACATGCCTGACACTACGTAGGTCGCCCCACTCAAATGAATTATTCTTCCTTCCTGATTCATTAGGGCCGACCTTTGATTTCTGAACTGACTAAAAGCTCTGTGAATAATGAATATCAGTGATCTTCGGCATCTTCGGTGCTGCACTATTGCTAATGCAATGGCATTTGGTAAATAAAGTACCAATGTCTATTTCTCATTATATCACACACTTTTTTGGGGGGTTTGCCACAGCAGAACATTAAATGAGACAACAGTGCATGTGCACAATTCTAGATGTTCACCATAGGTCGTGTATATCCGTAACACTACTCATTTTAAATGTGCGTCACTTCATCATTCCACTCAAGCATGAAGGGAAGGTCCATCAGTACCATGAACCAAATTCCAGTGACACTGTCATTCAGTTCAGCCTTTTTGTGGCTATGGAGACAATCCAAGTACCCTTAGATATAGGACCAACGCATCTCTATGGGGTTTAGGTTAAAATAATCATTCGGGGCTTTCTTCTAGCTGAGCCCATGTTCTATCATAAACACAGCCACTGCAGACAACATAGGGTCATTCTTCCGATGACACATCATTTGTGAATGTCTTCTTTCTAATGACATTGCTCATATGGTAAGAGGCTCCACATTGTGATTTCTTTGAAAAGATAGACTCAATTATGCCCCCAAAACATCACTGGACCTCCTTGGAGATCCCACCCAAAACGCGTATCTTCACAAGGGTCACTGGAGTGATGTAATTTGTTCCTGAAGGCCATTTGGTTAAACCTTTGACAGCATAAGTAGTCTTGTCTCTAAAAAAGATCTCATGAAAGACTTCCCGATCTCCACTAAGGAATTAGATTCGACAACAGGCTTTTGTTTGTTGACCTCACAGATCATCGGGCAAATCCTGTGGACAAAGAACACACCTTGTCAGGTTTTGATAAATGTAACAGTATAAACAGAATCCATCATTACTACTGTAATAGACCAGGGACAAAAGTAAACAAAAGAAAAAGGAAAAAGGCACAGATAGCTGTGAAAAGGAGAAAAGGTTATATAAACACGGAGGCAAGTGTTCCAAATCACATCGGAGTATTTTAAACATGTACACATTTACGCATGCACTGCATTAACAGCACAACACGCACTGCTGGCCTTCATCTAACAGTGACTAAACGTTCCAGCATGAACTTCATTAATAACACAAAACACACTGTGGGGAATTTCTAGCACAGAAGCACATCCCATCACTCACTGTGCTAAGAGCAGAAAATGTTCTCCACAAATATACACTATTATCCATGGATTGTTTTAAGAGCACACAACTCACTATGGGCAATTAATTGGCAGAAACTACACATCACAGAATTCACAGTGTAAATAGAACAATCTCACTTGAGTGCATCTCTGGTAGTGACTACATTCATTCAATCACTTGTTATAGCATCTTTCACCATAACTATGGTCCAAACTTGCTTTTGGTTGAATGCCCTCGGAGGGACCAGAGCCCAAAAATGTGGGAGAATTTGGGAAGTGCTATTCTGCGTGTGTTTATTTCAGCCATAAAAGTTATGCGAGGGTGGCCAAGACCCTGCTAGTCACCCACGTCTAAATGGAGTGTGTATGGGCACAGCAGAGTTATACTATGGACTAACGGGAGGAGGCAGAGGTGATCTGCTATAGTGTTTGTGTTATATGTGAGCGCAGGGTGTGTGGAGTGAGCCTGTGCCTTCCGCTAAATTGAGAAGGTGCGGACTGCGAGAGGAAATATGGGTTAACTGTACACACAACATATACTTTCATTCATCTATACACAAGGAGCAGTGCTACATTTCAGAGGCAATCTAAGAGCTAAAAGAATGCATAATACAACACACACTTATACAACTAGTGTTTTTCCAAATCCAATTAAGTCATACACTCTTAGAAGTTTTTAAAAAAAAGCCCTGGCAGGTAGCTTGATTTCAAGGTTTAATGGTAATGCTTGATTAAAGCAAAATAAAGAGTTCCCATGAGAAGGTGTGTTGGTTGAAAAGGGACAGGAACTGTGTGGTAATGGCTATTTATCATGGCCACGGGAAGTACCTAGGTGGGAAAATAACTAACAACACCTACAAGATGTGTGATCCTCCTCATATGCTTTTGTTAAACTCTGTACTACTAAATGCCAGAAAACACTGCAGATTCAAATTTGGCAAAGTTAGGCTGATGCCTCCATGTTTATAAGTTTGTCATGCCATGTTCCATACCGTTAGGCAGGTTTCATACCACTCCGGTTAATTATATATGATCATTTCCGAGAACAAATGCTTATCACAGCTAAGCAAAGTTCGAAATTGACGCGAGCTGGGAGCTAATTAGCTCCTACATATAGCCTAGTTAGCTTGACACCAACACTTACCAGGAGCTACTTTTGACGTCGTATGCCAACTGATAACAAAGAAACATACCTATGTGAATGTACCTATTTGCATTTGGGACAATCTAAGAATATACAACTATTAACACACATCAATGTACCATTTAAAGCATATATGGTTATAAATAATGGACAAAATTAAATATTTCTTTTTGACCATATCAGTGCACACAAAAGAGATCTTTGCACAATTACCAAAACCTGGTTACATGTTGCCCCTGGACCTGCATTGATACTTGCTATAACTGCAGTCTACAACATACTAAGAGCTGCTCAATGTATTGGGAAAGGTGGAGGAGTTGCCCTGATTTATCATTCTTCCCTACAAATTAGGAAGGTCGAAAGCGCTCTAATAGTGGATAGTGAAATACTATGTGCCAAGTGAGAAATGAATCCCAATGCCACAGTTAACATCTTTCTCATATATAGATCTCCCCATAATGTGCCAGACTTCCTGTCCTGCCTGATTGACCTTATTGTACTGAATCGGAAACCCAAATCCAGGATTTCACTCAAGGGTGATTTTAACTTTGGCTATGATGATGCGTCAGACTCTCAGTCTGGACCTGTGAAAACCACACTGTGTGATTTAGGTCTTGCCCACAAGCACATCAAAACCCCCACCCATGACAAAGCCAGGACCCTGCACTGCAGACTTACCCACAATGTCACTATTGACAACCTAGAGAGAAATCCCTGCCATTGTCTGTTCACTATTACCTGGACCGGCGCTTGATACTTTCCTATCAGGACATTCTCGCGGTCGGCATATGTAGCACTGCACATTTCTCTGTGTCAGCTGCTTGATGGGTATAATCGTTCCTATCAGATCGTAAGGCCAGAGTCTTCTTCCAGGAGTCAATGGCAGAAGAGTTCTTGTTCACATGTGGCGTACTGATATGTTCCTGCGTGTCACCACCCCTGTTTAATACCTTCATGCTCCCATTATTCGATCAGTTGGATGCAGCGAGGTTCATTTATGAAAACTACGCTGACACCCAGTGTCTTCTACCACTCTCAGGAGATTATGATCTGGACTATATTTCCCTTAACCTTGCCTATGGTCAAACCTGGTTGCAGGCCAATAGGCCTGCACACAAGGACCCCAAAAACGAGATTATGGTGGTAGGAACTGTCCCCCAACAGCGTAAACCTAGCCAAGAGTATTGCAAATTCGATATTTCAGGCTGCTCCATTAAAACGCAATCCAGAGTCAAGACTCTGGGAGTCACCCTAGATCAAGACCTGTCCATGAAGGCACAGGTGAGAAACCTGGTTTCTTGTACATGGTACTCTCTGAAGCTAATGGTATAGCTCTGACTCCTCCTAAACGCTTCTAACAGAGCCATGATTGCACAAGCCATTATAGGGGCAACGTTTGATTATTACTCCAGCGTGCTGCTAGGAATTGCCAAAAGGGAACTTTCCCGGTTACAGGTCATCCAGAACAATTCTGTACGCATTGTGAAGGGGCTGCACAGAACAGACCATGTCTCATTGGCCAGAAGAGCCTTACACTCGTTCCGTGTGAGGAACTGCATTCTGTTAAAGGTACACTGCATAACTCATCACTGCTTACTTGGCCAAATGTCTTTCCTGGCTGCCTGCCCTCAGAACTCTGCGGTCAAATAACACGCCTCTTCTGGCCACCCTAAGGACCAAAATCACTTGTGTTGCAAAAGGGTACTTTCCCATGCAGTCCCTAAGCTCTGGAACACGCTCCCACCTGATTTGGGAGCTTGAACATCCCTTACCATCTTCAGGCGGGGACTGAAAACTATTCTATTTTGCTGACTTATTTTTCCTCTGACCTGCCCGTTCTGGTTCTGAATTTGTATTTGCTCTATATAAATGAAATAAATAATAAAGAAAGAAAGAAAGATAGAAATAAAAGGCTGATAAGGGTTTGGCCAGAGGTGGCAGTTTCCTCTAGAGTGCTGCTCTCTTATTCTTTCCTACTCTTCTCCACTTGTTTCCTCTTCTTAGGGTGAGAGATATGCCATCAGCTCATGTATCCCCTTTTTCACTTCTCTAATGTACCATCTGAAAGTCGAACAATCATGTTCATCACACTTTTGTCATGCTGATACCCCTCAGGAGGCTTGGGCAATACAGAATTAACCTGTAAGTGTAAAATCTGACAGCATGCTTTAGCTCATCACAATAGGTTTGATGTCGTTCTAAGGGACCTTCTTTTCCTTTTTGTATACAAAATAAACCTTGATTTCCTTGAAAAGAGGTGCGCACAGCCTTTTTATTTAGAGAAGTGTTTTTCATTGTCTGTTTGCCTGGAGGTCTTTCCTAAAATTTTGGTGACCCGGACATGATCCCACACCCTCTGCAATGACACCTGGCTGCACATACGTAGGGGCTGTGGCCACCTTCAAAGGCCAGTCCCCCTTTTCACAAACTGAAAAGGATTATATGTGCCGAGTAGCCTGAATTTCTCTCTGATCTACAGAAAGGGGGGCAGGGTATGAGTTTGAGTGTGTGTTGACAGTGAAGTGGATGCGGAGCGGAGAGACCACATGGCATTATATAGTTTTAGTTTTTTCTTATATGCTCTAAAGTATAAGAATAGAATAGGATCCACTCAGATTGGGGGGGATAAGGCAATGCTGTAGAATTAAAAGGAAAACTGAGAAAAGGGGTAGAGGCACCATATTTTGAGAGGTCCTGGGATCCCATCTCCTGATATAAAGGGGACACAAGGATGAGAAGTAGTTTGTGTTTTTGTTGTGGAGCTGTGGATGGAAAAGGGGGCTGAGAAGGTTTTATATTATTTTGTGGAGTAGAAGTGCATTGCGGTTGAGTGATATGAGTGTGTGGGGATTGTAGTGGTGTGAGTAGATTTGTACGTGTAGATGAGGGGTGAAGAGCGGGGAGAGTAGTGGTGGAATAGTACCAGGAGGGATGGGGCAGGGGTATCAAGGCACAGAAGGATCAGGCCTGGGTTGACTGAATACTTTCTGAGCAGGTAGGGACCATTAAAAGGCATCGACTCCACTGCAGTATATGTGTACGGCCCTCCCTTTATATTGGTAGAAAATAATGAAGTATCTTCGAGAGTGGGTGCTTGAGATGAAAGGGGGAATGTATAAGACCTGGCTAGAACAGGGAACAAATAACAAGGAGGTTTTGTGTCACATGTGCATGTTCTTGGCTGCCAAATATAAGGGGAAGAAACTGAAGAACAGAAAGGGGATCCTATAATTAAGGAGGATGTGGAAGATTTGGAGGATGCCCTCCCCAGATACTACGAAAATTGTGAGCGGGCCACTGGTAACGTGCATCTCAATTCCAGCAGTACCCAGTGTTATGAATAAACAGGAGTCCCCCCTCATTGAGCACAGTAGCTGTAGCACAGCCTCCCCCAGTAGGGTGTTACCCCACACACACTGCAACAGGGTACAAAAACCCCATGTGCACATGCATATCCCACTGCCGTCCACAGGCTCTACTCCTCCTTCAATGGCAGCTCAATATAAGAATATCCTGAACCCCATAGCATTCACAGCAGCTCAAGCTCATGTGCCCAGGGGCACAGACCAAAGGCCACAGAAGGAGTTGGAAGAAGCATTGAAAAAGACAGAAGAGGAGTTAGCAAGATTAAAGCTGGACAGAGGGGATGATTGGGACAGATGAATGGAGAGCATTTGATAGTACAGCAATAAGCGATGTGCATGTGGAATCAGAAGGAGGCAGGGAGTATTCTGAGGGGCAGTGTAGAGAGACGCTGTGGGCCGGTAGTTTAGATTATGGATCGGTACTGTCCGATGCCAACATGGCTGCTGTAGCAGAAGAGGAAGAGTGGGTTACATAAGATGAGCAGGGGGAAGCATGATGCGTCACCCATGATTTCGTCATGGGTGGAATGTTTCTGGGGGCCCAGGTTGAGCCCGCCATGGGCACATGGCAGTAGTTAAGGGGAACCAAGGAAGAAAGAAGAAGGTGCCAATATATCTGGGGCCCCATATGCAAAGGAATATACATTTTGGGATGTTCTACTCTTCTGGGTATATCAGGCAAATATTCAGTTGGGTATTCTTCTTTGGGTTTGTAATGGGCAATTTAAATCGTTTTGAGGGCCTTCTGAGTGGGTTACAGCAAATAGAAAAATCTCTGGTATTCATTGACTTCTGACACTGATGGTCGATTGATAGTTGGGCCGGTGATCAGGTACCTGACTGGTTCAGCAGTATGTTGTTCTAGGAATATGTTTTCACCTCTGATTTGTCTCTGAATACATACATATCTTTTTGGATTCGCTTTGCCAGCTTTTTCATCAACCTGAACCTGCCACTCTGTTGCTCCGTCCACCTCCAGTTTTGCACCTGCCAAGCCTCTTCTTAAGGACTGTAAGCCAGTTCCGGGCAGACAGCATTGAGTAAGTTGGTGGTCAAGTGACCAGGCCCTGCCACTCAGTTGCTCCTCACAGCTCCAGTATTTACACCTTCCAAGCTTCTACTTAAGAACTGTAGGCCATCTCCAGGCAGACAACATTGAATAGGCTGCTGGTCATATTACCAGGCACTGCCACTCAGTTGCTCCGCCCACCTCCAGTTTTTGCACCTTCCAAACCTCTGCTAAAGTACTGTAGGCCAGCTCCAAGTAGACAGTATTGAGTAGGCTGCTGGTCACGTGACCAGGCCATGCCACTCAGTTGCTGTGCCTACATCCTATTTAATCAGTACTTCAAAGGATTCCTCATCACCAGTGTCCTCAGCAAAGGACGTGCAAAGACTGCAATGTCACCTCTTTGTGAGTGTTCGGGCCTGTTCGGGCCAAGGGACTGACACGCTATCCTGCATTTCACCTACAAACTAATCACTACTACTACTACTCACCAAAATATATCACAATGTGTCTCCTCCCTCCACAGTTCATTCCCACTCTCACTAGGGTTTGAATGGCCAAGTACCCTGGGCATCCCTATCAAGCTAGCCTAGCGAACCTGATCAATATTGCCCTTGCCCCCATCCAACACCCAGGGACCATATGGACATGCCCTCTCATGTTGATCAATGCTCATGCTGCAGAGATCAATGACATCATCTTGGACAACCTTGATGTCCTGTTCATCTCTGAAACATGGTTTACCCTACCCTCCCCACATGTTATCAATGTTCTCCTACCACAAGGCTTCTGCATCCAACATGCTGTCCAGTCAGGAAGGGCAGAAGGTGGATTGGTAATCATCCACAGAAGCATTTGGCCATGCTCATTCATCCCTCTCAAAGAAAATGATCATTTGAATCACTCCCCTGCTAGTTCCCTCTATCTCACAAGGATTCCATCACCTTTCACCTCATCCACAGACCACCTCACAGGAGAGACCCTTTCATTGCAGACATCTCTGAACTTACTCTCCTCTGCCAAATGAGCACATTCAAATAATTAATTTATCTGTGATTTTAACATCCCTGAGTCATGGGCTGACAATGAGACTCGAAGCATGTTTTTCGCACTGACTGCTTCCATGGACATTAAGCCAATTGTGCCCCCACGCACAACAAAGGCAACACCATAGACTTAGGGGCTCATTACAAGATTCCCAGTATCCCGCCAGTAATTCCGGTGGGATACAGGAAAACTGCCCCTAACCTTTCATCTGCCTGATATCCCAGTTGTACTGTGATATTATGGGCAGCGGAGACGGTGGTAAGCTCCCATTCCATGGATTCCTATAGGATTACCAGCAATTTTCCCAGCATTTCTACCAGATTCAGGACCTTGTAATGAGGCCTTAGTCTTACCATCATCCCCCTGCGTCTCCTGTGCAGACCCTATCCCACTTGACTGGTCTGACCACTCTGCCATCCCTTTATTAGTCACCCACTCATCTACAGCTCTCGAAGGTCAGGATAAATGTCCCCTCACTCAACACAGCTCATTGAAAACCTTCCCGGTCATTGAGTTAGAAGCAAACTCTGCAGACCTATTCACCACAGGGAATGCCTCAGGCCTCCCAGAATTATTCAGCAACTCTGCTATGAAACAGGTGGACACTCATGGCCCCCTAAAATCCAGCTAGGCTCAGAACAAACCATCCTCCCAATGGTACACCCCTGAACTACCCTCCACCACATGCTCAATCAGAGCCCTAGAGAAATGGTGGTACAAAAACCATAACTCTGGAGACCTCATCAACCTCAAATATCGGCATGCAAATCATAGGATTATGATTACTGAGGCAAAAGCTGATTACTACTCCACCGCCATTGTGGCAGCATCTAATAGGAGCAAAGCCCTCTTTGAAGTAATAAGGATTTTACCAACCCCTTCCCTGACCCCGAGGCACCAGCATCTCAGGAAAAATGCAACAGAATAAACACATTTTTTATTGAATAAATATACAAAATCTGAAATACCATTTAATCAACTTCTCATAGCATTAGCATCCCCTGCACCCGGGCATGCACACTGCCAGTCTAGACTAAATTCTCTCCTCGCTTTCCCTCGGTTCTCCGAAAAATCATTGCCTCCATGAAACATACTTCTTACTCTGACAGTAAAATTCTGGCCTCCATCATTAAACAATTGACAGGCATGGTGCTCAATGCACTTCTCAGCATCATCAATGCCTCCCTCACAGAAGGAACATTCCTTGACACACTCAAGACTAGTCTCAGGCGTCTTTTGAAAAAACAACCCTAGATCCAGATGACCTGGCCAACTACAGGTTGTAAGTGACTCCAATCAAGCAATCCCACTAAGTCAGTGCCTTGTCTGGGATGCCCAAGGGAAGCCCTTATTTATGTATTTTTATGGCAAGTTATAATCTGGATGATGAACCCTTGTGTAACACCCCTCTCTTAGAATCCCCCTTGACCCCACTGTGCCAAGAAGTAGGCTTGTTTTGCAAATTTAAAAGGTTTATTTGAAAAATTAAACAATATATATATATATATATATCACACTTCTATAAATAAATTGATAAAGGATAGTACACTTGTGAATATGACCAGTAATCAGCAGGAGGTAATCCTACAGTAGCGGAGTTCTGGGTTACTTATGAATAGGAACAGAAGAATGAGGTGGGAAAGAATGTTTTATATGGTTCAAGGAAACGCAATGATGAATGAAATACAGTACAGAAAATAACTTGATATGATTTCAACCAAAAGATAATATGATCACTTTTTCTTGAACAATTCACCCCCCCCCCTATGCAATGTAAGGAGATGAAAAGGAAAGCATACAGTTCTCAGGAATGCAAACAATATAATTCAGTTCCCCCCTAGCAAGCTTAGAGGAAAACAGGTAGAAATTGGAAACACAGGCCCAAAATGCTTTGAATGTGATGACAATGAAGTGAAATGATGCTAAAAATGCTTTTAATTCCCTCTAGAGGTTCAGGGTGGGTGATATCTAGTTTATATTAGTTCAAGCTCACTTTAGCAATGCTCCCGGAGTAACTAGCAGGTTAAAATGAATTTTAGCAAAGGAAAGCAAGGAGCTGCTGATTTTTACACGTGGCTGAAATTGTGCAAAACGTCAAATCGCGGCAAATTTAATTGCGTGCGTCAAGCGTGATTATGGAGGCACTATAAGGAGTCGGAAGTCTAGGTTCGTTGGAAAGCCTAGAATCTTAGCTTTAAGATAAAAATGTCGCTCCTAGCACAAACGGTTCCAGAGATACGGCCCATTTTGTGAAGGTAGTTTTTCGGATTTGAAATTTAAAAGTTCAAAATGACAGGTGACAGTTTTCAGTTTTAAAGATGACAGAATGACACGATTCTAGGAGGCAGTTCTAATAGGCTGAAATAGTTTTAATCAGATTATTTTAAACTAATAGATTGGTTTTGCACAGTGAGTACTCACACTATATTTTTGAAATAAGCCGTCAAGGTCTGGTCAGGTTGGACGGGACTTCCGGCGGGTGGTTCTGAAGTCCTGGCTACCTGGGTCAGCTCTGCTCTCTGGGTCTGTCAAGCACCAGTTCTGCTCACAACACTGCACAGTTCTGGTCTCTCTGGATCTCTGGTCTCCCTGAATCTCTGGTCTCTGGAGGTTGATGAATTTGAAGTCTGGAGTCTCCCGGCAAATTGTCACGCAAGAAAGTGGAAAGTGAATGTCTCTACCTGGGTTTCAATGTTCCTTTTATGTGTTTAGAAAGTGGGTGTGTGCCTGGGCCTAGCTAAGCCTGCCCCTCTCACTTATCATTGGCCAAGCTTTCCTCTCTCCCTTGATTGGGGGAAAGAAATGGATAGTCAGAGTGATGCTGTAGGTTTTATGGTCAGAGGAACCTCCCCTTGTCAAATTGCACACAAATCTATTTCTGACCCAAATACATATTTGTCTATGTACCATTTTTCTAATATTATAGGTCCAGTTAACACATTTTCTGTAGCACCAAACCATCTGATCCCTGTCTTTGTAGAATGTCGTGTCCACTTATAACAGAATTCTTCCCTTTGCATCCAGATAACGACCCCTAAACCTTTCCAGACTTTACACAGATGTGCACCAGGGATATGGGTTTCAGATGATAAAGTGTCAGATTTTTAACATGCATGCATTTGGGGTAACAACCCTTTTTCCGCTACTATCCCCAAGAACATACCACAGGGTCCTAACACCTCTTAAAATGTGCACAGAAAAATCACAAAAATGATGATGTTATTTATATAATTTTCACAAGTCCGCACTGTGAATTATCCATCTTTTTGAAATCATGCTCTGGCCCCAAAGGGTGGTTTTCCAAAGCACATGGTGGAATTTCTGGTTTATCTACTTCCCCCAAGCTCAGCTGGCTCTCACAGGCACTGCCCCTCCCAGTTTCTCCCAAGAGGAAGCCACTTTACGGCCCCCCCAATATAACATTTGCCTGAGTCCAGGACAGGGCTTTGTTCAACTTCCTGCAGTCCCCAGGTGCTCCTCCCCTAACCCAATCAGAGAGGTGTCATCTCCTTTTGGCAGGGGCAGCAGGATGCAGATAGGCCTGGGAAGAGTGGCTGAGCAGGTTTCTCCTGTCGGGGTAGTTGTCAGGCAGAATTCAGCTAAATGTCACTTTAGTTCCCAGTTTAAATCAAACTTACAATTTTTATACATGCAGCTAGAATGCTGATTCTAAGTTCAAAACCATGACATTTAACAGTTGCAAACTATGTGACCCTCAAAAGTGGGTCACTCATTTAATTTAAACATTTCGATTTTAGTGGTTTTAAATCCAATTTCAATTAAGCTGCTGATATCCATAGCTCAGCCAGTTTTTTTATAAACAATGTTTTGGGCTCTTCATCTTCCCAGATTTTGTATGCACACAAGAATACATTCTGCCAAATGTCTGCTGGTGTTCATTGAGATTTTTGAATATCTTGTGATATTCGAAATAGGCACTT
The DNA here is from genome assembly GCF_040938575.1 of Ambystoma mexicanum. Taxonomy (NCBI): domain Eukaryota; kingdom Metazoa; phylum Chordata; class Amphibia; order Caudata; family Ambystomatidae; genus Ambystoma; species Ambystoma mexicanum. The sequence goes on along the minus strand of NC_090935.1, from coordinate 445,752,625 downwards.
TGAGCTTGCATTTAGGAAAACAAAGGTGATTTTAAGGCGTTTTGGTCTAACAACACTGTTTTTTTTCCTTTGACACCACCTTTCACCCCTGGCGCTTCCGGTCCATCATGCTGGCACTGGTGGGTGGCAGGTTAGACAACCATTTTGGTGTGCGCACAACCGCACAGTTTTCCTGGTGCTGGGATGGAATGATGGGCGGCGACAGCTCATCCCCACATCCACCCAGTCTATTGATTTAGTTTTGTTCTGGGGTAGAATGATGGGCAGCGACAGCTCATCCCCACATCTACCCCGTCTAATAATTCAACATGGGTCAAAACCCTTGACAAAGCCCCCCGCCCGATTGCACTTTGAATTTGAGTCGAGGGGTAGTCAGGTGCAAAGGATGTTTTGATCCACATGCTGGTATGTCCGCATCATCTTCTCCAAATTTTGTAGATGGCACAGTTCTGCATCTTTTCCTCCATCCGGTTGGATCGATCGGTTCTCCTTGCCGGTCCTGATGGGAATATTGGGCGGTACCCCGGGCCCCTCGGATCTTTGCTCCCGGTCCCGGTCCCCAGGTCGCCTTCCGTGGTCAGTCTCCATGGTTTCATCTCTCCTAGGATGATAAAGCAAAGCGGCAATACACATTCCTAGACATTTTTCCACCACTATTAATGGTGTGGCGAACATATACATTTTATAAATCAGAAGATATGAACATATACATTTTTTTTTAATTAGGAGACAAGAACATATATATTCAAGAATCACAGAATTTTATATGCTATATGTGGAATATTTTACGGTTGGAACTGAATTACTCTGAAACGGCCCCCTCTGGGATTCCAGTGGATTCCTCCAGTTGTTGCAGAGTGTGCCTGGGATGGCAACACTTCAGCTGATTAATATGGACCCACTTATCTTCCCCTTGCGCCAAATTACCTTTGGGGATGCGGATTTTGTAGGCAACAGGGGAGATCTTTTCTATAATTTCAAAGGGTCCCTTCCATGTAGGCAAACATTTTCGCTGTTTGGCCTGATTCCATTGGAAATTGTATAGATTGACCCGGTCTCCCACATCATATTCCTTCCTGGTGGTTTTCATACTCTCAGCTGATCTTTCTAGATTCCGCTGAGCATAGGCAAAAGCATGTTGGAGGTGTTTCCTTAAATTCTCCACATACTCATGAGTTGTGGAGGCATTTATCAACGTTTGCTCTTGGGTTCTGTAGAGCAAATGCTGGGGAAGCACCATCTTGCGTCCAGTCATCAACTCAAATGGTGACATTTTAGTTGCAGATGAAGGGGTAGATCTGATGGCCATTAGGACCAGAGGTAGTCGGATATCCCAACTTGGCCCAGAATCTTGCCACAAACTGTATCCCTCCACTGCTCCAGAAGAAGCTGGCCAATAGGCAATATGTAACTTCCTTTTGACCCCAGCATCTCCCACATTTTTGTCATTACCTCGCTGGTGAAATGGCTACCTCTGTCTGACTCAATCCTTTGAGGTAGACCACAAAACGGGTAAAGATGTGGTTAATCATCAGGGCAGCTGCTGTTTCTGCCTTGCAGTTTGGGGCCGGGAGACATTCCACCCACTTGGTAAACAAGCATGTAACGGTCAACATGTACTTGTTTCCTCTAGACGAGCGAATTACAGGACCTACAAAGTCGATTTGCAAATCTGTCCATGGCAGTGTCATTCCCCTCTTTTGGAGAGGTACACGGTGCGTGAGGGATGATGGCTGAAATTGTGCACACACAAGACACCCCTTCAAGTATTGGTCGAGGTCCTGCCCCATGTGGGGCCAGTATGCAACCTCTCTTAAGATTTCCAGTGTTGTGTGAAACCCCCTATGACCGGCGGTGGCCGCATCATGGGCGTGACTTAACATCAGGCTTCGGAATGAGGTAGGGACCACCCACTGATCATGGCCAGCCTGGGATTTCCTTACCAACAAACCGTCTTGGATTCAGAACCTTTTTGGACATTTCATCAACACTCTTAGGTACTCTTTCCCAATGTAATCGGTATCCGTCAGGGGAAAGTTCTCAGGGTCCTCAATGTGTTGGTAAAACTTATCAATGATTGGATCCCCCTTCTGAGCTGTAATTAAATCAGCATCAGGGGTCTCCTTACTCCATTGGGCAGTTGAAAGATCATTGTGAGCATTTGTCTGGGACCTAGTGATAGCAGTGACCTGGATTTCCCCCAACAGGGACTCTATTTCTATTAGCTCCCCTTGGATGGCCCCGGTTTTGGCCAGCTGATCAGCTAAGTCATTTCCAGTTTTGTCTGGTCCCTCTACTTTGGAATGACCCTTGATCTTTTTCCAGTAGATGGTCATCCCATTCGATGTGACCAGATCATCAATATTTTGGATTAACTTCCCATGTTTCAGGGGTTTGTTATTAGCACATAACATGCCTCTGATTTTCCAATTGACCAGGTGCTCCACTAACCCGTTCCGTACATAATCCGAATCTGTGATTATGACCAGTTCGTGGAGTTGATGTTGGACAGCAGTGAGGATGGCCTGATCCACAGCCATCAATTCTGCCACCTGACTACTTCGGGGACCAATTTTGTATCCAGCGGAGGGTTCTGGAAACTCATTCACCCATGCGTTCCCTACGCCGGCCACGAATTCTTTTTCCCCCTTTGTTGTCAACATGGTAAGAGCATCCATCCACATAGACAGTGGGCATTCCCTCGCACTTGTCTTCTTCAAAGACTTTGTGTGGGGAATTAAGGTATGCCTCCATGTTGTCCTTGATTTTTAGACTTTCGTCCTCGACACAGTTTTCTCTGGCACAATCATGCAAGTCAGCCAGACCTTGCGCGAGGGGACTCTTCTTGTTTTGACCATATCTGACCTCCACAGGAAAGCCTTGCATTGACAGAATCCAGGAAGTAATTCGGGAATTACTCACATTTCCGGCCTGGATTCTGTCACTTTGGAGATATTGCAGAGGATGGTGTGGAGTCTCCACTATGATGTGTTCTCCCTGGATAAACGGGCGTTAATTCTTCAACGCCCACACCGTTGCCAGGAGTACCTTCTCACAATCGTTGAATTTTTCCTCCACAGAGGATAAAGTTTTGCTGGCATAGGAGATTACTTATTGACCTCGTCATGCTTTTGGTATAATACTGCCGTCAAGCACGTATTAGAGAACCCTGTCTCCAGGAAGAACTCCTTGTTTCTGACAGTGTAAGCTAGGCAAGGCGCTTGTGAGAGGCTTCTCTTGAGTTGTCTTACTGCCTCGATTGTTCTGGACCCCATTCCCACTTGACCCACCCTTCAGGAGATGAATCAGGGGTCTAGTGATCTCTGCGTAGCCCACAATGAACTTTTTGCTGTAATTAGTCAGTCCCAGGAGGCTCCTTAGTTCCTGCAGAGTTGTGGGATCCTTCAGTTTCTGGAGTGCTTCCACTTTCTTTTCTTGGGGACAGAGACCCTGAGGAGTAATCTCATGCCCCAAGAAATTAACACGGGCTCTACACCACTGTGCTTTCTGAAAGGAAAGTTTTGCTCCGGCGGCCCTGAAATGTGTCAGAACATAACGGATCTCTGCTATGTGTTCCTCCACAGATGAACTTTTGATGAGGACATCATCTACATAAGCCAGGTTACCCCTCACAACCAGGTCGGGCATGGCCTTATGTAGGAAAATGTTGAATTAATTGCCGGAGTTGAGGTATCCGAAGGGAGTCCGGGTCCATGTGTACTGCTGGCCCCCAAAGGTAAAAGCCAGTTTGTATTGGTACTCTCTACTGACAGGCACGGTCCAGTATCCATTGGTCAGGTCTATTGCTGTGAATACCAGTGACCCCTGAATCTGGGTCAGCCCTTGGTCAATGTAGGGCAGAGGCCATCGTGAAGTATGGACCCGTTTGTTGAGCTCCCTAAGGTCGGCACAGAGTCTCCACTGGCTGTTTGGCTTCAATATTCCCAGCACCGGATTATTGAAGGTGCTGTGTACTGGACGTATTATTCCCCGGGACTCAAGGTTCTTAATTATTTCAGTAAGGGACTCCATGGATGCGAGAGGCAAACGATATTGCTTCACAAACACTGGAGTCATTCCAGGGTCCGTGGGAATGGTTGTTGTGTGGATGTCGGTGCGACCACAGTCATATGAGTCTACCGCAAAGAGATCTTGGAAATCCAAGAAAACTTGTTTCAACTTTTGCTTCTGTTCCAGAGTCACACAGGCATCAGCTAGGTTGACTCTCTCTTCCACCATCTGTCTGAAGCCTGGAAAGACTTCTGGTTTTGCTATCTCAGCGGCCTCCTCCAGCTGGGTGGAGAAGTCCCTTGTCAGAGTGCTGATTTGGACCAGAGGCTTCAGGTGGGAAAGGCAGCCCTCATGGACCTGGAAAATCACCTCATCCCCTCTGAAGTCACAAGTCACATCTTCCTTACCATAAGGGCAAGAAGTGTACACCAGGAAGTTCCCCCCATGCCGGGTGAAAATCCTGTCTGGTGTTGTATTGTCATCACTGTCACTGTCAAAACAGTTCTTGGGGATTGGTCCTAACAGTTCATTTCCTAAATAAATAGAGAAATGTTGGTCATCAACCGCCATTCCAATAATGCTGCCTGCGGCTAGAGTAATACTCTTTAAGTCACTGTTATCCACCTCTATTGGAATGGTGTCATGTTCTATGTTGACTAATGGTGTTGGATTTACCCCTAACCCTTGCTGTTGGAGAGAAGCATTTAGATGAATATAAGCATCAGGGTTTTTCAATGTATGTCCTCTTTTAACTTTCACTTCCAGGGAGAATTGTCGGGTCCTTTCTGGGATGGTGACTTCCTCTTTAATCTGAATTTCAACTGCATAAGGTAGCAATTGAGCTGACCTAAATGCTTTTTCTGAATCATCAAAGCCCATGGGATTATCCGCTAATCAGGACCAAGCTTTGAAGTTTATTATGTCCAAACTAATAGCAAAGCGATTGAGAATGTCACTGCCTAAGTAAAAGGCGGCAGTGACGTCTCACACGACCCAACAATTATGGACTATGCTCTTGTTGCCAATGGAGATTTTGAGCATACACCTGCTTGGCAGGAGATATTTGGAATTGGGTGCTTCCAGGTCCATTTCCCATTTATCTATCAGTTTTTATGTGGGAATGGCTGGATCTTTTGGGAGTTGGCGGAACATGGCTTCGCTGATGAAGCTCTTACCGTTGTTCACACACACTCGAGCGAGAACAGAGTCCTACCCATCATTTAACTGAACAGAGATGAACAACTGCTCTCCAATTTGCTGAATATCAGCCAGGCTCTGAGCTGATTTCACATCTTTCTGGACTATAGGAGTGGGGGTGTCTGAATATGGATTGGTAAAGAATTTCAGAGTGTTTCCTTCCAGTGTGGAATACCACCTTAAACTGGAAGGAAGGTTGATTTTCAGAAATAGAGAGGACCCCCCATCACCAGTCTTTTGTCCTACTGCTATTACTGTCACGTCTGGAATTTGGTTGTTCTGGAAGTGAAATTCTACTTGGTCAGATTTTTGTTCAACCATGTGGCAGGTGCCATTTAAACTAACATGGTTGACACTCTGTTTTAATTTTATTGGTTGGCTAGTCTGGGTCCAGAGGACCTTGTTTACACAATCTATTAGGGGTGACAACCTTCTCAGGAGGTCGTTCCCTAGTAAACAAGGGGTGCCCTCTGGAGTCACTACTATGACCGGGTGTTTCACCTTGTGTCACCCAATTTTGATGTCCAAATCTGCAGTCTCCTCGACCGGAATTTCCTTCCCGTCAAAGTTCTGCAGTTGTCCAGGAAGAGAGGTGAGAGGAATACGGTAATTCTGCCCCCTTCCTGCATTTAGTTCATCAAAGGCCCTTTTGGACAGAAGGGTAGCTTGGGATCCAGTGTCCACCAGTGCCAAAATTGTACCCTTCCCCTGTACTTGTACCGGGACATAGTATCTTCCCTCCTTCTCCTCAAGGGGGCTCAGAAAATGCACATTTTTAGACAACTGATGGGCTAATTTTCTCGTTTTGGACATTGCTAGCAAAGAGATTTTGGCAGAATTCTGTGGAGAGCCTGGGGAATCTGAAAGAAAAAGTTGGCAACTGGAAATGGTTTCGGGTTCTGGGCCGCCCCCCCCCTTTTTTTTTGAGGCAGTCATCAGGATGGGTTTGACCCATGGGATTTTGGTATTGTTGGTTCTGGGATAGAATGATGGGCAGCGACAGCTCAATCCCCACATCTACCCAGTCTGGATTGGAATCTCTTGGGACCCATTTTTCCTTGGGAGGAGTTCCCCCATCTCTGAAGGAGAAGATCCTTTTCCCAGGATCCTCTGAGGATCCCTCTCCCTCAAATTGGAAGATCTCTACCTCCTCCACAAAGTGGGTCTGTTTGGGTCCTTTGTTTCTCCTACCTCCTCTCTGCTCCTTGGGTGGCAGACTTTCAGGGGTAGGAGATTTCGTTTCCGGTTCCTGGTTTTCCAGGGGCTGTTTACAAGTTGGGAAAGAAACTTCCTCCAAGGCTTTACACCCCCTTCCCCTTGTTCCTCCTCCCTGGGAACCGGTGGGTTATCGGGGTGCTGCCCCCGTCATTGTTCTGGAGCGCCAGGCACAGAGTTTGGGGCATTCTGCGGTGGCATGCTCATCTGAGGGTTCTGTTGAGCCCTCAGTATGTGACCCAGATCCCGTGCCATATTTTGGACCTGGCGCTCAAGTTGTGAAACCCGCTCAGGCTGATACGGGGCTCTATTTTCTACCCTGGGCTGATCCCGGGAAGGGTTGCTATCCCTTCTCTGGTAATACCCCGGATTGGGAAGATTTGGGTACCCCTCCACCCTTGGCCTCCCCTCTCCCGGATTAGGTTGTCTGGGCTCATGGAATTGGGGAAAGAAGGATGGATGGTTTTGGGGTTTGCAATTGGGTGGATACCTGGGAAAAAAGTTCTGCCCAGTGTTTGGGAAATTTCTGCCCTCCTGTGGGAAGTTGGGATGGAAGTTCCCTGGGTCAGGTGCTTGGCTGGATCCCCCCCTTGGGCTGGAGGAGTCCACACATAACCCAGAATGGGTCGGTTTCCCTTGTAGCAGGGACTTACATAGTCAGGGGAGCGGGGGACCCCATTTGTGGGACTACCTCCTCAACTCCCTGTCTGTGACTGGCCGGAGGGCCTTCTGGGCTGTGAATTATTTGGCGCAGGCAGGTTTTTAGGCCCCCCCATCTCCAAATCTAAAACGGGGGCAACCTTTACCTCTGCCACCTTGGCAGCAGCAGGGGTGCTGTTGGTTTTGGGGTATTTCTGCGCATTACTTTTATTTTCTATGGGCTTCTGCACCTCATAGATCCGGGTAGCCTGTTCAATGACCCAGTCTAGTGACCTCTTCTCGTGAAAATCTCTCACTAGCTGGGTCATGATGTATTTGGGAAAGGCATGGAAAAAAGTATTGACTGCGCAAAGGCATGATTCAATTCTTGCACAAATTCTTGTGGGGCCTGATCCTCCCCACATTGCAAATTGTAGGCTGCCTTTCGAGCCTCTTGAGGTTTTCTATGAACAGAAAAATGTTTCAAGATGGCCGCCCTTTATGCGGACCATCTTGAATGGTTTTGGTCCTCCAGCCCTGCAAAGAAACTGGAGTATTCTGGGGAGAATGTCCATTTGACGTACTGGATGCAGCTACTGCTGTCCTTCAAATGGAAAGTCTCCATCATTTGCTCATAGAGCTCCAAGTGTTCCCAAACAGAATACTTGGCGTTCTTATGATAAGGCGTGATGACACTCCTTATTGCCTTTATTTGTTTCAATGGGTTCTTAAGCAAGGCTCTTTTTGCCCTATTGGCCTTTTTGGTTCGGGTAACCCTGGTCCATTCATCCTCTTACTCCGAAGCACTGCTCCCAGAGGTGCCCGTCTGATCTTCCAGGTTTTCCCGGATTCTGCGAGCCTGGGAATGGCTGGCAGAATGTGGGGACCTGGTCTCCTGTGTCCTGTAACGCTCAGAGGAGTCTTCAGATCCCTCCTTGCTGCCAGGATTTGCTGGGTACCCCACCCCCCACTGACCTAACTGGGCAGAGGTTTTCAGGATGCCCTTAATGGGCCTACTCCCCTGGGGTTTCCCACTAAATTGCACTGTGCTTGGGTGCCCATACCCGGATGCCCGCCCCTCCATTCCTGGGTGGTACTGGCCTATGAACCCCATACTTTTGGCTGGATAGTAATCTGCCATCCCTGTGGCCCTGTGCTCATGTGCGCCAGGGGACATGGGGGTGGCAGAGTCCAGGGACTGAGAGAGATGAAGGCCTCTGGTACTAGGGCTTCTGAGGTTATGCTCAGGTGTTTCCCTTTCCCAGCGAACTTCATCTCTGTCAGCCCCTGCTCCCTGTTGCAATGCAAGAGCCTGCGCTTTCATTTCCTCAGTTTAGGCCTTACTAGACTCTATTAGTCTCTCCTGCATGGCTACCTGTTGCTGGCGCCTATCATTGTGCTGACAGAGAGCCTCATTTTCTCTCTGTGCCTCCTGATTGGTCCTGGATTACTGGCCAGTCTCTGCCGCAGGATGGTTACCTCCTGAGTCCCATCCCTACTGGCCTGCTCCTTTCTTGCCAGAGCCTCCTCCACCCTCCTGGTGTGCTCTAGCAAGTCGTGATGCTCTTTTTGGAGGTCACCCAGCCCCTGGAGGGCCAGGTGATTTTCTTCAATTTTTTCTTTTCATTGGCAGACTTCCTGGCCTAAGGTGTCCCTTTCCTGACTAAGAGCCTGCATCTGTGCCGCCAGGTCGTCCCTCTGCCTTTGAAAGGCACCAGCTTTATGGTGCTCTTCCTGAAATTCTGTCTGGGTGTCCAGATCTTTCAGAATCAGTTTATTGCTCTCCTCTTTTTCTCTATCCAATTGGCTTTGCAGGGTGGCTACCTGCTTTGTGCATGCCCTGTTGAAATCTATCTGTTGCTCCAGCTTTTTCTGGCTCTGCAGTAAGGAGTCCAAACTGTCTTGGTGCTTCTTCTGCAAAGCCAGAATTCTGGTATCCTGCTCAGCCTTTTCCTGTTGCAGGATATCCATATTCTCCGTCATTTTAATGATGTATTGTCTACTCTCATTTTCTGACTCCTGGCTTCTGTGCAGCCTCTGCTCAGAAGAGACCAGGTCAGATTGGGCCTTTTCTAACGCCATCTGTTGCCTATTTGCCAGATCTTGGCCTTCAGCACATTTGTCCTGCATGGCTCCCATATATAGATACAAATATGCCGATATCCTAACCATCTTGTCGTGTTCATCTTTGGCCTTAGGGGCCATATATAGTTCACTCAGGGCCACATGTAATGGACCCTGATTTCTCCATATATCTGACCATGTTTCAGTGACCTGCTGCGCGATTGCCTGCAACCAGACCGTTTGGTCCTGATGAGTCCACTGACCTCTCACAAATAGCTTATGTAAGAAGTGCTCTCTAGCTATTTTGATGTCTACCAGTGTCGTCATTCTGGAGATTTGAGTTGCTTCCTGACTTACAGAGTTTGTATTTTATTTTGCAAAACAGACCGTTTCCTTAGAGCGTTCCTTTGAGGAGTGCTTTCACAGTGTAAAACAGTGTGGTGATCTAACCGGATATGTGTATGCGGTCAGTTGGTACACTGTATTAAGCTGCACAAGTGGTAAATCTAATCCAGAATATCCCGGCTACGAGCCCCCACTTTGTAAGTGACTCCAATCAAGCAATCCCACTAAGTCAGTGCCTTGTCTGGGATGCCCAAGGGAAGCCCTTATTTATGTATTTTTATGGCAAGTTATAATCTGGATTATGAACCCTTGTATAACACCCCTCTCTTAGAATCCCCCTTCACCCCACTAAGCCAAGAAGTAGGCTTGTTTTGCAAATTTAAAAGGTTTATTTGAAAAATTAAACAACATATATATATATATATATATATATATATATATATATATATATATATCACACTTCTATAAATAAATTGATAATGGATAGTACACTTGTGAATATGAGCAGAAATCAGCAAGAGGTAATCCTACAGTAGCACAGTTCTGGGTTACTTATGAATAGGAACAGAAGAATGAGGTGGGAAAGAATTCTTTATATGGTTCAAGGAAACGCAATGATGAATGAAATACAGTACAGAAAACAACTTGATATGATTTCAACCAAAAGATAATATGATCACTTTTTCTTGAACAATTCACTCCCCCCCTATGCAATGTTAGGAGATGAAAAGGAGAGCATACAGTTCTCAGGAATGCAAACAATATAATTCAGTTCCCCCCTAGCAAGCTTAGAGGAAAACAGGTAGAAATTGGAAACACAGGCCCAAAATGCTTTTAATGTGATGACAATGAAGTGAAATGATGCTAAAAATGCTTTTAATTCCCTCTAGAGGTTCAGGGTGGGTGATATCTAGTTTATATTAGTTCAGGCTCACTTTAGCAATGCTCTATGAGTAACTAGCAGGTTAAAACGAATTTTAGCAAAGGAAAGCAAGGAGCTGCTGATTTTTACACGTGGCTGAAATTGTGCAAAACGTCAAATCGCGGCAAATTTAATCGCGTGCGTCGAGCGTGATTACGGAGGCACTATAAGGAGTTGGAAGCCTAGGTTCGTTGGAAAGCCTAGAATCTTAGCTTTAAGAAAAAAATGTCGCTCCTAGCACAAACGGTTCCAGAGATACGGCCCATTTTGTGAAGGTAGTTTTTCGGATTTGAAATTTAAAAGTTCAAAATGACAGGTGACAGTTTTCAGTTTTAAAGATGACAGAATGACACGATTCTAGGAGGCAGTTCTAATAGGCTAAAATAGTTTTAATTAGATTATTTTAAACTAAGAGATTGGTTTTGCACAGTGAGTACTCACACTATATTTTTGAAATAAGCCATCAAGTTCTGGTCAGGTTGGACGGGACTTCCGGCGAGTGGTTCTGAAGTCCCGGCTACCTGGGTCAGCTCTGCTCTCTGGGTCTGTCAAGCACCGGTTCTGCTCACAACACTGCACAGTTCTGGTCTCTCTGGATCTCTGGTCTCTCTGGATCTCTGGTCTCTGGAGGTTGATGGATTTGAAGTCTGGAGTCTCCCGGCAAAGCGTCCCGCAAGAAAGTGGAAAGTGAATGTCTCTACCTGGGTTTCAATGTTCCTTTTATGTGTTTAGAAAGTGGGTGTGTGCCTGGGCCTAGCTAAGCCTGCCCCTCTCACTTATTATTGGCCAAGCTTTCCTCTCTTCCTTGATTGGGGGAAAGAAATGGAGTGTCAGAGTGATGCTGTAGGTTTTATGGTCAGAGGAACCTCCCCTTGTCAAATTGCACACAAATCTATTTCTGACCCAAATACATATTTGTCTATGTACCATTTTTCTAATATTATAGGTCCAGCTAACATATTTTCTGTAGCACCAAACCATCCGATCCCTGTCTTTGTACGATGTTGTGTCCACTTATGACAGAATTCTCCCCTTTTCATCCAGATAACGACCTCTAAACCTTTTACAGATTTTACACAGATGTGCACCAGGGATATGGGTTTCAGATGATAAATTGTCAGATTTTTAACATGCATACATTTGGAGTAACAACCTTTTTTTCCGCTACTATCCCCAAGAACATACCATAGGGTCCTAACACCTCTTAAAATGTGCACAGAAAAATCACAAACATGATGATGTTATTTATATAATTTTGACAAGTCCACACTGTGAATTATCCATCTTTTTAAAATCATGGTCTGGCCCCAAAGGGGTGTGGTTTTCCAAAGCACATGGTGGAATTTCTGGTTTATCCACTTCCCCCAAGCTCAGCTGGCTCTCACAGGCACTGCCCCTCCCAGTTTCTCCCAAGAGGAAGCCACTTTACGGCCCCCCCATTATAACATTTGCCTGAGTCCAGGACAGGGCTTTGTTCAACTTCCTGCAGTCCCCAGGTGTTCCTCCCCTAACCCAATCAAAGAGGTGTCATCTCCTTTTGGCAGGGGCAGCAGGATGCAGCTATGCCTGGGAAGAGTGGCTGAGCAGGTTTCTCCTGTCGGGGGTAGTTGTCAGGCAGAATTCAGCTAAATGTCACTTTAGTTACCAGTTTAAATCAAACTTACAATTTTTACACATGCAGCTAGAATGCTGATTCTAAGTTCAAAACCATGACATTTAACAGTTGCAAACTATGTGACCCTCAAAAGTAGATCACTCATTTAATTTTAACATTTCGATTTTAGTGGTTTTAAATCCAATTTCAATTAAGCTGCTGACATCCACAGCTCAGCCAGTTTTGTTATAAACATTGTTTTGGGTTCTTCATCTTCCCAGATTTTGTATGCACACAAGAATGCATTCTGCCAAATGTCTGCTGGTGTTCATTGAGATTTTTGAATATCTTGTGATGTTCGAAATAGGCACTTTGAGCTTGCATTCAGGAAAACAAAGGTGATTTTAAGGCGTTTTGGTCTAACAACACTGTTATTTTTCCTTTGATACCACCTTTCACCCCTGGCGCTTCCGGTCCATCATGCTGGCACTGGTGGGTGGCAGTTTAGACAACCATTTTGGTGTGCGCACAACTGCACGGTTTTCCTGGTACTGGGATGGCATGATGGGCGGCGACAGCTCATCCCCACATCCACCCAGTTTATTGATTTAGTTTTGTTCTGGGATAGAATGATGGGCGGCGACAGCTCATCCCCACATCTACCCCATCTAATAATTCAACATGGGTCAAAACCCTTGACAAGGTCCATTACAAAATCTTGGAAAAAGCTGGTATTTATTTATTTATAATGTGCCGTAGCCCACAGGCATCTTGGCGCACATTTACATAGAGGCTTTTCAGAGATGACGGGACAAAAGAACATCAATGATCAGGCAGAGCCTTTATTCAAATAATAATGTTTTCAGGTATTTCTTGAATACCAGGGTTTTTTCTTTAGTGCGCAGGCTCACAGGGAGAGCATTCAATGTGTGAGCAGCTTCAAAGGGGATAATTCTGCCCTTGCCTCTAGTTCTATTAATGCGAGGGGCAGAGATCAGTTGGGTCTTGCCAGATCATAGGTATCTGCCGGGTTTGTGTTGCGTCAATGTTTGTCTTAAGTGTTGGGAAACATTTCCATAAAGACATTAGTGAGTCAATGAGAGAGTTTTATATTGTATCCTTTTTTCCACTGGTAACCAATGGAGTTCCTTCCGGAACTTGGTAATGTGTTCCTTTCTTGAAATATTGCAAATAACTCTGACAGTATCATTTGGGATAATCTCAAGTTTTGCACGTTTTCCCTTGTTGTTCCACTGAGCAGGGCACTGCAATAGGCCTGTCGGGGCATTATGATGGCTCTAACCAGAATTTAGCAGTTCTTGTATCAGACCAACTGATTTCTGTGGCGCAGACCTTTTAGATGGTAGTGGGATTTTGTCTACCACGTCATTAACGTGTACATCAGAGATAAGGGATGGTTCCAGCACAGTACTGAGTGTCTTTATTTTGTCAACAACTGGGATGAGACAGCCAACCACCTTGAAACGTATGTATTCCTGGCAGAGTTTGCCCCTTGCTTGGTTAGCTTTTATGGTATCTCTGATTTGATTTAGATTCTGCTGCAGAGTACAGCGGATAACTGTTTAGTCTGGGTGTGTTTATTCACCAGGCTCTGTCCTTGTCTCTACCCCGCTCATCTTTGCTCCACCTTGGCTCCTGCCACCGGTTGTTGCTGAGCTGTGGTTGTTGTGGGTAAGGTCTCCTTTTCAGAAGGGGTTAGGAAATTTGGGGCTGCAACTATACTTGGCGATGCTGAGTTGTAGTGGTTTGCCTGTGATAAACCCCTTCTCTGGTCTCTCTTTTCAGCGCTTTAGCTCTTGTGCATGCCAGTTTGAGTGTGAGTATAGTACTAGACTGATAGGCTCTAGATTGTGAGTCTTTGTAATCCTTAAAATATGCCTGTCCACAGAGGATATGCCCCAAAGAAGTTGCTTTTCCAGTTCATGATAAAGCAGTGTTAAAATCCCCACAAATGTGGACGAGTAATGATCTATCACAAGACATTCCTGCTCCAGCAGCAGATGGTAGCAGTAGCCGACTATCGGAGGTCATGGCTTTAAGTGCTCGGAGAAGATGAAGTCTTCAGAAGAAGTAGCCCCCAACCCTGTTCATTGAGGATGTTGAATTAGATTTTGACTCAACTTTTGTTACTAATCATGTGGAGTCAGGGAAGAAGACTGCAACTAGTCCTCCAGATCCCTTATTTGTTCGTAGTAAAGCCTCATCAGAAAATAAAACAGGCATTACCATTGATTTGACCCCTGCCCTCACATCAGCAATGCAGTCTCTGACTAAAAAGATGGAGGACGTCATTTCTGTAGTTGTGGGGCAATCCACTTTAGTGAAAAAGGGGGTTGACGATGGTTCACTTAATGCAGTGCATTAAGGACCTCATCATATATGACCTTAATGCTTGCACAAATGTAGGTGAATTTAGTGCCTTGGTTGAGTCACTGGACACGAGGATCCCTCTGGTACACATGCAAAACCTGGATAAATCCTATCAAACGGACCTGAAACATGTAAAGGATAATCAGCTCTATCAACCAAATCCTGACACATTTTCTGTTACTGAAATGCTTATTAAGGAATCCAAAAACACTGAGATAAAGCAGGCTGATCAACTGAGTCCTATTGTTAGATCTTCGGCAGAAGTGAACCGCGGGGGGTTTCCCTCACCCAGAAAAACTGTTGGTTTTAGGATTATGTCTAATATTACCTCAGACTCTTTACTTTTAAAAGATATTCATATCAGGAAATCACATATACCAATGATTGACGATACAACTCTGAGGAGTTCCATTTTGGACTCTCTGATTATTATTCTTGCCATTGTAGTCCAAGGAGAAGGCCAAAAAGTCGTAATCAAGAGAATCTCTCAAAAACAAAGTTTTGGCCTGGTTACATTGAAGAGTGTGCCGAAGTTGCGTTAGAACTCAGGACCTGAGAGTCCTTTATAGGGTGCATATTGATAACTCGGGCTCTGTGGCTAATACTTATTTCATTGTTATTGGATGTTTTCAGAGTAATTTACATCTGAAAACTATGTCATCTTTTACTAAATTAAGAGTTTCGATTTGCAGAATCTGTGATGTAGTTCCCATTACGGTACTTTACTAGTTGGAAATCATCAGTGTAGTTAGTGAAGTGTAGGCCCCCGTTGTTCATATAGTAGTTTGATGTATATGTTAAAAAGTGCTGGTGAAAGGCATGCCCCTTGGGGAGACCTATAGTTGATCGGAGCTGGTTCAGAGAAGGTGTTTCCTCAGCATATTTTGGATCTTCTGTCACTCTGGAAGAAGTTTATCAATTCAATGGCATAGTCAGTGCAGTTCTGTCATGACCCCTGCCCTGGCCCTAATAGGCAAGCCATTTGGGCTGAACCAAGACCTTCCATCAAGGCCTTAAAGGCCTCACCATCTCGCCTAAGGCTCTCTTGGAGCCAGTCCTGGCGCCTTTGGCGCCAGGCTCATGTGTGAAGCAAAAAAAACTTGAGAACTGGGCTTGGCAATAGCCTTTTGCACAACATGGATGCCCCAGCATAGCTCTGTCCTAGAACCGAGCTTTGCGGTCTAGTCTTTTAGGTGTGGTCAGACCTAGGGGTACCTGCGATACCTGGGGGCTATATAAGCCATACCCAGCCTGAGGAACACTCTTTGCATTACTCTGCTCTTGGCAGCATGACACTCACCACGTTTAGCCCAGATCTTCACCAGCATTCTGGAGCCGGTTACCTGCAAGAACAAGAACACTGTTAGTCTGCACTTACCTGTGAGTGAATCCTGCTCCTGTCCTCTGCTCCTGGGTCCTGAGAATCTTCCATATCAGCGACGTTCCCCCGATCTTGAAGAAGCCGCAACCTGGGAAGAAAGAGAACAAAAACAGCATTTGTAACCGTTTATACTCCAATACTGGAAATAGCCAAAATATTGCACGCTTACCTGGGTTTAAATCGCCCTCGGCCCACGTCCACTCCGGGCCACAAGAACGACCTGCAAGAGAGAAGAAACACCAATTAGCACACAAAAGATCAAGAAGGCGGCACAGGCTACTCTTTACTCACCGCTCTCCATCTTCTCAGCAGCATCCATTCTGGGACATCGCAGCGGCCTGCAAGGAAGAGAGAACAAACAGGTCAGCATAAGTAAAGGCACATAGCGCCGCACATCGCGCTTTCACTCAGCATCTCGTGTGCAGCCCCAAGCAGCACGGCACCACTAGAACTCTTCTTGCACCTACGGAAGAAAGAGAGACATTAATAGGGGGAATTGCAAAGTAAAAGACAAAACTGCCAAACAGCAGTCTTACCTGGACAAACTGTAGTCGGAGCAGGTCTGGACTCAGAGGGCCCGCACCAGTGAAGCAACTAGGTTGAGACGCGCCCATCCAAAAATGCACCTCTGTAAAGAGAAGCAGGACGGAGAGCGCACCATACAATAAAGCAAGGTGAGGAGAGCACTAGGGCGGAAGTCCGGGTCCACAAGGGAGGTGGGCTCCAGGCATGAAGAGACAATAAGATAAACCCAAATTCCTGTTTTTTCAGACCCGGCCCTCAGCCGAAATAAGAGTCCAAGGGAGAAGGTTCGAGGTCGGAAGTGGTCCAACCAGACTGAGTGGCGTCCCTGTGGATATCAGGTAAGCGTTACAGAACACAAAGCCTCACAAACTATAATCCACCTGGGCGTCATGGAAACGTCAGAAACTGATCAGTTAGCTCAGATGCTGTGGCAGTTACGTGCTGAGATGCATTTAGCCAGACAGGAGACCAACGCCCTGCAAAGGGAATTGATAGTGGCTAAGGAATGCACAGACGACCTGAGTAGGCAACTCCTCCAGTCACAGGCAGGTCAAGCCCCATTGCCTGGGAACGTCCCATCTATGTCAGCACCATCAACTAACCCGGTACAGATAACCCTTCCAGGAGCAGTTCCTTTAGCCCCACCTGAGCGCTTCACGGGAGACCCCAGGAAGTATGCAACATTTATTAACCAATGTTGCCTCCATTTACTTTGTAGGCCTGGGGCCTTCCCTAATAACCAGTCACGGGTTGCTTTTGTGCTTTCTTATTTGAGTGGCAGTGCTGCAGACTGGTCTGTACCTTTTCTTAGTCAGGATGACCCACTGCTACGTGACTTCGCGAGCTTCCAGCAAGAGATGGAAAAAATCTTTGCTCGTCATACCCATGGACAGGCACTAGACAACAAGCTTTTGTGCCTTCGTCAAGGAAACCAAGACCTATTAACATATATAGCGACTTTCAACAGGCTCGTGGTTGAAGCAGGGTGGCCTGTGGAGAAGAGAACTATGCTATTCCACCAGGGGTTACGGGGGGAGCTAAAAGATGTTCTTGCCCAAGTGGTTGATCCACCAAAAGACTGTGCAGAGTTTATTAACCTTGTGGTTCACCTAGATCACAGGTTGCAAGACGGAAGGACAGATTGGGGTAGACTGGACACTCGCCCTATGTACATTTGGTCAAGGGACAATGCCCCACGAGTAACGGACAATTCGGTGGAATCAATGCAACTAGGAGGAGTAAGGCCATCTTTAGCCAAAGCCAAAAGGGACAAGAGAAGGGAACAGCAGCTATGTCTATACTGCGGAAAAACAGGTAATTTCCTCAAAGAGTGTCCAGTGAAACCGCTGAGGAGAATCGTGGGAGCCACTGACAAAGAAAATACGAATGAGGAGCCAGAAAACTACCAAACCTGGCAAATGTAGTGGTCTAAATGTCGAGTGTTCTCATGATCCTAATCAACCACCTGCAACCGTCTTGGATGCATACCATAGAAGAATACATTGACAGCGGGCAGTTGGGAATTATATGGACCAGGATCTCGGAACAAAGATGGGGCTCCCTCTATGCCCTAAATCGACCACTGAAACAGTTACCACCGTTGATGGTACAGAAATAGCTTTCGGTCCAGTATCCCAATCCACAACAGTCTTAACCCTTCTGTGTAAGGATGGTCACGGGAATCTATTGCCTTCGACCTCATCAATGCGCCCTAGTTTCGGTTGATCTTAGGGATGCCATGGTTGGTAGCTCACAATCCGCATATAGATTGGCATGCAAGGGAGTTGGTCTTTTCCAAAGGCTGTACTCACACTTGTTACTACAAAGGAAAAATGTCAATGAATACAAGCCCACCTGTCCATGGAACAGCGACAATAACTCTGTGTGTGACCGGTACCCTACCAAGTGAATACCAGGACGTTCAAGATGTGTTTCAGAAGGAACAAGCTAACACCTTGCCACCGCACAGGCCATATGCTTGCCAGATCGACCTGGTACCTGGAGCACAAATCCCTGTGGTCGTATCTATGCACTTACTGAACCAGAGAACCAACATTTGAAGTCCTATTTAGATCAAAACCTGGCTAATGGTTTCATCCCCCCTTCAAAATGACCAGCAGCATCTCCCCTATTCTTCGTGCCGAAGATGGAAGAAGATTTGAGGATTTGCATTGACTACCGCGCATTGGACCAAATTTCCATTAAAAATTGCTACCCCCTGCCGCTTATTTTAGAACTGTTAGATCAAGTCAAAGACGCCCAAATCTATACTAAATTGGACCTTCGAGGAGGATACCATCTTGTTCGAGTGAAAAAGGGTGACGAATAGAAGATTGCTTTTTGTTCCAAATATGGTCTATACGAATACCAAGTAATGCCATTTGGACTTTGCAATGCTCCCGTTGCATTTAAATATTTCATGAACGATGTCTTAAGAGAACTAATTGATGTCTGATCCCTAGTCTATATTGACGATATTCTCGTATACTCAGCTTAAAAACAAGACCACGTCCAGCATGTCCGTTCCGTTCTTATGAAACTCCACCAACAGCACCTCTATGCCAAACTCGAGAAATGCTCAATTCACGTCACTGAGGTAGAGTTCCTCGGCTTTGTCCTCACCCCAAAAGGGATCCGAATGGATGTGCACAAGGTCGATGCCATTCTAAACTGGCTTTCACCAAGTTTGTTCAAAGGAATCCAGAGCATGTTGGGTTTTGCAAATTTCTACCGATGATTTAACCCGGGATTTTCCAAACTAGTGCATGCAATCACATCACTATTAAGGAAAAGCAACACAAAATTCCAATGGACGGAAGAAGAAGAAAAGGCCTTCCAACAACTGAAGGTGAGGTTCACTTCCGCCCCGATCCTACGACATCCTCGCCCAGACCTTCCATATGTGGTGGAAACTGATGCCTCAAGCATGCCAATGGGTGCTGTCCTCTCGCAAAGGGACCCAAAAACCAGTCAGCTCCATCCCGTAGCATTCTGGTCGCATAAATTCTCACCACCTGAACTCAATTACGCTATCACGGATAAGGAGCTCCTAGCCATCAAATCAGCCTTCAAGGCCTGACAACAGTATCTCCTATGTGCCAGGCATACTATCACCATGATAAATGACCATTGCAATCTACAATATCTAAAAACAGCAAAGGCTCAATCCTCACGACAGCTACGCTGGGCCCTTTTCTTGGCGGAGTATGATTATGTAATCACGTTTCGGCCCGGGGTTAAAAACAGAAAAGCCGATGCCCTTTCCCGTATGGGTATTGATGAACAGATGTACACGACCCCTGATCCAGTGGCCAGCATTCCAAGTGACAAGCTCCTGGGCATTACAACAACAATGACTCAGAATGAACTACAACAAGAGATCTGACATTTGATGAGTCCCAAGCTGTTACAAGAGTGGAATACACAGGGAGAACACTATACAATCAAGGACCAACTTCCGTATTTCAGGAACCATTTATTCTTGCCCAAAAAGAAACTACAGGAACAGGTCATCTCAGGGTATCATGACTCTTTGATTGAGGGTCACCCTGGGATAGCTAAGACTCTAGCCAAGGTAAAACAAAGCTTCTGGTGGCCCACGTGGCGCAAGGACGTCATTCAATTCATCCTCTCCTGCGGCGCATGTGCGCAAAATAAGTCATCAAAACAAAAACCAGCTGGGCTCCTTAGGCCATTGGAAATTCCACCGGTGCCCTGGCATACATTATCTCTTTACTTTATCACCGATTTACCACCCAGTCAAGGATATAATACCATTCTAGTGGTCGTTAACTTATTTATAAAATGGCACACTTCCTGCCGTTTAAAGGTCTCCCAAATGCATCTAGCCTGGCAAAGGTATTCCACGAACATATCGTACGACTTCATGGGTTTCCTTCGGTACTAATCTCAGACCGAGGTACCCAATTTGTATCCAACTTCTCGAAGAAATGCTGTTCCATGGCTCAAATTGATATCCGACTATCCACTAGCCACCACCCCCAAACGGATGGCCCAAGAGAAAGAATGAACCAAACACTCGAACAGTACCTACGCTGTATGCTACTTCAAGTGGAAGGAAGTTGTAAAGACTTGCTGTGGATAGCTGAATATGCCTATAATAACTCCTTTCACAGCAGTACGGGACAGACTCCTTTTTACACCATATGCGGCAGACATCCACGCACCTCCGAACTGGACATTCCCACTACTCTGGAAATGCCAGCCATTAAGACTTTGCACACAATAATTTCCCAGACCTTCACAAAGACAGTTGAACATTTACACCAGGCTAAAGATCGCCAAAAGAAATACACTGACCAGCATCGGGAAACGGCTCCGAACTACCAGGTCAGAGATGAAGTCTGGTTGGCTTCAAAGCATGCGCCTATAAAAGGATACCCCTCCACCCTTGGCCTCCCCTCTCCCGGATTAGGTTGTCTGGGCTCATGGAATTGGGGAAAGAAGGATGGATGGTTTTGGGGTTTGCAATTGGGTGGATACCTGGGAAAAAAGTTCTGCCCAGTGTTTGGGAAATTTCTGCCCTCCTGTGGGAAGTTGGGATGGAAGTTCCCTGGGTCAGGTGCTTGGCTGGATCCCCCCCTTGGGCTGGAGGAGTCCACACATAAGCCAGAATGGGTCGGTTTCCCTTGTAGAGGGGACTTACATAGTCAGGGGAGCGGGGGACCCCATTTGTGGGACTACCTCCTCAACTCCCTGTCTGACTGGCCGTAGGGCCTTCTGGGCTGTGAATTATTTGGCGCAGGCAGGTTTTTAGGCCCCCCCATCTCCAAATCTAAAACGGGGGCAACCTTTACCTCTGCCACCTTGGCAGCAGCAGGGGTGCTGTTGGTTTTGGGGTATTTCTGCGCATTACTTTTATTTTCTATGGGCTTCTGCACCTCATAGATCCGGGTAGCCTGTTCAATGACCCAGTCTAGTGACCTCTTCTCGTGAAAATCTCTCACTAGCTGGGTCATGATGTATTTGGGAAAGGCATGGAAAAAAGTATTGACTGCGCAAAGGCATGATTCAATTCTTGCACAAATTCTTGTGGGGCCTGATCCTCCCCACATTGCAAATTGTAGGCTGCCTTTCGAGCCTCTTGAGGTTTTCTATGAACAGAAAAATGTTTCAAGATGGCCGCCCTTTATGCGGACCATCTTGAATGGTTTTGGTCCTCCAGCCCTGCAAAGAAACTGGAGTATTCTGGGGAGAATGTCCATTTGACATACTGGATGCAGCTACTGCTGTCCTTCAAATGGAAAGTCTCCATCATTTGCTCATAGAGCTCCAAGTGTTCCCAAACAGAATACTTGGCGTTCTTATGATAAGGCGTGATGACACTCCTTATTGCCTTTATTTGTTTCAATGGGTCCTTAAGCAAGGCTCTTTTTGCCCTATTGGCCTTTTTGGTTCGGGTAACCCTGGTCCATTCATCCTCTTACTCCGTAGCACTGCTCCCAGAGGTGCCCGTCTGATCTTCCAGGTTTTCCCGGATTCTGCGAGCCTGGGAATGGCTGGCAGAATGTGGGGACCTGGTCTCCTGTGTCCTGTAACGCTCAGAGGAGTCTTCAGATCCCTCCTTGCTGCCAGGATTTGCTGGGTACCCCACCCCCCACTGACCTAACTGGGCAGAGGTTTTCAGGATGCCCTTAATGGGCCTACTCCCCTGGGGTTTCCCACTAAATTGCACTGTGCTTGGGTGCCCATACCCGGATGCCCGCCCCTCCATTCCTGGGTGGTACTGGCCTATGAACCCCATACTTTTGGCTGGATAGTAATCTGCCATCCCTGTGGCCCTGTGCTCATGTGCGCCAGGGGACATGGGGGTGGCAGAGTCCAGGGACTGAGAGAGATGAAGGCCTCTGGTACTAGGGCTTCTGAGGTTATGCTCAGGTGTTTCCCTTTCCCAGCGAACTTCATCTCTGTCAGCCCCTGCTCCCTGTTGCAATGCAAGAGCCTGCGCTTTCATTTCCTCAGTTTAGGCCTTACTAGACTCTATTAGTCTCTCCTGCATGGCTACCTGTTGCTGGCGCCTATCATTGTGCTGACAGAGAGCCTCATTTTCTCTCTGTGCCTCCTGATTGGTCCTGGATTACTGGGCCAGTCTCTGCCGCAGGATGGTTACCTCCTGAGTCCCATCCCTACTGGCCTGCTCCTTTCTTGCCAGAGCCTCCTCCACCCTCCTGGTGTGCTCTAGCAAGTCGTGATGCTCTTTTTGGAGGTCACCCAGCCCCTGGAGGGCCAGGTGATTTTCTTCAATTTTTTCTTTTCATTGGCAGACTTCCTGGCCTAAGGTGTCCCTTTCCTGACTAAGAGCCTGCATCTGTGCCGCCAGGTTGTCCCTCTGCCTTTGAAAGGCACCAGCTTTATGGTGCTCTTCCTGAAATTCTGTCTGGGTGTCCAGATCTTTCAGAATCAGTTTATTGCTCTCCTCTTTTTCTCTATCCAATTGGCTTTGCAGGGTGGCTACCTGCTTTGTGCATGCCCTGTTGAAATCTATCTGTTGCTCCAGCTTTTTCTGGCTCTGCAGTAAGGAGTCCAAACTGTCTTGGTGCTTCTTCTGCAAAGCCAGAATTCTGGTATCCTGCTCAGCCTTTTCCTGTTGCAGGATATCCATATTCTCCGTCATTTTAATGATGTATTGTCTACTCTCATTTTCTGACTCCTGGCTTCTGTGCAGCCTCTGCTCAGAAGAGACCAGGTCAGATTGGGCCTTTTCTAACGCCATCTGTTGCCTATTTGCCAGATCTTGGCCTTCAGCACATTTGTCCTGCATGGCTCCCATATATAGATACAAATATGCCGATATCCTAACCATCTTGTCGTGTTCATCTTTGGCCTTAGGGGCCATATATAGTTCACTCAGGGCCACATGTAATGGACCCTGATTTCTCCATATATCTGACCATGTTTCAGTGACCTGCTGCGCGATTGCCTGCAACCAGACCGTTTGGTCCTGATGAGTCCACTGACCTCTCACAAATAGCTTATGTAAGAAGTGCTCTCTAGCTATTTTGATGTCTACCAGTGTCGTCATTCTGGAGATTTGAGTTGCTTCCTGACTTACAGAGTTTGTATTTTATTTTGCAAAACAGACCGTTTCCTTAGAGCGTTCCTTTGAGGAGTGCTTTCACAGTGTAAAACAGTGTGGTGATCTAACCGGATATGTGTATGCGGTCAGTTGGTACACTGTATTAAGCTGCACAAGTGGTAAATCTAATCCAGAATATCCCGGCTACGAGCCCCCACTTTGTAAGTGACTCCAATCAAGCAATCCCACTAAGTCAGTGCCTTGTCTGGGATGCCCAAGGGAAGCCCTTATTTATGTATTTTTATGGCAAGTTATAATCTGGATTATGAACCCTTGTATAACACCCCTCTCTTAGAATCCCCCTTCACCCCACTGAGCCAAGAAGTAGGCTTGTTTTGCAAATTTAAAAGGTTTATTTGAAAAATTAAACAACATATATATATATATATATATATATATATATATATATATATATATATATATCACACTTCTATAAATAAATTGATAATGGATAGTACACTTGTGAATATGAGCAGAAATCAGCAAGAGGTAATCCTACAGTAGCACAGTTCTGGGTTACTTATGAATAGGAACAGAAGAATGAGGTGGGAAAGAATTCTTTATATGGTTCAAGGAAACGCAATGATGAATGAAATACAGTACAGAAAATAACTTGATATGATTTCAACCAAAAGATAATATGATCACTTTTTCTTGAACAATTCACTCCCCCCCTATGCAATGTTAGGAGATGAAAAGGAGAGCATACAGTTCTCAGGAATGCAAACAATATAATTCAGTTCCCCCCTAGCAAGCTTAGAGGAAAACAGGTAGAAATTGGAAACACAGGCCCAAAATGCTTTGAATGTGATGACAATGAAGTGAAATGATGCTAAAAATGCTTTTAATTCCCTCTAGAGGTTCAGGGTGGGTGATATCTAGTTTATATTAGTTCAGGCTCACTTTAGCAATGCTCTATGAGTAACTAGCAGGTTAAAACGAATTTTAGCAAAGGAAAGCAAGGAGCTGCTGATTTTTACACGTGGCTGAAATTGTGCAAAACGTCAAATCGCGGCAAATTTAATCGCGTGCGTCGAGCGTGATTACGGAGGCACTATAAGGAGTTGGAAGTCTAGGTTCGTTGGAAAGCCTAGAATCTTAGCTTTAAGAAAAAAATGTCGCTCCTAGCACAAACGGTTCCAGAGATACGGCCCATTTTGTGAAGGTAGTTTTTCGGATTTGAAATTTAAAAGTTCAAAATGACAGGTGACAGTTTTCAGTTTTAAAGATGACAGAATGACACAATTCTAGGAGGCAGTTCTAATAGGCTAAAATAGTTTTAATTAGATTATTTTAAACTAAGAGATTGGTTTTGCACAGTGAGTACTCACACTATATTTTTGAAATAAGCCATCAAGTTCTGGTCAGGTTGGACGGGACTTCCGGCGAGTGGTTCTGAAGTCCCGGCTACCTGGGTCAGCTCTGCTCTCTGGGTCTGTCAAGCACCGGTTCTGCTCACAACACTGCACAGTTCTGGTCTCTCTGGATCTCTGGTCTCTCTGGATCTCTGGTCTCTGGAGGTTGATGGATTTGAAGTCTGGAGTCTCCCGGCAAAGCGTCCCGCAAGAAAGTGGAAAGTGAATGTCTCTACCTGGGTTTCAATGTTCCTTTTATGTGTTTAGAAAGTGGGTGTGTGCCTGGGCCTAGCTAAGCCTGCCCCTCTCACTTATTATTGGCCAAGCTTTCCTCTCTTCCTTGATTGGGGGAAAGAAATGGAGTGTCAGAGTGATGCTGTAGGTTTTATGGTCAGAGGAACCTCCCCTTGTCAAATTGCACACAAATCTATTTCTGACCCAAATACATATTTGTCTATGTACCATTTTTCTAATATTATAGGTCCAGCTAACATATTTTCTGTAGCACCAAACCATCCGATCCCTGTCTTTGTACGATGTTGTGTCCACTTATGACAGAATTCTCCCCTTTTCATCCAGATAACGACCTCTAAACCTTTTACAGATTTTACACAGATGTGCACCAGGGATATGGGTTTCAGATGATAAATTGTCAGATTTTTAACATGCATACATTTGGAGTAACAACCTTTTTTTCCGCTACTATCCCCAAGAACATACCATAGGGTCCTAACACCTCTTAAAATGTGCACAGAAAAATCACAAACATGATGATGTTATTTATATAATTTTGACAAGTCCACACTGTGAATTATCCATCTTTTTAAAATCATGCTCTGGCCCCAAAGGGGTGTGGTTTTCCAAAGCACATGGTGGAATTTCTGGTTTATCCACTTCCCCCAAGCTCAGCTGGCTCTCACAGGCACTGCCCCTCCCAGTTTCTCCCAAGAGGAAGCCACTTTACGGCCCCCCCATTATAACATTTGCCTGAGTCCAGGACAGGGCTTTGTTCAACTTCCTGCAGTCCCCAGGTGTTCCTCCCCTAACCCAATCAAAGAGGTGTCATCTCCTTTTGGCAGGGGCAGCAGGATGCAGCTATGCCTGGGAAGAGTGGCTGAGCAGGTTTCTCCTGTCGGGGGTAGTTGTCAGGCAGAATTCAGCTAAATGTCACTTTAGTTACCAGTTTAAATCAAACTTACAATTTTTACACATGCAGCTAGAATGCTGATTCTAAGTTCAAAACCATGACATTTAACAGTTGCAAACTATGTGACCCACAAAAGTAGGTCACTCATTTAATTTTAACATTTCGATTTTAGTGGTTTTAAATCCCATTTCAATTAAGCTGCTGACATCCACAGCTCAGCCAGTTTTGTTATAAACATTGTTTTGGGTTCTTCATCTTCCCAGATTTTGTATGCACACAAGAATGCATTCTGCCAAATGTCTGCTGGTGTTCATTGAGATTTTTGAATATCTTGTGATGTTCGAAATAGGCACTTTGAGCTTGCATTCAGGAAAACAAAGGTGATTTTAAGGCGTTTTGGTCTAACAACACTGTTATTTTTCCTTTGATACCACCTTTCACCCCTGGCGCTTCCGGTCCATCATGCTGGCACTGGTGGGTGGCAGTTTAGACAACCATTTTGGTGTGCGCACAACTGCACGGTTTTCCTGGTACTGGGATGGCATGATGGGCGCCGACAGCTCATCCCCACATCCACCCAGTTTATTGATTTAGTTTTGTTCTGGGATAGAATGATGGGCGGCGACAGCTCATCCCCACATCTACCCCATCTAATAATTCAACATGGGTCAAAACCCTTGACAAGGTCCATTACAAAATCTTGGAAAAAGCTGGTATTTATTTATTTATAATGTGCCGTAGCCCACAGGCATCTTGGCGCACATTTACATAGAGGCTTTTCAGAGATGACGGGACAAAAGAACATCAATGATCAGGCAGAGCCTTTATTCAAATAATAATGTTTTCAGGTATTTCTTGAATACCAGGGTTTTTTCTTTAGTGCGCAGGCTCACAGGGAGAGCATTCAATGTGTGAGCAGCTTCAAAGGGGATAATTCTGCCCTTGCCTCTAGTTCTATTAATGCGAGGGGCAGAGATCAGTTGGGTCTTGCCAGATCATAGGTATCTGCCGGGTTTGTGTTGCGTCAATGTTTGTCTTAAGTGTTGGGAAACATTTCCATAAAGACATTAGTGAGTCAATGAGAGAGTTTTATATTGTATCCTTTTTTCCACTGGTAACCAATGGAGTTGCTTCCGGAACTTGGTAATGTGTTCCTTTCTTGAAATATTGCAAATAACTCTGACAGTATCATTTGGGATAATCTCAAGTTTTGCACGTTTTCCCTTGTTGTTCCACTGAGCAGGGCATTGCAATAGGCCTGTCGGGACATTATGATGGCTCCAACCAGAATTTAGCAGTTCTTGTATCAGACCAACTGATTTCTGTGGCGCAGACCTTTTAGATGGTAGTGGGATTTTGTCTACCACGTCATTAACGTGTACATCAGAGATAAGGGATGGTTCCAGCACAGTACTGAGTGTCTTTATTTTGTCAACAACTGGGATGAGACAGCCAACCACCTTGAAACGTATGTATTCCTGGCAGAGTTTGCCCCTTGCTTGGTTAGCTTTTATGGTATCTCTGATTTGATTTAGATTCTGCTGCAGAGTACAGCGGATAACTGTTTAGTCTGGGTGTGTTTATTCACCAGGCTCTGTCCTTGTCTCTACCCCGCTCATCTTTGCTCCACCTTGGCTCCTGCCACCGGTTGTTGCTGAGCTGTGGTTGTTGTGGGTAAGGTCTCCTTTTCAGAAGGGGTTAGGAAATTTGGGGCTGCAACTATACTTGGCGATGCTGAGTTGTAGTGGTTTGCCTGTGATAAACCCCTTCTCTGGTCTCTCTTTTCAGCGCTTTAGCTCTTGTGCATGCCAGTTTGAGTGTGAGTATAGTACTAGACTGATAGGCTCTAGATTGTGAGTCTTTGTAATCCTTAAAATATGCCTGTCCACAGAGGATATGCGCCAAAGAAGTTGCTTTTCCAGTTCATGATAAAGCAGTGTTAAAATCCCCACAAATGTGGACGAGTAATGATCTATCACAAGACATTCCTGCTCCAGCAGCAGATGGTAGCAGTAGCCGACTATCGGAGGTCATGGCTTTAAGTGCTCGGAGAAGATGAAGTCTTCAGAAGAAGTAGCCCCCAACCCTGTTCATTGAGGATGTTGAATTAGATTTTGACTCAACTTTTGTTACTAATCATGTGGAGTCAGGGAAGAAGACTGCAACTAGTCCTCCAGATCCCTTATTTGTTCGTAGTAAAGCCTCATCAGAAAATAAAACAGGCATTACCATTGATTTGACCCCTGCCCTCACATCAGCAATGCAGTCTCTGACTAAAAAGATGGAGGACGTCATTTCTGTAGTTGTGGGGCAATCCGCTTTAGTGAAAAAGGGGGTTGACGATGGTTCACTTAATGCAGTGCATTAAGGACCTCATCATATATGACCTTAATGCTTGCACAAATGTAGGTGAATTTAGTGCCTTGGTTGAGTCACTGGACACGAGGATCCCTCTGGTACACATGCAAAACCTGGATAAATCCTATCAAACGGACCTGAAACATGTAAAGGATAATCAGCTCTATCAACCAAATCCTGACACATTTTCTGTTACTGAAATGCTTATTAAGGAATCCAAAAACACTGAGATAAAGCAGGCTGATCAACTGAGTCCTATTGTTAGATCTTCGGCAGAA
The DNA here is from genome assembly GCF_040938575.1 of Ambystoma mexicanum. Taxonomy (NCBI): domain Eukaryota; kingdom Metazoa; phylum Chordata; class Amphibia; order Caudata; family Ambystomatidae; genus Ambystoma; species Ambystoma mexicanum. The sequence goes on along the minus strand of NC_090935.1, from coordinate 445,724,107 downwards.
GTGAACCGCGGGGGGTTTCCCTCACCCAGAAAAACTGTTGGTTTTAGGATTATGTCTAATATTACCTCAGACTCTTTACTTTTAAAAGATATTCATATCAGGAAATCACATATACCAATGATTGACGATACAACTCTGAGGAGTTCCATTTTGGACTCTCTGATTATTATTCTTGCCATTGTAGTCCAAGGAGAAGGCCAAAAAGTCGTAATCAAGAGAATCTCTCAAAAACAAAGTTTTGGCCTGGTTACATTGAAGAGTTGGCCGAAGTTGCATTAGAACTCAGGACCTGAGAGTCCTTTATAGGGTGCATATTGATAACTCGGGCTCTGTGGCTAATACTTATTTCATTGTTATTGGATGTTTTCAGAGCAATTTACATCTGAAAACTATGTCATCTTTTACTAAATTAAGAGTTTCGATTTGCAGAATCTGTGATGTAGTTCCCATTACGGTACTTTACTAGTTGGAAATCATCAGTGTAGTTAGTGAAGTGTAGGCCCCCGTTGTTCATATAGTGGTTTGATGTATATGTTAAAAAGTGCTGGTGAAAGGCATGCCCCTTGCGGAGACCTATAGTTGATCGGAGCTGGTTCAGAGAAGGTGTTTCCTCAGCATATTTTGGATCTTCTGTCACTCTGGAAGAAGTTTATCAATTCAATGGCATAGTCAGTGCAGTTCTGTCATGACCCCTGCCCTGGCCCTAATAGGCAAGCCATTTGGGATGAACCAAGACCTTCCATCAAGGCCTTAAAGGCCTCACCATCTCGCCTAAGGCTCTCTTGGAGCCAGTCCTGGCGCCTTTGGCGCCAGGCTCATGTGTGAAGCAAAAAAAACTTGAGAACTGGGCTTGGCAATAGCCTTTTGCACAACATGGATGCCCCAGCATAGCTCAGTCCTAGAACCGAGCTTTGCGGTCTAGTCTTTTAGGTGTAGTCAGACCTAGGGGTACCTGCGATACCTGGGGGCTATATAAGCCATACCCAGCCTGAGGAACACTCTTTGCATTACTCTGCTCTTGGCAGCATGACACTCACCACGTTTAGCCCAGATCTTCACCAGCATTCTGGAGCCAGTTACCTGCAAGAACAAGAACACTGTTAGTCTGCACTTACCTGTGAGTGAATCCTGCTCCTGTCCTCTGCTCCTGGGTCCTGAGAATCTTCCATATCAGTGACGTTCCCCCGATCTTGAAGAAGCCGCAACCTGGGAAGAAAGAGAACAAAAACAGCATTAGTAACCGTTTATACTCCAATACTGGAAATAGCCAAAATATTGCACGCTTACCTGGGTTTAAATCGCCCTCGGCCCACGTCCACTCCGGGCCATAAGAACGACCTGCAAGAGAGAAGAAACACCAATTAGCACACAAAAGATCAAGAAGGCGGCACAGGCTACTCTTTACCACCGCTCTCCATCTTCTCAGCAGCATCCATTCTGGGACATCGCAGCGGCCTGCAAGGAAGAGAGAACAAACAGGTCAGCATAAGGAAAGGCACATAGCGCCGCACATCGCGCTTTCACTCAGCATCTCGTGTGCAGCCCCAAGCAGCACGGCACCACTAGAACTCTTCTTGCACCTACGGAAGAAAGAGAGACATTAATAGGGGGAATTGCAAAGTAAAAGACAAAACTGCCAAACAGCAGTCTTACCTGGACAAACTGTAGTCGGAGCAGGTCTGGACTCAGAGGGCCCGCACCAGTGAAGCAACTAGGTTGAGACGCGCCCATCCAAAAATGCACCTCTGTAAAGAGAAGCAGGACGGAGAGCGCACCATACAATAAAGCAAGGTGAGGAGAGCACTAGGGCGGAAGTCCGGGTCCACAAGGGAGGTGGGCTCCAGGCATGAAGAGACAATAAGATAAACCCAAATTCCTGTTTTTTCAGACCCGGCCCTCAGCCGATATAAGAGTCCAAGGGAGAAGGTTCGAGGTCGGAAGTGGTCCAACCAGACTGAGTGGCGTCCCTGTGGATATCAGGTAAGCGTTACAGAACACAAAGCCTCACAAACTATAATCCACCTGGGCGTCATGGAAACGTCAGAAACTGATCAGTTAGCTCAGATGCTGTGGCAGTTACGTGCTGAGATGCATTTAGCCAGACAGGAGACCAACGCCGTGCAAAGGGAATTGATAGTGGCTAAGGAACGCAGAGACGACCTGAGTAGGCAACTCCTCCAGTCACAGGCAGGTCAAGCCCCATTGCCTGGGAACGTCCCATCTATGTCAGCACCATCAACTAACCCGGTACAGATAACCCTTCCAGGAGCAGTTCCTTTAGCCCCACCTGAGCGCTTCACGGGAGACCCCAGGAAGTATGCAACATTTATTAACCAATGTTGCCTCCATTTACTTTGTAGGCCTGGGGCCTTCCCTAATAACCAGTCACGGGTTGCTTTTGTGCTTTCTTATTTGAGTGGCAGTGCTGCAGACTGGTCTGTACCTTTTCTTAGTCAGGATGACCCACTGCTACGTGACTTCGCGAGCTTCCAGCAAGAGATGGAAAAAATCTTTGCTCGTCATACCCATGGACAGGCACTAGACAACAAGCTTTTGTGCCTTCGTCAAGGAAACCAAGACCTATTAACATATATAGCGACTTTCAACAGGCTCGTGGTTGAAGCAGGGTGGCCTGTGGAGAAGAGAACTATGGTATTCCACCAGGGGTTACGGGGGGAGCTAAAAGATGTTCTTGCCCAAGTGGTTGATCCACCAAAAGACTGTGCAGAGTTTATTAACCTTGTGGTTCACCTAGATCACAGGTTGCAAGACCGAAGGACAGATTGGGGTAGACTGGACACTCGCCCTATGTACATTTGGTCAAGGGACAATGCCCCACGAGTAACGGACAATTCGGTGGAATCAATGCTAGGAGGAGTAAGGCCACCTTTAGCCAAAGCCAAAAGGGACAAGAGAAGGGAACAGCAGCTATGTCTATACTGCGGAAAAACAGGTAATTTCCTCAAAGAGTGTCCAGTGAAACCGCTGAGGAGAATCGTGGGAGCCACTGACAAAGAAAATACGAATGAGGAGCCAGAAAACTACCAAACCTGGCAAATGTAGTGGTCTAAATGTCGAGTGTTCTCATGATCCTAATCAACCACCTGCAACCATCTTGGATGCATACCATAGAAGAATACATTGACAGCGGGCAGTTGGGAATTATATGGACCAGGATCTCGGAACAAAGATGGGGCTCCCTCTATGCCCTAAATCGACCACTGAAACAGTTACCACCGTTGATGGTACAGAAATAGCTTTCGGTCCAGTATCCCAATCCACAACAGTCTTAACCCTTCTGTGTAAGGATGGTCACGGAAATCTATTGCCTTCGACCTCATCAATGCGCCCTAGTTTCGGTTGATCTTAGGGATGCCATGGTTGGTAGCTCACAATCCGCATATAGATTGGCATGCAAGGGAGTTGGTCTTTTCCAAAGGCTGTACTCACACTTGTTACTACAAAGGAAAAATGTCAATGAATACAAGCCCACCTGTCCATGGAACAGCGACAATAACTCTGTGTGTGACCGGTACCCTACCAAGTGAATACCAGGACGTTCAAGATGTGTTTCAGAAGGAACAAGCTAACACCTTGCCACCGCACAGGCCATATGCTTGCCAGATCGACCTGGTACCTGGAGCACAAATCCCTGTGGTCGTATCTATGCACTTACTGAACCAGAGAACCAACATTTGAAGTCCTATTTAGATCAAAACCTGGCTAATGGTTTCATCCCCCCTTCAAAATGACCAGCAGCATCTCCCCTATTCTTCGTGCCGAAGATGGAAGGAGATTTGAGGATTTGCATTGACTACCGCGCATTGGACCAAATTTCCATTAAAAATTGCTACCCCCTGCCGCTTATTTTAGAACTGTTAGATCAAGTCAAAGACGCCCAAATCTATACTAAATTGGACCTTCGAGGAGGATACAATCTTGTTCGAGTGAAAAAGGGTGACGAATAGAAGATTGCTTTTTGTTCCAAATATGGTCTATACGAATACCAAGTAATGCCATTTGGACTTTGCAATGCTCCCGTTGCATTTAAATATTTCATGAACGATGTCTTAAGAGAACTAATTGATGTCTGATCCCTAGTCTATATTGACGATATTCTCGTATACTCAGCTTAAAAACAAGACCACGTCCAGCATGTCCGTTCCGTTCTTATGAAACTCCACCAACATCACCTCTATGCCAAACTCGAGAAATGCTCAATTCACGTCACTGAGGTAGAGTTCCTCGGCTTTGTCCTCACCCCAAAAGGGATCCGAATGGATGTGCACAAGGTCGATGCCATTCTAAACTGGCTTTCACCAAGTTTGTTCAAAGGAATCCAGAGCATGTTGGGTTTTGCAAATTTCTACCGATGATTTAACCCGGGATTTTCCAAACTAGTGCATGCAATCACATCACTATTAAGGAAAAGCAACACAAAATTCCAATGGACGGAAGAAGAAGAAAAGGCCTTCCAACAACTGAAGGTGAGGTTCACTTCCGCCCCGATCCTACGACATCCTCGCCCAGACCTTCCATATGTGGTGGAAACTGATGCCTCAAGCATGCCAATGGGTGCTGTCCTCTCGCAAAGGGACCCAAAAACAAGTCAGGTCCATCCCGTAGCCTTCTGGTCGCATAAATTCTCACCACCTGAACTCAATTACGCTATCACGGATAAGGAGCTCCTAGCCATCAAATCAGCCTTCAAGGCCTGGCAACAGTATCTCCTATGTGCCAGGCATACTATCACCATGATAAATGACCATTGCAATCTACAATATCTAAAAACAGCAAAGGCTCAATCCTCACGACAGCTGCGCTGGGCCCTTTTCTTGGCGGAGTATGATTATGTAATCACGTTTTGGCCCGGGGTTAAAAACAGAAAAGCCGATGCCCTTTCCCGTATGGGTATTGATGAACAGGTGTACACGACCCCTGATCCAGTGGCCAGCATTCCAAGTGACAAGCTCCTGGTCATTACAACAACAATGACTCAGAATGAACTACAACAAGAGATCTGACATTTGATGAGTCCCAAGCTGTTACAAGAGTGTAATACACAGGGAGAACACTATACAATCAAGGACCAACTTCCGTATTTCAGGAACCATTTATTCTTGCCCAAAAAGAAACTACAGGAACAGGTCATCTCAGGGTATCATGACTCTTTGATTGAGGGTCACCCTGGGATAGCTAAGACTCTAGCCAAGGTAAAACAAAGCTTCTGGTGGCCCACGTGGCGCAAGGACGTCATTCAATTCATCCTCTCCTGCGGCTCATGTGCGCAAAATAAGTCATCAAAACAAAAACCAGCTGGGCTCCTTAGGCCATTGGAAATTCCACCGGTGCCCTGGCATACATTATCTCTTTACTTTATCACCGATTTACCACCCAGTCAAGGATATAATACCATTCTAGTGCCGTTTAAAGTTCTCCCAAATGCATCTAGCCTGGCAAAGGTATTCCACGAACATATCGTACGACTTCATGGGTTTCCTTCGGTACTAATCTCAGACCGAGGTACCCAATTTGTATCCAACTTCTCGAAGAAATGCTGTTCCATGGCTCAAATTGATATCCGACTATCCACTAGCCACCACCCCCAAACGGATGGCCCAAGAGAAAGAATGAACCAAACACTCGAACAGTACCTACGCTGTATGCTACTTCAAGTGGAAGGAAGTTGTAAAGACTTGCTGTGGATAGCTGAATATGCCTATAATAACTCCTTTCACAGCAGTACGGGACAGACTCCTTTTTACACCATATGCGGCAGACATCCACGCACCTCCGAACTGGACATTCCCACTACTCTGGAAATGCCAGCCATTAAGACTTTGCACACAATAATTTCCCAGACCTTCACAAAGACAGTTGAACATTTACACCAGGCTAAAGATCGCCAAAAGAAATACACTGACCAGCATCGGGAAACGGCTCCGAACTACCAGGTCAGAGATGAAGTCTGGTTGGCTTCAAAGCATGCGCCTATAAAAGGAACCCAGACATTCCACCCACAATATTTAGGTCTTTTCACCATCAAATCTATTATAAACCCAGTAGCAGTTAAACTGGCCTTACCTTACAACATGCACATTCACCCAGTGTTTCATGTGTCTCTTTTTAGACCTGTCCAACCTGGAACTCGAGTTACAATACCACCCAAACCAGTCATGGTCAATGGAGAACCGCAATTCGAGGTCAAGAACATCCTGGACTCAAAATATGTCAGATCTGAGCTATATTATCTAGTGGACTGGAAGGGATATGGCCCGCAGGACAGGACATGGGAACCCTGCAAATATATCCATGAACCACATTTGATACGGCAGTTCCATCACGACCATCCCACCAAGCCAGGACCAGACAGAAGACCTACTCTGAGAGGTGCCTTGGGGGGGGGAGTGCTGTCATGACCCCTGCCCTTGGCCCTAGTAGGCATGCCATTTGGGCTGTGCCACGACCTTCCATCATGGACTTAAAGGCCTCACCATCTCGCCCAAGGGTCTCTTGGAGCCAGTCCTGGTGCCTTTGGTGCCAGGCCCATGTGTGAAGCAAAAAGAACTTGAGAACTTTGCTTGGCAATAGCCTTTTGCAAAACATGGATGCCCCTGCATAGCTCAGTCCTAGAACCGAGCTATGCGGTCTAGTCTTTTAGGTGTGGTCAGACCTAGGGATACCTGAGATACCTGGGAGCTATACGAGCCATGCCCAGTCTGAGGAACATGCTTCACGTTACTCTGATCTTGGCAGCATGGCGCTCACCATGTTCAGCTCGGATATTTACCAGCATTCCGGAGCTGGTTACCTGCAAGAACAAGAACACTGTTAGTCTGCACTTACCTGTGAGTGAATCCTGCTCCTATCCTCTGCTCCTGGGTCCTGAGAATCTTCCATCTCAGCGACGTTCCCTCGATCTTGAAGTAGCCGCAACCTGGGAAGAAAGAGAACGAAAACAGCATTAGTAAGCGTTTATACTCCAATACTGGAAATAGCCAAAATATTGCACGCTTACCTGGGTTTAAATCGCCCTCGGGCCATGTCCACTCCGGGCCATAAAAACGACCTGCAAGAGAGAAGAAACACTGATTAGCACACAAAAGATCAAGAAGGCGGCACAGGCTACGCTTTACTCACCACTGTCCATCTTCTCAGCAGCATCCGTTCTGGGACATCACAGCGGCCTGCAAGGAAGAGAGACCAAACAGGTCAGCATAAGTAAAGGCACAAAGCACTGCAAATCACGCTTTCACTCACCATCTCATGAGCAGCCACAAGCAGCATGGCACCACTAGAACTCTTCTTGCACCTAAGGAAGAAAGAGAGACATTAATAGGGAGAATTGCAAAGTAAAGGACAAAACTGCCATACCAGCAGTCTTACCTGGACAAACTGAAGTCGCAGCAGGTCTGGACTCAGAGGGCCCACACCAGTGAAGCAACTAGGTTGCGACGTCCCCAACCAACAACGCACCCCTGCAACGAGAAGCAGGATGGAGAGCGCACCATACAATAAAGCAAGGTAAGGAGAGCACTAGGGGGTAAGTTGGGTCCACAAGGGAGGTGGGCTCCAGGCAGGAAGAGACAATAAAATAATCTCAGATTCCTGTGTTTTCAGACCCGGTCCTCGGCCGAACAAGAGTCCAAGGGAGAGAGTTCAAGGTCGTAAGTGGTACACCCTGACTGAGCTGCGTCCCCATGGATATCAGGTGAGCGTTATATGTTCCCTGTAGTTTCCAGAGTTCTTAACAGGCGTGTAGGGTCTAAAAAATCAAAGCAGCTGAGAGATCCAATAGGATCAGTAGCGCTGTTTTGCTTTCATCCAGCCTTTCCAAAATTTGGGTTTGTAAGTCAATAAGGGCACTTTCAGTCCCATCATTGCTCCTGAAACCCAACTGTTTTCAGTGGAATGCAGATGATGCCTCCAGGTGGATCTGTAGTATTAATGCAGCGACTGTATCTAACATTTTCCATAGGAACGGTGTGTTTGTAATAGGTTTTAAGTTTGCTGCCACCTTAGGGTTCAGCCCTGGATTCTGTATAAGAGAAGTTATGGCTACTTCCTTGATGGTGGTTTGAACTATTCTTTGTGCAAAGGAGGCATTGACAAATCTCATGATGAAGGGGGAGTAGGTTTTAATGTTGGTTAGTATGATCTTGGTTTATATATGTTCTCCTGTACAGGATGTGGGGTGTAAGTTATCTAGTATGTTCTCCATTTCTTCAAATGGGATTGAATCAAAGAAAAAATGTGGTTTCATATTTCCCTTTTTTAATTATCAACATTTTGATCAAGAGGTTCCACTGTGTTGTTCTGACAATTTTTGCTTGTGTACTTTATCTAAAAAAGGCTTTTTTTTACATTGTTGCAATCTGATTTCTCAGGGACAGATGGGTGGGGCTGGGTGTTAGGTTTTTCCCATTTTCTGTAGATTTAAAAGAACTTCCTAGTACTATTGCTTGCGTTTTCAGTTTGCTAATTACAAACATGCCTTTTTGTGTCGAACATTTTGAGTTTGTAAATTTTTTCCAGACATTTCCATTTCTTTTTATTTTCCATGGTTTTGATTTTCAACCAGGGTCGCAAGCAGTCTAGGGTAATCCAATTCTGCTGGTCAGGACGATTGCGCACAGTCTTTGATCTGAGAACGGCGTTTGTATCTAAAAGTGTGGAGTTATGCAATTTGTAGATTTCTGCCAGTTTGCATTGGTGATCCTAATTGGAGGAGGTAAATCATGATGGATTGAAAGCAGTTTTCGAATTCGGCAGATTTTAGTTTATTCAGATTTCTATTTTGGACTTTTTGGGAGGGCCATTTGTCTCCATGATAACCTAGTCATCATCCAGGCCTGGATTTCCACTGCCTCGCTCCAACTAAACCCATCCAAGACTGAATTAATTTTCATCGGTCCACCCCCCAAAAAGGAACTTGTCCAACAACGGCTCAATGATATGCGTCTAGAAGGATTTGATCCACAACTCTCAGACTCAGCAAAATCCTTAGGCTTCACCATTGACAGCAATCTGTCCTTCCAGAAACACACAGCCAATAAGGCCAATATAGCCTGACTCCGAACCTCTACACTTCAAAAAATGAAACCCTTCATCCCGCAGCAGGAAACTTGTGGTTTTGCACATTGATGTGGAAAATGATCTCCTGACAGTGCTCCCAACTGCTCACCCGGCTCCCCTAAAAGCAGTCCACCACGTTGCAGCACATCTTATTATGGGAGCACAGAAATGTAACTAAATTACCCCCATCCTACGCAAATTACATTGGCTTCCACTCCAAGACAGGATACTGTTAAAGACTGCAGGTATCATATACAAAGTAGTCACAAGTACTACACCAGTGTATCTGCCAGCTAAGCTCCACAAATATGGTGGCACACGCACCTCATGCAACAAATTGACCAACCAGTTTGAATCACAACTCATCCGCAAATAGAGGATCCACAAGCAATCCTTATCTTGTCATACACCCACCCTCTGGAAGTCTTTCCCAGTGTTGGCTCGGAATGCCTTCACAATCCTCCATTTTCGCAAATCTTTCAAAACATGGGTCTTTTAACAACACCTAATGATGGACGTAATTCCAACCTCACAGTACTGGGCTACAGTTAAAAGATGACAACCCACACTCTGACATCGCTCTATTGCTCTCAAGCTAGGTCTATGCTTTAAACAACAAAATAAAAAATAAAAAGGTGCAGCTTTATGTGATATAATCACAAGGTTCAGACATTTGATTGCTGATAACAAGAGGATAGAAAGAACAAACTAAGCTTTGTTTTATATATGACTCAAAGAGAATCTTAAGGGGAAATAAACAGGAGTGACTTGCCCTCTGACATTTCAGTGAATGCTGGAGTTTGTTCAACAGCTTGATAAGCAAATGAAGAACCAACAAAGGCATATCAAAGTGGTCTCCTTTTATTAGATGAGACAAGATGCTGAAAATAACCAGATCTGTCTCTGTATTTTGTCAAGAAAGCCGATTTGGATAAAGGAGTGTTTTTTATGTCTATCCTGATAAATCTAGAAAGAAACAAATCAGTCAGTATCTTGAGATTAAGGAGAGGCTAGTCAGTGAGGTGCATCTTTGTTCCTTAGAAAATCATACTAGATGTAGAATTTCTAGTAATGCTCAATTGGATGCTTGAGCCAAGGTCTACAAGCAGTTATATGGATCAAACTAAAAACAAAATCATGGACCATGTTCTTTCTAGAGAGGGGTGCCTGCTGCCTTTTTTGTATTGTTGTAAGGAACTTGTGGTTGGTCAACCTAAGTTACCTGGGGGAACCCAGACGTGGACCCCTTGCTCACTGTGCTCAGAGAGGCACAGCTCCCCCTCACTGATGAGGCCCAACAAGGCTGAAACATGTGTATGGGGTTGCTGTTGGTACTCTTGTTCAAAGGAGTTTTGCCTGGCAATTCGGTGCTGGACTTCCCTTGTGGATGGGATAAAGGCTGATATGCAAATGGATATTCCTTCTTTGTGAAAAGTACATTGAGCTAAAAGTGGTGGCTGCAAACTCTCTAAGTTGGACAAAATCACAGAACAGGTTATCATGCCATGTTCTTTCTAGAGAGGGGCGCCTGCTACCTTTTTTGCATATTCACAGGATTGGTGGTATCTCTGTGATCTCTTTAAGACCCCCCCTTGACTTATGCAAATAGTTCTTTATGAAACATAACAAATGCAGTTTCAACATTAGTATTCAATCCTGCTTAACGGAAAACAGCAGTTATTGTCCCTCTTTTTATTTGTTTAAAAGGGGTCAAAACTTCCCTACTATCCTTTACACTAGTCTGTCTCAATGAAGTAAAGTCTTAATTCTGTAAAAGACATAGGGCCTCATTACCCGGTAGGCGGTGAGCCATGGCGCTATTAGCGCCATGGCTCATGCCTGTAAAATACCGGCACCGCCTTGGCGGAAAGGGGATTTACCACCCCATTCCAAGGTTGGAGGGGCGGTAAATCCCCCTTCTGCCATTGCCCTTCCCCATTCCCATTTCTGCCCCATAAGGCTCTATGGGAATGGGGAAGGCGCTAATTACAGCACCGCAATTTTGCGGTGCCGTGATTAGCTCTGAGGTTCCTTAGCGGGTTGGATTTTAACGCCTGCAAAAAGCAGGCGTTAAATCCCCCAACCCGCAAAGGGACCTCGTAGTAAGGCGGTAGGGATTTACTGGTACCGGTATTTTACCGGTACCGGTAAATCCCTACCGCCATCCGTGTAATGAGGCCCAAAGATGTATGTGGCTCACCAACTTGCAAAAGGATGAGAACATAATAGATTATTCTGAGTTTGGATTTAGAGAGGGAATGTAAACATGGGATCATAGTTTAACATGTTACCTTATTTACAGTAATTCAGTATATAGAGTGCCCCTGCACCTTGCTTTAATTCATCTGTCACGGCATTCTATTGAGTAAATAGGGTCTACTTTGGAGGGTTCTAGAGGATCTGAAAATTCCAAAAGACACACGTGCGCTTTCAACAGCCCTCCACGCTGATTTACATGCCACAGTGAGGTATGGGAAATAGGTAAATGCACCCCAGACCTTCCAATAAGAATGGGTTTAAGGCAATGGTGTGTATTTTCCCTCACTCTTTTTTGTTTGTATGTACATTCCTTAATTGTAAATAACACTACTAAAGATACACCATGAATAGTCAGAAGGTACCCACCAGTCTTACATATTTAATCATTAACTTATAGCCAGAAACCCTTGTGCATTGCACATTTGAAGGAATCCCTAATGTGAATGACTATATGGCACCTCGGGTGCTTAATACAAATGATAATGAATCTAAGGGTATGATTATGGGGTGCAAAAACCTCAATAGTATATTTCTTTGAAAGGGGAAGAATTTTTATTAGGTGGCAGAATTTATATTTTGGATTGTGGAGAAATCACAAAACACTTAGTGATGCTTAAAGTCACTTTGCACTAAAAAATTGTGAATCACAATAGGAACTTTGCACTAGCGCAGAGGCGCTTGAACCTTTCCCAATCACACTGCATCGTGCTGCGTAAGTGCCACAATAGTGCCACAATAGGCCAACACAAGAGTAGAGAGTGGAGCATAATATTCATGAAGCATTATTGTGTGTTTGTTTGTTTGTTTGTTTATTTTATTTATGTAGCGCACCAGACACTGGAGTAAAAGGGCGCTTAAAGACAAGTTACAGTACGTACAGTATATGTAGAATTTACAGTTATACAATATGTGGAGGTAATATACTATATATACAATCAGTGTAATTTAGGGTAAACAATTGAAACATTTGAGTAGTATGTACAGTATATACAGTAAACGTGTTCTTAGTTGGGCTAAGGATTAGTTTATTGTTTGTCCAATAGCCAGCCAATGACTAGCTTGCTGAACACATGGAATGAGGCGGCAGACTTGATATTCTGCGGTATGGAATTCCAAAGTTGAGGGGCGAGGACCGAGAAGCTTGAGCCACCAGAATCTGGGCACCATGAGGCAGAGAGTGTTGGCAGATCTGGTGATTCTTGTGTTAGGTTTCAAGGAGAGTTTGTTGGTAAGATAGGGGGGGTGAAGGTGGTTAAGGGCTTTGTATGTGAGGCAAAGAGTTTTTAAGTCGATTTTTTGTTGAATGGAGAGCCATTTGCAAGAGATTCTGATGGGGGAGATGTGCTCTCTCCTAGGGATGTTTAATGCTGCGCGCAACGCATTGTTTTGAAGAACTTGGAGTTTATTAATTATGGCTTGGTTGGCTCCTATATAAAAGCTGTTACAGTAGTCAAGCTTGGATTGTATATGTGCCCTCGCCAATGTGAGGCAGCTATTCGTGGATAGAAAAGGTCTGTAAGCTCTCATTAGTTTCCCAGTGTAGGCGGTTGTACAGGCGGTCATGTTGACTTGTTTTGAAAGGTTGGTGTTGGCATCAAGATAGAAGCATAAGGTTTTTACGTGTTTGGCGACAGGGATAGTGTTGCCATCAATGGTGATGTTGGAGTTATCAGGGCTAAGTTTCTGTAGGATGTTAGGAGAGCCGACCAGGAGGAGTTCCGTCTTCTCATCATTCAGGCAGAGGCCATGTGTGGCCATCCATACCTGAATGATGGAGAACATTTCGTTAATCCTGGTGATGTCAGCCAGGTAGTTGCCAGAGATGGTAAGGAGTATCTGGGTGTCGTCCGCATAGTTAGTGTAGGTGACACCCAGATGGTCCAATTTGTGAAAGAGTGGTTTTGTAAAAATATTGTAGAGGGTGGGGGTGACACAAGATCCTTGCGGGACGCCACAGGTGATGGAGATGGGGTCTGCTGCAGCTGCCAGTGAAAAGGCTCTCATTGTTCTGTTGGCTAAGAAAGATTGTATCCAACTGCAGCTGAAGGTGAGAAGTGGCCGGCAGATGCAAGGTGGTTGCATAGTATTTTATGATCGACCAGGTCGAAAGCTGCTGAGAGGTCAAGAAGGAATAGTATTGCCGCTTTTCCTTTGTCTTTGATGTCATCATCTGTCTTTTGAGGTCAACAAGGGCGTTTCTGTTCCATGTTGAGGTCGAAAGCCAGATTGACGTAGCCTTAGTAGTTGATTGGATTCTAGGTATTCCTGAATTTGTAAGCATGCAACTCTATCAAGGATTTTTAGCAGGAAGGGGACCGTGGTGATCGGCCTGTAGTTTGTGGGAATGGCTGGGTCTAAAGATTCTTTTTTGAGGAGGGGGAGAACCCATGATTGTTTCAGATTGTCCGGTATAGAGTTGGTGGAGAAGGATAGGTTTATGAGTTTGGAGATGGAGGGAGAGAGGTCTCTTGCAGCATCTTTGATGATCTGGGTGGGGCAACTGTCCCCTTTGCAGTTCAATGGTTTGAGAGATGCTGTGATTTTTTGGACTTCCGGTATGGTGACCTGTTTGAATGTGAAACCAGCGGAGGTATTGGTAGGGGTGGATATGCTAGGGGTAGAGGAGTTGCTATTGGATAGTTGTAGTCGTTTAGCCTCAATTTTAGTTTGGAGGCCAGAGAATTTGTTGGCAAGGGCATTTTGGATGCCGGTGCACCAGGGTTTGGGGGTCATTCCGAGGTTGGAGGTAAGGAATTACTGGCACCGGTAAGGGTGCCGATGCCAGTAATCCCTTACCTCCGTATTCCGAGGTCCCTTTGCGGGTCCTTCCTTACCTCCTGCTTATAGCAGGAGTAAAGTATGGAACCCGCAAAGGTACTTCAGAGGTAATTATGGTACCGTAATTACCTCATTCCCCATTCCCATTGAGCCCTATGGGGCAGGAATGGGAATGGGGAAGGGCAAAAGGTGAATGGGGAATTACTGGTCCCTCCAACCCTGGAATGGACCGGTAATTACTCCATTCACCATGCCGGATTTGGGACGGTTTCGGAGGCAACCATGGAGCTAATTACTCCATGCTTAGCTCCAAACCCGGAATGAGGCCCTTTGTCTTTCACACAAGTGTCTGTCGGTGGGTTAGGGTTTTCTAATTCCTTCAGGATAGTGAATAGTTCTTTAGTGGAGGATCCTGCCTTATCAATTCTCACATTGTAGGCTTCCTTCTTAGTACGGATTATCTCTTTTTTGCAATGGGAGGAGATGGTCATCAGATTTGTTTTGTTTTCGGCTGAAGGGGTAGTTTTCCATAAGTTTTCCAGCCTGGCTTTCTGTTTTCTGAGGATTTTGAGTTCAGGTGTAAACCAAGAGTTCAGATGCGCTCTGGGTTTGCCTTTGCGTGACTTGAGAGGGGCCACAGCGTCAATGGCGTTAGACATGGTGTCATTGTAGGTGCTGACTAGGAGGCTGAGGTCAGCAGTGGTTGGAAGCAAATTAAGGAGGGGGAGAACCAGTGGTGTGAGGGTGTCTGCTGTGATGTTGTGCTTATTTCTGGTTAGACAAGCAGGTGCGAGCAGGGATTGTTTGGAATTGGGATTGTTTATGCTGATGTTGAACGGTATAAGGAGATGGTCTGTCCATACGAGAGGTTGGGGTGTTTTGCAAGTGATGTTGCAATTGTGGGCTGCGACCCAGTCGATGGTTCTGCCTTTCTGATGTGTTGGTAGTGTGATGATTTGAGTATAGTTGTATTCTGATAGAGCGTTGGTGAGGGATGATGCGTACGTATCATTAGGGTTGTTGTACCCGAGGTTCAAATCTCCTAGAATGATGTTTTGTGAGGAAGGCTTGGAATTCTCGGCTATTAAAGAAGTAATATCTTCCTTGAATGTGCCTGTAGGACCTGGGGGTCTGTATATAAGTTGCATGTTGATTGAGCTCTTAGGGGTGGTTTGTATTTTGATAGTGAGGTGCTCACATGATTCAAGTGGAAGGGAGGTGATGGATCTGAGGTCAAGTGAGGATTTGAAAATGAATGCTACACCTCCTCCGCGAGCATTAACTCTATCCACTCTGTGGATGGAATAGTTGTTGGGAACGGCAAGGGTTAGATAAGGTCCGGCTGCCTCATGTAGCCATGTTTCTGTAACAGCAAGGAGGTCGAGATCTGCTAAGAGGATAATGTCGGCAATTTCAGTGGGGTGAGCGACAAGGGATCTGAAATTGAGTAGTGCACATTTTAGGGGTGTAGTGTTATTAGTGTTGGTATCTTTCTTGTTGGTTTCCTTGATAGTGGGTATGGTGGGCGACTTGCTGGGTATGGTGTGGAGTCTCGAGCCTAGTCTGTTGTTGGGGGTGGAGAGGTCTGGGTTGGTTGCTAGCTGGTAGCCTGGTGGTATGGGCTGGTTGGTATTGGTAATAGTGTAATCATACTTAGGAGGGCTAAGATTTTTGAGCCGTGTGTTATCTGGTCTAAGGCTAACTTTGGTCATATGATGACTGTGGGTAGAAGGGGGGAAGGGTGTTAGGGTGGGCACGAATGGAGTGGGACAAGGAATAGGGAAGTGTCTTGGGCAACCGAGTTTGGCTAGTCCGTTGCTCAATGATATGTAGCTGTTAGAGATGCAAGGTGTGTTGTTGTTCAGGACACAACAAGGGAACATAATGAGAATGAGCCAGAGGAGCATAGTTATGAATAAGGGTAGGTTAGGGGCTGGGTGCAAGCACGTGGGCGCTGTAAGCAATTACAGCCAGCTGCAACTTAGCTTTGCTGATGTAATGCAGGGGAGTAGGCTAATTCAGATTAGGCTGGTGTAGTGCAAAATGGGCACATTCAGCTTGGTTGTTACAGTGCCAGGATGGGCAGATTCAGCTTTTCTAGTACAATGCATGCAATGAGAGGTCTGTTAGTTCAGCTTTACTCATCAGGAGCAGGATGGGCAGATTAAACCTTGCTAATAAGATGCATGAGGAGGCTAGTGCAACTTTGTTAGCATAGTGAGAGAATAGGCAGGTTCGAGTTTACTACTTAGATGCAGAACTATGCAGATTCAACTTTGCTGATATATGTATGAATGGGCTAATTAAATGCAAAACTATGCAAATTCAACTTTGCTGATAAATGCAAAAATGGGCAAATTCACTTGGTATCACAGTGGGAGAATAGTTCAACTTTGCTGGTTAAGTACAGACAAATTCAGCTTAGCCGATATATGCATGCATGGGTGAATTCAGCTTTGTAGCACAGTTGGAGAGTGGGCTAATTCAACTTTACTAATTAAGACAAGGTTGGGCGGATTAATTTCGCTGATACAATGCATGAAAGGGCTAGAGTGGTGTAATTAACACAATTAGAACATGGGCTAGTTAGCTTATGCATAGACATAGACATAGATGCTGTGCATGGCAGCGATAAGTAGAAGCCAATTAAGTAAGTACATTACAAGGGTTAGCGAGCATGGAGAGGATTAGGGCGGGTGTGGGTGCAGTGAGACAGCAGTCCGGGATACAAAAGGTTAGTGAGGCTACATAGAATTGTTTGTTGTGTGGCTCGTAACTGTAATGTACCTATAGCCTGTGGGCTGCTTGTAGATTCATTGACTCGTAGGCAAAGGGAATAGACTCACTTTGGTGTGGAACGATGGATCGAGGGAAGCCGAGAAGTGACTTCAGAGTGCCGGCATCAAAGGTTAGGCAGTGCTGTAGGTGGGTCTCTCACTTGTCATAGTTGTGGGAGGTGTGACATCGGAGCGGCAGGGGTTGTGGCTCTCGGCGTGAAGGCATAGACAGGCTTGAAGACAGGAACAGTGCCTTTGTGGTGTGCCTCAGTGGGTGGGCCGGCTCAAAGCCTGCCGGCTTGTGGTTGGCCACAAATGGGTAGCAGGAGCCAATCACAGTGACAGCACGCCAGATGGGCCGGGTGGAAGATGGTGTGGGAAGCAGTCGGCCATTTTTGAGTGTGGAAGTCCTCGTGGCTTCCAATGGAGGATGAGTGCACCCCAGTGCACAATGATGGCGAAATTCTCGTGTGAGTGCGGCAGCTGGGCAGTGCCAGGCGTGGCACATTTTTAGATAACGGATCGCCACAGAGTTATCAAAAAAGATGCATTCGTGCAGATGGCTTCTAGAATACAATTCTGGGAGGCGTGAGGCCTACCTTGCGTGGCGCGGGCAAGGAGTCCTCTAGCCTGCTGATCCTCCTGTCATGGGTGTCAGTATGTATGGGCAGGCCAAACTTCCAAAAACACCCATGCAAGTGCAAAACCACTTATTTCACAAAAATATAGGGCTGTTGCGCTGACCTCAGACACCCTGAAACATAACACCTACCAGAAGCAGGAGCAAAGAACAAAAATGCCATGCATGCATAGGTAAACCTTCTGACAATGGTGGATCATGTTTTGCTCACAATGCTGGAAGGGGGAATAGGTGGTTTAGTAGCTTCATCAACTGTACCGCTATATTTGGAATGGCAAATGAGGATGCCTATGGCACCTACAGATTCCCCCCATATGCCATCCTGAACATGGTACATGGAACAGAGGATATTTTACCATCAAACACCATTAATTTCCACGCTGTACCTCTCCATGTGAAGGTTTTAGTAGCCCTTCACTTTTTTTGCCACTCGATCTTTTCAGCATACCCCACCCATCATAGAGGGCATATCCCAGCCCAACCATTCCATGTCCCAGCATCCGGTGTTGCAGGACATCATTGCATGCCTGCAAAATCCCATTGTCAAGCCCACCACTGTGCAGTCAATGCAAGCCATTGCCTGGGACTTCTATGTGATAGCACATTTGGCCAGGGTATTTGGACTCATTGATAGAATGCATGTGACACTGCAACCACCAAACATACAGAGCACATCTACAGGAACTGAAAACATCAGCATTCCATCAAGGTACAGAACGTCTCTGATTGAAATGTCCAGATAATCTGTGTGAATGCCAACTACCTGGGATGCACCATCGATAGCTATATTATGAGCCATTTCCTCTCCATCAAACACTGTCATCTGGAACCCTTTGTAAAATTTTGCTGCTTGACGAGTATGACTGATCACATACATCTTACCACATACACAAACAAGCACATGCAATGCATGCACTTACCACATGAAGGAAGATTCTAATTTAGCAAATGAAATAATTTATGGGGGAATTTACATACCTGATCTCATCATTCCCTCTGAGCCAATTTAGGAATCCAAACAACCCCAGATGAGAACAGGTAGAATGCAGCACACATTGCCGCAGGAAGCATAATCAAACACACATTTGGTGTGCTCACATCACTCAGGTTGTGTCTTGTTATACACACCACGAGTGGCATGCAAGATCATCCTGGTGGGTTGTTTGTTGCACAATATTGTGACACGACATGGACTGTCCGTGGAGATGTAGGAGAGTCTACCTCCAAATCAATGTGCTCCACTCATATCCCTAGAAGGCAAAAGGCATAGGGAGATTTCACATGAAACCATGACCCACATCTAATGCTGTAATCTGACTCCAAACCGGTTCTATTATTGCTTTCAATGTTGAGGAAGGCCAGTATCTGTCTGTCTAATCCACGAAAGCTCCTCCAGCAGGGACAATGACAGAAACCACACCCCAAGCTCATCTGCCTCGAAATGCCACAATGCCACAAGCATACCCAAAAAAAGACAGGAAACACACACCCCATGGCAGACTCCCTCACTATGCATGCACAACATAGCGACCACATGCAGTGCCATTTTCACATCATCCAAATTTCCAGGAAAACACAAGAATAAACTGCATGCACACACCTAATAAACATACACATTTCAAAAGACGATACACTGCAAAGAACATTTGAATGGCTCAGTCACCCAATCTCCATGCCACACTCGCCATGTCAAAGGAAATTATAGTATATAACCACGCATCACTTTGCCATAAAAGTGTATTCTTCAATGTGTGGAGTCTGTAACCCAGACGTATGTTTTAAAAATGACATCATCTATACCCCTGAGCATCGCCTTCCAGTACAGTCTTTGTGAATGAACGTGAACACCTAATGCTGCAGGTGACTGACCAGGGTAAAGCCTGTGGCACGAAACATACCTCTTCAAAGGAGCTCTATAAGTGTGTGGATGATATATGCAAATTAAGTCATTCAGACCACATTCCAAACACACATACAAACGTGGCATTAACGGAGAGATACACGGCACACCAAAGAACATATCAAATCAGCTGACATTGCATACCCCACCATTAAGGTCAACACATCAGGGCAGGGCCCAACTAATTGCATTAATTTCACATGTAATTAAATTAAGGAGACCCATCACGTCTCCTGTCATTTGCCCACATCCCTCTGTGCAGAAGGCTGTGCTGGAAACCCACTCAAAGCACGCAGTACCAAAGCCTGATCCTTCATTACCACAGCAATGCATGACACAGAGGTTTGCAAAACACTGCCAAAGGCGAACATGTCCTATTGTATTTCCTTCTGCAATGCCATCACGTCCTGGTGCATGACTTGCATTAATGCATGCTTCATTTGGTGAAGTTCCCAAATGGCCTCTTCCACCACACGGTCCATCATGAGTCTACAATTTGTTGACGACACGCTGCAGCTGATCTCGTGGTGCCTCCCAACACTGAAGACTGCATGGATGTTGCTGCCAGTGGTGCTGAATGTGATCCAGTCCACGCAGCTGTGGACACACCAGAGCAAAGAAGAGTCATCAAGCCTGCCTGCTATTGCCTGCAAGCACAGGGGATGTTCACTGTGCATTGTCTGGCAGCCTGCGCTGGTAGATAGTACAGCCTCCACCAATGCATCTTTAATGTACTTCAAGAACTCAGCACTAGATGCATGCACGCAGACATATGGATCCCTATACTCAAATTGTTTGACAACTCACAGAGCACATCACAGTCCTCAAAAGAAATCAAACAGCTTCCATGCCAAGCTTAGTCAGCAGTAGTTGGTTAGATGATTTTGTTATTCTCATGTTCCTATCGATTCCTATTCAGCTTCCCGTAATCTATTTTTTCAGATCCTGCTGTAGGATCATCATCAGAGCGGTACTTTGTGGCTGCAGGTTGATAAAAACAACCCCTTGTATAAGAATACGTTACAACAGGTGTAAGTATTTTTAATCCACCATCATAGCTCTTCCACTCTATTATTGTATAGATTGTGAAGAGTATCAATAAATCCCCTTTCCCTTGTAGGAGCTATTTTGCAATTAATAGCCCTGCCTAAAAACGTGAAGAACCTCCCTTGAAGGGTCCATACTAAATGTACTGATGGATGAATACAGCAAATTATTTTGAGTAAGTACATGAATGAAATTATGTTCAATTTGGGTTTATTTGCATCTTTTGATGTGGACAGATTAGAGTGGCCATTATGCAATGATGCAGATAGGATTAAATCCGACAATCAATTGAATGGGTGTTAAGTAGTGCATCGCCCATTAATATTGATACAATGATTACTGTTTA
Organism: Ambystoma mexicanum; assembly: GCF_040938575.1. NCBI lineage: Eukaryota > Metazoa > Chordata > Amphibia > Caudata > Ambystomatidae > Ambystoma > Ambystoma mexicanum. The sequence continues at coordinate 445,703,285 of NC_090935.1, read as the reverse complement.
GAATCATTTTCTACACATTTAATGTGACGCGAATAAGAGGAAATAGCTGATAACAATGAAATAGAATATATGTAAGTTTGAGTGATGGTTAGTCAGGTCTGTTGATATTCTGTATTGTATTTTGATACTCACCCTACTTGAGGCTTACGGGAACAAGGCTTCTCCCAATTTTCTGTCCTGAAGAAGGTTGCAAGATCCAAGGGGCTACGAATGTGGATGTCCCGAAAAGACAACCGAAACACGTGTAGACATAGGTCTGTGTGATTAGGAACATGCAGGCAATACCATCACAGGAGTGGATAGAGGACTTTTTTTGATCATTGTGTAAACAAAAATTGGAGGCTGTCCATGTAGGAGGCCAAAAGACAAAAAGATATGTATATTGTGATAACAAAGCAAAGAGTGGAAAGATTGGTAGGAGTGAATCAGTATGAATGCTTGATGCAGATATTTGGTTGTTATGTTTGATTTTGTACATTTTTCTGAAATTTTGATATGTGAATAAAGGTTTTTAGAAATCAACAAATAGAACATGTATTGGTATTGGTAAATAAATAAATGTTGTGAATAGCTGTTCCCTGTTCTGTTGGTCAAATATTATATTACTGGTAATTCCTCATTCAAGAAACCCGAACCCGGTACCCGGAAAGGGGGTAGCCATGCCGCTAATAGCAGCATGGTTACCTCCTACCTCGTAATGAACCCCTATGTAGTTTTCGTGTTGATGGCATTACATACACCTTATGGAATGTAAACACACCAAAGGGAAATGTCTACCTAAAGAGATTTGAATAGTTTTGAGACATTCATTGAGCACATTTTTCTCTTGGACTAGTTTAAATACAATAGTTCCTTGTTGATTCACACGTAAAAGATCAATCAGCTTAAAGCTGATTAAACTATTTTCAGAGTCCTTGTAAGTTAAATAAGATCCATTTGATATGAACAAATACCATATTTCGTCTAAATAAACACATATTTTTGTAACTTTTCCAAAAATGCCAGAATTAATGACAAGTCCTACTAATTGAAGATTAGACAACATAGGCATTATTTTGAGAATTACCATAACACATTTATCATATAAATGCTCTTTTGGATACACAAAACAAAGCATTTTGAGAATTAGCATACCACATTTATCATATGAATGCTGTTTTGGATACACAAAACAAAGCAAATCCCAATTGGTCTCATTTCAGTTGGTAGTCTGCTGAATTATCACCAAACTTGTTTACTGTTACCGCCGCTTGGTCACGTGAGTTTACCACATGTGCACAGGTGGTGGTAGGGTGATGTTAATCCCCATTTTCGGGAGTATATGGACTCCATTGGGATTTTGACAACATTTCCGCAGGTGGTATCTCCACCATGGTAATTCCACCGATTTGTGGCCTTAAAGTGGCGGATTTACATGCAGCAAGATGCTGGAGGAAAATCGTTCACTTTAAGGTCAAACTTGTAGTTTAACAGTGAGATAGATATGGCGGTAATTATGTTGCCACTAAAAAAAGTGTCTGTAACGGAATTAGCTGTGGTAAATAGTTATTTTCTTTTGAGTGAGGGGATTCTTGATGAGGCACTTCAGCAGTGGACAGAGAAGGAGCTAGTGTGTTGTGGGGGTGTTTTTCCATGCATCTTGTTTCCATTATGATATTATGAGAAAATATTATGATATTATGAGAAAGCCCCGAATCCAGTGGTCTTCATTATAATAGCAAGGAGTTTCAGGGACCCCACTGTTGCACGTCACCCCTCTGGGGGACATGGTACCTTCCAGGTTTGGTGTCCTGGTCACATGGGATATCCATGTGACCAAGTTAATAAATGACACGAGCTGCTTCCGGCTCGTCAGTCGATCTACAACCTGACTACTGTGTCTTTGTTCATGCACCATGCTGTTGCTGCACAGTATGCCTAGGGCCTAGCTGCGTGGCCCTTAACTCCGACGGCGACCCTGCTGGGCAACAACGCCACCCTGTGGATACCTGGACCATGTGAACATGGTTGAATGGGCAACCCCGGACTGGGTGCCTCCAGAGCCGGGGTTGTGTTATGCTGGGTGCCCCCAGAACCTGTGGGTAACTCTGGTGATCCGGGAAATTCAGGGAGATCCCTGCCAAGGGTTGGCTGCGTTAACGCAGCCCTGGCAAGCACGTCGGGTGATCCCAACGTCGGGGTGGCCTGCTCCGGTGACCCGGGGCAGGCCCCCAACAATGGCGACAAAGACTGTCTAGGCCCGTGAGCTGGAGCTTGCGGTCTGCCGATGCCCATGCGTGTGATGCGGCGTCGGCTGCTCTGTGGGTGGCCTAGGGCCCTGCACTGCCAATGGGCGCAGGCCACCTAGTGCCCGCAGGATATGTGCGGCGTCAGCCGCTAAAGGTGAGGAAGCGTTGGAGGTGATCCACAGCCCCGTGTGTGTGCTGCCGCGGGCCGCCTGGTGCCCCCAGGGAGGAGGCTGTGTCGGTTGCCTGTGCGGAACGGATGCCGCCGAGGCAACACTGGTGAGGCCTCCTGCAGCCCCGGAGAGGGCAGAGGGCGGGGTGCCAGTGTGCGCACCTCCCGGCCGCGGCTCTCATTACTGGGGGCGCTTGTGCGGCCGGGTCGGTGTGTGCCCACCTCCCCTGCCCCCACCGTGTGCGCTGCCGGAGCTACAGTGGCAGCACAGCAGGAGAGGTGCAGGAGCAGCTGAAGAGGCCGTGAGGAGAGGGGGCATGGCCATAACATCAGGCTGCCCGCACCACAGAGAGCTTGCTCCGAGGGGCGACCAATGGAGGAAGGTGCCAAGGGGGGGCCGCTAAACAGCTCAGGTGACCCCGATAACTAGCAGCGTCGGCCGCAGCATGCGAGAAAAAAAAAAACTACAGAATGGGCGGAGCTATCTCTCCATTGAGCTCCAGCATGCAGTGGAGCAGCGGGGGATGGCCCCATAAAGACCCGGGCTGCACCAGGTAGCAGCAGTCCCGTTCGCCCAGGCTGGTTTTTCACCCGGAATAAGGGAGTGTGGCCTACACATGGGCGATCGCTCACCACAAAGGCAGTGGTGGCATGTGGCACCCGGCTGCGGCAGTCAGAGGGGAAAGAAAGCTGACCCTACAGAGGATGGTATGGACATGCCCAGTAACACAAGAAGAAAAGTAGACAAGTGAAGGGAGGACACCCAAACAAAGGTGGGGGCGTGCCCTAATATCGCTGGGCCCGTGGGGGGAATACATCAGAGCAGGGGCCCGCAACTGCAAAAAAAGGCTGTGGCGGTGCGTAAACAGAGGAAAAGTGCTGTTACCGCAACAAAGTGGGCGGAGCCCACGGACAACCCGGGCCTGCCAGGGTGAAAAGACCATCTAGAGAAGGGCGGATGGAGGGAGCCATAATTCCCAGGCCACCCGGCAGAAATAGCAAGTACCCACCGCCCTCAAGAACAGAGAGGGCCAAATGACCCACTCTGCTCATCACCCCTTGAGCTTATTCATCTTCGCAGAGTCTCCAGATTTCACCAGTGGTAATCGCCTTGAGGGTTGCAGCTCTAACGAGCGCCCTCCCATGCCACAGTAACTCCTGACTGGGAGAGCGGAAGAGGATAAGTGGCCTATGTATCGGGTCACTGGTGCCTCCATGTCAGCAGCGCCAGAAAAAAATGGGGGGGAAGTGAAAGGAGCAATCAGTCATGCTGCTGCTAGTACATGACAGCAGGGAGCCTGCCTCACTGAGGAACGTGACCAGTCTGCCCCCGGGTGTTCAGATGTGTGTATACACACCCTGAACTGTGTGTTTTTTGTTGGCCGGTTACCACTAGCTAAGGACCAGGTCGATGTGGCCCCTGGTGCTCCCAGGTGCGGCTTTGCCGGCGCTGAACTTTCATCTGCCCGACAGCATCCAGCCATGAGTGTGTTGAACAGTCTGTGTGCCGAGGTGGTCCCGGATACCCCAGGGGTGGCTTTACCCATCAGTGAACTCTGAACTGTCCTGAAGAGATCTCAATGGAGGTCGGACTGGTGGCCCGCCGACCAGGAACAATCCAGCCAAAATAGTGTGGGATATTGTATTATTGCGTTTGGGGGGTGAGGTGCCAGCCATAAGTGGTGGGGTTTGTGTCAGGGGTGTAAGATCCCCCACCCAATAAATAATATTTAGGGTAATAAAGGGTTTGGCTGGAGGTCAAATGTCACCATGTCGCCACCACTCCAGAATGTCACCCGTGGGCCCCATGCACCCGAGAGTGTGAAGACTAGGGGGAGTGAAAATCCTAGTATCATTGGGTGTAGTGTGTTGTTGTGTATCATTTTATATTTAAAGTTTGTTGATATGAAAAAGGAGGAGTGCTGCATGTCAACCCTCTGGGGGCATGGTACCTTCCAGGTTTGGTGCCCTGGACACATAGGGTAACCATGTGACCAAGTTAATAAATCACACAAGCCGCTTCCGGCTCGTCAGTCGATCTACAACCTGACTCCAGTGTCTGTGTTCGTGCACCATGCTGGTGTTGCACAGTATGCCTAGGGCCTAGCCGTGTGGCCCTTAACTCGGACGGTGACCCTGCTGGGCAACACCTTCCCCCTGTGGATACCTGGACCATGTAACAAGGTTGAATGGTGTGGGATGTCTTAACCCACTAATCCAAGCCCTGCAACATCACTGTGCATTGCTGGCAGCAGAAACATCCTAATGGCCGCCGGAAAGCATGCTGCTCACCAGAAATCACCAGAAAGTGCGCAGTGAAAACCAGAAAAATAGGCCACCATCTACTTTTGCCTATGTCAGTGGTAACACAGGAGACCACTGCCAAAACCCATCATTTGGCTCATCACAGAGCAAAATCATTGCAAAAGAAACTGAGCTGGTTTCAAAAATCTGTTTTTATTTGGTGTCAAATTTACACAAATCATGGCTCACAAACCGCCCAAAAAGATCCAACCTCCTTTTCGGGTGGTCAACATCATTCTCCCACAAGAATCTACATACATATAAGGTCCACAGAAGTGTATCTATATCTGAACAAAGTCCACTTTTGAGGATTGCTTGCTGGAAGAAACCTGTCAAGAATGGGTGTAATACTGTTACTCACCTCTACCAGAAGCCGGCGTTTTAAAACTATTTTGTGTAAAGTTGTACATTGAGCCCGAACTATGCCAAAGAAAGACTTGCTAAGAGGTGGATACAATTTAAAACTATATTCTCAAAAGACTTGCAGTAAGAAATTGTTTAATGTATGTGTTAAAAATGTGACTTGTATTATAAGATAAAACAGTTTTTGGACATTGGGTTTCAGAGTTAAAACAAATTCCACACCTTCTCCCTGGACAAAGGAACTTTCCCCTGCCCTTAGCTAAGAGATTGACAGGCTGGTGACAAAAGGAACTGGGAGTGGCATCCTGGCCTGTTGCTCTCAGTGCAGACAAGGGAATCCTTGGGCTGAATAGAAAATGCTATTTCGGGTGTGCCTGACAACAAACTGCTGTCAGGAAGGAGAGACATGTGACCTCTGAGTCAGCCCAGACCTTGGAGACGGAGACAAACCATTGTGTGGATTCAGAAAGCACATTACATATATGTTTTAGAAAATTGCTTAAAACAAATTGCACTGAACTGACCAAAATGTGAAACTTTGAGATTGTTAAAATGAAAAATTCGCTCACAGTTTAAGACTAAGCGGGACTCTGTGCGATGTTCTGAGACCAAACCCCGGAATTTTTCATATTGTAGCTACTATGTTTATGCCAGGAACCTGAACAATTACAGAAATGTGTTCAGGTGGGGTGTGCATGCATGGATAAAAATTGGTGCAGAAATAATATTGAGAAACCCACCAAAAGCACAAAAAGTGGTCATTTCTGAACCTCTGAACCAAAGCTCTTAGGAAGATGAGAGTTGAACAGAAATGTACATTAGTTAATCTGTCATGTAAGTTATGTAGTATTAACAAGTTGTGTATATTGTAAATATGTTTTTTATGTAAAATAAAATATACTGTACAGAGAAAAGGGGATGTCTTTCCCCTAAGCCATAAACATGACACATGATGACACGCTGCTCCTTTCTCCAATCAGGGGACAGGAAATCCTCTAACCTATCAGATCTTTAGAGGGTTGGGCATGTAGAATCAGCCTCGCCACCCACTTTGGAAATACATAAATAGAGACTGCTGAGGACAGATAGGATACACACTTTCCACTTCTCAACTGATTTCTTGGCGATGCACCCTGAAGGAAGATCCAGGCTCCAGACATAGACCAGAACTTAGAATCCAGACTCCAGAACTTGAAGCAGAAAGGCCCAATCCCAAAAGCTGAACCTTTTCAGCAGGCCTTCAAAACCTAGCAACCTGATTCTAACCCCTAAATTTCCAAGGGGCTCTCACATTCAACAGCCGGGCTGTGCTGTTTTGCTATTCTAGCCAAGAACCCTGTTCTAGAACCAAGATCCAGACCCGCAGAGCAGAGCTGTAACCCAGAACCCGTCAGATCCTGTCCAAGAGGCAGCACAGACCGCAGTTCCGTGCTGAGACCAGAGTGTGGGAGACCTGTCCGGTGGCGAGAGAGAATCCCAGCCAAACCCTTGACCAGATCATTGACGGGGCCCACTCCATTCTAAAGCCATAGGAGTGAGTATCTAGTCTCAAACTGTACATAATCAATCTCTCAGTTTAAAGTAATTCTATTCCATCCATCTCAACCTGTCCAGAACTGCATTACAGAACCTCTGTTTTCTATCCTAAATTCTTCTCTCCTCCACATAAACTTTGATCAGGCTTATAGTCATAATATCGACTCCAAAAATGTCGAAAGTCATAAAATCGAGAAAAAAAAGTAAAAAAAAAATCACATTTCTTTTTTAATACGTTTTTTATTTGAAATTGAAATGGGGGGTTCCCCCCCAAACCCCCTTTTTTATTTTTTTTACTTTTTACTTGCTGAACCCCAAAAAAATATATAAATAAAAAAAATAAAGAATTCGATATTTTTTTTTTCCAATTTTTTTTCAAATTTAAGTAATTCGACATTTTATTTTCAATATTATTACTGACCACCCTTTGATCATTGTCGTGATAATCATCTTGGCGCTAATATATATTTTCTGGAGAAAGGCAATTTTCTCGTTCAGACAGAAACCATCAGGAGGCGCCTCTAGATAGGTGGCTGGGCTGTCATGTAGTTTGCGGCTCCATAGACTCTTTAGTGTTAAGAAATCTTTGTTTCAAATCTTCAATAGCGCATCTTTCATATTAAAATCTTGACTTTATTTCTGAAAAGTCTACCTTCACAAAAACCTCTGTAACTTTGGAACCGCACGCCCTAGAACCGAAATGTAACTGTCATTTTGAAGCTAAGATCCTATGCTTTCTAACAAACCTAAAATGACATTCCTTATAGTTTTTCTGCAATCGCGTTTCACGCATGCCGAAAAATTGCCGCAAATTGCATTTTGGTTAAATTTCACCACATGTCAGAATAGCTGTTTCTCGTGTTCAACTGCTGATTTTTGTTTTTAATCTGATAATCATTAATGAATCATTGCTAGTGCTGACCTGAACCAATCCAAAGTAACTATCCTTATCCTGAATCTCCTTTAGTGAATTAAAATCATTTTAGCATATTTTCCCTTACATTGCAATCACATTCAAAAGAATTTTTGCCTGTTTCAAAATCATACTTGTTTTCTCTAAGCTTGCTGGGGGAACTGGGATTGAACTGCATTATTGATTGTATCCCTGAAACCTGTGTGCCCTCATTTCCATCTCTTCATATTGCATAGTGGGGGGAGTGAGTAGTCACAGGGGAAAGAGTGATCCTATTGTCTTTTGTGGAAATCATATCTAGTTTAATTTCTGTGTTGCATTTTTCCTGTCTTGCATTTCCTTGAACCCATCCAAAGTATTTTCTGCTACCTTATTCTCCTATTCCTACTCCTAACTGATTAAAGAGATTGTTGATATTGTAATATTACCCAATGCTGATCACCATTCATATTCATAAGTGTGCTATTCAGATATTATTCCTATTCATAAAAGTGTGATATATATATTGTTCAATTCTTCAAATAAACCTTTTAATTTGCAAAACAAAACTACTTCTTGGATCAGTGAGGTCGGGGAGATTCCAAGAAAGGGGCATTATATAAGGGTTCATCATCCAGATTTAAAGATCTTTGACATAAAAATATATAAATAAGGGCTTCCATTGGGCATCCCATATTAGGCATTGACTTAGTTGGAGTGCTGGATTGAAGTCACTTACAATGGGCAACCCCAGACTGGGTGCCACCAGAGCCGGGGTTGCATTATGCTGGGTGCCCCCAGCCCCCGTGGGTAACTCCGGTGACCCGGGGAATGCAGGGTGATCCCTGTCAAGTGTTGGCTCCGTGAACGCAGCCTTGGTGAGCATGTCAGGTGATCCCGACATCGGGGTGGCCATCTCCGGTGACCCGGGGGTGGGCCCCCAACACCCACTAGAGCTGCATTTGTGAAGCGGAGCACAAGCAACACTAGTTTGCCAGAAGATAGGTGTGACCTGTCAACTGCAACTGGAGGATCGGTGCCCTGCCATGCACAAGTATGGTTGAGGTGAGTGCTGGCACGAGAGTTTGGCGCTGATTTTCAGAGGATCCCAATATGATCAACCATTGCGTACACAGGAGCACTTGGCAGCGTTACCATTCAGAACGCAGATTAGAGGTGAAAATTGTAGAATGTGGGCATGCCTCGTTGACCAGCCTTATAGCGTTGCCTAGAAAATGCATGTCAACAACAAAATCGCAGACACGACAAACAGGAGGATTGAAGTTATAGTGCGGCAAATCTCCTGAACACATTGCAAAGGCATTTCATCATGCCTGGTTCTCATCGTTTTTTTTTTAAACTTTATTTTTGGTTTTTCAATCTTCTCACCATACAATGGCACCTCCAGGGCGCTTAATCAGAGTGAGACAAACACAGCACAATTAGAAAGAAAAAACAAAACCCCAACTTCAAATAACCCTGCCGAGCCACCTCCCCACCCCCTCCCCAAGTTCACCCTTACAGGATCCTGTAGGTTCCTTCCTTATTTCAGCTCGAGATTGCCAAGTGCCCTCTTGCGGGTCTGGACTTCACTGCACATCTTCTAGTTCACAGATATTTCAGAGTCTGAGGGATCAGCATTTCTTAGCAAATAATGTATGTATGGACCCCAGATATCCGGGGGGCGAGCATGCAGCGTTAGGAGTCTTATAAATTTGCATTCAGTGTTTTGACAATAAACAATGTCTTTTTTCCAGTCTTCAATCTTGGGGAGCGGGCCTCGACCCCATGACATTGCGATTCTCCTGTGGGCCAGCACCACAAGCAGGGCCGCAAGTTTTCGAGATGCCGGCTCCAAGTATTTTGTGAGACAGAGCAGGGCTCCGAGGAGTGTTGGGGTCACTTGTTCGCCAATGATGTCTTCGGTAACTTGTAGAACGGAGGCCCAGAAATTGTGGATTCCCGGACAATTCCAGGCTAGGTGGAGGAAGTCAGCGTTAGCTGCCGCACACCTGTCACATCGGGGTGACAGTTCCGGATGATGCTTGTTCCTCTTAACTGGGGTGTAGTACGTCTGATGCACAAAGTCAAAGTGAATCAACTTATGCTGAGTGTTTATTGCCACTTTTTGCGTCTGGTGGAGGATATAAGACCAGTCTTCATCCAATACTGTTTCCTGAATGGCTGTTTCCCATTTTTGCTGCGCCTTGGATTTGGGAGGCGCATTGCCTACTATGAGGGATTTATATAACAACAATACTAATCTTCCCTCCCCCTGTGCTTGAATCGTATTGTGTAATAAATACCATGTGGGAGGTTGTTTGGGGAAGGATGGAAACAGCTTTTGAAGGGTGTGGCGTAGTCTAAAGTAGATGAACACGTCTAACGAGGAGTTGCCGCCTCTATCTTTGGCCATTTGTGGGGTCAGGAATGTGCCCCCAGGGAAAAGGTCACCAAAGGAGTGAATGTTGACCTTGTCTGACCATATTAGGAACACTTTCTCATTAGTAATGGGAATACCGGGAACAAATCTAATGGGCAATAATGGAGAAAATCTTATTGTCACCCCATATTTATTAGCTATTTCTTTCCAAATTGCGTAGGTGGATAGGACTGTGTTTAGCGTGTTAAATGGGACCGGAATTTGACTGATAATAACAGCCCTCAGGAGGTTGGGAGATACTAGGGCACGTTCCACTTGCACATGGGGTTGAACAAAGTGGACCGTATACCAGTGACTGAGAAATTGGACTTGGGCTGCCCAATAGTACTTTCAATATCGGGGAGCGCAAGACCCCCATTCGCCACTGGCAGTGTAGGAGTGTTGTATGCCACGCGCGCTGGTTTCCCAGCCCACACCAATTCTAGTATTAGGCTCCTGACCTTTTGGAAGAAAGACCTGGGGACCAGTAACAACATTTTCGTAAACAAATAGAGGAGTTTGGGTAAGATGACCATTTTCGTTAAGGAGGATCTTCCCCATATCGTTAAAGGTAGAGTTTTCCACCTGTGAATTCGTTCCTGCAACAAATTTAGTGTACAGACATAGTTATCCCTATAAATTTCATGATGATTTCGAGACATATAGATACCCAGATAGTGAACCTTTGAGGTTTCCCATTTAAAACCGTAATCATCTGGGAATTCAGTTGTGGTTGGGGTCAGGGGGAAGATTACGGATTTTGAATGTATAGTTTTGAGACCCGACATTCGACCACATTTTATGACTTCTCGCATCACTGGGTTGAGATTCGCCTGGGGGTCGCTGACAAATAACATAACATCATCAGGGTAGAGGGAGACAATTAATCTATGGGGACCCAGTTTGAGATCTTGTGCCAGATCGTTGGCGCGAAGCCTGGATGCCAGGGGTTCCATAATGAGGGCAAAGATAAGGGCAGAGATCGGGCAGCCCTGTCTTGTTCCGCGTTCTAGTGTTATGCCTGCGGACTTGGAGTTTCCAAGAGTAATATATGAGCGGGGGGCACTATAAAGCAGAGACACTAATTTGATGAAGAATTTGCCTAGGCCCATTTGTGTAAGCGTTGCAAACATGAATGGCCATTCAACCGAGTCAAATGTTTTCTCGGCGTCGAGAAGGACTGCTATAGCCCGTTGTGATGGATTTAGGGCCTCTATAACGCCAAATAGTCTCCTGATCCCATAGGTTGTGCTTCGCCCCGGGATAAACTCAGCTTGGTCTCCGATTACAAGTGCGGGCATTAGAGGCAGTAACCTTGCAACAAGGATTTTCGCTAGAATTTTATTGTCCAGATTAATCAAGGAGATTGGCCTGTAGGAAGCACAATCGTCCGGGGGTTTGCTGGCTTTGTGTAGCACCATTACTTTGGCTTCACATGATGTGGGGGGGCTGAAGCCAAGCTGCGAAGATTCTTCAAAGACTCGGAGCAGAAGAGTGGCTAAGATGGATGCATGGGCCTTGTAAAACTCTCTGATGAGCCCGTCGGTCCCAGGCGCCTTGGCATTTGGGAGGGATTTTATTGCCTCCAGAACCTCCTCAACTGTTATCAGAGCATTTAGGGGTTCACGTAGCTCTGATTCAACCCAGTACAGCTCTGTGTCATTGAGGAACTTTTGTATGGGTTCCGGATCGGAGGCCCCTTTAGAGCTGGAAAGTTCTTGATAAAAGTCTCGAAATACCTTGACAATGTTTTCTTCAGAATATACCAGTCTACCCTGGTCGTCTTTGATACATTCGACTTGAGTCAGGGTTTTGTCTATAGATAGGAGACGGGATAACAAGGCACCTGGTTTCTGGCCTTCCCCATATTGGCGGACCTGATGCTTGCGGCTCGTGAACTTTATTTCTCATTCAGCTGTTTCTTTAAACGTCAGCAGTTCTTTCTTTATTTCTGCCTGAACATGTGGGTCTTGAGTAGTGGAGGCTCTCATCTCTAGTTCTTTCAAATGTCGTTCGCTACTGGCTAAATCCTTCCGGATCAGTTTTAATATGCCATTTTCTTTGGTCAGGCAAAATCCTCGTACAAAGCATTTTAGTGTTTCCCACATGGTGCTGGCCGAGGCGACCGAGTTTTGATTTATTTCGATAAAGGATGTTATTTCCTTGCGAAGTTCATCCGCAAAGACAGTGTCGGTGAGTGCTCCGGGTTTGAATCTCCACCGGAGTCCAGGATTGGTGGTGCCTGGCAGAGCGGCTTCTAGTGTGACGATTGAAAGGTCAGAGAAGGAACGCGGCAGGATTTGACTCTCTCTCCAATCAAAAGGGCAGTGGATAGATGCTAGAATGTAATCGATCCGGGAACTAGTGTTGTGAACAGCAGAATGAAAGGTGTACTCTCTGGCATCTCGATTGTGGCGTCTCCAAGTGTCGGCTAACTCAAACGTGTGGCAAATCTCACGGACTTGGGCACTGGCTTTAGAGGGGTGTCCCGTTGTATTATGGGATTTGTCGAGTATGGGGTCAATTGGCGTGTAAGGTCCGCTCCCCAGATAATGGTTGTTGCGTTGAACTTCCCCAGCTGAGTCATGACCCAGTTGAAGTTATTGGGCCCATCAGTATTTGGTGTGTATGAATTTACTATTACTACCTCATTCCCTGAGATCAACCCTCTCACTAATAGAGCTCTTCCTTCTGCGTCCTTCACTGAGTTGATGAGACTAAAGTTCGATTAACTGTCTATCAAGATTGCAACACCTCTGGCGTACGAAGAATATGATGAGAAATACCTGTGACAGCCCCATGATTTAGCCCAGCGTTGTTCCGATGAAGGCAGGAAATGCGTTTCTTGTAATATAGTTATATTCATTTTGTGGCGTCTGAGATAATGGAGGATTCTTCTAGTCTTTGCGGTATGGTTACTTCCACGGATGTTCCAGGTGGTGATTTTAAGTGTTGGTCCCGCCATCTGGGTGGTCAGTTAAGCTCCGGTTTATCGGGACTGGAGGTGTTGACTGGATTCTTGCGATCTGAAGGTGGCCGGAGGGCCCGGCTTGTATTGGAGTAGCGAGGAACCTGATAGTTGTTGTAGAATAAGGGTGAGAGGTAGGTAGTGGCCTGGCTGAACTGGAATCCCACCCAGGAGTGGGCAACCCCCAACTGGCCCACAGAAAACAATCCCTTACAAACAGAACAGACAACATAGCAGTGCTAGGGGCGCAGGTGGCCCTCAAAGAAGCGGCTGGCTCCCAACTCTCGTTGCAAATTACGGTCCGTGGTGAAAGAGCCGCTGTATGAATGTTGTTGAGGCGTCATACCTGGTGCGACAACCATGGAGCTTATGTTTACGGTGGATCTCTCCTCGGTCTGTTACCCCTCTGGGGGATGTGGTTGTTTGGGGCGGGCCGGCAGCCGGATCGGTCTAGGTATTCGCTGATCTCGTCTGGAGTGTTGAAGAACTGCGTTTTGCCTTTGTGCTGAAGTCGAAGTTTCGCCGGGAAAAGCATGGAATATTGGATCTGGTTTTCTTGCAGTCTTCGTTTCACGGCTGTGAAAGTACGTCTTTGCGCCTGGACGGCTTGGGAGAAATCCGGGAAAAACTGAATCTTATCACCATCGTGATGGAGTTCTCCTTTGATTCTGGCTGCCCTGAAAATGGCGTCTCGGTCCTTATAATTGAGTAGCTTTGCAATGATAGGTCGGGGGTTTGCCCCGGGAATAGGTTTTGCATTAGGAACCCTATGGGCTCTTTCGACAACAAAACATTTAGACAGGATTTCTGAACCAAACAGGTCCGTGCAAATTTTCTCCAAGTATTCCTTCATTTTCAGGGCGGGTTGGTGTTCTCTGATTCCGACTATCCTTATGTTATTACGGCGTGAGCGGCCTTCCAAGTCCTCGTTTTTTTGGCGTTTACGGCCTTCATTTGGGCCTCCAGTTGGGATACTCTGGAGGATAAGGCCGATGTCCCATCATCAAGGTCGGAAACCGTCTGTTCAACAGTGTCGAGCCTGTCAGCATGTTTATCCAACCGATGTTGGAGCAGGTCAACTTTGGAGGAAAGCGAGTCTAGTTTGCTCCCCAGGCTCCCTATCCCCGCCTTGAGATCTAGCAGAATTTCTCTGACGTCGAAGTCTTGTGTCACCTCATCTTCGTTGGGCGGACTTGAGTTGGGTGATTGCGGTCTGCTGTTGGAAGAGGACGCTTTGACTGAGGAGCAGCTCTCAAAGTTCAGTTTTCGTTGCGATCTATCAGTTTTCCCCATGATCACAATGGAAGAGGGTGATGGAGAGCCGAGAAGGCGACGTGGAGTGAGCTTGGAAGGGTCAGTCAAGAATCTGCTGGGTGAGTTCGTGGCGAGCTTGCCGGGGCTCTCTTACGGCTTGCTTTGGCGCGCACACTACAAATTTTGGTTTCGCCTCTGTCCCCTCTATTGTCTCCGAGAGGTGCCGGTGAGGGCTTTGGAGTCGCGGCTGTGGATGAAGCGCCAACATCCCTCCTCTAGATGAGCACTCGGGCAATTTGCAGGGACGGGCTCAGCGATCGACGCCGTTTATGGCCTAGAACTGAAGCAGTCGGCTCCAGGGCAGTATCACAGTCAGCAGCCGGTGGTGAAGTGTTTCTGCTGCAATCCGAGGCACTGTTCAATTGACTGGCAACTCGCTGTGGAGTGGCACACATATCCGTAGAGACCTTCTCATTCTCGGGGTTCCGGTGCCTGCCCCGTACCCTATAGACTATAGATCTTAATAGACCTCAGCGCACGGTTGCGGTCGCAGGCTTTGTTGACGCCCGGGATAGCCGGGAGACCAATCCTACTGAACGTGGGTGCTGACGATTAAGGGGGCACTCATCACGCTCGTACCTGGCTTTCCGCTGGTGTTTGGTCATCGGCCTCCGTCGTTCTGGCTCATTCGCGGCTGTCCTCTGGGCCTTCTCTGAGCTCTGTGGCCTCCCAGCGATCGGCCCCTCCCCCATCTCCCGGGAGCATCGACGCAGCATGGACGGCGCTCGGGGGGCCACCGCCGCACATCGCTGCCTTGTGACTTCTCTGCTCCGACTAAGGCCTCTGTGGTACGATCGGTGCCTTTTGTTGTTACAGCCGGGCACTGCCACCTCCCTTTCGGCCGCTCTGCCTCACCGTGGTCACGCTGCCACCAAGATGGCAGAAGGGGGGGTGGGACCTTTCTCGCTGTCGTTCGTGGGCAAAAACTAACGCGACAGCCGAGTTCGCTCCAGAGTTGTGCCAGAAACAGCAGCTCGGCAAGTCACCTCGGCAGCACGCTATTTTCAGGATCTTTGGGGAGATACACGGAGCTCAAAGGAAACCCACCATCTTGGACGGCTCTCTAGCGCCCTCTTGCCTGGTTCTCATCTTAACAAGAAACAGGTGAGAATGTAACAAAGAAAAAACTAAGTCGTGCACTATCCATTTTGTTTTGTTTTGTGGTTGAGCACTAACTGTGCAATTTCACTTTTACTATGGCCATGCAAAACATACCGGGCCCCCTCATGTTCCTACGTTGTCCCAGAGTATCCAAAATGAGGTGGAGCCAATGGAAGAAAGGGTACTTATATTACATATGTGCCAGGTGTGGCGCAGGATTTGCCACTGACAGGAAAATGTCATTAATGATGCATTTCCTTGGCTATGAGAGACAACGGATTTATGACAATTTGACTGATGTATCTGATGACACCTATAATGTTGATGACCTCAACGAATTGGAAACATCTCTCTAAGTTAGAACTTCATTTCAATCCCAAGAGCAGTACCCTACGGGAACATTATAATTTTGGCACCCGTGCCCAGGAAGAGAGTAAAACAGTGGACGATTATGTAGCAGCGTAGAGACATCTAGCTATTACATGCAATTTTGGCCAAAGTTTGGATGAGCACATACGTGATGAATTTATGATACAGTGTTGCAACAATCGTTTCAGGGAAGAGCTATGGCTCAAAGATGACTCTTTGTTAGTTAGTGTTGAAGATTGAAAAGAGAGAAGAACACTCCATGTCATGTATTGACACATTTAAAAAGGTGGAACAAAAGAAAGTCCTAACAGTTATCCTCAAAGTGCGGTCAGATGAAAAGAAATGTACCAAGTTCAAAGGGCATACCACATTCGAGTACAACCCATATCATTGTGGAAGGAGTAGTGAATTAAAAAAAAAAAAAAAAAACAGTTTGCATCTAATGCAGCACCAAATGAAAGTGAATGCTATTGGTGTGGCTGTAGGAATCACTTAGCTAGTGCACCGGTGTGTACAGCAAGGAAGGTGTTGTGTACCTAGTGCAAGAGATGGGGTCATTTTGCAAGCTGCTACAAGAATTTCCAAGGCACTATGAATTTCCATGTCACAGTTTGTGGGAGTATATACAAGCACTTCATTAGAAGATGAGGAATATACAAATGCAGAACTGGTTACAATAACTATGGTGGAATGCGACATGCCTGAGGAGTGTGAGAGTCCGTTGACCATTGTCTTGGATATTGGGAAGGCACCATGGATGATGACAGACTCTGGAGCTAAAGTAACTATAATAGAAAGGAATGCGCTTGAGAAAGATTTGGAATCCACCAATAAGCTGATGACACACCTCAAGAACAATATCATCATTGACATCCATAGCCTCAATATCTGCCTCATGCTGATACAGCCTTGGATGTCCAGTGCATACTTGAAGCTCAACCCCTCCAAGACCAAATTTCTACTCCTCACCAACAACACCAAACACCCAGACATACAAACCTGGCTATCAACAATGAACTATGAGCATTTCACACCAAGCTCACCTCCTGTGCCATGTCCCTTGGGTTGCACATCGACAAACACCTCTCTTTTAAAGACACACAAAGCTAAGAAAACTAAGACAGCTTTGTATAAGCCCTCCCTCCTGCACAAAGTTAAGCCCTTCCTCCCTCTGGACAGCTTTAGATCCACTGGTCAAGCACTGTTCCTATCCCACCTGGATGGAGGCAATGCACCCCTCAAAGGCATCCAGTCATCCTCCCTTGTGCTCCTGAGATGTGTCCTACACGTGGCCACATGCCTCATCAACGATCTACGTAGATACAACCATATCACCCCAGCCCTCATCAACCTCCACTGGCTCCCAATGCATGCACAAGTCACCTTCAATTCTTGCTGCATCATCTAAAAGGCAGTCGCCCTCAAGTCAACCAGCAACCTCATGGAGAAACTCAGCATCTCCGGCAGACAGCGCACCACCAGAAGCCAGGACACGTGCATACTTGAAATCCACTGCTGCTAAACGGAGAGGACCAGAAAACAAGCCGTCTTTGCCTATGTCCCAAGACATTGGAACCTCCTCTCTTTCAGCATCAGACTCACCCTCACGCTCCTAATTCAGAAAATAACTCTATACGCACCTCTTCTAGGAGTCTGTTCTCTTCAACACCTAGGCTATCACATTGCTCCTCATACCACCTGACCCACTAAAACCCACCCGCCCCTTTCCTCCCTGCCACCCAGTACAGCTGTAGCCTTCCTCTGTGGCCCTCTGTATCCTACCCCCGCTATACATAATTTCTGTTGTTACCTTAGGCAAGCGCTCTGTTATGCATCTGTACCATTGTATACCTCTGTAAAGCATTCCATTATGCATCTGTATTGTTTTATACCTCGGTAAAGTGCTCTGTTGCTTCTCGAAGCTAGATCAGCGCTCAATACATACCATAATGAAAAAGGTGGAAAGCCTTACTCCACCCTATATCAAAACTGGAGGTTAGAAAATGGACCATCTTGAACTCTTAGGTTATTTTGTAAGTAAATTTGAATTTAAGGGCAGGAAAATATTTGGGAAAAGGTATCTAACAAACAAGGGTGCATCTCTTTTAGGATGGACAGAGCAAAACATCTACATATGCAAGCAATTGAACCCAAATAACAAGGAACGTGTTTTGCATGTGCATTCCAGTGAAGGAATTCAGTAGAGGAACTATTTGGGTCACTCTCATTGTCCCAGAGAAATGACGAAGGGGAATAAAAGATAATAATTATACATGCATCATGTGTTTGAAAGGTCCTGAAAAAAGGTATTCAGTATTTGAGAAAGAAGCGTTGGCATGTCATTGGACTGTCGAGCAACTTATCACATTTTTGCGGGGTTCTGATTTTGCTCTGCATATGGATCATTGACCTTTAAAGGTGATATTCGAGTGAAAAGGACTAGATAAAGAATCAAGACGCCTGGCAGGGTGGGTGGCCAGAATGCAGTGCCGTTCATTTAATGAAGAGGTAATTGCAGGAAGAGACAATCACTTTGCTGATTGATTTTCACGGTTAAATGGAAAAGAAGAAGTTGGAGAGGAGAAATGGTGCGGACACATATTTCTGACTCAGCATGATGTTATAGGTAGAAGGGAGTGGCCAGAGGTGACCAAACAGGATGTGAGCATTGTTACAGCAATAGAAGGAGTACAATCTGAGTGGCCTGATAAGGAAGAGATGCATGAGATGTGAGGGCTTATTGGGAGATGTGCGATGAGTTGAGTATTGAGGGTGAGATACTTTAGGGATCATGAAAGTTGTTGTTCCAGTACCGTTTTGTGAAAGATTGAAATATTTGGCACACGAGGGACACATTTGCATTTCCAATTCCAAAGGGGTGCTAAACGTGGATTGCTGGTGGCTAGGCCAATATTGCATTTTTGAAGGGAAATTAAAAGTTGGCTTGAAATGTGAGAAAAGTGTTTAACGATTGTGTGTGCGTGCAAGGCACATGGTTTGTCCTGAAGTACATCGCAATGTATGGGAAGCATTGGTGATGGATATTTTGGTCCCAGTTGAAGTTGGAGGTGGATGTGGAAAATACATCATAATATTAGTAGATTTGTAGTCTTGGTGGGTTGAGATAAAGTTTGTGTGGGAGGCAAGTGAAGGAACAATTGTAAAATTCTTAGAGGATGTATATGGAAAGGAGGGATATCCGATGTCTGTGTTGACAGACAACGGTGCGCAAATTCTGTGGAAGGGTGTTGTAAGAATATTTGAAGGGAAGTGAGGTTAAGCATAAGAGGACATTGTTATATCCACCCAAATCTAATTGTGCTGTGGAAAGAGTAAATAGATGCTTAATGGAGGTAGTGAGAATGGCAGAAACATGTGGGGGAAGAAAAAAGAACGTGGTGGAAGTGAGCATAAAGAGGCTGAGAATGTCGGCCAATGTTGTAACAGTTGAAATTCTGTTTGAGTTTATGAGAGGACGGAAGGGAAATAGACATGTATGCCCTGTTTGGCTGGGGCGTGCCAGAGGTAAACAAGTAGATTTAGCGCTGGTGAGGAAGAGGTGTGAGTTACGCAAAGAGATGGCAAAGGAGATGTGTGTTGTGAGAGGTGTGAAGATATTGGCAGGAACGAGAGAGGTGATTGGATAAGAGTGAACAAACGAGTTATGAAAAGTGTTGTACACTGATCCTTTGCAAGTGGAAAAAGTGCTTATTGGATTAGTGAGCGGTTGAAGAGGACAGGTGTGGAATTCGGGGAGTGTGGTAAAGGTTCCGGGGCTGTGGGAGAGATGAAGTGGCTATTGTGTGAGTATATAAGTAAAAAAGGGAGGTGTGTGGTTTAAATATTTACATTCATTTGGGTTAGGGGATGCTGTTAGGAGTGCATGTATGAGGACATTCTGGGAGTAAGCAATTGGAGTTACGGGAGTTCTTGATGAGGCAATTGAGCGGTGGATAGCGAATGACTAGTGTGTGTGGCGGGGGTGTTTGTCCATGCATCTTATTTCCGTTATGATTTTATGAATAAATCTACGTACTCTAGTGGTATTCATTATATTACCACCAGAATGTTCCTTCAATGCGGAACTTGTAATGAGGCCCATTAATGTCTTTAAAGTCAATGCTAAAGTAGCCTTAATGTTTATACTGCATAACGTACCATACAGTGAGTTGTCGAAATTCTACATGGGCATGATTTTCATGTTCAATGCATGAAGTATGTTAAAATGAGACCTGAAAATTGATCAAAATAACTGTGTATAGTTAAATTAAGAAAAGCATATTAATGAAAAGGGTTTTGATCGTGACAATAAAAGAGATATCAGAAGTGTTTGCATTAATGGCTGTGGGCCAGGCCTATCAGAATCATTAATTGTACATTCCAATTGCACAAAACGGATCTATGTGCATTGCCATTTAATTAACAGGTAGATAGATACCTAAGAAGAAAAATGGTTCTGGTGGACATGATAAACTCGAGCAGGGAAACTATGAAAATATTCCATGTTTTAATATTACATTTAAAAGCTGAAACAAGATTGTTTTTTTATTAAAAAAAAACAAAAACATTTCCGTTAAAAAAACATGACACTGCAATGATGTATCATCAAAAAAGAGACCCAGTTCATCCCCAAGCACGATGATACTGCCTTAAATGAGTCCCCAAGACCCCTTTAATCAAGACCACACCAAAGCTTCAACATAAACATAGAAAGGGGCCATGAGATTACCCCTAAACGCATTCAAAATGTTTCAAAACGAACATGTCCAAGTATTTGCTAAGATATAAAACGCCTCTTCACAAAAAAGAACACAATGCATCGTTACGATTACAGAAGTGTAGGTCAAAATGGCTTTAAAGTGGCCATAATAGGAGTTTAGTCAGTAAGCTAGTAGCCTTATCTGCGGCAAGAAGCTGGAGGTAAATCGTCAACCTTACCACCAAACCACTTTGTATTTACTGTGCGGAATTACCTCTTGCGGTACGTCCACACGAAATCCCCATGGATTAAGTACAGGACTGATTGGCAAATAAACTAAGCGTTTGTTGTCAGTAAATCAGCGACTTGCAGCAGATTTACAGATGACTTATCACCACACTCACAATGAGGCCCATGGCTCAGAAGTGCCTTCAAAATCTGACATAAACGCATGTTTTAGCACAAAAAGGTGCTGATTTAGATACTAATCAATAGCCTACGTTTAAGGAGAACATCTGCAGGACCCTCGACTCGTGAAAATGTGCAGGAATGATAGAACTCAGTATCACATATTATACAGTATACTGAGATGGTATTGCTGAAAGTAGTATGGGTTCTAGAGAGGGGTTGCATTAAACCAGCCAGCCAAGCAACACACCACTAGTAACAAAGTGTACTGTCATGCTGGAAAAAGTAAAACTGTAAAAACAAAATAAATACATAACATTGAGAGTAGGGTATGTGGTGAAAGTGAAAATAGAATAATAATACACGTGTTTTCAGGGCAGAACGTCGTATGCTCCCAGCAGTCCGGGATCATTAGTCCCTCGACTGATATTTATTTGCTTACGTTTCCTGTGTTATAGTGTAAGTCCAATTCTTTATGCATTGTTCATTGTGGCCCAGCTTCTCCATGAACCCCATCTTGGAACTCATTAACAATTAAAGCCGCATATGCTTCAACAAAATATGTTAACAACTATTGATAAATGAATCCCAAATAATTCAGTGAGTTGCTGCACTATAACAACAGCAGCCCACACATCAATCCACTAGCAAGAAGAAATGGGAGTTAGGGAGAATTCTCTTGAGGCCCTGTGGTCAAGGTCCTCACGTATAGCTTCCTTACGCAGTTATTACTAATGATTTACACAAGCTCACCAAGCCCTCTAAGAGCTAGACGCAGCAGAGCATTCCAGACCTAACACAGAGGTGGTTGAGTGGAAAGGTTTATTAGTCCACACACTATATGTGTGGTGGACAGTATGAAGATGCAGTAGTAAGAGGTTGACACACAGGTGCCATTTTGTTGCTACAGAGTTTGACTACGGTTGGAGAGATCCCTTGCTATCCCTAATGCTAAGAGGTGATTCCCTGCCTCAATATAAATCTTAAATGGGTCAGTCAGGATGCCAAAAATAAAGAATTGTCCACCGTCATGTAAAACCCCTAGCTCTAGCCCTCACATTAACAACTTAAATAATAATGCAAAGGAGTGTCTTTGTAGCAGATCCTTCACAGTTCTTTTCAAAAGTTCCAAATGGTGCGAAAACAAACAGAGTGGGTCAAGAGAATGTCTCCCTTCTCGTGACTTTGCCCCAATGTTCACAATCCTTGGGGTTGTCACCTTTCCCCAGGTGTCTCTTCTTTTTACACAGCCAACCAGGTTCACTCTTCTCCCGGTACTGTGACTAGAAACTGAAGAGTTGTTACAACTGTTCTTCTTATATAGGTGTGAGCCCCAGACTTGCGCAACACACACAATTCTATTCCTAGGTAGACGTGGTGTACTCTCCTGCCAAGCACTACCTTTTGCCACAACTGTCCTTCTTTATATGGGGCAAGCAGCAAACCCGCCTGGATTTAACAGTTCTCCTTCGAGGTTGACTTGGTGTACTCTCCTGCCAAATACTAACTATTGTGCAGCCAACCTGGTTTGCCTTTCTCCCATGTAGTATGACTATGAAGATGAGCAACTGTGGTAATCCCTTCTGGCCTCTTCTTTCTGGGTAGGCTTGGTTTACTCTCCTGCCAAACACCACCATTTACAACCAAAGATGTAACAGCTTCTTCGCTATCACTTTCAGGGTCCCAGACCCTAGGTTCAGGGTATTGTCCCCCTTCCTCACTTGAGACCACCTCTTCTCCTTATCAGGGTCCCAGACCGACGGTATTCCATTCCCCTTTTGGCTTGCCACAACTTCTTTCTCTCATCAGGCTACCAGACCCTAGGTTATGGGTATTATTTCACCTCTCCTGCTTGCCACAACTTCTTACATTTATCATGGTCCCAGTCACTAGGTATGTGGTATTGGTTCCCCCCTTTCTCTTGCCAAACCTCTTCTGTTTATCACGGTTCCAGAACCTAGGTACAGGGTATTCCTTTCCCCCTTTCTTTACTCCTTTGCGTACCTGTGGGTTTGGCTAGTGAAGCCGTCTGCTTTTTCCCATCTTCCTCTGCCAGCTGCTTGTGAAGGGTCTGCTTAGTCTGTGGTGGCTCTGTAGCACTGGCATTCCTTTAGGAAGTTGTCTTGCTTTCCAACACATCAGGATCCCCTGCCATCTTCGTCCGCCAGCCTGTGTCCCAGCCAGTATCTCAGGACCGGCTCTGGAGCTCTCAACCTCGCCCTGGGTATCACAGCCTCCTTCTCAGGTGCAGCAAACACAGTCCTTCCAGGAAGGACTGCTCCAGGGAGGACTGCTCGGCCGTTTATCAGCCATGCATCCAGGTTTGTGTGTCCTGGTTTCCCTCTATTCTTTTTACAATTAGTCATGTGTATGTCCTGTCCAATTAGATTTTAGGAACCACTCAAATGGTGGCTAGTAGTGTAGGGTGTCCTGACCCACGTTTAAGCTACCCTGCTACAACATTTGGTGCTGTGGGCTTAGGAAATTCAAGATGGCGGAAAACCCACATGTGCGCCGAAATCCAGGAAAGCTGCGCAGTTGTGCGCACACCAAAATGGTTACCTAACTTGCCACCCACCAGGGTAAAGAAAGGTCTTTGTTAACAAAATCCACTTTTACTGATGTCAAAAAGTTGCTGAAATCGTGACTCATTGGACCACTTTAAAGATTCAACCCTTTTTGTGGGGTTCCACATAACCATCTTACTGTAAGGAGCCCCATCAAAACAATGTTAAGCAAGGATTTACTACCATGTAAGAACCATTCCTGTTTAGAATGCATTAATCCAAGAAAATCCCAAAAATGGGTGCAGTACCAGTACTCACCACTATCCAAAAGCCGGCGTTTTAAAACCCACTGTGTGTTTTTCTGAAGGCAAGCAAAATGCCTATTTCAAACCTTGCAACATGTGCAAAATATTCACTGAACACCAGCAGACATTTGGCAGAATGGAGTTTTGTGTGCCTACAAAATCTGGGAAATGAAGAGCCCAAAAACAATGCTTATAACAAAAATGCTATGGAGTCAGCAGCTTAAGCCTAACTGCAACTGGATTTAAAACCACCAAAATCGAAAATGTTAAATTAAATGAGTGACCTATGTTTGGTGTCACATGCCTTTGTAACTGTTGAAATGTCATAGTTTTGCACTTAGAATCAGCATTCTAGCTGCATGTGTAAAATTACAAGTTATTTTAAAAGCAACAAAAAGTTAGCTGAAGGTCTGGCTTAAGGAACTTGATTTTGCCTAGCAACGGATCCCATCATGAGTGAAACTTGAGTCACAACTATGTTCCCAGGCCAATGTTCCTTTTGCTGCCCACACTAAGGATATGCCATCTATCTGATAATTGAATTTCCTGTGCTCTGCCAGAGAGTGAACAAAGCCCTCTCCACTCAGGCAAAGGTTTTTATTACAGACGTCGTAAAAAGTGGCTTCCTCCTGGAGAAGCTGGGAGGGGCACTGCCTGTGAGAAGCAAGCTGGCTTGGCAGAAACTGGAAAGACTGGTTTCTGTACCATGTGACCTGAAAAGACACACCCCTGCAGCAAGGATATGGTTTTATAAAAAGGGGGATAATTCATAGTGCGGACATGTGAACATTTTATAAATGATACCATAATTCTTGTGATTTTTCTGCCCACAGTTTAAGACGTGGTAGGAACCGGTGGTATGTTCAGGGGGGTTTTAGCGGAAAAGTGGATATTACTCTAAATGTGTGCATGTTAAAAATCTGAAACTTCATCAGTTAATGTCCCTACCCCCTGCACACATGTATGTAAAGTTGGGTCCATGTCGGAAATTGAAAAAGCAGTTAAAAAGTCAATTATGTACACTCTTTGAATGCAAGCTCCGAGAATGAGCAGATTTGGACATAGACATGGCTAAATTCAGCCACACCATGTATATGTAATTTCAAACAACTGTGTAACTCTGAAGTATGGATTTTGATCATATATATATTTGGGTGCACAGATGATAAGGGAGGTTGTTTCAAGAGATCATAAAATGACATCAATCTGACTCACAGTTCAGTTTGCCAATCAAGCGGAGGAATGGAAGCCTGACCAATGACGAATGAGAGGGGCAAGTCTAGTGATGCAACACACACACCCATTCTCAAGAAACAGATAAAAGCAGAGAGTCAGGACACATAGAGACATTCAATTTCATCTGCCGCTGGAAGCCCTGCCGGAAAAATCCATACTTACCTCCATCAAACGCCAGAAAGCCAAACTAGAGACTTCAATCTATCCAGAGCAGAGACCAGACCAGAGAGAAAGCAGTGCTGTGCCTAGCAGAGACCAGACCAGAGAGAAAGCAGTGCTGTGCCTAGCAGAGACCAGACCAGAGAGAAAGCAGTGCTGTGCCTAGCCGAGACCAGACCAGGCGCTGTGAGCAGAATCCGGAAAGACCTGACCAGACTGAAGATCGTGACCAAGTCGCTTTCCTGTTCAAAATCTCTTGTGAGTACTTAGCAAAACTCAGAACACATCTCTTAGTTTAAATTCATCTAATTCAATCTATTTAATCTAAGTAGAACTGCCTCCTAGCTGTCACCTGTCATTTCTAGTTGCAAGCTGCACTTGTCATTTTGAGCTTTTGAAATTTGCAAACCCAAAAACGACCTTTACTTAATTGCTCATATCTCCGCAACCGTTTTGGCTAGAGACTTGCAGTAACTTTTATTTGGAAGCTGAGATCCTAGGCTTTCATAGGACCCCAAAACGATAGAGATAGTCCTTGCGGTTCCTCTGTAATAGCGCTCGGCGCATCCGCGAATTTTACCGCGATTTGCAATTTCTTCACATGTAAAAACTGCTGCTGTTTGCTTTCCATTTGCCAGAAATTCGTTTGACCTGCTAACTATCCCTGCATCATTGCTAGTGTGAGCCTGGACTAATATTAACTAGATACCACTCACCCTGAACCTCTGAAAGGGAATTAAAAGCGTTTCCAGCATATTTCTCATTCATTGCCAGCACATATCAAAGCATTTTGGGCCTGTGATTTCAAAACTCCTACCTGTTTTCTGTTGTCTAAGCTTGCTGGATTGAACTGATTACATTGATTGCATTTCTGAGAACTGTGTGCTTTCCTCCCATTTCCTTGCATTGCATAAAGAGGGGGGGAGTGAATAGCCAGAGAAAAGTGATTACATTGTTTGGTTGAAATCATATTGCGTATTTTCTGTACTGCATTCATTGAATATTGCATCCACCTGAGCTTACATAAAGCATCCTCTACCACATTATACTTTTGTTCCTATTTACCAGTGTGCTACCTTATCCATTTCTTGTCAACTCCTTATTGATTATAGAGAAGCGTGTTAGTGCCAGATTCTCCGTTGTTAATCTTTATCATATCAGATTAAGTGTGCTATTCAAGTATTAATTTATTATAAAGTGTGATATATCTATTTTAGATTATCAAATAAACCTTTTAAACTTGCAAAACAGAACTACTTCTTGGCTCAGTGGGGTCAGGGGGATTCCAAGAGAGGGGTGTTATATAAGGGTAGTCATCCAGAACGCATGAACTGGACCTAAAGATATATCAATAAGGGTTTTCATTCAGTATTATAGACTAGGCGTTGACTTAGCTGTAGTGTTGAATTGAATCCTCTTACAAAGTGGGGGCTCGAGCCGAGACGTTGGGTTAGATTTACCACTTGTGCAGCTTAATACAGTGTGCTAACTGACGGGATACATACATCCGGTCGGATCACCACGCTGCATTACGCTGTGAAGCATTCCTCAAAAGGGACACTCCAAGAAAAGTTCTGTTCTGCAAAAATAAAATACAAACTTCTGTAAGTCAGGACAGAGACCAATCTCTAGAATGACGACCTTGGTAGATATGAAAATAGCCAGAGAGCACTTCTTACACAAACTATTTGTGAGAGGTGAATGGACTCACCAGGACCAAACAGTCTGGTTGCAGGCCATCACGCAACAGGTCACTGAAACAGGGTCAGATATATATAGAGATCAGGGTCCATTACACGTGGCCCTGAGTGAACTATATATGGCTCCTAAGGCCAAAGATGAGCACGACAAGATTGTTAGGATAGCGGCATATTTATATTTATACATGGGAGCCATACAGAATAAATGTGCTGAAGGCCATGATCTGGCAAAAAGGCAACAGATGGCGTTAGAGAAGGCCCAATCTGATCTGGACTCTTCTGAGCAAAGGCTGCACAGAAGCCAGGAGTCAGAAAATGAGACCAGACAGTACATCACTAAAATAAAGGAGGATATGGATGTGCTGCAAAAGGAAAAGTCAGAACAGGATACCAGATTTCTGGCCTTGCAGAAGGAACACCAAGAAGGTTTGGACTCCCTACTGCAAAGCCAGAAAAAGCTGGAGCAACAGCTAGACTTCAATAGGGCATGTGCTGAGCAGGTAGTCACCCTGCAAAGCCACCTAGATAGAGTGAAGGAGGAGAGCAATAAACTGATTCTGAAAGACCTGGATACCCAGGAAGAGTTTGATCAGGAGCGCCAGAAAGCTGGTGCCTTCCAAAGGCAAAGGGACGACCTGGCGGCACAAATGCAGGCTCTTAGTCAGGAAAGAGACGCCTTAGGCCAGGAAGTCTGCCATTTAAAAAGAAAAATGGAAGAAAATCACCTGGCCCACCAGGGGCTGGGTGATCTCCAAAAAGAAAACCAGAACTTGGTAGAGCACACCAGAAGGGTGGAAGATGCTCTAGCAAGAAAGGAGCAGGCCAATAGGGACATTGCCCAGGAGGTAAACCTCCTGCAGCAAAGACTGGCCCAGTTCTCCAGGACCAACCAGGAAGCACAGAGGGAGAATGAGGCCCTCTGTCAACACAATGATAGGCTCCAGCAACAGGTAGCGATGCAGGAGAAACTGATAGAGTCGAGTAAGGCCTTAACAGAGGAACTGAAAGCACAAATGCAGGCTCTTGCATTGCAACAGGGAACAGGGGCGGATAGAGATGAGGTCCGCTGGGAAAGAGAGATTCCTGACCATAACCGCAGGAGCCCTAACACCAGGGGCCTTCATTTTCCCCAGTCCCTGGACTCTACCACCCCCATGTCCCCTGGCGCACATGAGCACAGGGCCGCAGGGATGGCAGATCACTATCCAGCTAAGAGTATGGGGCTCATAGGCCAGTACCACTCAGGAATGGAGGGGTGGGCATCCGGGTATGGGCACCCAAGTACAGTACAGTTCAATGGGGAACCCCAGGAGAGTAGGCCCATTAAGGGCATCCTGAAAACCTCTGCCCAGTTAGGTCAGTGGAGGGGGTACCCATCAAATCCTGGCAGCAAGGAGGAATCTGAAGACTCCTCTGAACTGCGCAGGACACAGGAGACCAGGTCCCCACATTCTGCCAGCCATTCCCAGGCTCGCAGAATCCGGGAAAACCTGGAAGAACAGACGGGAACCTCTGGGAGCAGTGCCTCTGAGTCCGAGGAAGAATGGACAAGGGTTACCCGAACCAAAAAGGCCAATAAGGCAAAAAGGGCCTTGCTTAAGGACCCCTTAAAGCAGATTAAGGCGATCAGGAGCGTCATCACGCCTTACCATAAGAACGCTAAGTATTCTGTTTGGGAGCACTTAGAGTTGTTTGAACAAATGATGGAGACTTTCCATTTGAAGGACAGCCAAAGCTGTATTCAATATGTAAAGTGGACATTCTCCCCGGAATACTCCAGTTTCTTTGCGGGGCTGGAGGACCAAAATCATTTAAGATGGTCCACATATAAGGCGGCCATCCTGAAACATTTTTCTGTTCACAGAAATCCTCAAGAGGCTCGCAAGGCGGCCTACAATTTGCAATGTGGGGAGGATCAGGCCCCACGAGAATTTGTGCAGGAGTTAAAGCGTGCTTTTGCGCAAACCACCAGAAGGGTGCGCACAGATAGTAGAGAGTTTGTCAATACATTTTTCCATGCCTTGCCCAAATATATAATGACCCAGCTCGTGAGAGATTTTCATGAGAAAAGATCTTTAGACTGGGTCATTGAACAGGCTACCCGGATCTATGAGGTGCAGAAGCCCATAGAAAATAAAAGCAATGCCCAGAAAAACCCCAAAGCCAACAGCACCCCTGCTGCTGTCAAGGTGGCAGAGGTAAAGGTCACCCCCGTTTTGGATCTGGAGATGGGGGGGCCTAAAAACCTACCTGCACCTAATAATGCTAGGCCCAGAAGGTCCTCGGGCCAGTCACAGACAGGGAGCCAGGGAGGCAGCCCCACAAATGGGGTCCCTCGCTCTCCTGACTATGTAAGTCCTCGCTACAAAGGTAACAGACCCATCCTGGGTTATGTGTGGACTCCTCCAGCCCAAGGGGGGGGATCCAGCCAAGCACCTAACCCAGGGAACTTCCCTCCAAACTTCCCACAGGAGGGCAGAAATTTACCAAACCCTGGGCAGAACTTTTTCCCCAGATATCCTCCCGACTTTCAG
Organism: Ambystoma mexicanum; assembly: GCF_040938575.1. NCBI lineage: Eukaryota > Metazoa > Chordata > Amphibia > Caudata > Ambystomatidae > Ambystoma > Ambystoma mexicanum. The sequence continues at coordinate 445,674,071 of NC_090935.1, read as the reverse complement.
CCCCAAAACCATCCATCCTTCTTTCCCCAATTCCCTGAGCCCAGATCACTGAATCCGGGAGAGGGGAGGCCAAGGGGGGAGGGGTACCCAAATCTTCCCAACCCGGGGTATTACCAGAGGAGGGACAGCTACCCTTCCCGGGATCAGCCCAGGGGAGAAAACAGGGCCCCGTATCAGCCTGAGCGGGTTTCCCAGTTAGAGCGCCAGGTTCAAAACATGGCGCGGGACCTGGGTCACATACTGAGGGCTCAGCAGAACCCTCAGATGGGCGTGCCGGCGCAGAACGCACCCAACTCTGGACCTGGTGCTCCAGAACAATGACGGGGGCAGCACCCCGATAACTCACCGGTTCCCAGGGAGGAGGCACAAAGGGAAGGGGGGTGTAAAGCCTTGGAGGAAGCTTCCTTCCTCACTTGTAAACAGCCCCTGGAAACCCAGGAACCGGAAACAAAATCTCTTGCCCCTGAAAGTCTGCCTCCTAAGGAGCAGAGGGGGGGTAGGAGAAACAAAAGACCCAAACAGACTCAGTTTGAGGAGGAAGTACAGATCTTCCAATTTGAGGGAGAGGGATCCTCAGAGGATCCTGGGAAAAGGATCTTCTCCTTCAGAGAGGGGGGAACTCCTTCCAAAGAAAAATGGGTCCCTAGGGATGCAAATCCAGACTGGGGAGATGTGGAGACTGAGCTACCGCCGCCCACCATCTCATCCCAGAACCAACAGCAAGAAAACCCCCTGGTTCAAACCCATCCTGGTGACTGCCTCCAAAAAGGGGGGGGCAGCCCAGAACCGGAACCAGGGGAACCCACAATGGCTCTGATCTCCAGTTGCCAACTTTTTCTTTCAGATTCCCAAGGCTCTCCACAGAATTCTGCCCAAATCTCTTCGCTATCGATGTCCAAAACCAGAAAGTTAGCCCACCAGTTGTCCAAAAATGTACATTATCTGTGCCCCCTTGAGGAGAAGGAGGGAAGATATTATGCCCCGGTACAAGTACAGGGGCAGGGTACAATCTCGGCACTGGTGGACACTGGATCTCAAGCTACCCTTCTGTCCAGAAGGGCCTTTGATGAACTGAATGCAGGAAGGGGAGAGAATTACCAAATTCCTCTCACCTCACTTCCGGGACAACTACAGAACTTTGACGGGAAGGAAATTCCCGTTGAGGGGACTGCAGATTTGGACATTAAAATTGGGCGACATAAGTTGAAACACCCGGTCATAGTTGTGACCCCAGAGGGCACCCCTTGTTTACTAGGGAATGACCTCCTGAGAAGGTTGTCACCCCTAATAGATTGTGTAAACAAGGTCCTCTGGACCCAGACTAGCCGACCAATAAAATTAAAACAGAGTGTCAACCATGTTAGTTTAAACGGCACCTGCCACATGGTTGAACAAAAATCTGACCAAGTAAAATTTCACTTCCAGAATAGCCAAATTCCAGACGTGACAGTAATAGCAGTAGGACAACAGACTGGTGATGGGGGGTCCTCTCTATTTCTGAAAATCAACCTTCCTTCCAGTTTAAGGTGGTATTCCACGCTGGAAGGAAACACTCTGAAATTCTATACCAATCCACAATCTGAAACTCCCACTCCTATAGTCCAGAAAGATATGAAATCAGCTCAAAGCCTGGCTGATATTCAGCAAATTGGAGAGCAGTTGTTCATCCCTGTTCAGTTAAATGATGGGAAGGACTCTGTTCTCGCTCGAGTGTGTGTGAACAACGGTAAGAGCTTCATCAGCGAAGCCATGTTTCGCCAACTTCCAAAAGATCCAGCCATTCCCACCTTCAAACTGATAGACAAATGGGAAATGGACCTGGAAGCACCCAATTCAAAACATCTCCTGCCAAGCAGGTGCATGCTCAAGATCTCCATTGGCAACAAGAGCATAGTCCATAATTGTTGGGTCGTGCGAGACGTCCCTGCCGCCTTTTACTTAGGCAGTGACATTCTCAATCGCTTTGCCATTAGTTTGGACCTAATAAACTTCAAAGCTTGGTCCCGATTAGCGGATAATCCCATGGGCTTTGTTGATCCAGAAAAAGCATTTAGGTCAGCTCAATTGCTACCTTATGCAGTTGAAATTCAGGTGAAAGAGGAAGTCACCATCCCAGAAAGGACCCGACAATTCTCCCTGGAAGTGAAAGTTAAAAGGGGACAAGAGTTGAAAAACCTTGATGCTTACATACATCTAAACGCTTCTCTCCAACAGCAAGGGTTGGGGGTAAACCCAACTCCATTAGTCAACATAGAACATGACACCATTCCAATAGAGGTGGATAACAGCGACTTAAAGAGTATTACTCTAGCCGCAGGCACCATTATTGGAATGGCGGTTGATGACCAACATTTCTCCATTGATCTTGTAAATGAACTGTTAGGACCAATCCCCAAGGACTGTTTTGACAGTGACAGTGATGACAATACAACACCAGACAGGATTTTTACCCGGCATGGGGGGAACTTCCTGGTGTACACTTCCTGCCCATATGGTAAGGAAGATGTGACGTGTGACTTCAGGAGGGATGAGGTGATTTTCCAGGTACATGAGGGCTGCCTTTCCCACCTGAAGCCTCCGGTCCAAATCAGCACTCTGACCAGGGACTTCTCCACCCAGTTGGAGGAGGCCGCTGAGATAGCCAAACCAGAAGTCTTTCCAGGCTTCAGGCAGATGGTGGAAGAGAGAGTCAACCTAGCTGATGCCTGTGTGACTCTGGAACAAAGGCAAAAGTTGAAACAAGTTTTCTTGGATTTCCAAGATCTCTTTGCGGTAGACTCATATGACTGTGGTCGCATCGACATCCACACCACAACAATCCCCACGGACCCTGGCATGACTCCAGTGTTTGTGAAGCAATATCGCTTGCCTCTCGCATCAATGGAGTCCCTTACGGAAATAATTAAGAACCTTGAGTCCCGGGGAATAATCCGTCCAGTCCACAGCACCTTCAATAATCCGGTGCTGGGAATATTGAAGCCAAACGGCCAGTGGAGACTCTGTGCCGACCTCAGGGAGCTCAACAAACGGGTCCATACTTCCCGATGGCCTCTGCCCTACATTGACCAAGGGCTGGCCCAGATCCAGGGGTCACAGGTATTCACTGCAATAGACCTGACCAATGGATACTGGACTGTGCCTGTCAGTAGGGAGGACCAATACAAGCTGGCTTTTACCTTTGGGGGCCAGCAGTACACATGGACCCGGACTCCCTTCGGATACCTTAACTCCGGTAATGAGTTCAATATTTTCCTACATAAGGCCATGCCCGACCTGGGTGCAAGGGGTAACCTGGCTTATGTAGATGATGTCCTCATCAAAAGTTCATCTGTGGAGGAACATATAGCGGAGATCCGTTATGTTCTGACACAGTTGAGGGCCGCCGGAGCAAAACTTTCCTTTCAGAAAGCACAGTGGTGTAGAACCCGTGTTAATTTCTTGGGGCATGAGATTACTCCTCAGGGTCTTTGTCCCCAGGAAAAGAAAGTGGAAGCATTTCAGAAACTGAAAGACCCCACAACCCTGCGGGAACTAAGGAGCCTCCTTGGACTGACTAATTACAGCAGAAAGTTCATTGAGGGCTACGCAGAGATCACCAGACCCCTGATTCATCTCCTGAAAGGGGGGGTCAAGTGGGAATGGGGTCCAGAACAAGCCGAGGCAGTAAAACAACTCAAAAGAAGCCTCTCACAAGCGCCTTGCCTAGCTTACCCTGTCAGAAACAAGGAGTTCTTCCTGGAGACGGGGTTCTCTGATACGTGCTTGACGGCAGTATTATACCAAAAGCATGACAAGGTCAAAGTAATCTCCTATGCGAGCAAAACTTTATCCTCTGTGGAGGAAAAATTCAACGATTGTGAGAAGGCACTCCTGGCAACGGTGTGGGCATTGAAGAATTACCGTCCGTTTATCCAGGGGGAACACATTATAGTGGAGACTCCACACCAGCCTCTGCAATATCTCCAAAGTGACAGAATCCGGGCCGGAAATGTGAGTAATTCCCGAATTACTTCCTGGATTCTGTCAATGCAAGGCTTTCCTGTGGAGGTCCGATATGGCCAAAACAAGAAGAGTCCCCTCGCGCAAGGTCTGGCTGACTTGCATGATTGTGCCAGAGAAAACTGTCTCGAGGACGAAAGTCTAAAGATAAAGGACAACATGGAGGCATACCTTAATTCCCCCCACAAAGTCGTTGAAGAGGACAAGTGTGAGGGAATGCTCACTGTCTATGTGGATGGATGCTCTTACCATGTTGACAACGACGGGGAGAAAGAACTGGTGGCCGGCGTAGGGAATGCATGGGTGAATGAGTCCCCAGAACCCTCCGCTGGATACAAAATTGGTCCCCGAAGTAGTCAGGTGGCAGAATTGATGGCTGTGCATCAGGCCATCCTCACTGCTGTCCAGCATCAACTCCACGAACTGGTCATAATCACAGATTCGGATTATGTACGGAACGGGTTCGTGGAGCACCTGGTTAATTGGAAAACCAGAGGCATGTTATGTGCTAACAACAAACCCTTGAAACATGGGAAGTTGATCCAAAACATTGATGATCTGGTAACATCGAATGGGATGACCATCTACTGGAAAAAGATCAAGGGTCATTCCAAAGTAGAGGGACCAGACAAAACTGGAAATGACTTAGCTGATCAGCTGGCCAAAACCGGGGCCATCCAAGAAGATCTAATTGAGATTGAGTCCCTGTTGGGGGAAATCCAGGTCACTGCTATCACTAGGTCCCAGACCAATGCTCACAACGACCTTTCAATTGCACAATGGAGTAAGGAGACCCCTGATGCTGATTTGATTACCGCTCAGAAGGGGGATCCAATTATTGGTAAATTTTACCAGCACCTTGAGGACCCTGAGAACTTTCCCCTGACGGATACCGATTACATTGGGAAAGAGGACCTAAGAGTGTTGATGAAATGTCCAAAAATGTTCCGAATCCAAGACGGTTTGTTGGTAAGGAAATCCAAAGCTGGCCACGACCAGTGGGTGGTTCCTACCTCATTGAGAAGCCTGATGTTAAGTCACGCCCATGATGCGGCCACCGCCGGTCATAGGGGGTTTCACACAACATTGGAAATCTTAAGAGAGGTTGCATACTGGCCACACATGGGGCAGGACCTCAACCAATATTTGAAGGGGTGTCTTGTGTGTGCACAATTTCAGCCATCATCCCTCACGCACCGGGCGCCTTTACAAAAGAGGGGAATGACACTGCCATGGTCAGATTTACAAATCGACTTTGTAGGCCCTGTGATTCGCTCGGCTAGGGGGAATAAGTACATGTTGACTGTGACATGCTTGTTTACCAAGTGGGTGGAATGTCTCCCAGCCCCAAACTGCAAGGCAGAAACTGCAGCTGCCTTGATGATTAACCACATCTTTTCCCGTTTTGGTCTACCTCAAAGGATTGAGTCAGACAGAGGTAGCCACTTCACCAGTGAAGTAATGACAAAGATGTGGGAGATACTGGGGGTCAAGAGAAAGCTGCATATTGCTTATAGACCAGCTTCTTCTGGGGCAGTAGAGAGATATAACCGGACAATTGTGAGCATATTAAAGAAGTTTGTGGCAGATTCTGGGCCAAGTTGGGATATCCGATTACCTCTGGTCCTAATGGCTATCAGATCTACCCCTTCATCTGCAACCAAAATGTCACCATTTGAGTTGATGACTGGGCGCAAGATGGTGCTTCCTCAGCATTTGCTCTATAGGACCCAAGAGCAGACACTGATAAATGCCTCCACTACTCATGAGTATGTGGAGAATTTAAGGAAACACCTTCAACATGCTTTTGCTTATGCTCAGCGGAATCTAGAAAGATCGACTGATAGCATGAAGACCCATTATGACCTGAAAACTTCCAGGAAGGAATATCAGGTGGGAGACCGGGTCTATCTATACAACTTCCAAAGGAACCAGGCCAAGCAGCGCAAATTTTTGCCTACATGGAAGGGACCCTTTGAGATCGTCGATAAGATCTCCCCTGTGGCCTACAAGATCCGCATCCCCAAAGGTGGTTCGGCAGAGGGGGAAGACAAGTGGGTCCACATAAACCAGTTGAAATGTTGCCATCCCAGGCACACTCTGCAACAACTGGAGGAATCCTCTGGAATCCTAGCGGGTACTGTATCAGACTAATTCAGTTCCAATCATAAAACCTACCACATCTAGTCTCTAAAATATTGTGATTTACATGAAACTGTCTCTAGTGATGCTGTTTTTTTTTTCAAAATAAGAATGTAATATTTCGTTACGATGAAATGCATATGCTGCCCCACTATCTCAACAGTGGTGGAAAAAAAAATCGTCTATGAGTAGATATTGCCGCTCTTCCTTTATCATCCTAGGAGAGATGAAACCATGAAGGATGACCAAGAAGGACGATCCGGAGACCGGGAGCAAAGACACAACGGGCCCGGGGTACCGCCCAATCTTCCCATCAGGACCGGCGAGGAGAACTGATCGATCTGACCGGATGGAGAAGAAGATGCTGAACTGTGCCATCTACAGAAGAGGAAGAAGATTATGCGGACAGACCGGTGCGTGGGTCAAAACCCTTGGGCACGCGACTCCCCATCGACCCAAACTCAAAGTGCAGTCACGTGGGGGGGCTTGTAGGGTGTCCTGACCCACGTTTAAGCTACCCTGCTACAACATTTGGTGCTGTGGGCTTAGGAAATTCAAGATGGCGGAAAACCCACATGTGCGCCGAAATCCAGGAAAGCTGCGCAGTTGTGCGCACACCAAAATGGTTACCTAACTTGCCACCCACCAGGGTAAAGAAAGGTCTTTGTTAACAAAATCCACTTTTACTGATGTCAAAAAGTTGCTGAAATCGTGACTCATTGGACCACTTTAAAGATTCAACCCTTTTTGTGGGGTTCCACATAACCATCTTACTGTAAGGAGCCCCATCAAAACAATGTTAAGCAAGGATTTACTACCATGTAAGAACCATTCCTGTTTAGAATGCATTAATCCAAGAAAATCCCAAAAATGGGTGCAGTACCAGTACTCACCACTATCCAAAAGCCGGCGTTTTAAAACCCACTGTGTGTTTTTCTGAAGGCAAGCAAAATGCCTATTTCAAACCTTGCAACATGTGCAAAATATTCACTGAACACCAGCAGACATTTGGCAGAATGGAGTTTTGTGTGCCTACAAAATCTGGGAAATGAAGAGCCCAAAAACAATGCTTATAACAAAAATGCTATGGAGTCAGCAGCTTAAGCCTAACTGCAACTGGATTTAAAACCACCAAAATCGAAAATGTTAAATTAAATGAGTGACCTATGTTTGGTGTCACATGCCTTTGTAACTGTTGAAATGTCATAGTTTTGCACTTAGAATCAGCATTCTAGCTGCATGTGTAAAATTACAAGTTATTTTAAAAGCAACAAAAAGTTAGCTGAAGGTCTGGCTTAAGGAACTTGATTTTGCCTAGCAACGGATCCCATCATGAGTGAAACTTGAGTCACAACTATGTTCCCAGGCCAATGTTCCTTTTGCTGCCCACACTAAGGATATGCCATCTATCTGATAATTGAATTTCCTGTGCTCTGCCAGAGAGTGAACAAAGCCCTCTCCACTCAGGCAAAGGTTTTTATTACAGACGTCGTAAAAAGTGGCTTCCTCCTGGAGAAGCTGGGAGGGGCACTGCCTGTGAGAAGCAAGCTGGCTTGGCAGAAACTGGAAAGACTGGTTTCTGTACCATGTGACCTGAAAAGACACACCCCTGCAGCAAGGATATGGTTTTATAAAAAGGGGGATAATTCATAGTGCGGACATGTGAACATTTTATAAATGATACCATAATTCTTGTGATTTTTCTGCCCACAGTTTAAGACGTGGTAGGAACCGGTGGTATGTTCAGGGGGGTTTTAGCGGAAAAGTGGATATTACTCTAAATGTGTGCATGTTAAAAATCTGAAACTTCATCAGTTAATGTCCCTACCCCCTGCACACATGTATGTAAAGTTGGGTCCATGTCGGAAATTGAAAAAGCAGTTAAAAAGTCAATTATGTACACTCTTTGAATGCAAGCTCCGAGAATGAGCAGATTTGGACATAGACATGGCTAAATTCAGCCACACCATGTATATGTAATTTCAAACAACTGTGTAACTCTGAAGTATGGATTTTGATCATATATATATTTGGGTGCACAGATGATAAGGGAGGTTGTTTCAAGAGATCATAAAATGACATCAATCTGACTCACAGTTCAGTTTGCCAATCAAGCGGAGGAATGGAAGCCTGACCAATGACGAATGAGAGGGGCAAGTCTAGTGATGCAACACACACACCCATTCTCAAGAAACAGATAAAAGCAGAGAGTCAGGACACATAGAGACATTCAATTTCATCTGCCGCTGGAAGCCCTGCCGGAAAAATCCATACTTACCTCCATCAAACTCCAGAAAGCCAAACTAGAGACTTCAATCTATCCAGAGCAGAGACCAGACCAGAGAGAAAGCAGTGCTGTGCCTAGCAGAGACCAGACCAGAGAGAAAGCAGTGCTGTGCCTAGCAGAGACCAGACCAGAGAGAAAGCAGTGCTGTGCCTAGCCGAGACCAGACCAGGCGCTGTGAGCAGAATCCGGAAAGACCTGACCAGACTGAAGATCGTGACCAAGTCGCTTTCCTGTTCAAAATCTCTTGTGAGTACTTAGCAAAACTCAGAACACATCTCTTAGTTTAAATTCATCTAATTCAATCTATTTAATCTAAGTAGAACTGCCTCCTAGCTGTCACCTGTCATTTCTAGTTGCAAGCTGCACTTGTCATTTTGAGCTTTTGAAATTTGCAAACCCAAAAACGACCTTTACTTAATTGCTCATATCTCCGCAACCGTTTGGGCTAGAGACTTGCAGTAACTTTTATTTGGAAGCTGAGATCCTAGGCTTTCATAGGACCCCAAAACGATAGAGATAGGTTCCTCTGTAATAGCGCTCGGCGCATCCGCGAATTTTACCGCGATTTGCAATTTCTTCACATGTAAAAACTGCTGCTGTTTGCTTTCCATTTGCCAGAAATTCGTTTGACCTGCTAACTATCCCTGCATCATTGCTAGTGTGAGCCTGGACTAATATTAACTAGATACCACTCACCCTGAACCTCTGAAAGGGAATTAAAAGCGTTTCCAGCATATTTCTCATTCATTGCCAGCACATATCAAAGCATTTTGGGCCTGTGATTTCAAAACTCCTACCTGTTTTCTGTTGTCTAAGCTTGCTGGATTGAACTGATTACATTGATTGCATTTCTGAGAACTGTGTGCTTTCCTCCCATTTCCTTGCATTGCATAAAGAGGGGGGGAGTGAATAGCCAGAGAAAAGTGATTACATTGTTTGGTTGAAATCATATTGCGTATTTTCTGTACTGCATTCATTGAATATTGCATCCACCTGAGCTTACATAAAGCATCCTCTACCACATTATACTTTTGTTCCTATTTACCAGTGTGCTACATTATCCATTTCTTGTCAACTCCTTATTGATTATAGAGAAGCGTGTTAGTGCCAGATTCTCCGTTGTTAATCTTTATCATATCAGATTAAGTGTGCTATTCAAGTATTAATTTATTATAAAGTGTGATATATCTATTTTAGATTATCAAATAAACCTTTGAACCTTGCAAAACAGAACTACTTCTTGGCTCAGTGGGGTCAGGGGGATTCCAAGAGAGGGGTGTTATATAAGGGTAGTCATCCAGAACGCATGAACTGGACCTAAAGATATATCAATAAGGGTTTTCATTCAGTATTATAGACTAGGCGTTGACTTAGCTGTAGTGTTGAATTGAATCCTCTTACAGTAGTTATAGGAGGAATCTTCATCCCTCTGTATTGCCTCCTTATCTTAGTCATGATCTTACTGTTCCCCTTAGAGTCAATGGAGTTTTTCTTTGTCACAGCACTGGTAAGGGGGTCTCCATTTAGGTAACTCCTCTTCTTCTTGTTCCAGTACTCTCTTCTAAGATGGTAGGGTGACTGGTGGGGGTTTAGGGCCAGGTGAGTGGCAGGGTAAAGTGTCTTTCTTAGAGTGTCAGCCCTCATCGCATGAGGGTGTTCCCCCTCTAAGTGATCCTCCCACGGTACACCACCCCGAGGTGGATTATTGGACTGTGGCCACACCGCACTGGCCATGGGAGAAGGGATGCCAACCAAAGAGTCAACACAGCAGCCACACAACTAACTTTTTTACCATCCCCTTTGGACTAGAGCCCTTCCATTGTAGAGACCTGTTTTTGGACAATGTCTATCAAAGGTTGACTTATGTCCTTCAACCTTCTGAGGAGAACCCCTTTATTGATATTGTGTGTGAGACCAAGAAATCATCTGCTATTGCCAGCTTCCTATGATGTAGTTCTTTAGAGTCATGAAGGTGCTGGCATTGCTCTGATGAATAAGCATACAGTATGTGCTCATGCATAATTAAAAATCGAACCCATACAAGTTATATGCCTTGTAAGCTCCTATCCAACCATCCATTTATTGAAGAGTAGCGGCCACTCAAGTATTTTTGTGCTCCCTAACATTCTCAAGGTATTTAGAGGGACTTACTAAAAATCACAACCAATCTGGATTTCATACATTCATAATTTTCTTGCTTAGTTTCATCCTGCTCCAATTTTGCATGTGGAGGTAATTTGCCAATCATGCATGATTCATTTTCAGAGTCAGTCAAACCAGCCATCCTAAAAGCTCTCTCATTTTTGCCCTCCTTGTATTCTGTCACCAGCACCTTGCAATTTTTGGGAGAAGAGATTGACTCCTTACCATCAACTGCCTTGTTGGGAAGGGCACTCTTGTTCTTTGCAGTCTCAAATTCCAGCTCCTTGATCTTGTATTGCGGTCCTAGCTCCATAGTTCTTTCTCCCCTGGCCTTCTGCTGTTCCAACTGCTCTCTATCTTTCTCTTCTCTAGACTTCTTGAGTTTCAGGTGCTCCATTTAATTTCCAGTATCTGGCCGCTGCCACTCCATTTTAGGTAGATGTCGTTATTACCCTTTGGTCCTCAGTTATATCTTCCTAACTCAGGTATTATTATAGATTCAATGATGCACACAAGACTCTCCAAGCAGTAGTTGTGGTAGAGCATACCAGGTGTAGTGGGGTGGAACACAAGTAAAGTACTCGTATTTCATTAACACCAAATAGGAGCAGGTCACCCGTTACAAGCTAAATGTGCATATGAATATAATCTTTTTTTTTAATGTTACAGAGAAAAATAATAAACAAACACTTTTTAAAGCAAAGAGGTTGCAAAGCAGTAGGTAAGTATCAATTTTAAATTAGAGTTATTTTAGAGTGAACATCCTTTCTGAACAAAAACTAGCAGTGATAGGTGTGCAAAAAGCTTTTCTTGTGCAGGTAGGCAAGTTCAAAAAAGTCCTAGCGGAATCAGTATTGTCATCAGGGGCATCCTTGGTGTCTTTCTTTGGAGAGAATTACGTCAGAGCGAAAGTTCATCCAAGTACCAATTCCTTGAGTTTCGTGTCAGGGAGAATAAAAGAGAAATGAAGCCTGCCTGAATCAAAGTAAGAGGTATCAGAATATTTAATTCACATATTGTGCCTTGTTATGTTATGTTATATTATGTTATTGAATTCTTATAAGGCATCACATGTCCGAAGGCCTTAGTGTATTGCAAGAAAGAGGCCAATACCAGTGGTCAGGACCAGGACAGAAAACCAAAAGCACTTCCAATCTAATGATTAGAATTAGAAAATAATGTCTTATAGCCTTTTTTGAAGCCTGCAAGACTAGCCGCAAGGCAGATGCGGACAAGTATGGAGTTCCAAAGGAGCGGGCCTGAACGGAAAACACTGGCCACCAAAATGTTTCATCTTTCAGGCCAATTCGTAGATAATGCCTCGACCGACAGAGTACTACTGCATATTCCTTCGAGAATTATATATAACTTAATCTTGAACTGTGGCTCCGACTTTAACTCTCTAGGCTTTGATATAAGGGAGGTCGTGTCGGCAAATCATCGTTATATGAAAGACTAACCAAGAGCCCACTATCGAAGGATAACGAGGAATCAAAGAAGAACAACAAATTTCACGTCCAGAAAGGGAGAGGAACTCTGCCAGTCTTGTCTCCTACGCAGCCTGTCGAAAAGGTTGCTCAAGTTCCAGATATTCAACCACATCTAACGACTCGAGAATGCCCCATGAAACTTATTAAAATTACTTTAAAGAACAATTTAAGTTACTCAAACAAGCCTGCCTTAGATAACAAAGAGGAAGACGCCGGTAATGGAATAGGAACCTGGAGCTGGCCGGCCGGGTCAATAAATCGTTCTGAGGAGATCTAATGCCAAAATGATAGGAAAGATGCAAGTCTAAGGATTGGCTCTTGGAACACGAGAGGTTTTAACCATCTTTTCGGAAGATCTGACGGAGTGCTGGAGAAATTGGACGTAATATGCCTACAGGAAACATGGCTTCAAGATATGCCATGTGCGGCAGGTTTTGAAATAGCCCTGAATCCAGTAATCAAACAAGCCAATGCAGACCAATGTCAGGGCTAATAATAATGGTGAAAAAATCCAAACACCTTAAAATAATAAAATCTGCAAACCCTTCACCATACTTGCAGACAACCACCACAGAAATAAAAGGGCGCACTTTACGTGAAAATAAATACGCTACACATCATAAAAATTTACTAGCAGCACACGACTACTGATGAATCGGAGTCCCTTGAGTTGATCTATGACACTATTGACCACATCATAGAGAATACCTTGCACCCTATCATAGTTTTATGTGGAGACCTAAACATGGAATGCCTACAACTTAAACCTGACAACTTATCTACCCAAAAAATCAAAAGAAAAGGTAGAGACCCTTACCAAATTATAACAGCATGGACCGACGAAATGGAGGAGAGAGAGTTAATCCTATTAAACGGTAACACCAAAGGAGACATCCCCCCAAACGCCACATGGTCTCAAGGGTCCAGAGCCTCGCTACTGGATTATTTCTATGCCTCAAACACCATTGGTGAGAAAATTGCTGATCTTGTGGTAATTCCAATGGAACAGATCAACCATAACCTGGTAACTATCAAAATTGCTGGTTTAAGCTGTGTAGAAAAAGAATCATGGAACGCAAAGATTAACGTAATGCCTGGAAGAGAGTGCACATTAATGGAGAAAATATCACATGGATATCACAAATGCTCCAGTCGAGTGTAAATCCCAATTCTTGGGACCAAATTAAATATGCGAGACTATTGGAGAAATACACTGAATACCACACTGACTCGCGCAAAAAAGGCTTCCGCCATCAACATGTTTATGTCCATTAGGTTGTGACAAGAAAACGTGAATTAAGAAGATCGTTAAGAGAGGCCAAGAATATCAACACCCAGGACAGACCTCTCGAAACCAAAAGAGTAAAACAAGCGTACAGATTGTGGCTGTACTGTCATAAAAACCTAATCTTGCAAAAAGATGCTGAGGAGATTTTGAAAATCTTAATTAATAAGAACAACACATCTTTTGGTCTATGATAAATAACGCAGAGTCCACTCAGGGATCCTTACAGGTATCTGTGGTCACTGAAAGCCAATGGATTGCGTATTACACAGAGCTCTTTGAGAAACAAGGAAATGTACGTTACCTAAGCTCTGAACATCATAGCCCGTGGGATTTTGAAATAAGTAAAGACGAGATCCTGAAAAACATCAGAAGATTAAGTCTATCTAGAGCACGAGGCCCTGACGGACTTACCAATTGGATGCTCAAGCAAAACCCATAGGAATGGGCTGACTTGTGTTACAACCTCTTTTCCAACATCATAAGAGAAGGCAGGCTACCAAAAACATAGAAAAGCAATCTGATTGTGCCCATTTTCAGAAAAGGTCTTAGATCTGACCTGATACTTTTTAGACCAATAGCTCTACTGGATGTTGTTGGTAAAATCTTTGCAACCTAGGTACTGAACCACTTAACAACATGGATCCATGAAGTAGATGCATTGGATATTCGACAAACGGGTTTTGTAAAGGGAGTCGGTTGTTCGCTCAACCTGTTCCTACTAAACATGTTGAAAATGGAGGCAATAAAGAAAAAAGTTAAGATATACCTGGCTTTTGTCGACTTGGCACACACCTTTGACAGTGTTGACCGGGAATTACTCTGGACTAAAATGACAGACCAAAAATGCCCACCGAGTCTACTTAAAGCTGTACAAGAACTTTACTCAGAAACGGAAGTCAAAATCAGATTAGACCATAAAGGATCTGTGTCCTCTGCAATATAGACCTCAAGGGGCGTGTAGCAGGGCTGTCCGTTGGAAGCAACCCTATTCAGTTTCAACATCTCCGACGTCCAGAGAGAACTAGCAGAAGTAAGGGCTTTTCCACCGAAGATAAATGGAAACCACATAGGTCATATCCTGTATGCTGATGACATTGTCTTGATCGATGCAATGCCGGTCGGACTACAATGAAAATTGACAGCCTTGGAATTATACACAAGCTATCGTGAGCTATCACAGTCCTCTTTTTAGGAGCTGTGTGGGTGAGGACAAGGGGAATACAAAAAACCTATGGATTCCCACAAAACAGCTTCCTTTCCCTTCTGCACAGAGCGAGCAATCACAGATGCACATACACATTGTCATGATCACCCCCTAACCAAAAAAAGGGTGAATAACCATGTAAATATCAAAAATATACATATTTTAATTACCATCAAAGAAATACATTCACATTTAATAATATATTCCTTGAAAAAGACTCCACATAATGTACCAAACACAATCTGAAACTTATCTCTATGTGTGTGTGTAATGTTTACCTGAAGCCAAGGTAAACACTTCAAAAACCTTCTTTTTACCTCACTATAGGATGTTCATATTGACCACCACTGGTGTTTATTGTTGCCCCTCCTAATTTATACGGGCAAGAGACTGTGCCAACACTGTTTAAATGTGTTTCTAGAGCCAGCATTGATACCAATTGCGAAAATATAAACTTGAATCAATCAATATTATATATCCTGCTGGTGCTGTCTTCAGGGCACTTGGCCTTAGTTGTGTTTTCTCTGGTTGTCACGTATTAACATTCATAGTTCCAGTATTTCTAAAAGACAAACAAACATTTGGTCTAAACAACATGGTTTCAACATTCTAAACACAACAAATTATGTATTGCATCTGTATCAACATCATCTCTATTTCCCACTTTTTAGCAGAGGGATATATTACATCGTGACATCTTTATTGGCCACTAACATCTGATTCCTCAACATGTGATATTTCAACACGTGGCTCGTTCCAATTTCTTTTACGGACAGTCTCATTCCATATTTCATAATTATAAACATTGACCCCACAATTTATTCCATATTCAAAACTGTGGAGTACTGGCCCAATCTCATTCTGCCCACCCTGTTTAAATGTAGTCTTTTCCAAAAACACACGGGGGGTGGAGGGGGGGTTTTTCACCTTTTCCCTCAGAACCGATTTTCTGATCCGTTCAGGTACTTAGGAAATATTTACCTATTATTGGCTTGTTCCGATTGAGTCCAACCAAATGGTCTGTACTGCAAGGGCTGTAGATTATCCCTCTTGGTCATGGCCCGGCATTGGGTAATGAAGTATGTGATTCGCCTTTGCTGGCTACGTTCTAAAAAACAATGGGTAACCATGTGTTTCTATAACTATGGCTACACCCCCGCGTTAATCATACCTCCATGTTATCTTACTTCTGTCAGACTTACCAATTGACGGAGACACCAAGGTATATTACACCGTATCTGAACACTTCAATTGCACTCATTTTGCTTTGTGGGATGTAAGCGTCTCAACGTGTGGACGCTCACCTAAAGGGGCGGAGAATGGAATGGTCAGAATCACGGCTGTTAGACCCATACCCGACCCGTCTGTTGTCCTATTTCGTACTCTCACCTTCCGTGGGCTGGATGTCCTCATGACCTGGCCGTACTGCAGCGCACACTCGTTCAGCATCTAGACGCTGCCTGATGCACCCGGTCGGCTGAGAGTGATTGTTAAGCAATCAAGGATCCTTGGTCACGTGACACGCTCGCGTCTGCATGTATATCGATGTCACGTGATCGCGGGCCCATTGTGCTGACATATTGCACGCGCCATGTTGGAATGAGTTCTTGTGCCATGTCGTGTACAAAGCTATGTGTGTTGTAGGTTATTATCAAGACCCTGATTATATCCACTGGGGGGACCATCTATTGAACCTCTCTCTATGTGGAACCCGCTCACAGGTGTCTCATCAGGCTCTCCCTCATTAGGGCTACATGATATCTCTTATATTTTCTCTTTGTGTGGTGTGGCCTATTATTTCTTATGGGGGACAAATAAAGCCCATTCTATGGAGATATTCAAACCATTTCTTACGGTGTCTAAAGAATAAATCCATTTCTGTTTGGTTTGTCTAAGTTTGAGGTCTCTGTTGCCTCCTCTTGGTTGGGGAAGTATCGTTTCAATGATAAACCAGTAGATGTCATCTACCTTATGGTGTGCACCCTTAAAATGTGCTACTAAGGGTTTGCCTGGTACTTGATTTTTTACACATGATCTGTGCTCGCAGATCCTCTGGCGAATGGGCCTCTTCGTCTTGCCAATGTATTAAAGTCTGCAAGGGCACTTTATGCCGTGAATTACCCACTTCGAGTTGCAGTTCGTAACGCTTTTAAGCTCCCATTTTCTTCCTTTGAGGTCTACATACTTCATATTTGATGTCAATTTGCATACCGAACATTTCCCACATGTAAAGTGGCCCACTACCGGCGGCAAATGCCACAATGTGGGCTGAGTGGCCTCTTGTGATGTTTTATAATTGTGTACCAATTTATCTTCTAAATTGGGCATGTGGCGGAACGCAAAGCGAGGTTTGTTAATCGAAAAATCCTCAGTATTAATAATGTTCCAATGTTTAAGTATGCACCTACGCAAATCATTGCTGATAGGCGAGAAGGTAAATACACATGTGATCTTGTCCTCTGCGATTCGTGCTTGTGAGACAAGGCAATCCTGTCTTTGAGTATTCTTAGCCCTTTTCATAGACCTGCGCACAATAAAGGGTGGATACCCTCTTGCATGCAGTCTGGCTGATAAATCTTTTCTATTAGCATCAAAATCCTCCCTATGGGTACAGTTCCTTCTAATGCGTAAAAACTGCCCAAAGGGTAGGTTTTGTCGCAGGGCCTGAGGATGGAAACTCTCAAATGCCAGTAACGTGTTCTTGTCTGTTGTTTTTCTAAACAATGTGGTTCCAAACTTGTTATTTGTGTCTTTATAGATTTCAAGGTCTAAAAATGAGATCTTGTTGTTATCCCAATTCATCATGAAATTGATGCACTCGTCCTGATCATTCACCCAAATTAGGAATGATTCAAGGTCAACGGCATTCCCTCCCCATACCATGAACACATCATCGACAAGAACACATTACTGGCATTTGAGAGTTTCCATCCTAAAAGACAAATTGGTACACACTTATGAAACATCACAAGAGGCCACTCAGCCTACATTGTGGCATTTGCCGCCGGTAGTGGGCCACTTTACATGTGGGAAATCTTCGGTATGCAAATTGGCATCAAATATGAAGTATGTAGACCTCAAAGGAAGAAAATGGGAGCTTAAAAGTTTTACGAACTGCAACTCGAAGTGGGTAATTTACGGCATAAAGTGCCCTTGCGGATTTTTATACATTGGCAAGACGAAGAGGCCCATTCGCCAGAGGATCTGCGAGCACAGATCACGTGTAAAAAATCAAGTACCAGACAAACCCTTAGTAGCACATTTTAAGGGTGCACACCATAAGGTAGACGACATCTACTGGTTTATTATTGAAATGATACTTCCCCAACCAAGAGGAGGCAACAGAGACCTCAAACTTAGACAAACCGAACAGAAATGGATTTATTCTTTAGACACCGTAGGAAATGGTTTGAATATCTCCGTAGAATGGGCTTTATTTGTCCCCCATAAGAAATAATAGGCCACACCGCACAAAGAGAAAATATAAGAGATATCATGTAGCCCTAATGAGGGAGAGCCTGATGAGACACCTGTGAGTGGGTTCCACATAGAGAGAGGTTCATTAGATGGTCCCCCCAGGGGATATAATCAGGGTCTTGATAATAACCTAAAACACACATAGCTTCGTACACGACATGGCACGAGAACCCATTCCAACGCGGCGGTGCAAGATGTCAGCACAATGGGCCCGCGATCACGTGACATCGATATACACGCGGACACGAGCGTGTCACTTGACCAAGGATCCTTGATTGCGTAACAATGACTCTCAGCCGACCGGGTGCATCAGGCAGTGTCTAGATGCTGAACGAGTGTGTGCTGCAGTAAGGCCAGGTCGTGAGGACATCCAGCCCATGGAAGGTGAGAGTACAAAACAGGACAACAGACGGGTCGGGTACGGGTCTAACAGCCGTGATTCTGACCATTCCATTCTCCGCCCCTTTAGGTGAGCGTCCACACGTTGAGACGCGTACATCCCACAAAGCAGAACGAGTGCAATTGAAGTGTTCAAACACGGTGTAATATACCTTGGTGTCTCCGTCAATTGGTAAGTCTGACAGAAGTAAGATAACATGGAGGTATGATTAACGCAGGGGTGTAGCCATAGTTATAGAAACACATGGTTACCCATTGTTTTTTGGAACGTAGCCAGCAAAGGCAAATCGCAGACTACATTACCCAATGCCGGGCCATGACCAAGAGGGATAATCTACAGCCCTTGCAGTACAGACCATTTGGTTGGACTCAATCGGAACGAGCCAATAATAGGTAAATATTTCCTAAGTACATGAACGGATCAGAAAATCGGTTCTGAGGGAAAAGGTGAAAAATCTATCACCCCCGCCCCCACCCCCCCCTGTGTGTTTTTGGAAAAGCCTACATTTAAACAGGGTTGGCAGAATGAGATTGGGCCAGTTTTGAATATGGAATAAATGGTGGGGTCAATGTTTGTAATTATGAAATTTGGAATGAGACTGTCCGTAAAAGAAATTGGAACGAGCCACGTGTTGAAATATCACATGTTGAGGAATCAGATGTTAGTGGCCAATAAAGATGTCACGATGTAATATATCCCTCTGCTAAAAAGTGGGAAATAGAGATGAAGTTGATACAGATGCAATACATAATGTGTTGTGTTTAGAATGTTGAAACCATGTTGTTTAGACCAAATGTTTGTTTGTCTTTTTAGAAATACTGGAACTATGAATGTTAATACGTGACAACCAGAGAAAACACAACTAAGGCCAAGTGCCCTGACGACAGCACCAGCAGGATACATAATATTGATTGATTCAAGTTTATATTTTCGCAATTGGTATCAATGCTGGTTCTAGAAACACATTTAAACAGTGTTGGCACAGTCTCTTGCCCGAATAAATTAGGAGGGGCAACAATAAACACCTGTGATGGTCAATATGAACATCCTATAGTGAGGTAAAAAGAAGGTTTTTTAAGTGTTTACCTTGGCTTCAGGTAAACATTACACACACACATAGAGATAAGTTTCAGATTGTGTTTGGTACATTATGTGGAGTCTTTTTAAAGGAAGATATTATTCAATGTGAATGTATTTGATGGTAATTAAAATATGTATATTTTTGATATTTACGTGGTTATTCACCCCTTTTTTGGTTAGGGGGTGATCATGACAATGTGTGTGTGAATCTGTGATTGCTTGCTCTGAGCAGAAGGGAAAGGAAGCTGTTTTGCGGGAATCCATAGGTTTTTTGGAATTATACACAGCCAAGAACGGTCTTGTGATAAACGCAGCAAAAACCGAGATCCTCGTACTTCAAAACCTAATCAGATCCAAATCCTCTAAAAAAAAGAAATTCAAGTCGGACATTGGTGGCAAACCAATCAATTGTGCTAGCCAGGTACTGTACTTGGGGGTTCTGATTAGCTTGCATATAAATGACGAGCCAATGGTTCAAAAGATCAAAAGAAAATGCAAACTCTTGGCAGTACAAGGCGCCATGATAAATAAAGCATATGGCGTATTTTCCTTAAAACCAGCCCTAGAGTACTATAAAGCAAAGGTTATTCCATCATTAACTTTTGGAGCCGAGGCCAAGTTGGGGTGCACGCACGCGACATGGTCGTGGTGCAAAAATACGCATTGGAACAGAAATCTGCACCTCCAGAAAGGGACCCCCAACGCCGGCACGAGATACGAACTAGGCCTGATGTCTATTAACACCAGGGTAATGTGAAACACTTTGGCCCTATATAGGAAGATAACTGGTGCTGAAGATTTACCTCAATTTAACATCTTGAAACAACCTTGAAAAAGATCTACACTTGATTCACTCAAGGAAGAATGGGAGAGCAGGTGTGGAACATTACTTGCACAACTAAATTTAGACAAAGAAACACTGTCATAGAACCCTAACAAAGTAAAAAAAAAAACTGTGGGAAACTGACTGGTGTGAAACCTGCGACATCAGAAATGCCCATCGCTATATGCATCTCGCTACTCCGGAAGCAAGGGCATACAACACGATATCGAAATACCTGGAAGTATTTCCCTGTGCCAGCAAGAGAAGAACATACATGAAATTTCGAATGAATCTGTTTCAAACAAAGGGAAATATGAACTTACGCCAACCGACTCCAGATCAATTGTGCAGATTCTGCGAAGTAGAAAACGAGACCTTAAAACATCTTACATTATAGTGCACTAAACTATCTGAACTAAGAACAACACTACTGGGGAAGGTGTTGGCAGAAAGACCCTGTTTGTCTGGTGAAAGTTGGTGGAAAATGATGTTCGAGGGAGCTGAATCCAAATTAGTATATGCATTGGTGTTTTTTTTAGAAGCTCTAGAAAAGAGATTCATGGAATTAGATGTATTAAAAACTTCTGACTAGGCTAGACCAGATATGACATTTAGGATACAAGATGACACAGCCACCATATGTCTCCTGTCGAATAAAGCAGAACGTGACTAAAGGAAGTGCATTTTTCTTTGCTTCTTTCCCTTTTTTTCGTTTTTTAATTTTTAAAGGTTCGGAATTAACTATATATAAAAAAAAGGAAAACACTGGCCTGGCCACCAAAATGTCTCATCTTATGCCGGGGGACAGAAAGTTTAAATTGCTTGCTGGATCTCAAAGTGTGGGAAGTAGTGTTCTTTCTTAATCTATTAGCTAGGTAGCTGGGTGATTGGTTGGTAAGGCATTTACACGACAAATTCAAGTCTTTATGAAAAATGTGATGGCAAATAGGCAGCCAGTGCATTTCTCATATTGACTGAGGGACATGGTTGCGCAGGCCCAATTTGCAAATTGCTCTAGTTGAAGGCTATGAAGAACTTTCTTTGAAGTGCCTATCAATAGGACATTACAATAACCCAGGTGTGGATTACCAAGTGGTGCAGCTAATGAGGCAAGATATTCTAGAGACAAATAAGTTTTGACCTGTCTCAGAAGCTTATTAATGTATGAATGTGAAGATTCCATTTGCGAAACATGTTGATTCATGGTCAGGACAGAGTCTAGTGTGACACCAAGAGTTTTTATGTGGGGGCTGACCACAATAGGGCACTTAGATATAAGAAAATGGGAATACTGTGCTTCAAGTTTTTAAATTCTTTGAGGCGATCCTACAATCATACGTTCTGTCTTATTGTTAGTCGGCGCCAGTGAGTTACGAGTCATCTAGTTTTCATAGATGCTGTTTAGGAAAAGAAGTTCAGTATCATATTCTCCATCAAGTTCCAGGATAAGCTGAGTGTCGTCTGCATAATTAGTGTAGATATCACCAGCAGTATTAAACATGTCAAACAGCGGACAGGCATTAAAATGTTATATAGAATAGGCGGAAAGACAGGCACACTGTGGCTCCCCACATAAGAGCGGCTCCGGAGGGGCCTTAAAGTTGTTAATAGCCACACGTGCAGTTCTAGGGCCAAGAAATGAGACAAGCCTTGCATCAATTACCATCACAAGTTTGCACCTGGGGGATGCAGGAAGTTACCTGATCACTTGAGTGATAGCATGCTACATATTGCATGGATTTACTACACAGCAGTAACATTCTGTTGAACTGCATGACCAAAAATGTATTCAAGGCCAAACGACTGGGTCATCAACATTGAAATTAAATCACATTAAGAAAATCAGAAAGCCCTTTGTGTGAAAATAAAACTTATTGCAGTCGCCTAAAATGGTGCCTTGCTGCAATGGAACAACATTTAGGAAGCCAATCAACTGGCACCTACTTATATGTTAATTGAACATGTCTACAAGCATAAAAAAAGATCTGGTGCTAGATCCTACATTACCTGGAAGTTATTGTTACATTTTCAACAGAGCTCAATTTATTTACCTCTAATTTTATAAACCAAAATGACGGTAGAGGTTTGAAAATGAATCATCACAGTGCACAAAATTTGTATTTCATAACTTGTTGCCATATTACCTGAAATCAAAACTCATAATAACCAGGCGAGTTAGATTGTGGTGCATTGTATTCAGAATATGTGGAAGAATATTAAATATGAAAATAATGCCTTCGTCAATAAAAATAGAAGACTAATGTAAATACAGTATGAAATAATATGTTATGATACATTTTAAATTAGGGAATACATTACTGTTTAAATGCATAGGAAAATTTTGGCTTTGTGATATAGCTCTGTAAACGCTGACTCTCTAGGGAACCTAACAGTAGACTGAATGTCCAGACCTGCAGACATGGTTCATGGGGGTAGGGTTGAAAATCCATTCGGTCAGCTGCCATTTGGTGCTAAACAAGGCTTATTAATCTTACATCAGAAAAACCCACTATAAACCATGCAGCACAGCTAATCTGTCCAGAGGCCCCTGTTGGATGAGATACCTCCCACTCACATGGACCAATGTCACAGGGAATGTTTTTAAGGAAAGATACATTTAAATTCCACCAAGTCTGAATCAACAGTCTTCTACAAAGGTGCAAATCTAAACTGATCACATGGTGGGAGATCTCTTTACCAAACTATCCAGCTTTAAAGAGCCTGAATGCACTTAGTGCAACTTCTTAACATTATCTAACATAATCAAGTCTACCAGATGTTTAAATAATTGGGGCCTCTGACAGTTGTTTAAATGACTCATGTTGATAACACTATGTTACACAAGTAAAGGAACTGAAGATAATTCTAGCTTATCACCCAAAATGCATTTAGCATACCTCCACAACCTTATGTCCTAGAATCATAACAAAAGGTTTGTTTTGACTGTGAGATTCTCCTCTATCAAATGAGTCTAAACGTAACATCGGTGTGTTTATTAAACATTAATACAATTGCGAATATATCCCTGCTTTGGTGCAGACCTTGGGAATCAAGAAATGTAGATTTCATTGATGTGTCATGTTGCTATGATAAAATAAGGAATAGAATAAGATTTTGAATTCAAAAGTGTCAAGAGCATGCAACCTCTACCCTCTCACGTGTTTAGAAATATGATCAACCATTGAAAATTAAGGTGTGCATTCTTTGGGAGTATCTGCCAATTCAGCCAATAGAAAGACTCCATCAATCAAAAGGTGTGAGGTCACAATGCTATAATGTGGGAATATATATAAAGTAGAAACAGACAAGGAGCAAGAAGAGCCCTGTAATGGATGGCTGTGGAGATGAATAATATCTAATGGATTTGAGCTGAGCTTGGATATTATCTGGGGGTGATTGTGCCTAATCCTTGAGGAATTTGTACATGAGGCATACCTGCTTTCCCAGAGGGAGAAAGAGACCAGAAGATAGCTCTCTGACAAGAAGTTCCTTTCAAAACATTTGCATTTGAGGGTCCCCCCTAGCCCTGCACCTTAAAGGATTATTCAAAATTGAGTATGAATATCCCTCAAGGTAATTTGGCATAGGCCCTCTTGAACAGTCCTCTGTTCAGTCCCAGGAGAAGGTGTACTGAGCGGTAACTTTCACTAAGGGGAGCTCTTCCAAATAGAAAACTGAGCATGTAAAGTGGGAAATACACTTTGTTTCTCACTATATGCAAAACCAAACCAGATATGTTTTACATGATAAAATATAGCATTTCTTTTAGGCTAGACTGCAACTCTTTGTAAATCCCAAGCCAACTAAACAAAACCCTGTGTAGTCTGACACTGGATTTTAGCAAGGGTGTACATTTCTACCTGTCCAGAAATGGTTGACTATATGTGACCCGTGAAAACCATAGAAATACATATTGCCGTCAAAAGTGAGCTAAGCTGTGCCATTTAATTACCACAGAAAAAAATGCCAAAGCAAATTACATTAGCTCTTGTCTCATAACATGTAATAACGGACCCTGCACCAGTGGGGTCCGTTTTGTGAAGTAAAGTGGGAAGGGTATTTATTGCTTTATCAAAAAATCATAGAAGTATGTTCCTATGTAAACTGAGTGCAACACCACCTTCTGTGTTCTAAATTGATAGCAATACTCATTGATAGTGCTTAAATGCATGCCCGTAGACCCTGATGCAACCTACCATAGATTTGATCTTGTTTCCGTCCATATGTTAGAAACCTACAGTACTGTATGTAAATGGGGTTGCATAACGTAGGGGTAATACATTCTAAATTAGAATCATATATCATGATGTTGATTTCCGTGTAACCGTTCTCTGATACCAATACTTGTTATAGATATTGGGGAACATATAATATGTTAAAACTGTCCTTAAATGAACAGTGACTAGAATTGTGGTTACCTGAAGAGAGTTTTAATACACTAGCTGATGAGCAGCAATTTGTTCAGAGAATAAAATGTGCTGCTTAGAGGTGGCATTAATTTATTTAGAATGAGACTCAGAAATATAATTAATTGATTTACTGTGTGACTGCATCGGTGCACATAATTTATTTAATGAGAATTTGACAGGCAAGTCATTCTTGTTTCTGTAAAGCAGTTATGAATATAGAAACAATTAATTGTGGAGTCTCCCCTAGCATGAAGTGAGGGGAACCAATTTTCAAGTGATTTCTTTTTAATAAAACAGAATTTTGATTCGTAATACAGCTTATTTCTTTTCCCAGCAGTTTTGAAGGATGCAGTTGGTGACTTTCAGCAACCTCCATAAACTCCAGTGATGCCACACCAATGCACTTGGGTACCCGTGTTATTTGGGGAGTAAGAATATTCTTGATTTAGAGTTTTACAAAATCAAGGCTCAAGCATATGTGAAGGGGCATGCCATCCCTCTTTCTCCCCCTCACCCATCCCATCCCAACCGTCACACTGGAAGTTACCGGAATCCCCTGGTGCCGAAACCATTCTTTCACTTCTGCTTCAATCGAATGCACCCACCCCCGCACCCACCCCCATTTAAATCTCATTTAAATCTCTGAACCACCCTCTGCACACAATCACCCCACCAACCTCCTGCTCACACACAATCCCCTCACACATCCCGCCTGTGCAGTTCTTTGCCGTGATGCAAGCACAGTGCCTTAAAAACCTGCATTGCACTTGCAGCGTGGAAAAGGTTATGCTACCCTGATTTACCCTGAAACAGAATCATATAAATGTCCTGAAGATGGCACTAAAAATGTACTACGTCAGCACGTGGGTACAAGTGTATCACAAATAAAGAGCTGAAGCACGTATCGACCTGAGGAAAAAAACAACATTACTGGGTTTTCTGGTGTTCCCACAAACAAAAAAAGACACAGAAAAGTAGAAAACTAACTTGTACTCACAAAACTAAAACAGTTGTAGAGTTGAAAAAAGCCGATGCAGAGTGAGGCTGTAGTACAGATAACTAATTAATCATTTTTTTGCTCTGCTGTGTGCTCAATAATTTGTGTCAAATCACTGTATACTAATCCCCAGTCACACTGTATTTGATGACATGTTTTTTGAATTGGTGTGTTTTTTGTGCTGACTTAAGTGGTTTTATAATTTTGTAAATTGGGAAAATATTTTATTCAAAATAAAAAAACGATATAAGATAACTTGATATGTGTTCTTTCTCTAGTTGTTTGTGTACAAAGTGGTGAGCAGCATTACAAGTAAATGGTGTGGGCCCATTAGTGTGTTTAAAGATAAGGGAGGGGTAACCAGTCTCCCATAGATAGATAGGTGTTTTGTATCTTCCACACTTGAGACTGGTTCCCCGTTAACAATAAATTGGTGGAAGTACCCAACAGATTGACTGCAATCCATCTCAAATACACAAAGAAGGACCAAAGATAGTGATGTGGTCCACTGGTTCTTCGAGTTAGCAATTAAGACCTCAATATTTATGAATGGGGAGGGGATAAAAAGGGACACAGTCAGGTAAACTGAGGTCCACTCAGTGAACCCATTTTACAAAGGCAAAAAACCACTGCCAGCCTAGCCACATGACTAAATGGGAGACTAAGCAGTATTGTTTGGGTCGCCTGCCTTAGCAGATATAAGGTATCTTAAGACAATGCGCAAAAACACAGAGCTGCCATCTCAGTCAGGCTTGATATTTAGACTGGCTGGGGGAAGAACAATTCAAAAACCCAGAAAAACCAACATAAAATACAAGGGACTATCACACATGGTAAAAAGTAGACATTCTATATAACACTGTGAATATGGCACAGTCTGCTTCAATTATAAAAAAAAATGGACTCTTCATGGACGTTGCCCTCATACACGTACCCCAGGAAAAGCATGTCCTTCACACATAGACAACTAGCACTCATCACAACAGTTTCTATTTGGGCATCCCAGAATATGTATTAAACTGCTCAACAAGTGGAAAGATGAATGTCGACAACATTGATAACAAGTAACAGAGGATGATTAATCTAGGACGTGGAAATATCCTTTGCTATTACAAGTTAAAAAACATATATACAATGTTTTATTGAAAAAAGTCTAACAAGCGCACACATTTCTGCTTCCAGACATCTTCTGAGTCTTAACAAATGGGAACACATGAATGCACCAATGGTCCCTGCTCAAATGTGAACTACAATTCAAAACCCTCGGCATTGTCTATCACCTTTTCTATGGCCGGTCCCAAAATCCATCATGAAGAAATGCACCCAGTACGAGATGACCATATTGCATCAACTACAACTTTCAAGGATGATCCTTCCCATTTGTCCTGCCAAAGCTTTAATCTCAATTGTGAGGCTTCTATGCACAGATGAAGAATACTCATACATCCACTTACAGAAAACCCCTCACACAAATGATATACTAACATGACACCATTAAATAAAGAACTAATCAAATCAGACCATCCCAATTACAATCAATAGCCTTCCCAGGATCAAACTAACAAACTCACCTGAAGTAATTAGATAAGAAACAGATATGCAACCCCAAATGAAAACCACTCAGACTTTTCATAATATACATTAACTTGACCCAGGACACAAAAGCCCTGGCAAAACAAAGACTGACCAGAACACCAACCTCGGCAACTGGGACAAAGCCTAAATAGGACCCTTTTGGGTTAGCCTGCACAAATTTCCAACCGAGAAACTCCCAGGATTGGAATTAGTTGTGCCAGCCTTGCTGTTATTCATCTCCACCACCTCACAATTATCTTAAAAGTCAACCGTGAACCTGATTTCCTATCGCTATCATCTAATACATCTTGGGTTCTCTCCTCTAGACATAAAACAAAGCTAAATGCCACTTCCAAAAATCACAAAGAACAATACCAAAACTTGGGACTATAGTACTCCCAGCCAGCACTAAATAACACTTTCAGTTTCACCTCGGCCTTCACATCTGCCCAGTGCTACTGCAAACCCCCATCTACTATTAGTAAGTCACATACAATGAGTCCATCAACATTTCAGAAATGCACGATTGAAGATCACTTTACATGTGTTTGTGCCCTCCCCATCTTACATGTGCAAAAGAATAAAACAGACACACTTCGGATGGGGAATAAGGCAAAGAGAGCAGGCTGCGAGAGTTCAAGGCAAGGTTTATCTAATGAGTGGCATTCAAAAGATCTCTGAGAGCGCTCTGACAAAATTAACATTACAATACATTTTTATAAGTGAAGTGACGCAACTAACTTAGGATACTACGTTGGTCCCGGATTGGTCAGCTTGTGTGGTGCCTTAGGTGTGGGTGGCATCTCTTCCTCCGGGTTGGTTGCTTGTTGGCGGGAGGATGGACATCAGACATCTGTGCTCTGAATGGGTGAAGGTCAGGTCGCTGTGAAGCAGGGTGGTCACTATCTAAACTAAAATAATATATTCTCAAAAATGCATGCACTAAATAACAATTTTTCAAAGTCTTTCAGTAGTTTATCATGTCTCTATAAAAGTCACACGTATATCTGTACTATCAATAACATTGGATTATACAGGTCTTAGGTTAAGGGTCTTGACCACTATAATACACTGGTTGAAGTATGGGTCTGTGCTCACAAGAATCTCTGGTATGCGGCATTTGTTAGTGGTAGGCAACGATATACTGCAGCAGGGGTCTAATGTTAGTTGGGGATCTGTTGGGTGGGCATCATGGCTTGGTCAGTAATCTGGCACATGAAAGGAATACCTTGCAGGGGCGCAGGGTCACAATAGCAGGATGTTTCCACTGGCGAGGGTGCGGGGGCAAGGACACGTTTGTGGAGATGGACGAGCTATGTGCTTAGCTCATGCTGGTTCACATGCAGGACAGTGATCTCAGAGGAAGAGTGATGTGTTACATTTATTATTTGTGGCAAGCACCTGCGGCTTCAGCGTGAGAATGGAGCCGCAGAGTTTTCCAGTCAGAGTGGGAACAATGGTGGGGGCCATGTGCCCTGTGTGTCTCGCCGTTTGCGAGAAAGGGAAGAGAAGCATTTTTTACTATCGGAGTGAGGCCTAGTCACCAAGATGGAGTCGAAAAGGGGTACAAAAATGGATACCCCATGTCCTGCTCAGTGGTCCCATCTACGCAAAATCAACCAAAGTTAACATTGCACAAGGGCAAGAGGCGAACCCACTATTGGAGGCATTTGGTCCAAGTTTTGTACTGAGAAGTAAAGGATGCGAGGAGCCTGATGGCCCCTTGCTCCCACACACATGCTATACATTACCTTTGGCATATTGTCATCCAGCATGCCTACTTTGAATTTTACCTCCTTGATCCCCTCCTTCATCGCCTTATATTGAATTTTCATTTAGACTCAATTAACTTCATGTCTTGAAGCATGGCTACCATCCTGTTAGCAGCCTCTATTATTTCACAAAGATTAACTTGTTATTATCATGTCAACTCTTGTTGTTCTGACATTTGGGTAGCCAAGTCCCAGAAGACCCTTGGTGATGAAGAGGGGACCCAGAGATGAATGTTCAGTTAGGAAAGACTGCACAGTAGCATCAGAGTGTCAGTAGAGGAATATAATGAAAATGAGTTCTACAGCAGTCAGTTGGCCGTTTCCAGTGGTGGAAGCTGTGCACATTTTTTGGTGATCACATTTTATTCCTGTGATGGCAAACTGGTACAGGAGTGAAACCTTTGGAAGGGATGATTATTCGAGAGTCAGTGATTGCCATATTGAGAGTCTGATCCATAGGAGCTGAAATGTGAAGAAACTGTGGTAGGAGTAGTCAGAGATACAGAGTTACTCTGTTGTCCTCGAGGCACAGTATTCAGGTTTTTGAGGATGGGGTCAGCTCCTGAAAACCTGAAGGAAGAAGAAATATTGTTGTAAAGTTTGCAAAATGACACCTGAGAGGAGCCAGCCACGAAAGAAAGACAGAAGGCAAGTAGTAGTGTGATTGCCTCAATATAGGCAACACGTCCCTCGACATTCCCAGTCAGGGGTGATGGAACCAGGGAACTTGCTTGCTGTGCTGGGATGAACATCATGGCAAGGTTTGGCACGGTATCCAGTTATATTTTTGAAAACACATTTTCGACATGCCAAAATCTCAGAACAAAAATGTTGAAAAAAAAGTTTAAAATGTTTTTATTTTTGTTTTGTTAGTAGAAAAAAATGCCAATAAAAAAATAAAATAAAAAAACAGGTGCTTCAGAGGGAACCCCCCGTTAAAAAAAATAAAATAAAAAAATCTATTTAAAAAATTGTTTTCTGCATTTTTGTGTCAAAAAAATGTCATGTCGAAAATGTGACGTTTGAAAATGTCACCATAAACTATTTGGCACAGAGAATCTTCAGAGCCCTATGAGGGAAATTAATCCTACTTTTGCCTCTAGTGATCGAAGCATGACCAGGGGATAATGCTTTTTTTTAATTTATATTTTTATTAAAAGTTGTTTTAATCAAGTAAAACTTGATTTTTCAACATACAATCTACATAACATTTTTAAGAATAAAAGAATGAAAATATGATCACGAATCATATACATATACAAAAATTGCATAATCACTTGCAAATTAGGATATATACTTGTAATTATTCGTGCTTTATAAAAATATAAAAGGAAAAATAAAGGAACCAACAAGATGCAAAACTTATCTAGTGAACTCCTTAGATGCGACTTAATGTGCTAACTTTGCCTTTTAGTCCCAAGCCATACAGAAAATTCAGTATGGCATATCTGACAATTTTCAGGTGACTATGAAATAACAGATTCCAACAGTGTATTTGAGACATAGTCATATACCCAGAAAACAGATGTTCAAAACAAACAATTCTTTTCGTTTGTAAGCTTTGGCATTCAACACATAAATGCTGCATTGTTTCAATGGCAAGTTGACAAAACCGACACTGAACATCATTTTTTGAGATAATTCTGAGAGAACACCGATTTCCTTTGTGGGCCAGATATTGAGTCGAAACCTTAGGTAATCATCCCGCTGTCGGGAATGTGGGAACATTACCAAATAGCTTTCTGTTTCCCCATAGCGTTTTAAGGCAAATGGGTTAATCGTAAACTTTTTGTATAGGAGACATGCCGACCTTGTTTTTATCCAGTCATCCTCCCATATCCGTTTCTTCGTCTTATCGGGATTTCCTAGCAATAATGCTAAAGAAAAACCGATATTAGTAATTATTTTTTCGGCGTTACTTCTCCAGGATACCGCCTTTGAGCCGGATCAGTGATCCAGTGGGCCCTACATGATCAGAGGGAAGCCGAGCCACAATTCCCTAATTCTGCTCTTCTGGAAAGCCAAAGCTTACCTGTCAGATTCTGTGTACCTTTACGAGATGTGGTGCAGAGCTTCAATCCTTCCTTGAGCCGCAGGATTCCAGCGTAAAGGTATAGAGATCCAGCAGTAGTCAAGGTGGGTGGGTAAGAGGGTCTGATTGTATCCTCTTTAGGGGGCAGTAAGTGAATACTCTGCACAATCGCACATCAAGCCTAATTCAAACAGGGAGTGGTGGTCAGCCAATGGGAGACTTTCGCTTCAAGCACATCCGTGCACTGTGGAAGAGCTCTCACAGAATGGAGTGATTTTACACTATTCCATACAGACATATGCTTATCTAAGTCAGTACAGGTTTCAGACTGACTACAGGCCCTGTTCTTGTGATTCAGACATCCAGTGGCTAAAGATGGCTGCCTCCCCTCACCTACACAAAGAGAGACATAGATTGGCATGTGACCCCTCAAGTCTTTGAGGCAGAACAAGACAACATCCATTTTGTGAAATGGGTGTGTTGGTCTAAACCTGGGGTGCACAACATACGGCCCGCGGCCCAAATGCGGCCCTCCATCCCGCAAAATGCAGCCCGGCAACAGTGTTTACTTTTGTAATGAGATACGGCCCACTTCAAGCAGTTGGCCGCATTTCATTACATAAGTAAACTGATGACAGGGACTATCTGCACCTCTACCCAAAGCGGCTATTAACATGATCTTTATCTCCTTTACAATTTATGCCACCTCCTCCTTTGTTTAGAATTAAAAGCAGTCTGAGTGAGGGGGCGGGAGGGACGAGGGGTGCATACATGATAATGGAGATAAAGATACGGTTAATAGTCTCTAATTATCAAAAGACGGGGAGCCAGCAGTCTCCCTTGTGTATTATTTATTGTGCACCAATGTAGGCCATTTAACCTATGCAGTAAAGTTTGCTGATGTCTCAATAGAGAGGCAACATTAGAATCTTCAGAAGCGAACGGGAACTAAAAGACAGAGGGCTGGGAGGGGGGGTCGAGAACACGCCTTGGTGCATCCCTTCACAATCACATGCCAAGGGGCACTGCTAGGCGCGCTGTAAAGGGGTTGCGGTGAGCCCACAGCAACCCAAAAAATAAATAGGACACGGCGCAAAGCAATAGCACCTGTTTTAAAACAGAAGTGAGTAAGAAGCGTATTTGTTCATTACGTAGTAATTCAAAAGTGGAACTGTTTGTGCCGCATGAACTAAAACATGTCATTGGGTGCCATGCGGCCGCGTGCTTGGCACTTTGTCCATGGAGGGCTTGTCTCAAATGATCAGTACTTATTGCCCATTGTGCAGTGTGTACATCTCTGCCCCAAGCCTATTTGAGCTTTGCCCCCATGTTATATGCAGTGTGTGCATTTTTACCCTTCTTAACGGGTAAACAAAAGCAATACATTTGATAAAAACAAGACCATTAAAAAAACAATCATTGCAAGATTTGTGATTTGAATCCAGCTTCTGCGGGTGCCAGCCTTTTCGATGCATCCAACCCCTGTCACAACCAGTGCTCTGGCATGGTGCATGCTTGGTAGTCTGTATGGTGGGGGGTTCGGGTCTGTATGGGTATGTATGCATGGTGTATGCTTGGTAGTCTGTATAGTTTTGGTTGGGGAGTGGGGGCCACGGGGCATAGTGTTTGGTTGGGGAGCAGGGGGCATGGGACATAGTGTTTGTTTGGGGAGCGGGGGGCACTGTGTTTTGTTGGGGACTGGGGGCCATGCAGCATAGTGTTTGGTTGGGGACTGGGGGCCATGGGGTATAGTGTTTGGTCGGGGGCCATGGGGCATAGTGTTTGGTTGAGAGGTGGGGGCCATGGGGCATAGTGTTTAGGTGGGGGGTAGGGGCCATGGGGCAGTGTTTGGTTGGGGAGTGGGTTCCATGGGGCATAGTGTTTGGTTGGGGAGTGGGGGCAATGGGGCACAGTGTTTGGTTGGGGGGTGGGAGCCATGGGGCATAGTGTTTGGTTGGGGGACATGGGGCACAGTGTTTGGTTGGGGGGTGGGGACATGGGGCATAGTGTTTGGTTGGGGCCATGGGGCATAGTGTTTGGTTGAGGGGTGGTGGTCATGGGGCATAATGTTTGGTTGGGGGCAATGGAGCATAGTGTCACACTCCAAGAGTGAACCCAATAATAAAGCTAAAACAGGCACAATTAGGAGATGAACATCCTTTTCTTTTGTGGAAACCTTTACTCAACGAAGGTCAAACTCCTCTTTGCCAACCCAAACAGCAAAATACAGCAGTCCAAAATAACGGAATGTCCAATCAAGTGTCAATAAAATATGTATACTTTAATTAAAGACGATATGCTATAACTAAATAGAAATAAACAACAATGGAATATGTGTAGTATAAAATGTAAGTTTGAAATACAAATAGTTACACCTCAAAAACGTATTCTTTTTCCATGTGCTTAATGAAAAGGGGGGGGGTTGAAAAAGCTGCCTGCCACGCCACGACCCGCAATGCCTACCGCCCCACCCACATTTACCTTTCGGCCCACTATAGGCTTCACGTAAGGTACTGTCGGCCCTCTGTCAAAATCAGTTGTGCACCCCTGGTCTAAAGGGACCTAGCCAGATAAAATGGTTTCCACCATGTGTTACAATATACACAGTTGATGAACATCACCACAAGCCTAGCCAAATGACTAACAGAGAGGGGGAACCCTCTTTGGAATAATGTTGGGTACCTTTTTGATACTCATGCTTTAGAAGTCATAAGGAACCTTAGGTAGGGCACACTAAACAGAGAAGTATTATCATACAGGCTTTGGATTAAGCCTGACTGGGAGTAGCAATGAAGTCGAAAACCCAGAAAACCCAGCAACAAGCATAAGGGGCTAACTCATCAGGTAGAAATGGCCTTTCTAGCTAGCAGTATTCCCTTTTCTAAGTGGGAATTATCTGCTCTCAGTACCTATCTAGCAAGTGGCTTGCAGAGTTTTAACTTTAAGGGAAAACATTTGACAGCTGGTCATTCGTAACACCCATTCACTACTCAGCTAAGAGCCACATTGCCTAGGCCTGGGTTCTGTGACATTGGTTTACCCAGATGATTTTCACTACAACTCCCATCATCCTTAGTCATCATAGTCGGTGGTGAGGTATCATGGGAGCGATAATCCAAAACATCTGCAAAGCACCTCATTTTTCCATCCCACAGAAAGCATATTTTATAGCATTTTATTTCTTGCCATTCTCATTTTTCATTTTGTTTTGCACTAGTCATTTTATCTTAATTGTGGGGTTTTGTTTGAAGAGTTACATGTCTTAAAATCAAGTGGGTCATTCGGCCAATTCTTTTTTGTAAAAGAGGACCTTGTTTGTCACTCTTTATTCTATTGTGCTTCATTGCAAAGTCTTTTCTCATCTCATTGAGGGATTTGAGAGCTCACTTGGCGACAAGGTAATGGAACATCAGAGATTTGATGCTAGCCACGCACCCCAAACAATGTTTTAACAAACAGAGGTGCACAATGTTTTCAGATACCAAACAATTGACACTCATGCAAAATGACTTCTCCAATTAGCAATTACAAGCTATCTGAATTAAGATTTGCTGTTTAAAACATTTCCCTAGAACCAGAAAAGCCCCTCACAGATATATTCAAGAGCAAGGCAAATGCTAATTTATTTTTGTTTTTTCATAGAAACTGTGAGCATAGTCTGTGCACTACTTCTGAAATGTTGCCACTACTGTAATAATACCATTAGATATTTTTGTTTTTAAATCCTGCTGCACTCTGAATGTTGCTACTGCTTTAATTCCTTCTGCCCTCTGAAGCTTGGCCACTGATATGAATCTAGCTGCCCTGTCAAGTTTGCCATTTCTTTAAAACCTGCAGATTATTTGAATTTTGCCACTATTTTACATCCTGCTGCCCTTCATAGTTTGCCGTTGTGTTGCATCTAGCTGCCCTGTGAAGTTTGCCACCATTTAAATCCCGCTGCACTCTGATTTTTGCCACTGTGTTAAATGTATCTGCCCTTCAAAGTTTGCCACTGCTTTAAATCCTGCTTCACTCAGAAGTCTGTCACTGTGCTGAATCTAGCTGCCCTGTGAAGTTTGTGACTGTTTAAATCCTGCTGCCGTTTTGAATGTATCCACTATTTAAATCATGATGCCCTTCAAAGTTTGCCACTGCTTTAAATCCTGCTTCACTCAGAAGTCTGTCACTGAGCTGAATCTAGCCGCCCTGTGCAATCCTGCTGAGCTCAACCTACTAACCACCCCCTGCTCCTTGCTCCTCTCCAGCATACCTCCATGTACCACACACGCCCAAAAGGGCAAGGCATACTACACACAAAAACACACAAGCCACACATTTGTCACAAGAACAAACAGACGCAAACAACAAACAACCCACACACTAGACGTTAAAAGCCCATTGCATACAATCAAAGCACACTCAGAAAACGGACACACAAAGACACCAGTTTCTCCAGGTTCTGCAACCATTAACAGAAGGACCCAACCTCTATCCTATCCCTCGTCCCTCACTAACCTCCCTGCCCACTTTCTTACAGAGCCATGGGAGTGCCTGGAGACCATGCAAATGGCGATCTGTCGGATTGCTTGTTGCAAAATCACTGTTATGCAATTACTGGGTGGTTGGTTTAGTGGGTTTTACTTGCAGGCCCCAATTTGATGCACTCCGCATCCAGAGCTTACTGTTCACAGATGAACACTGCTTCAGCTTTCTTTATTTTCGGGAGAGGTGCAGAACTAATAAAGTAGACTCACGGTTTCTCGATGTGTGAAGAGGATGTTTAAGGAAGACCGGTTCTTTAGTCAAACCCTCATTAACTTAGATGTGCGACCAAAGCAAACCCAGCATTTACTGTGCACTGCGCAAAGAGGAAGAGGTGGGGGCCTGTGAGGTAAGGAGGGGGTTCGGGGAGTGGTAGAGATATGTGTGTATGCGTATGTGTGTGTGTATGTTGTACCTGTGTGTGTGGAAGTATGTCGGGGAACGGGAGGGCGGGTGGAGTGCCTGGGGTGGCAGAGCAGACGACTGAGCTTGGGGTGAGAGGGGCCGGTGGGGAACAGGGGTTGCACGGGTGTCCTCCACATTGGAAATGAGAGGGAATGTGGCACGGAAATGGAAAGATGTTTCCCTGCAGCGCCAAAATCGAGCCGGGCAACCGGACTTCGATGAAATCGGCCTGTGGGGAAACAGCATAGAACCGCAAATGACAGCGGTGCGCGGTATACATCAAAATAACATAACTTAACATTTTATTTTGAAAACAAACAGGATTTCATTTATCTCTGACAACTTCCAAATCGATAGCTGGTTAAGTTAGGATTGTTCAGTCTTCGCTTTATTTACAGTTATAACTCTCAGATTGAAAACGCACTTTCCTTCATTCCCATCTCTCAAGCACCAGCTCCCACGAGCTTTACTTGTAGTTCAGTTTCCCTCTTGACATGTTCTTCCATGCACACCCTGTAAATGCGATTGTGTCCCTGCATCAACAAGGCCAATATTTCCTGGAGCACTGAGGTTGACTACAGTTAGCATCTGTGATTAATGGAGGACACTGTCTTCACAGCTTTTTCGGAATGAGGAACACACCTTTTTTTTTACAAGCGTCTCTTGGGCCATGATATCCCAGGTCATTTGGAGAAAAGCAGAAGTGTGTGACCAAGGTCTGAGACCACTATGGTGCTTAATTACCAGATTGAAGGGCTTATAATGATTTTGCATTTCATGTTTTAATGTTAAGCAAACTCCTCTTCTGAGAAAGGTCTTACCTTTATCTATCTCACCTCTCCCTGGGCACCTGCAAGAGAAAGAAAAAAAAAGCAGAAAAGCTCTTCCGCGGATGTCATGTGCAAGAGCTGGGAGAAATGTAAACTTGGTGCAGTCCATTTAACTGCAGTAGTGCCGCTAACACTACACCACTAAAAACCCAATTCTATGCGACTACCTACTGCAATCGAGTGTGTTGTAAGATACTAGAAACCCATCTAATTTCCCACTGCATTGTACAGCTAAAATACTACTACCCACCACGCTCGCGTCACAGGCATGCAAACGTGCATTTTGAACACGCTTCTCAAACTGCAAACATGTTATAATTTTCCATTGGATCATCAATGGCTATTTCTTGGGCAGACCATCCTGTGTTGTGTTCCCCTCATCCCACATCCCGGGCGTGTGGCAATTTCCATCTAACAATATGTTTGCAGCCACCCGAAATACACACTAAAACACACACACACACCATTCTCACATATTTTAACGTTCAGTTAAATGCTGTCAGATTATCTCATCATATTTTGCGATTTTTTTCAAAAAAAGAAGTAAACAGTTTTTACCACCTCCTTTCATTTAAAAAAAAACATAGTTAAGAAACAGTTGTGTGTTGTTTCCTATTTTACATTGCATTCTCTAGTCTCGCCTGACCTATCCGTGTGAAAGAGAAACCATGTGTACGGTTTCAGACACTTTCTGTGCAGTGATAAGACACTGGTTTGCACATCTTTGACTCGGCCGTATTGCGTTTCCTTATTTGACAACAGAGCTGAAGCCAGTGCAGCCGCAGGTATGGCCGTGTTTACACTAATGAGAAACACGTCCTTCCAACAGGAAGAGGATAAGAAGGTAAACAGGCACCACAATGGGGCCCTCAGTGAGAGAGGCATGTACTTTTTCATGTGCATTGTTTGAGCTGGAAGGCCTGTCAGTGGAGAGAATAGATGTACTTCGACTCATGGGTGGCGATGTAAAGGAAAGGATTAACCCGACTCCAATGCCTTAAGGCTGAGTCCTTCAATCAAATGCTGACAACAGCTTCCCTGAAGCACAGAGACAACGTTTAGTGATATTTGTGAATGGGATTATCAGTCAATGATGGCAATCTGAGTAAGCGTGGACCACTGTTTACTTTTAAAAGGTTTAAACAAAACGTACAGCAAAGCATTATTTTCAAAATATATGAATATCTATATTTTTATAGCTATCTAGTTGCGAGAAGGTTAAGGTAAAACAAATGCAACAAAACCCATGAAAGCTGAGTTTGGCATCCACCATTGCGAATGATATCACAGCTGGAATCAGAAATAAAATAAAAAGTTACACCGTGGATGATATCCACGGGGGAGAGGCGATCCACTACAAGGTTGTTGCATTGAATTGATTACCCCTTATTTGTCTCTTAATTATTATTATTTATACATATATATATATATATATATATATATATATATATATATATATATATATATATATATATATATATATATATATATATATTTTATAAGTTAAGGTGCAACCTGTTTACATAGACTTTTCCCAAAAATGTTAATCCTAATAATTGTTGACTCACTGTACAAATAAGGATGAAATTTCCCCAAAACATGTTTGCCACCAGTTTCTCCAAATTTGAACATTTGGGCAAAATTCTTTGAAAGGTAGAAAAGTTATTAAGAAAACAAAAAAACGCCCAATCATTTTCACATAAATAAACCCGGTAATTCTGAGGTATCAGGCGGTGGGAACGGTAATACCGTTTTCCGGTATCTTGCCAGAATTATCGGCGGGATAATGGCAAAGGTGTAATGACCCTCATGGACTTTGTTTTTCCAATAGATGTTAGGTTTCACCTTCAATATAGTGTCACCCTAATATAAAAGTAACACTTAGTATAAGCATTTGCAAGTCTATATATGTTGTAAAATATGTCAACATCTATCGCTTTATGTATCCATTCATTTTTACTTAGTTTGCACACTGCCTGCAAGCATTCAGCTGCATTGCAGTGGTGTTCAGAAACAATTATCAGGTTAGGTGACATGTCCGAAAGGTGCAATTCCTGTCATTCCACAATGTTTAGATGTGTGGATAGATGGTGTCACATACATACAACATTCTAGCTTCAGGCTTGAAGAGTGAAGAGTTTTCAGTTTAAGAACAATCTGAGATCACGTTCTTCACTTTGGAATAGTCTGCGCTTAAGAGGCAACTCCGATGTGGTTGTATTCTGTTTGCCTCTACTCATCTTTACTGCTATTTCTATCACGGCGAAAGTTGATATGTTTTCCAGAGTATGAAAATCCACCCTGCGCTGTTTTGTATAAGATTGCTAGAGCACAGCACGTGGGCTCATTAGCACATTAGTAATATAAATCTCTGTTTGTGACAGTTCACGTGCTTCTGAAGCCATTAGTATTATCAAGGAGCCGTTTACAATGCACAGCACAAAATCTCAGCTGACATAAAGGACGTCAATGCATTTCTCAATTTTCTTTACCTGGGGCAGATCTAGTGACCCACTGTAACCCAACTGAAGCACCTGCCACTAGAGCATCCTGAATTTGGAAGAACCTCCTACTTCTTTTGCCATCCCACCAGATCTGCTTGGATTTCAAGATCCTGTGTTGTTGCTTATAGTTCCTTTTTTGCCTTTTTCTTCAGTGGTTATGATGGTGACTCTTAATTATTGTATCTTGGAATGTGAATTGGATGAAAATATAATCCAACGATTCCACCTTAGTTTCTTTGCCATCTACAAGAAGGTTTGATTTTTGGTCAACGCATCTGCTTGGTGCAACCAAACAAAGACAAGGTTGCTCCTTAGCAACTGGAAATTGTCTCTCGATAATTGACGAGGACGATACTCACCTGTATTTCCCTTGAAAAACAAACGTCTGTCCTAAAAAACTTTTGTGCTTATCGAAAGTCTTGTAAATGTTTAATTCTATTCATCTGTGCAAAATCGCTTTGAAGGTCAAATAAAATAGCTTCAAAACTAGACAGCTGTCTACGGATCTCTCACCCTGATTTCTAGCATTTTGCATATAGGTACCCTCCTGGGCATATCAAGACTCCGCCAGGCACCCTTTACATAATCTAGGACTTGGGTATGGCAAGGGTGAGTGCACGGTTCAATCATACTGTGAAGATATAACGCTATCACAGAATCAGATGCCTTCAATGGGCCACCTTCACAATTTTGTTTGAAGGTTTATCAATATTATGGATGGTTGACCTTCCCCTCCCCCATATTTAGTGGACTGAATGATTCCGTACAATTTTGTAACAGTGCCAAACCATCCCTACTGATCTTTGGCATCATTTAGGGGCCAGATATTGTATTTGCAACTCTGTGGATGATAGAGTTCTTGGATAAGGATTTCTCTTCCCCATTTACATCGTTATTATCCATTGAGACAGCAGAACAAAAGGCATATGTGATTGCTCAATTAGTGCTCTGCCTCAATTAGCTGATAAATATAATAATACAGTCATGCTACAGGTCAGGACATGTTGGAAAAGGTTGAACAGAAGGATAGAATCATTAGTCTCTAGTGAGGAACCCATGTTTCTCGTTCGACTAAGGCTGAAACATTACTTTTACATTATGTCCTTGAGGGTAAACCATTAAGAATGGGAAACAACCCAGAAATGAGTCTACACACATACAAATTTTAAGTATGACTATGTCCTTTTGGTTCTGCAGAAGAGATGTCCTTACAGTGAAATGATGATACAACTATTATAGCTATGCAATAGCACTTGGAGAGTTCAACGTGTCGAATAGGATTTACCACAATAAATGATCTCAGACCCAAATAACCGGACAGACTCAAAGAATATGGCAAAATACTACTTTATTATCATTTCAATAAAGTAGAGAAACCTGCTGAACAAACATATTGCAGCTCATACACTCTCAATAAATTTCAGTTACACAAACGTTTTTATATCTCAAAATACATCAGCTATGGCATCATTCTACTTGGCTAACAGTAAAAACCAACTGGATGTAGGGATTAGTTAAGGGAAACATATATACCTATAGTTGATATGAGTGTTAGTATCATCAATGGATGTCCCTTATCTGGTAGGCACGACTTGAACTACCTCTAACTATGTAATATACTGATAATAGCATAACAACAGCAGCAGGAAGGCCTGTGCAACAATGTATGGTCCACCATTACATAGGCCCTCATGATTGGTTGCCACTCTATTCCAACCTTAGATATTCGGCTCGTTAGCAACATGTAAGCAACACAACCAGGCGCAAAAGAACAACGTCAGACAACTGACTTTCTTAGATAATTAGCCTACCATCCCTCATAAATTAGGCCTTAAACCAAGGCTTCTTCTATGTAGTTGATCTTGCTGACTGTTCTTTTCCTCAGAACTTTAAAGGGAGTGAAGGTACATTGGTATCCTCGTGTGGAATCTTATAAATAGGTATTGTTTTCCATTCCGGAATCACGTATGAGGAGAACATGATTTTGTCAATTTTGGTGTCTATTTGATTCAATTATATTGCATGCTATTACTCTTCTCGCCATCTGTAGATTTGGTTGCTCCATTCTGTGCATGCTTTCTGTGTCTTTAATTGTGCAATACTTGGCATTCACAACTGTTCACTCCTTTACTTAATCTGAGATAAATTTGTCCTGCATACATAGCTTATCCTCTTC
Organism: Ambystoma mexicanum; assembly: GCF_040938575.1. NCBI lineage: Eukaryota > Metazoa > Chordata > Amphibia > Caudata > Ambystomatidae > Ambystoma > Ambystoma mexicanum. The sequence continues at coordinate 445,632,515 of NC_090935.1, read as the reverse complement.
GACTCCTTTCAAGCCTTGTGGTTGCTTGTGGTTGCTTCTTGCTGTGGAATCCTTGATTCTGAGGCAAGCAAATACCCTTTGTGCGCAAATCTGTATTCCAGTACTTGTCAGCTCTGCAGCCTTGGTCTTTGTCCTCTCTAGCTTCTTGCTTACTATTACACAATGCAGAACGTATCATTTTCTCAACATGGCTGCTAAACCCGCATTCTATTTCTTACTTCAGCAAGCTTCTACATTGTCTTATCTACCTTGCCTTTCTGCGTATATACATCTACTACATCTCTTGTCACTTATCTTCTAACTGTATACGGTTTTCTTAATATTCTATAAATGACGTGTACATCACCTCTCTACAAAGCAATAGACTTTGCATTTCCTCCCCTGTTTTCTGGTACACCAGTGGACTTTCCTTATGAGATATCAACTACATGAGTTAATAGACAAGCTTCAGATGTGCCATCACATCGTATTACCCATTTAATATACAGCTGGCATGGCGTTCATGTTTGAGCTACTGTTGTGGTTATTAACTGTAGCTCACTCAAAATTAAAATAAGTATGTGTCTCAAGAAAAAATGTTGGTGACCTCTCTTGTAACGTTACAGCCATAGCTACCAAATTGTGTAAAATTACAGCTCATGTAACTATTATGGAATACTGATGAAACCTCTGAGGATATACTAATAGAGCAAGATATCCCAATTTATAAAACTGAAAAAATGCAAGTTTGATAATATTAGATGCAGAATAAATAGAAGCATTTCTGAATTCAAGTGGTAAGAAGTAAGCAAGTTTCTATCTCATATCTCAAAAGAAGCATGTTGTGCTATTTCAGATTGGAACCTGGAAAAGATACAAGCTGGTGGTCTGCCACATTCCTCTGTGACTTGGGACATATGTCAAGGAACCACAGCCACTTACTGTTTGATCTGTCTAAAGAACCCGGTCATTGTACTGAACTAAACCACTACGCCACCACAATATGAGACTGTATCAATCTTCATATGACTAGGCATCAGTAGTGATTCTCTGCTGTAAGTGCAGTAGGTGTTCTGTGATTTTTCTTAGTTTAGGGTTTCACAAGATAGGAGGCAGAGGTCTTTTTGATTCAAACAACAACAATTAAACTGTTTAATTACATTGAAATGCTTTGTTGTGATATGGAGTTTTCACAAGACTTTTCAAACAGGTCGTTAGAGGTGAGCTAGCAACTGGCCTGGACGCGGATAATCTTCAATGACCAATGACTGCCTACGTCTAACAAGGGAAGAAGAACACTACATGGGGAAAAGGAACTAGTGGAGCACTTCCAATGCTATGGTCCTACGGACATAGTGAACTGGAAGAGCTCAGAAAATGGATGCTGCACGCCGGGTGGCACTTAAAATGCTCTGATCACTCCAGCATACTATAATGGGAGAGCTCAGGAGGTGGGTGCTTCAAATCAGGGACAATGAAGAAATGGAGAGCACAACACGTAAACAACTTGGTGTTATTCAGTGTTATGCCCAATACCCAATAAAGGAAAAGGAAATGAACTGCTATGGGGATAGTTCACTTAAGAAGTTCAGGGCCCAAACCGTGCTGAAATAAAATATGTGATGTCTACATCATGAGTTATCGATGGAATCTTAATATCTTAAATGTTAGAAAGAAATGTCACAGACATTCTCAACCTTTCAAATGGTAAATATGACCTAGACAGTATGTTGTTAAAGACTCCAATCAAGCAGTCCCACTAAGTCAGTTCCTTGTCTGGGATTGCTCAAGGGAAGCCCTTATTTATATATTTTTATGTCCAGTTTGTTTACTCTGGATGACAACCCTTATATAACACCCCTCTCTTAGAATCTCCCTGACCCCACTGAGCCAAGAAGTCGGTTTGTTTTGCAAATTAAAAGGTTTATTTGAAAATTAAACAATATATATATATATATGTATATATATATCACACTTTAATAATAAATTAATATTTGATATCACACTTGAGAATATGATGTTGATCAACAATGGATAATGTTATAGTGGTACACTCTTTTTAATGGCTTAGAAGTTGATATAGAGAGGATAAAGTAGCTGAGAATGATCATATGGCTTCAAAGACAATGCAAGGATGAATGAAATGCAGTACAGAAAATAAACTTGATATGATTTCAACCAAAACAATGTAATCACTTTTCCCCCTAGTAGCAATTCACCCCCCCCCACCCTTTATGCAATGTAAAGAGATGGAAGGAAAGCACACAATTCTCAGGAATGCAATCAAATATAATTCAGTCCCCCCCCTAGCAAGCTTAGAGGAAAACAGGTAGAAGTTTTAAACACAGGCCCAAAATGCTTTGAATGTGATGACAATGAAGTGAGAAATGTGCTAAAATTGCTTTTAATTCCCTATAGGAGGTTCAGGGTAGGTGATAGATACTTGGAATGAGTTCAGGTCCACGCTACAATGATTAATGAGGGATTATTAGGTTGGAAACGGATTTCAGGGATGCAAGAAAAGACAAATATTTTTACACGTGGCTAAATGAAGCAAAATGTCAAATCATGGCAAATTTTCCGAGTGCGTCAGGCGCAATTACAGAGGCACTATAAGGTTCCGGAGATACGGACGATTTTGTAAAGGTAGTTTTTCAGAAATGAAATCACAGTTTCAGAATGACAGATGACAGTTTTCAGCTTTAAAGATGACAGAATGACATGAGGCAGTTCTAATAGGATGAAATAGTTTGAATTAGATTATTTTAAACTAGAGATTGGATTTTGCACAGTTCTGGCGGTACTCACACTATATTTTGGACAGGAATGCGACTTCGCCATGGATCGGGTCAGGATTGGACTGCGGTTCCCTCGCCACGGACGGTCTCTGCCTGGTTCTGCTCACTGGATAATTCTGCCTTCTGGGTCTGTCAGGCACCGGTTCTGCTCACAGCGGTCTGCTCTGGATACAGCTCTGCTTTCTGGTCTAGTCTGTGGTGCTGGATTCAGCACTGCTTTCTGGGTACTGGCACAAGGTACTAGCCAGAATCAGACAGCTCAGCCCGGCTGTCTGAATAGTTTGGTTTGGTTGCTAGGTTTTGATGGCCTGCTGATAGGAGTTCAGCTGTTGGGTTCTAGAGTTCTTGGGGTTTTGTTCTGGATTCAGGAGTCTCTGGATGTGAAGTCTGAAGTCTGGATGTGGAGTTGTCTGTCAAAATGCTCTGCAGAAAGTGAAAAAGAAAGTCCTATCTGGCTTCCAGTGGCTCTTTTTATGTGTTTAGAAAGTGGGTGGGTCCGCTAATTCTGCATGCCCCACCCTCTCAAGATTTGATAGGTCAAAGGATTCTTTGGTCCCTGATTTGAGAAAGGTTAGTGTGTCAGAGTGATGTCAGCCATTTACGATCTATTGAAGAAACGCCCCTTTGCTTTTACCTTAGAAATCATTTTTCATAACTACACATACTTCCCAGATACACAGTTGTTTGACATTACATGTACATATTACAAATTTCTTAAGGTACAATCTGGCCCAACTCTGATCTTCCTGGGGGCTTGCATTAAAAAATGACAACTTATTTTCGTTTTTAGTTGATTTACCAATATCGGACGTTTACCAAAAATGGCACACATGTACACCGCCTTTCTACCCATATTCCATTAATTTACTAGGTCTCTAGCATAAACACAGTGTCTGTGGTATCAATAAATAGCGGGGTTTTGCCTCAGAACATGGTACAAAGTTGAATCAAGTCTTGAATTGTGGGTACATTTCTTAGATTAAGGATCCCCAAATTGCACATTTTTGTAAGCTTAATACAATATTTTAGAAGCATTTAACTTAAACATATATTTGCTGCAATATGATTCCACAAAAGTATCTGAGCCCGCCCTCAGAAACTTGGGAGTCAGGAATCACATGCCTCTTCTGCCAGGCAGAGCTCTGTTTACAGTCCACACCCAAATTAACATACCCCATTCAATAGCAAGAGTCTATTGTGTCGGCTGAGGTTAGCAGGCCAGGGGCCACTCTGCATTTGGTTAGCATGTCCACGTGATCTCCTGGCTTCTTGTGTGTAGTTCTAAGGTGAGAAGGTTTCCCAGCCTCTTGCAATGTTAATTGAATCAGCCTGTCTTCAGGGAACAGCAGATGTTTAAAAATGTTTTAATTAACCAAAAAGGCTTTGAAGTTTCCAGCTGTCTCAGGAGGCTGATTAGCTTCTGAAGTAGCAGTTCTCCTGTCAGAGATTAGACCGCCAGCGCCGGTTTGTGGACAAAGCTGGTACTGCACCCCCATGATTTTAGCAACTTTTTGACATCAAGAAAATGAATTCCCAACAGCTCTGGGTTGCTTTTGGCAATCAGCCTTGCCATTCCCAATGGTTTCAGGCTACTGTGTGTGTAGCCCAATGGTGATTTTAGGCAGTGCCCTCCTGTGCTCACAACATAGGCAAAAATGGGTGGCAGCCTATTCTTCATGTTTTCCCTGTGCATTTTCTGGGGAGCTCTGGCCATCATGATGTTTTCAATGACAGTAATGCACAGTTTTTGTGGTAGCGCTCGGTTGCATGGGTAAAACATACCACAAGCCCCCCCTCTTGCGATGCCCATTCTGATCTTTCACTGATGGAACTCGCAAGATCTGGGATGTTCGCCTCATCTTCTTCTGGTAGATGGCACAGTTCAGCATCTTTTCCTCCATCCGGTTGGATCGATCGGTTCTCCTAGCCGGTCCTGATGGGAATATTGGGCGGTACCCCGGGCCCCTCAGATCTTTGCTCCCGGTCCCCGGTCGTCCTCCTTAGTCAGTCTCCATTGGTTTCATTTCTCCTAGGATGATAAAGCAAAAGCGGCAATACCTATTCGTAGACATTGTTCCACCACTATTAATGGTGTGGCGAACATATACATTTTATACATCTGGATACATTTTGCAGTATTATTTTAAAAAAACAAGATATAACAGGAAATATTTTCTTTCCAGAATCATCATATTTTAGCGACTATATGTGGGATATTTTAGGGTTGGAACTGAATTACTCTGGAGCGGCCCCCTCTGGGATTCCAGAGGATTCCTCTAGTTGTTGCAGAGTGTGCCTGGGATGGCAACACTTTAGCTGATTAATATGGACCCACTTGTCTTCCCCTTCCGCCGAACTACCTTTGGGGATGCGGATCTTGTAGGCTACAGGGGAGATTTTGCCTATAATTTCAAACAGTCCCTTCCATGTAGGCAAACATTTTCGCTGTTTGGCCTGGTTCCTTTGTAAATTGTATAGATAGACCCGGTCTCCCTCAGTATATTCCTTCCTGGTGGTCTTCAGGTTGTATTGGGTTTTCATGCCACAAACTTTTTTAAGATGCTCACAATGGTCCGGTTGTAGCGTTCTACTGCCCCAGAAGAAGCTGGCCGATAAGCAATATGTAACTTCCTTTTAACCCCCAGTATCTCCCACATCTTTGTCATTACCTCGCTGGTGAAATGGCTATCTCTGTCTGACTCAATCCTTTGAGGTAGAACAAAACGGGAAAAGATGTGGTTAATCATCAGGGCAGCTGCTGTTTCTGCCGTGCAGTTTGGGGCTGGGAGACATTCCACCCACTTGGTAAACAAGCATGTGACGGTCAACATGTACTTGTTTCCTCTAGACGAGCGAATTACAGGGCCTACGAAGTCGATTTGCAAATCTGACCATGGCAGTGTCATCCCCCTCTTTTGGAGAGGCGCACGGTGTGTGAGGGATGATGGCTGAAATTGTGCACACACCAGACACCCCTTCAAGTACTGGTCGAGGTCCTGCCCCATGTGTGGCCAGTATGCAACCTCTCTTAAGATTTCCAGTGTTGTGTGAAACCCCCTATGACCGGCGGTGGCCGCATCATGGGCGTGACTTAACATCAGGCTTCAGAATGAGGTAGGAACTACCCACTGATCGTGGACAACTTGGGATTTCCTTACCAACAAACCGTCTTGGATTCGAGACATCTTTGGACATTTCATCAACACTCTAAGGTCCTCTTTCCCAATGTAATCGGTATCCGTCAGGGGAAAGTTCTCAGGGTCCTCAATGTGTTGGTAAAACTTACCAATTATTGGATCCCCCTTTTGAGATGTAATTAAATCAGCATAAGGGGTCTCCTTACTCCATTGTGCAGTTTAAAAGATCATTGTGAGCATTTGTCTGGGACCTAGTGATAGCAGTGACCTGGATTTCCCCCAACAGGGACTCTATTTCTATTAGATCCCCTTGGATGGCCCCGGTTTTGGCCAGCTGATCAGCTAAGTCATTTCCAGTTTTGTCTGGTCCCTCTACTTTGGAATGACCCTTGATCTTCTTCCAGTAGATGGTCATCCCATTCGAGGTGACCAGATCATCAATGTTTTGGATTAACTTCCCATGTTTCAGGGGTTTATTATTAGCACATAGCATGCCTCTGGTTTTCCAATTAACCAGGTGCTCCACAAACCCGTTCCATACATAATCCGAATCTGTGATTATGACCAATTTGTGGAGTTGATGTTGGACAGCAGTGAGGATGGCTTGATGCACAGCCATCAACTCTGCTACCTGACTACTTCGGGGACCAATTTTGTACCCAGCAGAGGGTTCTGGGGACTCATTCACCCATGCATTCCCTGCGCCGGCCACCAGTTCTTTTTCCCCATTGGTGTCAACATGGTAAAAGCATCCATCCACATAGACAGTGGGCATTCCCTCACACTTGTCTTCTTCAAAGACTTTGTGGGGGGAATTAAGGTATGCCTCCATGTTGTCCTTGATTTTTAGACTTTCGTCCTCGAGACAGTTTTCTCTGGCACAATCATGCAAGTCAGCCAGACCTTGCGCGAGGGGACTCTTCTTGTTTTGGCCATATCTGACCTCCACAGGAAAGCCTTGCATTGACAGAATCCAGGAAGTAATTTGGGAATTACTCACATTTCCGGCCCGGATTCTGTCACTTTGGAGGTATTGCAGAGGCTGGTGTGGAGTCTCCACTATGATGTGTTCCCCCTGGATGAACGGGCGGTAATTCTTCAATGCCCACACCGTTGCCAGGAGTGCCTTTTCACAATCGTTGAATTTTTCCTCCACATAGGATAAAGTTTTGCTCGCATAGGAGATTACTTTATTAACCTTGTCATGCTTTTGGTATAATACTGCCGTCAAGCACGTATTAGAGAACCCTGTCTCCAGGAAGAACTCCTTGTTTCTGACAGGGTAAGCTAGGCAAGGCGCTTGTGAGAGGCTTCTTTTGAGTTGTCTTACTGCCTCAGATTGTTCTGGACCCCATTCCCACTTGACTCCCCCCTTCAAAAGATGAATCAGGGGTCTGGTGATCTCTGCGTAGCCCTCAATGAACCTTCTGCTGTAATTAGTAAGTCCAAGGAGGCTCCTTAGTTCCCGCAGAGTGGTGGGGTCTTTCAGTTTCTGAAGTGCTTCCACTTTCTTTTCCTGGGGACAGAGACCTTGAGGAGTAATCTCATGCCCCAAGAAATTAACACGTGTTCTACACCACTGTGCTTTCTGAAAGGAAAGTTTTGCTCCGGCGGCCCTCAACTGTGTCAGAACATAACGGATCTCCGCTATGTGTTCCTCCACAGATGAACTTTTGATGAGGACATCATCTACATAAGCCAGGTTACCCCTCGCACCCAGGTCGGGCATTGCCTTGTGTAGGAAAATGTTGAATTCATTGCTGGAGTTGAGGTATCCGAAGGGAGTCCGGGTCCATGTGTACTGCTGGCCCCCAAAGGTAAAAGCCAGTTTGTATTGGTCCTCCCTACTGACAGGCACGGTCTAGTATCCATTGGTCAGGTCTATTGCAGTGAATACCTGTGACCCCTGAATCTGGGCCAGCCCTTGGTCAATGTAGGGCAGAGGCCATCGGGAAGTATGGACCCGTTTGTTGAGCTCCCCAAGGTCGGCGCAAAGTCTCCACTGGCCGTTTGGCTTCAATATTCCCAGCACCGGATTATTGAAGGTGCTGTGTACTGGACAGATTATTCCCCGGGACTCAAGGTTCTTAATTATTTCAGTAAGGGACTCCATGGAGAGGCAAGCGATATTGCTTCACAAACACTGGAGTCATGCCAGGGTCTGTGGGAATTGTTGTTGTGTAGATGTCGGTGCGACCACAGTCATATGAGTCTACCGCAAAGAGATCTTGGAAATCCAAGAAAACTTGTTTCAACTTTTGCTTCTGTTCCAGAGTCACACAGGCATCAACTAGGTTGACTCTCTCTTCCACCATCTGCCTGAAGCCTGGAAAGACTTCTGGTTTGGCTATCTCAGTGGCCTCCTCCAGCTGGGTGGAGAAATCCCTGGTCAGAGTGCTGATTTGGACTGGAGGCTTCAGGTGGGAAAGGCAGCCCTCATGGACCTGGAAAATCACCTCATCCCTCCTGAAGTCACAAGTCACATCTTCCTTACCATAAGGGCAGGAAGTGTACACCAGGAAGTTCCCCCCATGCCGAGAAAAAGATCCTGTCTGGTGTTGTATTGTCATCACTGTCACTGTCAAAACAGTCCTTGGGGATTGGTCCTAACAGTTCATTTCCTAAATCGATGGAGAAATGTCGGTCATCAACCGCCATTCCAATAATGGTGCCTGCGGCTAGAGTAATATTCTGTAAGTCACTGTTATCCACCTCTATTGGAATGGTATCATGTTCTATGTTGACTAATGGTGTTGGGTTTACCCCTAACCCTTGCTGTTGAAGGAAAGCATTTAGATGAATATAAGCATCAGGGTTTTTCAATTTTTGTCCTCTTTTAACTTTCACTTCCAGGGAGAATTGTCGGGTCCTTCCTGGGATGGTGACTTCCTCTTTAATCGGAATTTCAACTGCATAAGGTAGCAATTGAGCTGACCTAAATGCTTTTCTGGATCATCAAAGCCCATGGGATTATCCGCTAATCGGGACCAAGCTTTGAAGTTTATTAGGTTCAAACTAATGGCAAAGCGATTGAGAATGTCACTGCCTAAGTAAAAGGCGGCAGTGACATCTCGCACGACCCAACACTTATGGACTATGCTCTTGTTGCCAATGGAGATTTTGAGCATTCACCTGCTTGGCAGGAGATGTTTGGAATTAGGTGCTTCCAGGTCCATTTCCCATTTGTCTATCAGTTTGAATGTGGGAATGGCTGGATCTTTTGGGAGTTGGCGGAACATGGCTTCGCTGATGAAGCTCTTACCATTGTTCACACACACTCGAGCGAGAACAGAGTCCTTCCCATCATTTAACTGAACAGGGATGAACAACTGCTCTCCAATTTGCTGAATATCAGCCAGGCTCTGAGCTGATTTCACATCTTTCTGGACTATTGGAGTGGGAATGTCTGATTGTGAATTAGTAAAGAATTTCAGGGTGTTTCCCTCCAGTGTGGAATGCCACCTTAAACTGGAAGGAAGGTTGATTTTCAGAAATAGAGAGGACCCCCAATCACCAGTCTGTTGTCTTACTGTTATTACTGTCACGTCTGGAATTTGGTTGTTCTGGAAGTGAAATTCTACTTTCAGATTTTTGTTCAACCATGTGGCACCTGCCGTTTAAACTAACATGGTTGACACTCTGCTTTAATTTTATTGGTCGGCTATTCTGGGTCAGAGGACCTTGTTTACACAATCTATTAGGGGTGACAACCTTCTCAAGAGGTCATTCCCTACTAAACAAGGGGTGCCCTCTGGAGTCACTACTATGACCGGGTGTTTCACCTTGTGTCGCCCAATTTTGATGTCCAAATCTGAAGTCCCCTCGACGGGAATTTCCTTCCTGTCAAAGTTCTGGAGTTGTCCAGGAAGAGAGGTGAGGGGAATTTGGTACTTCTCCCCCCTACCTGAATTCAGTTAATCAAAGGCCCTTCTGGACAGAAGAGTAGCTTGAGATCCAGTGTCCACCAGCGCCAAAAAATTGCACCCTGCCCCTGTACTTGTACCGGGGCATAGTATCTTCCCTCCTTCTCCTCAAGTGGGCACAGATAATGCACATTTTTGGACAACTGGTGGGCTAGCTTTCTAGTTTTGGACATTGAGAGAGAAGAGATTTGGGCAGAATTCTTTGGAGAGTCATGGGAATCTGAAAGAAAAATTTTGCAACTGGATATTGATGCGGTTTTTGGTTCCCCTGGTTCCAGTTCTGGGCCACCCCCCCCTTTTCGGAGGCAGTCACCTGGATGGGTTTGAACCAGGGGTTTTCGGTCTTGTTGGTTCTGGGATAGAATGATGGGTGGCAACAGCTCAATCCCCACATCTCCCCAGTCTGGGTTGGAATCCCTTGGGACCCATTTTTCCTAGGGAGGAGTTCCCCCATCTCTGAAGGAGAAGATCCTTTCCCCAGGATCCTCTGAGGATCCCTCCCCCTCAAATTGGAAGACATGTACCTCCTCCACAAAGTGGGTCTGTTTGGGTCCTTTGTTTCTCCTACCTCCTTTCTGCTCCTTGGGTGGCAGACTTTCAGGGGTAGGAGATTTTGTTTCTGGTTCCTGGGTTTCCAGGGGCTGTTTACAAGTGGGGAAGGAAGCTTCCTCCAAGGCTTTACACCCCCATTCCCCTTGTGCCTCCTACCGGGGAACCGGTGGGTTGTCGGGGTGCTGCCCCGTCATTGTTCTGCAGCACTAGGTCCAGAGTTTGGGGCATTCTGTGCCGGCATGCCCATCTGAGGGTTCTGTTGGGCCCTCAGCATGCGGCCCAAATCCTGTGCCATGTTCTGAACCTGGCGCTCTAACTGGGAAACCCGCTCAAGCTGATACGGGGTCCGGTTTTCTCCCCTGGGCTGATCCCGGGAAGGGTAGCTATCCCTTCTCTGGTAATACCCTGGGTTGGGAAGATTTGGGTACCCCTCCACCCTTGGCCTCCCCTCTCCCGGATTAGGTTGTCTGGGCTCAGGGAATTGGGAAAAGAAGGATGGATGGTTTTGGGGTTGGAAATCGGGTGGATACCTGGGAAAAAAGTTCTGCCCAGTGTTTGGGGAATTTCTGCCCTCCTGTGAGAAGTTAGGAGGGAAGTTCCCTGGGTCAGGTGCTTGGCTGATCCCCCCCCTTGGGCTGGAGGAGTCCACACATAACCCAGGATTGGTCTGTTTCCCTTGTAGCGGGGACTTACATAGTCAGGGGAGCGGGGGACCCCATTTGTGGGACTACCTCCTCGACTCCCTGTCTGTGACTGGCCCGAGGGCCTTCTGGGTTGTGAATTATTTGGTGCAGGCAGGTTTTTAGGCCCCCCCCATCTCCAAATCTAAAACGGGGGCAACCTTTACCTCTGCCACCTTGGCAGCAGCAGGGGTGCTGTTGGTTTCAGTTTTCTTTGGCTGATTCTTGTTTCCCACCGGTTTCTGCACCTCATAGATGCGGGTGGCTTGCTCAATGACCCAGTCTAAAGATCTTTTCTAGTGAAAATCTCTCACAAGCTGGGTCATTATGTACTTGGGAAGAGCATGGAAAAATGTGTTGATGAATTCTCTGCTGTCCGTGCGCACCTTTCTGGTGGTCTGCGCAAAGGCACGCTTCAATTCTTGCACGAATTCTTGTGGGGCCTGATCCTCCCCACATTGCAAATTGTAGGCTGCCTTGTGAGCCTCTTGGGGATTTCTATGTACAGAAAAATGTTTCAAGATGGCCGCCCTATGTGTGGACCATCTTGAATGGTTTTGGTCCTCCAGCCCCGCAAAGAAAATGGAGTATTCAGGGGAGAATGTCCATTTGACGTACTGGATGCCGCTTCTGCTGTCCTTCAAATGGAAAGTCTCCATCATTTGCTCTTAGAGCTCCAAGTGTTCCCAAACAGAATACTTGACGTTTTTATGATAAGGCGTGATGACACTCCTGATTGCCTTAATCTGTTTTAAGGGGTCCTTAAGCAAGGCCCTTTTCACCTTATTGGCCTTTTTGGTTCGGGTAACCCTGGTCCATTCATCCTCTGATTCAGAAGCACTGCTCCCAGAGGTGCCAGTCTGATCTTCCAGGTTTTCCCGGATTCTGTGAGCCTGGGAATAGCTGGCAGAATGTGGGGAGCTGGTCTCCTGTGTCCTGTGACGCTCAGAGGAGTATTCAGATCCCTCCTTGCTACCAGGATTTGATGGGTACCCCCCCCACTGACCTAACTGGGCAGAGGTTTTCAGGATGCCCGTAGTGGGCCTACTCTCCTGGGGTTCCCCACTAAATTGCACTGTACTTAGGTGCCCATACCCGGATGCCCGCCCATCCATTCCTGGGTGGTACTGGCCTATGAGCCCCATCCTTTTGGCTGGATAGTAATCTGCCATCCCTGTGGCCCTGTGCTCATGTGCGCCAGGGGACATGGGGGTGGCAGAGTCCAGGGACTGGAGAGATGAAGGCCTCTGGTACTAGGGCTCCTGAGGTTATGCTCAGGCATTTCCCTTTCCCAGCAAACCTCATCTCTATCAGCCCCTGCTCCCTGTTGCAATGCAAGAGCCTGCGCTTTCAGTTCCTCAGTTAAGGCCTTACTAGACTCTATCAGTCTCTCCTGCATGGCTACCTGTTGCTGGAGCCTATCATTGTGCTGGCAGAGAGCCTCATTCTCTCTCTGTGCCTCCTGATTGGTCCTGGAGTACTGGGCCAGTCTTTGCTGCAGGAGGGGGGTTACCTCCTGAGTCCCATCCCTACTGGCCTGCTCCTTTCTTGCCAGAGCCTCTTCCACCCTCCTGGTGTGCTCTAACAAGTTCTGATGCTCTTTTTGGAGGTCACCCAGCCCCTGGAGGGCCAAGTGATTTTCTTCAGTTTTTCTTTTTAAATGGCAGACTTCCTGGCCTAAGGTGTCCCTTTCCTGACTAGGAGTCTGCATCTGTGCCACCGGGTCATCCCTTTGCCTTTGAAAGGCACCAGCTTTCTGGCGCTCCTGATCAAACTCTGCCTGGGTATCCAGGTCTTTCAGGATCAGTTTATTGCTCTCTGCCTTTTCCCTATCTAGGTGGCTTTGCAGGGTAACTACCTGCTCAGCACATGCCCTATTGAAATCTAATTGTTGCTCCAGCTTCTTGGTACTCCTTCTGCAAGGCCAGACATCTGGTATCCTGGTCAGACTTTTCCTGTTGCAGGATACACATGTCCTCTTTGATTTTAATGAGATACTGTCTGCTCTCATTTTCTGACTCCTGGATTCTGTGCATCCTCTGCTCAGAAGAGACCAGGTCAGATTGGGCCTTCTCTAACGCGATCTGTTGCCTATTTGCCAGATCTTGGCCTTCAGCACATTTGTCCTGCATGGCTCCCATATATAGATACAAATATGCCGCTATCCTAACCATCTTGTTGTGTTCATCTTTAGCTTTAGGAGCCATGTATAGTTCACTCAGGGCCACATGTAAGGGACCCTGATCTCTCCAGTTATCTGACCCAGTTGCAGTGACCTGTTGTGTGATTGCCTGCAACCACGCATCCTGACCCTGCTCAGTCCATTCACCTCTCACAAATAGCTTATGTAAGAAGTGCTCTCTGGCTATTTTGATGTCTACCAGTGTCGTCATTCTGGAATTTGAGTTCCTTCCTGACTTACAGAAGTTTGTATTTTATTTGGAAAACGGACCGTTTCCTTAGAGTGTTCCTTTGAGGGGTGCTTTCACAGTGTAAAACAGCGTGGTGATCTAACCGGATATGTGTATCCGGTCAGTTGGCACACTGTATTAAACTGCACAAGTGGTAAATCTAATCCAGAATCCCCGGCTACGAGCCCCCACTTGGTAAGCGGATTCAATTCAACACTACAGCTAAGTCAATGCCTAGTCTGGAATGCTGAGGGAAACCCTCATTGATATATTTTTATGTCCAGTTCGTTTACTCTGGATGACAACCCTTATATAACACCCCTCTCTTAGAATCCCCCTGACCCCACTGAGCCAAGAAGTCGGTTTGTTTTGCAAATTAAAAGGTTTATTTGAAAATTAAACAATATATATATATATATATCACACTTTTATAATAAATTATTTTTTTGATATCACACTTGAGAATATGATGTTGATCAACAATGGATAATTTTATAGTGGTACACTCTTTTTAATGGCTTAGAAGTTGATATAGAGAGGATAAAGTAGCTGAGAATGCTCATATGGCTTCAAAGACAATGCAATGATGAATGAAATGCAGTACAGAAAATAAACTTGATATGATTTCAACCAAAACAATATAATCACTTTTCCCCCTGGTAGCAATTCCCCCCCACCCTTTATGCAATGTAAAGAGATGGAAGGAAAGCACACAGTTCTCAGGAATGCAATCAAATATAATTCAGTCCCCCCCCCAGAAAGCTTAGAGGAAAACAGGTAGAAGTTTTAAACACAGGCCCAAAATGCTTTGAATGTGATGACAATGAAGTGAGAAATGTGCTAAAATTGCTTTTAATTCCCTATAGGAGGTTCAGGGTAGGTGATAGATACTGGGAATGAGTTCAGGTCCGTGCTACAATGGTTAATGAGGAATTATTTGGTTGGAAACGGATTTCAGGGATGCAAGAAAAGACAAATATTTTTACACGTGTCTAAAATGAAGCAAAATGTCAAATTGCGGCACATTTTCTGAGTGCGTTGGGCACGATTACGGAGGCACTATAAGGAGTAGCAAGTCGGTTTTAGGCTTATTGGAAAGCTAAGAATTTTAGCTTTAGGATGACAGTTAAAAGTCACTCCTAGCACAAACGGTTCCGGAGATACTGACGATTTTGTGAAGGTAGTTTTTCAGAAATGAAATCACAGTTTCAGAATGACAGATGACAATTTTCAGCTTTAAAGATGACAAAATGACACGATTCTAGGAGGCAGTTCTAATAGGTTAAAATAGTTTGAATTAGATTATTTTAAACTAAGAGATTGGATTTTGCACAGTTCTGGCAGTACGCACACTATATTTTGAACAGGAATGCGACTTCGCCACAGATCGGGTCAGGATTGGACTGCGGTTCCCTCGCCACGAACGGTTCTGCTCACAGCGGTCTGCTCTGGGTACAGCTCTGCTTTCTGGTCTAGTCTGTGGTTCTGGATTCAGCACTGCTTTCTGGGTACTGGCACATGGTACTAGCCAGAATCAGACAGCTCAGCCCGGCTGTCTGAATAGTTTGGTTTGGTTGCTAGGTTTTGAAGGCCTGCTGATAGGAGTTCAGCTGTTGGGTTTTAGAGTTCTTGGAGTTTTGTTCTGGAGTCAGGAGTCTCTGGATGTGAAGTCTGAAGTCTGGATGTGGAGTTGTCTGTCAAAATGCTCAGCAGAAAGTGAAAAAGAAAGTCCTTTCTGGCTTCTAGTGGCTCTTTTTATGTGTTTAGAAAGTGGGTGGGTCAGCTAATTCTGCATGCCCAACCCTCTCAAGATTTGATAGGTCAAAGGATTCTTTGGTCCCTGATTTGAGAAAGGATAGTGTGTCAGAGTGATGTCAGCCATTTACAATTTATTGAAGAAAAGCTCCTTTGCATTTACCTTAGAAATCATTTTTCATAACTACACATACTTCCCAGATACACAGTTGTTTGACATTACATGTACATATTACAGATTACTTAAGGTACAATCTGGCCCAACTCTGATCTTCCTGGGGGCTTGCATTAAAAAATGACAACTTATTTTCGTTTTTAGTTGATTTACCAATATCGGACGTTTACCAAAAATGGCACACATGTACACCGCCTTTCTACCGATATTCCATTAATTTACTAGGTCTCTAGCATAAACACAGTGTCTGTAGTATCAATAAATAGCAGAGTTTTGCCTCAGAACATGGTACAAAGTTGAATTAAGTCTTGAATTGTGGGTACATTTCTTAGATTAAGGATCCCCAGATTGCACATTTTTGTATGCTTAATACAATATTTTAGAAGCATTTAACTTAAACATATAGTTGCTGCAATATGATTCCACAAAAGTGTCTGAGCCCGCCCCCAGAAACTTGGGAGTCAGGAATCACATGTCTCTTCTGGCAGGCAGAGCTCTGTTTACAGTCCACGCCCAAATTAACATACCCCATTCAATTGCAAGAGTCTATTGTATCGGCTGAGGTTAGCAGGCCAGGGACCACTCTGCATTTGGTTAGCATGTTCATGTGATCTCCTGACTTCTTGTGTGTAGTTCTCAGGTGAGAAGGTTTCTCAGCCTCTTGCAATGTTAATTGAATCAGCCTGTCTTCAGGGAACAGCAGGTGTTTAAAAATGTTTTAATTAACCAAAAAGGCTTTGAGGTTTCCAGCTGTCTCAGGAGGCTGATTAGCTTCTGAAGTAGCAGATCTCCTGTCAGAGTTTAGACCGCTAGCGCCGGTTTGTGGACAAAGCTGGTACTGCACCCCCATGATTTTAGCAACTTTTTGACATCAAGAAAATTAATTCCCAACAGCTCTGGGTTGCCTTTGCCATTCCCAATGGTTTCAGGCTACTGTGTGTGTAGCCCAATGGTGGTTTTAGGCAGTGCCCTCCTGTGCTCACAACATATGGGTGGCAGCCTATTCTTCATGTTTTCCCTGTGCATTTTCTGGGGAGCTCTGGCCATCATGATGTTTTCAATGCCAGTAATGCACAGTTTGTGTGGTAGGGCTCGTTTGCATGGGTAAAACATCCCACAAGCCATGACACAGAAAGACATTTTCAGGATCTGAATTGGCTGACACATCAGGATATCAAGGGGTTAATACATCATGACTATAAAAGAAACTAGTAATAATGCAGATAACAAAGTCTAATGGAATATGATTCAATTCATCACACTACACACTTGACCTAACACATGTATTTAATGCAGATGGCTTTGTGGCCTTTAACAAGCTTTCACTACATGCTAGTCATGTTCCATCTCTATGTAGTATATTTAGAGATATTAATTAGCTGCTGATCTTATATTTCACTAATTGTCTGGGAAATTATTAAATAGTAGACCAAGGACGAAGTATCTGTTGGCATTCTATGTTCTATTGTCTACCTAACTGAAATATGAAGAGAGAAGAAACATGAAAAAGCAAGTTCAGATTATTTTCTAGCACACACAACAGTATGGTACCTTCAATCTTTATTTATCTTCTAGGTCTTTGTTGGAAGGATGAAAGTTTAATATGAATAGTTTATGTTATCAGTTCATGCACTGAATTTGTGACTGGAAACAATAATTCAGTCTGGTGAATGAAAATTGAATCCAGGAAGGTGAGCGGTTTTTGCAAAGACACCAGCTTGCACCAAATCCAGTCTCAGATCCACAGCCTAGTTCTGACTTTCTTTTACTTGCTGGTTATGGGTCCTAATTGGTGGAATTGAAATGTGGGCCAGGAGGTTTGGGATGGTGCACTCATTCGCTTACAGGTAGGTCCATAGTCCTAGAACGGCTGGAATGGGCACACTCTGGGTGTAGCCTTAAATAGGCTGGACCCACCCGCCTTTGCATAGATCCCGTGAGAGTTCATCTTCTCAAAAGATATTGGGTGGGTTTTCTGGGGCTGACCAGGCACCTTGTGGAGAAGCACTGGTGACGTGTTCTTCATATAGGTTAAACACCTGGTTGCTTGGGTTACCTATCCTTGCATGGTAGGGGCCCAAGGACGGGTGAAACTAAGGAAAGTGCCATGGTCCTGACAATTGCAAAGCAAAATAGTCTATGTTTTGGACAAAGAGATAAGACATTGGAAAGGATGTTTTCAAGAGTCCAGTTTGAAACACACACCAGGATAAGATGAAGAACGCAAGGGAAAGGTATGGATATCACACAGTAGATGCCAAGATCACGGGAGGAAAAGGATGCTGGAATTTCAAGCATTTGACAGGCAGACACAAGGCTCTATGTGAAGAACTGGTGGGAGTGCAGCAGATGACATGATTGCAGATTAATGCAATACACAGCCCCAGCAGGAAATTACTGGATTAGCTGCATGTTCGTTATGTAACATTAAGCCAAATCAGAACCATTTTCGATGTTAATTCTTTTAAAAGTACAGCGAGCATTAAAAAAGGCAAAGCATATGGTTTCTGGTGTCGTATGTTGAAATCAGAGAGACAATATATGTTTTAAAAGTGTTAACAGTATAGTGAGCTGTGAGGCTAATATTGTAGTGCTAAACACATTTCTTAACTTTTATAGTCATTTTAATAAGATGACCCAAGAAGGGGTAATCTGAATTGAGTGTAGCATACATTTGTGGATGCAATAGATTTTGAGAAATGGCTTCAGTGCAGAAGCTGGTAGATTTTACAAAACAAATTGTGAGCAGGATAAACCATTGCTTTGGAGTTTCAGATCAAACAACTAAGGTTATGTTTTGCATCTAGGAGCAACTAGCAATAATATGTTTCTGCAATGATTAAGAATTGCAACATCATTGTTTTACAATCAATGCTGATTTAGTGGGTTATATGCTACAAGGATGGTACTGAAATTAAGGGGATAAACAACAAACAAATGTTGATTTACCTCATTTTATTTAGTGAATGGTAATGTTTAAGACTAATACATTGAATTAAACAGTGATTCTTGAAATCTATTTTATTTATTAGCAATAATTTATGAATAAAAATGTGCTTATAACATAAGACTGAATAAGAAGCCCACTTGCCCTATTTATTCAACAGGGAGTTGTGTGCTGGCAAAGCACATGGTAAAGCACATGGTAAAGCATGCGTAGAGAAGAGAGCAAATAGAACTCTATTTTATTTTGCAAATTGGATTAGCAAAATGCTCAATTTAACCATTGAGAAGACTTTTTTTTCTCAAAATGAAAACTTTCAGAAGAGTCACATAGGGTGAAGTCAGAATGAGAAGCACCTGGTTAGTAAATTTTTTTTTTATATGGTCTTCGACCTGAAGCAAGTTCTTCCCTTCAGGGCAAGAAGTCAGAATGTCATCAGGGATAAAAATACATGTCAACATCATATGCTATCATAGGTACGAATATTTGATAGAGATCAAATATTGAACTCACTTTTTTTCTTTTCAGGCCACTATAGAAAGGAAGAAGGGACTACACGTAGTCCCTTCTCCATCTTCCATGGGCGCTATTTTTTTGTTTACTTTTTTCAATGTACTTCAATGGCTGCCATGGAAGGGGAGAGGGGACTACACATAGTCCCTTCTCCCCTTCCATGGTGGCCATTTTCTTTGTTTACTTTGGCAGCCACGGAAAAAGAAAACCGACTACGTTTTCCTGTCCATGACAGCCATTTTTGCTACTTTTTTTTCGGCCGTGAAACGCAATGCGTCTCACAGCCAGAAAAAAATCCACCATTATTTCCCCGGTCTATCGGGCCAGGGTACTAATGGCAATAAGCCCCTTGACTGTGGGCCATTGCCGCATAAAGTAATGACCCTGGGGCCTTCATTAAGGTACTTTCTATTCTCGGGCCTGTAACTATAGGCCTCAGGGGCATTACCTTATGGGGTAATGACCCGCAGTCGAAGGGCTTATTGCCTTAATATAAATTGAGCCCTGAATTGCAAGTCCTGCTGGTCCAGATTGAGAATGCATACAAATAATTCTTCCAGTAACTGGAAGATTTGTGACAAAACATGGAACATAGCTGCATTACAGACATTGAAGTATGAGGCAAGCCACATGCTAAAGGAGATACAAAATAGAGATGGGTTATTCACACTGGATCCTTAAGAGAATTTACATAGAGATGTATATAGAGGTTATGTTTTGTCTTTGAGTGACAACGTGTCTCCCTTGGTTTAATGAATTCATCAGAGGTGGGAAAACCTAGTATAACCATGCTACCATATGCAATCCAAATAAATACAGCTAGAAACAAATTGCACCCATTTATGTACACCCATTTATGTACACATGGAATACCTAATAAATTATACACAAAATGTTGGCATCTCAATTCAGAGTCAATGATCAACTTCTTTTGTAATTACATGAAATGTTCAGGATGAAGAAGAATTAAGACGATTCAAATAATGTGTGTATACTAATGAAGGCGTAAGATATGACGCTAGTAGCATCGCTTTGCCTGATCAGTCTGAAAGGGTGGACAAATATTTTCTCAGCTCATAGCATGCAGATAGGTGATAGTAATTCTGAAGTGGGTCAGTAATTGTCAGCACAACATGATTTTATCCCAGGCCATAATACCAAACCTAGTGCAAATTTAACAATATATATTAATGTTACTGTTGTGGATTATCGAGCCCTTTGACCACTTGTTTGCTGGATGTCGAAAAGGCCATTGACCAAGGCTGTTGGGGTTTCATGTGCCGGTTGCTACATCATATGATCCTTCCACTACAATTTCTACAATCCATTAAAATTGTTAATCATTCCCCTCATGCTAGAATCAGCAAACGGTGAACACAAAGCAAAGTTGCCCCTACTTTTTACTTTGTATATTGAAAAACCTCTAATACAACTAAGCCAATGTACAGGGATCAACATTTTCCATTCCACCTCAAATTAATTTGTTACGGCTGAAATGCTTATTTTGACTACTTCCCCTGAAAAATTACCTTTAAAAATATATATATTGTATCAAATGAACAAGTTGGCTTAAACCTAACAGATTTTACATTTTACAACTTGGAATATGGTCAAACAGAATGAAAGCATTCTGTATCAATCTGGCTAAATATCGGGGGGCCCACCATGGGTTGTGTTTCAAACGCTTGCCTTATTCCGAGCAATGAAAACTTCTCATGCAAAAAGCATTGTTATCAATGAATAAGTCCCTAAAGAAATGTAGAAAATTGGAATTCACACTAACTGACATCGGTTCTGAATATTAGAATACAAATATCCCATTCCTTCACAGATGATATCTGTAGAACACAGGATGCACACTGTAGCCTAGGTGTGTTCGGCTCACAAAGAAGTGCAACTTCCCAATTGTGCCAGTTCATCTTCAGTGGGCCCACAATTGTTTAACAAAAGAGGTCTTCTGTAATGCTTAATGTGCCATCTCTCTTGGTCCATCATACCTTCATATGGTGATTTAGGCTGATTTATGTAGGGTATTCTCAAGAAAAACTACAGACAACCTGTACGCCTTAACACCACTATCATTTGTGAATCAACCACCTCACCTAAACTAAGGCCAAGAGACCTCAGGTTGTTCAGGGAAGAAGAAACATGTCTCCATTAAACGGCAGGAGGTTAAAAGAAGCGTGTAAAGGCTGGTCCACTGCACAGCTTCTCACACCTGCCCTTGATACAAGTGGCATGTAATGTAATTCAGTAATTGGTAACTCCCTAGGTCCATAATTATTCTCTTTTTCACTTAACAAAGCATAGTCTTATGTCCATGCAGGATTTATTTGAAATGTAAACAATATTGCTGATGAAAGATATCAGCTCAAAACATGTATGGATGCATTGGCCACACCATTAGAAAACTGACCACCAATGTGCATACCTGTAACTAATTTGGTGGCAAGTATGGTTTGGTTGATTTGAGTGCTATACGGGTGATTTTGGGTGATCTGTATGGTGTTTCATTGGGGGATCAGTTAACCTGCAACATGCTTCTGTATTATGGTAAAAAAAAAGACTTAGGGCCTGATTCATGGAAAAGTTTGCATGTGAAAAAGGGAACTTGCGTGACAAATTGTGTGCTAAATCCTGTTTGTCAATTCATGGAATTGAATTCGCAGGACTTTTCCAGGACTTGCGTCGAGTTTGCGCAGGCCCGGCACATCTCTGTGAGCCGTTGAGTGCCTTGCATGAAACACCACGCAGAGCGTGGGCGTGACCTGGGTAGAATGCTGGGAATGGGGAAGAACATTAAAAAAGTGGGCCTTATGAGGGACCACCCGCAGGCAGTCCCTTGCACACCCTCAATTGTGCCAAATATCACGTATTCATGGAGGCACCCACGCAGCCTCTCTGTATAGAAATGGCAGTGCAAATCCCTCCTCTACGCCACATGAAGGCAGGAGTAAAGACACTTGAGTGTAGGAATCACTGTGCGGAGATGGGTTTGCATGCAAGATTTACGGGTTCTGATCTAACTTAGGGATGCACATATGCAGTGTAGCGGGGTCCAGGATCGGTTATGGGGGCTCACATACAGATTTACCTGAGTTATGAAGTATCATACGTATGTTGTCGGAATGCCAGCGACAGTTACAGGGGACACTGCGCAGGTTCTCTGAGATGCAGGCCAACTTGCAGAGACCCCACACACTGTTTGAAGGGGGTGTAAAATCGCACCCAGAGGAGTATGCAAAGGTAGCTGTTCTGGCTGTTTATGCTTTGCGTGGGAACGTGTCGGGGCATTCCAGGTGTAACTTGCGAATACAGTTATTT
The DNA here is from genome assembly GCF_040938575.1 of Ambystoma mexicanum. Lineage (NCBI taxonomy): Eukaryota > Metazoa > Chordata > Amphibia > Caudata > Ambystomatidae > Ambystoma > Ambystoma mexicanum. The sequence continues at coordinate 445,610,324 of NC_090935.1, read as the reverse complement.
TGCACAGTTAATTCCATGAATATGCGGGGCATGCATTTTTTATTCTGTGCGCAGGCTTGCGCAGTGTCGTTCTTGGCACATGGCAATTTCGGGAGTAATGTGCACTTTTCCATGAATCGGGCCTTTATAGTATTACTAAAACAGAGTATTGACATTATCAATGTGTGAAGAAATGACCACTGCCCTGCAGGAGGACAAGGATTAGTAGTGGCTAAATTGCCTTCTCAGCCCTCACTCACTACAACAAACCAAGAGAGGTCCCAACCACCGTCAAGAGATATATCTCCTCCTCCCTTTGTAATAACGTGGGTCGATGGCAGGTTATATCCTCAAGAGGGCTGTGAATGTGATAAAAGTAGTAACCCAAACAGCAATAGCTCAACAGTCCAAAAAAAAGAAAAATCGAATCAAACACACCAATATGAAATAACTGTCTATAAAAACATGGCAAAAAACCCACACCTGTGGAAAAAACATAAAATATGCAGAATGTTGATGATACAAGTACTCTGGGTAATGTAGCAGCGGTGAAAGTTACGAAAGTGCAAAGGATGCCACCGAAACGAAATGTCTTGATGACAAAATTGTGAATGGTGGCATATCGAAACTACGGTTGAAAAAGTGGAGCAAAGGTGCTGGCGCCCCTCAACTGTATATATATATATATATATATATACGTTCATGCTACAATTGCGGTCTGCAACAGTCAAAGATTTCCGCCATGGTTCTGCGTTAAGGAGGTTGTGGTTTCCAATGGAGTCCCTCTTCTATTTCGGCTAAAATAGTGGCCGGTTGCTCTACACCATGTTGTTTAAAACTCTGTGGTTTGATGGGGACGCATTAACGTTCCCAACACGCATGGACACTTTGGGAGAGCCAAATTTTGATGGCCTTTTAATTTTTGCGCCACTTTGTAAGGCATCAATAATTTTATTTTTATTTATTTTTTTTTTTTTTATTGTTGTTTTGGCAAGGAAAAATAAATTTTTCCAACCTTTCAACATTTCATTTGAATCTTTGTTACAAACAAAACAAGTTTAAATTAAAAATTAAGTTAAAACCACTGTAAGCAGTCAGATTTTTCAGAAAAAAACACAATACATATAATTCATTTTTTTTTTCCTTTCCCCATTTCTAACACAAATTTTTCCCAACACTCAAATCTTCATGATTTTCAAAAAATTAATAATCGCATACTGTATCGCTTTCTTATTCGTGTGAAACAGTGTAGACCATAATTGGTCATAGGTTACGTTGACATGCCCTTCAAAGAAGGGTTTGAACAGTTTCGCTCTTAATTCTGTCCAGTGGTCACAATCAACCAGTAAATGGCGCACAGTCTCCAACGTATGATGACAGAACCTACATTTGTTTTCTTCCTTTGATAGAATTTTGCGCTTATAAAGAAGGTCAGCTGTAGAGCACAGTCCTAGTCTAAAGCGCATGAAAGCCTGGCGGTACTGAGGGCTTGGGGAGATCAGTAAATACCGAGCAGTTTGGCCAAATCTTTTTGGCTCGAATGGGTTCTCCTGAAATTTTTTATATTGTGCACACTGGGCAGTAGTGAGAATCCAATCATATCGCCACATGTTTTCTTTAGCCTTACAGGGATTATCAATTAGCAATTGGATGGATATGTTAGCATCATCAAGCAATTTCAACACTCTTTGCCTCCAGACTCTTATAAATACATCATGGGTTTCCTGTGCAGCGTAGTCGGCCATAATTCGAGTTAGGCCATTTTCTAAATTACCCATTATAAGTTTGCGATTCAAGGAGCACCAGAGCCACTTATATCTGGCATGAAGTGATATTAATCCCAATTCATACCGAATTAGAGGTAGAGGTTCCGAGTTGGGTAGATGCAACATTTTCCTCCAAAATGCTCCTTCCATCTTGGCCCAATTGGTATATGGTCGCCAATATTTGGTTTCTGTCCCGTATAATAGTATAGGTGATGTTTTCTGTTTATAATAAGTTATGATTGGAAATATCGAAAATTTACAAAATTTTGCCCTGATAATTCTTGCTTGAGAAATTGCATTATGAAGTTTTACTCTCTTAGCTTCCTCATAAGGTAAGTCAGTCGGATGGTTAGTTATTAAAACACCTAGATAGGTAAACGTTGAGACAATGCTTAAGGAGGTGTTCTGTAGTATCCATGTGTAGGTTCTACATCTTTGTCTAGGGTTCCCAAATAAATAATTTGTGTTTTGGAAGTGTTGATGGCTATGAAGTTGGAATGAGCATAGCCCTCAAGAGCTTTCAACATACTTTTGAGTCCCTGGGGGGTCTTAGACATAAGAACCATATCATCTGCATAAAGCAGATAGTTTATAGGCGTTCCCTTAAGTCGAGGGGCATCAGTTCTTATACCCTTAAATACAATACCTATATCCGAGATGAAAAAGTTAAAAACTGCCGAGGCCAAGATACAGCCCTGTTTTAGACCCCGGTCTGTTTGAATATGACCGGATAGAAGTCCATCCCTGCGAAGTCGAACCTGAATGGTTGTGTTGGAATGAAGCTGAATTATCCATCGCAGGATGGGCCAAGGACAGCCCTTTGCCAGAAGTTTTTTGAACAATAGTTCACGAGGAACACCATCAAATGCCGTGCGGAAATCTATAAAAGCAACAAAGATGGGCTGCTTCCTTTGCTTATGCGCGTCTATCAAAGAATTCAACGTAATTAGGTTTATAGAAGTACCAAGGCCGGCTACAAAGCCTGTTTGGAACTCATCCTTAAAGGAGTTTACTGTTAACCAAGAGTTGAATGCTACTAACACGATGCGCGCAAAGATTTTACCAGGGCAGTCTAACAGGGCGATCGGTCGGTATGATCTAGGATCGCCCCTTGAGCCTTTCTTATAGACAGGAACTATTATAGATTTTCTCCACGAATCAGGGATTTTACCAGTCTGAAATACATGTTGGAAGATGTGGTTCAATATTGCCGCCCATCTTGTTGGATTTTGTTTCATCATTAAATTACTGATGCCATCTGGTCCGGCTGCGCGAGATCTGCTAAGTTTGGAAATACAATGTATGATGTCATCTGTATCAAAATGCAGTTTAGAATTCGCTCTTATGAGAGTCAAATCAATTTCAATTTGCGAAAGGGGAGAACGGTAGAGGCAAGCATAATAGTCATTCCAGATTCTTTCAGGGATTGGGTTAATTTGGAAGGCGCTTTGCAGCATACCGACCGCCTCATTAAGGAGAGACCATATGCCAGCGGTTGTCTTAGTAAGGCATTGAGACAACATTTTTTCTCCGTCTCTCTGGTATCGCAATGACCTCCGTGACCTGCACCAGTTCTTGTACGTTTGTTTTAGATTTTTTATCAAATTGATGTTATTGGGTGTCAGGTCGAGTGATAGATGTCGGATATCTTTGCGTAATTGGGCCTTCCTTATTTTAAGCTCCAAGTCAAACGCATGGAGATGCTTGACAACATGACAGCGTCCACCGTTCCCCCTAGTACCAAACATTTGCATAGAATGGATGTAACATCCTCCTTCATTATTATGATATGGCCCAAACTCATTTTCCAGGGCTTTGCCAAATAGCATGAGTTTATGATCCGACCATCGAACACGGTTCCCAGCTTGACTGATCTCAACAAGTTGCAAGTTTTTTTTAATATTTAATTCTGGAAGATCAGACCATTGAGCCCACTTCCAGATTAGACGCAGTTGATTGTGATCACTGATGTCATTTTCGCATATCTCCAGAGATGTTGAGGCATCCATGAGAGCGTGGTTGGCATATATATAGTCTAAGTGTGCTCGCAATAGCTCTCTATGCCATGTTGCCTTGGGTGGTATGTCTCCATCTATGATACCATTTAGCATCATGAGGTTCCTCTCTTTCATTAGTTGTAACCAATGGGACTCATGGGATAAATGATTCCCGGGCTTAGATGGAAGGAGGTGCAAGTTTAGATCACCTAGGAGAAGTATATATTTAATGGTTACATCCATGGTCAATGAGTCCAGTACATCAGTGATATGTGCAAAGAATAATTCTGCTGATAGATGTTGTTTTCCCCAGTATATATTAATTATCACAGTTGTGTCAATTGACCTTGATAATTTTACAACTTGAATGTAAGGGGAGGAGGTTTTACAGGGAATAATGCACAAGTGTAAGGATTTCTTTACGGCGATCAAAAGACCCGCCATAGGTCGACCAAACATGTTTTTTATTGCAGGAACCATGGAGATGTAGTGTGTATCCCAAATAGGTTCCTCAACAAGCCAGGTCTCCTGCAAGACAACAATATCGTAGGCATTCAATTCTCTGTTAGATGTGTTTAGAAAATGCCTATGTCCACGTGTATTCCATGATATCAACGAAATGTCTTTATCTGACCTGGATTGTTATGAATTTCGCCTTTGAGAATCCACGCCCCTGCTTATTATCGCATTAGCATTGGCATTTGCCTGTGGAAACTCCAGAGTGTTAGAGTAATTCTCTGATAATGAGGTTACTTCGGCTGGCATTTTTTGAGCCACATCTTGTGAAATGAGAAAGCCCAAGGCATAAAATTCCGATCTAGCTTGCCAAATGGCATTTAGGGTGATTCCCGATCGCATGAATATTCTAACCCTGGATAGATCATTATGAGAAATGAATTCCACCAGGTCAATGTCCGTGCTCGATAAATCTTGAAGGGAGGACACCTCGGCACAGATGTTTAGAATACTCCTGCGATTTAGATCATACTTAGGAAATGGTTGGGGCGACATGATACTATCAGCCGATGGCAATGGGAGTATGCGCTATGAACAGGGTTTTGCTTACTACAGTCCATTTTTCCTGAAGTCTCAAATTCAGGCACTTGTTTATTGAATCCTAAGAATTCCGAGGCATCGGATGTTTTAAAGGTTTGAGAGGAAGGCCTTACGAATGTTGACCCATTTCGTTCAGTCATCGGTCCTTTTAACAGCTGTGATACGTCTGGCATCTTGTTCAATGACTGCTGGGTCAGTAAGGTATGACCCAAAGGATCTGGAGAATGGTGCAAATACTGTACTAATGCAGCTCTAATTTCCTCCCGCAATTCCTGACGGTCGGGAGTTTGCCCCACCACGGTATCTTGTCCTTTCAGATTCATGGTTTGAATGGAAGTGTCTTGTTGGGCCAGGTTAGAGGGTACCACCAACGCCGCCATGTGCTGTGAAGGAACTTTTTTACCATCACGTTGCATCTCTTCCAAGGTAGGGCAAGATGTAAAATTGTTTCGAGTTTGAGCAGTCCAAGGCAGATTTATATCATCAGTCAGTTTGGAGTGAGTGGGGGCCTGAGCATTTATAGCTGAAGATGTTGTAATTTGCGCAAAGTGAAGAGCTACTATTCTAGCAATCTCTTGTCGTATTTCTTCAGGAGGAAGATTAGACTGAGTGACATCATCACTCTGGACTTTTTGAGTCTCTGTTATGATGTTTTGAAGAGTTGTATCTGACAACTAGTCAGGGGTTCGTGTTCTTGGGGGCATGTCATGGTAGGATTCTGTACAACTACAGCCGAGGTTGGTTGAGTTACAACCATGGTCGATGGTTCTACTGTAGTAGATGGAATCGATTTAACAAAAGACTGGCTCAGTTGTGGAGCAGCTAGAGCCAGTGGTTGTTTTGCTGCAGATGCAATTGATGTGACCATAGGCTGATTCGATTGAGTTACTGTAAGAGTCGATGACTGAGCCATTGTGGGAGCAGTTAGCTTGACACATACTTTCTTTGATGGAGGAGGCTTCGAGATTTTACGTTTATTTAACATACCTGTTTTTTTCCTTTTTTCCTGCAATTTGGGACCTGTCTTGCCCATCAGGGAAAATGGGTTAGTCACCTTGCTGAAGAGGAGCTGGACAATAGATGGATCTTTATCAAACTGAGACTCATCTACTAGGGGCTCCTGAGGTGGCCCCCCCCTCTCATTGGCATTTCTTGAAGTTCGAATTGAAGCTGGATTTTTTGAACTTCCCTGGGCGCCCACTTCCTGAGATATATCCAAACAGATCACTACTGAAGGTGTCTCGTTTATAGTAACAGGTTCCAGATTTGGAGTTGGTTTTGGGCTAGCCACAACATTATTTAGGATAACAGATGACCCTTCTGTTCTTGGAATTTCCAGCAGCTCTTGTTCACATTGTGTCGATCTTTGACAAACATGGGGTTGTTCTGTTTGCGAGGCAGTGCTACATGCTGCTGATGATTTTGGTCTCAATGAATTCAAATTTAAATCTCTTTCTCTCGTCTGTGCTAGACCCAAACTATTTGATTCTTTATCAAGCAATTGTTGTAATATTTGGGTCTGCACGTTCATCTTACTCTCCAAGACTTCATAAAGCCTTGCTATTGTTAGCAGGGCGGTGTTCATGGCACTCAGTGTGTTATTGAGAGCTGGGGCTTCTGGAAAGGATGGGCGACCAGATCTCAACCCGTTGATGAAGAAATTATTATCTGAGGGCTGTACGTCAAGTCTTGAACCTCTTGGAGTGGGAGCAATGAAGGATACTGAGTTGTTAGATGAATCACCTTGAGATTTGTCAAACATAGCTGGAGACTTAAATAGTTCATTAATCGGGGTTCTCAATTCACCCACTACGGATTCCGCATGTCTTGCCGTCACGTTAGGCGAAGACATTCTCTTTTGAGAAATAACTGTTTTGTCCTGTTCCAACTGGCTTAAGTCACCTGTGTTGGAACATATATACAAAACCTCACTCGGATCAGTACAGGTGGTGTTTGAGGAACCTATGAAACTAATCATGTCCTCCTCTATTTCACCTGTTGCGATCATTGCCTCATGGGCAGCTCGCAATTTTTGTTGGGCGAGGACTGTGCAAAGTGGTATAGGTTGTGTCAAAGGTACAGTGGATTCAGTTAGAGTTGTTTGTTGGTGGCTAGACGGCTCATTGTTACTGCATGCAGCGAGAAGAGTCAGGTCTGAGGTCTCTTTACCCAGCACTACTGATGACACATCGGGAGTTTCTGTCAGCAGCACTTCTTGGGTACTAGTAACAATAAACATTGAGTGTTGCAATTCCTGATTTGTTAAGGAAATTGTTCCCGAGCACATTTGGGCTGCCACTGTGATTTGACCTATTGTCGATTGAGCTTGTATAGAATCGGTTTGTGGGGGACAATTGTCTGGTTCACTGAGTGGGTTCTGAGCAATACCCTATGGCACAGAGTTTGGCGGCACTATTGAAAATTGATCCCTCAAGTCACAAATTGATGGATCAATCGTGCAAAATTGCCGTATGTCAGAGGTTAAAGAGATAGATCGTGCTTTCTTTCTCTGTAATCCTCCTACTTTAGTTTTCGGGGACTGTGATATCAATCTTGTTTTTTCCACATTAGCTGGATGATTATCCGGCATACCTGACTTCAGGGTGTAAATGCCTGAGGCCATTAGTATGTAATAACTTTAACTAAATCAGAAAATCACAATAGGAAAGAAAGGAAGAATAAAACTGAATACAGTGGAAAATAGCACAATAGTGTTGCACCTATAAAATTAAGCCACAATTTAGCAAAAAAAAAAAATAAAAAATAAAAAAAAAAAAAAAAAAATTAAATAAAAAAAAAAAAGAAAAAAAAGGTACAGCTTAAGAAGCAACGTTTTAAGTTTTACTGCATCATGTGCATATGCATATTACCCAGAGATTTAACGATATTCAAGGTAAATTGGATCACAGGAAGCACCGCACCGCACCCGAGCGCGCACAGCAAACAGAATTTTTCGTGCTTCACAAAGCGCGCCAACAACCACAAATTTCTTTTGACACACCCTCCAACCCCGGTCATCCACGGACACCCACAGACAGCAGCCCTTAGCACCAAAGCCCTTTTCTCCAAAGCGCGCGCGCAAAAGCGCGTGTCCATGCAGTATATTGGTTTATGGGTAAAGGAGGAGGAGTTGGGGACTTAGAAATTTTCCTGGGATTTCTTCCGTGGTTCCAGCTGGGGAAAAACACACGAAATGCAGAGTGAAATGGAACAGCGTCTCCAGCAGCCACAGCATCAATAAAGATTACTATTATTCTTGAACGTTGGTGTCCGGACTCCGCAAATCTTGTGATGTGAAGAGTGCTACTCTGCTTTGAAGGGATATATATATATATATATATATATATATATATATATATATATATATATATATATATATATTACATGGACGCGGTAGCGTCCATGTATTTATGGTTAAGTTGGTATTTCCATAGGAAGAGCACTTTTTGGGTGGCTTATAACTTCGCTCCCTCACCAAACTTTGCAAAAAAAGTATATGGCCCATTCTGAATTTCTTTGCAAAGTTTGGAGAGGTTTGGTCCAGGGGGTGCAAAGTTATAGGGGGGTCCCAAAACTTTTGTTTTTTCCTATAGACATAACGGGAAAAAACTTTGCGCATGGCTACAGCCCGAACCGCTGGACGGATTTACACCAAATTTGCGGCAGGAGCGGCGGCTTGGTCCAGAAAGCGTGCTTTTGCAAATTTGGTGTAAATCCGTCCAGTAGTTTTTTAAAAAATGATCAAAATGTAAGGCAAAAAAATGAGTGATATCTGTGTTCGCTTCGCGGATGGCACCTCCCGATTGGCCCATGGGCTTGCGTCATGTCCGCGGACATGCAACGTGTTCGCTGATTGGGCGGTGTGGTGCGTGATGCGCGTCAGATTTTCTGTCACGCCCGCCATCTTGCATTCGCCGCGGACCTCGGACAGCGCAGTGAAACTTGAATTAAAAATTGTATTTAGTGGCGTGTGTTGGTGTGTAAGAGTGTTTGGGGAGGGTGGGGGAGTATGAGATAGGTTCAATGTTGTATTTTGTTTTATGTGCTAGACGGTTTTGTTGTGTTCAATTTGTCTGTGGACAACACGGCTGTTCTGGAATGTTCGTAAATAAACAGAATGGATTCGGTGTCAAGTTGAAAGTGTTCTAAGAACACTTGTGGGGTCTTGGAATGTTAGCAGGGGGTGTCCTGGAGACGTTGTGTGTATTGTTCGTTGGCAAGCTGAAAGTGTTCTAAGAACACTTGCGGTGTTTACGTACACAAAGAAAATGGGGGTGTCTTGAGGACGCTGTCCGTATTGTCCTCTGGCAAGTTGAATGTGTTCTAGGACCTTCCTTGTGTCCGAGGACATTAAAATGGTTGCAATGCTTGAATCTATGGGTGTGATATGCTGCGCTGGTTGTGGCCAGGGTATAGAATGATGGGTGCATGGCCATTTGACCATGTACCCAACACTCTATGGCCTGGCCACACCACCGCTGCATATCACAGTCATATGCCATGCACCCAAGAGTCTATGCCTTGACTAGAAGTATCGTAGCATATCACAGTCATATGTCATGCACCCAAGAGTCTATGCCCTGGCCACAAGTATAGCAGCATATCACACTCATAGTGGCTAAGAACACTTGTGGGGTGTTGGAATGTTCGCAAGGGGTGTCCTGGAGACGTTGTCTGTATTGTTCGTTGGCAAGCTGAAAGTGTTCTAAGAACAGTCGCGGTGTCCTGAAATGTTTGTACACAAAGAAAATGGGGGTGTCCTGAGGATGCTGAACGTATTGTCCTCTGGCAAGTTGAATGTGTGCTAGGACCTTCCTTGTGTCCACGGACATTAAAATGGTTGCAATGCTTGAATCTATGGGTGTGACAGAGTCGTATGCCATGCACCCAAGAGTCTATGCCCTGGCCAGAAGCTCTGCAGCATATCACAGTCATATGCCATGCACCCAAGAGTGTATGCCCTGGCCAGAAGCACCGCAGCATATCACACTCAGAGTGGCTTATAACCTTGGGTCAAAAACAAATTTATAAGGAACAATGTTATAAGCCAGTATGGGTGTGATATGCTGCGATGGTTGTATTTATGATGTTATACTTACTATTTGGTTTAGTAACGGGAGTCCATGTTTTTCTTGTTCATTTCTGTGATAAAAGAAAATAGCATGTTAGTATTAGTATTTTATAAAGAGTTATTACATTGTACAATCAACATTTATTCTTGTTTTTTTACCCTCATATTTATTCGATGACAAACAAGAGTACTGTGCAATTTGCTCAGTTTCTGTGTTTGTTGCTAAAATCATTGGGTCTGTGGGAGAAAAAAAATCCATGTTGGATTAAAAAAAAACCTTTTTCTGTTATGCTACAGTGTATTTGTTTGTTTGTTTTCAGTGTTTACTTGTTGTTTCTGGCTAATGCGTTATACATTGGATTGTTCCAGTTTTTGGGAGCAGTAAGATATTAGGTATTTGTTTGGATATTGTACAGTTTTGGAGCAGTTAGATACCAGTGGGCGTATTCTAACTGTTTATTTTTTGATACAATTTCGGGGTATTGATTTATCTGTTTGAATATTTCTAAATTTTGGGACAGTTAGATACCAATTGGCATATTCTAACTGTCTATTTTATGATTTATTTGAGTAGTCCTAATTTATCTGTTTAGTTGTTGTAGCATCTTTGGGCAGTTAGATAGCTTTTGGAATATTGTGACATTTTATATTTTTTTTACTACAAGTGTACTTAAAGTTTAAGTACAGTTTAGTTATCAAATTTTGGTTTTAAGAACATTAAATAAGCATTTGTAAGATTTGCTGGTAATCTCTGCTTTAGAGTAATGGTACTATCATTACATTCAAACCATCCACATTTCTTTTTTATATATGCAGTGTAGTGTCCTGAGTTGGTTGTGGCTCCTGCGTGGTAGATGATACCTATTGTTGTGAAGGTTTTCCTACCAAGTGATATTTGACCATGTGTGAATCCAGTCAGCTTGCAGTTGTTTTTGGTACCATCTGCATTGTAACGTAGAAGTATTAGTATTACGTATTTACTATGTGTTTGTATTACTAACGTGGAGCGATTATCTGAATTGCAGGTGGAACATAATCTACCGTGGTTTGCATTTTGTACAAGTTGCTGAAATGGAACAGATTCACAATTAGGTATTGATATATACACAAAGCGCTCATTGGGGATTTGTTCTTGTGTCACATTGTTGCAGAGAGTGCATGTATGTTTCCACATGTATGAAATCTGGAAGATTTCATTTATAGGTATGTTTTTGTTTTCCAGTACTTGTAGTAAGTACATTAGAAATTCTTGTGGATCTTCCTGTGAGTTTATAGTGAATTTCACCATTCCAGCACAGTAGTCCAATTGTTGTCTTATTCCATAAACACTATACGTGTTGTCAGGATTGTTTGCTGCATTTCTGTGAAGTACTAACATTTGCAAACACAATGGGTCTGCACTGTGTAAGTAAATGTTCTCAACAATTGGTGGTAATTGAAATAGAATATTCATTGCTACTTTCGCGTAGCAACTTGCACCAACTATATTTGAGAGTTTAAATGGACCATGTTGTTCTGTATCTGACTGCTTTTTTGGAGTTTGTCTTCCTTCTTTGAAGAATACCTGGTTTACTTTCCCTAATTGATCCTTTTTTGATTGTGGTACTTGATGAAGTTTTAGTTTCTTTTACTCTTTTTGGAGGATTTGCAGTGACATCCTGTTGCATTTCTGTTTGATTTAGTTTTCTTTTAAAACATTTTCCTTTTTGTGGAACAGGATATGTTTGTAGATGGGGGGTGTAGAGTGAATGAAGTCTATTGTATTCTAAACTGCAAGGAATATCAGCGTTTATTTTACTTGCATCAAAGTTGATTAGAAATAGACCGTCAAGTGTACGTAAGCGTGATAATGCTACGTAGCTCATGCCTTCTTTAAAGACTGTGTTACCAATGTCTATCATTGCTTTGTCTAAGGTAAGACCTTGTGATTTATGAATGGTGACTGCATATGCAAGAGTTAGAGAAAATTGTTCTCTGCGTGCATACATATCTTTGAAGAGAAGGAATCGAGCTGTTGAGCGTCCTATTGTTTTAACTTCTGAAAGTTTGTCAAAGAGAATATTGACAAACTGAATTTTGTTGTCATGTGGGTATGTTTAAAAGCCAACAACTGTACCAAGTGCTCCATTAACTAGTCCTTGGTCTACATCAAGGTTACGTTTCAGCATTACTCTGCAGTTAAAGGATAATTTTAATATCTTTTCCAAGCCTGCTGTGTTTGAGATTGATTTTTCTCAACTGTTTAGTCTTGCTGTGGCTTGGTCACACATGGGTAGTGTCATTCCATGTACATTTAGTTTGTCTGTGGCGCTAATTTCCATTATTGGTTGCATTTCTTTACTTAACATGATTTCATTGAATTTGAAACAGCTTGCAAGAGTTGGCATTAAGGCCATACAATTGACATTGTTGTGGGCAAATTGTTCCATAACATCTGTAGCACATGTATTATCACAATAAAGTGCATGAATGTGCCGGGTTTTCAATATTGCTTCTGCTTCTCTAGAAAGTATACCAACTCTGATACTTTTTAAGATGTTGCATAAGTGAGATCTGCAGATTGGCGCATGTTTTGTGTTAATTCTCTGTATTGGAAATGTTGCCAAAGGTTGACATTTCCAATGCTGCCAACAGTTTTACGACAGAGTTTGTGTCCTAATGTTTTAAAAATAGGATCACCTTTTACAGGTGTCAATTGAAGAAGATCTCCGAAAACAATAATGTGTTTTCCTGCAAAGAGCTCTTCATAGTTTGTTTTGAGTACTTCCTGTAATCTGAGGTGAATCAAAGCCAACATTAGGTTGGACACCATGCTCACTTCATCTATTAGTAGCATTTTCATTTGTTTTAATACTCTGCGTATTTCCATTGCAGATTCTGCAGAAAGTTTGTAATAATCTAATTTGTTTTGGTGTTCTACTGGCAGGAGTAGTAATCGGTGTAAAGTGACACCACCTATGTTGTAGGCAGCTAAACCTATGGAGGCAGTGACAATAGCTGACAGTTTGTTGTTTGTGAATTGTTGAAGGAACTTACTGATGATTTTGATTAGGAATGTTTTGCCAGAACCAGCTTCACCACTGACATACAATAGTATAGGTTTGTAATTTTGACAGGTGCATTCTTTGTTTTCATGTTGTACACCATGTGCAATTTCTTTTGTTAATTCTTGAAAAATGCTACGTTGCTCATTGTTTAGCTTTGATTCTAGTATAGTTAAGTCTTCTTTATCTTCGCACTGACACATGGTGTTTTGTACTTCTGTCATAGCCAATTCTGCCGCATTTGTTATTAGTGGGTCTCCCAGTGGTTCTTGGCTTCCTGTGACAGATGGTTGACTACTGTCAGGAGTGTCCTTATCTAGTTGGGCCTGGAGTTCTTCTTCGTGTTGCTGTTCATTGTGCAGCATTGTCTTGTACTGTGCAATGTTTACATCAGTTATACGGCTTTCATTTGCTTTGAAAGCGTCTTCATATGAGTCATAGTTATCTAGTATTTCTTCTTCTTTTCTCCATGGTTTAAAGAGTTGTAGCAGGGACATGTAATATACTTCTTTATGTTGAGGATTCTTTAATGACAATTTGATATGATTAATTAAATTTGGTTTGGTGAGTTTTACTAAGCTGCCTTCACAGTTTGTCACTTTGTATTTACGGTTTTGTTCATCAGGTTTTATATTATTTTTGTATGTGTAGTTTTGGGCTATGTGGTATAGACTCATGGTTTCCAAAGTGGTACTCCTGTTTGGGTAGTATGTGTCTAATAAATTATTTTTTAAAATGTCTTTGCTGTTGGGTTCATGTTTGGCTATTGTTTCTATATCTTTGTATGATTTTAGAACTCTTTTTCTAGATTTAGCTGGACCAAGACTTAGCCATACTATATTTGCAGATTTACCATACAATGCAGTACCAGTTAATCGATCAGCTGCTTCATAGGATCCACATTCTCTATGGGACAGCATTTTTATACCCAAGCTGTATAATTTCTGAGACACTGTTTTATCTGATGACAGGTCATTCCAGAGGTCTTGGAGCTCTCTCTTTTCTGATTTGGTTAAGTATGCTGTAACATATCGTGCAACTGCAGTAGAATTGTCTGCAATGTACTGCACGTCTATGTTTGCATTCCATAAGTAGGCAATGATTGCATTGTGTTCATTGATATATTTTTCTTCTTCTTTTCTTTTTATGCAATATGTATTTTTAGGTGACTTACCTTTAACACTATGTCTAACTGAAGACATGAGGTTGTTCACTTGACCTGTATTTGTGACTGGTCTAGGGAAACCAAATAGGCATTTGGTGTAGTATTTCCCTTTGTTTTTGTATTTGCAACGACAATATTTGCCACATTTGTGTCTTTGGAATTGTAAAATTTTTGCATGAAGATCACTATTTGTGGATTCTGATGTAATTTCACAAGTGACATATTTTTCAATAAACTGTAAAACAGTGGCATCACTGTCTTGACCAAATTTAGGAGCATCTTTAATCCATAAGAGCATGTGGATATGTGGTGCTCCTCTGGCTTGGTATTCTTTACTCCAAAAGAAGTGTTGCACTTCTCCAAGGGGAGGAACAGTTTTGTTACAAATAAAATGTAGCATAGCAATGAAGCGATGGTGAAAATATCGTGAAACATTAACAGGATCCTGTGAACAAAGTTCTCCAGGTGTTAGTATATCTATGTTTGTTTTGTTTTCGGTTGATATGCGCAGGAAAGCCTGTAAATCTTCCCATGCATATTCTGCGCAACTTAATGTAAGAAACCAAGTGGGTGGGCCAAGGTTTGTGATCATACAACATACATCTCCATGACGTTGAAACCAGTACTCTTTAGTACCACGCATATTTGCTAATAGATTTGTAAGATTTGCTTGTAAAACCTCATCTTTTTGTTGAACTTTTTGTAGTAATTGTGTAGCTGTCATATTTTGAAAGTGTGATCCTGATTTTAATATGTGTGAAACTCCGTAACATAAAGTTGCTAGTTCACTTTCAAAGAGTAGGTGGAATATGTATTCCACATTTTGTCGAAATCTGGGATCTTCAGAATACATTCGTAATGAGCGATATTCTGATGCTGATATTTGAATAGGTCTATCAACGTATCTTCCTCCTTTGCCAGTAGAAAAGAGTAGAGGAAAAGCACGTGCTTCTATACTTTTTTCCCATATGCTGATTGGTGATCCTTTTGTTTGACACATTTAGTACGTTTCCAGTGCATCTTCTAAGGTGTCATTAGAGTGCAATGGATGAATTGTATAATGGTTTAAAGTGTTTGATATTGTAGCAGGATCTAGGAGCTCAAATTGACCAGCTTCTTGTGTCTGTTAAATTATTTCACTTGTATATTGCAAGTTTTCTTCAATAATAACTTCTTTGTAATATTCATTGTTCTCTTTAAGATATTGTAGGGCTTCTCTAACTTTATGTAAATCTACCAGTTGTTGCCAATTTTTTTTGTCTTTTGTAGGTACTCCATTTACCAAGATAATTAAAGATTGATGCATTGGACGTTGCACTCCGAGAGTGTGCACATTTTCTTTTAGATCTAATGGTAAATACACTACTTTTCCAGGAATACCTTTCACTAATTCAGAGGTAGGTAATTTTGCAGTTTTTGGTTGAAGGGTTATTATTGCTTGAAATGGGTGCACTGTTTGAATTATGATGCTCTCATAAAAATTAAGTTGTTGAAGGGGTTTTGGTAGTGGATACAAATCCAAGTTATTTGTGATAGCACATGAAGGAGTTTGGTTGTTGTCAAGTTTTGTAGTGCAGTAAGTGCAAAGTATTATGGGGTCAGTTATTTCGTATTTGTTTTGTGCTATAAGGTAGAGAGCTAATTGAAACCATTTAGAATCTTCATTGTCTTCTATTTTGTATGATAGGTCTATAGTTTTTGTGCTACTTTTATATAAAGTTCTGTGGCAACATACACACACGTGGTTTGGTACTTCAGCTGAAGTACTTTCACATTTTACTATTTCTTTTTTGCATGTCTGTAGTGAAAGGTTGCCATGTGCAGAATTGTTACGAAGTTGGTTGACAGCTAATTCATCTTGTAAGTGGGTTTCACTTCCAAAATATTTTGTCTAGATATAGTCGATTTCTTCTAGGAGGTCTTTTGCTGTACCATGTAGAAGAATGTTATTTAAATTGGCTAGTACTAAAGCAGGACTTTTAGCATAGTACAGTTTATGAACTAGATTTCTTATGCTTGCATGATGTGTTGATATCCTTTTGATATCATGGAAGGGTGTTTTGCAAGTAGGTCCTGTAATGCAGGCCAAGGAATGTCCTGGTAGTCCTGTGTACTTGCGTATTGGACAAGCATCCATATTTTGCAGTAGTTTAATTTTGATTTTGTCTTTGCTTTTCACATATTGATTGAGGAATTGGCGTAAAGACTTGAACATTTTGGGAATGTTACAAATTGACGTGCATGGCCATTTGTACACTAGATGTTCTGATTCAGTTGAATGGAGGGGTAAATCTACGTTTTCAGGGCATATTTTTGTAAGGAGTTCTTCTTGTTCCATTATGGTATTATTAACTTTTTCATAACCTCGACCACTGCTATGTATGGCAATTGTATTTGTTTGCGTTTGTTTGTAGGCTTCTTCATTAAAGTATGGTTCTGTGGTTGTAGTGTGGCTCCATTCACCTTCACAGATATTTAAGATGTTATTTCTGTTGACAATTTGTTTATTGAGAAGTCTTTTTTTGTAATTTAGTTATTAGTTTTGTTAGTGGTTTCATTCTGTTTAACACTAAAATAAATAACTTTGTTTTGAGAAGAAGTGCACTGTCTATCAACACTTCTAAGATTACTTTCCTACGATAGGTTTAAGTCTTGAACCTGGTTTCTCTCCTGTTTTCATAAGATTTTGAAGGACTTTGTGACGGAACATTTTGGCTAAAATACGTTTCTTGGTATGCTTACTTTGTAATATATCAAGATTTATAGAAGAAGTTTTATTTGTAGTGATAGTTGATTTTCTGTTAATTGTTTTTTGGGTTGTTTTACTTTTTGATAGAGGAGAGAAAGTTTTTGTACTAGAAACTTCTTCTGTTTCACTACATGACTGTATTAGCTGTTGTGCTTCAACTTTTTTTTACAAATTCTGCTATAGATGGATGTTTATGTTGGAGACTTTTCTTTTCATTTGCTCTACTTCTGCGTCCCTTTCTATGGAGTTGCTTTTTGGTAGGCATTCTTTAGGGTCTGTTGAAAAAAATACAGAAGGTATGGGTTGGGGTGTTCTGCAATGCATGTGTTGTGTGTGCATGCGTGTTTGAGTAAGGTGATAAAGATGTATGTAATGGTGTGTGATTGTGCATTGGGAAGTACAACTAGTTGGGATGGCTATTCTTGAATTAATGTGTTACTAAACTGGGGTTCAGATGACGGAAAAAAGTAAGCTAGTGGTGTGGAGAAGTATAAATAGTATATCTAAAGCTATACAATTAAAACAGTTGTTTTTTCTACAACATCTAAATTCTAGCGGCTGAGTTGGGTAATTTGTGTATTGAAAAATAGGAATTTGTGGGCCATTCTGCCAGTAAATCACTGTTTAAGACGGGAGGATTTTTGGTCAGAATGGTGCAGAATCTCTATTTTTAGGCACAGAAATAGCACGAAATAAGCTTACAGTGTGAGTAATAATTCAAATATTATGGTAACATTCTACTTACTTTTTTTCTAAAATGAGCAGTTTGCTTCTTAGTTGTTCTTTGTAGTTCCAATTCGGCTGCTTCTTTTCAGGAGAATGGTCTTCACTGCAATTGTAAAAGAAAGAAATTAGTAATTTGGTTTGTATATAGCACTCTTTTTAATTTAGACATATATTTTTTAAATTGAAATGCTCAGCGCCTTCCTTAAAACCATTAAAACTATTTTATGACTAACTGTAGGAAAAAAAATATCTTCACTATGGCTTGTTAAATTCATAATTTACCACTGTATACCACTATTCCTGCAACTAAGCTTTTCCACGTAATAGTGAGTCCATGTCATAGCCTGCTTTTCCACGTAATAGTGAGTGAATGTCATAGCCTGCTTGTCCTATATAAATGTAAGTAATTATATAAACTAAAAAAAGTAAAACCAAATATGTGTTTGTACAAATATTATTATTTCAGATTTGATCATAGAGTGTGCATGTAATTTTGTTTGATTATATGCAGTCTATATAATTTATTTGAAAAAGATTAGTTTAACATTATTTGCGTGTGTGTGTGTGTACAAAGAAATTAAACGGTATAAGTGGTTTGTAAGTCACAGTTCATTTTAGGAGAATGAAAAAATGATCGTAGATTCATTTTACAGATTATACAAGGTAAAAGTCGGTTAGAAAATGTGTTCATGTACTGTATAGAAAATATGCATACCTGTAGTTTGTGTTCATGCATATGGATATGGACGAAGCTGCAAGTAGGAATCTTGGAGATTTGTCTAGTATTTCTCATAGATCATGGTTGCCAATGGTATGAGACTTGTAGTCCAAGAGATTCACCGTACATTTGCAGTGCTGATCCATGATGATGCAGTTACATGTAGAGGTCGTGGATTTCATTGGTGGATGGTCATGTGATTTCTTAGCTACATCCAATGAGGGAATGACATAGAGAGTGAAGTGGAAATGGTAGAAGGGCTGTCCATGTTACGATATGTTCGCGGACATGGCGGTAGTTCCAGGACACCGCGTATTACATCCGGGAAATTTGGGGTGGGGAGGCATGCAAATGAGATTGAATGTAGCAAGGGATTAGTCAGTAAAGTTTAGTGAATGTGTTGTGCTAGGAGAGGTTTTCTCTGATATTCTTTTTGGTGAGAGAAGAACAGATAGCTTTGCTGAGTGTTTCAAAAAACAGATTGTGTGGATTTTGGGGGACTCGTGGATACATTGGTTGAAGGTTCATGCAGAAAGCTGTGGAGTATCTATAGATCTTGGATTGCTACATGTGGAAGTACACTGGCATGGAGTGTGTGGAATGAAGTGGTTGGACTTGCTACCTCTCTGTGCAACTTTGAAGATAGAGGAACATCCAGACATAATTGTAATTCATTGTGGAGGGAACAGTTTAGGACATGTGTCTGGAATTTCTTTGCAATTTGCAATGAAAGAAGGACTTCAGAAGATCGTGGATATGTTTCCAAACTCCAAAGTAATTTTTTCACGGATTGCGCAGAGACAAATGTGGCTTCATTCTTTCTCATGTGGTCCACAAATGGAGAAAGCAAGTCGTAATGTCAATAAGGTTGTTTGTGCTTTCCTAAGAGATTTTGGCATGTTCTCCTTTCACAATGAAAATATTATGTTTCGTAGTACATACATTTTTCGCAGAGATGGAGTCCATCTTACTTATGCTGGCAATCAGATTTTTCTGAGAAATGTACAAAATGCATTGCAACCTTTTTTAGAAATGCAGCATCTATTTTCAAGTAGGCGTTAAGTATTTATACTTTTTGACATACAAACACCTCCCAAAGGCTCTTTTCAGAGCCACCACTTCCTCCCAGAGAAAAAAGCAATGGTTACAATAGGGCAGCACCCCTTTTTTTTTATTTTCGCGAACTGACCGCAGACTTTCAAGAAATAGAAAGGGCCCTGCATTCTTTATCGTTACTTCTATATTTTAACTGTGAAAGGCGGCTCTGAAAAGAGCCTTATTTTTTTTGTTATTTTTGTTATTTTGTATTTTTTGTTTTTTTTTACACACGACACACTAGGAGAGGAGGGGAAAGGAGGGTAAAGGGGGGACACCAACAACAGGGATAAGAAAGGGTGAGCTGAGAGAGGAAGATGTAGAGTGGGTTTTATTTGGGTAGTGAGCAGGTCTTCTCGTGCTCTGAGACGATAGTCTCAAAAGCACTCCGAAGTCGCTCCCCCCTACAGAGTACTGTGTCACAGTACATACATATAACTGTGACCCTCGAAAGGTAAGGGTCATCAGAATTCTGTATGGCCTGTGAGGCAGCTTGAGGAAGACGCTGTCCCACAGAGGTGTTCCTTGTGGTGACAGGATCAGAAACGGAGGATGAAGTAGAGGCAATCAACCTACTACACTCTTCGCAAGGTACAACCTTGCAAATGGCCCCAGTGTGAAATGAGTTCAGGTGTTGCTTCATGGTCGTAGTCCCAAAGCTATACGAACCATGCCTCCCGCAACTGAGTACCATTTTGCACTCGTTGCAGGTGACACGGTTCGCACGAGCCTTAGGACCATTCCCATGAACGGTAAACAACCGCCACACCCAAGAATCACGCCACAGGCGGCTAGTAGGGATTTCCTCTACCTCATTCTCGTCATCCTCTTCTTCCTCCTCTGTATCCTCAATCCTGTTCCCCTCTTCAGGCCCTTGGGGAAATGGTGGTGGTGGAGGGGGTGGGGGTGTTGCTGAGGCAGATGTAGCACCATGTGGTAATAGTCGAGCCATGGATGTCATTGGCTTGGAGATGGAAATCTCAAATCTGCAAAGTATGCAGCAAAATGCAGTGTGCTCTGTGGAATGGTCAGAAACACAATGAGAATGTGCTCTAGGGCGTGGTCTTATATAGGGGTGCTTGTGCGCTGGTCGCGGACATGCGCGCCGTCCGCAAGACAGATCGAACATCAAAAAAGGTTCGAAAAGTCACAAAAACTATGTGGAAAGTTAGGATTAGTATGTGGGATTTGTGGTATGGTGATTTTTTAATGAGAAATATTGTGGATTACTTGGAAATGTATTTTTAAACTGTTCGGAGACACAAACAGTGTCCGCTTTAGAGCATGAGATGAGCGTGGGCGCGGTCACATGATTGTTTTGTGAGCACGTTCGCTAAGGTAGCGGCGGTCCGCAGGACACCCAATGTACGGACATTGTTTTGTGCATGCCTGTTGATGTTCTACGGATAGTGTTCGGGTCCTGAACTAATTAAAAGTGTGTCACATGTAAAACGAACAGTTACGGACAGCCGTTTGTTCTTAGCACAGTTTAATTTATTTGCTAACAATACGGACAGACATAGCGTTTCAAGCACAACTCCATTTTCATTTATTTACGAACAATTCAGGACACCACGAGTGTTCTTAGAACAGTTTCTGCTTGCTAGCGAACACTACGAACAGGCATAGTGTTCTTAAGGACACCTCCATTTTCGTTTATTTACGAACATTTCAGGACACTCCGAGTGTTCTTAGAACATTTTCAACTTGCATGAGAACATTACTGACAGATGTAGTGTCCTCAGGACAGTTACATTTTCATTTCTTTACGAACATTTCCGAACAACCGCGCTGTCCGTGGACACCTAAATTGGTTTCATCATAAAGAACTGAAAGTAATTACAACAGAATATAAGAAAAGTAACTTTATTTCATATATATATATACAATTATGACTGGGAAGGTGGGGCAGAAACGGAAACAAAAACAGGAGAATTAGGGATTTCTAGATAACTGGGATCAGGTGAAGAAGGGAAGGAAAGCTCATCGAAACGCTTTGGTCCATAGACAGGGTTTGGGGTTAACTGAGTGGGATAGGGTGAGGGGGGACAAGTGCAGTTTGGACAATGGTGTGCTGTTGGTGGTTTCACATGATTTTCCACAAAGTTTTTCAAATCCATAAAACTTTTCATAAGGTCGTCCATTTTTTGATTAATCTGTTGTAGAGTGATATCCTCTGATTGTTGTTGTGAGATGCTTGGAATTTTTGTATGGTCTGTAATAAAAAAAATGTATATGTTAAATGCATACAAAATAATATTTATTAATTGGTTTATATAGTAAAGTGTGTACCATTAGGTGGACTATCTTCTAACATTTCCTCTCGTGGGAAATGCTCCTCTAGCCAGTCGAGAGTACTACACATTTCTGTGAGAAAACAAAAAAGTAATCTGTTTTTTTTTTCTAATATAGAAAGTTTATAAATATATGAGTAAAAAGAAGTGCACTTACTATGTCTGGTGAGATATGTAATCAGTAGTCTATACGTCTGGTCTTGCTGTTGGTTGTGGAGCGTCTGTGAGGTAATTATGGTGGAAGCCACTTTATCTTATTTGGGTATATTCCATTTTAAAACATATTGGCCCTCATTACGACCCTGGCGGAATTCGCGGTGCTAAATGCACCGCGGAGCACGGCGGAAAGCTGCCGATAGCGCCATGGGGGTTGGCGGATTTTCCACCCCATGCCGACCTTGGCGGAGCGGTAAATCCCCAATCCCCATTTTGCCCTTCCCCATTCCCATTCTTGCCCCATAGGGTATAATGGGAGTGGGGAAGGCGTTAATTACGCCACCGTAAAGTACGGTGGCGTAATTAACAACGAGGTCCCTTAGCGCCATGGATTTCTCCGCCCGGTAAAACCAGGCGGAGAAAGGCTCCATGGCGCTACGGGAACTCGTAGTAGGGCGGACGGGTCCGCCACGATTACCGCTGGCGGTAACCCACTCCGCCAGGGTCGTAATGAGGGCCATTGTATTTAAATGAATTGTTAATGTGTTACATATATGGGTTACATTTTTTAAGTATTACTACATATACTTTGTATGTGTGCTGTTTTGTGAATTTGTTAAATGTTCCTATGTTATGATATAACTATTACACATACCCCCCCAGAGTTTTTAGGTGGTGGCACTGTTGTCCGAACATGTCTGCGGACCGTCAAATTCAGTAGAAAGGGTTCAGTATGTTCCATATTATATGTACATAAAGTCAAAGTTATTATTGTTAAGTTGTGCTACTAAAAAACTATGAAATTCAGTAAAAAACCTTTGTTACAGGGACGTTATGGTCAAGTTGCAATAATAAAAACCTATAAAATTCAATGAAAAAACTTTGTTAAAGGGACATTATGGTTAAGTTGCGCTACTAAAAACCTATGAAATTCAGTGAAAAAACTTTGTCAAAGGGACGTTATGGTTCCAAGTAAAACTGAAAAACCCTTGAAATTCGCCAGTTATGGTAAGCTAAGCAACCATAACTCGCGCCACCACCGTGCATTGCTAAGACTAACACCCAGGACATCAAAGATGACATCACAAATGTCATTGATGACATCACTGATGACATCACATGTCTGGCTCACTCTTTTTTCTTTTGCTGACATATCTAGGCCACATGGTTTTCTTCAGTAACAGTCAGAAACTAAACATTTTATTTTATTTGTAGACCTATCCTTCAAGTAGGTTCTTACAGTAATTGCCTTAGAGTCCAGTCACATCATATGAAACATATACATACGGGAAGACACAAGCTTGAAAGACAGCAATCCTTTTTGTGCATAAAGATAATCAATAGACTTATGAGCACTTTCTGATAGTTCTGTTGTTTTTTTTTTTATGGCTGTACTTTCCCTGTGGGTCCAATCACATCAAGTGATACATATACATAGGGTAAATAGCAGCTTTGAAACAGAGCAATCATTTATTTGCATGAAAATAATCAGTTAAGTTATGAATTGTTTCTGCTACTACTTGTGCTTTTTTGCTAACTTCACTTTCCCTGTATATACCCATATTGGTATGTGTTCTTGTGTCTTTGTGTTTTGTCTATAGTAATGCAATTATGTAATACATGTGTTTTATTAGCTACGTATTACATATTTCACAGTACACAAAAATCTATTAAGAAAACAATTATCATTTCATTATTCAACATATTAACATTATGAATATTATACCTTCATCTTGTACGCTGCACACAATGTTATGTTTCTGTATGAGTAGCTTAGTATACTAGATATAACCCCATAATATAATGCTATTTATATCAATGCATCGTTCAATGCACTAATTAGGGTTTGATATTTATTGCAATGATCCTTGACACTTGTTTCGCAACATTATAATTAGAATCCCTTGTACACATATTTCATGAAAAGTACATACACAAGTGATATCATCAGTGGTGTCATCAATGACATTTGTGATGTCATCTTTGATGTCCTGGGTGTTAGTCTTAGAAGTGCACTTTGGTGGCGCGAGTTATGTTTGCTTAGCTAACCATAACTGGCGAATTTCAAGGGTTTTTTGGTTTTACTTGGAACCATAACGTCCCTTTAACAAAGTTTTTTCACTGAATATATATATATATATATATATATATATATATATATATATATATATATATATATATATATATATATATATATATATATATATATAATTTCTTGGGTAATTTCACTGCATCTAACACATATTCAGGATGCTGTCTTTGTGGGTTGAACCATAATGGGACAGTAAGTTGTGGTGGTCCAGATTGCGAGTCAACGTTGAGTGGGTTTGATGCAGAGCTCTGTGCTGTTCAAATCGAGTGTTTTAACAATGCCGTTTGGAGGGCTCGCCAGGGACGGTTCTAAGGTTGAGCTGGTTTGAGATGTTGGTATCCCCTGGGTTAGGTCAACGATAGATGCAATGATTCCAGTGGTTCAAATTGAGGTACGTGGCAATTTGAAGTTGTGACCCTGATGGTAGACCATGCATTGTTTGAAGAGGCGGTGATTAGAAGTCCTCCATAGTGGTGAGCCAAACAGGTGATGTGCTTTGCATGGTACAATGCTGAAAAAAGCAGATTTGATGAAGGCAATACAGCGGTTTGAAGAATTTTGAAGAGAATTCCAAACGCAGCATTACAGTTTCAGATGGATTGAAGGCATTCAAATGTGATCAACTCATTCTCAAGGAAAGTTCAAAGCTGCAAATAGAGAAACCAGCTGTTTGGCTATTTCTGGTGCTGTGACACTGCATCCAGGGTCTCAGGGACAGGACTGCTCATTTGTCTATTCACTCCCACCAGGAGGAGGTTATCTGGCACCTGCAGGAGTCCTTCACCTTCAGTCAGGAGCCTGAATCCTGCTACAGTGAGCAGACAGGGCAGGTCTTGGTCCAACAGCAGGGTACCCTTAATGTAGCCTGGGGAAGGTTCGTGGAAAATAGCTTTCAACTGCGTTGTAACCCCTGTCTTCACCTTTTGCAGAGGGCTTTGGAAAGGTCTGCTTTCCCAACAGGGTTCAATTGAATTTTTTCTGTTCTTCTTGAAAGTCAAAAATGAATAAAATAAGGAACAAAATAAGGAACAAGTTACCTCTTCCTAAGAAAGGCAAAAAGCAGAACTGGGTTGAGAGAAATGACAGATGGCTGCAGAATTAATAGTACTGGGAATTGCTAGCAGATGTTAGTAGCAATATTACTGCCACCAACAGGCTATATTAGGTGGTAGCACCGCCTGTCACTGGGCTGGGGATCCATCAGTGTCCCCATCCCATACAGTGCAAATACAATAGGTAAGGATACATTCCAAAAGGGTTCCTTAGTCGCGGGTGAAGGGCAGGAGTTATCATACTCATAACAAACAGAGCAGATGACCTGTTGCATTCTTCACCATCTGCTGATACAAGGAAACTGACAGGAAGGAGGTGGAGCACTCATTCTCTAGAAGCCTTGCATTATAATCTTGATCACTGCCAGCTCATTATTTTACAATGGTTTTAACACAAGTCCAAACAAATACTATCCATCAGCCTAATACCTTGATTTGCTTGAAAAAGGTATCTTTCCAAATGTATGGACAGCTGCTCAAACCTCAGATAATCCGAAGGAACTCATTTGTGGTTATTTCAAAAATTCGAGCTTTGGATATATCACTGACTGCAGGCTAACAGGGAAGACTTTCTAAACAGCAGTTCATGTTGGTATGCAGTTCCATATGAACATATTGAATTCACTTTAATCATAGCAGTCATACTTTCATCCCAACCTGAGTATAGAGACAGTAACCTTTCAGGTGGCAGGGGATGCTTGGTGAAACATGAAGGAAAGAGTAATCACCTGTTAATTCTGCTTATATACTTAAGCCATTTTATCTTGCACTTTAAGTCATTAAAACTCAAAAATTACTGATGAAGCACTTTGAATGAGGTTTTAAAATTCATGTTCCCGACATTGTTTAAATAAGCAATAGTACATGTTTTTCTGTTTAACACGAGAAGCCTGATCTAGAATTTCAAGATACCTTCATGCAACTTCAACAGAAGAGCTTTTATTGCATTACAAACCCTGCTGTGGGAAATACATCTCTACAACAGTGTGTTGAGATATCCATTGGAGAAAAAAAAAAAAACGAGATTTCGTGTATGTTTCAGATTCATTGAAAAGTTCAAATTAGACACTTTGACCTTTAATGCTGGTGGTGATTCTGTTTACATGAAATGTTCTCCTTTATTCCACTGAGGTGGAATGCTGACTGACCTGTTGGCGCTTCTACGTGCATTAGGGCCTTTGTGAACACGAACAAAGCAAAGTAATATTAACTGGGCCTCATTACACGGATGGCGCTAAGGATTTACCGGTACCGGTAAAATACTGGTACCGGTAAATCCTTACCGCCTTACTACGAGGTCCCTTTGCGGGTTGGGAGATTTAACGCCTGCTTTTTGCAGGCGTTAAAAACCAACCCGCAAAGGGACCGAGGGAGCTAATTACGGTACCGCAATTTGCGATACCGTAAGTAGCGCCTTCCCCATTCCCATTGAGCCCTATGGGCCAAAAATGGGAATGGGGAAGGGCAATGGTGGAAGGGGGAATTACCGCCCCGCCAACCTTGGAATGGGTCGGTAATTCCCCTTTCCGCCAAGGCGGTGCCGGTATTTTACTGGCATGAACCATGGCGCAAATAGCGCCATGGTTCTCCGCCATGCGTGTAATGAGGCCCACTGTGTGGTGGAAATGAAAATCAAATACTATTAGAATGAGAGGATCGTTATACAAACATAGATCCTTAACAGTTTAAAATATTGTATTCTTACAATGACATTCCCTTTTCTGTCTACGGCCATGCCCACGTGAAAAAATGCAAATCCACTGCAGCTGTGCAAAGAAATGTATAGCTAGTTTCAATGTCACTATATATTAAATATGCTGTGCAGCTAGAAAATCAGATCTTACTAGAATGAGGGAATCGGTATACCAACGTAGATGCTTACCAATTTTGAGAACTGTGTTCGTACGGTAAAATTCACTGAAGATGTACGCCGTTGCCCACGTGGGAAAAAAGCTGTTCCACTGCAGCTGTACAAAGGAATGTATAGCTGGTTTTGATATTATGTAATTTTACATAATATTGAGCCACAGGGGGGTCGTAACTGTATACTTACCAGAGAAATTCAACAGCGCTTCTGTAGGTGGATCCTGCGGAACGCGCAACAGCTAGACAAGAATGTTAATAACAATGAGCGGTTGTCTAGGACACCTGCAAAGGAAGGTTTTGCCGAGATTGTGGTCAGACATCTCGGAATGGTGCGCCCTTATTGGTACCTATCTAAACAAGTACATGAACCATTCACTAAATGAGCTGCATATCGTAGAGTACCTGCATACTTAAGAAAAGTGCTAACAATTAAATGTACTATTGAGATAACCTCATATTCGTGAATATAAAATAAACGTTCATAGGAGTGAATGTTGTTTATTTTTACTAGTGGGGCAGCTGAATGTAGGTGCCATACTGATTATGTTTCCAGGTCAGAGAATATGGGTAATATTGTCAATGTCAATTCTAGACAAACTTATTTCTTTAAGAAAATGAAGTTCAACAATAAAATTGCTTAAATGTGTTATAAATATGCAATGCCTTTGCGGTACCTATTAAGTGCAAATTAAACTGCTTTTAAAGTTAAGGTCAGCAGTTACCTATACATATGGCTAGATGTGTTTCTCTGAATCATGTAAATAACAAAAAAGTGTCAAATTATGGAAAGAAAAAAGTACATGCACAGTACAATTGTTCATTCTGAAGTACTCCTATGATCCTATGGAATCAAATAACAGTCTGCAGAACACTTGTACACAGATTGGTCACTATGTCATGCAGGAATATCTAACTAGTAGAGTATGAAGATACTATCTGTTGGCATAGTTTCATTTACATCAACATCAGTTTGTCAATCCATGTGTGGTGGGTGAGTATATTGCTCAGCGAATAAGAGGGCACAATCGATATGGGTGGATCAATTCTCTTGGAAGAACCCCACTGTAATGTGTGGTGAATATCACATACCCAGTCCACATTTAGTACCACCCATTGGTGAGGGATAAATACATTTTTGCTTATTTACTTGTTGCTCCTCACGTGGTTAATTAGTGTAATTATAAAAAACTGTTTAAGTCCCATTCCTCATTTATTTCGCCTGGGGTGATGGCATATAACCTTTCAATCCAAAAACATTGCGTTGGTCTCTTTTTTTTCTTGGCATTGATGTGATGACCTTAAGTGTATAAAATGTTTAGTATTTGGAATCTCAGTTGGGATACATTGTGTCCTGGTCCACAAAATGGCTGGCTATGGCTGAAGTTTGGTTGTTACTCCTGAGGCAGGATGTATGTTCGTTCATCTGAAGTCTCACCTTTCTTGCGGTTTCCCCAACATAATAAATCCCACACTGGCATTCAATACTGTAGATGGCATTCTCTGTAGAACAAGTGGCATGATACTTCAGTTTAATTGTTTTGTCTGTTCTGGGATGTGATACAGTCCTTGTATCCTTACAATGAAATTCACTGTAGGTCTACGACCATGCCCACATGAAAAAATGCAAATCCACTGCAGAGGTGCAAAGAAATGTATAGCTCGTTTCAATGTCAGTTTATATTAAACATGCTGTGCAACTAGAAAATCAAATATTACTAGATTGAGGGAATCGGTATACCAACATAGATGCTTACCAATTTTGAGAACTTTATTCGTACAGTAAAATTCACTGAAGATGTACACCGTTGCACACATGGAAAAAAGCTGTTCCAATGCAGCTGTACAAAGGAATGTATAGCTGGTTTTAATATCAGGTAATATTACATAATATTGAGCCACAGGGGGATCGTAACTGAAGACTTAACAGAGAAATTTAACAGCGCTTCTGTATGTGGTTCTTGCGGAACGTGCAACATCTGGTCATGAATGTTAATGACAATGAACGGTTGTCTAGGACACCTGAAAGGAAGGTTTTGCCGAGATTGCGGTCAGACATCTTGGAATGGTGCAACCGTATTGGTACCTATCCAAACATGTACATGAACCACTCACTAAATGAGCTGAGTATCAGAGAGTACCTGCATACTTACGAAAAGTGATAACAATTAAATGTACTATTGTGATAACCTCATATTCGTACATATAAACATTCATAGGTGTGAATGTTGTTTTTGTTTACTAGTGGGGCAGCTGAATGTGGGTGCCATACTGATTATGTTTCCAGGTCAGAGAATAAGGGTCATATTGTCAATGTCAATTCTAGACGAACTTATTTCTTTAAGAAAATGACGTTTAACAATAAAATTGCTTGAATGAGTTATAAATATGCAATCCCCTCGGGGTACCTATAAAGTGCAAACAAAACTGCTTTTAAAGTTGAGGTCAGTAGTTACCAATATATATGGCTAGATGTGTTTCTCTGAATCATCCACATAACCAAAAAGTGTCAAATTATGGAAAGTAAAAAGTACATGCACAGTACAATTGTTCATTCTGAAGTACTCCTATGTTCCTATGGAATCAAATAACTGTCTGCAGAACACTTTTACACCGATTGCTCACTATGTCATGCAGGAATATCTAACTAGTAGAGTATGAAGATACTATCTGTTGGTATCGTTTCATTTACATCAACATCAGTTTTTGAATCCATGTGTGGTGGGTGAGTGTATTTCTCAGGGGATGAGAGCGCACAATCGATATGGGTGGATCAGTTCTCTTGGAAGAACCCCACTGTAATGCGTGGTGATTATCATATACCTAATCCACATTTAGTACCACCCATTGGTGAGAGATAAATCCATGTTTCATTATTTACGTGTTGCTCCTCAAATGTTTAATAAGTATAATTATAAAATACTGTTTAAGTACCATTCCTCATTTATTCCGCCTGGGGTGATGGCATCTAACATTTCAATCCAAACAGCCTTGCGTTAATCTCTTTTTTTTCTTGGAATTGATGTGATGACCTTTAGTGTATAAAAAGTTTAGTATTTGGAATCTCAGTGGGACACAGTGGGCCTCATTACAACTTCGGTGGCAGCCACGCCGCTATTGGCGGCATGGCTGCCGCTGAAATCGTGTACGGGTCCGGGTTCCCAGAATGGAGAATTACCGGGGCATTCGGCGTTCGGAGGGCCCGGTAATTCCTCCCTCCAGGGACCCAGGCCCGGACCTTCCCCATTCCCATCTGAGCCCCCATAGGGCTCAATGGGAATGGGAGAGGGTGCAAACAGGCCGATTATGAGCGGCCCGTTGTTTGCTCCCTCTTCCCCTCGCGGGACCCGGTAAGGACGCCTGGTTTGACCAGGCGTTACTTACCGGGTCCCGCGAGGGGAGCTTTTAATGAGGGGGAAGGAATTTAACGGTTCCGTCCTCCTTTAGCGGAGCCCGTTAACCCGTTCAGCCTCACTCGTAATGAGGCCCAGTGTGTCCTTTTTCCACAAAATGTTTGGCTATGGCTGAAGTTTGGTTGTTACTCCTGAGGCAGGATTTATGTTTGTTCATCTAAAGTCTCACATTGCTTTGGGGTTCCCCAACATAATAAATCGCACACTGGCATTTAGATGCCATTCTCTGTAGAACAAGTGGCATGATACTTCAGTTTAATTTGTTTGTCTGTTCTGGGATGTGATACAGTCCTTGTATTCTTACAATAAAATCGTGGGGCAGCTGAATGTAGGTGCCATACTGATTATGTTTCCAGGTCAGAGAATATGGGTCATATTATCAATCTCAATTCTAGACAAACTTATTTCTTTACAAAAATGACTTTTAACAATAAAATTGCTTAAATGAGTTATAAGTATGCAATGCCCTCGGGGTACCTATAAAGTGCAAATGAAACTGATTTTAAAGTTAAGATCAGCAGTTACCTATACATATGGCTCAATGTGTTTCTCTGAATCATCAAAATAACCAAAAAAGTGTCAAATTATGGAAAGGAAAAAGTACATGCACAGTACAGTTGTTCATTCTGAAGAAATCCCATGATCCTATGAAATCAAATAACTGTCTGCAGAGCACTTTTACACCAATCGCTCACTATGTCATGAAGGAATATCTAACTAGTAGAGTATGAATATACTATCTGTTGGCATCGTTTCATTTACATCAACAACATTTTGTCAATCCGTGTGTGGTGGGTGAGTGTATTTCTCAGGGGATGAGAGGGCGCAATCGATATGGTGGATCAATTCTCTTGGAAGAACCCCACTGTAATGTGTGTTGAATATCACTTATCTAGTCCACATTTAGTACCACCCATTGGTGCGGGATTAATCCATGTTTGCTTATTTACTTGTTGTTCCTCACGTGATTAATAAGTGTAATTATAAAAAACAAAGGATAGTCCCATTCCTCATGTATTCCGTCTGGGGTGATGGCATCTAACCTTTCAATCCAAAAAGCC
Source organism: Ambystoma mexicanum (assembly GCF_040938575.1). Lineage (NCBI taxonomy): Eukaryota > Metazoa > Chordata > Amphibia > Caudata > Ambystomatidae > Ambystoma > Ambystoma mexicanum. The sequence goes on along the minus strand of NC_090935.1, from coordinate 445,579,027 downwards.
TTGCGTTGGTCTCTTTTTTTCTTGGCATTGATGTGATGACCTTTAGTGTATAAAATGTTTAGTATTTGGAATCTCAGTTGGGATACATTGTGTCCTGGTCCACAAAATGGCTGGCTATGGCTGAAGTTTGGTTGTTACTCCTGAGGCAGGATGTATGTTCGTTCATCTGAAGTCTCACCTTTCTTGCGGTTTCCCCAACATAATAAATCCCACACTGGCATTCAATACTGTAGATGGCATTCTCTGTAGAACAAGTGGCATGATACTTCAGTTTAATTTTTTTGTCTGTTCTGGGATATGATACAGTAGGACACTTGATCACATTATTACAATTGCAACAGTTCAGGCAAGGATATGTTCCAGGATGTTTGTCTGGCTGTTTACTTGCTGTTTGACCTTTGGTGTCCACTAACATATTTAGAAGGTTATTGCTTTTTTGATAGGCAAACATAGGTGATCAGGGAAATAGTTATTTGGTTCTTTCATCACAAGTTAAAATACTCAAATGGTAACAAATACAAGGTCTGGGCTTATTTGAATGATTGGGCCTCATTACACGGAAGGCGGTAACCATGGCGCTATTATCGCCGTGGTTGCCGCTGGCAATTTACCGATCCTGCCATGGTGAATGGCGGAATTACCGCCCCATTTCAAGGTTGGCAGGGCCGTAATTCCCCATTCACCATTGGCCCTTCTCCATTCCCATTTGAGCCCCCATATATAAAAACAACCAAGCTCAGAGCATATTTTATTGGATATCACAACTTTTTTTTATATATTGCACAGCATTACGTTGGCAAATGTAAAATATTAAAAGCAATTGAAGAAGTCAATAACCGACAATTATAACTAATTGCTTGAGTTAATTATTTTTAAATGCAGCCTGAAAACAAGAGAAAGGATAAATAGATAGACGTCTTACCATTTTTGCAGACTTTTGGAATCTATGTAGATACCCTGCAGAAACATAGGTGTTGATAAAATGAGAACAAAGACAATTGACATACAGATTTTTTGCTGTTGATTGTTTTTTAAATTCCTTTTTTGGTACCATGAATCACCCTGAGGCTATTGAGCTTCAAGGGGTTGGAATATTTCAAGGAGACTTTAGGTCATGTTTAATGGCCTGATCACCCCCAAACATCCGAAATTACTTTAAAACATGTCTCAAGTGTCCCTGGAGTCTCATGCAGTTAAGTTAGAGCATGTTGCAATTATAAAAGATTCTACATCAGTTACCTCTGTTGTTGAAATGAAGGAAAGTTAGATTTTTTGAGAAGTAGAAGTTAGTTCTCAATTCGGGAATTTTGTAAATTGAGAAATAAAAGAAAGATGAACAGTGCAAGAATGTAGCTAATAACAGAAATGGACGGAAATCTCTTCTTTCGTTAAGAGTTAATGGTCCTCATCAGGGCCTTGGCGGTATCCCACCAACGCTTTTAGCGTTAATGCAACTTGGTCTGGCACAATTTGCACCGGATCCCGAGTTGCGGTTGTGCTATAATTGCACATTTATTCAGAGTCTGTAGGACTCTATGCGTTTTTTCGGCACTATTACCGTCCACGGTTATAGCGCTGGTGGTAATAGTGCCAAAAATGGAGGGAAAGCTGGAGGTAAATCTCCAGTTTTCCGCCCAAACTTGAGATTGGATGGTACGGAAATGCAGCAGTAATAGCATTACCACCACATTTTTCCAGCTCCGTCCAACCCCTGATGAGGCCCAATATCTTGTTGTCCTGTTGTTTTAACAAACATTCCCACAACCAGGAATGCCCAATCTTGTCTTTCCTATCCCGTAGCATGTAAAATATCATTTACATCCCAACGTCTTGTATAATTTTGGTTTGTATTGAATGCTATCTCTTCATGTTAAAGTACATTTTCAAAATCACACTTTGCTTTTTTTGTTTTGATTAGGTTTTTATATTGAGATTTCATACGGATCATACTTCTCACTTGTTTGATTTGAATTGTACTGCACATGCTCACCTTAGAACTAGCTTCATGCTAACAAGCGTACAATTAAAAAATAAATAAAGGTGTAATCAAAGTTCAGATTCTGAACATTCAGAGAGTGCATAGAGTTGAACATTCCTCAGCTAGATAGCACTGATTCTTGCAAAGAAGTTCCTGAAGCACAATTCATACTAAGAGGCTTGTCAATTTAGAGAACCTACTAGATATATTGATAGACGTATCTAAAATGTATATTGAAGTATTTTATTTTCGCTTGCTACATTCAAGTATGCTATTGTCCCTAGTAAGTACGACTAGACACTGATGTATTCCTATTAACAATGTATTCTTACTATTTTTAAATTCAGTCATCACGTGTTTTCCTTTATATGTAATGCTAACATTTCAATTGTGATTGCTGGAACCTGCAGAGATTAATTGTTCTTTAAATAGCGACTTGTTGCATTAATGTGGCTTAACTCGTTAAGGCTGCTTAAAATACCTTTGAGGTTTGATATGTTCAATTTGACTCAACCAGTTATGTTCCTCTTGTCCATTCAACTACCAGAGGGGAGAATATTGATTATATATCAAGATTGTATGATTGTGAGTATACTGTTGTGTTCCATTGAAGGTGGTCCAGAATCACTAGTGGTTCTGGAACACCAGACTGTTGAGCGAGAGCTCGGCAGAGGTGCCTGTTGCTCTCTGTGCTCTAGTAAAATAAACACCTCTCTCACAGCAACTATGTGTGCCACAGCAAAGCCTTTCAGTGGCGACCAGGAAGGCAGATGACTGTACGGGGGCTGTCAGAAAGAGTGTGGAGGCCCCTCCCATGCATCAACAGGAGGCACCAAAGGCAGAAGAAGTCACAGGACCCAGGTGAGGTGGGTGCAACGGTGACACATGAAAAAGTAAATAAGCGACATAGAGGGCGGAAGCTCAAGAAACGGGGCAGCAGTAGCTAGCCAAACACAGAACAAAGTATAATAATAGTCATGCAAGCATCAAAAGTATGCTTGCAGTGTCAGAAGTATGCTGGCAAGCACCTCCCTTCGCCACTGAGCATTGTCAGGACAACACAAAGCACCACGCTCTTGGGTACCTGTTCTCTTTAACTATCCAATCCCACAAAACGTAGCCAAGACAAAGAGGACACTTTGCAAGGGAGCAGGAAGTGCATAACTTACAGAGGCAGCGTCTACAAGGAAGGAAAAGAGAAAGGAAGGGATCATTTTAAAAACAGGTTAAATGAACAGTGCACAACACATAAGAATTTATACTTAAGTACAGTGCACAAGAAATAAGGGAAACTAATTAAGATATTTGCTCTTTGTCAACCATGGCCACGGCAGCAATACGACCTCCGCCCCCCATTCCTGGCTGAACCAGGGACACCTCCAATAAGGTGGGAAAGGTGGAAGAAGATGTTCGAGACATACATAGGGCCATGGGTGGAGATAAATTCAACACCTCCAGGACGCAAGCATTATTTCTTCATAAATTGGGCCCGGAGGACCGTAGTGTCTTTGATGGTCTTCCGGAACCACAAGGAGAAGGAGGGGGGAGAACTGGATGAATTTTCTTTGGCTGTAAAACAGAATTTGGAGTATTTTGAGCCGAAGCAGAATGTAACTTTCAAGAGACAATGGAACCAGTGCAAGGGTATGTGGCTGTACTGAGAACATTGAGCCATACATGTGAGTTGGGCACTTTAACGTATTCCCTGATCCGGGATCAAGTGGTGAGGTGCACCAACAATCCCAGGGTGCAAAAATTATTGTTGACAAAAGAAATGACCATAGAACAAGCTGTAGAGCTCCCCAGAGGTGTTGATCAGACGATGCAGTACATGAAGGAGATGAAGATAGAGAAGCACAGCCAGGAGGTGTGTGCAGTGGCTGAAAGGAAAACCACTGGGAGAAGGAATGGCTGGGATACAAATGTTTCACATGCAGGGGCCAGTGTGTTCTGTCCAGCGAGGAATGCTGAGTGCATCAAGTGTAGAGGCAGGGGTCATTTTGCACAGATGTGTAAGGAAAGCACCATTAATGCCGTGGAGTACAGGCAAGCCCAATATGAACAAGAAGTGATGCCAAACTCTCAGAGTGGGGAAATCAAACCTTGACATATATTCGAAATCTCAGCAGTGTCTGGATGTATGGGAGGTCCTGTTGACACCTTTCATATTGATGGTTCAAGTCTATCAATGAAGGTAGACAGTGCTTCTGCATGGACTATCATCTCAAAAGAGAAATTCACAGTAATCTTTGCAAGAGAATTGCAAGAATTGGCACCACCACACGTCCAAACATGTGGCTAGGCTATGGCGATACAGAAATTGAACTAGTAGCAAAGTTTCAAGGACTTGTTGGCTATAAAGGAAGGGAGTGTACGGCGAGCATCCTGGGGGCATGTACGGCGAACATCCTTGTGGTGAGGAAGGGATCATCTTTACTGGGATGGGAAGAACAAATGAATGTAGGGGTCCACATTCAGGCAAATGTGCCTATTCCGGTGACAATAACAGAAGTGGAAGATAAATGGGCCTCAGAATGTCCAATGGTGTTCACAGAGAATTTGGGAAAGCTAAAAGATTTTGAACACTGTATCAAGATGAAGGCACAGCAGTGGTGCATAAGGTGCAACAAGTTCTGCATCACATGAAAGAACAATTGAATAGGGAAATTGACAGACTCCTACAGGGACGAGTGATAGAAAAGGTGAATGGTACAGAGTGGCTATCTCCGGTAGTACTAGTAGCGAAAAGCAATGGGAGGATTTGTTCATGTGTTGACTTGAGATAGCTTAATAAGACCAGTTTATTGGAGAGACACCCTTTGCCAGTGATATCAGAGGTTTTGGCTGTTTTGAGAGACGCACATTGGTTAACAGTCATGGATTTATCAGCTACGTATCATCAAGTAACTTTGTCGCAAGAATGTCAAGATGATACAGCATTCATTACACCTGAAGGAACTTTCAAATACCGTAGTATGCCCTTTGGGTTGGAATCAGCTGCAGCTGTCTTTCAGAATGTAATGGAGAAGGTGTTGGAGGGTGTCAGTAAAGTGATTGTGTTTCAAAACGACAGTCTAATGTTTGCCAATTGTGTTGAACAACATGAAAAGGTACTGAGGAGTGTGTTAGGAAGGTTGTGTGATGCAGGATTTACGGAGCAGCGAAGCAAGTGTAAGATTGAAGTACGTGAAGTGGAGTATCTTGGGCACAAAATCTAATGCAAGCAATTAGTAAGACCCCAGCACCGCGGGATAAGGACCAGTTAAAATCATTAATCGTAATGGCAGAGTTCTGCCACAAATTTTTGACAATGTTGCCGTTATCTCAACACCATTGAGAGCTTTATTGAAGAGAGGAGTAAACTTCTTGTGTTCTGATGAGTGTGTGATATGATATGATATTGTTTGTTTGTTTGTTTGTTTGTTTATTTATTAATTTGATAATACGCACCAAGCCCTTGGGCAGCTGGGCGCAGCAGTAAAAGAAGTCTTGAAGCTTAGTTACAGTGCCTGTCACAGGCTGGTGCATACATGTGAAAACACTGTATAATACAGTATATAATACACTACAGACATTTGTCATTTGAGGAGCACGGAAGGTATAACTGATCAGATACAGGACAAGAATCAGGCTTAACATTGTGTATACTTAGGGAACGCCTACAGCTATGGACAGACAGGTCCAGTGAATAATTGCAGTAGTAATGTTAAGTGCAATGGTTGTCGTGGTAGTGTCAAGAGGGTAGAGCGGCAGTAGGGGGGAGAGGTGGTTATGGGTCGTTAGTGCGAAGCCATTTGAGAGCATTGTGTCTAAATCTGGCATAGGGTAGGGGACGTCTGAGGTCAACTGGGAGTGTATTCCATGATTGCGGAGCTTTGACTGGGAAGCTAGTTCCTCCAGCCGTGGTCAGTTTAAATCTAAGGATTTCAAGCATAAATGTACTGGCAGATCTCGTGGGTCGGATTGTAGATCTCCTGGAGATTTTGTCCGATAAGTAAGGAGGTGCTAGATTGTTTAGGCATTTGGAAGTGATAGAGATAGTTTTGAGGAGGATTTTATCCTTTATTTTTAGCCAGTGGGCCTCTTTCCGGAATTTAGAGATGTGCTCTCTATACGGAATGTTCAGCACTGCACTTAAGGCGTTGTTTTGCAATCTTTGAAGTTTGTCAGTGACATACTTGTTGGCTCCTGAGTACAGGGCGTTGCAATAGTCTAGTCTAGACATAATAAGAGCATTGGCCATGGCGACGCAGCTTGCACTGGAGAAGAATGGTCTGGCAGCTCAGATTGATTTGCAAGTGTAAGCTGTTGTGGAGGAGAGGGCGTTGACTTGCTTGTTACGGGAGAGAGAGGAGTCCAGATAGAATCCTAGGGTTTTTACCACAGGCATAACCTTAATAATATTGTTATCAATGATAAAGGATGCATAGTTTGGGGTTAGTTTTTTTATGTTAGAGTCAGATCCGAGGTGCAGAATCTCAGTTTTATCGTCATTCAGGCAGAGGCCATGGGTCGCCATCCATGCCTGAATGAGGATGTATATCTTATTCACCAAGGCCAGGTCTGCTTCATAGTTGCCCGAAAGGGGTATGAGGATCTGGGTGTCATCTGCATAATTAGTGTAGGTAACGCCCAGTCTGTCCAACTTGTCAAACAGTGGCTTGGTGAAAATGTTATACATGGTGGGTGAGACACAGGATCCCTGTGGGACTCTGCATGTTATTTGGATAAGATCAGCGCAGGTGGAGGTAGAGAAAACTCTCATAGTCCAGTTGGCTAGAAAGGATTGGACCCAGGCTTTAGCTTCCCCTGTGATTGGCAGCGAGCCTGAGGTGGCTGCATAAAACTGCGTCATCCACCAAGTGAAAGGCTGCTGACAAGTCCAGTAGAAGTAGCAAAGCTGTTTTTCCACTATCCTTTAACTCCTCGATTTTTGTCTTAAGGTGTAGCAAAGCTGTTTCGGTGGCGTGGAGGGGGCGGAAACCCGATTGCCGAGAGCCTAGCAGATGGTTGCCTTCCAGGTAGTCTTGAATTTGTAAATAGGCTACTCTGTCAATAATTTTGAGTAGGAATGGCACAGTGGTGATTGGTCTGTAGTTAGTTTGGATGGATGGATCAAGGGTTTGGTTTTTGAGTAGGGGGGAGGACCCAAGATTCTTTCAAGTTGGTAGGTACTGTATTTGATTTAAAGGAGGAGTTCATGAACTTTGAGATAAAAGTCCCTAGCTGCATCCTTTACCATTTGCGCTGGACAGCTGTCTCCCTTGCAGTTGGAGGGTTTCAGGGAGAGAATGACCTTTTCAGTATCAATTGAGATGGTTTTGAAGCTGAAGGGCTGAATAGTATTGGGCTCAGTGGGCAATGGTGTTTGTTGATCAGAGAGGGGCAGAGAGTCCTTTTTTTGGTTATTTTAAGTTGGAGGGTCGAGATTTTATTCGATAGGGCATTTTGTATGTTAGTAAACCATATCTTGTCCTTGGGGACAATGTCTACTGGTTGTAGGGGGGATTCCATTTCCCGGAGGATGGAAAAGAGTTCCTTAGTGTTTGATTTGGCTTTTTTGATTCTGTCGTCAAATAGATTTTTTTTTTGTGTTGATGATTTCTTTCTTATAGAGTTTGGGTAGTTGGGCTAATTGAACTTTATTGTTGTCGGTAGGCGAGTTGCGCCAGATAGCTTGAAGCTTTCTTTTTCTGATTTCTTAGATCCTTAAGTTGGGGTGTGAACCAGGCATTCAAGTGCGCTTCCTGCTTGCCTTTGCGCAGTTTGGTTGGTGCGATAGTGTCTAGTGCAGTGGTCATAGATTTGTTGAAGGTGTCCACTAAAGTATATGGGTCGGTGTTATTCTCCAGGCCATTAATAGCGGGGAGGAGGAGAGGGATGAGTTTTTCGGCAGTAATATCTTTTTTACTTCTAGTAGGGAGGGGGGTATCATACTGATGGATTTAGGGCTGAGGAGATCAAGTGTGGCAGTGAAGTTTATTAAATAGTGGTCCGTCCAAGGTTGTAGGACGATGTTGGTGATGGCAATGTTACAGTTGAGTTTGGATACCCAGTTAAGGGTTCTGCCTTTGATGTGGGTAGGAGAGAGGATTTTTTGGGTGAGCCTGTGGTCATTAAGTAGGGCTGCTATTGAGTAGGCATATTTGGGTCATTGAAGCCAGTGTTAAAATCGCCCATCAACAAGGTCTGGGAATGGCTTTGAGTATTATTCGCTATGAGACTAGTAAGGTCATCTATGAAAGTTCCTAATGGTCCTGAGGGCCTGTAAATCAAGTGGATGGTCAATGTGTGGTTATTGTATAACAACAGTTTAGCTGTGAGTATTTTACAGGATGAGCAAGGAGGTGAGGTGGCAAGCCTAATGGGCAAGATAGTTTTGGAGATGATGGCTAGGCCACCACCTTTGGCATTGGGTCTATCTACTCTGAGGATCTGGTGGCTGTCAGGTACAGCTAACATCAGGGTAGGTCCTGCTGCCTCGTGGAGCCAGGTCTCTGTTATAGGAAGTAGGTCCAGACTACCGTTGCTTAGAATGTCAGCAATTTCGGTGGCATGGGCTACCATGGATCTGGCGTTGATGAGTGACCCAGTTAACGTCAAGGTACTCTTAGGATTAGGATTGTGTGAAGGTTTGATTGTGTGTCTATTTTGGCTCGGGTACTTCTTTGTGTAAGAGTGGGCAGGCACAGAGTTTGGGGTGTCTGTTTTAGTTGCCTGAGCTGATTATTATTCTTTTCCAAACAACGTACTTAATTGTATGTGCACCGCGAGGAAAGTGCTCTTTAAAGTTGCCGGCATTGATGCACACAAGGAAATATCCATGCAAAGATGTCTGCCCTGCCTCCACATCACATAAGAATGGCCCAGCCAGCCCACAGTGCCATATGATTGGCTGCAGCTGCTCTCAAAGCGAGCTCAGGCAGGTGGTCATGTGTAGGTAGTAGTCCAGTGTTATTGTTTGTATTGTTTCTTTTAGGTTCATAAATGCAGGGTAGTCTTGCCCTAAGTCTCAAGTTTCTGTCTATGGGTGGGCTTGTACTAGAGGTAGCAGAGGCCATGATTGTGAAGAGACCAATCGTGTGTAGGAGGGTCTCGGTATTTATGTTTTTACTCATGGTAGGCAGGGTAGTTGTAAGCAGTGAGTGCTTCGTTAACACTATCAGTTAGTTACAGTTGGCGTTGGGTGTCCCTGAGGGGCTATGTCTTGGTTTGAGGATCACTATATGGGCAAAAAAGTGATGTGCAGATGGTTGGTTCAGTTTCAACAATAGGGTTCACCTAGATTCGAAAGTCTCAGTATAGCCTAGAAATGCAGTATGCAGGTGGCTAGTTTCAACAGTAGGGGTTCACCTAAACTTAAAGATCACAGTATAAGCTAAAAATGTAATGTGCAAACAGGTAGGTGCAATTTCAACAGTAGGGGTTCACCTAGATTCAAAAATCACTGTATAAGATAAAAATGCAATGTGCAAACAGGTGGGTGCAATTTCACAGTGGGGATTGATCTAAATTCAAAAGTCACAGTGTAAGCTAAAAATGCAGTGTGCAAACAGGTAGGTGCAATTTCAACCATAGGGGTTCACCTGAATTCAAAGATCACTGTATAAACTAGGGTGCAATAAGTACAATTTCAAAAAATGTGGGGTGGGTCACTTCATAGTATAACTGGGTTCAGTTTCCATGGTATAGGCTACGGTGCTAGATATAGGCAGTTATATATATATAGATAGCAGTAAGGCGAGAGGCCGTGATTTGTGTGTGTGCACTTCCTTGTGAGTGCATTTCGTTGTTGGTTGGACACAGTAGTGATTAGCACAGCGCAGCAAGCAATTTACGGGCAATAACAACCATAAACGTTCTATTAGGCTAGAACGCTGGGCACATCACATGCAGTACAATGAGGGGCATGCAGAGAGTCTCAGGTGAGTCAGTGGTTTGGGGGTAGGCATTTCGTCATAGACTCTTAGGGTCATGGAGAGTGTTAATGGGGATGACTGGGGCATCAATGTAAGGTGTTTGGATTAGCAGTGTTAACCAAGCTTGTGTATTCACATAGTGAGGGGCTGTTCTGGCAGAGTGTCTGGCCGATGATCCGGATGGCTCAGGACAGGCTGGGACAGGCGATGGTCTTGCAATCATGGGTCTTTCGGAGGAGGGCGGCTCTCGCCTCCGGTGTGTGATTGGCTGCTTTGAGAGCAGCTGCAGCCAATCAGATGGCACTGTGGGCTGGCTGGGCTTTTCCAATGTGATGTGGAGGCAGGGCGGCCATCTTTGCATGGATATTTCCTTGTGTGCATCAGTGGCGGCAACTTTAAAGAGCACTTTCCTCGCGGTGCTGTCAAGGGTTTTGACCCATGTTGAATCAATAGACTGGGTAGATGTGGGGATGAGCTGTCACCGCCCATTATTCTATCCCAAAACAAACTAAATCAATAGACTGGGTGGATGTGGGGATGAGCTATCGCCGCCCACATTCACGCCAGAATAGGAGAACTGCACAGTTGGCACAAGACCACTCAAAGATACAACCTTCTTGTGGGGGGTTCCACATCACCACTCTACTGTAAGGATGCCATCAAAACAATGTTAAGCAAGGGTCCTATACTATCAAGCAAAAGACCACTCTATTGAAATGCAGTAATTCAAGACAACTCAAAAATGGATGCAGTACCGACAAATTCCCCAAGGTGGCGCTAGCGGTCTAAACTCTGACAGGGAAACTGCATTTAGGAATTGCAAGAGGGGCAGGGACTTCAAAGCTTGTTGGTTAATTGAAAATCTAGCCACCTGCTGTTCCCAGAGGCCAAGAGGCTGGGAAACCTTAACACCTCAGAGATTCCCACACTAGGAGGCAGGATATCACATGATCCTGTTGATTGATTGACGAGCAACTTCCAGGCAGCGTGCTGGAGCCCACACAAAAGGCTCTTTCTGTTGAATGGGGTATGTTAATTTTGAGTGTTTCCTGTCAACAGCCCTCTGCCAGCAAGGAGAGACATGTGATCACTGACCCACCCAGACTTCTGGAGGCGGACCCAAACACTTGGGGAGTTGAATTGCAACAAATATATAGTTTATAGAAACAGTGATAATTTATTGTAACCAAATGACAGGAATGTACAACTTTGAGAGTCTTAGTTTGAAAAATGCCCTCACGATTTGAGTCCAAACTCCAATTTGTACCGTGTTCTGGGACAAAACCCTGCTAATTATGATTATTGTAGACAATGTGTTTAAGCTAGAGACATGGAAAGTTACTGGGATATATGTGGAAGGGAAATGTACCTTTGTATAATTTTTGATGAAAAACCAATGTTGCAAAACCCACTAAAATCGAAAATAAGTTGCCATTTTTGAATGCAAGCTCCTAGAAACGCCAGAGTCGGGAAAGGGACTATCTTTAGTAATATATGATGTGTGTATGTGATGTCAAACAACTGTGTACCTGGGAAATATGTATTTGGATCAGGAATCGATTTGTGTGCAAATTGACCAGGGGAGTGTCATTTCTGCAGGTCATAAAAATGACATCACTCTGACACACTATCCCTTCCCAAATCAGGGACCAAAGAATCTATTGACCTATCAAATCAAGAGAGGGGCAGGTTTAGGGATGCTAGCCTCTCCACCCACTTTTTAAAACACATAAAAAGAGACTGCTGGGACAGGTAGGGACAGTCAATTCCATTTTCTGTGGGACGCTCTGCCGGGAGACTCCAGGCTTCACATCCATCAATCTCCAAAGACCAGAACTTTACTTCAGAACTTAAAGCAAGGGCCTAAACCCACAAACTGAGAACTCTTCTCAGCAGGCCTCAGCATCCTTAAAATCATTTGAAAACTATTCCACAGCCGGGCGAGCTGTTTGAATTCTTTGCCAAGAACAATTGACAGAGACCAGACCAGAGATCCAGAGAGACCCAGACCGCTGTGAGCAGAACCGGTGCCTGATTGACCCGCCGAGCAGAGAGAACCGAAGTCCATTCCAGTTGACCAGATCTGTGACGAGGCCCATTCATTTCAAAATTAGGAGTGAGTATCCGCCAGAACTGTGCAGAACCCAATCTCTTAGTTAAAATAATCTAATTCAAGCTATTTTATCCTAATTAGAACAGCCTCCTAGAAATCGTGTCATCTGTCATTTTTAAAGCTGCACAACTGTCACCTGTCAATTCTGCAGCTGCAAGCCGTCACCTGTCATTTTGAGTTTTACTTTAAATCCGAAAATCTACCTTTATTAAATTGTCTGTATCTCTTGAACCGTTTGTGCTAGGAACGAGATTTAACTTTCATCTGCTTAGAATCTAGGCTTTCCAACGAACCTAGAACCGACTTCCTACTCCCTATACTTTTTCCGCAATCGCGAGACACGCACTCGCGAAATTTACTGCGATTTGGCCCGATTTCTTCATCTGTAGAAATCAGCAGCTTTTTGCTTCTCTTTGCTAAAATTCGTTTGCAATCTGCTAATCATTCATAGAGTATTGTTAAAGTGAGCCTGAACTAATATAAAGTAGCCATCACCTACCCTGAACCTCTAGAGGGAATTAAAAGCAATTTTAGCACCTTTTCACTTCCTTGCAAACCACATTAAAGTAATTCGCTTGTGTTTAAAACTCATCCCTGTTTTCCCTAAGCTTGCTGGGAGAACTGGAACTGTGTATTGCATTATAAAGTGTGATTTGTTGGGATTCTTGAAGACTGTGTGCTCTCCTTCCATTTCTTGTATTGCATAGGGCGGGAGTGAATTGTCAAAAGAAAAGTGATCATATTACCTTTTGCTAAAATCATAACAAGTTATTTCTGTACTGCATTTTATTCCACCTTGCGTTTCCTTTCCTTGAACGATACAAAGCATTCTTTCCCACCTTATTCTTCTGTTCCTATTCATAAGTTACCTCTTGCTGTGTATTGTATTATAAAGTGTGATTTGTTGTGGATTCTTGAAGACTGTGTGCTCTCCTTCCATTTCTTGTATTGCATGGGGGGGGGAGTGAATTGTCAAAAGAAAAAGTGATCACATTACCTTTTGCTAAAAACATAACAAGTTATTTCTGTACTGCATTTTATTCCACCTTGCGTTTCCTTTCCTGGAACCATATAAAGCATTCTTTCCCACCTTATTCTTCTGTTCCTATTAATAAATTACCTCTTGCTGACTACTGCTCATATTCACAAGTGTAATATCCATTATCAATTGATTTATAGAAGTGTGATATATATAAATATATATGTTGTTTAAATTTTCAAATAAACCTTTTAATTTGCAAAACAAACCTACTTCTTGGCTCAGTGGGGTCAGGGGGATTCTAAGAGGGGGGTGTTATACAAGGGTTGTCATCCAGAGTACTCAACTGGATATAAAAATACATCAATAAGGGTTTTCCTCAGCATCCCAGACTAGGCATTGACTTAGCTGTAGTGTTGATTGAATATCGCTTACAGTGCACATACAATTAAGTACGTTGTTTGGAAAAGAATAATAATGCGGGCTGCTGCTTCAAATAAAATAGGATTACTCTGCAGGGTGCGCGAGAGGTAATCTAGCTTCTAATATATTCTGGAAGCTGTGGGTAGGCAGCTTACCTACTTGGTGCAGCAAAGTAGGTAGGGTGGTGCACGCAGCTCTGGCTGCATGCGGAGCTCCTGCTCCTCCTTTGGACTTCGGCAGATTCAGGCTGGGACAATCACGGGCCTTTCGGGAGGAGGGCCGGCTCTCGACTGCTTTGAGAGCAGCTGCAGCCAATCATATGGCACTGTGGGCTGGCTGGGCCATTCTTATGTGATGTGGAGGCAGGGCAGACATCTTTGCATGGATATTTCCTTGTGTGCATCAATGCCGGCAACTTTAAAGAGCACTTTCCTCGCGGTGCACATACAATTAAGTACGTTGTTTGGAAAAGAATAATAATGCGGGCTGCTGCTTAAAATAAAATAGGATTACTCTGCGGGGTGCGCGAGAGGTAATCTAGCTTCTAATATATTCTAGAAGCTGTGGGTAGGCAGCTTACCTACTTGGTGCAGCAAAGTAGGTGCGGTGGTGCACGCAAAGTAGGTGCGTGTGGAGCTCCTGCTCCAACTTTGGACTTCGGCAGATTCAGGCTGGGACAGCTGAATCATATCATATCATTCTATGATATGATAATGCATTTGTAACATGCCTCTACACAGGTATTTCAAGATGCAACGAGGAAAGGAAGGGGGAACAGAGGGAGGACAGAGACAACGATCTTACCAGGCCAAGTGAAATTGAGATTGTGAAAGTGCAGGGTATGGGTGAGGTGAAAAGGGCCCGGGAAAAGGGGAGGGGCAGTGCTGTACATGGGATCAAAACAATAAAAGGAGGTGCGGTCAGCAGGTGGCAGGTACAAGGGTAAGTGCAGACAGCAGGTGTCCTGAAGTGCAGGTAGGAAGCCTCTAGGGTTACAGATACAGACTCAAGTGCACGGGTTGCAGGAGGGAGTGCATGTGTGCAACTGGGAGGGATTGGGACCTGGCCTTGAAATCAGAGGGTTGCCAGTTGATCAGTGCAGTATCAGACAGGAAATCAGAAGGGGAGAGAAAGAGAGAAGGCAGGAGCAAAGAGGAAGGTCTTGAGGTGCTTCCGGAACCGAAGATGGTTCTCCTTGAGTTTCATAAAGGCAGGGAGGCTGTTCCGGAAGGAGGCCACAGCCAAAGAAAGAGATCTATCACCAACTCTTTGCTTGCAGAAGCGGCTGACCCTGAGGGAGTTGGAGGTGGAGGAGCGAAGAGCTTGAGTAGGAAGGTATTTACGAAGAAAGGGTTGGAGTTATTGAGGGCCCAGGGCCAAGACCAAGAAGCCCTTGTAGACAATGCAGAGGGTCTTGGACTTAATCCTTGTAGCCACTGGGAGCCAATGCAGAGATTTCTGTGCTGGAGAGATACGATCCCTGGGCTTGAGGCCAAGGACAAGTCTCTCAGTCCTGCTCTGGATGGTTGCAGAGGGCAGATTTAAAAATACGATGTTGCAGTAGTCCATCCTAGATAGAACCAGAGCTATAGAGACTGTGAGATTCTGGGGGAAGGAGAGGAAAGAAAGAATACCAATGATGAGGTGCAGTTGGTAGTTTGACTTCTTAGAGACATCAGCGATTTGTGGAGAAAAGGAGAGTGTGGAGTTGAAGATGACACTGAAGTGTTCCAGGAGTTTAAGAAGGGGATTTCCATTGCACCTTCTTTGGGGGATATGTGAGTGGGTGTAAGACAGTGTTGACAGTAGATGCCAGCTTATTGGGCCTAGGAGCATCCTTGTCAAAAGTGGACTGTGGAAAGGAAGAACATGTGACAGCTTTTGTGTCTAGACCATTGATGAGTCCAGAAAACAATTATTCAGTTGTGGAAAGAGAAGTTTTGACAGTATTTTGGGTTGTCATGCATTTTAAGTTTTTTCTGTGGGACCAGCGGTTTACAGTACAAATGGATCACAGACCATTAGTACAGATGTTAACTTGTGGGAATTGGTCCAAGGGTTCACCCAGGATTTCAAAATGAGTGTTATGACTGCAAAACTATGATTTTCAGGTGTGTTATTTTTCCCGGCAAGGAAATTGTAGTGCTATGTGGGGTAACAGGGAGAAAGGAAGGTAGAAGATATTGTTGTTGCTAGTATTGAGCAGGGTGCATTAAATGAGGAGGAATGGACATTGGCAGAAAGAGATGACCCAGTACTTAGTGAAGTTATGGAGTGGACAGTGAAAGGATGTCCTTGTATGAATGATGTGGACAGGAGGTTAGATCATTTTTATGAAGTGAAGGAGGAGTTGTCTCCTTCCTGAGGAAGTCTTAGGAGAGGTAATAAAGTGGTTTCTCCTGAGGGTGTTAGGGAAAAGCTGATTAAGATTGCCCATCAAGGGCATTGTGGTATGAACAGTACAACAAGACTGCGAGACGGAGCTACTGGTGGCCAGCACTACATGCTGGAGTGGATAGAAAAATAAGGAGATGTGAAATTTGTTTGGCAAGTGACAAGAGCATAGTGGTATGTGAGACACCACTTCGCCATGTACAAGTACCTGGGGAACCTTGGCAAAAGGTTGCAGTGGATTTAATGGGTCCCATTTAAGGGCTGGGTGAGGGATTCAAGTTCATTGTGGTTTTAGTGGATTGCCACTCGAAGTGGATAGTGTGGAAGGGAGTAAGAGTAGAGTCCACGATGGAATTGGTGACATTTTTTGAAGAAGTGTTTTTTCGTGAGGGGTTCCCCGTGGAAATTGTAACTCATAATGGAGTGCTGTCCTGTTCGGAAACTATGAATACATTTTTGACACGGTTTGGCATTAACCACCCACGTACGGCTTTGTATCACCCCAGGGCTAATGGGCTGATGGAACGTGTAAATAGATTTGTTAAG
Organism: Ambystoma mexicanum; assembly: GCF_040938575.1. Taxonomy (NCBI): domain Eukaryota; kingdom Metazoa; phylum Chordata; class Amphibia; order Caudata; family Ambystomatidae; genus Ambystoma; species Ambystoma mexicanum. Next base: position 445,562,675 of record NC_090935.1, on the reverse strand, counting down.
GGTGGCATGACAAAGTTGTGTCCCCGGTAGTTAGGATTAGCGTGCAGTGTGAATGTTAGTCGGAAGGAAGTGACCGGTAGTTAGGATTAGCGTGCAGTGTGAATGTTAGTCGGAAGGAAGTGATGTTAATGGTGGAGGAGGCACAATGTCATTATAAAGAAGTGTTTTATGAAAATGTTGAGGTCAAGGAAAGGGAATGGAAGTTTGGAGATTGGGTTCTGGTTAAGAATCCCAGGTATGGACTTAAATGCTTGGAAAGTAAATTTGTGGGACCAAAAAGGATTGAGGCAGTGAGGAATAGTGTGGTGGTGGTTGATGGTGGAGAGGTGTGGTCAAAGGTTAGGCTGGCACCAAGTGAGAAGAGGTCAGTATCCCTTGAGGATGGAATGGTGATAAGAGGTAGTGAGGATGTGAAAAGTGTTGACGAGGAAGTGAAGAGTGTTGGTGAGGAGGTGAAGAGTGTTTGTGGACGGGTAGTGAAGAGTGTTGGTGAGGAGGTGAAGAGTGTTTGTGGACGGGTAAGCAGAAGAGTAAAACAAATTCCATTTCAGTTTAAAGACTTTCTTTGTGTTGAATTATAATTTCCTTGCTGTCAATTGCTTTCCACCTATGGCATGTTCTACATTAAGTTTTAAATGTGTTTTCCTTTGTCAGGTTCAACATTTATTTTTGGGATTGTTTTATCCTATTTGTTATTACTTTATGAAAGTAAAGATGTGTTGTGCTCCATTGAAGGTGTTCCTGAACCAGTAGTGGTTCTGGAACACCAGACTGTTGAGAGAGAACTCGGCAGAGGTGCCTGTTGCTCTTTGCGCTACCTCCTTTACAGCAGCTACATGTGCCACTGCAAATCCTTTCGTATGCACACCATCTGCTACATTCCTTATTCCAGCGACCTGTGTTCTATTCTATGACTAATTACAGTTGTCAAAAATGAACAACACAAACAGTGGCACCTTAGAAATTATTATCTAAAAAAAACATGCAACCAGATGTCGCAAAAAATAGGCTGTTTTATAGGTACCGTTTCCATGTAGCCTAAGAATGCATTATATGACAATAAATTGAATGGTCTTTTGTAAGTACAGGATATATGTATTGCAATGTGAGTGAATACAGACTGTCAAAACAATATCGTTAATTTTAAAGAAAGCCGTCACTCAGAAACATGACACAGAAAAACGTATGCACAATGAAATACACTTAGCAAATAATCACAGGGACAATTATCTTTTCATTTTGAAATCAGGTTATTACTCATAATTACCTTGTTGAGCAAGGAGCAAAGCCAGCAAACAGTTGTCAGATGGATTTTAGTCTGGAAGCAGAATGTGATAAACGTGTTCATTGTCTCATGCATCCAGAAAGAACACACGTGTAGTGGGAGTGGCGCCAAGTTGTGAGCCCAAGCACTGCACACACCAGGACTTCATTCATACATCTAGGTGTGGTGCTCTTCTGAGAATTAGGTAGGCAGCACCACCATTTACATATGGAAAGAAGACAGGAGGCGTGCTCTCACAAGCATGTCCAGCTCAACACCCACACAGATGCTATGGGCAATTTTAGGAAGATTATGGTGGACTCTGCCCTTTTAGTTTCCTCCTGAATGTCAACTGTCGTACAAAAGCAGGGAAATATCATATGTCAAAAACAAATGTATATTTTAGACATCTTAATTTTATTACGCAGCATTTTTCAATCACCCCTGCCTCTTGGGATGTACAGAGCTGGTAATGCCCTGCAAGCCTGTGCCTCGGAAGGCCAGAGTAAAGTGAGGCCCTGTGCACAGGCTCAGGGCCATTACTCGCTCTCTATGCCACCGCAACAAAGGAGTGATAGTTATTCACACCTCAGGGTTTAGTGTGGTGTGCAATTAGTTTAACTATTATTTTTGGTTGGGAAATAGTATGCGTGTGTCTTGTGTCTTGTGAATGTCCAATGCCCCATTGAATAAAATATAAACAAGAGGGCTGAGTAGCTTTTTAATCCTAACCTCTGGCATAGTTTTTGTCCAGACCATCATTCTTCAGTCTGCCAGGCCATTATAGAAAGGGGAAAGACCATATACTAATCAGGCTTGGTCCCTGCCCAAAAGAATACGTTCAGTCTGAATTGCATCTTCACATCCCTTCTGTACAAGACCACATGCAACCCCAGACATGGTTCGGTATGATTTTCATATGGTCCTTCCCATTTTTGTGAGAGGTTAAGATTGATTCTAAACCTTACAGCAATCACCACTTTTTCTTTCCCTTCCAGGAGTCACCTGCATTTTCAGATGGTTTGTTTCTTCACGAAGGACATGATAATTGTTTCAGGAGTATCTCTTTCCAGAACAAGCTTTCTTCAGTACTCTCCCAAACAAACAATTTCGTTTCTAGATGAATATGAGAACAGTCCAGAACAACCGAGTCCTCCACATACCCAAGATATTGCTGGTTGATTTTCCCCAGTTTAAAGGGGCATATATCTACTTTTGCCAGCATTTCAAATACAAGCTGTGGTGCCAGGACGCCACCTTGCTTGAACCCTGTACTTGTCTCGCTTACCTTCCTTCTTCCACCATTGATGTTTTCCCTTACCTTTAACATCATGTTAGTGTATATAGTGCTACTATCAGACATTGGGCTAAATTCCTAAAACGTTGCTAACTACTTTGTGCCATAAACAACATTCTGCGTTTGAAAATGTAACTGTTGTTCACTGATTCATGGATTACAAAGCACAAAGTAACCCGCAGCACAAACGACACGAGCTGCGACTGGAATGCACACAACACACCCTCAGCAAACCAAAACTAGATCATACACACAACCTCTGCACCTGCCTTTGCACCACCATCCAGCAGCCTGGCGAAACTGCAGCCTCTCGTGTAACTCAAGCCAGCACCCCAGCACCCCAGCGAAACTGCAAACTGACCCCTGTAACTCAATCCAGCACCCTAGCAAAACTGCATACCATCACGCCAACTTAAGCCAGCACCTTGGAAAACTGCTAACCGTCCTCCATTCTCAAGCCAGCACCCAGCAAAACTGTGTACCATCACCCAAAACTTAAGCCAACTCCCCAGAATAAATACAAACCATTGACAGCACCACAGCCAAACTACTTACTGTCACCCCTAAATTCAACCTGCACACAAACTGCGGGTCTTCACCCCTAAATCATAGCAGCCCCTTCAAGTCCTCACACCTCATAACACTGCACTGACCTCTGTCCACTACCCCAGGCAGCACCTTCAAGTCCTGAAACCTCCCACAGACCTCCTCCCACTACCCTAGGCAGCCCACTCAAGTCCTGACAAGCCCAAGCACCCCCGCTGATCTCCAACCACTACCCTAGGCAGCCCCCTCAAGTGTTCACACCTCCCACCACCCCACTGACCTCTGTCCCAACCCCCAGGCAGCCCATGCCAGTTTGTACAACTACCAGTCCAATGTGGAGCTACTACTTAACAAAACTCCTATGGCCTGCTCCCGCCACTTAATCTCCTCTGACATGATCAACTGGGAGCACTGCTGTTGATTCCAGGATGGGAGTATCGTCAAATAATCCATCAACAGGTCAACACACTGTTGCACCACCTACACTGCGACCACTCCATGTATATGTCTCATGGTAATGCAATGCAACGTGGCATATTTGAAGTGCCTTTGTGTCATTGCAATGGACTCAAAGCACTATGAATGAAAAACCTTGTAGGATAGAAATCCAAAGAATCAGAGATTGGGCCTCATTCCGAAGAATGCCTGGGTGCATTGCAGTCCGTGCTAAAGTAGGCAGGTAGGTAGGGGTGGCAAAGTCCCTGCCAGTGACCAAATTTGAACATGCCTGTGTTTGGGTAATATGAAGCCTGTCAGAGAGTGTGTGACATAAGTAGATAGAACATGTGTGCTACTAGACTTACCCAACAATCATGCTACAAAGCTACATTCCAGTGGCAGAGGTGATGCATGATATGTGATCACGTAGTGGATGATGGCAGATGTGTGCCGGTGGGTATCCATAACCTGGGAGTGGCACAGCAATCTACCATCTACCTCACAAGTGATGTGTTTGCCCACCCATCCACAGTGAGGCCATATCCACAATGCCAAACACCCATACCAGTGAAAAAAATGTGGGCACCTGCACATTGACAACCAAGTACCAAAGGAATATCAAAACATCAGTTCGGCAAGAAGGAACTCAACATACAGTATCATCAACCACCAGTAGCAAATGACCAGAGGTTAATGAACTGTCATCACGTACAGCAAGCAAGTGAAACATGTTGAACATTTTAAAATACACATGAATGAGTGAGTACACATCCCCAGTCATAGAAACCAGCCAGCATCATCACACATCTCACACATCACCACTACCACCCATGTAAAACACACCCTTACACACACTGAAAATGTTCCTCCACACACACCAACACACTGAAAACAAGCATGCACACGTATGGCATCAGAGAAACAGCCATAGTCAACGAAAGCTGTTTGAGGACCACACTCCTACTTGTGAATCACATATGCACATGTGCAAGTCAATCCAAAGCATGGCACCATGACAAAGAACAACACACAACATCAACAAACACACAAAAACATATACAAAAATGGAGTCCAGACTCAGCCACAGCGTACCACTCTCCCACAAACATCAACACCATGTACACAATTCAACAACAGTCCTGTATTGCAAAGCACGCATGTAGGCAACCAACACATGTGCATGATAAAGCTTTCAAAAATGTGAATCCAAAATGAAATCAGCTCCCCACTAGTCCTCACCCATGGTCATCAAGCATAGATGCCACAACTACCACAGACATAGCATGTGCAAACGTCCCCACCAAACATCACAGTAACATAATGACACACACCTTAGTGCCATAGAACATATGCGGTGTGAGAACATGGAATAAGAAAAAGGTGCACACAGATAATGAGACTGAAACATGCATGGAATGAAGACAATGAAAATGTGTATTTAAAATTCACTATTTTCACTAAAATTAGTGAAGGGTGAAAATAGCCACAGAGAAACAGAACAGAAAGAAAACCTAATCCTACAGAACTATTTACAAAGGCAGCTAGGTACTCATCTCCAATGCTCCCCAATGCCTCCTGTAGGAGAGGTTGTGAGCTAAAGAATATGTGCAGCATATGCTGTGTGTAGTGTAGCACATGGGCCCTAGGATTCAGTAATGAGGTCAGCAAGGGGGGTGATATTGGATACTAACAACTAGTATAGGGGTGAATTTAGTGGGTCAGATTTGTTAGGCCACAGTACTGAGTGTACTGACAGTGCAGTGCACAGTTCTGCAGGCACATGAACATTGCTGACTGATCCTTGCCGGTTTCAGAAAAATAATGATAAATTGCGATCCGACAGTAGTGTTTTGTAAGTCAGAGTGTGCAATGTAATGGGCTTTGAGAATTAACGTTCATTTTCCTGAGCAAGAAAAGATGAAGGAAGAATAGGCAACATTATGGGGAGGTGTTATGCCGAATACTGTTTAAAGGTCATTTAATCCTGGGCTGGAAATGTACACAAGCAGAATCAGAAGGGGGCAGAATAGGTCCTAGAAAGTTCTGGTACGTTGTATGACAGATGACAGCTGATGCCATGAAAGAGGATAGAAAAGGATAAACAAAACCTATGAAAACATATGTTGAGAGATGTTATTCAGGGAAAGGTTTAAAAGAGGGAGAAAAGAAGAAGAAGGGGCTTCTGCTGAGCTTGCTGGTGCTTCCTGGACAATTATAAGGGCTTTCTGTGGTCTTCCTGGGTTCTGCTAGTTCTTTCTTGGTTGCTGGCTGTCTGAAAGGAGGGGCAATCCTGTGTAGCTGTGTCTGTAGACCGATGTAGCTGCAGAAGGGAGTTACACATTTCCAATCACAGGCAGTGGCTTGCAGAGACAGGCCGAATCACTCTTGGCTGCAAAACGGGCATGGGGAGGCAGAGATGAGGTGGTTTGAAAAGAAAAAGACTCACTGTGGGTATATAAATAGGTCTGCAGTCAATTAGGACACCCTTCTGCAGGGTATTGAAATTGGCAACATGTCTGTCTGGGCACAGGAGACAGAACTTTTTCTATCCTTTGATCAAAGGATTAACAAAGTAGCCAAAATCCAAAGTATTTGCCGGGGGTTCTTTCAGTCACGCAGAGGGGGGTCACAATGTCATAATCTTGAAAACTCATTATCTTGCTACTAACCCTTTAGCTAAGGGTAGGGGGGAAAATGAGAACTGAAACTGTATTCCTTGTGCATTGCTTTCAAAGCCAAAGTTCCGGTAGAAGGTTGCAGTTAAGAGGGAAATCACTTACATTTGAAATGCTGCGCTGATAAAATGTAATGTTTATGGATGCAGAGTGAGTTTTCCTCTTTTCTCACATGTGCTCAAAGTAATGATTATTGATGCAGAGTCTGTTTTTCTGACTGATAAAAACTGAATGTACATATAAATGAGTCTCACTGTGACAGTGTATGGTGTTACCTTTTGTGTCTGGTTTGTCTTTGGGTTGCACCTAGATGCAGAAAGTGCATATACAATAAAAAGCATGGCACAAGGTCTGTAGATGACTAGCTAAAATCCTGTAGTAAATGCTGTGGTAAAAAAAAAGTGTCGGGATTTCTACTACACTCCACTAGGGCCGAATCACAATCAATGTCCTCGGCATGTAGGCAGGCCTCCGTTCTTGCCTGGAGAGCTTGCATGCTAGCCAACAACTTGCTTTCAACCACTTCCGCTGCCCTACACGCATATTCCAAGATGGTATCCCTTCTCCCTGTGCACTTAGGGGCCACCTCTGCACTGGCCAACATCCCTGCTGCCTTCCTAGCCCACTGCCTCTCTGACATCTGCTGCCTCTCCTAGCATTCAAACACAGATGCAATGGCCTGTAGCTGTCCCCTTAGTTCTTCCTTCCTCACAGTGGCCTACTGCTTTCCAGATTGCCTTCCTCTGGGTGATATAGGTGGGTAGCTCGTCATGCAGAAGATGGGATGCAGAGTAACTCTTTACACCAAATAATCAGATCAACTCAGGAAGATGGTAAAGTTTGTTTACAGTTTTCTGATCAATTGTCTAAAACTGGGAATTAGAACGGACATCAACGGACGGTGCACATCATTATCACTTTTATAGTAAAAACTTATCATACTTGATGGCATACTATGTGGCAAATAAGAAAAACCTATGGCAGGTTGTGGTTGGCTCAGGGGAAAATCTAAGTATACTTTCAATAAGGAGTCAGGTTGTGATTGGGTCTCTATAGTCAGGTGGACAACTCATCAGTTATTAGAACCATATTAGAAACATGGTACACAACTAACTCTCAAACTATAAGGTCTTTGGTTATATGGCCCTCTACAATTGGTTGGCATACCCATGCCCTTCTGGAACATTTGTCTCACTAGCAGCATGTAAGCTCATACCCCAGGTGTCAGGAGGTAGACACGACAGAAACCACAATTCAGCCCATTTTGCAGCATTTAGTTTTGTTGAATTAATAAAACTCTGCACTCATAGTGTTCTTTCTTTGCACCTTAACAAGGAATGATTCAGTTTCTCACGTTCTCTGCCTTTAAGAATAGAGAACCAGTCTGGGATGCCCTCAGTCTTGACACCATGCCAGAAAGCCCTTTTCAATTTTCTTCCATGCTCCCAGCTAATTCACTGCTGTGACACAGCTTTCAGTTCTTCTCTTCATGGGTTGAACTTACTAAAATTTGTTACACTGATGTCCAGATTCTATATAATGTCGGCTCCACCTGCAGACTATTCACTGCGTATAGCTAGCTTCTATGATCACCTAGTCTACTTGTATTGCTGCATCTGTACAGTTATTGAACGGCTTGCATTTTCTTCGGTGCTATTCACACGTGCAATCATTGTTTCGCATATGAAAGTTTACTCGATTCTTTACTTTGCCATCAGTTTCTATAAGGTCCATACATTCTCTTCTTCAGCCAGTCTTCTCAGCACATCACAATTGTTTCTTGTGATGTCACCAACTTCTCTTTCTCTCATTTTCATATTCCTCTGGGGATCCCCTCCAAGAGACTATCATCGCTTCTGGGATACATCTGATAGGATTTTCTTAGTTGATACCTTTTCTTGAAGATTCAACGCGGAATAGTCACAACTGCTAGTGTCAAGCATGGCACTATTTCAGGCTTCCAGCATATAGGTGGTAGGGGGCGGGACTTCCTGCAGGGGAATTTGCTGCTCCTCTACACTCCCCTCTCAGGTTGATTCATCGACCACACCTTCACTAATCTTCATATTTTGATTTCTTCTGGTGAAGAAGTGTTTCTTCGGGGTCCACATCCTGCTCATTTTATATGTTCACCCACACTCTAGGTCATGTAGCTGCACTGTCCATTCAGATTGCAATAGGCCCATAGTCGCACTAACTTCTTGTTATTCTTCGGATACAGGAATTTTGTTCCCTCAGGTGCTACGATGCCAGTCTCTATGTATTTTCTGATATCTTCATCTGTCAACTCCTCGGGTCTCAACTCTGATTCGACATTGATCATGATCTTCATTCCTACTGCCTTCTTTGCTGTATTCTCGCACTGTGTAATTATTATCCTGATCACACAGAATCCAAACATCACCATCATTAATACTGTTCCAAGAAACTGGAAGATGTTTGCCATCTACTGTGGAACACATGAGAAAATAGACGCGAACCATCCATCATCTGCAATGTCTTCTGTCTCATCTTCCATCTCAGTGTGCAGGTTTGTCAGCAACTTTATAGCCTCTGTCAAGGTCCCATTCTCGTCATCATGAGAAGGTATGAACGTGCAACCTGATGGCCTGATTTTGGAACAAACTCCTCCATCCATCGCTGTGATCATGTCAAAGACATATCTTTTTTGCAGTTTCATTAACCTTGTGGCCCTCAATTATTCCCTGATAGCATTGAATCCCTTTATGGTGGAGTTGATGGTCTGCAGAAGTTCCTGTCTGGTAATCTCTAACCATTTGGCCTTTGTCCATCATCTGGATCCCAGGCATAAAGATAATCATAAATATTGAAGCAGTTTTTCTGAACAGCCTATGCTCATATGGGATAGCATCAAAGGCTTCTATTGATTTTTCTGAGAAATAATTCTCCCTCTTGGTTCAATTAAGAAATTCAAGTGATCTTCTTCTTCTTAAATGGGCATCTGCTGTTGGAAATTCATCAATGTTCAGGTCACTCTGAGGAATCACCAATGCTAGAACATTGATGAGCACCAAGGAGCACGTCCCTCCCCAGTCCTTGGGCATTCATGTAGGCTCTGGACCCACAAGCCCAATAATGATCAATCAGGACGGCTGTCCCTTCCTTCATGCCTATTACATCGAAAATTCAGCTACAATGGAGATTTTCTCCAACTTTCCTCGTACCATTATTTCTGAAACATAAGGATGCATCCTTCAGGGGTAGTATCTGCAATGGTCCTCCTTTATCATCAACCCATGTCAACAATCTTGCAATCTTCGGCCATTGATCTCTGCATTCTTTTACTGCATTTGCAATAACTGCTTCCCACTGTCAAGTTAATGCTGTTGATTTGCACACAACGAGTCCAGCATTCCATCCTTCGAGAGTAAGTACTGTTCCTTTCATTTGGAGTTCACCACTTTCCCAACATTCTCGTATTTCCTTCCCATTCTTATCTTTGCATTGCAAAATCTTGTTTTCTTCAATCTTGATTCCCGCTCCATTTATTCCAGGCTGGTCAGTATTTATTATTTGATGCCTTTGATGTTTCTGGCTTATATCTTGTCTTTAAATCTTACACATAATTGTCTTCTCTTTGAGATGTATCTTTATTAATCCACACTATGGATGCTCTTCTGCCTTGGAACTGTCCTCTTGTCAGGAAAAGTGTGAGATGTGCCAGGCAATGTGCTTTTTCACTGATATTTTTGTGGCTATGAATATCTTAGAGGTTCCCAGAGCATAAGGTATCAGGTAACACACATAGCAACCCTCCTTGGATGTTCTCTCTCCCACATTTTTCATGTCCTGATACCACATTGTATTACCCACGTGTGCTGCATTATCTAGATAAGTGTTTATCCATTCATTAGCTTCCTCTGCATTTCTCGTGTGTCTCCAAAATGTAAAGGTTGTCTAATACTCATGAAGCAAGTCAAAAACAGATCTCCCAGTGGGGGGACTATAGGGGCCTCTGCCTCAGTGGAAACAAACAAATCAGAAGTAGTTCCTGTAGTGGGGAGGACCAAAGGGATATCTGCTTTTTTTGGACCAATATAATAGAGAGTGTGAAACAGGAGAAACAGAAAGACAAAAAGAGTGATTGCATAGGCGTATACTATGCATAAGACCATTGTCATTCACCTCTCTCTCCATCCTGGTAGAGGCCATGCTTGTTAATGCCCTAAAATCGTGTTTGCCTCATCATTCCTAATTTTTACTGTGATCATTTAAGAAAGAAACAATACTTTTTTTACTCCTGCAATTGCAATATCTCCTCTATTATTGATATGAGCAGTCTCCTGATTACAGGGTCCTTCTTAGAATCCTGTAAAAAAAGTGCAAACAATAACGTCTCTTCTGACAAGAGCAGGATAGGCTTCAAGGATAAATACAAAAACAGCAAATATCAGGACCATGGGGCTAACCAAATAGATACTCAGTGAGAAAGGAGCCTGGATATTGCTCTCATTTCTTATCTTCGAACTCGAAATCAAATTCAAGCATAATTGCGATACATCAATATTTTTCTAAAGTTAATTTTCAAAAGATTCCTAAGGCTCTCAGCAAGGGTTTGCACTCCTACTATAATATCTAAACGGCGACTGAACCTTAGTCCACATGCAAAATCTCCATTAACAGTTGGTTGCTTTATCGTCCTTCTTCTTTGTCATCCATCGTGTCTGCACACGCTGAAATTCTTCTTCTTGTCTTGCTTCTGGATTGGCAACAGTAGGAGGGGCGGTCTCACCATTGTACAATTTCATGTAGTTCAACTGAAGACGCCTGCCTTGGACTTTTACTGCTGAGGGGGTTATATTTTCAACGCAAAAGGTGCCAATAAAACACTACCAGATACCTATATACATTAGACACCTGCAGCATATCAACATAAACAATATGTCAATGCAGAAAAGGACCATTCTGTCGAGGTATTACTCCTCTAATCATTCTAAATGTATGCTCAGCAGTAACCTTTTGACACATGATACAATTCACTACAAAGAATGTAATATGTTCTAACAAATTTGGAATTAACCATTCTTCAGCAATCGCTGCGGCAAGACTCTCCCAAGTTACATGTGCAGGGTAATGCAGCTCTTCAAGTGCTATCTTTAACAGTGCTACTGGCATCAACGGCTTTCCGGTGCTATCCTGCCACCATAATGCTTCTGTAGGGGTAAATAACACCCCCCTTCGCTTCCATAATTCCTGCTCTTCATGCGGTGCACTGCCTTGAATCTCCATTAATTGGGTCTTCGGCAAATGATTAAACCCTCCTTCCATTACCATAATTGCGACTACTTTCTCCTTGACATTTGGAGTGTCAAAACTTGAGATATCTGGGGAATATGCAAACCTTTTGGCCTCTGCATCGGCGGCTTTGTTCCTGCAAGAAATACAATCTGTTTGCTTAGTGTGAGTGGCTACTGGGAGTTGTAGTGCCTTAATAAACCTGTCCAATAAGGATATGTGCTGCACTGGAGGGCTGTCAAGTCAGAGGTCGCTCCTCCTTTTCCAATGTGCTAATCCTGCGTGTACGGTTGAGTTACATAGGCATAGTCACTGTACACTGTCAATTCCTCCCCTTCGTGTTTCTCGAGCACGACAATAAGCACTAGCAATTCTGCTGCTTTGCTGAAAAATGAGATGGTAGCCTGGCACTTGCTACAACTTCAAATACCCCATTTAATCTATGCCTTACTACCGCTGTGCCAGAATGCCTTTCTCCACTTGTTTGATCAATTTTCCAAGAACCATCAATAAAGAGAATTCTGCCTTGTGACAAAGGAGTTTCTTTCATGGAATGTATATCATCATTAAGTTCAACATAATAAGCACAGTCATGCACTTGATTGCCTTTTGCTATTGGTTCAGCTACAAATGTGGCAGGATTCACTATGTTACATCTGACAGTTTTGATAGTTGGGTCCGAAATCATTACCTCATAGACTCAAGCTCTCCTAGACGTCAATGTACCTTTGAGATTCTCTTAAATGGCAAGCAAAGCATGCTCCAAGAAGAGAGTCATAGAGCAGTCCATAATATTACTTGTAGACTTCTCAATTGTAAACGTGGTGGCTGCCAATGACTGTTCGCAAGGAAAGTGTCCTTTCATAACAGGGTCTAAAATCCCACTGTAATAAACTAGAGGCTTGTACCCAAATTTAGTCCTCTTGTCAGTACTGCTATCATGACTGTCCCATTTGTGAGCGAGAACAAATAAAATTCCTCCGCCAAATTGGGGATTTCCAAAACAGGAGCTGTACAAATTGCTTTTTTCAACTCCTCAAACCCTTCCTCCATCTCCTCAGTCCATTCTATTTTACCCTCATTCACCTGTGCTTTCTTCAAAGCCTGCAAAAGGGGTCTTGTGTATGAACTATGAACTGTATTCAAACACCCAGGCTCTAACATAATTGCATAGTTCCAAAAAGTGTTACATCTGTTTTATAGTGTGCAGTTTTGCAGTTTTCATAATCGCCTCAGCTCTTTCAGGTGTCACCTTTGTTCCCTCGTGTGAAATCAACTGTCCTATGTATAACACCTCTTCTTGACAGCACTCTACCTTCGCCTTGTCTACCTTGTATCCTTTGTCTGCTAAGATAGTCATCAACTGAATTGAGTTCTATCTGCCATCATCCTCTGTGGCACTACAGATTAAAATGTAATCTGCGTATTGTATCACCACACTTTTCAAATCAACATTGCTTAGGTCCATCTGGAAGACCCTGTTAAAGATTGATGGAGATTCACAGTACCCATGAGGCAGCCTACTATGCTTCAGATGAGTTTGGCAAATGTGAATGAAGTCAAGTCTTATGAAACGGGATTGATAAAAATGTGTTTTTCAAATCAATCACCATGAAATATTATACTTCCACTGTGATATTATCGTTGCTGGATTAGGAACTAGAGGAAACTCTGCCTCTAAAATCTGGTTAATCGATTTCATATCTTGTATACATCTCGACAACCCTCCCTTTGATTTCTTAATAGGATACACAGCAGTGTTGCACGATGATTCTGATGGCACCAGAATACATTGTTTCATCAGTGCTGAAATGGTCTTGAATATACCCTCAACAGCCTCTCGAGACATGGAATATTGTCTTGTTCGAGGTAAAATTGCTCCTGGCTTCAGCTTTATTTTGACTTCCCCTATTCCCTTTAATAATCCTACATCATAAGGGACTGTGGTCCATAGGACATTTGGTACCTTCTCCAAGTCTTCCTAAAAAAACTGCTGGACACTGCTGCATTATTTTCATTTACTGGGGGATTTTCCTCTTCTCTATTCTTATCCAGTATGCAATGCTCACAAAGAACACTACATCATCGTCTGTTAGGTTTTCTGTAAACATGTCATCGTCAGTAATGTCAGTCAACTGGTACCCTTCTTCGAGAGCTATTACTGTCCTCCATGGTCTCCACTCATCATCAGTTCCTTCGAGCATTTCCATTTCCCTTTTTACTACGGCTGTTTCTAACTCTAGAGGGTTAGTCTGTCCCCCTCTTCATCCATAGTTATCTGTGGTTTGAACAAGAATTTGTCAGGTATCCGCACAGTCTTCCCCTCTAAACCATATCAGTAAAATGCTCACTACATAAAGAAAAACCTCTGGCTCCACTGGAATGCGTCGCATAGCCAATTGCCCTGTGATCTCTGCTCACATTTAAGTAGTGTATTCCGGGAGTGGAACACACCATTCCCGCGTCAGTAAATGAAAATGTCATGTTAAGGTTTGTCATCAAATCTCTTCCTTAAATGCCAACTGGTGTCTATCGTGAATACAACAATGGAACAGACATGGCACACTCTCCTATAGAGACTGGTAATTCATCAGTAAAAGGAACTCGACTCGTAGCTCCTAAGAAACCTTGTGCATTTATGGCAATTCCCGATATTGGATATTTTCCCTGTGGTATACATGAACAAGAAGCCCCAGTGTCTACTAGAAAAGAAAACGATTTGCCTCCTATCGTCACATGAATCGTTGGTTCCTCTTGGGGGTCTGGTGTCACTGATAGTACTGAACACTGAGCGGTCTGAACCTGCTCTCATATTGCTCACATATGGCAGGGATTCTCCCTTCTCACTATACGATCGTCCTCTGGGATGCTGTGGATATGCTATGGGATATGGCATCCTAACCTTAGGTTGCACTAGATCAGACCATTTTACATCTTTGTCCATCTGCAGGCTTCCCTTGGGGCACACACGCTCCCTTCCTCTTCCCCAAGGAAGAATTTTCTTTCCTTATCTGACATGTCTAGTACCCAACTTGTGGGACTCTTGTCTCCTTCACCCTTTATCTAAGATCAGTCTGCTTAAGGAAAGCTCTGTGCTTGAGACAAAATGGATTTTCTTCTTCACTTTGTGATTGGAATACTAGGGACTGATCTCCCTTCCCTCTGCTTCCAGATTTGCAAGCTTCCTTTAATTCTTCATAGGCCTTATCACTCCTGTCTCCAATACTTCCTATGTCAAAATATTCTTCTTCTAATACTACACTAGATGCCCCTGACATTGCTCCCTTTAATGGAAGGAACTCTTCTATCCTGTTTGTATTGCTGGACTTGGCTCTACTGGTTCCTTATGAACAAGGCTACTATCAAAATCCTGCTGTCTCCTTCTTTGTTCTAACTCCGCATCTAATTCTCTCTGTTTTCTCGCCTTCCTTCTAATTCTTTCCTCCTCTTGCCTTTGTTCTTCTCTCCTCACTCCTGCTCTCCTTTTTTCCTCTTCTCTTCATCTCTGTATCTGTTTGTCCCATAATGTCTGCGTTTCATCCTCCTCTCTCTTGCTTTCTTTTCCGTCCCTAGCTTGTATTGCTCTCTGCCTATTGTTGTACTTTCTTTGCTCCTCTGCCCGCTCCTGTTTTTTCACTTGTTCCTCTTGATACATCTGTTCTTGCCGCTCCTTGCTCTTTCTTTTATGCTTGTCTTCTTTCAACCTCTTTTCTCACTCTCTGTCTGTGCTATCCTGTTCGTCCTTATCTTCTCTTTGCCTTACTTCCTCAATGCTTTTCCCATCTAGCTTCAGTAATATCTGTCCTCCCATACATTTGTTCTGCACAAGTGTTACCTCATCAGCTTTGTCATTTTCCCCTTTCCATCTCTTAATCTCTCTTTCTAATTCTGTTGATGCATTTGAAAGCTCACTCTTCTCTTCGTTATCTTGTATGAGCTTAAAGATTTATTTTCTCTTATTCTCCTCTGGGCCTTGTGGCCATGGCCATGGCATGAACTTCTTATCTGCTGTGCCTTTCACCCATTCCGCACTATACTGTTTGAGCTTGGGTTTGGGCTTTGGCAATGTCTTACATAAATGCATCAGTGGAGTGTCTCCCATTGTGACACGTCTCAATTGAATGTCAATACTTACCAGTGCACTCAAACTATCGCCGCCCAAACCTCTACCTTTTAAATTATCTCTGTTTATCTCTGGATTGGTACCAACTACTTCCCTAGATAGTCCCTTTAGCTCCTTAACTTCATTTCAATTCCTTCACAAAGTGTTTCACTCTTCAACACCTTAACTCAACACAAATACAGACAAACTAGTCGACACATTTTCTAAAAATACTCTGTGATCACCATTTTTTCTCTTCGCCCATATTCTTTTTTGATAAAACATTTTATTGTATTTTATGACATAAACAAAACAACCACAAGACAAGGGGATGGTAACAGAACACCTATAAGGCAAAGTACACGAAATTAAACATTTAGAAGCACTCCAAGCCAGCACCTTCAACTGCAAGTTCACATAGTGTTTTCAGTTACACAATCCACCATGGCCCGCCCGCCCTCAGTTCCCCCAACCATCCACTTCCACTGTAATCACCATCGAGTCAGGTTGTCAAGGTCCAGTCTCTTCCCATTTCCCCCATATCTTGGAAGCCTTGGCCGGGCATCCCCGTGCGCCATAAACCCGGTGCTCCATCATGGCACATGAATCCATGTCAAGTATCCATTGTTCAAGTGTCGGGGGTTCGGGCACACCCCATTTTTGTGCAATGTTGCGCTTCATCAGGGCCGCTGCAGTGTTCAATAACAGTTTTTCCCATTTATTAGAGTCAGATGTGTCAGGTACGCCCAGAATTAGAACTTTCGGATCAAGCTCACTGGAGCAGATGAGTGCACTAGACAGTTCCACGCAACAGGCATTCCAGTAGGTGCGGATCCGGAGGCATTACCATAGGATATGGTAGAAGGTGCCCTCCTCCTCCCCACAGCGGAGACAATTCGGATTTGTTGCCCTCTTCCAACCATATAGTGAAGTTCGAGGGTAGTATACTCTATGGAGGATTTTGAGCTGTACAAGTCTGAGCCTAGAGGAGATGGACACCTCTCGCGGATGCATTAGGACCTGGATCCAATCCTCTGGGTCTATCTCCCCCACATCTCTTTCCCACCTGGTTTTTAGTCTCGATAACTCGGGGGTAGCGAAAGATGTGATGGCGTTGTATAGAATGGATGTGCATTTACTAGGGATGTGCGCGGGGATCATATTGCGTTATATCGGTGTATTGTCAGGGACCGTGCCTTCTAAAGGTATATAGGTCCGCAGGGCATGGGTCAGCCGCATAAAATGATATTGTTCCGTTGTGGGCAGTTGGAATTTGCACTGCATGTCCTCAAACGAGGTCAATTTCCCGTCTTTGAGGATATCTCCAACCTTCAGGATTCCCGCCCTCACCCATCGCGGCCATGGTTCAAGTTTCCCAATTTCTTGGAGATTACGGTTTCGCCATAGAGGTTGCGCTGCAGTTATTTTATTTCCCCACCCAACGAACACATGTGCCTGTCTCCAGATGGTGGTGACGTGAGCCTCGATTGTGGGCACGGGTGGTGTCCTCGGGGACTGGTATAGTATCTGCAACGGATCTGTGCCCTGCATAGGTTCCACATCAGCCAGGATGTGAGGTAGTGCTCTATCCCCATGAAGCAGGTCATTAACTACCGCTAGTTGTGAGGCCCAGTAGAAGGTTTGGAGGCGGGGAACACCAATCCCTCCTCCCAGACCGACCTCTGCAGAGTGCTTAATGCCACGCGTGACTGACCTGCCCCCATATGAGTTCCCTAAGAAGGGTTTCCGTGTCGGTGAATTCAGAGGTGGGGATCATGAGTGGGGCATTCTGCAGGACATATAAGAATCTTGGAAGTGACATCATTTTGAAGAGTGCGGCACGCCCCATGAGGGTCAGAGGGAGAAGCTTCCAGTGATGGACGTCCCTAGCGAACCTGTCTACAATCGGTTGGAGGTTGTGCATTACGTATTTGGTTAGATTGGATGTTATGCATAATCCCAGGTATTTAAAGCCCTGTGTATCAAACCGGTACAGACATCTCGTGGAGTCGACCCGCTCACCCCCTTTCACCGGGAAAAGTACCGATTTCCTCCAGTTAATTCTTAGCCCGCTGAATTCCCCGTAGGTGATGAGCATCTGGGTTACTGTGGGGCTGCTCCGGGCCGGTTCGGCCAGGTATAGCAAGAGGTCATCAGCATAGAGAGAGACATGGTCCTCGTGTCCCTCGGCCCATCTGAATCCTGTCCACGCCCCGCTTTGGCGAAGCCACAGTGCTAGCAGTTCAATCGCAAGGGCGAAGAGGAGGGGGCAGAGGGGCCACCCCTGTCGCGTGCATCTGCCCAGGGGGAAGGATCGGGAGGTCCACCCATTCACATTAACCTCTGCTTGAATGTTAGTATATAACGGTTTAACCCACCCTAGAAAGCTCTCTCCGAACCCCATAGGGATCATGATTTCCCAGAGGCTGTCCCATCGGATTGAATCAAATGCCTTCTCAAACTCTATTGCCAACAGGGCGAGCGGGGCATCGAGGATAGGGGCCTGCTCGAGCGCCAGGTGGAGTCGACGCAAGTTCATTCGGGTGGATTTGTGGGGCATAAAGCCACACTGATCCAGGTGTATTAACATGTCTGCTACCAGTTGGAGCCGGTTGGCTAAGAGTTTGGCCAGGACTTTGGCTTCTCCATTGATAAGCGAGATCGGACTATAGGAGGCACATTGCTCCTTGGGCTTGTCAGGTTTGGGGATAACCACTATGGTCGCTCTGCACAGATCATCTGGGAGGGAAACCCTGTCCCGGGCGGCCAACAACATCTGATGCAGGGGAGGTGCTGTGTTGTTACCCCCTAGTTTCTGCCAGGTTTCAACCGGAAACCATTCGGGCCCGGGGTTTTCCCCGGCTGCAGTTGTCCAAGGGCTTCTAATATTTCAGACTCCGCAAGCTCGGAGTCCAGCATCTCCCTTTGTTGAATTGACAGAGTGGGGATTTCTACACCGTCCAGGATGGACAGATCCAGGGGTAGAGTTGGGGCTTGGTATAGTGTAGCATAAAATTGGGCAAAGGCCTCCGCTATCTGAGCGTCCGACCGGCATGTCTCACCCTGCGGGGTGATGATCTCCCGGACACAGCGCTGCCCCTCATCTCTCTTCTCTAGCCATGCCAGCATTTTCCCCGCTTTATCCCTCAGCTCATATACCCTAGCGTTGGTTTGCCAGTGGGCCTGTTTGGCGTTATCTGACAAAAGGTTTCAGAGGTATTCAGTGGCTCGTTTAAGGGACATGTGGGTCTGTGGGGTAGGATTAAGGGTGTGTTCGTTTTCTTGGCGAGTTACCTCCGTTTCCACCTCAGTTATCTAGCGGAGCCTCTCTCTCCTCCTATTTGCCGTCCAGGAGATTATTTCCCCCCCGCAGCACGGTCTTGTAGGCCTCCCATAACACTATCGGGTCATTATCGCCGGTATCATTAATCTCAAAGTATTCAGTCGAGACTATTGTGAGGCGCTCAACTAGTTCCGGGAGGCCCAGATAAAAGGTGTTCAGCCGCCACGTTCTAGGGGGGTTCAGTCCCTGCAGTTGTGACTCCACCATCAGGGGCGAGTGATCCCAGATTCCCTGGGGGAGCAGGTCTACCGAGTGCATTCTAAAGAGATCCGTGTGGGGTACGAATAGGTAATCAAGCCTGGAAAGGGAGGCGTGTGCCCCGGAGTGAAACGAGTAACCCCTGGTCCCGGGGTGCAGTTCCCGCCATATATCACAGAGACCCAGGGCAGACACAAAGTTGGACAGCTTCGTGGGGAGGTGCGGATTGCGTTGTCTAAAGTGGGAGCGGTCTAAGGTGTTGCACATGACATTGTTAAAGTCCCCACCTAGGAACCACTTATCAGGCTGATGTTTGCCCATAAGGCTGGTCAAGTCATCGAGTAGTTCCTGCCCTAGTCCAGCTGGGGAGTAGATCGAGACTAATCCAAATGTTTCCCCCCAAAGTGTCCCCAGTGCCATTACGAATCGTCCCTGAGGGTCTTGTTCTAGTACCTGCAAGGCAAACGGGACACGTTTGTGTATGAGAATAAGAGTGCCTCTGGACCCCATGGAGTATCCCGCGTGGCAAGCGGTCCTATAGTTAGTTCGAAGAAATAATTTGCATTGTGTCCCAGCAAGGTGAGTTTTAGTAAGCAGGGCTACATCGGGACAGTGTCTGGAGAGTAGTTGCTTAACCAGGCGCCTTTTAATCGTGGAGCCCAGCCCGTTCACATTCCAGGTGAGGACCCTAAGGGATTTGGGGCGTGTGGTCATGGATGGGTGAGATTGGTCAGCTGGCATCTAGCAGGGCTGTCGGAGGGGCGGGCAGGAGGTGCGCGCGGTGCATGGCGGTATGGTGCAAGATATACAAGGATTGGCAGTTGAGGTGCTGCTTGTGTGTGGTGTGGTCCCAACTGGCCAGGAGCCAAACCGTCCCTTGATAAATACCGGGGAAGGCTGAACCTGGGGTAACTAATAAATTCTTCCCAATAAACCCCTCCCACCCCCACCCTATACTCCTCCTCAACGCGAAGTACCTGTCGCCCAAACATTGCTGACAATCAAAAGAGGTAGAGGGTCAGCGTAAACAACCCCTGTTAAAGTTCAACTAGAAAAACATGAGGTGGGGGGGCTTGTTGTGTTTCCTTCCCCCTAAAATGCCCCGATGGGAGAGTAGCAACCTCCCGCTTACCGCATTTTAAGTATATGAGCCGCTTTTGGTGGCCCCACAAGGCCCAGCTGTGGTATCATCCATAAGAGGGTTGCACGCCAGCCAGGAGGCTGATCCCAGGACAAGAGTCAAGGCGGGAGTTCGTCTCCCCCATTCATTGGTGGGTCCGCTAGCGGTGGTTGGTCCGGCCTGCGGCGACGGTCCAATGGCGACCTGGGGTTTCCATTCCTGTTGCCTCGGGGTGTGGACCAGTCCCCCTCGATGTGCTGCTCCGCCCAGCGCCATGCCTCACTGGGATTATCAAAGTGGACCGTTGTCCCTTTATGGTAAATTTTCAGTTGGGCGGGAAAGAGCAGCCCGTATTTGACTCCAAGTGACTGCAGTTGCCTTTTGAGCTTCCCAAAGGATTGCCTCGCCTTCTGCACCTCCTTTGTGTAGTCGGGAAAGAAGGCCAGTCTGGACCCATTAAAGGTGATCGTGCCTTTGGTTCTGGCGAGCTGTAGCAGGGCATCCCGATCCCGGTAGTTCAGAAATCTCGCTATTACAGTGCGTGGAGGGGCGCCGGGCGTTGGCCTGCCTGCATACGGTGTGCCCTCTCAATAGAGAAGAATTTCGAGAAAGACTGTAGGTCGAACAGATCTGTTAGAAGATGTTCAAGAAAGAGTTCCATGCAGGGTCCCTCTTCTTTCTCAGGGATACCAAGAATGCAGACGTTGTTCCGCCTGGACCTTCCTTCGCTCTCCTCTACCCTGGCTTCCAGGGTCTTGAGTGTAGCCGAGACTCCGTGGAGTTGGTGTTGCACATTGCGGAGGCCGTCTTCCGCAGTTGAAATGTGCTGCTCTGCTTCCCCAGTGCGTGCGGAAAATTTCTGCAGATCGTGTCTGAGGAGGGAGACATCTAGGCTTATTCGGTCTATCTTTTGCCGCATGGATGAGTGGGAGTCCGCAATGGTGGCCATAACGCCCTTGAGAGAAAGCGTGAGTTCAGTGTCCGTGTCATCGAAGTGTTGCGGTGGGGGATCCGCAAACTGTGACGAAGGGACAGTGTATTGCTCAATCCTGTTCTGCATACTGGACTTCCTTGTCTTTTCTTTGTCCATGGTCGCCGCCCGGCCTGGCAGCCGTGGTTTTGTAGCTGTATTGCTGTTGGGATCTCAGAGGGTGCAGGCTGGGTCGGTCCCACCACACAGCTGCATACTGGTAGACCGGGAAAACTGCCCTTTTAATTACTAGTTACTCCTGCTTCCTTCAATCTTAGAATTGCCGGATTTGTCCAAAGGGATCAGTGTGTCACCTGTGGGTTATGCCCGCTGTAACTGGGCACTTAGGCGTACCCCGGTCTGAGGCGCAATTGAGTGCACCACCCAGCTTGTGCGGTTAGGGTCTCGTCGCGTACGTGTGCCACCGCCAGACGAGAGGTGGTGTGGTCGGAGGGCAGAGTCAGCCGGTTACACAGTGGCGTTACACATCACTGCGAATTTAGGTTGCGGTGGTCTGCAGGGGGCGGTTTGAAATTCTGGAGCTTTAGGCTAATTGCCGTGTTGTGTACAGCGAACCGTGTTTCCGCTGGGTCCTGCGCATGTGCCCACTGACCCTCCCTCGGCGCCACCGGGGCCCACCTGGCGATTCACCGTCCCGCAGTCCACTCTTTGCGTGTTAGAAGACCCCCCCCATTGGATGTTTGCTGTGATCGAAATTGTCCGAGCGCCGCTTGCGGAGCAGGTGATGAGGGTGTTGTGGCCCCTTTACTTCCTTCAGTAGGGGGTAGGTGCTGTGACTACCAGTCTGACACGGAGCTTGAATTGCGAGGCGCCCCGAGCCAGGCAGTTCCTAGCAGGTTAGTGTCTCCTCTAAGAAAGGATTTGGAGCCACTTGGGGACTCCTTGGTGGATCTGCACTGTTGTTCCAGCTATTGCAGGGCGTCGCCGGCCTCTGAGTCCCGCTGTGCCCCGGACCCCAGAGGGCACCTTCTCCGGATGACGCCTCAAGCCCGGGCCAGCTCTGGCTCCGCCGATGGTGGTGGTGAGGCCCTTCGGCGAGGGCCTCTCGTGTCCCCGGCAGAGGAAGGGGGGGCCTCACCTCAGTCTCTCCCATGCCGATCAAGGCCAGTGCACAGTCCCAGGAGGCCGGGGCGGGATCCCGCTTGCAAGGCAACGACTGCTCCGAGTCACACGACTCCTCTCGCTCACTCCTTCGATCTGGGTCACGGGCCAGCGGCCGGTCGGAGCAGCGCTTGGGGAGAAGAAACACTCCTCCGTCCAAGATTCAGAGGGGACCCAGCAAGGGTCGAGACAGCGCCGCTGCAGACCGTTGCTGCACCTAGGTGGCCATCATGGGAGCACCGAACTCGGCCTCGCGCCAAACTTCTCCCGGGCTTTGCTTCGCACTCGGCAGCCGATTTCTTCCGTCCAGCGGTCCAGATAGGCACGATGATGTCCGCTGTAAGTAGGGGTTATTTTTACACCCTGTAGTTGGTGGCAACAGGCGGTTTTGACAGGATTACTGCGCGGGTGCGGGAGCGACAGAGACCTACGTCTTTCTCATTGCGCTGTTGGCCACGCCTCTTCGCCCATATTCAAACATCCTGTCACAGCATTTAAATCATCTCCTTATGTGAACCTGTTCACACGTAGCCTATTGATTTTCGCTAGAGAGTGAAACGCCTTCTTCTAGACCCCCTTGGGTCAGGCTTTTGGGCACTTCTCTATCTCCACACCATATTTACAGTTACTTTTATATTACCACAACCCCGTCCCCTTAATTTCCAATTCTCCTCAGTCTACTCACCATTCGGTCATTTGACTCAAGACCTTCCGTATCGTCTCCTCCTCCAATTGGCCACTTTCTCATTCCGTTTGCAGAGCGTCCGTGGAAACCAGGTAGGGATTTCGTCGATGAGGGACCCTACCTACCATCTCAGATTTCTATATTCAGCCGCTCTCCACAGGAAACCCTGCGATCTTCCGTCTAGATGGCAGAGAATGTCCGATCGTCCGAAACTCTAGAGCTAACTGATTGATGGGTCTGAACCATCCTACCACTGCTACCCCGTGAGTTTAGGGCCCTTGGTGGGTAGCACGTCATGCAGTAGAGGGGATGATGAGTAACTCGGTACACCAAATAATCAGACCATCTCAGGAAAATGGCAAAGTGTGTTTACAGTTTTATTACCAATTGGCTAAAACAGGGAGTTACAACGGACATCAACAGATGTCGCACAACATTATCTCTCAAGGCATTTCATAATAACAACACTTTTATAGTAAAATTGGTTGGCTCAAGGGGAACATCTAAGTATACTTTCTATGAGAGGTCGGGTTGTGATTGGGTCTCTATAGTCAGGTGGACAACTCCTGCCCACCCCTAGTGCAAGTCATCTTCATCAGTTATTAGAAACACGGTACACCATTTGCTCTCAAACTATAAGGCCCTTTGTTAAATGGCCCTTAACAATTGGTTAGCACGCTCATGCCCTTCTGGAACATTCAGCTCACTAGCAGCATTTAAGCTCATACCCCGGGTGTCAGGAGGTGGACAAGAATTTACCTCCCCACCCAATTAGCCCAACATCTCTCATCATCCATGCCTTCTGCCTTGAAGATTGCCTTTGAACTTGTATTCTCATCTCAGATAATATAAGGGAGTTCAGGCACACGCTTATCATAGTTTTGGACTGCATGCTCATCTTCTATTTCCATCCTTAGCTCATATGACAGGGGACTTCAATTTGGCCCATTTTGCAGTTTATAATTGTCTTGAATTAATAAAACTTGGCTCCCTTGATGTTCTTTCTTTGCACCTTAACAAGGAATGTTTCAGCTTCTCATGTACACTGCCTTCAAGTATAAATTCCAGTCTTGGCTGCATTCAGTCTTGACACCAGGTCAGACAGACCTTCTCGATTATTCCATGCTCCCAACTAATTTTCTGCTGCAACACAGCTTTAGCCCTCCTCGTCATGGGTTCAACTTACTAAACATAATGACACTGATGTCCAGATTTTATGTAATGGTGGCTCTGGCTGCAGTTTATTCACTTCGTATAGCTAGCTTCTATGATCACTTAGTCTACTTGAATTGCTGCATCTGTACAGTTATTGAACGGATTGCATTTTCTCCGGTGCTCTTCACACGTGCAATCTTCGATTCGCATATAAAGGTTTACTCGATTCTTTACTTCGTCATCAGTTTCTATAAGGTCCTTACATTCTCTTCTACAGCCAGTCTTCTGAACGTGTCTCGCTCGTTTCTTATGATGTCACCAACTTTGCTTTCTCTTATTTTCATATTCCTTCGGGGATCTCCTCTAAGACACTGTCATCTCTTCTGGGATACATCTGATAGGGTTTTCTTAGTGGATACCTTTTCACAAAGATTCAACGTGGAATTATCACACCTGCGGTGTCAAGCATGGCACTATTTCAGGCTTCCAGCATATAGGTGGGAGGGGGTAGGACTTCCTGCAGTGGCAGTTGGCTGCTCCTCTACAGTATTCCAACTGACCTTATGACTGTGGTTGGGGGAGTACCACACCAGCACTGTCCTGAAGTGCCTGCTGTCCCTCCACTGCCGGTTCATATGTTGATACCTGGGCAGGCTCTGTGACCACATCATGTGTTGTCTCAGGGACTCCCACCTCAGGCAGGGACAAAGGCCCAACCAGATGGGTGGGGGTGTTGGAACTGGTGTACAGGGGGTCGTGGTGTTAAGTGTCAGGAAAGCCTTCATTGACAACAACAGGGGTCCAGAGAAGGAAGTGGAGGAGGGGGCCTTTCCAGTGATCAGCCCAGAGAGGCCTCCCCAGAGCAGTACCTGTGCCAACTGGACAAGGTAGATGCACACCTGCCCATGATGCGGGACAAGGCCCTCACAAGACGCCATTACAGCATCATGGATTGCTACCGTGCACTTGATGATACCTGCCGTCAGAAGTGCAACATTACTCAAATGGCTTCAAATACTCCAAGTGGGGGATTGGTCTGGGTGGAGGCATCCAGAAAGTGGTCACTTCCACAGCAGATGGCCCAGGAACAGTAGTTAGTGCAGAACCCTCCACAGTGTACTGCACACCCTTATGTATCTTGGCCCTGAGTGCAGTCTGAATATCCTTCTTGATGCCCCCACCTGACTTTGTGGGCTGGGCTGCAATGAGCCCATCACCCCCTCCAACTCCATCCCCCTGATAACTCCACTGAGGCCTCCCTCACTGATGGCCCTTGTATGGCAGCACCCTGTCCCACCACTGCTGAGATGTCCCCCACCACAATCACCTCTTGGGAATTACCCCCAGCATCCTCACCCGATGGTAGAGGCGCACCTCCAGCTACATAGATCTCGGAAGAGGAGGTGTTAACAGTGAGCAGTTGGGTTCTGCCCCTTGGTCCAGGGGGCCTGTCCATGTTTCTCCACTCCACAGCATTGCATTCTCCCTCTTTGCTAGCTGCAGAAACTGAGGGAAAGTGGACAAACAACATTGACCTCAGTCAACAGTGACAAAGCATGTGTGGCATAAACAACATAAAGAGTACCATTAAGTCAGCACGGATCAACCAGCAACTACCACACACACACACACCCATGAAATTGACATAAATACTGACACGGATGTAGGGACAACGATGAGCCATAGTCATGACACATGTCCACACAGCACATTGACGTGTGCCCACAAACACATTGTAAGAAACATGACATGGCACAATACCAATGCCAAAGTTACCCAAATTTAACCTGCAGCCATGCCACGGGTCAAAATTAGGAGTTGTTACCCAAGCGTAAAACGCAGCTCCTGGGTATCAGGCATCACATACTAGTAGGAACAAGCATATTGTGCAGAGCAAATCTAACTTGTGTGAGGATGCAAACCCTAACTATTTGCCCATTATATATTATGCATTGATCTTTAAATATTCCTTAGTTCTGTCCTTCAATATCTTTATTGCACATTCCCAAACCTACAGGCTTAATATCACACAGCTATGTTTGCATGTCACAACTTGCCTGGGGAGTGAATCATAGCTCCTGGTTGCTGTTGGTTGTAAACTAACCAGGCTCCCCTCGGCTGTAACCAGGAGCTAAATCCCAGCACCTGCCAATTCTGAACCTTGCAGGCCCATGGAAAGTGCACCTGGGCACATGTCTCGCTAACGCCATTGCATGTCTTGCATAATCACTTTGTCTGCATGCATACACAAGTAGTGTGGGAAAGGCTACAAGCAGGACGGCCACAAGGTGTCACACATAGCACAATTAAACTTTCCTGCCATGCCCTACACAGTGGCACACAAGTGTTGGCCTGGTGTGCACAACTGAGGCTCTTCCATTGACACACCCTATCAATACCCTCTGGAGAGTGCTGGGAACACAAAATGCCTTATGGGGCCACACTAGCACTTCTCTGGGACACCTACTGTGGCCTATGTCCAGCCTGGACCTTGAACTGCTGATTTTGCTCAACCACTCCCACAGCATCCAGGCCTGTAGTCACACACCTGCTCTGGTGCCCCAGTACCAGCACAGAGCAGCCCCTCAAGCTCCCATGCCACATGTCCATCACACAGGGAGACACCTACCACAGAGTACAATGCATGTCCAAAGTGGGGACCATGGAGCCCGGCTGCAGACTAATGTGGGACACAGCTGGTCCAGCTGTTACTCAGGACATCAGGAAGTCCTGACCAGTCACATGACCAGTTGAGCATGGCCAGAGGAACTGGCCAAAGGAACAGAAGTATGTGTGTCCATGGGGCAGTGCCAGCAATAACACCACCATCCAGGGTCTGGCCTTCAGTCACTAACACTGTGCCAGGATCTGCCAGTGGCAGAACATGGTTTGTGGTTTGAGCTTCATCAAAAAGACTTGTGACCTCTGAGCAGTCCTGGGAAGAAGCCACTTACCGCCATATGCCCTGTGTTCACTGTCATATGAATAAATGACACAGTGCACTGTGGACTTCCCACATCACTCAATGAGTATAATGAGGATCGACACAAGTAAAATGCCCTAATGTTGTATTCTGCCACCTCTGAGCTGAGTACATAGCCAGCTGACATATGCTCATGTGGCCGTCCTGGGATGAGCCTTACATCCTTGGGCCTGTCTGTGTGACCTCAGTGTGAGTGGATGAGCCAATTCTGCAGGGTGGGTGTCCATGTTGGTCATGCATGCACCAACAGCTCATGCTGGATGGGTGGGAGGAAGAGCGTCGGCCCAGTCACTAATCGTGCAAAAAGGGGGTATCTGCTGTACATGCCCACACCACAGGTGTGGTGAAGGGTGGACTGCCGCCCTGTGGAACTGTCATCTCCATGGACTACAGTTGAAAAACAAGCTCAGCTGAGAAGTGCAAGGGCATGGACAACGTGGGTCGACACCCACTGTGTGTAGGACAATATATGTGTCCATGCCACCATCTCTGTACTCTCACATGGCCACTGGGGAACTGCTGGCCTACTCTGCCACATCACTGCTTGGAGGTGAGAGACACCCATGTAAGGTGGCACTGCCTGAGGAGGCATGCTCTTCAGTCAACACTGTCACAACACAGGTTGTATGTAGATGCCTATCTCAACGGCCATGGCCATCAACCCAAGATGAACCAAGTGTGCAAATGAACCTGTGTATTGCAGGGAGCCAAGCAGACAGGCTGATCTGCTTTTGTGGTGCAAGTCATTGAGGTTTATTTGATGGCCAGTCACCCTCCTGGGTAGCAAATGTACTTGCCCATTCAGAATAGGGACCCCAGCAGTCAAAGCTCTGTTGGCACATTGCATGGTGAATGGCCCCTGTCCGTCTTGGGGATGTGCAGAGCATGGGTGTGCCACCGGGAACCAATTGGAGGGCAGTTACACATTGTCAACAGTAGGCCAGAGTAAGGCGACTATTCCAAATTGTAAACTTTGTACCCTGGGTGACAGAGGAGGAGGACTGTCCAAAAGTGTCATGCCTCCTCATATACACAACAGAAGCACATACCAGACATCCAGCGCCAACCAGCCCTTTGGGCCTACCATGCATACCCAAGGTCGACCATGTATTCCAAAGGATCAGGATGGCCACATGTGGACCATGGACCAAGCCCCTTGGCAAAGCCCCCCCCCCCCTGCAGTTTGGCCCCAGGAGGCAGGACCTAGGGGCACAGGGGTGGGAAGTGAGTGTCTTGGTAGTGTGGCCAACCACTGAATGCATGGAAGCTTAGCTAGTCTGGGATACTACTGGGAACACATTGGTGTCAAGTCACTCAGTTGTATGCAGGATCTCACAAACCAGTCAAGATTTGACTTAACACAGCATGGCTACACAAGCCAGTGGAGGGATCTCAAAACACCTGCTTGGGCACCTGTCCACCCATTTACATGTAGCATCATGCACCTCTGACATCTTGACCTGTAAGCATGCGGCACATACAGGCACAAATCGCCGAGGTACAAACGCTTATCCTGTGGCCCACAGCACAAACATATGGAATGATCACACATCAACACTGGCTTCACATGCAGTAGGATGATAGATCACATCCGCGAGAGGTCAATGCACCGACATGACATTGACAGACATCCATACACATGGGTCACTCTAAGCAGCTGATGAGTGTGAATGGCTTCACTTGCAAATGTGCAACCCATTGAAGTGTCCTGCATGTATGTCCCTCACATGGCCACAACATTCTAATCTGGCATCTGTACTGTCAGACCACTTGTTCTCTTGAATTTACATTGCATGTGCACAAGTGCACCAAGTTACCAAGAACCAACAGTGCCTAACACAACGGATGTCCAATCATCAGATGTCTGGCATCACATATGCCCAGCAGGAGGCTGCATACCACTGTGGATCACTACAACGCACATGCTTTGTACAGAAGGGAGTACCTGCAATCATGCATACCCATGCACAACACATACACTGTAGAGCAGTGCACCACATGGGTACTCACCGAAAGCTTCCAAACATGCTTTCCACTCACAAATCTGGGTGTGGTGTGCTGGGTAGAACCTCTCAAGGACCCACAGCTGGATGGATGACATCCTATAGCAGCCCGTATGGTGCACCTCCACAGTGGCACCTGCCTCGAGGGCTGCCATGCATTAGTTTGGTTCTGGGTCTTGAGGTCATCCCAGCACTTCCTGACGGTCTTCACAGAGTAGACTGCTACCCCCTCCACGTAGATGGCAGCCGTGATGTTTACCCAGATAATATGATAACATCTTTCAGCTCCAAGCATCGTCGCTGCGTTGAAGAGTGGCATCAAAATTTGCAATGACCCGATCCACCAGGATGCCAACTTCGATGGTGTTGAAGTTGACAGCCCTCTGCCTCACTGCCGTGGTGGCGCCACTTGATGGTGAGAAGGATGGAGCAGACATGTCAATCCCTGAGACAGGCATGGGCTAACTGGGTCCTGACAATGGGCTGTGGAGCTATGGTGGTGGAACAGAGAGGCGAAAGTCCCGAGTCAGCAGATGAGGTGGCCACAGGGCCTTACAGGCAAGCCACAGGAGCATAGGCAATGGGAGTACAGAAGGCCCTCCAAGGCAGTGCTGTGGGTAGCATGCACATACACTCTACCAGGCAGCAACTGATGGTTAGGTGGGAGGCAATACAGGGCAGGAGGAGGCAAAGAAAGACACAGAGGCAGGAGCAAGGTCCTGTGGCATCTAAACATGAGACAGTGTGTATAGCAGAGTAAGGGAGTAAGGGACTTTAGCGCATTAATGATGTGCTACATGCTGCACACAGTGCACCTATGTGGCCACAAAGTGACAGGGAGATTTCAGAGGTGAGCCACGCATTTTCAGGTGTGCGCGAGAAGTCACTGAGACGGTGGATTTACGATTGTAAACACACATCTCACGTTAAAAATGTCACATTGCCCACCTCAATGACTTTCATGGTCTGCCTTGAAGGGCCCTCTATGCATTGCGTACTACATTTTTGGGGTTTTGGGGTGTCTATACTGTATCACAAATGCATTCTTATTGTTGGGATGCCCTCTACACATTGTGTACTGCAATTTCTGGGTTTGAGGTGCCTGTATAGTATCGCGTATGCATTTAGGATTTTTTAAACCTTTTTTTCATTGCGTAACACATATTTGGGGTTTGGGCTGCCTTGGAGCCTGGCAGGACCGCTCATCTACGTTATCCATCACGTAGCCTCTATTTAATATTTTGTGTGTAATTGTATTGGGGTGTGCTTTTCAGTTTGCCGGCACCATGAGTGGCGAAGGTTTCAAAAGGGAGAGGACGGGTATGTGGTGATGAGAAATGTGCATCAGCCACAGGAGGAAGATGTGGTGAGGACACATGTGCACCAGCTCCACCAGGTGGGTGTGCTGAGGACACATGTACACCTGTCTCAGAAGGGGGACTTGGTGAGTCTCAGCCCACACTTCAGCCAGGACAAGGTCATTCTCAGAGGCCTTCTGGTGGCCAAGCAGCACCATGGGCCACTAGTGCTAAGAGGGGAAACCCTGCAGCGCAGATAGATGTCCCAAACCATGATCAGGCACAGGCGAAGGAGAAGGGGCCACCGAGGAAGAAGCGCTTCACTGATGAGATCACTTGCAATCCTCAAGGCGTATGTGCAGGAACACCGTGGGGGCTTGTACTACTGGGCTGGCAGCACCTGTATTCCCGCTCAGCAAATGAGGATGTGGTAAGAGGTCATTGACCTCATCAACACCTGTGGTATGGAGAGGTGCACTGCTAAGCAGTTGGCAGCAATCCACGCCCACTGCTAGAATGCTGCCGTGTACATTACCATCACCTGACCTGCATTCACGGAGGTGGTTGCGTGGTTTCTGTGTATGGTACATGTTGGTGTCACAGTACACATCAATGTCTGATGGCTTTCAGTGCTGTGCCAGTACTTTTATGTGTGGCAATGGCATGCAACACAAATTGAACACATTCACAGTGTAATACATGCATGTTGTCTATTGGGAAAGATAATCAGGACTCGCAGAAACATAGTAATGTGTGTATGATGTCACATTCATCAATTCCCTGGCCCTAGCTGCCAGTGGACATGGATGAACAACAATGTCTGTGCATAGACACATGAGGCCGTCTTCCAATTGGGATGAGATGTGGATGGCCAATGGATATTTCAGGTTAGTACATTCCACATTTGATATGTCAATGGAGCAGTGGCCTTGTAAGCATCTCTTGTTCATTTCCATGTGGCACTCCACACACGTGGTTGCGATGCATGTGATTGTGGCCAACCAAGTAACTTGTGAGGGCAATGTTGCAGTGGTGGTTGGGGAGATCATGGCAACACAAATTTCTGCATGAAATTTGGTGTCAGCAAATGTGCAGGTTACACTTCCACATGTTGCAACAAGAAAAGGTTGGAGTAGAGTATGGGATCACTGATGATGCACAGACCTCCATCCTCCCACTGATGCAAATCACTATCAATCATGCCAGTGTTTATGTATATACTCTGGATCCTAAAAAACATGCCATGTCACACAGCCTGATATGCACAGCCCTGATTGCATGCCTTGCATCTGTTCTGTACATGTGACAGTGTGCTCAGTCACAATGTGTGATGTATGTGAGACTCAACATTTGGTGTCTGTATTCATTGTAATGCTCATATGCATGTTCGCCCAGGTACTCAGACCTTGAATGTGTCTGCTTTGTGCATGTGATGATACAGCAGAGAAGGAAGAGGAGGCAGACACATGATAGACCACCAGTAGAGGAGAATCCCCAGGTGCTGTAAGATTGCAGACTCTACTCCTGACTATTTGGACACTTCACATGAAGCAGCGGAATCAGATGTGGAGGAATCCCTGAGGGACATTGAGGGTACCTCAATGGTCAGTCCGGATGGAGCCATTGGGTCCGAGGAGGTGATCCACTAGTCATTGGTTCAGTCACTGGGAAGCCCTGCACACCGCGTCTACAGTGGTTACGGCTGCAAGATCACCTTTGCCTGTTTTGGAATCAGCAGCCGGGGCTGTTGTCCAACAGAGGGTTGCAGACCTGCAACGGAAGACAGGGGTTCCACTGCCATGGGCCTAGACCCCGGCTTCTCACTGGCGTTGACCCCACACACATGATGAATGTGTGGATGTCGGACAGTAGGAGTGGGAGCAGCAGATGATGAGTGCAACCATCTGACATGGCAAGGTCAAGAATGAGGTGGCCAGGGACATCCATCGCCTGGTTGAGAACATCTCTTCATCAGCTGCCCAGGATGCACAGCATCTGGCATCTCAGGACCATCATCAGTGGTTGATGGACATCCTGACGGTGATACTGCATGCTGAGATTCAGTCTTCAAGTCTATCCCACAAACTTGGCATGGAGGCCAACATCAAAAGTCAACAGGCTGATCTGGTGTTTCTGCGGGATTCCCTGAATCATGATGCCGTGGCACACAGAAAAGGCCTGCAGCTGAAGATGTTGGCGTCTCGTACCTCCCGTTGCACTGAGATGGAGAGCTTGAGGGTTTCATTGCATGATGAGCTTTTGGCTACAAGGTCTCACCTTCAGCAGGATATAGACACCTTCGACAGATGCTCTCCCAGCACTCTGATGCATCACGAGGGAGCACTCATGTGGACTCTGTGGCCACTCGGGAAGAAGTCCATTGTGACTGCTCCACCATTGGGTAACTCATGATTGCATCTGTGTCATGAGTGGCCCTAGCCAATGAAGACCAGGATTTGGCACTGCATGGACAGGTATTGCACCACCACCACCACCACCCACACCACCACCTGAGGATCCACTACAGGATGACACTCCCAGACTAGCCACGCCACCTCTTCCGCCTATGCCCTGATGTCCACAAGCCAATGGAGAGGGTATGATTTTTTTGATTTTCAGTTGAATTTTTCAGTACACTTATGTGGACCACCCCCCAGGGTGGAGATATTATTTGTTCACCTTGTGTGATGTGACATTGCCCTCTTGTGGTTTTACTGAGGGGAGGACAGGATATGCAGCCATGTGCAGTGGAGTCAACTGGCATGGTTAACTTGACTGCAACAGGCTCACACATACAGGTGCAGGTGACACTCTACATGATGTACACATGTGCAACCTCCATGACTTACTCATTCAGCTGGTCAAATCCAATGTGTTATGTAGGTACAGGTATCCTTCCTCATCCATTAGCTGCACTCCATGAAATGTAGACTCAGAACCCTTTTCCTACCCTAGTCCCCATGTCCTCTGTGGACACTGGCCCTTCATTCCCCAATGCGGACGCAGTGTTATGTGTAGGTGCTGAGGGAATCACAGCAAAACCGCTCTGCCAGCAGGTAAGGTTGTGCACTGTCAATCATGTTCATTGCTGGTGACATTTCACTCCGATATTGCCATGCAATGGAACACCTAGGGTATGCTTTGATCATATCATGTGATTTTGTGATGGTGACTGTCACTGAAGATGTGAGTTGGGCCTCATGTATGTGTGTGCATGTCCCCTTGTTCATCCATGCATGTGCTTTGGGGTTCTGGTTGCATTCACAGAGAAGATAACAGACCCAGAAGGCTGTGTTGCACTTATCCCCCTTGAGGCATTGGCAGCCTTTGACACTTTCAATGACAGCATCCTCATCAACAGACAACACTCTTTAGACATCATGGGCTGTACATTTAGATTTTCCCATCTTAAATCACTGACTGTTCACAAATTCTCCTCTCTACCACCTCTATCTGTCTCCAATGCAGTCACTGCAGGTGGACTACCTAACCACCCTTCTCTTCAACTTGTGCCTGAGACCCCTCCCCATCCCTAGCCACTCACTAGACCTGTCCTGCTACAACTACACAGATTACACCCACATCCTTTCCAATGATACCTAAGACCTCGGCTGATCCCCATTGTGACCTCACCTAGGGCCACACAGATTTCAAAACACTGCCTGGCAGCTAAGCACCTCCTCCTAAATCCTGGCAGAAGCAGAATCCTGATTTGCACTAATACAGCACTCTTCCACTAACACACCCCCTGGCTGCTCTCCCTAGACCACCCTCCCACACCTTGTCACCACATGCATGCTGCTTGTAGATCATGTCATCTACACCTCCAGAGCCTTAGATGATCCTTCCCTTGCCTATCCTGCCCTCACAGAGTCATGGCAGTGATGGCAATCATCCTCTCCAACCTAGATTGCTCTTATTCCATTTATGTGGTGACCCCTGCCTATCACCTCAGAAAGCTACAACAGATCCAGAAACACAGCCTGCCTCATCCTTGAACTCACCCCAGGGAACACATGACTCTAGCACTCTGGGCGCCCACTGGCTTCCCATTGTCCGATGCACCACCTTCAGGGCCATTTGCTTCACCAACTGTGCCCTCCACGAGATATGCCTTGACTTCTTCCAATACTGGATCACAGACTACCGACACTCCGAAATCACATATCACGCTCTGCACTACTCCTTGTGATGCCTTCAGTCAATTCCACTACAATTCTAGGTACCTCTTTTTCCGTCAAGGCTCCCACAATTGAAACTCAGCATCCACCAATTGGTGGAGCACCTTTCCTTCTGTAAGGCAAA
Organism: Ambystoma mexicanum; assembly: GCF_040938575.1. Lineage (NCBI taxonomy): Eukaryota > Metazoa > Chordata > Amphibia > Caudata > Ambystomatidae > Ambystoma > Ambystoma mexicanum. The sequence goes on along the minus strand of NC_090935.1, from coordinate 445,527,915 downwards.
AGCTGGCTCTTACCTAACCCAAACGAGACAAAGGCCATACTCCGTGCAATGTCCTAGCTGGATTTCCCTGCTGGGGGCACCCTGCCGAACCATGGCAGTGTTGTACTGCATATCATTGCTATGTTGGTTTTTAGGAGTTCAGCTTGTTTTGGCCAGCAGGGTGCCTGGCCAAAAGGGGTACATCATCTCACTTGCACACAGATGGCAAGGCATCCTGCCCATATGTCTACCTGCACTCCACAGGACCTATTTAGCATACTTGGACGATCAAGATATGTATACTGTTTGGCACATGTGGACCCCTGACAGCCTTTACCTTTGTTTCACATACAAGTCAATTAATATTTGCTGTTGGTTCTCTGTGTGTTCTCTCATCGTCAATGTATTGCATGACTTTGTTTTTTAAATGATTGTTCATATCTTGCACTGCGAATGACTGCACTGTATGTGGATGCATGTTGTAGGAACATGCATGTGAAACATCATCCTCTCCCTACAGCTTCTATTCATCTGTTGCCCTTGCAAGTGTTTGCAATACACCATATGATTCTTACCCCCTTCCAAGGAATGGCTCATCCTGGGTTTTGGCTCTGCTTGAGGAGGAAGCGACAGCTGGGGAGTGATGACCTGTCCATGAACTATTCTGTCGAACAGGGGTGTAGGTGGGTGGGGTGGATTGTCGAGTGGGGTGGTGTGATGCGGGAAATGCATCGGAGGGGCAGGGCCTCTGTATCCTTTTCCTTTATTGCCTTATCATGTATGTTCTGTCTTGTTTTCCGCGCAGGAGTTCATGTGGGACTCTTGGCGGTGCAGCTCTTCTTCTTTTTGGTTTGGTGTACAGACCCTTGGGATACCCTTATGGCACCCATGGGTGGGAGTATGCTCCTGTATTCCTAGTGTATGTTTTTGGGCACCTGTGTGTGGCCCACAGAGCAGGGTACGGGCTGGTGGTGGAGCTGAATTGACAGGTGCCCTGTGCATCATCCATTTTGGGATGCACAGGCCCTGTCATTGGAATCAGTGGATTTGTGATAGGAAACAAGATGGCCCATGTGGCTGTTTGATTTTTATAGCCCGTTACCTTACTCTTTACAAAGTCCTGGGAAGCCCTGACTCTGTCCCTTCCCCCTGACTGGCTGTTGGGTGGAAGTTCCATATATGGTGTTGTGGGGAAGTGCAGGCCAGACCAGCTGGAGCCTTCCCAATGACTGTATGTTGTGGGTACGCTCGTGGGTGGGACCTCGGTGAACGGAGTGTGTGATGAATATGCATTCCGTGTTATGGGTGTCTACTATCTGGTGGTTGACACAATGAAATGCAGTGTGTAGTTGTTAGGCAGAATCACATACAGTACCCTTTGGGAACACTACATGCAATTAAGACTAAAAGTGTCAGTACAATTTCACCTTTGGTACATCCTGTACTACACAGTTATGTGGTAGCAGTGGCTGAGCAGCCAGACTTATCTCAAGAGTTCAGTGAGCAGTAGAACAAGTTACACATAGCACAAACAAATACAGTGATTCAAACAAACACGTACTCAAGGTTTCTTGATTAAAGAATATACATTTATTTACACAGTCAGTTTGAAAACATTGCACTAGCATGAGCAGCTCAATAGCATATACTATTATACTACAAATACACAACCATAAGTTACTGAACAAGTTCAGCTTCTTTGAAGTGGGAGCAAAATAGCACTTCAGATACTTTAAAAAGGGGCAAAAAGATAAGGTTATAAGAATAAACAGCACAAATACTTTCATATGCAGGGTAAACTACAACCAGCAATTCAGTCCATAGGCCTGGGCCAAAGTCAATGGTTCAGAGTCTTTGTATAGGAAAGCACAGTTCTGGTAGTAAACGGTTACGTCTTTGCCATGGATCTTAGAAGAATTTGGACAGGTGAAAAGTTAGACAAATGTTGAGGGAAGGACAAGCCTTCGACATTGGGAAAGTTTCACAAACTTTCACCGTGGCCGAAAGGATTTCTGGACCGCGTTTGCACAATACCTTTAAAGTGAAGAAGAGCTGTAGCTGAGGCTGTTGTTCCTGGCAGTTCGAGCAGATCTCACTGTTCCTGAGCTTAAGTTGTGGGGACAAGAAGGAGGACATCGGGAGGTTCCTGCACTGCCAAGGGATGAGGCCACAAGCTTGGCAAAAATGTTGTTTACGGTGTGAGTGCCTTAAAGTCCACAAGCTGGTTTCCTTCCCCCTGGCTATCCGGTTTTCAACAGCACTCTGAAGAAAATTCAACGAGGATGGGGACAGTGTCCAGGTGGCTTGCGAGTTTTTTACAGGTAGGTTTTGGGCGCCATATTGAAAAACATGGCTGACCCGATTTTTAGCTACCGTTGTTCGTGCTCAAGAAAAATCATGGTAGTTTGATCTAAACCACTGCCACCAGCCATTTAAAGTAGGAAAGGGTAACATTTGACTGTTACATGAGTGTTTAGACTCAGGGGATGCTAGGCAACCCCTCCAGCACTTCATAGGAAGATAGTGTGTGCTGGGTCTGTAATTTAAAAGAGACTAGTAAAGTCAATTTAACTTTACATGTTCCGGGAGACAGTGGTCAGTCCCAGAGTAGGTATTTAAACCTTTGGAAGTCTGAAAGACATCGCTGTGGCACTGCACTGAGGGTGCTGTGTGACACACAGAAAAAAAGATGATGCATATGGGGTTGTTTTAAAACCCCATATTCAAAGAACACAAAAGTAAAACACACATCAAAATACATGGAAGAGTGGGGAAAAAGGCTCACACTCTTCCCAGGTGAAAAATCAAATCCTAGAAATCCAGCAAAGTTGCTGGGGGTCTCAAAAGCTAAGGGAAATTAGCACATTCCTGAGAATTCTCAGTAACACTCGTCCCCCCATACTAAGGGACAGGAGAATTTAATCCACTCCTGGATGAATCTCTTTACTCCAGTCGGTCAAACATCCTGGAGAGACCATCATCATTTTGGTGGTGACACCCAAATCTGTGTTCAATGGTAAAATCAAACCCTTGCAGGCTGATTTGCCATCTCAGTAGTTTAGGGTTCTCCACTTTCATTTGCATCAACCATCTCAAGGGTTGGTGGTCAGGCTAAATCACAAAAGTGGATCCATACAAGTATGGTCTAAACTTCTTCAGTGACCACACAATAGCAAAACATTCTCTTTCAATGATTGCTCACCTAGTTGCAGGTTCCTTCAGCTTCCTGCTGATGAAGCAAATGGGGTGCTCCCTACCTTTCTCATCCAGCTGACTGAGAACTGCACCTATACCTGTATTTGAAGCATCTGTATGCACAATGAAGGTTTAGTTGTAGTCAGGAGCTCTTAGGACTGGAGCTTGACAAAGGGCTTTCTTTAGGCATTCAAATGCTTGCGTGCACTCCTCATTCTACCTGACCTTTTTTTGGGAATTCGGGAGAGGAGACCACATTCAAGAGAGAAGCTATGGTCCCATAGTTCTCAAAGAAGTTCCTATAGTACCCAGTGATGCCTAGGAAGGCTCTCACTTGAGTTTGAGTAGCAGGGGTGGCCCAGTTTAGTACAGCTTGTACTTTGCTAGGCAATGGCCTGATTTCACTTCTTCCTACCTCATGTCCAAGGTAGACCACTATACCCAGCCCAATCTGGCATTTACTTGCTCTTATGGTCAAATGGGCCTGCTCAAGAGCATGCAAAACATACCCTTAGTGTTCAACATGTTCTTTCCAAGTAGGGCCTAACCCTGCAATGTCATCCAAGTATGCCATGCAGAAGTCCTCCATCCCATTCAGGACATGGTTAACCATCCTTTGGAATGTAGCAGGTGCATTCTTTAGTCCAAAAGGCATCACCTTAAATTGGTAGAGGCCTGCTGGGGTTGAGAATGCAGTTTTCTCCTTGGCATGGTCTGTCAGTGCTATTTGCCAATAGCCTGAATTGAGATCAAATGTACTGAGGTACTTGGCTGTTCCAAGTTTATCCACCAGTTCATCTGTCCTTGGTAAAGGGTGGGCATCATAGTCCACACAGAAGCTCAACTCCTTGGATCCTGCCTTTGGTACTAGAACAACTGGACTAGACCATGGACTGGTAGAGGGCTCTATTACCCCGAGATCAAGCATTTTGTTGACCTCCTCCTTTATGTGGGATTTTACATGATCTGACATCCTGTAACCTTTGCTTTTAACAGGTAAACAGTCACGAGTGTGAATATCATGCTGGCCTAAGGGGTCAAGCCTGGTGATCGTGAAAACAGGGAGGCAAACTCATTTATCAGAAACGTGCACTCCACCTGTTGTTCAGGTGTCATATTAGAAGAGAGATTAACTCCTTCTATTTTCTCATCTAAAGGCTGGCCTCTGAGTAGGTCGGGTAGAGGTTCACTCTCCTCCTCCTCTTGAACTGAAGCTAGAAGCAAAGCTCCCACTCCTGGTCTTGAGACATAAGCTTTTAGACGGTTGGTGAGAAAGACTCTGGGAGCCTCCTTAGGATTGCCTAAGTCCACCAGATAGTTGACCTCTCCAAGTTTGCTCACAACCATGAAGGGTCCTATCCATTTGTCCTGTTACGCCCTCTGCCATGTAGGTACCATAACTAGAACTAGCTGGTCTTGATTAAACTCAACCATGTTGGCCTTCTGGTCATGCCAATGCTTCACCAGAGCTTGACCTGCTTTCAAGTTATTTGATTCTTCTGCCATCATGTGTGACATTCTCCTCCGGAGACCTATCACATAGTCAGTTACTCTCACTGGCTTGGGGGAAGGAGCACTCTCCAACCCCTCCTTAATCAGGGCCAAGAGGCCTCTAACTGGATGGCTATAAAGAAGTTCAAAGGGACTAGATTCTGCTCCCTCCTGAGGGACTTCTCTATAAGCAAATAGAAGGCATGGCAGTAGAAGATACCACTTTCTCCTAAGGGGTTCCTCTAAAGCACCTATCATGCTCTTCATTGTATGGTTGAACCTCTCTACCAACACATTTGTCTGAGGATGGTAGGCAGTTGAGAACTTGTAAGTTACTCTACAGTTTTTCCACATGGCCTGCATGTAGTGGGGCATAATATTGTATCCTCTGTCAGAGATAACTTCCTTAGGAAAACATACCCTGGTAAAAATACCAAGTAGGGCCTTAACCACAGCCTGAGCTGTACCAGTTCTCATATGTATGGCTTCAGGATACCTAGTAGCATTGTCTACTACAACCAGGATAAACCTATTTCCTGACTATAGAGGTTGGAGGGTCTAAGGGATCAACAATGTTGATTCCTACCCTCTCAGAAGGGACTCCCACCACTGGGAGAGGCACCAAGGGTGCCACATTCTTGGCTCCATCTTGCTAGAGATTTGGCAGGTGTGACAGCTCCTATATAACTTATCTACATCAGACCCGAATTTAGGCCAGTAGAAATATAAAGAGAGCCTTTCCTTGGTCTTCTTAAAACTTAAGTGACCATTCAAAGGTATCTCATGGGCTAATTGTAGGAATTAGAGTCTGCTTTCAATAGGCACTACAAGTCTTCTGTAGTCCCCTGGGATAGACTCAGTCAGTTCACTGTAGATTACAACCTATGCTTCCCTGGCTCTTGCCCATCCAGCTGGGAATCTGCCTGTTGGTGAAGAACTCCAAGAGTAGGACAGTCTCTTTGACCTCTGCTGAAGTCTGCCCTACAGGGTCCACCTTCTGCCAGTAAATACTGCAGCCCAGGATGGTCTGCAGGATGCAGATCTCCAACAGTAGCAAGGTCCTCTTCCAGCTCTGATTCCTCGGCAGCTGATTCAACCACACAAGGTTGTTCCACACTCTCAGCCTCAGCTGGTGGAGGTGTCACAGGTGTGACTTTGGACAGTCCTCTCAGGGATGTCCTCATTGGTAGCACAGGAGTGCTGGCTGGTTTTTTCCTGGAGGTTTTAGGTTTCCCCTTTTCCTCCTTCTTTCTTGAAATTGCAGTCATAAGAATAGCGACAATGCAATTTTTAAATACAGTATTGCTCACTACGGCTCTGAGGAATAAATGATTCTAGTAAAATGATTGATTATTAGTGATTAAAGCAATGTATACTTGAAGAAATGTGTGGCCTTATATCCACTTATATGTTCAAATTTACTCATTACTAGTTTTTAATGTTATTATCTTCATAAGTGTTTATCAATTAGCATTGATCCTAATGTTGCTTTTAAGTATGTATCTCAAAGTCGATAACAGACAGTTCAATCTGTAACTTTTAATGTTTGATGTGTCTTAGAGAAAAGTTCTATGTGATTATTCTTTGTCTATGATATGTTTGTTTTGAAAAGTTAATTAATTAGCCAACCAAAATAAAAATAATTTTAAAAAAATAAGAAATTGCAGTCAGTAAGTACTGTGGACTGGGAGTTATAGTTTCTTCTATAATCTCCTCTTGAGAGAGCCTTAAGGTACTCTCTCTGGCCTTCCTAGTCTGCTCCTGTTTCTTTTTGCTGGGAGGCCTGGCGGTGCTTAATACAACTCCAAGAGTTTTTAAGTCATTCCCCAACAGAACTCTCCCAGGTACTTCACTCTGCACACTCACAGGCATCTTGACAGTCCTGTGATTGCACTGGATGAGAGCTGGTAACTATGAAAGCATTTGGACAGGGCCTCCGGCAAGCTTAGTTAGGTATTTAGGTGCCTTAGCAACATCCTCTACCTTGAAAAATTATTCATCAGCGACAGGAATGCTGGCCCCATTGTCACTGATGGCAGGGGTCTCCTGACCATTCACAAGACTTTGTAATACTCTTTAGTATTGTCTGAAATGAAATTGTAAACATCTAAGTCCTGTTGTTCCCACAGACCCAGGGATACTAAAGAAATACTGGCTGAGACTCTGATGGGTTCCTCAGCCAGTAAGTGAAAGTTTCTGCTTGCCATTGGTACTTCATCCTCTCAGGAGAAGGCTAAGGAGACAGTGTGGATCCCTGAAGATTTTCCCTTACATCTGGGATCCCCTTTCACATGGTCAGTTGACCCACAAGCATAACATTTTCCAAATGTCCTTATGAATGGGGGTTAGTTCTGACCTCCCTCTGGTTTGGCACCAGGAGGTACACTAGCCTGATTCGGCTTCCCTTGTGGCTTACCCTTGTTATGTTTGGTGGCTTCTTTTGGAGTGGGGGCATTGGAATTCTCTTTGGTATCTTTCTTGTGCTGCTTTCCCTCATCCTTCTTCCGAGTTAACCCAGAATCCTTGTGAGGAGCCTTGTTGGCAACCCACAAGTCAGCAGCCCTTGCTAACTTCTTTGTATCAATTTCCTTAGAGTCAGCCAAGTGCTGTCTCATCTCACGAGAGCAGGAATCATAAATAGATTACAACATAAACAGAATAATCATACCTTCATAAGTGTTAACTCTGTAACCCTAAACCCATCCATCTAAGTTTTTCAAACATTCAGTCACCCAGGTAGCCCAAGGGGTACTATTATGCTTTTTGAGGGTTCTAAACCTCTTAAAATACTGGGAAGGGGTCTTCCTAAACCTAGTTATCATAGCTAGTTTTACACTTTCATACTCTTTCCTGTCTATATCCTCCAACTCCATTACCACATCAGTTTCAACAGGGGGTAGCCTAGGAAAAAGCCAAGGAATCAGCTGATTCCCTGTAATGTCTTGAATCCCATGATTCTATTCAAAAGCAGTCAACCAATCCAAAAATTTCAAGCTTAACCTCATACATACTTACTGCATCTTTGGGCATGCAAGGCCTCTTAGGACTGGAAGACCTAGAAGACTCTGGAGAGAACCAGTTTCAAGAGACAACTTCTTCATTCCAAGTGCATGATTCAACTCAATTTTTCTGAGTTTAAGTACTTGATGTTTGCTTTGCGTTTGGGCTTGGATTCTTTTAAATTCTAACTCAAGTCTCACTCTTTCCAAAGAGACAAATTCAGCACTTCATGTTGGACCTGATGGGGTCCCTGTGTTCAAAGGTTGAGGCCTATGAGCAGGTAGAGGTAAAACAGGCCTACATTGTTAGACTCTTCTGCCTCATCTAGCTCATCCATAACATTTGATTTGCCCTCAGAAACATTATCATCCTCATCAACATTTTCCACATTTACTGCAGGGATAGGGGTTTCAGACCCACTCCTCAGACTTTGGTATTCCAACAACTTTTCTATCAATTCAACCTTTTTGCCTTTTACAGTGAGATTGCTAGCTCTACACATATTTCTCAATTGATCAACTGTTAAAGTGACTAGGGTATCCTGTCTGTAGCTTTCCATATCAGTCATGATAAAAGAATTGCTTCTCTAGTGTTGCTTAGCCTTGTGAGGGTTATTTGAACAAAGGTAAGAGCAGTACAAATGTAACAAGTATACTTTATCCTCACCACTGTACACCATTGTTAGGCAAAATCACATGCAGTACCCTTGGGGAACACTACATGCAATTAAGACTACACATGTCAGTACAATTTCACCTTTGGTACACGCCTGTACTACACAGTTATGTAGTAGCAGTGGCTGAGCAGCCAGATTTATCTCAAGAGTTGAGTGAGCAGTAGAACAAGTTACACATAGGACCAACGGTATCCGGTCATATTTTCGAATGCATTTTTTTTAAATGCAATTATGTCGAAAACATTTTGTCAAATTTTTTTTTCGAATGTATTATTTTTTGTTTTATATTTTTTGGGGTGTTTCGTAAGTAAAAAAAGTGTTTAAAAAAACAGGGGTTTGGGGGAACCCCCCCATTTTAAACATAAAATAAAAAATAAAAAACATTCGAAAAAACTGTTTTCGGCAAATTTGATTCGAGAAAAAGGCATTCGGAAAAATTACATTCGAAATAGTCACTATAAACCAGGACCAACAAATACAGTGATTCAAACAAACACTTACTCAAGGTTTCCTGGTAAAAGAATATACATTTATTTACACAGTCAGTTTGAAAACATTACACTAGCAAGAGCAGCTCAATATCATATACTATTATACTACAAATACACAACCAATAAGTTACTGAACAAGTTCAGCTCCCCTGAAATGGGAACAAAATAGCACTTCAAATACTTTAAAAAGGGGTAAAAAGACAAGGTTACAAGAATCAACAGCAGAAATACTTTCATAGGCAGGGCAAAGGGTTTCAGTAAACTACAAACAGCAATTCAGTTCATAGGCCTGGGCCAAAGTCAATGGTTCAGAGTCTTTGTATAGGCTAGCACAGTTCTGGTAGTAAATGGTTAAGTCTTTGCCACGGATCTTAGAAGAATTTGGTCAGGCGAAAAGTTAGACGATTGTTTAGGGAAGGACAAGCCTTCAAAGTTGGGAAAGTTTCACAAACTTTCACCGTGGCTGAAAATATTTCCGGACCGCGTTTGCAGAGTACCTTTAAAGTGAAGAAGAGCTGTAGCTGAGGACGTTGTTCCTGGCAGTTTGAGCAGATCTCGCTGTTCCTGAGCTTCAGTCGTGGGGACAAGCAGGAGGACGTTGGGAGGTTACTGCACTGCCCAGGGATGAGGCCACAAGCTTGGCAAAATGTCGGTTTAAGGTCTGAGTGCCTTAAAGTCCACAAGCTGGTTTCCTTCCCCCTGGCTATCTGGTTTTCAACAGCACTCTGAAGAAAATTCAACCAGAATGGGGACGGTGTCCAGGTGGCTTGCAAGTTGGTTGGTCCCACCAAACTCAAGGGAAGGAGTTAACCTTGAAGTGCTTCTCTGTCGATGGATTTCAGGCAATTCAGACCTGTGCAGGGCTTCACTGGTCGTCCAGGAGTTGCAGCAGTCCTCTTCCTTCAGCTCATCTTCGGTTCTTTGGTTCCAGTGGTCGACTCTGCTTTCCAAGTCCCAGAGACCTGCTTTTAAACAGTTTTCCCCCCTTAATTCCAGTCTGGCTGTCAATCACGCAGCAGTGTGGCTGTCCTTGCCAGACAGCCAGCTGGCCAATCATGCTAGAGTGCATTCAGGTCTCCTAGGAGACTAAGCATATGGAGTTTCGGGCACCTCCCTCACATCCTATTCAACCCAGACACTCAGGCACCAGAGGAGGGCTTCAGCACTGAAGCCCGCCAAAGGTCAACAAACAAATGGACCAAACTGGGTTTGGTGCACATAGACAAACACAAGAAGGACCTTTCCTAAAAGAAATGGCAAAAAAAGTTGACCAGAGTATGTTTTTACAGATAGGTCTTGGGCGCCATATTGAAAAACATGGCTGACCCGATTTTAAGCTACCGTTGTTCGCGGTCAGGAAACATGATGGTAGTTTGATCTAAACCACTGCCCCCAGCCATTTAAAGTAGGAAAGGGTAGCATTTGACTGTTACATGAGTGTTTAGACTCAGGAGATTCTAGGCAACCCCTCCAGCACTCTACAGGAAGATAGTGTGTGCTGGTTCTGTAATTTTAGAGACTAGTAAAGTCAATTTAACTTTACATGTTCTGGGAGACAGTAGTCAGTCCCAGAGAAAGACATCCCTGTGGCACTGCATTCAGGGTGCTGTGTGACACACAGACAAAGATGATGCCTATGGAGTTGTTTTAAAACTCCATATCCAAAGAACACAAAATTAAAACACATCAAAATACGTGAAAGAGTGGGGAAAAAGACTCACACTCTTCCCAGGTAAAAAATAAAATCCTAGAAATCCAGCAAAGTTGCTGGGGGTCTCAAAAGGTAAGGGAAATTAGCACATTCTGGAGAATTCTCCCTAAATGTAGTGCTGAATGGCATAGTGATTGTCTGAATCCACATTCTGTGTTGTGAGTGTCTGGATGGAGAAGAATGGCCTGAATGCACCATGCATCTGATTGGCTGCCTGAGTGATTGGTTGCCTGAGTGTGACCCAACAGAATGAATGGGAGATCAAAGGTATATCTGGGGGCCTCTCACTGCTAGAAATCGTTCAGAAGCTGAAGTCAAAACTGATGCTTAACTTTGAAGCCCACTGGAAGAGGAATCTGAAAACTGTTGTGCCTTCAAGGAACTGATCCAAGAGAGGACCTGGCTAGGACACCTCTTCCTGAGCTACGAGGGACCATCATGCACCAGCTGATCTTTGCCAAAGCTCCCTGGTAGACAGACCTACTAAAGGCTGCCGACTGGAGAAGCGGTCCACCGGGGAGAACGAAGAGAGGCACCAGACAACCGTCCACCGTCGCCGACCGGAGCTGCAGTGCTCCCTTTGCCTAAGAACATTTGGTCCAAGGAGTCCCTTGTTCATCACCGTCAACCACTTTCGACCTGCCGGAGAAAGTCAAGGCCGCCGACGACCGAGGAGAATCCACCGTTGGGTTTCCTGCCACCCGAAGTCCACAGAGACGCTGACGACTCGACGCTCTTGCTGGGCCAAAGTTCTTCATTGACTCCTTGCAGTAACAAACACTCATCATCGAGGTGCACCGCATGCCTCAGTTTGCAGGACGTTTTTGACCGATCGTCAACAGCACCGCAAGAACCGAAGCTGCTGCCACAACAACTGTGTTCACCCTTTTTCCTAGAGGGATCTCGACAATCCATGGCTCCTGCCTTAAAGGAAGCAGCTCAAGAAGGATCCGTCGACGACCCGATGTCGAGCTCTGCTATTCGAGGTAAATTGGCGTGTAGAGCTGTTATAGAAGGAAATAAGACTCATAGAGACAATATATCGACTGGGCTTGTAGAACATCTTTATTTACAGGTTGCCCAGGTGGGGGGATCCTCAAATAGAACTGCGCCTAGTGGTAGGTGACAGGTATTCTGCCAATTGTCTAACCAACTTGTTTTCCTCCTAAATCTATGGTTGATATTGTTTTGCTGTGTTTATTCATATGCTATTTGAACTGAGTACAGTTGATGCATTTGAATGGAATCAGAGTAATCATGGTACCACCTAGAACTGTATGTATTTACCATTTTAGAATTGTCGGAGCACAAAGTGTTTTATTGTGATTGTGTACATATCGTGAACCTTATTTATATAAAGACTGTGTTATCACTAACATAGTATGTGGATATTCCGTTGTGAGTGTGTGGGGACTACACTGTACTTAAGAACTAGCCCGCATCACCTCCTGAGAGCTTAAGCCTTGATTGCTTGTCCACATTTACCAAATAGAGAATCTTGGCTGGGGTCCTGTGTTCCTCTCCTCTACCATATAGAGAGCTGGAGTAATGACACCCCCTCCAGTCTTTACAGGGGGCCACAGGCTTTTGTGCATGGGGATTGAGGACATGGTTCTCTTTCTGGATTGCATGCCGTGGTATGTTAACCATATGGGTTGGGGTATGAGAAGCTGGGGAGTCCCCTTTAGCAAGTGGCCTTACTTTGCCAGCATTCTCTTCACACTCTCTCCCTATTGTCATCCTTCACCCCCAACCTGTATTATTTTTCCATCAGTGTACCTCCCGGCCCTCTGCCCCTCTTTTCTTCTATTCTGCTTCTTCTGACTCTGTGTTCATCTCTTCCCCTTCTCTCAACCCTCACTCACTCTAACAGCCCCCTATTCTCCACTCTTTTCCCCAGGTGAACTTCCCCTTGCTATCCACACCCACTCTCTCTCTCCACTCCACAGCTGCACATTCTTTACTCTGTCTCCTCTCTCCCCAGTCCCCCTTTCCCTCTTTCATACTTCCCATTAGCTTCCCCACTTGTACTTTCACTCCACAGACCTTCCACTTCTCCGTTGGTGTCCCTTTCTCTCCCCTGTATCCAAGGCTACCCCACATGCCCATAGGCAACCTGCAGTGGGTGAGCCCGACTTGTATGCCTGCAATCAATGCCCTGCCTTGTGCCTGCATCCCATAGAAGACTAGCCCTTGTATCCAGAGTGCATATCGTAGTGAGGTGCCAATTTGTTTACATCGATGCCAGTGATAACTCTGTTCCTGAGTTCCAATTGTGGTGTATTCATTGGTGCTCACACACTTTGGTGTGACCTTCCAGTTCTTGCCAGAGGGGGGACCCAGCCCATCTGTGCATGCAACACACCCTCATTGTTTTAGTTCATTCCTTAGTCCTGAACTGTGGCTCTGCCTGGGGCACCAATACAGCCTTCCCCATTGTGGTGTGCCTTCCACATTCATGGAGGCATTTATTCAGAAATGGATTCCACCCCCCTTGGTGTCAAGAGTATGAGGCTTAAGGTGGGCCCCCTTTCATGGGTGTCTTCCTCATACAGGCGGAGCAGAGTTTGAGCATACTAGAAACTCACTGGTGGACATTTCATAGAGGACAGGCTTCAGGGTTGTTTGCCCCAGTACCGGCCCTCTCACCTATGCTGTTCAGTCTTCGCCACAGAGCAATCATGTGCAGCAGTTCAGAACAAACGTTCTGTCTAGTAACAACCCTTGAAATCAGTGAGACCTTTTTCTCCCTCTCTCATGTGTTTTGACCTGATTTGAATTATGTGCTTCCTCTATTTTTGGAGTCTCACAAACTTCAAAGGCATCTACTTTTTGTATGGTGACACACAACACCTTCAGTGCAGTGTCAAAGAGAAATCCTTTAGATTTCTGCAAAGGTTTAAATACCTTTTCTTATGTGAACTACTGTTCCCAAGAATAGTAAAAGGAAATTGACTTTACTTACATTTCCTCTTTGTAGGTCCAGCACACAACATCCTATGTGGAGTGCTGGGGGGGGGGGTTACCTAGTAGCCCCTTATCCTGCATTCTCATGTAACATTTGTCATGTTACCCACACTACTTTAAATAGCTGGTGGCAGTGGTTTAATTTTCCTAGTATTATGTTTCCTACCGCAGGCTGAATCCTCAGCTGCAGTATAGCACCCATGGGTGACCATTTTGTCAAAATAGCTCAGTCTTCTCTTCCATTTTCTATTTGTGAGGTCTTTCTTGGGTTTTACTCTGAACGTTGGGCCAGGTTTGAGCCCTTTGTCCATTTTTCCTTTGGCAGGTTTCAGCCCTGAAGCCCGCCTCTGGCTCCAGTGGGTCTGGAAAGGCAGGATGTGAGGGAGGTTCAATAAACTCCCCTGTCCTTTGTCTCTAGGACTGCCTGAATGCAACCAGTCCTGATTGGCTGGCTGGTTGGCGGTCCTTTCAGGGCAGCCACCCTGCTATGTGATTGACAGCAATGCCACACTTAGGTAGATCTTTGAATGTCAGCAAGTGCCACACTTAGATAGAATTGTGAATGTTAGCAAATGTCACATTCAGATAGAATTGTAAACATTAGCCTGCGCCGGACCCAGATATAATTGTGAATGATAACAATGGCTGCACTTAGATAGAATCTGTCAACATTAACCTGAGTCACATCTAGACGGGATTGTGAATGTTGCCTTGTGTCGCATCTGACAGATTTGTGGGTGTTGGCATGCACCACACTTCGATAGTATTTTAAACGTTGGCCTGAGTCGCATCCGGACGGAGTGGTGAATGTTGGCAAGTGCCACACTTATATAGAATTTTGAACATCTACAGGACTCTCAAATCTAGGTATAGTCTCCACCTCTGTATATTGAATGGTGAAGGGTAGGTATTATGAAACCCAGGCCTCTCTCTCACTTTACAGGACTCTCAAATCTGGGTATAGCCAGGGTCGGATTGGCCCCTCGGCCTTTCGGCCAATGGCCGGGCCGAAATCATCCCTGGGCAGTGGGGGCCGATTTCTGGGCAAGCCTTGGCCAGTTTGGAAGAATTTATATTTTTTTAAAAATCTTTTTTTTCTTCAAAACATTTCTTTTTTCAAAAAGCCTTTCATCTTTCTTAAATCAATAAATGAGTACCAACACAGGTTGGGTGATATTGTATGCATATTTGTTCCATAAAAAAGAGCTTAAGTGTAAGTGGTATACAATAACATATTGTCATTTGGCCTTGGACGTCTGCTTGGATTCACATTAATTTAGTGTACTTAGAAACAATGCTATTTTATGCCACTTCCTGCTTTGTCAAGGGATGAAAAGTCATGTTTCATCACTTCCGGGGATGTCACTTTGGGGTGGGGTCAAATTACATCACTTCTGGTGATGTCATCCGAGGTCAAGGGTCATGAGGCAAGGGGTGGGCCACTTTTTTTGGGTGACCGGGCCTATTTCTTGTCCCAGTCTGACCCTGGGTATAGCCTCCATCTCGCGCTATTGTATGGTGAATCTTGAGGTATTATGAAACCTAGGCCTCTCTCCCACTTTGTAGGACTCTCAAATCTAAGTGTAGCCTCCTTCTCTGTCTATTATATGTTGAAATCTACTCATTGTGGAACCTAGGCCTTTCTCCCACTATACAGGACTCTCAAATCTAGGTATAGTCTCCATCTCTCGCTATTGTATGGTGAAACGTAACATAATATGAAACCTGTACACTGCTGCAAACACCCATTTGGAATTGCCTACAATATTTATTATTAGTAATCTTTTTGTGTGTTATTTTCTCCCAACTAGACTGATGCCACTAGTATAGAAGCTTAGGGCTAGTCCTCTCCTCTATCACTATTTGATAGGCGTTACAACACACATCACCTAGGGACAGGCACCCCCGTTAAGGACAGGGTGTTCTTCCCTAGGGTAAGGTATGCATAGTTGGGTGGCCCTCCTTTCATCTCGAGTCTGAGCAATCATATACTTCGTTTTTTGACTCATGATTGCAGTTGAATCACCTACCTCCTATAAAACCATTGTTTTTGTGCTACGACATTTATCCAGTTAACGGTTAAAAGGATTACAACCGCTTTCCCATGTCTATTAGCTTTCACTTGCTTGCCCTGTTTGTTGAAATATAAAAATAATTATTAGTCATTATTCTGGAATCAGTCTCACAACTATAAAATACCCCAAAAACAGGTTACCACAATATATTGCCAATGATTATAAACTATCACTAAATACCACCATAGTAAAAAAAATGCCATGAAGTAATAGATATAACCCCAAAAATATATCCAATAACCCTTTGATCTTTGTACGTTGTGTCACGTATCATGTAGCAGTCGGATCATAAGGTTTGCGTGTGCCTTTTTGCTGCGGGAAGTTGCGGTTAGTAATCCATAAATTGGGTTATCTTTGTGCTTCACTAGGCATATTATTTTTTTATGTGGCACGTCCCTCAACACACCCACGTTATTTCTCGTTCTTGACCATTTTGCGCAAGGAATGGGGAAAATGCATGTTCCGTCCCCTATTTTTTTCTTTGCGCT
This sequence comes from Ambystoma mexicanum, assembly GCF_040938575.1. Classification (NCBI taxonomy): domain Eukaryota; kingdom Metazoa; phylum Chordata; class Amphibia; order Caudata; family Ambystomatidae; genus Ambystoma; species Ambystoma mexicanum. The sequence goes on along the minus strand of NC_090935.1, from coordinate 445,511,842 downwards.
GGCTCTTCCCACACTTTGCGCAATGGGTCATGCAAAACAATCAGCACCACGCAAAGTAGGAAAGGACGAGCGCAAAGATAGTGCTGACTACGCAAAGTCCGATCCATGAATTGGCAAAATGAGTTTTGCACGCAACAAAGTGCTTTTTTCAGTGCAAAGTGCCTTTGTGGCGTAAAAACATTTCTATGAATCGTCCCCATTATCTGCATAGCCAAATTGTTGTCCGGCATTTCTTCGTATTCACTTAGTCATAAGCCACTAAATAATCAATAAATAGCGCGTGTACACACTGATCTTTACGTTTATGTGCTTTGCTTATAGTAACCACTAGTGCCAGAATGTTTACCATGATAAAGAAACCAGATCTAAATCCTGTTTGGCAGGTTACATCATTTAGTTCACCTCAATTGATTCTGTAAGTCCTTTAGGCAGCACTTTGACAAACAATTTTCCCGAGCAACAAGCAATGTATTCAACGTATGTTTGGGTGGATTTCTCTGCCTTCATGTTTTATGAGCTGGAGTTAAAAGTCCACTTTTAATGGATTTTGAAATATATCATAAGTCAGTGTTTAAGGTCATAAACCAGTGGAAATCTATTCCCCAGATTACAGTTTACGTTCCCTGTAAGATCAATTATAAGTCTTAGTGTGCCACTGTATTTACACCCATTTTTTTTTTTTTTATCAAAGTCTCTTATAATATCCTCCTGGCGAGAGTACATTAAATCTCATGGCTATGACCGCTTACCACACTGCATAGGAGATACAACTAAAGTGTACAGACTTCTGAGTACCATTAGTGTCAGTCACCATGTGCCAAAACCTGTTTATGTCATTTTCTGCTAAAACTCCTAATATTTCATGCCATTTAATAATCGTTAATTGATTTTTTGAAATGTAAAATGAGTTCTATTTTTGTGTTTCTTTTTTTGCTAACGCTAGTTCATTCAAAGGTAGGTTGGCAATTTCCAGTAATTGGTTTATTTGCTTGCATATTGCATCTTTTTTTTTCCAACCACAAATTCATCATATCGACATTTCTGTTCAGATTAATCAACAGTTGTCACCAAACTTGATGTAATTAAATAGGAACGGTCATGTATATGTGCAAAACTGTTATTCTGCAACACATATTCTTTCACTATTTTTCCACAAGTTGTGGTTTGTTCCTGCTCTCCTTTATGCATGTTGCTTACATAATACTCATATGTTTTTACATTGACGTCCACTAAGGATCTTATTTTTGAAGGGTTTGTGAGGAATTCGACTATCCACACGGCTGGCTTTTTGAAATGTTTATTTAAATTGAATGATGATAGACTGACCTCAGGAAAATGTGTGGGGCTAATCCTCACACATTTTCCTATGCTCACATCATGACAAAAGCATAGCCCCGTGTACTCCAGGCTGGACACGGCCTACAGGCATGGTCCACAACTGTCATATTTAGTTGGAATAGGACAGCCGAGGAGGATACAATGTCACCCGAGAAAGGGGGAGAAAAAAAATTCACCCTGCCATGGTCAGTCTGATTAACTGATAAAGGCTCCATGGACCCGCCCTCCTCTTTTGTTCTTAACTGCAGCTGGTGGCAGCGATTATCATACCAACAGGGGATACTTCAAACAGGCCCACATGGGCCTGGCTGCAGAGGATAACAAAAAAGGCAGGAATCCCAATTACTTTTCATATGTAACTGTGTCAGCCTGAAGCCAGCTCCCGCTTCTCAGTATCGATGGTAGTGATCTGTTATGTCTGGGTCTGTTGTTTACAGTAGGCCACCCCGCTAAGGGGACCCCATTCGTAAGGTATGAGAATGTTATTTTCAGGAGCCAGAGAGTCTGTTCTCATCGCAGCTTCAAGGGAGACCATCCGCTTTAACAGGAACCACACAGGCTGGACGATTAACCAGATAGACTCTTTGAACACAAAAGACAGGAAGATGGGTGGGACTCATTAACACAGAGGCGTGAACCCTGAGCCCTTTCTGTTGAGAGAAGGGTTCAACCATGTTAGTTCTGGGGCACACCTTGTTCCAGTTTTCACCACTTTACGTTTCCTGTTGCAAAGCACTCTGGTTATGACCTCACGCAAACAGAAAATTGTTTGTAGGGACCCCAGGATCGGTTCATTAAAGTAGACTACACCAATCATTGTGGCCCACTTGCCTTTAAAAGTGGGCTGAGCTCCTCTTTTGGCAGATCATCTGAAGGCTACACAGGAGGCAGAAAGAAGAGCATATCCTTGGACCCTGGTGGAAGGTACAGTCTGCCTCCTGGCTTCCGCCAGTGAAAGAAGGCTGGGACATCCAAAGAGGAAAGCACGATCCCTCACCTTAACATCTCCCAGGGGGCATGGAGAGAAAGGAGCTCAGAGGTCCCTTCAGATGATACAGAACCGGTACCCAGCCAGCAGACGGAGTGCCCTGCTAGGCTCTCCAGCAAGCTTCCTGGACAGGGATTGCTAGAAGGTCTCTGAACCCGAAATCAAGCACAAGGCAGCTGCCTGCAACACACTCCCGAGATTTGGGCCATCCACCTTAAAGGATGACAGAAGCCCAGTAAAGAAGCTGGGAGAAGTGCATCGACTAGCATCTACCAATGTCTGCCTTAAAGAACATTTTTGAGCCAGTCAAATTCCTCGATCTGCAACTGACTGCAACGCTGACTGCTGAAAAGCCACAGTCACTTTGTTAAACTTTCACAGCTTCGGTTTCCAAGCTCAGGAGTGGCACGAACCAACCATCCCCTCCACGGTCTGGACGACTGCAAGTTAACACTTATGCAAGCCTCCGAGACCCCAGAGGGGAAAGAGGGTTAGGAACTTGATGGTTGGATGGGTAGTGGTACTGAGGGTAACTGGTAAGACGGTAAGAAAGGGATGGTGGACAGGTAGGGGTACATACGAAAACACAATAGCCCTCAAACATAACCACACCAAGTATGCACAATATACCCACACAACAAGGTTTAAATGCCAGAAAGAGACTTATCTCTGGGTTAAGTGCTGGCCTCCTGCCTATGCACTCTCCGGTCCGGTATCTGGAGCTTGCTAATGTTGCAAAGAGAGTAGGAGTTACTAGCTGTGTGTTTCTTCACATACACATGGTTGTTAACAGGTTCTACTACTCATGCATTGATTAGTTACACCCTTCATAGAGCTCTATAGGTTCATAGTCTGCCTTGGTATTAAAGCGCATGCAGCTGTTTGTGATTAGATTGAGCACATGCGGACCTAGCCGCACATGGCTCCAAGATAAAATAAGTTGCTCCCCTGAACTGGAGCACCTAGAACAGTTTGCCTCTCATGGCTATGCTTCGTGTTGCACGTGAAGGGTTGCGGGTATTCCACAAGCTGCATGGGCAAAATGTCTGGGGATGCTCCGGCACGTGGCTAATTAGCATGCAGAGTACATGCACTGCTCTTGAGCCGTTGCCGAACTAAATTCTGTGCGTGGTTTGCTTCTACGGGTGCTATGGCGCTGAGACACTGGTGAGGTAAACTTAGCTTTTCTGGAGCAGGCGGATGTAGGACCCTGGGCATTGTCCCCTGTGCATGCCCCTTGCTGTCTACAGCAAGTTAGTTTGCCTTCTCTTGCTGCATTGCAACGTTGTATGCTTTCCGCATGTGCTGCTTTGATTCCCCACTGCGAGCTGTACTTATCTTAGGCAGGCGAGTGGCCTGAGTGGAGGTTTTCAGGGGCGTGGCCCCTCGTGCTGATCCCTGTACTCAGAGCTTCCAGGAATACGTCCTCTCTGGTCAAGTGTTCTAGCACAAGCCCTGTGCACTGGTTGTTTTTGAAGGCATGCGCGCTCGTGACCCGCCCGTCGTGGGCTGAATCAAGTAGTTCTTGGCCCGGGGATACCCGGGTAGTGTAGTCTGCAGAGCTTTTCTTGTGCAAAAAGGACATAAAAGCCTTCTATAACCTGGGTTCTTTTGCTTCTTGGTTGTTTCATCGTTTTCTTGCTGCTATTAGTCTATGGGCCCTAGTAGGGTCCATTACACAAAGTCCCAAGTCCTGCCCCCTGACACACTTAAGGAAACCAGAGACATCTCGACCAGTTCTTCAGAACCACTGAACAGCACTGAGACAATGATTTCTAACCATGGCTCACTGTGTAGGTCAGCCTGCAGCCATTCGTCAAGATTCACTCACCAAATCGTCTTCCGCCTGAAACCACAGCTGACTCCCATCTCAAACTCTGTCATATAAGCCTGCCACATGCCCTGAAGCTGACTTGACCCTGTCGCAAACCAAGAACACCTGCAGCTAAAGGTACATTGTGGTTCTGTCCCTATGGCCCTTTCTAGAAAGCCTCTAGAGATATTTTAAAACCCTTTCTCCCTTTTGCTGAAGCCAAGAAACGGTTATAAGTTATTGTGGTTATTAACCATACCACCTAACCTCTTGTCAGTATTCAGAGTCTGTACCTTAAAAACAGTTACAGGGTGGGTTGTAATTTAGTAGTGTTGTTAGACTGTCTGTTGTGATAATAATAATGTAGATATTTGTATGCAATCTTGACTGGACACTCCTTTATCATGGGGTAATAATTGTATTTTCGCTGTGTTGCAACTAATCAATCATCCAGAACATTTAGAGCATTTCCATTTACATTGCCAAAATTGGACAAGGAGGTTTATAATTGTAATTATATGCGTGTTTATTCCAATCTTATCAGATCCATTCTGATGCATTAGAGATGTGGGGCTGATTGATGGTTTAGAAACCAATATTCGCCCCTGGATCACTGGTATCCCAGAATTTGATTTGTCACAGTGATCCTGTTTTTACCTTATCTCACTTGAATCTCAACAAATACAGACTTCTCATTTTCAGTGCCCTCCACCACCTCCCCTTATCAATCTAAAAATAATGTTAACTTTCTGGGTGTTAGCATTCTTCTGGCATCCTTCCAAACACAACAACTTGTAAATCAAGGTTGCACATTTTTTCTAACACCTGTATCTCTAGGCAGAATACCTTCTGCAACTCCTCCATTAAGCATAAGACAATGGTGCATATCCCTGAATCCTGCTTATCAAATCCATCTTTTCTTTTTTCTCTCTTATAGAAATGGAAATGTCCCGTTTATCATCCATAAGTTTGTTGTTGCTATCCTCTACATTTGATCTGGGACAGCTACAATTAAGATCTCCCATTAAGATAACCGGCACAGTTGTTACCAGACTCTGCCCAATTATCACATACAGTGATTCGAGGGTCAGCAAATAGGCCCGGCTAATCATCAAAATGTATCAATAATAGCTTCAGTTTTTTGGTAGTTAAAATTCCACCAGATTTCCAGGATTTCTGTTGATTATTTTACTTAATGTATTAAATAATTATTGAGCAGATCCTTAGGTGAAGGCTCTCTTAGGACTGTCCATGCTCTTTTTGACACTGGTTCTTGGATAATAATAATTTTATCTAACTGTTTGGACTCACAGGCACATGTTTCCGCTAGCCCAATAAAGTAACATTCATTTAAAATCTTTTCAATCGACCCATCCTATTGATTAAAGCATTGCTCTCTATTATTCCATAGCATCACAGACATGGAGTGCTGTGGGAAAACCTAAACCTGGCTAGGGCAGTTTCAGAATTGTATATTGTAACTTGACTATTAGCCCTACCCAATGTTTCTGCTTAAACTTTTTAGGGAAAGAGGGTATTGATTCTTGAGGTAATCATGTTTACAGTTTCCTATGCAAAATAAATGTTTTGATAACTTAAAATGCAGTAAGCTCATAAAGACATCTTTTAATACGGGTAGGATCTCCTCTTTGGTGTTGTTACTTTGGTATTCCCATAACATTTGTGCCAAAATAGATAAAGATCTATTAAGCTCAGGTGTGTGTGGATTTACAGTTTCCTGGCCATCAGTCTCTTTACCTTCCCCACCATGATGTTAACCAGACACCCCTTCCTATTTACTTTTCATGCATGTCCAGAAATGCATGCTTGTGTGCTCTCATTTTCCCCTGGTTTAGAATGGCATTACATTATATGGATATTACCTCACTATCTTATCCCATTTTACATATATTACTCAGTGAGGGTAATGTGTTATTTATTATTGTTAGGGAGAATTCTCAAAATGTGCTAATTCCTCTCTAACTTAGAGACCCCCAGCTCTGTACTTTTTAATTCTGTTTGTTTTCTGTTTATTTTCCTTAGTTACGGAGTTTTAGATAACTCCATAGGCATCATCTGTTCATGTGTGTCACACAGCACCCTCAGTGCAGTGACACAGGGATGTCTTTTAGACTTCCCAAAGGTTTAAATACCTTCTCTGGGATAAACTACTGTTTCCCAGAGAATGTAAAGTGATATTGACCTTACTAGTCTTTTCCAAATTAACAGACACAGCACACACCATCTTACAATGGAGTGCTGGAGGGGTTACATAGTATCCCTTGTGTCTAAACACTCATGTAGCAGTCAAATGCTACCCTTTCCTATTGAAAAGGCTGGTGGCAGTGGTTTGACAACAAAATACCATGATTTTTCCTGACCACTAACACCAGTAGCTAAAAATCACAGGAGCCATGTTTTTCAAAATGGTGCCTTAAGCCCCTTTGTTTAAACGGGTCCCGGTCTTCTTTTTTCGCCATTTCGTTTTGGAAAGGTCCTTCTAGTGTTTGTCTCCGCGCATCAAACCAGGTTTGGTCCCTTGGTTCGTGAGCCAAAGACAAGCTGGAAGAGGACGGCTGCTGCAACCATTGGAACGTTTGTTTGCCCAGTGAAGCCCTGCTGCAGGTCCGAATTGCCAAACTCCATTCGACAGAGAAGCTCCTTCAAGGACAGCTTCTTCCTTTGAGTTGGTGGGACCAATCAACTCATAAAACACCAGGATACCATTCTCAAGGCTGGTTAGGTTTAACCAGTGAGAGGGACACCAGTTTGTGTTCGTGAATGTACAGCTACTGGAACTGAAGTGACTCCATTTGGTTTGCTTTCTTCAACGATCCTGTGCAGTGCAGGAGTGCCCCAACGTCCTCCCTCTTGTCTCCAGGACTGAGGCTCAGGAACAGCGAGATATGCAGGAACTGCCAGGAACCACGACTTCAGCAACATTTGTTTTCTTCATACAAACGTACTGTGCCTACCCGATGGAGAGAATGCCACTCTTGCAGAGAATGTTTGTGAAACTTTCCCAACTTGCAGGCCTAATCAGCTTATGACCCCACAAATGATTCTTTTTCGGCTAAACTACTTCTGAGAACTTTTACAAAGACTTTACCGTTTGATACCAGAACTGCTCCTTCCTATCCAGAACACTAGCCCATTGACTTTGGCCTGGTCTATTGACTTGTATTGAACTATTCTGGTGAACTGAAACTATCTGCACTGCCTAGAAAGTATGTATAATCTATTCTACTTACTTTTGTCCTTTTTGCTCACTGATAAGTAACTGAACTGCTATTTAACTCCTTTTTCAGGGGAGCTCAAACTGTCTCAAAAGCTGTTTTGTATTGAAGTGTATTGATCTATAATATTAAGTTATCTTCCTCTAGTGAAATGTTTTATAAATTATTGTGTAAATAAATTAATAAGTGTTTTACCAAGAAACCTTGAGTATAAGTGTCTACTTGAGACATTGTGATTGAAAGTCCTCTGTGTAACTACTTGTACTGCTCACATTCACTCATGAGATAAGCCTGGCTGCTCAACTCGCTACCAACAAACTGTGTGGTACAGACTTATACCAAAGGTTGGTCTTGCTTACACCTGTAGTCCTAATTGTGTGTGGTGGTCCCAGAGGGTACTGCTTGCAATTCTGCCTAACAATTTTCAAACTTGATCTAAACTTTACCTTTGAATAATTGTATATCTCATCCTCTACAATGGTGCAACACAAAATGTGATGGCTGATCTGCGAGCCCTGCTAAAGCCCCACCAACGTCCTGGAAGAAGTTAGACCTCACCTCAGAATCCTAGATCCAAACTGAGCCACCATTCACACACACTGCACATGATGATCATGATGCTGATGGAGGCACTGATCGTGCACTTTTTAAAATAGAACCTTACTTCTTTCACCTAGTGTAGGAAAAAGGGTGTGCCCACACATATCAGACACCACTGTGCATAACCAGTAAAATTATTATGTGTATGCCAGTTGTGGAGGCATATATTGTTGCCGCCAGAGCAGGTGGCCCGTGAGGTGGCACTGGCAGGGGTGGACTGGCCTATAGGGAACTCTAGAGATTTCCCGGTGGGCCTCTGCACCCTGGGCCTCTTTTTGTGTGGTATGTCCACATTTTCTCCTAGGAAAAGCATTGGGCTTGCTGAAAATGTGTCATATGTGGCCACTTAGAACATTATTCCTAGGGCCTTCTTTGGTCCCCAGTAATTTTTTCCAGGGCCTCTTTTAGTTCCCAGTCCACACCTGGGCACTGGCATTGTAAACTATCATGGTCAGTTGTGATAGGTAAATATTTTTAGTGGAGTGGCATTCATATAGCCTACTTATCAATGCAAATGACCAAGCTTAGCAAGGGAGACCTAGGTAATGTTAGTGGAATGAGTTGAAATTTCTGTGCAGCAAAGAAATGGCCCATTTTACTGTAACATGTTTGACAAAATTATGGTAAAAAGCCATGTAATTTATAATTGGTTCTCTGAGGTAGTACATGAAATAAATCCAGTATTTGCCATTTCACCAACACCACATGGGAGTATTTCACAAAATGTTTTAATGATGCCTGTCGCCACATGCTAACATTGCCACCCTAAGTCAATTTAATGATGCTCTGGCCACAATCTATCTAGGTTTCTGTAAATCACGTTCATGAAGTTGCAGCAACAATCTATGCCAGTAAGAATCTCTTCAAATAAGTCTCATGAATCTGCGGACACCAGTACAGTGACTGTAAATCACTTTCATACACACACACATACTTCATTTTCAGGATGGCCTGCAAGTCCAGTAATGTTTTTTTCTCTAAGGCATTTTTTGGTCTACAGAAATAGTCTCAAGTAGTGCTTAGTTGGCATTCAACATTCCTAAAATGGTTTTTAAATACTTTGACAAGTCATTTTAACTGTGACATGATAGCTGAAAGCAGACCTATTTTAATTAGGGAATTGAGAGTTGAACAATTAATTTAATAATGTATTGGTTATCAATGATATCAACTTCAGAAAGGTGACAGCACAGTTGGCTGTGCTGAAATTTGAACATACTGTCGGGGGGAATTCTGCCGGGGTCGGCCGGGCCGTCCGCAGACCTCCGGGCAGGGAGGCCCCAACTCCTCCCGTATATCCCAGATGAGATAGAGTATGAGACACACGCAAGAAGCAAGGTGACTCTGCTGTTTATTAAACAAAAACGGCAGGGATGGGTCAAGGAGCGTACGCGTCCGTCCTGACACACACACAATCATGGGCTCGCAGGCCGTTTTTACCTTAGTATGACGCGCTACTTGCGTCACCGTAGAAAGTTTAACAAACCTATTGCCACTCTTAATTGGTTGCTCGAGTGGTAGGGTTAGTATAGCATACGTATAGAGAACAATATTAGTGGACAAGGGTGAGTCAGGTGATATATCTGGGTTGTCCCTACAATTAGATACATGAGAATTGTTACATGAAGACTACTGATGATTGGTCAATATTAATGGCGTCAGTGATAAGAGCCCCATGTTCTGATTGGTGCACCCGTGAGCTTCCCAGCTTGGGACCAGCGCTGTTCCCAGTTCCCGGTGTACCTGTCATTTGCAACAATGTTTCACTATGGGTACGTGCAAACAATGTGAGGACTTATTCATGAGCTGGAAGGCCGTCTACTCCCACTGTCGCAGATGTCCATTGAGCCTTTTAAGTGTGTCTGCCTGTGTCTTGTACCGAGGGATCCAGACGTCTTCCTTCTCCTGGACTTGGCACCCTGTCAGGTTCGGCTTGGTCACGTGAGGTGGGACCGTGTTTGAGGCAGACTTTGCACCATTAATATTGTTTTTCTACTGTGCGCCTGGTTTAATTTTGCAGGTGTGACTTTAATGTTGGTGCGCGGCGTGCGAGGTTGCAACATCGTGCCCTTGATGGTCTGCTTTCGGAATGTGGTTTTGCAACATTACGACCTTGGCTGTCTGCTCTCGCCGGGCTCATTCTGCAGGATCAGCAACCTGACTCTTGTTCTTTTAACATCCATGGGAGCTCTTGCTTGCGGCCTACTTAGGCCTGGTGTATAGGTGGAACCGTTTGGTGCACAGGCGCTTTAGGTTATAGTAACATATTGTCTTATGACCAGTATCATGTCTTCGTTATATTTCTCATTATGGCACCTGGGTTTAGGAGAAGCGTAAGCAAGCTCTTTAGATGAGTTCATGATGCGTCTTGCGTTTCTGCATTTTGAGAGCCTATGTGGAAAATAATAAAGATGCACGTCCGTGAGTATGTCTGTCGCCTACGTCATAGCACTGAGTATATTCGTTGTGTAGATTGGTGCGGGAGTGTCCAGTGTGTATATTTGCACAGGTGTGCTGACCGTTGGCTAGGTCGTCATGGCATCTCTAACGACGTGTTGGTTTTAGTCTAGTTGATCCGTGCCGCAGGTGTCAGCATGGGCAGGGCGTGCTGTTGGGCAGGCAGATGGACACATCCGTATGTTCCTGTACCAGGGTATTTGGTCGTCTGGTAGATGGGCAAACTCTTCTCGTGGCGGGTGCCTGGGCCGTGATCCTTTAGGCCAGGCGCGAGAGGGTAAGGACGGGAGCCTGTATTTCCATTCTCCCACTTCAGTCCCCCCTCTGGCCGACTTGTCGACCACAAACATATCTTTTTCGTTATCACCTCTTACTCTCCATATTTTAGTTATTCCTCCTAGATGTCCATAGTGGTTAACATGATCTTCAAATGACCAATACATATATTCACAGGTTCCTCCAGGAGTACAGTATACCCATTTCCCTATGTAACTCCTGGGGTTTCTTGGGTTCTCGATCTTCACTGAGGGTGGGTCCAGATGGTTGGTGATGATCTGGTTTCGCAGCTTCTCCCTCTCTTGTATTATTATGCCTGCGTGTTGGCCGTCATCTGCTGGCATCAAGGGGTGCATACCGACCATTTCAAGCAACTCGTCAGTGGTGCGTGCCTTCCGGGCCTTCCAAAATCTTATTATGATCAGTGTAGCTCCAGCCAAAATAGTACAACCAACTATAATTTTTAGTCCATCTGACAGCCAAGATGGCATCCATGACCATAATAGTGAAAACCAGCTCTCATCCTTTTTGACACCTTTGCTTTCATCCATCATTTTGGAGTGCATCTGGGCCAATTGTGAAACTGCTTCTGTCAGTGTACCGTTGTCAGCATCGTTGGCAGGAATGAACGTGCAGCATGATTGTCCTATCTTTGCGCATACTCCTCCTTCCATGGCTATGAGGAGGTCCAATACATATCTGTTCTGGAGTGCTACCATCCTTACAGCTCGCAACTCCTCTTTTATTGCGTTGAATCCATTTACTGTAGAATTGATGGTCATCATTAGTTCCCATCTAGTTATCTGGAGCCATTTTGCGTTTGCGTAAGCCTGCAGTCCTGGATGGATTATTGAAGAGAAGAACATTGCTGCTCTGCTGAATAGTCTGTGTTCTGGCGGAATTGAAGTGAGGGTCGTTTCCGACCTTCCCCATAGGTAATTTCCAGTCAGAGGTTCTCCTTGTCTTTTCCTTCTATTTAGGACGGTATTGTTACCGTTGGTCCTGTTCACTTGCTCCTCCTGAGGTGGTGCAGATCTCTTCTTTCTCTTGTCCCCTTCATCCATTTGGGAAAGCTCGCCACACTCACATGCTTCTTGGGTACCACTAGTGACGGTACATTGACGTGCACCATCGTGCATACACTATTCCACAGAGGGGGCAGTGTGTGGTATGCCTTTTCTCCACAGGCCCAGTAATGGTCCATTATTACTGCTGTTCCTGCTCCCCCCTCAGGTAACTCCATTACGCTGGCACAATTGGTGTTGTATCCTACGTCCACTTCTCCTTTATGTTGGTAGCATACCTTAGGCACAGTCAGCGGCAGTATTGTTATTGGGTCTTCATCCGTCTCTATCCATGTGAGCATTGGTACGTACTTGATCCAAGTCGTCCAACATCTGTGGTTGTGTGCCTCGATAGTTGAGATAGTTTCCTTTGCCACCATGTTGCTTCCAATCACTCCTATCTCCCAATTGTTATCCAAGTACACCTTCCCCGTTATAGTCACCAGTGGCCTCTCCCAGCATCCTAGTTTACCAGGAACTTCAGTGGCATACCAATCACATGGCAAATACTGCAATGTTACTTTCTTTGTTTCCCCTTTTGCAGGACCACTTGTTATGTATCTGAATGCTTCAGCATGTAAACTGCTCTTGTGGTAACTCAAATAGGTCTTGAGGAAGTTGTTTTCGTATGGGTATGAATCTCGTATTTTCCACACCATATGCACCACTGTCCCTTGAAACCTTCCTTTCGTTTGGAACAGTGCCAAGTATATTATGCATCGTGCTGTCTTTTCATCTATTTCTGTGGCAACAAATGTTCGGGAAGCGCTCATGGCGTATGGTATTAATGAGCAAACGTAGCAGCTGTCTTCTGTTGTCTGCCTACCAATGCGGGTCATGTGTTGGTACCATATGTTGTTTGAGACGTGTGCTGAATCTTGGCTATAATTATCAATACCTTTATTATCTGAGTATGTGCTGCGTTGAACTCTATTTTGCTTGTGTATAATTTTACTAGTATCACCTGACGTAACACCTGTTGCAGCTGGGGATGGGGGTGTATTAGGTTTGGGTACAGCAGTAATATTGATAGCACAGCTGTACTGCCATACAGAGGCAGCCAAGAACCCGGTGATCATCAAAATCCCTATTATTTTTATTACATATGCTAATTTCACCGGCATTTTTGCTCTTACCTTGCTGCGGTCCGGCAGCGTATTCTTGCGACGTTAAAGTTGCCCGCCTGAAAATTCTCAATATGCTGGTTATTAAATGTTAGTTGTTATTGTTTAAGCTCTCTCTATCAGGTAGTCATTCAGTGCCCAGGCGAAGAGCTGTTCCCACGCCAATCAAAGCGACCTATCTCTTAGGGCAGGCAGGTATGGGTGGAGGTGGGGCATTGAATGTTCTATGGCCAAGAGGAATGCTGTGTAGTACACACGTACCCTTCTCTTTTTCAGGTACGTTGGCCTTTTTATTTCATATACAAATTGGTGCGACAATTCTTCTGGGTAGTAATCGTCTGGGGGTACCATCTACTCCTGGGCAATGAATTTGTTAGTTATCTATTTTCTTAGCAGTACAATAATACGCAGTTCCTGCATGTGCGAGAGAAAAGAAAAGAAAGCATTCACGTGTTTACATGTGTACTCGTGCATTACAATGTCCTTTAGTACAGTTATTACTCGTAGTGGGGGTGGGGGTCAATGGGCAGGGGGTTTGGGCTCAATTGGCGGAAGTAGTTTTACTCTTTGAGCGTGTGACCATGGGGTGGGCAGTATGGGGATCACCCTTTTCTTCTTTAGTTATTGTCTCTGGGGAATCTGGGGAGTGACAGGGTATGGGAACACTTGAGTCGTTGGCTGTGATAGAACTCTCTTCCTCCGTCGGCGATGTTGTTGTTGTTCTTCCAACGGACCTGTCGGTGGCGCTGGGGCGGGTCTGGAGGTTGTAGATATTTACATCGTGTAGGTGATTCCAGGCGCGCTTATCCTGTAGCTTTACTGCTCTCGTTGATACCTCCTCTACTAGATGGGGGCCAGTAAATCGCGGACTGTTCCACTTCCTATTGAAATTGCGAAGTAGTACGTGGTCACCTCTAGCAACTTTACACAGTCTTTCTTTTTCCAATTCTTTATCCGGTTCTTCTTGTTGATTGCTGTTAGACCCGCCCCGTGTGCGCTCGAGCTGTTGAGACACAAACACTACACTAGTAATCAAAGAAGACACATATTGGTACATTTCATCACCAAAAACACTCACTGTGCTTTCGTTGTCGGTAAATGCTCTTGATGTTGGCGTTAGGGGAAGGCGCATTTGAAGTCCGGTAACCACCTCGTGTGGGGTGAGGTGGTGGTCGGACCCTGGTCTATTCCTTAGCTCGAATAGGGCTAATGGAAGGCAATATAACCAACTCTTCTTTGTTGCTTGCTGTATCTTTGCGATTGCCTCCTTTAATAGGCCATTCAGGCGTTCACATACACCGTTGGCCTGTGGGTGGTATGCACATGCAAATTTATGCTTTATGTTCAGCAAGGATGTAATGTGCTGGAACATTTCGTTTGCGAAATGTGGGCCATTGTCTGACCTTAACACCTCGCACACTCCCCATCTTGGGAAGACCTCCCTCACTAGGATTTTAGCTGCTCTAAATGCATCTGGGTGTGAACAGGGCCCTGCTTCAATCCACCTAGAGAATGGACATACTACTACGATCATATATCTATTTCCTTGACATATATTGATCATATCAACATAATCAATATGGAGATGCCGGAAAGGTCCCTCTGGCCGGGGTATAGTACCTCTTACCACCTTTAGAGTATGGCCGGCCGTAAACTGTTGACATGTGAGACAATTACTGATAAAGTTTGACACATGAGAATTTAGCTCGGGGCAGAACCAGTCTTCCCTAATTCGTGCTGCAATAACTTCCTTGCCTGTGTGGGCTGGATGATGTAGTTGGCTCAGGGCAGTGTCCAAAAGTGCCAATGGTATTACAACTTTTCCAGTGCCACCCTGGCGCCATAGTGCGTCAGTTGGTGACATTGTGCATCCTCTTTTTACCCATATTTCTTTTTCGGCCATTGGTGCAGCCGCTTGTAGCTCCATAATCTGCGTGGCTGGGAGATGGGTGTACCCTTCTCTTATCAACATCTCCTTAGCTATTCCCCTCCCTCTCCGTCTCTGTGACTCTGGGGGGTTCCATATCTCACCAAAGTATGCAGCATACTTCGCATGTGCGTCTGCTGCTGCATTCCCCTTTGAGACGTGATCTTCACCATTGGTGTGTGTGGTGCATTTTACTAAAGCTAATTCTTGGGGGTCATTTATTACTTCAATTAGTTCAGCCAATAAGAGAGCATGTTGCACTGGAGTGCCATCAGCTCTCCTAAACCCTCTTCTTCTCCATTTCGACAGCCCTGAGTGGACAGTGGATGTAACATATGCGCTGTCGGAGTATATGGTCACTCGTTTGTCAAAGTTTTCCTTCAACGCCAAGATCAGTGCAACTAGCTCCGCTGCTTGAGCGGAGAAATGCTGTGGTAATCGTACACATTTTATTGCCACACACACCGGTACCTCCATCATTTTTACCACTGCTGCCCCAGTTCTCCTTATACCATCCCCTTGATCGATAGTTGATGACCCATCAATAAATAAGAGCTCACCACCCTCCAGTGCGTTTTCTTCAACCTTTCTAGTACATGAGTACATTTCAGTTATTTCCGTACAGTCATGGGCATAATCTCCCTCCTCAATTACTTCTGCTATGAACCTTGCAGGGTTGACCGTGCTACATCTAACAATTGATAGTTCAGCTCTTGATAAAATGATCTCATAACCTGATGCTCTTTGCGTGGTTAGGGTGGACTTAGGTTTATTCAATATCGCAAATAGTGCATGTTCCACAAACAGGGTAGTTGGGCACCCCATGGTGATTGCTGATGCCTTTTCCACTGCAAAAGCAGCTGCGGCGAGACCTTGTTTGCAAGGGAAGTGACCTAACATCACAGGATCTAAGTGGCCGCTGTAAAATGCTACTGGTTTGTAGCCCATGCTTGTTTTTTGAGCCAACACTGCTTTCATTACTGCTGAGTCGCAGTGTGAGAATATAAAAAATTGTCTCTCATAGTCTGGGGATGCCAGCACTGGAGCAGTTGATATCGCATCTTTCAATTCACCAAAAGCCTCTTTCATTTCCATTGTCCACCCCAGCTTTTTCTCCCCTTTATTAGCTTCCCTCAACGCCTCGCGCAGGGGTCCTATGTACGAGCTGTAATCAAACACCCATGCTCTACAATAGTTGCACAGCCCCAGGAACTGCTGCAGTTCCCTCACAGTTTGTGGCATTGGAGTGTTTGAAACGGCCTGTGCTCTTTGTGGTGCAATCTTTCTTCCATGTTGGGATATAAGTTGACCAATGTAAAGTACCTGTTCTTGACAGTACTGTATCTTTTCCATGTCTACCTTGTAACCTTTTTCAGCCAATATTGTCAACATCTTTAAGGAGTCCCCTCTGCATGTTCTTTCGTTCGTGCTGCAAATTATTATATCATCCACATACTGCAACACTGTGCTTTCCACTTCAATGTTACCCAAATCCATCTGTATCACTCTATTGAAAATTGAGGGTGATTCGCAATACCCTTGTGGCAATCTAGTATGTTTCCACTTTGTGTTTCTGTAAGTGAAGCTCGTCAGATCTTGTGAGTCTGGGTGTAATGGTATTGAGAAAAAAGCATTTTTACGGTCGATCACTGTAAATCGTGATGCCTCTGCTGGAATGCCACACAATATCGTGGCTGGGTTTGCTGCTACGGGATATTCCGCTTCTACTATGTTGTTCAAGGGCCTGAGGTCCTGTATGAAGCGCCAAGACCCCCCTTTAGCCTTGCGCACTGGGTACACAGCCGTGTTGCAAGGTGATTCCGAGGGGACCAATATGCCATTATTTATAAGGGCCGTTATGGTTTCATATATACCCTCATCTGCCTCTTTTGATAGTGGGTACTGTTTTACTCAGGGGAGTATTGCACCTTTTTTCAATTTTATCCTTACTCCCCCTATATTTTTTATGCACCCCACGTCATAGGGGCCAGTAGTCCACAATGATTTGGGTACCTTTGACATATCCTCCTTAAAGAAGGGGACTGGGGTGCATGCGGGTGCCTCAAGTGCCATTGCAATTTTCTGTGCAACTTGTTTGTAAGCCACTCTTAGCCATATTTCCACACTCATCATAAACACCATTTCACCTTCTTCCTTTTCATCTGAGAACAGCTCCTCATCTGACACCTGGGTGAGCCTACATCCTTCTGCTAATGCTATCACGGCCCTCCATGCTCTTCCTTCTTTGTCTTGGGCATGTACAGCAATGTAGTCAGCTGTTGCAATAATGCTCTCAATGTCCATTAAGATCACCTTTCCTTCTAGTTCATTAACAGGTGTTTCTGGTCTGAACAGATAGGTTGCTGGCCTCCTCCATATTTTCCCTTCTATTCCTGGCATCCATGCAATTGCCATATCTGTTCCATACTGGAATAGTTCGCCATCTACTGGCTCCGCCCTAATCGCTGTCTGTCCGCAGTATGCTTGCATAATCTGTCGTGCTGTGAGCATGCTAATCCCTGGAGTAGAGCAAATTATGCCGTCCTCAGTAAAGGAGATCGTCATATTCAACCTGTTCATTATGTCTCTCCCCAGTATATTTACTGGTGAGGCACTATAATATAAAAGTGGAACTGACAGATCATAATCTCCAATAGATAAGGGAATGTTATCAGTAAAGGGAACCAACCCTCTAGCCCCAGAGAATCCTTGGGTGTTCATGGCTTCGCCTGACATCTTAAATTTACCTTCCCTTATGCAAGACCGGGTTGCCCCGGTATCAACAAGGAATGATAGTTTTTTGTCACCTATCGTTACCTCTATGCGTGGCTCCTCCGCACTAATAGGTGTTACTGACAGGATGGGACACACCAAGGCCGTCTGTGGGCTGTCATATTGAGGGTACAATGATTGGCCATTTCCTGTGTAAGGGTTGTGTCCCAAGACCGTCACCCTACCCAGTTGTGTTTGTTGTGCTTGGGGTTGCTGTGTCATCGCTACCTGTTGTTGTGGCAGCGAATACGTCTGTGGCTGTTGTTGTGTTAATTGTGGTTGTTGTTCATTTCCCTGTTGCAACGTCTGCTGTTGCTGTAGGCCCTGCTGTTCCTGTGAGGGCCTTGGTTGTCCCTGTTCACTCCATGATGGTATACCTGGTCTAACTCTACACGTGCGTGACATGTGTCCTAATAGTCCACAACTCCAACACACCGGCGGTTCCCTACTTTGCCATGGAAAGCTCCCTGTGTTGTCCTGGTATACTGGTTGCCCTGTGGGGTAGGGGTTTCTAAATCCTCCCACCTGTTGTTGGGTGTTATATCCGTATCCTCTCCCTCTCATAAATCCTCCTCTCCCCCTGTTATAATTATAATACCCAGCTCCTGCCATCGTATGTCCACCTCCCATGTTGGTCATGTATGGTTGTATTGGCGGCGCCTGTTGTGTTACAGTCTGTGAAGGTGGTATTTGGGCGGAATCTTGTGCAGCCACTACTTGTGTGGGGCTTTGGGTCATTGTTGTGGGCGTAGTTATTAGTGCCCCTTCCATTGTATATTTAGTACGTTTTTTCTGTACTAGTTTAGCCTCTTCCGTTTTCCTGTCCTCTTCCTTTTGTTTCATTTTACCTTGCCATGTCCTGCAATGATGCACTATAGTAAGTTGTATTTCTGGCCATGGTTTTGCTTCCATTCCCACTACTTTCTTTAGTTGTTTCTGAACTCCTTCTGGGAGCCCTTGTACTAGTATATGATAGAATATTGCTGGTGTTTTATCCCATTGCTCTCTCGTTTCCATGCGCCACTTCTCTTGGATCTCCTGGATATAATCAACAGGATCTTCATTCTCACGTATCTTGCGAGAGGTAATTGCTCCTATGTCTGATGTGTCTGGGTACTGTACCCTCAGTGCCTGCCAAAGTGCATGTCTGCAGTTTGCGAATGGTGCCCCATCGTGCGATGTGTTTGTTATTGTTACCCCATGGAATCCCGCTCTCTTCCAAATGTCATCCGCTCTATCCCCTAATATTGATATTAACAGGCCCTTTACATCTCCTACTGCTAGTTTCTGTCCTGCGGTGTGCTTTTCCATTTCATATATCCACTTACCCGCACCTCCACTCAATGATGGGAGCCTGCATTTTATATTTTCTTTATCGGTATGCTTCCAAGGGACATACTGCGGTCTAACCCCTCCTCTCTCTGAAAGTGGCATCAAGTTATGTCTCGTTTCACCCATTGTGTTCCATAATACCGAGTCCTCACACCCTTCCTCCTCTTCCCTTTCTTTTACATCTTCAATTTCGTCCGTATTTCCCCTGCTCGTAACTTTTTCTTCTACATCTTTTCCTGTGTTTAATGTGGGCATGTTTATTCGTCTTTCCTGCCTGCGACTAGGGAGGTTTCTAAGCCGATATGCATAGGGTGTCAATTCTTCTGTGAAGGGCGCGAGTTTTATTTTGCGTAACGAGCGTGAGGTGGTTGAGCATGTAGGGTGCAATGGGGGAGGGCGTGATGGGGATGGGGATGGTGCAGCTTCATGTGTTTGTCTTTCCACTATTCCTCGCTCTCCCTCCTCACTTCTCTCCAGTTCATCCATTCTCCTACTGATCCATGGTGAGTCTGTGTTGGTTCGGGTGATGTATAGTTTATCTAGACTTTCCCTTTCACTGTTACTTCCTTCTTTCTCCACTCCTTCTTCTTCCTCACTGCAAAAGTCAGTCATAAACGGCAACCCCCACTCGGTCTTTTTCCCCTTGATCGTTACTGTTTGTAAATCTATTAGGTCCAGTTCTCTTGTTTCTCCTTTATCAACCACTCCCCTTTGTGCTGATGTTGTGGCTACTTCTGTGTTTCTATATACATTCCCCCATTCTCCACTCTCCCTACTCCTATCTTCTCTTTCTCCTTCATTTCTCTCCTCCATCTCCCTACTATTTTCCTCCCTTTTCCTTTTTAATTCCTCCATCACTTCACTTCTCATCTTTTCTAATATTCTTTCATCCTCTTTCTTCCTTTCCCATTTCATCCTTTCTCTTTCTACTGTACTCTCTATCACCCTCCCTTCTTCGTATTTCTTAGTTGTTTCTGATAGTAATCTCCTCTTCCACATTGCCATTTCTTTTTCTTTTTCTTCTTCTTCCCTTTTCTTTTCTCGAAGTACTACTCTTGATACCCTTTCTGCTGCTGCTTTTACCCTTTCGGCTTCTCTCCTTTGCTCCTCCGTTCGTTCCCTTATTTTTTCCAATTCGTTCTTACCTTCTTTCCTTTTCCTCGCTCTCTCTTTCTCCTCACTTTCAAGCTGCTTGATCAATTCATTCTGCTCATCCCTTAATTTTGCTAGTCGTTCCTCCAAAATCTCTTCCTGTTGTCGTAACAGCTCTTCTCCCCTCATTTCACTATCCCTGGCATTATCCTCATCTGTTTTCTTTACTACCTCCTTCTCTTCTGCTGTTAACGAACCCCGTAATTTTAATAATATCTGTGCAGCTACCCACTCATCGTTTCCTATTTCTACAGTCTGGTTTCCTCCAGTCCACCCCTCCCCTGCTGGCATCTTCCTATGAGCCACATATGGTGGAGGGCTGTATGCCGGGTTCGAGTATCCCTCAGCCGCCCTTAACTGTCCTCTTTCTATTTCTCCTAGTTCTCTTAAAGGGTACAACCCCCTCCCTCTGTTTTCACCCCCCTTGCTATGGGTATCTCGTTGCTCTGTTCCTTTTTTATCTCATCTGTTTTATTATTCTTTTTTCCTCCCTCTCCTCGGTTCCCCGTGTTCTTTGGGTCCTCACTCCCCTTTTTCCCATCCTCTCCTCCCTCCTTAATTTCTTTTTCTTCCGGTATTTCCCCCATAGTGAACATTCCATTTGGTCCTGGTCGGGACCCCTGGAACATCCTCCATAAGTTAAACACCTCCACATGGTTTGCCAACTTCTTCCCTTTATATGTATTGTGCAGATGGTTTAATAATGAATGTTGGACATATTGATCGAAGCTACCATTAGGAGGCCACGGTGTTAGCATCTTGTTATCCGTCCCCTGGGTCCATTCTATGCTATATTTAATCAGTTTCTCCCTATGGGGTGGCAGTGTTGTGCAGATGTGTTGTAGTGGGGTAGTGAGTGTGTTCCCCCACCCTCCCGATCCTGCCCCGTATGACATAGTAGCGCTCTACTTGTTACCCTTCCCCTATCTGGTAGCAGTTTATCTCACTAGCAGTTTACAATATACAGCCTTATATCGCTTACCTGGCCCCGTAAGTTTGGGGATTTACGATAGTCCGCTAAGAAAAATTATAGAAAATATGGTATGTTACATTTGTATATTTCCTTCTGTCTTTCCTTTTTTATACAACACCCTTACGGCCCCCTGCGGCCGAGGCGCACGTAGCCCCCTGCGGCTGCGTACCCCTTATGACGTTCTTATACAGTCGTCCTATTTTCACGTGCTCCTCCCCCTTCTACACTGGCCGTGGCCGGCGTTCTCTGTGCGCAGCCACGTTCCCCGTTTTCGCCTTTCCCCGATCAACTCATTGCCGTTTATCTCCGTTTCCACTTCCTTACCACAGTTCTCTTCCCCACCAATCTCAGGATGGAAGATGCTTTGTGCTCGGGATATCCGATGAAAGCCCTACTGGTGATGTCACCGATCTCTTCGAGCTACTGATAAGTTCTTCATATATTCTTTAAGTTCCAAATGCACTTTCAATCTACCCCCGTTAACCCTACAGCTGTCTTCCTGTCACTCCTGGAACAAGGTAATCAAATCAATAATATAATCGGACTGCGCACACTGCGTCGCCTCGTGTGTGATACGCCCCTCGACAGGAGGGCTTAACCAGCCAATTATCTTCCGTATTGGGCAACTACCTAGCTACCGCCTACAGGGAAACGTCATCTACCTATCGAGTTTCTTGCTCGAACAATAGGGATCCTCATCTACTCATTGATCAATAAATGCCAAATCGTAGGAAACCACGCACACCCACACACCCTTACACGTAGTCGCGACCTAGGCCAATCAGTGTCTACGAGCGGCCGCACGTGATGTTTTCGTGCTCCGCCTCCTCCCTTCGCGTAACGTAGCCGACTGCCCTTGCACTTGTTCGGCTACCATTCATTCCATTACCAACACTAAATTCTCAAACCTTCGCCGCGCACCTGTGTAACACCTCCCGCCTCCCTTATTTAACTCCTCCCCCCTCCCTCACAATTTCACATTGCTTGTTGTGCGTGGCATGCTCACCAAGTTCTCTTGATGCGGGGCCGCTCGACTGCGTGCACCCCTCCAAGCGACTCGTCACATCCCCTCGTCTGGACCACATCTGGACACTCGCCAACCGCGGGCGGGATACTTCTCAACCGGCTCCCGAGGGCCAATATCCGGATTGCGCTGTCCGGTATTCTCGCAGCTCCGCGATGGTCCTGTAGTCCTCAGAAGGGGGCGACGGCAGAGGGGGCCGCGCCGCCGGGCCTCCTCGCAACCGGAGTGCCTGGAAAAAGTAAAAAAAAAATAAAAAAGGCGGATCTTAAACAGATCTCAGCAGTGCATCCAACTTGTCGGGGGGAATTCTGCCGGGGTCGGCCGGGCCGTCCGCAGACCTCCGGGCAGGGAGGCCCCAACTCCTCCCGTATATCCCAGATGAGATAGAGTATGAGACACACGCAAGAAGCAAGGTGACTCTGCTGTTTATTAAACAAAAACGGCAGGGATGGGTCAAGGAGCGTACGCGTCCGTCCTGACACACACACAATCATGGGCTCGCAGGCCCTTTTTACCTTAGTATGACGCGCTACTTGCGTCACCGTAGAAAGTTTAACAAACCTATTGCCACTCTTAATTGGTTGCTCGAGTGGTAGGGTTAGTATAGCATACGTATAGAGAACAATATTAGTGGACAAGGGTGAGTCAGGTGATATATCTGGGTTGTCCCTACAATTAGATACATGAGAATTGTTACATGAAGACTACTGATGATTGGTCAATATTAATGGCGTCAGTGATAAGAGCCCCATGTTCTGATTGGTGCGCCCGTGAGCTTCCCAGCTTGGGACCAGCGCTGTTCCCAGCTCTCGGTGTACCTGTCATTTGCAACAATGTTTCACTATGGGTACGTGCAAACAATGTGAGGACTTATTCATGAGCTGGAAGGCCGTCTACTCCCACTGTCGCAGATGTCCATTGAGCCTTTTAAGTGTGTCTGCCTGTGTCTTGTACCGAGGGATCCAGACGCCTTCTTTCTCCTGGACTTGGCATCCTGTCAGGTTCGGCTTGGTCACGTGAGGTGGGACCGTGTTTGAGGCAGACTTTGCACCATTAATATTGTTTTTCTACTGTGCGCCTGGTTTAATTTTGCAGGTGTGACTTTAACGTTGGTGTGCGGCGTGCGAGGTTGCAACATCGTGCCCTTGATGGTCTGCTTTCAGAATGTGGGTTTGCAACATTACGACCTTGGCTGTCTGCTCTCGCCGGGCTCATTCTGCAGGATCAGCAACCTGACTCTTGTTCTTTTAACGTCCATGGGAGCTCTTGCTTGCGGCCTACTTAGGCGTGGTGTATAGGTGTAACCGTTTGGTGCACAGGCGCTTTAGGTTATAGTAACATATTGTCTTATGACCAGTATCATGTCTTCGTTATATTTCTCATTATGGCACCTGGGTTTAGGAGAAGCGTAAGCAAGCTCTTTAGATGAGTTCATGATGCGTCTTGCGTTTCTGCATTTTGAGAGCCTATGTGGAAAATAATAAAGATGCACGTCCGTGAGTATGTCTGTCGCCTACGTCATAGCACTGAGTATATTCTTCGTGTAGATTGGTGCGGGAGTGTCCAGTGTGTATATTTGCAGAGGTGTGCTGACCGTTGGCTAGGTCGTCATGGCATCTCTAACGACGTGTTGGTTTTAGTCTAGTTGATCCGTGCCGCAGGTGTCAGCATGGGCATGGCGTGCTGTTGGGCAGGCAGATGGATACATCCGTATGTTCCTGTACCAGGGTATTTGGTCGTCTGGTAGATGGGCAAACTCTTCTCGTGGCGGGTGCCTGGGCCGTGATCCTTTAGGCCAGGCACGAGAGGGTAAGGACGGGAGCCTGTTTTTCCATTCTCCCACTTCAATACGACAGCACATAACACACAAATATCAAATGTGAGTGCTTAACATGCTGAGCATTCATACAACAATGCCCAATGTCTGAAAGGGACATGTTGGCATGAATGTGCTGATCTGTATTGCCAACAGTGATGTGAATTCATATAATTTAGAAAAACAAAATGGAAGTCTGAAAATAATTGTTTAGAACAAAGCAAAGGTTATACAAATCCAGAAGTAAAACATGTATTTGAGTGATTCCTTGAAAACCTTTTTAAATGTGTTTGCCTGAATATCACTTTTTGTTTCAGTTTCACAGAAGGCATTTTCAGAGCTCTCAAGCTGACATAAAGCAAACTTGAGTAGGTCACCTAGTCCTTGTTATTTCTTTGCATTCTGGGACTTGTAGTCCTACATTTTGTATGCACACTAATCTCCTAGAATAGAAAGAAAACCAGGACTGGATAACCTACTCTTTAATGGGAAAACTTGAGTACTCTGCGGTTTCATTTCTTTCTTATTTGTAGAGAGGTTTGAACATTTGTCCTGTGATCAACAGAGCACAAGAACTAAACAAGGGAGGGGGGACTCATCCTCATATGTAATGATGAGTGTCATTAAAGGAGGTGAACAGATGTTAAAGTGTAATATACACATTTCAATAATTTGGTTTTTCGCAATCATAAAAAGCGGACAGAAAATCTATTTTTTGAAATTCGTATTTGTTATTTAAACGTGCTTAACACATAGAGGTTTCTAAAAGAGAACCACGGATCAAACCTGTGTTGCTCCTATTGTCGTGCTTCCAAGACGAGCATGTTACTCCTGAGTGATCCTCACAAGACCCCTCCTCAGACTACTCTCTATTCTCTGCTAGTCACTAGATTAAACATGACCAGCTGGGAAAAGTGTTTCCTATAACACTGCTGCTAAAGTACAAAAGGTGTGTACCTTTTACACTGCAAAAGCTGGTCAAATCCTAATATGATGTAAGCTTCCTATACAGCCGTGCATGTGGTCTTGTGGTTAAGTGTGTCACCCCTAATTCTATACAGCCGTGCATGTGGTCTTGTTATTAAGTGGGCCAGCCCTAATTCGGATGGCCTTGATTTGAATCTCAGCTTCAGTATCATTAGAAATGTGCCTCACATGCGAAAATCAACTTTTTTCTTTATTCATAAAATACCCTGGGGGGATGACTCCTGCTCCACTCTAAAATAAAGTGGGAAGATGCTCACATGCAAATATACACACACGCCATATGTGCACACAGTCACACTGTTGCATGCACACATTTTGTTGTCTGAACTTACCTCTTTGGAGCCAGCCTGGTTTGACTTCACATATTGCACCATGCAGCATCCTGGTCCTGGGTGGGCTCTGAATGCCTAGCCACCAATGTAGAGAACTAATACCACATGCCTTTTTCATGTATTTATTTTTTGTTATTTAGGCATTGACTGCAGGATAATTCCCCTTGGCTGGAGCATAACTAATTTGTGTGAAAATAGGGACAACAACATCAAAGAGCAAGCTTGTAACACAAAGAGACTGATAAAAGGACTATTATCATTTAGGCTTCTTTCTTAGCCACCTTAAGGCGGATTTACTTCATTTCTGTACAATTGTTAAGGTAATTTCCTGGCAATTTTGGAGATATAAAATTCCTCCACGTTTGAGTCAGGGACCTGTAATGACCAGTTAACATATGTTTATGGCTGATCTGAACATGTTCTGAATGTGAGAATTGGTGATCGGGTGGAGAATAAAATGAGGGATATGGGTAATAACTTACATATTCATAGCTGTTATGTTATGCAGAAAGGTGCCACGTGTGTGCTACATGGTACAGACCTGGTGTCCAGCTTTTCTAAATCCCCATGATTAGCTGAATCATAAAATAGGTATATTATGGCAGTTGTTAGAAAAATTATGAAGTTGTGATATGTAACTAGAATTTGCCATAAATTTGAAAGGAGAACAAATGGCAATTGCAAATGGGAAATGTCATATGTTGCTCCAGACCCCTAAACCAATCCTGACTTGGAGGCTGGGTCTGGGAGGAGAGAGAACGGTAACTGCCCAATCCTAGTTGTGGAAATTATTGCAGAGTACCACCCAAATATTGGAAAATTCGTGGGGTCTTCACTGCTATATAAGGGTCACTGCACTAGGAGGAGGGTCACACAGGGACAGACAGACAGAGGGACAAGAAAGGCTGCTGAAACCTACCATCTAACAGCTATAAGAAAACACCAGACGAGATTGCTGAGAGTGCATCTGGGTGGAGCTGTCTATTTCTAGGAAGGCCTCAAAGCTGACTGGGTCCTATGGTGGAGGGCGGGAGGTAATCTTTGAGTGTGGAGTGACCAGACCCCTGCCCTATCTTTCCAAAGTGTCCTAAAATGCAGCTGGCTTTCCTGAACTTTAAACAGAGGCTTTCTATATAAGGAGAACTGAGCCCTGGGAATCCAAATGGCAAAACTGTGGAGATCCTTAGCCTATTTAACTAAAAATAATAATTAAATTATTTCCCCATTTGGCAGAACAGATACAGGGCAAATTTTGTTAAAATTTGAAATTAACAAAGATCACTTCCCAGTGTGTGCTGAAAACTATAGCCTATACATTAATTGGGTAGTCCTTGTTGTCCTGCTGGCCCCGACTTCTTTAAGGAAGAGAGGTGTTTTTGTTCTTAAATCAGTCCAACCTTTTTATTCAGCTTCCCCAACACAGGACTTTCAGTGGAGGGGCGTTCTGAAATCAAAAATTCCCTAAATCATTCCAATTTTTTGGTCCGACTTCCCAACACAGCCAAAGTAGGGGGATCTGAAAAACAAACCGCTAAATCACCCTGTGTTTATTTGAAACCAAATGTGTGGGCAAAATCAGAATTGCCATATGTATTTGTGCCAATCTTGAAAACCTACTGCTAACCTTTTAAGCCCACAGGAAAATCAAAATTGCAACAACACTACATGATAATTTTTTTTGTTATTGATCAGTGTAATTATTTTTTAATTAAATTTGTAGAAAGTGAAGAATTGTGACTGTGTTGTTTTCAACTCACTTTTGTGATTTATTTATGCTGATAGAAGTTGATTGGGTTGTGCCATGGATAAAGTGGTATTTGACATTGTTGTGCTAATTTCTATTACTGTTATTTAATTTAAATAAATACCAATATATTTCTCGTACACCAGCCTGGTTCTTGGCTCATTGTTAGCTCAGGGGGAGGGATCCAAGGGGCATGATAGGTGTCTGAAATAGGGCTAAAGAAAAGAATCTGTTAAACAGTTTGTTGCATGACACCTTGAGTGGGGTGGGGAGGAAATCCGTGTGTTGAGGGTGGTCTCTCAATAAACCGTTACTGTGGACATTACACATTCTGCCACATTCATACACACTGGCAGTACCCATACATTTCCATACTGGCTGCAACTATGTCAGTATTTACACTTACATATGCCTTTATTCCCATATAAAAACATACTTGCATATCTGCGAACCGACTAGACCTTCCATAGCTTCAGGAAAAACACCAAAAGCTAGCTAGCTACGAATGACAAATGATTTCTCCTAGGACATCTATTACCTTTGTTACCATAGCTGTGTAGACTGTTGTAATGTACCTTATTGTTTATTATAATATATGACACCTGCTGTATTTTTGCATATAATGTTTGAAACTATTGTGTGTGTAACTTTAATCCTGAAATTTTTTGTAAAGCGCTCAGATATCTCTGAGTTTGGTGTGCAATATAAATCAATAAACAAACAAACAATCATGATGCCAGTAATACAACTATAAGATCCATGTCCAAGTTGGCTCTGACAATATATGCACATACCCATACATACTCGTGTTGGATTTGCCATTAAGAATGCTTTGCGAGAATAAGAAAACATGTCCAAACTGGCACATCCAATGTAGGCCAATTTAGACATGTAACAGCACTTATGTTTACTTTATCATAAATGCCAAGCCACAGTGTGATATTATAGCTAGAATGCTGCACCAATATGCCAGTCTACCCATGTAATAACACTTATAATAATTGCTTTATAATACATTCCTGATTAAACATATCATGCTACATTAAGAAATGACTATACTGGCTGCACCAAAATGCCAGTCTAAGCATGTAACACCACGTATCATGCCTGCTTTATCATAGAAAGATCTAGTAAAAAGAAATGACATGTCACAGTCAGAAAAGGCTCGAATGGCTTAAGCAAAACTCCACTATAGCTACGTAATAACATGTATCATGCTTGTTTTATCACAGATGCCCAATAGAAAATGGGATGCAACAGTTTGAAATCGCTAGACGAGATTTGCCAAAATGTTGGTCAATCCAGGTAATCATACTTATCATGCTTGTGTTATCATAGACATGTGGTACAACATATCCCCAATGGGCCATGCAAGGCTGCGGAATCAAAACACCCCACCCTTGCTTGACCTACTGGACATGCACACTGAGGAACATAACCTTTCAAAGCGAAAATACCCATACATTAACCATGGTGGGCGAGGGCACTGGCGGGTTAGCACCCCTTTGCCAATTATGATCCAAAGAGAAATATCCTCCTCACACCTGCTACGGAATTCTGGGTCAAGCCAGCATTTTAGCAGACTGATGGGGATAATTGCTTTTAAAAAGAAAATCGAATCACTCACGTTTGTTTTGTTTTTTTAAGTTGACATGATAGAAAGAACCTTGAGACAAGTAGCTTCAGTATGGATACACGTTTCCTTAAATACAACAAAAAATACATTTAAGATGTGTGGTCAAAAAGTTCCAAATGAAGTCCTGCATTTTAAGCGGCACTTGGCAGTAATAACTGTTTCATAAAAACATTTAAAGAGCATCTATTTTACTGTCGGTGTTTCAGCACACGTACACTCGTATGCACATTAATACATTTTACATATTAAGAAAAAAGTAACAAACAAAGTTAACGGGGGGACACGTTTGGAGGGAGGTGGTACTTTCAGTGCTAACCGTAGTATTCTTGATTGCAGGGGGCACATGCTTTCATGGGTAATTAGTACTGCCAACAGGAGCAACAGATAAAAGCATCACCAGTATTATCAGGAAGAGCCCAAAGCCTTTTCTCAATGTATTACTTTTGTGCAGGCTGTTACCAACATGGTGGCTTTATTATTGTATCGTAGGATTGCCATGGGCAAGGATGCTACAATAAATTGGCCACTGTTATGTTAGGTTATGTTACACGCCTTTTATGCTGTGCATATCACCACCACAGTGGTCCCAAAGTACCCAGCCTCGTGTGCATGATGGTGCGCTGTGGCCCAGCCAAGGGCGAACCATACCTTGTAAGGCAAATGGGAATAGATTCGCGGGAAGGAACAGCTGTGTTTTAAATGGAGAGCGTTTATGATAGAGGTTGCAGGGGGCGCTGTGAGATAATGGTAATTGACCAAGAGATGACTCCCAGGCTGGTATGCAATGTTTCATGAAGGAAATCAATAGAACAATACATGCGTGATAGATCAGTCGGTAACAGCATGAATATCAGATGCCTTGGAGATTTTGAGAAGTGTACCCTTGAAGGGTGGAGGCTTCTTTGTCAGATAATGTTATCAAACTCCAATCCTAATACGTCTAGAGAGTAATGTCGTGATGCCAAGCCAATTGACCAGAAGTGCCAGTGTAACGATGTGGCACTGTACAGATGAATGCAGGGAAAACAAAAATAGAGAAAGGAATGTAAGGGTGAGTGGATTTTCAAACCCCTGCGCCAAAATGACGTCTCTACTAGATGAAGGTTTAGAATGATTGTGAATCCTGCGTGTCCACTAA
Source organism: Ambystoma mexicanum (assembly GCF_040938575.1). Lineage (NCBI taxonomy): Eukaryota > Metazoa > Chordata > Amphibia > Caudata > Ambystomatidae > Ambystoma > Ambystoma mexicanum. The sequence continues at coordinate 445,482,113 of NC_090935.1, read as the reverse complement.
AGTAAGGATGATACAAAGGGATCCCTCTTTTGATGTACATTCCCTGTGTGTAGCAATTATGTGTGGCAAATAAACTTACATTAAAGCTGAACTCTAATAGGGTGAAGACAAGTGCACCAAACACTGTAAAATGGGAATCAGGCTGTCACCTCAACATTGATGCTTTCTTCCTTTCTAAATCAGAACGTTTTGTATCCAGTCCTTTTTGTACTCAGAGGCATCCTCAAGGCCTTCAGACCCACAATATCTGGGATGTAGCAGATTAAATATTTTTTGTGGCAGGTTATGAGTTTATTTGAGGTGGAATTATATATGCTACCATCGCGGTCCACACACTGTATGTCAAAAATCGTAATTGTAACTTCATTTATCCAACTGAGCAGCTCCTCCAGGACTTGTCAATGAGTTTAGATTTGTATGGATTGAACACCCAAATATCCACCAAACTTTAAACAATTGCAGTATTGCTTTTCACAAAAGATTAATTTTCATACTTGACAGCAACAATGTAAGGTATAGTAACACAGTGTTGACAGCAGATTACACTGTTACCTAATGCACTTGTAAGTAGTAACAGTAATACGGTACACCTCTATCTTAACATTATGTACTGGTATCCCATTACTGAAACATTGACACAGCTCTCCTGCTGCTCCTATATCCAGACGTGCAGTGTTCTCTTGCATTCTGGTGCCTAGACATAAGCAGAGCCCCCATGATGTACCTCTGTCCTGACTGCGAGCATTGCAGGAAGGCAAGATGGCCACTGTGGCCTCTTGTTTTATATTGCCCTTTACCTTGTTTCCCAAAGTCCTGGGAAGCCCTGCCTCTGTTCCTTCCCCCTGATTGGCCGTTCGGTGTATACACCACATATGGCTCCGGGGCTGACTCTTGTCAGACTGAATAGAGCCTTCCCAGGTGCTGTGTGTTCTGGGCACACCGTACGGGTGTGATCTGGGGGAATTGAGTCTGAAGTGAACTCACATTCTGTGTTATAGGGGTTTGGTTTCTGTGTGTGTGTCACAATGACTGAGACAGCCCTGACTGAAACTGACATGAATGCAGTGTGCTGAAAGTCTGGGTACTTACCCCAATCCACATTCTTTGTTATGGGTGCCTGAGTGAAGTGAATGGCCTGAATGCCTGTGAGCCTGAGTGGCTGTCTGCCTGCATGAAAGCCCTTCTACATGATTGGTTGACCTATTCTGCCTCAGACTGAGTGAATGGGAACCACTGGGTATACAAGGATAACTCTCACTCACCAATTTGTTGAGAAGCTGAAGTTGAAACTGAAGCAAGAAGAAACTGTTTCTAGAAGCCCAGCAGGAGGAGAAGTCTGTATTTTCTTTGTGTAATCCAAAAGCTCCTGTGTTCTTTCAGTGACTGATCTAGAGAGGACCTGCAAAGGAAACCTCTTGCCGAGTTACGAGGAACCATCGTGCAAACTGCTACTCTTCATCAGAAGTACCCTGCAAGCCAGTCCTGTGCTCCTGCCATCTGGAGAAGGGGTCTTTGTGAGTCTTGAAGAGGAGAGCCCAGACATCTCGAGTCGAGGAAGTCCATTGGTGACTGCTGGAAGCCATTGCTCTCTACTGCCCAGAAAAGGGGGTAACCTGGCATAGTCCTGCTCAACACCCGGAACTGCGAATGTTCCAAACTGCCTAAGCACATTTCAAAGGACATCCTTGCCATCATCACTGGCCACATTTTCCTGAGAGTCTAGATCGCTGAATGCAGAGCAAGGTCTGTTGTTGGGTTTCCCACCACCGGAAGCTAACAAAGATATCCAGAGGGTCCAGTCTTGGTGAGGGTCTGTGGTCTATGCAAATGGTCACATTTCGGTCACTGGAAGCTATCCAGACATCTCTATTGTGGCTGCGGCACTGAAGAACCGAAAGTCAGACATCCGCGTTAATCTGAAACCCGACACAAAAAGTGACCTCTGCACCCGTCAACATCAGAAGTCATTGAACAGTCTCTTACTCTCATCTGCCAAGCCTTTAAAGAGCCCACAGCAAGTTTCATATTCACAGAACTTCTATAGTCGTTTAAACCATCAACCTAAGGAGAGCACTGCGAAGAGTAAAACTGCTGCACTTCAGAAAGACTTTGGTTCAATTTTTCGAGTGGACTCAGCATCACAGTGGCTCCTTCTTCCAAGGGGCGTCCATCCTCGGAGGGAATCATAGATTGAAACCAAAAAACACTGCCACTTCACCTGCCAAGACACCAAAGGTACCGTGATGATTTTGGCCAGTGTGGGCTCAAGATGAGTTATTATATGAAAAACAGATTTGGTAGACAGAGAGATGGAGCAGTTCTCAGAGCTGTAATCTACTAGAAACCTTCTTAATGGGAGTTTCTGCTGTATCTGCAGATGCAAATGTTCCAGATCTCTTTTTTACTCTCCAAACAAATCAGGGCTTCCATCCACTCTCCACACTGCATATGGAATAAATAAAATCTGTTGTGTATTTTGTGGATATTTGGGGCTTTGCAGTATTTTCTTACCGCCAAAATACGTTTGGCAATAATCACTCTCTGTATTCATATTGGATCACACATAACAATAATACATTGCATTATTTAAGAATTCAGACCTATTTAGATAATGTGCGTGATAATTTGCGTGGTTGGTTTATTTGTGGCCCCAATATCTAACATCCCTTGTTTTTTATCTAGATTGTTCTTGATTACTAGAGAGACCTCAGGCCTACATTTTAGGAATACCACATTTTCAGTGTTAGTGTTGTGTGCCACCATGGGCTATTGTGGTATTTTTGTGGTAATTTCCACTACCTTATATACGGTATGGAACTATGTCCAGAGAGTCTCTCTTCCCGTTGGCACATGTACCTCCAACAAGCTATGCTACAAACAGCCACTCACAACTGTCCATACTGAATATAATCATGCACACATCTGTTTTAAAATGACAATTGCACTGTTTAAAAATCTACCCACGTTTAAACCTTTTCCCATGCAAAATGAAAGACAGAAATAATACACACTAGCTATCTGTTTTCAGATATTTTTGTATTATATAAATTTCCTTTAAACACAGTTTAACCCTTTTTTATAGAAATAAATGAAATGGTACCACATTATTTGTGATAAAATGAACAGAGAACTGCGAGAATATATTCAATTGGTAACATTAAATATGCTGGTAAGGGACTGGGACTCCCTCGAATACACTGACTGAACAGTTTCGCACACTTTCGCACAGCTCCCACACTTCTGTAATTACCTTATCTGTTCAGCATGAGCTTTCTCCGGCTATTCTCTTTCTGAATTTGGCTCCCTTGAAGATTAACCCCAGTGAAAACAAGCGTCTGCCGTTCTCAAACCGGGGTTATTGCCTGGAATTCTCAGCTTTTGCAGCAGGAATGCTTCAGCCAGGAAACAGGTCCTTCTCCCAGCTCTGCAAGATCTCGATTGTCCTCGCCCTCTCCTCAAGCATCCCCAGCAAAACTCTAATCACAGCCTCTAGCATGATACCTGCTATGACGCTGCTCCAATCAGAATCAATCATGTCATCTCCTTCCTCACTACACAATGGCTCATTTCTACAGTAAAAATTGTAACAAACTGATTTCCTGTTCCTTCGAGCTCTTTGCTTCCTGTAGTTATGTGGACAGGGCAGCAGAGAAAAAAAAATGAATGTGCGTTTAAAAGTTCACTTTCAGAGTAGGCCTAATTCTGCAGTGGAGACACATTTTTATTGGTGGGTTATGTAAAATAAAGTTTTATTAGTCAGGTTAGCTATTAATAAGGTTAGTTATTAATTTTCAAATGTGTCTCTTGCAACATAGGCATTTCAGGTGAAAAATAGTGTGCATTTTCGAATGTGCACATGTGTGCTTTTAACTGTAAAAATAGATTTGCATCTTATATGTAAAAATCGTTTTTGACTGAATAGCCTGTCTTTACTTATATGTCCATGTTACTCTGGCAACACATATAGCAATGCACCACACCCATGTGTTGGTGCTGCATAAACAAAAATGCTACCTGTGCAGTAGTGCTGTACTCTGTGCTGTAACATGCCAAATATCCTTACATACCCTCCTTTTGTTTTTAGAACTTGGCTACGATCCAAGTCAATTCCTAAAAGCAACTTGTTCTTTTTTTTCTTTTCACAATATAGCAATCCAACAAAATGAATATTCATGTGCATCAATGAAAAAGTTGCAATCAACACAGTATTCATCTTAGTTCATTAGTTTACAAAATGTTCTACATTTGCCTTCTCAGTGGAAGTGGCATTACTCTAAGTTTTGATTTTACAAGTCAATTAAAAACAATAAAATAAAACAACTAACTAAAACAAATAATTAATATAACAAATTAAAATAAATAATTAAAATAATAAATACGTGGAACTCCATATGTCAGGACTCTTGTCTGCCTCTGATATGTCTCGACCAGCGATGTCATTTGGTTCATTCGAGTATACTTTCATCTTTGGCAATCTTGGATCCATAGGAGTCATCTTTTCTGGCATTCTGGTTATCTTGTCTTCACCTCCACCTGGAGGCAGGCATCTTTTGGTCTTCATCCAGGGGACTCTAGGACTCCATCGTCTCCCGTGGCCTCTGATCCCGGAACCTCCGACCAAATAATGTTAATTTTCTCAATCAAATAGAAAAGAAACAAATTAAGTACATAGCACAAAACTAACTTCACCCTTTTGCCAAAAATAAAACATGCTTGGTAAAAACATTTCGTTTTTTTTTTTCTGAAATTAAACACAAGTTAAAAAGAAAACAAACACATATAAAACAGCATTCAATATTTAATACATGTTTAACTTCTCTGTCACTGCCTCCTGATTGTACCCATTTATTTTCTCTTTTTGTGTTCAAGGGAGTTTATCTGTTTCTACATGCTCAAGCTGCCTGATCTCATGTCTGGGATGGCATGGTTTGATTTGATTTACATGGACGAACTGCTCTATTGCCGTTTCACCTTCATTTTTCAAAATTTTATAAACTACAGGAGAGACCTTATCTATAATTCGAAATGGCCCCTGCCAGGCTGCTAGAAATTTAGAATTTTTCTGTTTACTTTTTCCAAAATGAAACTTGTACACCTGATCCCCAACACTGTATTCCTTTACTGATGTTCTTTTATCATAGTATGTTTTAGCACTGTCAGCAGCCCTTTCCAGATTTCTCTGCACAAAAGCAAATGCATGTTGCAAATGCTTCCTCAGTTCATCAATGTACTCATGAACTGTGGATGCACTCACAAGTGTTTGCTCATGTGTTCTGTATAGTAGGTGTTGTGGTAACACCATTTTCCTACCTGTCAAGACCTCATGGGGGCTAAAACCTGTTGCTTTGGCAGGAGTTGATCTGATTGCCATCACAACCAACGGTAAACGTAAATCCCAGCTATAACCTGCTTCTGCCACGAATTTCTTTAAAATATCCACAACAGACCTATTGCTCCTTTCAACTGTACCTGAAGACGCTGCCCGATATGCGATATGTAGTTTCCTTTTCACACCTAGTATTTGCCATACCTTACTCATTAGAGTACTTGTGAAATGACTTCCTCTGTCTGACTCAATTCTTTGTGGCAACCCAAACCTTGAGAACACATGGTTCACCAGCAATGTGGCTGCTGTTTGCGCACTACAATCTGGTGCAGGAATGCATTCAATCCACTTCGACATCAAACATACCACACTTAAAATATAACGGTTTCCCCTGCTCAACCTTTTTAAAGGACCTACATAGTCTATTTGCAAATCTGACCATGGGAGGGTTAGGCCTCTTTTCATCAATGGTGCTCTATGCATTGGTGAAGCAGGTTTAAATTGGGTGCATACTAGACATCCTCTAGTATATAATTCCACATCTTGGGACATATGTGGCCAGTAAGCATAATCTTTTAGTATTTCTAATGTTTTTTGTGAACCTCTATGGCCTGCAGTTATGGCATCATGTGCATGGTGTAGCATTAGCCCTCTGAATGAAAGGGGTAATACACACTGTATTTGTCCTGTTATGGACTCTCTAATCATGAGTCCATCCTGTAATCTAATTCGTGTTTTGTTCTTTAATAGCACCCTCAACTCTTCTTTTCCCATACAATCATTTTCTGTTAAAGAATTTTGTTCAGGATCTATCAAATGATTATAATAGATTCACAAAATTTGATCATTCTTTTGTGCCTCAATCAAATCTTGGTCTGGTGTGTCATGACTCCACTGCACCACTGGTTGATCTACCTCCTTTGGTGCTTTAGAACGTGTCACTGCATCAATTTGTATTTCACCCATTAAATAATAAATAGGTAGCAATTCTCCCATCACAGCCCCAATCTTAGCCAGGTGGTCTGCCTTATCATTTCCCTCATTATCCTCTCCTGGTGTTTTTAAATGTCCACAATTTTTTCTCCAGTATATTGTTAAATTATTCTCTGACCCCAATTTGTCTATGGCTTGTATCATTTTTCCATGTTTAAGTGGCTTTTTGTTGTATGTAACCATGCCTCTTGCTTTCCAACCAGGCAAATACTCCACAAAGCTATTCCGTGCATAGTCAGAATCAGTCACCAGGACAATTTCACTGACCTTTTTATCAACTGCAGTAGCAATTGCTTTATAAATGGCTGCCAATTCCGCCACCTGACTGCTCCTAGCTCCAATCCTCATCCCTATACTGGGGACGCTGTCACATTTCAACCAGACATTTCCTATTCCTGCCACTAATTGTTTATTACTGTCATTTTCAATGTGAAAAGCACAACCATCCACATATACAGTTGGCAAATCCTTGCATGTCTTTTCATCAAAAGCTTTGTGTGGTGATTGTTCAAATTCCTGCAAACTAGTTTCCACTTCCATTTCATTTGGTATTTGTTCAGCTGCGCAGTCATGTAAGTCAGCTAACCCTTGAGCAATTGGGTTCTTTTTATTTTGTCCATATCTCACTTCTACGGGAAAACCTTGTAATGCCAGCGTCCATGAAGTGATTCTGGACTGCGCTAGATTACCTGATCTAATTCTTTTACTCTCTAAAAATTGCAAAGGTTGATGTTTTTTTTCAATAATCACCTTTTCTCCCTGAACAATGGGGCGGAAATGTTGTAGCGCCCACACTGTGGTTAATAGGGCCTTTTCACATTCATTAAATTTCATTTCAACTTGGGAAAATGCCTTACTTGCATAGGCAATGGTTTTGTGATTCAAATTGTGTTTTTGTGATAACACTGCTGACATACAATGTTCAGAAAAACCTATTTCTATAAAGAAATCCCTGTCCTTTATGGGGTATGCTAAACATGGTGCCTTTACAAGACATTCCTTTAATTTAGCCACTGCATCAGACTGCTCTTTTTCCCATTTCCAGGGAGTATTCAGTTTAAGCAGTTTAGTCAATGGTTGCGTGATTTCTGCATAATTTTCAATGAACTTTCTGTTATAGCCTGTCATCCCTAATAAACTTTTTACTCCTTTCACATTTTTAGGATCTTTTAATCTTAGTATGGCCTCTATTTTCTTGTTCAGTCACTTCATGCCCTAGAAAGTTCACTTTGTTCTTGCACCATTGTGCTTGTTGCAAAGATACTTTGGCGCCTGCTTTCTGCAATTGGCCAAGCACATGTCTTATTTCATCAAAATGGCTTTTCAGGCTTTCATTTTTTATCAAGACATCGTCCACGTAAACTATTGTTCCTCTTTCCGCTGCATCCGGCATGGCCTTTCTCAAACATATGCCAAATTCACTCCCACTATTGATGTACCCGAACGGAGCTCTAAGCCAGGCGTATTGAGTCCTGTCAAATGTAAAGGAAAATAAATGTTGTATCTCCTCTGCCAATGGCACGCACCAATATCCAGAGGTGAGATCTAATGTGGTAAATACATTTGAACCATGTACCTGAGCTGGGCCCTGATCAATGAATGGCAGTGGCCATCTAGATACTGGTACTCTTTTATTTAACTCTCTCAAGTCTGCACATAGCCGCCATTGACCATTTGGCTTTAACACACCTAAAATAGGTGTATTGGATGTGCTATGAATGGGCCTGATGATTCCCCGCGATTCCAAATTTTTAATAATCTCTGCCAATGATACTAAACATGCCAGCGGTAGTCTATACTGGCGTACAAACACTGGATTTCTGCTACACCCTTCTGGTAGTGTGGCCACATGTAAATCAGTTAAACCACAATCATAAGCATCTTTTGCAAATACATCCTTAAATTCCATAAATATCTCCCTCAGATTGTCCCTATCCTCATTGCTTTCACACGCATCCGCTAAGGAGATCTGCTCTTCTACCATTTTGGAAAATTCTGGAAAATCTTCTGGTAAGGGAATCTCGGCGCTTTCCTCTAACTGTGTGGCTGTGTCTTTTTGTAAAGCTGCCACTTTTAAATATTTTGGCATATCAGCTTCCACTTCAATGGGCTGATTTTCTGTTTCATTTTCATTTAAATTAAATATTATGCAATCCTCTTGATGGCAGCACACTGTCTCATTTGAATCATAAGGATACACAGAATGAATTTTAAATATTCCTTTGGGCTGAGAATCCAGGTGTTCTGGCAACTCACCCTTAGCATCTACATACTTTTCAGGGATATTTCCAATCATCATGTTATTTAAATCTGCCGTATAATGTGATTTTTGTATGGCCATTCCTAATGGGGAGTTTTCCTCTAAATGAATATCCTGACAACCTTTATTATTTACCATAATTTTTACAGATCCTTCACCAATGTCTACCAATGGAATGTATTCATAATACAGGCCTTGCTGTTTTATGGATTCATTCAGGCATACAAATGCAGCAGAGCCTTTCATCTGCTGTCCATTTTTGCATTTCAGTGTTATTGCAAACTGTTTTGTAAATGCAGGAATAATAGTATCTTTCCTCATTTGTAATTCGATTGCATAAGGAACCAGTTGTGCACAATGATAAGCCCTTCTCTTGTCTTCAAATTCGGGTGCCGGACCACCTAGGCGTGACCATATTTTTTGATTAAGGAAATCTAACACCATACACATTCTGTGCATGATGTCATTGCCCATGTAAAATTCATTTTGTGCTCCACTCACTATCCATACATTATGGTAAATTGTTTTCTGCCCAATGCTAATTTTAAGCATGCATCTGACTGCAATTCGGTTTTCAATGTCTGGACTGTCCAACCCAGAAACATATTGGTTTTTAATCCTAAATTTCGGGATTTCTTCCCTCTCCATTATTTTTTGCAACAATTTCTCATTAATGAAACTCCTTACATGTCCAAGCGCTAAAGTGGCTTTTATTGTTTTAAAATAGCCATTTATACCAACATGAACCCATGGTTGCTCATCTTCCATGTGTATTTCTGCCAGAGTGGTAATGTGTTTTTCTGAATCTGTTTTAGGAGCAATATTGTGTTTGCATGTTTTCTCTTTTAAATAAAAACGTAATGTGTGCTCATCTATGGCAGTCTGCCAATTTTTCCTTGGTTCCAAGTATATTTGTACAGGTAGTTTTTCATTGTCGCTCTGCATTTTGTCTTGACACATTAATATAACAGTGACACTAGGTATGCAGCTATTCTGGAGATATACCTCCACAGCATCATTTGTTTTGGCAACAGTGTGACATTCATTTATATTGCTGTTTTGTGATTTTAGTTTCTTAGGCCTCAATGGTTTTTTGGTTAAGGACCACAGCACTCCATTCACCCCATCTATGAGAGGAGACAATCTTTTCAGGCAATCTGTCCCCATCAGAAATGGAATTTCACAAATAGATGTGACCAATACCTCTTGTTTCATTCTGTGCTTTCCTATTTTTATGTCACCCTCAGTTACACCTATGATGGGCACCTCCTCCCCATTAAAGTTATGCAATGGACCTTGATTTTCCTTCACTGTGATCTGACTCTGTGGGGGTCTCCCTTCATTGATACTCTTTACCAGCTCCTTGGACATAATTGTGGCCTGTGCGCCAGTGTCAATCATAGCAAAGGTGTGGCATTTTTCTTCTACAGTGATGGGTGCATAATATCTGTCCTCAACTTCCTCTAATACACATAAGAAGTGTGAATTCTTACTGATTTCAGGGCTCACCTTTCTCAGGTCTTTTTCACTTTTGGCTAAGCACATTGGTAAATGGAAAGACATTTTTCCCTCCTTTTTACCCATTTCTGCGCGAGAGACTTTATTCATTTCTCCATGATCAGAGGTTTTTTGGAGTGTGGCCACTGTTCGCCCATCCATCTGGGTAACATCAGAGACCACATTACAACCTTCCAACTGAACATGTGTAACAACATCATTCAGCAATTTGTCATTTTTTAATTTTGTGCATTTGTGATCATTTAGTGTGATACCAGCCCTTTCAGCCTCTTCAAAAATATGTGGCTCAAAGAATTCTTCAGGTGATTGACTTGTACCCTCCTTTTGAGTATTTCCTTTTTCTGTCTGTGTTTGGTCATTGTTTTGCTTGCCCAGGGAAGGAGCTATAGCATCCCCACTTACTCCCTGTTCACTGGTATTCCCCATGCATGAGTCATTTTTCTTAAATCTTTGTTCTTTTGGAATTCCTAATGTTTCTTTTTCATTTGTGGAAATCTTTACTGTTTTATTTAGCTCTAGGTTAAACCGTATCTCTTTTTTAGAATTATTTGCACTTTCTGTCACAAGTTCATTTACTGGCACTTTCATTTTTAATCCATTAGGCATCTCAGAGTCGTTATGCAAAATTATGTCAGAGCAATCTGTGATTTTGGCACTGCAGTTATCATGAGTACTTAGTCACTTTTCGGAAGCCCCCCGGTCATTGCTATGGCCATCAGCCCCCTCTTTGGAAGGTTGTTTTTGCGCTGTATAGAGCTTTCCTATTTGCTCAGCTAACATTTTCACTTGGGCCTCAAGGCACTGGAACCTTTCCATCTCTCTAGGATCCTCTTTCTGTGGCCTAGGTCGATATGGGTTGTTTTCCCCCTGATTGGATCTATTCTGATACCTCTCAGGTGATTGATGTTGGTTGGGATGGTTTCTGAACTCTTGATTCATTTGTGGAGGCGAGCGGGTTGCACCCATCCTTTGATTATAGTCCCCTGGTGGGGAATCATTGTACTGACGTGGATTGTAGTTCACGTTTTGCCTCATGTCCTGTCTCTCAGATTGTTGGTACTGGCCCCTATGTTGATTTCCATTATCAGTAAATCGATCCACATATCGGGGTCTATCCTGATTACCATATATCATGGTGTTGGGATCAAATCTGCTCTGTGTCCCCAATGACTGGTAGGGACCATCATTTCTTTGATCTTGATTTTGTCTCTGGTTATTGTTCATACCTGCCATATCAGGCCGATATCCTACCCGGGATCTGTCTCCTAAATACCTAGGGCTGATGTAGCTATCTCTATTACTAGGATCATGTGATTGGAACATTGGTACAGGAAATGGCGATCTTTGTTGATTACCCCTTTGTTCAGGTGTCACATTATTTTTACCTTGGCTTTGAGCAGACTGAAGGGACATTTTGGCTGACCTGATTTCCATTACTGTGGCTGAGGGTTCTTTAGATTTAGGTCTAGTATCTTTCATTTTATCACTTTCTCTACCCTGATAATAGAGTACCTCATATAGTTTTGTGCTTTGATGTACAATCCATTCAAGGGACTTGTCACGGTCAAATTCACGGACCAATTGGGATATGATGTCTTTCTGTAGCCCATAGAAGTATGCAGTTTTAAACTCCTTGGAATTTGGGTCAAAAGATACATCAAAGTGAGAAAATGCTCTTTTTAAGTCTTGTAAAAATTGGCGAGGGGATGTATTAGGTCCAGCAGTAATTGTGTAAGCGACTTTCTTTGCCTCCTGCAATGACTGAAAAGGAGAAAAATGACGCCTAATTTCTTTTTCAAACTCCAACCAGGTCATATTCTGCTGTTCATTTAATCCCCTTATGATGCTGGCCGTCGGGGAATCTAAAGTTAAATGAAAATATTGTCTGTACTGTTCCTTAGGTATCTGGAGTGCTTTAAAAATGTCATGCACCACTTCTAAGTGATCCTCAATGCAGCATTCACCTCCCTTTTTAAATGGTTTGATCAGGGCTTTAATGGATTTCATTATTTTTATGGGACTTCTTGTTGCAATGCATGGAATTGCACTATTTTGTGATTCAATCCTGTTTTCAGGTGTATGAGATTGGTGGCTGCCCCCAATGGGAGTATCAAATCCCCCAAGGGCACTGCAACCAAGTTCAGTCACCGGCCCAGTCACTGGAGCACTAGCTCTTTGGGCAGAGCTAGAATTCACCTCCACTCCATTGAATGTGGTACCCTGCCACCTCTCCTGGGACCTGGGAATGCACATTTGCTGTTCTAAGTCCTTACACTTTTTAAGGAGTCTGTTTGCTTCATTTTGCAAATAGTTGTTTTCATCACTCATCTTATTAATCACCTCCTGCATGTCGCACATTTGCATTTGGCATTCATTGAACTCTTTATTTCTCTTGTCTCTTTCTTGAATCATTTTAAGCATTTCTTGCTCTGCACTCTGGAGATCACATTCTTTTTCACAATGTTCTTTTTGTAAAATCTGCATTTCTGAAACAACCTCATCTTTATCCTGTCTAATGTGGTCCACTAAGGCTTTTAAGTGTACCAATTCTTGCTCACTATCCTCAAATTGTTTCTTCCTTTTGGATAACTGTGCATCAAAGTCTCTGCATTTTAATTGCATGTCTTTTTGGCATACATCCAAATCTGCTCTTAACATTTCCTGATTTTTACTAGCCCCATCTAATTTAGTCTTTAACCTGTTAATTAGCTGGGTATCATTCTCCTGCATTCGCAGGGACTTAGTCAAAATAAACCATATTTTGCCGCATAGCCGTATTAAACAGTGTTTCTCTGCACTTTTATCGGCTGCATTCAATAATCTTGTAAGGCAGACCTGAATTATGCTGCCTTCTGCAAAAATATTGTCTAGTTTTTGTTTCTGCACCTCACCCTGAATGCGGTCACGCCATTCTAAGGTGCTGTTCGACGACCACGTCCCATGTGCAAACAACTTTGCCTCTAAATATTGCACTAGGTCTGAAAATGTGGTTTCCCTTTGTGACATTCTGAAATTCGTTTTTAGTGGCACACTGCTATTATAAAATGGGTTACCTTTAATGTGCAAAAGGCAGTGTGAGACACGCTTGCCACGCCCAGTAGGTACTCTATGATCACTTTCCCGGCCTGCAACGCACCATAAATATGTTGGGTATTTTGTGGATATTTGGGGCTTTGCGGTATTTTCTTACTGCTAAAATACCTTTAGAAATAATCACTCTCTGTATTCATATTGGATCACACATAACAATAATACATTGCATTATTTCAGAATTCAGACCTATTTAGATAATGTGCGCGATAATTTGCGTGGTTGGTTTATTTGTGGCCCCAATATCCAACATCCCTTTTTTTTTATCTAGATTGTTCTTGATCACTAGAGAGACCTCAGGCCTACATTTTAGGGATACCACATTTTCAGTGTTAGTGTTGTGTGCCACCATGGGCTATTGTGGTATTTTTGTGGTAATTTCCACTACCTTATATACGGTATGGAACTATGTCCAGAGAGTCTCTCTTCCCGTTGGCTCATGTACCTCTAACAAGCTATGCTACAAACAGTCACTCACAACTGTCCATACTGAATATAATCATGCACACATCTGTTTTAAAATGACAATTGCACTGTTTAAAAATCTACCCACGTTTAAACGTTCTCCCATGCAAAATGAAAGAGAAAAATAATACACACTAGCTATCTGTTTTCAGATATTTTTGTATTATATAAATTTCCTTTAAACACAGTTTAACCCTTTTTTACAGAAATAAATGAAATGGTACCACATTATTTGTGATAAAATGAACAGAGAACTGCGAGAATATATTCAAATGGTAACATTAAATATGCTGATAAGGGACTGGGACTCCCTCGAATACACTGACTGAACAGTTTCGCACACTTTCGCAGAGCTCCCACACTTCTGTAATTACCTTATCTGTTCAGCATGAGTTTTCTCCGGCTATTCTCTTTCTGAATTTGGCTCCCTTGAAGATTAACCCCAGTAAAAACAAGCGTCTGCCGTTCTCAAACTGGGGTTATTGCCTGGAATTCTCAGCTTTTGCAGCAGGAATGCTTCAGCCAGGAAACAGGTCCTTCTCCCAGCTCTGCAAGATCTCGATTGTCCTCCCCCTCTCCTCAAGCTTCCCCAGCAAAACTCTAATCACAGCCTCTAGCATGATACTTGCTATGAAGCTGCTCCAATCAGAATCAATCATGTCATCTCCTCCCTCACTACACAATGGCTCATTTCTACAGTAAAGATTATAACAAACTGATTTCCTGTTCCTTCGAGCGCTTTGCTTCCTGTAGTTATGTGGACAGGGCAGCATAGAAAAAAAAATGAATGTGCGTTTAAAAGTTCACTTTCAGAGTAGGCCTAATTCTGCAGTGGAGACACATTTTTATTAGTGGGTTATGTTAAATAAAGTTGTATTAGTCAGGTTAGCTATTAATAAGGTTAGTTATTAATTTTCAAATGTGTCTCTTGCAACATAGGCATTTCAGGTGAAAAATAGTGTGCATTTTTTAATGTGCACATGTGTGCTTTTAACTGTAAAATAGATTTGCATCTTATATGTAAAAATCGTTTTTGACTGAATAGCCTGTCTTTACTTATATGTCCATGTTACTCTGGCAACACAAATAGCAATGCACCACACCCATGTGGTGGTGCTGCATAAAAATAAATTCTACCTGTGCAGTAGTGCTGTACTCTGTGCTGTAACAAGCCAAATATCCTTACAAATCCTATCATTGATTACTCAAACACAGTCAAACCTCAAAATGGAACAATCTTTGAATAGAGACTGTGAGCCAACTAGCCCAAAGGCCCTCTGGCCCTCCATCTGAAAAGAGATATGGTAGACATTCATAGTGGCCTCAACCACTCATACTCGGTTTATAATTTACAATTGTGCACTCTTTATACCCTCCAGATTGATAAAATCTGGGCTAGACGTGCACACATCCTTATGTTGGTCATGCCAAGAAACACTTAAACACTTTTTGACTGTAAATCTGCCTGCTTTTTAGGAGTCCATTTGGCCAACACTTCTGCGTATATGTGGAGCAACTATTCCATTAACACTCTCCTCTCTTATAAGTGGGAGCGTCATCCACCTATTCCGAGGGAACTATAACCAGCAACATCTATTGGAAACCTTGACTTATAGAGTGTTTAAGGCTATTCCGTCCAACTGAAAGAACCTCAGCTGCCGCTTGAAAGCGGGGTGGTGAAACTTGGTTGCTTACACTCATTGAATGGATTCTCGGAAGCCACACCCCCCCACACCTAGTTTGGATGCAGGGTCCATGGACATTGCTGGAGAGCTCTCTGAACAGCTCAAATGGCAGTACGTTCCAGCACTTTAGTGTGCAAATGTGCAGCCACGAGGGCGGACTTCCATGATGGACGATCACAGCTCTTCCTTATAATGAATTTGAGTGGGCTCTTCTATCTTGCTCTTATCTACCATGATTCCCTCTCACTGGCAATTATAGACATGCATGCAGAGGAGAATACACATGTGATTGGAATAGTATGTAAAGTTGAATGAATGGTAAAGGTTTAATGTTTAATATGTTTGTGCAAAGGTTTGCTACTAACAGCACAAGATGTACCATGAGATGGGTATGAGCAGGGCAGGAATATACTCTAGCTGCTATTTGGAACAAAGCGGCCATGCTATGCTATGCTATTTGTGGCTATGCTTCTGTATCTAAATTCTGGTCACAGTCTATGCTTTTTGATCTATGTACTCTATGCTCTCTATGCTGATATATCTAGCTTGGTGATGGGATATTCATATGTTCATGTACTAGTTCTATCGTGTTTTAGTAGATGATCACATTTCAAACTAAAATCTGTTAAAACAGATGGAACGGTATGGCAGTTAAGTATTAACATTTGATATCTCACAATAGAAATATGATAACAAGAAAAGGTTTGCAGGCAAGCTTTTGCCAAATTAGAAGAGAATGCAGAAGACTTCACTGAAGAACATCTAAAAAACAGATCAAAACACATGTTGCTATCATCAAAGAGGCATCAAACGAGAAACCATTTGTTAACATCAACAATGCCACAAGCAATAGAGCAGCATTGTTTAGTTTACCAAAGCCTTATTAAGCCTAATTCTGAAAGGCGTTTGTAACTAGGACAAGGACTTCTTCATTATTACCGCCCACAGTGCCAACTTGAGCCAATTCACCAACTCAAGTCCTTTCCACATTGAAAAAGTCCTAAAAGTACAAAAAGACCACGTGTCATTCCAGCTTTCTCTTTGACCACTACTCAGCATTGAGCTCCATCATCCTAGCCGAGCACTTTTCTCATGACCTTTCACTCAATATTAAACAATCATTCCAGGAACGCTCCCTTCTAAAGAAACGTGCACATGAAATAGTCACTACTCTTCCCAATCAGCCTTCATTGGACCCCACAATCGTCTCCTTTCTTAAAGTAATATTGGATTGTGACTTTACAGTAATTGGCCATTGTTGGTGGCTGTGGGGCTAGGGTAAGATCACAACAGTCACAATGTGTTGTTAACCTCTTGTAGAGTGCTTGACATCTTTTCACATGGGACTTTGTGCTGCAGCGTGTCAACAGCTGGTGCAAGGGATGGAAGGAAATGTGAGCAAGGGAAGACAGCTAATTCGGAACAGCACTTGTGTAAGGTAGCAGAGTGTGTATCTATAGTAGAGGTGTCTGTTTGTGGTATATGTAGTATATATGGAGTAACAAATTGGGTACTCCCAAATTTTTTGTTGACGGGTGGTCAAGTCTGTTTGAACGGGAGAGTATGTACTGTATTAGAGCAAAAAGACATACTGACTACCCCTCTCTAGAAATCCTTTATGGACATCAGGGTGGGAGAAAGTGGTCTACCTTGTTAGTGAGTAGAAGTGTCACCTGGGTAGGTATTTATTTAAAGCCAACAGCTTTTATTGAAAAACAAAATTATTCTTTAATTATTTATCATAAAAGCATATTAAAAAAACATTTAACATTTGATCCTTTGATCATCATTCATCGCTTTCATTCAACATGAGCTAATACAATCATGGGGTATTTTAACTAAATTATAACTAGAGCATAATGGTCAATAAATTATGCATATAAGACATAGGAAAATTTAATTGAATTCCCTTTAGAGGTCGACATATGTTTCAGCCCTTAGATGTATACCACCCTTGTCTGGGGTGATCACTTATATAGGGCCATCTTCAGGACATAGATAATTTTTGCTGGAACATCAGTTTCATTCCCCATATGTAGATTTGGTGGTCTACAGAGATACATAAAACACGAAATAGTTTTAAAACTGAGCTACTCCTACCCGGCTGGTTTTAAAGGTGATGACTCATATAGAATACTGAAAGAATCACCCATTAACCCACCTGTTGACCATATAATGTGATTTAGGACTTCTAAGTTTAGATACTTGGAGTTTCTCGCCCAGTATGTCGTTTTCAGGAACATAGAAATAGAAAAAAGGAACTTGTAAATGTTCCCACATTGATTTTTACTCAGGATTTATCCTTTTTTTCTTTTATTTTACATATTGTAATAGAATTTACAAGGTTTTCTTGTCAGGCCGTGTGTTCTATCATAGCGGCTCAGTGAATGCTGCAGCCAGAAATGGCGGTCAGATAATTGGGTGTGGCACTTCAGAGAAGGTTCAGTAGTACTATCTGTCAATAATGAGGCAGAGGGGAACCAGTCAGTATTCCATCATTGATTTGTACTATAAATGTGTCTTTAGTCAAAAAAGGAGGAACTTACACTGATTCACGTGCCGCGCCGTGTATTATTGGCGTCTTCAGAAGTAATTCTGGTGTAATATCTGTATATATGTACAATAAAACTGCACACATTTACCAGAGCTTATTTCTGGTGCTTCCTTTCTGCAACTAAAATTTAGAGGATCTAAAAGCACAATAAGAAAACAGGGGGTACATCAAAAACAATTATCATAACAGATCCTCTATATATGGCACAGGTATGAAATAGACTAATTATCGAACTCATTGAAAGTAGCAATGTTGGGGCAGATCAAATCTTGGAACCCAATTGATTATTGGTCAGCTAATCAATGAAGTGTTCACCCAGTTGGTGAGGCTCATACAAGGTCTTAACCCTAGTTCCTGGCCTGTCATAGGTAGATTTTCAATGCCACATCCACTGCTGGTAGAGAGAGCCATGGGCATCTGAATGACTATATGCTTGTAAGGATGACTATGCCACACTATGCTGCCACTTGCAGTGCACATGTGGCCAGAGCGAGCACATGAAGGTGGGCGCGTTTCCAAACACATTGAATGTCAAGGCACCACCTAGTACTGAAATGAAATTTTTTATTTTAATTGGTTATTTATAACACACTTAATACTCAGAGGCGCGGACCCGGGGATCGAACCTGTGTTGCTCTACGTCGTCTTGCTTCCAAGGCGAGCACATTGCCGCTGAGATATCCTCCCAAAACATGGTCTCCTAACGATGTGTATCTCAAATATCAAACATAAATATGGGCCACATTGGCATCACAATCTGTGGCTTATGTGGCCAATTTGGCTGATAACAAAAGTGTTACATGCAAAACACGCTCACAGAAACTGTCTTCTAACTCTCCAAAGTTCCCCCTCCACTGTTTCCCTACTTATCCCAGCTAACCCTGCAAACCCTGCACCCTGTCTGTAACATCCTGGGCATGTTACTTATGTACAGTTTTCTGTTGCATCCCAACTAGGTTTGGCCTTTCTAGATTCCATTATTAGATACATTGATCATATATTTCCTAAATCGATTTTTTAAGGAAAAATTATACAAAATAAATTTAGCAAAACAATAATTGCTTTACAATATAAAAATAGAATAGAATACATATCAACTCATTAAATCTTAAAGAATAACATATGTAAAACACTTAGGGCCTCATTACAACTATGCCGGTACAGAATTAAAGTGCCAGTAATTCCGTTTACCAGTACGTTTCCGGACCGGCATACTACAAGTTTGCTGCTGGGGTGGCCTGAATTATCTCCAGCCAAGAGCTGACGGTCAGTCAGGCAACCCACTGGCAAAAAAACAGCCGGTATTACTCGCACCGGTAGTACCGGTGCCGGTAATACCGACAATCCCCCGTTAAATTCCTATGGACCTCCATGGAATGGGATTAACATTCCCTTAATGGCACCTGTAATCTGCTGCTAATTCCGGCAGACCAGGTGCCGGTAACAGTATTGCCGTTTGGTGGTACCCGCCAGATTTACCGGCAGGATACCATCAAAATTGTAATGAGGCCCAAAGTCGTTGCATTATCATCAAACATGGAGAATCAGTATTGCCAAGGGCTGCTTGTTCCCTTTAACATGTCTTTACAGATATTTTTTATTGCCCTTTATGTACTTCAAACTTGCCATATTTACACATATTTGACTGTAATCGCCTTACCCTTGTTAAGAAACCTTGGATTCAAAGAAATATTTAACACAGGTATTCGCACCAAGCTCACACACTGATTTAAAGTTGATGTGAATTCACATTGTTACAATCACAGATTTGTGTTTGTTCTGAATGTGTACAGAGTTGTAGGTGTTTAGAGAAATTGAACTTGCACATTGCATATATAGTTTACAAAATGCTCACAAATCATAATACAATGTCTTCTTGTTAACAAGCTGTCTAAATCCTTGTTGCAATTGAGAAATCTTAGATTACGTTAGTTTGCAAATGTGCACTCATCGTAGATGGAAATCTACACTCCTTCATTTCGTGGTACAATGCACACCCTTTTTAGAAAACACTCAACAATGTGCAAAATAAAAGATTGAACTATGAAGCACGTACTAAAACAAGCATTGACAAAGCAATCAGTTTGGGTTTTGAACCTTTCAGCATCCAGTTAATCCCACTACGGCAGTGTCTAGTTTTTCATTGTTTTGTGTCATGTAGTAGATGGAAAGCAAGTAGGAGTCTGCATGTAAGTCTTCAATGTGAGTTCCTTATTTAAGTTCATTGTCACAAGTAAATATTAAGTTCATAGCAGTGACCATACCTGTATTTCACACCAAAGATATTTGTTTTTCCACTTACTATTGCAACTTCTTGTAATGTCCCTTCTCATGTTGACACTAGGTAGAGCTGGGAGAGGCAGGGAGCACTGGGGTAGGGCCAAGCCAGGACCAAGCCTTTGGGTCTGGCTCTAGAAGCCCAATGCGGGCCAAGCCAGAGTCACATGGTGGATGGACCAGAGGATGGAGGCCAAGGGGGATGGTGGCACGCAGTGTGGGGGCGGGTTAATAAAGGCAGCGTCAGTCATTTTGTTATGGGGAGAAGGGGATTGGGAAGAGAGCAAGGAGATGTTGGTTCTGGGGGAGAGGGACAGTGCTGCTGTTTTGGGTATGGAAGGGCAACAGGGAAAAAAAGATGGTGGTACTTTGGGTGGGATGTGGACAGCATTAGTATTTGTTTTTGAATATTGAGAAGAAGGCTGGGAGAGTATGGGTAAGGGGAACAAACAGTGTAGAGGGAAGGCAGGCGCATGATTTAACTTTAAATTCCCCCACCAGCCTCCATCCCGTTGTTCCAGGAAGTGCTCCGGCCCATTGTAGCCTATAAAGTGGCTGGGGTGGGACTGGAAGTGTGGCACCCCGTACAGGAAGTCAGGTGCCAGGCACCTGAACGTGCTACCAGCACGCCTTGAGGACTTATTTTAACAATTTTCTGTGTTACGAGGCAGCAGGTAAAACTCTTGATCAGCCCCTGCCTTGTGCAGGCCAGAGCCCCAGTTTAGGGCCAGACTGGCCAAAACCCACCGGGCTCACCCAGCACCCAGTGCCCTTTCCTGTGAAGTCACTTCTGTTGGTGTGAATACATAGCCAAATTAGGAGGTTTGCATGTGGCCTGGACAGATCTCTAACCGTTCAGGTCCTGCATGGATAATGGCCCTACAGTTTTGTTATTTGTTTGTGCTGTGTATGTGCTAAAATGCCATATGCCACTAATGTTACTAAAACGTTGATCGTGGGGAGGGGCATGGATGTGAATGACACCGTATGGAACAACACACACTGCATTACTATGTCTGAAGGTTTATAGTCATAATATTGAAACACAATTCCGAATTACAAAAATGTCGAATTCAAAAATGTCGAATTCAAAAATGTCGAAATCACATACATATAATAGAAAAAGTCATTAATTCGAAAATAAAATGTCAAAAAAAAATCACAAATACGAATGTTTTTTTTATGGGGGGGTCCCCCCCAACCCCCCCATCCCAAACCACTACCCCAACCCCCCCTCCTCCCCATCCCCCCAACACCCCCATGGATATACCTTCAATTTTTAAAAAAAATATTTAATAAAACATTAATTAATTAATTAATTATTAAAAACCCAAACCCCTACCCCAACCCCCCCCCCTCCTCCCAATCCCCCTCACCCACCATGGATATACCTTTCATTATTTAAAAAAATATGTTTAATAAAATGTTTATTAATTAATTATTTATTTAAACATTAATTCAAAAAAAATCGAAAAAAATTCGACTTTTTTGTAATTCGACATTTTTATTTTTGAATAAATATTGTATTCGAAAATATGACTGGACACCATGTCTAAAGGGACCTGCAAAACCATTTTGTAAAATCAGGCCACCCTAGATGGAAAATGTTGGATGTGTTCCTGTGTGACTGAGAAGTAACTTTTTCATCGGACGTTACAAAGAGAAGCCACTTCTCAAAGTTATCAGCGCAGGAACAGGGCAACAGGTGGAGCACTTTAAACGTAACTATAAAAACCAAGAAGTCTACAAAGTACTGTTTAGGAGAAGGAACAACTTTTAAAATCACATTTTTGACCCATAATCAGACAAATCTGCAATTCTCACATACCTGAGCAAGCTTCAAACTTCTGAAAAATGTTTATTCATTCAACGTAAACTTCTTTCCTGGAAGCAGGCACGGGCTGTGAAGCTCAGCCGGTTTACAGGAGGAATGAAGCCCATCTAGGTACAAAATGTTTCTGACGAGTTGCAGCAGCCGAGCCCGCAGATTGTCATGAAGAAGGCACACAGTGCACTGCGCACATGCCCTCCTCTTGGATGCAATTACATAGATGCAGTGAGAGCAAAAAGTACCTGTTGTGTGAGCTCTTCCCCTGTTATTTATTTTCATTCCGTTCTCACAGAACACATAATGCAGAAAGAGGCCTCGCTTCTCAGTGTACTGCACCTCTCACAGGACTTCACAGCTCAAGGACTACAAAATATGCAATGCAATGATCTTAGTCTGTACGAAGTGAGAAAAAACTACCCTAGTGCTGGAGAAATGTTGATCTCAAATAGTTTAAAAACCAATACACAATTTGCCCAGCATAAAGATCCAGTGACATTCATTGTTCAAGTGTAGTTACTTAAAGGTGTAGTTCACTCAAAAAGGTTATGCTTTAAAAATGTTGACCATAATAAACAAAATATATTAGCATTGATTTAAAAATAAAGTTCCTATGGCAAATATTTTTAAAAAATTACCATTCAAGTGTTGATTTTCAAGCAATCACAGGCAACCATTTTCTAAGTTGGAGAAGTGTTGTATGTGAAAGTAAATGCTGTGCTCTCGCGGCAACAATCAAGCAAGGTCTATTGTTTTTATTAACTGATGCCTCGAAAGTGCGGTCACTCCCAAAGAACCAACCAATCCACAGAGTAATTAGATACACCTACACAATAAGCCTCAAACACACTGTACTGAGGCATAGCGCTTGCACAGGCATCCAGCTGAAAATTAAGCCATGTGCTGCATTACCATTCGCCTCTTTCCCCCACTCATATTTGAAGCTCTTACGTAAAAGCTCTTATTTTAATGACAATAGTGTCAGCTTGAAGGTAGTGCTTCCAGCCCCCCATAATATCCCAAACTATAAAGTAATCTCAAAATGTAATATATCACAATTATCATACAGTAAGAACTCAGTTCAAAAATGTGTGTACCACGTAAAAAGAGATATGTACAAAGGAGCTTAGTAAAAAAAACATTATTTGGACACATGAGCTACCAAATGGCACTCAGCCCTATGTGGTCAGACCAATGGGTGTCCAGCACTTTAGGAATGCCAGGAAATAATAATTAATCTTGAGTGACTATCTGAGCCAGAATTCATAATTCTGTACTGTGGGGATTTCAGCATTATTTCATATTAAAAGACTAACACATTTTTTCTTTGCTTGACAGTAGAAAGCCACAATGATGAAAACCCAGTGGAGGTTGCAACAATTGTAAATCCTGTTGGGAACAATCGTAAACTCGACTCAACTTCAACACCCATACGCACCTAGCCAATCCAAAGGGCGCAACATGTCCATAGTGTTGTAAGCAGGCTCTTATTTGACTTAAAGAAAGCCCAACAAATAACCAAGCAAATCAAATTCATACACTGGTTCTGGTAAAGGCCACGATCTGCTTTAAGAGCCCACGCCTTTCACATAAATGCCTAGATGGCTCTGAACCATAAGTAAAACTTAAAAGAAAATAGCTCATTATGCTCAACCAGCATAGTTGCTGGCCACAGACCAAAGGACTGAGAATCCCAAAAACAGTATTCAAAATCAGAGGGGACAGATCATTTGCTGAAATCGCTACTGGCCTCCGGGAAAACCTCTGAGAAGATTTGCTCCCAACCTGAAACTCAAGCCGCATCTGTTCTAATAAGACACTGCTGGATCCTGCCAAAAATGGCGAGCAGCATAGTATACACTTTGCATTGAGCACTCTACAAATACATGAACATAAACACCACGAAAAGCAAAAAGCTTGTTGAGACTTTGCACGGGTAAAACTTTGACATTCTCTCTTAAGAATGTTTAGATTTAGCGTCATTTGAATACACTGGCTATGTGTGTTACTTTACTATACCTTTTGTTGAGCAATTATTTTAAAAGTCAAAACAAGTATGTTCACAAAAAGCGCTTTTTTTCTGACGTGTGTGAACAATAATGATCAAGTTCAAGGTGATTTTTGGTTTGAGTCCAAACTACCTGGCTGGCCTACACACGTCACTGACTCTACTGTTATCTCACCGATAGCAGCCTTTATGTAAAGAGAGAAAGTGGATTGCTTCGAACAAAGCTGTCCAAATATTGGGAACTCCACGTGTGCCTATGCTAATGTTCACAGAATGAGTGTGTTTGTGACACAGGTTGAAAATATTTACACTTGCAGTGCAGATATAAGGATCCTGTTTGGCGTTATGTAAAGTAATGAACCAGAATGTCAAATGTTGCCATGATCAAAGAAAAGGCATTGGAATTGTTGGCCCAATGAAATGATGTTTTATATTTCAGTGTCTTGACTGGCCATGAAATTACAAAACAATGATGGTCTGGCATGTCCGAGTTCTACTATTTCGGTCTCCTCTTTGTATATGGTTCTGGCATAAGGTGAGATGGCAGTAGGGTTAGTGAGGTAAAGGGGGAGAGCTGGCAAAACCTGAGGTGTTCGTGGGTGGAGGCTGGAAGCATACAAGGCATGTGTGCCATTAAGCGTCTGTGTCATTTGTGATAGTTATATATTTTATTCAAAGGGTTAAATCCAGCCATTATTAGTTGCCTCTGCTAGGACAATGAGATAGTCAGTGGTCTTGGAACAGTAGCTAGTATTGATGAAGATAAAGATGTTGCTGGCCATGTCCTAAGCATTAAGTGGTTCCACTGAGGCTATAGTTTTTGTAGTGGTGTTGGAATACTAAAAGCTGTAGTGTGCTTAGTGACTTAAGTGTGTAGTGTAGAGTCAATAGTAGAGTAGGTTTAACAGTTACTCAGCTACTTGTAGAAGAGGATTTTCATTATAGCTGTTCTTTGGAATGTGTAGGCTAGAATAAACCACGGTTTAAGTCTGTCCAATTCCTGTCCCCTCCCCATATGCTAGTTTATGTATGTGCAGGGCCAATTTGCATCACCCCATGTATATGGATCCAAATGCTGTTCAATGTTTCACTTTGCATTCTAGAGAAAAAACAGATTTGGGAGACTAGCACCTATGAGATAGAGAACCATGAGTGGGCCATGCAAAGCCTTTTGAACACTCTGGAAAAGAGTGAGAGCTAGCAGAAAGAGGACAGAGTTGTGGATACTCCTTCAATAATCCTACATAAGCACTGTATAGACAGAGCCATGGAAGGCTAAGCAACAGAGGCAGAACTGGCACACTGCATGGCAGCCTAAATCCGCTGAATAAGGAGATTGAGTTGGCTCCCCTAGGCCACCTGAGACATGCAACTCCCCCCCCCCCTAATAAAAACGGGATTTACCTTAGTAGCAGCCAGTCCAGGCCCCACTAGCCTGATCTTGGACACTCTATAAATACCATTGATGTACCGTGGCAGCCACGCAAAACCATCTGAACACTCAGGCAAAGAGAAAGAGATAGCAGAAAGAGAGCCAGATACCCGGCTTCTCCATCAGTAATCTTACATAAGTGGCATAGAGACTGAGCTATGGGAGGGAAGACAACAGAGGCAGGAGCTGTACACCGCACAGCATACTAAAGCTGCCCAATAAGGAGAATGATGCAGCCACCCTAGACCACCCGGGAAATGCACTAACCCCCCCCAACCAAAGACTGGACTTACCTTAGGAGCAGTCAGTCCAGACCCCACAACCTGAACTGGGACACTCTACAAATGCCATTGTAGTTCAGTGGCGGACACGGGTGGAGAATGGGGTGGAGAATGGGGTGGAGCGCACGGCATCATATGAAGACATTGTTGTATGTAGGGACATATTAGGAAAGGACAGGTGATCAACCAGAAGATAGCTAGGGAGTTAAAAGCTACCCCAGTAAGCATGACATTGTGGGTTGTTTGGGTGAGGTCAGAGAAGGAGGTGGTGGCAGACCAAGAGACCAGCAAGAGTATGTATGGTGGAGTGGAGTGCAGATGCTATCTTTGCAGCAGGTGGGGTAATGGTTAGTGTGTGCAAGTGCTGTTGTGTTGTTTTTTGCATGAACGAGTGGCACGTGTGTTTAGTTGAGGTAGTTTAGAGAGTGAATGTGAAGTACTTGTGTGAGTGAAAGGAGGCTGTTTGATAGGAAGGTGGGGGTGAAGAGTAGTAGAGTGTGGAGGAGAGAGTAATAGTGTGGGGGAGGGAGAATTAATGTGGATGATGGAGTAATGGTGTGAAAGAGGCAGTACTAGTGTAACAGAGAAAGTAGGAACATCCAAGGGTGGAGGCAAGGCATAGCAGGAGTGAGAGATATCTGTGGGGCAGAGGAAGACATAAGGAGCAGAAGCCGAGGTGGGTAGTGTTGGGGGGAGAAGAGTTGTGAGAGGAAAACATCCGAAAGTGAGAGGAAGAGTCATATGTGGGCATAATGGAAAGAAGAGTCAGGCAGAGTGCCTGAAGGGCACCCCTTTTTTACACAACTAAACATTGAATAGAGATGAATCAGTGTAAGAAGTCCCTGAGGGAAATTAGAACGAGAAGATATTTGCCCTTTAGGTTATAATCTGTAACATGAGTCAGAAATTAGACAGTAAGTGATTAATATCCTATATTTACTAACCTGGTGAATGGGAATGGCTGTGTGAGGGTGGATTGGTGTTTTCTAGATGAGAAAGAGGGGGACGTCTCTAGTGCCCTGACAAACCAAATACAAATCTGGAGTGACTTTTGAGCCATCTGTGTCAGAAAGGAGTAAAAAAGTCCCATATAGGGACAGAACGAGGGATAATAGATACATGAATAACTTGAAGGGTTCGTGGAGCACCTGGTTAATTGGAAAACCAGAGGCATGTTATGTGCTAATAACAAATCCTTGAAACATGGGAAGTTAATTCAAAATATTGATGATCTGGTCACCTCGAATGGGTTGACCATCTACTGGAAAAAGATCAAGGGTCATTTCAAAGTAGAGGGACCCGACAAAACTGGAAATGACTTAGCTGATCAGCTGGCCAAAACCGGGGCCATCCAAGGGGATAAAATTGAGATTGAGTCCCTGTTGGGGGATATCCAGGTCACCGCTATCACTAGGTCCCAGACAAATGCTCACAATCATATTTTAAATGCACAATGGAGTAAGGAGTCCCCAGATGCTGATTTGATTACGGCTCAAAAAGGGGATCCAATAATTGGTATGTTTTACCAACACATTGAGGAATCTGAGAACTTTCCCCTGAGGTGTACCGATTATATTGGGAAAGAGGACCTCAGAGTGTTGATGAAATGTCCAAAACTGTTCAGAATCCAAGACGGCTTGTTGGTAAGGAAATCCCAAGCTGGCCATGATCAGTGGGTGGTTCCTACCTCATTCCGAAGCCTAATGTTAAGTCACGCCCATTATGCGGCCACAGCCGATCATAGGGGGTTTCATACAACACTTGAAATCTTAAGAGAGGTTGCATAATGGCCACACATGGGGCAGGACCTTGACCAATACTTGAAGGGGTGTCTTGTGTGTGCACAATTTCAGCCAACATCCCTCACACAGTGCGCCTCTCCAAAAGAGGGGAATGACACTGCCATGGTCAGATTTGCAAGTCGACTTTATAGGGCCCATGATTCACTCCTCCATGGGAAATAAGTACATGTTGACTGTGACATGCTTGTTTACTAAATGGGTGGAATGTCTCCCGGCCACAAGCTGCAAGGCAGAAACAGCAGCTGTCCTGATGATCAACCACATCTTTTCACGTTTCGGAACACCCGAAAGGATTGAGTCAGACAGAGGTAGCCATTTCACCAGTGAAGTAATGACAAAGATGTGGGAGATACTGGGGGTTAAAAGGAAGCTACATATTGCTTACCGGCTAGCCTCTAGTGGAGTAGTAGAACGTTACAAAAAAACCATTGGGAGCATCTTTAAAAAGTTTGTGGCACATTCTGGGGCAAGTTGGGATATCCGATTACCTCTTGTCCTAATGGCCATCAGATCTACCCCTTCATCTGCAACTAAAATGTCACCATTTGAGCTGATAACTGGACGCAGGATGGTGCTTCCCCAGCATCTGCTTTACAGGACCCAAGAGCAGACATTGATCAATGCCTCCACAACTCATGAGTATGTTGAAAATTTAAGGAAACACCTTCAACATGCTTTTGCCTATGCTCAGCGAAATCTAGAAAGATCAGCCAATAGCATGAAGACCCACTATGACTTGAAGACTACTAGGAAAGAATACAATGTAGGAGACCGGATTTATCTATACAATTTCCAAAGGAACCAGGCCAAACAGCGAAAATGTCTGCCTACCTGGAAGAGACCTTTTGAAATTGTAGATAAGATCTCACCAGTCGCCTACAAGATCCGCATCCCCAAAGGCAGTTTGATGGAGGGGGAAGATAAGTGGGTCCATATTAATCAGCTAAAGTGTTGCCATCCCAGGCACACTCTGCAGCAACTGGAAGAGTCCTCTGCAACCCCAGAGGGGGCTGCTCCAGATCACTAAAATTCCAACCCTAAAATATTCCACATACAGTCTATTAAATACAATAATAAAAATCACATGTCTCCTGATTTATAAAATGTATATGCCTACCCCACTACATTAATGGTGGCGGGGAAATGTCTATGACTATGTTGTTGCCTTTTTGCTTTGTCATCCTAGGAGAGAGAAACCATGGAGACTGACCAAGGAGGACCACCCGGGGACCGGGAGCAAGGATCTCAGGGGCCCGTGGTATCGCTCCCATCAGGACTGGCGAGGAGAACCGATCGATCCACCCCTGATGGAGGAAAAGATGCTGAACTGTGACATTCGTGGAGTCTGGAGAGATGATGCGGACATCCCAGTCTTGCGAAGTTCCATCGATGAATGACAATGGCCATCGCAAGAGGGGGGCTTGTGGGATGTCTTAACCCACTCATCCAAGCCCTGCAACATCACTAGGCATTGCTGGCAGCAGAAACGTCATAATGGTTATTGGAAAGCATGCTGCTCGCTCAAAATCATCCAAAAATGTGCAGTAAAAATCTGAAAGATAGGCTGCCATCCACTTTTGCCTATCTTAGTGACCACAGGAGATCACTGGCCAAAACCACAATTGAGCTATCCACCAAGTAGCCTGAAACCACTTGGAAATAGCAATGCTGATTGCCAAAAGCAACACAGAGCTGTGTGGGAATCCATTTTTTGATTGTCAAAAATTGCGAAAATCCTGGCTCATAAAATCACCAAAAAAATCCAACCTTCTTGTTGGTTGTTCCACATTATTCTACTGCAAGAATCCACATCAATACAATGTCAGCAAGAATCATATGCTATCAAGCTAAATCCCCTTTTAAAGATACTGATGGAAAGACAGCTGTCAAAAATGGGTGTAGTA
Source organism: Ambystoma mexicanum (assembly GCF_040938575.1). Taxonomy (NCBI): domain Eukaryota; kingdom Metazoa; phylum Chordata; class Amphibia; order Caudata; family Ambystomatidae; genus Ambystoma; species Ambystoma mexicanum. The sequence continues at coordinate 445,452,690 of NC_090935.1, read as the reverse complement.
CCGTTGCTCGCCTCCGACAGGTGCTGGTGATTCAAAATTCTGACAGGATAGCTGTGTTTCAGAAGCTAAATATGCCAAAGAAGATAATTCCATCAAAATGCCATATAGAGTGCTACACAGTGATTTCATGTTGAAAAAGACTTGATTTAAAGATATAAAATGTATTTTTTTTACAAGGAACTAAAGTTGCAATTGACTAGAAGGACTAGAAGGAATCTGATGTAATTAAAACTTCAAGAGGCCTTCTGTCCCTGGGAATCCTTCACACCTGGCCTTCCTACCAACAGGAGAGGATATTGCATGGACATGTTAATTAGAACTGTTGTGAGAGGAGGAGATTTCCCCTGCTGGCAGGAGGAAAACGACAATAGAGTCTTTCAACTGAATAGAAAATGCTAATTTGGGTGTGCCTTGTCAACAACTGCTCTGGGAGAGGCAGGCCATGTGACCATCTGACACACCCAGCTCTGGGGGCGGACCAGACTGGGATGTGGATTTAACATTGCACCAAATATATGTTTAAGGAAAATGGGTCTAAAATATTGTAACAAGCTGACAAAAATTTACAACTTTGAGATTGTGACAATGAAAAATTCCCTCACAATTTAAGACTAAGCTGGACACCGGGTGATGTTCTGAGACCAAACCCCGGGATTTATTAATATTGTAGATACAGTGTTTACGCTAGAAACATTTAAAAAAAACGTACAGTAATATGCTCAGAGAGGGTGTGTATGTCTGTGTAAAATTTGGTGCAGAACCAAAATCGCGAATAAGTTGTCATTTCTGAACCAAAGATCGTAGGAACATGGGACTTGAACAAAGATGTACCTTAAATAATTTGTGATGTGTGTATGTATTATGAACAACCTGTGTATCTGGGAAATATGTTTTTGGGAAAAATTGATTTTCTAAGTAAAAGCAAAGGGGAGTGTTCTTTCCTTAAGCCATAAACATGACACCTGATGACACAGGATGAAACACTACTCCCTTCTCCAGTCAGGGGACAGGAAATTCTCTATCCTATCAAATCCTTAGGGGGTTGGGCAAGTAGAATCAGCCTCCACACCCACTTTGAAAACACATGAAAAGAGACTGCTTAGGACAGATAGGGGACTAACTCTTTCCACTCTTCAACCGATTCCTTGCGAAGCACTCTGCCAGAAGACTCCAGAATCCAGATAGATCCAGAGACCACACTCTAGGACCAAGCTCCAGAATCCAGAATCCAGAACTTTGAAGCAAAGGCCTAATTCACAATTTGAATCCTTCTCAGCAGGCCTCAGAACTTTTGGAACCTGATTCTAACCCCTAAACTTCCAAGGGGCATCTCAAAATCCAACAGCCTGGCTGAGCTGTTTTGCTGTTCTAGATAAGAACCCTGTGCTAGAACCCAGATCCAGACCCAGAGAGAGCAGTGCTGTATCCAGAACCGTCAGACCCAGACCAGAGGCTGTGCTGTGAGCAGAACCAGTGCCTGAGACCGTCCGGTGGCGAGTGAAGTCCAAACCTGACCAGATCGGTGACGAGGCCTATTTCCATTCCATTCCAAAACTAGGAGTGAGTATCTAGTCTAGAACTGTACAGAACCAATCTGTTAGTTTAAAGTAATCCTCTTCCATTCATTTCAACCTATCCAGAACTGCATTATAGAATCCTGTGTCCATCCTGTTGATTCCAAATCTGTAAAGCGCCATCTGTCATTTTGAAATCTTGACTTTATTTCTGAAAATCTACCTTCACAAAAACATCCTTATCCTTTGAACCGCACGTCATAGAAGCAAAATATAACTGTCATTTTAAGATCCTAAACTCATTATAGTTTTTCCGTAATCACGATTTACACACATGGAAAAATTGCCGCGAATTGCAATTTAGCTCCATTTCACCACTTGTAAAAATACCTGCTTCTTGCTTTCCACTGCTGAATTTCGTTTCCAATTTGATAATCATTCATGAATCATTGCTAGTGTTGACCTGAACCAATCTAAAGTAACTATCACTCATCCGCAGCTTTAGTGAATTAAAATCAATTTAGCACATTTTTCCATCCATTGCAATCACATTCCAGAGCGTTTTGACCTATGTTTTAAAATCATTCCTGTGTCTCTCTAAGCTTGCTGGGGAAACTGGAATTGAACTGCATTCTTGATTGTATTCCAGAAACCTGTGTGCCCTCATTTCCATCTCTTCATATTGCATAGGGGGGGAGTGGGTAGTCACAGGGGAAAAAGTGTTCATATTATCTTTTGTTGAAATCATATCATGTTTATTTATGTGTTGCATTCTTTCCCATTATTGCATTTCCTTGAATTACATAAAATATTCTCTGCTATAGTATCTTCCATATTCATACTCCTAAGTGATTAAAGAGAGTGTCAATTTTGTAATATTACCCATTGTTGATTACCGTCAATATTCATAAGTGTGCTATTCAGATATTATTTGGTTCATAAAGTGTGATATATATATTGTTTAATTCTTCAAATAAATCTTCTTTTATTTAGAATAGATGGACTAATGTTGCTTTTTTCACTTTCCCCCTTTTTTATTTTGGCTTTTATTTTGGCTTTTATTCTATTTTTTGTTCTCTCCATCCTATGAATCCTCCCCTTCACCAACACTTGTTTCTCTGTGGCTATATATTGGAAAATGCTTTAAACAATGTTCTATATGAATGTGAATCAACATTCCATACATCCCTACTTTCTTTACATATGGTTTAATCCATTAATATGGATTAATGCATTTTACAATGTTTGTTTTGTATGGAGTATGTTTTCAACTGATGTCCAATTCTAATTTGTGACAACATATTGCGTAATATATAGCAATAAGGTCCTGATTTGATAAAGGCTGTATGTTTAGCCGAAACACATGTCATGACCAAGGGCAACTTTATCAAAATAAAACAAATACTTGCTATTGAAACTTTGACTTGGTGCTGTCTTCTATCTGAGTACCTTTGGAGTAACTCATTTTGTTAGTGGTTTAGTTGGCTTTTTCAACGTCAAACAGTAAAACGAGACATACAGTTTACTATTTCCAAAGCTTAATAATTTTTGCTGCTCAGCCTATTCATGTTGCCTTGATAGACCGGACCTCCAAAGCCAAAAACCTTTTCTGACCCATTTAATGTATAGGTGCTTTATAAATGCCCAAATAATAAATAAATAAGTTGAGGGTTAAAGCACTTGAAACTATGTGACAATCTCACAGATCACTTTAAGAGTAAAATCACCAAAATACATTGGATCATACAAAGTAGACTGACTCACCTGACCATTCAACACACTGAACCAACCCCCAGACCACGGACCAGGCTAAACATCTTTTCCCAAATATCGAGAGAAAAACTCATCAGCTTGGTGAACAAAAGCAAAAAGACAAGCTCCCCAACCCATCCTTGTCCACCAGACATCTACAAATTGATCCTTGCGCAGGCAACACTGTCTGAATACAACCTAGACCTCTTTAATCTGTGGCTGTCAATAGGAAAAGTACCACAAGCCTTTAAAACAGCCCACAACATCAAACCACTCACCAAAGATATGGTGGGCGATATGGAAGACCTCTCAAACTACAGACCAATCTCAACATTTCTTACTTGGCAAAATTAATTGAGACCTATGTTTACAAACAAATACGGGAACAGGTAAAAAAAAAAAAACAACAATTGGATGAGGCACAAGTAGGCTTCAGACCCATGAGAGGAACGGAGACAGCACTAATCTCTATATGGGATGACTTAAAGACCAATGCAGACTCCACTGCTTTCGACACAGTCAACGATAACAACCTCGTCAAGAGACATGAAGACATTGGGATTGGCAACACAGCGCTGCTTTAGATTAAATCTTTCCTCTCCAAAAGAAAAGAGACAGTATGGCTAAAGCCATTCAAATCTGCCCTGCCAGACCCAACTTGTGGAGTACCACAAGGCTCCTCGCCATCCCCACTACTGTTCAACATCTATGTGACCCCCTACTCAACCCCATCAGAAAATATAGCCTCATATGCTATAATTACGCAGATGATACCCAAATCATCTACAAAATCAATGGCAACTAAGAGGAGAACCTCAGGTTGATCATTATTTCACCCAACAATCAAGGAAACACTCAGGAAATCCCATGAACCCCAATGAAACCATCCAAAATAGTGAAAAACCTTGGAATCCTAATGGACAATGAGCTAACATTAGAGTTAACATGATAATTAAGGAGTGCCTCTCACATCTACACACTATCAAAAAGATCCTACCATTTGTCTCCTTCATGAACAAAACAGTTGCCATGATCTCCATCATCATGTCCAGTATAGACTATGCCAACAGCATATACCTTGAAATGCCAACATACTTGCTGAGAAAACTGCCACAAATACAGAATGCAGCTGCCAGACTTCTCCTTAGACTCTCCTGAGGAAACCTCATCACTCCAGCACTGAGGATGCTACATTGACTCGCAGTCAAAAAACAAATTACCTTTAAAGCAATGTGCATAACACAAAGAGCCAACCAGGGCCAGGGAGCGCTATTCATCCAAAAGAAAATCACCATCAGCAAACCAACAAGAACACTTAGATCCATCAAAGACATCTGCTTAAAACCTGAACTCTACATGAGAATCTAACGTGGAGGGTCAGCCTTCTGTTGCATAGCAGAAAAACTCCGGAACTCCCTCCCAAGAGAAATACAAACTGCAGAGGACCATCTAAATTCTTAACATTTTTCAAAACATGGCTCTTCAGGTCCGAGGGGAAGAAAATGACTGAACAACATCTAAACAAGGGAGTGAAATAAGACACCTGACATGAACAGAGAGCAAGTGTAGGGACCAACCCCCATCAACGCAATCTAACATGCTAGACCAGACAAAATCCAGCCAAAGAAACCTACCAGAAAAGTAGGGAGCATAACCACTAAAGCACTCCATGAAAACCCCCTTTTCGAATAACATGATACCTTATACTGACCTGCACTTAGCCTACCCTCATAGGCCAATCGCATCCTGCATGTAGCATAATTGTCTAGACTAGGCACTTCTGCACTTGGCCTGTGTGTGTAGGTCAGGTGTACCTTGAACTGAGTTTAATAATATTACTAGTGGTTCAATTTGAGGTGCTTTTTGGTGCTACCCTTAGATTTCTACTCTCGCGACCGATACTTTTGCTCCAAACCTATTTGGAAATTGAAATTGTTGAATTGGAGATTCTGTTTTGTTAACCTTCAGTTTGTCGCACAGGTGTATGCAAACATAGAGACCATGAGCTCCTCAACTCCGTTAGTAAAAATGGAAAAAAGTTTGGTTTTGCTTGCACCTTTCTTTGTGCCAGTATTTCCTGTCTTTACATATATGACTTATGCTATTCCCAAAGAATAAATGAAAGCATTCAAGTCAGTCTGCGTGTAGATTATTTTTAGTTTTGTGATACAAAAGGGCCTAGAATTATTTAAAAAATAAAAGAATCTACACACAGACGGACTTGAATGCTTTCATAGCAAGACACCTGAGGAGGCACACTGATGACAAAATAGCACAGGTTGGGGAGAAGAAGGACAATAGTTGGTGAGGGTGAAGGGCAGATTGGGAAACAAAGGCCACATGCTAAAGGGGACTCATCAGCTTCTCATCACCCAAACAACATGGCCAAAACACCATGGCATGCAACTCAGAAATATCCACAAAATAAGGTTGTGCGACCCCCACTCCAGACTCTGCACCACCCACAAACCTCCCTGTTGGTAACCAGAGTGCATGGACAGGTCATCACTTCCCAGCTGTTGCTTCCCCCTCAAACAGATCACACAGCCTGGATGAGCCATTCACAGGAAAACAGCAGGAATCACAGGGTGTAGTGTAAACCCTTTCAGGGACAACAAATGCACAGAACCTGTTGGGAGGGGATGATGTACTACATGCATGTACCCACAATGTACAGAGACATACAGTGCAGTCACTCACAGTGCCGGATGTAAATGGAAACAGATCATACAATACATTGAAGAGGAGAACATAGTGAAAAACAACATTAAACAACAAGTGACTTGTATGAAGAACACAGGTAAAGGCTGCCAGGGGTCCACATGTGTAAACCACTAAAAACCTATATGGTCCAAGTGCGCTTAACAGGTCCTGTAGGCAGACATACAGCCAGGATGACTGGTTTCAGTGACTAGCATGGTTGATGCCACTTTCATCAGGACCTATGCTGCTACTTTTGGTTTAGTAGCACGTGCATTCTGTTACTGCCAGATACAATACCCTATGTATTTATGTTGACATAGGAGAGTTTGCTATCAAGGGGTAAAGTTAGAGCAGTTTCTCTTGTGTCCTGTAGTGCTATTATAGTAGTTGCCCCATATATGGGTGTATTGGGGGTAAGCATATATGGGGCAACTGCAGGTGTTATGAACTGTGCTAACCAGCCTAAAAAACAGTGATGTCCCAAAAATGACGGGTCACCCGAGATAGGGATATATATATAGACTTATCATGTGCACCCCTTTGGTTTACCTGCAATCTTTTTAATTTACGTGATTTTATCAAAACGTACAGGAAGATTGAAAGCAATTGTGATTCCTGGTTTGAACACTTTTTATCATTGATATGTTCCCATGTGTCGTACGGGTATTGTTATGTTATATGATCTTATAAAGTGCACATACGCTCAAGGGCATCTTGGCACTAAAGGAGCAGGTGGGGCAGACCAAAATTTAAAAAAAGAAGAGTCTTCAGGCAACGCCTGAAGGTCAGATGGTTGGAGGTCGCACGAAGGTCCCAAGGCAATTGGTTCCATGCTTTAGCGGCTGCCACAAAAAAGGCACAACGCCAATTTGGGCTTGTTCAAAACGTGGTACCGAAGGTAGTAGAGCAGCCTGTGAGCGAAGGGAATGAGCAGGCACATAGTGAGCAAACTTATCCTGAAGATACTCCACTCCCACCTTATAGAAGGCTCGGTGAACCAGGCACCAAGATTTAGACCGAATCCGTTGTTCGATCGGAAGCCAGTGCAGTTGTTTCAAGAGTGGGGCCATATGAGTGCATGCCGGGGGGTGCAGTACTGCTCGAGAATTATGCTGAGCGATAGGGTCCATCTCTTTCCTATCCCCTCAACCTAGATAAGCGGCACGCCACCAACATCTAGAGCAATATTACATCTGGAAGGACAGTTAGTATGTTTGAAGTGTCATCTAGTGCTCATGTTGTGATGCTGTCTAAATAACCCAAGACCTGTACAATTTTATGTGTATAGATCCATGTTCCCGCCATTTCATGCAATATGCCACCATGTCAGATGGCCGCAAGCAGCATCTGCTGCTCCCACTCTTACTCTCTAGCATACACATGTCAACCATGTGTGTGTGGCCAAATGGTGGTGGAATGCCATGGTCCAGGCACATCGTAGTGGAACCCCTGTCCTTGGCTGCAGGTCTGCAATCCTTTATTGGACATCAGTCCCTGAGCCTGATCCCAACTCATGTGAAGGCGATCTTGCAGCCATAACAACCATGGACGCAGGGCTTTCCACTGACCAGACGATGACTCCTGCCTCAACTCCTCTGACTCATGGTCCCATCCGGACTGCCCATTTGGGCAACCTCCATGTTCCTCACTGTGTCCTCCACATCTGTTCAGCATCCTCACTTACAGAGTGCAGTGTCAGAAGAGTCAAAAACCTGACTAAGGATTGTCTGCAACACCTGTGGATTTTCATGACGTGTCACCCTGGCCTCCGCTGGTGGTCCATTGTATGACAGCCTCCTCTTCCTCCACCACCTCTGCATAAGCTGCATCATCACCTGGACATAGATACACAACAACATTTCGAGTCATGATTACCTTGCTGAAAATGCATAGGTGCATTACACTGAATACAGACACAAAATGGCTGGACACACATGCATCACGCATTGAGACTGGGCACACTGTGAGCTTGTCGTCACAGATGAATGGCATTCGCTGACATGCACAGTCATGGCTGGGCATATCAGGCCATGCAACATGGCATGGTCTGCTTGTGCAAGGGTACATATATACACCCGGACATGAGTGCCAGTGATACACATCAGTGATAGGATGAAGGTCTGTGCATCATCAGTGATCCCATACCCAACTCAGACATTTGCTATTTGCAACATGTGGAAGTGTGATCTGCACATCTGACAACCCCAAATTTCATGCAGGTATACATGTTGCCATGACATCCCCAACCACCATTGCAAAAATGCCCCCTGCAAGACATGTGGCTGGTCACAGTCACATGCCTTGCAAACATGTGTGAGGAGAATGCGACATGGAACCGACAAAGGCATGCTTGCACGGACACTGCTCCATTGACACTCCATATGTAAAATGTACTACACAGAGACAACCATTGATCATCCATATGTTTTCCCACCGGGAAGACAGCCTTGTGCATTTTTGCACAGACGATGCTGCATATTCATATCCACAATAAACTTAAGAGAGACTAGAGGTAATATTTCCTATGACCGATAGTGAACAGCCCTCTATAAACAGAACTCTTAAACAATACACAATGTTCACTCGGTCCCTTGCTTCCCCAAGTCCATATTTGGTTGAACCTTACTGTATGAGGTTAATAGCCATTACATTCTCATACTACACCACATTGTATCAAAACATTGTATTTTATTTTTCATATTTCAACAGTAAAAAACTTTTTTTCTTTTATCTTTTCTTCTTCACAGTTCCAATTTTTTAATCTTTTTTAAAAAGGAGTATTTCTGATAGTATGCAAATCACAATATCTGCACCATTACCATGCAATATCGTTGTGTACATTTAATCTCATGTAACAGTTGACCATTTAACAATTAACAAAAATTCATCTCTTAACCTGGATCTACAAGTTGCTCACCCCTATCGTCGAGACAAGCAACCCAGTCTGTAAAAACCTTTCACTTATTCTTCCTAAAAATCATGCTTACTTTCATACCACATCCATACCATACCCGAAATGTTTCATTCCTTACACACTTACACACTATTGACAAGGAAATTCTTCAGGGGTAAAATTTACACAACATTCAATTAAATGCACAATCGTATCAGTCTTCTTGTAGACTTAATTTCTTGCGGGGTCATCTTTCAATGAGATCCCATCGCACTTTTCTTTAGGGTCCAACCTTCAAAACGAATACACTGTGGGAAGCAAGTGTGGGATAATCGAAATTTAGTATTTGAGATAATATCCCGGTCGACATTTATATCATGCACAACCTGCTATGTGTCAATCATCAGCGGAAAGGTGTCATTACTTAGACCATCACCTTCTTTACATCTGTTATATCTTCACACCTCCACCCCTATCTGCAACTAGGTCCTTCAAGACCAAACCCATGCTGTTATCACTTCAGGTCTAATCTTTAACTACGACACTGAGTATTTCACAACTTTATAATCAATTAACCCAATCATGTGGTACAGTTAAGTTGTCCAAGTATGTCTATGAATTTGCTTTACCTTCTACAGGCTGACTTCTTCTTATGTGTCTTCTTGGGGAGTCCCCCTCGATTTACAATCCTCTTCCTAGTTAAAGTCTGTCTGATGTTGGGGTTTGCTTGGCTCTCAACTGGATACCACTATCTGCGATCACTGGGAGGCATTCCTATTTAAGACAAAGTCACAGGTGAACCAATTGGTGTAGCCTGGCTTGATGTTTATTCTATTTGTCAGTTCATCGTGCTCAAAACTACCATGCACATCTTTATACTGACCTAGCGTGATTACTTTGTGGATTCCTGTTCTATTTAATAGTTGACTTTATCCCGTGCCGCTCCTCATTTAGATAAATCTTCTAAATTTTCTCACGTGGGATGGGACGACTCTATATATCGTTTTCTAGAATGGAGAGTGGCACATCAGGTACTCGGTCGTGATTCTTCTTCGTACCACTGTTCATTTAAAATTAGAGTGGGGATATCGCCAAAAGGCTTTATGCTCTTACCTTTAACGAGCTTGCCTTTGCCGCCTTGTACGGGGTTACAGCCGCTGCTCACATGTGGCTGTCCTCTCTCTCAAGTCACACTCCTATCTCCGCCTGGTGTCCGTTTCTACCTGTTCTCATTACGTTCTCTCGCTTTTTATTGGATTTCGCCCCCCACATGACCAATTAGTCACGTGATCGGGAAGCGGCACCTTAATGGTCTCTTTCTCTTTAAAGACTATGGCCCTCATTACAACTCAGGCGGTAAGGGGTTTACGGCGCCGTAAACAGCGCCGACCCTTACCGCCTGAGTACGAGGTCCCTTAGCGCCATGGCGGATTTAACACCTGCTTTTAGCAGGTGTTAAAATCCATGGCGCTAAGGGACCATGGAGTTAATTACGCCACCGTAATTTACGGTGGCGTAATTAACGCCTTCCCCACTCCCATTATGCCCTATGGGGCAAAAATGGGAATGGGGAAGGGTAAATGGGGATTGGGGACTTACCGCCCAGCCAAGGTCGGAATGGGGCGGTAAGTCCGCCAACCACCATGGCGTAAACGTAGTTTACGCCATGGTGGTAAAGTCACGGCCCAGGCGGTAACTTACCGCCTGGGTCGTGATGAGGCCCCATGTCATAACCTATCTTGCCATCGGCCCCCACCTAGCCCAGCCAAATGTGGTCGCTACATCATCCCACCGCACGGGAAAACCTCATGGTTTCTATTGAAGTCGGCAGCCAAAACTCCATCGGCATTGGCTAACACATATTTCCCGCTACGTAAGTATCGTTGGTTTAGTTTTTAATGTCCAAACATCCTACGCCGCTCATTTTTTCTTAACGTTCGCTTAGCATTGTTTCAACTCGATGGTTAATGTCATTTGTTATTTGACTGGCGGGTCACCAACACCGTGCCACGGCATTTGCCCACTTTGTAGTCGTGATCGTATGATATTCACAGGGGTATGTGCACGACAAACAACCAGTACTGATATTCCTGATTGAGTCATTTGAATATGGATGGGGGACCCATGGGAGTGGATTTTAGGGTTCCTTTACAAAACTGGCTATACCACATTGACTGTTTCCTACTTCCTGTCGGACCTTACTCTTGGTTGTTTTTTCTTCACAGTCATCCTAGAGAGGTTGTACATGAAACAGCACAGGCCAGAGTTGATTTTATTTATTCACTCTTCTCGTTCAGTCCCAATTCTGTACTTTTTGTGAGAAAAATGAATTCTTTTTCTTTCTGTGCTAACTTTCGCCTGTCAAGGTTCAAATCATTCGTCGGTCTAACCACATAGACCACAGACCATCTTAGTTCCTCTACTTTGTGTATCATTTCAATGAAATGTCCCACAAGGGGAACCGAATGGACTCTATTTCTTATGCAGCTTTTATGCTCTGTGATACGGATTTTAATTTTTCTTTCCGTCTTCCCTATATATATCTTATTACGGGGCACCAGATGACATATACAACAAACACTGAGTTGCAATTAGTCAGAACTTTCTGCTTCCAAGGGTTCTTTAGACCTAGATCGATTTCCATGCTTTTTTTGTCTGTTGGCAACAGGTACACGATCCACATGGGTAATGCCCTTCTGGGGCTCACATTCCCCAGGTCTCTGTTAGTGTCATTTGTGGTTTGAACTATTTAGTAATATCATTCCGCGTAACCTGATCTTTTATAGATCTACTTCGTCGGAATGCCATCAACGGTCTCTGCAGAGGTACTTCGCCTTTCTCAAGAATCCCCCAATTACGGTGGATTATTTTTTGAATTCTATTAGATAGATTACTAAACGTGTTGACAAACACTAAATTGTCTTTATTTTTCTCTCTTGGGTTTTGCTCGAGAATGGCTTCTCTGTTGTTATTATCTGCCCTCTTCATTGCTTTTTTTGTCAATTTAGCCGGGTAGATTCTTTCGTGTGGGTTCGACCTCAATTTCTGTGCTCCTTCTCTATAATCTGCACTATTAGTGCTGTTCTTTTTTAGTCGAATGAACTGACCAAAGGGCAGGTTGTCACGCGTGTGCCTCGGATGGAAACTTGTATAGTGTAACAAAGTATTGCGATCCGTGGATTTTTTATATGGTTTCACAAAGAGTTCTCCCCTTGCTGGATCCACCTTGATGGTAATATCCAGATAGTTAATAGCATAATCATGTCCACCAACCGTTAGGGCCAGGTAATGGGTAACACAATTTAGTGATACTGCATGAGTCATGATTGTCACACCCATTAAACGATACACATGCAATACACTGTGAATGTGTACAGTCACATGTGTGTTGTATCTCATTGCCACACATACAAACTGCAGCATTTCATGGTCCATGCAGAGGTTGCGACGTCCCAGCGAGCAGAGCACAAGGTGCGCAAGGGTAGCCACAGGAAGGTTCAGATCCAGACAGCTGGCTCTGTCTACCCGCTGGTAAAAACTCATGCATTCCTATGTATCAAATAATGGCGTGCATATTAAGGAGAAAGCCATTGATATGCTCTTGATACACACACCCTCTGGCCTGCAAACCACCCTCACACCCCCAGTGTCCAACTCCTGCTCTCAATATTGCTTTATAGTGGGGACAATTCATGACTGATGGCTCATGTAACAAGCTTTTTTCTTAAAACCCAGGGGTAAGTACTGAACATGTGGCATTTTCATTTTGAAGGTCAGCACAAAGCTGACCGAATCTAAACATTCTGACAAGAAAATTAACATGTCACCCATAAAAAGATCTAAACAATGTACTTTATTTCCATGTCATTTCACACACAAAACGTGTTCATGAATATCAGTTCCTAGATACATATGGCACGTGCCTGAGAAGGTTAACTGTGATATCCTTGCCAAAGTGCTTTATTGGCAGCATTGGGCATTGTTAGGCAGAATTAAATGCAGTACCCTTTGGGAACACTACACACAATTAAGACTACAGGTGTAAGCACAATCTCACCTTTGGTATAAGTCTATACTACACAGTTTTGTGGTAGCAGGGCTGAGCAGCCAGGCTTATCTCAAGTGGGATGTGAGCAGTGCAAGGTGTTACACAAAGGACTGGCATTCACAGTGGTTCAAACAAACATTTATTCAAGGTTTCTTGGTAAAACAATATTAATTTATTTACACATTTAGTTAGAAAACATTCCACTAGTAATAAGCAGCTCAATATCACACTATAATACACTTCAGTACCAAACCAATACGTTTCTGAACAAGTTAGGCGCTCCTGAACTGGAAGCAAAATGGCACTTCAATAACTTTAAAAAGGGGTAGAACGACACATGTGATAAGAAACAAACACGGTTACTTTCATAGGCGGGCCACATAGTTTCAGTTCACTACAAGAGGCAGTTCAATTCAATAGGCCTGGGCCAAAGTCAATGGATCATTGTCTTGGATAGGGTAGCACAGTTCTGGTAGTAAACAGTTAAGTCTTTGCCAATGTTCTTAGAAGTAGTTTGCACGAAAAAGAGTTATAGGTCGGTTTAGGAGCAAACAAGACTCCAAAGTTGGGAAAGTTTCACAAACTTTCAAAAGGGCAAAGAGGATTTCTCTACCGCATTTGCACAGTACCTTTTGAATGAAGAAAAGCTGTAGCTAAGGCAGTTGTTCCTGGCAGTTCCTGCTGATCTCGCTGTTCCTGAGCCTCAGTCGTGGAAAACAAGAGGGAGGACGTCAGGAGGTTCCTGCACTGCATGGGGAAGGATACACAAGCTTGGCAAAATGTCAGTTTATGGTGTGAGTGCCTTAAAGTCCACAAACTGGTATCCTTCTCACTGGCTATCTGGTTTTCAACAGCACTCTGAAGAAAATTCGACCAGTATGGAGATGGTTACCAGGTGGCTTGCGAGTTGGTTGTTCCCACCAGCTCAAGGGAAGAAGTCGTCCTTGAAGGGACTTCTCTGTCAAGGGAGTTTCATGCTATTCGGTCCTGCAGCGGGGCTTCACCGGGTAAACCAACGATCCAGGAGTTGCAGCTGTCGTCTTCCTTCAGCTCGTCTTCAGTTCTTTCATTCCAGTGGTCGACTCTGCCTTCCAAGTCCCATAGACCTGCTTTTAAATAGTTTTCTCCCATTCATTCCAGCCTAGATGTCACTCACGCAGCAGGGTGGCTGTCCTTGCTGGACAGTCAGCTAGCCAATCACACCAGAGTGCATTCAGGTCTCCTAGGAGACTAAGCACAGGGAGTTTTGGACACCTCCCTCACATCCTGTCCACCCCACACACTCAGACGTCAGAGGGCGGTTTCAGCACTGAAGCCCACCAAAAGCAAACTAACAAAGGGCCCAAACCTGGTTTGGCGTGCAGAGACAAACACTAGAAGGACCTTTCCAAAAATAAATGGTGAAAAAAGCCTATCGGAACCTGTTTTTACAAAGGGGGATCAGATGGCATCTTGAAAAACAAGACTCTGGTGGATTTCAGCTACCGAAGCGTTTAAACGGGTCGCAGTCTGGGAAATCATGGTAATACCACTGCCACCACCCATTCTGAGAGGAAAGGGTAGCTTTTGTGGGCTACATCAGTTTTCTAGACATAGGGAACACTAGGTATACCCTCCGGCACTTTGCTGTAAGGCAGTGTGTGCTGGGTCTAGCAAATTAAAGAGACTAGCAAAGTTAATTTAACTTTACATTCACTGGGAGACAGTAGTCAGTCCCAGAGAAGGCATTTAAACCTTGGGAAGTCTGAAAGACATCCCTGTGTCACTGCACTGAGGGTGCTGTGTGACACACAAGAAAAAGATGATGCCTATGGAGTTGTCTAAAACTCCATATCCAAAGAACACAAAGGTAAAACACACATCAAAATACATGAAAGAGTGGGAAAAAAGGCTCACACTCTTTCCAGGTAAAAATTAAAGTCCTCAAAATCCAGCAAAGTTACTGGGGGTCTCAAAAGGTAAGGGAAATTAGCACATTTGTGAGAATTCTCCCTAACAGACATGACGTACATGCATCCCCTCACCATAAATTTACACTCCATTCTCGCGACATGCCAACCACTGCCAGATTACTCCTCAATGTTACTTTGTGCCCTGATTCGAACAGCAGGGTCCATAGTGTCACTGTGCAGACTGTGGTCCGTGTACTATCAATGCTGTGATATGTGTGCAGCAATGATTAATGTGCTGTCCAAGTCAACACCCTGTTTGTATATGCCTCCATGTGCTGCTCCTGTATTTAACGGCATAATGACTGCTTCTGGCTGATGTGTCATATCAATGCCAGCCCCAGGTCTACCAGTACCCTGTGTGCGATTTCTCAGGGGTGTGATCCCCTTGCTGTTTGCCCGGAAAAATTCATGAATAGGTGTTGCCACTTTACATTCTGTGAGCTCTCAGCGCCCTTGAAATAACACTGTCATGTAAATTGTCAGCCAATGGGCCGCATTACATGGGAGGTAGTAAGGGTTTACTGGTACCGGTAAGGGCACCGGTACCGGTAAACCCTTACCTCCTTTCTACGAGGTCCCTTTGCGGGACCCGACCTTAACGGCTGGTGTAGACCAGCCATTAAAGTTGCGACCCGCAAACGGACCTTGGTGCTAATTACGGTACTGCAATTTGCAGTACCGTAATTAGCTCTTTCCCCATTCCCATTGAGCCCTATGGGGCAAAAATGGGAATGGGGAAGGTCCATGGAGAAAGGGGAAATTACTGCCCTGCCAACCTTGGAATGGGGTGGTAATTCCCCTTTGATCCATGGTGGTACCAGTATGGTACCGACGGCAACCATGGTGCTAATAGCATCATAGTTTACCGCATTCTGTGTAATGAGGCCCAATGACTGTCTATAAGTGAGTGACTGACAGGCATTGACTGACGCTTTCCATGACAGTGTCATGTAAAGATTGCTGCCAGTTCACACAATGTTAAGTGAGACTTTACATTTTGTGTGCTGGCTGCACCCCACATTTACAGTGGCCATGTGTGACTGCACCAGTTGATCCTCCCTTGAGCCAGCTCTGTGTCACTTATCCATACAATAGCGCATTGGAAATGTTTACATATGCAGCTATAACAAGTGTGCCATACTGTCCCAACACTTAAACACATACATCTTTCACAGAAATGTCCTCAAAGTGAACCTCCACTGGGCTAAACACCCTTACTACACAGCCACACCATGATATTCACTGGCTGCAGACCAGCACTAAGTAGAAATGCTAATGCCAGCTCTGTCAGATATAGCATAGCCCTGCTCTTTTGTGCAGGAATAACCCCTGGGGTATGTGCAATGGTGACAAGATAGTGGCTGGGGAAATGTGGACCCTATACGATGTATCAAAAGACCATATTTCTTCTAAATGCTACCTCAGCTCATTAATGGTCAGGCTAATGTTTGTAAATTGAACAATCCTTGCCTATATTTGTATCTCCTGTTTGAGTGTTTCTTGTGGGTTATCTGTTCCTGTCTATGAACAGTATTCACAAGAGATGTTCTGTATTGATGACTGGGCATGCTTCAGACTGAGACGCAGCCCATGCTCATCTGCAATTCTCCTGAAACAAGCAGAAACAGAGCCCTCATACCCCTGCTGAGTGGCCGATGTTGCTTCTTTTTCATTCCAAAATTGAATTAATTTAGATGTCTGGAGTATGTGTGATACATAGATATCCGTTGATGTCCCTTGATGTACAATGCAAATAGACTGGCTCCCTTCTTTTAGCAATGATTCATTGATATTGAAGATGGTTTTTGCATGATACAAATGTGAGGCATGAGGGTGATGTGTGCCAGTCAGGGGGGCACATTATAGAGTTTTGCACTGGTCACCAAGTTGACTATAAACAGTCCTGCATACAAGTACTGGCACAGCTGTCAAGGCCAGCAGAACTTAATGTGTACACAGTAGCAAACATACATTGGCCTTGGATGGCTGCCAACTGCAGCCAACTGAACTACAGTACATATATGGCCATGTCATCCATGATTGTCTACACAAACGATACACACACATGCCACTCACCAGATATGTCCACATAGGTGCCCATACACCCATTGCACCTGCTCACTGCTGATGGGTCCACCTGTGGCCTCTGTTTGTGCCTTCCCCGTCTTACACGTGCAAAAGAATAAAACAGACACACCCCGGACGGGGCGCAGGCTGCGAGAGTTCAAGGCAAGGTTTATCTAATGAATGGCATTCAAAAGATCTCTGAGAATGCTCTGACAAAAATAACGTTACAATACATTTTTATAAGTGAAGTGATGCAACTAACATAGGATACTATGTTGGTGCCGGATTGGTTGGTTCGTGTGGGGCCTTAGGTGTGGGTGGCATTTCTTCCTCCGGGTTGGTTGCTTGGTTGGCGGGAGGATGGACGTCAGACATCTGTGCTCCGAATGGGTGAAGGTCAGGTCGCCGTGAAGCAGGGTGGTCACTATCTAAGCTAACATAATATATTCCCAAAAATGCATGCACTAAATAACAATTGTTCAAAGTCTTTCAGTAGTTTATCATGTCTCTATAAAAGTCACATGTATATCTATACTATCAAAAACATTGGATTCTACAGGTCTTAGGTTAAGGGTCTTGACCACTATAATACACTTGTTGAAGTGTGGGTCTGTGCTCGCAAGAATCTCTGGTATGTGGCATTTGTTAGTGGTAGGCAACGATATACTGCAGCAGGGGTCTAATGTTTAGTTGGGGATCTGTTGGGTGGGCATCATGGCTTGGTCAGTGATCTGGCACATGAAAGGAATCCCTGCAGGGGCGCAGGGTCACAATAGCAGTAAGTTTCCACTGGCGCCGGTGCGGGGGCAAGGGCACGTTTGTGGAGATGGACGAGCTATGTGCTTAGCTCATGCTGGTTCACATGCAGGACAGTGAGCTCAGAGGAAGAGTGATGTGTTACATTTATTATTTGTTGCAAGCACCTCCGGCTTCAGCGTGAGAATGGAGCTGCAGAGTTTTCCTGTCAGAGTGGGAACGATGGTGGGGGCCATGTGCTCTGTGTGTCTCGCCGTTGTGAGAAAAGGAAGAGAAGCGTTCTTGTACTATCGCGGTGGGGCCTAGTCACCAAGATGGAGTCAAAAGGGGATACAAAAATGGATGCCCTGTATCTTGCACAGTGGTCCCATCTATGCGATTGTTAACTGAAGTCGACATTGCATAAGGGCGAGGGGCGGACCCATCACTGGAGGCACTTGGTCCGAGTGTTGTCCTGAGAAGTAAAGGACACGAGGGGCCTGATGGCCCCTCTCTCCCACACATTTCCCCCTTTCGTTACATCTAAAGTAACAAATTATGCCACTTTATTTCTTTCATTCTCCCTTCGGTAGTACTCAGCTTCAGCAACTGCTTCTTCCCAGATTGGGGTACCCTTTATTGGCATCCATGCTCTGCATACACTTCTCAAGCTATTTCCTCTTCTTGCATATTCATCTGGAGTGCATGTTAAGTATATCCCACCATCCCCGTCCAGGTCTACCCATAGCTCGTTATACCATTGCAATTCTGTTGGTTCCTTGATTGTGGTGTGGTATAAAGTATCGACCCTGTCCCCATATTGCCTGTAGATGGCAGTCATCCTGTACTTTGGAGTGTTTTGTTCCCCTGTTTGTATTTGTGCATCTATCATAGTTGCTATCGTTGTCGGTCGGCCCATTGTCACCATCATCATAGTTGAGGTAGGCATGCTTTTTGCTCAACACCGAAGTCCTAATTGGCACACGCAGAAAAATAGTAACACAAAGACGATGATAGGGACCAGAATTTTCATCATCACATTTACCCATGATGGTATCCAGCTGAACAAGTTGTCAATCCATGTGCTGTCTTCTGCTCTGCCCTCTGTTCTCATCTTCTCTCCTAGATTGTGGACTGCTGTTATCACATGTGAGAGTGTCCCGTTATCTGCATCTTCGGATGGCATGAATGTGCAACAGGCCCCCCCCCATTTTTCGGCAAACACCACCGTCCATCGCCGTGAGGAGATCTAGAACATATCGGTTTTGCATTGTCATTAGGCGCAAGACACAGAGCTCTACTTTAATAACGTCGAATCCTTCTTCAGTGTCGTTGGCCAGTTGGATTAGCTCCCAGCTGACTATTTATAACCTTTTGGCATTCGCTCGTGCTCGGAACCCTGGAGTTAGGAGTGATGCGAAGAATGTCTCTGCAGATGAGAAAAGCCTGTACTTTTGCGCGATCTCAGCAAGCAGTTTTGAAGATTCGGATGAAATGTAGTTGGATGATCTTTTGCTTCGTGACAACGTTGTTTTCAACTTGTATTCTGACAACAGTTCATAAACTGGAAGTTCTGTTTTTACTTGTTGGGGCGCTGTCGATGGATTAGCCGATTGCCCTGCTGCCGATTTGCCAGCCGAATCTCCTGCTGCCGATCTGCCAGCCGGTTCTCCTGCCGCTCCTTGGATATCGCTTTCTGGTATTACCATCAGGGCTGTATGGAGAGTGGCCAAGGCACAAGTACCTTTCCAGAATGCAGGTAGAAGCAGGTAGGCTTTTTTGCCACAAACCCAGTACATGTCCATGAGGGTTGCTGTGCCTTTCTTCATGTCAGGTATTATTACTGTCTTGTTGCACCTCCTTGCTTCCCCCATTTTCACTTTTCCTTCCCCATGGAAGCACAGTTCGTACAGTATTTCTTTTTGTGTTCTTATAGGCTTTTCCAGTGCTGTAATCCATGTTAGCTTAGTGATGTGCTGTGACCAGATGGGGGTGCACACTGCCTTTATCCATTGGAACGCGTCCTCAGCTAGTCCCCGGAGTGCTTCTGCTTTGCATTCAATAGTTTCATTGTGCCATTTGTTTTCTGCATACCTCGTCCCTTTTATGACAAGGAATGGCTCTCTGAGGCAGATTACTCTTTGACGCTGGCTTGTGCATATTCTCTCACTCTCCAGTCTTTCTAGGCTAACGGTGTGTGCCTGGAAGGTGCTTTGTATTCTACATAGAACTAAATGAATTAAACATTGGGCCTCCGACAAGGGCACTTCCTAGGGTACCAACATTTTCGGTGTCCCTGATGCATGTGGTATGAGTGAACAGACATAGCAGCTTTCATTTGTTGCTCGCTTTGCCGTGGCACTCATGTCTGAATACCATTTGTTAGATTGATCAGGGTGGTGGAGGTCTTCTATTTCATCTAACCCCAGGTCATGATAAATGTAGTATCTTTTCCCTCCCGCCCTCCTTTTCCTTCTCCTTCTCCCTCCCTCCTTGTAGCTTCTCACTTTTTGGTAATGTATTGGAACATTCCGGCCCAGGCAGTGTCATTGCTGTTAAATATGGCATGTGTATACTCATTAATAGCAGCAGCGTATTATGAGGTAGGTTCTATGGCTGTCTGTGCATGCGTACTTGTGTTGGCTATGTTGCTCGGCCAATAATAGTCGCCATCATATTCATTCGATTCATAATCATTACTCATATTTATGCCAGGATGTGACAAGAAGACAATTGTTGGACCTGTGGCGGCGTGTTCTGAGGGTTGCGTTACGTTTGTACCGTTAATACCACTGTTATATGTTTCTCCCCACATTGTCTTTACTCCAGTCCATATTAGGTTGGAACCTTCTCTCATCAGATTAGCCCCGCTCCCCCCTTTGTGCATGTCATTAACCAGAGATAAGAGAGTATAATACCAGGCCAGGAAAAACAACATCACTGAAAACAAAACTGCAGCACATTACAAAACGCATTCAACATTGCTAAACCTTTTAGCTCTAATGTCGTCCCTATTACTATCTAACATTAATGTATTCTCCGTGATTGCACTTTGTTGGGCCATTTGTCACCTGGAGGGGCAATACAAATTTGTTAACTCAGCAGAATATGTACATATATATATATATATATATATATATATATATATATATATATATATATATATAATATTTACATTTCATGTTTACTCATTACTTCCGTTTACTATTGCTTGTTTTTTGTTATACTTTCCTTTCAATTATGTCCACTGTTTTAGGCATTTGATAGCAGGAGAGAGAGAGATATAGTGATGAAAAGAGAATGAAAGGAAGAAGGATACAGACATAGGATCATGGCAAATCAGAGGGCGCATCACTACTTTTGCCCTTTACAGTTTTTTTTTTCTTTACATTAAATCACGTCATTGTTTCTCAGCCTCACTTGTAGTACCACTTGCACATTCCTGTTCGCTCTGAGGGAGTGCACTATCGCGTGCCCTCCCCACATCTGAGAGGTGCACCCAATATTTCAGTCCCTTAACTTTCACTGCAGTGGGCGTATTATAGATGACTTCATAGGGGCCATGAAACCTCAGTGAATTCCATCTCCTCACAACACTTCTCACGTATACCTGTGCTCCTGGCATCAGTGGTCCACTTGTCTGCAGCCGGTGTGGTGGTGTCAGTTGCCACATTTTCAGTAAAAGACAGTTCTATTTGTCACGCTATGCTGCGTACTGCGCGCGTCAGCTGAGTTAAGTATTCCTTAAATTCTTCCCCAGCACTGTGGCAGCCCTGTGTGCGTCTGATGCTCTCCTAATCAGGGAGAGTGGTGTGTGTGTTTGCCTCCCAGTTACAATTTCATGGGGGCTCAGATGGTGGTCCTTGCATGGTTGTGTTCTGAGTTGGAACAGTGCTAGGGCAGGCAATATACCCAGTTTTTCTTTAATGTATTACACAAATTTGATCATTTACTCTTGAGCAGGCCATTGATCTTTTCTACCATCCCATTAGCCATCGGATGATAAATGGAACACAGTTTGTGTTTTACCCCCAAGAGTGACGTCACTTCCTTGAAGAGGTCATTCACAAAGTGTGTGCCGTTGACTGACCGTATCACATCACATGTTCCCCACTGGGAAAACACTTCTCGCACTAGAAATGTTGCCGCACACTTCGCATCTGGGTGGGGACATGGACCCGCCTCCACCCACCTTGAAAAGAGACATACCACCACAATTAGATACCTTGCTGCATTACATATCTCTCCCATGTCGGCGTAGTCTATGTGGAGCTCCCTGAATGGCCCTGCGGGTCGTGGCAAAGTGCCTCACAATGTCCTCAATGTCATCCCTGAATTGTATGTTTGACATGTTGTACACTCTATGACAAATTTTGACAAGTGTTCCTGTAGGTTGGGGACAAACCAATGTTCCTGGATGTCTGCAGCGATGTGTTGTTTCGCAACATGGGCTGGGAAGTGCAGCTGTTGGAATGCTACTTCTAGTAATCTAGTAATTCTACCGTCATGTCTCCAAATGAGGTCTGTGGATGATTGTTTGCACCCCCGCTTGCTCCACAACTCTTGCTCCTCCGGTGGTGCTCTCCTCTGTAGCTCTATTAGCTGTGCTATGGGTGGGTTACTATAAGCTTCTTCTAGTGGCTCTGCAGTGGCTGCCTTTACAATGCATTCGGATGCTGGTGTTATATTGAAATAAGAGACCATCTTCGCGTCCGCGTCGCCTGCCGCGTTACCCAATGAGATTGCATCTGTGTTGTTGGTATGGGCTTGGCATTTCATCACTGCCACTACCAATGGCTCTGCTAATGCATCTATCAATTCATTCAACAGCACGGCGTGCTGTACTGGGGAGCCATCTGCTCTTCTGAACCCCCTTCAACGCCAGCGGGATATTCCTGAATGGACTGTGGTAGTTGCATACGCGGAATCTGAATATATAGTCACTGTGCAACCTTTGGCTGTGCGTAATGCTTCAATCAATGCAGTTAGTTCAGCTGCTTGTGCGGAGTAATGGGATGGAAGCGCTTTTGGACAATTGTTTCATAGCTATCTTCCTCCATACGCACTACTGCCATCCCTACATGCTTCTCCCCTGTTTCTGGGTTTATTGATGCTGAACCATCTATCAAATATATTTCTCCTTCCTTCAGGGCATTTTCACTCACTTTGGGAATATCATCACCCTCCCCCTCATAGGTTGCACAGTCATGTTCCTGCATGTCCTCCATTGTACATGGCTCTGTAATGAATGTTGCTGGGTTTACTGTTTTACACCCGAGCACATGCACGTTGGGACTTGAAATTATTATCTCATATGCGGTTGCTCTCTTTGTTGTCATTGTTGATTTTGACCGCTCAAGAATAGCGAACAATGAATGCTCTGCATACAATGTTACTGAACATCCCATTACAATCGTGGCACTTTTTTCAATGGCGAATACCACAGCTACGAGGGCCTGTTTGCACGCAAAGTGACCTTGCATCAGTGCATCTAGTGTTGCACTGTAATAGGCCAATGGTTTTTGGCCTAATGATGTTTTTTATGTCAGCACTGCTGTCATCAGTGTTCCAGTGCAGTGCGAGAACAAGAAACATTCCCTCTCACAATCTGGGTTCACGAGGACTGGGGAATCTGCAATAAGGTCTTTTAGTCTGAAGTACTAAGTCATCATGTCATGTGTCCATTTTATTGGGGCTCTACTCTTCTCTGCTTCTTTTAATGCTTGCAGTAATGGACGTGTGTATGCTGTGTAATCAAGGATCCATGCTCGGCAATAGTTCCATATGCCAAGACATTTTTACATGTCCTTCACTGTTTTTGGTATGATTATGTTACGTATAGCAGCTGCCCTGTCTGGGAGTATTTGTTTTCCATCTTTTGATATTAACTGTCCGAGGCATACAACTTCGGCAAGGCAGTATTGTAGTTTCCCTTTATCCACCTTGAACCCCTTGGTAGCTAACACGTTTAATAGCGTTATGGAGTCTTCTCTGCACTTTTCTTCTGTTTCGCTGCAGACGAGTAAATCGGCTACGTATTGTATAATGGTGCTCTCTACGTCTATATTTCCAATATCTTCACATAGTACTCTGTTAAAAATGCTGGGGCTTTCACAATACCCCTGTGGGAGCCTGCAGTGTTCATATCTGTTATTTCCCAGTGTGAATGCTGTGAGATACTGCGATGCTGGATCAAGTAGTATGGAGAAGTAAGCATTCTTCAAGTCAACCACAGTAAAACATGTAGATTCTTTGGGTATACTGCACAGTATTGATGCCGGGATAGGCACTAACGGGAACTCCTTTTGAATGACATCATTGAGTGGGTGCAGATCTTGGATCATCCTCCATGCCCCTCCTTTTGCTTTTTTGATCGGGAAGATAGCCGTGTTACACAGGGAATTTGATGGCACTATGATACCTCGGTTCAGGAGTGCATTTATTGTCTCCCTAATCCCTTCCTCTGCTTCTCTGGATATCGGGTATTTTTTCACTCTTGGCGGTATGGCACCTGGTTTGAGTTTTATCTTTATTGGTGTCACTTCATGTAGTAACCCTACATCATGGGGGCCTGTAGTCCAAATTTCTGGTGCCACTTTTGCTATGTCTTCCTCAAATATTGTCGGTGGGGCATTAACACTAGCCATAAGTGGGTTGTGGACCTCCCTGTACTGGATCATGACGTCACAGGGTATGCTTATTTCCATTATTACATCTCCATCGTTTTCGTTATCAGTGAATAATTCTTCGTCAGTTATGTCTCTTAGCATTATATTTGGATCTATGCATAACACAGTTCTCCACTCGCACCCATGCTTGTCCAAGCCTATGACCACAATACGTTTACTCGATAGCTGAACTCCCTCGATGTCTATGGACATTATCGTGTCTGGCAAAACATCTGTGTTTGCAATCGGGTGGAATATAAAGTCTGATGGTGTCCTCCAATCTTTTCTCGTTATCTCAGGTACTACTCGGGCTAACACTTTGATGCCATAGATAAACATGTCTATGTCAATGGGTATCCCTCACACTACAACTTCATTCATCATTGTACTAATCATCAACATTGCTCCTACTGGGCATACTCCTGGGGTGGAACACACTATCCCCCGCTCTGTAAATGAAATGGTCATGTTCAACTTACTTAGCAAATCTCTACCCAGCAAGTTGATTGGCGCGTCTTCGTGGTACAGTAAGGGTGTGCACACTGTTTTTCCCCCTACCGTTATATCAAGATCTTTGGTGTAAGGAACTTTTAAAATTGCCTCAGAGAACCCCTGCGTTTCCAAATTCCTGCCTGAGAGCGGAAACTGCCCTTCCATAAGACATGATTTTTCCGCTCCTGAGTCTACCATAAAGATAAACTGCTTGTTTCCTATCTCTGCCCCCACTAGTGGTTCCTCTTCTGAACGTTGAGTGGTAGATAGGACTGGACACGCAAGTGCTCCCTGTGGACTGTCCTAATCTGCATACCTTTCTTGTCCTGGCACTGAAAAGACATTATCTCCAACTATTGTTATGCCACGGAATGGTGCAGGTGCACCGTTTGCAGCTGTTGCGAAACTATTATTGCTGGCGTTCCCTACAGTGTTTGGTCTTGCCATGGGCTGTGATACACTGTGATGTGGTAATCCATAGGGGCTACCTGGGTGTGGGCATCCCCATACCTGTTCATTGTCCATGGGTGGCTGCATTCGGCAATCTCTTGAATAATCTCCACATCTCCCACAATTCCAACATGACCCTTGCTGTCCCCCTCTCATCCCTTGCCCACCGAATCCTCTAATCCCCATATCTCCAAACCCCCCTCTCTGGCCACGGTGCCCACCTCTTCCTCTCGCTGGTCTTCTTGCCACTGTGGTCCTCTGTGTGGCTCTTCTCCGTTCCACGGTCCTTGTTCTTCTGCTGCCCACAGCGCTGCTATCCCAACTGGTCTGTTTCTCGCACTTTCATCCCCCTCGTTCTCTCTATCAACGGTTACGCTGGCGTTTATGGCGGCGACCTTCACTAACTTGTTCTGCACCTGTTTCGCTTTGTCTGCCAACCATTTTTGTGCTATCTCCTTTTCTCTCTCTTTGATCCTCCTACAGTGGTGCACAATTATACTCTGAATTTCAGGCCAACCCTTGGCTTCTATCCCAGCTATTTTGTCCAAGGCCTTCTGTATCTCCTTCGGGAGCCCTTTCTTGATGATAAAAAAGAACAAGGCGGTGGATTGGTTCCACGCCGTACCAGTTTCGCTTCTCCACAAGTCTTGCCCCCGCAGTATGAATTGCGTAGGATCCTTGTTCTCCTCCATCGTACATTGCATTACTAAATGTAAATCTGGAATGTCTGGAAATGTGCGCCGCAATGCGGCCCATACTTGTGCTCGAACACTGTTAAAAGGGCGATCCGTCATGGCGTTCACAACTCATTGTCACTCCTGGGAACCCCGCCTTCTCCCACACTGCGTCTGCCTGATCACCAACAGCGGACACTAGCAAGCTTTTTACATCGCCTATCGCTAACGGTACTCCTGCCGTGTTCTTCTCGAACACATGTATCCATTTCCCCGCCCCTCCTGCAAGTGGGGGGAGGAGTTTCAACAAGTTGTTTTTGTCCATCTGGGCCCATGGAATATAGTGTGGCCTACCTGCCCCCTTATATATCAACGGCATCTGCAACTTGTGTTTCTTTCCTGTTTTACTTACCGTCCCTTTCTTTATCTTACTCACCAACATATTCCCTACTCGTTCCCTTAATCTACCCTGCCATCGTGGGGGTGATCGTGGATCCATGTCATCGAAATGATGTGGCAGTGGGGATCCTATAGCTGCCACTCCTTCCTTGTATTTGTCTAGATCGCTCCACACCTCCTCTACTTCCTCTTCTTGCTCGCCATTCTCCTCTTGTCCTTCTCCGCGCTGGCTTTCTGGGGTGGCTGGGCGTATAATTCTCACTGGTTTATCATTCAGATGGAACAGGAACTCTCCTGATCGCCATTCTTTTTCTCGCCCTTGTGATGTAGGTGTTCCCTGAGAAAGTACGGACTGTGCTGGCTCTGGCGTCGCTGGGGCTAATTCCCCTGTTGCATTTAGCGGGGGTGTGAGATCTGCTAGAGACAACGGTGGTACTTCACATCCCCTGGTAGCATTTGGCCTCGGTCGCACAGTGCCCTTAGCTGTGTTATTTCCATTTGTGCATGCGCTAGCTGGCAGTCTAAATCTCGGTATGTACAGAGGATCACTGTATCCTACTGCTGGTCTTGTCATTAAGGGGTATATTTTGGTTGTGTCATTCTCAGCTGTGGTCGTTGTGCACTCACCCTTTGGCGTTCCGCTTACCTCTTCCTGCGTTTTCTGTTTTCCGATTGTTTTTTCTGTACTTACCTCTGCTGCGGGGGAAATTTCCTCAAACATTCGCCACAGGTCCAATATTTCCCTTCTGTTCTGCAAATGTTTCCCCTTATATCTCGCCAATAAGTGTGTGGACACTAAATCTAACACCCTTTTGTCAAAATACCCTCTCTCTGGCCAAATTGGTGTCACGCTGTCCCCTTTTATCTCTGTCACCCACTGATCGTGGTATTTTTGTATCCTTTCACTATATGGTGGGAATGGCTGGCAAATATGAGCTAACGTTGTTATTCCCCCCATGACGATGTTTCTCCCTTCACATGTATGTGCGCTTGCACCTGAGCCTCCCTCTAATCACACCCTCCAACCACCCGTCCCCTTGTATAGATCAACAATATGTCAAGCGTTTCTCAATTATTGGCGGTTATTGTGTATCAATATTCAATGTTACCTTTGTAATTATTGCATTTCCATTTTCAACAGTACACTTTCGCATGCATATCCCTTACCAACAGATTACTTTCAATATTTTGACATACACAACAATGATGGACAAAAAAGAAAAAGACATATAACACATAACATGCATATGCACTACCTGCGCGCTTTTATCTCCCCCTTGTTCCCGTTACCGAACATGTTTTACCCTTCCCCATGTTACCTGCTCTTCTCATTCACTCCCCACCTCTTACACCCTCTTACTCTTTGCCAAGAACTCTTGCTTGCACAGAAAAAGAATATTCTAAATAACTACTCCAAGTCTACTCAATATACGAGACTCCTACTATTTTTTCTTTATCTTCACTTTTTTATCGGCACTGGACGAGACAATGCTACGCGGCGCCGCCTTCTACCCTGTTCGGGCTAGGATAACTCTTCTCTTCTTCTTCTCACTTTTCACAAAACCTAATGGCCATATAAAGTACAGATCAGAAAAGCCTCAGCATCCCTCACACAGTCCCTACTCTTGGCTTTAACCCACTATCATCTGTTCCCTTGTTCCCTTATTTTCCCCCTTACCTTTCCTTGGGAACCTTCGCAACCGGCACTCATGTGTTCAGTCAGGTAATCCGAGGGTCACCGTTCACAGTCTGACCCCAGTCAGGTCCGCACCCCAACCAAGCTGTGGCGGATATTTGTCAGCCGGGAACCCTTGAACCCTTTCTTGTAGTGCGCACAGGCTGGTCAGCCACGGAGGCGATGGTTTTGTTGTGGGGCATCCCGGATCTTGCCGCACGGTGCGGGCCTCGAGGCACCTCTCCAAATCACGTCGGGGTCACCAAATGTTTTTTGCCCTCCCTGTCTTACACGTGCAAAAGAATAAAACAGACACACCCCGGACGGGGAATAAGGCAAAGAGAGCAGGCTGCGAGAGTTCAAGGCAAGGTTTATCTAATGAATGGCATTCAAAAGATCTCTGAGAGCGTTCTGACAAAATTAATGTTACAATACATTTTTATAACTGAAGTGACGCAACTAACATAGGATACTACGTCGGTCCCGGATTGGTTAGTTCATGTGGTGCCTTAGGTGTGGGTGGCATCTCTTCCTCCGGGTTGGTTGCTTGGTTGGCGGGAGGATGGACATCAGGCATCTGTGCTCTGAATGGGTGAAGGTCAGGTTGCTGTGAAGCAGGGTGGTCACTATCTAAGCTAACATTATATATTCTCAAAAATGCATGCACTAAATAACAATTGTTCATGTAGCTTATCATGTCTCTATAAAAGTCACACGTATATCTATACTATCAATAACATTGGTTTCTACAGGTCTTAGGTTAAGGGTCTTGACCACTATAATACACTGGTTGAAGTGTGGGTCTGTGCTCGCAAGAATCTATGGTATGTGGCATTTGTTAGTGGTAGGCAACAATGTAATGCAGCAGGGGTCTAATGTTTAGTTGGGGATCTGTTGGGTGGGCATCATGGCTTGGTCGGTGATCTGGCACATGAAAGGAATACCCTGCAGGGGTGCAGGGTCGCAATAGCAGTAAATTTCCACTGGCGAGGGTGCAGGGGCAAGGACACGTTTGTGGAGATGGACGAGCTATGTGCTTACCTCATGCTGTTTCCCATGCAGGGCAGTGATCTCAGAGGAAGAGTGATGTGTTACATTTATTATTTGTTGCAAGCACCTCCGGCTTCAGCGTGAGAATGGAGCCGCAGAGTTTTCCAGTCAGAGTGGGAACGATGGTGGGGGCTATGTGCTCTGTGTGTCTCGCCGTTGCGAGAAAAGGAAGAGAAGCGTTTTTGTACTATTGCAGCGAGGCCTAGTCACCAAGATGGAGTCGAAAGGGGGTACAAAAATGGATGCCCTGTGTCCTGTACAGTGGTCCCATCTACGCGATTGTTATCCGAAGTCGACATCGCATAAGGGCGAGGGGCGGACCCATCACTGGAGGCACTTGGTCTGAGTTTTGTACTGAGAAGTAAAGGACACGAGGGACCTGATGGCCTCTCGCTCCCACACACCTCTTCAAATTGAGTCAGCTCTTCATCCTCTGGTGACCCCCCTCTAGTGGCCTGGGCAAAGGACAGGTTGTCAATCAGCTTCTGCTTGCTCCTTCAAACAAGGCCATTTATCCACTTTTCGACCTCTTTAGCAGTGACCCTCTTCACACCACATGTATTAATAAGTTGTGTGACGTGCTGCCACTTCTCCATTTGCTGGGTTGGAGTATTGGTACTGCGTGTCGAGGCATAGAGCTCAAAATGGTATTCTATCATATATGTCGTGAGGATTTCAAGCTCCTCATCTATGAAGGGCTTTTTCCTTCGTGGACACTTAACTATTGCCTGTACCTGATGTTGGGCTGAAGCATCTTCCTGCTATGCAGGGTGTGCCCTCTTGGCCATAGTGGCCCTTGGTGGTGCTTGGCCACCTGTAGGCCTCCCACCATGCCCACATCTAGGTGACGGGTCACCTGTGGGCTGAGACTCACCACATCCTCCAGGGACTCGGGCACATATGCCCTACACATCCATGTCTTATCTCTTTCCCTTTTGCAGCCTTCCCACTCATGGCGCAGGCAAGATGTAAAGCACCCGCAGAAATATCTCATACACAAAAAATGAAAGTTTACGCAATGGACTACGTAGATGAGCAGTCATGCAAGACCCCAAGGTACCCCAAAACCAAAATAAAACAGTGTGTGATACAGAAAGGCACCGAAATTCCCCAAAATGCATACACAATACATATAAATCTTCCAAAAAGAAAAAAAGTGTGCAATACTCTGAGTCACACCAAAAGCCAAAAAATGCATATGCGATACACAGCAAGCTTCCAAAAAGGAGAAAAAGCAGAACGTGATACGCAGAGGCACCCCAAAAGCCAATAAATGCGTATGTGATACACGGAATGCCTCACAATTCAAAACAATACATGCTCATATGGGCAACCCACAAAAAAAAAAATGCGGTACGAATTACATGAAGTAAATGCTTGCAAAGCACCCCCAAATGTAGTTGACCTTGCTGGCTGTTCTCTTCCTCAGGACTTTAAAAGGTGAGAAGGTACATTGCTATCTTCTTCTGGAGCCTTATGAATAGGCCTTGTTTTCTGGACTTACACCACGTATGAGGAGACCATTATTTTGTC
The DNA here is from genome assembly GCF_040938575.1 of Ambystoma mexicanum. Taxonomy (NCBI): domain Eukaryota; kingdom Metazoa; phylum Chordata; class Amphibia; order Caudata; family Ambystomatidae; genus Ambystoma; species Ambystoma mexicanum. The sequence continues at coordinate 445,422,085 of NC_090935.1, read as the reverse complement.
CGTTCTGCCCTTCTATTTAATGCTATTTAATTGAATTGTATTAGGTCCCATTAATCCTCTTGGCCTCTGGAGACTTGGTTGCTACATCCTGCATATGCTTTCTGTATCTTTGATTGTTCAATACTTGGCACTCATAATTATTAACTCTTTTACTTAATCTGAGAGAAATATGTCTTACCTACATGACTTATCCACTTTGACCCCTTTCCTTCCTTGCAGTTGTTTCTTGCTGTGGCATCCTGGATATTGAGGCAAGCCAATGCTCTTTGTTCTTGCACAAAGCTGTATTGCAGTGCCTTGCAGTTCAGCAACCTTGGTCTTTCTACTCGAGGCTTCTAGCCTATTATTATACAATGCCGACATCCATCTTCTCAACGTGGCTGCTTTACTTGGGTTATATTTTCTACTTTAGCAAGCTTCTACATTGTCTTATGTACCTTGCTTTTCTGCGTATATACAACAATTACATCTCGTGTCTCTTATCTTCTTAGTATATATGATTTTCTTCATATTCGCATATATGTCTACTTCTTGCTTCAGTTGCATCTTCATTCTTTTGATCATCCACACATCAAATTCTGTGCGTCAATGTATCTTCTCTCTTTGTGACATCACTTCTCCTCAGTCCAATTTTACCCACAATTCTTCTATATCTAGTGGTGACTGCAAGCTCATGTCTACTGCATCAGTTCGAGGGTAATTTTGAAACGGTTGTCCGAGCGCTTAACCTCTCTCAGAACTTCGATGCAGTATTGGGATACCAGGTGTCAAGCACAATGCTCTCTTGCTGTACTTCTGTATGATGGAGGTGAAGAGGTGGGCCCTATAGATGATGTGTACATCTGCTTCACTACACGTCCCAAACTGGTTGTGCCAATGTCCCTACCTGAGGTGGAAGTCCCAAGAACGCCATATGAGGTGGTCACTGTGCCTGCCGAGGCACTGACACAGGAACAGGCAGTGGAGGGACAGCTGGCAATTCTGGGCAGTGCAGGTGCTGTGCCCCCCCCACAAATTGTCATCCAATTGAAGGGGGTACCTACACAGGTTCCACTTTGCCAGGCAGTCGCAGACAAGGAGTGCGAGAAGGCAGTTGATGCAGGGCCATTCCACACTGAGGAAGCAAACTAGTCCACAAATGGAGAACCTCTGCCAGGTGGAAAGGAGGTGGTTGAGGCAGATGGTGTGCATCCGAGCACAACTTGAGAGATAGCTGATGGTGGAGAGGCAGTGGGCTAGGGAGGCCACCATTGCTACGACTAGGCTTGAGGTGGCAGAGAGGCAGACAATGCGACTTGAAGCCATTCTGGAGGATGCTTGCCGGGTTGCAAAGGAGGAGGTCAGGAGGATGGTTGAGGGCTTGTAAGCCCTCCAGGCAAGAACAGAGGCTCGCCTCCAGGCAGAAGATGAGGAGAGTGACTCTGCCCTGGTCGAAGCATTGCAAGACATTTGAGCCCGCTGTTAGTGTACATAGTTGTGCAGTGGTAGGTTTCATTTTGGTATTTTATTTTATTTTCATCCCTGGACATTTTACCCTTCCATATATGATCATTTTAGTGTACATATTGTTAATACAAGTTTATGACTCTTGATACCACTCTTCTTGCAGTCTCTTTGTCCATGTTCAAAATCCCTTTTTCCATATTATCTAAATGCATTTCTTCTGTGACCATCACATGGGTTGGGGCCTCACTGCAGATTTGTGGGCTATGCTCATCACTTATGCACTCGGCACACGATATTTGGTAGCTGCATCACTCGCAGAGCATGGCCAACTTCCCGCAAGTATCTGCAATCACTAAAATACCTGCTCTCATAGCGTGGTACACATCTGTCACTCAAATCCTGCATATTCACATGATTGATTATTCTGTCTGGCTCTACACATTATCTCTCTCCTTGACTCGCACACTCTCGCACACTCTCTGACAGCCTTCACATCACCCAGAAACAAGCCTGTTCTACCTGTGTCACTTGTAGTAACTTTGCCACCACTGCCTGCCTTCCTGCCTACCGTCCTTCCTATCTACAGTCACACACATTCCAAATGACTAAAGAAATATCTCTGATATCTCGGACTTGGGTCCTCCAAGGACAATCATCTACTGAGCTTTGAAGCCATTAGAATGGTACATGGGCACAATAATATGTAACATTGCATTCCATTTTATTACTTTGTCACAAATACATTGTGTGGTTAAAGTTTACATTATGCTGTCCTGTTGATGTGCAACTGATGCAACTGAGTGTGATGTACCCGGGAGTCCTGTAAGGAGCTACAGAATTTGTGAAGGCATTGTGTTCTAGCACCTTGAAGCGTCTCTTGTGCTAGATGGAACTACCGAAACAATCTCAGACCAAATAACCGGCCAGACTTAAAGAAATGGCAAAGTGCTACTTTATTCTCAAATTATTAAAGCAGGGCAGACTGGCACACATTGGACTGATGCTTGCACACTCACACACAAACTTGATTAAATAGAGGTTTTATCACCAGTATGCATCCTCTATGATGCCATCCTGCGTGGCAAACTGTAAAACCTATTGATGGGAGGGATTGGTTAGGGAAACATATCTACTTATAGAATACAGATGGGTTAGTACTCTATTGACTGCTTCTTATCTGTCTGGCATGCCTCTAATTATCTCTTAATATGCATAATACTGATTATAGCTGACAGAAATGGCAGCAGGTTAGTCTATGCAACATTGTATAGCAAGTTGCCCCATAGACCCACTGATTGGTTTGCATTCCCACACAACCTTGGACTTTCGACTAGCAGCACGTAAGTGAAACAAAACCCAGGTGCTTGAGTCACATCAGTTTACTCCCCACTTTCCCAATTTGTCCAACATCTCTCATTCAGTCTGACCATAAGCCAACATTTCCTGTCTGTAATTGCCCTTGGAGCTCGCTCTCTGTTCTGGGTCATTCAAGGGAGTGTAAGCACATCACTATCTTCACCCAGAGTTTAATGAACAGCCCTTGTTTTCGACTTCTGAATCACAGGTTCGGGGACTGCAAATGTGTCCATTTTGACCTCTTATTTACTGCTATTTGATTCAATTCTCCTGGGGGTCATTGCTCCTCTTGTCCTCTAGCGTATGCTATATTGTAGGAGCCTTATCCATTGTTAATTGTCCAATACTTGGATCTTGCAAATGTTTTCTTCTTCTTTAATCTACAAGAAATATGCCTCACATCCATGGTTTATGTGTCTGCTTCCCCATTTTTAAATCTTAAATTGTTTAACTACAAACTTGAAAACCCACTCCAACTTAATCACGTCATTACTGCAGGCACGGCAGACAGCAGCCAGTGACCACAACAGAAGGAATGGCATTTTTGAGAAACAAACCAAATTAGACCATACCTAATACGGAGGCAACACAAGCCGAGGAAGAAGGGTAAGTGGTAAGTGGTTGCAAAACCTCAAATGTCTCACCATACTTAGATTAATAGAATGACAAATAATGAAAGTAAAAACTGACCTTTGGACGGTCATCCAATAGGTACTCAAGAATTTCACCAACACGAGTAAAGATACCGGACCAACGCCTGGCTCTAACAGATTACTAATCCTGGTAAGAGATATTTGGAGTGATTGCCATGCACAAAACAGTAGTCATTAGCTCTTTAGGTTCCTGACATATGTATGTTTTCCCTTATAGGGAGAGGATGTACTGACGGGACGTCCCAACAATGTGGAAGATGCCCTCTCCAGAAAAAGAAATTGGAAGATAGCTGAAAGATCAGTCTTTTTATGTTCATGTGGAGTGTCCCAAGTGGGCACCATTATAGTCCTGAACAAAGTCGAAAATCGGTTTCTCCGCTGAAACCGGTTGACATAGGTTGGCTCAGGGTGATGACCTGACCCACTTGTCTCACAAAAATAAAAAAGTGAGCTTGGTTATAAGACATCGATATAGGTCAGCTCATGGTGATGACCTGATCCACTTGCCTCATAAAAATAAAAAAAATAGCTTGGTTGTAGGACATCCTTGCTTTTATATACATAGCGGAAACAAAACCACCTCGTTAGATGGTGGACCGTCTATGAAATATTTATGATAAATCATATTGAGGGGCAGCAACACTATTAAATACGATGGTTGACTGTCAAACAGTGCGCATCTAATTTTTTAGAGTATCAGGAAAGTAGTGAGCAAGGATAGGGCGAGCCCTCTGTACTATCCCTGCACCTAGATAGGCGACGCACCAGCGCCCAACTAGGGATAACATTTCCAAGGGATAGAGAGACTCTTTATAGGGACATTTTAGTAATGGTAGGGATTGAAGCTGTAGGTATAAATATTCTAAACAAAATCAAATTGATTCTGCTTATGATGTGTCAACGAATGTAGGGAAGGAGACGGAATCTGATAACCCTTGTAACTTCAAGTGTATTGAATCACTCTGCCCTCGGCAGATTTCCCTCAGCGTTACACGATATTCAGTGATGCGTGCTGACATTCTTCCACACAATATCCTTCCACTCTCTTAGTGCAAGGATACATGTTACACGGTTGTCTGAGTTCATATCATCTTTCGTGCACTCAATGCGGTATAGGCATAACACATGGAGTCCCACATAGGGCTCTTCTACTGCTGTTCCAGTATCACAGCAGTGAGGGTGCAGAGTTTAGTGAAAATGCATCCACCTGCTCCTTTACATTCCCCCACTGGTCGATTCCTCGACCACATTCTCCTCTTCAATGTCATGTATCTTCTATTCATATTGTTGTTTCATTCTACATATGTCAATCCACACTCCAGGTCATGTGACAGCATTCTCCTGATAGTGGGCAGAACATCCAAGGCCCTATATATTTTTTTATGATCTTTGGGATAGTAGAACTTTGTTCCTGGAGGTGCAAGAGTGCTTTTCTTAATATTTTCACTGGCACTTTCTTCATTTTGCATCGGCACATCAGTTCCAGTGTCTATATCAATCAATAACTTCATCCCAATAGCTTTCTTTGCTGTCTTCTGGCACTGTCCCAAGATGATCCTAATAAGACAGAATCATAACAATACCAACACTAGTGTTGCTCTGATTAATTTTAAAGCATTGGCCAGCCAGGATGGAATCCATGACAAAAGAAATCAGAACCAGTTTTCTCCTGCTGTCTCATCAGCTTCATCTTCTATCTTTGTATGCAGAGTCATCAGCATAGTTATTGCTTCTGTTAGGATGCAATTTTTTCCATCATGGGATGGTGTGAATGTACAGCAAGAAGGCCCGACCTTGAGATGCTGGGTGACGGCACACAGTTTTGCCGGGGTTTTGCCTTGAGTTATCGGGGGTATCACACAATTTTGCTGGGGTTCTGCCTTGAGTTGCTGGTACTGTCACACAGTTTCGCCAGGGTGCTGCCTTGAATTACAGGTTGATGGTTCACAGTTTGTCTGAGCTACTGTCTTGAGTTTGGGGGGACGTCATGCAGTTTCGCCGAGGTGCTGCATTGGGTTACCTGTTGACAGTCCGCATTTTTGTCGGGTGCTGACTTGAGTTATGTGTTGACAGTCCAAAGTTGCGCCTGGGTACTGCCTTGAGTCATGGTGGGAAGGGACGCATTTTCACCACAGTGCTGGATGGTGGGGCAAAGGGTGTTCATTGCCAGTGGTTTTTGGTTGTGTGGGTGCGTGTTTTTGGCAATACTTGATTTTCTTTGCGCCTCAGGTTTCTTTGTGCTTTTGGATCCATGAATACACGGAACGCCCAAAATACTCTTACACGCAAGTAGGTGCATCATTGTTTGAGGCACTGAATACTTGGCAGGGACTTTGCACTTCATCTATGAATCGGACCTTAGCATTTTCTGTGTGAATTAGGCCGATTTAGTGCGGTATAAAGAGTGTTTTTGCAGTGCAAAGTCACTTTGCTCTGTGCTACACGTTCTGCTTTTTGTGTCCAGTTCGGCTGCAGGGTGAGGAAACACATTTGAGTACGATGTATAGAGTGGACTAAAATGAGGACCCCAACTTATTATTGTGTGTTATCAGTAGTATTGTCTGCCAAGTTACTGCTCATTAGAACACTCGCCTGGAAGGTGAAGTAGGTTGATTGGCTTCTCAGGACTGGTTGATAATGCCCCCTGCTCTGGTTAGTGCACACGGCGCGCTGGCTAGCCTGCCTCGACACAATAGAGCAACAGGCGTGAGCTTGCTACACCAATTGTGTCCGCACCTTCAGCACCACGATACAACTGCAAGCCACATCAAGTAGGCAATTCTGCATCTAAAGCACAATCCATCTAGCATCTGACTCATCGTTCCAATAACTAAACTATGCAAGGACTGCACTTTTACACGAAAATACAGCCCTGTGGTTTCTTAAAAGCAGCTGTGCTTACTCAAAACACCTTTTACATTGACATCGACAGTTATTAAGATTAATGTAATGCCTTATAATGAACGCTTAGCAACAACGTTGCTTACTTTTACCAGAGGCATTCAGTCGCGTCATGCAAGAAATGTGTAGGACTCTCGCTGGAAAGTATACAGATGCTGATGCAGTTTTCATTCCAACTAACATAGAGTCGACATTTCATGTTGGCTAAAAATAAGGTACAGCATTATATAAATGAAACTATAGCATTTTATGTGCAATTATGAGAAACTAAATCCATAAACGATTAAAAAAAAATGAGTTGTGGGCCTTTTTCACATTTTTAGCTTGTAACTAATCTTCTTTAAAGCCAGGGGAGAAGTTCTAATCCCATTTTAGTCCCTTTTCACTTAGGAAAACGGTTGCTATCCAGTTGCTGTCTGGATATTTAGAACAGTCACAGGTGTGTACAAACGCGAGCACGGACAGGGACCCGTAGCATGCTAATTGAATTGTCCACTTCATTTTGCTTATTCTGTGGCGAGAACTCCAGAGTAAATCCTGTTTTTGGCTGCGCAGGATTAAGGTCTATTTGAAGTTGGAATCTATAGCGGCCTTTTTACAATAAATTGACCTTGCTTAGTGCAGCCAATGTCATAATACGGAGCTTTCTCTGGGCTGAGAGAGAGAACATCGCAAATTGCTTCTGCGTGATTAGTTCAGCCACTTCAAACGTGTGTCCCCTCCGAGTTGGCTTCCACACTTGCGGCTGGAGATGTGTGCTGCATGAAAACCTAATCTGTTGCTAAACCTCTCCAGCAGTGTGTAACCCTTTAATTACCCGCCAGATACGCTCTTGAGGGTTAGTAGCTGCAGACCACCGAGGACAATTAACATGCTTTACTTTTATCAATAGTATTGTATGTGTTTGATCAGTTATTTAACAATCATGTCTAGTTCATCACCAACTTTAAAAACTAAGTAAGGAGATTAACCAGCTCGACAAACAAGTCTTGCACGTACTGGAAGAAGAGGGGAAGCCTCACTCTGTAGGGAATTGCATTGTACTTTCTTTTAAAAAATCACCCAAAAGTATAGTCAAGCATTGCAGGTAGCTCCTGCACAAGGGAGCATGTAGGGCTCAGCAATTGGTCCTCCAGCAAGTTCTACGCAACTAGCTTCCTCTACAAACCTTTAAAGTTCATAGAGGGAGTTAGTGGTCTGTATTTACCACTTTAATGAATGCTTGCCTAAGTTTGGAGGAGAAAATTAAAGAATTCGATTTACCATCTACTAATCTAAGTGTCTCTCCATGTCTGTTTCACACCCTCCATCATTTACAGGACATAAGAGATGACATCAGAAATGTCATTGATGCCATCACTGAAGACATCACATGTGAAATTAATTTTGATGAAAAAACCCTACAAGGGGTTTTATAATGTTTGTAACAAGATGTCAGGGGTGATTGTGAGACCTATCATGAACTTCTTAATTTATTAAAGAATGTACGTATCTAAACAAAACATTGGGCGTCATTCCGAGATTGGAGGTATACATGGTGCTATTTGCACCATGACTGCCTCCAATAATGGTACTGGCACCGGTCTCATTCAATGGGGACTTACCGGTGTAGTCCGACCTTTGCGGGACCAGTAAGTCCCCATTGAAACATTCCCCATTACCATTTGAGCCCCCATAGGGACGCGTAGTAGGGCGGTAAGAGATTACAGCCACCGGTCTCCTTACTGGTGCCCATTATCCCTTACCGCCCCACTCAGAATGAGGCCCATTGTATTGGAGTGTTGTTGTTAGTACAGGGACCTAATCCTAATCATACATAAACATAGGCAATGGCTGCCTTATTATTCAAGGCATAAAATGCTCACTTGTAGGATTTATTTTGGTCCCATAATATAAGGAATTGCATCCCTAATGTTTTAGGGATTTTTGCTATTGGCAACATCCCATCTTCATATTATAGGATGAATACCCCACCCGTGGCGCATCTGGTGCAGGACTTCAGCACTCTACTTTAATATATATATATAGTTTTTAAACATTTGTTTTTTAAAATGTAACTATAGGTTTTGACACTTATTTTTAGTGGCTCTTACAACACACAGAGACTTTTGGACCTGATTTTACCTGCTTTGTGGCGTCAAATCGGTGATAATTCTATATGGACTGAACATCAAAAAGGTTTTTTTTTACATTGCATTTGATATACTTCTCTCCTTGTAAGCATTACGATGCATGTATATGGGTCTATATGAGAGAGATATTTTTTATCTTTTATATGACTTATAGGTCTTTTTATGAATTTGGATGTTTTATGCACTTGGCACTTTATAATCAAGCAACATTTGCACGCACTTTGCACTTTATAAAAAGCAAACTTTTTCTGTAAAAAACAGATTAGAAGTCCATGCATATACCTCTGAGTTTGGGAGAAATATAAATCAACAGAGATTTTCTTTACTCGATATAAACAGGATATTAAATCCACACATTAAAGTATTTACCAAAGAGCCCTACATGGATAGGTGAGGTATATACATGGACGGAGAGCACTATGCACTTTATTCAATCGCTGCTATGTACATATTTTTGCTGCTGAAATGCTATTTGCACACACATCCAAACACTTTATCTTTTGCATTTTTGCACATATTTCAAATCATTGCCTAGATGTATCTTGTCCGAGTATCATTCGAGTTTGTTGTACGCCACATGCACTTTACAAAGGCTACCATTGTCACCTGACTATCAGGCAGCCAGGAGCTACATTTGACTACTTCCTCCTTTTGATGCAATGATTAACGCACTATGGACACACAAATGCCCGTTTTAAATCATGGTATACTGTTGAACTTTAAAGACACATGGTTGCTTTGTGTAAATGATGTATTCTAAGTGGCATCACATATCGTTTTTGTCCTTTCGACATGTATTTGCAAATTATGAATGTAATACATGTCGCAAATGTTAGAGGAAGAGGTCTGTATTTTCTTATGAGGAATTATATACCATCGAGTCGTTCCAATATGGCTGCCTTGTAAAACACGTTGAATAAGTGGCCTTTAGCAGGTAGACACTCTCTATGTGAAATCAGAGAGTCTGTTTGGGGATAAATTGTAGTCCATCATCTGTGTTGTTTGTACACCTACGTGATCAAGCGGTCTGTGTACCGCGAAATGCATCGTTTTTTCTTGTTTCCCTTTCCTGATGCACTTATATTAATAAAGAAAACGTGCTGCCAGGAATGCTGAGGAGTTTTTTCCACTTATTTGCTGCAAGGATATTGTTCTCCTGTTGCAGCTGCTCTCTGGAGTGCATTCCACTCGCTGCCTTTCCTTTGAAAAGCATTTATTTCATATATATATAAATATATATATATATATATATTCAATGGAACAAACATTGTTAAAGGGACGTTATGGTTAAGCTGCACTAATAAAAACCTATGAAATTCAATGAAAAAACGTTGTTAAAGGGACATTATGGTTACAAGTAAAATCGTAAAACCTCCGAAATTCGCCAGTTATGATAAGCTAAGCAACCATAACTCGTGCCACCACAGTGCACTGCTAAGACTAACACCCAGGACATCAAAGGTGACATCACAAACGTCATTGATGACATCACTGATGACATCACATGTGAAATTAATTTTGATGAAAAGTCCCTAAATGGGTTGTGTTTATAATGTTGGTAAAAAGAGAGCGGTCGCCGGTAGCCCTTGAGGGAACTGCAGGCCTTGGATGCCCTTCCTGGCCCATCGGGCCTCCGTGAGTTGAATCTGCACATTTTGCAATATTGCTTCCGCGCTCTGTGCGCGTTGTCTGTTCCTGCTCTCCCCTCCCACTTCCTGGTCCTCCTCGTGCTCTCGCCTCCCTGCCCGCCCACACCCCCCCCTCCCCTTCCTCTTCTTCCTCTTCCTATAACCACCCCCCTCCTGGGCAGCCCTATGCCCGGCAGCCCCTGCGGCTAAGAGCCCCTAGGCCAAGGGCGACTCTTATAGTTGCGGCTCCCTGTGTGTCTGCAGGTGTCCGCAGGGGAAGCTTGGCGCCAGTACTTGCTATCCCCTTCCTCGCCCAGCCCACCCCACCTACACCTGGCCATTGCATTTGCATGTTGTCCTCACCTCACTGTGTCACAGTTGTGGTAAACTAGGGTTTTTCTCCCCCCGCAGGATTCTCATTCTTAGGTGGCCCCACCACTGTGTACCTAATTCGCATACCGTTGTCTGTTCTGAAAATGTGGTAAACTAGGGTTTTTCTCCCCCCGCAGGACTCTCATTCTTAGGTGGCCCCATCACTGTGTACCTAATTTGCATACCATTGTCTGTTCTGAAAATGTGGTAAACTAGGGTTTTTCTCCCCCCGCAGGATTCTCAAACTTAGGTGGCCCCACCACTGTGTACCTAATTCGCATACCGTTGTCTGTTCTGAAAATGTGGTAAACTAGGGTTTTTCTCCCCCCGCAGGACTCTCATTCTTAGGTGGCCCCACCACTGTGTACCTAATTCGCATACCGTTGTCTGTTCTGAAAATGTGGTAAACTAGGGTTTTTCTCCCCCCGCAGGACTCTCAAACTTAGGTGGCCCCACCTCTGTGTACCTAATTCGCATACCGTTGTCTGTTCTGAAAATGTGGTAAACTAGGGTTTTCTCCCCCCGCAGGACTCTCAAACTTAGGTAGCCCCACCACTGTGTACCTAATTCGCATACCGTTGTTTGTTCTGAAATGTGGTAACCTGTGCTTGCCGCTCTCTTCCTGTCTGCGTGCTCTTGCATCGTCTGTCCTCCCCCCACCCCTCCTACTCCATGGTGCTCTCTATCTCGCCTATCTTCTCTAACTGCTTCTCTATTGACTATCCTGCTCTCCTCACTAAATCTGGTAGGAAAAAGTTTAAAAAGGACATCCTGGTCTCCAACCCAGGCCTCCCTATTGCTGACACCTACACTAGTGCCTGCTCTAAGGAAACTCTCACTGACATCCTCTTTTTCGTGCCTTCGCCTGACCTATGGACCCTTCATATGGTCTCCGTGCTCTCTCCTTTTTCCTCTTCTCCCATTAATGGTGGCACGCGTTGGGATGTCCTCTTGGCCTCCTTCCACTCCTCTAAGGCCATCATTAATGTCTACGCTAATGGGACCGTCTTGGTCCAAGGCCCTCAGGCCAACCTTCACCTCTTTGACCGACGCTTCCCACACCTCATCAACTTACTTTCCTCTCCTGCTGTCCCCCCTCCTCTGTCCTCGTCTACCTTGCCTCTACCCTCCCTCCCTGCCCCCTCTCATGCTCCTTCTTCACCTCCTTCTTCTACACCTCTCCAGGGCGTACTTCTGATCTGTACCCCTCCCCGGAAGTCCTTCAAGGTTGGCAACCGCCTCCACATTGCCACTCTTAACTCTCGCTCTGCCATCAAGCATTCCTCTGATATCTGTCGCCTTCTTGAGGAACGGGACCTTGACATCCTCGGTCTCACTGAGACATGGTTCACAGCCAGCTCTGTCACTAGCTTTGACACACTCCTACCTGATGGTTACATGATCCTCTCCGTGCCCAGGCCTAACCGTGCTGGGGGGGGTGTTGCCCTTATCTTCCCTGAGTGGATTCCTGCCACTGTCATTCCTACGCAGACCTACTCCTCTATTGAATGTCTTGTCTGCTGACTCTCTCTCTCTCCCAGCCATTCCCTTACCGTGGCTACTATCTATCGGCCACCTGGTCAAATTTACTCCTTCCTCTCTGAGTGGGCTGACCTCTCCTCCTCACTCCTATCCGCTACGACTCAACTCCTCTTTCTTGGTGACTTCAACATCCACCTGGATGCCTCCTGTCCCCCCACTGGACTCTTTCGTGACCTCTGCGACTCTCTCTCACTCTCTATTCTCCCGTCTGGGCCTACTCATTCTGCAGGGCACACTCTTGATGCTCTGATCTCTTCTGACCTTCCCCTCTCCGTCCCTCTCTCCATTCCTCTCTCCTGGAGTGATCACTTTCTCCTATCCTCCCACCTCACCCTCCCTACCTCTCAGGCAAAGCCACCCTCATCATCGCCACCCACCTTCTCGGCCATCCGACCCATGAAGCGCGTGTCAGTTGAGGCGTTCGCTGCCACCTTCTCGCCCCCCCTCCCGCTTCGGCTGACTCCCACCCTGACACAGCCCTCTCCTTGCTCCACTCTGCTGTATCTGATACTCTTGATATCCTTGCCCCTGTCATGAGAATCCACCTGAAGCCCAAAGCCAAATGTAACTCCTGGTATGATTCAGATCTCGTCACCCTTAAACGCAAGTGCAGGGTGGCAGAGAGGAAATGGCGTGCTTCGTGTTCATCCTCTGACAAACTGGCCTGCCGCCTGCCCCAAAGGCAATACCGTCTCTCCGTTCTCATCAAGAAGAGAGCCCTTCTCCAAGCCCGCATCTCTGCGGCATCTAACAACTCGGCTGAACTCTTTAAAATCTGCAAGGAGCTTGCCAACCCTGCTGCAGTCTCTACCTCTCCTGTCCCCTCCCAGGCCCTCTGCATGGCACTGGCCTCTCACTTCATCTCTAAAACTCAGGACATCCTGTCCTCACTCTCCTCCTATCACCTCCCTCCCTCTCTTCCCGGCTCTTCCTCTGGCCCTTCCGCAGCCACCCCTCCTCTCTCCTTCTCTGCCTTTCCCCTTTTTTCTGCTGACGAGGTCTCCAGATAAGTCTGATCTATGAAAGTCTTGTCTAAACAGGTTCAACCCTGTTCCTCCAAAACTATCAAGGACCACATTGACTCCCTGGCTCCCGCCCTGGCTGACTTTTGCAACCACTCCTTCGCCTCAGGAGTCTTCCCATCCCCCCTCAAGCACTCCCTTGTGCACCCTCTTCTTAAGAAACCCTCTTCCGACCCCTCCTGCCCGGCTAACTATCGCCCAATCTCCATCACTCCCTTCCTGGGCAAGCTCCTGGAGAAACTGGCCATCTCCCAGCTTAACCTCCATGCCGAATCTGTTGGTAGCCTTCATGACCATCAGTCTGGCTTCAGAGCTGCCAGAAGCATGGAAACTGCTCTCCTGAACATCCGTGAAGACTTGCTCTACAACCTTGACTCTAACACTCCTTGTGTTCTCATTTTGCTCGATCTCTCTTCTGCCTTTGATACTGTCAACCATGCCATCCTGCTCAACCGTCTCCGTGATAACCTGGGTATCACTGGTCAGGCTCTGGCGTGGCTGACTTCTTTCCTTTCCAATCGACCCTCCCAGGTCCAACTTGGGTCCTTCCTCTCTGATGTCTTCTTCTCCACCTGTGGTGTTCCCCAGGGACCTAATCTCTCCCCCTGGCTTTTCAACCAGTATCTGTCACTCCTTGCCCACTGCATTGCCGCCCTCTGCCCCAACTTTCAGTGCTATGCGGACGATACCCAGCTCATTTTCAGGCTACCCTCGGCCTCCTCCTCTCCTTCCCTCATCTCTGACTGTCTGTCTGCTATCCAGGAATGGTGTACCGCCAATGACCTCTGCCTTAATGCCAGTAAGACTGAGATTCTACTCAACGGCACACCCACTCCCTCCTTCCCTGCAGCTCTCTGGCCAGCCTCTCTTGGCCTTCTTCCTGCTTCTACCTGGAAGGCTAAAAACCTCGGGGTCATCTTCGACTCTACACTCTCCTTCTCTCCTCACATATTCGACGTCTCTAAGAAGTCACACTACCAGCTGCACCTCCTCAGAGGTATTCTTCCCTTCCTCTCCTTCCCCCAGAAGCTCACTGTCTCCCGAGCCCTGGTTCTCTCGAAGCTGGACTACTGTAACAGCCTCTATCTTAATCTGCCTGCCTCCACTCTCCGCCCCCTGCAACTCATCCAGAACAGAACTGCGAGACTTGTCCTTGGCCTCAAGCCCAGGGACCGTATCTCTTCAGGACTGAAATCTCTACACTGGCTCCCAGTGGCTAAGTTCAAAACCCTCTGCATTATCCACAAGGCCTTCTGGGGCCTGGGGCTAAAATACCTTCAACTCTCTCTTCCTAAATATCTTCCTTCCCGAGCCTGATATGTTAGAATTCATTATTTTACTATCCAAAATTACAAGATTATAAATATTGTACTTCTATGGTGCATGCTGCAGCCGTTGCCTATGTTTATGTATGATTAGGTTCCTGTATTAACAACATCACTCCAATTCAATGTTGTTTAGATGAGTAGATTCTTTAATAGTTCATGATAGGTCTCCCGATCACTCCTGACATCTTTTCATATGGTATGATATGATATGGCATTTGTAACGCGCCTATACAAAAGTGTTTCAAGGCGCGACGAGGCAGGGAGGGGGGAACAAGGGGAAGACAGACAACGATCCTACTAGGCCAAGTGTCATTCAGACCGCGCAAGTGCAGGGCGAGGGGGAAGAGAAAAGTGCAAGGGGAAGGGGAGGAGGGAAGTGCAGTACAAGTAAGTAGAATAAAGTAAATAAATAGGGCCAGCTGGTGGCAAGTGCAAGGTAAGTGCAGACAAGTGCTGGGAAGGGGGGGGCTGTAGGGATACAGAGACAGTCCCTCAGTGCAGGGGTTGCCAGGGAGGCAGTGCAAGAGGAGAGTGGCTGGGCCCAGGACCGAGGGCGGTGAGAGTGGCCCAGTTGCAGATTAGGTGCAGATTCAGTCGAGAATTTAGCAGGGGAGAGGGAGAGAGAAAGCAGAAGCAAAGAGGAAGGTTTTGAGGTGCTTCCTGAACCGGAGATGGTTCTCCTCAAGTTTCAGGGAGGCAGGAAGGCTGTTCCAGAGGGAGGCCCCTGCCACGGAGAGAGATCTACGCCCAGCTCGTTGCTTTGAGAAGCGGCTGACCCCTGAGGGAGTTGGAGACGGATGAGCAAAGGGCTCGGGAGGGAAGATATTTAGGAAGAGAGAGTTGAAGGTATTTAGGCCCCAGGCCCCAGAAGGCCTTGTGGACAATGCAGAGGGTTTTGAACTTAATCCTCGCAGCCACTGGGAACCAGTGTAGAGATTTCAGTCCTGGAGAGGTACGGTCCCTGGGCTTGAGGCCAAGGACAAGTCTCGCAGTTCTGTTCTGGACGAGTTGCAGGGGGCAGAGAGTGGAGGCAGGCAGATTAAGATAGAGGCTGTTACAGTAGTCCAGCTTCGAGAGAACCAGGGCTCGGGAGACAGTGAGCTTCTGGGGGAAGGAGAGGAAGGGAGGAATACCTCTGAGGAGGTGCAGCTGGTAGAGTGACTTCTTAGAGAGGTCAGATATATGAGGAGAGAAGGAGAGTGTGGAGTCGAAGATGACCCCGAAGTTTTTTGCCTTGCAGGTGGGAGCAGGAGGAGGGCCAAGCGAGGCTGGCCAGAGAGCTACAGGGAAGGAGGGAGTGGTTGTGCCGATGAGTAGAATCTCAGTCTTACTAGCATTAAGGCAAAGGTCATTGGCTGCACACCATTCCTGGATGGCAGACAGACAGTTAGAGATGAGGGAAGGAGAGGAGGAGGCCGAGGGTAGCCTGAAAATGAGTTGGGTGTCGTCCACATAGCACTGAAAGTAGGGGCAGAGAGCGGCGATGCGGTGGGCAAGGAGTGCCAGATACTGGTTGAAAAGCCAGGGAGAGAGATTAGATCACTGGGGAACACCACAGGTGGAGAAAAAGATGTCAGAGAGGAAGGACCCAAGTTGGACCTGGGAGGGTCGATTGGAAAGGAAAGAGGTCAGCCACGCCAGAGCCTGACCAGTGATACCCAAGTTATCACGGAGACGGTTGAGTAGGATGGCATGGTTGACAGTGTCAAAGGCAGAAGAGAGATCGAGCAGAATGAGAACACACAGAGTTTTGGAGTCGAGGTTCAAGAGCAGGTCCTCACGGATGTTCAGAAGAGCAGTTTCCATGCTTCTGGCCGCTCTGAAGCCAGATTGATGGTCATGGAGACTACCAACAGTTGTTAATTGTTAATTGTTAATTA
This sequence comes from Ambystoma mexicanum, assembly GCF_040938575.1. Lineage (NCBI taxonomy): Eukaryota > Metazoa > Chordata > Amphibia > Caudata > Ambystomatidae > Ambystoma > Ambystoma mexicanum. The sequence goes on along the minus strand of NC_090935.1, from coordinate 445,405,825 downwards.
TCCATTAACAATCTAGTACAAACCACATGCTTGGAAGAATATTAGCAAAACTGCTATTTATCTTAAAAATGGCATCAGCTACTGCCATCCCTCCTTTCCAAGAGCCACCACCACCAGCAGCTGGAGGACCTACACAACAAATAAAGCCCAGCACTTGCAAAGACAATGAAGAGGACCAAGAAAATGAGGTAGAGGAAATGCCTACTTCTAGCACCCAGAAAGAATCATGGGTGTGGAAGTTCTTTACCACTGTTGGGAATGTACCAAAGGCTAAATGTACCAAAGTGAAATGCACTACAGTCGCGGACTACCTGGACGGTACTCCTATGGGCCCACCTCCATGCACTGCCACACCATATCTAACCACTGCAATGCTCTCAGAAAGGTTATTCCTTTCTTAGCAAGTAGTAGGCTGTCTTCCTCCACCTCATCTTACTCAACCAATACTGTAAGCACACAGCCTACGTCTGTGGGACACAAAATCCCACAAGCTGCCTTGCAAGCAATAGAAGAGGCTGTTGATCCATATCTTTCAAAGACAACAGTCCTCTGTATATACTACACCACACCGCACTGCAGGTGGAAGCAATTTCAAAGTGCTTTGGAAACTGTAATCAAGGAGAATGCAAAACACTGCCCTCTACCTTGGAAGTAACACACAACGCTACATCTTCCCCTGTCCACCTGCCCCTCCATATTAGTGCGTGGTGCCTCTTCCCTCATTTCCCTCCCCATCTTATGTTCTAACCACACCTGCAAAAAAAAGACATCAAAAAACAATAAAAGAAAGGTTCCTTTAGGAACCACCTTTCACAGTTAAAAAACAGAACAAAATAAATCTTAAAGCCTCCATCTACTACATTTCTCAGTAAAGCACATAGACTCAGAGAGTGCTCTGGTAGCCGTTCTGGATGACAGGACCAGGCTGGTGGACACTGGTGGTGTGGGGTTCCTGATCTTATTGGACTTATCAGCGGCCTTCAACACAGTCGACCACTCCATCTTGCTGTCCCGCCTCGCCTCGCCCAGTTTAGTATCTCAGGGCTCATTCACAGACCTTAGCAATGCCACCCTTCCTTTCCTCTCCGTGTCACTTGAGCTGTGGGGTTACACAGGGCTCCTCCCTGTCGCCTATCCTGTTCAACATTTATATCTGGGCCCTGGTGTGTATCATCCGCTCCTTCAGCATCAGATGCTACTTGTACGCCAACGACACCAAGATACTGATTCGGCTAGATCTTGATCAATCTGAGGTGTTGTCGTGCCTGCGGGGGTGTCTGGCAGCGGTGGGGGACTGGATGGGCCACAACTGGCTCAAGTTGAACAGTGACAAGACTGAGGTGATATTGGTGGGCTACCCTCCTAATCCTGAACTCTGGGTGTCCTCTTTCTGGCCCTACTCTTTGGGTCCCTTGCCTACCCCGGTTAAGAAAGTAAAAAACCTTGGCGCCATGCTATCAGCCTTCCTGTCTATGGATCAACAGGTTTTGGCAGTGTGCCAGGCCAGGCACCTCCAATTAAAAACCCTTAGGAATGTGCTGCCCCTGCTCGCGGCCCCTCTTTACCCCTTGGTAGTTGCCGCTTTGGTACTATCGCGGATAGATTATTGTAATTCTCTATATCTGGCCCAATGTTAGAAGCTGATTAAACGACTGCAGCACTTACAGAACCTGGCCACTGATACCCCTTACGGAGTTCACATCTCGCCGGTGATCCAGACTCTCCACTGGCTTCCAGTGGGCCAACGGGTGGAGTATAAGGCCCTGTGTATTGTTCATCGTTCTCTTCACAATCAGGGTTGTTGGGTGTCCTGACCCACGTTTAAGCTATCATGCTGCAACATTTGGTGCTGTGGGCTTAGAAAATTCAAGATGGCGGAAAACCCACATGTGCGCTGAAATCCAGGAAAGCTGCGCAGTTTGTGCGCACACTAAAATGGTTGCCTCACTTGCCACCCACCAGTGCGAGAATGAAAGGCTGGGTTGCCATGAGGGAAATGGGTTGCCAAAGGAAAAACAGTAGCGCCGGTTAGCTTCAAAGCGCTTTAAAACCACCATTGGACTACCCGCACAGTAGTCTGAAACCATTGGGAGTGGCAATGCTGATTGCCAAAAGCAAACCCATAACTGTTGGGAATTCATTTTCTTAAATCCCAAAAATGGGTGCAGTACCGGTACTCACCACTATCCAAAAGCCGGCGTTTTAAAACCACTCTGTTTCCCTGAAGGCAAGTCAAAATGCCTATTTTCAAACATTGCAATATGTGCAAAATATTCACTGAACACCAGCAGACATTTGGTAGAATGGAGTTTTGTGTGCCTACAAAATCTGGGAAATGAAGAGCCCAGAACAATGCTTATAACAAAACTAGCTGAGCTATGGAGTCAGCAGTTTAAGTTGCACTGGATTTAATGACACTAAAATCTAAATGTTTAAATTGACTGAGTGACCTACTTTTGAGTGTCACATAGGTTGCAATTGTTTAAATGTCATAGTTTTGCACTTAGAATCAGCATTCTAGCTGCATGTGTAAAATTGCAAGTTAATTTAAAAAGCAACAAATAACATGACAGTAGCTGAAAGTCTGGCTTAAGGAACTTAATTCTGCCTGGCCACTACCCCCATCAGGAGTGAAATTTGAGTCACCACTGTGTTCCCAGGCCAACCTTCCTTTTGCTGCCCACACTAAGGATATGCCATCTATCTGATAATTGAATTATCTGTGCTCTGCAAGAGAGTGAACAAAGCCCTCTTCACTCAGGCAAAGGTTTTTATTACCGCAGTCGTAAAATGTAGCTTCCTCTTGGCAAGAGCTGGGAGGAGCACTGCCTGTGAGAGCAAGCTGGCTTGGCAGAAACTGGAAAGACTGGTTTCTATACCATGTGACCTGGGAAACCACACCCCTTTGGAGCCAGAACATAACTTTAAAAAGATGAATAACTCATAGAGCGGACATGTGAAAATTTTATAAATGATACCATAATTCTTGTGATTTTTCTGCCCACATTTTAAGAGGTTTTTCGACCCGGTGGCATGTTCAGGGGGGTTTTAGCGGAAAAGTGGATATAACTCTAAATGTATGCATGTTAAAATCTGAAACTTCATCAGTTAATGTCCGTACTCCCTGCACACATGTATGTAAAGTTGGGTCAATGTCAGAAATTGCAAAATCAGTTAAAAAGTGAAATATGTGCCAGTTCTGAATGCAAGCTCCCAGGAAGAGCAGAGTTTGAACAGGGGATACCTCCTGTAATGCATGATGGGTGCATATGATTTTAAAACAATATGTACCTCTGCAAATATGTATTTGTTTCAAATCTAGATTTGTGTGTAAGTTGACAGGAGGAGTGGACTTTCTGCAGGCTGTAAAATGACATCACTCTGACCCATCCTAGCTCCCCCAATCAAATGATAAATGGAAGTTTGACCAATTAGAAGCTGAGAGAGAGGTAGGGTCAGTGATGCTAGAACACACCCACATTCTAAACACATAAAAGCAGACAGACAGGACAGATAGGAACTTTCCAAATCCATCTGCAGCGGGACGCTCTGCCGGAAAAATCCATACTTACCTCCATCAACCTCCAGAAAGCCAAACTAGAGACTTCAATCTATCCAGAACTAAGAGAACCAGAGAGAAAGCAGTGCTGTACCCAGAGAGACCCAGACCAGCAGAGAGAGCTGACCCAGATCACTGTGAAGTGCAGAGGCCAGACCAGACCAGACCAGAGTCCAGTCTAAAACCCTGACCAGATCCGTGGCGAGGCCCATTTCACTCAAGAATATAGTGTGAGTACCTAGAAAACTGTGCAGAACCAATCTCTTAGTTAAAATAATATAATTCAATCTATTTAATCTAAGTAGAACTGCTTCCTAACTGTCACCTGTCAATTGTAAAGCTGTCACCTGTCATTTCTAGTTGCATGCTGCACTTGTCATTTTGAGCTTTTGAAATTTGCAAACCCAAAAACGACCTTTATTAAATCGCTCATATCTCCGCGACCGTTTGGGCTAGAGACTTGCAGTAACTTTCCTCTGATAGCTTAGAATCGTAGCTTTGAATCGCACCAAGAACCGCATTCCTAACCCTTATAGTTTTACCGCAATCGCGGAACACGCATCCGCGAATTTTACCGCGATTTGCAATTTCTTCACATGTAAAAACTGCTGCTGCTTGCCTTCCATTTGCCAGAAATTCGTTTGACCTGCTAACTATCCCTGCATCATTGCTAGTGTGAGCCTGGACTAATATTAACTAGATACCACTCACCCTGAACCTCTGAAAGGGAATTAAAAGCGTTTCCAGCATATTTCTCATTCATTGCCAGCACATATCAAAGCATTTTGGGCCTGTGATTTCAAAACTCCTACCTGTTTTCTGTTGTCTAAGCTTGCTGGATTGAACTGATTACATTGATTGCATTTCTGAGAACTGTGTGCTTTCCTCCCATTTCCTTGCATTGCATAAAGAGGGGGGGAGTGAATAGCCAGAGAAAAGTGATTACATTGTTTGGTTGAAATCATATTGAGTATTTTCTGTACTGCATTCATTGAATATTGCATCCACCTGAGCTTACATAAAGCATCCTCTACCACATTATACTTTTGTTCCGATTCACCAGTGTGCCACTTTATCCATTTCATCTCAACTCCTTAGTAATTATAAAGAAGTGTGCTAGTGCCAGATTCTCTGTTGTCAATCTTTATCATATCAGATTAAGTGTGCTATTCAATTATTAATTTATTATAAAGTGTCATATATATATCTATTGTTTAAATCATCAAATAAACCCTTTTAACTTGCAAAACAGAACTACTTCTTGGCTCAGTGGGGTCAGGGGGATTCCAAGAGAGGGGTGTTATATAAGGGTAGTCATCCAGAACGCATGAACTGGACCTAAAGATATATCAATAAGGGTTTTCATTCAGTATTCCAGACTAGGCGTTGACTTAGCTGTAGTGTTGAATTGAATCCTCTTACAAATTGGGGGCTCGAGCCGGACGTTTGGGTTAGAATACCATTTGTGCAGCTTAATACAGTGTGCTAACTGACGGGATACATACATCCAGTCGGATCACCACGCTGCATTACGCTGTGAGGCATTCCTCAAAAGGGACACTCCAAGAAAAGTTCTGTTCTGCAAAACTAAAATACTAACTTCCGTAAGTCAGGACAGAGACCAATCTCTAGAATGACGACCTTGGTAGATATGAAAATAGCCAGAGAGCACTTCTTACACAAACTATTTGTGAGAGGTGAATGGACTCACCAGGACCAAACAGTCTGGTTGCAGGCCATCACGCAACAGGTCACTGAAACAGGGTCAGATATATATAGAGATCAGGGTCCATTACACGTGGCCCTGAGTGAACTATATATGGCTCCTAAGGCCAAAGATGAGCACGACAAGATTGTTAGGATAGCGGCATATTTATATTTATACATGGGAGCCATACAGAATAAATGTGCTGAAGGCCATGATCTGGCAAAAAGGCAACAGATGGCGTTAGAGAAGGCCCAATCTGATCTGGACTCTTCTGAGCAAAGGCTGCACAGAAGCCAGGAGTCAGAAAATGAGACCAGACAGTACATCACTAAAATAAAGGAGGATATGGATGTGCTGCAAAAGGAAAAGTCAGAACAGGATACCAGATTTCTGGCCTTGCAGAAGGAACACCAAGAAGGTTTGGACTCCCTACTGCAAAGCCAGAAAAAGCTGGAGCAACAGCTAGACTTCAATAGGGCATGTGCTGAGCAGGTAGTCACCCTGCAAGGCCACCTAGATAGAGTGAAGGAGGAGAGCAATAAACTGATTCTGAAAGACCTGGATACCCAGGCAGAGTTTGATCAGGAGCGCCAGAAAGCTGGTGCCTTCCAAAGGCAAAGGGACGACCTGGCGGCACAAATGCAGGCTCTTAGTCAGGAAAGAGACGCCTTAGGCCAGGAAGTCTGCCATTTAAAAAGAAAAATGGAAGAAAATCACCTGGCCCACCAGGGGCTGGGTGATCTCCAAAAAGAAAACCAGAACTTGGTAGAGCACACCAGAAGGGTGGAAGATGCTCTAGCAAGAAAGGAGCAGGCCAATAGGGACATTGCCCAGGAGGTAAACCTCCTGCAGCAAAGACTGGCCCAGTTCTCCAGGACCAACCAGGAAGCACAGAGGGAGAATGAGGCCCTCTGTCAACACAATGATAGGCTCCAGCAACAGGTAGCGATGCAGGAGAAACTGATAGAGTCGAGTAAGGCCTTAACAGAGGAACTGAAAGCACAAATGCAGGCTCTTGCATTGCAACAGGGAGCAGGGGCGGATAGAGATGAGGTCCGCTGGGAAAGAGAGATTCCTGACCATAACCGCAGGAGCCCTAACACCAGGGGCCTTCATCTCCCCCAGTCCCTGGACTCTACCACCCCCATGTCCCCTGGCGCACATGAGCACAGGGCCGCAGGGATGGCAGATCACTATCCAGCTAAGAGTATGGGGCTCATAGGCCAGTACCACTCAGGAATGGAGGGGTGGGCATCCGGGTATGGGCACCCAAGTACAGTACAGTTCAATGGGGAACCCCAGGAGAGTAGGCCCATTAAGGGCATCCTGAAAACCTCTGCCCAGTTAGGTCAGTGGAGGGGGTACCCATCAAATCCTGGCAGCAAGGAGGAATCTGAAGACTCCTCTGAACTGCGCAGGACACAGGAGACCAGGTCCCCACATTCTGCCAGCCATTCCCAGGCTCGCAGAATCCGGGAAAACCTGGAAGAACAGACGGGAACCTCTGGGAGCAGTGCCTCTGAGTCCGAGGAAGAATGGACAAGGGTTACCCGAACCAAAAAGGCCAATAAGGCAAAAAGGGCCTTGCTTAAGGACCCCTTAAAGCAGATTAAGGCGATCAGGAGCGTCATCACGCCTTACCATAAGAACGCTAAGTATTCTGTTTGGGAGCACTTAGAGTTGTTTGAACAAATGATGGAGACTTTCCATTTGAAGGACAGCCAAAGCTGCATTCAATATGTAAAGTGGACCTTCTCCCCGGAATACTCCAGTTTCTTTGCGGGGCTGGAGGACCAAAATCATTTAAGATGGTCCACCTATAAGGCGGCCATCCTGAAACATTTTTCTGTTCACAGAAATCCTCAAGAGGCTCGCAAGGCAGCCTACAATTTGCAATGTGGGGAGGATCAGGCCCCACAAGAATTTGTGCAGGAGTTAAAGCGTGCTTTTGCACAGACCACAAGAAGGGTGCGCACAGATAGCAGGGAATTTATTAATACGTTTTTCCATGCCTTGCCCAAATATATCATGACCCAGCTCGTGAGGGATTTTCACGAGAAAAGATCTTTAGACTGGGTCATTGAACAGGCTACCCGGATCTATGAGGTGCAGAAACTGATAGATAGCAAAAGTAATGCCCAGAAAAACCCCAAAGCCAACAGCACCCCTGCTGCTGCCAAGGTGGCAGAGGTAAAGGTTACCCCCGTTTTGGATTTGGAGATGGGGGGGCCTAAAAACCTGCCTGCACCTAATAATGCTAGGCCCAGGAGGTCCTCGGGTCAGTCACAGACAGGGAGCCAAGGAGGCAGCCCCACAAATGGGGTCCCTCGCTCTCCTGATTATGTAAGTCCCCGTTACAAGGGAAATCGACCCATCCTGGGTTATGTGTGGACTCCTCCAGCCCAAGGGGGGGGATCCAGACAAGCACCTAACCCAGGGAACTTCCCTCCAAACTTCCCACAGGAGGGCAGAAATTTACCAAACCCTGGGCAGGACTTTTTCCCCAGATATCCACCCGACTTCCAGCCCCAAAACCATCCATCCTTCTTCCCCCAATTCCCTGAGCCCAGACCACTGAATCCGGGAGAGGGGAGGCCAAGGGTGGAGGGGTACCCAAATCTTCCCAACCCGGGGTATTACCAGAGGAGGGACAGCTACCCTTCCCGGGATCAGCCCAGGGGAGAAAACAGGGCCCCGTATCAGCCTGAGCGGGTTTCCCAGTTAGAGCGCCAGGTTCAAAACATGGCGCGGGACCTGGGTCACATACTGAGGGCTCAGCAGAACCCTCAGATGGGCGTGCCGGCGCAGAACGCACCCAACTCTGGACCTGGTGCTCCAGAACAATGACGGGGGCAGCACCCCGATAACTCACCGGTTCCCAGGGAGGAGGCACAAGGGGAAGGGGGGTGTAAAGCCTTGGAGGAAGCTTCCTTCCTCACTTGTAAACAGCCCCTGGAAACCCAGGAACCGGAAACAAAATCTCTTGCCCCTGAAAGTCTGCCTCCTAAGGAGCAGAGGGGGGGTAGGAGAAACAAAAGACCCAAACAGACTCAGTTTGAGGAGGAGGTACAGGTCTTCCAATTTGAGGGAGAGGGATCCTCAGAGGATCCTGGGAAAAGGATCTTCTCCTTCAGAGAGGGGGGAACTCCTCCCAAAGAAAAATGGGTCCCTAGGGATGCAAATCCAGACTGGGGAGATGTGGAGACTGAGCTACCGCCGCCCACCATCTCATCCCAGAACCAACAGCAAGAAAATCCCCTGGTTCAAACCCATCCTGGGGACTGCCTCCAAAAAGGGGGGGGCAGCCCAGAACCGGAACCAGGGGAACCCACAATGGCTCTGATCTCCAGTTGCCAACTTTTTCTTTCAGATTCCCAAGACTCTCCACAGAATTCTGCCCAAATCTCTTCGCTATCGATGTCCAAAACCAGAAAGTTAGCCCACCAGTTGTCCAAAAATGTACATTATCTGTGCCCCCTTGAGGAGAAGGAGGGAAGATATTATGCCCCGGTACAAGTACAGGGGCAGGGTACAATCTCGGCACTGGTGGACACTGGATCTCAAGCTACCCTTCTGTCCAGAAGGGCCTTTGATGAACTGAATGCAGGAAGGGGAGAGGATTACCAAATTCCTCTCACCTCTCTTCCGGGACAACTACAGAACTTTGACGGGAAGGAAATTCCCGTTGAGGGGACTGCAGACTTGGACATTAAAATTGGGCGACATAAGTTGAAACACCCGGTCATAGTTGTGACCCCAGAGGGCACCCCTTGTTTACTAGGGAATGACCTCCTGAGAAGGTTGTCACCCCTAATAGATTGTGTAAACAAGGTCCTCTGGACCCAGACTAGCCGACCAATAAAAGTAAAACAGAGTGTTAACCATGTTAGTTTAAACGGCACCTGCCACATGGTTGAACAAAAATCTGACCAAGTAGAATTTCACTTCCAGAACAACCAGATTCCAGACGTGACAGTAATAGCGGTAGGACAACAGACTGGTGATGGGGGGTCCTCTCTATTTCTGAAAATCAACCTTCCTTCCAATTTAAGGTGGTATTCCACGCTGGAAGGAAACACTCTGAGATTCTATACTAATCCACAATCAGAAACTCACACTCCTATAGTCCAGAAAGATGTGAAATCAGCTCAGAGCCTGGCTGATATTCAGCAAATTGAAGAGCAGTTGTTCATCCCTGTTCAGTTAAATGATGGGAAGGACTCTGTTCTCGCTCGAGTGTGTGTGAACAACGGTAAGAGCTTCATCAGCGAAGCCATGTTTCGCCAACTCCCAAAAGATCCAGCCATTCCCACCTTCAAACTGATAGACAAATGGGAAATGGACCTGGAAGCACCTAATTCCAAACATCTCCTGCCAAGCAGGTGTATGCTCAAAATCTCCATTGGCAACAAGAGCATAGTCCACAATTGTTGGGTCGTGCGAGACGTCCCTGCCGCCTTTTACTTAGGCAGTGACATTCTCAATCGCTTTGCCATTAGTTTGGACCTAATAAACTTCAAAGCTTGGTCCCGATTAGCGGATAATCCCATGGGCTTTGATGATCCAGAAAAAGCATTTAGGTCAGCTCAATTGCTACCTTATGCAGTTGAAATTCAGGTTAAAGAGGAAGTCACCATCCCAGAAAGGACCCGACAATTCTCCCTGGAAGTGAAAGTTAAAAGGGGACAAGAGTTGAAAAACCCTGATGCTTACATACATCTAAATGCTTCTCTCCAACAGCAAGGGTTGGGGGTAAACCCAACACCATTAGTCACCATAGAACATGACACCATTCCAATAGAGGTGGATAACAGCGACTTAAAGAGTATTACTCTAGCCGCAGGCACCATTATTGGAATGGCGGTTGATGACCAACATTTCTCCATTGATCTTGTAAATGAACTGTTAGGACCAATCCCCAAGGACTGTTTTGACAGTGACAGTGATGACAATACAACACCAGACAGGATTTCTACCCGGCAGGGGGGGAACTTCCTGGTGTACACGTCCTGCCCCTATGGTAAGGAAGATGTGACTTGTGACTTCAGGAGGGATGAGGTGATTTTCCAAGTCCATGAGGGCTGCCTTTCCCACCTGAAGCCTCCGGTCCAAATCAGCACTCTGACCAGGGACTGCTCCACCCAGCTGGAGGAGGCCGCGGAGATAGCCAAACCAGAAGTCTTTCCAGGCTTCAGGCAGATGGTGGAAGAGAGAGTCAACCTAGCTGATGCCTGTGTGACTCTGGAACAAAAGCAAAAGTTGAAACAAGTTTTCTTGGATTTCCAAGATCTCTTTGAGGTAGACTCATATGACTGTGGTCGCACTGACATCCACACAACAACAATCCCCACGGACCCTGGCATGACTCCTGTGTTTGTGAAGCAATATCGCTTGCCTCTCGCATCAATGGAGTCCCTTACTGAAATAATTAAGAAACTTGAGTCCCGGGGAATAATCCGTCCAGTCCACAGCACCTTCAATAATCCGGTGCTGGGAATATTGAAGCCAAACGGCCAGTGGAGACTCTGTGCCGACCTCAGGGAGCTCAACAAACGGGTCCATACTTCCCGATGGCCTCTGCCCTACATTGACCAAGGGCTGGCCCAGATCCAGGGGTCACAGGTATTCACTGCAATAGACCTGACCAATGGGTACTGGACCGTGCCTGTCAGTAGGGAGGACCAATACAAACTGGCTTTTACCTTTGGGGGCCAGCAGTACACATGGACCCGGACTCCCTTCGGATACCTTAACTCCGGTAATGAGTTCAACATTTTTCTACACAAGGCCATGCCCGACTTGGGTGCAAGGGGTAACCTGGCTTATGTAGATGATGTCCTCATCAAAAGCTCAACTGTTGAGGAACACATAGCGGAGATCCGTTATGTTCTGACACAGTTGAGGGCCGCCGGAGCAAAACTTTCCTTTCAGAAAGCACAGTGGTGTAAAACCCGTGTTAACTTCTTGGGGCATGAGATTACTCCTCAGGGTCTTTGTCCCCAGGAAAAGAAAGTGGAAGCACTTCAGAAACTGAAAGACCCCACAACTCTGCGGGAACTAAGGAGCCTCCTTGGACTGACTAATTACAGCAGAAAGTTCATTGAGGGCTACGCAGAGATCACCAGACCCCTGATTCATCTCCTGAAGGGGGGGGTCAAGTGGGAATGGGGTCCAGAACAGGCAGAGGCAGTAAAACAACTCAAAAGAAGCCTCTCACAAGCGCCCTGCCTAGCTTACCCTGTCAGAAACAAGGAGTTCTTCCTGGAGACGGGGTTCTCTAATACGTGCTTGACGGCAGTATTATATCAAAAGCATGACAAGGTCAATAAAGTAATCTCCTATGCGAGCAAAACTTTATCCTCTGTGGAGGAAAAATTCAACGATTGTGAGAAGGCACTCCTGGCAACGGTGTGGGCATTGAAGAATTACCGCCCGTTTATCCAGGGGGAACACATCATAGTGGAGACTCCACACCAGCCTCTGCAATATCTCCAAAGTGACAGAATCCGGGCCGGAAATGTGAGTAATTCCCGAATTACTTCCTGGATTCTGTCAATGCAAGGCTTTCCTGTGGAGGTCAGATATGGCCAAAACAAGAAGAGTCCCCTCGCGCAAGGTCTGGCTGACTTGCATGATTGTGCCAGAGAAAACTGTCTCGAGGACGAAAGTCTAAAAATCAAGGACAACATGGAGGCATACCTTAATTCCCCACACAAGGTCTTTGAAGAAGACAAGTGTGAGGGAATGTCCACTGTCTATGTGGATGGATGCTCTTACCATGTTGACAACAACGGGGAGAAAGAACTGGTGGCCGGCGTAGGGAATGCATGGGTGAATGAGTCCCCAGAACCCTCCGCTGGATACAAAATTGGTCCCCGAAGTAGTCAGGTGGCAGAATTGATGGCTGTGCATCAGGCCATCCTCACTGCTGTCCAGCATCAACTCCACGAACTGGTCATAATCACAGATTCGGATTATGTACGGAACGGGTTCGTGGAGCACCTGGTTAATTGGAAAACCAGAGGCATGTTATGTGCTAACAACAAACCCTTGAAACATGGGAAGTTGATCCAAAACATTGATGATTTGGTCACCTCGAATGAGATGACCATCTATTGGAAAAAGATCAAGGGTCATTCCAAAGTAGAGGGACCAGACAAAACTGGAAATGACTTAGCTGATCAGCTGGCCAAAACCGGAGCCATCCAAGGGGATCTAATTGAGATTGAGTCCCTATTGGGGGAAATCCAGGTCACTGCTATCACTAGGTCCCAGACCAATGCTCACAACGACCTTTCAATTGCACAATGGAGTAAGGAGACCCCTGATGCTGATTTGATTACCGCTCAGAAGGGGGATCCAATTATTGGTAAATTTTACCAGCACCTTGAGGACCCTGAGAACTTTCCCCTGACGGATACCGATTACATTGGGAAAGAGGACCTAAGAGTGTTGATGAAATGTCCAAAAATGTTCCGGATCCAAGACGGTTTGCTGGTAAGGAAATCCAAAGCTGGCCACGATCAGTGGGTGGTTCCTACCTCATTCCGAAGCCTGATGTTAAGTCACGCCCATGATGCGGCCACCGCCGGTCATAGGGGGTTTCACACAACATTGGAAATCTTAAGAGAGGTTGCATACTGGCCACACATGGGGCAGGACCTCGACCAATACTTGAAGGGGTGTCTTGTGTGTGCACAATTTCAGCCATCATCCCTCACGCACCGGGCGCCTTTACAAAAGAGGGGGATGACCCTGCCATGGTCAGATTTACAAATCGACTTTGTAGGCCCTGTGATTCGCTCGGCTAGGGGGAATAAGTACATGTTGACCGTCACATGCTTGTTTACCAAGTGGGTGGAATGTCTCCCAGCCCCAAATTGCAAGGCAGAAACTGCAGCTGCCTTGATGATTAACCACATCTTTTCCCGTTTTGGTCTACCTCAAAGGATTGAGTCAGACAGAGGTAGCCACTTCACCAGTGAAGTAATGACAAAGATGTGGGAGATACTGGGGGTCAAGAGAAAGCTGCATATTGCTTATAGACCAGCTTCTTCTGGGGCAGTAGAGAGATATAACCGGACAATTGTGAGCATATTAAAGAAGTTTGTGGCAGATTCTGGGCAAAGTTGGGATATCCGATTACCTCTGGTCCTAATGGCTATCAGATCTACCCCTTCATCTGCAACCAAAATGTCACCATTTGAGTTGATGACTGGGCGCAAGATGGTGCTTCCTCAGCATTTGCTCTACAGGACCCAAGAGCAGACACTGATAAATACCTCCACTACTCATGAGTATGTAGAGAATTTAAGGAAACACCTCCAACATGCTTTTGCTTATGCTCAGCGGAATCTAGAAAGATCAGCTGATAGCATGAAGACCCACTATGACCTGAAAACTTCCAGGAAGGAATATCAGGTGGGGGACCGGGTCTATCTATACAACTTCCAAAGGAACCAGGCCAAGCAGCGCAAATTTTTGCCTACATGGAAAGGACCCTTTGAGATCGTCGATAAGATCTCCCCTGTGGCCTACAAGATCCGCATCCCCAAAGGCGGTTCGGCAGAGGGGGAAGACAAGTGGGTCCACATAAACCAGTTGAAGTGTTGCCATCCCAGGCACACTCTGCAACAACTGGAGGAATCCTCTGGAATCCTAGCGGGTACTGTCTCAGACTAATTCAGTTCCAATCATAAAACATACCACATCTAGTCTCTAAAATATTGTGATTTGCATGAAACTGTCTCTTAGTTATACTGTTTTTTTTTATCAAAGTAAGAATGTAATGTTTCGTCATGATGAAATGCATATGCTGTCCCACCATCTCAACAGTGGTGGAAAAACGTCTATGAGTAGGTATTGCCGCTCTTCCTTTGTCGTCCTAGGAGAAAGAAGACCTTGAGACTGGCCAAGGAGGATGATCCGGAGACCGGGAACGAAGATCCAATGGGCCCAGTGGACCGCCCAATACTCCCATCAGGACTGGCGAGGAGAACCGATCGATCAGTACCGGATGGAGAAGAAGATGCTGAACTGTGCCATCTACAGAAGAGGAAGAAGATTATGCGGACAGACCGGTGCGTGGGTCAAAACCCATGGGCACGCGACTCCCCATCGACTCAAATTCAAAGTGCAGTCGCGTGGGGGGGCTTGTTGGGTGTCCTGACCCACGTTTAAGCTATCATGCTGCAACATTTGGTGCTGTGGGCTTAGAAAATTCAAGATGGCGGAAAACCCACATGTGCGCTGAAATCCAGGAAAGCTGCGCAGTTTGTGCGCACACTAAAATGGTTGCCTCACTTGCCACCCACCAGTGCGAGAATGAAAGGCTGGGTTGCCATGAGGGAAATGGGTTGCCAAAGGAAAAACAGTAGCGCCGGTTAGCTTCAAAGCGCTTTAAAACCACCATTGGACTACCCGCACAGTAGTCTGAAACCATTGGGAGTGGCAATGCTGATTGCCAAAAGCAAACCCATAACTGTTGGGAATTCATTTTCTTAAATCCCAAAAATGGGTGCAGTACCGGTACTCACCACTATCCAAAAGCCGGCGTTTTAAAACCACTCTGTTTCCCTGAAGGCAAGTCAAAATGCCTATTTTCAAACATTGCAATATGTGCAAAATATTCACTGAACACCAGCAGACATTTGGTAGAATGGAGTTTTGTGTGCCTACAAAATCTGGGAAATGAAGAGCCCAGAACAATGCTTATAACAAAACTAGCTGAGCTATGGAGTCAGCAGTTTAAGTTGCACTGGATTTAAAGACACTAAAATCTAAATGTTTAAATTGACTGAGTGACCTACTTTTGAGTGTCACATAGGTTGCAATTGTTTAAATGTCATAGTTTTGCACTTAGAATCAGCATTCTAGCTGCATGTGTAAAATTGCAAGTTAATTTAAAAAGCAACAAATAACATGACAGTAGCTGAAAGTCTGGCTTAAGGAACTTAATTCTGCCTGGCCACTACCCCCATCAGGAGTGAAATTTGAGTCACCACTGTGTTCCCAGGCCAACCTTCCTTTTGCTGCCCACACTAAGGATATGCCATCTATCTGATAATTGAATTATCTGTGCTCTGCAAGAGAGTGAACAAAGCCCTCTTCACTCAGGCAAAGGTTTTTATTACCGCAGTCGTAAAATGTAGCTTCCTCTTGGCAAGAGCTGGGAGGGGCACTGCCTGTGAGAGCAAGCTGGCTTGGCAGAAACTGGAAAGACTGGTTTCTATACCATGTGACCTGGGAAACCACACCCCTTTGGAGCCAGAACATAACTTTAAAAAGATGAATAACTCATAGAGCGGACATGTGAAAATTTTATAAATGATACCATAATTCTTGTGATTTTTCTGCCCACATTTTAAGAGGTTTTTCGACCCGGTGGCATGTTCAGGGGGGTTTTAGCGGAAAAGTGGATATAACTCTAAATGTATGCATGTTAAAAATCTGAAACTTCATCAGTTAATGTCCGTACTCCCTGCACACATGTATGTAAAGTTGGGTCAATGTCAGAAATTGCAAAATCAGTTAAAAAGTGAAATATGTGCCAGTTCTGAATGCAAGCTCCCAGGAAGAGCAGAGTTTGAACAGGGGATACCACCTGTAATGCATGATGGGTGCATATGATTTTAAAACAATATGTACCTCTGCAAATATGTATTTGTTTCAAATCTAGATTTGTGTGTAAGTTGACAGGAGGAGTGGACTTTCTGCAGGCTGTAAAATGACATCACTCTGACCCAACCTAGCTCCCCCAATCAAATGATAAATGGAAGTTTGACCAATTAGAAGCTGAGAGAGAGGTAGGGTCAGTGATGCTAGAACACACCCACATTCTAAACACATAAAAGCAGACAGACAGGACAGATAGGAACTTTCCAAATCCATCTGCAGCGGGACGCTCTGCCGGAAAAATCCATACTTACCTCCATCAACCTCCAGAAAGCCAAACTAGAGACTTCAATCTATCCAGAACTAAGAGAACCAGAGAGAAAGCAGTGCTGTACCCAGAGAGACCCAGACCAGCAGAGAGAGCTGACCCAGATCACTGTGAAGTGCAGAGGCCAGACCAGACCAGACCAGAGTCCAGTCTAAAACCCTGACCAGATCCGTGGCGAGGCCCATTTCACTCAAGAATATAGTGTGAGTACCTAGAAAACTGTGCAGAACCAATCTCTTAGTTAAAATAATATAATTCAATCTATTTGATCTAAGTAGAACTGCTTCCTAACTGTCACCTGTCAATTGTAAAGCTGTCACCTGTCATTTCTAGTTGCAAGCTGCACTTGTCATTTTGAGCTTTTGAAATTTGCAAACCCAAAAACGACCTTTATTAAATCGCTCATATCTCCGCGACCGTTTGGGCTAGAGACTTGCAGTAACTTTCCTCTGATAGCTTAGAATCGTAGCTTTGAATCGCACCAAGAACCGCATTCCTACCCCTTATAGTTTTACCGCAATCGCGGAACACGCATCCGCGAATTTTACCGCGATTTGCAATTTCTTCACATGTAAAAACTGCTGCTGCTTGCCTTCCATTTGCCAGAAATTCGTTTGACCTGCTAACTATCCCTGCATCATTGCTAGTGTGAGCCTGGACTAATATTAACTAGATACCACTCACCCTGAACCTCTGAAAGGGAATTAAAAGCGTTTCCAGCATATTTCTCATTCATTGCCAGCACATATCAAAGCATTTTGGGCCTGTGATTTCAAAACTCCTACCTGTTTTCTGTTGTCTAAGCTTGCTGGATTGAACTGATTACATTGATTGCATTTCTGAGAACTGTGTGCTTTCCTCCCATTTCCTTGCATTGCATAAAGAGGGGGGGAGTGAATAGCCAGAGAAAAGTGATTACATTGTTTGGTTGAAATCATATTGAGTATTTTCTGTACTGCATTCATTGAATATTGCATCCACCTGAGCTTACATAAAGCATCCTCTACCACATTATACTTTTGTTCCGATTCACCAGTGTGCCACTTTATCCATTTCATCTCAACTCCTTAGTAATTATAAAGAAGTGTGCTAGTGCCAGATTCTCTGTTGTCAATCTTTATCATATCAGATTAAGTGTGCTATTCAATTATTAATTTATTATAAAGTGTCATATATATATCTATTGTTTAAATCATCAAATAAACCCTTTTAACTTGCAAAACAGAACTACTTCTTGGCTCAGTGGGGACAGGGGGATTCCAAGAGAGGGGTGTTATATAAGGGTAGTCATCCAGAACGCATGAACTGGACCTAAAGATATATCAATAAGGGTTTTCATTCAGTATTCCAGACTAGGCGTTGACTTAGCTGTAGTGTTGAATTGAATCCTCTTACAGGGTGAGGAGTATGTCCAAGCACAATGTTCTCGCTATTATCCTACTCGCAATCTTCATTCTTCCACTGCCAAAATGCTTCTATTTCCTAGATACAAGCGTGAACGTGTAGGCGGGCGAGCCTTCTCGATTGCCGCAGCATCTCTGTGGAATAAACTTCCACTGGCCAGCAAACAAATCTCGAACTACCTTCAGTTCAGAACGAGGATTAAACCCCACTTTTTCTAACTAGTTATAGCTAGTTGCCTGCTCTCTCTCTCTATCTTCTTAAGCGCCATGATGCCTTTGGACGACCACGCGCTATATTAGTAATGATAACATAACATAACATAACTCAATTAGATTTTCCAACATTTCCATTAGCATTTTGTGTTATGCTAATGGGAATAATGTGGCATTCATCCCCCGTTCCACGGACTGGAACAGGGGATAACCGCCCAGCAGCCCAAGTTATCGGCTCAAGCAAAGTGACGGCAGATAATAAGGTATCCGGAACAATTACTCCCCATTCCAGCCCCTGCAATGGGGAATGGAGGTCCAATCGGGAACCTGGGGTGCTAAAAAAAAAGTGTTTTTTCTTCCTACACCAGGACGCCTGTGACATCCCGCTGTAGGTAGGAAACTCCTTCTCTAAAATGGCCACCATGGAAAGGGAACACGGGGCTCTGTACAATACCCCTCTTCCCTTTCAATGGCAGCCTACAGAAGGCGAAGAGGAAAGCCTATGACCATATAACCACAAGCACATTGTTTTCCCCTTTCAAACCTATCACACTTTAAAATAACTTTACCACATAGCCGGTCCCAGGTGGACATGGCCATGACCCGGTCAATCTGGCCACTGCCCATGGCCACAGGCTATACCTCAGTCACCAAAGGTATATCACTATTTTTGGTACCTACATTATGACACTGGCACATTTGCAAAACCATGCTTTAAGGTCCTTGCCAATGCTCCTTACACAAGTTTGCTGGAAATCTACCCATGTTTTCTTTTTTCAAAAGTGTCAAAATGTAGGTACCTACAATAGTCATATAACTTAGCCCATACTTGACAGAATCCATTTAGACTTTACACAAACATTCAAAGTTGGGTCTTAATTATTTCTCAGAACTTTTGTCCACATTCATCAAATGGCAACAAAGTTATAAGCCATCCAAAAAAGTTGAGACCTCCCCTCTAATTTAGCGCCCTCTTGACAAAATCCCATCAAACTTTGCAAAAACAGTATCTCTAGATTTAAAATCATTTTTCAAAGTTGTGTGTAGATTCGTCAAATGGCACCACATTTATAAGCCTTTTCAGTACTTTGTGACTACTCTCTAATTGTGTTCCCTCTGGACAAAACAGATCCACACTTTCCAAAACCATTCAGAATCAGGTCTAGATTAACATTTCAAAATTTAATGCAGTTTCATTGAGAGGCGCCAAAGTTATAAACCATCCAAAAACTGTGTATCACCAACCCTCTAATGCACACAGAGGCATAGATGCCCCCGCACATCTAAAGTGTTCACGAACATCATAGGACTATTCCTAAGCGTCCGGAGTGTTCGTAGACTTCTGGGATGAAAAGCACTGTTTTTTTGGCTTCTTACGGACATATCCCATTCCATCATCATCACCCCTCAAATCCCCAGAGATTGTTTGATAAGATTGACAAGTGCAATTTTGTGTTTTTTATTATGATTTTTCAGCGATGTTCGCGTACACCATTGGATGTCCGCAAATCCAACATGGCGCCGTTTCCAAAAATCTTACGCACTTGACGCTTTTCTCCATCCAATCAATGGGTGCGTCCAATGTACACGGACATCACGCAGCTCTCTGTGCCAATCGGAGGCCTGTCCACAGACCAAACAGGGAAGTGAGTCTGCAGACCGAATCCAGATATCACTAATTTGTTTTGGCCTACTTTTGGGTGGTTTTAAAAATGACATGACAGATTCACACTGAAGTTACAAAAGCACGCTTTCGGGACCAAGCCGCCGCTCCAGCTGTAAATTTAGTGAAAATCCATCCAGCGGTTTCGGCTGTAGATGTGAGCAAAAAATGTTTTCCATCGCATCTATGGAAAAAACTGAAATTTTGGGACCCGCACTATAACTTTGCACACCCTTTACGAAACCTCACCAAGTATGCCAGAAAAATTCAGAAGGGGCCATATACATTTTCTGCAAAGTTTGGTAAGGATTTGTCTGGGGGGGGTCAAAGTTATAAGCCGCTCAAAAACTGCTCTGGGGTTGAGCAACTTAACCATAACTACAGGGCCACTACTGCCGGACCCTGTAATATGGTCAAAAAGGAGTGGCATGAGGATTAAGTCTTTGTGCACACCATGGACAGTTGATTCATTCAAGTTACCCTCCTCTATCCTGTGGCTTTAGCAGAGTTTGGACTGTATAAACTCATAATGTATTTTAGTAATTCTCCAACAATCACAAGATGAAAGATGTATTGCAAACAGTTGCTGAATCAAACATGACCCGATTTCCATGAATGTTATATAGGTGGTATAATGGGCAATATAGTTCTGGTTTTATACACATGAAAACACTAATCCACTGTGCCCATCCTTTAACCAAAGCCATATTCAGAGTCAGAAATAATACCATGGCAGTCTGCCCACTCAACAGCCCATTGTGAATCGCTGTATAAGTAGATCTTGGAGTCCCCGTTTTATTATAAAATGGGGCTGTAGCATTTGGGTCTGAAGGGGCTCCCCTTATAACAAAAAAATGCATGCATACTGTACCTTATTGGCAGTGGATATTACATTACTTAGAACAAAATGGAGGCCCATCATTGTATGCAGCATTTGCTTGAATCAGCCAGCGTATATTACGTTACATCCACAGTGTTACATTTTTTAGCAAAGGTGGTGAGCTTGACTTCATTTACTGTTAACCTATGAGTCATTTGTCTCGTCAGTATATCACATTGGAATGCATCAGAAAGCAGACACTGTAATGCACCATGTTGGCTATCTGCCCACAATACCTGTAATACTGTCAACTACAGGCAAGGAGTATATAACTGGAGTATATAACTGGAGAGATAACAACTACATTCCCATCCTCAAGGAGCTGCTCCGACCGGCACTGCAGGCCATTATCATCTCCAAGATGCATGCATCACATACAAGACAGTGCCAACCAAGTCCCCATCCTTTCTGGCTGGTGTAGTAGTGGTGTGTGGAGGTAAACACAATGCCAGATGCCTTTACATCACAATTCTGAATTTCAAAAATTGCTGAAATAAAATAAAACAAGCCTTATCCAGCTACACACCAATAGTATGCAACAGGATCTGGATTCACTGATGTATAGCCCCCCACCCCCCCCCCCATCTCATGCACTTCAGGAAAGAAAGAAATCCCCTACCTCTAAAGGACATTCCATAAACCACCAACATGGGATCCATGCTGGACCTCCTTTTCAGGACCCTTCCCCCAAATTCCAAATTACACTATTGTACTCTTCTTGTTTTTAAAATGTTCTGTTCCTTCCTAGTTATGTTTGTGCAATACAAAACAACACATGCATGGACACATGCGACGGTTACGTAATGCTTATGTTTCCAGAGCAAATTCCTGTTGACATTTTCACATGTTTAGAAATGTATGCATGTTCTGACATGTGTTATAACATGTCAATCCACGGTCCTCCTACACACCAGAACCCACACGTCATTCCACCCAAACAACCCAGACCATGGCGATGACAAGCAACCCATTTCCATAACGTAGACTTCACTTGGTGCATGAGTGCACGGCGAAGTGGTTGAACCAAGAAGCATTTACGAGGAATG
Source organism: Ambystoma mexicanum (assembly GCF_040938575.1). Taxonomy (NCBI): domain Eukaryota; kingdom Metazoa; phylum Chordata; class Amphibia; order Caudata; family Ambystomatidae; genus Ambystoma; species Ambystoma mexicanum. Next base: position 445,384,411 of record NC_090935.1, on the reverse strand, counting down.
GCCTCACCTGAAACTGAGGCTCATAACTTGGTGTGACTCAGCACAACTACAGACAATGCGGGCAGCCTCGCCAGCCAGTCACCCCCTTTCAGATAAAAATAATATCTCCTGGGAGCAACTTCCTTCTAATACCTTCATCTCTTGGAACCCACAGCATCTTGTGAAGTGAAAATAATGCACAGTACACCCGGCACCTACAGCATGCTTGAGTGCTCCATGCAAGCATGCTTCTGCGGTGTGTGTAATGTTGAGAGCTGAGGAGGTGGAAGCCAGTCATCCCTTACATCGAGGGCCTCCTCTGCAATGGGACCATCGCAGCGAAGACCAGAAGCAGCACATTCCACATACATACAGAAGTGTCCAATCCCAGGACCATGGTAGAGACCATCAACACCGATCTAGTGAAGGGACAGCCAACTGCTGGGCCTCCCTTTAGCTGGGCCAGGATCATTCACTTTTGCAAAGAAAAAAGGTACACTTTTTCACAATAAACACTAGTGTACATGACAAAAAGAAGAAAAAAAAAACGGTTGTAGTTTTAAATTAAAAAGTGCCATTTTGAAACTTAGAAATAAAGGTGAGAGCAAGAGAGAAGATGAACGCAGGCGTCGTGTTCAGGCTCCTTATCGCCGCACGCCTGATTAAGGCTCGCGCATAATGTAGTGCTACCATATGTCGCATGTTGAAGGGTGCTTGGGCAGTCTGCCGCCGAGGTGCTAGGCTATCGTATATTTTGTCATTTAAAACCACACACCACTGCAATTTGAATAATATTTTTGCTGCGTGGAATCTGCACAAAATATAGTCGGAGGAAAAATGGGATTGAGTCCAAAAAGCCGCGCAGCAAATTCTACTCACGGCACCAGAAAAAAAAAATACGAAAACAAAACACTACTATTCCTTCAGGCAAAGAAAGCTAGTCTGAGAAGGACTTTAAACTTAACAAAACATGTAAACATTTCGCCCAACGTGGAATCTCTTGAATTGGTGAAACATGTTTTGCGCAGCGCCCCTTTTTTCCTTCCTAAAGAGATGACAGATAAGGAGAGCAGCGAGAGGAGGAGCGTGGTGGGCGAGGATGATGAATGATGCCTGCCATCGCCCTGTCACTCGGTGTGTTCATGTATGACCTGCCAAAGATGCATAGCAAAACACGCTTCCTATCAGAGCGATGGCAAGGCGCCATCTCCAAAGCACAGCACGTGACTTGCCTATCAGAAGCAGACAGAACTACACATTATGCAGTAGTTTAAATGCATTGTTGCCATTGTGATCTCACAAATTCACATGTCTATTGAATGTTCACGCGAAAGGCATGCCGAGCTTTACATTGTCTTTAGCATTTTGTGTGATGGTACATATTGTATTTGCAGCAATAATTGTCACAATCTTTCAATAAACCTAACCATCCTTACATATGGGGTCCAGAAATGCTAACCATGAATGAAACATGTATGCCTGAATTTAGGAAATAAAAGAGTGAATCGAAGTAAGGATTTACCTGAATATTGCCTGCAATCACAATTGCTTTAATAATTGCCTGTTTGTTTGTTTGTTTTATTATTTGTATTGCGCACCAGACCCGAGGGTATCGGTGCGCAGAGCTTAAGATAATTTACAGCTTAGTTACATAATGTGGTAATACAGTACAATAACAGGCAGTGCATGCGGTTTACAAACAGACCGCAGAACAATATGCCGTACATAGGGGAATAATTATATACAAAGCTAGACACAGGTACATATAGAATAACAAGTCAATGCCTAAATTATATAAAGTTATATAAAAGGTAACAGAGGTAAGATCCATTAAATTATGTCATACACAGGTTTTATTTATCAGAGTCTTTGAACCATGTTATGAGGTTATGGCGGAAGGTCAGTAATGGTGGAGTTAGGGTGTTCCAAAATTGGGTTGCCTTGACTGTGAAGCTATTGCCTCCGACTCTGGATAACTTGTATCTTGGGACTTGAAGGCAGTTGGTATTAGATACCCTGGTGGTTCTTGTGGAGGATTTTCTAATGAGTCTTTCAGTCAGATAGCAAGGTGCAGCGTTATTTAAACATTTGTGTGTAAGTGAGGCTGTTTTTAAATTGATTTTGTCCTGGGTGAAGAGCCAGTTATTAGCCCTTCTGATCTGGGAGATATGTTCTCTCCTGGCAATTCCTAGTGCTGCTCTCAAGGCATTATTATGGAGGAATTGGATTTTCTTTATGGTTTGTTTGTTAGCTCCTTTTTACAACGTGTTACTGTAGTCGAGCTTGGATAGAATGAGCTCTATAGCCAAGGTTGAACAGCTGTTGTTCGATGAGAAGGGTTTACCAGCTCTGATCAATTTGCAAGTATAGGCCGTGGCCTAAGTCATGACATTTACTTGCTTGCTGAAGGACATGGTGGAGTTGAGGTAGAACCCTAAGGTTTTTACCTTCTTTGCAACAGTGATGATGTTATTATCAATGTTGAAAGTCGTGTAGTTTGGGCCAAGTTTTTTGAGGGAGGAGGTCGTGCCCAAGATTATGATCTCAGTCTTGTCATAATTCAGGCATAATCCGTGGGTAGCCATCCATACCTGGATGATGAGATGCACCCTATTCACTAAGGCCAAATCCTTGTCATAATCCCCAGTAAGTGGTAGGAGGATCTGAGTATCATCTGCATAGTTAGTGTAGGTGATACCAAGATGATCCCAATCATCGAAAAGGGGCTTAGTGAAGATGTTATATAAGGTGGGTGAGACAAAAGAGCTCTGGGGCACTCTGCAGGTGATAGGGATTGGATCTGCGGCTGCTGTATGAGACAAGACTCTCATAGTCCAATTGCTTAGAAAAGATTGTATCCATGCAATAGCTTCTGCCGAGATGAGAGTGGCAGTGGCCAAATGGCTGCATAGGACCCTGTGGTCAACAAGGTTAAATGCAGCCGAAAGGTCCAGAAGGAGAAGAAGGGCTGATTTTCCATTATCCCTGAACTTGTCTATCTGAGCTTTCAAATCCATTAAGGCTGTTTCTGTCCCATGCTAGGGCCGGAAACCTGACTGCCGTGCTCCTAGTAGTGAGTTAGATTCAAGGTGTTTTTGTATTTGTGAATAGGCCATCTTGTCAATGATTTTCAAAAGAAAAGGCACTGTCGTAATTGGTCGGTAATTAGTGGGTATGGCTGGATCAAGGGTCTGTTTTTTCAGTAGTGGTATAACCCATGTTTATTTGAGGTTAGTTGGGATGATGCCTGAAGAGAAGGAGGCATTAATAAGTTTAGTAATGAAGGGGGCCATGTCTCTGGCTGCATCCTTTATAAGTTGGGCAGGACATGGATCACCCTGGCAATTGGAAGGTTTTAGAGATAAAACTTTTTTTTCTGTTTCAAGTATGGTCACCTTAGAGAACTTGAAACGTAATGGGTCGGCTGTGTTATTGAGGGGCTCAGGGACAGAAGTGGGTGGTGAGGTACCAGTTAAAGTTGCTTTTTTCTTGACAATTTTACACTGGAGGGTAGTAACTGTATTTGCGAGTGCTTGCTGTATGTTAGAGCACCATACTTTGTCTTTTATGCAGTTGTCCGGCACTGGGATGGGAGCTTCTAACTCTTTTAAGATAACAAAAACCTCTTTCATGTTTGATTTGGCCTGTGATATTCTGGCACATATTGGCAACAAGTGTAATCTATTCAGCGCATACAATAACTATAATTACATTATTTTTTTTTTCTTTTCTGTTGACTTTTTAATTGTTTCCACTTTTTAATTTGAATGATCATTGAAGTGAAAGAGTGTAAGAAACAGTGTGGATGGGGTGTGACGAGTTGATGTCTGTCCCGCAGGAGTACAAGGATGAGTAGAGGGGAAAACGCACATTCAACCCTAACACTTCCACAAACCAAGAGCCAACATAATCATAAAAGTAAAACATGCACAGTCAAGAGATATGCCTCCTTCGCCTTTTGTGGTAGAGTGGGCTGAGGAAAGGCTATACTCTTAAGAGGGGTGTGAATGTGGTACAGTATCGACCAGCATAGCAAAATACAACAGTCCAAAATAAAGGTATTACTAATCAAGGTTCTATAAAAATATATGCACTTTAATTAAACACACCATGTACAATAATAACTAACTAGAAAAACACTACGCAAAACCCACCCCAGAGCAAAGAATACACAAGTATAGTAGATGCAGCACTCTAGGTAATGATTCAGGGTTGAAAGGCCAGCAAAAGCAGCAATGTTCTTAAAAAAGGATATGTACTTGTGAACCGAAATGGTTCACACTGACCTAGCCAGTCTCTTGGGCCCAACACTGGATCAACGGGCCCGTTAGAAGTGAATAGTACCTTCTTTGCAGTTCTTAGTGGTTCGGCAGCGTCCGACCAGACTTTGTGGTGCTCCGTAAAGATCAGGAGAGCAAAAAGGTAGCAAATCAGGGACATGCTGGTTCACATGTGCTAAATAGTTCTTGAAACATGCTCTAAGCAGTTCAATGACAAGAACCACAAGGATCCCAGCTGTTTTGGCTCTCAGGGTGCTGTTAGTACCCATCCAGGGGTTGGGGGATAAGATGAGTCCTTTTATCATGCTCTGAAACACTGGGGAGGCTGGCACACAACTGCAGTTGTCCAGAAACATGGTGAGATCCTGGGTACCTCGGTGGCTGGCAGAGAGGCAGTCTTGCTCCAGTAGCATGCACCATCTGGGGTTGCAGTGACTCCTAAGCTAGGGGCTCGGGGACAAGATGGGTCCTTGCTCTCGGGGTTCCCAAACACAGGGGAGGTTGGCAAAAAAGTACAGGTTTCCTCGAACATTGTGAGGTCCTGGGTACCACTAGGACTGGCAGTCTGACAGATCCTGTTGCAGCAGCAAATCACCCCCAATGGTCCCTGGGAATGGTTGGGGGTAGAGCTGTTCTCTGCCTTGGTATACCTGCCTTCACCTCACAACTCGAGGACTTCAGAACGGACTGCTCTCTCAGCAGGGCCCAGTGAAATTTTCAAGATGGTTCAAGATGACTCCAAATGATTCCTAAAATGATTCAGGGAAGGGGTATAATACCCCATCTTTATTGGCAAATTAGGCCAAAGCTAGCCTGCTTTAGTGGTCAAATCCCTGCTCTTGAAATGATTAGACTTTGCCCCTATGATGTCACACCCTAAATGCGTTGCTCCAGAGGAAGTGGAGGGGAAAGAGAAGGGGGAGCAGACAAGACAAATATTGTGTTACCCTCCAAAAGCTGTACAGACCCCTCTCCTGCTATCCTAGCTCTGCCCCCTTTCTTTCTTAATAGGATAAAAGGCCATCAGAAATGCAGCACCCTGGACTGAGTCTACTCCCTATGAATGGATGTGCTCCTTTGATGCCTGGGCTCAGGGTTGCTGCGTGCTGTGTGGCCGTCTATGGCAGAGCGTGTTGCCTACCCTCACAAAGAGATCAAAGAAGAGACATGGCCATTGAGTTTCCTGTCCTGTCTGGGCTCAACCTGTCTGTCCCGAATACACATCACCTTCTACAGCTAAGCTTAGCTCAGAGCAGCTGACACATTTGTGATATCAAATTGGATGTGGCTATAATCATTATCAGACTACCTTGCACCATACACTAACTTAGGTATGACTTTTATTTAAAGATTATTCTGCCACCAGGAGGTAGAACCAACATTATAGGGTTTTGGAACAGAGGTGCATATGCTAAATACAGTCCCTGTACTGCAAAGTCTTGGCTGTCACTTCAGCTGTCAAATGGGCACCTGTGACCTTTGAAACTGCTCTGTACCATTGGTAGGGCAGTTGCTACAAATCAGGGTATTGATGAAGCAGGACTCAGGAACACTTTATTCTTTTGGCATGGATCTTATGAAAGGGGAATATTATCAGCAGATTTCCCATTCAGAGATGGAATTCCCTGCATTAGTTTATTATTTAATAAAAATACAAATTTAAAACATGATGGGAAGTGGCTGATGGTCTCAGTACACAGAAGTGATTCTCTGGTGGTCCCGCAGCCACCTGCATAAACCCTGAATAAATAGCGGTTGGACTGCATCCAGCTGTCATCTACATGGCACGGAAATGATAAGAGTGCCTAAGGACCCACCCACAGCAATCTTGAGCTCTGCGGGCATCATTCAGCCGAGATTGCTAATCAGAAGTGCCACACACTCACCATCTTTTCTATAAAATATCCTACCATCTTACATAATACACCCACACACACACACACAAACACAGCTACTGCAGGCTCTACTCTTTACCCTGATCACACCCCCTCATTTCAGCAGCAGCTAAGCAGAACAAAAGTGCTTAATTCTGTCAAATGCTGGACACATCTCTATGGATATAATACTCATGAGTGTCTCCACCAAGCAAATAAAAAGCAGATTAGCACACAGGTACTGGGCACTTCTGACCTGAACCCATTAACATCAAAGGTTTCACATTTGCATCTGTGATTCTCCAACTAATGGCCCCTGACCTCTTTACTTACAGAGCAATGCAGAACATAACAATCAGTAGTGCTGTAATAGACCACTTTCATGACTTTACCTTAACTGGTGCATGTCACAAATATTGAAGTCCTGAGTGCTGCTGGGAGAGACCAAGAGCACATAAATAAAGAAAAGTGTTTTAGGTCTCGGTAATCTCCCGATGTGGGGCAATGTTGTAGATCTAAAATAGTGGTCTTAATATGGTTCTATTAATGCTGATGAGGTAACTGATAGACCTGAAGTCACTGTATTGGGGGTTAGGGTGCATGTGTAGTGTAAAATGGTAGCTGATGTTAGATGAATAACCATGACTTTCTGGACGCACGTTTGCTCAGGGATCCAGAGTTTGGATGAGAGGAATGAAACATAAGAACATCTGTGCCATTTATGATTGAAACCCAGTATCGTTCGATATCAAGGTTCTCTTGATTGCAAGTAGTGGATGAATTTCTTGTTGATGGATTTGGGGAACTTGCCATTGAAGGTGTGGCTTTAGAAATAGTTTTGAAGTGAATATACAATATACAAGTCGGTGGTTGCAAAATGATAAAGAAATATATCATACTAGCTACACTCAGTGAATCAAATGCTGATGTGCTCCCTCTCTCTACCTCACTCTCTCTCACACACTCTATGTGCACTCCTTGTCAGGGTGGTCTGGTAGGCTAACACATATTATCTCTGTCAGGGACAGCCAATCCGTGGCCAACATGCGCAATTAAACACTGCCTTGTGGTAACAACAGGAACAGTTCATTTTAATCTGATCATGACTCTTTCCAAGAAGGAATGACATTTTCTGAGATACAATGCTGTGTATTTTGATGGCATCATTCGAAGAGACATATATTGTTGGCTCTAATAACCCATTAAGGAAGTCCACATGGTTCTATAAGAGGTATATCGATGATATACTTCTTATCTGGGAGGACACTGAATCCAATCTTAAACATTTTATGACATGGGTTAATAACTTGGACAACAAGCTAAATTGTTCATGCACACTTGATTCCAGATGCATCTTCTTACTAGATCTCTTGATCACACCCAAAGATGGAGAATTGGGGCAGATCTGTTCTGTAATGCAACTGAGCGTAATACGACTCTACACTTCTCCAGTCAGTATCCTAAAGCTCTGATCTGCAACCTCCCATATGGAATGTTTTTGTGGGCAAAGAGAAATCGCACTAAAAAATCGGATCATGGCATCCAAGATTCTCCAAAAAAGAGTTCTAGCTTGCGGGTATTCTAAAAAACTAAAAACAATTGTCAAACACTGTCGTGAGAGAGAAAAAAATATACCAAAAGGGAGGTCCTGCTTGAACCCAATGACAACATTAATCACAACTCTGATCGCCTCACTTGTGTTATTACTTTTTGCCTATTCAGCAATGCCATGAAATGAGTGATTTTAAAGAACTGGGCCATTTTAAGAGAAATGGAATCACATTGGCAAATGTCCTTTTTTGCCTTCTGCAAAGGAAAAAGCCTGAAACAAAAATTGGTGAAAGCTATGCGATCTTTACTTCCCAAATGTGGTAGATCGATCCCCAGTATGTGGAATCTACCTGTTTTAGGCCATGTGCCTTGTGGGTCCTGTATAGCATATACATTTTCAAAACACACTGTTTCCTTTTAATTTGCAGGACGTATGTGGCAAATGCACACCCACACTACATGCAAAAGTAGGCACATTATATATGCCAATGTTTGCCCCTGCAAGAAGTTATTCAGAGGAAAAAAACATTAGGGGCAGTGCAGCTACAAATCAATGAACATCTTTAAAGATTTCACACTGGAACAGTATCTGCTCCTCTGGTGACACATTTTTTACAAATGAATCCTACTGCTGATGCCATGTCATTGTTCTGCCTTGAGAAAGTTGTGTAATCCTTTAGTTCTCTATCAATTCCCAGTTGCTGATTGCCATTCTAAGATGGCCACTGGGTTTTCGAAAACATGAAGTCAACCTAAAAAGCTTTCCCTTTCTATTTCCATGTGAAGCACCCATGACGTTTGGTTTGCCCGATGCAACTTTAGATGCACCCTTCACTCGAACGCAAGCAGCATGGACCGTTGCCATATAGAGAATATGGGTGCTCACTCTGAGTCGGGTGGTCCAGTAAAAAAGTGCCGGTATCCTTGGATACCGGCACTTTGCGGGACAGCCCGACGACGGGAGTGCCGGTGGAGCACCTGTTAAACCCTGGAGGTAACCCTGGTGCCCTACTGGCAAAAAAAAACTCTTTTTACCACCACCGGCATTGCCAGTAGCAGTAATGATGGCAAATCCCCTCATGGAGTCCTATGGGACTCCATGAATGGGGATCAACACTGCTCTTCCGGCACCCGTAATCCGGAAGCAATGCCGCGGGACTGGGAGCTGGAAAGTGTATCCACATTTGCCGGTATCCTGGCGGCTCTACCGCCATGATACCAGCAAGGTCGGAATGAGGCTCATAATGTGGCATTGGGCGATGTCAAGAGCTTGATGGTTGCTATGCTATAATTGGGGACCATGCAGTGATATGTGGGTGAAAGCTGGGTGTCCAGGAATAACCATGGGGATGATGCACATGATGGAGTGTTTATTAACGAAATTAGAGCACGATTGTGATCTGCGCTACGAAGGGCTTTCCCAGATATTCCCGATTTAAATTCCCCAAAGCAGTGTGTGATGGGCGATAATGAGGATACAGTTAATTCATTCTTAAATTACAAGAAATGTGGAAGGCTGAAAAGTGAGGACCATGGGATTGTTCAATATCATTTTTCTATTTCATTGTAAAGAGGGGCTTGGCAAAGGAAGTGCGGAAGGTGTTAGATAAGATTGTGGGTAACGAAGCAAAGGGGTGGCCGGAGATACAGAGTATAATAGTGCACCATTGCAAAGGGATCAAGGAGCCAGCCAGGGAAACAGCCCAAAGGCGCCAAACGGAGGTAGCAAAATTGGTAGAAATTGGCAGAAAAGTGAAATTGATATAAAAGAAATTGGCAAAAGTTGTTGTCCAGGCACCTGTGTCAACGCCAGTACAGGTGGAGGGGACAGAGAGCACCCAACAGGTCGTAAGTACCACAATTGCTGCACTCCGGGCTGAAAGAAGGCAAGGACAGTGGGGCAGGGCAACAGTACTGGCAGGGCAACAGTACTCCAGCCTACAGTGGCAGCCATGAGGACTGCAGTGAGGAAGAGGGGTCTTCCAAAGGGCAAAAGGCGGGGGTTGGACTCAGAGTGGCTGGGTTTGGACCATCACAATGTTGGAATTGTTTGAAGTGGTGCCATTTTGCAAGGGAATGCAGGGGCAGGTCTGGGATGGGGTATAATTATGGGGCACAGCAGCAGGAGCAAGAGCTCTAAGGGCACCAAGGACCCCAAGAGTTAGGGTATCCACAACTGGGTCAATGGTATCAGAATCAAGCGTATTTACAGGGGCAAAACCAAACATATAACCAGCAGCCCCAAGTTTCTGATATACAAGTGCGGCACCCACCACATCAACAGCAGGGCGGGGTTGCCCCAGTCAGTAGGGTACCATGTGGGACCATCGCTCCTTTTGGAGGAGCAACAGTTGTGGGGGTAACCCCTTCTCGTTCCCCAGAATGAACCCATATCCGTATTAGTACAGCCGGCAGAGAACACTTATCTGTCCGGTCTTGTCAGGTCATATTTGTGGTGGACTCAGGTGCAACAAAATCATGCATCATGGAGGGGGATTTCCCATCATCAGACAAATATCTCGACACGCAGGGATTCTCTGGGGCTATTTCCACGGTTCTATATACTGAGGAGTTGGACGTAAAGGTGGTGCGGGTTCCCTTACTATTTTTCGTAAGTTCTCCTGTTAATCTACTGTGCATTGACCTGCTCAGCAGGTTAAACATGACAGTATCATTCACAGATTGTGGTATAGTTTGGCCACACCAGGGAAGTGCCCAATAAGGGTAATGCTGATAATACACACAATGACAAGGGAGGTGGTGGTTCACGGAACATGTTCACTTATGGCATTATTGTGCTTGTGGAGGCAGTGCCTCAGATGGCTAAGAAGTGTTGGCTAGTGCCGACAGATTTCATCTTTTCGCCCAGTTGTGTCACCTGAGGTGGTGGCGGGAACAATATTGTTGCTGGATTTACAGAGATTTTGGTCTCTGACAAGTGGGTTTTTGTGCTAGGAATGAATGTGAGTGACGCACAGTGCTTGTATAGATCCAACAGTACAGTTCAAGGAAGTGACAGATGATGAGCTGTTTGAGCACAATGTCAAAAATAGGGAAATAATATTACAGATTTGTATCCCCTGTGACATAATGGTACAATACCGAAGGGTGCAGTGCTCCCCTGATGGCAGTATTATCTCCACCCCTATTTCCTGATGAAGACATACAACATGTGCCTCCGTATTTGTGGACTACAAATCCACACGATATGGGACTACTGAAAGACGAGAACCCTGTCCGTATAAAACTGAAGCCAGGTGTGGTGCTACTCAGGGTAAAACAATATCCGTTATCAAAGGAGGCAGAGGAGGGTATCAGAAATACACTACACGTCATACTGGACAAGGGGATCATTGTGCCTTTCGTGTCCCCATGTAACACGGCAATGTATACTGTCAATAAATAAACTGGGGTAATTGGGAAATGTTTCAGAACTTACGCCCCCTCAATGATATGGTACAGAAAGAATTTTGAGTCATTTGCTAATTCTACGACAATTCTATGCAGTATCCCCAGAGAAGCCACATACTTCACTCTAGTGGACATGAAGAATGCATTCTTCTGGACTCCACTCCATCCCGGGTGAAGGTACCTAATGGCATTTACACAAGGCCAAATGAGTTTCAAACATACTAGGTTACCTCAGGGGTACTGCGTGAGTCTGAGTATCTTTAACAAAATACTGTACACTGATTGAGGGAACATTTAGGTACCCAGCACGATTATCCAGTATGTAGAAGATCTGCTAGTGTGTAGTGACAGTGAGCAGCACTGCCAAAGTGATTCATTTATACTCCTACAATTGCTGTCCCATAAGGGGTACAACGTTGACAATGCTAAATTAAAATAATGCCAACAGGAGGTTCTCTATCTAGGGCAGTTCATATCAGTGAATGGTAAACGAATACATCAGTACGCGCCACCCCTAGACCAGCCTCAGTTAAAGACATGCAGAAGTTTTTGGGGCTGTACAACTACTGTAGGGCATGGATCTTAGATTACACGGCATACACAAGACCATTTCTGCAGGCTCTTAATTAAGCACAGAAAACAAAGGATCATAAGCTACAGTGGACTGTAGATATGATCAAATAGTTTGAGGTTCTGAATCAAGTTATTAGTTCAGCACCCGCACTGGCCAGTCCAGACTACACACAGGAATTTTGCATGTTCTCACATTCAGATGGCCAGCTCATGACCACAGTGTTGACACAGAAGAGCACTATGGGGGAGGTGCTGTTCGTTGATGGCTCATCCATAATTCACCAAGAGAGTGGACAGCGACATACTGGGGCAGTGGTGGTACAACTGGAAGAAGGGGAGTATGAGACGGATGGTTATGAAAAGATTGCCCATGCATTATTATTTATACAGGCGGCAGAACTCATAGAGCTCATCGAAATATTGAGAGAGTCACAAGGGTGCCATGTCACAATATATTCAGACTCAGCATGTGTCACAATGACTGTGCACGCCGGTCAAACTCGCTGGAAGAGGAACATGTTTAGGGGGGCGGATGCGTCACAAGAGCAGCATGCAGCACTGCTAGAAACACTGGTAGATGCATTATCCCAGCCATCTGTTGTGGCGGTCTTCAAGTGTGCATCCACACTAATGGAACAGTTGAAATATCAATGGGGAATGCAGCTGTCGACGTGTCAGCCAAACTGGTGGCATATCTGCAAAATAAAATGCCTACTGAGTACATCGTGACCACCCCACCAGCAAGCGAACATCCAGTACCTTACACAGCATTGCCAATCTCCAAAATAATTGAATTACAAGGAATTGCACCAGAAAGAGAGAAAGAATTGTGGCTACGAAGGGGATGCAAGCAATCTCCAACAGATCAATTGTGGAGACAAGAGAGCTCCAGGAAAACAGTAATGTCCCAGGAGCTGCAAGCAGTAGCATTTGAACAGTTACGCTACTCATCCCACAGTTCAAAGCAGCACATTGCATTGGATATACAGCAGGACTGGTTTATACCAAACATTCAGGAGAACATCACAGAAATGGCTGTACATTGCACCAGATGTCAAAGTTTCAGTACAGGGATGCCGCTACAGACATTATCGGGCACATTGCACTGCCCTACTGGGCCATTCCATGAATTACACATAGTCTATGCTGATATGGGTGAAAGTTGCAATGGCTCCAGGTACCTCATAGTAGTGGTTTGCCCTTTCTCAGGGTGGGTGGAAGTAGGGGCTTGCGCACATCCAGATGCCAAATGTGTGGGTGGCTAGCTTCTTGGTACTCAAAGTTTTCCCTCGATGGGGGGTGTGTGAAGTTTTGAGGTCAGGCAAGGGAATACATTTTCTCAATGCATTCTTTCAGCAATACTTGGCATTAAGCACCAGATGTGTTCAATTTACTACCCACAGGCATTGTGGAGAAGATATACAGTCTCCTCAAAACCAAATTGTCCAAACTGTGTACCATGTTGAAGAAGAACTGGGTGCACTGCTTGCCCCGGCCCTCTTCAATTTAAACACACAGCCCAGCAAAAACCACCATTTGTTGCCTCACAAGGTGGTCACTGGTCAGCGCATGCACACCCCAATATCTCCTGTAAGAAGGGCTTCTGATGCACATAGGGCAGCAGCGGTGTTAGGTGACGAGTTCAACATTATTTGACCACATTATAACAGGCAATTAAATGTGTCTCCCGACAGATTGCACCTCCCAGAATTGAGACAGTAGACACACCAGACATTTTATTTTATTTTATTTATTTTATTTGTATATTTGTATAGCGCTGACCGCTCGCAAGCATCGGGGCGCATACGAGAAGACAGAGACACAAAAGAGGATAGTACATTGGACGTGACAGGTTGACACATAAGGAAGTTAGCAGTAGGTGGCGAGGGTTCTAATCTGGGATTACTTGAAGAGCAGAGTTTTAAGTTTTTTGCGGAAAACATGGAGATTAGTTTCCATCTGAGACATGTCGGAAGATTGTTCCAGAGGGTTGCCGCGCGGGTAGGGAAAGCTCTTCCTAGACCTAGTTCTTTTTTGAATTTAGTAGTTGTTATCAAGCCCTTAGCTTCGGATCTTAATGTTGTGGTCGGGATGTAGGGTGTAAGTTTAGTCTTAAGGTAGGCGGGTGCTTTTCCATAAAGGCATTTGTGGGTTAGACACAGGGACTTGAATTGTACACGGTCTTCCATTTTTAACCAGTGCAGGTCACGTCTGAAATCGCTAATGTGATCTCTCCTGGATTTTTGTTTGATGATTCTTATCGCCTGATTTTGAATCAGTTGGTACTTATGTAGGTTTTGCTTGCTGGTGCCAGCAAGGAGTGCGTTACCATAGTCCAAACGTGATAGGATGGTAGCTCTGGCAATGGTGGCACAATTCTTTTCATTAAGAAGAGGTCTAATTACCTTGAGTAGTCTAATGTAGTAATTGCAGGTCTTGGTGATGTACAAAGCTTGAGCATCAGCGTTGAGTGAAGCTTCGAGAGTCATACCAAGTGTTTTGACCTTATCAGCTACTTCGATATGGGATTCCTTGATTTGAAATGCCTTGTAGTCGGATGTCAGTTTGGCGCGCGCCTGAGAGGATCCAAATACCATCAACTCAGTTTTATTGCTATTCAGGCACATCCAGTTGTTGTTCATCCACACTTCGATGTTCTTGTAGAGGATGTTCAGTGTGATACTGTCCTTGGCATAATCACCGCTCAGTTCCATAACTAGCTGAGTATCGTCAGCGTAGTTAGTGAAAAACACTTGGAGTTGTTCTAATAATTCACACAAAAGGCGAATGTAGATATTAAATAGCAATGGTGACAGGCTAGCTCCCTGAGGAACTCCGCACGAGATGTTATGTTCGGTTGAGAATTTGAGACATAGCAACCATGACCACGCAACCACTGCTGGCTGGTGACTTTGCCCTACATTCGCAACTTTTTGCGTAGATGGAACAACCCTCAGTTCCACAGGCCCTATGAGGTGGTGTTTTGGACTACCGTGGTTGTAAAAGTAAAGGGTCTGCAATATTGGGTCCACTCTCTGATGTCAGCTGGGAACCTACAGACAGCATGTCAGCACTTCAGTTATCGTAAAGGAGGGGCAGTAGTTGTCATGATACCTACCCCCGGAGCACCAGGCCAGGCCCAGCACCCCCGGGAGCAGGCATCACGCCCCCGGGTAAAAGCCCAGCGGCCCTTTATAGGGGCTCTTTGGACTCTGTCCTGGCGCCGTTGGCGCCAGGCTCATGTTGGACATCAGTCCTGGTGCCATAGGCCCCAGGCTCATAAGGGGAAGTGTTTGGTGCACTTACCTGAAGCAGACCATGCTGCACACTCACCTGATGCAGACCATGCTGCATGAAGAACCAAGCCAAATGAGGCTTAGGAGGGATTATTTTTCTGAAGGAACTATTTTGTTACTTGGGTGGGGCTGTGGAAGAATACTCACCTGGAACTTCTTCCAAGGCTATTTAAGCCACGCCCGGACAGCCACACGTGCTTCGCGTTGTTCTGCATCCCAGCAGCTGAACGCTCACCGTGTCTGCTCCTGCACCTGGACTCCAGCCACGCCCGCCTCAAACCTGGAACCCCTGTAAGGGAATAAGAGAAGAGAAAGGTGAAAACCAAGAACTTATTCAACCTTCTTACCTGCATCCGGAATCTTCACGCCAGCATTCCTGAAGGAAGACTTCCATTTAAAAGCACTGCGTTGCTTGCTGCAGCGCCGTGCTTCACTCACCTGTTCCAGAGACGCCACCCGGCTCCATCGCGGCTCTCAGCACCGGTCGCCACATCTCTGCACCTAGGGGAGAGAAGAAGAGACAAAAGGTGAGAAAGGGAACACAAGAGGAAAGCCGAATTTTCAGCCATATTACTTACCGGCTTTTCTTGGTGAATCATTCCACATCTCGGGTCGGCGCCGCATCTCTGGCAGGTACCGCACCCCGGCCCCTATGGGGAAAGGACAAAAGACATTACTGGGGAATTATAAAGACATTTAGAAGGGTCGCCATCATCACTAACTCACCTGATTTTACCACCGGCAATTTAACCCCTCAACGCACCGCCTTTGTTCTGCACCTGAAATAAAGGACAGAAAAAACAACATAAAAGGAGGCTCACACTTGAACTTTTGCATCTTCATACTTACGGCGTATCGCTCAGAAAAGTCAAGTGGATTTGCCAGCGCCATTCTGAAAACCAGTGAAGTAACTGGACGAACGTGCGCCCCTGCACCAGAAGCAGGATGGAGAGTTCATCCTTCCAAACAATAAAGTGAGCTTAAACCGGGGGTTTTGGAAGAGGTCAGAGAAGAACGAAGGGGGAAATGGGGGAGCAAGCACACTATTCAGCAGACAGTTAATCCCCTTTCTCATCTGCAGAAGGATATTCATACGGGCCAGACAAGCAAGATTTGGGGGTCCTGTTGAGTCGGTGGTCCGAATTCTGCGCATCACGCTTGAAGAGGCCACAGCAACCCAGGCCAGACCAGCGCCTCCGTGGGAGCCAGGTGAGCGTTACAGAACGCAAAGCCATCCTACAAATTCCCACCCAGGCGCTATGGAAATTACGGAGACTGACCAGTTGGCCCAACTACTGGGGGAATTACGGGCCAAGGTACACGCCGCTCGTCAAGAGACTAATGCTCTCAGGAGGGAAGTGATTGTAACAAAGGAAAGAGCTGATGACCTGGCTAGACAGCTTTTGCAAGGTCAAGCTGGACAAACTCTTTTACCCGGTTCCGGAGGGAACCCCGCTCCTGTGCTTTCCAGTAACCCGGTGCAGATTAATCTTCCTGGAAACATGCCGCTGGCCCCACCCGAACGCTTTGCTGGGGACCCCAAACGATTCGCCGTATTCATGAATCAGTGTTGTTTGCATTTCCTGTGCAGACCTGGGGCCTTCCCTAATGACCAGACCAAGAATAACCTGAAACTGTGGAGCCTTAGGTCAGTTCCACTGGTAACTCAAGATGACCCGATTCTTCGTAATTTTCAAGGATTTCAAGCAAGCATGGAAAGGTTATTTGCTCGTCACTCCCAGGGGCAGGCTCTAGATGACGAACTTCTATCTCTGCGACAGGGCAATCAAGACCTCCTTTCCTACATTGCAACCTTTAATAGACTAATTGTGGAAACTGGGTGGCCAGAGGATAAAAGAATCACGTTATTTTATCGAGGCCTACGCGGAGAACTTAAAGATGTCCTGACCCAAGTTGTAAATCTGCCCCAAGAATGCTCAGAATATATAGACTTAGTGGTCCAATTGGATCACAGACTGCAAAACAGAAAAGCAGATCGGTCCAAGTTTGAGACCCGGGTGTTAGTCAAGACCCACGCTAACCTCAAAGGAGCTGAAGCCTCTGAGCCAATGCAAATCGGAGGAGTTAAAGGACCTTTAACTCAAAAGGAATGTGAAAGAAGATGGCAGATGCACTTATGTCTTTATTGTGGATCCTCTGGACACTTTCTATGAGATTGCCCGGCAAGGCCGCCCAGGAAGGTCGTAGGAGCCGCTGATAAAATCCATGAAACCTCTGTATCGGGAAACGACCCCGCCCAACAAGCGTAGGGGTCCGCTTGTCGAGCTTGAAAACGAACTCTCAGACCTCGCATTTCACTGTGCCAATGGTCCTCATAGATCCGGAACAGCCTAAGCGGTTGCATGCAATAAAGGCATACATCGATAGTGGGGCTATGGGAAACTACATGGATCGTGAATTGGTCTCCAGGATTAACCTCCCCCTGCGTCCTAAAACCAGCAAAGATGTCATCACCCCAGTTGATGGAACCGAAATTGCCTCGGGACCGGTAACACATTCCACAGCTGAGGTGACACTTGTAGGTCCGGACGGCCATCGGGAGGCAGTTGTGTTTGATGTAATCAAGGCTCCACAGTTTCAGGTTATTCTCGGAATCCCTTGGTTAGAGACACATAATCCTTGAATTGATTGGCGAGCGAAGAGAATAACCTTTCCGGAGTGTGCACGAACCTGCTACCCAGAAAATCTGAAGATCAGTCTAGCATCAGTAACCTCTGTCCCCATACAACTACCTCCGGAATACCAAGACTTTCAGGACATCTTCCAAAAGGAACAGGCCAACACGTTACCTCCTCACAGATCGTACGATTGCCAAATCGATCTGGTGCCCGGTGCACAACCCCCTTGTAGCAGGATTTAGGCCCTTACTGAGACGGAGAATCTGCATTTGAGACAATATTTAGATCAATACCTAGCCAATGGTTTCATTCACCCGTCAAAGTCTCCGGCATCCTCGGCTTTGTTCTTCGTGCCAAAAAAAGAAGGCGACCTTAGAACTTGTATCGATTACCGCGCATTGAACCAGATAACTGTTAAAAATCGTTACCCTCTGCCTTTGATCCCTGAACTCCTTGACCAGGTGAAGGACGCTTGCATATACACCAAGTTAGATCTCCGGGGGGCTTATCATCTGGTACGAGTAAAAGAAGGCGACGAATGGAAAACGGCCTTCCGTACAAAATATGGACTATTCGAATACCAGGTGATGCCTTTCGGGTTGTGCAACGCGCCTGCTGCCTTCCAATTCTTCATGAACGATGTCCTTCGGGAACTCATCGATGTCTGTATTGTTGTGTATATCGATGACATTCTGGTGTACTCCTCTTCGGAATCAGATCACAGAAAACATGTCAGGGCCGTCCTTGAGAAATTGCGCCAGCACAAACTGTTTGCAAAGCTGGAAAAATGCGTTTTCCATACCACCGCGGTTGAGTTTCTTGGATTCATCCTGACACCTAAAGGGGTCCGAATGGACTCACGGAAAGTGGATGCCATCCTCAAATGGCCATCACCTAGTTCGGTGAAAGGTGTCCAAAGCATGCTTGGTTTTGCCAACTTTTATCGCAGGTTTATCCCGGAATTTTCACGGGTGGTGCAACCCATCACTGCACTCTTGCGGAAGAATAAACGTTTTGAATGGACCGAGGAAGCTGAACAGGCCTTTCAGGAATTAAAAGCTAAATTTACGTCCGCACCTATTTTGAAACACCCGCGTCCTGATCTCCCATATATAGTCGAAACCGACGCATCCAGCTTAGCCATGGGAGCTGTCCTGTCTCAGAGAGACCCCGAAACCAACCAACTGCACCCCGTTGCATTTTGGTCCAGAAAGTTCTCGCCACCGGAGATAAATTATGCAATCACCGATAAGGAATTATTAGCCATTAAGTCCGCCTGTAAGGCTTGGCGGCATTATCTTCTTGGCGCCAGACATACCATCACCGTGATCACTGATCACCGAAATTTACAATATTTAAAAAATGCCAAGGCTCAGTCTTCACGACAGCTCCGATGGGCTTTATTCTTTGCTAAGTTTGATTTTGTAATCACTTACCGTCCCGGCTGTAAGAATGGCAAAGCGGACGCGCTATCTCGAATTGGAATGGGAGAAATGGACACAAACTCAGAACCTGTGCCGATAATTCCCGAACAAAGAATCTTGGGGATAACCACTTTACAAACCCTTGAAGACATTCAAGCACGGGTAAAACTATTCCTGGACTCTTCAGCCTTGCAGGATTGGATCAAAAGGGGGTCTGCCTTTTCAATCAACGATGGCTTACCTTACTTCCAAGGATGTTTATCTTTGCCAGAAAAAGAATTGCAAGAACTGGTTATTTCCCGTCATCACGATACTCTGATGGAAGGACATCCTGGCATTGCCAAAACAGAGGAAAAAATTAAACAACAATTCTGGTGGCCGTCCTGGCAAAAGGATATTAAATCTTTCGTGATGTCCTGTGGAGTTTGCGCCCAAAACAAAGGTCAAAAAACAAAACCCGACGGTCTTCTTCAACCCTTAGACATTCCACCAGCACCTTGGCACACCTTGTCACTAGATTTTATCACGGACCTGCCCTCTTGTAATGGATACAATACTATTCTGGTGTGGTGGATTTATTTTCCAAGATGGCCCATTTTATTCCGTTGAAAGGATTACCTTCAGCTTTTGTTCTTGCCAAGGAATTCCTCGAAAATATCATCCATCTGCATGGATTCCCATCCATACTAATCTCCGATCGGGGAAGCCAGTTTATTTCTCATTTTTGGAAAAAGTGTTGTCAACTGGCACAAATCGACGTAAGACTCTCAACTAGCCACCACCCAGAGACCGATGGTCAGATGGAGAGAACGAACCAGACCCTTGAACAATATCTACGATGTATGTTGCACCAATCGGAGGGTAATTGGAAGTATATCTTATGGGTGGCTGAATATGCATACAATAACTCGATACACTCTGGAACAGGTCAGAGCCCCTTTTATACCCTATATGGACATCACCCTCGTACTTCAGACTTGGACTCACCTTTGAGCCTCGAAATGTCCGCAGTGGACCATTTGCATTCTACGATTACTCAAGCCTTCAAGGATGCTACTGCACACTTACAACATGTGAAAGGGAAATACAAAAAGATTGCGGATCTGCATCGAAAGGAGGCGCCTCCATACCAAATAGGGGATCAAGTATGGTTGGCTACCAAACACTTATCGCTCAAGGGACCTCGAACTTTTAATCCAAGGTATTTAGGCCCTTACTCGATCAAAGCTATAATTAACCCAGTGGCAGTCAAGCTAGATCTACCAGCTAACATGCGGATTCACCCCGTTTTTCATGTGCCGCTTTTGAAACCAGTGCAACCAGGAACCAGATTAATAAAGCCACCAGAACCAATCCAGATAGATGGGGAGCCTAAATTCGAGGTGAAAAACATTTTGGACTCTAAGATCTCAAAATCAAAACATTTCTACCTAATTGATTGGAAGGGGTACGGGCCTCAGGAAAGATCTTGGGAACCCAGCGACCACGTACATGCAACTCGGTTAGTAAAAAGGTTCCATCGGAATTTCCCGAACAAACCGAAACCTCCTGGGGAAAAGACCTTGGGAGGGGCCTTGGGGGGGAGTGCTGTCATGATGCCTACCCCCGGAGCACCAGGCCAGGCCCAGCACCCCCGGGAGCAGGCATCACGCCCCCGGGTAAAAGCCCAGCGGCCCTGTTATAGGGGCTCTTTGGACTCTGTCCTTGCGCCGTTGACACTAGGCTCATGTTGGACATCAGTCCTGGTGCCATAGGCGCCAGGCTCATAAGGGGAAGTGTTTGGTGCACTTACCTGAAGCAGACCATGCTGCACACTCACCTGATGCAGACCATGCTGCATGAAGAACCAAGCCAAATGAGGATAGGAGGGACTATTTTTCTGAAGGAACTATTTTGTTACTTGGGTGGGGCTGTGCAAGAATACTCACCTGGAACTTCTTCCAAGGCTATTTAAGCCACGCCAGAACAGCCATATGTGCTCACGTTGTTCTGCATCCCAGCAGCTGAACGCTCACCGTGTGTGCTCCTGCACCTGTACTCCAGCCACGCCCGCCTCGAACCTGGAACCCCTGAAAGGGAATAAGGGAAGAGAAAGGTGAAAACCAAGAACTTATTCAACCTTCTTACTGCATCCGGAATCTTCACGTCAGCATTCCTGAAGGAAGACTTCCATTTAAAAGCACTGCGTTGCTCGCTGCAGCGCCGCTCTTCACTCACCTGTTCCCGAGACGCCACCCAGCTCCATCGCGGCATCTCAGCACCGGTCGCCACATCTCTGCACCTAGGGGAGAAAAGAAGAGACAAAAGGTGAGCAAGGGAACACAAGAGGAAAGCCGAATTTTCAGCCATATTACTTACCGGCTTTTCTTGGTGAATCATTCCACATCTCGGGTCGGCGCCGCATCTCTGGCAGGTACGGCACCCCGGCCCCTATGGGGAAAGGACAAAAGACATTACTGGGGAATTATAAAGACATTTAGAGGGGTCGCCCTCATCACTAACTCACCTGATTTTACCACCGGCAATTTAACCCCTCAACGCATCGCCTTTGTTCTGCACCTGAAATAAAGGACAGAAAAAACAACATAAAAGGAGGCTCACACTTGAACTTTTGCATCTTCATACTTACGGCGTATCGCTCAGAAAAGTCAAGTGGATTTGCCAGCGCCATTCTGAAAACCAGTGAAGTAACTGGACGAACGTGCGCCCCTTCACCAGAAGCAGGATGGAGAGTTCATCCTTCCAAACCATAAGGTGAGCTTAAGCCGGGGGTTTTGGAGGAAGTCAGAGAAGAACGAAGGGGGAAAGGGGGGAGCAAGCACACTATTCAGCAGACAGTTAATCCCCTTTCTCATCTGCAGAAGGATATTCCTACGGGCCAGACAAGCAAGATTTGGGGGTCCTGTTCAGTCTCTCTCTCTCTCTTTCCATCTCTCGCTCTCTCTCTCTCTCTCTCTCTCTCTCTCTGTAATGGTGCATCTTGTATGTCTCTCTTTTTTTGTAGTTCCTTTCATTCTGCTTCCATTTCAGGAGAGAAGATGATTAACCTCACCAATGTAAATAATGGTTCGTTAAGTGGGGATCTGAAGTGTAAATGCACAAATGATAATATATGGGCCTATGCCTGTTACTGTGGAATGACCATTATTGCCGGTCTATGTATGATATTGATGGTATTGTTGGGACTTTATTGAGGAGAGTATGTTATAGGGGGAGGTCCTATAAAGGGGGGAATGGGACTGTATACTTAAATGGGACAGTTCATTTAAATGTTAATAATATTAGTGGATTTATATATAATAGTAGCAACGTGAATGCTAACAATAATAATGGAAATACATATAGGAGTAGCAATAGTGTTCATACAAGTATTAGTGATGATTATAGCAGGAACAATACGAACAAGTTGACAGTAATTCAAGGGCTGTTTAATAAGTCAAAACAATATGATGAAATTGTTGATAGCAATGTTAAGGCCGCCACCCCGGAGAGTGTGTATAGAATAATGAAAAAGGAAGTATGAAAAAAAGTATGATACGTATCAAGGGTTGGGTTTGGAGGTGATTGAGGAAATATGCTACCCCGAGTTTACCAACAGCTTGTGTATAGACATGGGTAACATGGGAAGAAACGTTGCGAATGAAAGCTGTTATGTGTGTTCATTCATTCCACACATGTCAGGGGCTTCCATTGTGTTAGTACCGCAAGCGGTCCCAATTATAGAGCACAATACCTAATTCATCTTGTGCTATGCAGAATAAAAGCAAGGTTCCTGGCACATAGTGTGCAACTGCATTCAGTAGGTCCAGATCTTGTGAAGTGCAACAATGATACAAAAAACATCAAGCGTGTGGAGCTACCTTATTTGATGGTGAAAAGGCATAAATATGTCGATAACAAATGGCAGGACTCTACACTACCTTGCCTGGCAGAAGGATTGGTAACATATAACAAGGGAATGATAGCACGGGTGGACAATTTCTGTGCACAAATATGGACAGATCATATCACAAAGCTGACGTGGATTGCAACAACTGAAAAGCTGGTGCAAGTGCATAGGGAAGAAGTGTATGGACTTTGTTTCCGTAGCAAGGGTACGTTTTTTGTCGGCTCGAAGGAACATTGTAATAAGACTGTCCTGATTCCAGACAGCAGAACAGCAGCTGTGATGGATTATTGCTGAGTCTGTGGCCAACAGCTTACTTTCATCTCTCACCATGATGGAGGGGCTATTGTTCACTAGACACATTGTATTCAGCGCTACTAGTAATCCCAGAAGAACACCTGAAGGGGGGCACACTGCCTGCTCAGGAGCCAACTAGCCCTCCCGTATTTGAAGAAGAAAAAAGAACCCGTTGTCCACGCAAGAGCTGCGCATCCTGCCAGGAAAAGGACAGTTCCAACAACTAAAGAGGAAGAAAAGATCAAATTACAGGTTCCCTCCTAGAGTTCTGCTTGGCTGACCTTAAGGTACTGGTCACCTTAGTGAGTGCAAAGTGTAGTCTATCACCTAAGGTATAGCTTTCTCTTCTGTCCCACTCGCTGGAAGAGGCAGCAAACATAGTGGCCCCCCTTAAGCAGACCCAATTGCGGAGGCTACCATCTGAGCCATGATTCTCCGATCAGCTTAAGAAAGCCTTCCTCGAACTTAGGCAGACTGAGCGAAAGTGGCACTGTACGTACAGCTCCACTCATAGATCATCGTGTAGGCAATGTGCCACTGGCTACTATGCTACCGTTTTGGCACCAAGAAGGCCTTTCTCAAACAGAAAATTGACAAACCCCTCAGTAAGCCCAGAGAACTATTCTCAGTGGTTAGATCAGTGTCCTCCAATGCCAATCTCAACACTTCTGATATCCCGTCACAGGAGCTCTGTGACTCTCCGTCCCAGTTCATCATCACTAAAATTGATACTATTCAAACTAACATCTCGTTGACCACTCAGGCTACTGCCCCAGCTAGTGCTGCCCCAGCCGGTGCTGTGATGGGATGCCTCCTTAAATGGTCATCATTCCCTCTGTTTTTCAGAGACTCTGATCAGTGCATTAATAAATCACCTTAAGTCGGCAGCCCCTTCAGATCTGGTGCCGCTATCTGTGCTGATCCATTGATCCATTGATCTTCTAGGGAAGATTCCCCAGGCCATCAATGTTTCCTGCCAGTCAGCTCACATTCCAAGGGAATTGAAACAAGCTACTGTCATCCCACTTCTTAAGAATTCCTCTCTTGACCCCTCACTTCTCTCTAATTTCTGTCCTATCTCACTGCTGCCTTTTTTTAATGAATCACCTAGAGGCCCTGATCACTTCACTTCGCTCATCCTTATGGGACACCTTGGGTTTCTTCGAACCCTTCCAGTCAGGATTCTGACCGGCCCGTCTGCGGGGTCCCTCAGGGCTCTGCCTTGTGTCCTATACTCTTTACATCCATATTCATCCACTTGTGTGTCTCATCTGCTCCTTCAGCATCAGATGCTACTCTTATGCTGACGACACTGAGATCCTGATCCGGTTAGATCTTGAGTAGACTGAGATGTTGTCCTTCCTTTTCCAATGTATTTCTGCTGTGGGAGATCGGATGACCCATAACTAGCTGAAACTCAACAGAGACAAGACAGAGGTTCTCGTGGTTGGTGTCCTCCCTCATCCCTCACTTTGGATGTCTTCCTTCTGGCCTTCAGCACTTGGGTCTCTCCCTGTTCCAGTCAAGATTGAAAAGACTCTTGGGGTTATGGTTTCTTCCACTCTCTCTATGGATCATCAGGTTTCGGCAGTGTGCAAGGTGGGCCATTTCCACTTGAAGATCTTGTGGAAAGTGCTCCACCTTTTTACTCCCAATCTCTGGCCACCAGTCTTAGCTGTCCTTTTTCTTAGACGCTTGGATTATTGAAACACGCTTTATCTCGTCCAGCACAAAGGTGTCGTCCAGAGACTTCAACGCCTTCAGAATCTGGCTACTCGAGTAGCTACTGGATTCCTGTATGGAGTTCATTTTACTACAGCCCTGTGTGCATTTCATTGGCTACCTGTGGCCCAATGTAATAAATTCAAATCACCCTGCTTGGTTCACCATGCCCTGAGGGTCTCAGGGCTGAACACCCCTTTGATAATTTGTCTAGTACGTCTCTAAATGGGAGATCCATTCCAGGTCAACTGTGGAACAACCTGCCGCCCCACATAGAAATCTTACCAACCATTTGCAATTTGGCCGATCCCTGAAGACCATTCTTTTTTAGGCTACAGTGTATTGCTTGCCATGTTAGATTCTAGCACCATGATACCTCCGGGTGACAGTGCACTCTATAAGCTCTGATAACATAACATAACATATGCAAAGACTCTTCTGCATTGCTTGCTGAAATACCAGAAGAGTACAGGCTCTTTAGCTCAGCAGAATCAATTTTTTTCATCTCTACTGTTTCTGGGAGTGCAGGCCACAGTAAATGCCAAATGGTTGCACATCATGCGGTGGGAGCTGGTCCAGCTCACAAATGACACAGAGAACAGGTTCAACTTGCTCAAGGTTCAGTAACGTGCATTGAGACTTATGACGATGCAAAACCTGCTACGAGCTGGACATGTTAACAGCAATGTAAGGCAGGGTTTGCAAACAGTTTGGTGATTCCTGCTTCACATTCATGCCTTCAGAAGATGCAGAGAGCACCTCTGCCATGAATCGTGGCCCAGCCTGAGCTTCATTAAGCACAAGGGCATCCAGATGCAACGCTGATTGAACTCAGTGTTCTGTTTTCTTGTTAGGTGTAGTTATTGGGATCCTCCTATTGAAATTACATTCAAGTTGCATGTATATAACATCTCCCTCGTTATGTTAATTCATAACACCCCTTTTTGGATCTCAATGCCACACATTCCTGATTACTGCCTTCATTAACGCATCTTTCCAAACAGGAACTGTCCCAAACAATCTCAAGGAAGCCTGGGTGCGGCCACTTCTAAAAAAGGCGACACTTGACCCAGAGCAACCCAACACCTACAGACCGATAAGGACAGTCCCGTTCTTCCAAAAAATCCTGGACAAAGCAGCTCACATCCAGATCCAATCATACATAGAAGCTAACTCCATACTAGGCAAAAGACAATCTGGCTTCCGTGTCGGGCATGGAACAGAATCCTCCTTATTAGGCCTAAAAAATCAAACCTCACAGATCATGGACAAAGGCAAACCTGCCTTGCTCCTCCTCCTCGATCTATCAGCTGCTTTCAACCTGGTAGATCACCAAACACTCACCACCCACCTCACCCATGCAGCCCATTTCTCTAATGAAGCAGCATCCTGGATCACTTCCTTCCTTGAAGGAAGAACCATGAAGGTCTACTCCGACACAGCTAATGCCGATCCTACCACTATAAACTGCGGTGTCCCCCAAGGATCTAGTACAGCCCCCACCCTCTATAACCTCTTCACAAAACCCCTCTTTGACCTACTTGACTCCATGGGTGTTGCATATGCAAACTATGCAGACGACACTCAAGTACTTTTACCCCTATCTGGACTCTATCACCAAGACGCCACGGCCCTTCACAACATCTATGCCACTATCCAAGCTTGGATGGCAATCAATGGCCTCTGTCTTAACGGGGAGAAGACTGAAATTCTCATCCTGGGCCAGACAAACACATTATCGAAACTAAGCCCCCAATACAACAACTTCAACATAGACAACTCAACCATCTCCGTATCATCCTCTGTCAAGACTCTAGGTGTTCACATTGATGCAAATCTATCGATGAACAAACAAGTCAGCGCCATAGCCTCTGCATCAGCTTTCAGCACTAAACTCATCAATTCCATTAAACCCTACTTATCCATCCCCAGCTGCTTAGCCAGAGCTAGAGCAACTATAGGAGCCAAACTCGATTATTGCAACGCCCTTCTAGCTGGCACCTCTGCCAAAAACATTCACAGACTGCAAACCACACAAAACAATGCCCTCAGAGCCGCCATGAGCATCCCTAGAAGAGACCATATATCCCACGCTAGATATGAAGCACAGTGGCTCCAGGTCAAAGACCGTATTACTCTGAAAATCCTCACCATCACTCACAGGTGCATCAACAAAACCGCTCCAGCATACCTATCTGAAGCAATATCAAGGACCACATCCACTCGCCCCACCAGAACTCAGTACACCAACCAGCTACACATACCACGCATAAAGAGAGCCACAGCGGGAGGTCTAGGCTTCTCCTATATTGCACCAAAACTCTGGAACTCACTCCCTGCCACCCTTAGAGCTGAAACTTCCATCTCTGTCTTCTGGAACAACCTCAAGGCTACTCTCCTCAACTAGCAAGTGGAGGACTGCCTCCTCCATTTCTGCCATGTATATTGTAATATAACACAAATGTAATATAACTATATTGTAACCTGTATATATACTGCTAATGACTATGTAACTATATTGCAACCTGTATATATATTGCTAATGACCATGTAACTAAGTAACTAAGCTTTGTACTGTAACAAGTGCCACGATGTCCTCGGGCTGTTGTGCACTAAATAAATACGAATAAAACAAAACAAAGACATGACTTACTCCTAAATCTTCCCTCTTATTGGAGGGCTCTATTTTGGGGTGCTTTCTGCAGCTTCCTCATGGCATGCATTCGGTTGACATCACACATTTTGGGTTGGTGTGTGGGTGGGATTTGGAGACCAAGTATTTATTTCCAAAAGAGCTCAACATGAAATTAGGTTCCATAATCTTTTAAAGAATGTTTTGTTCAGTATCTTGTATTGCTATATGCACACAAAAAACAAGTTTCCTTTCACTCATGTTGAATGCAGAAGTTGTAATGTTTGTGGTCTTAATAACTGGGTCAAGACTAGGAGATTAAAAGCACTTTGAGAATGGCATTTGATCAAAGTTGCCTCCCCGTGATTGGCTAATAGGCATTATACCCCATATTCGGCACCATCCAGGGAGTTCCTAACATTGGTTCTTTGCTCTGTCAACTTTCAGTGCTTTAGTTCCACTCGCGAACCCAGTGATAGATTGATCCTTTGTGGTAGAGGGAGTGATGTATTGCCAGAACATGTTATGGATTTATGTATACAGTCGTTATATTGACAACATCTCCTTCTTGCAGACATCCCCCATGTTTGTAAAATGCCAATGGGAGCTAAATACGCTGGTGTGGCGATTTCAAACTACATTTGGCAATGTTTAAACTAAAACAAAGGAATGGAATGCCCAGTGTATTATAAAGCCAAGGACATACATTGGTTAATGTCTAAACATGATTTCCAGGATGCATGGAGGGGAATTAACTCCCAAGCTGATTGGCTTTACTTGTTCCTCTATAGTGCATGGTCTGTCTTCCGAATGTGATGTTTGGCTGTTATCACTGTCCCAGCTTGATCACATCGCAGACTGAGAAATTCTCCCAGGCACGTCTTCTGATCATTCTGCAATAACTCGGACATTACAGAGTGGAGGTTCACTACAGCCTGAAAATCATTGGAGGCTTTCTGTGGCATCACTATTCAATCCATCCTGTTTTACCATTATGTCAGACAACATTGCATACTATTTTGAGATCACTACTTGCTTGGTGTCCTCAAAAGCAACACTTTCGGAGGGTTTTATATGTTATGTTTATACAATCAGTTTAACTACCACTGGTGATACTCTTAAATGTGTATGATTGGAGCTGTCTGAATTAGAAGAGACGATTTGTTCCTTGGAGCAGGAGTACTGTAAGACCAAAACCGTGCAGGTTCTGAAGAATGTCAATGGCAGGCTACAAAAAGTGAATGCCTTGTCAGATGTGCATTCAAATTGTTGTCTAAACCAGGCCCGGAGACATGGTGAAGCAGGTATAGATATCACTCTTCTGGCTACACTCTGTTGTTGTGAGTATGATCTGCCCCATTTCTAGCTATCAGGGAGTCTGGCGGATCGCTACTAGATTATTCTTTTGATATAAGCAAACACTTTTAAAGTTTTCCCTATTTTAATAAATATATTTCTTTTATTGAGGACATCATTTCATACCTTGGTAAAGTTCAATTTCCAAAACTATTGCCCGAGGCAACAGTCCCTATGGATGCCTCCTTCTCTGTGGAAGAAGTGTTCAGAGATAAAGATGTGTTTCCATTGGATAACAGTGCTGGATTAGATGGGCTTCTGACAACGTTTTATAAAGAGTTCAAGGCTATTAGTTCCCAGCACTTTCGTGCATTTGGCGTGAATTACTTGAGATGTGAATCCTGCTGCCCACATTCGGAGAGGCACAGACAATTTACGTTCTTAAACCCAGAAAGTCTTGCTATTACTGTGGTTCCTGACATCCTAAGTTGTTTGCTGAGATGCTTGCCTCTATTTTTGACATATATAACTGACTTTCTCCTTCTAGATCAGTCAGAGTCCATGCATCATAGAGGCACAACATTTAAACTTAGATGGCTTTTCGATGTCATGGTCCAGATCTGATCTTCAAGTTGTAGCTGTAGCAGCGACCTTAGGTGGTAAGAAAACACTTGATTGGATCTCTTGGCAGTATCTTTTTGTCACTCTGATATTTTATGTTTCCAGCTTCTGATTATTCCCTTATGGCCAGACTGTGCATGAAGAGCATCCTTTCTGCTCCCTTTACTATTCACTGGGGCACGTGTCTAAAATGTCCCCTCACCGCTTTACTCTTTTCTGAAGTTGTCGAGCCCCTTACATCTATTATTTGAACCAGACCAGCATTCAGAGGAATACAAATGTCTAGCTCACTAGACATAATTTATAGCTACACGGATGATATACTACAGTACATTTGCAATCCTAGCATACATGTGGAACCTATTAAGAAAGACGTTTGGTATTTTGGTCTGCACTCCATATATCCCACAATTAAATTGTAGTACTCACAAATTGCTGCACTTTTTAAATTTATTTTTTATTTAGCATACAGTGTATAAAACATACAAACATTTGCTAAAACACCTAAATACCCTCCATTAACAGCCAGGCTAACTTTCTCCAGTGTTTATTCCCTTCCTTTGTAATTCTTTAGCCTGGCTGTTATATGACTTTTAGTTATATCATAGTTCACATCTCCTTTTATGCGTACCTAGGAGGTTTGCAATTGTTTTACCATTCGTTCCAAGAAGGCACCCAATCTTTGGGATATCTTCAGGTTTGGGTTATCATGGAGCGTTTCCCACCAAGCTTTGGCATCTAGGCCACTGTCTGGTTCTAGCACTTCCTGAAGTAGCTGTGTTCTTTCAACCGATCATTCTTTGCAGAATAAAGTTAGATGACACAGTGTTTCTGCTTCTCCCTGGCATAGGCGACAGATGTTGTCCTTGCTCATCCCGTATTTTACCAGGACTTCCTTTGTGCGCACAATATTCAATTTAAAGCGCAAGATCAGATCTCTATGGCACGGGTTCGCATTTTTATTCAGGTACGTTGGTAGGATTCCAGGGCAGTTTGTTAATTTCTTTGTTGGATTGTGGATTTGGGATGATGCACGAGCCGCTTCCGTCTGTGACCAGTCCACTGAGAATAACTCATTTTTTACTCTCTGTGGGTTTTCACAAAGACTGTTTTTCGTGGTCACTATGTTAAGCAGGATTTCCTGACATTTGTTTTGCCATTCATCTAAAGGCCAGCAGGTTATTTTCCCTATTTCCATCTTCAAAATTTTGTATTGCGGTGGGCAATCAGGACGTTCTATTTTCCCGAACGTTGATAAGGCTTTCCATGCTACATGGACTCGTAGTGAAAAAAGACCAAGTTCATGCCTTACGGTACTTATTGGCAACAAATTTGGTAGATTCAAGGTTCTCCGCCAAAATCTTGCCTCAAGACTATCCCAGGTTACCCATGGAATTCTTAGACCAGTTTCTCCTGCATACGTTATTGATAGCGTTACTTTGGCCTTATACAATTCCACCAATGGTTTTATCGTGAATTGACAGTAGTTCTTCTTCATTAGGAGAGCTTGGGCAATCAATTGGTCCATTTTTACTTGGAGATTCTCTTTCCATGGTTTATCACCCCAATCTGCGCTAATTATCGCTCCCAGGTATTTGGTGCTTTCCGAAGTTGGTATTACAGTCTTTCCTAAACACCATTTAAAAGGTTTTTTTACCTTTGCGATTTTTTCATTAGTAGAATTTTGGATTTTTCAGCATTGATTTTTTGTTTGTTGATGTTGACATATTTTTCAGGTTCATCAAGTTTTTTCTGTAGACCTATTGCTGTCAGGTCTAGTAGGATTAGATCATCCGCATAAAGTAAATGTCCAATGGTGTTTCCTGCTAATCTTGGTGAACATGATCTTGCTGGCTCCAAGTTGTCTTTCATATCTAGTATGAAAAAATGATAAAGTATGGCTGCTAAGGGGCACCCTTGTTTCAAGCCTTTAAGCGTGTTCAATGGTTCGGGAAGGGTCTCACTTTGATCCAAACGCACCTGCAAACTCGTTCCCGTATATAGTGCTTTTATGGCTGCTATCAGATCTGATGGACATCCCTTGTCCTGCATTTCAGACCATAGGATATTTCGGTCAACTCGATCGAATGCTGCTGCCATATCTATGCACGCTAGATAGAGCTTCTCGTTGCCTCTCACGGCCTTTAGTTTTAGTAGATTTATTATTAAGAAGTTCAAACCACAGTCTACTTTCTCGACAAAACCTACTTGTCTGCAGTCGATGTTTCCAATCTCTTTTAGCCACTCTTTAAGTCTCCTTAATAATATACCTGCATAAAGTTTGCCCAAGACATCCAACAGTGAAATTGGGCGATAATTTTCTGGGTTTGTTCTGTCTCCTCTCTTAAAGATCAGAATTGTTATCGCCCTTTTCCAGGAGTCTGGGACCTGCATGGTATTATGTATTCTTGTGAATAATGAGAAGCACATATCGGTCCACACTTTAGGTGTTTGCTTTAACATTGAATTTGTCAGGCCATCAGGGCCCGGGGCTCTAGATGTACTCGCCTTATTAATCAGGTCCAAGATTTCTTGTTTTTCAAAAGGAATCTTCCAGCGTGTTCTTATCCTTTCTCTTTCAGGCTCTTCTGACTCATTTTTTGCCAGTCCATATACTATATTAAAGTGCTCCAGCCACTGTGCTTCATGTATAGGATTGATTTGTTCCGCTCCATGAGGGTTTGTTTTCTTCTTTATTATTGACCAAAAGAACCTTGAGTTTTTATTATTCAGTGCCATGAGCATGTACTCCGAGTCCTTTTGATAAAGAATTGCCCGATGGGATTTTACCCAATATCGGTTATTTCTTTTTAGTTATTTTCTCTGGTTTGCTGCATCTGATGATTTTAGTCACCTGATTGACCTTAGTCCTTTCGCAAGTTTTCACTTTCTTTTGGCCAGCTCTTCATTATAATTGTGTAGTCTTGTCACTTTGTTTGAGACCGTCTGTTGGCCTGATACTCTGAAGGTTGCCAAGTAGCTTTCTCACTCTACTTGATTGTTCGAAGTCAGCTGCCATTTAGTTATCTCGTTCTCCAATTTGGCTGCTGATTTTTGCACCGTCAGTTTGAGCCGATTCAATCCTTTATTAGTGGTGACTTGATGGACCCATTTTGTTGTATTAATGGGTCTTTGTTTTTTCATTTTTGGTTCTCTACATTTAAGAAGCAGAATGCTGTGGTCGCTCTTCACTGATGGCACTATCTGTAGCGACACAATTGTCCTAAATGTTTCTCGATCCACAAAGTAGTAATCTCGCGTTGCTGTGGCATTGTGTGAAGCCCATATTTTGGCTCCTTCCAAATCGCCTATTACAGCTCCATTTACCATGTGTAGATCTCTAGCTCTCATCACTGTCATCCAACTTTTAGCTCTATTCATTTGTTGTTTCTTTTGTTGTGGCATATCAGCTCTTCCTACCCTAGTGCAGCAATCTATATTTAGGTCCCTGCATAATATCATCTGCGGCATAGAGTATTTAGCTATTAGTGTGTCGATATTCATTGTGACTAGCTCTAGAAATGTTTTGCCGTCCTTAGCTTTAATATTCCAATATAAGTTGAAGATTATTCGGGTTTTATTGATGTCCGTTTCTTGTGGATCATCTTGGATTATAATTATTTGTATTAATGGTGACGGTGTTGGTACATTCACAATGTTGTCCCTCCAGTCATTTTTGATTAGGGTCAATAGGCCCTCCGACAGTCTCCCTTTTTGTCCTTTCTGGGCTTTGTTTAAATATCTCATGAAACCATCTAGAACCGGCGCCTCGATTAACCAGCATTCCTGTAGACATACAATGTCCGCGTTGATTACCTCTGCATTGATGTTTTGAAACAGGTGGTGAAATCCTCGAGTGTTCCACGAGGACATGTGGAAATTACTCTTTTCTACAAGGCTTCCGGTTTAGTACTGTTCCCGGCCTTCTAATGTTTCTGCAAGCCATGACCATGATTTTTCAGGATCGATCTTAGTCACCATTTGCTCGTTATTTCTTTCACTTCCACTGTTTAATGTGGGCATTTGGCCCTCAATCTTCATTTGTAACGCCTAGGGGCCTTTTAAGACCGTTGGTGAGAATCTAATCGGCTTGCTATTCATCTCATCCTCTTCCTTGCACGCTCCCTTGTGTTTTTTAAAGGACTTCTGTATGTTTGGTCCCTTATCTCTTTGCGTTTGCTCCATGCATATGCCTCTGGGCTATGATAAGTCAACACCCAGGCATCTCAATTTGACCGTCGCAGCTAGTATTAGCTGCATTGCTGACTTAGAGGTTAGGTGGATGCAGATATTGTCTGTTTCCTCTTCTTTTGGAAAGGCTACGATTTTTATATCTCTTGGATCAATTACCCATAATTGTGGTACACTGTGTAAACGTCTCATGAGGTTTGCCCGATTTAGAATTAGGCCATCATTGTTCTTAATGACTCTTTCCAGTATTAATTTATGCGCTGCTATTTTTTCGCTTGTTGAATCTGGCCGTTTCGACATTTTTTGTTCTTTCTGTACTCCTTCTTTTTGCCTTTGTCGCATTTCCTCTTGATTCGTATTTTTTTTTTTCTGTATGAAGCTTTCTTTTTTCTTCTTTCAATTGGTCAATCATTGTTTTAAATAATTCTTTTTTTGCATTTGATTGTTTATTATATTTTTCATTTGCCTGTCTTTTTTCTTCCAATGTTAGAAAGCCAGCGTTTTTTATTTTTTGAGTTGTTTTATTTACAGTTATTGGTGATTCCTTCGCTTTCATCATCATATACTGTTAATAGCAGGAGTTCAGCTTCATCTCCAAATTGCTGCACATGTTTTTCCAATCTGCCCATCTCACCTGGTAGGGCATTCTTTAATTCTCTCCTGAACATTATAACTAAATCCTTATAGAATACAGTCCAGTCTCATCACAAGTAGTATAACATGGCACAATCACTTTTCTTTGGGAAGTATTGAGGCATTCTATTGTTTAAATTGTAGTATTTGATTTCCCAAGCTCATTCATTCTACTACACACTGGTATGACTTTCACTTTATAAAGAATCTCTTAGGATTGAACATAGAGAGGCATCCCCTCTGAACTTAGATTAGCAATATTAGTCACTGAATGTGAAGACCCTTGATTGTTTGACCTTTTTCGGTCTGCCATCCTTGCATGATTTAAATGTTTCTCGAATTTCAGGTTACAGTGCTATATGCCCTAAGAATTACTTTATGGAGATGCCCAGGATTAGCCACCACCCATTCAACCTTGCATAATAGATGGGACGCAGTAAGACTACTTACCCTTGGGTATAGGTTTCTGTACCGACGATCTGCCTTTGTGCAATATTTTCACAAACACTGACCAATGTTCATGATACATCTGAAAATAGTCCTGGGCTGGAGTTCATTCCTGCGGCTGGTTATTGTATTACTTGATTTTATGTTCAGTTGAATATATTTAGTGCACAAATAAAGTCCTAAATTAAGTGTGAAGGACTCAATATGCAGATGAGTTCTGGCAGAGATATTGACCAAGAAGGTATTGTGCAAATCACGATTCTGACAAATTATGATCATGAACAAACTGATTGAAACAAGGCTTTCTGGCTAAATGTTTCCCCACTCTCTCTAATGATTTTAGTACATACCCTGCATTAGAAGCACAGTTTCTGTATATGGCTATGGTCCTGTCCATTGATAGCAGAGTTCTGGAAAAATATGGCTAATATTCTGTCTGTTATTATGGACATTGCCAATAACCCCCTTTTGCTAAAATACCTCCTTGGAGACACAGACACCGTCCTCAGCTATGTATGAACATTGTTCAAAATAGCATGCATACTCACTACATGTTGCATATTGAATACATTGATATCTGCCCATGTTCACTTTCACAATGAGTGGCTTAGAAACCTTGAATAAACTAATGATATGGAAGATGTGTATATAAATCTACTTTCTTAGAGATAACACCCTATTTGGACCATGCAATGGGGACTTCCAGATTGTACACCAGATTTCCTCTACCGACTGTCTGTGTAAAGCTGATCTAGTACAAACCTAAAAATAAGTTAATATCGACTGAAAGTAAACCAGCAGAATTTATTATCCGTGATTGGGAGACATCATTACAAATAATGATCTCTTATTTTCTACCAAAGAATCATTATCTCTTCATTACATCACTACTAGAATCTATTGAACGACAAGTGTCTGATATAACTGCTCCACTGTTCTGAACAAGATGCCAATACCTGGGAAACATGCATGCTTTAAATCCAAGATGTGCTTACTCTTATGAACCTGCTGCAGTGTACACTCAAGCACTGATAGCACCTCATTGTCTACTGACACATGGTTGTCATTCATGTTGATGATCATCAACTGTTCTACATGAACTTCACAGTCTTCGGTACATGGAAAATATAGCACCATGTTAAACAAAATATAAATGTGGGCAAATCTTCCCAAAACACACCATGAATCTCAGCAGACTCAACTGATATATTAGTGTGCATCCTTGGGAGCCAGCAGGCAAAGCAAGGAAGATGTGGGTACTTGCATAAGGATAAAGTACTTGTGTGATGGTTCAAGAGATTTTGTGGAGTTATCATGTGATATAGGTACACATGGAAGAATTCAGTTCTTAGATGAGTTTGCATGCACATGAGGAAAGATGAAACTTCCTGTTTCTCTTATGGATTAGTTGGGCTGCAGAAAGAGAACCAGTGCAGGTCTACACGATTAGGCAGCAATTTGTTTTCCTAGCTTGGAATTGGATTGTGTGATGTGTGTGTGTGTTGTATGCAACGTTAACATATTTTATATTTTAAGGGAACCCTATTTTTTTAAGCAATTTTTTTTAAAGCAGATTTCTTTGGAACACAAGTTTGGTTTGGGAAGCTGTGTGTGCCTTTATGACCCTCCAGGTAAAAATGTCACCAGCCACCAGTGAGTGGGAGACCAAAGATTCTCTGCTTTCCATCAGGATGGGTAATTGAATGGGTAATTGCTATGCTTCTACTACAAATGTGAAGTGAGTGATGTACAACTGCATAGCATATTTGACATAATGAGGGCTGCTGCTACTGTGGTTCATGGATCTGAAAATAAAGAGGGGATGTTTTGTTAGTAAGAGGAAAGGTAAAGTGTAAGGGTGCTTTTTTTCCGTTGGTAGCATCAGTTCAGAAAAAGCAGCCACTGCATGCTGGGTTTTCTTCTCTGTGGTATGCACTTTGTGCGTTGTCAGGTGTGTTAATCAGTATTGGTTGTTTTGTGTACCTGTAGCATTGTGATGATGTTTCAGGCGGTTGTGATTGAGTGAGCTCTTGGAGGAGGTGTGTGATTTTAGAGTGGGAGCTATAGTAGTTGTGTGCAGGTCTTGTGTTTGGTAATTATGTTTGCAGAAGAATGGACATTTTTTGTCTGGTCCTTATTTTGAGGTTGTGTGTCTCTTTCAGACCATATTTTCTTATGTTGGCAAGTTAAAGAGACAGGTTTTTAGTGATTTCCAGAGGGACAGCTGTTCGTCTTTTGTGATTTTTCCTGGGGTGAGTTCCAGAGTTTTGTTGAGATGTATGAGAAGGCTGATCCACCATTTAATTTCTGAGAATTGTATGGTATTTGTCATTGCTGGATTTCAGTGTATATTTCGATCAGTTGGTCAAGATTTATTCTTGCAGGAAATCTGCTATTTGCCCATGGATTGCTTTGTGGGTTATGCAGGGTGTTTTGAAATACAACCTTGTTTTGATTGTTAGCCAGTTTAGGGACCTTAGTGTTGGTGTCATGTGTTCTTTCTTAGTGAGGATGCGGAGTAGCCTTCATCTGCATTCTGTATCAGTTACCGTTATTTATGAGGTTGGGTGAGAGAGTGGAGCTACTAATGGGTGGAATTGTGGTTATGATTCTAATGCTGATGATGATGATGGTGATGAACAGTGAGATGAGAATGTGTCAAGGGAGGGAGAGGTGCATGAAATTGAGATGTTGGTGCAAGAGTAGCATGTAGGAATGGTGCAGGAAAAACACAAAGACCCAGCTCCAGTTGTTGCACACTGCACGCCTCTACTTAAGGACTGTAGGCCAGCACCAAGCAGATACCATTGATTAGGCTGCTGGTCATATGACCAGACCCTGACATGCAGTTGCTCTGTCCACCACCTACTTAATCATTCCTCCTTAGGTGTCCTTATCGCTAGCGTCCTCAGCAAAGGACATGCAAAGAAAAAGACCTCACCTGATTGCACCTGTCCAGGCCCAATAGGGCCAAGTGCCTGAACGACTATCCTGCATTTCACCTACAAATTAATATCTACAACTGCTATTCACCAAAAGACATCACCATGTGCCTCCTCCCTACATAGCCCATCCCCACTCTTACTAGGGTTCCACCGGCCAA
This sequence comes from Ambystoma mexicanum, assembly GCF_040938575.1. NCBI lineage: Eukaryota > Metazoa > Chordata > Amphibia > Caudata > Ambystomatidae > Ambystoma > Ambystoma mexicanum. Next base: position 445,346,556 of record NC_090935.1, on the reverse strand, counting down.
GTGCATTGGGCAGCCCCCGCAAGGTATCCTAGTGAACCTCATCAATATTGCCCTTGCCCCCATCCAACACCCATGGACCACATGTGCACGCCCTCTCATGTTTATCAGTGCTCACTCAGCAGTCACCCATGCTGCAGAGATCACTGACCTCATTTCATGCAACAACCTTGATGCCCTGTTCATCACAGAAACATGGTTTATTGCATCCTGCCCACATGTTTCTGATGCCCTCCTAACCCAAGGCTCCCGCATCCAACATGCCGACTGACCAGGAACGGCAGGGGGGGTGGAGTGGCAATCATCCACAGGAGCGGTTGACCATACACCATCATCCCCTCTCCTAGAACAAGCTCATTGCAATCACTCACCATCCAGTTCCCTCTATCACACAAGGAATCAATCACCTTCCACCTTATCTAAAGACCACCTCACAGGAGTGACTCTTTCATTGCAAAAAAATGAGTACATTCAAATAATGTCTTTCTCAGTGATTTTAACATCCCTCAGTCACAGGCTAAAAACCACACAAATGGTGCTCTCCTCCATGCACAAAAAGGCAACACCCTAGACCTAGTCTTCACATCATCCCCCCCCCCACCCTGCTTCAACTGTGCAGACCCTATCTCACTTGACTCGTCTGACCTGGCTGCAATCCCATTATCAGTCACCCACTCGACTACGGCTCATAAAGGTCAAACTAAACCCCCCCCACTTAATGCCACTCATTCGCAACCTTCCTGGTCAATGAGCTAGAAGCACATTGCAGACTTCCCTACTACAGGGAATGACTCGGGTATCCTGGAATTATTCAGCAACTCTGGTATGAAACTGGTGGACACTTGTGCCCCCCTAAAATATACCCAGGCTAAAACCAAACTATCTGCCCCATGGTACACTCCCGAGCTAGTCAACAAACACTCAATCAGAGCCCTAGAGAAACGGTGGAGCAAAAACCATAATTCTTGGGACCTCACCAATCTCAAATGTCTGCGTACAAACTGTAAGATTATAATTACAGAGGCCAAAGCTGCTTATTACTCCACCACCATTGCAGCAACCTCTAACAGGAGCAAAGCCTTATATGAAGTAGTGAAGCATTGCACCAAACACTCACCCTACCCTAAGGTACCAGACCATCGAATCAACCACCCACAACATTAGCATCCCCTGTGCTCCAGCATGCACACTGCCCTTCTGGAACAAATTCTCTCCTCTCTTTCCCTGGATCTCATAAAAATTATTGTCCCCCTCAAACCTGCTTCTTACTCTGAATATATCATTCTGGCCTCCATCATTCAACAATTGATGGGAAAAAAAACCTCAATGCGCTACTCAGCATCATCAATGCCTCCTTCGCAGATGGAATATTTCTGGGCATCCTCAAGACTTGTCTCGTACAACCCTTTTTTTAAAAACAACCTAAAAAAACAACAAAAGGTCCAGACTAAATGGCCAACTACCGGCCCATTACGAAGCTCCTATTTATTGGCAAAATCATGGAAAAAGTAGTTGCTAGACAACCACTCACCAGAATCAAACAATTCCACCTCCTAAATGACAGGGCAGCCAGGGTTCTGCCCAAAGTGTAGCATCGAAACAGCCACCATCCAGTTGGTGGCTGATGCTCTCTAAAATTATGGATAAGCGTGACTCATGCCTCCTTGTCAACCTTGACCTCTCGCCTCTCGACTGTATTCAAAACCGTCGACCACCGCATCCTTCTCTCCCTCCTTGCTGACAGGATGGGATTCTCTGGCACTGTCCTTTATTCGCTTACCTCCTACCTCTCAGACAGACACCAGGCTGTCTAGATTAACTTATTGCATTTTAACCAACTCCATGTTTCCTGCAGAGTCCCCCATGGCTTCATCCTCTTACCAATCCGTTTGAACCTTTACATGGATCAACTGGGCATTCTCCTCAAATATCCTAATTTAGCCATCCACCAATATGCAGATGATATTCAGTTGTACAGCTCATCATTTATCTCTGTGATTACCTAGCCATCATTCAGTCCCGGATATTGACTGCCTACCTCAAACTAAACTCATCCTTGTTGGTCTGCCCACTAAAAAACAACTTATCCAACAATGGCTCAATGATATGCACATAGGACAATTTGATTCACAGCTCAGCAAAATCCTTAGGCTTCACCATTGACAGCAATCTGTCCTTCCAGAAACACATAACCAAGAAAGCCTAGATAGCCTGGCTCCAAATCTCTACCCTTCATTCCGCCGCAGGGCTTCTGGGCCGTAATGCAGGCCCTTGTGGTCTTGCACATCGATAGGGCGAAATCCTCTCCTGACAGAGCTCCCAGCTGCTCACTTGTCTCACCTAAAAGCAGTCCACCATGCTGCCGGATGTCTTATTACAAGAGAACTGACATTTTACTGAATTACACCCCACCCCCACATGAACTGGTAGAGTACCTGGTGGCTAAGCTCCACATATCTGGTGTCACACACTCCTTGCACCCAAACGAGAGCCTTGCTCAATCTCACCAGTTACGGAAGAGACAGTACTTGTTCTATTGGAACATCTAAAACCCATAAAATGATTCATTTTTTGTTATTCTGGAAAATATGGCACAAAGGTTAGGACTGGAGATCTCTCCCTTTGTGACACAAATTCCTGTCAGTTGGGTTTGTACCCGCAGTTCTAAAAAAGGCCATGGTCTTACCTCTTTTAAAAAGGTCCACTTTAGACCCTGGAAACCTGCAGACTACCCGACTGGTAGCCGGTCTCCCATGGCCCGGTAAAATATTGGAGAGAATTATGACCTCTCAATTCCAAGAATAGGTAGTGTGAATCCATACTGGGCCCCCTTCTATCTGGGTTCCGAGCAGGGTTTGGGACGTAGACTGCATTGATGGTGGTGTGGGACAACCTCCTTGAGGTGGCAGATTAGGGAGAGTTGTCTCTTCTGGTCATGCTGGATATCTCTGCTGCTTTTGACATGGTGGATCACTGTATCTTATTTGGAAGGCTCTGAGAGATCGGAAAAATCTCAGACCAAACCATCAGTGATTTGCTTCTTTTCTTTCAGGGAGGCAGCAACAGGTGAAGATGGATGGGTTCATTTCAAGCTCCCTTCCACAGGAGTGCAGAATCCCTCAGGGTTCATCACTCTCCCCCCGTTTGTTTAATTTATATCTGCGCCCCCTGATGGATCTACTTAGGAACCATACAGTCAACATTCACTCCTATACGAATGATACCCGGGTGTTCATTAAAACTGGGAATGTGGAAGAGACTTTCCAGTTGGTGAAACAATGCCTGCTAGTGGTCAAGCCATGGACGTCTTCCAACTGGCTTCTTTTGAATGCCAGCAAAATAGCACTGCTCAGCCATAAACACCTTCTCAACCACATTAGGCACCCAGATTCACCACGCTTCTTGGGTTCAGACCTATTGTTTGCCCCTGAAATTTAAAATGTAGGCTGTGTCTGGCCAAAATATCTAGGTTGCACAACTCCGGTGAGTGCCAAGGTACAGTCTGTATTTGGTACTTTGTGCCTCCTGCGACTGGATTTCTAGGTAAGGATAAATATCAGCTCATGCTTAATATTCAAAATTCGACATCACTTTATGTATAATGATTAAATAAGGTGATACCAGATTATGAAAAATATTGTTATGTTCCAAGACCAAAATGTATGCATTCCCTCTATATTAAATTCAGGTTGGAATTCTACTGTGTTTGCATCGGTCAAATACATGGGATGATAGGCTCTCTAATAAACATTCCTATTGCAGGGCTTTTATTAAGAGTGTTAGACTTTCATTCTAATCTGCCCTCTATATATGGATTATAGGAAAGCCTATCTAAAACCTAGGTTCTTTCTTACAAGCAATTGGTTTTTGTGGGAGAGCTGTAAACCAACCCACAATATATGCAGTGGGTACATATTTGTACAGAGCATGGCTCAGGAGATAGATATTTTTAAATGATATACTGTTATCGAGTACCACATTGGGATATATTTTAACTATATATTATAACTGGTGGGCGGATGGATATTCTGATCCTTAAATATGATTAAGAAATGTGTTGTGATAATGTAAGATGTTTTGTACCTTTTGATGAAATTATCTATTCAGTTAAATAATTATGAATGAATTCATTGTGTTTTTAGTTTTATGATGCTTTTTCCTGCTTGATGACGTACTGTTGATATTTTGCAAAAGTGTTTAACGCATCATTAATGAAATCTAAATGCCTCTTATCAACCAGACAGCATCCATTTAAGAAATGTTAGTCCTGTAATATCAATTAGTTCCATGCAGAAACATGTGTGATATGTATGACGACTATGATTTGGACATTTCCCTCAATGAAGTACAAAAATACAATACTGTATTCAAACCACATTAATCAACTGATTAGCTCCAAAACAGATGAATAATTTATAAAATTAAAGCCCTCAGATTGATGGAGCTCTTCCCTAAATCACCAATTTACATAACAAAGAAACACACAATCCCCTATTCGTGCTCACTCTTTAATTGAATATGATTTCATTGCTTCTGTTAGGACATGTCCCTCAAATGGATGATTAAGAATGCACACTTACACTTACCTTACTAATACAGTTCCACCCAATCCCCTAATCTTGCTTAATCAGTCAGTCTGTTTTAGTATAGTGATGGCATTATCACATAAAAAATAAAAAAATACGTAATGCCTCATTAGGAGTTTTTCTGGAAATGTAGCAGTAAATCCACTGCCAATCTTGTTTACTTTACCACCATTCGGTCCTGTGGGTTGACCACTGAATTATGATTGGTGGTTCATAGAACTCCGTGGGAATTTTGGCAGAATTACTGTTAGTGGTAAATACTCTGTGCTAATTCTGTTGATTTTTTTACCTTAAAGTGGAGGATTTTCCTCCATACATGATGCTGTTGGTAAATGTGCCACTTCAACGACAAACTTGGAATTTGGTGGTGATGAAAAAGAAATGGGTGCTAACCGAAAAACTGCAACTTTTGACTGCACTGCCAAACTGATAATGTGGCCCATAGAACATTAAAAAAGCTGTTCATTATTTGCAATTGTATCTGTATTTGATAAAATATATATAGTGCGTTGCCAAATCACTGATCAAGAGTATAACCGCAACAAAAAAGCAAATAATGCAAAAGTACAATACTCAATACAGAGGGTTATAATAAAGTAGAACGAAGAAGAAATTTAAGACGAGAATGAAAGAGTACAAGTGAAGATTATTACCTAACAGATAAGGGTAAATAATTCAATGTTTAGGGGCTAGTAGTGAAAACGTGCATAATGGAGACTGGACATTGACACATTTGGAAAAGTAATATTAAAATGAGATTCATAGAATAAAGATCAGGAAGGTTTTTTAACAGAAATAAGAAAATATAGGTAAGAAGGAGCAAGGCCATATATACAGTTAAAGACATTACAGAAGAAATGGATAAGAAGACAGGAGTCAGAGGAGAGACAGTTGAGAGAATCCAATGTGAAACCAAAGTGAGAGAGGGAAGAGCAAATAGACACATTTCAGAATTTTTGATGGAATGAAAAGGAGCAAGGAGATAGGAGGAGAGCACAGATAGAAAAGCAGAACAGTAAAAGCAGTTTGACAGTGCGAAAAGAAAGAAAAGAGCAAGCTTTACACATGTTTACAAATGTTGAACATTTAAAGGGACAGGAGAATGATATGTTCAATAAATGAAGAGAGACCATCAAAGTAGAATTACAAATCATGCCCCGATAACAAGCAGAGGAGGAGCAAGCTTGTGATGAAGGGGGAAAGGAAAGCACAGAAGGAGTAACAGGAGAAGGAACCGTAGACGAAAGTAACTAAAGCACCTCAGTTTTGAATGCAATAATATACCACAAAATGGAAATGCATCCAGGTTTGATTAACAAGCAGGCAAGTCATCACAGTACAATGCAAAGAGTCATAAAAGGAAGGCAAAGACACAAAGATCTGGGAATCATCTTTATAAAACTGACAAAAAAGTACAAAAGAAGCAACCATAGAATACAGGACAATAGTATAGAAACAGGAGGAAGATGTCCAAGGACAGAGCCTTGAGGAATACCATATTGTATGGGAACGTTTACTAGCTTTTAGCAGCCAAAGAGGCTAAGAATTGCCAATTTGTTAGATAAGAATATAACCACGGGAGAACAGAACAAGACAATCCAAAAACAGCAAGAGTGGTAAGAAGAGTATTGTGATCGACAGTGTTGAATGCCTCAGGGAGATCAAGTACAGCCATACAGATAACACAGTGAGCTAAACTCTCGCCCCTGATATATCTTTGTGCAACCTGCTGTGGCAGGTTTGAATCCAGGAAGGATAAACGCAGCCTTACATCTTTCCAAGATTGATAAAATTATCACCACTCTGTGGAATAATAATTTCATCTTTTATTTTGGCACCACTCTCAGACCTATAGGTGTGCAGTGCTGTATAAGAAATATGTTATTATTCAATTTTTGATAAGAATAAGATTCAAGAAGCATGGAATAGAGAAATTAGAAAACATAGATGCATAGTTTCAGTGGAGTGAAAAGGACAAAACAGAGTGTAGTCGAGAGGAAGGAGGGAAGGGTTATCCAAAAACATGAGTGTAAACCATATGCTCAAGTAGTTTAGACATGATGGACGAACAGATATTGGACAAAATTATCATGATGAGATGGAACACGTGGAGGCTCTTCAAAATAGGAAGAATAATATTGTGTTTAAATGCAGCAGGTAAAACAGAAATGGAAAGGGAAATGTTGAAGAAAGAAGTGATAAAGGAAAGAAGTAGAGGATATAGCCTTGGAATGAGAGAGGAGTTTAAGGGATCAAAAGGTGAATCAATGGGATGGGCACAATTGTATTAAGAAGCAATGTCAGATTCCTAGAGAAACAAAAAAGAGTAAACAGACTCAGGGCATTGTGAAGATGAATCCACTATTGCAGAAGATGGAAGAAAAGTACTAGAAAGAGTAGAGTGCCAATAAAAGTCCTCATCATGGCGAGTCTGATTTGGGATTAGTGCACTTATGTGAACTTTGAGATCTCCTTGATCTCATCAATTTTTTGGTTAAAAATGTATTTAACCTTTAACAATACTATACAATTCAAACACAATACACAGAATCTAAAAAGAATTACTATAAAATGAAGAAATGCGATCACAATAACAATTAATCGATGGTTTATCAATGAGTAAATAAAAACAATGACAGTCGACTAAGTATACAATGCAGGGGTTAATGAACAAAAGAATGACACGACTGCATTTACATTTGAAGTTGTTCCCCCCAAAAGACAATATTCACACATTTGGTCTATTGAAAGAATAGCATGTTCATTAAGAAATGTTTTCCTATGAAACACTGTTCCCGAAGTCAGTCATCAGGGAATCTACTGGTGAATCTAACATCTTTATGTAGAGTGACAGATATTGCCAAAGAGCTCTGGCTTTCAATAAAATAGTACCCAATACATAAAGAATAATGGAATGAGGCATAATGGGCAGTATGGACAGAACCCTTCTCCAGATCTTTGCTTCCAGTTGAAGAGAATAATCAATCACTGCCAGAGCATATGTCTCAATGCAATATAATAACTTTGGGACAATGTTACCCTCAAAGAATCTCCAGCATGGAAGGAACGAGAACTTGCCAAACTTAGTGTTCACCATCTGTAGTTGGCTTGCCAATTTAACAGCCTTCGTGTGTAGCCAGGCACTGGTGGAAGAAATCGATGCTTTATAGTTAATGCTAAAACCCAAGTAGACAAAGCATTCAATCCTATCCACCTCCTCAGATTGTTTCTGCCAACTGAAGGGTGTTTGTTTCCGGGCACTTGAGAATTACCTTACCTTTGTCTTTGCAGGATTGATGGACAAAGAGTTAGCATTCACAAAGGTGGAAAAGACATTAAAAGGCATTCAAGACCAATCGGGGTATTATTGAAAATCAGAAAAGCATCTGCATTTCTTGTTCTAATCGGACACAAGACTGGAGATCTCCGGGGTTGCAAAAGCTACCATCTGTAGTGGTTCCTCTAGATTGTTCATGTACATGTTGTAAAGACATCGGGCAAGGACACACCCCTGCCTCACACCTCTGTACGTTTTTTTTGGACGCGATAATGTTCCTTGATTATTTAAACTGACTTGGCAAAGGCAGTGAGAATGGAGGGCAACTATTAATCTCAATATGCCCTCTGGAATGCCTCATTTTTGTATTTTTTTCGAAAGTAGTGACCTGTCTACACCATCAAATGCAGCTGTAATGTCAATTGATGCCATAAACACAGTGTTATTTCCCCTAGACCACGCATGGGATAGGATGCCCTTTACCAACACTCCATTTATGAGGGTACCCATCCCCTTTCTAAAGCCTGTTTGCCACTTAGAGAATACATTTTGGCTACTGGCCCAGGACGCAAGATATTCTAATAGGATACAGGAGAAGATTTTAAATTCTGCATCTAAGATGGCTATTTGTTGGTAATTTCCTGGTTGGGATCTATCTGCCCGCTTATATATTGGGATAATGTATGCTCTGTCCCATATATCACAATATTGATTGAGTCTACTAATGTTTGAGAACAACGTGGATAACATTTCCGCCCAGAGTTGATGATTTGACTTAAATAATATATTTGCAAGTGGCGTGGAGCACTCGTATTGCTACTATTTCCAATTAAAGTTTGTATTTTAGTTGGTGAAAAATCAAGATCAAAATAATAAGTATCATTACAAAGGACCATGTCCCACTTTAGTAATATTGTTGTCACATGGAGGACGTATAATGTGCCAAAATGTTTAATCCATGCGTCCTCTGTGACAATATTATGTTATGTTATGTTATGTTACTTTGCATTTATATAGAGCCTTATGTATCATTGGTATGATCTCGAGGCGATGGTAGGTTGAGCGCCCTCGGGAACCGTAGTTCAAGTCAGTAAAGAGAGAGAGAGAGAGAGAGAGTCATAAGGTGCGTGGGTGCACCAGATATGTGTGCAGCTGGTGTGGCACTTGCATGATAGCTGCTTCTAGTGGTAGGTGTGGTGGTTGGGAGTTCAGGAATATGTGTTCAATCTGGTGGGTTGATATCCAGGCTGATTTCTGGCTGTGTTAGGCCTGAGGAGATGCTTAGGCTAGCAGTGGGTGCTCAGCTAGCTGTGTTTAATTAGGATGATGTGTAGTTTGTGGCAGGTGTTAGTATGAGAACAGCTATACCGAATGTGTCATATTATCGCTGTGTTCTAATTGAGTGGTGGTGTATAGGAGAGAGTAAGCTTGGCAGTGTGATATGGTGTTGGTATCGCTTGAGATCGAGCACTCATCTGTACCATGTATTCTATCGGTTTTATTCACTCTGTCTGTTCACTCAGTTTTGTTTGTTCATACATTTTGTCTGGTTCATCATTTAGTTTACTAGCCTTTCCATCCATTCCATCCATCCATTCCATCATTTGATCCTTCATCTATATAAACTACTCCATCCAATCCGTTGATTCATTTCATCCATCCCATCTGTTTAGCGTGTTCCATCTGTTCTAGTCTTTTTTATTTGTTCGAACTGTTCCATGTGTTTTACTCGCTTCATTAGTTACATCCACTTGATCCATTCTATCCACTCCGATTTGTTCCATCTATTCCAATTCATTCCATCCACTCCAATTCGTTCCATCCGCTCCAATTAGTTCCATCTGCTCCGTCTGCTCATCCGCTCCATCCACTCCATATGTTCCGTTTACTCCATCTGTTCCGTCCACTCCATTCGTTCCGTCCACTCCATCCGTTCCATGCACCCCATTCGTTCCATGCACTCCCTCCGTTCCATGCACTCCCTCCGTTCCATGGATTCCTTCCGTTCCATGAACTCCATCCATTCCATGCGCTGTCTTCGTTTTATGCGTTCCATCCACTCCATCCGTTCCATCCACTCCGTCCGTTACATACACCCCATCCGTTCCATCCACATCCTTGGAAGAAAAGACAATTCCAAGCATGTGGTGCAACTGCTGGAATCCCTACAGGTGAGACCCTTAGCCAATGGTTGCCTGGACAGGGGGCTGCCCTGGGAGGTTGTCCTAAATGGGTCTCTGGAGCCAATCAGGGGAGGAAGGACAGGCAAATGGTCCGGAATCAGAAAGCTGGTGTCAGGGGAAGTGGCATAGAAAGCACACAAATTAAATTTAAAATAAAAAAATAGATCATGGCCAAGAAGGGGCGGGGCAGCAGCGAAAGCCACACACTCACCTCGAATCGACCAAAACCAAATGACAAGTGAAAGGGGTGGGGGTCAAAAGCAACCAACCATCCTTTTCACTGGAGAGTTCCCTAAAACAGATCTTGGTTGGTTTTGCATTTTCCTTTTCAGAAATAGGGAAAAGAACTAGGTCAGAATAATATTTCCAGACAGAGGTCTGGATTTATGTTTAGACCCCCTTACAAGCACACAAGAGTAGGCAACCTCCATAATAAGAGCATTAAAAACATCCCTCCCCTCCACTTCCTGTCTGCAGATTCTGACCTACTGCAACACTCGGGTGGGTGGGTAGGCTGATGTAACCAAAATCTACCAGTACCCTGTTCCTCACATTCTCCAATTGAGCAGGTAGAGGTACGTAGGTTCGTCTATACCGGCTACCATGGTGGTATGTGAGCAATCTACCAGCTTCAAGCTTTCCCATGCTATTAATCAAAGACCAAAAGGCTTGTGTGTCACTCTGTGTCAATGCATCAAGCATTTTCTCTGCATCCATTTGTATACGCAGTGTTTTAGAGTTGCAAAGCCAGGTTTTATATCCCTATTGGACCTTCTTTAGCTGTGCCAACTTCTCCAGGAGACTCAGACAAGTTCTATTTTTTGCACCTAATCTGTCGCCTTAGTACTCTTCTTCTACTGACAACTTTATAGGTATGTGAGCAGGAGTGATGTTGAGACCTCTGAATATTCTTTCCTAGAGTGTTGGAATCAATTCAATTTGCAATAAAGCACTCAACGTTCTCCACAGAAAAGTAATTTTTCATTTCTTGTCTAGTCATCGAGGAAGTTGTCTCAGTATGGGAACGGTTTTTCTTTCATTAACATTTGCAGTGTCCATTTTAGGCAATTTCCTCACGTGTTGGGAACAACTGACCGTCATCCAAGATTCACGGGCATACCCCCAGTAGAGATGGACAATCGCTCAAATTGGGCCACCAAAAGCGAATGGTCGCTAATCTCCATCCTCTCAACTTCAAAGAGGAAGCAGTAATCCATCAGCCATGAGCCCACAAATATGTAGTCAACAATAGAAGAACTAAGACCATTTGACCAGGTCGCCAAAGGAAGAGAGTAGTCATGGGTTGACCCATTAAGTGGCAGAAGCCCCAGCCCTGTAAGGCAGTTCACCCAAACGCTGTCATTCCTAATCTTCAGGCATTCGTTCCTCAAGCATGTTTCCGACCATCCAGTAGTGATTAAACAGGCTGAGTTCAAATCACCTGATAGTAGGGCGTGCCCTGAGGGCACCTTATTATGCTCAACAACACAGGTGGAGATGGAATCTATGACATCAGTCAGAGGGGCCATACCTCAATGCAAGAAAATGTTAATATCAAGGATGTTCACAACCTCTATCAGTGCAAGGCTAATGTAGATGGCCAATATTCTGAATTTCATATCAGGCCTCTACATTGGCTATAGAGGAATTTTTCACCAGACCACCATATGGATGGCCGTTTTCACTTTGTCATGCAGCATGCTGTACAACACTATAGACATCATTCACTGGCTGCATTTTATGCCAGGTTTCCAGCAAGTTAACAACTGTGTGCTCCCTGAGTTTACAAGCTAATTAGACATTATTGAGTAAATGGGCATGTTTCCCTGTCTTCGGGAATCTGATCTTCCTTCCTCGTGGTATTTGGCTCCATCATTCTAGTTTGCAGGTGTGAACAAAAGCCAACACTGGTCACTGATTTCCCCTGAGTTCATTATCTTTCTCTTTAAGGTCAATACATGTTCTTCCATTGACTCCCTCGATCCCTCATATAACGTAGTTGTAAAGCTAGCATTCTTGATAGATGCGCCAAACTGGGTGTTACATCTCTGATGATTGATATTCGGAGATATTAGATCATAACCCAAATGTCTTAGGTTGTCTCGCTCATTCAGCAAAGTATCCATAACGAGTTTGTATTTTAGATGGATCACCACTGGATCAAGTCCGGCTATGTATGGAAAGAATATTCTGGATATGTCGCCAGTGGTTATCCCTCCAAGTGTGGGAATTTCTTGAAGAAGAGACACAAAATTGGTTCGATTTAACACAGCGATGTGCGTTTCAGGAATAATTCTTTCCAGTTCAAAAGTTAGTTTGTTTTCCGACAAGTTTTGCTTTTTTTATTTTGGGAGTTATGTACACCCCACGGACCAAGGGGTATTCAGACCTGCAAGCTAGTCATATAATTGTTGAGGTCCCCATGTATTCGATCGTGTTCTTTCACTTGTGTCAATACAACTGGATTCTCTGTTTCTGGTTTCCTCAAGTGTAACGGATGGCCAGAAAGATCTTAGGGGCCACTCTCATCGTTGCAGAGTCTGATGTTATAGTCAGATCCTCGGGCAGTTCTTCTATAGCTTCAATACTTGGCATCTCTTGCACCTCTGCCCCAGATGAAGTCGTTGACTGTTGAGCAGCCATACCTTGCTCTCATCCAGACCCAGCACTCATTACACACTGGGATAAAGCAGCCTTAACTGTTGAAGGAGTAAAATGTGAATTAATGAAACTTGGAGCACCCTGCTTTTTAAAATGTTTTAATAGCATGTTTTTGGTCTTTTTCTTCTGTTGCGCCTGTAGACTTTTAATCGGAGGGAGCTGCAGCGGTAGGCTTGCTTCCATTACAGGGCCCATACTCATAACATGTTCTACAGAGTCATCCACACAGTCGACCTCTACTATTGTCGATCGCTTCATATTTGTTGTATCTGGTGGGTATATGTAGTTGTCTTTGGGTAGGGCTGTCCATCAGTTGGATGTTGTTAATAGTTCTGCCACCTTATCACTCGTATGACCAGGTCGGGCTGGTCTCCCCAGTATCCCTTGCGATTATGTTATAGGTTCTGAGGGTTGAGTCTGGGCATCTTGCATTTCCCTTGTTGGATTTTCAAGTGGGCCCAGTTTCCAGAAAAAAAGAAAGTCCCTGGCGGCTGCATGTACATTAATTTGATCACATTTAAACAGAAGAGATACCAATAGTGCTGTGTTTGCTTTTGTTTCTCTCTGCATTACCTCATATGGGGACACCAGAATACACAGTACTTGGTTAATTTCGGTAAATTGGTCCTCATTCACACCTCCCATCCCATTTTCCATTCTTCTCATTACAGCTGATAGGTGTCTTGCGGGAGAGGAGTAGGGGAGGATGTGGGAGATGATGAAAAGCAGTGCCACAGGCGGACTGACCATTATATTGCTCGAGGGCAGAACTCTCCAGCATGTCTGGAAGATTATTAGCTATTGAAAAGCTCACTGTTGATATGTTAACCCTTGGGGCTCTGCAACTTCTTTCACCTGAGTTAATTGATCATGGCAGCAGGTGCTACATACTATGGTCTCAGAATGTACAATTTAGTTGTTTTGAGCATCATTAACCACAGTCTCATTTATAGAGGGCCGGGAAAATGATATAATCAGAATTTCACATTGTTTTTTAGTCTTTGATATTTTTTTGCCTCTAATCACACTTGTGGGCAAAGTGTTTGTTCGTGAGTCATTGACTAGGAGAGAGGGCAGAAGGGGCATCCCTGTTGCAGCCAGTATATCCTTGTCTGTTAATGGGCAAAAGATTGGTGTATTAGAAACTCCTCTGCTGAGCAAATCATACACCATTTTTCTCATGATATGATATGATATGATATGGCATTTGTAATGTGCCTATACACAAATGGTTCAAGTCATGATGAGGCAAGGAAGGTGGAACAGAGGGAGGACAGAGACAATGATCATGCTAGGCCAAGTGACATTTAGATTGTGCAAGGGGAGGGGGGAGAGGAAAGGTGCCAGGAGAAAGGGGAGGGGACAGTGCTGTACATGGGATCAAAACAATAACAAGAAGTGCGGCCCGCAGGTGGCAGGTGCAAGGGTAAGTGCACACAGCAGGTGTCCAAAACAGCAGATAGGGGGACTGTAGGGTTACAGATACAGACACACATGCAAGTTTTGCCGGGAGGCAGTGCGGGTGTGCAACTGGGCGGGTACCTGAAATCAGAGGGTAGACAGGTGACCAGTGTAGTATCAGACAGGAAATTAGCAGGGGAGAGGAAGAGAGAAGGAAAAAGCAAAGAGGACGTTCTTGAGGTGCTTCCGGAGCCAGAGATGGTTCTCCTCGAGTTTCAGAGAGGCAGGGAGGCTGTTCCAGAGGGTGGCCCCAGCCGAAGAAAGAGATCTACCACCAACTCGTTGCTTGGAGAAGAGACTGACCCTGAGGGAATTGGAGGCGGAGGAGCGAAACGCTCGAGTAGGAAGGTATTTACGATGAGAGAGTTGGCGGTATTGAGGACCCAGGCTCCAGAAGGGCTTCTTGACAATGCAGAGGGTCTTGAACTTAATCCTTGCAGCCACTGGGAGCCAATGAAGAGATTTCAGTGCTGGAGAGATACGATCCCTGGGCTTGAGGCCAAGTACAAGTCTTTCAGTCCTGTTCTGGATGAGTTGCAGAGGGTGGAGAGTAGAAGCAGGCAGATTTAGAAAAGGCTGGTTCAGTAGTCCAGCTTAGACAGAACCAGAGCTCTAGAGACAGTGAACTTCTGGGGGAAGGAGAGGAAAGGAAGAATACCTCTGTGGAGGTGCAGTTGGTAGTTTGACTTCTTAGAGACATCTGAGATGTGAGGAGAAAAGGATAGTGTGGAGTCAAAGATGGCCCAGAGGTTCTTAGCCTCATAATTGGGAGCAGGAATAGGGCCAAGGGAAATGGGCCAAAGAATGACAGGAAAGGAGGGTGCAGGTGTGCTGATTAGGAGAATCTCCATCTTACTGGTATTAAGGCAGATTGTTGGACAGCAGACAGTCAGAGGTGAGAGAAGGAGAAGTGGTGGCAGAGGGGAGCCTGAAAACGAGCTGAATGTCATCCGCATAGCACGGAAAGTTGGAGCAGAGAGCAGCAATGCGGTTGGTGAGAGGTGCCAGCTATTGGTAGAACAGCCAGGGAGAGAGATTAGACCCTTGGGGAACACCACAGGTAGACAGTGTGATAGAGGGAAGGAAGGACTGAAGTTGGACCTGGGAGGGTCCATCAGAGAGGAACGAGGTCAGCCAAGCAAGGGCCTGATCGGTGATACCCAGCTCATCATTGAGACGATTGAGCAGGATGGCATGGTTGACTGTGTCAAAGGCAGAATAGAGATCGAGTAAGATGAGGACAGAGGGGAGATTAGAATCAAGGTAAGAGAGCAGGTCTTCACAGATGTTCAGGAGAGCAGTTTCCATGCTTCTGGCTGCTCTGAAGCCAGACTGATGGTCATGGAGACAACCAACAGATGTAGTGTGAACATTAAGCTGGGAGATGGCCAGAACAGGATGAATTCTCTCACCAGTCGCTTCCTCATCCACTCGGTATGACCTATCATAAGGCTGCCAGGGAGTAACAGCATGATATGCAGGCCCACTTACCACTGCCCAAAACCCAACACCTAACACACTGCACACTCTGCGCTGGTGTGAGGATTATATTTCAGCCACTCCACCTGTCAGGCAACAATCCACCAGCTCCAAAGCCCCCTGTGAGTACTGTGTCACCTAATACACAGCTGGCACACTGTGTGCGATCCTCGCTGGTGTATAGATTGTATTTCAGCTGCTCCACCTCCAAGAGTAGACACAGAAAACAGACTTCTCATGTCAGGCAAAGGTCCACCAGTTCCAAAGCCTCCTGTGAGTACTGTGTCACCTAACACACAGATTAAACACCTTGATCCCATCAATAGCAAGTGTTGTGCCTACCACCATCAGCTGAGAGTTAGAATATGGACTGACTACTGAAACGTTCATTCTCTGTTGCTGTTATCATTGTGTCTGACTTGGCTGTGCATAACTGTGTAAGTGTCCCTTAGGGGCCTACATGCCAATAATCCTTGGGACTTCTGTGGAAGATAAAGTGCTTTCTTGAGGTGATTTTTACTTTGATGTCCAAGTTTAAGAATTCATTTTAACTGGTGTTTGCTGAGATGAAATGTGACACTACTCCATCACTGGACACACTGATTTTTAGTGCTGCATGTTCTTGGAATCTTGGAAAGAAACAACAAAAATCCTTCTGAACAACTCTGTTTGGGGACACATTTTTAATCCTATCTTTAAATTTTGAAAGTTTGATTTCAATGAGCATTTTTATTGGCAGCATTCTCTGAATGTACCTATTTGATATGAATTAATTAAGCAGAAGGGAGAATGCAGAGTAATATGAAGTCATGCACAGTCTCCAGGAAATCCATTGATGGCAATCAGAAAAACTCCACTAACAAGTAGATGTTAATAATAAAACTGGCTTGCAAGAAGACCCTGACTGGAAGAGGATATTCACACGTTATGCTTTCTTTGCAGAAATGGCTCACTCACCAACTCCAGAATCCTCAATATCCTTAACGG
Organism: Ambystoma mexicanum; assembly: GCF_040938575.1. Lineage (NCBI taxonomy): Eukaryota > Metazoa > Chordata > Amphibia > Caudata > Ambystomatidae > Ambystoma > Ambystoma mexicanum. The sequence continues at coordinate 445,329,925 of NC_090935.1, read as the reverse complement.
GTACCTGAGCTAAGCTCCACTCACCCAACTTCTTTTCTTCCTCCACGTTCTTTTCCTTGCTTCATTTCCCTTTGATGACTGTACATTTCGCAGGGTATCAGGATGAACCAGCACATGAAGGAAGAAGAACTTGTGGTATAGCTTCGAGCTGTTGCTTTTGCATATGGCTGTTTCAATCACTTCACACCCTTGTGGTGTAGGGAGTGCAGTAAGTCGCAAGGTGACAGGTGTTTATGGCTGGCTTTGCACTCCACTGGGTCGCAAAGAGGGTGAGGCCGAAGGATGTGTTAACTGAGACTGTGAAGGCACCATAATGATGTCGGCAACCATGACCTAGGTTGTAATGTGTAAGCAAAGCCAAGTGCCATTCCACCACCACAGGAGGTTCACAGTAAGTGGCCTTGATTAGGCAGAGTTGGAACGTATGATGTGAACATGATCTAGCCGGTCAAGTGGCACAGCAAGTAGAGCGCTCGCTTTGACATTAGTGCAGAACATGCTAATGCAGGTTCGAATCCCGGAGGGGCCAAACTCAGCCTTTCATCTTTCCGAGGAGCACCACACACCGAGGGTAATAATAACCAGCGCTCAGATACCTTAGGGTTTGTAGCCCTATATGTATATATATATGCCAAATTATTATTATCTAATGCTCATACGGACATTTTGTGCTAAAAGGCAAGCGTTGGAAATGGTGCTCAAGACCTATCAGGTTAGACTTACGTAGTGGGATCTGTGTGGTGTGATGCAACATGCTGCTTCTTTGTGAGCAGTCACTGTAAAAACATGTGGTGCTTAAATAACTCCTATGTTTTAAATAACACCCTTGTGATTTCATGAAACATGTATGACATGCGGTACATAGAAAATGCTGCTTGGTCTAAATATCCCATATTTACCCCATGCAGTAATTCCTTTGTACAAAATGCCCTAAACATTCCCTGCAATCCCAACTCAAGATGAGTTACTACTCAATTGTGAAGTAATTAAAACATCACATTTCTTTTTTTAATTTTTATTATTAATCAGGGTTATACAGCGGCAAATAAAAACAGATGTTTAACACCACAAGGAACAACTCATTAAGCGCCTGCGGACCACTCCGGTGGTGACTGTGCGCGGTACAAATAGTATTAACATTAACATTAAAACCAAATAAATAAAAAAGCTAAAAACCAGTGGATCACAAAAGGGCAAGTGAAGAGCAAACTACATGGAAGGAAACCCCAGCATAGGGGAAACTTGTATTCAAAAGATTGTACAAAACACAATACAGGGTTCATGGTTCCCTCCCATATATAGCTCCCAGATTACTAGGGCAGAAAGTGAATGGTCCAAGCTCGCCGACACCCGGGCAGAGTGTCAAAGGGAGTCATACGTTACACAGTGGACTAACAGATGTTGGGCAGATTCAGTTGAGGCAGTATCACAAAGCAGCACATACGCAAAGGTCTAGAGATGTTAAACCAGCCATCAATCAACTCCAAGGTCGTGACAGATTTTCTCTTGACCTTGAGGTACTTCCAGACCAGAGCATTGCCCAAAACATGGGCAACATAATTCGGCGGGCCATCCCGCCAAGCAATGTATTCAACGAAGAGGCCACTGTTCACCTTAGTGGTCAAGAGGGCTACATACTGCTCATATTAATGGGCATATACTGCCATGCGCATAACGGCTTTATACCTAAAATAAGGCCTGCTCTTGCAAGCAGGTGGAAGCAAATAAACCCATTTCATTGCTGTCGAAAGGATACATTGTAAAACACTATGGGGCATATAAGCAACCTTGGACAGAGCAGCTACAATAATCTAAACGTTCAAAGAACCAGCCTCTGCATTGGCCAAGCGCCAATATATGCCCAAGAGAAAAAGCTCCAGACTTGCCATACAAGAGAAAATGCTGAAATCCAAGATAATTGATTCAACTGAGGTACCTGTGGGTAGCCAGAACAACCTCTTTAAAATAAGGGATTCCAGTCTTGCTACCAAGATGTAAATCACCACGAAGGCCCTCATCAAACTGGATGCCAAGGTATTGGTATGCATTGACAACCTCCAATCAAACCCTTTCCAAGTGCTAAGGTGCTAAGATCCTGCAACGACCAGGGGAGAGGAATATAATAATCTGTTTTTTTTCAGGTTAACCACAACATCCAAGGAGTCAGAATAGCTCCTTAAAGCATCAAGGGACAATTGAAGGCCTGCGGGAGTGAGAGCCAACAGGATAATTCCATCCGCGTAGCAGAGCCATTGAAGGGGAAAATCCCCCAATTTAGGGGGAATAGAAATGGAATTAATCATTTTTAGCAGACAAGGCAGGGCCCATGTCTGCTAAATACCAGATGAAGAGAAGGGGGCAAGTATATAACCCTGCTTCAGGCCATGGACTGTCTGGATCCAAGGTGACATGGTCACTGACTGTTTCAAGTGTACCTTTACCCTGGAGGGAAATAATCTTTGACAACAAGCAAGATGGAATGTTCCATGAAGAAAGCTTCAACCAGAGTTTATTGCGAATTACGGAATCAAAAGCAGCACCGAAATCAATCAATGCAGTGTAAGCAGATCACTTCCTGGTAAGCCAGGCATGTTGACTAACAGACTGAAGGGCAAGACCATTGGTAGTCGAACTGAGCCCCCGTTGGAAAACAGCTTGGTTAAAAGGGATAAGCTTTAATTCTGCAGCACAAGCCCAAAGGTCAGAGAGTAGCATGCGAGAAACTATTTTGGAGGAGACGTCCAGCTTCGCAAGGAGTGGGTAATTACCAGGTAAGGATTGATCACCCTTTTTCCAGATGGGGACGATGATACTGTCTCTTCATGAGGAAGGCAGCAATTGAGACTCTTCAGTCCAGTGGAAGAGGTTGTTTAGTGCAGAGCCCTGCAGACAAGGTCATTTTTGAGGACATCACTGCAGAGACCATCGGGTCCGGGAGCCCGTGAGAACTTGCTGGTAACAATAAGCTTGGAAATGTCCTCTGTGCAGAGAAGACCAACTGATCTGGGTAGGGACCTGGGCATTCACAGAAGGCAAATCTCCCCCCAACATTTACTCGGCCCCTTGCTGATTCAGTGGCACTCAGCAAGACACGTTCTTGATAGTCATGCATAGCCAATTTCAGTAATTGACGTGAATCGTTGACAAGGGCAGCACAAACCAACCTATGCCAATGAGAGCATTCCTGGGTGTACAATGCAATTTAATCCATTTGCGATGAAGTCATTTGACCCTGTTCAAACTAAGAGCACACACTTGGGAGTCTGATTCAAGACTTGCTATAGTAATGCTGATGGACACAAGGTAAATGGGTTGGGCTCTGGTGGGGAAAGGTTTTCCATTGAAAAAGTGTGGTAACCAGAGACGAAATAACTTCCTCAAAATCCTGGATTAATTTGAAGGAGCGAGCACTAGGGCCACCCAAGACCTCAAAAGTTGAACGACTAACAAAGTATGTAACGGATCACGTAGAAGAGTGGATGCTTCCTCCACTCATTGTTCGCTCCATGAGATGCGATTTAATGAGGAGTTAATTTTTAATACCCCAGTAGGATCAAGAGCCAAATGAAGCTCAACCAAATGTAAGGTCATTACGAGTGAGGAATGGTCACTCTCGAAACAGGGGGAAACCACCATATCCACCCCCCAGAAACAGATATTTGGCAATGAAGCCATAGTCCAAAATACTGCTTGAGCTATTGCAAAAGCGGGTGCAGCTAGGCGGGCAGTCCGCTGGGGTGGCACCATTGATCATAGAAAAACCAGTAGGATACAAGAGAGCAGCCCATACCATGCCCCTTTTGCAGGAGAGAGCAAGCAAGTTGACCTCTATGGGGCGGGATGAAGGGGGTCCGAAGGTAGTGGCCAGATTGAGGGGGTCCGGTATCCGAGAATTGGAATCCCCACAAACAATGAAGGGGAAGCAAGAGCTCACGCTATAAATCAAATTCTCAGATTTCAGAGTGGAGAAGCCTGTATGGAGGAGCATATAGGTTAATTATTACAGCTTCCCTGCTTCACCGTCAGAGGGCACAGTAATCCCTGCCATGAGAATATTAGAGGAGCAGGTTGGTAATTCCACTATTCTCAAGAAGTTCTTGGTACCCAAGAGCAGGCCACACTTCGGGCATCCCCTCGGGCCATGAATAGCTAGTTTATTAATAAAGTGACACCCATCAGCCACAACAGCTTAGTCAACCAGGTCTCCTGAAGGGCCGCAATAGAAAACTGGGTCAAATTGTCAAAAAGCCAGTCTTAAAGAGGTGAGAGAAGCCGCAAGTGTTCCAGCCGATTAGCTGGGCGTACCAGGGTCGAAGGCCCCCCTTGGGCAGCCAACCTAGACAGCCATGCCCAGTGAGTTTCCTCCCCAGTCCATTACCTTCATACTCATAATGAGGCCAATCGATTTAGTATGGATACTCTGAGCAGAAACAAAAGAAGTACTGTTGGCATTCATCATTTAACAGAAATGCCCGGATGCTGCTGGTATTCTGGCTCTGGATCACCCTCTGCACAGCTCATCACCAAGCCTCCTTCTAATGCTGTTACGTTCATCAACATGAACATGGACCCCAAAAATCAACAAACAAAAACGTACTACAAATCCAGCATGATGAAAACTGCCATTGATTTCCACTGAAAAGCATGAGGAGTGAAACAATGGCATCTTTGCAAGCAAACCTGTGAAAAGCACTGTCTCCGTTTAAGAGGCAAACGGAATGCACTTCCTGTCGCTTCAGACATGCACAGAGGCTGCTGACTCTCAATGCACTTCTATGGACAAATAAAGCGTTACAGCATTATCAGAGATGCCATTCCCTCTATCCCCACCCATGCGAATGACTGCACATTACTGAACTCAGAGCGAAGGTGAGATGGTGCCTTCAGAGTCAATTTCGGCTCCGAATAAAGATGTAAATAGAGCCTGCATACTCAATGGATAATTGTTCGTGGGTTTATTTTTCCTAAAAATATTTGAACCTAATTGAATGATGTCTGGAACATACATGGTGTTTGCTTTACCAGAGGAAGTCGATTTCTCTAAAGGAAATTCTATCTCATGTTATGCATTGCAGATAATGATTATTTTTTTTCCAACACAGCTAAGTAGAGCAGAAGTAAAATGCTGTACATGACAGGTATTTAAAAATAAATTGCCTGGCAAAAACTAATATGGAAATGCAAGCGCGCGGCGATGAAGGCCACGGTGGAGCAGTATTCTGAAATATTGTTGACCAATGAAGTATATGGCAGATTAAAGGTGAAAAGGAGTCCTGGGAGCCTGCTACCTGACAGATGAGCCTACATATCACACGACATTGTTCAGCAGGCTGACATATAAATGGCACATGATGTTAACTCCCATTAAGGGCTTTATATATGATGACAGTTCGTATAAAGAGTGACTTTACCTAATGTGTTTCTCCTCCACAAATCTAGATATTGATGCAGTGTTTAAAATTCATTGGAGCAAATAAAGCAAGGACAGGCTCGCCCTAATGTGAACATTTCTTTCTATGATAGTTACTTTTTATTAATAATTTTCATTAGCATTTTAAGAAACAGAGAAGCAATCACGAGTGTATATAATTCACAGTCATTTGTCTTAACTCCGATGAAAATGTATAAGACTCAATTCACAAAATGTACGAAATGCGGATGGATGATTCAGAAGGAATCCATTCCCTCAAATATGAACTGCATCTCTTTGCCTGCAGCATCATTAGTATTCTCCTTTAGTGAATGCCTAAAGGTCTCTGCATGTGTAGTGCCGCACAGTTACCATGGCAAAAAGAATCAGGCATATACTAGCCCTACATCCACAAATAGCCACTGCACCTGCAGCACATAGCACCGGTGGACATCAATGCCTGGGAATCCGGAGATGGAAATGCAATGGCTATTTGATACAACTCCTACTAATGTAATAGATGGCCCATCGCTATATATTCTAATATAGCAGCCAGGTCAGGTGAAGACAGCTGCAGATGTTTCCCTCCAATGACTCTTAACTGAAAAAGGCTGGAAAAAGAAGGGCCGGGATGCGCCGAACCACCCAGATTTTGGGTGATCCCATAAATGGTATCAACGTGTTGGAGATTCATCTGGAAAATTTGAGGTCACTCAGGGGTGCACAATTAGGGTCCTACAAAATGTGGGCCCTACTCAGGCCTGGAATGGTGATGCTAGTTACACATTATGCCTGTTTTCATCACTATTGTGTTAGGATGTAAAGCTATTCTTGGCATGCTTGGGGGGAGACGTGGGGAACAGTGGGAGATTGGAGGATTATAGGGGTGCTTGAGAGGCATGGAGGGCTGGATCATGCACCGAAAGTGATCCGCAAATAATTGCAAGCCATCAAACCTTTTCCCCAGCGACCTGCTAAAATGTTGAGGACGTTCACTCAGCCTTACTTCTGTTCAGCACTGACACCCATACCCAACTCCTCCAAGGAAAGGAACAGCTCTCATATTGTGTTGTATGTATACAGTTCCCATCAGCCATTACCTGCCCTATAGGAAGAGGGTCCTTCACAGAAGCGGAATACGAACCTCTGCTAATTGTGTGCCTTCTTCTAGTGAGATACATTCCGGCTTTGAGTTGTAAGGGAAGGAATAGGTGAGTTCTCTGAGAGTGCATTGCTACGCAGCTCTGGGTTTGTGTCCGATGGACATCTGTCTGATATTGCTTATTGAGACAACAGTTGATGACATAAAGTTACAATCGTTCTCCCTTATATTTCATAGTTCACAGACACTATGGTTATGTTAAGTTATGTTAAGATGATTAATGCGACACACTGCTACCACCAAGGTCTCCAGGCGCTCGTAATACACTATTGTGTGGCACCACATTACTAGTTTGCATGTTTTTTTGGATTGACAGTGAGGACTATCAATTATTGCGAAGAGTTCAGATATACCATAAACAATTTGGTAGCAAGAGAGATTGGTCAGCCTACATCTCTAACCCACACCCCAAACCACCTGATTTTCTTTTCAGTCATTACCAGTCTGTTTGATACCCGAGTGATTGCATTCTTCCACAAATAAACACAGATGCTGCATAGTAGTGGAGTCAGGGCTCCCCCACTTTTGAAGGGTATCCAATATCTGGCCAGGGTAGCCCTTGCAGACAGGTTACATTGTAAATTACTTGGTGGGGGCCCAGTCATCTACCCAGTCTCAATGGCAATCCACAGCATAATGTCCAGTTCTGGGTAGTAGCCAAATCCCATCTATGTTAGTTTGCCGGGATGATCATTTTGGCAGTATGCCAGACTACACTTTGGTAGTAGCAAATAATTCAGCATGCGTGCTGGTATTGGCAGGTATACAGTGCTTGCTCCTGTAAGAATCGGGCAATACTGGTGGCCTACTTTTCATATGTTCTGATCTGTGCCTTCTAGGAAAGATGTGCCCCCTCAAGGGCTGACAGAGTCATCTAGGAATAAGATCGATGTTATCCAGGCCATGAAGCAGAGCACTCGATGATGTCCCCATGCAGTACCCACAATTTACCAAGTAGTCAAACACCTCGCAGTGGTCCTTAGTGTGGAAGGATGTTGAGCAAGACCACATCACACAACGTTCTGCATGCAAGAAAGCACCTTGATAGCAGCATATATATTTGAACACATATTGCTCCCATTATAAAATGCAAGATGCATTAAACGTATGCACACATCTGTTTGACATCACATTGGGTGCCTGCTGCGATACCACATGATTGAGGCAATTTAACAGCATATAGATCAAAACAAACCTAGTAATTGCCATTGCCTGCAGATTACACAATATTAACTTTACACACCTAATTTCACAAAACGCATCACCTGAATCTGGTGAGACTATGTACTCATTTTCAATACTGCATACAAAGGATCACACGCTTAAAGTACCCCAGAATACTTACTGCAAAGCATGAAAATATGCACATTGAAACACGATATCATATACTTATTTTACTATAATATGCTACAGCACCATTTCAATATTACATGACCTCTTGGCACGTTGGGCCTTAGAGACATGAACGGATTCGTGGGTGCAGAGCAAACGCTGCTATTGGATTAGCTGTGTAACGCAGGCCTGCCTGCAGGTGTACGCACTTTCTGTGCAATGTATGCATAAGGGCTTGGTTGGGTGCTGGAGGTCAGCAATCTGGAGGCCTTTTAAGGTGGCAAGTGTGTGTGATGGATTTGAGGACTTCAGTTAGTGCTTGGTGTGTGTGATGCTTGTCGCATGTGGACATTGAGAGAGGTGGAGGATTCTATTCAATAGGTGTGTGCAGTTAGAGTAGGTGGTTGTGAGGTAGCTGTTAGCCACCTAAGTGTAAAGCTTTCATAGCATTCCAAGCAACATGTACACCATGTCAATCACCAGATCTGGCTTAGTGATTTTTAACATAATGGCACATAACCATAGAGTGTGCAATAGCGCTTTAGTTGAGTCAGGGGGTGCATGTTTATTGACAAACTATGTTGTAGTAAGGGTTATCAGGTATATTGAGATTCAGTGTGCGCAGATCCTGACACCGCCTTGCAAACATAGAAGGAGTACAGCTTTGCATACCTAGACAAAAACATCCCACTTACTATGTCCTTCATATTTGTTTTTTTATTCATTTACTTACGTACTTAAGTATTCATTTCAATATATAATTTTAAAATCGACTGATGAATATGAGGAGGGCGAATAAAAGAACGTTATTTTAGAGGGAGTGAGTTTAAGTAAGTGAAGGACTATCTGTTCTCCCATGACACTGAGGTAGTCCTTTAGGCGATGAACGTCAGCCTGACTTGACACTCTTAGTCATACCTGGGTGTTCCCAGAACATTGGTGATGAGCGATACCCACCCCCAGCTTCAGAAAACTCACACCTCCATGCAAACATTAAAGAAGGTAAACGACAGCTTCGTCCGCTGTGGCACCCCTCAATGCACGGGAAAGAACGTGTTCACATCTGTCAGTCTGAAAAGAGGAAACCTAATCCAGGATGGCACTGTTGAAGCCATAGATGCCTAGGAGAACCCTTTTGTTTATTGTGTAAGTCAAAGACAATTCAGGGGCAGCTTAAAGAAATAATGTGGCTTTCTTCATTCTTGTAACAGGTTCCAGTTACTTGCATTGATGTAGAAAACAAGGAACACAGCCTCCAGCTATCTTTAGGCATGACAGTTCAGGTCCAAATTGACATTCTCAAAATACAAACTGTACATCGCCCATCCAACATTCCCTGAGCAGTAGTTCACTCACAATCATCAACATTCTAACATCATGCAGGGATGACAGACACTACACTTACCCAAATCAGCATAATTTGGGGCTGGGAGGATAGCTGAGGGGGAAGTGCTAACCTTGGACGCAATAGGACGGGAGCAACGCAGGTTCGATCCCCAGGTCCGCACTTAGACACAACTGGGTATTTAGCGTGTTATAAACAACCAATCACATAATAAAAACTCCACACTCATGACCAACCTACCTCTTTTCGTTCAGCAAAGAGAAAGACATAAGACTGGCACTTCATTCACAACAGAAGACATAAACGACTACAAAGCACACGAGCGGAGATCAGTCACACTCAAAGGAAGAGAGAGGGGTTGGCCCCTGTAACACTTACCACAGCCACAAGAGCATGAACGCAGAGAGTACAAGATGGTAATAAACAAAAAGTTGCACCAGGGACGCAATTCTAAATTATTATTAGACTGAAAAGGCAAATCACCTTTGAGTTTATGCAGTTTCCAGCATCCCTTACATCCATAGCTGTCAGGTGATAGGGCAGGGCACCTTGGAGAAATGGCGATCTCCAACATGTCTTAACACAACATATCCAAATTTAGTCATGTGATTTCCCAGTGAGATGCCTTAGAGTAGTGGCAACTTAGTCGCAATGTCCCATTATAAAATCACCAACACCCATTGAGGAGACTTTGCAAGGAATGGCTAATTCACACTGCCAAGGGGACCCACTTTGGAGTACCCTTGGATTTTTGTTTGGAAATCACCTTGGAGTAATGGTGATCTCTGTGTTCCATATAACAACGAAAACCCAGATGTGACTATTGGCAGACTTTAGTATATGCACATCCATGAGGTGGAAGCGGGAGTAATGTTGGACAGCGCATAACACCCAGGAATGAGACAATGGAAAGGGGGGGCACTTTGAAAAATTCAGTGAGTTGGAGAACCAGAAACACAGAACTTACATCGATATCAGAGCATTTTACAACGTGCAAAAGACTAAGAAGAGCATGTGGACACACAACAGGTGCCACTTGGAGCACACACCTTGTTGGAGTATCGGCAGCCCACTCCAAAAGCACATACAGCTCACCTGAAATACAGAAACTGCCATTAGCACCCGAAATTATAAGGAAACAACCACTAAAGCGCCTACATACACAGCAAATAGGCACTGTATATACGTATGGACATCAAAGCACTTGTACAGTATGTGAGCAGAGTCGTGATAAGTATGATAATGCATTACAGTAGCTAACTGTCTTTAGGGTTTCTAATTAGAAAGAATAGGAGCAGCACCCAAGACACAACTTTCTCTGAGGACGTTGCACAGTCAAACTACATTCTTAAATTAAATTCCAGATAGATTGGGCTAATTTAAGTAAACTGGAAGAGAGCCAACAACATGCCATCAATTGATCGACATGATAAAATCTCAGACAAACGGGGGTGGGTGGGTAACACCATAACTTCATGAAAATGACCCATGTCACTCTGACTTCTCCATCATGCGTAAGCACACAGGGCTCCACCTAACATGCAGGAAACGATAAACATAAAGAATGCATCTGGACAAACTCAGACTAGATAAGAGGCACTTTACCCTCAATATAGAAGGCTGTGATTTCAATAATTCTAAAAAATGGGCTTCCAGGTTATCTGAATGACAGAGAGCCTCTTCACAGTGCTGGTGGGGTACCCCACACAAAGAAAATAGCAACTCCGCAGCACAAGGGGCAATAACAACAAGCCAACACTTAAGAGGGGATGCATGACACAGAGTGAGAAGGGAACATGTCAACAACCCCCAAACAAGTGATGAGCATAAACATAGCTCAACTTCGATGGTGGCGGGGGATCTGTGGACCTGACTCAGGAAGGAACACTTGTGAACAGCCCACAAATGCCAAAAGAGAGAGGTTTCCTATAACAAGTTCAGCAAGGGGACGTTCCTAATATCTCTATCCTTTCCACTGGCATCTTCATTCTCTACATGGGACGGCTGGGGCAACTCCCCACCAACACCAACACCAACACAGAGGGACACCAATACTCAGATCAAACACAGCTTTACCTAAAGATCCCCGACTGACCCTTTCAGCCTATAGCAGATACAGGGCCTCATTACGACCCTGGCGGAGTGGGTTTACGCCAGCGTTATTCGCGGCGGACCGGTCCGCCCCACTACGAGATTCCGTAGCGCCATGGAGCGTTTTCCGCCTGGTTTTTCCGGGCGGAGAAATCCATGGCGCTACGGGACCTTGTTGTTAATTACGCCACCGTATTTAACGGTGGCGTAATTAACGCCTTCCCCACTCCCATTATACCCTATGGGGCAAAAATGGGAATGGGGAAGGGTAAAATGGGGAATGGGGATTCACCGCCCCGCCAAGGTCGGAATGGGGCGGTGAATCCGCCAACCCCCATGGCGCTATCGGCAGCTTTCCGCCGTGCCCCATGGTGCATTTTGCACCGCGATTTCCGCCAGGGTCGTAATGAGGCCCACAGTATTTACAAGCCTTGCACTTGAAAGGAGAGTGTTCCTCGTTGTTCCCTTGAAGTCAGCAGCAACAATCATTGCGTGTTCCCTGCTGGAGCAGGAGCTGGGTAACAGATCCCTGCATTTGGATAATCAATTGCCTGGAATTTGCCTGTTAAGTGCTCAGGTCCTGCCTTTCCACCCTTCACCTTAACCAACAGCTACACTGTTTAGTAAATTACAATCTCTAAAGGCTGCATTCTGACTCTTTCCACCAAGTATAGACTGATTTGTTTTCTCCTGAATACATGTCCATGTTGTAGTTCTAAGACACTAAAAAGCCTGGTACACTTAAATAGTATATTCTGGCTTGTGCTTTTATTGTCCATTTAACAGTGGTGCGTGACAATAAGATCTTCTTCTGTTTTTCAATTATATTTCTGTATTTTGTCTGCGTTTAAACATTCCACCAGTCCCCACGGTATTGTATTATTGCTGGTATATTTAATCTATGTCTGTCCTCCATTAACAAAAAAAAACAAAAAAATCTAGCCACTAAGGCCCGGTATTATTCACTGTGCATTGATATTGCATCTAACCTGCATTAGAAAAATATATAATCTGCCACTTAAGCCACTATAGTATTGTCTGTGCAGTTATATTTCATCTAACCTTCATTTAAAAAATAAAAAAAATAATAATAATCTGAGTCTTAAATCCCTGTATTATTGACGGCATATGTAATATTAATCAAAAACTTGATTCGGCTAAAATACCACAAAAGTTACAACGATAAAAAGGTACATAAATAAAAAGAGTGAAAATACAATCAATCAAAATGAATTACAAGTAAAAAACACTACGTATAGTGAAGGTGCTAGATGCCCACTAAAATGAATAGAGAAAGTAAAACAAATCTCGTTTTATAGTCCAGTGGGGAGATTGTATATTTAATGTGCTGGCCTGGTTTAAAAAAACATGTAATATATTGCACGTGACCTTCATTTTACAAAAATGAGTCTGGTCCTTAAGGCACTTTCTTTTTATTTCTGGTATCTGACTAGCCCCTAAAGCCTTATTGTATTTCCTGTGCATATATATCTGTATTGTAACAGGCAACACCCTTTTCCCCACACTCCATCAAAACTTTGTTATGAACAAACATTTGGTAGAAATGGAACATACCACAATATAATGAAGAAATGTCATTACATACAGTTCTCACATGAATTTCCTATAAACAACAATGTCAAAATCACAAACATAGCTTCTGTCATAATTGATTTATTAATTTATTGAACATTTGTATGGCATCAATACAGCAAAAAGTGTTTCCAGGCACCAAAAGAGAAAAAGAGGGGGTGGATGAGCAGAGGATAAACAATAGCGGTCCTACTAGGCCTTCTGACATTCGGATTATGCAAGTGCAGTATCAAGAAGTGCAGGGGAAGGGGCAGATCTCGGCAGAGGGATGGGATGAGGAGAGGGTGAAGAGGAAGAAGTGCATGATGCAGGGGGGAACGGGGGCTGGGCAAGTGCTGAAGGGAACACAGGAGGGCAAGTACCAGGGGTAGGGACATCTAGTGTGAGTGCAGAAGTAGAACAGCCTCTGTAGGCTACTCAGGGATGGGCGGCTGAGGGCAAGTGCAGGTAAGAAGAGATGCAGGGGAAGACTGGTCGACGGAGTGCCTGAACCCAATTAGACTCATAAGGGACACAGTCAACCAGTCGCAGTGGCAGGGGGTAGCTAGCAGGGGAGGTGGAGAGGGAAGGAGGAGGAGAGAAGGAAGGTCTTGAGAAGCCTCCGAAACTTAAGGCGGTCTTGCTCAGTCAGAGAGGGGCAGGGGGGCCATGCCACAGAGAGGCTCCTGCCGAAGAAAGAGATCTACCTCCCACGCTCTGCTTGGAGAAATGTCTGCTCTGCAGAGAGTTGGAGCTCAGGACTGAAAGACTCTAGCAGGCAGGTATTTAGGGAGAGGGAGTCGGATGTATCAAGGTTCCAGGTCTCATCAAGCCTTGTGGATGATGCAAAGGGTCTTGAATTTGATCCTTGCGATGACCAGTAGCCAGTGCCGAGATTCTAGGGCTGGCGAGATGCTTGAGGCCCAGGATAAGTCTTTCAGTCCTATTCTGGATTAATTGAAGAGGGCTTATGGAGGAAAGAGGCAAATTAAGGAAAAGGCTCCTGCAGCAAGCCTAGAGAGAACCACAGTTCTGGAGACATTGAGTTTCTAGGGGAAGGTGAGGAAGGGGAGAATGCCTCTGAGGAGGTAAAGCTGAAAGTGGGCATTCTTGGCAAGGTTAGCCACATGAGGTGAGAAGGAGAGAGAGGAGTCAAAGATGACGCCCAAGTCTTTAGCCTCACACTCACTAACAACACTAATAACACTCACATACCTTTGCTTACTGCAACTGGGGCCATAATAATAAAACATGATGCAGTGACATTCTAATTTTTACTAATCAAATAGAAATGTGGCACATGGTCCTTAAAGACTTTTTCAATGAGTGTTCTTAAACCCCTAAAAACATAGGACTACAGTGACTCCCAACCATCCCATCCTCACAAAAGACAAACTGACCACAATCACGTACAATAATGGAACCATTAAGTTTCAGGCTAAAAACTCGACATTAGATTCACTTGATGACATGCTATCAAAATATGAATGATTACTCAAGCACAGTAAAACCCTCCAACTGGCACTTAATTCACAAAGCATCTTACCACAACCAACTCAGGAAATCAACCAATGCATAACAACATAGTAAACTCCCAAGTGCACTGTTCCAAAGAGAAATGTGCATAACCTCAGAAAGGCTAATAAGGATCTGATCCTCCAAAATTCCAAAGTAGCCTTCAGTACTATGCAAGTCCCCACTCCATATATACGTGTGCACCCTCACAACCAGCATTCCCTTAGACTTAATTCATCACAAATCACACCACAAAATAGACCTTGTTAACATGAATCTATCAATCTATGTATGCCAATGTATAGAAGACTACAATGTGGACTTACTATGAATCATAGAAAAATGGTTTGGTGACCATTACTAAAATAGTCACTGACTCCGTAAACACCAATACCATCCCATGTGGCTATAAAACAATTGGCTCAAAAAGAAATAATAAAGGTGGAGGAGGAGTATCACGTGTACCGAGAGAGACTAAGAATATCCAAGGTGTGTACACCTCACATGGGGCAGTCAATCTCAGACGTGCTTCTCCAAGAACTAAACACAAACCTCACAACCAAAATCAACCACCATGCTCCAGTAACACAATTCATCCTCAAGCCTAAATCCTATGCACCCCGGTAACTCAAGAGCTCAACTTCACCAAACAAACCTTTAGAAAACACAGAAAGACTTGGTGAAAATGTTGCAGTATGTCTGACCTTGCCTTGCTCAAGATGCTCTGTGGCTGCACGCAGATGACTGATCACCACTGCCAAGGCCAACAAACTACCAAAACACCATAGGCAAGGCTAACAATGAAAGCAGAAGTGTTATGTATTTTGCGGACCTTCTGGTGGAGTCTTTCATCGATCTCTATCATTAGGAGGAGTGGCTTTCCTGCTGCCTGCTGTGGGAACACACTCTTAAGCCTCACTCCACAGAGAGCGCATGGAGTGAGCAGAGTGTTTTGTGTTTTGTGTACTGTGTCTGAAGACTGAAGCAAGAAAACTATCCCTCGTTCCTGCAAACCAAGCTATTGTGGTAAGAACACTTCTACCCCCACTACTGGTGGAGTTGGTGGAATAACAAAGCGCAAAGCCACCAGGCTGCTCACAAAGCGGGCTACAAAGTGTGCTGACAGGGTGGGGGTCAGCATATGTCCCAAGTCTATGGGGACTCACAGCACTACCGTCGCCTCATTGACCAAACACATTACTCGCACAAACTAACAATCCAATGCCCCCCTCCTTCTTTTGCATTATTGAACCAAACTGATCCCTCTGGTGGAAGTATATTGGGGGCAACTACTATTGACTCTATTGATGAGACAGTGACGGTTCCATACTGCAACTGGGAGAATAAGCTATCCGCTAATCATCTGTATCCTATCAAGGTTGAGGACACAATAGATGTTGATTCACCTTCCATCCGCACACCCAAATCCTGCCCACGTAGGACTTTTCAGTTTGGCGCAATGAGGGAAGTATCCTGCCCTAAATCACTGACTAAAATAATCTTTTACTATCCTTTCCTTATTTCCTTAGGGAGCTCAGTGTCTCGTCTCTAACTATCAATCTTATCTCAAGCACTCCTCCTATGGATTTCAGTAATCAGTGGATGGCTGAGCTGTCTACTTCTGTCCCTCATCTGGGCACCAAACTCATCAAGACTGTTTCTTCTGCCCTAGACGGGAGTACAGGTCCCTTAATATCTGTAAGTAATTGCAGCACTATGCATGCAGGGCCTTTGCAAGGTGTTGTGACTTGTCAAGGAGAGAGTAACCAATCCACTTGCATAAAGGCCACCCTACCGGCCCTTGAGGTTAACACCAACAGTAATACCAGTGCAAAGAGTTGTGGAGCCGATTTGTGTATTTCTGAAGCCACTGAGTTAGAAGTTCCTATCATCAAGAGGGTGGATGTATTGACAGAAGTGCATCCATCTACCATCCTGATTTAACTCAACTTATCCTTCATCCCTAATGAACTTGTGGCTACATTTTTTAACACTGCTTGTTTGCCGCTGGATGGCACACTTTCCAACTCCCCAAACTTATTCAACTCGTCCCGGACCTGTAGTCACAGTACACATAGCATCAGTACCAGTGATTCGGCTTCCATGTTTGGTGTCTTAGAGAATTTACTCTCCACTCTCCTCTTCCGCTCTGAAGACTTCTTGACACACCTAAAGCAATAGGAACATGTGCTGGCCAAACATGCAAGCTCCTTAAAACTACCAGAGTCTATCCAAATTGGTCATACTACTACCTTAATAGAAATTGGGGATAACATTGAGTGGTTGAGGACTTTTTATCAGCTAATGTGTAAGCCCACAGCATCTCCCAATCGATTTCCCAAAACCTGGCTGTAATGTTGCAAAGTGAGGAGTCCCTTCCTGCCGGAGATCCAACTCTCCGGCACACATGGAATAAAAGGAAGGTTACATGTCAGGCTCCTCTGTCATTGGATCCACTATTGATCATCAGGTATTTAAAAACAACAAAAACACTTGCACAGCCACAAAAAGAGATAGATCTGATGTGATCTCATCTGGAGCACTGGATGCATCTGTCAAGGATATAACTTTGGAATTCCCAGGTACAACTGTGCTGTGCAGACATCTTTCACCATCACAAACATGAGTGCTCTCCAGCTCGTTGGTCGGGGGTAAGATAAGAAGGGTGGCACGCCAAAACAAGAAACATTTTGGTGAACTGGGAGTAAATATCAACGTCATTTGGTTCCTGTTTACAATTTGAAACATGTGTTCAATATTCCAGAGGTCAAGACCACTGCATCTGCTGAGAGACCACTATTACTAGCACCAAGGGCAGACCTGCTACCACTACTGAGGCCCAAACCAA
This sequence comes from Ambystoma mexicanum, assembly GCF_040938575.1. Classification (NCBI taxonomy): domain Eukaryota; kingdom Metazoa; phylum Chordata; class Amphibia; order Caudata; family Ambystomatidae; genus Ambystoma; species Ambystoma mexicanum. The sequence goes on along the minus strand of NC_090935.1, from coordinate 445,312,650 downwards.
TGTCTGTTCCACTTGTGTCAGACTGCTTATGTCTGACCCTGGTTATCAGTCTGCCAATATGGAGAAGGCCTTGCAAATTAGAAGCCTTTTCTCAGAAGGAGCTGCATGACTACTTAAACCGGGCACAAGTTCTGGAGCTGTTCCATTTTATTATTCTGTTATGTACCATCCAGGCCAATGTCATTACAATTGTGTATCATTGGGAGGGTGCTGAATTTGTTAGTGCCCTGGTGTATGTCTCCTTGGATGGGTTGGCTGACTATGTTGCTGAAAACACACAGCTCTTTTTAAGAGCTGCATATGAATGGTCTGCCCTGTACTGTAAAAACATCCCAAACTGGCTAACCAAGATGGAAGGTGCAAGCCAGCTAGTGATGTTTGTGACTATGACTACCTACCCTCTGATCCCTCACAACCTGTTGCTCTTAGTTGCCCTTGTCCGGTCCCTAAGGTTTTGAGGGTGGCGGGCCCGGTCCTTTAACTGACCAAGATAACTAGGAATGGCTGGTCGTGTTGGCTCAAAACCAGTAATTGTGGGGTCCCTTACAGGACCTTACCATTTCTCAGTTGGAAAAATAGGGGGCGCCAGCATCTCTAAGAACAAGATGGCTTGCTAGACCATATTGACTGCTTCAGTATAATTGCATTACAGGAAACTCGGCTTGTAGAACCCTTCGTCCTGGATGGGTGGGCCATCATCTAAAAACACGCAATTAAGCGGAACATAGGTAGACCAAAGGGTGGCTTACTCTTCGGTGTAAAGAATCCTCTCGTACTTACCGAGGCTTACTGCAATTCTCTCAACATTCTAGCAGGAAGGATGATTTTTACTGCAACCACTGAGACTAAAGAAATCATCGTTGTTAATGTTTACGTCCCCACTTTTTTGTTTCTCATGCAGCAGTCTACAAAGACCTTGAGGGATGGTTTGATTCTGTGACTTTTGCTTCACCCATTATTCTGAATGGTGACTTCAACTCTCGTATAACTGTAATCGCGAGGCCGAGGTTAATGAACCACACCTCTCAGGAGTAGCTGTTGAATCTAGGCTTGACCGCTCCTGCCCACATCATATTAATTGGGTGACTTCTGACTGCCCTCCGCACTATACAAGGTCTACAACCACAAGCTCCAGTATCGTTGATTACGTCTTTTTGGCTAACGACCCATCTTTGATCATTTATATGGGCATAATCCATCGTACTTTCCTTTACTTTACTTTATTTAATTTATATTGCGCAGCCATTGACCCTTGGGTTTAAGGGTGCAACAAAAACAGAGACATCATGTAACAGACAGGCATGAATGACGTGCAAAGAAAGAGAGATCGCTGATGCAAGAAACTATGCAAACAAGTAAGTCTTGATCTTCCTTTTGAATGTGTTGAGAGAATCAGTGCAGCGTATTTCTAGAGGAAGGTCATTCCAGGCCTCCAGTGCAATAGCATAGACGGCAGCATTGGCGACCTTCGCCGTACTACATCTTGGAATAGCAAGATCATTCTGCTAACTGGTTCTAAGTGGTCTAACATGAGTTTTGTTCATTAGAAGTTCTCACAGATAAAGCAGCATTTTTCCCTGAAGACATTTCTGCATGATGGAGAGGATAAGAAGGAGGATTTGTGTTTGAATAGGTAACCAATGCAGGGTCTGCCTTGCATCAGTGACATGATCTCTCTGGTCAAGCCTCTTTACCACTCTTATCGCACCATTTTGGACTACTTGCACTTTATTGCATGCAACTTTATCAATGCCTATCAGAAGGCTAGAACAATAATCAATTGTTGCACCTATGATTGCTCGCAAAATTGTTTCTGCATTCTTTTTACGATATGAATGATCTAAGATGGGCAAGTATTTTTATGTAGTAGGCACATGATGATATCAGACTACTTACATGTGGTTTCATGGTTAGGTGCTGATCAAACACTACTCCCAAAGTTTTGACTTTTTTCAGAGGGGCAATTGTTATAGCTCCTAATGCAAAGTTCTCGTAGTTGGGACCTAGTTTCGGTAGAGTATGAGGGGAGCTGATGACCAATAATTCTTTTTTTTCTCTATTAAGTGCTAACTTATTAGAGATCATCCAAGACTCCACTAGGGAATAGATCTTATTGATCACAAGAGTGTCTGTGCCATAGTACTGAGAGTGATCATTTGCCAATTGTTCTTAGCCTTGACATTGAGAAGCCTAATTTTGAAGAACAGACCACAGGGTCTATATTGATCAATAATGCATTGACCCATGTAGTTTTGACTTCTACTAAAATGGAGGTTACCTCGAATTCCGCCCATAGGGTATTTGCATATTTCACCTCATCAGGGTTCACCCCTGCATTTGACATGGATCTGCATCTGGCCCACTTGGCTATGGCAAAATATGAGGAGTGTGTTTTATCCATAAACAAGAGCACTATCCCTAATACCTCGGAAACAAGCATCTTGGTACTGGCCCGAATACAATCCACAAACATGGCTATGAAAAACAGATTAGGGATAAAAAAGATCTATCCAAAAAGAGTTGCATAGCCTGGCCATTTGTGCTTCGGACCCATCTGAATACTTTACTTGCAGGAGAACAATCATGGAAAAATATACAAAATGTTGGAGACTCCACCAACAGTTTTGAGAATGCCAGAAGTGGAGAGAACTGGTTCTAACCACCTTATCCAACGATTCTCGGAAATTCTGGCAGATCATAAACAGAAACAACAATAACTGCTCTGCTATCGATGGAGTTTCCGAGCCAGATTGGATCACCTTCATCTATGAAACTTTAGGGGGTTCCAATCTTCCAATCTGGGATAGTCCAATATTGACCATCTGCCTGGTGCCTGGAAGTTTGTCAAAAGAAAGGAAGAGTTTGCCAGACTGATCAATATCAGTAAGTCATCTTAGGCCCCCAGCCCTGATGGTCTCTGTAACCAGCTGATCAAAACAGATGTTGGATTATGGGCAAATGTCCCTCACCATCTCTTTTGTTCCATTTTTGCTACTCAAAAACTCCCACATTCCTGGCTCGAGAGCATGCTGGTCCCAGTCCCGGCTCCCATGCTGACTATCACAACTATTGCCTCTTGGCGATGTTGGACGTTCCATCCAATGTTTTTGCCAGGGTCATTCTTGAGGAACTGACAATCTGGCTGAGGCTGAAAATATCATTAAATGGAGTGAAACTGGATTTAGAAAGGTTTGCTCTACCTCTGTCAACGTGTTAGTACTCAAAACCATCATCTAGAAATCATGGCAGATGCGCAGCAGACATGTCTCTGCAGTATTTGTTGACTACAGCACGGTATTTGACATGTTTGATCGGGCTATGCAGTGGGCGAAGTTGACTAAATGGTGGATTCCACCTGGTCTTCTAAAAATAATCATGATGCTGCATGATGAGAGTCGGGTCAAAGTGGGGTTGGAGGGCAATCGGGGAACTTCATGCTGGCTTCCCACCAATTTAAGACTTAAGCAATGTTGCATATTGGCACCCTTTCTGTTCAATTTGTATCTGTCTGATATGGGAAAAGCGAGTTGACTGGGTTTGATGGGTGTCCCTATCGAAGTTATCACTCAGTATATCTCAAGTGTCCCTCATTTGAATAATTTTAAGGTCCGCTCTGCAAAAACTTCAGGGGCCATTTGCTTATTTGCTCCCAAGGGAGGTGGCTATTCTGTGGGTTCCTTAGTGAAACTGCATTCAATGAAAATTGTGCCCCTTATCCCTTATGCTGCAGAGGTGTGGGCATTGGGGTCCCCCGAGAGTCTCGAGAATTGAAATAACTATTCTCAAGGGGATTTTAAGACTACCGTTGTTTGTTTCTCATGAAATGTTTTACTTGGAACTAGGTTTATTCCCGATCTGAGAATGTATTATGTTTTCTTGTCTGACGCTGTATTGGTAGCTTGTCCATGCCCCAAGAAAAACTCTTATGGGGCTGCTGTTTGAGGTGTTTTCTACAAAAAATGTGTTCATTAGGTCCTCCTCCTTGGGAATAATTAAGTGACTGACTGATTCATCCTCCAGCGATTCTCTAGAGATGGAACTCAATTACTTTAAAAGAACTATGAGGGCATCCCTGTATGCCTTCAACCATGATCAGTTGAGTGTTAATTTGGCTTCAAAATCTACAGCCAAATGGTTTTTCCCATATATCACTGAAAGACAGTTGGTCCCCTCATATATCAATCATTTCATTGGAACCTTGTCTGGGACTATATGTGCCTCGAATTCAATGCAGTCAAACCTTTGAAATCACTAGGGATTTTGCCAGTTTTATGTTCACCGTGACCTAGAATCTGTTTGCCATCTCCTTTTTGAATGTAGTGCAATGATAGTTTACAGGCAAAGCGACCAGAGTGTCAGGCTTTGACATGTCCATTCCTTCTGATGTGCTTTGGGAAATGTTTATGTCTGGTTATCACGAGGGGTGTATTATTTTTTTTTGGCAAACTCTGGAAAGAGATGCATGAAATTATATCAGTTATAGAGGCGTGAGTGCCATTTTAAAGGATTGTTGGTAATTTATGATGCTACTATGTGATGATGATCAATGTAGTAAATGTATTATTAATTTAACTGAATGATACCAAATAATTTTAATAACATTTAAAAAAAAGAAAGCAGACCCCTCTTCAACCAATGCAGCAACCCTCTGTCTGACCTGCCCATAATACTCTCCATTGACAAATTCCACCACATCAATTCTTTCTTCATCCACAAGATCAATGATCTGGCAACACATAGACGCCAACACCAAAACTGGCTACACACTATACATCATCCCATCTTAAAGAACCACTACTACATGGTCAACTTTCAAAACACTCACTACGAAAGACCGCACTGCTACTATAACATCCCTCAAGCACACATCATGCATAAATAATATACTCCCTGCCTCCACACTAAAGACCCTTCTAGCTGAAGCACTCCTCCTTTACCAGATAATCATCAACAGCTCCCTTGCTCAAATCAGCTTACCCTTGACTCTCAAGGCTGGACAAATCATCCTGAGTGTCATGAAACCAACACAGGAACCTGTCGATCTCAAAACAACCTCCTCATTGCCCATCAGCTCTACCTACATAGGATCTTTGAGAAAGCAGTAGCCAAACAATTCCTCCAACAATGTGAAGCCAACAACCTCCTTCAGTCTATCAACATAGTGTCAGACCCAGATGCAGCATAGAAATGGTTACCATTAAAGTGGCCAGAAAATCCCTTAAAATGTGCAATCATGGTGATTCTTGCCTCCTGGTTCTCCTTGACTTCTCAGTATCATTCAAAACAGTAGACCACCAGAATCTCACAGACTTTCTACATCACCGCATGGGGATCAGTCAGATCTTCCTCAGCTGATTCAAATCCTATTAAGCTAAATGCCACTAATTTGTACAAATTGATTCCTCCAGATAAACCAATTCTGCACATCACCTTTGGAGTACCATAAGGATCCATCCTCTCTCCAGTGATCAACGATCATTATATGGAACCACTCAGAGTCCTCCTGGCTTTACAACATCCACCAATAGGCAGGTGACATGCAGCTGTACCTCAAGATATCTTCCATTGAAGAAATCCACAGGCTAGAAGCCAGCCTCAAATTGATCCTGTCCTGGATGTCCAGTGCTTACCTGAAGCTCAACTCCTACAGACTGAATTCTTACGGCTGATATGCAACACCAAACACCCTGGCATCCAGGTCTGGATCCTTGCTATGAAACCCAAGGGCTTCACACAACAGCTGACCACCTGCTCCAAGTCTCTTGAGTTCAACATCAACAAAACGTCTCCTTCAAACAGCACAAAGCAAAGCACAAAGCAAGGAGGATACAAATGGCTTGGCACAGCTTTTTCTTCTGGGGAAAATTAAACCCTTCACCTCTTGAAACTACTTCAGATCTATGTTGCAAGCCTTGAACCTGTCCCACTTGGATTGTGAAAATTCCCTTTTGGAAGGTTTGAGATGTGGCATGCATGCTGTAGCATAACTCATCAAAGGACTCCACAAATTCAACAGAATCACCCCAACCCTCATATAACTTTACTAGCTCCCATTGTAAGCAAGAAACATCTTCACATCCTGCTGCATAATCTACAAGGCTGACACCATAAAGTCCCCACACTACCTAACTGAGGAATGACACATCTCTGAGGCCTATGATCCATCAGAAGAAGAGACATATGCAGACTTGAACTCTGCTCGTGTAGGTAGCAAAGAACCAGAAGACAGCCCTTCTCGGACTATGCCCCAGGACTCTGAAATCGCCTCCCTTTCAACAGTAATCTAGCCCCCTCAATTCTTCATTTCAGGAAGGTGCTCAGGAACCTCCTCTTCAAGAAATGGCCCATCACTAACACCTGGATTCACACACCTTCCATTACCCACCAGTACCCACCCAGCCAGAGACCGGGTGATCTACTACCCCCAGTTTCCTCACCAGGTTGCTTGTCTTGTAGATTGCTTGTTCCCAAGTTGCTTCCCCACCCCATTCCCTGTTGTTAGCTCACTGTTCACTTGTATCTCTGCTTCCCTCACTGGATCCCTTGTCCTATGATTTGTAAAGCACTCCATTGCTTTCCAAACCTCAGTCCACACTCAATAACTGAACTAATAATAAAAAGAAAATAACAACATCACTATAACAGTTATTAGTTGAATTGCATCTCTTCTACACAATGCAAGACTAAACAGCTGTGACAGTGAACAAGCAAGTAACTTTCCCAGTACAAACTAGTAATCAACCCAAACCCTAACAGCAACTGGGAAACTCCTTTGCTTTGGTCCTTAATTATACAATTGCCAAATAGAAAGCCAACACTGATCACCAGAAATGATCACAAACAAATTCCACCTTAAAAATTGACAACATCCATCCGTGCATGGAATTCAACTCCTTTACAAACGAAGGGCTGAATAATATCACTAAGAAATTAACACTGCTATAGAACAATCTGACCAATTCCCAACCACCCTGATCAAGGAAATAACATAGCTAACCTGCTGGAACCACTATCTGAATTTGTTAAAGCATCAATAATATCATGCAGTATCCCAACATTACTAAAGGCGGTCACCATAAGACACCTCCTAAAAACGTTCCCTGTAGATCCGTAGGCACCCAAAAACTACACACCCAAATCTAACATTGATTTAATTGCTAAAATTCTGGAAAGGATAATGACCCCCTATTTGGTCCTCCACAGTGAAGAGGACCTTCTACTTCATGAAAGCCAGACTGCTTTTTGCTCTCACAGGAGTATGAAAAAAAGTCTCCTTTGCATGAAAGTGGAAATTCTGAAAGCACTTGACAAAAGATTAACCAACAAACACTCACTACAAACACAAAGAGGCTTTCTAGCCCAGACACTGTACGTCCAGCTCCACATCTTTAGGAGAATTGTTTTGTACCTGCGAATTACAAAGACATTTTAGCATACTAGCATTGGACCAGGAGCTTTGGTGGGTAGGAAGAAATCCCAAAAGAAAAATGTCACCTTTGCCAAAGAAGTGTTGATCATACAAAGATCTAAAATAGTACCGAACGTGGCTACCCAATCCCTGGCCTCGTCATTCCCCAAAAAACTGGATATGCTGAGAAACTGCAAAAGTTACAATACACTAACAAGGACATATGACACACCCGCTAATTGCTTAGTAAAAAGCAGAAGGTGTGTCATATTATTGGAAGCGCCCACCACGTTGGATCTGCGGACAGTCCCGGTGTCCGCAGAAAGCGCGCTGGGGAAAATGTCTGGAAAACTAATTTTGGGTTATTTGGTCATGCAAAGAGGCTCTGGGAAGGGTGGGAGAGTGGGAAGAAGATGAAATGGGGCTATTTTTGTAGGTGGAAATAGGTTGGGCAGGTGTCGTAGATTTCCGCTTACACCGCGGTAGTTCATGAGGAGCGCAGTGAACGGACAGATTGGCAAAGACATTTATGGTTATTTGGCTTAAAGAGGGCAAGGAAATGGCAGAGAAGTTGAATTAAGGAATTGTGGAGCTGTTTCTAGAGATGAAAAAAGGGTTTGGAAATGCTGCAGAGTGTGTGGTCAATTTCGGTATCCACGGACATCATTTTGATTGCAGTGGTCAGGGTGAGATTTATTACTTGACTGTGTATGGTACATACTTCTTACATAGTTCATTGTTTTGTGATGGTTGAGGCCAGTGGCAAGATTGTGGGGGGCATGGCTGCAGAGCATGGCCCCAAGAATATGTCCACTGGCCACAACCACCCCAGTAGTAATATGTGTATAGTAATTATAGGTAATGCAGTAGGAGTATATTCATAATCACTGGAGTAACTTGGCGTAATGTGCTTGGCGGGCAATTACCGCCCAATTACTAACTCTCCCTTTCTCCTAAAAGGGCTGGATAAAGTAGCACATCAACAGATTCAGGCTTTTCATTCCGTACTCTGCATTCTAGGCTATAAACAATCAGGTTTTTGGAGTGCACATAGCACATAGTCACCCTGTTGGACAAGGGCAAAACCTCACTGCTAATGCTGTTGGATCTAACAGCCGCATTTGACTTGCTCGATCATTTCTGCTTTGCTAGCAGGATGCTTGAACGGGCATCATTCTCTAAACAAGCAGTAAACTGGGTACTTTTGTTTTTGTCAAAACAGACGGCCAAGGTCTTCCATGGAGACACCATGTCAGACACCATGTCAAAGGGTCTTATTCTGCAATGTGGTGTTCCACAGTTCTCCTGTCTGTCCCCTACCTTGTTTAATTTATTTATGCTTACTCTGTTTGATCTCTGGATGCAGAGTGCACCTGCTACACCAATCAGACTGATGATACTCACTGTCTTTTTCAGCTTTCTAGCAACTTCACTAAGAACACTGAAATCATCAATGCTACCCACAACCAAATTCATCATTGGATGGCGCTTAGCAGACTAGCTTTCAACAACTCCAAAACTGAGATTATAATTTTGGGCACAGGCCCCAGACTGTGCTGCCTAGATCAGTCCTAAGCATATGTCGAAATTGCAGACTGTCTCAACCCCATCCTGAAAAAAGTAAAAACTTTAGGAGTTACCATCGACCAAGAGCTCTCAATTAAGCACCACATTAGCTGTCTTATGTCTAGCGTAGTGCTAGACATGAAACAGATAATGTGGTGCTTCATTGAGAGCTCTTGGTCGATGGTTACTCCTAAAGTTTATTCTTCATCAAACTTCTGACACAAATCAGGCCTTATCTCTATGTATCCAGCTATGCTCCAGTAGCCAGGGCTATCATGGGAAGCCGACTGGATTACTGGGCTAGCAATCTCTTAGGTGTGGGCAAAGGAGAAATCAATCGCCTGCATGTAGTACAGAATAGCACAATGAGGGCTGTAATGGGATTGCGCAAAGCGGATCATATGTTAACAAGCATTGCATTGGCTTCCCATTGCAAATAGAATCCTGTATCGCACCCTCTGCATTGCACACTCTTACATGTATGGTAAAAGTCCATCCGACCTGGCCGCTCAGCTGAAATCACTTCTGGACAGATGCAGCCTGAGATCTAACAACTCAGGGCTGTGTCTGGTGCCAAAGGCTAAACTGGTGCTGGTACTGAGGGGCTGTTTCCCTTTTTCAACTCCTCATCTGTGGACTGGCCTCCCACTTGACCTTAGGATTTTCCCTAGCTTCCCCTCTTTCAAATGACACCTGAAAGTTTTTTTTTTTTGTTGTTCAAATAAAAGCTCTCTCTAATGTTTAACTTGTCTTGTCTTCTCCTCCCACTCTGATTTTTGGTTTTGGTTGTTTGTTATGTTCTCTAGCGCTTTAGTAATAAAATAAATAAATAAATATTGTTACAGTCAAATCAACCTCTTCTTTTTTTGACATATGCAGTGTAGTGCCCTGAAGTGGTTGTGGCACCAGTGTGGTATACTATACTTACTTGGTACGCTCACCTGGTCTCTGCGGAGGCATTAGGGCACAGTCGCAGCCCTCTCAGGGATAAAACTCCTCTTGTCTGTTCCTACTTCTGCATCTGTGTGGTGAACTGCGGTGATGAGCAGTGCGGTTCCTGCATTAACAGAAGGGGGTCATATGAGTATGCAGCCTGTGGTCCCTGAACCCTTCTCCAGACCTCTTCTCCCTGGATATGGCTTCCCTGGGGTTGCACTAGTCTTGAGGCTCACCTGCTGAATGATGATGATGAGCTCTCTGTCCTGCTGCTTCTGGCAGGGGCGCTTGTTGAAGGGAACCAAGCTCCTTCACTGGTCCCTTGTCATGGAAGTCCAGGCCAGCTGCAACTAGTCCACTTCTCTTGTGGGTGTTTCCCTTGTTTCCACTTGCCCGCTTGTCTTCCGACTGTTGTAATTCTATTTGTAACGTTCATTCTCTGTCCTTTCAATGTAATGTCTCTTTTCTCTGCTCTCTCCCCTTGCAGGTGATGTAGCTTTGCCTGCGGTAGCTGCGGTAGAAGAAGCAGAGCCAGCGGTATGGAGGAGTAGGGCTGAGATGGTCCGCCAGCTGGTAATCAGCCTTTAATGTTGCCTTAGAGTGCGCATTGGGTTTTAAATGCAGCGCAACCTTGGGTGTTTTCCGGAGTTCTAACCTTGTCTTGTCTTATTTTCTCATTTCAGGCTTCGTGGGACAGAGAGCGCAGGTGCTGCAGCATCGATTCGGGATCTGCCAAGAAGATGGAGCGTTGCCGTGAGATGCGAGCCAGGGTCCAGGTAAGGATGTTGTTGTTGCAGGATCAGGAGGTAAGTAGCTGGTCCAGACTGCGGTGAGCATCACATTGCATGGAGGTGCAAAGTAACGCAAAGCGTTTTCTTGAGGGATCGATGGATTTATATAGTCTTGTTCCTGGCCATGCCCAGTAGCTCTGGCCTGCCTGCTGCCACACCCTGCCACACCCGATGAGTCAGCACCTCATGACCAGGCCTAGGGGCCCACGCCCGATGAGTCAGCACATGGGGATGTTCTCTGGAATAAAGGCTTCCAGCACCTGGAAAGTTCTTGTAAAATAAAAGCACTCCTGAACTGAAATAAAGAGTTCCTGGTCACATCTCTATATGAGCCTAGCTGAGTCCAGCCAGGGACCCTGTGTTTATGAGCCTCAAAGGGACATAAATGAGTCAAGTGACCCATTGCACCCCTCAGTAGATGGTGTGTTTTTTGTGTTCTGGGGCCCGTGGCCATGACACTACTGTTGTGAAGGGTTTCTTTCCAAGTGATACTTGGCCGTGTGTGACGCCTGTAAGCTTACAGTGATTTTTGGTACCATCTACATTGTACCATAGAAGCAATAGCAGGACATAGTGGCTATGTCAGCTTATATGCATGGTGGAATGATTGTCTGAATTGCAAAAAGGGCCTAATATGCCATTATTTGCGTTCTGAAGAAGCTGCTGAAATGAAATGGATTCAGATTTTCGTGTGGATACATATACAAATTGTTCATTAGGGATGTGGTCTTGCGAAATAGGTTTGCAGAGAGTGCATGTATGTTTCCACGTGTATGGAATCTGAAAGATTTCAATGATAGGGATGTTTTTGGTTTCTACTGCTTGTAGTAAGTACATTAGGAATTCTTGTGTATCTTCCTGTGTGTTTATGGAAACATTCCTACACAGTAGTCAAACTCTTGCCTTATATCTGAGATACTGTAAGTGTTGTCAGGATTATTTGTTGCATTTGTATAAATGATGCGCATTTGCAAACACAACTAGTCCCTGCCATGTAAGTAAATGGTGTTAACAATTGGTGGCAATTGAAAGGGAACATGCATTGTCACATTAGCATAACAGTTTACTCCAGTTGTGTTGCTGAATTTAAATGGACAGAGAGTCCTGTTTGTGGATCTTTTGATGGGTCTGCAGATCTTTCTGGAGAAGAGACATTTGTGTCTTTCTTTTCTGATAGATAATACAGATGACTTTGTACTAAAGAGTTTTGTGGTTGTATTGTTTGATGCTGAAGGAATTGGTCATTGTTTCTTTAGCAGTATTGTTGGGAGATCTGTGGTAGCTTCAGTTTGTATAACTTGTCTTTTTAAAGGTTTCTTTTTTTGAGGTACAGGCTACATAAGTAACCTAGATTGGGGTGTAAAGTGCCCATAGCCTATTGTATTCCAGGATGCAAAGAATGTCAGCATTGACTTTGTTTGCATAAAAGTTAACTGGGAATATACCGTTGAATGTACGCAGACTTGAAAGTGCTACTTAACTTATACCTTCTTTAAAGATTGTGCTGCCATTGTCCATCAATGCTTGATCTAGGGTTAGACATTGTGATTTGGAACAGTGACAGCATATGCAGGAGATAGAGAAAATTGCTCATTGCGTACGTGCATGTCTTTGAAAAGAAGGAAACATGCTATTGTCCAGTCAATTCTTTTAACTTCTGCAAGTTTGTCAAAATGGATGTTGACAAACTGAATCTTGTTGTCATGTGGATATGCATGGAAGCCAACAACTGTACAAGTAGCACTATTGACTAAACCTTGTTCTACATCAAGGTTACATTTTAGAATTACTCTGCAGTTTAGACAAAAAGTCAATATTTTCTCCTGTCCAGCTCTGTTGGAGATACATTTTCTAAACTATTTTGATGTTCTGCTGCTTGTTGACACATAGGAAGTGTCATGCCGTAAACTTCTAGATTATCTGTGGAGCTGATATGCCATATTGCTTGCATTTAATTTTTCAACATTGTCTTGTTGAACTGACTACAGCTTGCAAGGGTTGGCAATAAGGACATACATTTTAGATTTTGTTGAGTTAATTGTTCCATGACATCAGGAGCAAATGTGTTTCATCCATACAGCTAATTAATTAGTCTACTATTTAAGATGGATTTTGCATCTTTAGTAAGCAGACCCATTTTCTATGCTTTTTAAAATGTTAGCATATGTGAGGTCTGCAGACTAACGCATGTTTTGAGTTAATTCTCTGTAGTAAAAATGTTTCCAGAGATTTATATTTCCAATGCTGCTGAGGGATTTGGGGCATTGTTTGTGTCCTAATGTTTTGAAAATAGGTTGACTTTCACTGGTGTTAACTGTAGGAGGTCTGAAAAAACAATAATATGTTTTCCTCCAAACAGGTTTTTAGGACTTCTTGCATTCTTAGATGAATTAAAGCCAACATGAGGTTGGGAACCATGCATTCTTCATCTATGAGGAGCACTTTTATTTGTTTTAAAATTCTGTGTACTTCAGTAGCAGCTTCTGCTGATAATTTGTAGTATTCTAATTTGTTTTGGTGTTCTACGAGGAGGAGCAGTAGTTGGTGTAAAGTGGCACCTCCTATGTTGTAGGCAGCTAGACCTGTGGTGGTTGTTACTACAGCTGAAAGGTTGCCATTTGTTAAGTTTTGTAGACATTTGCTGATTATTTTAAGAATGTTTTACAAGAACCAGCTTCAAACTTAAATACAGGAGCACAGGTCTTTAATGTTTACAGCTACAGGTTTTGATTTCATGTTTAAAACCATGTTCAATTTCTTGAGTTACTTCAAGATAAATGGTGAGTTGTTCATCATTAGCTGTGATTCAATCACTGACAAATCTTCCTCGATTATTTGCATTGATACTTGGTATTTTCTACCTCAGTCATGGCTATTTCTGCTTCATTTATAAGGAGTGGTTCTTGGCTTCCTTTAAGGGAAAGTTGACTGCCCTCAGGAGTGTCTTTGTCTAGTTGAGCTTCAATGTATTCCTCTTGTTGGCGTTAATTGTCCAACATTTGTTTGTATTGTTTAAAAATGTCATTTGTTTTACTGCTTTCATTTGTTTTGAATGCAGCTTCACATGAGTCAAAGTCACCAATAATTCCTTTTCTTTTCTCCAAGGTTTAAAAAGTTGGAGTAGGGCCATGTAAAACAGTTCTATATGTTGTGTAGATTTAAATGATAACTTTATATGATTAACTAGACTGGGTTTTGTGAGTTTCACTAGACTATCTTCATAAGTTGAGACTGAATATGTGCCAGTTGAGTCATTTGGTGTGACATTGTTTTTGTAGGTGTAGTTTTGGGCAATGTTGTACAGACACAAGTTTTCCAAAGCAGTGCTTCTCTTTGGGCAGTATGTGTCAATTAAATCATTATTTAAAATGTCCTGGCTGTTGGGATCATTTGTGGCTATGTTTTCTATCTATTGGTAGGAATTTAGTACTCTTTTTCAGGATGAAGCTGGTTCAAGGTTCAGCCAGACAATGTGTTCAGATTTGCCATACAAGGCTGTTAAACAGCCTGCAGTTTCGTAGAATCTGCATTTTCTTCGGGAGAGCATTTTAATATTGAAGCTGTTCAATTTTGTGATAGTGTTTTGTCAGATATGTCATCCCAAAATAGAGGTCTTTTAGCTCCGTTTTCCCAGCTTTGGTAAGATAGGCTGTGACATAGCTTGCAACTGTAGTGTAATTGTCTGTCTATTTTTGCAATCCACAAGATGATCATTCCTTTTATTGTTGTATGTATTTTTAGGGGATCTGGCTGTTACGTGGTGTCTAACAGAAGACACTAAGTATTACGTGTCCTGTTTTGCAAACTGGTTTAGGAAAACCAAAGCTACACTTGGTATTGTATTTGCCTTTGTTTTTATATCTACGTCAGCAGCATGTGCCACACCTATGTTTTTGGATGTGTAAGACTTGTGTATGTAGGTCACTATCTGTGGTTTCTGACAAGTAAGCGCTATTGCCTCCTCGTCAGCCTATGCTACTAAGGTACTTAATGCAGCTAAATCCTTCCTCTTTAAGAACAATTGCCTAACCATTGCCCATGCAATCATTGGCTTAAAGATCGATTATTACAACTTCCTATTCAATGGCACCTCTTCCAGAAGCATACTCAAACATCAAATAATCCAGAACAACACCCTCAGAGCTGCCCTTAACAACCAAAAAAGAGAGCACATCTTGAGAGCTCAAAGAGATGAACACTGGCCCTCCATCCAAGAGTGGATCATTTTCAAAACACTCTCCATCACCCTCCAGTACCTATCCAACACAGCACCATCTTACCTCTCCAAAAGAATTGCCAAAGCCCATTCGTCCAGACCCCCGAGGACCCCCTACACAGACAGACTAGTTGTGCCCAAAGTAAAAAGATGTAAAGCCGGAGGCTCCAGCTTCCTTACCTTGTTACCAAGTTCTGGAACAACCTCCCACCCTCCCTGAGGGCAGAGAAATCCCACTGGATCTTCTGAAAAGCACTAAAAATGCAGCTGTTTACCTAAATCTGAATTCCCCCTTTTCATGCCTATCCCAAGGAACCCTGTTTTTTTAGGATTATTGCCACATAGCTTTATACCTATGTATGATTCTGTATGTTTCCTATGATAACTACCATTGGGTCACACCTTTCTCACCCTCTACATGTATGAAACTTTACTTTACTTTATTAAACTTATAATGCACAGCAATGGACCCGGAGGCATGATGGCACGGACAAAACATAGAAACAGATACAAGAAAACATCTGCTGAGGTCAGTCAAGGGAGGAAGAAGGAAGAGTAAGTCGAGATTAGTCAAACAACCACGTTTTTAACTTTTTCTTAATAGGCTTCAGTTTGGATTCCAGCCTTAGATCCATCGGCAGGCCATTCCAAGCCACCAGCGCTGTTGTTGCAAAAGCCCCCTTTGCCACCCATTTGGATTTGCTTCTAGGAATCACTAGCATTTTGGATTCATTAGATCTGAGTGATCGAGTGGTGGTCTTGATCACAATAGGATCGTTCAAGTAACAGGGCATAATACCCGGTAGACTCTTAAAGGTGATCAAAAGAAGGCGATAATGAATTCTCGCCTCCACATGAAGCCAGTGCAGAGGTCTTCTGGCTGGCGTGACGTGGTTAATTCTTGCCAGGCCCGTAACATCCCTCACTGCCCCATTTTGAATCACCTGGAGACAATTTATTTCAGGTTTGCTAATGCCTGTCAAAAGGTTACAGCAATAATTAATGTTTGCTCCTACAATGGCTTGTGCTAGCGTGTCCGCATTACTCTGGGACTTCAGGGGTCGCAGGTGTGCAAAGAGTCTTAGGTAGTATGCTGCTCTAGAGACCACACTCTCCATGTGGGTCTTCATGGAGAGATGCTGGTCTAGGATAACCCCTAAAGACTTTACTTTCTAAGGAGTATTGATCTTGATGTCACAAGTTGGAAATTTCTATACAGAGAGTCCAGCTTAGAAATCATACTGTTGACCCCACAATCATGAGTTCGGTCTTGGACCTGTTCAAGGCCAGTCCGTTCATGACCATCCAATTTTCAATACATGTGTATGCTTTGTTAATCCGGGCTTCATCTTGTACATGGTCACTGGTCAAGGGAATGATACATTGGGTATCATCCACAAAGTTAGTAAACCATATGCCTTCTTGTTCAAGCAAGGCAAAAAATGGAGCCGTGAATATGTTGTTAAAACATGGAGACATGCTTACTCCTTCCGGAACTCCATTTTCAATCGGCACCATGGTTGCTTCAGCCATTTCCAAGCAGACACAGCTTTCCCTGTTTTGGAGAAAGGAGGCTACCCAGCGGGAAACCTCTAAGGAGAATGCTGCCACTTTTTCGAGCCTGGTGACCAACAACTGGTGGTCAAACAGGTCGAAAGCAGCAGAGAGGTCCAACAGCATAAGCATGGAGGCCTCACCCTTATCAATATTGGCCAGGAGCCTGGATTTAAGTTCCAGGAGAATGGTTTTTGTACTGTGCACGGCTCTGAAACCAGATTGTGTGCAATTAAGTATGGGGAAACTTTCCAGATGATTTGCTATCTGCTTATAAGCAACCCTATCCTGTTTTTCCATCAGAAATGTCGAGTTAGTAATGGGCCTATAGTTCAGGTGGTCCTCTTTTGAGAGGCCTGCTTTTTTATGCAAACTATGCCTGCATTACACTAACCTGTCTATTTCTTTGTACCTGCAATAGCGCCTCAATGCCAACGGGTTGTATGAGCGCTTTACAAATGAAATAAATATATACATATATTAATAGATTATGTAGTTCCCTGATATCTTGTTACCAACATTATAAACACAACACCTTGTAGGGACTTTTCATCAAAATGAATTTCATATTTGATGTCCTGATTGCTAGTCTTAGCAGTGCACGGTAGTGGCAGGAGTTATGGTTCCATAGGTTTTACTTGTAATTATAATGTAATTATAATGTCCCTTTAACAAAGTTGTTTCACAGAATTTTATAGGTTTTCATTAGTGCAACTTAACCATAATGTGCCTTCAACAACGTTTTTTCAGTGAATATATACATTTCAGTGAAAAATCTTTCATTGTAGGGCCATCATGCTTAGGTTCTACTACTAGAAATCCAAGCAATTCAGTGAGAAATGCTTTGTTAAAGGGATCATATGTTTACAAAGTAAAATCGAAAATCCAAAGAAAAATGGCAGTCTTGGTTTGCTATGTAACCATAACTAGCACAGACATCAGAGATGACATCACAAATTACATCTTCAATGACATTTCTGTTGACATCACATAGCTGGGTCATTGTTTTTGATCCTTGAATGCATTCATTTAAAGCTGTGGACTTCATATGGTAATACTACATTGAAACCACGATACACATACTGTAAAGATACTTTGAATTTTCGAAAGGGGTTTGGTGGGGGAACCAGGTAATCAAAGCCAACACCATGCTAGAGAAAGCCAGATTGGCGCTTACGGCTTATTATGCAACACATGATAGGGAGGGGGGGGGGGTTGGGACCGGCATTAAGCCTCTACCAGGCGCAAGCCAAGACAGCGGCTATTCATGAGTTAGAGGTTTGGGGCTATGCAGATGCATCAGCAAAGCAAATAAAAGGAAATACATTCCTTTAATCCATCCTGCTGCTCCCCCAAAGTACTCCATTTATTACCTCTCGCATTGATTATAATCTCCCGCCAATCGATGAGGAACTAGCTATTAGACCAGTTTTCGATTGGGTTAGAATTTGGGGCAACCAGAAACTTGAGGAAAACCTTGGCTGGTGCACATCAAACATTGGCTGGTCCAGCTGGGTCTCTCTGTCTATTGGCAAAATCCACGCCATATGGAGTACAATGCTAAAAATAGAGGGTGCATTCAAAAGATATAAGGAGCTAAGAGCTAGGTCCCTCACTTTTGCCCTATCTTGCCATAAAAGAGTCCCAGGGGTTTGAACATTTTTTGAATATCATCAAACCAGCATTTGCTCAGGCACTATACGTGAGGCTACGCCTGGGATCCCTGCCATTACGTGATATATCTAAAAAGTTGAAAAGAAAATCGGTCGTGTCCACTGTGCAAAAATGGGGTGGAAACCATGGCATATCCTTTATTATTTTGCGATACAGTGAACAATCTTAGAGTATTGTATTTGATATCCTTGTTCAGAATGCATGGTGTTCGAACCGTTAGTGAAGCTGTACATCTATGTAAGGTTTCCAGTGACCTGACCGTGGCTCATTTTGTGTCTAAATATATTCATGGAGCCTGGTAAAAGAGGATCAAGGTCCTGGCGTGTATCCAGTCAGGGTTTTGAATTATATAAGGCGTCTTTGACCTGGTCTTCTGAGACCACTCGTTGATAAACTGTTTACTATCTGTCACACTTTTACCCATTTTTGTAAATGCTTCTAGAGTTTATGAATTGAGGATGGTTTTAAGAATATGTACTGTTTGGATGGTGCGTGAATTGTTTTTCATTTGATGTGATGTTAACCAATATTGCTTACGTCGAATAAAGGTTATTTTGACTGGCTGACTGGCTTTGCATCTGGGGTTTGACCATGTGCTATATTCAGAAGTTTGTTTCCCTAGGGTTTGTCCTGAGGTCATAATGCACATACATAGAACACACAGCGGATCCCAGTCAGATAATACAGTTCTAAAGAATCTGATATGATTTGACTTATCATTACACTACTCAAACATACAATCTTAAGAATAATTTAGTTCTATGATCCATACTGCATTTGTTGTTTCTCTTCATGGATAATTTTATTGCTATATTCAGAAGTAAACTTCAGTACAAAGTTTCTTTTTCAATAAGCGCCTTTTATGTGACATGGAATAGTTTATTGCAGGGCTACTGATCACATTTCATATGGTGTAAATTACAGTTTAAGCGGTACCTCTTATACAGACTTACCATTTGCATTGTTCCACTGTAATAATATCATATGTGATGTCTTCAGTGATGTCATTGATTATGTCATTTGTGATGTTCTGGATGTTAGTATTAACAGTGCATGGCAGTGGCACCAGTTATGGTTGTATAGCAAATCGTAACTGGCATTTTTCTTGGGTTTTTCGATTTTACTTTGCAACCATAACATCCCATGCAAATCCGCCCATGTTTTATTTTTTGAAAAGTGTCAAAATGTACATACAAAAAATCGTGATATAACTTAGACCACACTTGACAAAATCCAAACAAAGTTTGCACAAACATTCAAGGTTGGGTCTATGATAGGTATGCAAACTTTTGTGCAGATTCGATATAGGACACCTAAGTTATAAGCCATTGAAAAATGTTGAGATTCCCCTCTAATTTTGCCCCCTCTTGACAAAATTCCACCATAGATTGCAAAAACATTCAAAGTTGGGTCTAAAATTGTTCTGCAGACTTGCACACAGACGTCAAACGGCACCAAATGTATAAGCCATTTAAACATTTTGGGATCCCCTTTTAATTTTTCCACCCTCTTGGCAAAACAGCATGTGCCAATGTTATAAGCTATCCAAAAACTGCTTTTTACTGACCCTATAATGCAGAAATGCGCATTGATGTCCTCAAACTTTGAACAAGTTGGCGAACGAACATCCCTGAAATATCTCTGAACATCTGAGATGTTTGCAGAAAAAACACCCAATTTTTGGCTTTTTTATGGCCATATCCCATTCCATCCTCATCACCCCTCAATGCCCCAGAGACTAGTTACATTAGTTTGACAAGTGTAAAGTTGTGTTTTTTTAAAATATGTTTTTACCTCTATGTTCGCGAACTACTGGTGCAGTTCATGAATCCAACATGACATCCATTTCAAAAGTTGTGATACACCTCACATTTTTAATTGACCAATCAGCTGGTACATACTACTTCCGCAAACATTACACAATGTCCTGATTGGCCCAGAGGTGCCCGCAACCACTGAATCAGGAAGTGAGTCTGAGGACCAGATGCATCTATAACTAATTGTTTTCAACCTACTTTTTGTCCATTTTAAAAATATCTACGGGACGGATTTACAACAAATTTGCAAAAGCACGCTTTCAGGACCAAGCCACAGCTCCTGGCAAATTTGCTGCAAATCCATCTGGCGGTTTGTGCAGTAGGCATGAGGAATTGTATCTATGAGGATTTCAAAAGTTACACAACCCCTTTATAACTGCCCCACTTGACAAAACCACACAAAACATTGTGAAATCATTCAGAGCTGGCCATATACCTTTTTTGCAAAGTTTGGTGAGGAATCATTGAGCGGCGCCAAAGTCATAACCCGCCCCAAAACACCCTCATTTTACTTGGTTGACATTACATCCACCTATTGCCCTCTGCCTCAGGATTCAATTTTTGTCTTTGTCTGTAATCCAATTTGAGACTTTATGCCCGAATTAAGTTCTTTTCTTTAAAGTGGACATATGTTCCTACCCATATTGTGGGAGTTATTTTGGACATATTTTTTTATAATTCAATAGCTATGCTTAGGCATTCCTTTATTTATCCATAGTCTGATCCTTCTGGACAAAAGTCCTCAGCCATTGAAATCATTGCACTTTGACCCAGTATACGTATGAGTCTGAATCTGAAAGAAATCATGGTTCTGCGCACTGCTTGCTTGCCTGTGTCATTGCATATCCAGATGAAAGCCATGTGCTTGGTCCATTATGCAGAACAAAAAACGAACCTATATTTCTAGAAGAGGGATTCCTAGCTATATTCCAGCCTGTAGTCTGCCTCAAAAGACCAGCTTTTGGTCCATACGTTTTAAAAAGACCAAATGGGTTGGCCGATGTTTATTCATTTCAATCATAATATTTTGGAATTCAATTCCGTTGCTAAAAAAAAAATACAGTTTGCAGTTTGGTCACAATCTAAAGACCCTGCTATTTCGGAGATAATTCCCCTTCTTCTTGAGAATCACCTCTTAGCTCTTAGGAGCACAGTATTCCTCCCACATCCCAATACCGATCTGTGGAGAAAGTGTGCAAAAATTGCTTTTGTCAGCTGATGTATTAGTTCAGTGAGCGGCTTTACCTCCTCCATTGAATACGTGCAAGGGACCAAGCACAGCGTGTAACGTGGTATGGATCAGGTGGTTTGTCGCCAGTGAACATTTTAAAATAATGTTTTTAAATGGTACATTTTACTGCAATTCTTTGAGCAAATGAGTTACAAAGTCATAGCCGCAAGGTTTCAGAGATGAGAGGTGCATTGGCTGCCTGTCGGAAGCGGCCAGACTACGGATGCTCTGTTTGGTGAACGTGAGCTCCGAATCGGGTGCGGCTTGACGCGTAGGAGAGGTCCCGCCTAGGATCTAGGACCTTTCCTCTAATTGCACGAATTACGCGAAGGAGAAGGCTCGGCTGTGGAACCTGCCTGACGAGCCGAGCTGAGAACACTGCCTCGCGGGAAAGAGGCGAGTGCCGCTGCCTTTGATACGCCGGGGCCCCGTACTGTTTAGGAAGCGTGGGAGACGCAACCTTGTACAGCCGCAGCTGGCCTTTTTTCTGCCTTGCCCTGCCTGCCTGCCGCCGCTTTCTACACACAGGATCGAGTGCTGCCGTATCCGGAGACAGTCATCAACTGCCAATCAGGTAACGGGCAGCTGACAACTGCCGGCTGGCAGAGCGAGGGTTCAGCAGGCGGGCTGATCCATGAAGAGGAGGTAAAATAGAGGACGGCAGTACGAAAAGGGGGTAGGAGGTTTCCTGCCTACCTCTATTTTTTAATTGCCACATTACCTCCACTGCTCCCATTTGTAGCATTAGGTAGCAGAGTACTGTCTAACTTTGCATGAGTGCTCATCATATCCCAGCATCGGAAGCGCCCCCTGCGTAGCACGACAGCAGTTAGCCGTACGGCAGCCACTTGAGGTGTGGCCTGAGGATAGGACCTCTCTTTCCATTGCCGGACCTGAACGCAGATTGCGGACGCCAATTGAGCAGCGCTCCAGCTCCAGCGCGCTCGGCTACGGGGTACGGGGAGCCTTACGGTTACTGGTGGAAGCTACACCTACGCCCTCTTTCCACGTGTACAGGGGACGATACTGCGGGATTTGAAGAGGACACCAGCGCTCCTATTATTTATTAATCATTAAGACATAATTGGTCGCTGAATCCGGATGATCGGGGACTATATCTGTTGAATTAAATTATTGCCTCTCTGCTCCCGTAATTTGTCTCAACTATATCAATTGATCTTACATAGTGTCTAAACCCTTGAACTGATGGCACCCTCTAAAAAACCTCCCATTTCCAAATACAATCTAAGGGAAAAGAAACAGGAGGCAGCCCTGGGATCTATTATGGAAGAAAATAAAAGTAAGAGAAATAAAGTCAAGAAGGGAATCCCTGTTGATCAGGGAAAGATCACGGGTTTCTTCCCTTTAAATGTGCCAGTGGACATTAATTCCACTGCTCTGGAGACATCTATGGAACCAGTGGTCAACATCTCTAATTTGGGCAGTTCGCTCAACTTTGAAGACATCGACAATAACTCTCTTTTAGATTTGTGTCTGAATATCCAGAGAGGTATGACTCCCCAGACAATAACCCCTCTGGAAAAAGGGAATCTCGCAAAGCCTGAGAGCCTAGTTAAAGATGATGGCAAACTGCCACCTCATGATGGATCATTGATGAGATTATCAGCCTCACCTAACCTAGTTATAGATACATCATCGGCAACTGGCACAGAGAAAACCAACAGTAATTCCCTATTAGTGCCAGAAATTGCTGAACTACAGGCATCGGTGGCATCTTTACAATTTGCATTAAAAATATTGCTGCAGATGTCTGGGCAAATACAGATGTTTTGATCAGTGACCTAGAGCATAGACAGAATCTGGCTGAGGAGGCGGAAAATAACTTAACTGAAGCCATCTCAATAGCAAACGAACTGCATGAGCCACAAACCATAGCTCCAAGCTTAGAAACATCTGAACATCCAGAGATATTGCCAGAGACACTGCCTCCTCACAAGCAGCGTAAACAACGCAAGAGGGCTAAGTTAGCATCCGGTGGAGCTAGAACCAGCAGCCAGGGGGCGTCACCTCCTGAGATGGGGAAGCCCATCCATCGCTCAAAAAAAGCAAAAAAAAGAGCTGCTCGGGCAAAGAAACGGAAAGATCTAGGCAATGGCCGCCTAACGAGCTGGTTGATCGCTGGGGATACAGAAGCCCCGGACGGGGTAGACGAACTTGAAAATACAATGAACGAATCTTTATTTGAGGACGATATCGTCCCAATAAATACTTCTAAAACAGCTAGCAAACATGGAAGTCCACATTGCCCTGTATTCTCAATATCGGATCCCATAAAAGAAAATGATGCCGTCTGGGGCAACCGTACCTGTATTATAAAAAATCTGTATCAATCTGATAAATGTACCTGGCTCTCGCGCTCTGAATTTTTAAAGAGATTGTTTGCTGTCCCTCAATTAAGAGTCTTACAATCTGAGGACTTTCAATTTTTAGAGCCATTGACGGGTACATATCCCAAGGTATCAGCTCTTCATTGTAAATTTATATCCACTGCGCAATTATTAAGGACATTTAAAAAAGAACTGTCAATGGTGGATATCGAGATAGATGCTGAACTGTTATATAATGAGCCAGGTGGTTCTGAATCGGAAGCTGTGATCGATAGATCGGCCGTTGCTTGTCTTAATATACCAATTGGAGAGAAGGTGGACATGACAGAAGTACAGTCTGTTTTGAGGTGGCTGACAGAGGCTCTTCCCAAGGTCTCATCCGGACATTGAAAATTACTGCTGGCTTCATGGAACTGCAGGGGCTTTGCCCATCTCCTAAATGAAGATGGGCCGATTGCACAACTATCTCATTAAAATTGTATCTGTCTCCAAGAGACTTTGGCATTGAATCCCCTATACCTAGATGGTTACAATGGCCATCAGGTATCAGCCAAAAGAGGAGAAAGAGGACGCCCCTATGGAGGGCTATGGATTGGGGTAGCTAACTGGCTTGGTTCTAGAAAACTGAACGTGAATCAAGATGATCAATTGCTAGCAGTTGAAATAGTAAAAAATAAGGAGAACTCTGGTAAACTGCTAGTTGTCTGTCTGTATAACCCTCCGGGGGCAGTGTATAGAGAGTCCTTACAGGAAGCTTTGCATGAGCTATTAGCCAGCTGGCTAACCATTGAAGGAAATGTGGATGTTTGTGTAGTAGGAGATTTTAACACCCATATGTTAGGAGGTGAACAGAGAACGGCCAATCCAAAGATATATCCTAAATGTGTCATGGAACATCAGAAAGTAGAGAGCGAAGGATCAGATTGGGTATATTTTTTTCGCAAATGGGATCTTGAGTTGATAAATGGTCGTACCAAAAGTGATCATCCGGGTAGACATACTTGGAGGAATGGAGCAATGGTTAGCACATTGGACTATGTTTTCCTCTCTCCAAGCATGCTTCTATTAGTCGAAGATATGATAGTAATCCCTAATAATTGGAGCGATCATGCAGTTTTAGCATGCTCATTTGACAATATAGAAGTCAGTACTCAATTTTGTATGGTAGGGGATTTAAAAATTAATCATGCTGGGACCTGCATTCGCTGGTCGGACAGGAATGTATTACTGGCCTCAGATTCTCTAAATAAAAACTGCTACCCCAACATAGAAGAATTTACAAAAATGTCTATTGATGATGTAGAGAACTGGATATACCAGTTCTCGGATAAACATGCTGCAACGTCTACCAGAGGTATGATCAGCGACCAAACGAAATATCCCATTTACGACAGATATATTCGAGATGCTAAACGAACATTAAGAGCTAATTTAAGACGAGCCAAGAAAACTAGTTTAACTTGGGAGACATATACTTTAACATCTAAGAAACTGAGGAATAAATACAGGGCAGACATCAAGGCAAAGAGAAGCCTTGATAGAAATAGAGCCTGGCAAAGGCTGGTGCAGACTATTTGCACTCGGAAATCCAGTAGTATATGGTCTCTTCTTAATGAAGCCAGGGGAAACAAGGCTCGGCAGTTAGCAAACCCAATATCTAGTGCAGAGTGGACCAGGTTCCTGGAAAAGCGTAATGTAGAATCTAAATATGACGAGATGACTGAGATAGGTAAAATTCCGACTGACCCTTCCATGGACATCTCCTATGAATCCATCTTTTCTACGATTAAAGCACTGAAATCTTCCAGAGCACCTGGTCCAAATGGTCTGGCCAATATTGTAATAAAGAGCAACCCGGAGTTTTGGTCTGTAGTAATGAACATTTTGTTCACAAAAATTTTGAGCACAGGAAAAATCCCAAGCTCTTGGCAATCGGCCATTCTAATTCCTATATTTAAAAAAGGAAATAGATTTGATCCCAACAACTATAGATTACTTTCTATGTTAGACAGTACAAGCAAAATTTTCGCCTCACTTTTATTGGGAAAACTCCAGAAATGGGTTGATCAGGCCAATATATTGTGTAAATTCCAATGCGGCTTTAGAACGGAGTATTCTACTACCCACAACCTATTGGTTGTGGATTATATGCGTAGTAGGGCCCTACAAGGTGGGCAACCCCCCCTCTATGCTCTCTTTGTAGATTTCAAAGCCGCATTCGATTCCATCCCACGAGAAAAACTCTGGACGAAGCTACGAAAATTAGGTTGTCCAGTTGATCTTCTGTATTACCTTAGACTACTACATCAGAACACTAAGGTGAAAATAAAATTAGACCAGGACGGTCATGTGTCGGAGGAAGTACTACAGAATAGAGGGGTGAAGCAGGGATGCGTGACTGCTCCACTTGTATACAATCTATATGTTCACGACATCCCTTTGAAAATAGCTACTGCAAAAAATTGCCCTCCCAGCATAGGTAAAACCCCTTGTCTGGTTCTCGCATATGCGGATGATATAGTTATATTTGATCATACTATCAGCGGATTACGACGTTCGGCAATAGCCCTCTGGGAATATTCAGCACATAATGGGCTCACTATTAATACGGAGAAGACACAGGTGATGAGATACACAAGTAAAAGATCTTCACGTGTACTACTTCGCATAGATAGTGTTGTAATCTCATATGCCCCGGTATATAAATATCTTGGGATAGAGCTAGAACCCAAAGGTGACTATACTACATGTAAACACCACCGGAAAACAAGAGCAGCACAAATTACTGCCCTCTTCAAAAGTTTTACAACTAAACAGGGAGGTTTTACTCTATGGGGAACCCGCCATCTTTATATCCAGGTTTTTCCCCCCATGATAGTCTATGGCCTTGAATCCCTGATTAAAATGGACCTAGATTGGCTACAAATTGTGGAGGGAAAATTCTGGCGAAGGATCCTGGGACTTCCGGCTTGTATACCCATGTCGCTATTGAGATTGGAGCTGGGGCTTATATCGTTAAAAGCGCAGGTACTGAAAAAGAGGATGGGATTTTATTTAAAAATGGTGTACGGCAAGGGTAATGCCCTACTAATGTCATTCCCTTTGAAAAGTAACACTGAGGGTCCCATTAGAGAATTTAAAGATCAAATGGAACAATTACTCAAAGACATCTGTTGGAGACATCGTGAAGGGTCATATACTGAAGCGATGCAATCTCTTATGGGGAGAAGGCTAGAGCTGTGGGAGTGGCTTGAAAATTTTGACCATCTACGCAAGCTAAAAAGATATAGCTTTGTGCAAAATAGATTATACACATATAAGAAACCGCAGACATATTTGTCGCTATGCCCATCCCTTAGGCTCAGGAGATTTATACTGCTACTAAGAATTGAATATCTTCCCATAAGGATGAACACAGGGGTGATAGATAAGCTACCCAAAGATATACGCTACTGCCGTCTCTGTAGGAATTTGGAACATCTTGAGACAGCTAAGCATGTACTCACGGAATGTTTGGCAATGATAGATGATATAATCACGCATCTGGGAAAGCATGTACATAATATGGAAACCATAGGGGACATGCTTTTCTGGAATCATTGTATCAACACCAACAGCATAAGATTGTTAAAAGCACTTTATTCTATCTGGCTTAGGGTAGAAGTTAAGTTGGGCATATCTATATAATGCTTGGTGGGAATTGGC
Source organism: Ambystoma mexicanum (assembly GCF_040938575.1). Classification (NCBI taxonomy): domain Eukaryota; kingdom Metazoa; phylum Chordata; class Amphibia; order Caudata; family Ambystomatidae; genus Ambystoma; species Ambystoma mexicanum. Next base: position 445,285,404 of record NC_090935.1, on the reverse strand, counting down.
CAGGTTGCGCTCCTATATGGAAACTGTGATATTGCTAAGTGTATCATAAAATAGTTGATTATACCCATGACTATGAGGCAAAATGATTAGTACCTCTGGTCTACATGGTAGACGATGAACTATAGAGACAGTGAACGAATCATTATAACTCTGCATTATTTGAAGATGAATTTTTTAATGTATATATATTGTATTGTATTGGAATTTTATTCAATGTATGGTTTTAGTATATGTGTAAAGTTTATTATTTAAACTATGTCACATTAAAATTATTATTATTAAAGTCATACAATTTCCAATTGGTTCACTGTGGGGAAATATGAACACCTTTTGTAGATGTCCACTCTCCAGCAATTTACAGGAGCATGGATTACATTTTCGTGATGTCTGTGTACAGAATGTATGCCAGCATTGCAGCTTTACGTCCCTTTCATGATGTTGCATCATGCATATGTGCCAGCATTGCCACTGTTTTCACTTTCATGAAACTTAGCTCACATCAATATCAATGTTTTGCCACTGCAAGTAATGGTCTATCAAGCAAATTCATGCATTTATCACACGTGCGCGCAGACTCACTCTGCGAGGGATCTCAGCTTTGCTGCCAAGCAACCTGTAGTTTCCACGCCTGCACTCATACAGAAGAGTACATGCCAGAGCACTGCTTTGACAAGACACAGTCCAGCAGTGGTCAGGGATAGAACACTAGGACTGGAGCAGGGACACTAAGGGGGTTTACGTCCATAGAGAAAGAGACAGGCACGACTTCTTTACCAAAGGTTCTGAAGAATCCCATTACCATTATAATTGAGGAGATTTTTTCACTGAAATTAATCTCTTCATTCCAATAGAAAAAGCCCAATGTATGTCTACGTGAATATATTTGTAAGTCCGCATCCAGACCCCATTTAAAATAAATTGTATTCCTACTTCAAATGTGGACGAGATAAAGTCTTTAAAACAAAATATGTGCTTATCTATGGGGTCTGCCATGCTCCTCAAGTCCAACAAAAAGAAAAATTATAGTTTATTTGTTCTCGAAATTAGTTTTCTCCACAACATTAGACATAGAACGATTACGTGTTTTCAATTACCTGGTTAATTTGTTATTTTGTATTGGATTTGTAAAATGCAAACCTAGCTGGGAACCAAAGGAGTCCTGTACATAGTGGACACACCCAGAGATTTACAGGTAGGGTGTGTGGGGTTATTAACAGCTTTCAAATAATATTCTGTGTCGGTACTAGTCAAATAAAAACCTAAAATTAAAATAAAAAACCTCTTGATTCAAGGTAGAAATATAAAGATTGTTTTCGAAGTAGGATTGTGAGAGTGAGTAAAATCATTACAACAATGGCCAGGGTGCAACAGGAACCTGCCAATCTTTACAGGAACGTGAATAATATTTGAAAATATTCATTAGCATCGTTTTTTAAGCATTTTGCAATATCCATAACATACGTACATTTTTTTTAATTAGTATGTCAATGACTGAATTTTTTAAATCATATGTTTTGACCTGCAGGGAGATGGAGGAGATGGAATTGGATCAGGATGATAGTGAGCATTGTTTCTAAGCTCTTGTATTTCCTCTTACATGGAAGAGGATTGGAAAAAAGGAGGGCAGAGTGGGTGATAGACAAAGCTACATGCAAGATGCAGTGGGGGATAAGACTACATTCTGCCTAAGAGAGACGCTGATTGACACGGGTTCTCTCTGAGATATATCTCCATGAGCTATGGGAGAGAGCTAAAGCCCTTTCTAGACAGTTCTGAAACGAGACACACAACTGTGTTTGAGAAGAAAATAATGTTGATCAAATCGTCTACACCTCTTGAGGTATGGGGCAGCTTTAGTCACTATATGAAACAAGCCGAATGCATACAATGTAGTGGCTCGCAATGGAAATACCCAGAGCTATAATAAAGCACCAGGTACAATATTAAGAGAAACAGAAAAATGAAAAAAAACAGCATGTGTAACCAACAGCAATGCAATAAAAATTCAGTGGAAGACCTCCCTTTGCCATCTCTTTGCCATACATACATTCCAGACACCAAAATATATACATGTGTTGACATTTTGAACGCTGTAAACTAGTGGAGATAAAGGAAATGTAATGACTTATTCATCAACATTATTACAGTGAAGGTATTGTTACTGCATGTCACTGTGTACTCATAACATTAATAGAGCTTAATAGCAAAGGTTTCCAAACTCAATTGAGCAGTAGGTAGACTCGGTAAAGTGATTGTGTGCCAGTTTGTTGAAATGTGTGACAATTAGGTTAGAGTGAAAATTACGTCTGCGTGTCATATTAATGAGGTTGTACATTGAAAATAAGAAACCGTGTTATTCTTAGTACGTTTTACTACGTGTGACTCAAATGCATATAAAGAAACTGCATTTCAATTCTTTACAAGATTGTTATGACATTGCAACTAGGTTTCAAAAAGTAAATTACAACACCATAAAACTAAAAGGAATTACTGGATTGTAGATGAGTGTTTTGTCACGATTTATAATAAATGTAGATGCTTCATTTTCCCAACAAAAATTCAGCACAGCCGGCCATGGTAGCATATACAAAAAAATGTTTTGAATATGAGACGAAGAATTTCTTGTATTGGTATCTGGGTAAACAACTGTAACATTGAAATGCATTTAGGCGTCCCAAAACTCTTTGTTGCACCAATCGAGGAGGAATTACACTCTGTATGGGGCCTGTATGGAATCAAGTATTCACTTCTATTCGAAATCTGGACCTTGTCATTTGTTTTATTATTATTATTATTATTATTATTATTATTATTATTATTATTATTATTATCATTTTCACGAGGGTTTGCTGTTCATTGAAGTGACAAAATACCTCACAATCATAATAATTTACAATGTAGGTGTATTACCCTATATGTTTTGTTATGAATTATTACTGGTCTTTTATACTGCACCAAATCAGCAGCGTAGTGGTCTCAGAGGGCCTGGCTTGTCTGAATGTTTTTAGAAAAACCTGGCTCTTCAGCTCCGAACGGGATATAAATGATTGAACAACATTCACGCACCATGAAGTGAACACACTACTGAGAATGAGTGGGGGTAGGCCGGACCCGAGTGGAGGGAACGGGAGCAGAGAGGCGCCTGAATGGAAGGGGTGGTTTTGAGACCTAGGATGTGCCCATCCTGATAGAGGGCCAAAAGCGGGAAACGGGAGGAAGATCGGATCCGACTTAACTGCACCACTGATATAGAACCTAAAATGGAAAAAGGGGAGAACGAGGTGTCCCGCTCTCGCGCGGACAGACCACAGGGCAAAAGGAACACATCCCCTTGGAGGAACCAATGGGGGTGCTAACTGCAGCAAAGCAGAATGTACTAAAGGGGAAGGGATATGGGTGGCACTTAGTCGGAACAGCATGGGTAGAAACAGTACTACCGCAAACTAACCATACTAAAACTCCTAAAACTCACCCTTCTGCATACACCTCTCAAATTCTGAACTAAATGCAACCATACCTCTACAGCACAACAGACCACATGCACTTCACAACACCACCACAACAGCGATACAAACCACACATTGGCCTCATTACACAGTAGGCGGTGGACCAAGGTGCTATTAGCACCTTGGTCCATGCCGGTAAAATACCGGCACCGCCTTGGTGGAAAGGGGAATTACCGCCCTATTCCAAGGTTGGCGGGGCGGTAATTCCCCCTTCCACCATTGCCCTTCCCCATTCCCATTTTTGCCCCATAGGGCATAATGGGAGTGGGGAAGGTGCTAATTACGGTACCGCAAATTTGCGGTGCCGTAATTAGCACCAAGGTCCCTTAGCGGGTTGGTTTTTACGCCTGCTAAAAGCAGGCGTTAAAGTATCAACCCGCTAAGGGACCTCGTAGTAAGGTGGTAAGGGTTAACTGTCACCGGTAGCATTACCGGTGACCGTTAACCCTTACCGCCTACCGTGTAATGAGGCCCATAGTCTCGCCCAACACCCCATGGTGGCTACGAACCGAAAAACACACATACACTCAGTTAACAGTGTCACCAAAAAATGAAGCTGCCAACAATACACCACAGCTCTCTTGCACTTGTTTCCCACTCAGTCCTATTAACTTACCCTCCTCGCTCCTTGCCTTATAGGTCTGCCAGTGTACCAAGAAAGCATGAGGTGGCAACGTTGTGCGGTATAAGAACCTTTAACATAACAACATAACATTATGCCACAGGCCAGTTTATCCAGACCTTAGACTTTGAAGAAAAAGGAGTTGACAGAAGATAAGAGGATGGACAAGTAGATGGCATGCCACAGATTGTCCTAGATGTGTTTGGAACTACACCTACTCTCTATGTGAATAAATTGAGAGAAGCAATAGGTAGGTAATTATAAACTGTTTGGCAGTGTGGTGGGGTCAAGATGTGCACCAACCACCTAGTAAAACCTGGTGTTTTTTGGATCCAGGATTACCTTTTACATTTTTCCCTGGGGAAACTCAAGAATAATAATTTCATTGCCAACCCTGCTGTAGAATATACTGTGTGTAATATGAATGTTTTTGGAGATCACAATAGTAGAATTAGATGCTATGGATCGGTTGACATTAGAACATGTTTCAAGAGTCTCCTCATGAGAGGTGAATATTTTGATACGCTAATAACATATTATCTCAGGATACTGACGCTGTACGCCTCAGGGTTATTTTGTAGAGGGGCTACTTGTGTTACTTGACGGTTACCCCATTCGCCTATGAAATGTTGGCTGTTTGCATAGTATACTTTGTGTATTGTATTTATTTCGAGAACAGGGATATCAATTTCGATCAGAAATGACTAACAATAACACATTTACAGATGGTGGAGTCATTCCCACTAAGGGTATCTGTGCAATACAACAAAAAAAGAAGGGAACCCGTGGTGATCCAGGTGATGAGGGTGTAAAAACATGCACTCATTTCAAGGACAAAAACAAAACATGCAGATACACATGTACTTCAGACAACAGGTGACATACAACGGTAATATTACCCGAAGGAGGAAAGTGCTTAAAACTAAAGAGGAGTACTATTTAAATATACTCAATTATTACACTGCCACGGTAGTGGCTGTGTAGTTATGGTTAAGTTGCTGTTTCCATAGGAAGAGCACTTTTTGGGCGGCTAATAACTTCGCTCCCCTTGGACGAATCCTCACCAAACTTAGCAAAAAAAGTATATCCCCACTCTGAATTTTCTTTTCAAAGTTTGGTGATGTTTGGTCCAGGGGGGGCAAAGTTATAGGGGGGATCCCAAAACATCTTTTTTTGCCACATACTGAATGGGGGAAAACTTTGCGCATGGCTACAGGCCAAACCTCTGGATGGATTTAAACCACATTTGCGGCAGGGGCAGGGCTTGGTGGCGAAAGAATGCTTTTGTAAATTTTGTGACAATCCGTCCAGTAGTTTCCGTAAAAATGATCAAAAAGTATGTCTTTAAAAATTAGTGATATCTATGTCCGCTCCGCGGTCACACTTCCCTGTTAGCTCCATGTAGAAGATATCAATTGGCTATTCCGTGGCGTGCTGCCCGCGACCATGTTGCGCTTTCACGGATTGGTTGTGCCACAGCGTGAAGTGCGTCATAATCTTTTGATGCGTCCGCCATGTTTACTTCGTTTTCTGTTGTACGCGGACATCGCCGCTAACATACATAAACGAAGAAGACACCAATGCACTTGTTACACTTATGGAACACTGTTTCAAAAGGTGAGCGTTAATGAGATGTGGCAGTAGAAAGTGAAACATTGGTGTATTCTTGTTACCACTGTCATACGGTACAGTGGGACTTGCTACTCAATGTACGAAATGATTTTACTGCGTCCATGTTACAGTACATAAACAATATTACTGCGGTGAGACTGGCGTCCTACAGTTTGAAATCTAAGCCAGCCACCTGCACTATTTCGTACACACAGCACTTCTGCCTGTGTATGGAGTAGCGGTTCTCATGAATAGCTGCTGATATGTTGTTGCAAAATGAGAATGTATTTGCATTCAGAGTGAAGGACACTTGATTTTCTCTTTTCAATACGAGCTCAGTTCGGCCACATATTTGTCGGCAGCCATAAGGATCACTTGTTTTTTAACCTTTGAGAAATATATCGTTTGATAAAGTTATGCTTCAAAGACGTTTGTAACGAACATGAAATATGAGTTTCCGAGGAGGCACTCTTCCAAATACACTACTGTCTGACTGTACTGAATGCAATGGAGGCGGTCCACATCATGTACGTTTTTTTTTTCACGCCTGTATACCGAACTGGCATTACATTTTTAATTTCGAAAAGAAAAATGTATTTTTGCTAATGAATTACAACATTTCTGTGCCGTTGAATTTTTTTTTCTCATTATGGACATTGCACATTGTCGCCATTTGTAGGGTGCCACTACATTTCCACAAATTAAATTAATATTTAGTAAAACTGGTATGTTTTACAACTTTGTTTTGTGCAGAGGTTGCGTATTGATACACGTTTTATTTCCCCTTTCACCGCTCAGGTACTTCCAAACAAAAAATGTATTATTAATAAAGACGTTCCAGCTTTCTGTGCCGTTGATTTTTTTTTCAAATTATGGAGATTGTACATTGTCGCCGTCCATAGGGTCCCACTACATTTCCTCCTATTGAAATCATTTTTACTGAAAATGTTATGTATTACAACTTTGGTTTGTCCAAAGGTTGCTTATTGATACATGTTTTATTTCCCCTTTCCCTTTATTTCCCCTTTCACCGCTCAGGTACTTCCAAACAAACATTTTATTATTAATAAAGACGTTCCTGCTTTCTGTGCCGTTGACTTTTTTTCACATTATGGAGATTGCACATTGTGGCCGTCCATAGGGTCCCACTACATTTCCTTCTATTGAAATAATGTTTACTGAAAATGTTATGTATTACTTTGGTTTGTCCAAAGGTTGCATATTGATACATGTTTTATTTCCCCGTTCCCCCTCAGCTACTTCCTTCCCTATTGTGATTGTCATGGATTGCAGCTGCCGAGTGATGCTTTTTTAACCGTCAAATGCAACTTTTCGTCACTTTTTGTCTGTGTGTCATAATTCAGTGGGATGAACGTGTCCGACCTCTATGTCCTTACGTTGCTGTTGCCATAAGGAGTAACATTCCATTCTTTCTGGTGGTGTAGATCACAGCGATTGACATCGTCTTGCAAATCAATGTGAGAGAAAAACTACTACTGTCCTGTCAACGCTTACTTTTGTGTGGGAAAACAACGTGGCCATTACCATTAACATTTTCATTGTGGAACAAAGGGACAAACTTACTATTTCAACCAAAGAGACAAACTTACTACTTCTATGGAAAAGTGAATAGGGTGATCATTTCGCACAGTTTGTTGTGATACAAACCTACTTTACTAATTGCATAGGGCAATGATTTCACTCAGTTTATTGTGAAATAAAACTACTTTACTAATTCTTAAATGTTAGTGTTTTTTTACATATTTACTCTCCTATTTCAAAATGTGGCGTGCTACGTTGCAGGTCGTAATGTGTTCTTTTGTAGGTGATGCATCATGGCACGTAAGTCCTTATAGACGCATTTATTTATGCTGCCAAGGAACGTTATGGAGAAAGGTGTTGCATACCACTTGCTTTGGCTACGGCAGGGTCAGGCCCATCTCATATGCTTTAGTGCCGTCAGGCCAATTTCTGTCACCGTCAGGCCAATTTCTGTCACCCAGATGTCCATTAAACAACATTAGTTCAAAATGATTAGTATCTTTCTAAAAGAGGAAAAATGAGGTAAGGTGCACGGAAAGTGTTTGCTGTACAGAAATGTTTGTAAAATAATACATGGTTACACCCTCCCAATACACATATCTTCACACCTTTCGACCTGTGCTACTTACGAAATTATGTGTTGAAAGGTGAGTGTTAATGGTGTTGCTTGCAGTATTTCTGACTTGATTGCACTTGCCATCACAGAGTTTGTTGGGATTTGGTGCAGACGTAAGAAGACTACTCCTTTTGAGTTTTCTACGCATATGTTTTGATATTTAACAAGTCTCGTCATGTGCATGACAAATCAACGGTACAGCTTCCGTCTCTGAGGGGTAGGCTCTACGTATGGTTAGTGGCCACAATGTCAGGGACTGGCCATTACTGGAAGGGACAAAATATTGCATTGAAGTCGCCATGTCCACCAAGGATTGGCTTTCTGGTGAAGGTCTTGCTCATAACGACACATTTCACAAGGAACAAAAATGTGGTGCTGCCATTACGGTCACACGGTTTCATTTTTGCTTTCTGCAGGCTGTAATGGAAAGCGAAGAAGGGTTTCTATCCAACATCTGTCTTCCCTTTCTATGGTGGCCATCTTGGAAAAGGATTTGTTTTCTTCAGCCTGGAAACGCCAAAGGCGTTCCAGTTGAAGACCAAAAAATCCTCTTTTTTGGTATCATGGGTTACTGCTGTAAAATATCGATTGCTAATGGCATTCATCCCCCATTTTCTGGGGAGGAATGGGGGTTAATGATCCAGAGACGTCAGTATGCACTCTTGCATCTATTGTGCTGCAAACTTGCCCTGTGGAGTTCTGCGCCAAAATTTTGCAGTTGCAACTTCCTCCAAAAATATACAATGTACTTCTGCACTATCAACCAGTCACACATGTTATTGTGACGTGTGTATGAGTTTTTGAACACGCCCCCATGCTGTGCGCCAGCATATAATAATGTGGAATTCTTCGGAAGGTGGCCAGTTACTTCAAATGTTCATTTACAGTAGTATGCTTATGTGTTACTATTAGAACCCTGATAAATGCAGTAGAAAAATGTTGTTAAAGTAATGTTATGATTCAATTACACTGTTTAAAACCTATGGTTACGATGCCCTACTAAAAACATGTAAAATTCACTACAAAAAAAAACTTTGTTAAGGGGACGTTATGGTTAAGTTGACCTACCAAAAACCTATGCACTTCACTAAAAAAACTTTTCCAGCCTGCCATTATGGTGCACATTACAACTTAAAAACCCATGAAATTCTCCAGTTATGGTAGGCTAAGCACCCACTTCTGTCATTAGCATTGTGCACTGCTACCACTATCCCCAGAACATGAAGGATGACATTACAAATGTCATTGATGACGCCACTGACGACATGACATGTTTCGCCCCTTTGTTTTTCTTCACTGCCATATTACACAGCCACAGTAGTATATATGTATATTCAGAATGGTTGCAGAAGGAAAATGAATTAGAAAGATGAAGTGAAGAGAATTGCCACCAGAGTGGGTAAATTGATAATGCAGGGAATAGATGGAGTGGGTAGTTATGAGGGTATCTGGACTTTGCATCGAATACCTTTCCATCAAATGCATTTGCATCGAGGAGTTTGCAACAAGAAAATATGCATCAAATGCATGTTTTTGGGGGGTAAAAGGTTAATTTTTGTTTCAGTGGGTTTTAAAGGGTATAAATCAGAGGGTTGGGGGGGGACCCCCCCAAAAAATAAAAAAATTAATTTGATGCAACTTTTTTCATTGCAGAAAATTCGATGGAAATGTCCCTCGATGCAAATAAATTGATGGAAAGACTACAAACCAGGTATGAGAGAATTAAGTTCAAGGTAGTTGGCTTCAGAGGGTTTGGGTAGGTTGAAGTGTCTAAGCATGATAATATTGATGTGGGTAGGAATAGATTCAATGAGATGGGTCATATTAGGGAAAAAGGAGTTCAGAGGATCAAGGTGTGGGTAGAAAGCCAGGACTGTTAGAGGAGCAGGGGAGGAGGAGTTCAATATTGGCATATTCAATAGAGGGAGAGATGATCTCAGATGTGGTAGTGAAACAATGTTGAGGGCCTTTTTGATAAGGATTCCTACACCACTGCTCTTCCCAAATGGTCGGGAGAGTGAGAGAAGGTAACAGAGTCAGTGTGAAGAAATGGTAGTCATAAGGCTTCTCTGATAGCAAGAATTTAAAATTGAGGTTGATAAGAGTTGAAGTTATCAGTGATGTGGGAAGACTTGTTTCAGAGGGATTGTGCCAGGCCAGGTGAAAGAGCGATAGGGGGCGGGGGAAGGGAACAGGTGTTGAGCAGTAAGCAAGGAGGATTGAAGAGATTGTAGATCCTGGGAGCACAGAGTGCCTTATTTGAGAGATGCAGATGCAGGTGCAACGAGGAAGGAGGAGGAAGGGAGATTGGAAGGCCAGAGAGTGATGCATACACCAAATTGAGGCTGGCGGCTATGAGAGAAGGGATGGAGAAGAGTGAGTAGAAGGAGGAATGGAGTGAAGTCAAGATGCTAGATAAAGAGTAGAATAAAAAGGCAAGTGAAGATAATGAAGAAAGGGTGTAGCACAAACGAGAGAGTGTGTAGGTGGGTGATCAGAAATGGAAGGGTTTAATGGTTGGATGACAATAAGCAGATGTACATTCGGAGTTTGGCTAGAGTGAGGCAGTAGGTAACCTGCAGTTAACATGATAGTCAATGGGTGAAAGGATCACAATCATGGAAGCAGAAGTCAGGTAAAGGGTGAGCTTTATGAAGTCCTGGTTTGAGCAGGGGTTATACCCCTAGATCCTTTCCAGTTTCAACAAGCTCAAATAGGGACTTTCCCTTTGCTGTGTTTGGCCCCTTCAATGGAGACGCCCAGTTTGGATACACAGGGGAGACTGAGTAAGGGTGGCAGTGTGTGACATGTCTAGCCTGGGATCCAATCACAGTAATCCAGATAACTCCCACGCTTACAGGCATAGTCCTGGGTGTTGTAATCAGAGGGAGTTTCAATTTGCAGCCAGGAACCTTAGATAGTGGCCAGGGTCATTTGGCAAAGCAGGATGTTGCAAAAATAAATAAATAAAAAAGAAATGCCTGAAAACGAAACGCCAGACAGATGCATTTCACTCTGGGCTCCAAAATGTTTCCACGCTTGCAGGCAGAGTTCTGTGTGTTTTAGGCATAGGGTGTTTTATTTTGCAGGCAAGATGCTCAAAGGGCAAACAGGATCCCCTGACAAAGCAGGACATGGCCAAGAAAAAGAAAAGAAAACGTTTCAAATAACCCTCCAGATTGTCACAGGTTTTAAACCACAGTAAGGTAATTTCAGAGTACTGAAAGGCAGAGAGGAAATATTTCAAGCCGCAAGCCAGCAATGTAAGCATCAGTGTTCCCAAAGGTGAGTGCTGAGCCCTCAGTGCCAAATGGCCAACTCCATAGATGGCAAAGGTTGGATTTCAGTATGCCATTTCCCTTCTGAGGCTTCTGCCCTGAGGATATGCAATCAGTTATTTGGATTGCCATCAAACCTTTAAGGATTCTTGGGGAATTCTGAAGTCTGGCCTCCCAGTAGGTGTTTATTCGACACTTTTTAGAATAATATACATATAAACAAACCCTTCTCATCCTCTGTGCTGTAGTTGCCATTTTCGATGAACTGGTGGCAATAGGCTAAACTCAGCATTTAAGAAAACACCAAAGTTTACTGGACAAACATATTTGTACAGCACTCACCAGTGATCTTCGTCAAAGTGACAGGGCAGTTTTCACGCGCAAGTTGGAACAAGCTCTCAGGCAAGAGAAATTGTTAGTCTGCAGAGGAGTACGAATTTCATTTTAATTGGATGTTTTTAATTGTTATTTTACTTCTGAAATATGAATTCTTAACTTGAAAAAAGTTAATGAGACAGTGAACTGATAACTTGAAAGGAACATAATTGCAAGAATACATGTTCCTTGTGATACAGCAACACTGCTCCGTCTGAAATTACGACCATCATCCCGTTTCCAGTCTCCTTCTCCGAGAAAACAATACCTGGACCCAGGAACACTCCAGAGAACCTGGCCTCCCAAGCCTACAGGAGCTCTCCCACCACTCTGCCAACTCTCCAAACATAGGGCATATGCCACCCCTACAGCACAGAAGCTCCACCACCCAACCTGGGGTTTCTTATGCAAGAGGACAGCTAAAACTAACTTTCCTTGAACCGGCACCACCATGCCCCCGAGCCCCCAAGCACCACAACCGATGGGCACCTCTAGCCTCAGCACTTCCCCTAGCATTTTCAACAGAGAGACAAACCCAGAGGTCCAGATGAAGGCTTTTCACCAAGGAGCCGAAACACATGTGGTGCAAGCATAGACCTTGCTCTTCAATCCACCAGAACTCCATAGGGGCTCCTCCCCCTGGCGTAGACCAACGGTTTGGTCCTCTGTGGGAATAGTTAACCCACCCCATAGCTGGCTACTTCAACAAGTCCCAGCTTTGTAGCCAGCTTAGAACCATTAGACTAGCATTAATCTTCCTAGAGATAAAGTTTACGAGCATATTCCTGCTTGGAATCAAAGAGGGAATATGTGCAGAACTAATGTGTGCGTTGTGTGCACTACTGTATCTTTATGTGTGAACACTGTCACTTTGTCTTTTGCTTTTCACAAAATGCTTTAAATATGATGTAATATTTACCACACAAACAGTACTAACACACCATTGATTCAAACGTTGGCATTGTTATTAAGTACTGTTAAACGCATTACACTATCTACACTCTGTTCATTTGCTGAAACGTGAATACGATAGATGTAAGCCCAGTCATAGGACTGGACCTGCTAAATAAAAGCAGATTTTTGAGCATGAAACTGTTGCCTCAAGATACGTGCATGGACCAAAATACAGAGTAAAACGATTCTACTATGGGGTACTTAGCTTACTTTTGAAGCTTGAATACACAATAATAACTGACACAGCACAGTAGACACTTGCATTGGATAGTAGTGTCAACCAATTGACATGTGATCGGAGCCCCCTGTTGTTTTCCACCTTGTGGTAACTCAGACACCAAACACAACCTCTGAGTTTTTCCTTTTATCATGTTGCCACGTGCTTAATGCTCACAGCTGTTTAATTTAAAATGCCACATCCTGTGTCATTGATTTCAATTACCAAACAATGCCAATATTAAATATACTTAAGTGTAAAGGACGAGGATGTTCGTCCTGAATTCCGATAGGACATCATTGTAGGCTCTGCCCACTCCTGTAGTTAGGTGTTACATTCTGTTTGAAAAGCAGAGGCAAGCTTCACCTGCATTAGGCTGACCAGTGCGATATAGTTGACACGATAGAGGATGTGTGGGGGAGTTTAGGAGAAGGACTTCTATAAAAGCATAGAATGATGGGTTGGCCGGCATCCTCATGTGTACATTGAAACACCCTTCATTTTAAAGTGTTTGTGTGTAGTCAACAAAGATAATGAATGGTCATTCTTCTTAAAAAATAATGTACATGGACATGTCTCCTTTTTGTTACTTCATTGGGGAAAGAAAGCTATTCCGTGCCGAAATTCCTGGGATTGTTTTTTCATTGGCACACTGGAAGGGGGCGCAGGATAGTCTGGATGCCAGAAACCACGAACGGTATTGTCTGCTACAAGCCCACGTTCTGAGAAGCCTGGGTGCTGCTAGCCAGCGCCCCCTCCCCTTCCCTGATACTCCTTCCCTTCTCTGCCCCCTTAACCTTCAAGCACCTGTATAGTTTCCTACGTGGGTGCTAAGAGTGTGCAGTTTAAAAAATAAATAAATCACAGTGATCAACATTGAAAACGGACTTGGGAAACACAGTGCAGTGCCAGGCCACGCATCAAGGTATATTTCTTTTTTTTTTTTCTTAAACGCACAATTAGCACCCGCCTAGGGAACTACACCGGTGCTAATGTCGTTATAACCCTTGGTGGTGGGCCGACCCTGTCTCAGGCACTTAACTTGGGCAGCAGGCCGTTACCATCCACCTCAGATGATATCAAAAGATAATAGTTTTGAATTGTTTCCTGTTCACACACATAGGCAAAGGTAGACAGTGGCAGAGGCTGAGGCAAGCTTGGTGAAGTTTACTGCCCAGTGTATATCTGTGGTGCCCATTTGCATGGTTTGGGGGAGTTGTGGTGTCTGAGTTGTAGGTTGATGCACTCTCCATTCACATCTGTGCAATGGGCACGTGAAAGATCAGTAATTAGTAAACGAAAGCAAAAGCAGTATACACAAAAGAGGGGCCAAGCTTACTGAGCAGGGATTCATGAACTCGAATGCAACACACTAGTTTCCCTGCACAACACCTCATGCAGCTAAGCAAAAGATGGGAAACTTAAATTGCTCACATATTAACCGAAATGTAGCATGACATTAAATCTATCAGATCGTGATATTCAAAAACGAAAGCTTGCGTGAACGGGCATTGCTTTGTTGCCAGCAGTTTGTACAGTGTTTACATTGGATTTTACGGCGCAGCAATGCATCATTGACGACAGTGAAACAAAACAAACCATACCTCACAAAGACAATGTGTTCACTGTGAAGGGACACCGTGGCAAAGAAGAGGACGCGTTCAGTGCTCCGAGGAATGTTAAGGTGCAATGTGTACTAGTAGTGCATATTTAACTAGTCATAAAATATAAACGCAGATTCATGCCTCAATACAAGCATTAATACAATGATACGCTTCCGATTGGATTGGATCCTTGAAGTAAAATACCGCTGATGAGACAATGTAGAATTCGATTTATGACGCGTTAATCCACATTGCAGAATCAGTTTGCGATTCCTCATTGCAACCCTATGAAATACTTCCTCGGTAAAAGGTAAGTTTGTGGCGGCAGGGAATTCATGCTCTCCTACAATGTTCAAAACCCTCTGCATTGTCCACAAGGCCTTTTAGGGCCTGGGCCCAAAATACCTTCAACTCACTCTTCCTAAATATCTTCCTTCTCGAGATCTTCGTTCATCCGCCTCCAACTCCCTCAGGGTCAGCCGCTTCTCCAAGCAACGAGTTGGAGGTAGATCCCTGTCCGCGGCAGGGGCCTCCCTCTGAAACAGCCCTCCTGCCTCCCTGAAACTTGAGGAGAACCATCTCCGGAAGCACCTCAAAACATTCCTCTTTTCTTCTGCTTGTTCTCTCCCTCTCCCCTGCTAAATTCCTGACTGAAACTTCTGTGAATCTGCAACTGGGCCACTCTCACCAATCTCGGTCCCTGGCCCAGCCACTCTCCCCTTGCACTGCCTCCGTTGGCAACCCCTGCATTGCGGGACTGTCTCTGTATCCCTGTAGCCCACCTTCTGGGGCCTGGGGCCAAAATACCTTCAACTCTCTCTTCCTAAATATCTTCCTTCTCGAGCTCTTCGCTCATCCGCCTCCAACTCCCTCAGGGTCAGCCGCTTCTCCAAGCAACGAGTTGGAGGTAGATCCCTGTCCGCGGCAGGGGCCTCCCTCTGAAACAGCCCTCCTGCCTCCCTGAAACTTGAGGAGAACCATCTCCGGAAGCACCTCAAAACCTTCCTCTTTGCTTCTGCTTGCTCTCTCCCTCTCCCCTGCTAAATTCCTGACTGAAACTGCTCTGAATCTGCAACTGGGCCACTCTCACCCATCTCGGTCCCTGGCCCAGCCACTCTCCCCTTGCACTGCCTCCGTTGGCAACCCCTGCACTGCGTGACTGTCTCTGTATCCCTACAGCCCCCCTTCCCAGCACTTGTCTGCACATACCATGCACTTGCTACCAGCTGGCTCTTATTATTTATCCTGTTATTCTACTACCGTTGTACTGCACTTTCCCCTATCCCTTTCCCCTTGCACTTTCCCTTCCCCTCTGCCCATGCACTTGCACGATCTGAATGACACCTGGCCTAGTAAGATCGTTGTCTGTCTTCCCTCTGTCCCCCCTCCCTGCCTCGTTGCGCCTTGAAACACTTATGTATAGGCGCGTTACAAATGCCATATCATATCATATCAACGCGCTGTGTTCAAGAGCAAGGAATGCATTCCTAATTTCATTGAAAACCTGCGTACACTCGTCATTCCTCCACAGGTTGCAGTTTAGCCTGTAAGGGAATGACGCACTCATTTTCCAAGAGGAGAAACTAGTACACTTCTGTTGAATGAAAGTATGCAGTGTCTTTAGGTGAGGAGACGAAAATCTCCAATGACGTTCGATCTTTTCAAAGATAGCGGTAGTGCACTCTCACAAACCTGTACCCTGCCAACACTGCACATCATATAAAACTAACTTTACTTGTCAAGAAATATTCTAGGACGTTATAGTGGCCTGTAGGCTACATACCCCTCCAGGATATTGCAGCATTAAATATTTTGTGACATAAAAAAGGCAAGTTTTAAAGCATCTTTGCCTGATTAAGAGGCGAAGCAAATAGGCTGCAATAAATGCAATTGTGTGCTGGAAAACTTGAATTTCTTTAAGCCACAAACTATCATTACCTCTCCGATCAGATTTGTTAGTTTTCTTGCACCTTATGTGCATGTGGTCATTTAATGCATGTGGGAGGCTGTGACGGGTTGGGAATGGATGTCCGAGCTCATCAATTGTGCATCAAAAATGTGTACAGAGACGTGTGTTAGACACGAACCTTCATTATACTATTTCAGAAGCAATTCGGTGCAGCATACATTGCATACAGGATGCTGAAATAGCAAGATGCAAATTACTATATCTACTACCATGCACGGAAATCTTGCACACTTGGAACATATTTTGTATGATGTTAAGCAGCAAACTCAACGAGTACATCCTGTTTAATCAAAAACGCCATACGCATGTCCTGTTTAAATCATAGGCCGTGTGTGTATGTCCTATTGAAAACAAAACCCATCTGTATATCTTGTGTAAACGCACAGAGAATATCATGACAGTGCAGAAAAAATGCTAGTATATAGAACAGTTTAGAAGTGTTGATTGCACTAACAAAATACATGCATTGTTTGTGTTTCGTAATTCTAATAATTCTATGATCTTGGGAAATATATTTTAATATACCCACCTACCAATTTGTCCATACCGTCTAGTCATCAATAGTGACTCGTTAAAGGAGAAGTGCGCTCAAAAATGTTATTGTCCCGATCGTTTGGGCATGTATTAAGCATACTGTATTTTTTCCAATGCATCTTATCTTAGCTTTCCTCACTTTTACACATGAGAAATAAACAGGTTGGGCGCGGCCATCTTGTGCTATTCTTATCTGTTGATGTATCGCCCTAAGTTCAAGTGCGTTTGTGGCAAGAATACAGATTGGCTGAAGCTGACATCACTAGTCCAAAAGATATGCTCTACTTATTTTCCTGAGGTTCAACATGACTAATCTCCCACATGTTGTGGTATTTGGATTTGTGTTGAGATAGTTCATTCAGTCTTGGAAGCAAGACAATGAAGAGCAACACCAGTTTGAACCCCAGTCCTGCACTCTGATACTGGTTTCCGGTATTGAGTTTGTTACGAAAGATTAATTAATTAATTAATCGTGACTGGCTACTGGTGGCAATAGGGCTACACATTAGAGGCATTCTGTGTTCATCATAGTCCTGTGGATGGTGTAGTATCACATGGCACTGAAAAGATGTGTTACCAAACTTGGTCCCAGACCTTTCACACCACACTGTGTTATTTCAGGAAGTGAGATGTTGTCTTGTGCCATTAAGAATGTTTTCTTGTTGGAGCAGGAAGGCATGTCCGCCTTTACTATTTTGGCTGTGAACGGGTTGATGGGTATGGTGGTAGTAGAAGTGTTTCTTTGACTGCCTCATGCTGATATTGTACACTTTCAGATATGACAGTCTGGGCCTCATTACGACCTTGGCGCTAAGTGAAAAATGATGGCGGTAAATGGTTACCGCCATCGTTTTCCGCCAGGGACGATTATGACCCGTGACCGTTAACTACGATGCCATTAGCGCCATCGTAGTTAACGCTGCCGCTAACTGCACCAAGGGAGCGCGCACGCGACCTCCCACACCGTACTTAGCGCCATGGCGGTAAGGTACGCAAATGCCGACCCGAGCGGACATGCACCTAACGCCATCACCCAGGCCGTTAAGTACCTTACCGCCATGGTGCTAATTACGCCATCGCGAACCAACCGTAAAGGGACATGTAAAGTGAATGCAGCTGCCACAGGTGCACAGAAACAGCACAGGTGAAGGCAATACAGACTCAGGAAGTACAAAAAGTGCACACCCCACCCCTTCCCACACCCAGTCACACTCCACAATGATACCAATACGACTAGCAATGTTGGGGCTGGAGGACCTGATAGCAATGCGAGTGCTACAACTGCAGCAACAACAACAACAACAACAACAACAACAGGCTGCACGGAGGAGACGCAGGAGGAGAAGGAGGGCAAGGCAGGGCCAGCTAGCCCCACCAGCACAGCCAGTGGCACCACGCAGGCAGCCCCCAATCCCACGCATCAGAGCCAGTCCATTCAACCTCACTGCAGAGCAGATCCATACCCTGTACCGTTTGGACCGGGACACCATTACCGCCATCGTAGACATGACACACAACAACATCGTCAGCATGATAGAAAGTCCAACCGCCATCCCACCCCTACTGAAGGTAGTGTCTGTACTCCACTTCCTGGCCACAGGCACCTATCAGCACACAGTGCGGCACTTGCATGGAATCTCACAACCATTATTCTCACGTACGCTCATCCAAGTGCTCAATGCCCTCCTCAAGCACACAAATGACCACATCTCATTACCACGGACTGCCCAGGAGATTGCAAACACCAAAGTGGGATTCCATGCACTAGCAGGCATACCTGGTTGCATTGGTGCCATCGACTGCACCCATGTGGAATTGGTTGTTCCACGTGCCATGGAGGTACCGTACCGCAACCGGAAACAGTACCACTCAATTAACGTGCAAATGGTCTGTGACTCCAACAAGATCATCACACATTGTTGTGCCCGATTCCCCGGATCAACCCATGACGCAATGGACCCGAGGAACTCCACAATACCACGCTACATGGAGCGACATGCAGGCCCAAGATCCTGGCTACTCGGTGAGTCCAATGTCATGACCATGGAAATGTGAAGTGGGTAGGTGAATGACATACCGATGCATACTCCACCTGGCTGAAAGGGGGGGGGGGGAATGATGCATACTCCACCTGGCTGAAAGGGGGGGAATGATGCATACTCCACCTGGCTGTGAGTAGCAGAGAGAACGGAGATAGATGATACCCTAGAGCAACCCAGACTCCACCCAACGCCAGTAAAGCCAATACCCAATGTATGCAGCCCTCCCCTGTGAATGAGGTCGTGCCCCAACCATGACACAACCATCTGCATGTGCATTTTACCAAATCAGACCCCATTGCCAACAATGAAGAACACCTAAATGCACCAAACACCATCAACCGACAGGCCTGTCCCCCACAACTGACCACGAAGGAGGCACATGACGGACAGAAACATCAACACACCATTACACAGACAGCAGGGCCCCCAAAATGGCCCTGTCCACATCACCATCGCTCACTGGGGCCATGATGAGGCGCACAGAAATGTTGCAATGATGTGCGCATTGCCATTACAGGACATGTGCCAGGCCAACTAACCAAACGGCATGAACGGACACAGTGGATGGGCACTCACAATGCACTCCACCCCACTGCATACATTGGGTGATGGCATGCAAGACAGGCCATGGGAGACATGAGCATATACTTGTTGCATTGTGTGAATTGATCAGTGCATGTAGGAGTGATCCAAAGTAACAGTTGGATACAAGCCATGGTGGCACATCATGTTTTTTGTCATACGTCATGACTGACACATACAATCTCGCCCAAATACAGGTGATGCAGGCTATCCCCTGAAGAGGTGGCTCCTTACACCAGTCCGGAACCCGCAGAACCAGCACGAGGAGGACTTCAACCGTGCACATACACGTACCCGTGTGGTCATAGAGCAAACATTTGGCCTATTGAAGGCACGGTTCCGATGCCTCAGCAGGTCTGGTGGTGCACTCCTGTACCGCCATGAGAAGGTGGCAAAGATCGTCATGTCATGTGTCATGCTACACAATATGTGCGTCAGACGGAATGTGCCCCTGCCCCCTGACGCAGAACTGCAACCACCTGACGATGACGATGAGGAGGGTGCAAATGGGGCGGCACCCTATGGAGGAGGCGATGCCCCGGAGGGGCGTGCAATGCGCCAAACTATCATCGACCACTGCTTCTAACACACACGGCTGGTGTGTACCACATGGAGACTGCACTTGGGCCACTGTGTGTTCCTGGGACATGCACACTGTGGACTGTACACCAATAAAGCACACATATGCAATGAAAATGTCGACACAATTCATTTTGGAGAAGCAAAAAGTGTATTTCGGAGATAACATGTCGTGGCACACCCCCTCCCCCCTCCCCCCTGAATACCCCAACACACCCACTCCCCCCTCCCCCCTGAATACCCCAACACACCCACTCCCCCCTCCCCCCTCCCCCCTGAATACCCCAACACCCCCTGTGATCAAGTGGCTGATGTATTATTGCACCGGGCAGGCACTATTGGCAGCCCCCTCTCCCAGACCCCGGGGCACCCCTGCCTGTGCTCCGCAGGGTCCTGCCTGATCGGCGGACGGGGCTGCTCGGGGTGGAACTGGCAGCGGAGGATGTGCTTGGCTGCTCAGTTGGATGCATGTCTCGAATTGAGCGTGCAAGCTCAGACAGCACGCGCCGCATGGCAGCAAGTTCGGCACAAATGTCCTTTGTGGAGGACTGCATGTCAGCCCTCAGGGTCTCGGAGGTTTGCACCATCGCTGCCCTCAGGGTCTCGGTGCTTTGCACCATCGCTGCCCTCAGGGTCTCGGTGCAGTGTTCCATTGATGCCCTTGCACCCCCACATTCCGTGACATGCTCATTAAGAAGCGAGGAGAGTTGCTGCTGGCAAGTTATGATCTCCTCCAGGCTCTCTGTGCCATGCCTATTGCCTGTGGTGTGTCCATGGGACTGCTCCCCTCCTGCAGATTTACAACAGGGCTTGGGGGGGGATGGCCAATCGTCATCATCGATTTGCACCTGTGTGGCATCCTCATGTGGGCTGCTTTGGGACAGGGTGGGGGATTGGAGGTGGGCAGTGGGGGGTCCCACATCAGTATCCTCTGCATCCCCTGCATCACCGTCTGAGCAAGCTGGTATGGCAGCAGTTACCCCCATAGTGCTGCTTCCTGCTGAACCTGTCCCCTCTGTGGGAACCATTTGGGGGATGTTTACTGCTTCTGCTGCAGCTACCTTGCTACCTGCTGGGGTGCCGGTCAGTGGCCTGTCCTGTTGTCTGGCACCGGCTTTTGGCTGCTGTGGTGTTTTTTTAGCTGCAGCAGAGGTGGAGGGTTGTAGTGTTGGCCCTGTGGTCCTGGCCCTCTTGACAGGTGTGGTGTCAGTTGTGTCCTCATCATCGGGTTCTGAGTTTGAGCCTGTGGTGGAGCAAAGGAGGAAGAGTGTTATTGATGGGTCTGCGTACATTGCGCGTGCATCGTGATGGATGACATCATTTGGGTTACTAGATGCGGCACATTTGAGGCAGGGGCATACAGGTTGTCTCACTTTTGCGTGGAAGTAGCATGGAGGTATGTGGGTGCCTGCAGTTAGGGTGTGCATACTGCATGCGTACTGGGTGGAGGTCAGATGTGGCTCTAGGCAGTGCCCTGCTGATGTGTTGCATTTACACTATAGGGTAACATTGGGCTTCACATGAATGGACTTCAGTGACTCTAGCATGGCTTCATTTGAGGCACCTACCTGCATCGCCTGATGCCGGTGCTCCTCGCTCCATCCCTCCTACCCCTTCAATGGACTCCATCCCGATTGTTGAGGCGCATATTTCTTCCCAGGGCTGTAGTTTGATTGGGGACTCAGATCCTCCGCCGGTCGCCATGCCCATGTTGCGGTTCGCCGAGAGGATGCTCCTGACGCGGAGCCGGAGATCGTCCAAGCGCTTCCGGCACTGCCTTGCGTTGCGGGGGACGGTCCCTACCGCACTAACCCGCTGGGCAACTAAGGCCCATATGGCCTTCTTCACAATAGCCGGCCGGGTCATCTGTGTGGAAAAGACCACAGCGGAATTCTCCTGTAGGGTCTCAGCAAGTATGTTGAGCTCCTCCCTTGTGAACCGGTCTTGCCGCTGCCGGTCACAGGCTTTTCGGACAGATTTGGGCATTTTCGAGCAGGGAAATGGGTAGGTATTGGTTTTTGCAGGGTCTCAGGGTCAGATGTCGAGTGGTTGCGGAGGATGCCGATGGATTGTGTTTTTCAAGATGGCCGCCGTGCTCTTTCCCGTTCCGGCGCGATGGCGCTACTTCCGGTTCCGCTTATTTACGGTGACCGTAAAGTACGCTGACCGCTAATTAAGGTCACCGCTAAGTACGGTGACCGCTAAGATGGATGGCGGAAGTGTACCTAGCGCGGCGGACGACGCCGGTGAGTGCCGTTTTGGGGTCATTTCCGCCATCGCGTACTTTACATTACCGCCATGGCGTAAAGCTCGTGCCCGATGGGTCGGAATGAGCCGCACTTTACGCCATCGGGCCAAGCCGTAAACGCTATTTACGCCATGGCGGTAATGTCCGATACTTACCGCCAAGGTCGTAATGAGGCCCTCTGTCTTTAAAAGACCTTCGGCAAAGGTGGAAGAAGTTTTCTACTTTGTTCCTACCTCTTCAAATGTGGCATTAGCCTTCTCCACTGTTTCTCTGATGTCCAGAATCATTGGTTGCAGAGGCCTCAACACAGATAGGTCAGTACTGTTACCTTAGTCATAGTCATCATTATCACTATTAATATCCTGAGACTTATCATTGGTGGATGTTGTTAGTGGTAATGGGAATCAGGAATAGTAGTTTCAGTAACTATGCTACAGGACATTATAGGTTATAGGACATACTATCCATATTGAATTAGAAAGATAATGCTGCATATGCTGCATGTTACCCAAGGTGCCTTGGGCTAATCTGTAGCATTCCTAATATTGATAGTCATTTGAAATACTGTTGAAAACTTTGTTTAAATAACAGTGGTTCCCAACTCCTTCACTCTTTAAAATAATACACGTGTAATGTATTGTATTTAGGATACAATACAAAAGATGGTGAAGAGCCTCTATTGTCCAATTTTCACAACAATAAGACACAGGTGGCCCTCCCTCCTAGTGCCATTTCTAGCCCCTAGAAATGATTTTGAGAGAAACAAACTAAGTCTGACATACATTATATATATATTCAATGAAAAAACTTTGTTAAAGGGACGTTATGGTTAAGTTGCGCTACTAAAAACCTATGAAATCCAGTATGAACGGGACGTTATGGTTCCAAGTAAAACTGAAAAACCCCTGAAATTCACCAGTTATGGTAAGCTAAGCAGCCATAACTAGCGCCACCACCGTGCAATGCTTAAACTAACACCCAGAACATTAAAGATGACCTTATAAATAACACATGTGCAACATTTTCCCCTGTCCACCTGCCCCTCCATATTAGTGTTTGCTGTCTCTTCCCTCATTTCCCTCCCCACCTTTCGTTCTAAGCTCTCCTGCCACTTTTGTGTTATGCTAATGGAAATATTGTGGCGTTCATCCTCAGTTCCAGGGACTAGAACGGTGGATACCGGTCCAGCAGCCAAAGTTATTAGCCCAAGCGAAGCAAGGGTGGATAACAAGGTCTCTGGACCATTATCCCCCCATTCCAGCCCCTGAAATGGGGGAGGAAGGCCATTAGCAGCCTAGCTTCCCAAAGCGGGAACCCAGGGTACTAAAAAAGAGGATTTTTCTTCTTACACTGGGATGCCTGTGGTGTCCCGGTTTGGGAAGGAAAATCTTTTTCCAAGATAGCCACAATGGAAAGGGAAGGTAGGGGGTTCCATACAGGCCCCCTCTACGCTTTCCATGGCAGCCTGCAGAAGGCAAAAAGAGAACCCTATGACCATATTATAGGGTCCACAAGCACATTTTTCTTCCCTTTCAAATTTATCCTAATTTTGAATAACTTTACCACAAAGCCAGTCCCAGGTGGACATGGACACTTTAATCCTATGTTTTGTCCCTCGTAATCATGGCCAGTAGCCAGATTGTCCGGATCATTACCTTATTCCATGACCCGGACAATCTGGCCACTGCCCATGACCACAGGCTACCCCTCAGTCACTGCTATTTTTTGTAGCTACATTATGACACCTGTCAAAATATAAAACACTGCCACATTTCCAAAACCATGGTTGTAGGTCATTGCAAGTTTCTTGGAAATCCACCCATGTTTTATTTTTTCAAAAGTGTCAAATGTATGCACATGGCAATCGTCATATAACCTAGCTCCCACTTGACAAAATCCATTCAGACTTTACAAAAACAATTATATCTAGATCTGTAATATTTTTGCAAACCTTTGTGTAGATTTGTCAAATGGCACCACATTTATAAGCCTTTACAATATTTTGGGCCCCCCCCCCTCTAATGTTGCTCCCTCTTGACAGAATCCCACCAAACTTTGCAAAAACATTTAAATCTAGATCTATTATCAGTTTGCCAAATGAAGGGGGTAATTCATAGAATTCAGCGCACAAGTGGCGCACGCGGCTTGCGCACAGTGGGCGCGTGCGGCACTCTGCGCCAGCCGCGTGCACAAAAATCCATTTCCACGCACAGCGTATTCATGGATTTAAACATCCATAACTAGCCGTGGAGCCCTGCAGCAGTGCCAGTTACGCCCCCAACCCTTGCGAGTGCGCTATGAACAGCGCACAAATCCCGTACATGGCGCTCAGGCCAGTGGACCAGCATACAGCCCCTCAACCACGAATGCGAGTGGGGTACATGTATTTCGAGGGTGCGCGGGAAGTTTTACCCGCGATTGGCCTTGTGCGAGTGGGGTATGTGTATTACGGGGGTGCGCGGCGAGAATCAAACACGATTGGCCCTGTGTGAGCAGGGTACGTGTATTTCGGGGGTGCGCAGGGAGAATCACATGTGATTGGCCCTGTGCGAGCGGGGTACGTGTATTTCAAGGTTGTGTGGTAAGAATCACATGCTATTGGCCCTGTTCGAGCGGGGTATGTGTATTTCGGGGGTGCGTGGGAAGTTTTACCCGCAATTGGCCTTGTGCGAGCAGGGCATGTGTATTACAGGGGTGCACGGGGAGATTCACACGCAATTGGCACTGTGCGAGCGGGGTACGTGTATTTCGGGGTGCGTGGGGAGAATCACATGCGATTGGCCCTGTGCGAGCGGGGTATGTGTATTTCGGGGGTGCGCAGGAAGTTTTACCCACGATTGGCCTTGTGCGAGCGGGGTATGTGTATTACGGGGGTGTGCGGGGAGAATCACATACGATTGGCCCTGTGCGAGCGGGGTACGTGTATTTCGGGGGTGCGCAGGAAGTTGTACCCGCGATTGGCCTTGTGTGAGCGGGGTACGTGTATTACGGGGGTGTGTGGGAAGTTTTACATGTGATTGGCCCTGTGCGAGCGGGGTACGTGTATTTCGGGGGTGAGCAGGGAGAATCTCATGCGATTGGCCCTGTGCGAGTGGGGTATGTGTATTTTGGGGGTGCGCGGGAAGGTTTACCCACGATTGGCCCTGTGCGAGCGGGGTATGTGTATTATTGGGGTGCGCGGGGAGAATCACACGCGATTGGCCCTGTGCGAGCGGGGTATGTGTATTTTGAGGGTGCGCGGGGAGAATCACACGCGATTGGCCCTGTGCGAGCGGAGTACGTGTATTTCGGGGGTGCACCAACAAATTGTTACTGTGTGTCCTCCCAGGTGTGCCCTCTCCCCCCTCCCCAGGGCCTGCAGGCAGACCACAACACAGGGGAACACACTGCACCCCTGGCCATGCCCCACAGGCAGCCCATCCACCCTGGCGAAGCCCCCAGCCAGCCCACATGTCACCACGCACGAATGAGCACTGACACATGTCCCCCAGCACCCCCATCCACCCAGCATTGAGGGTCAGGCCCCGACTCATGTCCCCCAGCACCCCCATCCACCCAGCATTGAGGGTCAGGCCCCGACTCGTGTTCCCCAGCACCCCCATCCACCTAGTATTGAGGGTCAGGCCCCGACTCATGTCCCCCAGCACCACCATCCACCCAGCATTGGGTGTCAGGCCCCGACTCATGTTCCCCAGCACCCCCATCCACCCAGCATTGACAGGCACCTGCCAGCAGGCCCCGACTCTTGTTCCCCAGCACCCCTATTCACCCAGTATTGAGGGTCAGGCCCTGACTCATGTCCCCCAGCACCCCCATCCACCCAGCATTGAGGGTCAGGCCCGACTCATGTTCCCCAGCACCCCATCCACCCAGCATTGACGGGCACCTGCCAGCAGGCCCCAACCCATGTCCCCCAGCACCCCCATCCACCCAGCATTGAGGGTCAGGCCCAACTCATGTTCCCCAGCATCCCCATCCACCCAGCATTGACGGGCACCTGCCAGCAGGCCCCGACACATGTTGCCCAGCACCCCCATCCACCCAGCATTGAGGATCAGGCCCCGACTCATGTCCCCCAGCACTCCTATCCACCCAGCATTGAGGGTCAGGCCCCGACTCATGTTCCCCAGCACCCCCATCCACCTAGCATTGAGGGTCAGGCCCCAACTCATGTCCCCCAGCACCCCCATCCACCCAGCATTGGGGGTCAGGCCCCGACTCATGTTCCCCAGCACCCCCATCCACCGAGCATTGAGGGTCAGGACCCGACTCATGTCCCCCAGCACCCCCATCCACCCAGCATTGAGGGTCAGGCCCCGACTCATGTCCCCCAGCACCCCCATCCACCCAGCATTGACGGGCACCTGCCAGCAGGCCCCGACTCTTGTTCCCCAGCACCCTCATCCACCCAGTATTGAGGGTCAGGCCCCGACTCATGTTCCCCAGCACCCCCATCCACCCAGCATTGACGGGCACCTGCCAGCAGGCCCGACAAATGTTGCCCAGCACCCCCATCCACCCAGCATTGAGGGTCAGGCCCCGACTCATGTCCCCCAGCACCCACATCCACCCAGCATTGAGGGTCAGGCCTCGACTCATGTTCCCCAGCACCCCCATCCACCCAGCATTGAGGGTCAGGCCCGACTCATGTCCCCCGGCAACCCCAACCACCCAGCATTGGGGGTCAGGCCCGACACATGTTCCCCTGCACCCCACATGTCATGAAGATGCACATTCATAGGCCTCGTGTCCACCAAAATCCCACTTCATGCCACCCCAGTCTTTAGACACAATCAAGTTTCCCATCCACCCCACACTGAAAGGCCTATTACTTGTCACTAACCAAAAGTCAAATATGCCCATCAACACATGTCCGTCACACGCACACACTGGATGCGAGTGATTGTGTAAACCCACATTGTGACATGCAGTAAACCAAAGAGCAAATACCACACATGGAATTAAGCAATCAAAATGTATTGTGCACAAAAATAATAAAAATGATTCAAAGCATGTAAATAATCATAAACAAGAAAAAAAGGCATGTCCAAATTAAAAATAATAATAATGATGACACAATCCAAATTAATCCTAAATAAAGTTTGTCAAAAATCCTTGTCCACCTAAGTAAATCCAAAGGAAACCAAAGTCCAAGAAATCCATTGAGCCATGGTGAGGGTAAATGATGTTCGAAAAAAAATCCACTTTCCAACTATGTACAAATATTGCAACAAGGGTCCATGAGCCCAACAAATGAAATGAAACCTATATACAAAACCCTACCTAATTTACAACTATATACAAAAACGTGGGCATTGTCCAAGAGTCCCAAAATAATAAAAAAAAGAAAGGAAACCTATCACTAACTAAATATATACAATGGTGGCGGGCAAGTCCTGCGGCTCACTCTGTGATTTTGCGGCCCAGGGCATCATCGAACTCCATGTCTATCTCCTGGAGGCGGGACTCTGTCCTGGCCCCGAGGTCTCGCAGGGATGCACTCATGGCCTGTTCCAACTCCCTGTCAGTTGCCTCAAGGCACTCAGCCCGCCTCAATGCCCGGCGCATGGAGAACTCCGCCCTGACCATGGTGAGCTGCGCCTCTTCTGCCCGCTGCTGCTCCGCATCTATACACTGGCCCAACCGCAGCCACACGGAAGACACTCCCATTCCAGGGTTCTCCTGCCCTCTGGCCGATGCCTGCCCCTCTGATGTTGATGGTCCCGAGCCATCATCGCTCCCACCTAGAGCCTGCTGCAGCTGCTGCTGTCCATGTGCCCTGTCCAATGATGCCTGCACATCCTCCATCTGCTGGTCTCCAGTTGTTGGGGTGTCCACCCCTGCTGGACCGCCGACTCCCGACTGTGGAAGGGATGGGATCTCCACCAAGCTGGCTGTGTTGGTTGGGCCAGGTCCACAGGGGGCCCTGGTGGAATCTGGGCCGGAAGACGGCAGGGAGAACGACTGGTGCATAGTCTCCACAGAGGAGGAGAGGTCTGCCAGAATGCACGACACATGTAGGAACCCACCGACCAGGGCCCCTCCCAACAGTGCCACGTTGCCGGTATCAGGTAATATTGCCCCAGGAAGCACGCACGTCATCACGAATGTCACGCATGCGCAACGCGACACCAATCAGGACGGAGCCCATACGGTCATGGGACTACTCATCCGCAGGTAGTGGAGAGCCACATGATGTGGGCCTCCCCCCTACCTGCAGACGGGCCTGGGACGGGGCATCCCTGCTGGTGCATGGTGGTGCATTCACAGGGTCAGGGACAGCGACATGCACAGGCCTCTCTGCGGTGACCTGTGCTGCCTCCCGAACCTGGCCCTGGACTGCACCACTTGCAAAAATGGTACTACCCCCACCAGGCCCCATATGCGGCTCAGTAGCAGGCTCCTCCTCCTCTGTGGAGACCACCAACCTGGATGTCTCTGCACCGTCTTCCGCCATGGCAAGCCTCTGTGGGTGCTCACCCGGCCCTTCCGCTACAGCCGTAGTGGCAGACGCTGCACCAGTCCCCTCGCTCCCGGATGATGGCAAGTCCTGGGAGGGTGGCTGGGCCTTGCGTCGCCGCCCGGTGGAGGCCTCTCCGCCGCTCGGCTCCACAGCGCCGTCTCTGCCCTCTTCTTCATTCGACGCTGCGTAATGGGAGACATAGAACACAAGCATCAGGGCACTGTACAATAGTCCCCTAGACAGGAAGCAATAACACATGAGTGGCACTGTCAAACGTCACTTCCATCCTGTCCCTCCATAACACATGGGTCAATGCACGCAACACACATGCAGAAACAGGCACGGTGCATGCAATCAACATCAGCATCCATGTACAAGGCCCTCCATGGACATAAATGTTGCCTTCAAACTCACATGCATCATGGCTCATCATGATCCCATGCACACACATCGCCGGAGGGTCATGCATCCTGGCTTGTACACCACAGACACAGTGGATACATGGTGACCAGACTGCATGAGTGAATCTAAACATCGTCATGGACATGTGTCATGCATCCATGGCATTGTAAAATCACACACATGCCTCTCAGACACACAGACATGAACACCATACATGTACATGACAGCAGCACATATCTCTCACCCCCCACCCATGTCCATGAACAGGGACTGGCATGCATTCATGTGTGCATTCCTCATGCAGCTCCCCATGTCTCATTGGAACACATGCAGCATCCATGTGGTTCACGCATTACTGGTCTCACATGCATTTCCATGATGTCCTGGTGCACACACATCCATACATGGCCTATGTTACACATACAGGCAAGTAGCTGACTACCAGCACACTGCAACATGCCCTGTTTCACACAGCAATGCATGGCGACGTACTGCTCAACTTCAGACGGGACTTCCTGCGAAGGATCTGGGCGTGGAGCACAGGGCTTAGTCATTCCAGGACCCTCATCTGGATGTTGCTCAGGTGGACCCTACACCCCTCTGCATCCTCTGCCTTCACGAGGCGCCGGGCCTTGCTGAGAGTCCTGGACCTGAGGTCCTCCCAGCGCTTCCGGACGTGCTTGCTGTCGCGGGTTGCCACCCCCTCCGCATTGATGGCAACCACGACTTCCTCCCAGATCCTCTCCCGTCCTTCCTTGTCGGCACGCGATGTTGTGAAGAGGGCATCATAATGCCCCAGGACATGCTCCACCAGGACACCAACTTTTTTCTTACTGAAGCTGGTGGCCCTCTGCCTCTCTGGCTGGGGGTCGCCAGATGTCTTGGACGGTGTTTGCCCCGACATGGCGACCCCTGAGGCAGGTGTGGGTGGGCAACTGGGTCCTGGGTCTGGGATGTGGAGCGATGGTATTCCAGTAAGGAGTCTTCTGTTCCAGCAGGGGTGGACACAGCAAGTTGGCCCCTGCAGATGGCTGACGTTCAGGCCCCAAATAGCAGAGCACGAGCCAGCAGGCAGGCAGGCAGCAGCAGATGGCAGGTGGGGGCGTGCTCGGGGCTCTTGGGGGCAGGAAAATGGCCTTTTGGGCAGGAGCGTGGTCTTCCGTGTATTTTCACGTGGCCAGCTT
The DNA here is from genome assembly GCF_040938575.1 of Ambystoma mexicanum. Lineage (NCBI taxonomy): Eukaryota > Metazoa > Chordata > Amphibia > Caudata > Ambystomatidae > Ambystoma > Ambystoma mexicanum. Next base: position 445,255,076 of record NC_090935.1, on the reverse strand, counting down.
GATACGGAGTGATTTGGCATGTGAACAAAATGCATGTCAGCGTGTAATTCGAGGAAAGGCCCTTAGCGTGTAAGCGTGTCTGTGACGTAGCACGCACGGACGTTTCCCTCAAAACGGGTGCATAGTGGATCAGCACGTGAAAAAAACACACGTCCATGTGTGAATGCGTGTAATACGAGGAAAGGGTCTAAGCGCATAAGTGATGTGACGCACGCGGGTGTTTCCCTCAGCACGGGTTAAAGGTGAGCGGGGCCAGCAGTTCGCTGTAAGTGCCTTTCATGGAGACTGACATGTGTGTTGCTACTTCGTGTTGTTTTGCGCGCCATCACAACTTTACAGCGGATCAAGGACGCATCTCTCCTTTTGGCGGGGTTTTGGTTATGCGTGTTTGTCATCATCGCGCTAGTCTGACCGTGAGTGTCGCATGCTATTTTTCCCACTTCGGGTGCCCCTGTGTATCGCGTACCCGTTTTCGAGGTCATAGTAGCCTGCATGTCCCACGCGTATACATTTTTTGTGTTCCAGCATGCATGGCAGGTTCTCTTTTGTGTGTGACATGTCTGCTTGTTGTGTTTGGTGTATGTGTGATGTCTATGTGTGTGTGTGTGTGTATTGTGTGCTTCTAACATGTGTAGTGAACTTTTTTCTCTCTACTTTTCAGATGATGACGCAATGGAGCCAGAGGATGGTGTTGTCATGCCAGGCACATTATCACTACAGCATCCCGGCACAAGTTGGGGTTGTGGGGTGGTAGGCCACGAAAACCCACATGTGCTACAGACCATCTTGTCTTTGGCTGGCAATGAGTCCAGCCCTGATGACCACTCTGACGTCCATGTCGAGTTGGATGTGCATCATGTCCATATGTCAGGGGTGAGTGATTTTGATGTGGACACTCCTCTGTCCGCGACACCTGCACTGAGGGGTCAGACAGTGTTGGAACCTCAGCCTGTGGTGGATCGAGACGCAGGGTCACCCTCCACACCAGTCGCTCATGTGCCTGGGTCATCACGTCGACAGGGGCATGTAGTCGTGTAGCCGCGGGCGGTGCCAACCCAACGAGGACACCCGGTCCTTGGGTTCCGCAGGTGTCAAGCCCAGCAACACAGTGGCCACGCGTAACCGCGGTATACTGAGTGGGAGCAAGACATGACTGCCAGGGGGCAGCAATGGTGAACATATCTGTGAGCAAGGAGAGTGTGGCCCAATCTGTGCTCCCGCCTGCTAGGATGGTGCTTCTCCAGCAGCGGGTGGCACGGTCCATGGCTCGCTCACTCAGGCTGGGCATGGCGGCCTCAGACAGGGCACACCAGGCTGAAATGGTGTCTTTGCATGAAGCAATTGCTGCTCACGCAGAGGCACACATGGGGGCTCTGAGGGCTGAGTATGAGTCCCTCAGATCCACTCTGGGTGTCCTCTTGATGTCCCAGAGGGCGCAGTCAGAGGAGAGGTTTGAGCAGCTTGAGCGTACCATCTCGGCTGAGCTACGTGCTTGCCGGGAGGTGCATCAGTTGTCCTGCCAGGCCTTGCAGGAAGAACTCCGTGTTACACGTGTTACCTTGCAAGAGGAAGCATGCGTATCATGGGAGGTTTTGCATGCAGACCTACGTGTCATGGCCACACAGAACCAGGCTCACCCATCCGGCAGACTTGCTGCCGACGAGTGGCAAGCTGCAGCTAGGGCTCCAGTGCCACGTCCTCCTTTTCAGGAAGAGCCAGACTCGGACGATGTCTCATTAACGCTCACCCTTTGAAACAGTGTTCCATAAGTGTAACAAGTGCATTGGTGTCTTCTTCGTTTAGGTATATTAGCAGAGATGTCCACGTTCAACAGAAAACGAAGTAAACATGGCAGACGTATCGAAAGATTAAGACGCACTTCATGCTGTGCCACAACCAATCGGCGAAAGCTTAACATGGTCACGGCCAGCACGCCATGGAATAGCCAATTGCAATCTTCTCCACGGAGCAAACAGGGAAGTGGGACCGTGGAGCGGACATAGATATCACTAATTTGTAGAGACATAATTTTTGATTGTTTTTAAGGGAACTACTGGATGGATTGTCACAAAATTTACAAAAGCACAATTTTGCGACCAAGCCCGTGCAACTGCTGCAAATTTGTTTGAAAACTGTCCAGCGGTTTGGCCTGTAGCCGAGCACAAAGTGTTCCCCCATTCAGTCTATGGTGAAAAAAAATACGTTTTGGGACCTCCCCTATAACTTTGCCCCCCCGGACCAAACATCTCCAAACTTTGCAAAAAAATTCAGAGTGGCCATATACGTTTTTTGCAAAGTTTAGTGAGGATTCGTCCAAGTGGAGCGGAGTTATAAGCTGCCCAAAAAGTGCTTGTCCTATGGAAACAGCAACTGAACCATAACTACACAGCCACTACCATGGCCATGTAATGTATCTATATATATATATATGTAATATATATATATATATATATATATATATATATATATATATATATATAAATATATATATATATATATATATCACATGGCCACGGTAGTGGCCATGTAGTTATGGTTAAGTTGCTGTTTCCATAGGAAGAGCACTTTTTGGGCTGCTTATAACTTCGCTACCCCTGGGCGAATCCACACCAAACTTTGCAAGAAAAGTATATGGCCCACTCTGAATATTTTTTGCAAAGTTTGGTGAGATTTGGTCCAGGGGGGCAAAGTTATAGGGGGGTCCTACCTCAAACCGCTGGACGGATTTCACCAAATGTGGACCAGGAGCAGCAGTTTCCAGTAGTTTTTTAGAAAATGACCAAAAAGTAGGTCAGAAAAAATTAGTGATATCTGTGTCCGCTTCACGGGCACACTTCCCTGTTCGCACCGCGGACAGGACGGGGATTGGGCAAGCGCTTGCGTGATGTCTGCGGACATCTGACGTGCGCTCTAATTGGCTGCCGTGAAGCATGCAGTGCGTCTATTGTGAGAGACGCCCGCCATCTTTGTTCATCGGTTCATGGAGCGTTTCCCAGTAAGCTCCGTGTGTTCCTCCCGTTCCCCCACCCACGCTCCTGCTCTGTGTCTCTCTCCCATTCCCCCCACCCACTGCTCATGGCCCGTGTCTGTCTCCCATTCTCCCCACCCCCGCTCATGCCCCGTGTCTCCCTCCCATTCCCCCCCACCCCCGCTCATGCCTCATGTCTCCCCCATTCCCCCCACCCCCGCTCATGCCCCGTTTCTCCCCTGTTCCCCCCTGACACCCCGCTCATGCCTCGTGTCTCTCACCCGTTCCCCCCACCCCCGCTCATGGCCCGTGTCTCTCTCTTGTTTCCCCCAACCCCCGCTCATGGCCCGTGTCTCTCTCCCGTTCCCACCCACCCCCCGCTCATGCCCTGGGTCTCCCCTGTTCCCCCCCACCACCCACCCCCCGCTCATGCCTCGTGTCTCGCTCCAGTTCCTCCCACCCCCCACTCATGCCCTGTGTCTCCACTGTTCCCCCCACCCCCCGCTCATGCCCCGTGTCTCCCTCGTGTTTCCCCCCACCCCCTGCTCATGCCCATGTCTCCCCTGTTCTCCCCCACTCCCCGTTCATGCCTCGTGTCTCCCTCCCATTCCCCCCTAACCCCCCTGCATGCCACCCACCCCCCACTCATGCCCCGTGTTTCCTCTGTTCCCCCACCCCCCGCTCATGCCCGTGTCTCCCCTGTTCCACCCCACGCTCATGCCCCGTGTCTCCCTCGTGTTACCCCCACCCCCCTTCATGCCCCGTGTCTCCCTCCTGTACCCTCCTACCCTCCGCTCATGCCCCGTGTCTCCCTCCTGTACCCCCATCCCCCGATCATGCCCCGTGTCTCCTTCGTGTTCCCCCCGCCCCCGGTCATGCCCCGTGTGTCTCCTGATGCCCCCCGCTCATGCCCCATGTCTCCCTCGTGTTCCCCCCACAACCCGCTCATGCCCTGTGTGTCTCCTATTCCCCCCCACCCCCGCTCATGCCCCGTGGCTCCCTCATGTTCCCCCCACCCCCGATAATGCCCAGTGTTTCCCTTGTGTTACCCCCCACCCCCCTGCTCATGCCCCATGTGTCTCCTTCCCTCGTGTTCCCCCACCCCCGCTCATGCCCTGTGTTTCCCTCGTGTTACCCCCCAACCCCCCGCTCATGCCCCGTGTCTCCCTCATGTACCCCTCACCCCCCGCTCATGCTCCGTGTGTCTCATGTTGCCCCAAACCACTGCTCATGCCCCGTGTCTCCCTCGTGTTTCCCCCAACCCCTGCTCATGCCCCGTGTTTACCTTGTGTTACCCCCACCCCCCGCTCAAGCCCTGTGTCTCCCTCCTGTTCCCCCACCACCCGCTCATGCCCCTTGTCTCTCTCTTGTTCCCCCCACCCCCGCTCATGCCCCGTGTCTCCCTCCTGTACCCCCCATCCCCGCTCATGCCCTGTGTCTCCCTCCTGTACCCCCCACCCCCGCTTATGCCCAGTATCTGCCCTGTTCCCCCCACACCTCCCACTCATGCCCCATGTGTCTCCTGTTACCCCCCACCCCCCGCTCATGCCCTGTGTCTCTCTCGTGTTTCCCCCCACCCCCGCTCATGCCCCGTGTTTCCCTTGTTACCCCCAACCCACGCTCATGCCCTGTGTCTACCTCCTGTTCCTGTAACGCTCACCTGATTCCCGTAGAGGCGCCGGTCTTGACTGGGCGTATACCGTATCTTCAAAGGTGATGTGTAACACACGGCTGGCTCTTTGGGCTGGACCTCTGTGCACTGTATGTCTGGCTCGAAGGGTAAGATGTCTGCAGATAGAAAATGTGGGATTAATGAACTGGGTTATTGAAGGTCTCTCTCTTCTTCCCTTTCTCTTCTCCTGTAGAACCCCAAAGGTTAACGCTCTCACCTTAGGTAAGTGAACGCCGTGCTCTCCATCTGCCTCGAGGCAGGGTGCTGTAACCAGTTTCTTCACTGGATAAGGGGAGCAGGCCTCTTGACTTCAGAGGACTGCTGTCCGTCGTTTACTGCACGAACAGTAAGTTTCGAGTAATTCTAATGTCTTTAAAGTCTTTAGTAATGATGTCTCTTGTTTTGCAGGGTTCCGGCGATGGCGGATGGCGGGCTGAAGTGAGTTGAAGATGGAGCCCGTGTGATGAATAGAAGCGCCTGGAAGCACGTAAGTAAGCGCTTGTTGCCTGCTTCACGATGCGCTCTAACTGTCTTTTTATTTTGCAGGTACAAGTTCGGGGCGGCTGCAGGGTGCCGGAATACCCACTGGGTTAGATGTGGAAAGGAGTAATGGCACGTGAGTATTAAAGTTCCCCAATGTCTTTAAACGCACCTTGTTTTGTCTTTCAGATGCGGGATGCAGCGCCGAAGGCCTCCGGAGCGTGCGAAGAGTTGGTAAGCTTTTGCCTTTCAGATGCCGGAATGCAGTGTGAAGACCTCCGGAGCGCACGAAGAGTAGGTAAGCCTTTGTCTTTCAGATGCCGGAATGCAGTGCGAGGCGTTGGTGACACCCGATGGACCAGGTAAGTGAAGAGCTGTCACTGAAGACCGTAATGCTAACCTGTTCTTTCTTGTCTTTATAGGTGTTGCTGAAGACTGGATTCAGAATGGTAAGCCTTTTTCCTTAGGCCCTGGATCAGATGCAGAAGACACGATGAGCGTTCTGCTGCTGAGGATGCAGAATAACGCAAAGCAAGATTCATCCATCAGGTGTGGTTTAAATAGCCTCCAGTAGTGCTTAGGTGTCTCCTTCCACAGCCACGCCTAGGTAAGAAAAGAGTTCCTGCTTTCCAGAAGAGTTCCAGTGTTCTGAATCTAGGGAGTGGCTCCTGCCCCACCCAACAGGAAAAGTAGTTCCAAACAGAAGAGGATCAGAGACTCAACTGGCAGGCAAGTAAGCAGCATGGTCTGCTGCAAGTAAGTCCACCCAAGCATTATGAGCCCGGCGCTTCCAGCGCTGGGACTGGGCATATTTATGAGCCTGGTGCCACTGGCGCCAGGACTGGGTCCAAAAGGTCCCAATTGGGACTGGTTGGCACTCGCAACCTGGGTCATGGATCTGCTTCCAAGGGAGTTGGGAAAACCCTGACCTTTTGGAAGCAGAGATCATGACAGTACCCCCCCTCAAGGCCCCTCCCAAACCGGGCTTCTCCGGGGGTTTTGGCTTGTCAGGAAATGTTCGGTGAAATCTTTTGATTAGGCGTGGAGCGTGGACATATTCAGCAGGTTCCCAGGATTTCTCTTGGGGGCCGTAGCCTTTCCAGTCAATTAGGTAGAATAGTTTAGATTTGGAGATCTTGGAGTCCAGAATGCTTTTGACTTCAAACTTGAGTTCTCCATCAACTAGGATAGGTTTTGGAGACTTGGTTAGTCGGGTTTGAGGTTGCACGGGTTTTAATAGAGAGACGTGGAAGACCGGATGTATCTTCATGTGCGGGGGCAAGTCCAACTTGACCGCTACTGGGTTTACTATGGTAGCGATGGTATAGGGACCAAGGTATCTTGGGTTGAATGTGCGTGGCCCTTTTAGAGGTAGATATTTGGTGGATAACCAGACTTGATCCCCTACTTGATATTGAGGGGCTTCCTTCCGATGTTGATCTGCTCCTTTCTTGTATTGTTCTTTAGCCCTTTGAAGGTGAGAAACAGCTTCCTTAAAGGCTTGGGTGATTGTAGAATGCAGGTAGTCTACTGCTGGTGTTTCAAGATCTTGGAGGGGATCCAACTCCGAGGTTCGAGGGTGACTGCCGTACAAAAGAAAAAACAGGGTTTTCCCAGTTCCCGAATGGACAGAGTTATTGTAGGCATATTCGGCTATCCAAAGGATGTCTTTCCAAGTTTTTTCAGTTTGTTGCAGCATGCAGCGTAAATACTGTTCCAGAGTTTGATTGGTCCTCTCGGTTTGTCCGTCGGTCTGAGGGTGGTGACTGGTCGATAGTCTCACATCAATTTGAGCCGACCGACAGCAACTTCGCCAAAAATGAGAAATAAATTGACTACCTCGATCCGAAATTAGAACCGAAGGAAAACCGTGCAGTCGGACGATGTTTTCGAGAAATTCTCGGGCCAGAGTTGCTGCTGTTGGCAAGCCTTTGAGCGGAATGAAATGCGCCATCTTGGAGAATAAGTCCACGATTACTAGAATCGTATTGTATCCGGAGCATGGAGGTAGATCGGTGATGAAGTCCATAGAAAGCGTATGCCAAGGGCGACGTGGGATGTCAATAGGGCGTAAGAGGCCTGCTGGTCTTTCCTTTTGACTCTTGTTTTGGGCGCATACTCCACAGGACATTATAAAGTCTCTGATATCTTTTTTCCAAGACGGCCACCAGAAGTAGCGCTTGATCTTTTCTGAGGTCTTGGCCATACCGGGATGTCCTTCCATTAAAGAATCGTGATAACAAGAGATTACTTTTTTCTGTAAATCTGTGCTGGGTAGGTATAATCGTTCTTGGAAATACAATAAGTTGTCCTTTACTGCAAAGTCCTTTCCCTGCAGATGCCAATTCTGTATGTCTGCTGGAGTTACAAGTTGCCTGGCTTTATCCTTAACTTCCTCTATGGATTCTGTGGCGATTACACCCAGAATTCTTTGTTCGGGAATGATTGGTACAGGTTTAGGGTTGATCAAGTGTTCTTCCACTCCCATCCGAGAAAGGGCATCAGCTTTACTATTTTTTGTACCAGGTCGATAGGTAATTATGAAGTCAAACTCGGCAAAGAATAATGCCCAACGGAGTTGTCTAGAGGATTGGGCTTTTGCGGTTTTCAAATATTGCAGGTTTCGGTGATCCGTAATCACAGTAACGGTGTGTCGGGCCCCCAGCAGATAATGCCGCCAAGCCTTAAAGGCAGACTTGATAGCCAGAAGTTCCTTGTCAGTAATCGTGTAATTGATTTCAGGAGGCGAGAATTTGCGGGACCAAAATGCCACGGGATGCAACTGATTGGTTACCGGGTCCTTTTGTGATAGAACTGCCCCCATGGCAAGGCTTGGGCAAGGCTTGAAGCATCAGTTTCCACGATGTAGGGGAGTTCGGGGCGAGGGTGTTTTAAGATTGGTGCAGAGATAACTTTAGTCTTCAAATCCTGGAAAGCTTGTTCTGCCTAGGTAGACCATTTAAAACGTTTGTTTTTCTTTAACAAGGCAGTGATGGGCTGGACTATTCGAGAGAATTCGGGGATAAACCTGCGGTAAAAGTTAGCGAAGCCTAACATGCTTTGCACACCTTTTACGGAGGATGGTGATGGCCATTTGAGAACTGCATCGACCTTCTTTGAATCCATACGCACTCCGCCAGGTGATAATATGAATCCCAAGAATTCAACTTCAGTCACGTTGAAAACACATTTTTCCAACTTAGCGAAAAGTTTGTGTTGACGCAATCTTTCGAGGACCATTTTCACGTGTTTCCGATGTTCAGATTCCAATGAAGAATAAACGAGGATGTCGTCAATGTAAACAACAACACACACATCTATGAGCTCTCTGAGGACATCGTTCATAAAATATTGAAAGGCGGCCGGGGCATTACAAAGTCCGAAGGGCATGACCTGATATTCAAATAGCCCATACTTGGTGCGGAAGGCCGTCTTCCATTCATCGCCCTCTTTTACTCGTACCAAGTGGTAAGCTCCTCTAAGATCCAGCTTTGTATATATGCATGCTTTTCTGACTTGGTCCAGGAGTTCAGGGATCAAATGTAACGGATATCTATTCTTAACAGTGATTTGGTTCAGGGAGCGATAATCTATACAAGTTCTAAGGTCTCCTTACTTTTTTGGAACGAAGAACAAAGCTGAAGAAGCAGGGGACTTGGAAGGACGAATAAACCCATTTGCCAGGTATTGATCCAGGTATTGTCGAAGGTGAAGGTTCTCAGGCTCGGTGAGGGCATAAATTCTACTACAAGGAGGAGTAGATCCAGGTATCAGGCCGATCTGGCAGTCATAAGACCTATGAGGAGGTAGAGAGTTAGCCTGATCCTTCCGGAAAACATCTTGGTATTCTAGGTATTCGGGGGGTAACTGAGGAGTCTCTGAAGAAATTGCTGCCAGTGCAACACCAGGTGGAGGGTGACAAGTAGAGACACATTCTGGAAACTGGACCGTTCTTGCTCGCCAATCGATCAGAGGATTGTGTTTCTCTAACCAAGGTATTCCTAGAATAATCTGAAACTGAGGGGCCTTGATCACATCGAACATGATCTTCTCATGGTGTCCATCTTGACTTACTAGCGTCACTTCTTGAGTGGTATGCGTTACTGGCCCGGAGGCTATCTCCGTACCATCCACCGTAGTAATGACATCCTTTACAGCCTTGGGACAAAGAGTTAGATTCATCCTCAAAACTATTTCATGATCCACATAATTGCCGATGGCACCGCTGTCGACGTAAGCTTCAATTGCATGTAATCGATCCGGATTATCAGGGCTAATGAGGACCATAGGTATCACGAAATGCGAGGTCACGGAACTGGTTTTCACGCTCGGCAAGAGGACCTCTATTCTTGTCGGGCGAGGTTGTTTCCCTGCTCAGAGTTTGTAACTTTGGTAACTGCAGCTCCTACTGCCTTCTTGGCAGGTTTCACCGGACAGTCTCGAAGAAAGTGCCCTGAGTTTCCGCAATAGAGGCATAATTGCAACTGTTTTCTCCTTTCCCGCTCCTTTCGTGTTAGAGGACCTTTCAGACCCCCTATTTGCATGGGTTCCCCGGAATCTACTCCTTTGGAAGGAGTTGGCGGTTTGGAAAATACTCGAGCATCAAACTTGGAACGATCGGCCTTCCTGTTCTGCAGTCTGTGATCTATTTGAACGACTAAGTCTATATAGTCCGAACAATCTTGTGGGGGATTCACTACTTGGGCTAACACATCTTTGAGCTCTCCGCGTAGACCTCTATAAAACAGCGTAATCCTTTTGTCCTCAGGCTAGTGAGTTTCCACTATCAGTCTGTTGAAACACGCAATATAACCCAAAAGGTCTTGATTACCTTGTCGCAACAAAAGAAGCTCATTGTCCAAGCCCTGCCCCTGTGAATGTCTTGCAAACAGTTTTTCCATACTGAGCTGAAAAGCTTGAAAATCATGGAGGACCGGATCATCTTGATTTACTAGAGGGATCGACCAGTCTGCCGCATTGCCACTAAGGTACGAAAGCACGAAAGCTACTTTAGCTGGATCAGTTGGAAAGGCTGCTGGCCGGCATAAGAAATGCAACCGGCACTGATTGATAAATACTGCAAACCTCTCTGGGTCACCAGAAAATCGTTCGGGCGGAGCCAGAGGTACATTCCCAGGTAGGTTGATCTGCACTGGATTCATAGAGGATGTAGAAGGAAGATTTCCCCCAGATGCGGGTAACGGGGTCTGTCCGGCTTGTGACTGTAGCAATTGTCTAGCGAGATCATCTGTTCGCTCCTTGGAAATAATCAGTTCCCTTCTTAGAGCGTTCGTTTCCTGATGGGCTGCATGCACTTCTGCCCTTAGTTCCCCAAGTAACTGGGCTAGCTGGTCGGTATCCGAGGTTTCCATAGCGCCTGGACGGGAGTTTTGTGGTAGGCTTTGCGTTCTGTAACGCTCACCTGATTCCCGTAGAGGCGCCGGTCTTGACTGGGCGTATACTGTATCTTCAAAGGTGATGTGTAACACATGGCTGGCTCTTTGGGCTGGACCTCTGTGCACTGTATGTCTGACTCGAAGGATGAGATGTCTGCAGATAGAAAATGTGGGATTAATGAACTGGGTTATTGAATGTCTCTCTCTTCTTCCCTTTCTCTTCTCCTGTAGAACCCCAAAGGTTAACGCTCTCACCTTAGGTAAGTGAACGCCGTGCTCTCCATCTGCCTCGAGGCAGGGTGCTGTAACCAGTTTCTTCACTGGATAAGGGGAGCGGGCCTCTTGACTTCAGAGGACTGCTGTCCGTCGTTTACTGCACGAACGGTAAGTTTCGAGTAATTCTAATGTCTTTAAAGTATTTAGTAATGATGTCACTTGTTTTGCAGGGTTCCGGCGATGGCGGATGGCGGGCTGAAGTGAGTTGAAGATGGAGCCCGTGTGATGAATAGAAGCGCCTGGAAGCACGTAAGTAAGCGCTTGTTGCCTGCTTCACGATGCGCTCTAACTGTCTTTTTATTTTGCAGGTACAGGTTCGGGGCGGCTGCAGGGTGCCGGAATACCCACTGGGTTAGATGTGGAAAGGAGTAATGGCACGTGAGTATTAAAGTTCCCCAATGTCTTTAAACGCACCTTGTTTTGTCTTTCAGATGCGGGATGCAGCGCCGAAGGCCTCCAGAGCGTGTGAAGAGTTGGTAAACTTTTGCCTTTCAGATGCCGGAATGCAGTGTGAAGACCTCCGGAGCGCACGAAGAGTAGGTAAGCCTTTGTCTTTCAGATGCCGGAATGCAGCGCGAGGCGTTGGTGACAGCCGATGGACCAGGTAAGTGAAGAGCTGTCACTGAAGACCGTAATGCTAACCTGTTCTTTCTTGTCTTTATAGGTGTTGCTGAAGACTGGATTCAGAATGGTAAGCCTTTTTCCTTAGGCCCTGGATCAGATGCAGAAGACACGATGAGCGTTCTGCTGCTGAGGATGCAGAATAACGCAAAGCAAGATTCATCCATCGGGTGTGGTTTAAATAGCCTCCAGTAGTGCTTAGGTCCCTCCTTCCACAGCCACGCCTAGGTAAGAAAAGAGTTCCTGCTTTCCAGAAGAGTTCCAGTGTTCTGAATCTAGGGAGTGGCTCCTGCCCCACCCAACAGGAAAAGTAGTTCCAAACAGAAGAGGATCAGAGACTCAACTGGCAGGCAAGTAAGCAGCATGGTCTTCTGCAGGTAAGTCCACCCAAGCATTATGAGCCCGGCGCTTCCAGCGCTGGGACTGGGCATATTTATGAGCCTGGTGCCACTGGCGCCAGGACTGGGTCCAAAAGGTCCCAATTGGGACTGGTTGGCACTCGGAACCTGGGTTATGGATCTGCTTCCAAGGGAGTTGGGAAAACCCTGACCTTTTGGAAGCAGAGATCATGACAGTTCCCCCCACTCCCTGCTCATGCCCCGTGTCTCTCTCTTGTTCCCCCCACCATCCGCTCAGGCCGCTTGTCTCCTTCCTGTACTCCCCACCCCCCGCTCATGCCCGTGTCTCCCTCCTGCACCCCCACCCCCCGCTCATACCCAGTATCTGCCCTGTTCTCCCCCCGCTCATGCCCCGTGTGTCTCCTGTTGCTCCCCACCCCCCGCTCATGCCCCATGTCTCTCTCGTGCTTCCCCCAGCCCCCCCTCATGCCCCGTGTTTCCCTTGTGTTGCCCCCCACCCCCGCTCATGCCCTGTGTCTTCCTCATGTTCTCCCCACCCCCGCTCATGCCCCATGTGTCTCCTGTTGCCCCCACCCCCGCTCATGCTGCCCTGTGTCTCCCTCGTGTTCCCGCCACCCCCCGCTCATGCCCTGTGTGTCTCCTGTTGCCCCCCACCCCCGCTCATGCCCCATGTCTCTCTCGTGCTTCCCCCATCCCCCGCTCATGCCCCGTGTTTCCCTTGTTTTGCCCCCCACCACCCGCGCATGGCCCCGTGTTTCCCTTGTGTTACCCCCCACCCCCCGGTCATGCCCCATGTCTCCCTCCTGTTCCCCCCACCCCCCGCTCATGCCCCGCTTCCCCCCTGTGCCACCCCACCCCCCGCTCATGCCCTGTGTCTCCCTCGTGTTACCCACCCACCCCCCGCTCATGCCCCATGTCTCCCTTGTGTTCCCCCCACCCCCGCTCATGCCCCGTGTCTCCCTTGTGTTCCCCCCGCCCCCCGCTCATGCCCCGTGTCTCCCTCCTGTACCCCCTCACTCCCCGCTCATGCCCCGTGTCTCCCTCCTGTACCCCCCACCCACCGCTCATGCCCCGTGTCTCCCTCGTGTTCACCCACCCCCTCTCATGCCCTGTGTCTTCCTCATGTTCTCCCCACCCCCCGCTCATGCCCCATGTGTCTCCTGTTGCCCCCACCCCCTGCTCATGCCCTGTGTCTCCCTCGTGTTCCCCCCACCCCCCTCTCATGCCCCATGTGTCTCCTGTTGCTCCCCACCCCTCGCTCATGCCCCGTGTGTCCCTCGTGTTTCCCCCACCCTCCGCTCATGCCCCGTGTTTCCCTCGTGTTACCCCCCACCGCCCGCTCATGCCGCGTGTTTCCCTCGTGTTACCCCCCACCCCCCCGCTCATGCCCCGTGTGTCTCCTGTTGCTCCAACCCACCGCTCATGCCCCGTGTCTCCCTCCTGTTCCACCCCACCCCCTGCTCATGCCCTGTGTCTCCCTCGTGTTACCCCCCACCTCCCGCTCATGCCCCATGACTCCCTAGGGTTACCCACCCACCCCCCGCTCATGCCCCATGTCTTCTTGTGTTCCCCCCACCCCCACTCATGCCCCGTGTCTCCCTCGTGCTCCCCCCGTCCCCGCTCATGCCCCGTGTCTCCCTCCTGTACCCCCTCACCCCCGCTCATGCCCCGTGTCTCCCTCGTGTTCCCCCCACCACATGCTCATGTGCCGTGTCTCCCCTGACCCCCCACCTCCCGCTCATGCCTCGTGTCTCCCTTCTGTTCCCCCCCAACCCCCGCTCATGCCCCGTGTCTCCCTCCTGTACCCCCACCGCCGCTCATGCCCTGTGTCTCCCCTGTTCCCTCCCACCCCCCGCTCATGCCCCATGTCTCCCTCCTGTACCCCCCACTGCCGCTCATGCTCTGTGTCTCCCCTATTCCCCCCACCCCCTGCTCATGCCCCGTGTGTGCCCCGTCCCCCCCACCCCCTGCTCATGCCCCGTGTGTGCCCTGTCCTCCCCCACCCCCTGCTCATGCCCCGTGTGTGCCCTGTTCCCCCCACCCCCCGCTCATGCCCCGTGTCTCCCTCCTGTTCCCCCACCCATGCCCCATGTTTTCCCTGTTCCCCTCACCCCCCGCTCATGCCCCGTGTCTCCCTCCTTTTCCCCCCACCCCCTGCTCATGCCCCGTGTCTCCCCTGTTTCCCCCATCCCCAGCTCATTCCCCGTGTTTCCCTTGTGTTACCCCCCAGTCCCCTGCTCATGCCACATGTGTCTCCTGTTGCCCTCCACCCCGCGCTCATGCCCTGTGTCTCCCTCATGTTCCCCCCACCCCCGCTCATGCCCCGTGTTTCCCTCGTGTTACCCCCCGCTAATGCCCCTTGTCTCCCTCGTGTACCCCCACCCCCCGCTCTTGCCCCATGTGTCTCCTGTTGCCACCCAACCCCCGCTCATGCCCCGTGTCTCCCTCCTGTTCCCCCAAACCACGCTTTTGCCCCATGTCTCTCTCTTGTTCCCCCACCCCAGCTCATGCCCCGTGTCTCCCTCCTGTACCTCCCACCCCCGCTCATGCCCCGTGTCTCCCTTCTGTACCCCCCACCCCCTGCTTATGCCCAGTATCTGCCCTGTTCCCCCCACCCCCACACCCCACACCCCCCACCTATGCCCCATGTGTCTCCTGTTGCCCCCACCCCCGCTCTTGCCCCGTGTCTCCCACGTGTTTCCCCCTATCCCCGCTCATGCCCCGCGTTTCCCTTGTTACCCCCCACCCCCGCTCATGCCCCATGTCTACCTATTGTTCCCCCCACCCCCACTCATGCCCCGTGTCTCTCACTTGTTCCCCCCCACCACCCACTCATGCCCCGTGTCTCCTTCCTGTACCCCCACCCCCTGCAATTGCCCCATGTCTCCCTCCTTTACCCCCCACCACCCGCTCATACCCAGTATCTGCCGTTTGCCCCCCGCTCATGCCCCATGTGTCTCCTGTTGGCCCCACCCCCCGCTCATGCCCAGTGTCTCCCTAGTGTTTCCCCATACTCCCCGCTCATGCTCCATGTTTCCCTCGTGTTACCCCCCACCCCCCGCTCATGCCCCGTGTCTCCCTCCTGTTCCCCCCACCCATGCCCCGTGTTTTCCCTGTTCCCCTCACCCCCCGCTCATGCCCCGTGTCTCCCTCCTTTTCCCCCCACCCCCTGCTCATGCCCCGTGTGTGCCCTGTTCCCGGCGCCCCCGCTCCTGCCCATGTGTCTCCCCTGTTCCCCCCATCCCCCGATCATTCCCTGTGTCTCCCTCCTTTTCCCCTACAACCCCCGCTCATGCCCCGTGTTTCCCCTGTTCCACCCCACCCCCTGCTCATGCCCACGTGTCCCCCTCCTTTTCCCCCCACCCGCCGCTCATGTCCACGTGTCTCCCCTGTTCCCCCCAACCCCCGCTCATGCCCACGAGTCTCCCCTGTTCCCCCCCATGGCCGCTCATGCTCACGTGTCTCCCCTGTTCCCCTCCAACCCCCACTCATGGCCCTGTGTCTCGCTTGTGTTCCCCCCACCCCCCGGTCATGCCCTGTGTGTCTCCTGATGCTCCCCACCCCCCGCTCATGCCCCATGTCTCCCTCGTGTTCCCCCCCACAACCTGCTCATGCCCCGTGTGTCTCCTGTTGCCCCCCACCCCCCGCTCATGCCCCGTGTTTCCCTTGTGTTATCCCCCACCCCCCTCTCATGCCCCGTGTGTCTCCTGTTGCCCCCCACCACCCGCACATGCCCGTGTCTCCCTCGTGTTCCCCCATCCCCTGCTCATTCCCCGTGTTTCCCTTGTGTTACCCCCCAGCCCCCTGCTCATGCTACATGTATCTCCTGTTGCCCCCCACCCCACACTCATGCCCCATGTCTCCCTCGTGTTCCACCCACCCCCGCTCATGCCCCGTGTTACCCCCCAACCCCCCGCTAATGCCCCTTGTCTCCCTCGTGTACCCCCACCCCCCGTTCATGCCCCATGTGTCTTCTGTTGCCCCACAACCCCTGCTCATGCCCCGTGTCTCCCTCGTGTTTCCCCCACCCCCTGCTCATGCCTCGTGTTTCCCTTGTGTTACCCCCCACCCCCCGCTCATGCCCCGTGTCGCCCTCCTGTTCCCCCACCCCACGCTCTTGCCCAATGTCTCTCTCTTGTTTCCCCACCCCCGCTCATGCCCCGTGCCTCCCTCCTGTACCCCCCACCCCCGCTCATGCCCCGTGTCTCCCTTCTGTACCCCCCACCCCCGCTTATGCCAGTATATGCCCTGTTCCCCCGACCCCCACACCCCACACCCCCCACCTATGCCCCGTGTGTCTCCTGTTGCCCCCACCCCCGCTCATGCCCCGTGTCTCCCACGTGTTTCCCCCCACCCCCGCTCATGCCCCGAATTTCCCTTGTTACCCCCCACCTCCGCTCATGCCCCGTGTCTACCTATTGTTCCCCCCACCCCCCCTAATGCCCCGTGTCTCTCTCTTGTTCCCCTCCACCACCCGCTCATGCCCCGTGTCTCCTTCCTGTACCCCCACCCCCTCCTCATGCCCCATGTCTCCCTCCTTTACCCCCCACCACCCGCTCATACCCAGTATCTGCCCTGTTCCCCCCGCTCATGCCCCGTGTCTCCCTCATGTTTCCCCCCACCCCCCGCTCATGCTCCATGTTTCCCTCGTGTTACCCCCCACCCCCCCGCTCATGCCCCATGTCTCCCTCGTGTTCCCCCCACCCCCTGCTCATGCCCCGTGTGTCTCCTGTTGCCCCCCACCCTCGCTCATGCTCCGTGTCTCCCTCGTGTTCCTACCCACCCCCCACTCATGGCCCGTGTGTCTGCTGTTGCCCCCCAACCCCCGCTCATTCCCCGTGTGTCTCCTGTTGACTCCACCCCCCGCTCATGCCCCGTGTTTCCCTCGTGTTGCCCCCCGCTCATGCCCCGTGTCTCCCTCATGTTCCCCCCACCCCCCGCTCATGCCTTGTGTTTCCCTAGTGTTAACTCCCACCCCCCCGCTCATGCCCCATGTGTCTCCAGTTGCCCCCACTCCCGCTCATGCCCCATGTCTCCCTCATGTTCCTCCCACCCCCGCTCATGCCACGTGTTTCCCTCATGTTGAGCTCATGCCCTGTGTGTCTCCTGTTGCCCCCACCCCCTGCTCATGCCCCGTGTGTCCCTCGTGTTCCCCGCACCCCGCACTCATGCCCCCTGTTTTCCTTGTGTTAACCCCCACCGCCTGCTCATGCCTTGTGTCTCCCTCCTGTTCCCCCACCCCCGGCTCATGCCCCATGTCTCTCTATTGTTCCCCCCCAACCCCGCTCATGCCCCATGTATCCCTCCTGTACCCCCACCCCCTGCTCATGCCCTGTGTCTTCCTCGTGTACCCCCCACCCCCCACTCATTCATGCCCCATGTGTCTCCTTTTGGCCCCCACCCCCGCTCATGCCCCACGTTTCGCCTGTTTCCCCCCACCCCCGCTCATGCCCCGTGTTTCCTTTGTGTTATCCCCCACCCCCCGCTCATGCCCCGTGTTTCCCTTGTGTTACCCCCCACTCCCGGTCATGCACCGTGTCTCCCTCCTGTTCCCCCCAACCCCCGGTCATGCCCCATGTCTCCCCTGTTACACCCCACCCCCCGCTCATGCCCTGTGTCTCCCTCGTGTTACCCCCCACCTCCCGCTCATGCCCCGTGTCTCCCTTGTGTTACCCACCCCACCCCCCGCTCATGCCCCGTGTCTCCCTCCTGTACCACCTCACCCCCCGCTCATGCCCCGTGTCTCCCTCCTGTACCCCCACCCCCCGCTCATGCCCCGTGTCTCCCTCATGTTGCCCCCACCCCCCACTCATGCCCTGTGTCTTCCTCGTGTTCTCCCCACCTCCCGCTCACGCCCCGTGTGTCTCCTGTTGCCCCCACCCCCTGCTCATGCCCCGTGTGTCCCTCGTGTTCCCCGCACCCCGCACTCATGCCCCGTGTTTCCCTCGTGTTACCCCCCACCGCCCGTTCATGCCGCGTGTTTCCCTCGTGTTACCCCCCAACCCCACGCTCATGCCCCGTGTGTCTCCTGTTGCCCCCACCCCTCCTGTACCCCCGTCCCCCGCTCATGCCCAGTATCTGCCCTGTTCTTCCCACCCCCTGCTCATGCCCCATGTCTCCTGTTGCCCCCCACCCCCTGCTCATGCCGTTTCTCCCTCGTGTTTCCCCCCACCCCCGCTCATGCCCCATGTTTCCCTCGTGTTACCCCCCACCCCCTGCTCATGCCCCGTGTCTCCCTCCTGTTCCCCCCACCCCCGCTCATGCTTCGTGTCTCCCTCCTGTACCCCCATTCCCCGCTCATGCCCGTGTCTCCCTCCTGTACCCCCACTCCCCGCTCATGCCCAGTATCTGCCCTGTTCCCCCACCCCATGCTCATGCCCCGTGTCTCCCTTGTGTTCCCCCATCCCCCGCTCATGCCCTGTGTCTCCCCTGTTCCCCCCACCTCCTGTTCAAGCCCCGTGTCTCCACTTTTCCCTCACCCCCTGCTCATGTCCCGTGTCTCCACTGTTCCCCCCACCCCGGCCCATGCCCTGTCTCCCTTCTGTTCCCCCACCCCCGCTCATGGTCCGTGTCTCCCTCCTGTACCCCCCACCCCCCACTCATGGTCCGTGTCTGCCCTGTAGCCCCCACCCCCCGCTCATGTCCCATGCCTGCCCAGTTACCCCCACCCCCCGCTCATGCCCTGTGTTTCCCTCATGTGACTCCCCACCCCTGCTCATGCCCGTGTCTCCCTCCTGTTCCCCCCACCCCCGCCCATGCTCCATGTCTCTCTCTTCTTCCCCCCAGCCCCCGCTCATGCCCCATGTCTCCCTCGTGTCCCCCCCCACGGCCGCTCATGCTCATGTGTCTCCCCTGTTCCCCTCCACCCCCCACTCATGGCCCTGTGTCTCCCTCCTGTTCCCCCCACCCCTTGCTCATGCGCCGTGTCTCCCCTGACCCCCCCACCTCCCGCTCATGCCTCGTGTCTCCCTTCTGTTCCCCCCAACCCCCGCTCATGCCCCGTGTCTCCCTCCTGTACACCCCACCGTCGCTCATGCCCTGTGTCTACCCTGTTCCCTCCCATCCCCGCTCATGCCCCATGTCTCCCTCCTGTACCCCCCACCGCCGCTCATGCTCCGTGTCTCCCCTGTTCCCGCCACCCCCAGCTCATGCCCTGTGTGTGCCCTGTTCCCCCCACCCCCTGCTCATGCCCCGTGTGTGCCCTGTTCCCCCCAACCCCTGCTCATGCCCCGCGTGTGCCCTGTTCCCCCCACCCCCGCTCATGCCCCATGTCTCCCTCCCGTTCCCCCACCCATGCCCCGTGTTTTCCCTGTTCCCCTCACCCACCGCTCATGCCCCGTGTCTCCCTCCTTTTCCCCCCACCCCCTGCTCATGCCCCGTGTGTATTTAGAACAGGGGGGTGGTCCTGACCTTAAACATTTAAGCTACAATGATTTGCTGTAGACATAATTTTCATACATCTCCATATACAGTACTGCACACTTAACAGATTATGCATTTTGGGAGGAAAGACATACAAATCCAAATTCTGAAAGGGCTGGAAAACCAGTTTTTAGACCTTTATTACTTTAGGTCACATATTATAGCGTAGTGGCCCCACTGTCTTATAAACTTCCAGATAAACAGTAGACAGAATAATCGACAACTTAGTCATCAGCATACTCTATTTTGTACAGCGCGGACTTGTGTATTTAAACAGGGGGAGAAAGGCATTGAATGCAGCTTTTTGTATTTGTAAGCGTACCAGATTAAGCTGAACTTCAGACATTCTATTTACATTTTAAGGAAGAACACATTAAAGAGAAGAGAGGTGTAGTTTGTTGGCTCCACAATACTAATTTTTTACTCAATTCTGGTACCTATGTGTTAGTTAAACAAAATATTGATTCATACTTGTCATCAGTGTTTTGTACAAAACAAACATTTGTGTGAAGGAACCTGACAGTTAGGTCTGATGAGAGGCAACACTTTTGCAGCCACTACTTTGTACAAAACAGTTTTTTGCTTCGCGACACCTAAAAATAGGAACTGCTAGGAGGCTTATTACTTTAGGTCACATATTATAGCGTAGTGGCCCCACTGTCTTATAAACTTCCAGATAAACAGTAGACAGAATAATCGACAACTTAGTCATCAGCATACTCTATTTTGTAAAGCGAGGACTTGAGTATTTAAACAGGGGGAGAAAGGCATTGAATGCAGCTTTTTGTATTTGTAAGCGTACCAGATTAAGCTGAACTTCAGACATTCTATTTACATTTTAAGGAAGAACACATTAAAGAGAAGAGAGGTGTAGTTTGTTGGCTCCACAATACTACTTTTTTACTCAATTCTGTTACCTATGTGTTAGTTAAACAAAATATTGATTCATATTTGTCATCAGTGTTTTGTACAAAACAAACATTTGTGTGAAGGAACCTGAAAGTTAGGTCTGCTGAGAGGCAACACTTTTGCAGCCACTACTTTGTACAAAACAGTTTTTTGCTTCGCGACACCTAAAAATAGGAACTGCTAGGAGGCGACGTCCACACTAGAGGTGGTAAAGATAATGTCTGTCATAGGTCTTAGTGTTGTAAATGTAGGACCATATGACGTTGGACGTTTCGGCTGTGTAGAGGTGGCAGCCTTCTTCTATGGCCCAGAATAGCAGGTCTTCCTATAATTTAAAAAACAATATACAGAATATTGTTCAGTATCCAGAATATGGATTTAGTGTACAGACGATAAAAAATGCCCCGAATGTGCCCTGTTCCCCCCCGCCCCCCGCTCATACCCATGTGTCTCCCCTGTTCCCCCCATCCCCCACTCATGCCCCGTGTCTCCCTCCTTTTCCCCTACAACCCCTGCTCATGCCCTGTGTCTCCCCTGTTCCACCCCACCCCCCGCTCATGCCCTGTGTCTCCCTCGTGTTACCCCCCACCTCCCGCTCATGCCCCGTGTCTCCCTTGTGTTACCCACCCCACCCCCCGCTCATGCCCCGTGTCTCCCTCCTGTACCCCCTCACCCCCCGCTCATGCCCCGTGTCTCCCTCCTGTACCCCCACCCCCCGCTCATGCCCCGTGTCTCCCTCATGTTGCCCCCACCCCCCACTCATGCCCTGTGTCTTCCTCGTGTTCTCCCCACCTCCCGCTCATGCCCCGTGTGTCTCCTGTTGCCCCCACCCCCTGCTCATGCCCCGTGTGTCCCTCGTGTTCCCCGCACCCCCCACTCATGCCCCGTGTTTCCCTCGTGTTACCCCCCACCGCCCGTTCATGCCGCGTGTTTCCCTCGTGTTACCCCCCAACCCCACGCTCATGCCCCGTGTGTCTCCTGTTGCCCCCACCCCTCCTGTACCCCCGTCCGCCGCTCATGCCCAGTATCTGCCCTGTTCTTCCCACCCCCTGCTCATGCCCCATTTCTCCTGTTGCCCCCACCCCCTGCTCATGCCCTGTTTCTCCCTCATGTTTCCCCCCACCCCCGCTCATGCCCCATGTTTCCCTCGTGTTACCCCCCACCCCCTGCTCATGCCCCGTGTCTCCCTCCTGTTCCCCCCACCCCCGCTCATGCTTCGTGTCTCCCTCCTGTACCCCCATTCCCCGCTCATGCCCGTGTCTCCCTCCTGTACCCCCACTCCCCGCTCATGCCCAGTATCTGCCCTGTTCCCCCACCCCATGCTCATGCCCCGTGTCTCCCTTGTGTTCCCCCATCCCCCGCTCATGCCCTGTGTCTCCCCTGTTCCCCCACCCCCTGTTCAAGCCCCGTGTCTCCACTTTTCCCTCACCCCCTGCTCATGTCCCGTGTCTCCACTGTTCCCCCCACCCCCGCCCATGCCCTGTCTCCCTTCTGTTCCCCCACCCCCGCTCATGGTCCGTGTCTCCCTCCTGTACCCCCCACCCCCCACTCATGCCCCGTGTCTGCCCTGTAGCCCCCACCCCCCGCTCATGTCCCATGCCTGCCCAGTTACCCCCACCCCCCGCTCATGCCCTGTGTTTCCCTCATGTGACTCCCCACTCCTGCTCATGCCCGTGTCTCCCTCCTGTTCCCCCCACCCCCGCCCATGCTCCATGTCTCTCTCTTCTTCCCCCCAGCCCCCGCTCATGCCCCATGTCTCCCTCGTGTCCCCCCCCACGGCCGCTCATGCTCATGTGTCTCCCCTGTTCCCCTCCACCCCCCACTCATGGCCCTGTGTCTCCCTCCTGTTCCCCCCACCCCTTGCTCATGCGCCGTGTCTCCCCTGACCCCCCCACCTCCAGCTCATGCCTCGTGTCTCCCTTCTGTTCCCCCCAACCCCCGCTCATGCCCCGTGTCTCCCTCCTGTACACCCCACCGCCGCTCATGCCCTGTGTCTACCCTGTTCCCTCCCATCCCCGCTCATGCCCCATGTCTCCCTCTGTACCCCCCACCGCCGCTCATGCTCCGTGTCTCCCCTGTTCCCGCCACCCCCAGCTCATGCCCTGTGTGTGCCCTGTTCCCCCCACCCCCTGCTCATGCCCCGTGTGTGCCCTGTTCCCCCCAACCCCTGCTCATGCCCCGCGTGTGCCCTGTTCCCCCCACCCCCGCTCATGCCCCATGTCTCCCTCCCGTTCCCCCACCCATGCCCCGTGTTTTCCCTGTTCCCCTCACCCACCGCTCATGCCCCGTGTCTCCCTCCTTTTCCCCCCACCCCCTGCTCATGCCCCGTGTGTATTTAGAACAGGGGGGTGGTCCTGACCTTAAACATTTAAGCTACAATGATTTGCTGTAGACATAATTTTCATACATCTCCATATACAGTACTGCACACTTAACAGATTATGCATTTTGGGAGGAAAGACATACAAATCCAAATTCTGAAAGGGCTGGAAAACCAGTTTTTAGACCTTTATTACTTTAGGTCACATATTATAGCGTAGTGGCCCCACTGTCTTATAAACTTCCAGATAAACAGTAGACAGAATAATCGACAACTTAGTCATCAGCATACTCTATTTTGTACAGCGCGGACTTGTGTATTTAAACAGGGGGAGAAAGGCATTGAATGCAGCTTTTTGTATTTGTAAGCGTACCAGATTAAGCTGAACTTCAGACATTCTATTTACATTTTAAGGAAGAACACATTAAAGAGAAGAGAGGTGTAGTTTGTTGGCTCCACAATACTAATTTTTTACTCAATTCTGTTACCTATGTGTTAGTTAAACAAAATATTGATTCATACTTGTCATCAGTGTTTTGTACAAAACAAACATTTGTGTGAAGGAACCTGACAGTTAGGTCTGATGAGAGGCAACACTTTTGCAGCCACTACTTTGTACAAAACAGTTTTTTGCTTCGCGACACCTAAAAATAGGAACTGCTAGGAGGCTTATTACTTTAGGTCACATATTATAGCGTAGTGGCCCCACTGTCTTATAAACTTCCAGATAAACAGTAGACAGAATAATCGACAACTTAGTCATCAGCATACTCTATTTTGTACAGCGAGGACTTGAGTATTTAAACAGGGGGAGAAAGGCATTGAATGCAGCTTTTTGTATTTGTAAGCGTACCAGAGTTAAGCTGAACTTTAGGCATTCTATTTACATTTTAAGGAAGAACACATTAAAGAGAAGAGAGGTGTAGTTTGTTGGCTCCACAATACTACTTTTTTACTCAATTCTGTTACCTATGTGTTAGTTAAACAAAATATTGATTCATATTTGTCATCAGTGTTTTGTACAAAACAAACATTTGTGTGAAGGAACCTGAAAGTTAGGTCTGCTGAGAGGCAACACTTTTGCAGCCACTACTTTGTACAAAACAGTTTTTTGTTTCGCGACACCTAAAAATAGGAACTGCTAGGAGGCGACGTCCACACTAGAGGTGGTAAAGATAATGTCTGTCATAGGTCTTAGTGTTGTAAATGTAGGACCATATGACGTTGGACGTTTCGGCTGTGTAGAGGTGGCAGCCTTCTTCTATGGCCCAGAATAGCAGGTCTTCCTATAATTTAAAAAACAATATACAGAATATTGTTGAGTATCCAGAATATGGATTTAGTGTACAGACGATAAAAAATGCCCCGAATGTGCCCTGTTCCCCCCGCCCCCCGCTCATACCCATGTGTCTCCCCTGTTCCCCCCATCCCCCACTCATGCCCCGTGTCTCCCTCCTTTTCCCCTACAACCCCTGCTCATGCCCTGTGTCTCCCCTGTTCCACCCCACCCCCTGCTCATGCCCACGTATCCCCCTCCTTTTCCCCCCCACCCGCTGCTCATGTCCACGTGTCTCCCCTGTTCCCCCCACCCCGCGCTCATGCCCACGTGTCTCCCCTGTTCCCCCCACGGCCGCTCATGCTCACGTGTCATCCTGTTCCCCTCCACCCCCCACTCATGGCCCTTTGTCTCCCTCCTGTTCCCCCCACCCCTTGCTCATGCCCTGTGTCTCCCTCCGTTTTCCCCCACCCCCTGCGCATTCCCCGTGTGCGCCCTGTTCCCTCCCGACCCCCGCTCATGTCCACGTGTCTCTCCTGTTCTCCCCACCCCCGCTCATGCCCCGTGTTTCTCCTGTTGCCCCCCACCCCCCACTCATGCCCCGTGTCTCCCTCGTGTTTCCCCCCACCCCCACTCATGCCCCATGTCTCCCTCCTGTTACCCTCCACCCCCCACTCATGCCCCGAGTCTCCCTCCTGTTCCTCCCACTCCCTGCTCATGCCCTGTGTCTCCCTCCTGTACCCCCCACTTATGTCCCATGTCTCCCCTGTTCCCCCCACCCCCGCTCATGACCCGTGTCTCCCCTGTTCTCCCCCACCCCCGCTCATGCCCGTGTCTCCTCTGTTCCCTGTTCCCCCACCCCCCGCTCATGCCCCGTGTCCCCTGTTCCCCCATCCCCTGCTCATGCCCCATGTGTGCCCTGTTCCCCCATCCCCCGCTCATGCCCATGTGTCTCCCCTGTTCTCCCCCACCCCCCGCTCATGCCCACATGTCTCCCCTGTTCCCCCCACCCCCTGCTCATGCCCCGTGTCTCCCTACTGTTCCCCTCACCCCCCTCAAGGAGCGTGTCTATCCTATTCCCACACAACCCCCCGCTCATGCCCCTTGTCTCCCCTGTTCCCCCCACCCCCTGCTCATGCCCCACGTGTGCCCTGTTCCCCCCACCCCCACTCATGCCCCATGTGTGCCCTGTTCCCCCCACCCCCTGCTCATGCCCCGTGTGTGCCCTGTTCCCCCCACCCCCCGCTCATGCCCACATGTCTTCCCTGTTCCCCCACCCCCCGCTCTTGCCCACGTGTCTCCCCTGTTCCCCCTCACCGCCTGTTCATGCCCTATGTCTCCCTACTTTTCCCCCCACCCCCCGCTCAAGGTCCGTGTCTCTCTCTTGTTCCCCCCACGCCCTGCTTATGCCCTGTGTCTCCCTCCTTTGACCCCCACCCCCGCTCATGCCCCTTGTCTCCCCTGTTCTCCCCCACCCCCGCTCATGCCCCGTGTCTCCCTACTGTTCCTCCACCCCCCGCTCATGCCCTGTGTCTCTCTCTTGTTCCCCCCACTCCCCGCTCATGCACCGTGTCTCCCCTGCCCCCCATCCCCCGCTCAAGACTTGTGTCTCCCTTCCGTTCCCCCAACCCCTGCTCATGCCCCGTGTCTCCTCTGTTCCCTGTTCCCCCACCCCCCGCTCATGCCCCATGTGTGCCCTGTTCCCCCCATCCCCCGCTCATGCCCATGTGTCTCCCTTGTTCCCCCCCACCCCCCGCTCAAGGTCCGTGTCTCTCTCTTGTTCCCCCCACGCCCTGCTTATGCCCTGTGTCTCCCTCCTTTGACCCCCACCCCCGCTCATGCCCCTTGTCTCCCCTGTTCTCCCCCACCCCCGCTCATGCCCCGTGTCTCCCTACTGTTCCTCCACCCCCCGCTCATGCCCTGTGTCTCTCTCTTGTTCCCCCCACTCACCGCTCATGCACCGTGTCTCCCCTGCCCCCCATCCCCCGCTCAAGACTTGTGTCTCCCTTCCGTTCCCCCAACCCCTGCTCATGCCCCGTGTCTCCTCTGTTCCCTGTTCCCCCACCCCCCGCTCATGCCCCATGTGTGCCCTGTTCCCCCCATCCCCCGCTCATGCCCATGTGTCTCCCCTGTTCCCCCCCAACCCCCGCTCATGCCCACATGTCTCCCCTGTTCCCCCCACCCCCTGCTCATGCCCCGTGTCTCCCTACTGTTCCCCTCACCCCCCCCTCAAGGAGCGTGTCTATCCTATTCCCACACAACCCCCCGCTCATGCCCCTTGTCTCCCCTGTTCCCCCCACCCCCTGCTCATGCCCCCATGTGCCCTGTTCCCCCCACCCCCA
Organism: Ambystoma mexicanum; assembly: GCF_040938575.1. Taxonomy (NCBI): domain Eukaryota; kingdom Metazoa; phylum Chordata; class Amphibia; order Caudata; family Ambystomatidae; genus Ambystoma; species Ambystoma mexicanum. The sequence goes on along the minus strand of NC_090935.1, from coordinate 445,229,035 downwards.
CTCATGCCCAATGTGTACCCTGTTCCCCCCCACCCCCTGCTCATGCCCCGTGTGTGCCCTGTTCCCCCCACCCCCCGCTCATGCCCACATGTCTTCCCTGTTCCCCCACCCCCCGCTCTTGCCCACGTGTCTCCCCTGTTCCCCCTCACCGCCTGTTCATGCCCCGTCTCCCTACTTTTCCCCCCACCCCCCGCTCAAGGCCTGTGTCTCTCTCTTGTTCCCCCCCATGCCCTGCTTATGCCCTGTGTCTCCCTCCTTTGACCCCCACCCCCGCTCATGCCCCTTGTCTCCCCTGTTCCCCCCCACCCCCGCTCATGCCCCGTGTCTCCCTACTGTTCCCCCACCCCCCGCTCATGCCCTGTGTCTCTCTCTTGTTCCCCCCAGCCCCCGCTCATGCCCCCTGTCTCCCTCGTGTTCCCCCCACTCCCCGCTCATGCACCGTGTCTCCCCTGCCCCCATCCCCCGCTCAAGACTTGTGTCTCCCTTCCGTTCCCCCAACCCCTGCTCATGCCCCGTGTCTCCCTCCTGTACCCCCACCCCGCTCATGCCCCGTGTCTCCCCTGTTCCCTCCCACCCCCCGCTCATGCCCCATGTCTCCCTCCTTTCCCCCTGCTCCCCGCTCATGCTCCGTGCCTCCCCTGTTCCCCCCACCCCCCGCTCATGCCCCGTGTGTGCCCTGTTCCCTCCCACCCCAGCACATGCCCCGTGTGTGCCCTGTTCCCCCTCACCCCCCGCTCATGCCCCGTGTGTGCCCTGTTCCCCCCCACCCCGTTCATGCCCCGTGTTGGCCCTGTTCCCTCCACCCCCCGCTCATGCCCCGTGTCTCCCTCCCATTCCCCCCACCCATGCCCCGTGTTTTCCCTGTTCCCCTCATCCCCCGCTCATGCCCCGTGTCTCCCTCCTTTCCCCCCCACCCCCTGCTCATGCCCCGTGTGTGCCTTGTTCCCCCACCCCCCGCTCATGCCCACGTGTCTCCCCTGTTCCCCCGACCCCCCGCTCATGCCCCGTGTGTGCCCTGTTCCCCCCACCACCCGCTCATGCCCCGTGTCTCCCTCCCATTCCCCCCACCCATGCCCCGTGTTTTCCCTGTTCCCCTCACTCACCGCTCATGCCCCGTGTCTCCCTCCTTTTCCCCCCACCCACTGCTCATGCCACGTGTGTGCCCTGTTCCCCCCCACCCCCGCTCATGCCCACGTGTCTCCGCTGTTCCCCCCTTCCCCTGCTCATGCCCCGTGTCTCCCTCCTTTTCCCCTACAACCCTCGCTCATGCCCCGTGTCTTCCCTGTTCCACCCCACCCCCTGCTCATGCCCACGTCTCCCCCTCCTTTTCCCCTTTTCCCCCCACCCACCGCCATGTCCACGTGTCTCCCCTGTTCCCCCCACCCCCCGCTCATGCCCACTTGTCTTCCCTGTTCCCCCCCACGGCCGCTCATCCTCACGTGTCTCCCCTGTTCCCCTCCACCCCCCACTCATGGCCCTGTGTCTCCCTACTGTTCCCCCACCCCTTGCTCATGCCCCGTGTCTCCCTCCGTTTCCCCCCACCCCCTGCGCATTCCCCGTGTGTGCCCTGTTCCCTCCCACCCCCCGCTCACGTCCACGTGTCACTCTTGTTCCTCCCACCCCTCGCTCATGCCCCGTGTTTCTCCTGTTGCCCCCCACCCCCCACTCATGCCCCGTGTCTCCCTCGTGTTTCCCCCCACCCCCACTCATGTCCCGTGTCTCCCTCCTGTTACCCTCCACCCCCCACTCATGCCCCGTGTCTCCCTCCTGTTCCCCCAACCCCCGCTCATGCCCCGTGTCCCCTGTTCCCCCACCCCCTGCTCATGCCCCATGTGTGCCCTGTTCCCCCATCCCCCGCTCATGCCCATGTGTCTCCCCTGTTCCCCCCCACCCCCCGCTCATGCCCACATGTCTCCCCTGTTCCCCACAACCCCCGCTCATGCCCCGTGTCTCCCTACTGTTCCCCTCACCCCCGCCTCAAGGCGTGTGTCTATCCTATTCCCACACAACCCTCCGCTCATGCCCCGTGTCTCCCCTGTTCCCCCCACCCCCTGCTCATGCCCCGTGTGTGCCCTGTTCCACCCCACCCCCACTCATGCCCCATGTGTGCCCTGTTCCCCCCCACCCCCTGCTCATGCCCACGTGTCTCCCCTGTTCCCCCCCACCCCCTGCTCATGCCCCATGACTCCCTACTTTCCCCCCCACCCCCCGCTCATGGCCCGTGTCTCTCTCTTGTTCGCCCCCACACCCTGCTCATGCCCCGTGTCTCCCTCCTTTCCCCCCCCCACCCCCGCTCATGCCCCGTGTCTCCCTACTGTTCCCCCACCCCCCGCTCATGCCCCGTGTCTCTCTCTTGTTCACCCCAGCCCCCGCTCATGCCACCTGTCTCCCTCGTGTTCCCCCCACCCCCCGCTCATGCACCGTGTCTCCCCTGCACCCCCAACCCCCGCTCAAGCCTCGTGTCACCCTTCCGTTCCCCCAACCCCCGCTCATGCCCCCTGTCTCCCCTGTTCCCTCCCACCCCCCGCTCATGCCCCGTGTCTCCCTCCTTTCCCCCTGCTCCCCGCTCATGCTCCGTGTCTCCCCTGTTCCCCCCACCCCCCGCTCATGCCCCGTGTGTGCCCTGTTCCCCCCCATCCCCTCTCATGCACTGTGTGTGCCCTGTTTCCCCTCACCACCCGCTCATGCCCCATGTGTGCCCTGTCCCCCCCTATCCCCGTTCATGCCCTGTGTTTTACCTGTTCCCATCATCCCCCGCTCATGCCTCGTGTCTCCCTCCTTTTCCCCCCACCCCCTTCTCATGCCCCAAGTGTGCCCTGTTCCCCCCACCCCCGCTCATGCCCACGTGTCTCCCCTGTTCCCCCCGAACTCCTGCTCATGCCCCGTGTGTGCCCTGTTCCCCCCCGCCCCACTGAATTCCTATGCGTGCCCTGTTCCCCCTCACCACCCCCTCATGCCCCGTGTCTGCCCTGTTCCCCCCACCCCCGCTCATGCTCCGTGTGTGCCTTGTTCCCCCCACCCCCCGCTCATGCCCCATGTCTCCCTCCCATTCCCCCCACCTATGCCCCGTGTTTTCCCTGTTCCCCTCATCCCCCACTCATGCCCCGTGTCTCCCTCCTTTTCCCCTACCACCCCCGCTCATGCCCCATGTCTCCCCTGTTCCACCCCACCCTCTCCTCATTCCCACGTGTCCCCCTAGTTTGCCCCCATCCCTCGCTCATGCCCCGTGTCTCCCTCCTTTTCCCCTACAACCCCCGCTCATGCCCCATGTCTCCCCTGTTCCACCCCACCCCCTGCTCATGCCCACGTGTCCCCCTCCTTTTCCCCTCCACCCGCCGCTCATGTCCACGTGTCTCCCCTGTTCCCCCCACCCCCCGCTCATGCCCACGTGTCTCCCCTGTTCCCCCCCACGGCCGCTCATGCTCACGTGTCTCCCCTGTTCCCCTCCACCCCCCACTCATGGCCCTGTGTCTCCCTCCTGTTCCCCCCACACCTTGCTCATGCCCTGTGTCTCCCTCCGTTTCCCCCACCCCCTGCGCATTCCCCGTGTGTACCCTGTTCCCTCCCACCCCCCGCTCATGTCCACGGGTCTCTCCTGTTCCCCCTACCCCCGATCATGCCCCGTGTTTCTCCTGTTGCCCCCGACCTCTCACTCATGCCCCATGTCTCCCTCGTGTTTCCCCCCACCCCCACTCATGCCCCGTGTCTCCCTCCTGTTACCCCCCACCCCCCACTCATGCCCCGTGTCTCCCTCCTGTTCCCCACACTCCCCGCTCATGCCCCGTGTCTCCCTCGTGTTTCCCCCCACCCCCACTCATGCCCCGTGTCTCCCTCCTGTTACCCCCCACCCCCCACTCATGCCCCGTGTCTCCCTCCTGTTCCCCCCACTCCCCGTTCATGCCCCGTGTCTCCCTCCTGTACCCCCACCCCCCACTTATGTCCCATGTCTCCCCTGTTCCCCCCAACCCCGCTCATGCCCGTGTCTCCTCTGTTCCCCCACCCCCAGCTTATGCCCCTTGTCTCCCCTGTTCCCCCCCACCCCCGCTCATGCCCCGTGTCTCCCTACTGTTCCCCCACCCCCGCTCATGCCCTGTGTCTCTCTCTTGTTCCCCCCAGCCCGCACTCATGCCCCCTGTCTCCCTCGTGTTCCCCCCACTCCCCGCTCATGCACCGTGTCTCCCCTGTCCCCCATCCCCCGCTCAAGACTTGTGTCTCCCTTCCATTCCCCCAACCCCTGCTCATGCCCCGTGTCTCCCTCCTGTACCCCCACCCCACTCATGCCCCGTGTCTCCCCTGTTCCCTCCCACCCCCCGCTCATGCCCCATGTCTCCCTCCTTTCCCCCTGCTCCCCGCTCATGCTCTGTGCCTCCCCTGTTCCCCCCACCCCCCGCTCATGCCCCGTGTGTGCCCTGTTCCCTCCCACCACAGCTCATGCCCCGTGTGTGCTCTGTTCCCCCTCACCCCCCGCTCATGCCCCGTGTGTGCCCTGTTCCCCCCCACCCCGTTCATGCCCCGTGTTGGCCCTGTTCCCTCCACCCCCCGCTCATGCCCCGTGTCTACCTCCCATTGCCCCCACCCATGCCCCGTGTTTTCCCTGTTCCCCTCATCCCCCGCTCATGCCGCGTGTCTCCCTCCTTTCCCCCCCACCCCCTGCTCATGCCCCGTGTGTGCCCTGTTCCCCCCAACCCCGCTCATGCCCACGTGTCTCCCCTGTTCCCCCGGACCCCCCGCTCATGCCCCGTGTGTGCCCTGTTCCCCCACCACCCGCTCATGCCCCGTGTCTCCCTCCCATTCCCCCCACCCATGCCCCGTGTTTTCCCTGTTCCCCTCACCCCCCGCTCATGCCCCGTGTCTCCCTCCTTTTCCCCCCACCCCCTGCTCATGCCCCGTGTGTGCCCTGTTCCCCGTACCCCCGCTCCTGCCCATGTGTCTCCCCTGTTCCCCATCCCCCGCTCATTCCCTGTGTCTCCCTCCTTTTCCCCTACAACCCCCGCTCTTGCCCCGTGTCTCCCCTGTTCCACCCCACCCCCTGCTCATGCCCACGTCTCCCCCTCCTTTTCCCCTTTCCCCCCACCCACCGCTCATGTCCACGTGTCTCCCCTGTTCCCCCCACCCCCTGCTCATGCCCACTTGTCTTCCCTGTTCCCCCCCACGGCGGCTCATCCTCACGTGTCTCCCCTGTTCCCCTCCACCCCCCACTCATGGCCCTGTGTCTCACTACTGTCCCCCCACCCCTTGCTCATGTCCCGTGTCTCCCTCCGTTTCCCCCCACCCCCTGCGCATGCCCCGTGTGTGCCCTGTTCCCTCCCACCCCCCGCTCATGTCCACATGTTACTCTTGTTCCCCCCACCCCCGCTCATGCCCCGTTTTTCTCCTGTTGCCCCCCACTCATGCCCCGTGTCTCCCTCATGTTTCCCCCCACCCCCACTCATGTCCCGTGTCTCCCTCCTGTTACCCCCCACCCCCCACTCATGCCCCGTGTCTCCCTCCTTTTCCCCCAACCCCCGCTCATGCCCCATGTCCCCTGTTCCCCCCACCCCCTGCTCATGCCCCATGTGTGCCCTGTTCCCCCATCCCCCACTCATGCCCATGTGTCTCCCCTGTTCCCCCCACCCCCCGCTCATGCCCACATGTCTCCCCTGTTCCCCACAAACCCCGCTCATGCCCTGTGTCTCCCTACTGTTCCCCCCACCCCCTGCTCATGCCCCGTGTGTGCCCTGTTCCCCCCACCCCCACTCATGCCCCATGTGTGCCCTGTTCCCCCCACCCCCTGCTCATGCCCACGTGTCTCCCCTGTTCCCCCCCACCCCCTGCTCATGCCCCATGTCTCCCTACTTTTCCCCCCACCCCCCGCTCATGGCCCGTGTCTCTCTCTTGTTCGCCCCACGCCCTGCTCATGCCCCGTGTCTCCCTCCTTTTCCCCCCCCACCCCTGCTCATGCCCCTTGTCTCCCCTGTTCCCCCCCACCCCCCGCTCATGCCCCGTGTCTCGCTACTGTTCCCCCACCCCCCGCTCATGCCCTGTGTCTCTCTCTTTTTCCCCCCAGCCCCCGCTCATGCCACCTGTCTCCCTCGTGTTCCCCCACCCCCCGCTCATGCACCGTGTCTCTCCTGCGCCCCCAACCCCCCGCTCAAGCCTCGTGTCTCCCTTCCGTTCCCCCAACCCCTGTTCATGCCCCGTGTCTCCCTCCTGTACCCACACCCCACTCATGCCCCCTGTCTCCCCTGTTCCCTCCCACCCCCCGCTCATGCCCCATGTCTCCCTCCTTTCCCCCTGCTCCCCGCTCATGCTCCGTGTCTCTCCTGTTCCCCCCACCCCCCGCTCATGCCCCGTGTGTGCCCTGTTCCCCCCACCCCCTCTCATGCCCTATGTGTGCCCTGTTCCCCCTCATCACCCGCTCATGCCCCATGTGTGCCCTGTTCCCCCTATCCCCGTTCATGCCCTGTGTTTTCCCTGTTCCCCTCATCCCCCGCTCATGCCTCGTATCTCCCTCCTTTTCCCCCCACCTCCTGCTCATGCCCCATGTGTGCCCTGTTCCCCCCACCCCCGCTCATGCCCACGTGTCTCCCCTGTTCCCCCCGAACCCCTGCTCATTCCCTGTGTGTGCCCTGTTCCCCTCCGCCCCCGCTCAAGCCCTGTGCGTGCCCTGTTCCCCCTCACCACCCGCTCATGCCCCATGTCTGCCCTGTTCCCCCCACCCCCGCTCATGCCCCGTGTGTGCCTTGTTCCCCCCACCCTCCGCTCATGCCCCATGTCTCCCTCCCATTCCCCCACCCATGCCCCGTGTTTTCCCTGTTCCCCTCATCCCCCACTCATGCCCCGTGTCTCCCTCCTTTTCCCCTACCACCCCCGCTCATGCCCCATGTCTCCCCTGTTCCACCCCACCCCCTCCTCATTCCCACGTGTCCCCCTAGTTTGCCCCCCATCCCCTGCTCATGCCCCGTGTCTCCCTCCTTTTCCCCTACAACCCCCGCTCATGCCCCGTGTCTCCCCTGTTCCACCCCACCCCCTGCTCATGCCCACGTGTCCCCCTCCTTTTCCCCCCCACCCGCCGCTCATGTCCACGTGTCTCCCCCATTCCCCTCACCCCCCGCTCATGCCCACGTGTCTCCCCTGTTCCCCCCCATGGCCGCTCATGCTCACGTGTCTCCCCTGTTCCCCTCCACCCCCCACTCATGTCCCGTGTCTCCCTCCTGTTACCCCCCACCCCCCACTCATGCCCCGTGTCTCCCTCCTTTTCCCCCAACCCCCGCTCATGCCCCATGTCCCCTGTTCCCCCCACCCCCTGCTCATGCCCCATGTGTGCCCTGTTCCCCCATCCCCCACTCATGCCCATGTGTCTCCCCTGTTCCCCCCACCCCCCGCTCATGCCCACATGTCTCCCCTGTTCCCCACAAACCCCGCTCATGCCCTGTGTCTCCCTACTGTTCCCCCCACCCCCTGCTCATGCCCCGTGTGTGCCCTGTTCCCCCCACCCCCACTCATGCCCCATGTGTGCCCTGTTCCCCCCACCCCCTGCTCATGCCCACGTGTCTCCCCTGTTCCCCCCCACCCCCTGCTCATGCCCCATGTCTCCCTACTTTTCCCCCCACCCCCGCTCATGGCCCGTGTCTCTCTCTTGTTCGCCCCACGCCCTGCTCATGCCCCGTGTCTCCCTCCTTTTCCCCCCCCACCCCTGCTCATGCCCCTTGTCTCCCCTGTTCCCCCCCACCCCCCGCTCATGCCCCGTGTCTCGCTACTGTTCCCCCACCCCCCGCTCATGCCCTGTGTCTCTCTCTTTTTCCCCCCAGCCCCCGCTCATGCCACCTGTCTCCCTCGTGTTCCCCCACCCCCCGCTCATGCACCGTGTCTCTCCTGCGCCCCCAACCCCCCGCTCAAGCCTCGTGTCTCCCTTCCGTTCCCCCAACCCCTGTTCATGCCCCGTGTCTCCCTCCTGTACCCACACCCCACTCATGCCCCCTGTCTCCCCTGTTCCCTCCCACCCCCCGCTCATGCCCCATGTCTCCCTCCTTTCCCCCTGCTCCCCGCTCATGCTCCGTGTCTCTCCTGTTCCCCCCACCCCCCGCTCATGCCCCGTGTGTGCCCTGTTCCCCCCACCCCCTCTCATGCCCTATGTGTGCCCTGTTCCCCCTCATCACCCGCTCATGCCCCATGTGTGCCCTGTTCCCCCTATCCCCGTTCATGCCCTGTGTTTTCCCTGTTCCCCTCATCCCCCGCTCATGCCTCGTATCTCCCTCCTTTTCCCCCCACCTCCTGCTCATGCCCCATGTGTGCCCTGTTCTCCCCACCCCCGCTCATGCCCACGTGTCTCCCCTGTTCCCCCCGAACCCCTGCTCATTCCCTGTGTGTGCCCTGTTCCCCTCCGCCCCCGCTCAAGCCCTGTGCGTGCCCTGTTCCCCCTCACCACCCGCTCATGCCCCATGTCTGCCCTGTTCCCCCCACCCCCGCTCATGCCCCGTGTGTGCCTTGTTCCCCCCACCCTCCGCTCATGCCCCATGTCTCCCTCCCATTCCCCCACCCATGCCCCGTGTTTTCCCTGTTCCCCTCATCCCCCACTCATGCCCCGTGTCTCCCTCCTTTTCCCCTACCACCCCCGCTCATGCCCCATGTCTCCCCTGTTCCACCCCACCCCCTCCTCATTCCCACGTGTCCCCCTAGTTTGCCCCCCATCCCCCGCTCATGCCCCGTGTCTCCCTCCTTTTCCCCTACAACCCCCGCTCATGCCCCGTGTCTCCCCTGTTCCACCCCACCCCCTGCTCATGCCCACGTGTCCCCCTCCTTTTCCCCCCCACCCGCCACTCATGTCCACGTGTCTCCCCCGTTCCCCTCACCCCCCGCTCATGCCCACGTGTCTCCCCTGTTCCCCCCCATGGCCGCTCATGCTCACGTGTCTCCCCTGTTCCCCTCCACCCCCCACTCATGGCCCTGTGTCTCCCTCCTGTTCCCCCCACCCCTTGCTCATGCCCTGTGTCTCCCTCCGTTTCCCCCCACCTCCTGCGCATTCCCCGTGTGTGCCCTGTTCCCTCCCACCCCCCGCTCATGTCCACGGGTCTCTCCTGTTCCCCCTACCCCCGCTCATGCCCCGTGTTTCTCAAGTTCCCCCCCACCTCCCACTCATGCCCCGTGTCTCCCTCGTGTTTCCCCCCACCCCCACTCATGCCCCGTGTCTCCCTCCTGTTACCCCCCACCCCCCACTCATGCCCCGTGTCTCCCTCCTGTTCCCCCCACTCCCCGCTCATGCCCCGTGTCTCCCTCGTGTTTCCCCCCACCCCCACTCATGCCCCGTGTCTCCCTCCTGTTACCCCCCACCCCCTACTCATGCCCCCTGTCTCCCTCCTGTTCCCCCCACTCCCTGCTCATGCCCCGTGTCTCCCTCCTGTACCCCCCACCCCCCACTTATGTCCCATGTCTCCCCTGTTCCCCCCACCCCCGCTCATGCCCGTATCTCCTCTGTTCCCCCACCCCCCGCTCATGCCCCGTGTCCCCTGTTGCCCCATCCCCTGCTCATGCCCCATGTGTGCCCTGTTCCCCCATCCCCCGCTCATGCCCATGTGTCTCCCCTGTTCCCCCAACCCCCGCTCAAGCCCCGTGTCTCCCTACTGTTCCCCTCACCCCCGCCTTAAGGAGCGTGTCTATCCTATTCCCACACAACCCCCCGCTCATGCCCCGTGTCTCCCCTGTCCCCCCCACCCCCTGCTCATGCCCCGTGTGTGCCCTGTTCCCCCCACCCCCCGCTAATGCCACATGTCTCCCCTGTTCCCCCACCCCGCGCTCTTGCCCACGTGTCTCCCCCGTTCCCCCACACCCCCTGCTCATGCCCACGTGTCTTCCCTGATCCCCCCCATGGCCGCTCATGCTCACGTGTCTCCCCTGATACCCTCCACCCCCCACTCATGGCCCTGTGTCTCCCTTGTGTTCTCACACCCCCCGGTCATGCCCTGTGTGTCTCCTGATGCCCCCCGCTCATGCCCCATGTCTCCCTCGTGTTCCCCCCCACAACCTGCTCATGCCCCGTGTGTCTCCTGTTGCCCCCCACCCCCCGCTCATGCCCCGTGTTTCCCTTGTGTTATCCCCCACCCCCCTCTCATGCCCCGTGTGTCTCCTGTTGCCCCCCACCACCCGCACATGCCCGTGTCTCCCTCGTGTTCCCCCATCCCCTGCTCATTCCCCGTGTTTCCCTTGTGTTACCCTCCAGCCCCCTGCTCATGCCACATGTGTCTCCTGTTGCCCCCCACCCCACACTCATGCCCCATGTCTCCCTCGTGTTCCCCCCACCCCCGCTCATGCCCCGTGTTTCCCTCGTGTTACCCCCCAACCCCCCGCTAATGCCCCTTGTCTCCCTCATGTACCCCCACCCCCGCTCATGCCCCATGTGTCTTCTGTTGCCCCACAACCCCCGCTCATGCCCCGTGTCTCCCTCGTGTTTCCCCCACCCCCTGCTCATGCCTCGTGTTTCCCTTGTGTTACCCCCCACCCCCCGCTCATGCCCCGCGTCGCTCTCCTGTTCCCCCACCCCACGCTCTTGCCCAATGTCTCTCTCTTGTTTCCCCACCCCCGCTCATGCCCCGTGTCTCCCTTCTGTACCCCCCACCCCCCGCTTATGCCAGTATATGCCCTGTTCCCCCCACCCCCACACCCCCCACCTATGCCCCGTGTGTCTCCTGTTGCCCCCACCCCCGCTCATGCCCCGTGTCTCCCACGTGTTTCCCCCCACCCCCGCTCATGCCCCGCATTTCCCTTGTTACCCCCCACCCCCGCTCATGCCCCGTGTCTACCTATTGTTCCCCCCACCCCCCTCATGCCCCGTGTCTCTCTCTTGTTCCCCTCCACCACCCGCTCATGCCACGTGTCTCCTTCCTGTACCCCCACCCCCTGCTCATGCCCCATGTCTCCCTCCTTTACCCCCACCACCCGCTCATACCCAGTATCTGCCCTGTTCCCCCCGCTCATGCCCCATGTGTCTCCTGTTGGCCCCACCCCCCGCTCATGCCCCGTGTCTCCCTCGTGTTTCCCCCCACCCCCCGCTCATGCTACATGTTTCCCTCGTGTTACCCCCCCACCGCCCGCTCATGCCCCATGTCTCCCTCGTGTTCCCCCACCCCCTGCTCATGCCCCGTGTGTCTCCTGTTGCCCCCCACCCTCGCTCATGCTCCGTGTCTCCCTCGTGTTCCCACCCACCCCCCACTCATGGCCCGTGTGTCTGCTGTTGCCCCCCAACCCCCGCTCATGCCCCGTGTGTCTCCTGTTGACTCCACCCCCCGCTCATGCCCCATGTTTCCCTCGTGTTGCCCCCCCCGCTCATGCCCCGTGTCTCCCTCATGTTCCCCCCACCCCCCGCTCATGCCTTGTGTTTCCCTCGTGTTAACTCCCACCCCCCCGCTCATGCCCCATGTGTCTCCAGTTGCCCCCCACTCCCGCTCATGCCCCATGTCTCCCTCGTGTTCCCCGCACCCCCCGCTCATGCCCTGTGTCTCCCTCGTGAACCCCCCCGCTCATGCCCCCTGTTTTCCTTGTGTTAACCCCCACCCCCTGCTCATGCCTTATGTCTCCCTCCTGTTCCCCCACCCCCCGCTCATGCCCCATGTCTCTCTCTTGTTCCCCCCCAACCCCGCTCATGCCCCATGTATCCCTCCTGTACCCCCACCCCCTGCTCATGCCCTGTGTCTTCCTCGTGTACCCCCCACCCCCCGCTCATTCATGCCCCATGTGTCTCCTGTTTCCCCCCACCCCCGCTCATGCCCCGTGTTTCCTTTGTGTTATCCCCCACCCCTCGCTCATGCCCCGTGTTTCCCTTGTGTTACCCCCCACTCCCGGTCATGCCCGTGTCTCCCTCCTGTTCCCCCCAACCCCCGCTCATGCCCCATGTCTCCCCTGTTACACCCCACCGCCCGCTCATGCCCTGTGTCTCCCTCGTGTTACCCCCCACCTCCCGCTCATGCCCCGTGTCTCCCTTGTGTTACCCACCCCACCCCCCGCTCACCCCGTGTCTCCCTCCTGTACCCCCACCCCCCGCTCATGCCCCGTGTCTCCCTCATGTTGCCCCCACCCCCCACTCATGCCCTGTGTCTTCCTCATGTTCTCCCCACCTCCCGCTCATGCCCCGTGTGTCTCCTGTTGCCCCCACCCCCGCTCATGCCCTGTGTCTCCCTCCTGTACCCCCGTCCCCCGCTCATGCCCAGTATCTGCCCTGTTCTTCCCACCCCCTGCTCATGCCCCATGTCTCCTGTTGCCCCCCACCCCCTGCTCATGCCCTGTATCTCCCTCCTGTTTCCCCCCACCCCCGCTCATGCCCCATGTTTCCCTCGTGTTACCGCCCACCCCCTGCTCATGCCCGTGTCTCCCTCCTGTTCCCCCCACCCCCGCTCATGCCTCGTGTCTCCCTCCTGTACCCCCATCCCCTGCTCATGCCCGTGTCTCCCTCCTGTACCCCCACTCCCCGCTCATGCCCAGTATCTGCCCTGTTCCCCCCACCCCCTGTTCAAGCCCCGTGTCTCCACTTTTCCCTCACCCCCTGCTCATGTCCCGTGTCTCCACTGTTCCCCCCACCCCCGCCCATGCCCTGTCTCCCTTCTGTTCCCCCACCCCCGCACATGGTCCGTGTCTCCCTCCTGTACCCCCCACCCCCCACTCATGCCCCGTGTCTGCCCTGTAGCCCCCACCCCCTGCTCATGTCCCATGCCTGCCCAGTTACCCCCACACCCCGCTCATGCCCGTGTCTCCCTCCTGTTCCCCCCAGCCCCCGCTCATGCCCCATGTCTCCCTCGTGTTCCCCCACACGGCCGCTCATGCTCATGTGTCTCCCCTGTTCCCCTCCACCCCCCACTCATGGCTCTGTGTCTCCCTCCTGTACCCCCCACCCCTTGCTCATGCGCCGTGTCTCCCCTGACCCCCCCACCTCCCGCTCATGCCTCGTGTCTCCCTTCTGTTCCCCCCAACCCCCGCTCATGCCCCGTGTCTCCCTCCTGTACACCCCACCGCCGCTCATGCCCTGTGTCTACCCTGTTCCCTCCCATCCCCGCTCATGCCCCATGTCTCCCTCCTGTACCCCCCACCGCCGCTCATGCTCCGTGTCTCCCCTGTTCCCGCCACCCCCAGCTCATGCCCCGTGTGTGCCCTGTTCCCCCCACCCCTGCTCATGCCCCGTGTGTGCCCTGTTCCCCCCAACCCCTGCTCATGCCCCGTGTGTGCCCTGTTCCACCCACCCCTGCTCATGCCCCATGTCTCCCTCCCGTTCCCCCACCCATGCCCCGTGTTTTCCCTGTTCCCCTCACCCACCGCTCATGCCCCGTGTCTCCCTCCTTTTCCCCCCACCCCCTGCTCATGCCCCGTGTGTATTTAGAACAGGGGGGTGGTCCTGACCTTAAACATTTAAGCTACAATGATTTGCTGTAGACATAATTTTCATACATCTCCATATACAGTACTGCACACTTAACAGATTATGCATTTTGGGAGGAAAGACATACAAATCCAAATTCTGAAAGGGCTGGAAAACCAGTTTTTAGACCTTTATTACTTTAGGTCACATATTATAGCGTAGTGGCCCCACTGTCTTATAAACTTCCAGATAAACAGTAGACAGAATAATCGACAACTTAGTCATCAGCATACTCTATTTTGTACAGCGCGGACTTGAGTATTTAAACAGGGGGAGAAAGGCATTGAATGCAGCTTTTTGTATTTGTAAGCGTACCAGATTAAGCTGAACTTCAGACATTCTATTTACATTTTAAGGAAGAACACATTAAAGAGAAGAGAGGTGTAGTTTGTTGGCTCCACAATACTAATTTTTTACTCAATTCTGTTACCTATGTGTTAGTTAAACAAAATATTGATTCATACTTGTCATCAGTGTTTTGTACAAAACAAACATTTGTGTGAAGGAACCTGACAGTTAGGTCTGATGAGAGGCAACACTTTTGCAGCCACTACTTTGTACAAAACAGTTTTTTGCTTCGCGACACCTAAAAATAGGAACTGCTAGGAGGCTTATTACTTTAGGTCACATATTATAGCGTAGTGGCCCCACTGTCTTATAAACTTCCAGATAAACAGTAGACAGAATAATCGACAACTTAGTCATCAGCATACTCTATTTTGTACAGCGAGGACTTGAGTATTTAAACGGGGGGAGAAAGGCATTGAATGCAGCTTTTTGTATTTGTAAGCGTACCAGAGTTAAGCTGAACTTTAGGCATTCTATTTACATTTTAAGGAAGAACACATTAAAGAGAAGAGAGGTGTAGTTTGTTGGCTCCACAATACTACTTTTTTACTCAATTCTGTTACCTATGTGTTAGTTAAACAAAATATTGATTCATATTTGTCATCAGTGTTTTGTACAAAACAAACATTTGTGTGAAGGAACCTGAAAGTTAGGTCTGCTGAGAGGGAACACTTTTGCAGCCACTACTTTGTACAAAACAGTTTTTTGCTTCGCGACACCTAAAAATAGGAACTGCTAGGAGGCGACGTCCACACTAGAGGTGGTAAAGATAATGTCTGTCATAGGTCTTAGTGTTGTAAATGTAGGACCATATGACGTTGGACGTTTCGGCTGTGTAGAGATGGCAGCCTTCTTCTATGGCCCAGAATAGCAGGTCTTCCTATAATTTAAAAAACAATATACAGAATATTGTTGAGTATCCAGAATATGGATTTAGTGTACAGACGATAAAAAATGCCCCGAATGTGCCCTGTTCCCCCCCGCCCCCCGCTCATACCCATGTGTCTCCCCTGTTCCCCCCATCCCCCACTCATGCCCCGTGTCTCCCTCCTTTTCCCCTACAACCCCTGCTCATGCCCTGTGTCTCCCCTGTTCCACCGCACCCCCTGCTCATGCCCACGTATCCCCCTCCTTTTCCCCCCCACCCGCTGTTCATGTCCACGTGTCTCCCCTGTTCCCCCCACCCCGCGCTCATGCCCACGTGTCTCCCCTGTTCCCCCCACGGCCGCTCATGCTCATGTGTCATCCTGTTCCCCTCCACCCCCCACTCATGGCCCTTTGTCTCCCTCCTGTTCCCCCCACCCCTTGCTCATGCCCTGTGTCTCCCTCCGTTTACCCCCACCCCCTGCGCATTCCCCGTGTGCGCCCTGTTCCCTCCCGACCCCCGCTCATGTCCACGTGTCTCTCCTGTTCTCCCCACCCCCGCTCATGCCCCGTGTTTCTCCTGTTGCCCCCCACCCCCACTCATGCCCCGTGTCTCCCTCGTGTTTCCCCCCACCCATGCCCCATGTCTCCCTCCTGTTACCCCCCACCCCCCACTCATGCCCCGTGTCTCCCTCCTGTTCCTCCCACTCCCCGCTCATGCCCTGTGTCTCCCTCCTGTACCCCCCACTTATGTCCCATGTCTCCCCTGTTCCCCCCACCCCCGCTCATGACCCGTGTCTCCCCTGTTCTCCCCCACCCCCGCTCATGCCCGTGTCTCCTCTGTTCCCTGTTCCCCCACCCCCCGCTCATGCCCCGTGTCCCCTGTTCCCCCATCCCCTGCTCATGCCCCATGTGTGCCCTGTTCCCCCCATCCACCGCTCATGCCCATGTGTCTCCCCTGTTCCACCCCACCCCCCGCTCATGCCCACATGTCTCCCCTGTTCCCCCCACCCCCCGCTCATGCCCCGTGTCTCCCTACTGTTCCCCTCACCCCCCCTCAAGGAGCGAGTCTATCCTATTCCCACACAACCCCCCGCTCATGCCCCTTGTCTCCCCTGTTCCCCCCACCCCCTGCTCATGCCCCGCGTGTGCCCTGTTCCCCCCACCCCCACTCATGCCCCATGTGTGCCCTGTTCCCCCCCACCCCCTGCTCATGACCCGTGTGTGCCCTGTTCCCCCCACCCCCCGCTCATGCCCACATGTCTTCCCTGTTCCCCCACCCCCCGCTCTTGCCCACGTGTCTCCCCTGTTCCCCCTCACCGCCTGTTCATGCCCTATGTCTCCCTACTTTTCCCCCCACCCCCCCGCTCAAGGCCCGTGTCTCTCTCTTGTTCCCCCCACGCCGTGCTTATGCCCTGTGTCTCCCTCCTTTGACCCCCACCCCCGCTCATGCCCCTTGTCTCCCCTGTTCCCCCCCACCCCCGCTCATGCCCCGTGTCTCCCTACTGTTCCCCCACCCCCCGCTCATGCCCTGTGTCTCTCTCTTGTTCCCCCCACTCCCCGCTCATGCACTGTGTCTCCCCTGCCCCCCATCCCCCGCTCAAGACTTGTGTCTCCCTTCCGTTCCCCCAACCCCTGCTCATGCCCCGTGTCTCCCTCCTGTACCCCCACCCCGCTCATGCCCCGTGTCTCCCCTGTTCCCTCCCACCCCCCGCTCATGCCCCATGTCTCCCTCCTTTCCCCCTGCTCCCCGCTCATGCTCCGTGCCCCCCCTGTTCCCCCCACCCCCCGCTCATGCCCCGTGTGTGCCCTGTTCCCTCCCACTCCAGCTCATGCCCCGTGTATGCCCTGTTCCCCCTCACCCCCGCTCATGCCCTGTGTGTGCCCTGTTCCCCCCCACCCCGTTCATGCCCCGTGATGGCCCTGTTCCCTCCACCCCCCGCACATGCCCCGTGTCTCCCTCCCATTCCCCCCACCCATGCCCCGTGTTTTCCCTGTTCCCCTCATTCCCCGCTCATGCCCCGGGTCTCCCTCCTTTTCCCCCCACCCCCTGCTCATGCCCCGTGTGTGCCCTGTTCCCCCACCCCCCGCTCATGCCCATGTGTCTCCCCTGTTCCCCCGACCCCCCGCTCATGCCCCGTGTGTGCCCTGTTCCCCCCACCACCCGCTCATGCCCCGTGTCTCCCTCCCATTCCCCCCACCCATGCCCCGTGTTTTCCCTGTTCCCCTCACTCACCGCTCATGCCCCGTGTCTCCCTCCTTTTCCCCCCACCCACTGCTCATGCCACGTGTGTGCCCTGTTCCCCCCACCCCCGTCATGCCCACGTGTCTCCGCTGTTCCCCCCTTCCCCCGCTCATGCCCCGTGTCTCCCTCCTTTTCCCCTACAACCCCCGCTCATGCCCCGTGTCTTCCCTGTTCCACCCCACCCCCTGCTCATGCCCACGTCTCGCCCTCCTTTTCCCCTTTTCCCCCCACCCACCGCTCATGTCCACGTGTCTCCCCTGTTTCCCCCACCCCCCGCTCATGCCCACTTGTCTTCCCTGTTCCCCCCCACGGCCGCTCATCCTCACGTGTCTCCCCTGTTCCCCTCCACCCCCCACTCATGGCCCTGTGTCTCCCTACTGTTCCCCCACCCCTTGCTCATGCCCCGTGTCTCCCTCCCATTCCCCCCACCCATGCCCCGTGTTTTCCCTGTTCCCCTCATCCCCCGCTCATGCCCCGTGTCTCCCTCCTTTTCCCCCCACCCACCGCTCATGCCCCGTGTGTGCCCTGTTCACCCCCACCCCCCGCTCTTGCCCACGTGTCTCCCCTGTTCCCCCATCCCCCGCTCATGCCCCGTGTCTCCCTCCTTTTCCCCTACAACCCCGGCACATGCCCCGTGTCTCCCCTGTTCCACCCCACCCCCTGCTCATGCCCACGTCTCCCCCTCCTTTTCCCCCCCACCCGCCGCTCATGTCCACGTGTCTCCCCTGTTCCCCCCACCCCCCGCTCATGCCCACGTGTCTCCCCTGTTACCCCCCACGGCCGCTCATGCTCACGTGTCTCCCCTGTTCCCCTCCACCCCCCACTCATGGCCCTGTGTCTCCCTCCTGTTCCCCCACCCCTTGCTCATGCCCCGTGTCTCCCTCCGTTTCCCCCCACCCCCTGCGCATGCCCCGTGTGTGCCCTGTTCCCTCCCACCCCCCGCTCATGTCCACGTGTAGCTCTTGTTCCCCCCACCCCCGCTCATGCCCTGTGTTTCTCCTGTTGCCCCCCACCCCCCACTCATGCCCCGTGTCTCCCTCGTGTTTCCCCCACCCCCACTCATGTCCCGTGTCTCCCTCCTGTTACCCCCCACTCATGCCCCGTGTCTCCCTCCTTTTCCCCCCACTCCCCGCTCATGCCCCGTATCTCCCTCCTGTACCCCCCAACCCCCGCTTATGTACCATGTCTCCCCTGTTCCCCCCACCCCGCTCATGACCCGTGTCTCCCCTGTTCTCCCCCACCCCTGCTCATGCCCGTGTCTCCTCTATTCCCCTCACCCCCGCTCATGCCCCATGTCCCCTGTTCCCCCCACCCCCTGCTCATGCCCCATGTGTGCCCTGTTTCCCACATCCCCCGCTCATGCCCATGTGTCTCCCCTGTTCCGACCCACCCCCCGCTCATGCCCACAAGTCTCCCCTGTTCCCCACCCCCCCCGCTCATGCCCCGTGTCTCCCTACTGTTCCCCTCACCCCCGCCACAAGGCGTGTGTCTATCCTATTCCCACACAACCCCCCGCTCATGCCCCATGTCTCCCCTGTTCCCCCCACCCCCTGCTCATGCCCCGTGTGTGCCCTGTTCCCCCCACCCCCACTCATGCCCCATGTGCATCCTGTTCCCCCCACCCCCTGCTCATGCCCCGTGTGTGCCCTGTTACCCCCACCCCCCGCTCATGCCCACATGTCTCCCCTGTTCCCCCACCCCCCGCTCATGCCCACGTGTCTCCCCTGTTCCCCCCCACCCCCCGCTCATGCCCCATGTCTCCCTACTTTTCCCCCCACCCCCCGTTCATGGCCCGTGTCTCTCTCTTGTTCGCCCCCACATCCTGCTCATGCCCTGTGTCTCCCTCCTTTTCCCCCACCCCTGCTCATGCCCCTTGTCATCCCTGTTCCCCCCTACCCCCGCTCATGCCCCGTATCTCCCTACTGTTCCCCCACCCCCTGCTCATGCCCCGTGTCTCTCTCTTGTTCCCCCCAGCCCCCGCTCATGCCACCTGTCTCCCTCATGTTCCCCCCACCCCCCGCTCATGCACCGTGTCTCCCCTGCCCCCTCAACCCCCCGCTCAAGCCTCGTGTCTCCCTTCCGTTCCCCCACCCCTGCTCATGCCCCGTGTCTCCCTCCAGTACCCCCCACCCTGCTCATGCCCGTGTCTCCCCTGTTCCCTCCCATCCCCCGCTCATGCCCCATGTCTCCCTCCTTTCTCCCTGCTCCCCGCTCATGCTCCGTGTCTCCCCTGTTCCCCCCAACCCCCGCTCATGTCCCATGTGTGCCCTGTTCCCCCCCACCCCTGCTCATGCCCCGTGTGTGCCCTGTTCCCCCTCACCCCCGCTCATGCCTGTGTGTGCCCTGTTCCCCCCCACCCCCATTCATGCCCCGTGTTAGCCCTGTTCCCCCCACCCCCGCTCATGCCCCGTGTCTCCCTCCCATTCCCCCACCCATGCCCCGTGTTTTCCCTGTTCCCATCATCCCCCGCTCATGCCCCGTGTCTCCCTCCTTTTCCCCCCCACCCCCTGGTCATGCCCTGTGTGTGCCCTGTTCCCCCCACCCTACGCTCATGCCCACGTGTCTCCCCTGTTCCCCCCGAACCCCCGCTCATGCCCCGTGTGTGCCCTGTTACCCCCCGCCCCCACTCAAGCCCCGTGTGTGCCCTGTTCCCCCTCACCACCCGCTCATGCCCTGTGTGTTCCCTATTCCCCCCACCCCCGCTCATGCCCTGTGTGTGCCCTGTTCCCCCCACCCCCCGCTCATGCCCGTGTCTCCCTCCCATTCCCCCCACCCATGCCCCGTGTTTTCCCTGTTCCCCTCATCCCCCGCTCATGCCCCGTGTCTCCCTCCTTTTCCCCTACCAGCCCCGCTCATGCCCCGTGTCACCCCTGTTCCACCCCACCTCCCCTCATTCACACGTGTCCCCCTAGTTTGCCCCCCACCCGCCGCTCATGCCCACGTGTCTCCCCTGTTCACCCCACCCCCCGCTCATGCCCACGTGTCTCTCCTGTTCCCTACTACCCTCACTCATGCCCACATGTCTCCCTTGTTCCCCTCCACTCCCCACTCATGGCCCTGTGTCTCCCTCCTGTTCCCCCCACCCCCTGCTCATGCTCTGTGTCTCCCTCCTTTTCCCCCACCCCCTGCGCAAACCCTGTGTGTGCCCTGTTCCCCCCCACCCCCTGCTCAAGCCCCTTGTCTCCCTCCTTTTCCCCTCCACCCCCCGCTCATGTCCATGTGACTCCCCTGTTCCCCCGCACCCACCGCTCATGCCCACGTGTCTCCCCTGTTCCCCCATCCCCTGCTCATGTCCATGTGTCTCCCCGGTCGGTTCCCTCCACCCCCTGCTCATGCTCCGTGTCTCCCCTGTTCCCCCAACCACCCACTCATGCCCTGTGTGTCTCCTGTTGCCCTCCACCCCCCACTCATGACCCGTGTGTCTCCTGTTGCCCCCCACCCCCCGCTCCTGCCCCCTGTCTCCATGTTTCCCCCACCCCCCGCTCATGCTCCATGTCTCCCTCCTGTTACCCCCCACCCCCCGCTCATGCCCCGTGTCTCCCTCCTGTTCCCCCCACCCCCGCTCATGCCCCGTGTCTCCCTCCTGTACCCCCCACCCCCACTCATGCCCCGTGTCTCACCTGTTCCCCCCCACTCCCCGCTCATGCCCTGTGTCTCCCCTGGTCCCCACCCACCCCCGCTCATGCCCCGTGTCTCCCCTATTCCCCCACCACCCGCTCATGCCCTGTGTCCCCTGTTCCCCCCACACCCTGCTCATGCCCCGTGTGTGCCCTGTCCCCCCACCCCCCGCTCATGCCCACGTGTCTCCCCTGTTCCCTGCCACCCCCCGCTCATGCCCACGTGTCTCCCCTGTTCCCCCAGCGCCCCGCTCATGCCCGGTGTCTCCCTATTGTTCCCCCCAACCCCTGCCTCATGGCCCGTGTCTCCCCTGTTCCCCCACCCCCGCTCATGCCCCGGGTCTCCCCTGTTCTCCCCCCACTCCCCAGTCATGCCCTGTGTGTGCCCTGTTCCCCCCACCCCCGCTCATGCCCAGTGTGTGCCCTGTTCCCCCTCACCCCCCGCTCATGCCCCATGTGTGCCCTGTTACCCCCCACCCACCGCTCATGCCCACGTGTCTCCCCTGTTCCCCTCCACCCCCTGCTCATGCCCACGTGTCTCCCCTGTTTCCCCCCACCCCACTCTCATGCCCCATGTCTCCCTACTGTTCCCCCCACCCCCCGCTCATGGCCCATGTCTCTCTCTTGTTTCCCTCCACCCCCTGCCCCGTGTTTCCCTTCTGTTCCCTCCAACCCCCGCTCATGCACTGTGTCTCCCTCCTTTTCCCCACGACCCCCCGCTGATGCCCTGTTGTGTTCTCTTCATACACCCCGCCTTCTCTTTCCATGGTGGCCATCTTGGTAAAAGATTTTCTTTCCTACAGGAAGGCGGCGTCCCGGTTTGGGAAGACAAATATTTTTTTTACCACCCAGGGTTCCCACTTTGAGGACCTAAGATGCTAGTGGTCTTCATCTATTGAAAAGGATTTAATGGTGGCGTTGCACTAATAAAAACCTATGAAATTCAGTAAAAAATAAAATGCATTACAGGGACGTTATGTTTAAGTTGCACTAATAAAAACCTATGAAATTCAATGAAAAAATTTTGTTAAAGGGACGTTATTGTTAAGTTGCGCTACTAAAAACCTACGAAATGCAGTGAAAAAACTTTGTTAAAGGGACGTTTGTTAGGCGGAAACCTGTGCAGTTCCCTCTGGGACCACTGCAAAAGATTTAGGACTACAGGTGTTTGGCGGTGAACCCACTTGGTAGCAGTCTGTACCACACAGATTCACTTGGTAGCTGTGGCTGAGCAGTCAGACTTCGCTCAAGAAGAGTTGAGCAGTATGTGGAGTATACAAAATAGGGCAATTCTTCACAGCAAGACAAGCAAACACGCAACGAGGCTCAGTGTAAAGATATTAAGGTATTTATTTATAACGAAGCATCTATCAAAAACACTATGGCACTTTCACGGCAAACAAATCAAACACAATTACTCTACGAAGAAGAAACGATCAATCTCCCTAACAATATTTTGACAAGTCTAAGTTCTACCGGTATCACTTATTTCCAGACAGAGGTGTATACCTCAACTTAGATGGCACTCTAATATTAGTTAGGACGGGAGAGAAAAAAATAGGCAGGTTACGAAATCAATACAGTTCAATACTACTCGGGTAAGATGCAAGGCAAGAAGGCAAGAACCACAATAGATCATAAAGTTCAGAGGCCAGGCCCACTCGGAGAGAGGCAAGGCGATATGTCCCAAAAGTCTCTAGTGGAGATGCGTTCGAGTCTTTGTAGCAAATTGTTATCGGCAGGTTGAACCAGTTCAGAACAATACGTTTAGAAAAAAACTTAGAGGCAACCCAACGGAAAGGAGAGGATTAAGACACCTCGCTCGATCCGATCGAAAGGGAAGCCAGGCGGACACGGTACCTTGTTGTGGAGAGACAGCTCCGGCCGGGGCAGTTGTTCCTGGTGGTGGATGCACGTCGGATCTTTGCCAAGAGTAGAGATGATCTCGTCGTCGAAGAAAAGTGAAGTCCGGTGCACCACCAGGGAAGAGACCAGCCGCGGAGTGCTCCGTCACAAGGCACCACCTTTTGGTCGCGGTACAGGGGTAGTGGCAATCCGGTTGCCGAGGTGCGCTGCAGGGGCAATTCAACCACTGCGTCCTGAGGCGAATAAAAAGCAAAGGCGACTGGTTGTTACCACCAGTCAGGGGAAGAGACTCTCCGGCAGGGAGATCTCCTCTGTCGTCAGGAAGTGGTGAGTCGGCTCAGCAGGGCTACACCGGAGGTGTCGTCGTTGCAGGTCGGCTCAGCGTTACCCTCGTCGGATTCTTAGGTCCTGTGGCGACTTCTGAAGAAGCAGTCCCAAAAGCCCTGCTTTTATGCAGAAAACCCCCATTCATTCAGCCTAGCTGTCAATCAACACATGCTAAGTGGTGAGCGGGAAGGCTCACCACTTGGGCCAATCACTCCAGAGTGCGACCGGAGTTGGCAAGGCAACTCGGTCCAGGGTGCCTAAACCCCCTCCCACACCCCTGTGGTAACCCAGACAGAATGGCACCACTATGGAGGGTCTCTGTACAGAGCCCGCCAAAAGTGGAACAAAGGGCTCAACCTTTGGTTTAGGAGTCACAGAGACGAACACAGACGCCATTTTAAAAAACCAGTTCTGGCAGAAAATACCATCCTATAAACTTATTTAAGATAAGTAGATCGGTGGTACGTTAGAGATTAACGAGAAAAAGTATCAATCTCCAACAATGGGACGAATCCCATAGGATTATGTCCGGGGTCGAACATAACAAGTAGTTTGCACTGCCACAAGCCAAAACTCGACGAGGGGGGACGCGACAGTGCCCCCTCGAGTAACAGATTCAGGAGTAATCGAATTTCCCCTACTAGTACGTCCAAAATAAGATGGTTTGTACTAGTTCTGTTAGTAAATTTAGGTCTAGTAAAGCCAATGGTGACTTTACATGCCCGGGGAGACAGTAGTCAGTCCCCGGGTATGGAGTCTATGGTGGAGGTCCGCTAGGACACCCCAGTGTTACGGCACGTATGGTGCGGTGTAACACACATAGAAAAACATATGAGACCCTATGGAGTAAAAGACCCCATAGCCCATAGAACACATTGACATTCAAAGGAATTACACACATTCATGTCCAAGAGTGGGAGGAAAAGAGTCTCACTCTTGGCAGGATGGAAAAAACAAACTCCAGAAATCCAGCAAAGCTGCTGGGGGACTCACTAGGGTAGGAAATTCAGCCTAAACAGAGAATTCTCCCTAACACTCGCCCCTCCCAGATTAAGGGATAGGAGGATTTAATCCACTCCTGGATGAATCTCATACCTCTAGTTGATGACATACATCCTAGAGAGACCATCAGCATTTTGGTGGGGACATCCTGACCTGTGCTCAATGGTGAAATCAAACCCTTGCAGGCAGATCGACCATCTCAATAGTTTTGGGTTTTCCCCTTTCATTTGCATTAACCATCTCAAGGGTTGGTGGTCAGTCTGAATGACGAAAGTAGAACCATGCAAGTACGGCCTAAATTTCTTCAGAGCCCACACGATAGCAAAGCACTCTCTTTCGATTGTTGCCCACCTTGTTTCAGGATCCTTCAGCTTGCGGCTGATGAAGCAAATGGGGTGCTCCCTACCTTTCCCATCCAGTTGACTGAGTACGGCACCTATTCCTACATTTGAAGCATCTGTCTGCACAATGAAGCGTTGGCGGTAATCAGGAGCTCTGAGTACGGGGGCTTGGCAAAGAGTCTTTTTCAGGTTTTCAAAAGCCTGATTGCACTCCTCGTTCCATCTAACCTTCTTAGGAAATTTGGGCGAGGAGATGACATTCAGTGGAGAAGCTATGGTCCCATAGTTCTTTATGAAATTCCTGTAATACCCAGTGAGGCCTAGGAAGGCTCTCACCTGGGTTTGAGTAGTCGGTGTTGTCCAATTTTGCACAGCTTCAATCTTACTGAGTAAAGGCCTTATTTATCCACCTCCTACCTCATGTCCAAGATAGACTACCTTACCCTGTCCAATTTGGCATTTGCTCGCCTTTATGGTCAGATTGGCTCGTCCAAGAGCCTGCAAAACATCTCTCAGGTGGGTTACATGTTCTTCCCAGGAATTGCTGAACACTGCGATGTCATTCAAGTATGCCATGCAGAAGTCCTCCATCCCATTCAGAACCTGGTTTACCATCTGTTGAAATGTAGCAGGTACATACTTCAATCCGAAAGGCATTACCTTAAACTGGTATAAGCCAACGGGGGTAGAAAATGCAGTTTTCTCCTTGGCATGGTCTATCAGGGCTATTTGCCAATAGCCTGACGTCAAGTCAAATGTGCTGAGGAACTTGGCGGCGCCGAGTTTATCCACCAACTCATCCGTTCTTGGCAAAGGGTGGGCATCAGTCTTGGTGACTGCATTAAGAGCTCTATAATCCATGCAGAATCTAAGTTCTTTAGATCCGGCCTTTGGTACTAACACAACTGGGCTAGACCATGGACTAGTAGAGGGCTCTATTACCCCGAGATCAAGCATCTTGCTGACCTCACCTTTGATGTGGGTTTGTATGTTTTCTGACATGCGGTATCCTCTGCTTTTGACTGGCAGACAGTCACCAGTGAGTATGTCGTGCTGGCCCCAAGGGGTCAAGCCTGGTGAAAGCGAGAACAGAGAGGCAAACTGATTCAACATAGCTTTGCACGCTTCTTGTTGCTCAGGTGTCAGATTGGAGGAGAGATTTACTCCTTCAATTTTTTCATCTAAAGGTAAGCCTCTGAGGAGATCCGGAAGAGCTTCACTCTCTTCTTCTTCCTCGGATGACGCTAGAAGCAACGCTCCTATATCGGGTCTTGAGACATACGCTTTAAGTCGGTTGGTGTGAAAGACTGTCGGAGCCTCCTTGGGATTGCCCAAGTCCACCATATAGTTAACCTCTCCGAGTTTACCCACAACTCGGAATGGTCCCATCCATTTATCTTGCAAGGCCCTCTGCCTTGTTGGGATCATAACGAGAACGAGCTGGTCTTGAGCGAACTCAACCATGTTAGCCTTTTGATCGTGCCAGTGCTTGACCAATGCTTGTCCAGCTTTCAAGTTATCGCTTGCTTCCGTCATCATGTGCAACATTCTCCTCCAGCGACCTATCACGTAGTCTTCACTCTGACTAGCTTGGGGGAAGGAGCACTCTCCAACTCCTCCTTAATCAGGGCCAAGGGACCTCTGACGGGATGACCATAGAGTAGTTCGAAGGGCGAGTAACCTACTCCCTCCTGAGGGACTTCTCTATAAGCAAAGAGAAGGCATGGCAGTAGAAGGTCCCACTTACGTTTAAGAGGTTCTTCTAAAGCACCTATCATGCTCTTCATGGTTCGGTTGAACCGTTCTACCAATCCATTGGTTTGTGGGTGGTACGCTGTTGAGAACTTGTAAGTAACTCCACAGGTTTTTCACATGGCTTTCATGTAGTTGGACATAAAGTTGACCCCCTGTCAGAGATTACTTCCTTAGGAAACCCGACCCTAGTAAAAATACCAAGGAGGGCCTTAGCCACAGCCGGAGCTGTAACAGTCCTCATAGGAATTGCCTCAGGATACCTAGTAGCATGGTCTACTACAACAAGTATAAACCTGTTGGCTGAGGAAGTTGGAGGATCAAGGGGACCAACAATGTCAATCCCTACTCTCTCAAATGGGACTCCCACAACTGGGAGAGGCACTAAATGTGCCACATTCTTGGAGTCAACCTTACCAGAGGTCTGGCAGGTGTGGCAGCTCCTGCAGTGTTTTTCTACTTCGACCCCCATCTTTGGCCAATAGAAGTAGAGAGAGAGTCTTTCCTTAGTCTTCTTGAAACTCAAGTGACCAGCCAAAGGAATCTCGTGGGCTAACTGCAAGAACTGTGGTCTGTTCTCTTGGGGTACCACAAGTCTTTTGTAGTCTCCAGGTGCAGACTCGGTCGGTTCACTGTAGAAGAGGCCTTCTTCCCAGTGCAACCTGTATTTCCCAGGCTCTTGCCCTTCAGCCTGAGCTTCTGCCTGGTGGCGAAGACCTTCCAGAGTTGGACATTCCCTCTGTCCCTTACTGAAGTCTGCCCTGCTGGGTCCACCTTCTGCCAGTAAAGACTGCAGCTCAGGATGGTCAACAGGATCCAGATCTCCAATGAGTTTGTGGCCTTCCATTAGCTCTTCCTCAGAGTTTAATTCTACCACACAGGGTTGTACCTCCCTCTCAGCCTCGGCTGGAGGTGGAGTTACGGGTGTAACTTTGGACAACCGCAGGGAAGTCCGTGTTGGCTGCACTGGAGTGCTGGCTGCTGGTTTCGGGATAGAGGGCTTAGGTTTCCCTATCGCTTCTGATTTCTTGGAGACAGCGGCCGACAATTCCAGTGGAGCAGGAGTGATTTCTTTCTTCATCATCTCCTGGAGAGTACCGCGCATGGTCCTCTCTCTTGCAGGTCTGGTTAGCTCCTGTAACCGTTTACTAGGAGGTCTGGGAGTATGCGGTACAACTCCGAGAGTTTTCAAATCGTTACCCAACAGTACGCGTCCTGGTACCTCACTCTGTATGCTGACAGGTATCTTCACAGTCATGTCGTTACACTGGATGAGAACTGGTAATTGGGGAAGCATCTGCACAGGCCCTCCAGCTAACTTGGTGAGGCGTTTGGGTGCCTTAGCAACATCCTCAGCCTGAAAAAACGATTTATCCACCACAGTTATGCTGGCCCCAGTGTCCCTAATGGCAGGAGTCTCCTGACCAGTCACCTGGACACTGTCCTTATAATACTCTTTAGTATTATCGGGGATAGAATTATAGACATCTAAATTCTGTTGTTCCCACAACCCCAGAGATACTAAAGAAACGCTGGCTGAGACTCCAATGGGTTGGTCAGCTAGCAGTAGAAAGTTTCCACTTGCCATTTGGACTTCCTCCTCTGGAGCGAAGGCTAAGGAGACAAGCTGGACCCCTGAAGGTTTACCCTTACATCTGGGATCTCCTTTCACGTGGTCGGTCGAGCCACAAACAAGGCATTTACCGAATGCTTTCTGGAATGGTGGCTTGTTCTGACCTCCTTCCGGTTTGGCACCAGAAGACACACTATTCTGCAGTGGTTTTCCTTGTGGCTTACCCTTCTGGTTTTGTTTGGGACCCTCTTTGGAATGTGAGTTATTAGAATTCTCTTTTGAGTCTTTTTTAGGCTGTTTTCCCTCATCCTTTTTTTGAGTTGCCCCAGAATCCTTATGAGTAGCCCTATTGGAAACCCATAAGTCAGCAGCCTTAGCTAGCTTCCGGGAATCCAATTCCTTCGAATCAGCCAAGTGCTGTCTGAGCTCAGGAGAACAGGCATCATAAATAGACTCCAACATAAAAAGATTCCTCATACCCTCATAAGTGTTCACTTTGTAACCCTTAATCAATCCCTCTAAGTTTTTCAACCCTTCACTCACCCAGGTAGCCCAAGGGGTACCATCATGCTTTTTGAGGGTTCTAAACCTCTTAAGATACTGGGAAGGGGTCTTCCCGAATCTAGCTATTAAAGCTAGCTTCACACTTTCGTAATCCGTTTTATCCGCCTCCCCCAACTCCATTACCACATCAGTCGCAACAGGAGGGAGCCTAGAGAACAACCAGGGAAGTAAAGCATTCCCGGTGATGTCCTGGAGCCCATGATTGTATTCAAACAGTTTCAACCAATCCAACACATCCAATCTCGGTTCATACATATCCACTAATTCCTTCGGCATCCAGGGTCTTTTGGGACTGGAGTTCCTAGAGGAACCAGAGGAGAGAGAAGCATTTTCCATGGACAACTTTTTCATCTCTAACTCGTGATTAAGTTCTATTTCCCTGAGTCTTAACTCAGCTTGCTTCTGCTCAGCCTGGGCATTCATCCGTCTGAACTCGAGCTCTTGGTTTCGTTCAGATTGAGCCAAGAACTGTTTGTATTCTAATTCGAGCTTCATTTTTTCAAGTTCAAAATAAGCAGGGTTACTTGTGGGACCGGGTATGGGCCCCGTAGGCACAGCTGGTAAGGCAGGTAGAGGAGCAGGGGAGACAGTTTTGTTAGCCTCTCCGTCCTCATCAGCCTCTTCATCGCTATCATCAGAATTTCGATTTAGATCAACACCATCACTGTTATCTACATTTGCTGGAGAGATTGGTTCCTCTGAACCAGTACCCAGACTTTGGTTTGCCAGCAATCTTTCTATTAGTTCTAACTTCTTGCCTCTTACAGAAAGATTCTCTTGCCTACAGAGAGCTCACAAACTCTCAGTATTTTCACCTGACAAGGACTCTTGACTGTAAATTTCCATCGTAGACATGTTTTTTGAAAGTTGCTTTTTGTGCTAAGTTTTGTGGTTAGTTATCCTACAGTGTCGAAAAGCACTCTAAACTGTATACTCGATACAAATCCCACCGCTGTACACCAGTGTTAGGCGGAAACCTGTGCAGTTCCCTCTGGGACCACTGCAAAAGATTTAGGACTACAGGTGTTTGGCGGTGAACCCACTTGGTAGCAGTCTGTACCACACAGATTCACTTGGTAGCTGTGGCTGAGCAGTCAGACTTCCCTCAAGAAGAGTTGAGCAGTATGTGGAGTATACAAAATAGGGCAATTCTTCACAGCAAGACAAGCAAACACGCAACGAGGCTCATTGTAAAGATATTAAGGTATTTATTTATAACGAAACATCTATCAAAAACACTATGGCACTTTCACGGCAAACAAATCAAACACAATTACTCTACGAAGAAGAAACGATCAATCTCCCTAACAATATTTTGACAAGTCTAAGTTCTACCGGTATCACTTATTTCCAGACAGAGGTGTATACCTCAACTTAGATGGCACTCTAATATTAGTTAGGACGGGAGAGAAAAAAATAAGCAGGTTACGAAATCAACACAGTTCAATACTACTTGGGTAAGATGCAAGGCAAGAAGGCAAGAACAACAATAGATCATAAAGTTCAGAGGCCAGGCCCACTTGGAGAGAGGCAAGGCGATATGTCCCAAAAGTGTCTAGTGGAGATGCGTTCGAGTCTTTGTAGCAAATTGTTATCGGCAGGTTGAACCAGTTCAGAACAATCCATTTAGAAAAAAACTTAGAGGCAACCCAACGGAAAGGAGAGGATTAAGACACCTGGCTCGATCCGATCGAAAGGGAAGCCAGGCGGACACGGTACCTTGTTGTGGAGAGACAGCTCCGGCGGGGGCAGTTGTTCCTGGTGGTGGATGCACGTCGGGTCTTTGCCAAGAGTAGAGATGATCTTGTCGTCGAAGAAAAGTGAAGTCCGGTGCACCACCAGGGAAGAGACCAGCCGCGGAGTGCTCCGTCACAAGGCACCACCTTTTGGTCGCGGTACAGGGGTAGTGGCTATCCGGTTGCCGAGGTGCGCTGCACGGGCAATTCGAGCACTGCGTCCTGAGGCAAATAAAAAGCAAAGGGGACTGGTTGTTCCCACCAGTCAGGGGAAGAGACTCTCCGGCAGGGAGATCTCCTCTGTCATCGGAAAGTGGTGAGTCGGCTCAGCAGGGCTCCAACGGAGGTGTATTCGTTGCAGGTCGGCTCAGCGTTACCCTCGTCGGATTCTTAGGTCCTGTGGCGACTTCTGAAGATCCAGTCCCAAAAGCCCTGCTTTTATGCAGAAAACCCCCATTCATTCAGCCAAGCTGTCACTCAACACATGCTAAGTGGTGAGCGGGAAGGCTCACCACTTGGGTCAATCACTCCAGAGTGCGACCGGAGTTGGCAAGGCAACTCGGTCCAGGGTGCCTAAACCCCCTCTCACAACCCTGTGGTAACCCAGACAGAATGGCACCACTTTGGAGGGTCTCTGTACAGAGCCCGCCAAAAGTGGAACAAAGGGCTCAACCTTTGGTTTAGGAGTCACAGAGACGAACACAGACGCCATTTTAAAAACCGAGTTCTGGCAGAAAATACCATCCGATAAACTTATTTAAGATAAGTAGATCGGTGGTACGTTAGAGATTAACGAGAAAAAGTATCAATCTCCAACAATGGGACGAATCCCATAGGGTTATGTCCGGGGTCGAACATAACAAGTAGTTTCCACTGCCACCAGCCAAAACTCGACGAGGGGGGACGGGACAGTGCCCCCTCGAGTAACAGATTCAGGAGTAATCGAATTACCCCTACTAGTAAGTCCAAAATAAGATGGTTTGTACTAGTTCTGTTAGTAAATTTAGGTCTAGTAAAGCCAATGGTGACTTTACATGCCCGGGGAGACAGTAGTCAGACCCCGGGTATGGAATCTATGGTGGAGGTCTGCTAGGACACCCCAGTGTTACGGCACGTAGGGTGCGGTGTAACACACATAGAAAAACATATGAGACCCTATGGAGTAAAAGTCCCCATAGCCCAAAGAACACATTGACATTCAAAGGAATTACACACATTCATGTCCAAGAGTGGGAGGAAAAGAGTCTCACTCTTGGCAGGATGGAAAAAAACAAACTCCAGAAATCCAGCAAAGCTGCTGTGGGACTCACTAGGTTAGGAAATTCAGCCTAAACAGAGAATTCTCCCTAACAACGTTATGGTTAAGTTGAGCTACTAAAAACCTATGAAATTCAGTGAAAAAAAACCTAAAAAACCCTTGAAATTCGCCAGTTATGGTAAGTGAAGCAACCATAACTCGCGCCACCACCGTGCACTGCTAAGACTAACACCCACGACATCAAAGATGACAACACAAATGTCATTGATGACATCACTGATGACATCACATGTCTGGCTCACTCTTTTTTCTTTTGCTGACATATCTAGGCCACATGGTTTTCTTCAGTAACAGTCAGAAACTAAAAATGTTGTTTTATTTGTAGACGTATCCTTCAAGTAGGTTCTTACAGTAATTCCCTTAGAGTCCAGTCACATCATATGAGACATGTACATAGGGGAAGACACAAACTTGAAAGACAGCAATCCTTTTTGTGCATAAAGATAATCAATAGACTCATCAGCACTTTCTGATAGTTCTGTTGTTTTTATGGCTGTACTTTCCCTGTATATGGTCATATTTGTATACATTGTACTCACACTATTTTCCTTAGGGCCCAATCACATTAAGTGATACATATACATAGGGTAAATAGCAGCTTTGAAACAGAGCAATAATTTATTTGCATGAAAATAATCAGTTAGATTATGAATTGTTTCTGCTACTACTACCTGTTCCCCTCACCCCCCGCTCATGCGCCGTGTCTCCTTCCTTTTCCCCCCACCCCCTGCTCATGCCCCGTGTGCGCCCTGTTCCCCCCCGCCCCCCGCTCATGCCCACGTGTCTCCCCTGTTTCCCCATCCCCCGCTCATGCGCCGTATCCCCCTCCTTTTCCCCTACAACCCCCGCTCATGCCCCGTGTCTCCCCTGTTCCACCCCACCCCCTGCTCATGCCCACGTGTCCCCCTGCTTTCCCCCCCACCCGCTGCTCATGTCCACGTGTCTCCCCTGTTCCCCCCATGCCCCGCTCATGCCCGTGTCTCCCTCGTGTTCCCCCCACCACCTGCTCTTGCGCCATGTCTCCCCTGACTCCCCCACCTCCCGCTCATGCCTCGTGTCTCCCTTCTGTTCCCCCCAACCCCCGCTCATGCCCCGTGTCTCCCTCCTGTACCCCCCTACCGCCGCTCATGCCCTGTGTCTCCCCTGTTCCCTCCCACCCCCCGCTCATGCCCCATGTCTCCCTCCTGTACCCCCCACCGCTGCTCATGCTTGCTCTGTGTCTCCCCTGTTCCCCCAACCCCTGCTCATGCCCCGTGTGTGCCCTGTTCCCCCCACCCCCTGCTCATGCCCCGTGTGTGCCCTGTTCCTCCCACCCCCCGCTCATGCCCCGTGTCTCCCTCCTGTTCCCCCCACCCATGCCCCGTGTTTTCCCTGTTCCCCTCACCCTCCGCTCATGCCCCGTGTCTCCCTCCTTTTCCCCCACCCCCTGCTCATGCCCCGTGTGTGCCCTGTTCCCCCCACCCCCGCTCATGCCCACGTGTCTCCCCTGTTCCCCTCATCCCCCGCTCATGCCCCGTGTCTCCCTCCTTTTCCCCTACAACCCCCGCTCATGCCCCGTGTCTCCCCTGTTCCACCCCACCCCCCGCTCATGCCCACGTGTCTCCCCTGTTCCCCCCCATGGCCGCTCATGCTCACGTGTCTCCCCTGTTCCCCTCCACCCCCCACTCATGGCCCTGTGTCTCCCTCCTGTTCCCCCACCCCTTGCTCATGCCCCGTGTCTCCCTCTGTTTCCCCCCACCCCCTGCGCATGCCCCGTGTGTGCCCTGTTCCCTCCCACCCACCGCTCATGTCCACGTGTCGCTCTTGTTCCCCCACCCCCGCTCATGCCCTGTGTTTCTCCTGTTGCCCCCCACTCATGCCCCGTGTCTCCCTCGTGTTTCCCCCCACCCCCACTCATGTCCCGTGTCTCCCTCCTGTTACCCCCCACCCCCCACTCATGCCCCGTGTCTCCCTCCTTTTCCCCCCACTCCCCGCTCATGCCCCGTGTCTCCCTACTGTACCCCCAACCCCCGCTTATGTACCATGTCTCCCCTGTTCCCCCCACCCCGCTCTTGACCCGTGTCTCCCCTGTTCTCCCCCACCCCTGCTCATGCCCGTGTCTCCTCTATTCCCCTCACCCCCGCTCATGCCCCGTGTCCCCTGTTCCCCCCACCCCCTGCTCATGCCCCATGTGTGCCCTGTTTCCCACATCCCCCGCTCATGCCCATGTGTCTCCCCTGTTCCGCCCCACCCCCCGCTCATGCCCACAAGTCTCCCCTGTTCCCCACACCCCCCGCTCATGCCCCGTGTCTCCCTACTGTTCCCCTCACCCCCGCCTCAAGGCGTGTGTCTATCCTATTCCCACACAACCCCCCGCTCATGCCCCATGTCTCCCCTGTTCCCCCCACCCCCTGCTCATGCCCCGTGTGTGCCCTGTTCCCCCCCACCCCCACTCATGCCCCATGTGCACCCTGTTCCCCCCACCCCCTGCTCATGCCCCGTGTGTGCCCTGTTCCCCCCACCCCCCGCTCATGCCCACATGTCTCCCCTGTTCCCCCATCCCCGCTCATGCCCACGTGTCTCCCCTGTTCCCCCCACCCCCCGCTCATGCCCCGTGTCTCTCTCTTGTTCGCCCCCACACCCTGCTCATGCCCCGTGTCTCCCTCCTTTTCCCCCCACCCCTGCTCATGCCCCTTGTCTTCCCTGTTCCCCCCTACCCCCACTCATGCCCCGTATCTCCCTACTGTTCCCCCACCCCCTGCTCATGCCCCGTGTCTCTCTCTTGTTCCCCCCAGCCCCCGCTCATGCCACCTGTCTCCCTCATGTTCCCCCCACCCCCCGCTCATGCACCGTGTCTCCCCTGCCCCCTCAACCCCCCGCTCAAGCCTCGTGTCTCCCTTCCGTTCCCCCACCCCTGCTCATGCCCCGTGTCTCCCTCCTGTACCCCCCACCCTGCTCATGCCCGTGTCTCCCCTGTTCCCTCCCATCCCCCGCTCATGCCCCATGTCTCCCTCCTTTCTCCCTGCTCCCCGCTCATGCTCCGTGTCTCCCCTGTTCCCCCCAACCCCCGCTCATGTCCCATGTGTGCCCTGTTCCCCCCCACCCCCGCTCATGCCCCGTGTGTGCCCTGTTCCCCCTCACCCCCGCTCATGCCCGTGTGTGCCCTGTTCCCCCCACCCCCATTCATGCCCCGTGTTAGCCCTGTTCCCCCCACCCCCGCTCATGCCCCGTGTCTCCCTCCTTTTCCCCCCACTCCCCGCTCATGCCCCGTGTCTCCCTACTGTACCCCCAACCCCCGCTTATGTACCATGTCTCCCCTGTTCCCCCCACCCCGTGTAACTCGTTGATTCCCTGTTCCCCCAGTGAGCCCACTACACTCTTGCCCCCAGTGATTCGTAGTAATCTTCGAAACGGGGTTGCACCACTAGTTTATTGGGACACGCTTTACACCTGGGGATTCAGTTTTATATTCAGTTTGATGTTCCCCACTAGCACTTTCTGTGTCTATCATTCCCTTGCATGATGGCCGCCGTGTTCCACACACTTACTATACTCGTCTCCAGATACATCAACATAATAGTAGGACTAACGGTTCCCCCAGTGAGCCTACTACACTCTTGCCCCCAGTGATTCGTAGTAATCTTCGAAACGGGGTTGCACCACTAGTTTATTGGGACACGCTTTACACCTGGGGATTCAATTTTATATTCAGTTTGATGTTCCCCACTGGCACTTTCTGTGTCTATCATTCCCTTGCATGATGGCCGCCGTGTTCGACTTACTTACAATACTCGTCTCCAGATACATTAACATAATAGTAGGACTAAGCCGGAGTTTTCCTTGACTACGAACCTACATCGGCAGCTACATGCAGATAGCGGACACTTAGTTTAGTTCCTCGCGAGCGAAATAACTGCTTGCCTCTCACTCCTCCGCGTGGGGTAAGTTACCGCACTGAGTATGGCTCAACAGTATGTGGCTCTCTATGACTCGTTTACCTACTAAAGATGTTGCGTAGTCTTCGCATCTCCGTATATCTTATCGCACGTCTCTATTGTATTTTATCTACAGTGCGGAGAGTAAGGAATCGCCCTCGACGACACTAGGTTGGTCGTCTTAAGGTATGATCCCTCGTTACATTCTTGTATCTGTGGCTACAAGGGCACCCTGTTTATCACCGCGATCACGGTACTCTATGCTAGTCTGTTTTGATTCCTTTCCAGGGTCACTTTGATTCATAAACCCCAGTCTCATGGGTGTTTTCCCTATTCATTATCACATAGTGACATATATTCTTTCTAAATTGCTTCGCATGAATTTTTGGTCACTACCTGGACTCCTACACCGCCTTCCATCACGGGTTTATGTCCCTTTTACAGGGTGTTACTGGCGCCCACTGATGGCATGGGGTTTTTTACCAGGGAAGTTTTCCCAATTCACGCTGTTACACTCATTTGGATACTTTGTGTCCTTCGCCATTCTGGCTGCTGTTGTTTGTTTTTGAGTACTACTAGGCTTGGTTATAGCTTATTTTACTGGCTATTATCCCTTTGTTGTTGTTTTAGGGTCGAGACTCGGACTACCCTATACCTACTAATGTTAGTAGAGAGCCCCCACAGGCACACTATAAGGTAATTATGTCCCCTTAATAGTTGCCCAGTTCATACTCTGAACTTTCCAAAATATACAACTATTTAATAGTGAATTTTTGATGATTGTTGTTCTTATTCTCTTGCAGGTGTTATGATACTGTAGTGGCATTTTTGCTCTCGATCCCAATTGTTAAATAGGCGATACTGTTATGTACTTTCTCCTGATGAATGTTCCACACTTTGCTCTTTAGGAACAGAAACATGTCGATACTGTAGTGGCATTTTTGCTCTCGATCCCAATTGTTAAATAGGCGATACTGTTATGTACTTTCTCCTGATGAATGTTCCACACTTTGCTCTTTAGGAACAGAAACATGTCGAGACATATCTCTGAACCCTAGACAGAGATTATAATTGATGACACATTTATCCATACCTGGATAGGGTACCCTGTTACTTTGAAAAGTACCCCCGAGTGGTCGTATGATTGTTACAACATCTTTCTAACTGGCCACCGAGCCTGTTACATATTCCCTATTTTTTGCCTTTGCACATGGGATTTTACAATGCCTGTATTACTAACCTATTTATTTAATTGAGGCTTTAATCTGAATGAATTGTTTATTATTAAAATTTGATATTGTCTTTTTAACCATCCTTGGCCTCTGTTAATGTTTTTACTGAGAGTATCTACACCACACACTTCTAATACCTGCTATATAACTTTGTCTCTTGATACCTTTATCATTATCCTCCCGGACATAGACAGAGTATACACTGCTAAAATTTTTTATGAGTACAGTGGTATACCGGGCTTCCTTTCCTTGTAAGTCCCTCCCATTCCCCCCACCCATGCCCCGTGTTTTCCCTGTTCCCATCATCCCCCGCTCATGCCCCGTGTCTCCCTCCTTTTCCCCCCCACCCCCTGGTCATGCCCTGTATGTGCCCTGTTCCCCCCACCCCATGCCCACGTGTCTCCCCTGTTCCCCCCGAACCCCCGCTCATGCCCCGTGTGTGCCCTGTTCCCCCCGCCCCCGCTCAAGCCCCGTGTGTGCCCTGTTCCCCCTCACCACCCGCTCATGCCCTGTGTGTGCCCTATTCCCCCCCACCCCCGCTCATGCCCTGTGTGTGCCCTGTTCCCCCCACCCCCCGCTCATGCCCGTGTCTCCCTCCCATTCCCCCACCCATGCCCCGTGTTTTCCCTGTTCCCCTCATCCCCCGCTCATGCCCCGTGTCTCCCTCCTTTTCCCCTACCAGCCCCGCTCATGCCCCGTGTCTCCCCTGTTCCACCCCACCCCCTCCTCATTCACACGTGTCCCCCTAGATTGCCCCCCACCCGCCGCTCATGCCCACGTGTCTCCCCTGTTCACCCCACCCCCCGCTCATGCCCACGTGTCTCTCCTGTTCCCTACTACCCCCACTCATGCCCACATGTCTCCCTTGTTCCCCTCCACTCCCCGCTCATGGCCCTGTGTCTCCCTCCTGTTCCCCCCACCCCCTGCTCATGCTCTGACTCTCCCTCCTTTTCCCCCACCCCCTGCGCAAACCCTGTGTGTGCCCTGTTCCCCCCACCCCCTGCTCAAGCCCCTTGTCTCCCTCCTTTTCCCCTCCACCCCCCGCTCATGTCCACGTGACTCCCCTGTTCCCCCGCACCCACCGCTCATGCCCACGTGTCTCCCCTGTTCCCCCATCCCCCGCTCATGTCCACGTGTCTCCCCGTTCGGTTCCCCCCACCCCCTGCTCATGCTCCGTGTCTCCCCTGTTCCCCCAACCACCCACTCATGCCCCGTGTGTCTCCTGTTGCCCTCCACCCCCCACTCATGACCCGTGTGTCTCCTGTTGCCCCCCACCCCCCGCTCCTGCCCCCTGTCTCCATGTTTCCCCCACCCCCCGCTCATGCTCCGTGTCGCCCTCCTGTTACCCCCCACCCCCCGCTCATGCCCCGTGTCTCCCTCCTGTTCCCTCCACCCCCGCTCATGCCCCGTGTCTCCCTCCTGTACCCCCCACCCCCACTCATGCCCCGTGTCTCACCTGTTCCCCCCCACTCCCCGCTCATGCCCTGTGTCTCCCCTGGTCCCCACCCACCCCCGCTCATGCCCTGTGTCTCCCCTATTCCCCCCACCACCCGCTCATGCCCTGTGTCCCCTGTTCCCCCCACACCCTGCTCATGCCCCGTGTGTGCCCTGTCCCCCCACCCCCCGCTCATGCCCACGTGTCTCCCCTGTTCCCCGCCACCCCCCGCTCATGCCCACGTGTCTCCCCTGTTCCCCCAGTGCCCCGCTCATGCCCGGTGTCTCCCTACTGTTCCCCCCAACCCCTGCCTCATGGCCCGTGTCTCCCCTGTTCCCCCACCCCCGCTCATGCCCCGGGTCTCCCCTGTTCCCCCCCACTCCCCAGTCATGCCCTGTGTGTGCCCTGTTCCCCCCCACCCCCGCTCATGCCCCGTGTGTGCCCTGTTCCCCCTCACCCCCCGCTCATGCCCCATGTGTGCCCTGTTACCCCCCACCCACCGCTCATGCCCACGTGTCTCCCCTGTTCCCCTCCACCCCCTGCTCATGCCCAAGTGTCTCCCCTGTTTCCACCCACCCCACTCTCATGCCCCATGTCTCCCTACTGTTCCCTCCACCCCCAGCTCATGGCCCATGTCTCTCTCTTGTTTCCCTCCACCCCCTGCCCCGTGTTTCCCTTCTGTTCCCTCCAACCCCCGCTCATGCCCTGTGTCTCCCTCCTTTTCCCCACGACCCCCCGCTGATGCCCTGTTGTGTTCTCTTCATACACCCCGCCTTCTCTTTCCATGGTGGCCATCTTGGTAAAAGATTTTCCTTCCTACAGGAAGGCGGCGTCCCGGTTTGGGAAGACAAATATTTTTTTTACCACCCAGAGTTCCCACTTTGAGGACCTAAGATGCTAGTGGTCTTCATCTATTGAAAAGGATTTAATGGTGGCGTTGCACTAATAAAAACCTATGAAATTCAGTAAAAAATAAAATGCATTACAGGGACGTTATGTTTAAGTTGCATTAATAAAAACCTATGAAATTCAATGAAAAAATTTTGTTAAAGGGACGTTATTGTTAAGTTGCGCTACTAAAAACCTACGAAATGCAGTGAAAAAACTTTGTTAAAGGGACGTTTGTTAGGCGGAAACCTGTGCAGTTCCCTCTGGGACCACTGCAAAAGATTTAGGACTACAGGTGTTTGGCGGTGAACCCACTTGGTAGCAGTCTGTACCACACAGATTCACTTGGTAGCTGTGGCTGAGAAGTCAGACTTCGCTCAAGAAGAGTTGAGCAGTATGTGGAGTATACAAAATAGGGCAATTCTTCACAGCAAGACAAGCAAACACGCAACGAGGCTCAGTGTAAAGATATTAAGGTATTTATTTATAACGAAACATCTATCAAAAACACTATGGCACTTTCACGGCAAACAAATCAAACACAATTACTCTACGAAGAAGAAACGATCAATCTCCCTAACAATATTTTGACAAGTCTAAGTTCTACCGGTATCACTTATTTCCAGACAGAGGTGTATACCTCAACTTAGATGGCACTCTAATATTAGTTAGGACGGGAGAGAAAAAAATAGGCAGGTTACGAAATCAATACAGTTCAATACTACTCGGGTAAGATGCAAGGCAAGAAGGCAAGAACCACAATAGATCATAAAGTTCAGAGGCCAGGCCCACTCGGAGAGAGGCAAGGCGATATGTCCCAAAAGTCTCTAGTGGAGATGCGTTTGAGTCTTTGTAGCAAATTGTTATCGGCAGGTTGAACCAGTTCAGAACAATACGTTTAGAAAAAAACTTAGAGGCAACCCAACGGAAAGGAGAGGATTAAGACACCTCGCTCGATCCGATCGAAAGGGAAGCCAGGCGGACACAGTACCTTGTTGTGGAGAGACAGCTCCGGCCGGGGCAGTTGTTCCTGGTGGTGGATGCAAGTCGGATCTTTGCCAAGAGTAGAGATGATCTCGTCGTCGAAGAAAAGTGAAGTCCGGTGCACCACCAGGGAAGAGACCAGCCGCGGAGTGCTCCGTCACAAGGCACCACCTTTTGGTCGCGGTACAGGGGTAGTGGCAATCCGGTTGCCGAGGTGCGCTGCAGGGGCAATTCGACCACTGCGTCCTGAGGCGAATAAAAAGCAAAGGGGACTGGTTGTTACCACCAGTCAGGGGAAGAGACTCTCCGGCAGGGAGATCTCCTCTGTCGTCAGGAAGTGGTGAGTCGGCTCAGCAGGGCTACACCGGAGGTGTCGTCGTTGCAGGTCGGCTCAGCGTTACCCTCGTCGGATTCTTAGGTCCTGTGGCGACTTCTGAAGATCCAGTCCAAAAAGCCCTGCTTTTATGCAGAAAACCCCCATTCATTCAGCCTAGCTGTCAATCAACACATGCTAAGTGGTGAGCGGGAAGGCTCACCACTTGGGCCAATCACTCCAGAGTGCGACCGGAGTTGGCAAGGCAACTCGGTCCAGGGTGCCTAAACCCCCTCCCGCACCCCTGTCGTAACCCAGACAGAATGGCACCACTATGGAGGGTCTCTGTACAGAGCACGCCAAAAGTGGAACAAAGGGCTCAACCTTTGGTTTAGGAGTCACAGAGACGAACACAGACGCCATTTTAAAAAACGAGTTCTGGCAGAAAATACCATCCGATAAACTTATTTAAGATAAGTAGATTGGTGGTACGTTAGAGATTAACGAGAAAAAGTATCAATCTCCAACAATGGGACGAATCCCATAGGGTTATGTCCGGGGTCGAACATAACAAGTAGTTTGCACTGCCACAAGCCAAAACTCGACGAGGGGGGACGGGACAGTGCCCCCTCGAGTAAAAGATTCAGGAGTAATCGAATTTCCCCTACTAGTACGTCCAAAATAAGATGGTTTGTAGTAGTTCTGTTAGTAAATGTAGGTCTAGTAAAGCCAATGGTGACTTTACATGCCCGGGGAGACAGTAGTCAGTCCCCGGGTATGGAGTCTATGGTGGAGGTCCGCTAGGACACCCCAGTGTTATGGCACGTAGGGTGGGGTGTAACACACATAGAAAAACATATGAGACCCTATGGAGTAAAAGACCCCATAGCCCATAGAACACATTGACATTCAAAGGAATTACACACATTCATGTCCAATCGTGGGAGGAAAAGAGTCTCACTCTTGGCAGGATGGAAAAAAACAAACTCCAGAAATCCAGCAAAGCTGCTGGGGGACTCACTAGGGTAGGAAATTCAGCCTAAACAGAGAATTCTCCCTAACACTCGCCCCTCCCAGATTAAGGGACAGGAGGATTTAATCCACTCCTGGATGAATCTCATACCTCTAGTCGATGACATACATCCTAGAGAGACCATCAGCATTTTGGTGGTGACATCCTGACCTGTGCTCAATGGTGAAATCAAACCCTTGCAGGCAGATCGACTATCTCAATAGTTTTGGGTTTTCCCCTTTCATTTGCATTAACCATCTCAAGGGTTGGTGGTCAGTCTGAATGACGAAAGTAGAACCATACAAGTACGGCCTAAATTTCTTCAGAGCCCACACAATAGCAAAGCACTCTCTTTCGATTGTTGCCCACCTTGTTTCAGGATCCTTCAGCTTGCGGCTGATGAAGCAAACGGGGTGCTCCCTACCTTTCCCATCCAGTTGACTGAGTACGGCACCTATTCCTACATTTGAAGCATCTGTCTGCACAATGAAGCGTTGGCGGTAATCAGGAGCTCTGAGTACTGGGGCTTGGCAAAGAGCCTTTTTCAGGTTTTCAAAAGCCTGATTGCACTCCTCGTTCCATCTAACCTTCTTAGGAAATTTGGGCGAGGAGATGACATTCAGTGGAGAAGCTATGGTCCCATAGTTCTTTATGAAATTCCTGTAATACCCAGTGAGGCCTAGGAAGGCTCTCACCTGGGTTTGAGTAGTCGGTGTTGTCCAATTTTGCACAGCTTCAATCTTACTGAGTAAAGGCCTTATTTATCCACCTCCTACCTCATGTCCAAGATAGACTACCTTACCCTGTCCAATTTGGCATTTGCTCGCCTTTATGGTCAGATTGGCTCGTCCAAGAGCCTGCAAAACATCTCTCAGGTGGGTTACATGTTCTTCCCAGGAATTGCTGAACACTGCGATGTCATTCAAGTATGCCATGCAGAAGTCCTCCATCCCATTCAGAACCTGGTTTACCATCTGTTGAAATGTAGCAGGTGCATACTTCAATCCGAAAGGCATTACCTTAAACTGGTATTATCCAACGGGGGTAGAAAATGCAGTTTTCTCCTTGGCATGGTCTGTCAGGGCTATTTGCCAATAGCCTGACGTCAAGTCAAATGTGCTGAGGAACTTGGCGGCGCCGAGTTTATCCACCAACTCATCCGTTCTTGGCAAAGGGTGGGCATCAGTCTTGGTGACTGCATTAAGAGCTCTATAATCCACGCAGAATCTAAGTTCTTTAGATCCGGCCTTTGGTACTAACACAACTGGGCTAGACCATGGACTAGTAGAGGGCTCTATTACCCCGAGATCAAGCATCTTGCTGACCTCACCTTTGATGTGGGTTTGTATGTTTTCTGACATGCGGTATCCTCTGCTTTTGACTGGCAGACAGTCACCAGTGAGTATGTCGTGCTGGCCCCAAGGGGTCAAGCCTGGTGAAAGCGAGAACAGAGAGGCAAACTGATTCAACATAGCTTTGCACGCTTCTTGTTGCTCAGGTGTCAGATTGGAGGAGAGATTTACTCCTTCAATTTTTTCATCTAAAGGTAAGCCTCTGAGGAGATCCGGAAGAGCTTCACTCTCTTCTTCTTCCTCGGATGACGTTAGAAGCAACGCTCCTATATCGGGTCTTGAGACATACGCTTTAAGTCGGTTGGTGTGAAAGACTGTCGGAGCCTCCTTGGGATTGCAAAAGTCCACCATATAGTTAACCTCTCCGAGTTTACCCACAACTCGGAATG
Source organism: Ambystoma mexicanum (assembly GCF_040938575.1). Lineage (NCBI taxonomy): Eukaryota > Metazoa > Chordata > Amphibia > Caudata > Ambystomatidae > Ambystoma > Ambystoma mexicanum. The sequence continues at coordinate 445,186,585 of NC_090935.1, read as the reverse complement.
GTCCCATCCATTTATCTTGCAAGGCCCTCTGCCTTGTTGGGATCATAACGAGAACGAGCTGGTCTTGAGCGAACTCAACCATGTTAGCCTTTTGATCGTGCCAGTGCTTGACCAATGCTTGTCCAGCTTTCAAGTTATTGCTTGCTTCCGTCATCATGTGCAACATTCTCCTCCAGAGACCTATCACGTAGTCAGTCACTCTGACTAGCTTGGGGGAAGGAGCACTCTCCAACCCCTCCTTAATCAGGGCCAAGGGACCTCTGACGGGATGACCATAGAGTAGTTCGAAGGGCGAGTAACCTACTCCCTCCTGAGGGACTTCTCTATAAGCAAAGAGAAGGCATGGCAGTAGAAGGTCCCACTTACGTTTAAGAGGTTCTTCTAAAGCACCTATCATGCTCTTCATGGTTCGGTTGAACCGTTCTACCAACCCATTGGTTTGTGGGTGGTACGCTGTTGAGAACTTGTAAGTAACTCCACAGGTTTTTCACATGGCTTTCATGTAGTTGGACATAAAGTTGACCCCCTGTCAGAGATTACTTCCTTAGGAAACCCGACCCTAGTAAAAATACCAAGGAGGGCCTTAGCCACAGCCGGAGCTGTAACAGTCCTCATAGGAATTGCCTCAGGATACCTAGTAGCATGGTCTACTACAACAAGTATAAACCTGTTGGCTGAGGAAGTTGGAGGATCAAGGGGACCAACAATGTCAATCCCTACTCTCTCAAATGGGACTCCCACAACTGGGAGAGGCACTAAAGGTGCCACATTCTTGGAGTCAACCTTACCAGAGGTCTGGCAGGTGTGGCAGCTCCTGCAGTGTTTTTCTACTTCGACCCCCATCTTTGGCCAATAGAAGTAGAGAGAGAGTCTTTCCTTAGTCTTCTTGAAACTCAAGTGACCAGCTAAGGAGACAAGCTGGACCCCTGAAGGTTTACCCTTACATCTGGGATCTCCTTTCACGTGGTCAGTCGAGCCACAAACAAGGCATATACCGAATGCTTTCTGGAATGGTGGCTTGTTCTGACCTCCTTCCGGTTTGGCACCAGAAGACACACTATTCTGCAGTGGTTTTCCTTGTGGCTTACCCTTCTGGTTTTGTTTGGGACCCTCTTTGGAATGTGAGTTATTAGAATTCTCTTTTGAGTCTTTTTTAGGCTGTTTTCCCTCATCCTTTTTCTGAGTTGCCCCAGAATCCTTATGAGTAGCCCTGTTGGAAACCCATAAGTCAGCAGCCTTAGCTAGCTTCCGGGAATCCAATTCCTTCGAATCAGCCAAGTGCTGTCTGAGCTCAGGAGAACAGGCATCATAAATAGACTCCAACATAAAAAGATTCCTCATACCCTCATAAGTGTTCACTTTGTAACCCTTAATCAATCCCTCTAAGTTTTTCAACCCTTCACTCACCCAGGTAGCCCAAGGGGTACCATCATGCTTTTTGAGGGTTCTAAACCTCTTAAGATACTGGGAAGGGGTCTTCCCGAATCTAGCTATTAAAGCTAGCTTCACACTTTCGTAATCCGTTTTATCCGCCTCCCCCAACTCCATTACGACATCAGTCGCAACAGGAGGGAGCCTAGAGAACAACCAGGGAAGTAAAGCATTCCCGGTGATGTCCTGGAGCCCATGATTGTATTCAAACAGTTTCAACCAATCCAACACATCCAATCTCGGTTCATACATATCCACTAATTCCTTCGGCATCCAGGGTCTTTTGGGACTGGAGTTCCTAGAGGAACCAGAGGAGAGAGAAGCATTTTCCATAGACAACTTTTTCATCTCTAACTCGTGATTAAGTTCTATTTCCCTGAGTCTTAACTCAGCTTGCTTCTGCTCAGCCTGGGCATTCATCCGTCTGAACTCGAGCTCTTGGTTTCGTTCAGATTGAGCCAAGAACCGTTTGTATTCTAATTCGAGCTTCATTTTTTCAAGTTCAAAATAAGCAGGGTTACTTGTGGGACCGGGTATGGGCCCCGTAGGCACAGCTGGTAAGGCAGGTAGAGGAGCAGGGGAGACAGTTTTGTTAGCCTCTCCGTCCTCATCAGCCTCTTCATCGCTATCATCAGAATTTCGATTTAGATCAACACCATCACTGTTATCTACATTTGCTGGAGAGATTGGTTCCTCTGAACCAGTACCCAGACTTTGGTTTGCCAGCAATCTTTCTATTAGTTCTAACTTCTTGCCTCTTACAGAAAGATTCTCTTGCCTACAGAGAGCTCGCAAACTCTCAGTATTTTCACCTGACAAGGACTCTTGACTGTAAGTTTCCATCGTAGACATGTTTTTTGAAAGTTGCTTTTTGTGCTAAGTTTTGTGGTTAGTTATCCTACAGTGTCGAAAAGCACTCTAAACTGTATACTCGATACAAATCCCACCGCTGTACACCAGTGTTAGGCGGAAACCTGTGCAGTTCCCTCTGGGACCACTGCAAAAGATTTAGGACTACAGGTGTTTGGCGGTGAACCCACTTGGTAGCAGTCTGTACCACACAGATTCACTTGGTAGCTGTGGCTGAGCAGTCAGACTTCCCTCAAGAAGAGTTGAGCAGTATGTGGAGTATACAAAATAGGGCAATTCTTCACAGCAAGACAAGCAAACACGCAACGAGGCTCATTGTAAAGATATTAAGGTATTTATTTATAACGAAACATCTATCAAAAACACTATGGCACTTTCACGGCAAACAAATCAAACACAATTACTCTACGAAGAAGAAACGATCAATCTCCCTAACAATATTTTGACAAGTCTAAGTTCTACCGGTATCACTTATTTCCAGACAGAGGTGTATACCTCAACTTAGATGGCACTCTAATATTAGTTAGGACGGGAGAGAAAAAAATAGGCAGGTTACGAAATCAACACAGTTCAATACTACTTGGGTAAGATGCAAGGCAAGAAGGCAAGAACAACAATAGATCATAAAGTTCAGAGGCCAGGCCCACTCGGAGAGAGGCAAGGCGATATGTCCCAAAAGTGTCTAGTGGAGATGCGTTCGAGTCTTTGTAGCAAATTGTTATCGGCAGGTTGAACCAGTTCAGAACAATCCGTTTAGAAAAAAACTTAGAGGCAACCCAGCGGAAAGGAGAGGATTAAGACACCTCTCTCGATCCGATCGAAAGGGAAGCCAGGCGGACACGGTATCTTGTTGTGGAGAGACTGCTCCGGCGGGGGCAGTTGTTCCTGGTGGTGGATGCACGTCGGGTCTTTGCCAAGAGTAGAGATGATCTTGTCGTCGAAGAAAAGTGAAGTCTGGTGCACCACCAGGGAAGAGACCAGCCGCGGAGTGCTCCGTCACAAGGCACCACCTTTTGGTCGCGGTACAGGGGTAGTGGCTATCCGGTTGCCGAGGTGCGCTGCACGGGCAATTCGACCACTGCGTCCTGAGGCAAATAAAAAGCAAAGGGGACTGGTTGTTCCCACCAGTCAGGGGAAGAGACTCTCGGCAGTGAGATATCCTCTGTCATCGGGAAGTGGTGAGTCGGCTCAGCAGGGCTCCAACGGAGGTGTATTCGTTGCAGGTCTGCTCAGCGTTACCCTCGTCGGATTCTTAGGTACTGTGGCGACTTCTGAAGATCCAGTCCCAAAAGCCCTGCTTTTATGCAGAAAACCCCCATTCATTCAGCCTAGCTGTCACTCAACACATGCTAAGTGGTGAGCGGGAAGGCTCACCACTTGGGCCAATCACTCCAGAGTGCGACCGGAGTTGGCAAGGCAACTCGGTCGAGGGTGCCTAAACCCCCTCCCACACCCCTGTGGTAACCCAGCCAGAATGGCACCACTTTGGAGGGTCTCTGTACAGAGCCCGCCAAAAGTGGAACAAAGGGCTCAACCTTTGGTTTAGGAGTCACAGAGACGAACACAGACGCCATTTTAAAAACCGAGTTCTGGCAGAAAATACCATCCGATAAACTTATTTAAGATAAGTAGATCGGTGGTACGTTAGAGATTAACGAGAAAAAGTATCAATCTCCAACAATGGGACGAATCCCATAGGGTTATGTCCGGGGTCGAACATAACAAGTAGTTTCCACTGCCACCAGCCAAAACTCGACGAGGGGGGACGGGACAGTGCCCCCTCGAGTAACAGATTCAGGAGTAATCGAATTACCCCTACTAGTAAGTCCAAAATAAGATGGTTTGTACTAGTTCTGTTAGTAAATTTAGGTCTAGTAAAGCCAATGGTGACTTTACATGCCCGGGGAGACAGTAGTCAGACCCCGGGTATGGAATCTATGGTGGAGGTCTGCTAGGACACCCCAGTGTTACGGCACGTAGGGTGGGGTGTAACACACATAGAAAAACATATGAGACCCTATGGAGTAAAAGACCCCATAGCCCATAGAACACATTGACATTCAAAGGAATTACACACATTCATGTCCAAGAGTGGGAGAAAAGAGTCTCACTCTTGGCAGGATGGAAAAAAACAAACTCCAGAAATCCAGCAAAGCTGCTGTGGGACTCACTAGGTTAGGAAATTCAGCCTAAACAGAGAATTCTCCCTAACAACGTTATGGTTAAGTTGCGCTACTAAAAACCTATGAAATTCAGTGAAAAAAAAACTAAAAAACCCTTGAAATTCGCCAGTTATGGTAAGTGAAGCAACCATAACTCGCGCCACCACCGTGCACTGCTAAGACTAACACCCACGACATCAAAGATGACATCACAAATGTCATTGATGACATCACTGATGACATCACATGTCTGGCTCACTCTTTTTTCTTTTGCTGACATATCTAGGCCACATGGTTTTCTTCAGTAACAGTCAGAAACTAAAAATGTTGTTTTATTTGTAGACGTATCCTTCAAGTAGGTTCTTACAGTAATTCCCTTAGAGTCCAGTCACATCATATGAAACATGTACATAGGGGAAGACACAAACTTGAAAGACAGCAATCCTTTTTGTGCATAAAGATAATCAATAGACTCATCAGCACTTTCTGATAGTTCTGTTGTTTTTATGGCTGTACTTTCCCTGTATATGGTCATATTTGTATACATTGTACTCACACTATTTTCCTTAGGGCCCAATCACATTAAGTGATACATATACATAGGGTAAATAGCAGCTTTGAAACAGAGCAATCATTTATTTGCATGAAAATAATCAGTTAGGTTATAAATTGTTTCTGCTACTACTACCTGTTCCCCTCACCCCCGCTCATGCTCCGTGTCTCCCTCCTTTTCCCCCCACCCCCTGCTCATGCCCCGTGTGTGCCCTGTTCCCCCCCGCCCCCGCTCATGCCCACGTGTCTCCCCTGTTTCCCCATCCCCCGCTCATGTGCCGTATCCCCCTCCTTTTCCCCTACAACCCCCGCTCATGCCCCGTGTCTCCCCTGTTCCACCCCACCCCCTGCTCATGCCCACGTGTCCCCCTGCTTTTCCCCCCCACCCGCTGCCCATGTCCACGTGTCTCCCCTGTTCCCCCCACCCCCGCTCATGCCCGTGTCTCCCTCGTGTTCCCCCACCACCTGCTCTTGCGCCATGTCTCCCCTGTCTCCCCCAACTCCAGCTCATGCCTCGTGTCTCCCTTCTGTTCCCCCCAACCCCCGCTCATGCCCTGTGTCTCCCTCCTGTACCCCCCTACTGCCGCTCATGCCCTGTGTCTCCCCTGTTCCCTCCCACCCCCCGCTCATGCCCCATGTCTCCCTCCTGTACCCCCCACCGCCGCTCATGCTTGCTCTGTGTCTCCCCTGTTCCCCCACCCCCTGCTCATGCCCCGTGTGTGCCCTGTTCCCCCCACCCCCTGCTCATGCCCCGTGTGTGCCCTGTTCCTCCCACCCCCCGCTCATGCCCCGTGTCTCCCTCCTGTTCCCCCCACCCATGCCCCGTGTTTTCCCTGTTCCCCTCACCCTCCGCTCATGCCCCGTGTCTCCCTCCTTTTCCCCCCACCCCCTGCTCATGCCCCGTGTGTGCCCTGTTCCCCCCACCCCCGCTCATGCCCACGTGTCTCCCCTGTCCCCCTCATCCCCCGCTCATGCCCCGTGTCTCCCTCCTTTTCCCCTACAACCCCCGCTCTTGCCCCGTGTCTCCCCTGTTCCACCCCACCCCCTGCTCATGCCCACGTGTCCCCCTCCTTTTCCACCCACCCGCCGCTCATGTCCACGTGTCTCCCCTGTTCCCCCCACCCCCCGCTCATGCCCACGTGTCTTCCCTGATCCCCCCCATGGCCGCTCATGCTCAGGTGTCTCCCCTGTTCCCCTCCACCCCCCACTCATGGCCCTGTGTCTCCCTTGTGTTCCCCCCAGCCCCCGGTCATGCCCCATGTGTCTCCTGATGCACCCCACCCCCCGCTCATGCCCCATGTCTCCTGTTGCCCCCCACCCCCTGCTCATGCCCCGTGTTTCCCTTGTGTTATCCCCCACACACCCGCTCATGCCCCGTGTGTCTCCTGTTGCCCCCCACCACCCGCTCATGCCCTGTGTCTCCCTCATGTTCCCCCCACCTCCCGCTAATTCCCTGTGTTTCCCTTGTGTTACCCCCACCCCTCTGCTCATGACCCATGTGTCTCCTGTTGCCCCTCACTCCGCGCTCATGCCCCGTGTCTCCCTCGTGTTCCGCCCACCCCCGCCCATGCCCCATGTTTCCCTCGTGTTACCCCCCAACCCCCCGCTCATGCCCGTGTCTCCCTCGTGTACCCCCCACCCCCCGCTCATGCCCCATGTGTCTTCTGTTGCCCCCCAACCCCCGCTCATGCCCGTGTCTTCCTCGTGTAATCCCCACTCCCCGCTCATGCCCCGTGTCTCCCTCATGTTTCCCCCACCCCCTGCTCATGCCCCGTGTTTCCCTTGTGTTACCCCCACCCCCGCTCATGCCCCGTGTCTCCTTCCTGTTCCCCCCACTCCACGCTCATGCCCCGTGTCTCTCTCTTGTTCCCCCACCCCGCTCATGCTCCGTGTCTCCCTCCTGTACCCCCCACCTCCGCTCATGCCCCGTGTCTCCCTCCTGTAACCCCCACCCCCTGCTTATGCCCAGTATCTGCCCTGTTCCCCCCACCCCCACACCCCACACGCCCACTCATGCCGCATGTGTCTCCTGTTGCCCCCCACACCCGCTCATGCCCCGTGTCTCCCTCGTGTTTCCCCCCACCCCCGCTCATGCCCAGTGTCTACCTCCTGTTGCCCCCACACCCACTCCTGCCCAGTGTCTCTCTCTTGTTTCCCCAACCACCCGCTCATGCCCCGTGTCTCCCACCTGTACCCCCACCCCCCACTCATACCTAGTATCTGCCCTGTGCCCCCCGCTCATGCCCCGTGTGTCTCCTGTTGCCCCCACCCCCCGCTCATGCCCCGTGTCTCCCTCGTGTTTCCCCCCACCCCCCGCTCATGCCCCATGTTTCCCTCCACCCCCCGCTCATGCCCCGTGTCTCCCTCCGTTTCCCCCCACCCCCTGCACATGCCCCGTGTGTGCCCTGTTCGCTCCTCCCCCCGCTCATGCTCCGTGACTCCCTTGTGTCCCCCCCACCCCCACTCATGGCCCGTGTGTCTGATGTTGTCCCCCACCCCCCGCTCATGCCCCATGTGTCTCCTGTTGACCCACCCCCCGCTCATGCCCTGTGTTTCCCACGTGTTACCCCCCATCCCCCCGCTCATGCCCCATGTGTCTCTCATGTTCCCCCCACCCCCCGCTCATGCATCGTGTTTCCCTCGTGTTACCCCCCACAACCCCTCTCATGCCCCATGTGTCTCCAGTTGCCCCCCACCCCCACTCATACCCTGTGTCTTCCTCGTGTTCTCCCCACCCCACGCTCATGCCCCATGTGTCCCTAGTGTTCCTTCCACCCCCCGCTCATGCCCCGTGTGTCCCTAGTGTTCCCCCCACCCCCCGCTCATGCCCCGTGTTTCCCTCGTGTTACCCCCCACCGCCCGCTCATGCCGCGTGTTTCCCTCCTGCAACCCCAACCCCCGCTCATGCCCAGTATCTGCCCTGTTCTTCCCACCCCCTGCTCATGCCCCATGTCCCCGTGTGTGCCCTGTTCCCGCCCGCCCCCGCTGATGTCCCGTGTGTGCCCTGTTCCCCCTCACCCCCCGCTCATGCCCCGTGTGTGCCCTGTTACTCCCCACCCCCTGCTCATGCCCACGTGACTCCCCTGTTCCCCTCCACCCCCTGCTCATGCCCACGTGTCTCCCCTGTTCCCCCCCACCCCCTTCTCATGCCCCATGTCTCCCTACTGTTCCCCCCCCGCTCATGGCCCATGTATCTCTCTTGTTCCCCCCACCCCCTGCCCTGTGTCTCCCTTCTGTTCCCTCCAACTTCTGCTCATGCCCTGTGTCTCCCTCCTTTTCCCCCCCACCTCCCGCTGATGCCCTGTTGTGTTCTCTTTATACACCCCACCTTCTCTTTCCATGGTGGCCATCTTGGTAAAAGATGTACCTTCCTACAGGAAGGCGGCGTCCCGGTTTGGGAAGAAAAATATTTTTTTTACCACCCGGTGTTAGGCGGAAACCTGTGCAGTTCCCTCTGGGACCACTGCAAAAGATTTTGGACTACAGGTGTTTGACAGTAAACCCACTTGGTAGCAGTCTGTACCACACAGATTCACTTGGTAGCTGTGGCTGAGCAGTCAGACTTCCCTCAAGAAGATTTAGGCAGTATGTGGAGTATACAAAATAGGGCAGTTTACACAGTAGAACAAGCAAACACGGAACAGAGCTTCGGTGTAAAGATATATAGGTATTTATTTATAACAACACATCTATGAAAAACACTGTGGCACTAATACGGCAAACAACTTCAATCACAATTACTATAAGTAAATCAATCCCCCTAACAAAAGTTCGACAAATCTAGGTTCAACGGCACCACTTATTTACAGACAGAGGTGAATGCTTTAACCTAGATGGCACTCTAGTATTCGTTAGGACGGGAGAGAAAAAGGCAGGGTATGAAATCAACTCGGTACCAACACTTTTACGAACAAATGCAAGGCAAGTAAGGCAGGGTCTACTGTAGATCGCAAAGTTCAGAGGCCAGGCCCACTCGGAGAGAGGCAAGGCGATATGTCCCAAAAAGTATCACAGTGGAAATGCACTTCAGGTCTTTGTCGCAAATTTTCACAGAAAGATTGGACCAGTTCAGAACAGAAAGTTAAGAAAGCTTGGAGGCGACCCAAAGGAGAGGCGAGGATTAAGACACCTCACTCTAACCGTCAAAAAGGGAAGCCGGGCGGACACGGGACCTTGTATGTGGAGAGACAGCTCCGGCGGGGGCAGATGTTCCTGGTGGTGGATGCAAGTCGGGTCTTTGCCAAGAGAAGAGATGATCTCGTCGTCGAAGGAAAGTTGAAGATCGTTGCACCACCAGGGAAGAGACCAGCCGAGGAGTGCTCCATCACAAGGCACCACCTTTTGGTCGCGGTACGGGTTAGTGGCTATCCGGGTGCCGGAGTGCTCAGCACGGGCAATTCAACCACTACACCCTGGAAGCAAAGAAAAAGCAAAGGGGACTGGTTGTGCCCACCAGTCAGGGGAAGAAGACTCTCCGACGGGAGATCTCCTCTGTCGTCGGGAAGTGGTGAGTCGGTTCAGCAGAGCTCCACCGGAGGTGAAATCGTTGCAGGTCGGCTCAGCGTTACCCTCGTCGGATTCTTAGGTCCTGTGGCGACTTCTGAAGATCCAGTCCCAAAAGCCCTGCTTTCATGCAGAAAACACCCATTCCTTCAGCCTAGCTGTCAATCAAAACATGCTAAGTGGTGAGTGGGATGGCTCACCACTTGGGCCAATCACACCAGAGTGCGACTTGAGTTGGCAAGGCAACTCAGTCCAGGGTGCCTATACCCCCTCCCACACCCCCTGTGGTACCCAGACAGAATGGCCTCTGTGCAGAAGCCCGCCAAAAGTGGAATAAAGGGCTCAACCTTTGGTTTAGGAGTCACAGAGACGAACACAGATGCCATTTTAAAAACCGAGTTCTGGCAGAAAATACCAACCGATAGATTTATTTAAGATAAATAAACCGGTGGTATGTTAGAGATTAACGAGAACAAGTATTAACCTCCAACAATGGGAAGAATCCCAAAGAGTTATATTCTGGGTCGAATATAACAAGTAGTTTCCACTGCCACCAGCCAAAACTCGACGAGGGGGGACGGGACAGTGCCCCCTCGAATAAAAGACCCAGGGGTAATCGAATTACCCCTACTAGTACGTCCACAATAGGATGGTTTGTACTATTTCTGTTAGTAAATTTAGGTCTAGTAAAGCCAATGGTGACTTTACATGCCCTGGGAGACAGTAGTCAGTTTCAGGGTATGGACTCTATGGTGGGGATCCTCTAGGACGCCCCAGTGTTACGGCATGGAGGGTGCGATGTAACACACATAGCAAAACATATGAGACCCTATGGAGTAAAAGACCCCATAGCCCATGGAACACATTGACATTCAAAGGAATTAACCACATTCATTTCCAAGAGTGGGAGAAAAGAGTCTCACTCTTGGCAGGATGGAAAAAAACAAACTCCAGAAAACCAGCAAAGCTGCTGGGGGACTCACTAGATTAGGAAATTCAGCCTAAACAGAGAATTCTCCCTAACACTCACCCCCCCCAGACTAAGGGACAGGAAGATTTAATCCACTCCTGGATGAATCTCATACCTCTAGTCGATGACATACATCCTAGAGAGACCATCAGTATTTTGGTGGTGACACCCTGACCTGTGCTCAATGGTGAAATCAAACCCTTGCAGGCAGATCGACCATCTCAGTAGTTTTGGGTTTTCCCCTTTCATTTGCATTAACCATCTCAGGGGTTGGTGGTCAGTCTGAATGACAAAAGTAGAACCATACAAGTACGGCCTAAACTTCTTCAGAGCCCACACGATAGCAAAGCATTCTCTTTCGATTGTTGCCCACCTTGTTTCAGGATCCTTCAGCTTGCGGCTGATGAAGCAAACGGGGTGCTCCCTACCTTTCCCATCCAGTTGACTGAGTACGGCACCTATTCCTACATTTGAAGCATCTGTCTGCACAATGAAAGTTTGGTGGTAATCAGGAGCTCTGAGTACTGGGGCTTGGCAAAGAGCCCTTTTCAGGTTTTCAAAAGCCTGATTGCACTCCTTGTTCCATCGAACCTTTTTAGGATATTTGGGCGAGGAGATGACAGTCAGTGGAGAAGCTATGGTCCCATAGTTCTCAACGAAATTCCTGTAATACCCAGTGAGGCCTAAAAAGGCTCTCACCTGGGTTTGAGTAGTAGGTGTTGTCCAATTTTGCACAGCTTCAATTTTACTGAGCAAAGGCCTTATTTCTCCACCTCCTACCTCATGTCCAAGATAGACTACCTTACTCTGTCCAATTTGGCATTTACTCGCCTTTATGGTCAGATTGGCTCGTCCAAGAGCCTGAAAAACATCTCTCAGGTGGGTTACATGTTATTCCCAGGAATTGCTGAACACTGCTATGTCATCCAAGTATGCCATGCAGAGGTCCTCCATCCCATTCAGAACCTGGTTTACCATCCGTTGAAATGTAGCAGGTGCATTCTTCAGTCCGAAATGCATTACCTTAAACTGGTATAAGCCAACGGGGGTAGAAAATGCAGTTTTCTCCTTGGCATGGTCTGTCAGGGCTATTTGCCAATAGCCTGACGTCAAGTCAAATATGCTGAGGAACTTGGCGGCGCCAAGTTTATCCACCAACTCATCTGTTCTTGGCAAAGGGTGGGCATCAGTCTTGGTGACTGCATTAAGAGCTCTATAATCCACGCAGAATCTAAGCTCTTTAGATCTGGCCTTTGGTACTAACACAACTGGGCTAGACCATGGACTAGTAGAGGGCTCTATTACCCTGAGATCAAGCATCTTGCTGACCTCACCTTTGATGTGGGTTCGTACGTTTTCTGACATTCGGTATCCTCTGCTTTTGACAGACAGACAGTCACCAGTGAGTATGTCATGCTGGCCCCAAGGGGTCAAGCCTGGTGAAAGCGAGAACAGAGAGGCAAACTGATTCAACATAGATTTGCACTCTTCTTGTTGCTCGGGTGTCAGATTTGAAGAGAGATTTACTCCTTCAATTTTTTCGTCTAAAGGTAAGTCTCTGAGGAGATCCGGAAGAGCTTCACTCTCTTTTTCTGCCTCTGATGATGCTAGAAGCAACGCTCCTACATCAGGTCTTGAGACATACGCTTTGAGTCGGTTGGTATGGAAGATTGTCGGAGACTCCTTGGGATTGCCCAAGTCCACCAGATAGTTGACCTCTCCGAGTTAACCCACCACTCTGAAGGGTCCCATCCATTTATCTTGCAAGGCCCTCTGCCTTGTTGGGATCATAACGAGAATGAGCTGGTCTTGAGCGAACTCAACCATGTTAGCCTTTTGATCATGCCAGTGCTTGACCAATGCTTGTCCAGCTTTCAAGTTATCGCTTGCTTCTGTCATCATGTGCGACATTCTCCTCCGGAGACCTATCACATAGTCAGTCACTCTGACTGGCTTGGGGGAAGGAGCACTCTCCAACCCCTCCTTAATCAGGGCCAATGGACCTCTGACTGGATGACCATAGAGAAGCTCAAAGGGAGAATAACCTACTCCCTCCTGAGGGACTTCTCTATAAGCAAAGAGGTGGCATGGCAGTAGAAGGTCCCACTTTTATTTAGGGGGTTCTTCTAAAGCACCTATCATGCTCTTCATGGTTCGGTTGAACCGTTCTACCAACCCATTGGTTTGGGGGTGGTAGGCTGTTGAGAACTTGTAAGTAACTCCACAGGTTTTCCACCTGGCTTTCATGTAGTGGGACATAAAGTTTGACCCCCTGTCAGAGATTACTTCCTTAGGAAACCCAACCCTCGTAAAAATACCAAGGAGGTCCTTAGCCACAGCCGGAGCTGTAACAGTGCTCATAGGAATTGCCTCAGGATACCTAGTAGCATGGTCTACTACAACAAGTATAAACCTGTTGCCTGAGGAGGTTGGAGGATCAAGGGGACCAACAATGTCAATCCCTACTCTCTCAAATGGGACTCCCACAACTGGGAGAGGCACTAAAGGTGTCACATTCTTGGAGCCAACTTTACCAGAGGTCTGGCAGGTGTGGCAGCTCCTGCAGTGTTTTTCTACTTCGGCCCCCATCATTGGCCAATAGAAGTGGAGAGAAAGCCTTTCCTTAGTCTTCTTGAAACTCAAGTGACCAGCCAAAGGAATCTCGTGGGCTAACTGCAAGAACTGTGGTCTGTTCTCTTGGGGTACTACAAGCCGCTTGTAGTCTCCAGGTGCCGACTCGGTTGGTTCACTGTAGAAGAGGCCATCTTCCCAGTGCAACCTGTATTTCCCAGGCTCTTGCCCTTCAGTCTGAGCTTCTGCCTGGTGGCGAAGACCTTCCAGAGTTGGACATTCTCTCTGTCCCTTACTGAAGTCTGCCCTGCTAGGTCCACCTTCTGCCAATAAAGACTGCAGCTCAGGATGGTCAATAGGATCCAGATCTCCAATGAGTTCCTGGCCTTCCATTAGCTCTTCGTCAGAGTCTAATTCTACCATACAGGGTTGTACCTCCCTCTCAGCCTCAGCTGGAGGTGGAGTTACGGGTGTAACTTTGGACAACCGCGGGGAAGTCCTTGTTGGCTGCACTGAAATGCTGGCTGCTGGTTTCGGGATAGAAGTCTTAGGTTTCCCTTTCGCTTCTGATTTCTTCGAGACCGCGGCCGACAATTCCAGTGGAGCAGGAGTGATTTCTTTCTTCATCATCTCCTGGAGAGTACCGCGCATGGTCCTCTCTCTTGCAGGTCTGGCTAGCTCCTGTAACCGTTTACTAGGAAGTCTGGGTGTGTGTGATACAACTCCGAGAGTTTTCAAATCGTTACCCAACAGAACGCGTCCTGGTACCTCACTTTGTATGCTGACAGGTATCTTCACAGTCATGTCGTTACACTGGATGAGAACTGGTAATTGGGGAAGCATCTGCACAGGCCCTCCAGCTAACTTGGTGAGGCGTTTGGGTGCCTTAGCAACATCCTCAGCCTGAAAAAACGATTTATCCACCACAGTTATGCTGACCCCAGTGTCCCTAATGGCAGGAGTCTCCTGAGCATTCACCTGGACACTGTCCTTATAATACTCTTTAGTATTATCGGGGATAGAATTATAGACATCTAAATTCTGTTGTTCCCACAACCCCAGAGATACTAAAGAAACGCTGGCCGAGACTCCAATGGGTTCATCAGCGAGCAGTAGAAAGTTTCCACTTGCCATTTGGACTTCCTCCTCTGGAGCGAAGGCTAAGGAGACAAGCTGGACCCTTGAAGGTTTACCCTTACATCTGGGATCTCCTTTCACGTGGTCAGTCGAGCCACAAACAAAGCATTTGCCGAATGCTTTCTGGAATGGTGGCTTGTTCTGTCCTCCTTCCGGTTTGGCACCAGAAGACACACTATTGTGCTGCGATTTTCCCTGTGGCTTACCCTTCTGGTTTTGTTTGGGGCCCTCTTTGGAATTTGAGTTATTCGAATTCTCTTTTGAGTCTTTTTTAGGCTGTTTTCCCTCATCCTTTTTCTGAGTTGCCCCAGAATCCTTATGAGTAGCCCTGTTGGCAACCCACAAGTCAGCAGCCTTAGCTAGCTTCCTGGAATCCAATTCCTTCGAATCCAAGTGCTGTCTGAGCTCCGGAGAACAGGCATCATAAATAGACTCCAACATAAAAAGATTCCTCATACCCTCATAAGTGTTCACTTTGTAACCCTTAATCCATCCCTCTAAGTTTTTCAACCCTTCACTCACCCAGGTAGCCCAAGGGGTACCATCATGCTTTTTGAGGGTTCTAAACCTCTTAAGATACTGCAAAGGGGTTTTCCCAAATCTAGCTATCAAAGCTAGTTTCACACTTTCGTACTCTTTCCTATCCTCCTCCCCCAACTCCATTACCACATCAGTTGCAACAGGGGGGAGCCTAGAGAACAACCAGGTAAGCAACTCATTACCTGTGATGTTCTGGAGCCCATGATTGTACTCAAACAAACTCAGCCAATCCAATACATCCAACTTAGGTTCATACATACCAATTAATTCCTTCGTCAACCGGGGTCTTTTGGGACTGGAGCTTCCAGTGGAGCCAGAGACAGAAGCAGTTTCGACAGACAACTTTTTCATTTCTAACTCATGCTTGAGCTCAATTTCTTGGAGCCTAAGAATGTGTTGCATTTCTTGGTGTTTCTGTTCAGTTTGAGCAGTAATCCTTCTGAATTCCAAGTCTATGTTCATTTTTTCTAGTTCGAGGACTTGAGGACTTAGTGTGGGACCAGTTATAGGCCCCGTAGGTACAGCTGGTAAGGCAGACAGAGGAGCAGGGGAGACAGTTTCGTTAACCTCTCCTTCCTCTTCAGCCTCTTCATCGCTATCATCAGAACTTTGATTTAGATCAACACCATTACTGTTATCTACATTTGCTGGAGAAGTTGGTTCCTCTGAACCGGTACCCAGACTTTGGTTTTCCAGCAATCTCGCTATCAGTTCTACTTTCTTGCCTCTTACAGAAAGATTCTCTTGTCTACAGAGAGCTTGCAAACTCTCAGTATTTTCACCTGACAAGGACTCTTGACTGTAAACTTCCATAGTAGACATGTTTTTGAAAGTTGCTTTTAGTGCTAAGCTTTGTGGTTAGTTTTCCTACAGTGTTGAAAAGCACTCTAAACTGTATACTCGATACAAATCCCACCGCTGTACACCACTGTTAGGCGGAAACCTGTGCAGTTCCCTCTGGGACCACTGCAAAAGATTTAGGACTACAGGTATTTGGCAGTAAACCCACTTGGTAGCAGTCTGTACCACACAGATTCACTTGGTAGCTGTGGCTGAGCAGTCAGACTTCCCTCAAGAAGAGTTAGGCAGTATGTGGAGTATACAAAATAGGGCAGTTTACACAGTAGAACAAGCAAACACGGAACAGAGCTTCGGTGTAAAGATATATAGGCATTTATTTATAACAACACATCTATGAAAAACACTCTGGCACTAATACGGCAAACAACTTCAATCACAATTACTATAAGTAAATCAATCCCCCTAACAATAGTTCGACAAATCTAGGTTCAACGGCATTATTTACAGACAGAGGTGAATGCTTTAACCTAGATGGCACTCTAGTATTCGTTAGGACGGGAGAGAAAAAGGCAGGGTATGAAATCAACTCGGTACCAACACTTTTACGAACAAATGCAAGGCAAGTAAGGCAGGGTCTACTGTAGATCGCAAAGTTCAGAGGCCAGGCCCACTCGGAGAGAGGCAAGGCGATATGTCCCAAAAAGTATCACAGTGGAAATGCACTTCGAGTCTTTGTCGCAAATTGTCACAGAAAGATTGGACCAGTTCAGAACATAAAGTTAAGAAAGTTTGGAGGCGATCCAAAGGAGAGGCGAGGATTAAGACACCTCACTCTAACCGTAGAAAAGGGAAGCCAGGCGGACACAGAACCTTGTATGTGGAGAGACAGCTCCGGCGGGGGCAGATGTTCCTGGTGGTGGATGCAAGTCGGGTCTTTGCCAAGAGAAGAGATGATCTCATCGTCGAAGGAGAGTAGAAGATCGTTGCACCACCAGGGAAGAGACTAGCCGAGGAGTGCTCCGTCACAAGGCACCACCTTTTGGTTGCGGTACGGGTTAGTGGCTATCCGGTTGCCGGGGTGCTCAGCACGGGCAATTTGACCACTACGCCCTGGAAGCGAAGAAAAAGCAAAGGGGACTGGTTGTGCCCACCAGTCAGGGGAAGAAGACTCTCCGGCAGGAGATCTCCTCTGTCGTCGGGAAGTGGTGAGTCGGTTCAGCAGGGCTCCACCGGAGGTGTCGTCGTTGCAGGTCAGCTCAGCATTACCCTTGTCGGATTCTTAGGTCCTGTGGCGACTTCTGAAGATCCAGTCCCAAAAGCCCTGCTTTTATGCAGAAAACCCCCATTCATTCAGCCTAGCTGTCAATCAAAACATGCTAAGTGGTGAGCGGGGTGGCTCACCACTTGGGCCAATCACACCAGAGTGTGACTTGAGTTGGCAAGGCAACTCAGTCCAGGGTGCCTAAACCCCCTCCCACACCCACTGTGGTACCCAGACAGAATGGCACCACTTTGGAGGGCCTCTGTGCAGAAGCCCTCCAAAAGTAGAACAAAGGGCTCAACCTTTGATTTAGGAGTCACAGAGACGAACACAGACGCCATTTTAAAAACCGAGTTCTGGCAGAAAATACCAACCGATAGATTTATTTAAGATAAATAAACCGATGGTATGTTAGAGATTAACGAGAAAAAGTATTAACCTCCAACAATGGGAAGAATCCCATAGAGTTATATTCGGGATTGAATATAACAAGTAGTTTCCACTGCCACCAGCCAAAACTCGACGAGGGGGGATGGACAGTGCCCCCTCGAATAACAGACCCAGGGGTAATCGAATTACCCCTACTAGTATGTCCACAATAGGATGGTTTGTACTAGTTCTGTTAGTAAATTTAGGTCTAGTAAAGCCAATGGTGACTTTACATGCCCTGGGAGACAGTAGTCAGTCCCAGGGTATGGAGTCTATGGTGGGGATCCTCTAGGACGCCCTAGTGTTACGGCACGGAGGGTGCGGTGTAACACACATAGCAAAACATATGAGACCCTATGGAGTAAAAGACCCCATAGCCCATAGAACTCATTGGCAGTCAAAGGAATTAACCACATTCATGTCCAAGAGTGGGAGTAAAGAGTCTCACTCTTGGCAGGATGGAAAAAAACAAATTTCAGAAATCCAGCAAAGCTGCTGGGGGACTCACTAGGTTAGGAAATTCAGCCTAAACAGAGAATTCTCCCTAACACCCGGGGTTCCCACTTTGAGGACCTAAGATGCTAGTGGTCTTCATCTATTGAAAAGAATGTTATGGTGGCATTGCACTAATAAAAACCTATGAAATTCAGTTAAAAAAATGCATTACAGGGACGTTATGTTTAAGTTGCACCAATAAAACCTATGAAATTTAATGAAAAAACTTTGTTAAAGGGACGTTATGGTTAAGTTGCGCTACTAAAAACCTACGAAATTAAGTGAAAAAACTTGTTAAAGGGACGTTATGGTTAAGTTGCGCTTCTAAAAACCTATGAAATTCAGTGAAAAAACATTGTTAAAGGGACGTTATGGTTCCAAGTAAAACCTAAAAAACCCTTGAAATTTGCCAGTTATGGTAAGCGAAGCAACCATAACTCGCGCCACCACCGTGCACTGCTAAGACTAACACCCACGACATCAAAGATGACATCACAAATGTCATTGATGACATCACTGATGACTGGCTCACACTTTTTTCTTTTGCTTACATATCTAGGCCACATGGTTTTCTTCAGTAACAGTCAGAAATTAAACATTTTGTTTTATTTGTAGACATATCCTTCAAGTAGGTTCTTACAGTAATTCCCTTAGAGTCCAGTCACATCATATGAAACATGTACATAGGGGAAGACACAAGCTTGAAAGACAGCAATCCTTTTGCGCATAAAGATAATCAATAGACTTATCAGCACTTTCTGATAGTTCTGTTGTTTTTTATGGCTGTACTTTCCCTGTATATGGTCATATTTGTATACATTGTACTACATTCCTTAGGGCCCAATCACATTAACTGATACATATACATAGGGTAAATAGCAGCTATGAAAGAGAGCAATCATTTATTTGCATGAAAATAATCAGTTAGGTTATGAATTGTTTCTGCTACTACTTGTGCTTTTTTGCTAACTTCACTTTCCCTGTATATACCCATATTGGTATGTGCTCTTGTCTCTTTGTGTTTTGTCTATAGTAATGCAATGCAATTATGTAATGCATGGGTTTTCTTAGCTACTTATTACATATTTCACAGTACACAAAAATCTATTATATGTTGTTCATTATTCAACATATTAACATTACGAATATTATACCTTCATCTTGTACGCTGCACACAATGCTATGTTTCTGCATGAGTGTCTTAGTATACTAGAAAGAACCCCATAATAGAATGCTATTTATATCAATGCCTCGTTCAATGCACTAATTAGGGTATGATATTTATTGCAATGATCCTTGACACTTTTTTCGCAACATTATAATAAGAATCCCTTGTACACATATTTCATGAAAAGTACATACACATGTGATGTCATCAGTGATGTCATCAATGACATTTGTGATGACATCTTTGATGTTGTGGGTGTTAGTCTTAGCAGTGCACGGTGGTGGCGCGAGTTATGATTGCTTCACTTACCATAACTGGCACATTTCAAGGGTTTTTCGGTTTTACTTGGCACCATAACGTCCCTTTAACAAAGTTTCTTCACTGAATTTCATAGGTTTTTAGTAGTCAACTTAACCATAACCTTAACCATAACGTCCCTTTAACAAAGATTTTTCATTATATATATATATATATATATATATATATATATATATATATATATATATATATATATATATATATATATATATATATATATATATGCTTACTAACTAGATTGTGGTAAAATTATATTTACGCGGCTAGCAATTTATTTCAGATTACAGGTTCATAACTCATTTGTTATTCCCACAAAATAGTTTTCTGCTTTGATGCTGCAGTTGTAATGCTGGTCAACATAGAATCTATCAAGAGCAACACAATTGAAATACAATTTCTCATGATCCATAAAGAAATCACTGTTATTAGTCTCCATAATCAATTTTAATTGAAAGAGGACAGAACTGAAAGGAGTCAACTTGGGGCCTCATCACGAATCCGGTGGAATGTCGGCACAATATTCGCAGAGCGGAATGAGCATTACCACCGGATTGTGCAGTGGTATTAGCGCTGAATCACAACCTGGCATGAACGTGCGCCCCACTCCAGTGTTAACGCTAATACTGCCAGGCAGAAACTGCACCAAAACAAGGCACACCGCCTAAATATTGGCGCTAATAGTGCTACTGCCGGCATCCCCAGTGCTAGTAGCGCCGGTGCAATTAGCACCAGCGTAAACTGTGTTGCTGATGGAAAGGGAAGGATGGTGGTGGCCATATTTAAAAACATAATCCAACCAGAATAACCCACTTCCTGCAGGCATCCGAATCTGAAAGAAAGAAAACTTGTCTCAGGAGAGGACCCAAGGTAAGGTGCCCGAGAATCGCTTCCGAAAAACCGAAATTCATTGAGGGAGAACTCGTGGTCCTCACTGATGAGGTTGTGACACACTGCAACAAACTCTACGGCAGCAGGCAGGGAAAGACATCGGGCCAGCACAGGTCTGCCATCTGGCATGTTATCAGCCAGAAGGTGACTGCAGTGTCCAGTTTACCCCGTGATGCAGAGGACTGCAGAAAGCGGTGTTAAAAACTCAGAGACAGGGTGCAGGGACTCCTCTCCCAACACCGCCAGGAGTCCCTGGCAACTAGAGGTGGAACCGTTGATCCACTGATCCTGATGTCCTGGGAAGCAAAGTGCAGAACCTCCTCGATATGGAGGGCTTTGAGGGAGTCAGAGGAGCGGAAGCAGGTGCGGCAGCCATGAGGCAGGAGGAAAGCCAACCCCCACCACACAGCAAAAGAGCATGCACAAATGTTAGCCTATCACAAGATGCAATAGTAAACAGGGACACATGTCAGCAGACCCAGCAGACCAAGCAGCTGTGCGGGCCAATCATGGTGTAGTGATGGTGTGCCACATCAGCCACCCTTCACAGCAGCCAGGGGGCAGCGCCCAAGTGCACCTCTGATCTTTACAACAGTGTCAAGGGGTGTCAAGTGACCATTCCAAATGCCATGCACACCATACCCCTGCTATTACACCCTGTGCCAGTGGGATTGTGATGCGTGTTTGGCCACGACACCATTCAGAAGTCACACCAACATATTGCAGGCCCAGTTGGCCTGTTGGTATGGCAGACAAGCCCCATGGTAGTACATGTCCCCCTTCATCAACATCAGAAAAGCTAGCTAATAACTGTAAACCACAGGGCAAAACTACTGGCTGTACATCAGCACCCCATAGAGCCATGGCAGTGCCATAGATGAAGCCATCACACCCATTCCCACAAGGAGTGCGCCAAAGAGGGAGGGGATGTGGGGGCATGAAGGGCCAGAAGCATGCTTTCAATAGCTGCCCCAGTATGGACACTCTGCCCTTCCCATACAGAGGCCAAAGCCCACCTGACCAAGTGTCACACACACATGGCTGCAACCATCCCCACAATGTTGTCCCCATATGCAATGGCTCTTGACCAATCATGATAATCTACCCAAATGTGTTGGGTGCCACTCTGTACAATAGCAACTATGTCTTGTATGCCAAGACGCGTGAAATAACCATACCTGAGAACATTTCCTATGTCCCCTACAGGCACTGACGCATCACTAGAAGCATCGGACGAGGATGAGGGGGCAGCCCCATCGGGAAGTGGCCCCTCCAGGCCCTCAAGGTCAGTCACCACAACCACCCCACAAAGGCACACACAAGTCACACCTAGATGCATGGACCCCTGTGAAACACCAGGACCCAGCAAGGTTAAGGATTCAGGTGGCACTGCAGGCCTGACACCAAAAACACAAGCTACCAGGAGCAACTCCAAGCACACTGCACCCACTCCTGCAGCTGCAGTGTCAGACACAGAGGCCACACCACCTGGTAGGGCCACTGACGAGACACAGGGGACCAAACGCCCAGTGACACAGTCTGATGAAGGTCCACAAACTCCAGAGAGCCTTCACCACCGCCAGCGGCCCCAGACACCTGAGCCAGATGTCGACATGCCTACCTATGACTCACAGGCCTACAGTCCTGAGCCTCTGCACAGCCCCCCTCACATCCACCACACACCACCAAGCCAAACCATCCTGAAGAGGCTGCATGAAATGGAGAGGCGGCAAAGGGAGATGGAGGCCATTGGCCACACCCATTCAGAACACCTCAGGCAATCCACAATTACCGCAAGGATCCACACGCATGATCGTGCATGCAATGGTCCGGAACCAGGCAGAGGCTGCTGCCAGTACTGCCGCCCTGACTGTGTATGGGCAGCGAGTCAGGGAGTTGACAGAAAGGGTTTCTGCCCTTGAAGAGGCCATCTGTTAGAGTACCAAAGTCACACAGCAGCACATCCGGGGGCCAGGGTCAATACCCTCAAGTTCCAAAACACTGTCACGACCCTCGCCCAAAACCCCCTCTGGCAAACCCATTGGCCAGGTGGAGTCAGGACTCGGGCCTCTAGAGCCTGGCATCCTCTTCAAAAGCCCTCATGGGGCCAGTCCTGGCACCTATGGCGCCAGGCTCATACACCATGAAAAACAATGTGCTTGGGAACTACGTTATTATATTGTCAGCCAACATGGAGGCATCCACAAAGCTTGGTTCCTAAGAACCAAGCTATGCGGTCTAGTGTTTTGGGTGTGGAAGCCTAGGGACTACTTTACCTGGACTATTTTGTTGGGGCTATTTAAACCACACCCGAGCAAGACAACACGTTTCGCGCTACTTTGCAGTTTGCAACGTGGCGCTCACCATGTCCAGCTATTCCCTCAAACCTCCGAGAAGCAGAACCTGCAATGAGACAAAAGGAACATCATTAGCAGCATCATCTTACCTGCAGTCTTCATCTTCAAACACTTGCAGCTACTGAGAACAGCTTCCTCGAATCTGCACGCCTCCCAGACAGAACGACCTGAAAGAGGAAGATAGAGGCAACATTAAAGAAAGCAGTAGAGACATTTACAAATTATGAACTGCTCAAAAGGCTTACCTGGCTGGTCACCTCTCGGCTGGCACCACTCCGGACATTCCACTTGCGCTGAAGAACACCGTGACCTACAAGGAAGGAAAACACAGGTTAGCAAAGGCAAGACTTTGCAGCACTGCGCATATCGCTTACTTACCGCATCATAGCGCTATTAATGCACCATCATTTACCAGCGGGGCTCAACCATAGCCAGTTTGCCATGCTGAAGTTCTGCATACCTAAGGGAGAAAAAAGAGACATTTTAAACAAAGAAAGGCATGCAGGATAGCAACAAAACTAAAGAAGAGCAATAAGATCTACCTGAACAATATCAAACGGACCGGCGTCAGTGAAGTAACTGGACTGCTCTCGCCCATGAAAGAAAACGCGCCCCTGCAAAGAAGGCAGGACGGAGAGCACGCCTAATTCTACCACAAGGCAGAATCTTACCTGCAGACCACATCAGGGCAAAGCTGAGAAGCATACCAGCGAGTAACCCGGCTGGGTGGCATCCCAGTGAATACCAGGTGAGCGTAACAAACACCCACTGAAAGGTTGCAGCCAAGCACACTCAAGCACTGGTCTGAGCATAAATTGGGTCCCAGATCACTAGGGTCTGGCATAGGGGAAAGTGGCCACGAAAGTGACATTGAGACACATTTTGCCCTCAGTGGCCGTGCTGGGGAGTTGGTGGCAGGAGGGGGTAGATGGGTTAGTGTGCTGGGGAGTTGGCGGCGGGGGATAGTGTGCTGGGGAGTTGGTGGTGGAGGGGCGATAGTGTGCTGGGGAGTTGGTGGTGGAAGGGGGATAGTGTGCTGTGGAGTTGGTGGGGGCAAGGGGAAGGGCCAAGGGGGGAAAGTTTGTCCACATAGATTCATTAAAACCGTTGAACTTCATCAATGCGAGGACATTCCTGATTGTGTCCTTGTTGTGTTTATTAATACAAGTGATTGTCAAATAGTGGTGCATGGTTTGTGCCATGGGAATGTGTCAAAAGAAAATGTTGATTATAATGGCCTCCTGTCTAGCAAGAAATATGATAGTTTTGCTTTATTTTTTTTTTATTTTTTTAAACATAGTTTATTATTAAACTTTTTGTTACAGACACCTCTCTACTGAAGAGAAAAGAGGCCCTTTGTCCCACCTTAATACTTATACATCGAGCGCATCAATAAAGTTTATCACCGAGCACGTAAGGTGGACCGAGCTCCCACTCAGGATTCGATGCCACCAGTCCTCCATATTCTCATTTCTCGGTGCGTATTTGCTCAAATGTATAGATCTTATGGATCGGAGTTTAGGGCAAGCAACTACCAAGTGTCTCACAGTTTCAATTTCACTTTGACAAAATCTGCACCAATTATCTCGAGTCTCTGGATCCTTTCTTCTTAATAAGATTTCCTTTGTTTTTATCGCATTCATTCGTAATCGGAGGAAACAATCACGATGATGTCTTGATGGAAACTGTAGGAGATATCCTGGGATCTTGTTCATTTTATTAATTGTCGGCCCAAGTTTGGGCGCAGATACCTGACTTTCCAGATTGTCCATGTTTCGCGCCCATGCCCATTCTTTTAATTTTTTCCTTGCTATTTGTGGCCATTTTATCAGCATTTCTTTGCTTATATTAGCAGCTAGCATGACTTTGTGTAGCTTCACAGACCAATTTGCGAGTATTCCCCCAGCAACTCACTCGTCATCCACCGCCAGGATCGCATAGGCAGGTTCTTTATTCGTTATTAGCATCTTTCTCAATAATGCTAACGATTTCCAGATCACTGTTGTATATAGGTCATCCAAAGCTAATTCATGCCTTATGACTGTTATTGAAAAGCAATTCGGTAACCTTAATACACCTCTCCAGAACTGACCTTCCAATTTTGCCCACATTTTATAGTCAAGGTTCCAACCAGATTCGGCTCCATAGGTGATGGATGGAATTACTTTTTGCAGATAGAATAAACGGATCAGAGTTAGAGAAAATTTGACAAAGAGATTGTGAATTCGTACTCCTTGAGTTGCCAGAATCTTCATCCGGTAACCCACATCATTGGCCCAGCTCTTCTCACATATCGAGGCAGATATCATGATGCCCAGATATCTGATTTCCGTTACTTCTTCTACCATCGTATTTCCAATTCTCCAAGTAAAAGGATTTTTCCTTGATAGTTTCTGAGTTCCGATTTTCATGATTTTTGTTTTCGACGTATTTATAGTCAAATGGTTTAAGTTCATGTACTGATGTAATTTTTGTAGAAGATGTTATAGTCCAATCTGTGTGGTGTCTACTAGAATTAAGTCGTCCCCGTATATCAAACAGTTTATTTGAGATCCATTTAATTTCGGTGGAAAGCAACGGACGTCAATCAGGGCTACTGGAATGTCCGCAATGAATAGCTTGAATAAGCAAGCTGCAATTGGACATCATTGCTTGACCCCTCTTTGGGTATTCATTTTCTCCGATAGTTGCCCTGCTTCGTTCAGCCTTATCTGGATGGTTGTGGCAGTGTGTAGTGCTATAATAGGGAACAGGATCTCTTGTGGGCAATTCCAGTTTTTTAGTTTCGCCCATAGCATTTCCCGGTCAATACAATCAAAGTCTTGATGCAGATCTATGAATGCTATAAACAGCTTCGTTTTTCTTGCTATTGCATTCAATTTTAGTATGTTGAGCAGAGTCAAGTTATTTTCAGTGCCAACGCCTTTTGTAAAACCCATTTGTCTGCAATCTGGGATTTTACTTATGGTGGCCCACTTGGTTAATTTTTTTTGCAAAAAAATTGCAAACACCTTGCCGATTGTATCCATCAAGTCGATTGGGCGATAATTAGCTGGGTTTGCCCGGTCGCCTTTCTTGAAAATCGGCACAATGATTGCGGATGTCCAAGATCCAGGGATTTTTCTATACCTTGCGATCTTAGCAAATAGAATCTCAATAAATTTCGACCATTCCAGTTTCTCTTGTTTAAGCATTACATTAGTGATGCCATCAGGGCGGGCAGCCCGTGAATTTTTCAATCTCTCATTTACAGATAATATATCATCAACGGATTCAGAGCAGTCCCACTTTACGGACCTTAAGTCATGATGTTTAACTTCAACTTCTACATCTCCTAAGAAGACTTTATTAAAATGTTGATTCCACTCAGATTCAGTTACCACATTTGCCATTCTGATTACTTGGTTGGCCGTGCAGTTATTAAGTATTTGCCAAATGTCTCTGCATTTGTGAGATTTCAACAATTTCAGCATTACTTCTCCCCGTTCTTGATCACGTTGGTACTTAAATGCTTTGGACCAGTTGCGGTAAACTTGTCTCCGTTTTTGAATCAGGCTGATACTATCGATGCCCCCTTGTGCTTTCAAATTGCATATTTCACGTTTTAGTTTCTTTTTTTCTTCATTTACTCTCGTGCTCCATTTGTGAGTGTGCACTTTCTCTGAGTTTTTCTTCCATGAAGTCGGGTCGTTTTTTCGTGGTAAAAGCGACACATAATCTACATTACTGCCGATCAGAATATTGTCAGCATCTAGTTTCTTAGTGAGGCTGTATATTTGTTCAGCAGACAATCGTAGCCTATTTTTCCCATTGTTTACTTCGAGGGATTGTGTCGATAGCAGCTTTTTTGGGCCCGATGTTATATTCAAGTACATCGCCAGTATATCATGGTCGCTGTTTTTAGATGAGATTACATTAATTTCTTTAATTGTATCCCAAGCGTGTTTAGATACCCAGATATAATCTAGTACCTTTGCATTGCCCATGTTGTGCCATGTGTTTTTTGGTGGGCTGTCACCATCAATTTGTCCATTCACCATGTCGCAGTCGTAGGACTCCATAATGTTATCCTAAACTTTCCTTCTATCGTGATGTATAAGACCATGAGTTCGGGTGCTGTGCATCCGGCCACCATTCCTGTCAAACCAAGTCAAGTTCATGTCGCTACATATAATAATCATGGTATTACTCTTCTCTTGCATATGTTTTTCTAGCGAGGTTGTTACCGTAGCTGCAAAGTTCTTAGTTGTAATCATCGCCGGGTTCCAATACACATTTATTACTAGGAGGTGTTGCTGTGATTTTACACCGCATCCTTTCCGTTGCAATAGCGTGCATTGCACAAACATGTTGGGATTTTCACTTTTGAGCACCTCCCAATCGCAGCCAATTTTCATCATCGTTATTAGACCAGAAAACGGTCATCCATGGGCATTTTTTCCTGCTGGATTTAGCATTGTGACATAGCCATCTTTCACTGGCGGGCTCCTTAACCACGTTTCCTGTAAACAGATTATAAGATTGTTTTCCAACTCGATTGGGAAGCTGTCATAAAGATGACGGAATACTCTCGTATTCCAAGAGACAATGAAAGCACTTTTTGTTCCTTATCAACTGCCAGCTACTGAGTAATCTCCCCATGCTTATTGGGTTTCACAGAGTGATATAGATGAGATTCTATTCTCAGTTGTTGTCTTATTTCGTGTTTCTGTTGCTCTTGGGTCGATGCCTTTCTCTCACCCAGGGATTCAGATCTTAGGGGTTCAGTCAGAGATTCGCTGATCTCAAAGCCAAGCTGCAATATTTCATCTTTAGCTGCCAGGATTACCTTACGCACTGCATAGGAAGTTATGTGTAGATATACTTGATCCGCGTGCTCTTCTGACATGTATTCAATGATCGCAATATAGTCAGTAGTCACAGTTCTCAGTGCCGGCACTGAGTGTAAAAGGCGCATTACATTTCTTCTATTCAAATTCACATCATGGTCATCTTTAAATATGTTCACAATTGCGATTCAGGGAATTTTCTCGTTTCGAGGCTCACGGTCCATTGAACTATGTTTTATTGCCTCGTTTAATCTCTGTCCAGCTGTTAATTTTGGATTCAGACTTCTCAGGTTGTTTATGCCACCACGTTGTCCTTGTGCAGACAAACCATCACTTGGAATTTTGATATTTGACCTCGCGTTACTGGTAGCGGCCCTGAGCGACTTTGTGATGGCACTCATGCTTTCTCTGTGGCTCGGCGTCCGTAGAGCCTGATTTTGCCTTTAAGATCCATGGATTTTCCAGCACTGACGCCTCAGACTTGATGGACACGTTTATATCAGAGCTACTTACCGTGCTGTTCGACACATATGAGTTAATAGCTTTGCAATCTTCATCGATAGAGTACGTAGATAGATTGCATAAGTCAATAGATGGAGTTCCAGCTAAACTTACCATATCATCTGATTTCAGTCTTTGTCGTTTTTTGGGATTTCCCTTTTCTTCCGCAGTTTCAGGCACGTCTTTGCCAGTTCTTTTCATCCCTTTGAAAAACTGCGGTACATTACTTTTTATGGATCTTGAGAAAAGATTCGGTTTGGCTGGAGTCGTCAAATTGCGTATGAATTTCCTTGATTTACTAGCTTGTTGACGAGGCTCGCAATCGTTCTTCTTTTCTTTCCGTTTTTTCAAAGTGTTGTTTATCAACTGCATATTTTTTGATTTCGTGGTGTTTTATTTTTCTTTATTTAAGTTTTTGGCTGACCCACTAAAGATCCCAAAAGTTGAGCTTGAGTTGACACATTTCTTGGATTCCAGTTTCTTTTGCTCTGTCTCCACCACTACTTGCTTAGATTTAAGAGACGCTGTTGATGGTTTCTCTGCTCCAACTCCAACGGTCACGCCTTCTGATTCTACTGGCGCCTCCATCATAGTCGCTGTTATATCAGATGATGTAGTTCCAACTATTTCTTTTTCTTTTGAATTCAAATTTCGTGAGCCGCTTAATGGACTTGTCTTTTGGCAGTCACTAATAGACGCCGCCAAAGGAGCTTTAACGACCTGTGATTTTCCCGAGCTACAGACCTCTGTCGGGAGCATTAATCTGATTGTTGTGGATGTTTGATTTAAACAGGCCGTAATCGCTGTTATCAGTTCTTTCTTTTCCTGGTTCTCCTTGACCATGCCTTCATTTACTTGCTTTTGCATTAAGATTAGTGACATTTTTTCGGTTTCAAGATTTTTTTGCAACTGTGAGATGAGTTGGTCTTGCTTGTCTAGTTTTTTCAAGATGTGGGAGAGCAGCCCTCCGTTGGATTGGATGGCGTCATGTAAATTTTCATATAATTTAGTAAAGGGCATGAGGGCAACCAAAGTCGCGGCTAGCACATTATTGTGTATTTGTAGTGCTGCTGCTGGCGACATATTTGATTTAAGTGCTGCCGCTACATCTTTCGGCGATTCATTTTCATAATTTAGATTTTCCAAGTCCTTTTTCTTCTTTACACCAAGACCCTCACTTTCAGCCCTCTTATTATTCAAGGTGTTGAACGCTGCCTGCACCTTGGGGGTCGAGCATGTAGATACTGTCCTCGCGTTCGAGTTTTGAAAGTCGCTTGGGAAAATGGCACCACCAGTCTTTCTGGCCTCATGCCATAGGAGTCCACTTGTAGGGAGGATTATATCTTCGTCCTCCCTCTCCAACACCTCCCTTATTTCAGGACAGGCCATTGGCAGATCATGATCCACTACAGCTCTGCCCTGACCTACGGAGGGTGGCTTCGTGGTGTGCTTATCAGCAAACTCCATTTTGGGTCTTGAAAAGCTGACAGACAACCGTTTCTTCATCCTCTCGAAGTCAGCTTTCAGACGTTCCGCTAGTCGAGCTTCACGCCCGGCTGAATCCAGCACATGATTCGAGTCATTATAACTCGCCTGTTGAAAATCCGTACTGTTATTTTCAAGGGCACTACGCACAGAGTTGTTTAACAACTCTGCAGCGGCGCGTCGCTCCTTCCGAATTGCCTTTGCTTTGTTGAAACTATTCGCAATGTCAGCATTTGTTCTCGCTGCGACTTTCGGCCTTTCTATTACAGCATGGCTCGGCAAACAACATGACATCGCTTTCCCACGGTCGATTAATCCTCTGCTCGTTCTCACCATAGTATGTGTGTCTTCTCGCTTGTTATCAGGAATCCTAAGTTGGACCTTATAGGTTCAGTGCATTCCGACACCACCTCGAGCTCTAAATGTTCATGATCCATCACATCAAATGAGGACTGGAGCGTTGCCATATTTACTTCAGTCACAGGATGAGGAACGTCCATGGAGGTGGCCGTTTCTTTTCTCCCGAACTCAGTTTGACCACTGGCTGGAAAGTTAGAGCACTCACCCTCATGCGGGCCTCTCCCAATGCCTGCCGCTAGCTCGCACGTTCCTCCAACTGGAAATACCTTCACTAGCTGTTTAAACAGGAGACTCGGCTGGAACGAGTCATCCACTTCCAATTCAGACAGTCGTACTACGGTATCAATCACTGTTAAGGAGGCCAATGATGATACCTGAAGTAAGGTAGCGCTGGGTACGTTGCTCATTGTTTGTAACAGAGGGAGTGACGCCGAGTGGGGACTAACCGATTTTACCGAGCATAAATCGTCCGAAGGCAACATTTCGCCTTCTGCTTGATGCCCGCTCTGTTTTCCCCACTCGTATCCCTCTAGCGCTCCAGCTTTAGGCTGAAGGTCCCCCTGAATGAAGTTTCCATCAATTGGATTAAGCTCCATAGATTCGGCAACTTCGGCAAGCCCTCGCTCCTCCATTCCGAGCAGCTGGGAACTTTTCAAACAAAGAGTGTCCAACTTCTCTTTACAGTGGAGCGTTTGCCTGGCCATAGCACGTGTCAGTGGCCCCGGCTCAGCCATCTAGTTTGTAGTGTAAAGGTTAGAATTCTTACCTTCCCCAGTAGGTGAACCCAACGCTCCTGGATCAACCTGCGTTCAGCCGTGGACTGCCGCAGACTGAACTCTGCCCGAACTCTGCGCGCGCTCCGCTCTCCAGGCAGGTTTTTAAAGAAGGTTGGGCTTCTTTTCCTTAAAGGTGTAGACCAAAACTCGGAGAACACAAAGTCACGGTCGTAGGAGTAGCTGCAGCTCCTCACAACTGACTCCAGCAGAGACTGCTGCAGACTGAACTCTGCCCCAACTCCGCGCTTTATAACTAGTACTTGTCTGGTCATTAAAAGGCAATGCAGTAAGTTACAGATACTGAATTTACTTTGTTGCCATGAAAAAGGTCTAAGATGTGTTATTTTCAACTTGGCAACTTATGACAAGTATGTGATCTTGCCACTAAAAGATGGAATGGTCATTTTCAACCACTCAATGCAATCTCTTCCTGAATACCAAGAATTCTAAAAACATTCTCTACAGATAGTATTTGGTATGCCCACCAACATATTGTGCAGTCACTAACAGCTGCCGCATTTATTCTGCCTACCAAGAAATATGAGAATTATCTCTGCAACTAGAATTTTGCATGGTCATACTCTGAAGACTACATCTATCTGCAGCCAATCATTTTTTGTACGCAACTTTGGGGTAACCCGGATCTGAGCCTAACTACATTTCTAGTAGCAAGAGCTCTCCATAGTTGAAAGATATATGATCTCCTTTAAGGACTCTTGATATTGATGGACTCCTTAGCAATAGATACACGGATAGTCATGAAGACTGTAGAATGGTTGTAAAAAAATGTATTTGTCTAAAATCAAAATGCAGAGAGGAAATAGAATCAAAGAAAAAGATTGCTCTTGTTTGCTCTAAAGTTACATTCCATTGCCAAACTATGGGCCTCATTACATGGTAGGCGGTAGCCATGGCGCTTTTAGCGCCATGGCTACCCCCTTACCACATTCCGGGTCCGTGTTCCCGGAATGGGGACTTACCAGGTCATTCCGACCCTGGCAGGACCGGTAAGTCCCCATTCCGGGAATCATTCCCCATTCCATAGGGCTCAATGGGAATGGGGAAGGAGTTAATAACGGGCCCGTTATTAATTCTGTAGTCCCTCAACGGGTCCCTTCCATAACAACTGGTAAAACCAGGCGTTAAGGAAGGGACCCGCTAAGGGACCTCGTAGTAGGGCAGTAAGGGATTACCGGCACCGGTGCCCTTACCAGTGCCGGTTATCCCTTACTGCATACCGTGTAATGAGGCCCTATGTCTTTTGGTTAAACACTCCCAGGAAAGAAGCCATTTTCATCCTCCCTAGATCAAAAGTGTTATTCACAAAGGGTACCATCCTGCATGCTGAGTATGGTTTTAATGGAAAAAGTCATAAGGCGTTCATGGTTAGATGCACATATTATCCTACTATTCCCTAGGTTCTCCTTTGTACAATGACTTGACATAGAAATGGCTGGTTTATTATTAATAGGGTATTTATTGTGCACTAACCTAGCTTTGGAAAGCAACAGAGCATTTGTACAATCATGGGGACTACCTTAAAAGTGTGGAGTTACCTAGAAAAATATGTTTTGCTCTAGCAATGGTGGAGAAGGGATTTGCTACTTACTAAATAAATTAATGTCTTTGTAATATGCAGACAGCTTAATTTATCATATTTCCTCTGTAGGCCCATCTAATCCCACTGATATCTTCAGTTTGCAAAAAGGAAAAGAAAACCGGGTAAAAGCAACATCCCTGATTGGTACCTTTGTTTACACTAAAATATTGCAAAGTGATACCATTAAAAAAAACAATCGTCAACCCCAAATGCTCTCATGGCACCGAGGGTCTGCAACATGTGCTACTAGGCCTTTGCTGCATCTAGCTTGTTTCGTTCAAGGGTCCACCCTGCTGTCTCTCACACGTCTCATACTCCTCTCAGACAGTGCTCACAGACAGAGGCCAAAATGACATGTCTGTCACCCAACCAGTCATCGCTGACCAGATGTTGTGCCCTCACCTGTAATTTGGTTTCAGAATGATACTGCAGCCCTACAAGGCGTTCCACTTGATTAGATGAGTAGAAAAGATAGAAGCTGGATTGTGATTCCTCAAAGTGTTCCATTAGCTGGATACAGAATCCCACGGCCTAAAGGTGGTCACTGGCTGAAGGAAGGAGAAGAAAGCATGCTGACAGTGACTTTCCAGTAACACTGCAATGCCACATTTTCCCTCTGTGGTTCCTTCCTAGGTAAGGAAAACACGGGTAAAAAAATGAAATAAGAAAAAAGAAATAGCACCCACATGACAAAACACCAGTGTGTAACGTCTGAAATATTATTTTGCAATCATGCTTTGAAAGAAGAACACATTTCTGAATGGCTGCAGGGCTCAGTTAAAGAGCTCAGCTGCTTAACTCTACAGTATCTACATCTAGTACTGCTGTTTCGCAGGTTGAAGCTGATGACTTGAATGATCATTTTTGTGAAAAGATAAGACCCCTGAAATAAACCTTCTCAGGTTTGACCAGATCTTTGGACACCTGAGCAAGAAATAAACGACAAAGTCATCATTCTATCAACCATGCATGTGTCCTAAAGAAATCTCATGTTTATGGTCAAAAAATGAAAACCTCCTTGTAAATGGACCACCTGTGTCCACTCAAAAGTATCAATGACAACATCTGTTTCCTGGCACCTGCATTAACAACTCTGGTTATCAGCCACTTATTTACAGGTTACCTTTTTATTTTCTCATGAAGACCTGAATCTCTCCTCTCCTTGAACAATGTAATCATAACCCACACCATCTGAGATAATTACTGGCCAATTGTGAACAAACACTTTATCAACAAGACTGTGGAAAAAAAACGATAGCACAAGAGCTGATGCAGTATAGTGAATACATAATCTTCCAGATAATCTCCAGTTTGGGTAAATCCCATCTACAGGTACAACATCCCTCCTTCTGTAGATGACTCCGAAATCCTGAAGACCCTTGACAAAATCACTCCTGCTATTCTTATTCTCCTTGATTTCTCTCAAGCCATTATTAACCATTCCACCATACTCAGTATCTCAATATGCATCAGTGATTTTGACAGGATCATCATACCAGCCATTTTGGGTGAGTTAACAGTGGTTTGCTCGCATCCATAGGTGTGTTGCCCGATGTTTCAGTTTGTTGGAGTGGGTGGGGCTTGGTGGCATGAGGCATCATTTTCTGTTCATGTTTGGTGTCTTCTATAGAAGACTCTCAAAAAAACGCATCCAAAAACGATTCTAGAAAACATTTTGAGATCCTCCGGGATTGGGAAAACCTAAGGAAATGCTCCATCAGTTTACACCAGCAGAGGACTGTGAAGCAGTGCAGAAACCATTTGCAGGTAGTATCGCCTCAGCCCATTCCCAAATTAAGGACAACCTGAGCCATGACGAGTATACAAATTCCTCCCAGGCTATAGAGGACATAAGCAAGTTCACTTCTTTTCAAGCTTTCACTAAGGAGGTCTTGGGCAAAGTCCTTGATAAAATAAGACCCACTACATGTGAAGTTGAGGTTCTCCCTTCTAAAATCATCCTGGCTAATATTGAGCTTTTCATCCCTTTTTTAGTTTGCTTTATTAATGCATCCTTTAAAGATAATCTAATACCAGACTCACTGAAAAACGTGTCAGTGACACCGCTTATTAAGAAATATAACTAGATGTTAGGGTGTATACAAACTACAGGCCCATCACAAATGTTGATAAGATGGTCACGATTCAACATCAAGAACATTTGTAAAGGGCTGAAATTTATCATCCTAGACAATCTGGGTACAGGTCTTTTTATGGCACAGGAAGTACATTACTGGACCTGCAAATTGAAATGCCTAAAATCACGGACAACAGCAAGGTGGGGCTGCTGATGCTATTAGATCTTTCAGAAGCCTTTGACCATGGGGACCATGATAGGCTTTTGGATAGACTCAAGGATATTGGCAATTGCCCTGGTGACACAGTCAGTTGGTTTAAAACCTTTCTTCAAAATAGAATGTCCAAGGTTGTTTGAGGAGAAGTCCGTTCTAAACCAGAGTGATTAGGATACAGAGTGCTGTAAGGTGCATGCCTATCACCAGCCCTTTTTAATGTATATTGCCGTCCACTATGTGACCTCTTGACAAAACTGGGAGTGCGTTTCACTAACTACGCTGAAGACTCCCAGCTCGTCATTGACCTAAGCAGCAATTATGAAAGTGATGCCAAGAGGATCTCTCTGATCGACAAATCCATTTGAAATTGGAGGGCAACTAATGGCATGTGCCTAAATGCTGCAAAGACAGAGCTTCTGATTTTTGTTTCATCACAAGTACGATCAAAATCCGGCACCAAGTACTCTGGATTTCTTATTGATAACCATTGCATTAGCACAGTTGCCAAAGAAAAAACATTGGGGTAGTTCTCGAAGCATCTTTGAGCCCAGATGCTCATGTACTTAATGTCACCAGCAAAATTCAATATTACTTGAGATTACTCCGGTTGGTGAAACCTTATGTTTGTGAAGCCAGCTGCACCACGCTAGTCTATGTTTTAATTATGCCTAGGATCAACTATTGTAGCACGTTCTTCTCTGGTGAAAGTAAGAGTAGTTGGGGAAACTTCAGATTGTGCAATAGATGTTGTACGCATCGTGAAAAATGTACCCATGCATGAACTAATATCGATCCATAGGAGAAACCTACATTGGCTCCCTGTTGAGGCTAGAATTCACTACAAGTGCAGCACTATTCTACACAAATGTCTCTATGGGCATGCACCTAGATATTTAAAAGACTCTATTAATGTGTTTTAACCCAAGAGAACCACCAAGTCTACTGATGCTATTCAGTTGATCGTCCCTAATAGCAAACAGGTTAGAGGTATGGGTAGGTCCTTCACGATGCAGGCAGCCCCGGTATGGAATAATCTCCTGAAGGATCTGTGTACCGATAGCAACCTAACTACATTTAGGAAGCAATTGAAGACAGCTTTGTTCAAATAAACCCAATGTTAGGCTTTTTTCTTTCGGCATTGGTTTTGCCCTTCCTCCTTCTCTCTGTGCCCTGATGCCTGCCTGCTTTGGCGAATTACAAACAAATAAATAAATAGAAGCTGATCTGCTTGCATGGAAGCTGTCCTGAATTGTATGGCCATCCCAAGATATCTGCTGCTTTTCTCACCTATTTCCTTTGCATGTGCATATCTGAGAATTATCAAGAAGGTGTGCTGGTGGGCTGTTTCCTTCCTGCTGCTTGGCCACTTTTGTACTATTTTAGGGCAGGCTGCACTGGAAGAGTTTGTGTCACAACTCTTCTGATCCTCTTAATTGCTCCTCACTGTAGCTGGGCATTAAGCAGTTTTCATTTAAACAAAGGTGGGTCTTAGATGGCCGTTCTGCATTCTTTAGTTCCAATACAGAGGTGGCAGAGAGGTGTCATCAAATAATTGCACATTTATGCATATACAAATGTACCTAATAGCTTTTGGGTAGCTTGTAACAACAGTCAGAACTTTATATGCCAATAAATAATATTTGAGATACACCACAATAAAGAGGGCCATTGTCTATACATCATTCCGCTGTTACTCCTCTGCATTTTGTCTAATTGATTACAATGGGGGAACGCTCTGAAGTCTGGCAATCCAATAATGTTAAGGAACACTTCTGAGCCTATGTAAGGCATGCCAAACAGTGGGACAGCATTAGAAAACCGCAAACAATAGTGATGTAATGTATTGTAAATTGTCATTCGTATAGCACCTTTTCCCATTGGTATAGCCTCAAAGCGCTGTAGCCTCAGGCGACTGAAGTACAAGGTATGGGAAATTTATCAGAGGAGGTTAGAATGCGTGTCTGTATGTTAGCCAATCATGAATGTAGGTAGTAGCGGCCATGTCCCTGTTAGCAACCCATGTCGAGCCGGCATGTGGATGGGTGCTGTGGGGTAGTCTGGAGAGTATGCGAGTGCAGGTGACTCATTATAGCAGAGGTGTTGTGTGATGTAGCCTAAAATAGTTTATGATAGCATATGCATGCAGCTCGGTGGCCATGCCTTCGGCTACCTTCCATCAATATGGAGTGCGATACGTACCCATGTATCGTGGATGGTTTCTTGGTTTCAAGGATGAGACGCGGATTCTGTCCTATTTTCTGCTGGAATTTATTCTCTCCCTCATTCAGTACAATTCATAAGGGGTTATTTGCTGCCTTGGCCTATCTGACAATTGGTTAGAAAACCCAAAGTGTGATATGGGTTTGTCAAGGTGCGAGGGGGGGGGGGGGGGGGCGGAGGACCTTGTCTTGAGGCCTTGCAAGAGGTTGTTCTCTAAGTGGCGGATGCTGCAGTGCTCAATCACAGGTTTGTTAGGATGGTAAAGGGTGCCTTTGTGTTGACGGTATTCTGGGACTGCCTTGTGGAGGGCATTGTCGGTGAAGCACATGGCTTTAACAGTGAGCTAGTGGAGGACACAGAGGGTGGGTGTGATGTGCTCTCTGGGTCCAAAAGCCCAGAGGAGCCTAGCTGCTGTGTCTTGGACCTTTTGGAGCTTTCTGAGTTGGCATGCAGGCACGCACAGGTAAAGGGAATTAGCATAGTGTAGGCGAGAGAAGATATTTATTATTTTTATTATTATGATAGCCATGATTGCTGTGGCTCTGTGAAGGTCGGAGAGGTGAGGGAAAATGTGTCTGCGAGTGCAGAAATGTAGATAGCAAGATTTAGACACAGTGTTGATGTGGTGTGAAAGTGTCAGATCAGCATCCATGGTGCATCCCAGGTTTTTTACTGAGTTGGATACGGAGGGCGGAGGGCCTAGAGAGGACATCCAAGGTGGTGGGTTGGGGGAATAGTGCGGTCTTCCTGCAGATCATAATTTCTGTTTTACATGGTTGAGGAGGAGAGGATTATATGTCATCCAGTGGTCGATTTCTGAGAGGCATGAGGTGAGGTCGGGTGAGGAATAGCAGAGGTATAAGGGAACTTGAAGATGATCTGGGTGTCTTCTGCATAGATGTAGTGGGTTAGGTCATGTGAGTGAAAAGGGGCAGGCAGGGTGTTCAGGTAGAGGCTGAAAATAAGGGGGGAAGAGAAGCACCCTTTGGTACCCCATTGGAAACAGGGCAGGGAGTTGAGGTGATGGGAGGAGAGTGATTTGAAATTGGTTAGCAAGGAAGGAGTAAATCCACCTTAATGCTGTGCCCCTTCTGCCGAGCGAGTGGAGTATGTCCATGTGGATGCTGCGGTTGACAGTGTCAAAGGAAGCACAGAGGTCGAGTATGA
Organism: Ambystoma mexicanum; assembly: GCF_040938575.1. NCBI lineage: Eukaryota > Metazoa > Chordata > Amphibia > Caudata > Ambystomatidae > Ambystoma > Ambystoma mexicanum. The sequence continues at coordinate 445,148,900 of NC_090935.1, read as the reverse complement.
TAAGTGTTGCACAGTCTTCCGACTCTGTGGTTCTTTTGAGGTCATCCTAGATGGCGACTGGGGATGGTTAAATTCCTCAGAGGGGTCTGAAGCCAGACTGGGTGGATTGAGGAGGCAGTTTGATTTGATGAAGAGGAAGGTCTGGGAGTAGGTCGTTTTGTCAAGTTGGGCTATGAAGCAGATGTTAGCTATCGGTCTGTAACTGGAATGAGGCATTCAAGGAAGGGCTTTTTTGAGCAGGGTTTGGATGTTTGATATCTTGACATCTGCTGCTGGTAGTATGCCTGAGTTCATGATAGATCTTGCGATGATGCCTGTACAGGTAGAGAAAAGGATCCTTGAGGAGGGATAGAGGCAAGGATTTCCTGGGCATCCAGAAGAGGGGCTGCTAGTAAGAAGCTTCAGGAAATTGGGATGAGAGATGGGACAGAAGGAGAAAAGGATAGTATGGGTGGGCAGAGGATAAGAAGGGCCTGGCGAGGGAGCAGGCAATCGCGTGGAGCACTGTTAGTTTAGAGCCGCTTGTCAGATTTCCACAGAAATATTGTAAAAGTTGTTTGATAGGTTATCACAGAGTGTTTGGTAGTTGGGAGAGTGGGGACGTACACTGAGGGGCCTTGAATTCTGAGATGATCTTGTGGAGTTCCCTGTTGGTTTTGCAGACATTCAAGATTCTGCTCCAGTAGAATGATTTTTTGTCCTTCTGGATTTCTGTCTTGTAGGCTCTGATCTGACTGGTACAAGCAGCTCTATTCTGGGTGGATGGACGGCCATTTGTTTGCACTCAAGGGAGTGATTAAGTGTTTTGAGAAAGGGGGTTCAACCATCTATGGAAGGGGCATTGTCTGTGGGCGAAGGATCTGGTGGGGGTGAGTGGTAAGAGGGCATTGGAGAGATACATGTCAAAGTGGCTGGTGGAGGACGGACCACCCTGGACCTTGTTCCACAGCAGGACGCATGTGTTAGTCAACTGGGAGCGAGGGTGGAAATTGATGTCAAGGAGAAGATAGCTGCATGGAGCGTCCAGATTTAGTGGTCAGAGGAATAATGGAGAGAAGATTGGAGAGGCTGAAAATTAGATTGCATCTGGGGAATGCCCTGCAATGTGCGTGGTGCCTGAAATCAGTTGGGTCATGTTAAGGGGGTCAAGGTTGTCTAGTGGTGGACAGGTCATGGGATTATGCTGGGCATCAAACCATACGTTCAGATCTCTTAGCATGTTGAGGAAGGGGTGGGTGACCACGATGGCCACTAGGAAGTCACTAAGAGCATCAGCAAAGTTTATGTTATAGCCCAGTGGTCTGTACATGAGTAGGAAGCTCTGGGAAAGGGAGGGGATGATCAGAAATTTCACTAACAATGAATCACAATCTGCGTTGTAGGCTTGTTCATTGGAGTGTTAGACAGAGAGGTGTTTCTTTAGACAATGGTGATTCTGCATGCTCTGCTGGTTCGGTTGAGTACAATTAGTGTGTAACCTGGGGTAGGGTTTTGTACGTGTTAGAGAACTAGGTTTCTGTGATAAAGAGGATGTTTGGGTTTTCAGTTGAAATTAAGTTAATATGTTGTGTCTGTTTTTGGCAACAGATCAGGCATTAATTAGGACGCATGAGAGATGAATAGATGGGCAGATGTTGTAGGCCATCTGGGGTGGGAGGGTGGAGGGCCAGTGGATGGGGTGAGTGGTTACAGTGGGGGTTGGGAAGGGTGGTGAGGGGAGGAAAAAGGGGAATGAATGGAAGGGAGAGATGTGTTTTTATGGGTGGTATGGGGTGTCTGTAGAAGGGGGCATGCTTTGAGCGATTTTTGTGTGTATGATAAGAGTGCTCAAGTTGTACGGTTCCTTAGGAGTAGAATTGGAGTGCTGGAGTGGGGTGGGGGTCTCTTTGAGAGGAATTTGCAGAGTGGTCCCTCATCAGACGTGAGGAGTCAGGGGTGGGAAGGGCACATGGTGTGGGTGGAGGGCTGTGACTGTGAACACTGAGGCGGGTTGTAAATGAATGGAGTGGATAGGATGGGTTGCTGATTTTCAAAAGAGTGTCAAGAGTCGAGTCAGATCATAATGGTGTAGGTGAGGGGTGCATGCAGGGACCAGGGGGGGATGGGGTGAGGTATGCAGTGTTGAAAGTGACTGGGTTTTGCAGATTCTGTGTTTTTTTTGTTGAATAATCTTTATTGAAAGGATAGCGTACAATAACAAAAAGCAGATAATAACTTCATCAATATTTCACAGGCATTGCTACAACAATGACTTCATTAAACCCAGATATATAATTACGAAAAAGCCAACATGTCCAGCGAAAACTTGAATTTCACCCTCAGACACAGAAAAACGAGGGCAGTTTGGCAAAACAAAATCATACGAACACTTAGGGGAAACACAAAAGGAAAGAAATAGGAGGAAGAGAAAGAGACAGAGGGAAGAAGAGATAAAAAAAGAAGGAAGGAAGAGACACAGATACAGATAGTGTAGCACTGGCTGAGCATGAGCATATTATTTCTACTGCGCAGCCCATATGGCATCATACTACGAGCTTAGCCTCAATTCCAGTTAATATTAAACACACTTCCAAAACTTTATCAACAACCAATAAATGGTATTGGGATATTAGTTAAAATTAGTTTTAAAAAAAAACATTTGAGACATTGATCATACAATTTGATAGGCAGCCTGATACACCATTTGATATACATAAACCTGATCTTGTTGTAAAACCCCACCATTAATCTATGCACTGTTTGTGATATATGTAACGCTTTGTTTTTGGATATGTACCCAATCTGCCTCCGGGCCACATGTAACTGGTTTCCACAAGCGCCCTGATGCCTGAGGCTTTTTTTGTGCACTATGCAAATGTAAAAATAAATAAATAAATAAATGCTAAATTGGAGGTAGGCTAATAGACAGCTGTTGCATATTTCTATAGTTGCTTCCCTATTTCTCTACTCCTGTGTATAATGTAAAAGTCTGAATAAGGTCATGGGTGTCTTGGGTGCCTTCAGTTCATGAAATCTTTCAGCAGGGACCAATTGCAGAGGTTGTGGCTGCTCTTGGCCTTCTTCAGGAGGCAACTATCTATGTTGTGGGTATACACCGCCAGGTTCCACCATATTGATGTGGACAAAGACTGAAGAATCTTTCAGTTAGATGAGTTTGCTTTGAACGCAGTACCTTACAAATGCCCAGAATTATTTGCCAAATGGACCTCCTGAAGGAGTATGTAACTGTAAAATCATACAGCATATGGAGTAGTGAGCTTCCAGGCTCACTACACAACCAACATAAAGCTTCCTGAGCTCCTCGCTTTGACCTCTCCACCTTGGGGAGGTGAAGAGGGCTCCTATGTATATCATATATATGGTCAGATTTATTGAGGCCAATATCGAGGTTAGGACCTTCATCCAGATGTTAAACCAACTCTAAGTGAGAGAAACTATCCCGCATTCGTCCACTGAGACATGCTCAGTGCTATGATTGGCTCGGGGATGAAAGAGAGAGGGTAGGATACTATAAATTGACGCTACCGATGTAGGAGGGGACTTGACAACACCTGCCACTGCTTGGTGTAGAACTCTACTAGCTCTGCAACCTGTCAATACTGTAAAAACTCACCTTGAGGTAGATCATGTCTATCTTGCAGCTCCTGGAAAGGAACTGTACCCTCCCTAGGTCATATTTGTTTGTCATGTAATATCCCGACAGAGAACCATGTCGGCCAGAGCATTGGTTTTTCTTCCACCTTTATACAATCGGCTTTGGGCGTCCTCACCATGAGGCCATCTGGCAATTTTAGCCCAGGTCTTTAGAGCCTTGTGGGTAAAGATAATGGTGGACATGTACTCTAGTGCAGGCTTAGCGGTCAGATGAGGAATATCATGAGATTGGAAGGGTGTTGCCAGGTTCGCCTCCAATTCAAGCCATCTAGGTGCGTTAGGCAGGGTGGGATCGTAGAAGCAAGCTAATCCCTGTCTTATTGTAAATGCATCCAGGTAGCTCTAAAACTGTGGGATATGTACTCCGCCCTGCGAGGGATGAAGTGTGAGCCTGATCAGAAAGATTCTGGACTTCTTCTTACCCCATAAGAATTGGGTGAGGAATCTATTTATAATTTTGAATAATTGTGGTGGCCACTTCGGGGTCAGCATTGAAAGGGTAAACATAATCACTGGGGAAATTGACATTTTTATTTTCTCCAACCTACCCCACTATGACGTGCAAAGTGGGGACCACTTAGAGAGTAGTGCTTCCACCTTGGATATGAGCGCTTCAGCAGTAACATGTACTGTGTAGTGGATGTCATTCGAGAAGCTGATACCAAGATATTTACTCCTGTGTGGTTTCCAGAGGAAGCCTGCCTCATCACAGTATGCTTTAAAACATAGTTTATTCAACAGCATGATTGCTGTCTTGTTTGCATTTATTTGTACCCTGAGACTTTGGAGTACTGCTCAATCTCATGCAGGAAAGGACTTAGTGACCTTTGAGGGTTTTCTATTAAGGCTAAAATGTCATCACCATATGCTACCACCTTGAGCTAGCTCTATGTTGTGAGTCCCCATGCCTCGAATTGCTTCATTGATCCTAATATGCTGGAGCATGGGTTCTAGTGTGAGAATGAATAGGAGGGGTGACAAAGGGCAACCTTGTTTCATACCACGATTCAGTGGGAAAGACGGAGAGAATGTACCGTTGACAAACACATATGATCGGGAATGCTGATAGAGGGTAAAAAACCAAAGAGATAAACTTTGATTCAAATCCATGCCTTTTCATGGTCTCTGTCAGGAATGTACATTGTACACAGTCGAAGGTCTTATCGGCATTCAGCGTTAATGCTTATCAAGGCCTGTCTGCTCTACCCGCCAAGTATAACATTTCACATAACAGGTGAGTATTCGCCACCTCCAGCCTCATGGCCAAGATTTGAGTGAAAATTTTCACTTCCACATTGATTAATGAAATAGGCTCAGGGTCAGGAAGGGACCCCTGCCTAGCTTCTCTATAACATGTACCATAATCTCGAAAAATGTACCTTGCGGGTTCTCATCCTGAGAGTAGCCATGAAACATTAGTGTATATATAAAGGTGTGGAAAAAGTCTATGGGCAGGCCACCCGGCCCTGGGGCTTTCCCTGGTTTTAATTTGATAATAGCAAATGTTATCTTAGTGAGTGTAAATTCCGACACCAGGACGGTAGAACTCAGGGGAGGAAGTGTTTCCCCTCATAGGGTGCTGAGTACTTTTCAGGTACTGCTCTATTTGGCTAGCAGTTGGAGTCAGTTCTGATGTAAACAGTGTCTTATAACAATCAGCAATGGCAAGGGCAATCTTCTCATCACTAGTTGAAACCTCTTATTTCACCCTAAAACCAGATACCTTATTGTTTTGATTTTTTTTAATTTTTTAATCTGGCCAGTTATTTCCCAGCTTTGTTTAAACCCGAAACATGTGGAATTGCACTTTAGCAGAAGGCCAGCTGCTTTGTTTTAGCAGTGCATATTATATGAAATATTTGCCTTTATTAATGCAGTCGATTTTCTGTGGGATGGTGAGCAGGAATAGTCAGACTCAAAGTATTTAATACTCTGAAGTCTCTTGGCTACTTCTTCTTTCGCCTTCCTGTCCTGTCCCGCCACATGTCCTTAAATGTGAACCATAAGTGTGGCCTTGTAAGCGTCCTAGACCAACCGTGGCGACATACTCCCTGACTCGTTTTGTAGGAAGAACTCTTTGTTAAAAGTTCCCATAGAGTGATGAAATCAGGGGCCTGTAGAGGATTGATGTTTAATCTTCATCTAGGGCTCCTCCCCTGCTTCTCAGCCCAATCAAAAACAACTATCACTAGTGCATGATACAAAATTAGAATCAGGGAAATGTCTGCCCATGCACCTGCACCATCAATCTTTTGCTCAAGAAAAATTGTCTATTCTAATCTATTCTAGAGAACGAGTCATGTGGCAGGGAATAAAACATAAACTCCTCTATATCCGGATTGCATATCCTCCACACATCTACCAGAACATAGTCCTGGTCCAGCCGTTCAAAGGCTGTGTGAATGCTAGATCTGTGAAAAGGGGTTTGAGATCTTCTATCTAACACAGGGTCAAGTGGAATGTTCCTGTCCCTTCCAACGATCATGGATACGAACCCGATCTACTATGGATTCCCAATGAACATCATCCAGAACCTCGAATCAGGCTGGTTAGGGCCATATACATCCACTTTTACAGATGGAGCATCTCCCATCCTACTTTTGGCAAGCAGCCTTCTTCCTCTCCCTCTTTTCCGATAGTGGACAGCACTGTTTCTTGAGCATGTTAAACTCTTTACTCAACAAATGTGTTTCTTGGACATCCAACCTCCTCAAGTACAACCGTACCTTTTGCCTTTTAAGTGGGAAATGTAATGCTTTCACATCCTTGTGATGACATTAGCCATGGATCAGCCTGGCTAGTCGGTGAAGATAAAAAGAGCAAATGGTCAAATATACAAAGATAACGTGGGTAGACTCAACCAATACAAATTTGTTACTTAGCCACCAGACACATAACCAACTTTAGACCCTCCTAACAAGAGATGCCAGAGACAATGACAAGCCAACCACCAAATTCACTCCTTTCCAGAACTGCAGAGTCCCATATATTAATAGGGTATGAAAGGGGGTGAAGGAGCATAAGAAATTGCTACCGCACCACCATCTATTGCAATGCTAGAGTTTGCAGAAACATAGCATATACATAAGGATAGTAATTGGAGCTGTGGGTCCTCAGTTGACCCTGCCTCAAAGTAGGTGTGTTTGGACTTTAGGGGGATCTGGATTTGTCCCTTTCCTACCCGCCTCCACTTTCGGCTGGGGCAGTATCCAGAGAGCCTGATCTAGCTCGTGATGCCAAGTCCTTCTGGAACTTGAAACACGAGATTCGAGATTCTGTCCCGAGTAGTTTCACCTTGGAAGACCCGTGCCCTACATGGGGGAGTGTTGCAGGGTTTGGGGGAGATGCTCAATTCCATTTCGGTTTCTGCATGCTCCACTGGGCAGGATTTTATTAACAAATCTAGGTCCCCATGGTCATCAAAATATTTGGTGAGTCCTGCCGCATTGGTGATCTGCATTCTTGCTGGGGCATACAGACCATACATAAAGCTTCTTTGAGGCAGCTCTGGACTAAACTCTAAATAAAACGCCTCCTCTTAGCCTTGCTTGGAAAAGTCCTGTGATATAGAGATGGGATGATTCTGCAGGGACAGTTTTCCACCGACTTTCTTCACCATGTACAGAACTTGGACATCCTGTATATCATGCAGTAGGAAGGCAATGCAGGGTCTAGGAGATGCTGTATGGGTAGACTCCAGGGGTTGCAGCCTATGTGCTTGCTGTATCTCCAATGGTGGGGACAAGGTCATATTTAAAAACATTGGAAGCGAGCACTGCACCCATGCAACCACATCAGAGCATCTCATGCCTTCAGGGACGCCAAATGTTCTAATGTTAATTCTTTTATTTCTGTCCTCCAACTCATTCACATTCTCTTGAGCTCAAAGACCCTCCCTTGTAGATGTTAAAGATCTTCTGCTCTGTCTTCGAGCGTGGAGATCCATTATTCTGCCTCATGCAGGTGACCCGTGAATTGACTCATTTCAGATCTTAGCGATTTCATTTCTCACTGCATCTCCAGAGTGCGTTTGTCCAGTGAGGATAGGGTCAGCTGGATATTCAACAGTTCAACTAGGATTGCAGCTAGGTCACAATGATGGGAGCTAGATCCTTTTGCAAGGGCCATATTCTGCTGTGAGGCAGTTGGTGAAGAAGACTTCTCCCCATAAAAGTGAAGGGCAACCACTCAAAACATGACTCAGGGCATCAGGCATCATACCTGTGGTGAGGGGAAAAAATGGCAGAGAGGCCCTGAATGTTCATTCAGGTAAATCCTGTGTTAGGATGTGCTTGTTTCTTCCCAGAACAGCTTCCTTAGCCTCTGCAACATTGTGATCACCTACTTCTTTCAATGTAGCTCAATATCACGCCCCCCAAGATGGCCCCTAGGGAGCAGGTAAGAGGAGGGCCATAAACATAGAGAAACCGATTCTCTCTCCACAGGATGCATCAAGGGCCCAGCTTTGGGCTCACACCGCCACTGATCCATTGCCAATCCTTCCAGAGTCTGCCCACCATGTCAAGATGGCCTCGCGAGATGGTCTCGCGTGTGCATATCAGCACCCCAGCCACCAGTACCCACCGTTCCCAGGTGCCAAATTCACAAGCTCTGCATGTAATTGAGCCAGCAGCTGCTGTACGGTGATCTTATCTTAATCACTTAATCTGCGAGGACCTCAGCATGCTGTGGCTCTGTCTATACTGCAGCAAGTGACCAACGATGAGGGAGCAGCCAGGTTTCTCGAAATACGGCACCCCACAGTTCAGCAATCTTTCTCCAGTCCAATCTGTAGGTTCTGGGTTTGGAAGAAAGGTATCTTCCATATTTGTTATAAGAATGGTGGTGCAGGGCTTTGGAGCTCCAGAATCTTGCAGCCATTTTCTGGGCTGCTAGCCACGCCCCCTGGATTCGGTGTTTTAACAGGTTCTTGGGTGCCTGTTGTGTGTGTGTGTGTGAGGGTCAGGTGTATAGGCGAGCAAGGGATATAATGGCGAGGGAACCCTAGTTGCTCTTACAGATGCATAGACTTTGAATGGATGGTGATGGGTGGGCAGTGGGGTGCAAAAGAATAAATGTGACGGGTGGCAAGGCTTTGGGGAGTTTCTCTGAGGGGGGTGCTGATGGAGGTATCAAGGGGGTTTGGGAGGGGAATCCCTCCAGGGGCTGGATGAGTGGAAGGTGAGGTGGATGGGGGAGTGTGCAGGCCAGGGCATTGGCCAGGTTTCTGGTGCACAATAGTGCTCCCCGAACCTTGGAGCTGCTTTGCATGATGGATGTTTTGCAACCTCTGCTCAGTTGGCTAGATTTGTGAGGCCTGTTTCTCCATCTGCTAACCCAAGGGCAGCTTCAGTAAGGATGGTGGTAAGATTCAAATATTGCTGTATTGAAAGAAGGGACTTCATACATAATGCAGATAGAATAAGGAAGTGGCAGTATATGGGGCAGCTATATTCTAGATGGTGGCAGTATTCAGCGTTCAGATGGAATTGAATATACTTACAGTGACTATACCTACAGTGCGACTAGATTCAGCAGATTTCGAAGTACAGACAGATCATAAAAAGAGGCAAAATTTAAAGTGCAGCTAGTTTTAAACCAGGGTCTACACTCAAATGCAGCTAGATTGAACACATCAGCTATTCTTAAAGTGCAGCTAGAATCAACACAGGGACAAAATCAGTGCACCATAGAATTGACAACAGTGGGGAATTTCAGGCAAAGATCGAATAAAGACAGTGGCCACAATTTCACTGTGGCTATGTTCAAACTAGCTTCTACACAGAAACAAAATTAAAGTTAAAAGCAGCTAGATGTAATGCAGTGGCTATACTCAATATGCAAGTGGATTTAATACAATGGTAACATTTAAAGGTGAAGTTGTATTTAAGAACTAAGTCTACAGTCAGAAGCAAATAAAATCAGCACAGTGTTCAAATAAAAGAAGCACAGTTAGAATTGAAAAATGTGGCTACACTCAAAAGGAACTAGATTGAAGACAGTGGCTGCACTCCAAAATACAACAAAATTTGACACAGGGCAGAATTAAGTTAAGATCAGCAAGTTGTAAAACAGTGGCTACAGTCAAAATGTGAGTAGCTTTCCTGCCCCCTTAGTCAAACTCTGTGCCCCCACTTTAGCACCCATCATTGCCAACTTCATTAATTCCTCTTTCACCAGCAATTCTGTCCCTGCCAATATAAAAGAAGCTTGGGTTATCCCTCTTCTCAAGAAGCCCTTTCTGTACCCCAACATACCTGCTAACTACATATCTATGACCACAGTACCTTTCCTGATAAATATACTCGATAAAATAACATAGACCCAAGTCCATTATTCTCTAGAAAGGAACCAGCTGTTAGGAGCCAGGCAATCACGATTACTGAAAGGGCCCTCCTAGACCTTCAAATCTAGATGGACTCCATAAGAGACTCTGACAAACTCTGCATCCACCTTTTACTCTACATGTCTGCTGCCTTTCACTTGGTGGATCATGACAAACTGTGTGACGCGCTTGCAGAACACTTCAATTTCTCCACAAACCCCACCCTCTGGGTTAAGTCCTTCCTAACTTCTGTCTATCACCCACACTTTACAATGCCTATACTAAACTCATATTTGTGGCACTTGTTGCCATCGGTGTCATCTACACCAACTTCGCAGACGACACTCAGATACTCATCCCAATAAAAGGGGACTACGATCTAGACACCTCAAACATCAACAAGGTCTATGCTATAATTTAAAATTGGATGACTTCAAACAGCTTATGTCTCAACAATGAAAAAAACGAGATCGTCATTGTTGCTCCCCCACCCCCACAACTAAAAACTCTTCATACCGATTACTCATCCATTATCATTGACTGAACCCACTACTCAATCAGATTAAAACATTGGCAGTCTATTTAGATACCAACCTAACAATGACTACGCATATCAGTGCCCTCTCCTCTGCTACAGCATACACAGCTAAACTCATTGCACTCAACGGCCAAATTATGAGTAGTAAATTATGACCTGGTACACCTCCTAGGGTTTTTAGGTAGGTCAGAAGCATGTCCTAACTTGCTGGTTTCTTATTCAAAGTGTAGTGGAGGAGCCGGATGCCTCTATAAGAAAGCCCAGCCCTCATTTTTCCTATATGTTGGAATCTGGAAATAGCGACATGTGCCTATACCATGAAAAGCCTTTGAGACAATGTATCCATTGAGAAAGCTCTATATGAAGTACCCCCAAAAGGATGATGGTCTCTTGAGGGAGATCCTTGAAGACGTGTTAAAATGAGTGAAAGAAAAGATTGGTGACGTCCCACTAAGTAAAGATGACGCACTGAGAAGAGTAATCGAAGGAAAGAATGTATGGTCTGTATAGAAAATGATGACGGAATAAAGAATTGAGAAGACTTTAAAACACAGAATAAAGATTGTATGTGTGAAGAGCCCTGCAGAAAATGCAAGCTGTTTTATAACTGTACCGATGCTGTAACGTAAGTAGACTAAGTAATCATAAAGACTGGCTATACATAGTGAATAGACTGCAGGTGGTGCCGTGAAGATACAGAGAACATCAGAAGCGAGACGAGCCCCTGTTAAGGTGCGAAGGAAAGACACCATGCGTGCCAGGATTTATTCATTTAATACTTTAATACTATTAAATATGAAAAAAGGAGCTAATACACGGTCTCCTGTCACATGGGGTAGATGGAAATAGAAACTGGGCAAGCAGCACCAAGACTTGAAGATAAGAACGTGCTTGCACTCCCTTCTATTCTCAGGAGCAGTGATACTTTGCAAGGCTGAGATCAAAGATAATTTGAATGGCAAAAGGTATGAGTGATGATTGATGTGAGGCTAATTTAGTGGAAAAGCATGGTCAAGTCCACCCACTGACATCTGGGGTACCAGCTTGCATGCTGCTAGTGAGTTGAATATTCCAGAAGGGTACAAAGGTGCCAACCAATTACAGAGAGCCCTATAGTTTGAGAAGCCAATGATTTACTGTGTATCTAACAAATGTTGAAGATGACATGCACTAGGGCTGGGCATAAGTTGTCCATCTAACTGTAGAGATCCAATCACAATCCAATCCCTCATAGAAAGTATACCTAGATGTTCCCCTTAGTCCAATCATAATCCCAAGTAGGTGTTCTTAGTTTTCCATATAGTATGACGTCACATATGACAATATTTTGCGATATAAGGATTTTTTTCAATGAAATGCTTCAAGATTATGCTGTGTGACATCCAGGGACGTCATGTAGGGGTCGCCAGACCTCTGTGGTCTCTCTTGTGACCTCTAAAAACCTCTTGCGACCTCTTTTTTTTTAATACAAGCTCCTGGCCTGTGGCCAGCCCATGTGGCACTTTAATTCTGGAGTGGATGCTGTTCTTGTTCAGGCCCCTTAAAAAGAAGAAGAAAAATATGAACAGGAGTGCCACAAGTCTAACACTTTCAGCACTGACCCTAAATAAGAAAGACTAGGAATACCAAATAATGTATCTTTCTGGAATTCTATACAATAATCGCTAGACTCATTAAAGGTTTATTTCAGGCACACTTCAGGGGGTGAGTCACTGATTTAGTATGTTCTTAAACACCTTTCTCAACTCAGCCTTTCATCCTTCTGAGGTCGATAAATGAGTACCAACACAGGTTGGGTGATATTCAGTGTACATATTTTCTATATAAGCGCTTAAGCGTAAGTGCTATATAATAACACATAATTATCATTTGGTCATGGACGTCTGCTTGCATTCACAGTAATTTGGTAATATGGGCCTATAGCCACTGATCTTAACGATACACATGGCGATCCATTCTTGGATGAAATGTACATCACATTATAGTGATATCGTAACCATATTTTTCGTAGTGTACAATGCTATGTGATGCCCCTTCGTGTTTTGTCAATGGGTCAAAGGTCGTGCTCCATTGCTTCCCACGATATCGCTTCAGGGTGGGGTCAAATGACATCACTTACTCATCAGGGGTCAAGGGCCGTGTGATGTCACTTCCGCTACCCCTGGCCTTTTGGTGAAATGCCGTCCCTGGTGACATCTATTGATGTTCGTTGTACTCCCTGTTTTAGATAATTGAGATTAAAACAGAACACTTTGCCAACTTCCTGAGTCCGTATTATTATTTGGTGTAAGAGTTATTCTGCATCCCCATCCTTCTAAACAATGTGCTACCTCATTTAAAAGGACCAAAAGGGTTCAATTTGTTGGACCACACATGTAGTTGATCAAGCAAAAGGTTTTGCGAAATAGTAGTTGATCTGTGTTTTCGGCAGGAAATGCAGGAGTGAGGGGAGAGCAATTGCAATACTTTACTTGTGATATGTTCAACTGACTCTGTGAAGTAGGAAGCTATTAATTAGTGGTAATGCATACTATTTCTCAAGCACAATAACCAAGCTACTATGGCTATGGGGTGCTGAGGCAGGAGTTGTCTCTGAGTTAATAACTCTAAATGGACAGTGAAGTGGGAAAATAGGAGATAGAGAGTAGGTGCACAAATGCCATACCTGCTTGGCAACTGTCCAAATATGACATGAGAGATTGTATTCTAGTCAAATTAATGGCGAATGAATGCAAGGACCCCTCTCACATTGAAAGTGAGTCAAGTGAAAATGTAAATCATTGCAGTGTTGTACATTGTGGATTCCAGATTTGCCTTAGGCAGATGCTGAATTTGCTTAGGAATCTATAGTTGGTAGGCAAACATTTGGGTCCAACAGTAAAGGGCAATCTACCGGTGGGATGAAAGTATTAACTCAAACTAATCGACACTGCAGAAAACCAGGAAACTACATTCAATTTCCAAGTAGTCTTCTTTCTATATGAATTAAATAGATGCTCAAAAACAAATAGCTTCAACTCTATCCAGCACAACGAGGAATTATTTGTTTAGTTTCTGTTATGATTCTTAATGGTGATGCAGAGTGAGAAATGCCTTCATTATATAGAGGCAACATGTTGGCAGTCGAGTTAACAGCACCTCGGAGGTGCTGTATTTTAACCCTTTTTTTTTTACATGCAAAACCAGGGTCTTGGAAGCATAGCCTCCTCACAGTGCCTGCCCTGCCTTCCTGATGACTGCTAGGGCTGTTGATAATCCATAAATCAGACATACGCAAAAGTGAAGACTTTGATGCCATGCTGCCACATGTTTACTTTGAACGATCATGGTACTTTAAGGAAAGTGTTCTTCCTTCATGGAAGAACACGTTCCTCTTTTTGCAAGCATTTTAGAATAGGGCCCTTAATATGGTGATTTTAGGAAAAGTGTTTGTTCTCGATGGAACAACGCTTTTCTAATAGTACACAGATCTTTGACAGACACTGATGTTCAGGAAGCGATACTGGGGTCACGGGGGTACTATGCCCCCAGATCACAACCAAAAAGTCTCCTCATTTTGAGTGCACAGTAGCACGGAAGCTTCAAGTCAAACTTCAGCCCACCTCATAATGGTACTGTAAGACATTGGGTGTGTCGTGTTTGAACACAACTTCCCTTCTGGCATCATAATGTTGCTCTCAGTGAACTCTCAACAGCTCCCTGTCTGTCTCATTTGAGTCTTTCTCCTCCTCATCACCCTCTTTCATTACATCTACAGCCCATCCACCACAATCCAAGTTTGCTCTATTTCCTGTCTCTCCCTTGAGGAGCTGATTCTGAGCTAGAGTAAATATACATATAAAAAAAACTCTGTCCTTTCCTAGCAGGGAGTAAAACAGAATGCCACAAAAAGGTGCATGCCAATCTTTTCCTATATATAAATATTGATTACATTTTCAAAAAGTGATTGTTGGCATGTGCCACAACTCTTGTTATAAACTTTTCGAAAAGGCAACTCATGCCATGCTTTATAAAGCAGTGAGGCGTGTGTGCGTCTTTGCTTGCACAACAACTGTTGAAAAGAAGATTACTAAAATAAATCCCAGCAATACTTAGAGGCAATACCAACAGAAACATAATCCGTATCTTTTAACAGTCGTGTTAGGCGTTCCTGGGACATCCTTTGATACATGAGTTAGCGGTGTGCTACCACAACGTATCCTGTAAAACAAAGCTCTCTCACATACGCATGTACTTTGTTTGCTGAAGATGGGATTGCTTTTGATGTATTTAGAAGAATATGGCCGCATACTAAAGGTTATACCTAAATAATACCAGAACATAATAAGGTGAGAAGGTCATGAACAGTGTGGAATGTGTTAAACCCAAAATGACATGGTGGAACAATAAGTACATGCTACTTGAATGAAATACAGTAAATGTTACGATGGCAACATAGCCTCTTCCCGATTTTTTATAGCTTCTTTGTAACATGAATATGTTGTGAATAATTATTTAGACTTATTTAAAAATCAATCCGTCAATCTATCGATCCATGGATCAATATGTAAATATATCTTTTAGATCCAGTTAATATGTACAAAGGAATATATACATATAAATATACAGTGGAAAAAATAGTTACAGTTAGAGGTCTCTTATAGAGGGAGTCTGTTACAGTTAGAGGTCTTAAAATGGACTTTATGAGGGCAATGACTTCTGATTCGCTCATGAGAGAGAAATCAAATTTGGGTATCTGGATGGATGTGTCCAATGTAGGTTGTGCCGTTTGGGCTGCTAGTAAGGAGGAGACAGCTTTTTGATGGGATAGAATCGTGGTGTGAAGGGAGTCAAGTTTGTCAAGCATAGCACTTTGAATTTGGTTACACCATGCCTCATCTTTAACAATGCTGTGTCGTGGGGCTGAGGGGGATTCAAGTTCCCTGAAAATAGCGAAGATGTCTTTAGTCCCCGAGTCTGGATCATTGATCCTTGTGTTGTAGGATTCAGCTTTGGCATGTGTCATAGCAGTTTTGTATTATCTCGCAATGGTCTTGAAGGCAGATTTGTTGGGTTCGGTAGGGGTTCTTTTCCATTTGGCAAGTGATACCCTTTTCTTTGATCGAAGATCCATGAGTGCTTGTGAGAACCAGGCATTGGAATTCTTCGTTTTCTTAGCTTTTTTGGCTGTCAGGGGAGCGATAGTATCTACTGCAGTGGTTATGATTTGATTGAAGGTGTTGGCTAGTAGTACAGGATCATTGGGGAATGGTGGTTGCAGGGCTGGAACCTGAAGGTGCGGAAGGAGGGTATCTTTTGTTAGTTCCATAGAGCTCCTGGATAGTGTGGCGGGGGGGATGATGGTGGGTTTCAATGGTTCAGTGGAGATGTCAATGTGAAAGTTAATACAGAAATGGTCTAACCAGGGGATGGGGGATGTGGTACAGCAGAGAATGGGGCAGTTATGATGTGCAACCTAGTCAAGGGTACGGCCTTTGATGTGAGTAGGCTTGGTGATGGCTTGGACAAACCCTATGGTGGTTAGTCCTTTTTGTAGGGTAACAGCATTGGTGTCTTGGGGGTCGTTAAAGCCAAGGTTGAAGTCACCCAGTACAACTACTTTGGTAGTTTTTTTCAAGTTGTGGGATAGAGAATGGAGGAGGGTTTCTTGGAAGTCGGTTGGAGGGCCTGGGGGGCGATACACAAGGTGAAAGGCGATGGTGGAGTTGGGAGACGTTTTGAGTTTGATGAGGAGGAATTCAGCATTGTGCCCCAGTTCACTCTGAATTCTTCTAATGTCAACGGTGTCCCTGGCTATGATGGCCTCACCCCCCCTTTGTCCTACCAGATCCTGCCTAAATATAGTGTAGCCAGATGGGATAGCAAGCGAGAGTGCAGGTCCGGATGTGTCTTGCAGCCATGTCTCACAAACAAAAAGAAGGTCGAGATTATCCCTGCTGATGAGATCATGTACATCAAGCGTGTGCGCTGGGATAGAGCTTTACATTGGCGCGACTTTTGTGTGCAAGGCTCTAGACTGCTGCGCTAAACTGCGCTAATCTGCTGCGCTTCCGGCCTTCCACTGGATTAATACACATTTTTTCACAGTAGACAGGGCCCTCCCACTGCAAGAAACTGAAACGGGCCTCCCAGATAACTGCTTTGAGGTAGAGAGAAAGTAAACCTCCCCACTTCCAGGCACGAGACCCTGGGAGGCAAGGGGAGGAAGCCAGGCATACTGGCCAACATGACCTAATCCAATCTATAGGCGCTTATCAAGTATTGCTTTTTTTCTTTTCATTCTGTGACTTGTAATACCACTTCTCCAATTATACAACTTGGACTACAAGTTGCACAATGCAAAAAGAAAATACCAGGACTGGACTGCAAGATTCGAAAGTGTAACATTTATATGGAATGAAAAATGGAAAATTCTGTGTGTTTAAAAATATTTATTTTAAGGAGCATTTTCATTAAACTTAATAAATGCATATATACATTTATAGCAGCACTGTGTGTAACTTCTTTGTCAAAGAAAGAAAAAGCAGATGCAAACATTGGTACAACATTTTTAAGTGCCAATTAGTGTGTAGAAGTTTAATATCTTGGCAATACATGCAAACTTGCTAACATGACCCGTTCCAATCTGAAGGTGCTTATACTGTCCTGTTTTTTTCAATGCATTCTGGGACTTGTGGTCCAAGTTTGCTAATGCAAAAAGTGCATCTACAACTCCCAGAATGCAAAGGAAAAAAACAAGACTTGATATACACCTATATATTTGAATGGATCATTTTGGCAAGTATGCATGTACTGCCAAAATATTAACCTTCCACACACCAAGTGCCACAAATGTTTTACACATCTTTTCCATCTGCTTTTCTTTTCCAAAAAAGTTACACACAGTGCTGCTATAAATGCACATATGCATTTTTTAACTTTCATGAAAATTCTCCTAAAAACATTTTTAAATCGTTTTCCATTTTTCATTGCATGTAAATATCACACTTTCCAACATCACTCATTGCATCCGTTATACTGCCACCATTCTCCACCTGCTCACATATATCTTTATAGCGCCATAATATTTATATACAAAACTTCACCTTACATATAAGATACTCTTTTTTCCCAACCTCTGCTATAAGACACCAAACACTGCTGCAAAAATAATCTGCGATTGCATTACAACTAGGCCACGGTTGCCCTATTCTTTAAAATCACTGCAACACATTGCAAATACATACACCACAAACACAACACTTCTTTGATTGAAATCATCAGTGCAAAAATAGCCTAGATATGCCTAGATATGCACCTTTTTCTCACACACATTTGTGCCCTGCTCCTTCTAATGTGTCAAACAGCACTACTCACACTCCAATTGTTCTAACAACAAAGTAAACACACTTTAGTACTACACCCATACCACAACTTTTTTAACTCGTTCTCCCAACAACTCCTCCTACATTCATAAATAATAACATTGCTTACAAAAGTACTTTACCATTACCATATATACCCATTAACATTCTTCTACAATAACAGGAAAGTAGAAGATTTCAAAAGACAGCTACCAAAAAAAGAACACTCTTCGCATCCTACAAAGCAAGTACATTAATATAGCATGTATATCTCTCTAATTGTAACAATGAACTTTAACTATATATTAACATACAGTATTCTTTTAAAAGTAACAACATTTATTTCACTCTTACTCATCATATTGCAACATTCACACTCTTTCTATTTCCATCTATACACCACCATTATAAAACCCACTGTTTTCTTCAAAACATACACATGCCCCTATTTATACAATCACACCACCACTCCTTTCCCAGCCACACCTATCATCCCACTACACAATCACAGAGCACTCTATTAATCTCTACAATCACACCCACGCACACAATAAATGCATATACATTCCACAACTTTCAAACCCAAACATTTTCTTTCCTCCCAACAGACAGAACAGAATTCCTACTAAAATGCAACTCTGTAGAAAAGAAATAAAACATAGAGCAGATAAGAAAAAAACAACTGGCCGCTAAAACAATTTATAAAAAACATTAGAACAAAACAGGTAGTAACTTCACTCAACAAAACAAACCAACCACCACTAAAAAAGTAAGGCCCTAAAAGTAAAAGTAAAAGTAAAAAAACATTTACAAACAAAAGCAAACTTACAAATGTACCTAACACTATATCTACTAATATTAAAATAGCCACAGTAAAGCATTTGAAAAATATAATTTTACAAAAAAAAGTTCCACCTTAGAGTTCTTCACAATTTTATAAAGACAGCTAAAAAGTCAAGATCTACCCTTAAAAATGACTTCAGAAGACTAATCATCGAAGCTCTAATTGACAGCTCATTTCTACTAAAGAGAATCTTGTTTAAATTTTAAACAGAATGAAACCACTAACTATATTAATAGATACATTACAAAAAGTACTTCTAAACATGTGCAATATCAATATAGATACCCTTTCAAACTTCTATGAAGGTGAATGGATTCACACAAGCAACACAGAACAATATTTCAATGAAGAGGCTTATGAACAAGAACAAAAAGAAACCCAGAGCTGATCCTTCTTGTAAAGCCAACTATCGCCCAATTTCCATTACTCCCTTTCTGGGCAAACTCCTGGAAAAGCTGGCCATCTCTCAGCTGAACCTTCATTCCGATTCTGTTGATTGCCTGCATGACCATCGGTCTGGCTTCAGAGCTGGCACAGGCACAGAAACTGCTCTCCTGAACATCTGTGAGGATCTGCTCTCCAACCTTGACTCTAACATTCCCTCTGTCCTCATCCTACTGAATTTCTCCTCTGCCTTCGACATGATCAACTATACCATCCTGCTCAACCATCTCTGTGATAACCTGGCATCATCGATCAGGCTCTGGCCTGGCTGACCTCTTTCCTCTCTGATCGACCTCCCCAGGTCGAACTTGGGTCCTTCCTATCATCTATCTTCCTCTCCACCTGTGGTGTTCCCCAGGGGTCTAACCTCTCGCCCTGGCTTTTCAATCAATACGTGCAGCTCTCGCCCACTGCATTGCCATTTTCTGCTCAAACTTCCAGTGCTACGCAGATGACACTCAACTCATTTTCAGGCTGCCCTCGGCTACCTCATCTCCCTCTCTCATCTCCGATTGCCTAACTGCCATTCAAGATTGGTGTGCCAACAACGATCTTTGTCTGAATGCCAGCAAGACAGAGATTCTCCTCAATGGCACACCATCACCATCCTTTCCCTCACTCTCTTGCCACACTCCCTTGTCCCTCCTCCTATCCCCACCTGTGAGGATAAGAACCTTGGGGCCCCCTTTGATTCTACTCTTTCCTTCTCCGCCCACATCGCTGATGTCTCTAAAATGTCTAACTTCCAATTGCACCTCCTCCGTGGTACTCTGCCCTGACTTTCCTTCCCCCAGAAGCTTACTGTCTCCCACGCTGTGGTTCTCTCTAGGTTGGATTATTGCAACAGCTTATTTCTAAATCAACCTGCTTCTACTCTCCGCCCTTTGCAACTTATCCAGAACAGGTCTGCGAGACTTGTCCTTGGCCTCAAGCCCTGGGATCGTATCTCTCCAGCTCTGAAATCTCTCCATTGGCTACCAGTGCATGCAAGGATTAAATTCAAAACCCTCTGCATTATCCATAGGGCTTTCTGGGGCAGAGGTCCAACATTCCTTCATCTATCCCTCCAAAAATACCTCCCCTCTCGAGCTCCCCACTCTTCTATATCTAACGCCCTGAGGGTCAGTCATTTTTCAAAGAAATGAGCTGGGGTAGATCTCGGCCTTTGGCTGGTGCCTCTATCCAGAACAGCCTCCCTGCCACGCTAAAACTTGAGGAGAACCATCTCCGGATCCGGAAGCACCTCAAACCTTTCCTCTTTGCTTCTGCCTTCACCCCCCTCTCCTCTGCTGATTATGTTCCCCTCAGCACTGTGCACCTGGACACCCTCTGTTCTCTGGGCCCAGGTACCTGCTCACCACGCCATCCTCCCGCACTGCCTCGGGGCCACCCCTTGCACTGGGGTCTATGACTGTGCCCATACAGTCCCCCCTTTTTTTTTTCTACAGCACTTTCAGACCTACTCAGTCTGCTGCCTTAAATCGAGCACTTGCCTCGGGCAGGCTGCACTACCATTGTTTGTTTGCCTTTCATTTATTAATTTATTATTATTTATCGGTTTCTCCGTGCTCTGCACTCTCCTTTTCTCTTCCGTCCATGCACTTTCCCCTCGCCCCCTCACCAATGCACTTGCACGTTCTCAATGTCACTGGTCCTAGTAAGATTGTTGTTTTGTTCTCCCCTGTTTCCCCTTCCCTTGCTTTGTCATGCTCTGAAACACATGTGTATGAGCGTGATTGAAATAAAATATCAATTCAATTCAATTCAATAAAAAAATAAAAACAATTGCCATAGAAAGTAATTGCCAAGGGTATGAAATGGTAGGAGACACTATTATGGCTAAAAAAACATATTAAAAAAATTCTCCATAAATGTTCCTTTCATCCAAACAAACCGTCCAGTGTACAAATGAACATTGTAAGGGAGGAAGGGTCTTTTTGTCCCCCCCTGTACATTCTACATGGAATGGATCTATTGCTCATCCCATCGTGGTGAGTCGTCCTCTTGCTTTTCCTCTGACGACAGAGAAAGGACGCCATTGGATGAAACATACAGACTCCATTTTATGCCACCCCAGAACTCCATCTTTTTACATGCTGCGCAATGAATTCTAAATAGCCATCTCTCCCATTGTCCAGCGGCGCGCACAGCCAGCCCAAACACCCCCTCCATCCCTTCCCTGTCTGCACCGCATACGCTCTTTTCTCACGGAAGTAAAGCCATGTATTGTTGCAACTCACCTGTATTTTTCTCTTCCACTGGGCTCATTGCCCTGTGTGTGACCGTGGTGAATCTTGACTTGTGTACTCATCCATCTCCACAAACCCACATGTGCCCTCTCAACCTCTCGGGCAGCAGAGTTCTCTGTGTGCATCTTTTACCTGATATAAACTTTGTTCAACTTGCAATCTATCTCCTGGTCTCATTCCCTACTGGGGGTGTCCTTTTATTCTGAATTTTGGACCTGTGTTTTGTGAATGGGCGCCTTCATTTGGTGACCCCTTAGACATGATTGATCCGGGATGACACCCGTACTCTGCGGCGTGATCTGGGGCACCATCATCAAGACCACTGCCACCTACGGCTGACCAGTATTTAAAACGCGTACGCTCCCGAATACCCAACTGCTTGCCAGAGCTGGTGACGGCTTAGTTGGGGGAGGCACCCCATCTGTAGATAGACCACAAACAGAGGCTCTCGGAACACCACAGACACATGAGTATCAATTGCAAGAAGAATTAAAGGAGGGTGAATTGATGGGAGAAGGGTCAGATTACATAGCGGGGAACCTGCTATAGGATAGATTGGGTGTGAGCGAGATTGAATGATTGTTGATTAAGGTATTTTTTTTTTTTTTTTTTAATATGGCCATTAGGCTTTTTATATAAGGTGAGGTGATGAAGTTGTGAAAACAAAACAAAAATATCGAGGCTGAGTACCCCAAAAGGAAATACACCAAACACAGGTTACAAAGGAACATACAAAGATCTTTGATTTATACTGAACAGTTTCAACGGACAAAACATTCAGATAGCTATCGGCCCTCAGTCCAACCCAGCAAACTCCAGCAAGGTTCGGTGTGCACAGCGAGTGGGGCTGTACATTAGAATTAGCTGCACTTTTATACCATTTGCGAACATGATGTCCAACCCTACTGAGGGTTAATATTCCTCTAATACATTACTGATCTAGGGTTCATGGCGAGTTCACACATCTATATACATATGTTTGCCTTTAATACATTCGCCAATAAGTCTACACGGTAACAGTGTATTTTAGGATTCCTCATAGAGTCTTCTCAAACATTAATATGATGTAGTTAAACAAGTGTTCTCAGTCAGTATTTGGATGCATTGTTCTTAACATATGCTCGCGGATTAGTTTCATTGGCATGAGTAATCCTTTACACACAGGTCAGCGAAGGACAAGGTCTCAGTTCACGACCCCAACAAGTGGCCTGCAGGCAAGTTACATATTAATTGTACGCAGAGGTCAAGACGGCCATGTTGTATTTTGGAATGACATCGTATACCATTTTAACTCACAGGGTGACTTTACAGAGAGAACCTAAAATGGCGGATTGACCTAAAATGGCGGTTTACATTGATTCTAAGGTCAGGACCTTGCAACACGGATTTCTTCGCAAGTGTCTTATAAGCAGCTTGGCGTAGGCCAATATACATATATTCATTGCAATGGGAGGCACGATATAATTTTCCCATTTGACAAACCCTCCTTTTCGGCTATGCCAAGTGCTAAACTACTCCTGATTTTCTTGCAAACAACTCCATGCATCATCGTCCATGCACCCTGAATCGCTGTCAGAAATATCTATTGCCATAAGCTCATTCACTAAAATTTCTTTTAACACATATTCCTTGGAGTTTTTATCTGGGGCATACACTTTATGTCCTATTGTACCTATCGCTTGTGCGCAACGTCCCCCTAGCATCGAACATATACTAGGTAAACACTGGATACAACAACAAAGGAACAACAGAAATCCCAAAATGATCAGTAAAACCGAAAGTACCTTCCAACCCCAAGATCGCAAGAAGTCCCAGAGCCAAGGGCTAAGATCCCAGTTTCCCTCAGGAACATGCACTTCTGAACTAAGGACGTGCAGATTCTGTATTGCTTTGAAGATAGTTGTGGAGGAATCTGGCAGGAAAACACAGCAAGCGGACCCCACTTATTTACATACTCCACCATGTTCAGCAAGAATGACATCTAATGCCATCCGGTTCTGGAGCGCTACTAGTCTTATCACTTTCTGTTCTAATGTCATATTATAAAGTATGTCTGTGGTCCGGTTGATGGTTCTCTCCAGTACTCTCGCTAGTCTTCTGATATCTTAGGAATTCGCTATCTGCCCCCAAAATGGCACAAATGATTTTTCTACATCTCCCAAGACCTGAGCTGGAGTGTCACCATTCTCGTCCCGCCGTGGACGAGGCTTTGTATCCTCTACAGTACTAGCTTTGAACACCCCAGGTAACAGGATCCCTAAATAACAGTTTCCCTGCCAATTCCTGGGTAACCATGGAAATGCTACATTACTGCAAACAAAGTAGACAGGTTTGCCTACATACTAAGGTCTGTCTTCCCCAGTCAAATTGGCAACGTTGGCACAACCTTTAAAATCTACCATTGACTGAGTACCATTCCTCTGTATGCAGAAAGAAACTGAATCGGGGCTATGGTTAACAATGTAAGAAGGAGGCATGGCATCCTTATTGCCTATCGCAGCCATCTTGAAAGAAATCAAAGATTGAAAGGGACGAGACAGTCTATCGGAGGGCCAAATAGAAGCAACATTGAGCTTACTCCTATTTGCGGGAGTCAGAACACGTTTCTCAAATTAGTGCCATCAAAGTTCCCTGAGATGCTATTGTTCCATCGGTCAAAGAGCAGTGCTCTAAGAGAAGCATAACAAGCAGTCGTCAGAGGTAAAGGATGAATATACCAACCTAGCCCCTTCTCCCGATGTTGCGGTAAATGGGAACAGACCCAACAGTTGGACCTATTAAAAATGGCATGTGTAGCATTCATGATAAGTAACAGAGTATTGTTATGGTACCTTTGTCTATGCTGGGAATCCCTAGTGGACAGAGTATGCAAATATACAAAGGGAGTAGGAACAGTGGGTACATTTTCAGTCGGTAACAAGGACTCTAAAGCATAAGTTTCCTCGAGGTACCGTAGGCCTAAGACAGTGACTATTATAAAACCAAATATTATTATAAAAACACAGCAATACGTTTTTCGGGGCCCAAGTGCTTTTTCCATTATCCCGGCTGGTCACACAATCATTGACAAGTCCCATACGAGCGGTAGCAGGCATTGTAGTCTTCAAACGGAATCCCCCAATGTTCGTTGCTGGCGACCTCCCGGCAGCGCGACTTTTTCCACAACCCTAGCCAACAGAATCCCCTTTTCTCAAATACTTATTTGTGCAAAAAGCAAATCCTCGATGGTTCTTTTCCTTCTCCGAATGCACAGCCGAACTGTGCCGTAAGTCTATCAGATGCACAGCAAAACCGTGCCATAAGTCTATTTCCTTGGACGCAGATTGTACCTTGCTTTTCCCGGTACTGATTGATCCTGAAACAATGTGTCGTCACTTCCCATTGGAAGCAACGTATCAGGAGGAGGTGAAGATGCAGAATTCGAAACAACAGTTTCCGGAAGCGAAACTTTTGGAAAGTGTGGTGACAAGATGGCAGGTTCCCCAAGCCTCACGGGCTCAGAGTGATTCTCTGATGCACTCTTAACATTATTTACTGCTTTGGAATCGTTGGTTACAGCGTTAGCAGGGGTTCTGTTTCTTCTGAATCGTGTGACACTGGGTGAGGAAGTCTCTTGACATGCGTCGCGTGGATCCAGTTCTTTCTGCTTGAGACACGCACCACCGTTTGTGTGACCAGGAGGACCTGCAATGGGCCCCGCCAACGAGGTGCAAGGGAAGAACAACGTTCAAATGCATTGATAAGCACCCATTCCCCAGGCCGTATGCTGTGGCCCGGGCCCTCGTATCGCACAGGTAAAGCCTCTCGCACCTGATGATGAAACAAATACAGGTTTTTAGTCAACTGGCTGCAATAATCTGAAAGAAGTACATTTTCAACATTTTTCAAGGATCTACATTTAGGAAGATTCCAGACATTGGCAGGTCTCCCCATTACCACCTCAAATGGAGAGAGCCCAGTCTTAGTTTGAGGGGTTGTACACATGGCTAGTAACACGATCGGTAAGGCGTCCGGCATTTTAATTTAGTGCTGTCACACGTCTTAGCGAGCTTGTTTTTGATGATACCATTGTGTCTTACTACTAGTCCGGCGCTCTGAGCGTGTCTGGCTGAATGGAACCGTTTGTCGATCTGTAATGCCGCACATAACTGCAGAATTACAGCAGCAACAAAATGTGGACCATTGTCCGACCAGATGACTCTTGGTAGCCCGAACCAAGGAAAATATTCCTTTAACATGGTTTTCGCAGTAGTCATGGCTGTAGCATCTTTGACAGGGAAAGCCTCGACCCATTTACTAAAAGCTCAGATGACAACTAATACATACTTCATAATATGGCATCATTCCAAAGTGAATGACTTCGAAGGGGACAGAAGGTGGCCCGAAACTTCCCCTTGGTGTTGATATCCCCTTTCCCACATTGTGTTGTAGGCAAATCATACAGTCCTGAACATAGCGCTGGGCAATTTTTGAAATGTTGTCATTTGCCCAAACTTTCTCTAACATTTTCGTAACTTTCTGGGCACATATATGCGTAGGGCCATGGGCCATGACGAACATAATCATCACATAAGCGTCAGGGAGTAGCCATTTCCCTTCAACTATGTCTACCCAACACCCATCATCAACGAGTTTCCCCAAGCCTTCAGCCCACCTCTTGGATTCTTCTAACCTGGCATCGGCTTGGAGATCCCGTACAGATCCAACACCCTCATCCATTGCATAGGCATTTACAGTCTCCCTTGAAACACACATCTCCGTAAAGAGATCGGTGGCAGTTTGTCTGGCTATCTGATCAGCGAAAGCATTCCCTTTTCCTATATCATCTATAATCTTTCTATGTGCTGCACATTTCACGACAGCTAACTGAGTGGGGAGCGCAAGCGCTGAGAGCAGTTGTACTATTAGGGAGCCATGTTGGATCTTTGTGCCATGCGAAGTTAAGAACCCTATTTCTGACCAAAGTCTCCTGAAGTTGTGAACCACCCAAAAGGCATACTGACTATCAGTATATATGTTTACTGTAAGCCCTTCGGAAAGTTCACAAGCTCAGGTCAATGCTATAATCTCTGCGGCCTGCGTGGAGTTATGCGTGATTTTCTTGGTTTCCACGACCGTGCTCAAAGTGGTGATTGGATAAGCACCTGTGGATGTACCATTGGAACTTTGAAGCAAGAGCCATCACAAAACAGCTCTCCTTGCGGATTGTTCAAAGGAGAGTCTTTTAGATCAATTCCACCCTTTGTCTCTTCCTTCCTTGTCTTGCAACTAAGATCGTGAGAAGATACCCCTCGTGGCAGTTGGTGGCGCTCAGGTAAGAGTCTGTATTACCCGACACCGTCCGGTAAATGTTGCCGGTTTTTAACGTGTTGTTTTCTCTCCCTTTGCAGGTGCGGCACATGAAGATGTGGAGAGTTATAAAATAATGCCTCAGAAAGTAATCAGATAAGTCTATGATGATAAGTGTTTTATTTGTTGTTTTCTTTTGTCCCTCAGGTGCCGGAGTTCGGCGAAGAAATAAATGATAGAGGCGGCGCTGAATCGAAAGATACTGCGAGGACTGGTGAGTATGGCGTGGCGCTGCAGCTGGAGATGCGACGCGTACAGAAATAATGTTCTTTCCAGGTCCAGAGGCGAGATGGATCCGAAATCAGGTGAGGAATTCGAAATAGTTTGTTTTCTAATCTTGTCCTTTTCTTTCCTCTTTGTTTTAAGAAGCTCCAGATTCGAGGCGGGCGTGGCAGAAGACTGGATGCAGACTGCAGGCACGGTGAGCGTTACGCTGCTGGATGCAGAATAACGTGAGGCGTTTGATGTTGTTCGGGTGTGGTTTAAATAGCCTCCAAAGTAGTTCCAGGTAAGAAGTTGCCTAGAACCACGCCCGAGTAAAAAATAGTCCCTGTAGAAAAATAGTCCCATCCAGGCCTCACGTTGGCTTGGATTCACTAGCAGCATGGTCTGCATCAGGTAAGTAAAGTCTATGAGCCTGACGCCATTGGCGCCAGAACTGATTTCCATGATGAGCCTGGCGCCTAAAGTGCCAGGACTGAACCCAAACAGCCCCCAGCCGGGGCTGTTGGGGTTTTAATAAGTATCTGGATGCCTGCTCCCAGAGCGTATGGGCTTGGTCCTGATGCCCGGGGGTAGGCATCATGACAGAAAGGTAGGAGTTCATCCGGATTAAGAACACCACACCTCTTAATTTGGATGTGAGGAGCCAAGATCAATTCATATCTCGTCAACCATGCGGAAGTGAGGTGTTGCGTTTGGGTTCTGTTCAGTAGAACATCTACAGAGTGAGGCACCATCAGGGTTAGATCATGGCCTAGGACCATTCCCTCACTCTGTTTTACAGACGCAGCGGCAGCAGCGACAGCTCGCAAACATCTTGGCAAAATGCATGCTACACGATCAAGGGCGGAAGAAAAGTAACCGCACAGCCTATTCTTCCCTCCATGTTCCTACGTTAATACAGCCAAAGCACATCCATCACATTCATGCACAAACACAAAGGCCTTTTCATAGTTTGGTGTGCCCAAAACCGGTGCCGAGCATAATGCAGTCTTGAGCAGATCAAATGATTGCTGGTGCTCTGTGTTCCACGGCAATGGCAAAGAAATGCCCTTCTTTGTCAAAGCCAACATCGGTTTAATCACTAGTGAAAGGTTTGGGATCCACAACCTACAGTAAGAAGCCATACCTATCAAGGCTCTAACTTCCTACTGTGTATTTGGGAAAGACATGCCAGAAATGTGTTTTATTCTTTCAGGTATCAATCTTCTTCCCTCCTTTGACAGGAGATAGCCTAAATAGGCGACCTCCTGGCAACAATATTGAAACTTTTTAAGCAAAGCTTTGTGACCATGTTTGTCTAGATGAATAAGCAACAACACAGTGCCCTCCTTACAGGCACTTTCGGAGTCTGCAGCTAAAAGCAAGTCATCAACATACTGAAGCAATGTACAAGTAGAGGGCAATTCAAGAGTATCAAGCTGTTCTTTCAAAGCCCTACTCTAGATGCTAGGACTCTCTGTGTAACCTTGAGGTGCACGAGTAAATGTAAACGAGGGCCCCCTAAGGTGAACGTGAACAACTATCTACTGTCCTTGTGTATAGAAATAATAAAGAAAGCATTCTTCAGATTCACAACACTTAAATAAGTAGCTGTAGCTGGAATCATAGTTAATATTGTCATCACATCCGGCATAATCGGAAATTGCGGAGCGACGACTTTATAATGGCATGTAAATCAATTATGAAATGGA